>NC_086058.1:5345000-8017500 GCF_947568885.1 Cydia strobilella | reverse complement strand
TATGTTAACCTGTACAACATCCAACGTGTTATTGGACTTATTGGATAGGTCTTCTCTTGGACAGAATGGTAACTACGGAGCCCTGAGACAAGCTTTTATTTTTCTAGCAATATTTGTATGTACGTATATATTGTACGCATGTTCGGGTCAAATCTTACAAGCCTTTTTTTTTTTTTTTGTCGTTGGAAAAATGCTTTATGCATACCCACACCCTCGGGGGGAGAAAGTGCGGGTTATGTGGAACTCGGCAAAAGGCGCCACTACCCACTAAAAAACCAACGGTATGCCTGCCGCCAATGGGGCGTGGCCACGGGTCCTCTTAAGTACGCAACCGTGACCACGCCGGCGCCGCCCGCCACATGCAGCGGGCCCTTCTCTGGGGGGGGGGGGCTAGGGAGTAACTTCTAGCCCTGCCTCCTCAGAAGGCGCGTGGGCACACCACGCGCGCCTTCTCTGCGTGGCCTATGTAATGGGCAGCGACGCCCCCGCGCCGCTGCCCAGACCTCGCTAGGTGGGGGGGAGGAGATGGGCATACGCCCTCCTCCGAGCCCCTGCGCGCTTGCGGCGGATCGGGTGCGAGGCTGGGTCGGCCTCCCGTTCCCTTTCCGCTGCCTCCTTCTGCGACATTACATCCTCGCAGAAGGAGAGGACCGCTTTCCACGACCTCTCGTCGGCGACCATAGCCTTAACTACGGCCGGCAAGGAGAGGTCGTCCCCCACCACTGCCATGAGGTCACGGCGCTGCCCCGCCCAGGCTGGGCATTCCTCCAGGGTATGCTGCGCCGTGTCCTCGCCGCAGCTGCACTGGTGACACTCGACCGTCACCTCCCGTCTTGCGAACCGGTGCAGGTAGCTCCCGAAGCAGCCATGACCCGTGAGCACCTGCACCAACCGGAAGGTCAGCGAGCCCCGCTCTCTTTCCAGCCAGTCTTGTAGGACCGGCCGGCCCGCCTCGACAGTCCTGTGTCCTCCCTCGCGCCGAGCTAGTTCTTCCTCCCATTGGAGGACGATGGACTGCCGGACGAGGAGCCTCTGCGCCTCTACTTCCCTGGGCGCAGGATGGTACTCCTGGAGCCGGAGGTCCCTGCGCCACTCGTACAGGGCCGCTTGGGCCTCCGCCTCCAGATCCCAAGGAGGCGTTCCCGCTAATAGGCACGCCGCATCATATGAGGTGGTGCGGTACCCGCGTACGACGCTGATGGCCATCGCCCTCTGAGCCTTCCTCAGCAGGGCGACATTTCGGGCCACCAGAGTCACCGCCCAGATCGGCGCCCCGTACAGGGCCATCGATCGCACCACCCCCATATACAGACGGCGGCTCGCAACCTCCGGCCCCCCGATGTTGGGCATCAGCCTCTTCAGTGCGGCCGATGCTGCCATTAGTCGGGGGGTCAGGCGGGCAAAGTGCTCGCGGAAGCTCCAGCGGGAGTCGAGGACAAGTCCAAGATATTTCATGTTGGACTCTACCTCGATTCGAGTGCCACCAACGACGATGCTGGATCCTGCAGGTGGGGCCTTCCGGGCAGCGTGGAAGCAGAGCGCCTCGGACTTGTGCAGCGCCACCTCCAGACCCAGCATCGTTATGCGTCTCACCACCTGTGCTTCCGTCACGGTGGCGAGGCGTGCTGCTTCCCGGTACGAGAAATCTTACAAGCCTAGACCAACTTCTCATTATTAGGTTGAGCTAAAAGTTCACTTACTTATTATGTAAGTCGGGTGACAATACAGTACATATTATGGTTCCATCGAGCTTATCTGATGATGGACATAGTGGTAGAAGAGCCGGCAGTAAAGTTTCGAACCAACGTGATACCGCGATGAGATGTACAATGGTTTCCCATAAAAGTGATGCTAAGTCCGAATTTGATAGTCTGCCACGGCGGAACTGGCCGAAAGTACAAAAAAGATAGCCACTTCCGGTGCGAAAAAGGGGGGGTCATTTAACCCATCTGATACTGCAATAATAGCTATGGCATCAGTTAGAAATTTACTGGTAGATACAGAAAAGCGAAATCTGCCAGTATGATTTCTGCCGGAAGTGCTTGGCATACGCTCTCAAAGGTGACCATCGGGACCCCTAAATTAACCCATCTGATACCAGCATGAAACTAATTCCAGTCGGTAGATATGAACCTTCTATTCAGGAATATATGTCTGCCAGGGCGTTTTCAGCCGAAACACCTTGACATACGAGATTTTGTGGCGCAACATCCGTGGTACCCGTATTTCGGAATTGTACATATTACGGGCATTTCAAATACTGCAGGCTTATTAATTTATTACTCTATGCTTATATTTGTATATTATTACGTTATTAATAACATATATTTATAATAAATTAAGTTAAAATAAATTAAATAATGTGATTAATATGATTGATACTCATTGAATTAGCTATATGAATCGTTTGTCTTTGTCTGTCATTTTGACTTATGTATTTGTAAGAAAAGGATAAAACATAATTTAACTAATTAAGGCTCGTAAAGTTTTACGAATAAGGGGGTATTAGTATTCATAACTAAATCAGGCTTGAAATGCGACATAAAATGATTTTTGGTGGTTTATTTTACGCTTGAGGCGTTTTTTCACCTATTTGGTGTGTCTAATCACTATCTTATGTAGGGGAGAGAGGGGCAAGACGAGTAAGACGGGGTAGCGGCTTTATATGGCGACACGACTGACCAACCATCAGAATCCCGTTAGTGCATGACGATGCGTCGCCATCATGGCAATCAGTTCGCACAGTGACCGGATAGACAAATGGTGTCGTTAATTATTTATTTGCAACAAAACTGTTTTTGCCATATTCCTTGTTATTTCTAGGGTTCCGTACCCAAAGGGTAAAAACGGGACCCTATAACTAAGACTCCGCTGTCTGTCTGTCTGTTTGTCTGTCCGTCTGTCACCAGCCTGTATCTCATCAACCGTGATAGCTAGACAGATGACATTTTCACAGATGATGTATTTCTGTTGCCGCTATAACAACAAACTGTAACTAATTGTTTATAACACCTGTATTCATTACCTGTAATGCACAATTGATGCATAAATGATTCTAAAAACATAATAAAATAAATATTTAAGTGGGGTTCCCATACAACAAACATGACTTTTTGCCGTTTTTTGCGTAATGGTATTATGGTACGGAACGCGACTCGCACGTGGCCGGTTTTTGTGTTTTATTTGGTTTGCGTTTTGTTTCCTTATTATCACCAGCACATATATACTGTTAATTTATTCCTATGGCCCAGCAATCACGCCAACAGCTAAGGACTTGTTTGGTTTCAAGTACGGTTTTTTTTTACTTTCGAATTTCATTAGGCACATGGGGCAAGATAGGGTTGACGGCCGTAGTTTTAAAGTGATAAACTGATGAAGAATTGCGGATTTGAATTTATTTATTCTTCTCTTGTAGAACGGTGAAAAAGTATAAAAGAAAGTCAAATAGAGGAGAGTGGTTAGAGGCTAAGAAAAAAGCGGTGGATGCTGTTATAAAGGGAAGATGGGGTACATGTTAGCTTTAAACACATTTTCTGTCTCTCAGACGACTTAAGAAATAAAAGTAAAACAGTTCGTGAGAAGGTATTAGACGATGGACCCAATATCCAAAAATTGAAGTTTTGTTTAGGTCCTAAATATAATATTTCTATGAATCATTCTTATCTTGTCCGGTAGGGGTTCCCCCATCTTACCATACCTGGGGGGAAGATGGAGAGTAGGCACTTTTGGCCATTTTAATTTATTTTTAATTTAATTATCTAACTAGAGAGTTCCTAGTAAGTGTTGATTATGAAAGACTGATTACCAAAGATAATAATAAAAATAACAAGAACTTAAAAAGAATAGCATTTTTAGTTTTATTGGACTTGAAACATTAAGTATACCGTCATTCCCACCTCTCCCCTACATTTCTTGACGTTGACGCAAAAATGACGTAGTTTAACATTCAGGATGTTGTTTTATAGCACTACAAATTGAGATAACTAATCTATTGACGACCGGTCTGGCCTACTTACTGCCTGCAAAGCCGATGGTCTTGGGTTCGAATTCCGATAAACGCATATATTTGTGTGATGAAAACATATATTTATTCCTGAGTCATGGTTGTTATCTATGTATTTAAGTATATATTTATCTATATAAGTATGTATGTATATCCTCGCCTAGTACCCAATATTTATAAATAACAACAGAAATACATCATCTGTGAAAATTTCAACTGTCTAGCTATCACGGTTCATGAGATACAGCCTGGTGACAGACGGAACGGACGGACAGACGGACAGCGGAGTCTTAGTAATAGGGTCCCGTCTTTACCCTTTGGGTACGGAACCCTAAAAATGATGTAAAATGCTCATATTTGGATTATTGGTAAAAATCGTCCTTGACGTTGAAAATCCTGTCTTTTCACACCCGTTTACAATAAGTATGTAATAATAATAATTTTGTTCATTTTGGCAAATAAAGGATATTGTAATTTGAAATTATTTTATTATTTATATATAAGGTGCTAACAAATTAGCTACAGAAATTTTACGAGATGGTACTTTACACTAGAACAATTAACTTTTAACAGAAATTAAGAAATTTTCTCATAATTTTTATTTTATTTACCGAACAAAATAAATAAACTATAATTATATCTAAAAATAATCATCATATATTTAACTGCTTGTTTGTCTTAAATGTCATTGTCAACGTGTCATTTGATTTATCAACGTGAAGTGGCCAGTTACGTTTTATATTTAAAAGAGGTTTTAGAATCTGTTCAATGAGGTCTCATTTAATTATCTCATTAACAGAGTTTTTTTACAAAGCAAATTTGTTTTCCAATTTTCTCAAAATAACATCATAAAACCTATAATGTTTCATACTTACATATACTTCAGGAGCCGAGTACTATCAACTGTAAATATATCGGTAGCCAATTTGTTAGCACCTTTATAAGGCAAACAAAGAAGTACAAAGCCGTAAGCAGGTATTAAATTAATGCCCAAATTATATTGTGTATATTAATAAATTTGAAATATATGTTATTAATAACGTAATAATATACAAATATAAGCATAGAGTAATAAATTAATAAGCCTGCAGTATTTGAAATGTCCGTAATATGTACAATTCCGAAATACGGGTACCACGGATGTTGCGCCACAAAATCTCGTATCGTCAAGGTGTTTCGGCTGAAAACGCCCTGGCAGACTTATATATTCCTGAATAGAAGGTTCATATCTACCGACTGGAATTGGTTTCATGCTGGTATCAGATGGGTTAATTTAGGGGTCCCGATGGTCACCTTTGAGAGCGTATGCCAAGCACTTCCGGCAGGAATCATACTGGCAGATTTCGCTTTTCTGTATCTACCAGTAAATTTCTAACTGATGCCATAGCTATTATTGCAGTATCAGATGGGTTAAATGACCCCCCCTTTTTCGCACCGGAAGTGGCTATCTTTTTTATACTTTCGGCCAGTTCCGCCGTGGCAGACTATCAAATTCGGACTTAGCATCACTTTTATGGGAAACCATTGTGCATCTCATCGCGGTATCACGTTGGTTCGAAACTTTACTGCCGGCTCTCCAACCATAGGAAGTGGCCATAAGAACTGCGATAAAACAACACAACCTAATTGAGTCTCGGTGAGTTTCGTAAATCGCCAGTGTGATATAGGGCTCTTAGCGATAAGAAGCTGTATTTTCTTTTCTGTATTTTGATTCTGGACCAAAAAGGGAATCAATTACCATTAATTTATTTTTTTATTAAAATACATGTGAGAAACATGAATACTAAATATTTTTCTAAGGTCTCGATAGTTATGAAATAGTGGTGAAATTGTTAGGTCTCCTATTTTCGGAAGTACTTACCTAAACAATGATTATGTAGATTTATTTGTATTGTTTTCTTCTAGTTACGCCCGCTATACAACAGTCTGAGGTGCCTACCATCATCAACAACATATGTACTGCAGATTCTTCTGTATTTGCAGAACATAATTATAGTGTGATGAGTCGTTCGAAAAGAAAGACATTAGATGAAGGTAAATATTTATAACGTCACCAATTATTATAACAAGATATATAATAACATTTAGTTATATTTAGTTACATTTAGTTTTGACATTTAGTTATATTTTGTTTTACAAAAAGGTGTGGATTAGTATTCCTGGTGTGTGATTATAATGCCACCACCTCTGCATTATGCGCTGCTGCGCCAAATTCCTTTTCGGCATAACCTCTTTTACATAAAAACTCGAAGGTACTACTACTAGGACTACTGGCCAACGAGACAGGACAATATTGAATAGCAATTGTAGCCCGCTAAAGTTGATATACTTATATTATCGCTCCGGCCGCATACCGCAAGAATATTGAACAACCGCTCAAGAAGATTAAGTTTTGGAATGATAGACGAGGATACAGTTTTACAATGGGGCGTTTATATAGCCTACTAGCGATTTTCGTCTGTAGCCTTACTTAGGGAATGCTTAACCCTGTATGCTAGTTGCGTGTGAGCGTGTGCTCCCGTTAGTGGCATTGTTTCTGCCCGTATGTGTTCCACATCAGTAGTTGACGTCGGCGTTGACTATCATTTCTGACTTTTGTCTTTTGCAATGGATCTCATCCCATCCTAAAAACAAACCTGATCGATTGATACCATAAATAAAAATTTGACATCTTAGCCTATTGTAGAAATAAAAATACAGTTGATGATAAAAAGTTGTATTAACAATAAATTTGGTGACATAAAAAACTTAAATTTATAGTGACAGACTAAAACCAAAATTTATTAAAAATTATACGTATAATATTATAATTTTGTTTTCTTTCAGGTTCGAACAAACGTGAGGTGCAGCTTAAGGTAAAACAACTTCAAATGGAAGATAACCGTTTGCCCAAAAGGGGACTTTCATACAAGCACTGCCGCGTTCCAGACAGTATGACATTGTGCAGCACATGACGAAACCAGCTCAGCTTTTAGTGAAAATGCAATAACAATCAACGAAGCACCCTAAAGGACAACGCTATTCACTAAAAGAAAAAAAATATGGCATTCTCGCTTTACAAATAGAGTCCGAAGTACTAATACAGGCTGTTGTGTGAATATTTTTCACTTCCACCTGGCAAAGCGATGAAAAGATTATTAGGCGAAATTAAACTTACCACAGTGGCATAAACACAATTATATTCGAAGGAATTAAACACAAAATAACCAATCAGATGGCAGTCGCTTTCGTAAAAACTAGTGCCTACGCCGATTCTTAGGATTACTTGTCAAGCGGATCCCAGGCTCCCATGAGTCGTGGCAAAATGCCGGGATAACGCACGGAAGATGATGAGGAAGGACCTTTCACTTCTCCAAACTTCATGCATTAACCGTAAAGACTATGCGTCTCTGTAATATGGTACAATTTTGACTTATTGGACACGTATTAGTTGTGTATTCCGTAGCATTCGTTTATAAGACTGTTAGCTTAGTCTCCTGACGCAAAACAATTACTTACATATTTCATATTCGCTAGGCTAGGTGCACGACGGGTGCTGCTGTCCTTATTTTGTGGGCTTCTCTACGGGAGTGAAATTATCAAACTGATGCTGCTAGAATTCATGTGGGACATTCCATAATATTATGTGTGTTCTCCCTCCACCGACTGCACTTTGCTAATAATTTCATTTTAACATGTGCCTAAGCCTTTCTCACTTCAAGGACCGCACGGAAGACCAGCGCTGGCTTTATATCTAGCATTACGCTGAGTTGGGTCCATTTCGTGATGCACACTTAACATATCAGAACCAAAACGTATTGTTACTAAAATTATAGGCAAAAAGTTGTATCTACTGATATACATACATACATACATACATACATATAATCACGCCTATTTCCCGGAGGGGTAGGCAGAGACCACGGATTTCCACTTGCTACGATCCTGACATACCTCTTTCGCTTCCTTCAATTTCATAACATTCCTCATACACCTCACAATGTGTTTACATTTTGTTAGATAGATAATTCACTATTTATTACCGTTATGTTAAAATGTCATTTTGGTCGGATGTTCATATCCAAAGTTATATGGAATTCGTGTCTTTTATTTTCATCAAAATAAATATTGTTTTTTGACATTAGGGACCTTTAATATCTCCAAATTGAATGTATTATTGACGAATCGAATTTAATTTCCTTGCTTCATTTTTATATTGTACAGACTGTACTGTAACGTTTAGTATAAATACAAGTTGGCAGATATTTATTTTGTTAAAAAAAAAACTAATATGTTTAATACAAATTTATGTCCATCTGTACATTTTTAATGTCTGCTTTGGCTTAGGTTATTTGATTTTCTTATAAATTGTTTCATACTAAAATGCATGGACTTTCAGCAAAAAAGAGAAAATCTGTTATAGACAAATGGTGTACTTGTAATAAATTATTTACCTACTGAAAGCTTGCTAAGCTTGAAAATGTACATAAAAATATCTTTATTTAATCGTTTTTATTTATTTATTAAATAATATCATTATCTCTAAGAGCCACGATGCTAATTGCCAGATCTCTTCTAATTGCCATGGTGTGATAGTAAGCTACCAACGCTAATTGGTAGGCCTTCACCTGTTCTTATTAGCTTTATATTGTAAATTTTAACGAAAGCCTAGGCTCCATGGATTGTTGTGTATGTACATATAAAAAAGTATTTATTTAATCGGTTTTTTCTTATTACATAATATCTTTCCCTCTAAGATCTCTTCCAATTGCTATCGTGTGATACGTTTATTGTGGTATAAAGTATATGTTTTTTATAAACTGAAATAGATATCATACACTGAAGAAAAAGTGACCAAGTCCACCACACACACAGTAGCAATCAATTTATTGTACACAACACAGGTTTACAAAAATACTTTATCAGAAATCAGAAATATTTATTGTGTAAACTGTGTAGGTATAAGAAGTTTAACTAGGAACATTTTTTGATAAACATAAACATATAGTAATGGAAGTACAAAGGCGAATTTATCCCTATAAGGGATCTCTTCCAAATAACCTTTGAGTAGATGAGTGGGAAACTAGGCAGGTTAAGTAAAGTTATGTTTACCCATGCATGAGGTAGATATTGCCTCCTGTATTTGTATATGTTGCGATATTTTCCTCATGTAAATGTTATATCGACATGTGTAGTAAACTTTTGGCTCCTGTATTTGTAAATGTGACGATGTTTTCTTCATGTAAATGTTATATCGACTTGTGTAATAAACTTTTGAATTTTAAATTATGAAATATCAACTATCTTTTCTTTCCAATTTATACTCACCTTATGATTTTATTTTATCCAGTATTTAACGAGCTACTTTATTATAATTTTCATGTTAAAATCATGCTTTGTATAACATTGTATTGCACTTACTTTTCCTGTATGTCTTTACAATATGTGCTTGCCAATATATCTTACATCAAGCAAATATTATAATAAAGTTGTTGATTAATGGGTACTAGAAAATCAAACTCGATATAACAAATTATAGATATATGACCCTGTTTACATATTGATTAGTGTTTAGTGTGAGTTTATACATTTGTAACAAATGTATGAAGTCGTACTAAACATTAATCAATATGTAAACAGGCCCTGTAGGTATGAATATTGACGTTAATGCTTGTTGTTCAGATTTACAGATGGCGCTTCAAAATGGATACAAAAAAGTTCCACGAGAGGGCTCTCTTTCTCCTATATATTATACTACTCTTTGGGTAGGATACTCCGTGGTTTATGGTGGTATTGGTGGTTTCTGTTGGTATTGGCATTTCATTAAAAAAAACTACGATGAAGTTTGTGTGCGCGTGTTATTTTACGAGTTTGCTGTCGGCGTAATAACGGTTTAAAACGTAGACACAGGATTTATAATGTATATTTGTGGAATGTTAAGTAAATATCAATAAACGTTTAAAACGTCTGATGTGTAAATCATCCAAAATGGTTTCGGGCAGTACGCGTGTGATACAAGTCTCCAACATCGCGCCTCAAGCGACTAAGGATCAAATGCAGACCTTATTCGGTTACTTGGGTAAAATAGATGATATTAGACTGTATCCGACTATCCGAGATGTCTCCTGCCCGGTTCAGTCTCGAATTTGTTACGTGAAGTATTATGATTCGGCTACTGTCAATGTAGCCCAACATATGACGAACACGGTGTTCATCGACCGCGCACTGATAGTGATTCCCATGCAATCAGGTGAGATTCCTGACGAACATAGGGCCCTAGAGATGTCAAGCAATGGTACCCTAGTGCCAGGCCTTAGTACGGTCGAGCCGCGACTCCCCGCTCATGTCATAAACACATTGGAAGGTGTCCCGCCAAGTCAAGTGATACAAACTCATGACCCTAAAATGGTATCATTAGGATTACCACCATATCCACCACTTCCTGCATCATATGACTCAAGAAAGATTGAAGAAATCCGAAGGACTGTTTTGGTTGGTGATATAGGGGCCTTGACTTACCAACAGTTATCAGATCACTTTGAAATGGCAGGAGATGTAAAGTACCTGCGATTCTGCGAGCGTGATGCAGACAAACAGAAGTATGTCCTAATAGAAATGTCAGAACAAGAAAGTGTATTAAAAGCTTTGCAACTCAATGGTTCTACTATTGAAGGTCAAATTATACGGGTGAGCATATCATTTGTTACGCTTTTGTTTTTGTTCAATAAATATTTACTAGCTTCTGACTACTCCTGTGATCTATGTGGATAATTGGATAGCTTTAAAAATCCGGCTTTGTAATATAATTTAATGAGTAGATAGAAATAACCAAAAATGACAAAATCAAGTTTCATGTATCAGTATCAGTTGTCTGCATGTCTAATATGGAATAATCAATCAATCAATGTAGTTTATGAGTCATACAAGTCTGACACCAAAATGCCGCTCCTGTATAATCAATTTCTTTAATTTTCAGTTTCTGTTTCTAAAAATTTTTATACAAAGAAATTAGAGATAGTAAAAATTTTACATACAAAGCTTCTACTCACTCTATTTTCTTCTTGAATGTTCATGTCAAATTCCATGTTTTTCAGAATGTTGTGTAACTAGACTAAAATAGAGTGTCACTTTGATTGTACGGTGGCAGCTAGGTTTGTGTATTAAGATATGTAGTAAGTGGTTGTATACACTGTTCATTTAAGAAATTTGTATGTGTGTAGACCGGGTCTCTATTGTTTGACATAATTATTGAAAGTTATAATGTAATGATTGTCATATTATCATTAGTCATAATTAGGTTTTTCTCAGAAACGCGTAACTTTTCAGGATTGCCATAAAACAAACCTAACCTAACCTATCTATAGGATAACCCGAGGAAAACCCTGAAAAGTTAACGGTTTCAGAATTATGACTAAAGATAATATGACAATCATTACATTAAGACTTTCAATAATTATGTCAAACAAAGGGACCCCGTGTAGACCACATAGTTTTAATGACCTGAAATTTATTAACACCACCTTAAAAAAAAACTTGTTTTATTTTTTTGGTAGTCGCTTAGACATGATTTCATTTGCATATTAATTTCTGAGATTTTGACACATATACAATATGGATTTTGTTTATCAGGTGCTCCATGCAACCCAATCCATATCCAAGCCTCAGACGAAGAGCAACGAGGCTGCCCAACGTGAGATCGAAGAAGCCATGTGCAGGGTCAAGGAAGCCCAGAACCTAATCTCTGCAGCCATCGATCCAGTCATTGGGCTTCTTTCTAAAGACAAACGGAGGTTTGTGTTTTGATATTAGCAAATATTCATTGTATAAGATTTGCCCAGCAGTGGTAAACTAACCCATCTGGGTAAACTAAGAAAAAAAGATTGTTCCCTTGTTTGAGAGCTGAAGTAAACAGTGCAATACTGCACTATATGTTTTGTGGTCACTGGGTTGCCAAACATCTTTTCAGAACCAAAGTTACAACATAATGTACAAAGTTATACACTCACACCACTGCACCTATGTGAACTTTTAAATTCAACGCACATATTTATTTGCCTTAAACTTTACACAGAAAATACAATCAATGAATCTGATCTATTTGATCTGGATTTTAATGGGATATTGTGACAATAGTTTTCCTGTTCCAAAAACTAGTGTTAAAAATAAAATTTTATTCATGGCTGTTTTACAAAATATTTTTTTAACTGATTTTATTTAACTTTTCTTTTTGTATAAAAGTTATATTTTAGTACATTAGTTACATTACATACATAAAAGTAGGGGGCATGTTTTGTTTACTTGAAACTGTTTGGTAATATTCTTATCATTACTTGACCTAGAAGGCTGAAAATACGAAAGTTACGCCTAAACAGAGTAATATAAAATGCAAATGAAATGTTTGTTATTTCAGAACTCGATCCCGGTCGCGGTCCCGGCGACGCTCCCGGTCGCGCTCGCGACGCTCGCGCTCGCGCCACCGCGGCGGCGGCAAGCGCTCCCGCGAGCGCTCGCGCTCCCGGCACCGCGCTCGCCCCGAGCGCTCCAGGCATCGCCACCGCTCCAGGTAAGGCGACCATGCCGCTCCACGGAGAATGCCACGTCTACCTAAACAGGCCGAGCCGGTTCGCGCGGCCAGGTGGCCGAGGAGGTCCTCGGGATGCGATTCCTTCTGTTTGGACCCGCCTATTATTGCCCTGATTTGATCACAGGTTTGGAAACTCGGATGGTGATTACTCTCATAAAAACTAGGAACCTTATTCGATTAACAGAGTGCTATGCTGAAGACATGTTTCGTTGGAAATGTTTTTCTAAATGACTCGTTTTTACTGTTTTTCAGTTTCGGCCGAAAGTGTCATAAAGATACGCTTTTTTAATGTTAGTATTAAGAAAATATTATTTATTTTATTTACAATTTCTTCCTTTTCAGGTCCCGCTCCCACCACCGCGGGCGGCGCTCTCGCTCACGCTCGCGCCACCGCAGCTCGCGCTCCAAGCGCGACCGCTCCCGCGACAGAAAAGATAAGAAGGATTCCAGCGAGAAGGAGAGAAAGGACAAATCCAAATCCCCTGCGCCTCCTCCCAAAGACGTCGAAGAAAAAGAAGAAATTAAGGAGGAAGTCGAAACGAACGGGAACGGCGCCGAAGTCAAATCGAAGGCGTCCACTCCCGCCGACGATAAACCGGAACCGGACAAGGAGCGCAGCCCGTCGAAGAGGGATCGCTCCCGGTCTAAGGACAGGAAGCGCGACCGCTCCCGCTCGCGCCGCCGCTCCGGGTCGCGCTCGCGCAGGAAGCGGTCGCGGTCGAGGCGCCGTTCTCGCTCCAGAAAGCGATCGCGCTCTAGGGAAAAAAAGCGGTCTAGGTCGCGGAAGCGCTCGCGTTCGCGCGACAGGAAGAGATCTAGATCTAGGGATCGCAAACGTACTCGCTCCCGCGACAGGAAGCGGTCTCGGTCCCGCGACCGCAAGCGCTCGAGGTCCGGCAGCCGCCGCAGCCGCTCGCACCGCGACTCCAAGACGCCCCACGACAGGAAGTCCCGCGAGCGCAGTCCCAACCTTAGCACTATAGAAGAGAAGGATGTTTCAATTGTCGAGAAGGCCCCGGACATTGCGGAGGACAAGCACTCCCCTGACAACATGGACATTTCGAATTCTCCATAAGTTACACGATTTGCTTTTAAATCGCAACGGCCTCGGTAGATTTGGTTCTTCAAGTGAGGTTTTAAGTTTATATGAATTGTGACTGGACATTTTTTTCTTCTGTCTTATAAGCGTAAATAAATAAATAGCTATAATAATGAAGTATTATTTTAATTTGTTTTAAATCCCATCAAAAACTAAACAGTTTTAAATCATAACAATAAACGTAAATTTGGAACTTATAACATAGGTCATAAGGTCGGTATTTTATTTACTACTTATTTGTGACTCATCGTGATCTGTCTGTGATCCGTCTTTCGTTACAAGGTATAAACACTGTCAGCTTATAATACAAAACTAAGTACCAGTTGCACCATCCACACTTGACATACTGATCAACGTCACCCGGCGCGCCGCGGCAGTTTACTATGAAACTTTCCATACAATAAAATTTTGCGAACTCTTTAACGATGACAAACAGTTTGGTGCAACCGACCCTAACTCATTTAGTTTAGTACTATGTGATTTGAGTGCTCCTCAATTCATAGAAGCAGTCTGCCGGCGAAAGCGATGGTTTTAGAAGATCATCCCAAGTCCATAGTGGCAACATACTTGCCATCATATTTAAAAAAAAACGCATCTCAGGTTAGTAGTTCCTGCATTTTGCTATTCCTCACTTAGGAAGCCTGGGGTTCGCTCGGGAACCTAATACCAAGACGAGTTTTTACGAAAGCGATTAGTCCAGTTTCCTCACGATGTTTTTCTTCACCGAAAAGTGACTGGTAAAAATCAAATGATGTTTGTAAGTTGGAGTGTATGAGTGGAAAGGAATGAATCATCAGTATTCTAAGAAAAGCCGGAATTTTCCACCTATTACACAATTAAAAAAACTGTTGCAAAAAATTACATTTTGAGTAAAATCCCTGCAACATGACACAAATATTGCACAATTAATGCGGTGGGTATATATAGTGCTATCCAACGCTAGTCTCTCCACCTCCAGTCCAGATCCAGATCACCAGGCACAATAAGCGTTCCAACAAAGTACTCGACAGTTTCTAAAAAAAAATAGATTGGGAATTAATTTTTAACAAGCAGAAACGTCTGCGTCTATTAAGCTTAGAATAAATTTAAAAGTGGAAAAATTACTGCCTTGGGTGAGACTTGAACTCACGGCCTCTGGAAGGCAGTAATTTTTCCACTTTTAAACAAATAGATTGTGTATTTACAGATCTACGAATAGGAGGTTTTGAAGATGGATTCGGGAATTGCCAATTAAATACGTGGTAACGGGTCTACTCCACGCCAGGACCAAGGTGAGCATTCCAATCAGAGAGCGGTGGAGAGCCATTCTCGATGTAACGAGAGGGCCCAGAGATCGTCGTTCACGTTCTAGAAGTAAATCGAGAGGAAGGTCCCGTGGTCGCTCTAGAGTCTAGAGGAAAATCTCGTGGTCGGTCGCATGGCAAGTCCCGTGGGAGATCGCGCCCTGGAGATTACAGGCGACGTGGTGGGAAATCTCGGTTCAGGGACCGGCGGAGGTCGCAGTCGCGTTCTAGAGGAAGGCACTGTTGTTGTGGGTGCAGTTGCAAGAATTGAGTTCGATGGCCGAAAACTAGGTAATAAATAGGACATTTTTACACAAATTGACTAAGTCTCACGGTAAGCTCAAGAAGGCTTGCTTTGTGGGTACTCAGACAACAATATACTTAAATACTTAGTAATATATAAAAATATAGAAAAGAACTATGACTCATCACACAAATAAATGCCCTTACCGGGATTCGAACCCGGGACCATCGCGGCTTCATAGGCCAGGTCATTACCCGGACCGAACCGGAACCGGTCGTCAAAATCATCAAAATTAACATTAAAAGGGACTTTAAAAAAGTTTGTTAGCGAATAATTAATATTTATTAGCATTAATTTAGTGTGGTATAAATTTTCGTTTCACTAGCCAACAATATGTTCACCTCTCGTGCCATGGAGCCCTCGCAACGCTCAAGATTACTTGTTGAATTACTCGCTACCCTCGTAGTTCAAATTTGGAATTTGTCGCTAATTACTCTAGGTTCTCAATATTAACAAGAGGGTTCAACACTGATTTAAACTTTCAGGATTTTTACTCATTATTATTTACAACGACGGGACTTAATCGCGTAAAATAAGGTTTAAATTTACCTCGGAGGTAAATTTAAAACTTATTTTACGCGACAAGAGGGTTACCTAAACAAAAAAACTGCTCCCTTGTCAAACCAATAACTTATTTCCAACATTGTCAAAACCCAAGTAGAGTCCGTGAATAATTTCGTTATCTCTAGTGATTGCAGTTCATTAAAATTAACTACAGTAGGCAGTCACATTGTTTATGTTTAATCGGTGATAGCCATGTATTCGATTAGTTTACAAGTTGTTGACTTACAAGTAAGATTTTATAAGTTTTTAGTGTTAAATTCTTAAAATAGTGTCAAAATACAAACGTTTGGATATTTTGTTAATTTTTTAGGGATATTTGTGGCTTACGGCGTACATCCATTACTTTACACCAGGGAATCTGCGACTCAAAACGAAGGTGCATCAAGTGCCTATTTATCGAGTACGAGAACTTATTGACTATGCTCCCGCTGCCTTAGAAACTCGAAGATGGATGATGAAGCACGAGAGCCCTTACCCCGGGTACTGCCGCGCGCCCGGCAGAGCCGAATGCTTGCCGCTGCTCTGCGACTGCGACTATCTCACGCAGGAATGGAACAGAAAATGGGGCCAATCGGGGAATAACGGTACACTTAGTGGCAGTACTGTACTTCTTTATAAAAAAGGTACACTAACAAAAACATAACTATAAGTTTATAGTTATCAAAGGGATATTTGCTATAAGATGGTTTAAATAAAATAAAATAATATTCAATTTGATTGTTTTATTTTGGTAGGTATATGTTACGTTACATTTACGCCCCTATCCCCGCTATCACTCATACTCATTCCCGCGTATCTCGCCATAAATAACAATCGCAAATGCCTACTGTAGGTATTTTAGTTAGCCTTTATATTTATCAATTTGTTCTCTTGGCTTTATGATGCAGGTATTCGTGAATATATTGCCAAGCGTTAGAAACTATTTCATAAGTTCTACTTTCTTCAGGCGACAGTATGCTCTTAACAAGAATCCGCATCAACAAGTCAACTTTAAAGCCCATCACAGACGGAGCTAACGGAGCGATAATATATCGGCAAATACCGTAAGATATTTCCAATATTTATCAAAGACTATAATTATCTGGATAATTTGGAACCCCAGATAACAACTTGTAAATTGTAAACGGTCAGTTTGTATAGTCTGTGCATGGTGACAGGAGCCTCAGTAGGGCAGGATGTCTTGCATGGCGTAGCGCCACGTCCAGCGCCGCGCCAGGCTCTCGAAGCGCGCTCGGTCGCGGACGTACATCTCGCCTAGTTCCGGTTCCATGCACACCTGGAACACATTGTTTACTCATTCACATTCAGTAGTCGTGAAACACGGCTACTGGAAACTAGAATTTCCTAAACGAATAAAAAACACAGTTTCACACTATTGAAACTTTTTGACATTCCTCCCTTTGAATTCGACGTGGTGAAATTTCATTTTCCCCTCTGAACTCCTTTAGCTAACCTCTTTAAACGTACCTACATATCATATACCTATACTTAGTACAGCTAAAATCCCAGTTTCCTTTTGGCTTTGTCGTATACCATAAAGCATGCGCTCTGATAAAAAAATTGGTAGATAGTGTTTCGGTACAGAAATGAATAATTTTAATTACATTTACAAATTCTAGTCATAAAAACATATTACCCCAAATAATCATGCCTTAACCACGAAACATCAGCATATAACCACAGTAAAAAAAGTAAATACTAACGGCAGTGTAGGGGTCCGTGAGCAGGCTCTGTATAGAGATGAGCACTTTGCTGATGGTGAGCGCGAGCGACCAGTTGTGGTGCACGGAGTCGATGCCCACGTCGCCGTGCCGGGACACGTTCGGGTGCAGGATGCGCGTCAGGAAGCGGACCACCGGTGGGCTCATTGGGTACCTGAATATAAATTCATTGTTTCCCATATAGTTTTAAGTCATAATGTATTGTTTGTCCACATTTTCGTTAGTCATCATTGGGTTTTTATCAGAAACGCGTAATTTTTCATTACATTATGACTTTCAATAATTATGTCAAACAAAGGGCATTAACACATTCACTGCCCCCAACGCACATGTGCGTTCACCGTCATACAAGTTTGTTCCTAGGCCACGCCCCCTGGCAGTGAATGCGTTAAGAATAGTTTAAAAACAAGAATTTCTAGAGGGATTTACTCTGTCGTCATCAAAACAGGTCGTGATGACGTCACTATGTTATGTCGACTTTGGACCACTAACGAGCAAAACTTACTTTAGTAGCCATTTGTGGTCCTTATGTCTTTACGAATTATCAAAACAGTGAGGGCGATGATATTACACCGACGAAGGGTAAAACAAAAAGTACCTATTGTGGCCGTAAATATTTGTGCAATTGTAAATACGCTTCAGATTTAGTGTTCATATAAGGTAAGTCAAAATCAATCTTGTTTCTTTGTTTGCTGTATTAGGTACGCACGCTTTATCGTGGCACATTCGCTAGATCAGAGGGCCTACTGCGAACACCGTTGTTCTCAAATTGTGGGCATCTTTCTCTTTTACTCCAATTAGGCGTAATTAGAGTGACAGAGAAAGATGTCCGCAATTTGCGAACTTTGGTGTTCGCGGTAGGCCCTCTGAACTCATCTTATGAGAAATGTACCTACCGTATGTTTGAAGCAGTACAGTACTCACGCGTAAGGCACCTGTATGTACAGGTAGAAGATGCCGCCCTCGTACGGGGAGCCGGCGGGGCCGGTGACGGAGGCCTGCCAGTGGCAGCAGCGCGCGTCCAGCGGCGTCGCCGCGATGCCTTCCGGCGGGTCATTGCGCATCATCTGAATCATTCCGTACAGGTACACTACAGTTGTAATACCAATACCAGTACATACTTGATTAAACACTTGCCATCACATCAAGCACATTCACTTTAAAATACATAAGTATAAGGTATATCTTAGTGTAATGTATACCTGTATTTTATGTTATGTTATGTTCACACACAAAACAACTAACTATAGTTCGACCCTGTCTTTGCAACAATATTTAGAAATTGTCAAAACAGTGTTGACGATGGTTCCCAAGAACACACATGACAAAATAGAACCCAAATTGTGGTTAGGTGTGTCTTGGATGATAAAATTTCAAAAATATTTTGTCTAATTATCTTAGTTGCGTAGAGAAATTATTAGCTAAACATCAGGAATTTTTAAATGTCTGGTTGGCGATGGCAGATCTAGGTAGATCAGCAAGGGGCATTCCTTTCCAACTACTTAGATGTCTCTAGTGGTGGTACTAGCGGTAATTACGTGTGTGGTACGTTGCGTACCTTGAGCTCGATGCGGAGTCTGTTGTGTCGCCACGCGCTCTCCTCGCCCGGCGGCTGCGCCTGCACGCACATCTGCACGAGGCAGTTGCGACAGAAGCAGGACTCCACGAGTGACTGGTACACCTGGTATCACAGCGGAGTCGTTAGTCTCCAAACAAAAGTACATGACCTACCATGAGATGAGCTACCACAAACCTATAGAAAACATGCAGTTAGGTGGGTATATGATTGGGATGTACAATGTGGCTAGCCGAGGTTGGACAACCATGGAAATCTACTCACGTATCTCATTTCTAAAAATATATAAAAAGATGTTTAACACTGTCTAAAATTCTGTACCTGTACATATAAGTAGGACTCAATTTCAACGATATGGTAGAGGCATCTCGTAAGAAATAAAAGCATAAATTGTAAGTGACTGTTGTCGTTGAGCGCGTGGTATAGCAGAAACGGCTCGCCCTGCGCTAGGCGTACCGTCACATCTCACATCTGAGCAGAAAGTCGTTCAAGTACCTGTTCATTTAAGCTCCGGTTTCCTAGGAAAGCGGTGCCGTCATATAGCGGTCGTAATACAGCGGTGAATGACGTCACTAGAACGTTTCCTATGTATACCAAATGGCGCGGTTTCCTAATAGGGCGGTGGTTGACACCATGACGTCAAAAAGCGGTGCCGCCATTTGCATGGCTGAATGGCTGCCGTCTTGACGGTGTCGATAGTTTCGTGAAAGTTTTATTTGACAGCGGTGAAGTCATTTCTACTAAAATCTCAAATGCACCTTGCGTACCACGAGATTTGAATAAATGATCTTCCGTACTACGATTATTTTGCTCTTCTGATGATAGTTCATTCTCCAAGTAAATTATTATAGCTAAATCAAGGTCGTCCATTTTCCCTCCTGGATACGTTTCGTTTGACGTTAGTGGCTGACTGTGTATTATGACGCCGTGGAACTTTCCACATGTCGTCACCGTAAAGAAGGCCGCCTTTTTGCGTCCTCTATATGACGGCACCGCTTTCCTAGGAAACCAAAGCTTTAGTTGAATTGAACGATTACACATTGCAGCACATGCACTTGTCGTACTCGTACCTTGTACCAGTCCCTGTTGTTGGTGAGCGGGCGGTACAGCGGCCAGCGGCGCGCGGCGAACGCGGCCCAGCGCGGCGCGCGCACGCGGGCGCGCACCAGCCCGCGCCAGCGCGCGCACACGGCGCCGCACGCGCTCAGGGAGAGGTCGTCCAGGTAGCTGAAGATGCCCAGCAGTACTGCCGGTGCCGCAGATAACAAATACATCTAAACACTCACTTTCCTTTACATCATTTGGCTTTGGCATGGCTTTCTCTACATGCAAATTAACATTATTACAAGCTTGATATTAACTTGCAACATACCTATGTATCTACCTAACGCTGTAATGAAGCTGAAATTTGAATACATATGTAAGTCGGGTGACAATGCAATATTATGGTACCATCGAGCTGATCTGATGATGGAGACAGGAGGTGGCCGTAGGAACTCTGTAATAAAACAAGGAAACCTAATTGTGTTTGGGGTTTTTAGATTTATCTCAATGAGTATTAGTTGCCTATGGAAAGAGTCAGCTATAAAAGCTTGTAATTCAGCCAAGTAATGCATTAGCTAACATTTTAAATGAAATTGTAATTAATGATTTGGAAAGGCAAGGAGCACCGACATGGGCATATAAACTGATGAAAGCCAGTCATATTGACTAAAGATTAGAATGAAATAACTTTATAAAAAAAAAATGGAAATAAGAATGATACGATACAAATAAATAGTCCAAACTTGTCACAGATGGAATGACTTCAAAACAGCCGTAGAAACACAATGGAGAAGAGATGCATATCAAGTATAGTAACTAATAGAGAGAAATGGAGAATTCTAAGGGAGGCCAATGACAAGAAGCAAGTCAACCTCAGTCAAAAGAATATATTAAATATTCATCAATTTGTAAAATTTGTGAAAATAAACACTTGGTATTTGTTTACTTACAATATATACATTAATATTGAAAAGGGTACCAACCTTCAGTTGGCAACTGTGCTATTAACTCAGGTGCCACATTGTCTGGTGGGCGCGGAGTAGACAAGGCCTGCAACGAATGTGCAAGACAAGGCGGGGGCCTCAGTGCCAGTGGTTCAGGCCTCAGGGCAAGTGGTTGGGGCATTTCTTCCTCATTGTCAACGATGTCTGGATGGTCTGGACCATGAGCAGAGCCATTACCATTTGTGTTGCTGTGATTGCCGCTTCCACTTGCACCAGCGCTTGCTGCATTGCCAGAGTTACTGGCTTCATCTTCCGGGCTTTCACTATCTACAGAATTCTGAAAATACACAATTTAGCTATATTAAATGTAAAAAAGGCAGTAAATTACCTATAGTCAACCTGCAGTTATCTAATCATTACAGTGGTTCCATTACTGGGCTCCGACCCACCTAACATAAACTGTCAAATTCGGTACCCACCTCTTCTTGGCTGTCTTAAAAAGGGGGCATAAAATATTATTTGCAATGCTCAGATGCCCTAGTAGTTTCATCAATGGGACGTAGTTACGCGAAAACGTTCCCACCCACAGCGACCCCATTTTGAGATAAACGCAATTTTGTGTTTTAGCGGTACACTTTTTCCCTGTAATTATTTCAGGCAAATACTATTGGTTTTACTGTGGAATGCCAAACTGGTTATTGAATGATATGCATATTTTTTGTAAATACATAATACAAGGGGCATATAAATAGGTAAAACGAGTTTGAAACGTTTTCGCTAAATTTAATTTTGTATGAACCTTGTTAAATAGCAATTATGCATAAACGTTCCAAAACGAATTTAAGTGTATTATTTTATAAATATATATCTAAAATAAATTTAATATGTAAAATAATAAATAACAATGAGGAACATACAAAAACAACAAAAAAAATTTAAAATGTATTACAAAAAAAATAGGATGTGATCTTTTGAGCTTAGAACCTATGCCAAAAATTAGCTGATATGGTTCGCAAAGTTATCAAAAACTTATATTAAACATTCAATCATCATCGTATTCTATGATCTCGAAGTCCGGAACTCCACCAAACCCATCAACATCATCAGTAGCTTCTTCAGAACTTTGAAGCGTTCTATAAAATTGAAGGCAATCCTCAGGTATGTAGTGGTACATGGATTGTAAGTCCACTAATTTCGCTGGAGCAATCGGTTTGCCATTATATAATAATAATAAAAAGCCTTTTTATTTTCTTATCAACTACTTACAAACTTGGTAACACTTAATATTGTTAATTTATTTTAATTAATATATATATGTTTGCTTTTTAAAACTTATTTTACTCGGTTAGTATAATTATTTTACTTATTTTTATGTTTATGTATTTAAAACTAAAAGTTGATAGAAACCCCACTTTATTGGGTAAAGGCCTCCTCCAATTTGTTCCACTCGTCTCTGTTTTTTGCCTTATTTAGCCATCTTAGACCGGCCGTGGCTACTATGTCGTCGCTTCATCGCTTTCGTGGTCGTCCTGCCTTTCTTTTTACGTCGGGACCTTTCCATAGAGTCGCTTCTTTTGTCCACCGTTCATCTGTGTATCTTGCTACATGGCCGGCCCATCGCCATTTTATTTTAAGTGCATATTTTAGTGCATCTGTGATTTTCGTTTTGTTTCTTATGCGTTTACTTCTGACTTTATGTATTTTCCTTAGCTTTAGCATGCTCCTTTCCATCGCTCGTTTTGCCATTAGGCCACAATAAACAAAAATCAGATTCTTTTATGTATTGCAGTTCTCGCTTTATTCTTTTATCAATTTTCAACTCATTGGTCGACAACGAAGGTGTCGCAAAAGGCACGGTTGGCTGTGCATAGAGGGGTGCTGGTGCCTACACTTATGTATGGTAGCGAAAGTTGGGTATGGCAGAAGAGGCATCAGAGCCAAGTGAATGCAGTGGAAATGAGAGCGTTGAGAAGTGTGTGTGGTGTGAGATTACAAGATAGAATTAGGAACAGTGTGATAAGGGAAAAGTGTGGACTGAGCGAAGATGTAGTGACAAAAATTGAGAAAGGTATGTTGAGATGGTTTGGACACGTGGAAAGAATGAGTGAAAGAAGGCTAACAAAGAGAGTGTATAAGGGAGAGGTAGAAACGGGAGTTGGAAGGGGCAGACCTCGGCGGACTTTCTCTGATCAGATCGGGGAAATCCTGAAGAAAGGCCAGGTCAAGAGCACCCTAAACCGGCGAGCGTGCATGAGGAATGTTATGAAAGTGAAGGAAGCGAAAGAGGTATGTCAGGATCGTAGCAAGTGGAAATCCGTGGTCTCTGCCTACCCCTCCGGGAAATAGGCGTGATTATATGTATGTATGTATTTATGTATGAAATCCATCGTAGACCGCATAAAAATAGAAAACATTTTATCTTTATCCAACTTAATTTCTTTTGTATGTAGCCAACTAACTTTAGATGAGTCTGTAAACTTCTTCCTATTGATAATCTTCTTTTCCAGTTTAGTTGAACTAAAAAAATCAGTCTTTGTCATTTTGTAAACTTGAAGAGGTTTAACTTTTTTACAGGTTTTAATAATATTGATGTTATGAAGAAGCTACTGATGATGTTGATGGGTTTGGTGGAGTTCCGGACTTTGAGATCATAGAATACGATGATGATTGAATGTTTAATATAAGTTTTTGATAACTTTTGGAACCATATCAGCTAATTTTTGGCATAGGTTCTAAGCTCAAAAGATCACGTCCTATTTTTTTTGTAATACATTTTCAATTTTTTATTTATTTTTGTATGTTCCTCATTGTTATTTATTATTTTACATATTAAATTTATTTTAGATATATTTATAAAATAATACACTTAAATTCGTTTTGGAACGTTTATGCATAATTGCTATTTAACAAGGTTCATACAAAATTAAATTTAGCAAAAACGTTTCAAACTCGTTTTACCTATTTATATGCCCCTTGTATTATGTATTTACAAAAAATATGCATATCATTCAATAACCAGTTTGGCATTCCACAGTAAAACCAATAGTATTTGCCTGAAATAAAATTACAGGGAAAAAGTGTACCACTAAAACACAAAATTGTGTTTATCTCAAAATGGGGTCGCTGTGGGTGGGAACGTTTTCGCGTAACTACGTCCACTTTAACAAAAGAAGACAACACGGCAGCACGTCTTACTTTGTCGGCATTTGTTTTCACACTACGATGACAAGTAGGTCCGCGGCGGCGTTTCGTTTCACATGTGCGTTTCGTTGGTGCTGTCATTTTACGGGAGCAAAGAGTAATAATGTTGCCACCTTTATCGTAAATAGTCCATTGATTCTTTTGACTAAATACATAAACTTAAATAAACCATAGTTATTAGTTTTGGTAAAATATATTTTTTTCTCTCGAACATATTTAATAGCAAAAATGGATCAAGTATATGTGGATCGTTTATAGCAAAAAATTATAAAATAATATATTATAATAAAACGTTCCAATTTATTTAGAACAGTCTTCGCACCTTAAAAAAACAGTATGGATTAATCTAAAAGGTTTCAAATTACATGGAACATTTTTGCAGGAATAAAAAATGTATAAAGATTTTGCAAAAACGTTCCAACCCACATGGATCATTTAAGAAACAATTAAATGTGCGTTTTATGAATTTAGTATAATGTTCCAAGACAAGTGGAACATTATAACGATATGTTATTCTATTAAGAGTTTTTAACAATATGTTTCAGTATGCATGTAATGTTTTTACTTTATTTTGAGTACACGTCCTTGGCATAATGGTGGGTTGGAACATTTGGGTCAAACTTTATTGATGAAACTAACCTAAAAATACTAGCATCTTTGTGTGCACATGATGTAATATGTCAAAAATAGTACCCTGGTTATGGTAACTCATTTTCGAGTGACTTGTGGGTTGGAACGTTTTCGCGTAACTATGGGTTTGGGAAATGCTAATCTTATCTATCTACAGTACCCACTGTAGATCTATAGTTTTAATGGCACTGGCATTAAAAATTTCTGGCTCTATAAAAAAATATTGTTTTTTAAAAACTACTTTATCTTATCTTGATTAGAAGGTGTAAAAATAATGAATACACACTTTGAAATGTTTAAATTTAATAATTTGTATGATAAATAATTTCTTAACTTTACTTACTATGTACCACCAGCTGGCCGGCACCATACAGACTCTATTGACCCTCCGGTCTGAGCTATAGTTGAGATCTGAAGGCTCGTCATTCCCTGAATCTCCGTCGTCAGTCTTCTCACTGTAGTAGTAAGAATTAGGACAAAACGACGGAAAATTCGGATAAAGAAACGCATGGCAAGTCACGCACACTGGTTCTCCGAAACTTGGCCCATAATAACCGTTGCAGACATGGCACGTGGAATTCTACAACAGTAATTAGAGACTTAATTAATTCTGATATTGTAAATATAAATGTCTCACATACGAATCTTGCACAACTTACATTAAACTCGAAGTCAACAGGCTGTTCCAAGGGGTTTGCTATTAATTTGTCATCATTTTCCTCCAATTTTTTAATAAATTCGTAATATTCTGCAGTAACAGCGGACATTTTTAGTGTATCTAACTGTACATCTCAAAAAGAAGAAACAATTTCAATAATTTTCCTGGCTAACAAGTAACATTAGTAACAACACAACATAGAAAGAGTTCAAGTTGTATTGACCATTTGACACTTTTGACAGACAGGACAGACAGACTGCAATGGAACTGGGCATGAGGACAAAGGAGCAGGAGCGTTCGGATATTACGTATAGTTGGTCAAGCAAATCTTGTCAGTAAGTAAGATCTTCCTATACTCAGGCAGAAAATGCTCAATCTGAGTATCCCTGTGAGGATCATCAACATCATATGTAATATGTATATGGGCCGTTCCATCATAGTACGAGCAAATGGAAAGTTGCCTGCAGCAAATCTTGTGTGGAAGGGCCTCCCCCAAGGCTCGGTACTGAGCCCTCTTCTCTATAGTCTTTACACCTCAGATCTAGATACCTCAGTTAACTGTTTTTGCAAAATTAGTACGCGGATGACATTGTCCTCTATGCTTCTTCTAAAGTATTTTCAGAAACTGAGCAATCCATAAATTCTGCTCTCTTCTATCTAAGCACGTGGTTGTCCGATCATAGTCTTTCCTTGTCAGCGGAAAAAAGCAGTGCGGTTATATTTACTAGAAAACGCTATGTGCCGGTAATGAATATTGTGATCGACGAGGAAAATGTCAGGATAGCAGAAGAGGTAAAATTTCTAGGCATCATTCTTGATTCCAAGCTCCTGGGCGTAAGCCTTCTTCGTTACCTGTGTCAAAAAGTGGAAAAAAATATTAATATCATTCGTATCATTCGTCGTTTGTCCGGTGTAAGGTGGGGTTCACACCCCTTGTCGCGACAGTCGATCCGATCGAGTCAAGTCGAATCGGTTCGACAGTGTCGTGAAGTTTTAAATAAGATATTGTCTATGGTCTAACATTTCGATGAGACAAAGGTTTGCATAATATTTGGGTTTTAACGGCCATTCTATCTAATACAATTTGATCTGATATAATGAGTATTATCAAGTGTTATTATCAAGAAGCCAAGAAAGGCGACGCGCAGAGTCGGTGACCACATGGGCTGGTTTACCTGAAAGCTAAGTGTTTACTGCTTTGTACCTATTGTCTTATAGTTCTTATACTATTGTACAATTATCTTGATTTATAATTTAAAGGCCATCTTACTGGTTGCCACGCGGCAATTCGTGGATCCAGTAAGTTTGTACCTATGAGTTATTGAGCTTGCCACGATAAAGGTCGTGGAAGCTCTTTGGAGGCCATCTTAGGTAAGGCGGACTAGGTACTTGGTTGGCGTGCAGGAAGACAGCGGCTCCGTCTACTGGATTTCCTTTATCAACGCGTAGCATCTCCTTTATCTATAGGTATGGGCGGCTTCATTGGTGGTCGGCTCTAGGAGTGCTGTGGCTCTGGCCGCTAGGTTCTCCTTTATCCTGTGCAGGAGTGCAGAGGTGACTACGGTCGCTATGTATTCCTTTATCAGCACGAAAGGGTGGCGGCTTCGGCCGCCAGGCGCCCCCCTTATGATTGTAAATGTGCAGCTACAGGTGGTTGGCACTTGGTAGCCTTCATCCGGTCTAGTGAGATGGTACTCATACATGTTATAGTAGCTAATAGATATCATTTGACACTTATTTATGATTGATGGAAGATGCCATCATCCTTAGAAACATATAGACATAAAAGATAGAGGTTTAAACTCTCATACTTAGTGGTAGACACTTAGTGATGCGTCATTTCATATAAACCCTTTTAACCACAGATGGTGCATAAGGCAGATGAGCGAAGCAGATTATCAAGACTACAACTGGACTGTGAGGTAGGACTAACCACTCCTATCAACCCTCACATACCATACCATTTATTCCTATTGTCGCGGCGTTCTGGACTATTATGGTAGTCTTGTATATTTGCTTGTCTATAGTGTTCATTATGAGAGCGTCGCGACACCCCTATTGCCAGAAACTTATATAACGCTATTATTAGGAATTTAGGAGTCACTTTGACTACGGCAGCATTATCTCTGGCGGAGGGTACTCTCGAATACGTATTTTGGAATTGTAATCGTCTCGTCACCCCCTTGTATGACATACTCCCCCCTAAAATTCCCCGGCCTGTTAACATTAATTTCCTCCTTACAATAGTTACCTCCCCTTTCGTGAACGTTTTAGCTAAACACATTAAAAACAATAACTTGTATTTGTAGTAGTTAATTTTAATAATATATGTTTGTTTTGTCCTGGTAGATCTACATTTGATTCTCATCTGAGTGAACTGCGTCGTGGATATTCACCGGCCAATTGTCTTCATAAAGCACGTGCCTTCCTAAACCTTGACGTTGGCGGAATCATTGACAATATCGATGGAGCCATAATAATCATAGAGTAACTTATATAATAATAATACAATAATACCCAAAGATTGATTGATTGAATGGAACTGGGTGACAGGCATGAGGACAAAGGAGCAGGAGCGTTCGGATATTACGTATCCCATTATCGTATCGTATTCGTATGTCGTGGTCAAGCAAATATTAACTACACTCATCCCCTTCTTCTGGGCGCCAGCACCAGTGCAAGACAAAGATAGCATGACTCTCCGTCTACGCCCGAAATGAGACAGTCCCTTGACAAACTATAATTTCATACGACTGCGAATAAACTTATATAAATAAAAGAACTTATGTACCACATGTGTAATTTTCAACCAAAAGGGTACTTATTGTCGGTTGTCAATAAGGCGCTATTTCCATAAAGCTTCAATTTGAAATCAACCTTGTCGACAACCGACAATGTGGTACCCAAAAAGTATAATAGGTAGTGGTACCTGTTAGTCGAAAACGTCACATATAACATGCATGTAAAACCATGTGCGCTGTTTGAAAGCACATGAGGAACCGGTGCAGAATGTTATGTAGCCCGCTTTACTTTGCAGCCAAAATCACTTGATACATTTGAATGAACCGGTGTATTAATTATCAATAGCTGGGTGTCTCTCGTTAAGGTAAGAAGTTGTGGAAGGTTTTGTGAACATCTGGCCAGCCAACTGTAGAACTCTTCATACTTCTTTTTAAAAAAAGTAGTCGCGATTTGCATAAAATGTAGGGTAAAATATAACATTACTGAATAAAACAACAGTTCGTTCTTAAAATTATTCTTAATTATTATTTCTCATTCATTCAGCACATTTTTTTTGCATTTTCTTAATACTTTATGAGTGCTATTTCATTTTTTTAAATTAAAGGAAATATAAGATGACATAAATTAATTCACTGATACAATATGGTATGGAACATCCATTCCATTATACAACCAAATGGTACTAATTATTTATATTTAAAATGTTGTAATATTTATATGTGATCTTACAACGAACAAGAAAAACTGTACAACACAATACAAGGAAAATACTGTAGATCATTATAATTGATAATTCATACTTTAAACTTGTGGCTAGCATTTCTACATCTCTAGTTATCCGCATGGTTGCATACCATCACCTCGTGTTAACATCTAAAACGCGATAATGCTACAAGATAAAACATCTAACAAAATTATTAGGCACACCTATCCACGCTCAACAAAACGCTTACAATTTAATTATCTATATTTAGATAAGATTCACACCGGTCAATAGTAATTTCTGAGTCATTTATAATAGTTTGTAGTCACCTTCATCAATATTTCTCTTACATACCTACTATTTCAATAATTAGGCTTAAACATAATCCGAGTCGTTCCTCCCTTACATTTCCTATTTTAATTATGTAGCTGCATAGTTAACCAGACAACACAACTTGAACATCTAGTTCATTGTGGCTACCTCACTAGTAGATTTCGTTGCGAATGTCCTCGCTTGCGATCCTGTTAAAGTCTGAGGCGGCTAACTGAACAGTGATATGGTAGTTACCTACCTACCTATATTACTTTTTTAATCTTGTCAGATCTCACAGAACTGCAAGCGGAACCGTGAGTTCTATTTTTTTTAACACACTTGCTCGTAACATGCAAGTTACTGAACCGCTTTTAGGCTCATAATCCTAGATATTAAACAGGTGCTTTTTCAATATAACTTGTTAGGTATTGAATGATAATCCGACTGACTTATAGAATAAGAAAGTAACTGATTGCTAATAATATGTATGGAAACCGAGCCTTCTTAAATTTGTCGAGATTTTACAACACGGACTGGCGGGCGTCGGCGCCCCGCCGACCGATTTGATGACAGATTTTAGACTTTTACTAACTGTTTTAACAATTAAAGTTTGATTAATATGAAAGTTTCTTTTTTTTTCCATGCAAGTGTGTTGAAAAACGTCGTATGAAACGCGTGTGCATCGGTCATTACACACTTTGGCTTTCTTATTGCGTCAGTCAGTACAATATCGCCTCGTGTGTAATGACCAACGTAGCAGACTTGTATCACAATGTACTATTAGAAGATCCGGTAGCGACGACGGTGCGGTGGAAAGAAACGTGTACCATAACCTAAACGTAAGTTGTCACTCTTGGTGCGGCGGGGGCGGGGGCGGGGACGGGGGCAGACGGCGGGGCTCGGCGTCGCGCAGCGGCGGCGGCGGCGGGTCCACTAACGTTAGAGCGCTTACACTACGCGGGCGGCCCCTCTACCGCACTCAGTAAGGGGAGTAATACATGCCGCGCCTGTAACCTCTGCGAACAAGGCACGACATTAATCTCTACCTTAGCCTGACCAACACACGGATGCACTACTGCGCTCATGCAAACGTCCCCACGTGCAAACTGAAACTAGGAAGAGGAGGAAGTATTGAAAATACATATATCTTTATCGAAAAACTTTATTCATCATAATAGAGTAGAGTGGGTATAAATATGTTTATTTTTTGTCAACATAGTTAAAATAAGGGACTTTTGTTACAATTCTACATTGTACTTCTCGCTATGAACAAAATATGTCACGACTGACCCACATGCAATTTAGGGTGGGCCGTTTGTGAAAATTTGGTAAATATGTAATTTAATACCACTTTAAAAATGCCAATTTTTTTGTAGATCACGAGAAAAATAATAAAAAAATCGAACCAATATACCTTTAGCCCTCTACCAACGGTTAAATGTATATATTTTTTTTTTACTTTTATATACATATAAACAATCCCCTTAGTAGCAGAAATAATTTTCATTTAAGTCTATTTTACTTTATAACATTTATTTTTGAGATCTAATGGGCAGTACTAGGGAATGCAATACCGGGATACCAGGATCCCGCATGCAATTTGCGGGATTAATCCCGCGTGTAAATTAAGCGGGATCCCGCGGGATTGAGGAGCGACGTGGTTCTTATGTGTTACTAAGTACAACTAACGTCTCCTATTGGCAAAAGTGCTTCACGGAACCTAGATGCATCTGTGGAGGAAGGGGGAAGGGACACGGAAGAGAATTTTGCCCGAATTAATGTTTTGCTATCTTGTGAATTGAGTAATATTTATTTTGATTAAATATTCAAAAATAAACATTTATTTATATGAGCAAACTCATTTGCTTGTATGTACATACTGTTAAGTATGTTGGAGACGGTGTATAAAGAGTTTCGAAGTACTGGCAGTACAGCAACAGTACCTACTAGGAAATGTACGCTGTGTGTGAAAGTATTTTACGCAGATTGCTAAATTATGCAAGTTGTGTCAAACAATAATAAATATGTGTGTGTGGGGGGGGGGGGGGGGGCGTATTTTATACCAGTAATGTCTAATAATTATTCTTTAAGAAGTTAAATAAAAAAAAAAACATCTCACTTGCTCGTAAAAAGTGTTACCTATACACGTTGGCGATGCGGTCCGTAAATCGTAAATTTGGACCTAGGCCTGTAATGTACGTACCGAAATTAAGCAGAAGTTTTATTATTTCCCTCTTTTTTCTCACAAGTGTGATGAGACTTGTGAGGAACATTTGGCGTGCCACGGTACAGGAATTACGAAATAGTGTTTTTAGCCTTTAGTTCACACTCGTTCGTACATTTTTGTTTACCGCCCATAATACACAATGTACTATTTCCAAATATTGTTTACTTTTTGTATTAAATCATATTCATATTCATTTCATATTCATATTTATTTATTTTGTATCAATCATACATTGTCAGTGTTACAATTATCTTCAAATTTAGTACCAATTCGTAAAATTTTATAGTAACTTGCGGGACTGAAACTGACAATCCCGCCAAATACCGGGATTGAATTCCTCATGCGGGATTGCATTCCCTAGGCAGTACCATTAGATCTTAGAAATAAATGAATAGTTTTTTTTTCCGAAAAAGCAAATTTGTCTCGTACCCAAATGGATGTTCTAAACATATGGCAGAAACACTTACAATCAGAATAAAATTATAGTAGGTAGATAAAATAACATATTGGTTCAACTTAGTTCAACCAAAAATTTAGGCTAAAACGCGTGAAAGTATGCCTAAAATCACGAAAAATGTCGCAATTTACAACTTTTGGCCATAATGTAAAAATAGGAATGAATAACAATAATGCATTAAAGTGGCATTATACCAATGCATGTCATGTATACTATAAAGAATGGGGTTGACCGGTCGAAGTATTTAGCAGATGGCGCCAGCATAGCTTGCCCTGTCAATCCCTAGAATTGTGTCAAATTTTTGTTTTTTTAATGCCCTGGATGCCAGCCCTTTAAGCCAAATCTCATAGAAAAAGGGGCAAGCTATGATGGCGCCATCTATGCAAACCTTTGACAGTTGCCAACCCCATTGTATTTGTATTTATATTGTATTTGACTGTATTTAATATAAATGATTTTACACTATGCATGAAATAAAGCACCAGAAGATTAATAGAGAAACATAGACAGCAGTTATTTTTAGACACAATTTCTATTTTAAAACTCGTAAAAAACTATAAAGAGTGGGTAATTTGATTGTGACGTCACATGCTAGTGTTTCATATAAATTCCATATTAGTAGCAAAATCGTTTTGACAGTTCGAAAAAAGAAACTGATTTGACTAGTAGTCAAATACCCTATTGTGTTATACATTAATTATTGGGGTATTATTATTTACAATTTTATTAATAAATTAAAACATTATTGTATTTATGATTAAATTCGTTTGATTACCGGTTCTTTTATGCCATATTTTAATAATCGAAAAAAAAAAAATTGCCATTGACATATTTCATTTATTTTTAAATTTTACCTTTTTTTTTCTTTGGCGGCTGGTAGAGGGCTAAAAGTGGTAGTTAATTTAAAATTTTATGATCTACGTATTTTCCCGCAACTTTTGATACCTATTGCATTATGAATTTTTAAATTTTATTTTTCTCCATACAACAACGTCCCACCCTAACATGCATACCTATCATATAATAAGATGCACTTTTCTTTGAGGACATAATTCATAAAATAATTTCATCAGAACTCCTTTTGGAGAGGACCATGCCATAGCTAGTACTAAGAGCCAACTGTTCCACATAGTGAAGCCAAACTGAGCTGCATTCTAAAACATATTGTCGAGCACTACTAAGTCGAATTACAAACGAGTACAAACAAAATTCAATAAAGGTAAAACACTGAATATAAAAAGGCTAAATAATTAAATACTAAACAAACAAGGAGTATAGATTGTTTAGAGAGTAAAAGGTCCCTAATGTTCCTATCAGAAAAGCCATGTATGAAAATGACAATATCGTCGGAATATCTGGATTGTGTAATTTATTAGTTGTTTTCGTGTATTAGTAGTTAGTAACAAGTTTAAGAAATTTTATGATACTGACATATGTTTTTTGCTACCACGGAAATCAGGATTCAAGTCTATATGATAAGTTAGACATTGCACGATCCAGATGTTAAGGGGATATTGACATTTTTCTACATGGCTATTCAGATAGGCACCTACTCAAACAGCAAGTGCAACGAGAGTGCATTAAATCACCAGTGTCCTAAAATACTAATAATATGTAACGTAAATTTAAACAATACTTTCATTCATAATCATATTTTTGCAGTTAGGCAAACATGACCTTACATAATACCAATTACTCCCCTTTCGGCCGATTAGGTATCTGTTTTAATCCCAGAGACTAAAACTATATAAATGTTAGAGAACTATAGGGTTTACACATTAGGTTATTCAAAATTAAGTAATCATAATGTTTAGAAATCTGTTAATTATACAAATATCGCAAAAGACCTGATCTCTGTTCATAACATGAGTACGTTTAAAAATAAACTATCCTTATAAATCCGACATCGGACCTATCCAAATTACTACTGTAGCCACATGTAATTTAACATGCCGGATACGTCAAGTATTTACGAAATTAAAAAGTTGCCGAAGTCTCTAGGAACAAAAACGGACCACGGTAAATAAATAAATAAGTAGAGCATAACATAAAGAAAAGAAACCATACTCGTATACAGCGATCATGCACAACCTCTATAGTGTCAACACTACGTCTACAAGTAATTCGATCTAATAGTGCGCGAAGAGCGTCCTCGGCGTTAACCCGTAACCAGGAAATGGTGTTACATTATTCTGAGCCCCACACGGCGGAGTGCGGAGTGCGGAGTGCAGAGTGGTCTCGCACTCGCACCGCTGCCGGGTCGGGGTTAGTATGGGTTGTACCTGCCGCGCCGCACGGGCCGGTAGCCGGAGTAGTAGGACGAGTAGCCGCCGCGGAAGCCGCGCCCGCCGCGGCCGCGCGCGCCCCGCGGCGGCCGGTTCGTGGACGACAGCCCCGGCTTGTTCGTGCGCTTGGGCATCACCTGACACAAAAAAATCAGCCCTCAACTCGCAGTCCAGTAAAAGAACGGGAAGGCGAGTCCGAGTTTGGTTGACGCCAAATGTCACTAAAGGACGAAGGCTGAACTCTGCGTATTAAGACATCGGTTACACGCTAATTTTGGCGTCAGTTCAGTTCATCATTCTGGTCAGAATGACGAGAGAATTATTATAACACTTGGACTGATGATAATTATTGTAGATATTCATCAGTCCATGTTGAATGACAGCAAACCGATAGGAGACTGATCGTGTAACCTGTTTGTGCCATTCTCGCGTCAGTCACCGTTTACGCCACAATAGAGCAAGACGCGTTGCAAGATTCGCCGCCCGCACTGATCGTAGCAGGCTTCTTTCATCCGATAGTCATTTTCAAAATCTTCGTTTTCCTTCTGTACTCGTATTTCATTCATTAAATTTAGATGCATGTAAGGATCTCTTCTTTGTAACCAGCTTCTTATCCACAGTTTTCTTTTCATACGTTTTTTTATCAGTAAAGCGATAATTATCAGAGCACAGGCCTTTTTTTTATAATATTCATATTAGACTACAAGACTAAATGAATTTATCAGTCTGTTGTCAGTCTGGACTGATCGTGTAACCGTGTCCGATTTCCATCATTCTGGCATCAGTCAAAACTCTAATGAGCCTTAAGCGAGGTTTAGACTAGCAAGAACTTGCATGCAATTTTCATAACATTGCGGTATCTGATAAACATTTTGAATGCAGTTTACCTTAGTAGTCGGCAATGTAACGTAAATTGCATGCAAGTTCTTACTAGTCTAAACCTCACTTTATGACTGAACTGACGCCAGAATTAGGTAGCGTGTAACCGATGTCTCTAAGGATAAGGGGCCCAGAGCATCGCGGTAAGACGCGCTTTTATACGCCCAAGCTACATGAAGGCTCAGGTGAAACGAGTAATCCTTATCACAAAGACATAAGGTTCACTGATAGTGAAGTGTTGCTGTTAGTACTCCAGTGCGGCTGCATCCGTGATACAACCTACCCATTTTTATTAAAGAATAAATTTTATTCTTAAAATGGACTCACCTTAATCTGACGCCCCCTAAATAACGACTCGTCCATGGCCATGGCGGTCTGTACACTGTCTTTGTCTCCAAACTCTATGTATGCAAATCCTTTTGGATGTCCATCAAACTTATTACATAATATTGTAACCCTGTAACAAAAAATACATATTTATATTCAACTAGCCCCTGCCCGCGACTTTGTCTGCATAAAAAACTCCTATACATACAATCTTTGATTTCCATTTTCACCTCTTTAAAAGTTGGATGTTATGTTTGAACAAAAAATCCTTTCTTAGTGTAGCTCTGCTACTTTTTCTTCAACCATATTTCCTTCAATATTGATTTCAAATTTAACTAGCAATTTTTTTGTATGGTGGGCCTTAGGAGGTTATAGAATGTGTCCCTATTATGAAACGGGAGTTTGAAAGGGGAAGGAGGAATATAGCTGTATACGGTATACCTAAATTATTTATTTACAAATAGACAATCCCCTTCCAATAAGTGTAACATTGATGTGTTTCTTAAATTATTCTAAGAACTTTTATTTAATTACCAAAAAAAAATAGAAAGAATGCTTCTTTCTCATTATTTTTCTGCTCGACGGATTGACTTTTTCGGGCCAGAGGGCAGAAAAAATGTTTTTCACATAAGCATTATTTCTAAAACAGTGAAATCTTGCCAATTAGATGAATCACGTCATCTAAACAGTAACAATAGTGATAATAAAATTTACCTATTAATTGAGCCACAGCCATGAAAATGTTGTTCAAGTTCCTCAGCCGTAGCCCCATAGTCCACATTGCCCACATACACGGATCTGTTGTCCGCCTCTATCTTCTCCTCAATCGACATGTTCAGTGGACTCGCTGTAAATCAATTGTGACATTAGTATTTATGATCCTAAACTAAGTTCATAACCTAGTAATAGTGTAGTGCTTTTAGAGAGTTCATTTGTATGTTGTTGAGATGGTTTCATGCATTGAATTTTTTACATTAGTCATAAAATCTACTATATGACAATAACTATACAGTGGGGTGTCGTTTCAATATTACTCAATTCCTAATAGAAGCAAATAAGGATATATGCACAAACTTGAACCAGGTGATACAGCAATTGTATATGTTTGAGTTCAAGGATTAGAATTTAAAAAAAAACTTGTTTTTAGAGTTATTAAGAATGCACAAAATACAGTTGGAACCATCGTAACCTGTGGAGTTTTAACCTCATATAACTCAGTCAGTCAGTCACCTTCCCTGCACTGCGCATAATAGGTATAATTGCACTCACTGAGGCCAGGTGGGCTGCCCATGCTCATCTGCTTGTCCACCTCCGTCTGCATCTGTTTGAGCTTCTCTGCCTCCTCTTCCATCTCGCGCACGCGCGCTTTGATGGCCGCCAGGTCTGGTACCTCTCCCCCAGCTGCCTCATCCCCACCCTGGAATCGCTATTCTAATATTACTAAGTTTATTGGATTTGATAGTAGAATTGTTGGTTTTATGTTTCAACTAAACATTTTTTACTTTACATTAGAAGTCAAATTCAAAGTTCTTGGCACGAGATGATTTTTGTTGCAAATATTTACCAGAAATGGGGCAGTTTAAATAGTTACCCCCTTATTCATAAAACTTTACAGGCCTGATTTAGTTCAATTATTTTTTATCCCTTTCTCCAGATACATAAGTCAAAATGACAGATAAAGACAAACAATTCATAGCTAATTCAGGCCAGTAATGCATTTATGAATAACGCCAAACTATGCAATTAAACTTCAGCCAGATCCTGAGCTTCATTAGGCAGATGGGATGGGCCTGCATATTTGATGGACAGAGCCGTCAGACTTGATGTTTGAATGTTAAGCTGGGGCAGAGTTTTAGGGTTGGCAATGTGCAGTAACACCTCTGGAGTTGCAGACGGAGACTGCTTACCATCAGGCGGGCCATATGCTTGTTTGCCAAAAAAAAAGCTAGGGAAAAAGTTATTCTTATTGCATTACATCACACACAAGATCATACAGTGCAAGCAGGTGCTTAGGGCCCCCTAGTTAACAGGGCCCCTAAACGCTGCAACTTGTTCACTGTTATTTTAGGGGAACTTGAAGTTTATAATTAAGAGTTAAAGAGGTTACCATAGGTCAGGACCAAGTTTTTGATGGAAAAGAAGCCTCTCGTAAGTTATAACTAACCACTTTTGGCAATTTATTTTCCTTCTACCCGTCACTTCAGATTGCTATTAACCCTTGCTATCCTGCATATATAGTACTAATTTGTATGAAATTATAGTGTACAAAGGTTGATACAGTTAAATATATATAATACTTGTAAACAACCCAAATGAAACTCATAGACATCATAAAAAGTAAAAAATAAAGTAGAAATTCTAAAAACTGGTTTTGTATGTAGTACAGATTAAAATTCTTGAATAACTAATGTATTTAGTACAGTTAAAGGCAAAAATAGCAATCCAGACCAATGGCTCAAAAGTATGTGAACACGACTTTATTGTCTAAGGTGTAAGTGTACACATATTTTTGAAACTTTGGGAATGTATATATATATATTTATGCCCCTGACTGTACAAATATAATAATCATACTAATATGACACTATCTGAATCCTTCCACTAAAACATATAGAACACTGCACTGTGCAATAAATTTCTTGCATTCCACATTTATACTTTTATAGGTATTAATTTAGTAAGACAGGAATGGCAAAATTAAAATAGTCTTTAAATTTCTGGTTACATCTTTTAGTAACATATTTAACAGTACAAAATTGCAAAGTTGTTTTCTATAATTAACAAAAGCTGGCTGAATCTGGATCTAATAACTGAATCACATGTAGATTGTTATGAAAGTTATGATTACAAGGTGTACTTACGCCAAGGCTGCTGTCGGTCATGTTCAAGGAACCGTTGGTCCCGTCTAGATGATTGTTGTCAATCGAATCTAAATAGTCATCATTATCAGCCATGTCAGGGAACTTCTTGTATCATTAATACAATATTTGAAGATATACAAACTGAGGATTATCTGAAAATGAACACTACATGTAGAACATCAGTCCTCACCGAGATAATAATAATGATTACGAAGATGCTACAGCGGTTTAAGGCTATCGACGTACCGGTAACCAACTTTGTTCATAAGCGGTTGACCTAAATACAAAATACGGTTAGCGCCACTTACTTTCGGTCAACCGAATATTTTATGATGGGGTAAATTTCACAAACATATCATTATTTTCCAGATATTTATAGATTTGTTTGGCAAAATACTGATAACCGAAAATTAAACGCCAAACCAAACACTACTGACAAATGACAATCATAGTAAATTAAAAATATAATGACAGCAGCAGTAAGTCTATGGCCAAAAAGCTGTCTACTCACGTGGCAAATTCAGCTATTGCAGACTTTGTACTACGGTTAAAACTATTCCGTGAACAGACTGAGTGAACGAAAACTTGATTTCACTCATTCATTCAATGTCAGCTGTCAAGTTTGTCAATCTGTCAATCAAGCTAGCTGCTAGTGCTAGTGCTAGCTTTTTGATAATTTCGATCGTATCGAAAAATTTAATACTCTTCTGAAGCTTTGTATTGTAAAGGAGTGAATAATACTAGCAGTTTGTTTGTAAATAATATACGTTTGTAATTAAAAAGTAAATCTAATGGTTATCAGTTTGACTTGGCGTGAAATTGCTATTCTGGTAGTATTTTTGGCGTATTCTACATACCTACCAGTTTATTTACAGTTTAGTGATTTTATTATTGTTACTATCGTCTTCAGGTATTCGTGTGCTGTACTTGGCTGCACGTTGGGTATTTAAGCTGGAAATTGTCTACAAAGTTGTCCAACAATGCCGCTAACCGCTGACGTTGCGGCACAACAAGTGCAGGTGACCATTTTGCTTATTTATTCATTTTGTATTAAAATATTTTTAAACGTAACGTTTTAACACAAGTTTTTGAAGAATGTACACTAATATACCTACTAGTAGTATACTAATATACCTCTCACAATTGTTATCAGGAACGACTTAGAGCACTGCATAGGCTGATATATGAAATTGAAGCAGAAAGGGGCCGCAATGAACAATGCATAGAGTCCATATTAAAGGCAGAAAAAGCAGCTGAGCCTCCAACATCAAATGAGGATTCGTCTGGATCATCCCAACAGGTACACCCAGAATGGAAGTCATTCGTAAAGTGGTCATGCACTTTTGCAGCTTGCTGTGTGTATGTTTATTTATTTATTTATAAAGCGGCCACCATGCACTATTGCAGCTTGCTGTGTGTATGTATTTTTTATTTATTTATTTCAAAGTTTACCTAGCATATAAGAGCTCTAAATTGCATATAGATGCAAGAGCCTATGCTCAGAAATAATTATTTTATTTATTTATTTAGGGTACACTACATAATTCCGAAAAATGTTATGCCGAATTTCAGAATACCGAATTATATTATTCCGATTTTTAAATGCTCGACCTATCAAAATTCCGACTGTCGTAATTACGAATGATGAAAATCACGAAGATTTATATTTCCGAAAAGCCGAATTTTGTAAATTCCGAACCACATAATCCCGATTATAACAATTCCGATGGTGACAAAAACCGAATTTAACAATTACGATTTTTGAAATCACGAATTCCGAATTGCCATTATTCCGAAATTTTAAATTCCGAACCACTTAATTCCGATTATAACAATTCCGACAGTGAAAAACGCCGAATTTAACAATTACGATTTTTAAATCACGAAGTCCGAATTGCCATTATTCCGAAATTTTAAATTCCGAACCACATAATTCCGATTATAACAATTCCGGCAGTGAAAAACGCAAATAAATTAAATTTACGATTTCTGAAATCACGAATTCCGAATTCCCATTATTCCGAATTTTTTAATTCCGAATTGTCGTTATTCCTATTTTAAATATCCCAATTTTTAAATTTACGAATAACGATATTCCGAATCAGGGATGTTGCGAATATTCGCATCCGCATCCGCAACCGCGGAACTTCCGCATTATTTTCAACATCCGTATCCGCATCCGCATAAAATCGATGCGGAGCTTAATGCGGATGCGGATGTGGAACAGGTAGGTACAGGAACGTCTTAGCAGCGGCGTTAGTGCTAGGTAATTTCGTCATTAGCCAATAGGAATCTCGTTTCGTTTTTCTGATTCCTCGATCGAGCACTTTAGCCTATGACGGACAGCGACAAGAAGTGAAAAGTTTGTTTTATTTGGACTTTAGTATAGTATAGATTGTGGGGCACCTATATTCTTGTTCAAATACTAAGTTTCGTTTTTTTTTAAATTAAAATTACTAGTGTAATATTTGACGTTTTTTATTTGCCTAATCTCGACATCCGCCTCACCCGTAATAATTACTAAATCGTGAGTTTCATTCATCACGAATTTCATTTTTCCGACCTTACAAAAAACCGAATTTCTGAATACCGAATTATTCAAACGAAACGTGTCTTCATTTGAATATCACGAATTTCATTTTTCCGACCTTACAAAAGACCGAATTTCTGAATTCCGAATTACTCAAACGAAACGTGTCTTCATTTGAATATCACGAATTTCATATTTCCGACCTTACAAAAGACCGAATTTCTGAATTCCGAATTATATTATTTCCGATCGGACAATGGTTTTTCGGAAAAGTGTTAAATCGGAACTTTAAGCTTTCGGTAAAATGACAAACGGATTTAAAATTTTCGGAAATAGCACATTCGTGATTTTCTTCCATCGTGTTTTTAAAAATCGTAATTTTGATATTTCGGACTTATAAAAATCGGGATTATGAAAAGCGTGCTTATGAAATTCGGAAAACATATTTCGGAATTATTGGGTGTTCCCATTTATTTATGGCCGACGGCCTGAATAAATCTTACTGAAATTGCGTTTTTAAAAAAATAAGGGGATCCAGATCCAGATTCATTTAAAATTCTGCCTGTTGATACATATTCTTAAGCTTGTATCTCTCTTTGTGTATTTGTTTTACTTTCTGGTGCCCAATAAAGAATATTTACTTACTTACTTAAAACAAAAAAACTAATTGTGATTATTTTCGAAATTATTATACATTATCCAAAATGTTTCATAAATACCTTATTTTGGAATGACATTATTTTATAGCAAATGCAACTGAAAAGCTTGTACAAAGCGGGACTTGCAGCGGCCGAACAGGAAGAAAGGGTGCTCCGCGCGGCTCTCAATCGGATATACGAAATTCGAAGTATTAAGAATGAGCGACGCATTCAGGTATTATTTACAAATTTTTGACAATTTCAAACTTATGTACTGATTAATCGAAATTAAACTATCGTGAGACATATTTCAATACAACCGCCGCGGACAGTTGTGCCTGAGAAAGGATTCCCGACGAATCCGAAACATGTCGCCAAAAGCGGTTAAAAATAAAAATAAATTAAGTTTTATTTCAGGCAACACGTACAGTTGTACACCCATATCAACATACAATTACATACAATACCGTATTGTAAAATAATAGTGAGTGAAACCATACGGATCTAAATATTATGTAGATTACTAAGAAAAAATTGTTTTAAAATTGTAACCCGAAATAGGCCACTTATTATCATATTAACATCTATGACCTCAATAAAATTGTATTCTATATTTCTTTTAAAACTTGCAGTCATTGCAATATGCCATCTTTGGCAAACTTGCTATCTTTGCAATATGCCACGTTAAAATTGCCAGTTTGGCAATGTTAACGAATGTTGCCTTGAAGTCACCATGTTGTAAATAAAACATGTACTTAGGTCAGTATCGTAAAATGGGCGAACTTAAACATTTTATATTGTGGTTGGCATACTTATCAGAAATAGATGATGAAAGCGATGTCCTTATAGTTTAAAAATCGATGATCAATTTTACCCCACGAATCAAAGTAACCCCATTTTACGGTAATACAGCATGCGCGAATATATTGACGTCATGGCGCTCGGGTATAATAGATTCGGGAGCATCGCTTTGGATACTGCCAGACAAGGGGACCGTATTGTAAAATGTTATCAGGCGCGGCACGCCGGCAACAAGGAAACAATCGGGTGCGGGGCGCTCATGAAGATGCTCCTGTCCGCCGCGGCCACGCTCCCGCTGCACGTGGGGCGCGGCGGGGGCGGGGGCGGGGGCGGGGAGCGTGCGCCCGCGCTGTGCGGCGCCGTGCCCGCCGACCCCGGCCACGTGGCGCGCCCCGGCGACGCCGTGGCCGCGCTAGTGCGCGTCTCCGACAAGGAGGAGAACTGGATCCTGGCTGAGGTATAACACTACCGTTCGTTTTTCTTCTAGGCTTATTTTTGACGGATGAAGACTGAGCTTATTCGAAGCTGTCCCCGCTAGAATGGCTTTATGTAAACCTGGCGATTATTTCTACTAAATTTACCAATAGAACTAGTGGCACCTGGCCTCCTGATCTTCGAGCTTTCCCGATTGCATTCTAAAAAAACTTAGGGGCCTCATCATTTAAAAAAAAAGATTTGAATTGTCTAATGCAAACATGATATTTCATTAAAAAGACATATTGTATATCTATCTCACAATGAAATTGGGACATGGACCGGGAAAATAGTCTTATAAAATGACGTTTGAATATAGTTCAGTCACATTTATTTAATAATGTACATGATCGATCTACTAAGCTACTTTTTACTTGACAGGTAGTGAGCTGGCTGCCGGCGCAGGGCAAGTACGAGGTGGACGACATTGATGAGGAGCAGAAGAACCGTCACGTCCTAAGCAAGCGGCGCGTCGTCCCGCTGCCCCTCATGCGCGCCGATCCGCGCACCGACGAGCACGCGCTGTTCCCTAAGGGCGCCGTGGTCAGTTATTATCAGTTATTGTAGAGGAGCAAAACCGGCATGTGCTAAGCAAGCGGCACGTCGTGCGACTACCCCTCATGCGCGCCGACCTGCGCACCGACGAACACGCGCTATTTCCTAAGGGCGCCGTGGTCAGTTTTATTATTTCCACATCATTAAAAAAAATACGTTAAAAAGAAACTTGTTTCATTCAGTCTACCCGTGTGTTAAAACGAATTTACACCTTATTCACCAAAATCGACACAAACATTAAAGTGCTAAAACATTATTTGCCCGTACAGGTAATGGCGCTGTACCCGCAGACGACGTGTTTCTACCGCGCCGTCGTCAACCGCCTGCCCGCCTCTGCCGCCGACCCCTACGAGGTTTTGTTTGAAGTAAGCTCATTCTTTCCCATTTGTTCCTAGTAATCTGTTGTGTAGTAGGTGTTCTAGACGGTTATTTTGCACTGTTTTTTACTGACAGTATGGGAAACTGACTGGTCCTTGGAAAAACAATTTTGCGTATTGTAAATAAGTTGTAATTTAATATCATAGAATTTTTACCTCTGAGGTTTTTTTTTATTGCTGCATTTTTTGACACAACTCTGACAAAGCTAACTTAGCACTGACAAAGTGTGAAAGGGTCCTTATAAATTCAAATTTCTATGAAATTATGATGTTTACTCTGATAAATACTTCTAGCTTAGACCGATTCTAGGTGTAGTTGCAATGTGTCATATGAATATAATTTTAATTTAAACCATTTACAAAAACAAATAGGTAACCCTACACGTACACGTAAAGTCTTTTACGTTACAAACACGTATATGCTGAGCTGTGGGCCAAGATCGCCAGAGTGGCAGCCCAGCTCAAAACGAGGATCTGGCAGACCTCGTCGGCGATGGCGAGACGAATTGGACGCCCTTTTAAAGGAATGGCCAGACACTGTACAGGATCGGGAAGACTGGATAAAGGGGAGGGGGGGGGGATTTGCCCAGCAGTGGGCTTCCGCAGACACCTCTCGACAGCCTTACAGCCATTCCAAAGTGTTGCCCTGTTGTCGCACTGTGCGTGCGGCCATTGCGGAGCACACTCAATTGAGTTAACGAAATGGCGAGTCACCACGTGACGGCAGGTGTCCGGTAGTCTCTTCCCATAGCCCGATATCCAGTCCATCCAACTTGCAAATCAATAGCCTAATATGCTATGACCTTAGTCCAATCGCAGCACAAAAGTGCTGCACTGCAATATTTTTTGCACCGGGCGGGACCACCTCCGGATGTATCATATTGTGCGCTCGGGGATGGTATCCGCCACGTGTAATCCTTGCTTTCAGATTAATTTGTCTTAAAGGGCCTCTGCGCTGTTGGCTTCGGCCCCGTGCAGGCCTTCCAAAGGTCCGGGACCCCATGGTCTCGAGATATGGAAAGACAGACAGATAATAATAATAGTTGCCAAATCGCATTGTAACACTCGCATTGACCACAGGACTAAATGAAATAGATTAACATGAATTGTCAGGACTCGTCGTATGCGGACGGGTACTCGCCGCCGGAGCGCGTGGCGCAGCGCTACGTGATCGCCATCAAGGAGGGCAAGGGCCGCGCCACCTGACCCGCGGCCGCGCCCCAGCGCCAGCGCGCCGGGACCGACTCCGCCTCCGTGCACTCCGGCGACTCCCTGCTTTAAGGCTCGCTTTCATTGGTGGCGGTGGCTGCCCGCAGGCGGTGCAACTAGTGAAACTCATAAGTCGATAACTCCCCGTAGGCGGTAAAACTACTAGTAAAACTCTTAATGGTACGCGTTGTGGAAATCTCCCGCACGCCCGCACCCGGGCCCTATATATCGACCAATGAAAACAGTTCCCCGGCTGAGGGACCTATAGCATGCTTTATTTTATGGAAACAGTACGCAACGCAAGTTACGCAAGCGATCAGATCAGAGGGTTATTGCGCTAGTTTCCGTCCAGCTCTAGTTTTCGTCCATTTGACGGAGTAGCGACTATGTTGTGCTTAAATACCAAATAGGTTTCAATGTATTTTATGCTCTGTAGTAGTTCGCTATTTGAAAATAGTCCGTGCATTTCCTTTATACATATATTAGGTTATGGGCCCAGCACGCTTCCAAGCGGCACGTCGTGCCACTTCCCCTATATAGGTATATATATATATATATGTACAGTCAGCAGTACTATTCGCTTAGCACCTTTGTATACAAACTATTGTTTAGACATTAAAGATTGCAATAATTCCAACTTTGTGCGGCAAGGTAGGTTTCCAATGTAACACTTTAAACTCTCGCGTTTTGTACACATAATTATGTCATTAACGGGTCTAAAGCGATTAAATTTCATTATTTTACCTTTTATCCGACGTTTCAGCCAGGTTGCACTAGCTGTAGTCACGGAAGACTGATGTCCCAGCAAAATATTGTCAATGGAGATATTGGTAAACAACACTAAACTACCCGATATTTGTTTATGTATAAATGTTCAATTCAGTTCAATTTCGCCAAGTGGACGAAGAGTAGCGCAATGACCGTACTGCGTCGAGCCGGGGACGTTCTGTTCTGCGTACGCATTCAGTGTATCTTCTGTATCAATCACCGTCGCCGAGTACCAGAACGCGCACGATTACCTCGTAAGGCTCACCATATAAAAAAATCCTATTTTTAATTTGAACACTAACCACTTTTTGCAATATTTAAGGCGAAAAATGTCAACATATTTTTGACGTCCACTGTATATTCGGCCTTACGAGGATAAGCCACCGTTATTTGAAATTTTTAGGGATATCGTATGTTCAATGTTTCCCGATCTCGAGAATGACTGAATCGATTTTAGAAATGGATTTATGATACTGTGTTACTTTAATGTTCATGTTACTTCAGCATTAAATTAGTCTATCTATAATAACTATGATTAGCTTAGATTTTACTCAGTAGATTTGGTGAAATGAGGTAAAATGTAAACTATTTAGTTTCAATTATTCCTTATCAAGGCAGGCATAGTTACCACATTCGACTTGAAACGTGTGTTCTATATTAAATGAGTAAGACTGTTATTTTTAGGGTTCCGCACCCAAAGGGTAAAAACGGGACCCTATTACTAAGACTCCGCTGTCCGTATGTCTGTCTGTCACCAGGCTGTATCTCATGAACCGTGATAGTTAAGACAGTTGAAATTTTCACAGATGATGTATTTCTGTTGCCGCTATAACAACAAATACTGAAAGTACGGAACCCTCGGTGCGCGAGTCCGACTCGCACTTGGCCGGTTTTTTTTTAACTTGGCACTAATAAGGGCTTAGATGCTAACCTAACCTAATCCATCATGTAGCGTTACAAAACATACATTAGATGCATATTAGGTGTCCACAGAAAAGATGAATTTTGTTTTTCTTACTCTAATAAGCTAACGGTGAATTATATTGAAAAAAAAAAAAAAAAGATGTAAACAATGTCCTTCCGCATTTAGTAGCATTGCCTTAAGTAGATCTAAAGAGAATTTAGAACAGAGGCGTATTGTCAAAGTTAATTTTGTAGTCACAGTAAATTTACTGCCATCTTTCGACACAGGATTAAAACTTTTAGAACGCCATTTGACTTTGATACTTGTTCTTTCACTGATATGTGTTAAAATTGATAAATATCAAAAGGTATCGCCATCTACACGAGTATAGGCCAAAGGTATGGCGCCATCAGTGAAAGAACAAGGGTCAAAATCAAATGGCGTTCTAAAGGTTTTAATCCTTTGTCGAAAGATGGCAGTAAGTTTACTGTGACTACAAAATTTACTTTGACAATCGCCTCTATACTAAATTCTCGTTGGTAGATGTAAGGTATCTCATGGTATTATAAATAAAAATCATTATTACATACACATCTTTTACTAACCTTAAATACATAATAGTACTCTTCATACAATACATGATAGAATGGTTATGTCCGAAATATACATAATCATTTAATTTTGATTAAAGTTATAACAAATTTGATTTTTACTGTATTCTATGTTTAATACTAAAAAATAATTAAATCAACATGGAAGCAATTTAAATAAATTTCGCCGAAATTACGATTCCATCCAGCGAGCGCATGATAGGTAATCTTTCAATTTTAATATAAAGAAAAGTATACATTTATGTTTAAAACATTATTTATATTGGTAGAGACAGCTCAACAAATAGACGTGTAAGTCGAACGAGAATTCGTAACGTCCAAGTAGAACACTTGTATAGGGAACGTGTAAACTGTAGAGGGGCTCAGAAGCCGTCCCTTAATTAAGTTTTGGGTAGGTCAAAAGGTGTCAATTTAACATTTTGGACGCCAATGACGGTTATATCGGCACCGCAGGTCCAACGCCAAAGACGGATTAATCGGTCAAAGACCACAGAGCAACATAGACCTACGTGCATGTGCATAAAGTTCAATTTCAGTTTTGACACTTCGGTGACGTGGCGTCACGAGTGACAGCTTTTGTGTTTAACACGGCGTCGAAAAGGTTTCTTTGTTTATAAAGTTCAAATTATCGTGACGGGCGATGGCTCATAATCTCTTTTGTAATAAGATAGTATGGCCCAAGTTTTGGCGACACCGGTTCCTATAGTGACCCAAGCTCATTTCGCTTCCCTGTTTTTGTTTTTCCGTGGTTCCGCTTTACATATCTATTAGTTTGATTGTCTCGTTTATTAGGGTGGTATTCCAATATATTGGTCCAATGTGTATTTGCGTCTTACATTTTGCTTAATGAGAGAGTGAGACACGCAATGCACATTGGACCAAGATATTGGACACATGGAATACCATCCTTAGTCAAGTCACTACAAACTAATTTTTGTGTAATAAATTGTGATCGTCTTAAATAAAATACAAATCGATTTGATGGCGACGCATATTGCAGTTTGTCAGTTATACCTAAAAATACAAGTACATCATAAAAAAATAATTGTGAAGGCTATCGGAACAGTCGCCGGTAATTAAAGAATCGGAAATACATGGACTTATGTACTAACCTGATCTGACACAGCCATTTCCTCAAATCTTAACTTAAATCGTAGTTTACATTAGCAATGAGCAAGTTTAGACTATTTATGGCATATTTAAAATCATAACCAACATAAATAAAAGAGATGAGATCAATATGGTTGATGAGTGTCAGTTCACCGCGACTGCCGACGTCTGACGAATGCCCTAGCGCAAGTACCCACTTTGGGCCAGCCACAGGGCTAACAAATAAAAAGGATAAAAGGTTAAACTAAACGTCAATTCTACACTTGGTTAACTTTCAAAATTGATTCTTAGTTTGATAAGTCAAATGTATTATTTTACAAGCGAAGCCACTAAAGAGAATCAGTTACGGTATCTGGCTTGTATTCCAAATAAAGACTTGATTATAAATAATAAGATGATCGCTAGTTTATTATTCCAATAGAAATAAAATATCTGCCGCCTTCTGCGATTCAAATAAAATAGGTAGTCTTATTGCAATACCGAAGAATAAAGACAAAATTCATAGCGTAGCTTATGTCTGCAGTCCTCGCGGTCAGATGATACCTGAAAATGGAAGTCGGTATGAGAGAAATGGTGACATAAAATTATTAGTAAGGAAGCCCAAGCTCTTTTAACTAGTTGATCATTGCAGAGATCACTCGTTCTCGCTTTTGTGTACATACACAAACGTATAAACGTACACATGTACGGACGTAATACGTTACTCGAACGCCACAGAACGTACGCTCGACCCTGATTCCGCCCGTTAACTATCTGGACGACTTGTCTTGTCGCATGCTTCACTGTCAAAAGTTTTAAAAGATAACGCCGTTTTCGGACACGAGTCCACGAGACTCACACGGCCTGGCGGTCGGACACGAGTCCCTGCAGCTTGCGCGCGACGCCCTGGGGAGGCTCATCTCACACGGCCTGGCGGTCGGACATGAGTCCCTGCAGCTTGCGCGCGACGCCCTGGGGAGGCTCACCTCACACGGCCTGGCGGTCGGACACGAGTCCCTGCAGCTTGCGCGCGACGCCCTGGGGAGGCTCACCTCACACGGCCTGGCGGTCGGACACGAGTCCCTGCAGCTCGCGCGCGACGCCCTGGGGAGGCTCACCTCACACGGCCTGGCGGTCGGACACGAGTCCCTGCAGCTCGCGCGCGACGCCCTGGGGAGGCTCACCTCACACGGCCTGGCGGTCGGACACGAGTCCCTGCAGCTCGCGCGCGACGCCCTGGGGAGGCTCACCTCACACGGCCTGGCGGTCGGACACGAGTCCCTGCAGCTTGCGCGCGACGCCCTGGGGAGGCTCACCTCACACGGCCTGGCGGTCGGACACGAGTCCCTGCAGCTCGCGCGCGACGCCCTGGGGAGGCTCACCTCACACGGCCTGGCGGTCGGACACGAGTCCCTGCAGCTTGCGCGCGACGCCCTGGGGAGGCTCACCTCACACGGCCTGGCGGTCGGACACGAGTCCCTGCAGCTTGCGCGCGACGCCCTGGGGAGGCTCACCTCACACGGCCTGGCGGTCGGACACGAGTCCCTGCAGCTCGCGCGCGACGCCCTGGGGAGGTTCACCTCACACGGCCTGGCGGTCGGACACGAGTCCCTGCAGCTCGCGCGCGACGCCCTGGGGAGGCTCACCTCACACGGCCTGGCGGTCGGACACGAGTCCCTGCAGCTTGCGCGCGACGCCCTGGGGAGGCTCACCTCACACGGCCTGGCGGTCGGACACGAGTCCCTGCAGCTTGCGCGCGACGCCCTGGGGAGGCTCACCTCACACGGCCTGGCGGTCGGACACGAGTCCCTGCAGCTTGCGCGCGACGCCCTGGGGAGGCTCACCTCACACGGCCTGGCGGTCGGACACGAGTCCCTGCAGCTTGCGCGCGACGCCCTGGGGAGGCTCACCTCACACGGCCTGGCGGTCGGACACGAGTCCCTGCAGCTTGCGCGCGACGCCCTGGGGAGGCTCACCTCACACGGCCTGGCGGTCGGACACGAGTCCCTGCAGCTTGCGCGCGACGCCCTGGGGAGGCTCACCTCACACGGCCTGGCGGTCGGACACGAGTCCCTGCAGCTTGCGCGCGACGCCCTGGGGAGGCTCACCTCACACGGCCTGGCGGTCGGACACGAGTCCCTGCAGCTCGCGCGCGACGCCCTGGGGAGGCTCACCTCACACGGCCTGGCGGTCGGACACGAGTCCCTGCAGCTCGCGCGCGACGCCCTGGGGAGGCTCACCTCACACGGCCTGGCGGTCGGACACGAGTCCCTGCAGCTTGCGCGCGACGCCCTGGGGAGGCTCACCTCACACGGCCTGGCGGTCGGACACGAGTCCCTGCAGCTTGCGCGCGACGCCCTGGGGAGGCTCACCTCACACGGCCTGGCGGTCGGACACGAGTCCCTGCAGCTTGCGCGCGACGCCCTGGGGAGGCTCACCTCACACGGCCTGGCGGTCGGACACGAGTCCCTGCAGCTTGCGCGCGACGCCCTGGGGAGGCTCACCTCACACGGCCTGGCGGTCGGACACGAGTCCCTGCAGCTTGCGCGCGACGCCCTGGGGAGGCTCACCTCACACGGCCTGGCGGTCGGACACGAGTCCCTGCAGCTTGCGCGCGACGCCCTGGGGAGGCTCACCTCACACGGCCTGGCGGTCGGACACGAGTCCCTGCAGCTTGCGCGCGACGCCCTGGGGAGGCTCACCTCACACGGCCTGGCGGTCGGACACGAGTCCCTGCAGCTCGCGCGCGACGCCCTGGGGAGGCTCACCTCACACGGCCTGGCGGTCGGACACGAGTCCCTGCAGCTCGCGCGCGACGCCCTGGGGAGGCTCACCTCACACGGCCTGGCGGTCGGACACGAGTCCCTGCAGCTCGCGCGCGACGCCCTGGGGAGGCTCACCTCACACGGCCTGGCGGTCGGACACGAGTCCCTGCAGCTCGCGCGCGACGCCCTGGGGAGGCTCACCTCACACGGCCTGGCGGTCGGACACGAGTCCCTGCAGCTTGCGCGCGACGCCCTGGGGAGGCTCACCTCACACGGCCTGGCGGTCGGACACGAGTCCCTGCAGCTTGCGCGCGACGCCCTGGGGAGGCTCACCTCACACGGCCTGGCGGTCGGACACGAGTCCCTGCAGCTTGCGCGCGACGCCCTGGGGAGGCTCACCTCACACGGCCTGGCGGTCGGACACGAGTCCCTGCAGCTTGCGCGCGACGCCCTGGGGAGGCTCACCTCACACGGCCTGGCGGTCGGACACGAGTCCCTGCAGCTTGCGCGCGACGCCCTGGGGAGGCTCACCTCACACGGCCTGGCGGTCGGACACGAGTCCCTGCAGCTTGCGCGCGACGCCCTGGGGAGGCTCACCTCACACGGCCTGGCGGTCGGACACGAGTCCCTGCAGCTTGCGCGCGACGCCCTGGGGAGGCTCACCTCACACGGCCTGGCGGTCGGACACGAGTCCCTGCAGCTTGCGCGCGACGCCCTGGGGAGGCTCACCTCACACGGCCTGGCGGTCGGACACGAGTCCCTGCAGCTTGCGCGCGACGCCGGGCGCGGCGAGGCCGAGCCGTGCGCGCTTCACCACGTCCTGCGCCGCGTCGCTCATGCGCTTGCCGCCCACCTCGCACGACACCATCGTGTTGATCGCGTGCAGATCCTAAGTAAAAAAATTAAATTATTAATGGTATGTATATGCATATGTACATAAAAAAACCGCTAGTCAGACCACGCCTCGGTCACGGAAGCGCTCGCTCGACGTTGAGTTGAGTATGTATAGGTATACATCAGAGAGTAGGCAGGTAGAGTGGTAGACGCTGACCTTGGCGGGGCTGCGGCTGAAGCGGTAGGTGAGCTGGTTGAGGCCGGGCGGCGGGGAGACGAGCGGCTTCACGTACAGCTGGTGGCGCTCCGACACGCGCTGGCCGCCCGGCGAGCTCAGCGCGTCGCCGCGTCCGGCCGGCAGGGGCGACAGGCTGCACTCCTGCAACCGTACACACTTTATTCCTGTATCGTTTTGAGCCTATAAACCCTCCCAAAGATTCCCCAAAACCCGCGAAACACTTTGGTCCTCCGTTTGCATCATACAAGTGTGCGCGACAGAGACGACTAACTAATTTCGATGTTCGCCCTCTGATTAATCGATCGTTGATCGTGTCATCGTCTATAATCGGCAAGATCATCGTGCAAGCATCCACACGATCGTATGTAGTAATTTGTAGAACGCCAAGCGTCAAGATGGATGTGGAGTATGTTGCTGTTGCAACCATTTATTTAATTACAGTATACAATCATTACGTCGATGTGGTTCAACGAGTGTCAGTGAACTTGCGACAAGATTCGGATCACATATAAATTGGGCAACGCATATTAGTATCTTATTTAATCATGGTTCGCCATACTTACATCTTTATGCTTGCCAGTAAACCGAAGTGCAAAAGTCTGCATGCACTGCACATACACTTTGTTATAGAAGTTGATTAAATCGCCTCTCTCAGGAGAACCTGAAAACAAATTACTAGTTTATCAAATGAAATATGTGACTCACGGAGCACTAAAAATGTATGCGATCAAAACGTACATGGGATGTTGCGTAGAAAAATTATTTGTAGTGTAGTGTTTTTAATTCAGAGTAAGTATTATGTTACTGAAAAAATTTATTAACCAAAAAAAAGGCATACCATCAGATCCACAGCGCAGGCTTCGTCACATTACAATAAGCTCAAAAGTTAAATAAGCAATTGCAATAAGCAGTATTATGTTTCGGTAAATAAATTGTATTTTACGTAACATGCTAGGATTTTATGGTTGATGTTACAGAATGTTCAATGAATATAAATCAGACTTTCAATGATCAGAAAATGCGAAATATGAGGATATTGCGAGTTAGTGAAAGAAACTTTCTCTGAAGAAATTAAATGAACACTTACTGTCTCCAGTACTTTGCTTGATCAAAACTGATCTGTAAACATGATTGTCCGCCAGGGGTCGCTGTCGGTAACACCGCATGATGTCGGCAAACGTTCTCTCTACTTGATTGTTAGCATTGTTTGAAACCTGCAACAACATAGAGGATGAGATAAGAACAGACGATTTCCGTCATCACGTAAGAAATATGGAGTTAAAGCGTAAACGGTAGGTGGCAAAGAAGCATGTTAATTATTGTGAATATTGTTTCTCATCTATTCGGAAAATTCACCTTTCTTAGGCTGATAGCCGGGTGGAAAATTGCATTTCGCACCGTAGGGTGGAAATGGGAAGCATTTTTTTATTTGTACTTCTGTTAAAAGCTCTCATATTAGCTTCCGCATTTTCAGACCAAGTATTATCGAATTAAATGTCAATTGCATTGCATTATTGAAGAAAATTATACTACTTTTAATAAATCAACCCTTTCCACCCTTGGTTAACAATCTACTATTTACAGTCTCTGCCGTTGAACTTCAACAGGCTAGTAACTTAAGGAGTCAACACTGTAGATTAGTAAATAATAAATGAGATACAATAAAAATCACCCATAAACTTCTCGATTGCATTTATGTTTCAGTAACTAAGACAAGTGACCATTACATGGAATATAAATTAGATATATGGAATTTATTTAACCCTTAAATGCATATTGTTGCCAAATGTATACAAAGCATTGGACAGCTCACAGATTCAACAGAAAAAAGCTTAAGTTTCTGAAGCTAAACATTTTTTCCAACAAAAAATAATAATCATGCATTTAAGGGTTAAGAGGTAGGTATAATGCTTTTTTTTTTGACGAGCACCTTAGCAGTAAAACTAACCTTGCATATGACATAGCCGGCGCACATGAGTATCTGGTCGAGGTGGCGGTCGCGCATGAGATGCGTCTGGTGCATGACGGAGTGCTCGAGGCACGTCCAGATCTTGCGGACTACTGTACAACACTAACCTTGCATATGACATAGCCGGCGCACATGAGTATCTGGTCGAGGTGGCGGTCGCGCATGAGATGCGTCTGGTGCATGACGGAGTGCTCGAGGCACGTCCAGATCTTGCGGACTACTGTACAACACTAACCTTGCATATGACATAGCCGGCGCACATGAGTATCTGGTCGAGGTGGCGGTCGCGCATGAGATGCGTCTGGTGCATGACGGAGTGCTCGAGGCACGTCCAGATCTTGCGGACTACTGTACAACACTAACCTTGCATATGACATAGACGGCGCACATGAGTATCTGGTCGAGGTGGCGGTCGCGCATGAGATGCGTCTGGTGCATGACGGAGTGCTCGAGGCACGTCCAGATCTTGCGGACTACTGTACAACACTAACCTTGCATATGACATAGACGGCGCACATGAGTATCTGGTCGAGGTGGCGGTCGCGCATGAGATGCGTCTGGTGCATGACGGAGTGCTCGAGGCACGTCCAGATCTTGCGGACTACTGTACCACACTAACCTTGCATATGACATAGACGGCGCACATGAGTATCTGGTCGAGGTGGCGGTCGCGCATGAGATGCGTCTGGTGCATGACGGAGTGCTCGAGGCACGTCCAGATCTTGCGGACTACTGTACAACACTAACCTTGCATATGACATAGACGGCGCACATGAGTATCTGGTCGAGGTGGCGGTCGCGCATGAGATGCGTCTGGTGCATGACGGAGTGCTCGAGGCACGTCCAGATCTTGCGGACTACTGTACAACACTAACCTTGCATATGACATAGACGGCGCACATGAGTATCTGGTCGAGGTGGCGGTCGCGCATGAGATGCGTCTGGTGCATGACGGAGTGCTCGGGGCACGTCCAGATCTTGCGGACTACTGTACAACACTAACCTTGCATATGACATAGACGGCGCACATGAGTATCTGGTCGAGGTGGCGGTCGCGCATGAGATGCGTCTGGTGCATGACGGAGTGCTCGGGGCACGTCCAGATCTTGCGGACTACTGTACAACACTAACCTTGCATATGACATAGACGGCGCACATGAGTATCTGGTCGAGGTGGCGGTCGCGCATGAGATGCGTCTGGTGCATGACGGAGTGCTCGAGGCACGTCCAGATCTTGCGCTTCAACTCTTCGTCGGTGAGCCGAAGGCGAGTGCACAGGTCGTTCATGCGGACTACTGCCAGGCTGTAGAACTGTACACACAAATAAACATTACTGGACTATTGAACAACCCCACTGCAATATGCAATACTTAAGACTTACACCTTAATGCAAAGAAATAAGGTCTCCTAATGGTAAAAGAGTATATATAAATCCTCAATCGAGGTATAATCTTTATTGGCTTTCCAATGTCGTAAACCATCAAACCATCAAAGTAGATGAGCACCTCTCCTGGTCATATCATGTTAATTTTATTTTTATTTATTGTAACGTTGCACGTACATGTTTTAATTATAAGCTTTAATTATTTTATTTTTACATTTTAAATTACTAAAATTTTAGGATTTAACTTAATTATAACAGATTTTAAATTATTATTGCATGAATTATTATTTTATTTTAATCCTAATCAATTATTATTTTTATTAATTATTTACATCAATTAATTATTTATTTATACAATTTTATTAATCAAATTTTATATTTACATTAATGGTCTTATTCTACTTTACTATAGTAAAGTAAGATTAGGAAAACATGATGATTAGGTATTGCATGTTTTCGGGCGTTCGCACTTTATCCGTACTGACTATACTCGCGACTGGTTTATTGAGTGACGTCATGGAAAGATCGAGAAGCCGGTCTGTCGATCGCTGCCTCCGCGCCGTCGTCCGCGGGCCAGTCAGTCCGCGCCACCCACCTTTGCATACGCACGTATCGCCGCGCACACGGGCCTCCGTGTCGTCTAGCGCGCCGTACGAATTTAAATTCTTTTAATTTAATTCAGGTGGGCGCGGACACCTATTAATTATAATTTTCATTTGCGACGTTTTCGTTATAAGTGTATTCCCGCACCCACGTACTGGTAAGTGAAAAGTGTTGAACGTTTTAATATTAGGATAAATAGTTTAGTTTTAGGATAAAGTAGCTCTCTTGTAATTCACTTATTATTCAGTCTTTAACGTTTTAAATCATACATTCCCATTTTATGCTAAATGCCTTTGCCAGCAAGATATTGCAAATTCCTTTGTTCTATAGTGGCGGGTACGACTAAGTATGTATGCGTACCCCCCAACTTATTTAAAGTTCACTTCTTTGTTCTTCTTACTTTCTTTACTCTGTGCTTTTCCTTCGCTTTTGTAACTCCGCTCTGCTTGTGAACACAAACACGCTTTCTGCTCATGGTGCACCGGCTTTCCCATGGTCCCATCATCATCATCACAGGGTGTTCACAAAAGCAGAGCGAGCAGGAACACATTTCTAAGACGTCTGGAAATTCACAGGGTGCGTCGTTATAATTACAAGAAGACCGTCGGCCGACAACAAACACGCCACCTACCACCTCGACGGCAGGGTTGGAGCCATAGTCGTTCGCCCGCCGTCGCCCCCCTGTTCCTCTAAAGCGCTGCCGAGTGGGAACTACCTGCTCCGGTTCCGGACCTTCGGCCAGCCAGGGCAGTACCGGATCTCGGGTGCAAATTTAGACGGGCCTTGACCACCCACGACCCTATTCAGTTTTAGTTGTTTTTTTTAAATAAATTAATTTGTTAACGAGTTGGTAATTACTTATTTACTTTCCCTACCAACTTAGGGACATAACTGCCCGTAACGTTACATTGGCGCCTTAAACGTGGTCTAAATGGTCTAAATTTGCCCCGCAGAATTATGTGTGTTTGCTGTTTTTATTTTTGTGAAACGTTGTTTTTTTCAAAATAGTTATAACAAAAGTAATAACAACAATAATAACAAGAATTTCACATTCAGGAATAACAGCAACAAACAGTATAATCAATTTAATTCTAATCACAATAACAATAATAAGTCTTTTACTAATACCCATAATTTTAATAAATATAACAACAACATGAAACAGGTACATGCAGTTACTTCTACACCCTCTTCCAAACCCTTGTTTTGCCCTAGATGTCGCAACAATAGCCATAACTTGCGTCAATGCCCAGCTAGTAAGGATGAAGTTTATTGTTTTAAGTGTGGCCATAAAGGTGTTAGGTCTCCAGATTGCCCTAATTGCAAAAAGGTTAAGCCCTCCACCTCAAAAAACTAAATAAACAGAATTGTGCCTACCATCTAGTTAATCATTTTGATCCTGTAGATTGGAGCAATTGGCTGAAAACTATTAACTTCTTTTTCATTTCGTATAAGATCGACGCAATTCTGAATGATGATCCCAGTATTGATAATCGTCCTTACGTAACGGTACAAGTTAATGGTATTAATATGACAGGTTTACTCGATTCTGGTGCTGCTATAACTGTGTTAAAAAGTGAGGCTCATCAAGCGCTCCAAGGTTTACCTGTTCATAAGGACCAATTAATTTCAGCCATAGGCGCTGGCAAGCGTGTTATGCGGAGCAGGGGTTACATTGTCTTGCCTGTACATTTTCAAGATAAGTTCCGTTTCATTACCGCTCATATCGTACCAGATGTAAACACGGATTTCATATTAGGCATAGATTTTTGGCGTAAATTTAATATTCTTCCTAACTTAAGTAGCATTACTTTTGCTAAAGCCACAGTAGTTGAAGAGGAACCAAAGCCAAATAACCCTACGTTTATTCATGGATATGATCATTTAAGCGTTTCGGAGAAGTCCATTGCTGACAACATCATTGCACAGTTCGAGGATATTTCTGCCGAACGCAAAGGTTTAGGTAAGACCAGTCTCATAGAACACCGTCTGGATACCGGGGATGCGCAGCCGATCCGGCAACGGTATTATCGTATGTCACCGGAGAAACAGCGGATCCTCGTCGAACAGGTTGACGAAATGCTTAGTCTCGACGTTATCGAGCCCTGCGAAAGCGCCTGGTCTTCACCTGTCCTGCTAGTCACAAAGAAGAATGGTCAGCCTCGTTTCTGCCTCGACAGTCGCAAGCTGAATTCCGTTACTCGAAAGGATGCGTATAATTTACCTTATGTAACGGAAATATTGGACAACCTGCGTGACGCTCGTTACCTTACGAGTATCGATTTGTCCAAGGCCTTTTGGCAGATACCAATTGCTGTCGATGATAGAGACAAAACTGCATTTTATGTCCCTGGTCGTGGTACATTCCGTTTTAAAAGAACCGCATTTGGCCTCACAAATGCGCCAGCAACGCAGCAACGTTTAGTTGATCTTCTCTTCAGAGAATTTGACTTAAAAGTCTTTGCCTACTTAGATGACATAATTATAATTTCCGAGGACTTTAATTCTCATGTGTCTCTTCTTCTCCGGGTATTAGACAAACTTCGCCAAGCAAACCTGACTGTAAACTTGGAAAAGTGTCAATTCTTCAGAGGTCAACTCAAATACTTAGGATACGTTGTTGACAGCCAAGGTCTTCGGACGGACCCAGGTAAGGTAGACGCCATCGTAAACTATCCGACACCTACTAGTGTGAAAGACATCAAGAAATTTTTAGGAACTGCCACCTGGTACCGCCGGTTTGTGCCACAGTTTAGTACGATAGCGGGTCCTCTTAATCAGCTCACATCCTCTAGGAAGGGTAGACCGCCTTTCAAGTGGACTCCTGAAGCCGATGCTGCCTTTAGTAAGCTGAAAGAATGCTTAGTTTCAGCTCCAGTGTTGTCTTGCCCTGATTACAGCAAGCCATTCGAAGTACATACGGATGCGAGTAATTATGGCGTAGGAGGAATGCTGACACAAACAATTGACGGTAAGGAGCACCCGGTAGCTTACATGAGCAAATCGTTGACACCGGCTGAACGTAATTACAGCATAACGGAGCGTGAAACACTTGCAGTGATCATAGCTCTTGAGCATTGGAGATGTTACTTGGAGAATGGACAGCCGTTCACTGTCATTACAGACCACAGTGCTTTAAAATGGTTCCTCTCTCTAAGTAACCCTACTGGTCGTCTGGCTCGCTGGGGAGTGCGTTTGTCGTGTTTTAACTTCGAGCTGAAACATCGTCGAGGCGTGGATAATGTGATTCCCGACGCTCTTTCCAGAGCTGTCCCTATAAGCGCTATCGATTTGTCAAATTCTTACCTTAATACGTCAGATGCATGGTATAAAAATATTTATAACTCTTGCCTAACAAAGCCTCAAAATTTTCCTAATTTTGTTATTAAGAACGGTTCTTTGTATAGATTATGTAAAAATAAACACGAGCAAACCTCCGAGTTCTCGTGGAAGGAAGTCGTCCCGAGCGAATTTCGTCACGATGTTTTGAAACAAAATCATTCTGAACCCATGGCTGGACATCTAGGTATCTTTAAAACGTATCGTCGATTGGCGTTGAGATACTTCTGGCCAGGGATGCATAAAGACGTCGTAAAATTCGTAGGCTCGTGTAATAAGTGTTTAGAGTATAAACATCAAAACCATCAGGTGCTTGGTGAAATGGGTCGTCCCAAACAATGTTGTCGACCTCTTCAAATGGTTTCGATTGACCTCATGGGCCCTCTGCCTATCACTCGAAAACAGAACCAATATATCCTGGTCATAACTTGCTGTTTTTCAAAATTTTGTTTAATTTACCCTATTCGTAATGCGACTTCAACTATAATCACAAAAATTATTGAGGACCAACTTTTTTTAGTTCATGGGGTTCCTCAAACGATTTTTCTCGACAACGGTAGTCAATTTACTAGCGGCATGACTGTAGATTTGTTTAAAAAATATAATGTACCCAATGTATTCTATACGCCTAGATACACACCGCAAGTTAATCCCGTCGAGCGTCAGAATCGAACAATTGTCACTTGCTTATCAACATTTGTCAATGAAGATCACAGGACCTGGGACTTGTTTATACCAAAAGTACAATTTGCCATTAATAACTCTGCAAATGAAGTAACAGGTTACACTCCTTCGTTCCTTGTATATGGCAGAGACCTTGTGACTTGTGGTACGCATTACGTGGATAATGACCTCGGTAGAGACTTAATATTTTTACCACGTGACATTTACGCCGAAAATCTAGGTTGCATGTCCGAAATATTTGATAATGTACAGGCAAAGTTATATCAAGCTCATGCAAAGAATACCGCTCATTACAATCTACGTCGTAAACATGTCGAATTTAATGTAGGAGATATAGTCATGAAACGTGCTTATGTTTTAAGTGACAAAGATAAGTACTTCAGTAAAAAACTAGCTCCGAAGTTTTTACAGTGTCGTATTCTTGAAAAGAAGTCACCTTTGGTATATGTTTTAGAGGACATGTCCGGAAAGAATTTAGGGACTTGGCACATAAAAGATTTAAAAATAACAGGTTTGAATAAATAATACATTGTAATCAATAAATTGTTGCATTGATTCCCAAATCGCGCTCTTAACACCTATCTCAGTGCACAAAATGTATTTGTTTTGGTTTCCGGTTGAACGATAACTGGTTACCTACAAAAGTCTGGGCGCATTATCATCTATAGTTAAAATACTAGATACTAATGTTTTTTACGACTGCGTGATGTATGATAGATAGATAGATTGAAATAGTAAATGCAAATACGCAAACGTATATTGCGCGGATTTTATTCTGAGGAACAAAATCCTTTTTCCGGCGCGAGGGGGTAATGTAACGTTGCACGTACATGTTTTAATTATAAGCTTTAATTATTTTATTTTTACATTTTAAATTACTAAAATTTTAGGATTTAACTTAATTATAACAGATTTTAAATTATTATTGCATGAATTATTATTTTATTTCAATCCTAATCAATTATTATTTTTATTAATTATTTACATCAATTAATTATTTATTTATACAATTTTATTAATCAAATTTTATATTTACATTAATGGTCTTATTCTACTTTACTATAGTAAAGTAAGATTAGGAAAACATGATGATTAGGTATTGCATGTTTTCGGGCGTTCGCACTTTATCCGTACTGACTATACTCGCGACTGGTTTATTGAGTGACGTCATGGAAAGATCGAGAAGCCGGTCTGTCGATCGCTGCCTCCGCGCCGTCGTCCGCGGGCCAGTCAGTCCGCGCCACCCACCTTTGCATACGCACGTATCGCCGCGCACACGGGCCTCCGTGTCGTCTAGCGCGCCGTACGAATTTAAATTCTTTTAATTTAATTCAGGTGGGCGCGGACACCTATTAATTATAATTTTCATTTGCGACGTTTTCGTTATAAGTGTATTCCCGCACCCACGTACTGGTAAGTGAAAAGTGTTGAACGTTTTAATATTAGGATAAATAGTTTAGTTTTAGGATAAAGTAGCTCTCTTGTAATTCACTTATTATTCAGTCTTTAACGTTTTAAATCATACATTCCCATTTTATGCTAAATGCCTTTGCCAGCAAGATATTGCAAATTCCTTTGTTCTATAGTGGCGGGTACGACTAAGTATGTATGCGTACCCCCCAACTTATTTAAAGTTCACTTCTTTGTTCTTCTTACTTTCTTTACTCTGTGCTTTTCCTTCGCTTTTGTAACTCCGCTCTGCTTGTGAACACAAACACGCTTTCTGCTCATGGTGCACCGGCTTTCCCATGGTCCCATCATCATCATCACAGGGTGTTCACAAAAGCAGAGCGAGCAGGAACACATTTCTAAGACGTCTGGAAATTCACAGGGTGCGTCGTTATAATTACAAGAAGACCGTCGGCCGACAACAAACACGCCACCTACCACCTCGACGGCAGGGTTGGAGCCATAGTCGTTCGCCCGCCGTCGCCCCCCTGTTCCTCTAAAGCGCTGCCGAGTGGGAACTACCTGCTCCGGTTCCGGACCTTCGGCCAGCCAGGGCAGTACCGGATCTCGGGTGCAAATTTAGACGGGCCTTGACCACCCACGACCCTATTCAGTTTTAGTTGTTTTTTTTAAATAAATTAATTTGTTAACGAGTTGGTAATTACTTATTTACTTTCCCTACCAACTTAGGGACATAACTGCCCGTAACGTTACATTATGAAAAACGTTTTAGTTTTATTAGGTAAGTTCTTTCACTTAAAATTCAAAATTCCTATTATCACACTTAGCACCATCGCACTAACCCGGGGTTAACCGATAAAACTGTTAACCTAGTGTCAAATTGTACTGGCAATTCCAGGTTTAATTGAAATTGAAAAACTTTATTTCAGACACATTAGGTATCCATAAACATTGGTTGGTTTAACAGGTTAACCCTGGGTTAGTGGGATGGTGCAAGTGGCGCTTAGATGTTTATACATGTCACTTGTAGATTCAATACTGAGTTATGCTCTTGACAGCTATGGGCTCACAACCAGTGTTGGCCGAACGTTAATGCAAATGACCATTAAAATTAACCATTGAAAAGGTTAATTGCCATTAACCATTGACGGCAAATTAATTATTAATTGTCATTAACATCAATTACTATTAATTTATTTCGAACCATTAACAATTAAAAAGACTTAATGGTTATTGCTTCACAAACCATTAACATTTAAATCAATTTTTAATGAAAATTAAAAATGTGATTGATAATTAACAAGAATAAATATCGTAATTTTATAAGGCGTCCAAGGGATCAAAGGTCTTAGTAATTTGCATTTAAACTTATGTAAGGTTGGTATTCCATCTGTCCAATATCTATGTCCAATGTGTATTTGCATCTCACATTTTGCTTAGTGAGACGCAATGCACATCGGACCAAGATATTAGACAGATGGTATACCAACCTTACATAAGTTTAATTTTACCTTTCTGAAAAATAGCACTAGAGAGTTGTTGGCTTTCTTGGGTGTGGAATTAGGTGTCGTTTCACCGCTGGGAGCGTTCGAATTCTGTGGCGTCGGTGTTTGAGGCTCTTGCTTGATCACTACGTTACTGTTTGGTACTGAAATTATACAATTAATATTAATGCTAAATATTTAGATCACTACGGTTCCACTCACTAGTATTTTTAGTCGCTTTTGGCGACATCCAGACCTTCACTTGGAAGACTCCAGCTGCGGACTGCCCCGCGCCACCCGCCCCCCGCCACCGCCCCGTCAGCGCGCGTGCTCCGAGCGACGAGGCGGGCGGCGCGGGCAGTGCACGGAGTACAGCCGCCGCGGAAGGACTCCCGACGAGTCCGAAACATGTCGCCAAAAGCGACTAAAAATACTAGTAAGTAAAACCGTAGTGATCTAAATATTTTGAAATATGTCTCACGATAGTTTAATTCCGAATATTAATGCTTACTAAAAGTGTAAATTAGACCTTATCGCGTTGTAATAGGGTATAGTTTACCTAATAGTGACTGCCCTGGTTTGATGTTGTCTTTGAATAGCTGCTTCTTGGCGTGGTCGGCCATGGGCAGCAGGAAGCGGTCGAACGCTGTTGACACCGGGGACTGCATACCACCTGCACACAGGAACACTTAAGTATCTTACAAGAGTAAAAGCTGAAGTAGATGGCGCCGTAAATTTCTTGTTTACGGTGATTAGAACTTGAAACCGAAGGCAAACATCCTTCAAAATTTGCTTATGTATATTTTATCTTTGCACATTATGAGAATGGAAACTATAAACCTACCCATAACTATCTGGTACTTGGAATATTTAAGAATTGGCAGTATTAAAGCCTATTAGCAGTTTTCAGTTTTAAAACCATTTCACCGCTCTGGATGATTAGTACATATTGTACATATTTATTTAAATATTTACAACAAATACGCACCGTTGCTTCTTCGCAGCGGCGAGTCGGAAATGTAAACGTCGGTAGAGGCCGGTATCGCGCCCTGCTCGAGCCGCTCCCACAGCGGACTGTCCGACGTCCACACCAACGACTCTAGTACTTCCTCCTCAACCTGGGAATGTATTACATTGTCACACGGAATCCAAAGAGATGTAGATCAAGTATTGAAGGATGTAAGACTATCAGTAAATTGTACTGCAAGCATGGATGTACACACACACAGCTGCAAAAGACCCACTTTATGAATGGAATTTATTCATAAAGTGGCTATGCACTTTTGCAGCTCTCTGTACACCTAAAGCACACACTACAGGTAGTTTTTCTGCAAATCATAATTGAACCAAATCACCAAGCAAAATAAGTGCCTAATCGTCAGAGACTAAAGATAAAATGGTCCGAAAGAGAGCATCAAACACACACACACACACACACACACACACACACACACACACACACGCTGACATATTGTAGTTATCTCAGTTTTCCTAAAAGTTAAAGTGAAAGTGATGTAAGTTCGATTTGTACACATACTGTCCGCGCGCGAATTCCGTGCACGGCTGAGGAATGTTAAGAATGTTGGGCGTCATGACAGAGTGGTGTCATTTTGTACGTACGGGCGCGACGCACACCCGTCACTTCCTTGACCTCCGAATGCACGGAATTGGCGCGCGGACAGTAGCTGCAAAAGTGCGTACCGACTTCATGAATGGAATTCATTTATAGTGGTTATGTACTTTTACAGCTTGACTACTTGAGAACTTTTTACACACTACTGCATTAAATTTACGTTGATGACTGCTCAACAGTAATAACAGTATAGTACTGGCCGCATTAAGACGAGGTCGCGACTCGGGTTGTCCTCGGCGGCCTGCACGACGAGCTCGATGATCTTGTAGAAGTGGAAGGCGCTGAACTGGAACACGCGCAATCACTTGCACAATCAGGATTAGTAGTTACTAACCGCGTTAAGATGCTTGACGAGGTCGCGACTCAGGTTGTCCTTGGCGGCCTGCACGACGAGCTCGATGATCTTGTAGAAGTGGAAGGCGCTGAGCTGGAACACGCGCAATCACTTGCACAATCAGGATTAGAAGTTACTAACCGCGTTAAGATGCTTGACGAGGTCGCGACTCAGGTTGTCCTTGGCGGCCTGCACGACGAGCTCGATGATCTTGTAGAAGTGGAAGGCGCTGAGCTGGAACACGCGCAATCACTTGCACAATCAGGATTAGAAGTTACTAACCGCGTTAAGATGCTTGACGAGGTCGCGACTCAGGTTGTCCTTGGCGGCCTGCACGACGAGCTCGATGATCTTGTAGAAGTGGAAGGCGCTGAGCTGGAACACGCGCAATCACTTGCACAATCAGGATTAGAAGTTACTAACCGCGTTAAGATGCTTGACGAGGTCGCGACTCAGGTTGTCCTTGGCGGCCTGCACGACGAGCTCGATGATCTTGTAGAAGTGGAAGGCGCTGAGCTGGAACACGCGCAATCACTTGCACAATCAGGATTAGAAGTTACTAACCGCGTTAAGATGCTTGACGAGGTCGCGACTCAGGTTGTCCTTGGCGGCCTGCACGACGAGCTCAATGATCTTGTAGAAGTGGAAGGCGCTGAGCTGGAACACGCGCAATCACTTGCACAATCAGGATTAGAAGTTACTAACCGCGTTAAGATGCTTGACGAGGTCGCGACTCAGGTTGTCCTTGGCGGCCTGCACGACGAGCTCGATGATCTTGTAGAAGTGGAAGGCGCTGAGCTGGAACACGCGCAATCACTTGCACAATCAGGATTAGAAGTTACTAACCGCGTTAAGATGCTTGACGAGGTCGCGACTCAGGTTGTCCTTGGCGGCCTGCACGACGAGCTCGATGATCTTGTAGAAGTGGAAGGCGCTGAGCTGGAACACGCGCAATCACTTGCACAATCAGGATTAGAAGTTACTAACCGCGTTAAGATGCTTGACGAGGTCGCGACTCAGGTTGTCCTTGGCGGCCTGCACGACGAGCTCGATGATCTTGTAGAAGTGGAAGGCGCTGAGCTGGAACACGCGCAATCACTTGCACAATCAGGATTAGAAGTTACTAACCGCGTTAAGATGCTTGACGAGGTCGCGACTCAGGTTGTCCTTGGCGGCCTGCACGACGAGCTCGATGATCTTGTAGAAGTGGAAGGCGCTAAGCTGGAACACGCGCAATCACTTGCACAATCAGGATTAGAAGTTACTAACCGCGTTAAGATGCTTGACGAGGTCGCGACTCAGGTTGTCCTTGGCGGCCTGCACGACGAGCTCGATGATCTTGTAGAAGTGGAAGGCGCTGAGCTGGAACACGCGCAATCACTTGCACAATCAGGATTAGAAGTTACTAACCGCGTTAAGATGCTTGACGAGGTCGCGACTCAGGTTGTCCTTGGCGGCCTGCACGACGAGCTCGATGATCTTGTAGAAGTGGAAGGCGCTGAGCTGGAACACGCGCAATCACTTGCACAATCAGGATTAGAAGTTACTAACCGCGTTAAGATGCTTGACGAGGTCGCGACTCAGGTTGTCCTTGGCGGCCTGCACGACGAGCTCGATGATCTTGTAGAAGTGGAAGGCGCTGAGCTGGAACACGCGCAATCACTTGCACAATCAGGATTAGAAGTTACTAACCGCGTTAAGATGCTTGACGAGGTCGCGACTCAGGTTGTCCTTGGCGGCCTGCACGACGAGCTCGATGATCTTGTAGAAGTGGAAGGCGCTGAGCTGGAACACGCGCAATCACTTGCACAATCAGGATTAGAAGTTACTAACCGCGTTAAGATGCTTGACGAGGTCGCGACTCAGGTTGTCCTTGGCGGCCTGCACGACGAGCTCGATGATCTTGTAGAAGTGGAAGGCGCTGAGCTGGAACACGCGCAATCACTTGCACAATCAGGATTAGAAGTTACTAACCGCGTTAAGATGCTTGACGAGGTCGCGACTCAGGTTGTCCTTGGCGGCCTGCACGACGAGCTCGATGATCTTGTAGAAGTGGAAGGCGCTGAGCTGGAACACGCGCAATCACTTGCACAATCAGGATTAGAAGTTACTAACCGCGTTAAGATGCTTGACGAGGTCGCGACTCAGGTTGTCCTTGGCGGCCTGCACGACGAGCTCAATGATCTTGTAGAAGTGGAAGGCGCTGAGCTGGAACACGCGCAATCACTTGCACAATCAGGATTAGAAGTTACTAACCGCGTTAAGATGCTTGACGAGGTCGCGACTCAGGTTGTCCTTGGCGGCCTGCACGACGAGCTCGATGATCTTGTAGAAGTGGAAGGCGCTGAGCTGGAACACGCGCAATCACTTGCACAATCAGGATTAGAAGTTACTAACCGCGTTAAGATGCTTGACGAGGTCGCGACTCAGGTTGTCCTTGGCGGCCTGCACGACGAGCTCGATGATCTTGTAGAAGTGGAAGGCGCTGAGCTGGAACACGCGCAATCACTTGCACAATCAGGATTAGAAGTTACTAACCGCGTTAAGATGCTTGACGAGGTCGCGACTCAGGTTGTCCTTGGCGGCCTGCACGACGAGCTCGATGATCTTGTAGAAGTGGAAGGCGCTGAGCTGGAACACGCGCAATCACTTGCACAATCAGGATTAGAAGTTACTAACCGCGTTAAGATGCTTGACGAGGTCGCGACTCAGGTTGTCCTTGGCGGCCTGCACGACGAGCTCGATGATCTTGTAGAAGTGGAAGGCGCTAAGCTGGAACACGCGCAATCACTTGCACAATCAGGATTAGAAGTTACTAACCGCGTTAAGATGCTTGACGAGGTCGCGACTCAGGTTGTCCTTGGCGGCCTGCACGACGAGCTCGATGATCTTGTAGAAGTGGAAGGCGCTGAGCTGGAACACGCGCAATCACTTGCACAATCAGGATTAGAAGTTACTAACCGCGTTAAGATGCTTGACGAGGTCGCGACTCAGGTTGTCCTTGGCGGCCTGCACGACGAGCTCGATGATCTTGTAGAAGTGGAAGGCGCTGAGCTGGAACACGCGCAATCACTTGCACAATCAGGATTAGAAGTTACTAACCGCGTTAAGATGCTTGACGAGGTCGCGACTCAGGTTGTCCTTGGCGGCCTGCACGACGAGCTCGATGATCTTGTAGAAGTGGAAGGCGCTGAGCTGGAACACGCGCAATCACTTGCACAATCAGGATTAGAAGTTACTAACCGCGTTAAGATGCTTGACGAGGTCGCGACTCAGGTTGTCCTTGGCGGCCTGCACGACGAGCTCGATGATCTTGTAGAAGTGGAAGGCGCTGAGCTGGAACACGCGCAATCACTTGCACAATCAGGATTATAAGTTACTAACCGCGTTAAGATGCTTGACGAGGTCGCGACTCAGGTTGTCCTTGGCGGCCTGCACGACGAGCTCGATGATCTTGTAGAAGTGGAAGGCGCTGAGCTGGAACACGCGCAATCACTTGCACAATCAGGATTAGAAGTTACTAACCGCGTTAAGATGCTTGACGAGGTCGCGACTCAGGTTGTCCTTGGCGGCCTGCACGACGAGCTCGATGATCTTGTAGAAGTGGAAGGCGCTGAGCTGGAACACGCGCAATCACTTGCACAATCAGGATTAGAAGTTACTAACCGCGTTAAGATGCTTGACGAGGTCGCGACTCAGGTTGTCCTTGGCGGCCTGCACGACGAGCTCGATGATCTTGTAGAAGTGGAAGGCGCTGAGCTGGAACACGCGCAATCACTTGCACAATCAGGATTAGAAGTTACTAACCGCGTTAAGATGCTTGACGAGGTCGCGACTCAGGTTGTCCTTGGCGGCCTGCACGACGAGCTCGATGATCTTGTAGAAGTGGAAGGCGCTAAGCTGGAACACGCGCAATCACTTGCACAATCAGGATTAGAAGTTACTAACCGCGTTAAGATGCTTGACGAGGTCGCGACTCAGGTTGTCCTTGGCGGCCTGCACGACGAGCTCGATGATCTTGTAGAAGTGGAAGGCGCTGAGCTGGAACACGCGCAATCACTTGCACAATCAGGATTAGAAGTTACTAACCGCGTTAAGATGCTTGACGAGGTCGCGACTCAGGTTGTCCTTGGCGGCCTGCACGACGAGCTCGATGATCTTGTAGAAGTGGAAGGCGCTGAGCTGGAACACGCGCAATCACTTGCACAATCAGGATTAGAAGTTACTAACCGCGTTAAGATGCTTGACGAGGTCGCGACTCAGGTTGTCCTTGGCGGCCCCTGCACGACGAGCTCGATGATCTTGTAGAAGTGGAAGGCGCTAAGCTGGAACACGCGCAATCACTTGCACAATCAGGATTAGAAGTTACTAACCGCGTTAAGATGCTTGACGAGGTCGCGACTCAGGTTGTCCTTGGCGGCCTGCACGACGAGCTCGATGATCTTGTAGAACTGGAAGGCGCTGAGCTGGAACACGCGCAATCACTTGCACAATCAGGATTAGAAGTTACTAACCGCGTTAAGATGCTTGACGAGGTCGCGACTCAGGTTGTCCTTGGCGGCCTGCACGACGAGCTCGATGATCTTGTAGAAGTGGAAGGCGCTAAGCTGGAACACGCGCAATCACTTGCACAATCAGGATTAGAAGTTACTAACCGCGTTAAGATGCTTGACGAGGTCGCGACTCAGGTTGTCCTTGGCGGCCTGCACGACGAGCTCGATGATCTTGTAGAACTGGAAGGCGCTGAGCTGGAACACGCGCAATCACTTGCACAATCAGGATTAGAAGTTACTAACCGCGTTAAGATGCTTGACGAGGTCGCGACTCAGGTTGTCCTTGGCGGCCTGCACGACGAGCTCGATGATCTTGTAGAAGTGGAAGGCGCTGAGCTGGAACACGCGCAATCACTTGCACAATCAGGATTAGAAGTTACTAACCGCGTTAAGATGCTTGACGAGGTCGCGACTCAGGTTGTCCTTGGCGGCCTGCACGACGAGCTCGATGATCTTGTAGAAGTGGAAGGCGCTGAGCTGGAACACGCGCAATCACTTGCACGATCAGGATTAGAAGTTACTAACCGCGTTAAGATGCTTGACGAGGTCGCGACTCAGGTTGTCCTTGGCGGCCTGCACGACGAGCTCGATGATCTTGTAGAAGTGGAAGGCGCTGAGCTGGAACACGCGCAATCACTTGCACAATCAGGATTAGAAGTTACTAACCGCGTTAAGATGCTTGACGAGGTCGCGACTCAGGTTGTCCTTGGCGGCCTGCACGACGAGCTCGATGATCTTGTAGAAGTGGAAGGCGCTGAGCTGGAACACGCGCAATCACTTGCACAATCAGGATTAGAAGTTACTAACCGCGTTAAGATGCTTGACGAGGTCGCGACTCAGGTTGTCCTTGGCGGCCTGCACGACGAGCTCGATGATCTTGTAGAAGTGGAAGGCGCTGAGCTGGAACACGCGCAATCACTTGCACAATCAGGATTAGAAGTTACTAACCGCGTTAAGATGCTTGACGAGGTCGCGACTCAGGTTGTCCTTGGCGGCCTGCACGACGAGCTCGATGATCTTGTAGAAGTGGAAGGCGCTAAGCTGGAACACGCGCAATCACTTGCACAATCAGGATTAGAAGTTACTAACCGCGTTAAGATGCTTGACGAGGTCGCGACTCAGGTTGTCCTTGGCGGCCTGCACGACGAGCTCGATGATCTTGTAGAACTGGAAGGCGCTGAGCTGGAACACGCGCAATCACTTGCACAATCAGGATTAGAAGTTACTAACCGCGTTAAGATGCTTGACGAGGTCGCGACTCAGGTTGTCCTTGGCGGCCTGCACGACGAGCTCGATGATCTTGTAGAAGTGGAAGGCGCTGAGCTGGAACACGCGCAATCACTTGCACAATCAGGATTAGAAGTTACTAACCGCGTTAAGATGCTTGACGAGGTCGCGACTCAGGTTGTCCTTGGCGGCCTGCACGACGAGCTCGATGATCTTGTAGAAGTGGAAGGCGCTGAGCTGGAACACGCGCAATCACTTGCACAATCAGGATTAGAAGTTACTAACCGCGTTAAGATGCTTGACGAGGTCGCGACTCAGGTTGTCCTTGGCGGCCTGCACGACGAGCTCGATGATCTTGTAGAAGTGGAAGGCGCTGAGCTGGAACACGCGCAGCACGCGCGGGAAGCGCAGCGAGTGCGCGCCGTACGCGTGCAGCACCACCTCCGCGCAGCACGCGAACAGGGATAGTTGGTATGTCTGCTGCGTCACTAGCAGCTGTCAAAAAATACAATGGTATTCATTTTGTATTAAGCAAACACGTCTGCGAACGATACTACAATACTTAGAAATAAAGGAAAAGTGGACAAACTGACTTTCTGACGGGCGAGACTTGAACTCGCGACTATGAATATCGGCTCGCCGCTTAAAAAACTGAGCTACCGAGACTTGCCCGTTGACAGCAGTTTATATCTAAGCAAAATACTTATGGTTTATTGCTATTATGTATTGATTAGGTCAGAATTGGATAGATCACAGTTCGCAGTGACTACATGACAACATTGACAACACTGGTCATGAGTGGTGGTGGAAAATTCTAATAGGGACTGACATAATTAGTGCCGTTAATTCAGCAGAATTTTTCTATATTGTGTACCCTTACATTAGTGATTAGGTAGTTAGCTCCAGCTCCAGGGCTTGTGCGTCGGTGTGTTTTCGAAAGTGATGTTTATTGCCTATATAGTTTAGATCTCAAATACCTGTAGCGAAATGTACGGTTTCTTCCTATGCCCCTCGCGGATGATGTGCTTAAAGACCTTGTAGTAGAGACACGTGACCATGTTGCATCGTAACGTGATGGTCTCCGCGCTGCAGTTGGTCTCTCATAGCGCGTCAAAAAGAAGTCATCCAACGGTTGCAGGTGTGAGTCGTTCTCAAGGTATTCCGATAATCTTTGATGACTAATTAACTACACCCACCTGAAGCGAAATGTGCGGTTTCTTCCTATGCTCTTCCCTGATGATGTGCTCGAAGACCTTGTAGTAGAGACACGTGACCATGTTGCAGCGGAACGTGATGGTTTCCGCACTGCAGTTTGTCTCTCGAAGTGCGTTGGAGAACTGCTCCATCCAGCGGTTGCAGGGCTGGATGATGCTCGTGTTGATCACTTCTTCGGAAACACCACGTTCACTGAGGGATAGGATTTATTAATATTAAAATTTATGTTATTAAAATGAAATCCTTTCATAAGAATAAATAGTTTTGGTTTACATCTTTTAGTTATTTTTTTATCAAATTTCAAATCGTAATTTAACGCTGGATGCCCTTGTATAACTAACATAATCATTTTGGGCGATAAAAGAAAAGCGGCCTCGGACACCGGCGTCAGTGGCGTCCGGCGACCCGGTACCCGCGTCGGGTCCGGGAGTTACTCGCGCTAACAGCCGGGTCATGTGGTGGCTCGGCGCCGACTTGGTGAGGCGCAGGTAGTTGGCGAGGCGCGCGATGCTGTTGGTGGCCTCGGACACCGGCGTCAGCGGCGTCCGGCAACCCAGTACCCGCGTCGGGTCCGCGAGTTACTCACGCGAACAGCCGGGTCATGTGGTGGCTCGGCGCCGACTTGGTGTGGCGCAGGTAGTTGGCGAGGCGCGCGATGCTGTTGGTGGCCTCGGACACCGGCGTCAGCGGCGTCCGGCAACCCAGTACCCGCGTCGGGTCCGCGAGTTACTCACGCGAACAGCCGGGTCATGTGGTGGCTCGGCGCCGACTTGGTGTGGCGCAGGTAGTTGGCGAGGCGCGCGATGCTGTTGGTGGCCTCGGACACCGGCGTCAGCGGCGTCCGGCAACCCAGTACCCGCGTCGGGTCCGCGAGTTACTCACGCGAACAGCCGGGTCATGTGGTGGCTCGGCGCCGACTTGGTGAGGCGCAGGTAGTTGGCGAGGCGCGCGATGCTGTTGGTGGCCTCGGACACCGGCGTCAGCGGCGTCCGGCAACCCAGTACCCGCGTCGGGTCCGCGAGTTACTCACGCGAACAGCCGGGTCATGTGGTGGCTCGGCGCCGACTTGGTGTGGCGCAGGTAGTTGGCGAGGCGCGCGATGCTGTTGGTGGCCTCGGACACCGGCGTCAGCGGCGTCCGGCAACCCAGTACCCGCGTCGGGTCCGCGAGTTACTCACGCGAACAGCCGGGTCATGTGGTGGCTCGGCGCCGACTTGGTGAGGCGCAGGTAGTTGGCGAGGCGCGCGATGCTGTTGGTGGCCTCGGACACCGGCGTCAGCGGCGTCCGGCAACCCAGTACCCGCCTCGGGTCCGCGAGTTACTCACGCGAACAGCCGGGTCATGTGGTGGCTCGGCGCCGACTTGGTGTGGCGCAGGTAGTTGGCGAGGCGCGCGATGCTGTTGGTGGCCTCGGACACCGGCGTCAGCGGCGTCCGGCAACCCAGTACCCGCGTCGGGTCCGCGAGTTACTCACGCGAACAGCCGGGTCATGTGGTGGCTCGGCGCCGACTTGGTGTGGCGCAGGTAGTTGGCGAGGCGCGCGATGCTGTTGGTGGCCTCGGACACCGGCGTCAGCGGCGTCCGTCGGCCCAGGTACCCGCGCCCTGTTAGCGGTGTATCGGGACACGCCTTCCCGCTCTGCAATAACGGAACCATCAATGTCAACCTATAAGAACTATTGGAAGGTACAAGCCTCCATCCATAGGAGTAAACGATTCATCATAATATGTGCAACTAAATTAAATTCTAAACCATATATAACATGACAAGAAAATCCACAGACCTAAAATGTATGCTTTAGTTCTGTGAGAAAATCTTACCGGTCCAAATGTAGCAATAACTTCAGATATCTCATCACCGGATACTTTATTTTTCATACCAATTTGTTCATTGGCGTGTTCTCCTGTAATGATATGTTTAATTTAAACAAAATATACAATTAACTCTAAATTTAACAGTTTTGTTTATACTATTTTACCATCATTGTATTCCGTTAGACAAGCCAAAATTGAATTAATATCAAAATATTCAGACATGTTGACATGAAATCATAAACCAAACTGACATTTATAAAACCTGTCATAACAATAACAGTTTTATATTTTTTAAATGAATATATAAAGGTTACAACAATGAGGATAATTTTACAAACTTTAAACTTTAGCTAGCTATTTAAAGGCGGAATTCTTTCCAACCAGTAACAACAAAAAGAAAATCAAAGAAAGGAAAGCTCTCCAAGTCTGCCAAAATTGTATGGAAAAAAGAGGGAAAGAAGCATGTTGAATGTAAAACTTAGAGACAGAAAGACAGAATAAAACTGAAAGACATTAGAAAGGGAACAAAAATAATTGTTTACGTTGATTTATATATAGTTTATATTTTTTACACTATGAAAACACTAAAGTGGAAGTGGACCGGCCACATGCTCCGAGACGAAATAGATTATTTTTTTTCACCGTTCGGTCAAAAGACATTACAGCATGGTACCCAAAAGGCGGGAAAAGGAATGATGGTGGGCAAAAAATTTGATGGGAAGCCGAGTTCAGGCAGGTGGCTGGAGCCTTGTGGTGAAGACCGGCTTTGGACTGGGACACATGGAGGAATATGGGAGAGGCCTATGCCAAGGGCAATAAGCCAAAACGTCTGCAGAGAAAGGCTAGCAGTAAGCAGTTAATAAGTAAGTAAATGAATTTGAACAAATTATTTCTTACCTAAAAATATTCTTTCGTCAAATTCACCTACGCTGAGAACGTAATGTTCGTAATTATTATTTAATGATTTCAAATTGATGTCAAATAGTCCTACATCTAATAGACCAGTCAACTGATCACCATTGCCCTGCAAAATCTGCAAATATACAAAATACAATTAGTTTCTGTTATTACACTAGTTTACATGTTGTTGAGTTCAAAACGAGATTGTAACTATCTTATCTATGGTCTTCAAGTTAATCCCATAAGCCATTCTGTTCCAGCCAACTTTGTAGTTAACTGAGAAAGAGCTGGACCTCTCATATCATTATTAAACCTAGAGTATATTAGTAACAATTTAATTCATTTTTCAGCAACTATAGATGAGGAAATTTAAGTACGTGATGAACAGAGGTCCGACAGGGTGAGCTTATTTACCTTATAATTTGACATGCCTTCATTATAAGGCAAATAGCTCACCCTACCCGAGCTCTGGTGATTAAACAAAATATTCTTACCCCCTTCTCAAAAAAAGTTTTGATGACAGGCCTCCAACTGTACTCCTTCATGGTGGCGGCCTCCACTGCCAGTCCCTCCTTGATTTCACACAATGTTGATATGATGCATGGTGCCTTCTTTGGCAATTCAAAATCATCTTTCAGCCAATCATTTGGTAAACCTAAAAATATAACATTATTTGTGCAATTTTAAAAACAAACATTTGTATTGTAACTGACAGTTAAAGTGAACAGATCAATGTTTTGCACCCTCTGCCCTCTGACCAATAGGTACAGTCTCATCATCACTGAGTCACTGTTTGTCACCTCTGTTGCTATTAATAAAGATATGTAGGTGCCGATTGATGGGATAATGTCAAGCACTAAAAAATCTACCTAGAATAAGAATAAAGAATAAAAATCATTTATTTTCAGCTAAAGGTTACAGACATTCCAGGGGTCTCCGCACTAGGCAGTGCCTGTATCGCGGGGAACCAATTATAATTTAAATATCAGACTTTGTTACAATTAAAACTACAAACTAAGGCTTATTCTAAACACAATATTGAAACTAAATTTTGTTAAATATGGCTTCTGTCTCGGCATAATTTTGTGAGTGCAGCAGTTTGAAAAGCAGTTTTTTCGCTTCCATTTGTGTGCAATCCCTGAGGTTACATAGTTTATTTATAGCATTGTATGTAGACGCCCTGATGCGTTCCCCAAAACGTTTGCCAAAAGCTGAATTTACTCTTGGAACGGGTAAATTGAAGACGCGTTTTTGTGATAATATATTATACTCCTTTGATACTTTAGACGATTTATGTGTTTGTAAGCAAATTTTGTGTATAAACAGTTGACGAACAGATAGAACTTTAGCCTGAGCAAAGAGATCAGCAGTTGGAAAACGAAAAGGTTTTTTGAACATTACTTTCAAGACTGAACGCTGCGCTCTTTCAATTTCTAACATGGTAATCTTTGCTGCACTGCCCCACACTGCAATGCAGTAACAGATTATTGACTGGCACAGTGCGACGTAGACCAGTTTTAGCAAAGATTCATCTGCAGAATGACGAAGTTTCTTAAATATATAAATAGATTTTCTAATTCTACCAGAGAGTTTGTGAATGTGATGTTTAAAATTTAAGTTTTCATCTACAAACAGGCCAAGGTATTTTATAATGTCAGCGCGCTGGATACTATCACAGTTACAGTTACAGAGATTATCCAGAAACTCAGTACATGAGTGAATCTTTATGGTGGGCTCGAAAGATGGTTTTGTAAAGGCAGTTTTATGAAAACATAAAAATTTAGTTTTGTCACTGTTAATGGTCAGAAGGTTGGCATGAAACCAGTGCGATGCCATTTACATACCTCTTTCAGTGACAGCAACTAAATTCTCCCAATTAGTATTGTTGAACAGTATGACGGTGTCATCAGCGTAACATATAATCTCAGAATTTGGGATTTTAAGATTAAGAATATCGTTAATATAGATTGTAAAAAGTGTCGGGCCGAGAATGCTACCCTGAGGAACCCCGAACCCAATGTGCTCATAGTCACTGTTAAAAGAACCCACTTTAACGAACTGCCTTCTCCCAGATAGGTAACCTAACCTAATCAATATTTAGAGTTTACAGTTCAAGAAAATACCTAAGGAAAAATTCTATTGAGGTTTTTACAAACATTTTATATAAAATTTGTATTTTCCACCCTATAAAATACAGAAAGAAGTCCTCAGTGTAACATGCAACCAGTTACCTTTAAATCCCGGATTGATCAAGTCAATCCTTCTGCTCATGAAGGCATTGGCGAATACAAAGTCTAGACATGACAGCAGTATGTGGTACATGTCTACCAGATCATCTGCAGAGGTGTGGAACTCTCCTTTAACACAGATGTACAGGCACCATGTGAACTCAAACAGGGCATTTGTGGTGCATGGTTGTAGCCTAAAATATTACAATAACATTTTACAATTCATTATTTGTACAAAATATCATTTACGCGCGTATGCATCGGAAAGCTGAAAGCATGTGTACGCATCTTCATACTAAACAAGCATTTTCTCATATATTAAAATGCGGCTCAATGGTGATAGATGTGATTCCACCCTTATTCTCTTATCGATGGATTTTTCCATTGCATCCTATACCTAGTTGGCCCACAATAACTGAATAAATATTACATACTCTTTCTTAGTCACATCTATTTGGCATCATGGCATCATTATTGCTAACTAGGCTATGTGCACTATCAAATTGTGATTAATTGAGAGCTACATGGTAATGTATACTGATTAGTACCCGATTTATAATTTATGGTTAGAAATGAATATAGCCAAATTGCTTCAAGATGGTACAAATTTTTAAATAAAAGTGGGCAAACACTCAGTACTTTTTTACATTTGATTCTAAAGCTAAGAACAGTTTCAAGATCAATAAAATTTGTCTTACTTTGGCTTCTTGCTTTTAGTGCTGCTTTTCATAGGTTCATTTGTTAATCCTGAAAAGATTTCCTGGAAGATTGGTTGAAATTTCCTGAACAGCACAGTAGATACAGCAAATTTGTGCTCCAGGTGCGATATCCTGTCTTTGAAGTCTGTGGACATGGCTGCCATTTCCATCCATTTCTTTATTTTGTTAAAAAACTGTATAAGGCTGTGGACAACAGATATAATTATTACTAGAATTATTACAGTTACCTAAAACTCACAATACCTACGATGAAAACCCTTAACATCTAAAAAAAAACATTTCCATAACATAATTACATAATAAAATAAAACTAATAACATAGTTTTTTTTTTATACTACGTCGGTGGCAAACAAGCATACGGCCCGCCTGATTTTAAGCAGTCTCCATAGCCTATGTACGCCAAGCACACCAAGTTAGTTGCACCAAGAATTTAGTAATAAATAGTATGACTGATGTGTTGTATATGTTCTATTTTAAAAACATAATAAAATAAATTTAGATCACAAAAAAGCATGTTAGTTCATGGTTGACAAATAATTACAAACAGAATGTCAAAAGCATACCTTATGTTGCAAATTCGTAAAAGCCTGGTCAATGACACACAGTTTCCTTCCACAGCATTTCCTGATAGTGTGGGGGTGATGGTGGTGCGGCAGGCCACATACATTGCACATGCCATCCAGTGAAGTGCTTCTCCCTATAATAAACATATCTTTACTGAACACGAGTTAATTTTTATTATAAAGGGTACCAACTTCCTATTTCTATACTGTAAAACCCTTGGATATATTGTTTGATTTAGATAAATATATGTAATTAGTAGATAGTAATGTAATAGATAAATATATCTAAATAAAATAAATGTATTTTCTTTCTTTCTTTCTTCTTCTAATTAGTTTCAATATCTTTCTAATATTATCTACATTTTTTTTCTTCTTCCAAACCTTATAAACTGAGATAGAACTACATACTTATGTAGTTAGGACTAATCAGAAAGGTAATTAACATATATTGAATAGTTCTGTAGTGCTATAATTCTATTTATAGATAGTATATCTACATTTATTTATAGGTTGTGTTTGGAACATCAATATTAAGAATAGTTTGAAATAGAGATTATTGAATCTGTAACAGCTTCATCAAGATTGTGAATGAGCTGAATTCTAAATATTTTCTCCTGAAATCAATGTTAAATTCATAAACCTAAACATTACAAAGGACCTTTACTCCCTTACAACCTACAAATTTAATTCAACCAGTATGCTTTTTGAGTTTCATGAACTTTAAGGGGCTCTTTCACTCAAACCAAGACATATATTCGTAGAATGGACCGATGTTCTTTAAATACAAAGAGAATTGCAAGTGTTGACGTAATAAAGAGGGACACCTGAATTGTATGAATTTATGTAGAATGCATCACTAACACTATCCTCCTTATATCAAAAATTACGATTCCCATTAACATTTAACTGTTGAAATACTCACATCTAGAGTGTAATTACGTTTTATTTCCAAAAATGAATCCTTGGCTTTTTTTGCAGCAACTGGATCTACGTTTAACTTAGAGCACAGATTATCCATAGTCGATATCCAATTTTCCTCATTTTCTTCTGAATTAGACATATTTACTGAGTACTTTTGATTAATAAATGTGTATATCAATGATTGATTTAATAAAAATAAACAACAGTGGATCGGGCCTGCAAAGTTATCCCGATTTTGACAATTTTGACAGCTTCTTGGCGGGAAGATATGCACCTCTACCCAACACCCGCGCCTTTTTTTGTTGTAGGTGGTTGTCTATGAGATGTCATAGTTTTTGGTCACCTGTATAGCTCCCTCCACACTCGTGCGAGTAACGCGGCGCGAGGCCGCGAACGCGTGTGTGGAGTCGAGTTCGCAGATCTGTGAAATCGACCCCCATAGACCTAGAGATCCCTCCACACCACTCTTGCACGAATCGCGGCTTTGCGCCGCGTAGTCGGAGTGGGCTTAGTGCTATAGTTTGTCAAAGGACTGTCTCATTTCAAACATAGACAGAGAGAATCATACTATTACTTTGTCTTACACTCGTACTAGCACCCGAAAGAAAAGGATGAGTATAGTTTTTTTTGTCTTTATTTACTGCCTATTTGGTTTAACCAACTATAATTAAATAATCTTGTAGAATGGGATTCAAATTATTTATTATTTTTAAATACTGGCAACAATCATTTGACAATGTCAAATACATGTTGGTTATGTTTTGACTTTTATCCGAAATCTTAAATTTAATATTTTGATTTAATAATCCAACTTTTCTCAATGATTAAGTTCTAGTTTAAGTTAAAAATGTTAAGACGATTTTATCACGTTTCGTGTGTCGCTTTTAATGTGAAAAAACAAGGCATGAAGCTTTGTAAAATGATCAATCCAAAAGCAAAAAAGTAATGTTACTATCTTGTCTTGTTTACTAAACAACATTCGTGGTTAATTTAGGGAAATAAATACACAAATATAGCCAAAACCAAAAAACATGTTGATTTGCTATTATGGCCATAATCATTTATATATATATATATATATATATATAAATAATTAAAGGTTATGTTTTGTTACAGGCAGTTCTTCCCAGCAACATTTGATGATAAAAGTAATAGTTTGCCAAGTGTAAAGAGTTTAACTAAGGTGAAGCATGAGCCCGGTAAACGCGGTGAGCGGCGAATGGCCATGCTTAATAAGATGTTCATGAAGAACATTACTGATCTAATGTCTACAGGAACCCTGGCCATGAATGTGGTTGGCCGCGGTATTGAAATATCTAAAGTAAGGGCGCGCTGAAATTCACATAATGTTGTGAAATAAAATAAATGTACTTATTTATCCTCAGGTAGACTTAGAATATTTATATATATCAGATATGCAAATACCTGATGGCTTTACATATTATTGACATATTAACCAACCTTGCATCAAATTGATGATCATCATTAGCTTGCCCTTATCCCATTCATTTGGGGTCATGTCTTTTCTTCCACAACTCCGCCATTTGCACCAATTTGATGAAAATCCAATAATAATTAAGTTAGCATCAAAAAATTTTATCAAAAACTTTACTTTTTTATATCAGTGTGTTATTTTTGTCATAATGCCTTCATAATCATAATTTTTAAACAGGTGAAGGTAACCCCAGACTTCCAGACAGTAAATGTGTTTTGGGTATGCAAAGGGGACTCCACCGATGAGGAGACAGAAGAGGTCCTGAACAAGGTAGCTGGACCTTTAAGAGCCGAGCTGTCCAGTCTGCGGGTCATGGGTGTGGTACCCTACATACATTTTATTAAAGGTATGATGAACATACAGGTAGATTTAAATTGTGTGTGGCATCATTGGCACACATCAGCTAAATCAGGGGTGTTCAAACTATGCCCACAGAAAGGGTCAATCTCTAAACAATTAGCATGCAAAAAGGCACCAGAGGATAACTCAGATCAAAAAGTTTGAAGACCCCAGAGCTAGTGTTATAATAAAAACCAGCCAAGTGCGAGTCGGACTCGCCCATGAAGGGTTTTCGTGACATTACGGAAAAAAACAGCAAAAAAATCACGTTTGTTGTATGGGAGCCCCATTTAAATACTTATATTATTCAGTTTTCAGTATTTGTTGTTATAGCGGCAACAGAAATACATCATCTGTGAAAATTTCAACTGTCTAGCTATCACGATTCATGAGATACAGCCTGGTGACAGACAGACAGACGGACAGCAAAGTCTTAGTAATAGGGTCCCGTTTTTACCCTTTGGGTACGGAACCCTAAAAATCATATTTTTTTACTATGGCGATGGTAGCCTATGTACGCCTGCAACTCCAGAGGAGTTACATGCATGTTGGGTCTTGGGTACACATACACACATAAAAAATCCCTTCCTATTTCTTAGGCTTTTTAAATTTGCATATCATACCAATGCAATTAATCTATCAATTATAAGAACTAAAACATCTCAAAAATTATATGCAGCTTAAGCACGGTAATGGATGTATATATTAAGGTTTAAATTTCTTTTACTATGCTAGTAAGATATGCCTTGACCAGCTGTTACCACCAAGTTGTTGCCCCTAACAACAACAAATCAAGAAAAAAAAACCAGACAAGTGTGAGTTGGACTGGCCCACCGAGGGTTCTGTACTTTTTAGTATTCGTTGTAACAGCGGCAACAGAAATACATCATTTGTGAAAATTTCAACTGTCTAGCTATCATGGTTTATGAGATACAGCTTGGTGACAGATAGACATATGGACAGACGGACAGAGGAGTCTTAGTAATAGGATCCCGTTTTTACCCTTTGGGTATGGAACACTAAAAATGGTTTATGAAAGCAAAATTTTTATCTAGCCTGCTATAGTTATTGGCCACTACACAGTAATTGGCTACTCTCAAAGAGGATATAATGGGATAGAGTGGTACTGTCATAGTAAATTTTGTAGCCACAGCAAATTCACTGCCATCTATGGACACATGATTATAACTAAAAATAAAATATGAAAAAATGTATTTATATATGGATAAATGTTTTTTTTTTGCATTAATTATTTTGATATTATTTTGACCCATGTTCTTTCACTAATATGGGTCAACGCCATCTATACTAGAGTAGGACAAAGGTAGTGGCGCCATCTGATCGAAAATCAAATTTTCTTGATTTTCTTGGCACGTTTTTTCCTTAGACTGTATCAATCTATTACGGAGTTGTATCTATCTTTGCTACTCTTAACAATAAGACTTCTATTGGCTTGTTTCTTTCTTATTTGTATTGTAAGGAGTGGCCAATTAGTATATAGTGGCCAATAACTATAGCATATACCTACTATTACCTATACAATTTTTTTATAAATAATGAGTTTTAATTTTTTAATAATACTTCATTTTAACACATTGAAATAATTATATTCCGGTATTCCCATTGTCTAGAAGTTTTTTTAGTATTAAATATTTAAAAGTTTTTGATAGTAGCCAATGGGAATTATTTTTCTTACCTCATTGGTAACACCTAGGACCACTATATAGTATAACCCTTTGATATGTTTTGTTGCCATGGTAAATTTGTAACTGCAGAAAGCAGTATTCTCAAATATACATTATATAGAGTGTATAATGTTTTTGGCACTGCATTCAAATTTTTATTTTAATCAATTATCATAGAACTCATTTTCAATAGGCTAAATGACAAATTTTCATTAATGGTATCAATTTGTTTTTAGGTTCTGATATCTATATGGTTCCCACTGCATTAAAGCATTACAAAAGTCAGAAATGATAAAGTCCGACAGTCGTAGTTCACTCGCGATTCTCGCGAAACGCTCCTAACAAAACGATAACTGTCAATAAGTGAACGTGACGTCAAGGTCACTGAGAACCCATCTTGAAATATGGACGAAAAAGAAAATTGCCTTTTTGTCGGTGAAATATTGCGTTTATGTATATAGTTACTCTACAATCTTTTTTTGGATAAAATGTAGGGAATCGAATGGTACCCTTACTTTCTTCCTTTTTGGAAGTTAAAAAAAAACTTTATATTTTGAAACATTCAGGTCCTGTATTTTTGTATTATTTCCATATATTATTTTAATATACACACTATTGTGATAAATTGCTCATTTGCTTATATATTTTACTAGATTTTGTTATAAAATTCAACGTGTGTCATCATCCCTATTGTTCATAAACGTTGGTTGGCATAATAAAGTTTATAAATATATATTTAAATAAAGAATTTACTAGTTAATTTAAAGTTACTGTTGTCGATTCAGACCGACAAGAGGCGCAGTTAGTGGACCTGGACCGGCGGCTCGCCAGCGCCGACTATGGGGAAGATTACGAACCTACAGATTTAGGCCATCTGCTCAGAACAGAGTTCATACTCAATACTAAATTATCTCCAGAAATGAAGGTAAGATATAATTCGAATCACTTATGCTTATGACTTAGGGTTAGGATTCTCGTGGCATTTAGCACAAGAAGTGCAGTGAAGCTGCCAACATATACTTTTTATAACTGAACGAATGATTGAATGGAAAAAATTTTTTTGTAGATTTTCTATTATAACATTTTATTACAAATCTGAGTTTTTTGGTTGACCGAAATGTCCCTGCAACTAACTCTTATCTCATTGACGTTTTTAGTCTGTCAATTAAGACAACTCTCACAAATCATAGTTTCATTAATTTGTGGGACGTAAGTAACACAATTTTTTGTTTGTCTTCGATGTAACTTCCAAGTATAAATAAAATGAATAGTGCCCCAGGTTGTGATGGAATACCTACAAATTTTTTAAAACTAGCTAGAACCGTCGCTGTGCCTGTCATAAGCAAACTTACCAATCTCTGCTTCGCCCAGGGAGTTTTCCCGGAACAGCTCAAGAAAGCCATCGTCACCCCGGTTTATAAGAGTGGGGAGAGAGCTGACGTTAATAATTACCGCCCTATCTCCGTCCTACCTGCTATCTCAAAACTTGTGGAAAAGTTAATTAATGTCAGACTTGTCGGGTATCTCACCAAATTTAATATACTCTCTGATTCGCAGTTTGGCGCGGTAAATCTACAGAAGATGCGGTCTTAGCTCTCACAACAGAAATTACTCGACAGGTGGATAAAGGGAACAAGTGCCTTGCCATATTCTTGGACCTGCGGAAAGCGTTCGATACGGTCTCTCTCCCCACTCTAATCCATAAACTTGAGCACATGGGCATCCGGGGAAAGCCTCTTGAGTTAATGACAAGCTACCTCACTGGTCGCACTCAATCCGTTAGGATAGGTAACGAAATAAGCAGTGTAAGATCCATATCATATGGGGTCCCCCAAGGAAGCGTTCTGGGGCCCACACTATTCCTAACCTATATCAACGACCTAACTAATCTCCCCATCGAGGGAGGCAGTGTGTTCTCATATGCGGACGATACTGCAATTGTCTTTAAAGATCGCTCATGGGAGGCTGTATACCAGAAGGCACAACAGGGACTAATCAAGGTTAACCAATGGCTACAACTTAACCTCCTTACTCTAAATACTACCAAGACCAATTACATGTGTTTTTCGAAGTATGAGAACACACAGCCCCCATCTCACCTCAAATTGATTATACACAAGTGCAAGTGTGACCTAGCTACAACTACAAATTGTAATTGCACCACAATTGAAAAGGTACCCACTGTTAAATAGCTTGGTATAATCCTGGACCAAAGGCTCTTGGAACGCTCACTTAGAGTATCTAAATGGTAGAATACGGAAGCTCATCTGGATTTTTAAAACCTTAAAGCACATAGCCTCAACTACTCTTTTAAAGCAAATTTACACTGCATTGGCCCAATCCATAATGAGCTATTGTATCCCAGTCTGGGGGGCAGCATTAAAACTAAATTTATAGAAGTCGAAAGAGCACAAAGATGTCTCATTAAAGTCATGCTTTCTAAGCCGTACTGGCATCCTACTACTGTATTATACAAGGAATGCGGTCTTCTTTCAATGCGCCAACTGTATATAGTTAGCGCTATTGTAAAAGTGCATAAGACTCTGAATTATAACCAAGCCATTGCGGGACGTAGCAGACGAAGCAGTGTGGCCCCCAGACCTCCAACTAAATCCAAATTTGCTCAGAGACAGTTCACTGCCCAATCAGCCTATTTATACAACAAAATCAATAAAATCATCGATATATATCCGCTACAACTATTTGACTGCAAATCTGCAACCATAGACTGGCTAAAAACACAAACCTATGAAAATACTGAGGTGTTACTTACCTATATTACATAGTTGTCCACAACTAAATAAATATTATGACAACCTATTTAATTAACAAATTGCATTTAGACTTTTGCTTACACTACATATACTGCACTGCACTGCACATACCTTCACACACACATACCTTCACACACACATACCTACACACACACACACACACACACACACACACACACACACACACACACACACACACACACACACACACACACACACACACATTCCACAGCCATTCAGGCTCTAAATACATAATTAGGAATTGTTACTGAAGTAATTAATAAGTATTAAATAGTAAAAAAAAAAAAAAAATTGTAACCATCATGCTAGTACTACTTTTTAGTATAAAAGAAGTATTTAGTTTTAGATTTAAGTGTTAAATACTAGATTTAAAGACACAAACATAATGGTTTATACACTAGCGATTTCGGAAGAGCGGGGTTTTCTGTCACAAGCATATCTAATGCTTAAAAGAATATCCCATCCCATGCTGTAAACTACTTGTAAGGAACCAATAAACATTTTTTCATTTTTCATTTTTTCAATACTAAATTATTTTAAAACGGGTCACTCACGTATTATTAAGTCGACCCGGCGCGCGGCGGATCACAGCGGGCCCTCGACCGGTGAAGACGTGTCGTTGCTCCGTGAAGACGATCCTCGTAAATTGGATCGAAACATGTTGAGCTATTCGACTTAATAATACGTGAGTGAACCGTTTTAAAATAATTTAATATGTTTGAGTCTCACGGGAGTTTTATAGTTAAAAATGAATACTCCGCTAATTTCAACAATTGGTCAGGTGGATTGAATTAACCATATCAAGAACTTGCATATAGCGAAGAGAGCAATTCTATACCTATATTATTCGGAATGTAATGTACGTCTCACGCAGATGAATAAATAACTTAAAATAATAATGTTAATAAAACATTATGCTACGTTAAGAGGGAAAAGTAGCTACTGACAATACCCACTTTCTTCATACAATTTCCATTTTGGGAGAAAACGTTTTCCATTAACTAAATCTTAACAAATCACTTTGATTTTGATGTCGATCGCTTCAGCATAATATATTCTAGGTTTATTGGTTTCGGTTAAAAAAATTATTTTGTTTTGTATTGCAGATTTTGTAAAAAGGAAATCCTATAAACCTAGTTTTTCATTGTGTCAATAACATACTAAAAAATCATGTTGAATGGAAAATGTTTAGAAGTGGAAAAACGTTTTCTTTTTTTGTATGGACTAGTACGAGCTATATATAGGTACTTCCCTCTTAACATCAGTGGATGTAGAGAGATCATTCTCGACACATAAATTGAGAAACCGTATAACTATCAGCTAATATAGAATGGATTTCTATGGTATATGCTTTTTATAATCTTGACAACCGTTTAACATGACATAAAGATATGCACGATTTTGAATCTTTGATTCCAATTGTAAGTTGTTCAAGCTCTTGAACTCATGAAAATTTTAGTAATATAATATGTTTTTGTTTCATTTTTATGAATCATTCATTCATTCATTTTTCTTTTTCTGAATGGATTTAGGTATGTTAATGTTGACTTGTAGCCCAGTCACAAAACCATATTTATACGTAATACAGTAAAGAAACAATGATATTTTCCTTATTAGGTCCATTCCAATTTCCAATCCAAATAGTTGAGACAAAATTATGACGTCATTACACCATAAACCCTTAATGACTCTCTGTCTGAGTCAGTTTTTATCTTATGTCCCTAGAGCGGATGAATCCTCATTTTACTCATTTAGCTATTTCATTACAATAGTTCGCTATTGTGAATCATAAATACTTCGATTCATGCGTATTAAGGAATTCATACCGCATTCATAGATAATATGGCTGCCTTTGGAAATTCCTCAAAAATATTTCTGGGAGGTAATTAGGCGAGCATTGTCTATTGGGGAGTAATAAATCGTGGTGATTGTTTCTTATCAGTTCTATTTTAATCTCCATTCATACAAACTCTTTTGTGCTACCGGTACCTTACCTTCTCATCTCATATCATTGTACTTAAATTAACAATTCAATCTGACGATTTATTAAGTTATTTTTATTTTATAGTAAAGTCAAATATTGGTCTCGTACCATACGTACCTGATAATACATGTCCTTTCCATAGTAACTAATATCGTAGGTATATTCAATAAATTGATTGCTGCAATATTATTCGTAGGCGAAAATAAAACAAGTAGAAGACCAGCTACCAATAGAGGAAGAAATAATACCAGAGATGACCAACAATGTCTACGGTTTAGACCACGCCAAGATCATGAGCCGGCTCTTAGCCGCTAGGAAGAAGAGTGCAGACGCGTGGAGAAACGTGGACGTGGACAACAATGTGATATCGTATCGGACGCCGGCGGACAAGCCAGTGGACGAAGAGAGCGGGAATCAAAAGCAGGAACTGGCCTCGTTCCTGTTGAAGAGACAGGTAAGAAACATGCCTTTCGATTCGAGAAAATTGGTACGTGCAAATAGGTAGAGAGCTGAAGCGTGGAGGTATGGGGTTGTGGACAACAATGTGATATCGTATCAGACGCCGGCGGACAAGCCAGGGGACGAAGTGAGCGGGAATTAGAGGAACTGGCCTCGTCCCTGTTGAAGAGACAGGTAATATAAGCTGCTTTGGTATTAAACCCTGACTATAGTAGATGAAATACTACGCGTAAGACCCCTCACCCTTTTTGAGGTTTTAATAAACAGGCCCGTGCCGGTGGAAATAGGGTATTCTACAATTTTTTATGCATAGTATCAGTCGATTAGGTTTGTTTTGAGGATCAAATGTCTGTTTGGGGACCCATTATCTTAAAGCAATACAAAAGTCACAAATGATGGTCAAAGTCTGGCACCCGCACTTTACTCACGAACGCTTCATACAAAATGACATTACATCGTGACGTTAGCATGTAACGTCGCTAACGCTATCGCTTAGAAGAGTTAGAAGCCGTGGATAATAAGGAAATTGCGATTTTGTCGGTGAAATATTGCGTTTATGTATATTGTTGCGATACAATATTTTTTTTAATGTAAGGAATCGGATGGTACTATTTTTTTTCCTTTGAAAGTTAAAAAAAATTAAGTTTAAAATTTTTCGTTAACTGATATGTTGTATTTATTTATAGTATTAAACCCATATATTTTTTAAGTTTCCAATTTATCGTGATAAATTGCTCATTTTCTTTCTATTTAACTAGATTTAGTTATAAAATTCAACATGTGGAAAATACCACATTTTAATGTTATATACGAACTGAATAATGATTGACATATAATATTTAAAATATTATGAATAAATGTCTACGTCTATGTCCACCCTATTGAGTTCTATGCTGGGCACTCCGACATTGATCTAAATCGAATTTAGAAACTAATTCTAGATTATGACTTATGAGTGTGCATTTATCCAATCCAAGTGTAAAGTCCCGTATACTGGGATTTCCCTTGGAATTGAGAGGATGTTTATTAGATGGAATTTCAGGCCTTCCGGTACAGTTTTCTTGATGTGGCTACAGATTATAACATATTTAAGGCCAGTTGCACCAACCAAACTTACAATACAATAAAATCTAGCGAACGCTTTATCGGTGACAGACGGTTTGCTGCAACCGGCCTTTAATCTCGCCTATAATTTACCCTTTTCCAAGGTACTAATGACTTATTTTTGCATTTTAAAGACTTTAATGATTAATTGATAATTATTTATTAACCTTCGACATGCATAAAAAAGGGAACTGCACTGGAATCATGTCCTATATATTTTTAGAAGGATCTTTTATAGAGACGCCACAGAACCATTACTTGCTTGTATAGGTACTGTCGTGCTTGGCCGGTTTTTTATGATTTAATATATGACATACAATACCCCTATTCTTTGACAAACAGCGATTTGTTACACGGTATAATAATACTTTTATTGTTGCATTAATCCGTCTTTGATGATTATAGGGGCATAAAAGAGGGTGCCCAATTCACACAATCCCCTAATCAATGCATTATCGGATAAATATCATTTCGTGAATTGAGAGAAAGATGGAAGATTCTTATTAAGTTATACAATTATATTATTGTAATTGACCTTTGTTACAATCCGCTTCTCTCTTAATCTCAGTAATTACTAATATACATACAGCTAGTAGCTCTTCTGGTTTGTCAGACGATTTTCACAGATACAATTTGTTGAAAATGCCGAAACAACACAAACTGACCAACAAAAATAGATGAGGACATTGAGGGCCTTTTGTTGTAGTAGATATGTTAACTATAAATATTTTAGGTTAAGACTTAACGATAGGTACTCTATGGACTAGTGAGTTAGTTTGTTCTACTAGCTTAAAGTGCTCAAACCTTTCAAAATAGATATAATTTTTCTTGTTATTTGCAGATTCAACAAAACAAGCTCCACAAAGAGCTGCGCAACGCACACGACAACGTAGTGTTAGACGACCGAGAGCGAAATATTCACGAAGAGGAGTACTGGACTGACGACGAACAGTATGAGGAATATGATGATGATAGCTTCTATGAGGAGCTGCGGCGGTCAGAACAGGACCCGCGATGATGTTAGTCCCTTAATTATTTAATTATAGTTAGTACAACATTAATGAATTTTTATTACAACGTATAGGTCGTTTCACGAAAAGCTGTCACGAATGACACATTAAGTGACACATGTATCGGTATACAGTCATCAGAGCTGCCGTTTTATTGTACACACATAGATATTTTCATTCACTCATTCGTTCCATTCGTGCCAGCTCTTGTGAATTAACCTGTAGTATTAAAAGACCGAAAACGAAATATTAACGAAGAAGAGTACTGGGCCAGTGATGAACATTAAATAATATGACGACGACAGGCTCTATGAAGAGTTGGGGCGGTCAAAACAGGACCCGCGATGATGTTAGTCCCTTGTTGTATTTAATTATAGTTTCGAATTGTTCGACTGTTAGACGAACAAAAGTGAGAATGAGGAATACAGGACTCAAGACGACCATACGACGACAGTTTAGCTAATATCAGCACATGTACATATTAAAGTGAGCCTTATTGCGTCGATAAGATAAAATATACGTGGTTTTCTGGCACCGCGCGAAAATAGAAACAACACTTATAAAAATATTTGAAATTACTTTTTTAATCAATCTTTTTCATGATGCCACGAACATATTTTAAGTAAGTACGTGTCTTCATCAAGAACTATCAAATGTAAGAGATCCAACGAACGTGTGTCGATAGATGGCAGTAAATTTACTGTGACTACAAAATGACATTACCCCTCTATCCTATAACTACATATATTTTCTTTGTTGTGAACTTGCTAATAGTTTACTTGTATTTCCAAATTGCTGAAGAACTTTTGAGGTCCTGTCACAGTATTATTTAAGGTGCCGACAAAGAGAAATCTGGAGTTTTCTTAGATCTGTAGATTGAGACCTGAGCCCAGTTTGAATGTAACCTGTTACGGTACTAAGGCTAAAACAACACCAAGCTCGTGATTCGCGGTACGTATGTATGACTGTTAGTACGAGTTGTAGTATGATTGATGGAAACACGATAAATTAACCGAACTTTCGCGTTTCACCACCCAGTGTTCCAAGCGAACCACTTTTTAGTGCAGCTGGACTTACTAAAAATTACTAATTGTAAAATATAACATCCCGTTCTTAGGTAACGTAGGTTTTATGTTTTCCAGTAACTGTATTTTTTTTCTGATTTGGAATTAAAATAACAATTGACGATCGGTCTGGCCAAGTGGGTAGTGACCCTGCCTGTGAAGCCGATGGACCTGGGTTCGAATCCCGGTAAGGGCATTTATTTGTGTGATCAACAGAAATATTTGTTCCTGGGTCATGGGTGTTTCCTATGTATATCGTCGCCTAGTACCCATAGTACAAGCTTTGCTTAATTTGGGGTTAGGTTGATCTGTGTAAGATGTCCCCTAATATTTTCTTTGTTGTTTTTATACTTTTGTATTTATAGTTTATCACGAATAAATGCGATGATTCTGATTCTGATTCTGATTCTAATATATAAAAAAATATGTACTTACCTACATATATTCCCTAACATTCGCATTCGCACATTAGCATCCTGGATATTCGTATTCGCGAATGTTAAGAATGCGACATTTGTGACATCCCTGTTCCAGAGATTCACCCTGTTGTCGTACCCTGGTACGGGGAGGGGAGAATCAGAGGGCCTACCGCGAACCAGGTTCGACGTGTTGCCTCCCTGTCACACTTACGTACGAATTTACAAGTGCGACAGTGAGGGAACACGTCGAACGTGGTTCGCGGTAGACCATCAGACATTATTATTCTAGTCCATTCGTTTAATGTCAACATTGTCAACTGACAGATCGCACGCGATTAGGGATGGTGACATCTGCGACGATAGATTAGATATTCGACTGCTCATAAGGGTCCCAGCAAAAAAACAAAATAGGGTCGGTAATAAATTAATAATTGGCTACAACTAGTTGTTTATGAGTTTATATGTTTTGTGACATTCATTTTATATTCATCTTATCTTGTGGCTTTCGGGGGCCCTTACGGATACACTTCGACCCATAGGGATCTTTTGTGTAGTTACCCCTAGGAAAGATCTCATATTATAGATACTTCGACTACTTATTACACAAAAAATTTTTTAAGAAAGTAATTTAATTTGTTCTTAGAATATATTTTTACTTGACCAGGGGAAGAAAGAAAGAAAATATTCAGCAGGGTGTACTATGTATGGTATTATATATTATGTAGGTAAGTGTAGCGTGTGCCAGTGCCAGCGTAGCGTCAAAACTAGTATATCGATTTTTGTGACTAAGGTAAGCAAAGGCTAACAAAGACTAATTTAGCAGTTTCTGAAAAACAATGATTGCCAGAGGGAGGCCGGAGTGCAGTATTGCAACACGCTTGAAAATAGCGTATGATAGATTGCCAGGAACAAATGAAACTAGGAGAAACCCGTAGAACGCTCGTGATTAAACGGTCTAATAATTTATTTCTGAAGTCTACATTGTATTTAAATCCAAGAACAAAGTAAACGGGCAATTTTGTTGCTAATTCCAATAATTTTCATAACATAGGCATAGGAAGATAATAGGTACCGATATGCAACAAAATACAAAAGTTAAGGTAACCTAGTTTAATGGGCTTACTTGGAGTGTTCAAGTGTTGAGGGATCAAAATGTTTAAATTTGTTAATAAACAGCAGAGTTATAAGTTACCAAACATGTTACAGATGAGCTTACTCGTATATATTCCTACTTTGAAATTCGGTTATAAAACGTATAAAATCCTGTATCAAGTCTTAGATACTTATCTGTAATCCTCTCAAAAATATAGAAACTTACTTGAAACATTGCAATGTTTATCAAAACCAATACTTATATTAAATAATTATTCCCAACTGCACCCAAAAGCTTTCAGAAGTGCTATCAACGCGCCCATCATTGCCTGTTTCTTATTACCCTTTAATTAAAAGTTCCCGTTCCAACAATAAACACATAAACAAGCTTGTTTTTATTTCGTAAGGTCACGCTGATATTCGCAACCTCATTCGAATAAACAATGCTATAATGTTATCAAGTGCAAGTTACGACACACGCATATGTGATACCTATATACATGCAATAACTCAATAACAATGCGTGGAAATAGACATAGCATAATACTAAACACGTTTTGTTGGCGGCTGGCTTTCCTGTGTAGGGTATCAGATCTGAAAATAATGACATGATTTCATAGTCCTAATTCAAGTTTACTTGCTCATTTGAAATTTGAGATACAATACATCTTTAAGTGTATATGAAGTTAGCCCGTTTTTAATGGAATTTTCGTAGCCAATTCTAAGCTTTTCGCCCTACGATGAGAAAAGCGATTTTCCGCTCGGCATCTACTACATATCTACCCCGTACCTCGGTACCTAGTACATACTTGTACCTATATTAAAAGTGAACTTGCATATTCAATTTTGTACCTATCCATCCTACTAGTTTGATTTCAACATAATACAAATAACATACCTATCTATCACGCATTTAATTAGGGCTCCGTACCGCGTTTAATTTCGCGCGCTAGTGTAGATGGAGGTCTTTCAAAATGTCAAACGGGAATTTTCACTCCTTGTTCATAATTGTGGTAAATTTTTGTCTATCTTTGATTAATCATAGTAAACAATAGATATAGCTCAATAAATGTTAGTGGTTAAAAAAAGTGCCAACTAAAATATATGGAAAATTAAACAGGTTCAAAAAATGGCACATTTAGACGTTAAAATACCTTTGTGTATATTAAAACGTATTGATTTTATAAAAATAAGCATAGAAGAATTTTGAGATCTGTTTTCTGGACCTACATCTACAGTGGCGCCAACTGGTGAGCACAAAAACGGTAGCCCTCATTTAAAGAGGCATTTACCCACTTCAGTGTTTCCTCAAACCTAACCAATAAAGCTATTTTTCTCTTCAGTCTTCACCTTCATTCCTAATAGCTGTGGAATGAAAACCGACAACGTGCCGGCAACACAATAATAAAACACTTATTTCACGCACTGCTGCTGGGTCTATACTTCTATAGGTATTCCGGGACACGCACTGAATATGAGGGTAGGTTTTCCAGTGTTCGAATATAAAAAATAAAAACCGGCCAAGTGCGAGTCGGACTCGCGCACGAAGGGTTCCGTACCAATACGCAAAAAACGAAAAAAAAAAACACGTTTGTTGTATGGGAGCCCCCTTAAATATTTATTTTATTCTGTTTTTAGTATTTGTTGTAATAGCGGCAACATAAATACATCATCTGTGAAAATTTCAACTGTCTAGCTATCACGGTTCATGAGATACAGCCTGGTGACAGACGGACAGACAGACAGACAGCGAAGTCTTAGTAATAGGGTCCCGTTTTTACCCTTTGGGTACGAAACCCTAAAAACGGTCAAGTGCGAGTTCGTTTAACTCGCGCACCGAGGGTTCCGTACAAACTTTCTATTTAAATCTCATGTAACTATTCATCATCCTGTCCTGGCCGGTTTCGGCCACGGCGACTGGGTTTGTACTGGCTATTGAGAGCGACGGTCGTGAGCTGACTGACGTAGCCTATTTTTGCAGTGCATGTACGGCCACACTCACCGCAGGTCAGCACCCCTCCGGCAAAATTGTAGTTGATGACCGCAGGTGGTCGGGCCTTTAACTCGTCACGCTTCTCGTCGAGTTCCACTCGTCTCTGCTCTTGGAAGGCCTGCACTTTTATACTCACTGTATGCCTCCACTTCGGTCGATCTTGTGCCGAAGTCTGCCAGTTGCCAGTGCACTGGTTCAATGTCACATCTCCGCATGTGGCGCTTCAGTACATCTTTGTATCGCAAAAGTTGGCCGCCCTGTTTCCGCTTCCCACTCTGCAACTCTGAGTAAAAGATGCGCTTAGCAACTCTGTGGACATACGGGAGACATGACCACAACATCGCAACTGACGCCGCATTAGATAGGCTTCAATGCCGCTGACATTAGCACGGCGTAGCACTTCTGTGTTCCTGACACGATCCGACCATGAGATGTTCAGAATGTCACGCAGACATTTAAGGTGAAATCTATCCAATGTGCGAATATGCTTTTGGTAAAGGCACCACGCTTCAGAGGCATACAGGAGATTGGGCAGAACTATGGCCATATACACAGAGACCTAGCTTGGTCTGAAGCTTAATATCATGTGAACGGAACACCTAAACTATTAAATCACCACTCACTCACTCACTACTAGCTCACTACTTTCATCACGTTAAGCATAATTGTGTACAGCGCCATCTATCGGCAAATTGGCTAACTAATTTGCGCGACCTGTATGTATGTTGGTTTTCAGGGATAATTCTTTATCATGTGAACCGAACCGACCGAAGAAGGTGTTTTTAGTGTAATCTCATAGAAATTTCAAGTATATTAAACACCCGCAAAGAGGGTTAAATTGCATTTTTTTTACATTTGTTTTTTCACTATGAAAAAATAACACTTTTAATGTGTCTGGGTTAGGGTTGTTCGTAACTATTCCAAATGTAGTTCTCGAGATATTTAGCAATGTGACAGACAGACGGACGGACGGACAAAGTCACACCATAAGGGTTCCTTTTGTACCTTTTTGGTACGGAACCCTAAAAATAGGCTGTTAGAGTTCAGGTCACGTTCAGGTGGAAATAGGGAGACCTTGTATGTTATTTTCGTCGCGAACTGCCTAAAGGGGTCCAAAATAATTACGACCTCCGATTACCTACAGTTGTTGGGGATCCTGGTTATAGTTATACTGGTTTGAAGTCGAGCCGTTTGATGGGCGATTGGAAACATCAGGGCCTTGAGCCAGTGCTATACATATAATATGAAGAAGGGTGCTTTTTGTTGGGCTCGCAACTTATATCAAAAACTTGGTAGACGCCTCATCGCGGATGGGTATTTGCTACAGTCCGTTCCATCATAAATCTACATTACCTTTTTTTTATAACGAATTCTCTGTCAGCTATCAGAGATCCCGGATATACCTACATTCCTACTTTTTGGTGATGTGGTAGGCTCACATACCTATAGCCTATATCACAATGCCTACCTATTACGTGCTTGCCTATAGGGTGTGCCGCTATAACAACAAATAGATACTAAACACAGAATAAAATCAATGTTTAAGCGGGGCTCCCATACAACAAACGTGTTTTCTTTTTGCCGTTTTTTGCGTAATGATACGGAACCCTTCGTTACTTAGCACTTGGCCGGTTTTTTTTTCTTCATAATAATAATAATTACTTATTTGTATTTTTATTCAAACAATAGTCACCATAAATTACTTTTTATTTTTAAATCCGACATATTAGTAGGCTAGTTCCATTGATTTTAGGTATTAGCGAACCCTTTGGTCTGCTGGGCGTGCCTATACAAGTATTCACATACATACCAATTTAGAGGGAAAACATTACCTGCCCTTCGCCACGTCTGTGACCCAGTTACTTATATGTAAATAAGGAATATGCCTGAAACTGGCACGATGCATTGCGTGGTAAGTAAATTTTACCATTTAAGTTAAAATAAGTACCTATCTAGTATAAATATCAGTTCCATACGACTGTCATGTAAAAAAGGATCGTTCAAAGCTTTAGTAACAAATTTAAAATAAGTAATTAAAAACCACTAAATATTATCAATATTTTATATGAATTTAATTAAATTACAAGCAGGTTTTTGTGTTATTTTTGTCATCCTTACATTGACGTTATTCCGTAACGTACCTACTGTTTGTGTTTTATCAGGGACGAGATTTTTGCAAGATGATGTTGATGGGCTATGTTGGGCTACCCACATGTTCGGCGGGGGTGCTTGCCAGCGCCATAAACCGGCCGGGCGGCTCTCGCGCTCCCACCGGCCACCTGTTCGCCGCGCCCTCCCCCGCGCCGCCCGCGGCACCCTCGCCCCGCGGCGCCCGAGGTGCGCGCGTCGGCTCGGCTCCCTCCCCTCATTCGTTCGCGACGCGTCGTCTCGCCGGCCGGCTTCCGATACCCGGGCTCATTCGCACCGTGTCCGTTCCCTGTATCGCTCAACGCACCCCACAAGTTCACAATGACGGAAAGCACGGACACCCCGGCGGCCGCAGCGCCCGAAAAAACCCCGACCGAGAATGGAACGACTGAAACTCCTCCGGAGGAGACCCCGGAGAAGAAGGAAGCCGAGAAAAAGGAGGAGGAGACCCCGCCGCCCAAGGAGATGCGCGCCGTCGTCCTCACGGGTTTCGGAGGGCTGAAGACCGTCAAGATCCTGAAGAAGCCCGAGCCCACGGTCGGCGAGGGCGAGGTCCTCATTCGCGTCAAAGCCTGGTGAGTCTTTTCAAAATTTATGACTGATTTCATATAGGTTCTTGCTAAAATATCCGAAACGTTGAATCCGAACGGGTTTCCTGTGCGTTTTAAGTTTTAAACGCAACGTGTTTTTATAAGACGTTAAATGTGTTTTAAATTTGTAGACTAGAAACGTTTTAGAAATGACGAAGAGAAGAGGGTATTCCTTTTTTTGTTGGTGTTAACGGACGACTTCATCCCTATGACTTGTGTTAACCGTTAGCTAGGGAATTTTTTTGTTGCTAAATCCTACCCGGAAATTAATCCTATTATTAAACTTTTAAGATAAAATCTACGTAATAAAAAAAATACAAGGAAACCATTCGGTCATGTATTTGTGGCTTAATCAGATACAGATAAATATATGAACAACCTCCCCATAATATCGGGGCAAGTAGCTCTGGCTTTCTGTTGTCTGGCACTGATGGGGTGGAGGTTTTGCTTAGGTAGCAATATGCTGCGAATGAGCGTGGTGCGCGGCGGGCCCCGCATGCGCCGTGTCTCGTCTCGTCTGCCTCATTAACATTGCTGATTCACATCTGCCGCCACCGAGATGCAACCAATTGAAAATTCTACACGCACTCGAATTCGCGGTCGACCTGTGTGACGCGACGCGCCCTTCAGCGGATTCACACTCCAACGACTCACGACGCGACGGAACTACACATTAAACCCGACATAATTATTCGCAACTTTCGCAAGCACTATTATTAGGCAGACCACTTTACGAAGCTTGTCAAAATCCATTGCAATTTCTGATAAGACATGGGATAATGATGAGCCGATAAATCTGAGATCGCGATTCTTGTTCATTTGCTCACCTAGGTGTCGTGATCTCAATCGATTTCGCTAGATAGCTCATTGTTTATTCAATGAATAGTTATGGTAAGTAAATCGTGTTCAATCCGACGAGTGTTCACGCATGCATCGGTGCAGCGGAGCGTGTTGTCTCGGCCGTGGAAGGCTACAATTTTAATGATATTTTGTCATATGAAGCCGCACCGTGGCGAGTTCATGCGAAAGTGAGTTGAGCGCCCACTGACATTGTTCTTTGTTCGTTTTTATCGCTCCAGTGCTTGAGATAATACAGACGACTCGCCTCAAGCTCGAAGCTACTTGCGAGACGACACGGTCATGAGTTATCGGCCACTTTTCTTGTTAAAGTTAACTGGTGTTTGTTTCAGCAATTTTCTTACTTAACGATGAATGATGTGTTTCACTTTTGTGTTATACCTACTTCCCCGTGTGCTTAAGAAGATAACTATAGTAGATTGTTAACCAAGGGATGAAAGGCACTCATTTTTGCCGAGGTATTTTGGCGCTCGAATGCAGTGAGATGCCTTTCACCCGAGTTAAACAGTCTACTTTTCATTTCGAATACGAGGATAGTAAAATGCATGTGTTTTTTTTAAACATGATTAAGTATACATTTTTATAATATTTCCTGAGGGTACTTTCAATTAACAATTCAGGTAAAAGTATCGTTATTTATGGAATGGAGAGTCAAATATCAGAATGGAAATTGTATAACAAATCCATTTAATCTCAAATTTCTTATCAATAATTATGCAATTGCTTATCGTATAAAAATTAAAAAAATCGTACTTCGAACGTAAAATGCTCTAGTGCAGACACGTATCATTTTCTGCACACCTTTTAGAACAACAATGACCCTCTTTCAGAGCATGAGAAATGAAAAAGCTAAATATACTTGTACAATTTCCAATTGGTCCGATCATCCATATTTTCTTACGCATTCACCTCATTCATTACAAATAAGTGCAACTAATCCGACCGTCTCGTCTCCCTCTAAACTTAGTTTACAACGAAATTATAAATCAAACTGGGTCGTAGTAAAAAAAAAACCTTGGCTTGGGGAAAAATTTGACATTAGGTCGAATATATGTTGCAATTTATTGACAAAAAGTAATTCTCTATTGGTCAGTTTTTTTATTATAATTTTTTTTAGTAAGATGCGGTTTTTAATTTATTTTTCATCATACTTGCTCGAAAAAGATCTTATTTCATCAGGTGTACTGAAGGACATAGGTCTATGTTATTCCCGCGGGAGTTATGGATTGTAAAAAAAAAACAAAAACTATAACTCCCTAGGGGTTATAGCTTTTTAGGGTTCCGTACCCAAAGGGTAAAAACGGGACCCTATTACTAAGACTCCGCTGTCCGTCCGTCTGTCTGTCTGTCACCAGGCTGTATCTCATGAACCGTGATAGCTACAGTTGAAATTTTCACAGATGATGTATTTTTGTTGCCGCTATAACAACAAATACTAAAAACAGAATAATATAAATATTTAAATGGGGCTCCCATACAACAAACGTGTTTTTTTTGCTGTTTTTTTCCGTAATGGTACGGAACCCTTCGTGCGCGAGTCCGACTCGCACTTGGCCGGTTTTTTTTTCTTAGTTATGTCACTAATTCATACAAACCAAGTACTTAGGTTATAATATAAGTAAAATACTTCGTTAAAGTCAAGGTATAAACGAGTTTTACTTTTAAAATACAGACGTTTATAATTTAATATTTTTGTTTATGTTTAAAAATATTGTATTCGATTGATTTTATAGACGTTTAAAATATTTTTACACAATTTTCAATCGTGGCTGAATGCCGAATATATTATATTCGGCTACTTCGGTCTGTGACAATATGGCGGGTAAATGTTTGCGCCTGTGGCTGTCGTGAATTAACCATGTACTTACCTCGTTTCCAAAATTTATCTTACCCCCTCGTTGCACAAAGTACTATTATATTTGCAGTTTTGTGGTCCGTAACAAAACTCCATAAAATAAATAACTACATTTTATTTATACTAGCAAGTCTAGCAACTTAAAAAGCATAAAATCGTATTTGCAATATAAAAGGCCATCATAATCACTATAATTAGATAAAGCGACGCTGGGTCATGATATAATGAACTATAATCCAATGGAAAGAAACGAAGTATAGACTCCATACATTCTTGTTGGCTTTCTTTCCTTTAATCGTCGGTAAGCTAGGTGCAAGGAGGTGCATCCTCCGGCCGCGCTAATTTTAGCCGCTTATCGCTCGCTTACTATGGAAATGACCGCGACAACCGCCAGCTGCCGCGAATTATGAACGGCCTGGCCACGGTTGCCTCGCTATTGGTACCGGTACCCTACGAGATACGTACCAGTTCTGAGTCTAGACTGCATCGCAAAAACGTGTGAGTTCCGCCCACACGGTGCGAGCGCACTGGTACTCAGGCCGACAAGAAAATATGCCTAACATTTATTGACTTTATTTACAAGCACTTATTTTTTTATTTTATTTTTTTCAGTAAACGGGCATTAAAGTTTTAAAATATTATGGGAAACTTTTTTAGGACAATCACATTCACCATTGCGTATTGTCGTTATTTTGAAAGTTGATGAACGATGGCTCTAATAAATAAAATAAAAAACTTGAACGCGCTCAAGTCAAGGTTAACGAAGTACTCTACAAATACTTACCAAACAACTTAACTAGATTATTATCTCGGAGTTTGTTGACCCACAATTAAATACTCATTATAATGTAATGTAACGCCGCCGAATGTTTTAAATAATACCTGTCTAGCCTCAAGTCACGCGGCGCCGCTATGGTGGCCATGACTTTACGACAACGAGACGAGACACGAGACTAGGCCGAATGGGTACCTAATACAACTTTCCTTGCAATAACTTTTTTTACAATCGTATCGTGAGATCGATGTGATTCATTTCCATCTGAATAGCATTCGCTTGTCAACACGATGTGTGTTACAGATTTCAGTTCAAGCTTTGTTTTGGATAAGAAAAATAAATCCTGCACCGAGAGGGATCTGGATTATGTCTCACTTAATTAAGCTTCTCATTACAATCGTGGAAGAAATCGCAGCGCGCGGCTGAGTGAGATTATTCTTGTGCACATGACATGGATTGTTTTAACGGCTACCTAAGCTAAACTTAACAATCTGTGATAAAAACAAAGTCATAAAATGTGAAGTAGTCCCCTCATGTATTTGTTTCTTTTTCGATCAATCAGCCTAGGCTGCAGAACAAGGGTGTCTTGTTTGACGGTGCCATTAAATTAATGACTTGTGACCGTTATAAAATAAAAACTCTCCGACGATACATGGTGCGTCGCTGCAGCGTTGTCTGCGATCAACTAAATGTTTTAGTAAGACTTCTCAAAGGATTCTGACCAATGAATAACATACCATTATTTTCAATTAGGTCAAGCCTGTGTCAGTGTGAGATGTCTTCCAAGAACAATCGGCGTACTCACGCCTTCGTGAGTGGCTTTCTTTTTGATTCCGAGAGTGCTTAATTATATGTGGAGATAAGTAGTGAGGGATGGGAAATGCGATCGTAGACTTTTTGTTGTGTAGCGGGCATCTGCTCTACATCGTATACACTTCTTAGAACACGGAACGATGTGGAAACCCTCTTGGTCGACTGGGTGTACTTTATTCGAATCATTGATGTAAAATTAAATGTACCTACCCGTCGATTTAAATTAGTATACTTAAACTGTAACATTCAATTACGTTTAAAATCTTTTGTCAAACTTAATGAGAGATGTCTATCTCATGACGTAATTGGTCTTCTTTTTGTGGCGAAAGTCCTCGTTAATTGCTTACATCCTTTCCTTTGTTGGCGTATCAATTTAAGGACTAAAAATAGCGTTTGCCCCTCGTGATGCGACGCTCTATGGTATAAAGTGCAGTATTGAGCATTTTAATGGGCTTTGAAGCCACATAAGATGGGAGAGATGAATTTGTTTATTACCCTCTTCCTTATTGAGAGCGTCTGGCCGAGATAGCACTCTTCCTATGAGTCACTAGAAAGCTATGTTCTTGAACTAACTCGATTGGAATAACTCGCCATTCTACCTGACTGCAAGCACTGCAACCACTGTGTAGGTGGACTTGCTCCCGAGATTGCACATCTACAATTGCTTCTATAATTCTACCTACACTGTATTAAAGCGTTCTTGTTGCGTAAACTTGAAAATCTGTAAAACTTATTAGTACTATGGACCTTAATTATGATTTATTGAAAGAATTAAAAAAAAGATCTGGTGTGTAATCATTTTTATTCTATAATAACACGTTATCCCGTTGTGTCAAGATGCAACCGCCTATCCATCTTTCAATCAATCATATTCAGTTTGATGGGCAGCTTATGTTTACAGTCAAACTTGTTAAAATGGTGTTAACGTTTTATTTTTATTGTGAAATGTTCTATATACTTGTAGGAAATCCAATGAACTAAATGTTTGCGGGACATAGGCGATGTGTCATAATCTTTATTCTCGCTTTGTACTTACTTGGCATGGTACTCCTTACGCACATGAGTCAGTCCACGGTAGTATCGTAATTGACTCATCATGTACCATTTGAAAACAAATAATTAAACTGCTAATAAAAATTTATATTGCTATAACCTAGTCCGTATGTGCCGTAATAAATCAGAATCTGACATTAAAAATAGTAAATATGTATAACAATAAAATTGGACGCGACCTGTACCTAATTTAATTTTGAAGTTTATTGATTTTTTGTGCAAAAAACTATGACACTCAGCTTTGTTATCGCTTTACATTTAATTGCGTGCGATAAGTCATCGATTAGTCAGCTCTAACAACAATCGATAGTCTCGGCACTCTCGGCAACCGATCACCTGAGTAGAGTAGAGACAGGGTTTAAAGGTCCCTTTTTATAGTGTTTTCGTAAATACCCGCTAACCGTTAGCTTCACCCCCACCCTCCGGTACTTTTAGTATGTTGTTTAATACAACATTTCCTACAAATATGCCAAAATACGCTTATACACGAATTATTTTCCCCATCTTTCCATCGTTTGGTGGCCTATAAATTGCAGTCTAAAATTTCACTCTAAATTCACCAATTTTAAGTCGCTCGTCCGTAAACTTGATAAGCATGTGCAGATTTCAATAAAGTTTCTTTGAAATAACAGAGAGTAGATTTCTGATAGAATTGGCCAATGACATTTTACCCGAATGCATCTAATCTCAGACAGAAGGAGAATACATCATGTGTTGTAGATTTGAGAAGGTTGTGGCGGAGTGATGGTCCTATTTTCCGTAACTCCAAGTCAGGCGGAAGCTCGATCGGGAGTCTGACTGAACATATGCATGCCTATAAAATCCTTCATCGCAGCAGATGCTGGAGCCGGGTCGCGGCCTGCCGCCGCCCGCGGCCACATTGTGAGTTTGCCAAGTCATTGAACTTACGAAAATGCTCCTTCGCTTATTGTGCCCATAATCGAATCAACTCGCCGCTCTATATGGCAGTAAACAAGCCGGATTCTTTTATCTTTTTTGACAAATAAAACACGCATGACAGGTAACAAATCTCCAAAATATTCTACCGGAATTTCTCGGAACCTTAAACGTGTCGTGCGTGTGCCCTTATTTAGATGTGAATCTAAAATCAATCTCGATCTCGTCGCTTTATGGAATTTAACGTCTTTTATGCATCGTTTAAACGTAATGTGCCTTCCAGTCTTCATTGTGAATTATTGTAGGTGGTTTTTCGCGGTTGCCGGGCAAAATAAATTGGAAAATCCCGTGACTGGGTACTGCATGGAAAAGGGGTGTGGTTGCGTCGTGGCAGGGTGGTCGGCATGGGGGGTGTTCGTCGCACTCGGGGGCGAGGGGTTCAGCTCCCGTAGTCTGCGAAGTGCGGGGTGCGCGCCGGATCAATACGGCGCGTCCCCTGCCCTCACCTCAAACCTCACTTCCTCACGCCGACCAATCTCCGCGGGCCCTACGTCTTTCGACGCCAATGCTTATTTTTTATAGCACCCATTAACCAAGCTCTCCGATAAATGAATAGAAGCACATTGTGTTGATATTTTTTCTTCTCTCGACTAGCGGCATCTTTCTATTATTATGTTAATAATTCATATCTGATACAATCGAGCACAATCTTTCTCCACGCGATGGCTTTCGATTATCGGACCGATTCTTAGACCGACGTGAGTAACGGCTGACATTACCAACTACTTGTTGAATGTAACGCTGACTATGTCTTATCTACTTACTCAGTAACACGCGCATTATTCATTTTATACTAAGAGTATATATTTAGTGTACTTACACTGTAGTATGTACTCCTCGTGATACTAAAAATAACAAGATATGTATGTATGTATGTTAACACTTTATTGTACATAAGACAGATTACAAACACAATAAAAGAACAAAAATATATACAATGTACAAAGGCGGACTTATCCCTATAAGGGATCTCTTCCAGTCAACCTTTAGATATTTGGTTGTTTTTAGAGTTCCGTACCCAAAGAGTAAAAACGGGACCCAATTACTAAGACTCCGCTGTCTGTCTGTCTGTCCGTTTGTCACCAGGCTGTATCTAATGAACCGTGATAGCTAGACAGCTGAAATTTTCACAGATGTATTTCTGTTGCCGCTATATAACAACAAATACTAAAAACAGAATAAAATTAATATTTAAGTGGGGTTCAACAAACGTGATTTTTTGCCGTTTCTGAGCGTAATGGTACGGAACCCTTCGTGCGCGAGTCCTACTCGCACTTGGCCGGTTTTTTTTTTGTTTAAAATAAATATTATTTAAAATAAATAATATTATTTAAAATAAATTTGGCTTAGCTCCTAAATAATATGTACTTAATGAAAACAAATTGACTAAAAGTCTATGAAAAAAAATACTGATCCATTCTTATTGCGGGTATAATCCGAAAGTACGTTTAGTAAAACAGGTTGGATCTGTTCGATATATAATATAATATTGGCTATTTAATTGAATTATTTTTATAAATAATTGGCCGATGGTTATAAAAATCCCTGTAAGTCGTATGCCTTGACCTAGCTTAGTTGTGGGTATCATCAATTTTATTTATTTCGTTTTTACGACCTGCCCATTTACTTATATTTTCTATCTATAATCCTTTACAGCTTGGCCGTTGTACTTTAATAAAGTTTCACTTAATTAACATTAAAAGTATTAAGGAACAGAGAAAACTGGAAATATAATCTTTATATTTCCTTATTAAATTGCGTCGTTGTATTAGTTCTCTCAAGTCTTACTGTAGGTAAAGGTAAAGGCAGACATATATGTACAATTTCGTTCATAAACAACTAAAATGTATGTGTTCTATGTTTTTTTTAAATAAGTAACTTAATTAAGAAACTATGCCACAAGACTGTTCATCAGCGCCGTTTTGTGTAATTATTAAAACTATAGGTAGTGTTTTGCTAAGTGAATTCCCATTTTGCAAAAGCAGGACCACGCGTCGTGTCGTGAGAAACATTCCTGCGGGCATCAACCGCCGTCCCGCGAACGCGCAAAGTTAAATTAATTGAGCAAGTAGATGGCTCTGCCAGTATTAATCCGCTAGTCGTGTAGGATTGGGCCTCGGGAACGCAAGACGTGTTTAGAGTATAAATTCCGGTACGGAGCCGACACGCAGAACTATATTTAGTTACATAGTAAGGGCTCCCTATGCCTTCAACTCGCCCTAGCGCTCGGCATTTTTTGCTACAAAATTTGGGACGCTGTAATGATATTCCGTTTATTACCCAGTGACGGCATCAAGTTCGATGCCAGTATTCTGCGTCATTTTTTTGCGCCCGCATTCATACACATGTTTAGTAAGGGCGTGCTACACTAGCGTATCGTATTATAGGTACAGGTACCGTCTTTCTTGCGTTCCGCTTTAAAACATTACGGTGGCAGTCATAAACATTATTGTGATTTGATGATTTAGATTCGATTACATTGTTTTTATTCGTACAGGATCTCGATCCTGCTCACCGACGAAATCTACCGCGACGTCTTATTCGTTATTCGATTTTGTTTGACCCAATTGGTGATCGTAAATAGAAAATGTTTCAAAAATGACTACCTTTTACTTACTGTACTAGCAAATATTTGTCATATTTAGCACCACTTGCACCATCCCACTAACCCGGGTTTAAGCGGTTAAATCGTTAACCCAGTGTCTAAATGTACTGGTAACCATGTGGTTACTCCAAGTTTAACAGGTTAACCCCGGGTTAGTGAATAGTGCAAGTGGCCCTTAGACGCTGCCCAAATAATGATTTGAAAGGCCCATTCCATAGCAATTTCTTATCTGAAGACCTTTCTTTTTGTTTTCTGAGGGATGATAATATTTTATCTCTATTTGTTTTGTTTATCGATGCAGATACAAACAAAGAAATTGTTTGGAAAGAAAAGCAGAATGATGTTTTTTTGCCGACACATGCACCAACCGTCAAAAAGTTGTAAAGACAAGCTGCCTTTACTCGACTGCCGCAGAAGGGGGTAATTTATTCATAAGTTTCATATCCAGGGGGATGCTACTGTTCATTTTTTAATTCTCCTTTTCGTAACGGTATCAACTGCGCATTTATCGTGCTTGTTTTGGATTTACGTTTTGTTTGTTCTAAAAGACTCGCCTAATAAGCTCTTCTTGCATAAGGCAAACTAAATAAAATTTATTTGAACTTATAGTAGCGAATTACTCTTCACTAGTCAACAGCAGGGGTGTTAAATAAATGTCGGTCGTTGTGGCCCGTCGGACTTCGTTAGCTGATGGAAGGAGGCAATCGGCACCCATTCGTTTCCATTGCTTCGGAAAATGTTAGCGATTTTATTGTGAAATTCTATTTTACCAACCCATTCACATCAAACGTCTTGTCATCAATGGGCATCCTTTAATGAAATGAAGTTGTAATGAAATACAGTATTAGTCTAGCCATTCATGAATCTCGCTTTGGAATCATAGATCTAAAAATGGTAACTTGTTCTTGCCTAGTAGCCTGCACAACTAAGTTCTATAAGGGTACACATACATCTGTCCACATACATGCATAATCTATCCACAACAGTAAGTACATACATCTGTCCTTTTAAGGACAGAGAAAGGTGTAAGTTGTATCTTTGTCCCTCTTAATAGGTAAGATAGCAGAAAGTGACCGATCAAAGGATATATGTAATAACCCCTTTACTCATTCAAGACTGTACTTCGTAGGAACCAACTTAACATGTCATTCCAAGTTTTTACGAGAGCCTGAAGTCAAACGGAGCTGTAACTTCCGAATTCCGATTCATTAAAGCCCTTCTGAGTCAAAGTCAAGTTATTATCAGTTATTGTGTAACGCGGGCTCCTGAGAGCGTTAATTGGTGGTTCATCAATCGAATTCTTGTCTGTTTATAGCGTTGTATTGCTATTAGACAGTTTGAGAGCACGCGTGGCTACGGAATTAGAGTAAGCATAGGGGGAAACATGAATGTGATGGTAATTGTAGACATCCGATGTTCTATATTTGTAATACCTATTGGTTACCTACAGAAAGGCTATTTCGAACATAACTACTACATTAAACATGTTTAGGTATGGTATGGTACTTTATATCCCACCTGGGAATGATGTTCATTTTAAACGAAATAGTGACAAAATAAAAAAAAAATATGAGGAAAAATAGGTAGAGATAGAAACTAATTGAGAACTCTATTCGTCTTATCTCGTATAAGTAGGTTAGACATAGGAATTTTTTGACCTTCATAAAAAACTTTTTAATAAGACGTAGCCAGTTTGCATACCCAAAATGTCTGGTTTAGACCCTGATACGTCCCCTCATGGCAGTCAAGTTCTACCCGCTGGTCACTTCCTGGCAGGACAATTAACGCGGATGATTGCGGCGAATATTTGTAGTACCTACGACGGTTGCTATGTGGGGTGACTAATTAACAATGAGCTTGCAAATGTACATTCCTCCGTCAATTACTTGCTTTGGTGCCAAGGCACCAACACTTCATGATACCATCATACCATAGTCATCGTATGTAAGTAGATCCGTTAATAGCTATATACCAAAAAGGTTAAAATGGTCTTATTGTCCAAGAAATAGAGTTTGGCTTCGGACTTCACATGCAGTCTTAACATGTGTTTTAATGGTCCCTAAAGTTTTCAACGCTTTGCCAGTAATGAAACGAGATCAAATCTCGATGTAAAGTGTACATTTGAAGCGTTGACAGATTGTTGATCCCTTTGCTGAAATTAGTAGACAGCTCGTGCAAACTTTCAGCCAAACGCCGACGACGGGCTTAATCGCTCAGACAGCCATTTTCCAACTTTTGAACTTGTCTTTTGAATTAATCACTTTTTTAAATGTATACTTTTAGTCAATGTCGTTTTAATTATATGTACTTCTGGCGCGAAGCTAGACAGTTTTGTATTAAAATTCATAATATGAGAGCGTAGGAATAGACACGCAGGGTATTTAAATTTACGCGTAACCTAAACCCATGCACCACTAAATTTTTAAAGCGTAGATTGTGCCGACTAAAAAGGCCTTAAACGGTATCCTAAAAATACATTTTGGTATTCCGAAAATCACGAATACTTCCGTTTAAGTTTTTTTAGCTTAAAGCATGTGTTTAAGTGCCACACAGAAGTAGCACGTGTTGCGCATAACATACCTACTTAGCTACTCGGAGCCTGACGTGCATACCGGTGCGGGAGTAATACGCGCGAGTATGTAAAGGCAATTATGGCAGATAACGAAATGTACGTCCATTATGATGTATGAAACTGTGACGAGTACCTGAAGCTTCAGGGCCGTCAAAGAAATAATAATATTTAAAATGTACGAAGTATGTTATCGAAGTCCAAAATCACTCTGCAGCACAAAGCTTGCCTTAAAATTTTAAATGATTAATCCATCAAAAATCATTTTTAAGCTGCCAGTTAGGTAGATCGTTCGGTAGTTGAAATTACTATTACTCCACGTTCAAATTTGCTAGTCATTTTTGATCGACTCGAGCAAATTTTTATTCGTAGACTTTACCATTTTGTTGATTTTGTCAAAGGACGCTCGCTTCCCAATAAAAAACTCAGTGTGGACGCATAAACGACACGTTATGTGGATCAAAAATAAGTATGTGAGCTATGCCGCTCATTTCCGACCTCACCATAGGTGGAGTCCGTCAGCCCTAGTCACAGTTCGGCGAGTGTAGAGATCGGAAGCCGATAGAGTTGTCACGCCGCGGTCACACGCGTTACATTGTTTGTATTCACTCTGCTATCCCAAACCGCTAACCGGATATTAAGTCGCGTCCAAAAAGCAGGTGCTTGGTTATCAGTCCTCCCTAAATTGGTGACTGAATTAGAAAAATAAGCATACCTACTCCTTAAGGACGCTACTTGTATTTGCGCTTTTGAAAAAAAAAGCCATGGAAATGATTTCAACCCCTGACGACATACGTTATCAGTTCCAAGAAAAAAAGCCTATGTCATGCTCTTAACTTATCACTGCAAAGCAAAATTTTGCTCTAGGGTACGTGATGACACGATGGCTCTAATTTATTTTTGGACAAGGTTAATTAATTGCGGCTAGACTGTTTAAGTAAAAATGCGGTCCATAAGTTCAGTCACGCTATTTGTTTGACACACTAGCACAGTTTCATTATTCACGCGACAATTTCCATACTTTACATTCCATACTTATGATTAAAATTACATTGTAATGGCAGTACTTCGATGGACATCATTGCATTGCAAATGCACGCCAATTGTTAACAACGAGAACATCGCTACCAATCGTCATACATATTCAGTCCACTATTCCTTATGAATTCCCTAATTATTTCTTTGTAAATTATTATTATATATTATATATTTATATGTATAAAAATAACTTACCCAATTAACTATTTATGACAAAGAAAGGATACGAACGGACTGCACCTATTGTATTTATTATTCACCATAAGTCATATTCAAGCAATTAATAAGACAAGTATGACCAGTATTGGAATTAAAACGCATTATTCTGCGGCAAGGCTGCTAAATAACAAATAGAGTTACATCGTATATAACGTTACGTGTATAGCTAACATTGATTCAGCCTGTTCATATTCGTATTATGAGGGAATGAGCAAAGTCAGCTTCCTGTGGCCGTAATAGACGCATAACCATGTGCGTTAACTCGGCAACACGTCGAACCGGAATACAAATGAATCAGAAAGTACATACTTGAGTGAGGAATTTCCTTTTAGTGCATTTGTACTCATGCTAATCTGATGCGAGCTATTTATCGCCGCTGAGACTATAGTTATAGTCATATCAGTCAATGTTACAAGACTTGGTGCTTGCAACGTTTATAAGGTACTTTGCGCTCGTGATACATATACTTACTCACTATAACAAGAAGCAAAGTGTCCCTACGCTAAAAAAATATATCTATACAGACTGCCGTAATTTTGTTACTGTAAGATTTTTTCTGCAAGGTAACTTTCGGCAGTTTTAAAGCCTATTCATCAACTCTCCTAATTGGACCCAATTATCACTAATTACGCGGCTTAATTCCATCCCATGCAAATTAAGCTTCAAGGATCTATTGGTTTTCTTTACCAATAACACCGCTGTATACCTTGCGATAAACATGTTCCACCGAGAACTTGAAGTATGAAGCTAAAGCCAAACATCCTTCATTATTTACCATTCCATTCTATGTAGCACCCACGGCGCATTACAATGACGTCGCTGCGCTAAACATGCTACGCCTTCTCGAATAACGATGCATGATAGTGAAAGATTTACTTTGACATTAGTCCTTTTTTCTTCTTTTTAAACCGGCGACGATGGGGCTTATAAATTAGTCTTCCGCCTCAACGTTTTCGATTACATTAACCTTCCCGATTCTGTCGGCTGGAATGCCTGGAATGCTCGTATTGAAAATGAAAGTAGTAAAGTTGGAGATGCAATATCGCGCGGGCGCCAGTGCTGGCTGTAAGGATTTCGCCGAAGCGCAATGGAACGTGACGCTCGACATCCGACTTGCGCAAATTCCTTCACCGTGAACGCCACGAAATTTATACCAACAGTAACAATCAGTTACTGTGCTCGCAAAGAAGACAATAATTACTATTTCGACAAGAAGTTTGTTTTACGTGTCAATGAGTAGGTAGGTACACTGAAAAACAGTGTCGTAACTCGTAACACTACTTCAGTGCTGCGACACATGCTAAATGTTATCCTTTACTGGAACCACCCGCAGCACTGTAACTTTTAATTTACCTATATTAAGACTATTTTTTATGTTGTTGTGTATGTGTGTTTCGAATAAAGCATCATTCATTCAAGAAAACAAGTAGAAGAGTCTGTCAACTTACAAATGATCATGCTAATTTTAAAGATTTTGTTACCGTGGCATACTTTTTCACTTAACTGAACGTGACTGAACATTGTGTTATTGACGTAAAAATAAAACCGGCCAAGTGCGAGTTGGACTTGCGCACGAAGGGTTAAGAATAAGAATAAGAATAAGAAATATTTATTAGCACAAAAAAAAAAGTACCATTACGCAAAAAACGGCAAAAAAATCACGTTTGTTGTATGGGAGCCCCCCTTAAATATTCATTTTATTCTGTTTTTAGTATTTGTTGCTATAGCGGCAACAGAAATACACCATCTGTGAAAATTTCAACTGTCTAGCTATCACGATTCATGAGATACAGCCTGGTGACAGACGGACAGCGGAGACTTAGTAATAGGGTCCCGTTTTTACCCTTTGGGTACGGAACCCTAATTACCCACTATTCAACCTAAAACGACTTATTACAACAAATTTAAACTTAATTTAATTTTAATATAATTACCGACTGAATACTACTCAAACCAAGTTACTTTCGTTAGAGTAAGTAACTATAACTTCTTGTAATTGTCCTACTAATCTCTTTAACTTCAATTAAATTAAACAGCAGGACTGATTGTGTTTTCCAAATATTTTATCCCTTAAATTTTGCGAGTGTCCATACCCTTTAGGTATTTTTATAATTACTAAATACATATGGATTCCATGATTCCAAGGATAATTATTTTCCCTGAGGAACTCATGTAGGTGACCTAGGACCTAGCTAGGCTATTGTACTGACTGTAGTATCGAGGTTAGAAATGTCACCCCATGTCGGTGCAGGTCGATCGTGTCTGCCTCGCCTACCGGCGGCGCGACGTCGCGACGCCGTTTCAACCCCAATGCAATCTACTTACAATTACTCACCCCGCGAGGATTACTCATCCGATATTAAATTGTTTAACGTTGCTTTAGCGAAACTTCAGGATGCACTGAACGTGAACTGCAATTAAGAGATGAGGCAGCTCTTTACACGAACTGTCTTGTTGTCTGAGTTGTTGGAACTTCTTATGGCTCGTATCGTAGTTAATAATTTGCCACATCATTGTTTATCAAAAAATGAAACAAGCGGCATAATTTTACTTTGTAGTATGTACTTAAATTATAAAAGGTACTGTACCTAAACCTACCAAATTTAGGTGGCAGTAGCATAAAACCATAAACTGGCGTTAATCGGGTTAATTTTATCTAAAAGGATATGGAAATAACAGGTAATTAAGATAGGCGAAGGAGGGCAGGGTTGTTGGCACAAGTCTCATGGTAATTCGCTCAGGGGCTCGGGGAATTGGAACAGTCGACGACCGGGAGTTGGGGCCTTGACACAAGTTTCACTCTAGTTGACACGTAACTAGCAACAACCGCTTACCACGAGTGCCCAAAACTTAAAGCTTAATTTATAATGTCGTGATACAATTTAGGAATTTTGAAACTGTGCATCGTAAACACGAATTAAAACTTTTGTGACAATGCGTCAGTAATTTTACGGATTAATAACAAAAAGTCTCCTACCTGCGTATAAGGTGCGCATTACCGACTATTGTTGTTAAAGGAAGCCATTCAAGTCTGTTGAATACGTGTAAGCGGTCAGGTAGCGTGTGTAAAATTCGATGCGAGGCTCGACAGATTATCTCGGCTTAACATTCCGGAGCAATGTGGGTCCCAGGAATCGTCGATATGGTACAAAGCTTTTTTGATTATAAAACGATAGTGCCCGCGTCCAATTCACCCAATAAAAAGCATGCGGGCGCGGACAGGGAGCTGAACTAGTATGGCACGGCCATGCGACTCCGATGTCGCCGTAATTATTCGGAATTACGAAGCTTTAATGCATTAATGTTGACTATTGTGGGGCGGTCGGCTGCGTGTTCCAAGCCCGAGGGGAGCGTGTGCATTATTGCCCCTACATTGATATTCACTTTATGCAATTAAATAATACATATTACAAAATAGGAAATGTGTACACAAACGACAATCTAATATGATCTAAAGGAAAGTATTAGTAGAAATTCTAACAGGAAATGACTATCTAAGACTACATTTCCGACCGCTGCAATTTCCAACTTTAAGGGGTGTAAATAGGTACATGTCCAAGGTTTAAAACTCAAATCCTAAGTAATTAAAGCAATGGCAAATAGGTGATTGTACCTAAATAAGAGCTCCAAAGTTCCAAACACCCTGATATCCGCGTTATACGATATCCAGTCGCAATTGGATCGTAAACACGCGAAACAAATTGGATTGGGAAACCCAAGGAGTTAGGTACACTAGCTACATTGTAGGAATAGGAACTACTGGGTGCATTATGAGCGAAAGGGTATTTTTGGCTTAGCTGGCACTTCCTAGTTAGTTAGGTGTGCAATGATTTAACTCCAATAGCTGTTTTAGGGTTTACGACTCGCAGTAAAAGGCGACGTAAAATTTATAAAAAGTGGGGCCTAATTGTGTAAACAATAGCGGCCTACGGCAGTAAGATTAATCGGATATATGTAAACACAACTCGCGAATGTTAGTAAATGTGAGACTATTATTTGACATAGGTACTAATCGCAGTTTGCAATTATGATTATGACAATACAGCAAGTGCTAGCTCCTAGCTCGGGCAATGCATGGTAATGACTTATTTAGCTAACAGCGCATCATAAGAAATGTTTACGTCCCTCCTGAGGGCCTACCGCGAACCACGTTCGACGTTTTGCCTCCCTGTCACACTTACGTACGAATTTAAAAGTGCGACAGAGGGGCAACACGTCGAACGTGGTACGCGGTTAGGCCCTCTGATACCAAATCTTTAACATTTACATTTTGGGTTCATTTACATATTCCTGATACTCCATAAGTTTTGGATGTCTAAAGTTTTTTATTCCTTAGATTAATTTTGTGTTTATTTTTGGGATACCGTAATTGTACACTATTCGTTCTCAGCGATTATGTTGAGAAGTTCTTAATGTTTATTTTAAGTACTGTTTTCTTTTGATCTTTCTTTTCTTTAATTTCACTTATGCTTATGATGAAATATTGTAATGGATAGGTATCGCTATTACTCCCCTCCTACCTAACGGTTGCTAATTTATCATTTTAATATGCAGGTAGGAAATATGCTAATAATTAATGCAGACATGCAAGTATGCGGGCAATCGGGCATACCCTTACAAGTACCTACGCATTGCTATTGAAGACGTACCATAGTAGACGTGTGGACGTATATTCTCATTAGTTAGAGTGCGGTGCAAGACTGCAAGTCTTAATCTTGGGTAGCTAGTGCAACGTGAGCTTTTAACTATTCGTTATCCAAGAGCTCTTTTATACTAGTTGTTTCGAGCCATCGACTCCATCGTGCGATTTTTATGACAACCCAACAGACAAGTATAAGTAATACAGGCACAGACTAGATGTCGCAAGGGGACAATCGCAAGTCGGATCGATTACGGCGGCCACTGCGCGGTTTGTGTTTGTAACGCGCGGCACGCACCGCGCCAAACAATCTACAACGTGCATGACTGTTGTTACATATTCATTAATTAACACATCTACTTATATCTATCGACACCTGAAGGTTGTAGTGTATTTACAAGGAATTTATATTCGCGCACTGGGGGCCGATTTTTGAATTTCCACCGCTCGATTTCGTGTATTTCGTTCAATAATAGGTATCTCCACTACTAGGCATTTGAATTCTACTAATAGAATAGAAAACGAGTGCGGTCAATACCACTAGATTCCCAATTTCTGTCGCTCGTATTTAAAAAATTAGCATTTCGTCGTTTTCCACCGATTTTCGAGTGACGAAATCGAGCGATCGAAATTCAAAAATCGCCCTCCTGGCTGAACATAAGGTATATGATGGGATTAATGGGTCATTTGGTTTCAGGTGCCAAACAAGATTTAATCATCTTTTAACGATAGTCTATCGTTAGATAGTTATGGCTCTGAGAGCAATTTAACTGATACTTGTACTTAATAATCTATAATTTGACTCCAATTAAATAGAAGATTAATTATTCAATGCCTGAAAATTGCGTGAATTCTGAAATCTGAAGTAAGTAAGACTTACTAAATTATTAATTAAGCGATTACAAAAATGAAACCATATTACTAATAATAATTAACCATTTGTATTAAACAAATTAAGTACTTATTGTAGTTTCTCTATTACAACAAATCGCAATTTGTTTGCAATACACTTGAAACAGGTTCCTGAAAACAGTTATACGATTTGCCTCTACGGTGCTTCCGATCCATGCTCCGTGCGTATAAACACTCGCAATCTGGAGCTATGACGCAGTCGCTGCTTTTACTGAATATTTAAGCATATATTATTATCTTTATAGCTCATGCGATCAAATATTCACATCAAATTGAAGAGCGTCAGATAAAAAATCTGGAACAGCTTTTATTTACCTACGCGATGCCCATTCGTCCTACAGAAGTAAAGGGATCTATAAATGTTTTATAACTTTCATAAGTTTTTTATATTCTGTATTTGAATAAAAGACGATTCATCATCCCATTCATAAATTTAACACACTAGCTCTTGTCGATAGACAAATTGCCAATCACGTTGCTTCTCAGCTATTGTTTCTAGTTCCTAATACGATCTTACATTAACCGTATCTTTAGCTTGATCTACTTACTTATAAACACGTCATGGATTTCCTGTGCACCTCGCTCCTTCTATTATGTTTTTATTTTTCCCTCAATTATGACTTTTATGTAATCGTCATATGGTATCAGATACCTACTACAGGCACTTCGAATCTCAGTCGTCTCTTCTCTCGTACGAAATCTAATACGTTTACTCGTCAAAAATGAATGACAAACCAACTGACCTACTGGTGTACATGAAGGTGATGTACATATATGAAGACTTATTACACTGCATAACAATAGTAAGACGCAGTAAAGGGCCTCCATATTGATGTTGAATGATACGTCAGCGTTAAATATTTAAATATGGGTATCTTTATGCCGCTTGCGCCTCTGGCATAATAACAAATGGCTGCCGCATTCCATGCCCCACTCCGTTAATTACCAGTTTTATTAAATCGTTGCACGATAAAGTTAAACCGAGCGCCTCATGTACGATTAAACAAACAGTGTACTGTGATGCATTAGGTACACGATGAGCAACTCTCATTGTGTAGGGCAGTAGCTTGTCTCGTTCCAGATAACTGGAGATGTTGAAGGGATCATATGTGGATGCTTTGACGCAGTGTTAGTGTACGATCTAACTTATCAATATGCAATGCAACGTAAGCTCATCTGAATGTACCTTTGCTAACACAGTCATAATGTTTAATATTATTTCTACATATGTATGTGCACAGGATCCTTAATGCTCAATACTCGATGCACGTAAACAAAAGCCGATCGGGCATTCAAAAGAATTCCGTTGCGAAATCAAAAGTCAAATCTCTAGGGTTGAAAACATTAAAAAAATGTGGGGTTAAATCTAGGGTCTAATCTAAAAAGGGAATGGCGTGAAACAGTTACATGTTAACATGGAAAGGGTTTAATTGTTTCTGTTTCCGTGTATGAGTAGGTAACCCTTTTTAAACTTAACAGTATCGTCGCCCTCAATCTCTGCAACAAAAATGTAATCATTTGAAACATACCTAATGGGAGTAATGGGCTATCCGCATACATGATATGGAAGGCATTGTTTTTGTTTCGGCGTATGACCAGACAAGCTTACCTATATCATATAATGCGGCATCAGTTTGTAGCGAAAAGTGACCTTAAGTATTCCTCCTAAGATCCTTTCTCCCACCTTATTGTTAACTGCAGTATGGTGTATTTTCCCATGTATTGTTTACTGACGTGTCGTCTCCATTGTTCCAGTGGCCTCAACTTCCAGGATCTGATCGTGCGACAGGGCGCCATCGACTCGCCGCCCAAGACCCCCTTCATCCTCGGCTTCGAGTGCGCGGGAGAGATCGAACAGGTCGGCGAGGGTGTCACCAACTTCAAGGTACGATTTTGCTTCGGGTAGTCCGAATATATCTTTTATATTGTTTACTGAATAGTGCCCAACTGTCGGGGCTTATATTTCTTTCTTTCCCGGGTCATATTAAGCAGGCAGAAAAAAAAAATCTGTTTTCGGAAATTGTAAGCCTAATAAATTAAAATTTATTTTCTAATGATTATGACTCGTATTTCGGCTAAAACCGACGTATGTAGCCTGGTTAAAATTTGTGTGCATTACTAAAAGTCTATTACTAAAAGCTGAGGCAAATTGAGTTTCTATGTCTTCAGAGGCCGTTAAATACAGCAGTCTTGGTGCACCATGGAGCTATCTATGGTTTCCGTACTACATTTTATTATTATTAATGCGTCTTAATGGGTATATTTATAATGATGGGCATATAATGGATGTACGCATACCTTAATAATATTTACTTAACGTCAATTATCATACACCACGCCCTTTTGTGTCGCCGCAGTCGACCAATAAAAATGACTTAAGCAAGCAGATTAAACCAAGTTGTTAACCTAATACTTAAGGCTCAGCAAATAACTCAGTAAATTTAATGTTAATTACCTAACGAACACTTACCAAGGTAAGCAAATCGATGAAAGCAAATAACACGTTTCTATTCTTAATATGTACAATGCATGAACAACGTATTCAAAGACAAGTAATTAAAAAACAACTAAAGTGAAATGTTCAAACTGAGTCGCGTCCTCTTAATTGTTGTACCTGCTTAGAATTGCGCTACCACTCGCCACTTAGCGATGTATCAGACCCAGAATTTATATAGCACTTTTACCTCCGCAGTCTTAGTATCCAAGCTATGTATCTTAGGAAGTTAAAACAGAAGAAACATGCTTAAAGGTGTCAGATAGAGCTAGCTAATGCGTTATCATCTGCCACGACTGGCACGACTGCCACAATGAAATCATATTAATATGCAGCACAACTCAACAATATAACTTAATTCCTACCGGCTTGCTTATTTTAATAAATTCCAGCATGATAGAGCGGCTTGCCTTACGATTCGTAAGGCGTAAATTACGAACTATGCCAATCTGTTTTGTTGCCTTGTCTCTCGTCCAGCGATCGCCACGCGTGGGGGACTACACTTGCATATTTACTCCAAGTCGGTGATTAATCGAAATCAATAAGCATACTAATACCCCTTAACACCACCTAATTAGTTGTGCTAGGTATTTATTTGTAACTCTGTAGTCAAGTCGTTATGGCTTTTACCTAGGAATTATTTTTCTCATTGCACGACCCACGAAACGATGGCCACGATCACAAGTTTCGCTCACTTTATTATTTCTTAAACTGGTGGCAGCAAATGAAGAATTAGTTCCGCATTTTGGTTACGAGTATTTGTTTTGCGTAATAAAGCATAAAGAAGTCGATATCTATATCAATATAAGCAACCTCGTTTTAAACAAATATTTTGTCGGTTTTTCTAATTCAAAGGCGTAATTAGGTTGGTATCTGTATATTCTTAATTGGGAATGTTTTGTATAAGTTAATACTGCAATCAAATATCCAACAATTGTTTGAATATTCGGCAGCAATTTATCCGACGCAGGAAACCTTTTCCTCGCATGATAACTGATAAATACCTAACCTAAATTCTCTCTTGTAATTCTGAATCAATTAATTAACAGTAAAACTAAAATACATAATTGGGAAAATAACAGGATGGCCGAAGATAATATCAATGTTAGCGGCAGCGGACATGGATATCAATTAAAACGTTAGTGCAGCCTATGTTTTAAGATTTTATCTATATACTTGGTCGTTATGGTAGCTATGATACCGTCAATTTCACGCTAACACGTTAACACTAGAAGTTGTTGTGAACATTAAAAGTGAATTATGTTTTACATCATATTAATGTGATTATCTTACTCAGTGAGATATGTTAGATGCAACTAGAAACCTACTTATAAATCGGGTTATGCGTGTAACTTAAAAATACAGGCAATTAGTGGTTAAAATGTGTCTTCGGTTTTCGAAACCTTTTCGCGGTAAATGGTTTATTCTTTTTCAACAACGCACGTACAGTGTAGGTACCAATAACTATTTACGTATCGCAAAATTCTAAAAGGATAAAACATCAGTTAAAATTTATATTTTCTCTCTCACCGAATGTTCACTTGATTTACTTTCGTATACGTGAAAATTGCTAACTTGTTCGATAGTAAGTTTTACAATAAAATAATTGACGTTGTGTTGTAACGATATTTTGTGTTTTGTCCAGGTCGGCGACCAAGTGGTGGCCCTGCCGGAGTACAAAGCCTGGGCAGAGCTGGTATCAGTTCCCGCACAGTATGTGTACGCGCTGCCCGCCGGCATGACGCCGCTGGACGCCGTCGCCGTCACTACCAACTACGTGGTGGCGTATCTGCTGCTCTTCGAGATGGCTAATCTAGCGCCTGGCAAGAGCCTGCTCGTGCACTCTGCCGGCGGCGGTGTGGTAAGTTCACATTTCTCTACGTTTAGAGAGGCGATTATTGACAAATTAAGTCATGAATATTTGTGCACAGTCCGGAAGCCTAATAATTTACGCTCACTACCTTGGGATGCTTACGACTAACTTCAGGAGTGATAGTTCACAGGACTAATAAAAACAAATATAACATACATAGTTAATCGTCTGCAATTCGCAATCGTCGAAATTTCTCTCTATCCTAGCTCCTCTTATCTATAATCTATACTACGCTTTGCGTCTTTCTACCTTAACGGAGGTTAGCTAGGTTTACCGTTTCCTAAGATTAGGCACCAGATTGGCAAACATCCCGCTGTTGCAATCGAGAGTAGCTAGCGCAGCGATTAGATTTAGCTGCGTTTAAGTTTGATTGCCACTAATGTACTTATAGTAGGATAGCTATTATTATTTTAAAATATTCTCATTTATAAAAGATCTAAGCCATTTTCGAACAGTAGAAGAACAAACTAATCTATCTTAACAAATACAAAACAGAGATTAAAAAGATTCCCGTCAGATGTTTAACTTTGCATTGTTACCTACGTCTTCAAAGCTCGGTAGCAACATTTTAAATCTTCCGAGAACTGTCGGCGCGTATGTGAACTTCATAATAGCTGTGCAAACAATCCAACTAGTTCTCTAATTGCTGCTCTAAATTGGGTGAAAAAACTCTGCTTGCTTAGGAATCTCACCGTTTCCGCCCAAGACGTCACTCAACCCTTCGCGTCAATGACCTTAACCGCGAAAGGCTAACTTTGGGTGGGGTCCAAATGGTCCAATCAATTACTAAGTCTGTCCAATAGAGGTATCAATTTAAAACCAACGGCAATACACTTAATGGGTTTACAAAGGGAGATGCCGTAGAAACATCTTCTCTTCCATAATTGTCCCCTGCCGGTCGCATATTATGAACCACTTTATACGGAGTGTCAATTACGCCGTGATTCGATTAGGCTGAAAATGAGAATTCAATTGCGAACGTTGCGGAACGCTCTCACCCGTATGGCGAGGACCATGCTGTATAATGAGCTATAGTTGGTCAAGCAAATCTTGTCAGTAGAAAAAGGTGGCACATTTAAAAAACGTAGGCGAGAAGGGTTATCGTCCCATAGAAAATTTGAATTTCGCACCTTTTTCTACTGACAAGATTTGCTTGACCAACTATATATATACGCTTTCCCACACGGTATGAAATACATTTATTTTATTGTAATGTAGTGACTCAAATAATTTCTAGTCCAAAAAATTCCTTCCCCCTTGTTTACTGTTGTCTTATGGTATAGTTTGCCAAAGGACTGTCTCATTTCAAACATAGACAAAGAGAATTATACTATATTTGTCTTACACTAGTACTAGCACCCAAAAGAAAAGGATGAGAACAGATTTTTTTGTTCTTATTTACTGACAATTTGGTTTGACCAACTATATTTTGGCGATTCCACCATTTCAGTATGGTTTCGGCGGTTACCACAAATGTCAGTGTGCCCTCTTACCCTGTGCAATAGTGGCTGGATCCAACCACCTACCTCTTAGATAAAATTTAAAGTGATCGGGTAATAATTGAGTTTTGTACCGACAGGGGCAAGCAGTAGCCCAACTGGCGAAGACTGTGGACAACGTGACGGTGTTCGGCGTGTGCTCGAAGACCAAGCACGAGGCCTTAAAGGCCAACAATAACAACATTGATCATCTACTCGAGCGCGGCAGCGACTACACCAGCGAAGTCAGGAAGTGAGTATTGAATTGAGTATTGCTTTGATTTCGAACAAGCGACTTGACTAGCGAATCTTGAAACAGAAAGAATCACCGGTCAGTGTGTAAACTCCTGAAATCGTGTTAACCAAGCTGCATGTATTCGTATGAATATGTAGGTATATTAAAGTTTCATCTACTTAAATATCTCTTTAGTCATCATTTACTGATTCTCTCTAAGGTAGTTATCGGAAAAAAAATGCCGACTTAAAAACTAACTTATTTGTTACAAGATTTTTCTTTGTAGCCGTGTTATAAATATATCAACTACCTACACTTTGTCCACGAATTCGTCTGCGTAAAATGAAAATTTTCGTAATAAAGCCATTCTATACGTTCTTTCCCGGGACTCGACCTATCCCCCGACATAGTTTCATCGAAAAGCGTAAGAGGTAGGTACCAGACAGACAGAGCTACTTTCGCATTTATAATACTAGAAGGTACCTATCATGCTTTCTCACTTACTTAATCGTAACATATTTTCAATATTGAACGTATTAACAATGTATTAAAATTTCTGAATCACGCTATGCGTTAGTGAATTCTAAAAATGAAGGGATGAAACATAGGCGCTAAAAATAATAACGAGCTCAGCGGCCCTTCATCTACCTAATCCCTTGTTTGTGTTAGCGCGACGCGGGATTTATTTAATATCAGACACCATCCAACTCTTAGCTGTTTCGATAGCGTTTTAAATCGCATTAAAATATTGTTATGTATAGGTTTAAAAAATCGTTTCATATTTCACATATTTTGGGATAACAAAATTTTATATTAGTGATAAATTTTGTCAATTTTTTAGCCACTTTCATTTAAAGGATGTCTAAGACATGATACTCGTAATTTAATTGCGTGTGACTCTGTTACCGCTTCCGAGCTAATAAGCCGAATTGTTCTCGATCTCAGGCTTTGTTAATTGGTGTTTATTACAGTTACATTATTTCAAGCGCAGCCTGGCTCGTGTGTCGAATACCACCAATTTATCTTGACCCCCTCCCGCTCCACGCCTCACACATTCGGATAGTCGAGAGGACGCGCCCGCGGTAAAGTCAAGGTCCAATCATATTGGACTTACTACACGTTAATTGTTCCGTTTATAACCCGCTCCTTAGGGCAGCTGCTTCTTAACAACCGCGGCATTTAATTCTTGTAAATAGAAAAAGATATTTTTACATCTGGTAAGCTCTTTAAAGCGTAAACAAGCCGCACCGCACAAGTTCAATGGATGTAAATAAACCGATATCTACTAGAGCTGTCCGTTGCTGAGGTAAATGGATATTGCCGTAGTTATTTGAGCCAGAACATTAATATTCGTAATGGCTGCTTTCACTCAGTCGGGACGTTGAAATGGAGTCTCAGACTAGATATCAAAAAGTGCATAGAAATCAGGCTTTTTAAACTAGTCAATGGTGTATTAAATCGCGAATCAAATCATCTTTCGATTATGCGTACTAAGTTGACTTTAATTCATATTTAGTTCTAGTAGCAATAGTATACTTAACAGTGTTGTGTTGTATCAGGATCACCCCAGATGGCGTGGACATCGTCCTGGACTGCCTGTGCGGAGAAGAGTGCAACCGCGGATACTCACTGCTCAAGCCCATGGGCCGGTACATCCTCTACGGTAAGAATACTCCTTAAATGTATATACCTACTCTATTAGGATTCACCACACTGAAACAAAAAGCACGACACGGCGTTAATGCAACGAGCTATTTTAGTGTGGGCTCTTTTGAGATCAATAAAATAATTGCATGATACTTCTGTTTCGCTGTTTTTGGTTTATTTGCATTATTTAATTTAGCTAGGCTAAATTAATTGGTAATAAACTTGTGATTTACACACATTTTTCAAAAGTATATACCACCTACGTTAATGACTTTCTCAGTTTGAAAATGTTTTAATCTAAATCATATAACGGATAATTTTATCTCAGGATCGTCCAACATCGTGACCGGCGAGACGAAGAGTTTCTTCAGTGCTGCGCGTGCTGTGAGTAGCTATTCTGAGTATTCTGATACCTATCAATTAGGTAATACAAGTCACACAGTCACACAGCATAAAGACAAAGACAGTAACCTCGCCACGCTTTAAGCTATGCGCGGTCGACGTTCAAATCTCGGGCGCAGCAACTGCTTGTCCTTACTAATCCAAGTTAATCCAGAGCTTCTACGTTAATCGTCACATGGTTTTTGTGTTAAGTTTGTGTGCGTACAGTCATTGGAAATTAGACTTAATACTCTATTTAAATCTTCTCTATCAGCTGACATCCGTAACTGCAATCTGCTATATCAACGAACTGGGCTGTACCTATATCAATAAATTAATTGACGTAGGTATTTAATTTGCGTCGTGTTTTATAACGAAGTAATGAGGAGGTGGTACAGTCAGCAGCAGAAGTTGCTAAGCGGGCGAGGTGTTCAAAATGATCTTGACGCGACTTTATTGTTAAGAGAATAAGAGCGTGTCAAGGTAATTTTGAACACCTCGCCCGCTTAGCAACTTCTGCTGCTGTACAGTCAGCAGAAGTTGCTAAGCATATGTCATCGAATAAGATTTATTGACATCCATCCGCGAACATCGCGATACGATAGTTACCGATGTTTGATCATCAGTGCGTTAACTATTATAAGTATTCTGTCAGCTAAAGCACTCTATCACTTCTTCATTATATTCCTCCAACAAAAAACATCAAACGCGAGTCACTCTATTCACATTAGGAAGGTATAAAACATGATCAATAAAATATATTTGCTATTTTAGGGGATCCCGTATTTAAGGAATGTGATGTTTTCCTAATCTGGTATTTCGGGGAGGAATGACACAAACTTGATGGCATTTCCGCAGCATAAAAAACTACCTATCTTCAGTCGAGTAAATCTCAAATAGTAGATAATCGTCGTAGATTTATCCGTCGTAGAAGTATTACTATTTAACCTACCTACTTAATTTAAAATTTGCATTGGGTACGGTCTTGGTGGCTCAGACGGTAGAGCACTGTACTAGTGATCCAGTGGTTCGTGGGTTCAAGTCCTACTCAAGACAGTGAATTTTTCCACTTTTAATTTATTTCTGAGCTTAAAATTTGGAGTCAAAATGAGTTATCGTATTGTGCAAGCACGCAGTTCTCGACTGGGACTGCTGTGCTAATTCACTTATTCGTAACTTCTCCAAGTGTAAGTTATCTCGGAACATTTTCCGAACTTCGGATATTCCTAATTCCGTTTATTATCCGCAAAGACCCGAAGTTGGAGCTTCCGCTGTAATGTATCAGCCGTAACCACAGACAATGTATCCTTATCGTACGTAACGAAACGAACTTATTAAGGACATCATTGAATTTATGTTGAGTTTGGTTCTTGTTTTCACCTCTAATATGTACCCAAATTTAATAAGACGCTGTATTACTTCCTAGTAGGTACTTTTTGATTCTCAAGTAGCAAGTATTTCCTATTGTCAGTTTAATTTTGCAGTAATTAACCACAATACTGCCATATGAGTGGGTTTTGCGGTTACGCCAAACTTATGCTGTACGATATACGTGGGTGCCAAGGAACTTACACCTAATACTAAGATAACACATGTTGATATAGGACGTTATGAGACCGTTGGTCCTAACCACTACTTACGTGTTACAATACAAGCCTAGCGATCTGAAACCTTCTATAAAGTGCACCCTGCACAATCTATACATAGGTGTGTAATAGAATTTTAACCAAAATATTTAAAGCTTTGATTAAGAAAGTTTTGCCAAACCTTACAATGTAGGTTTTTTTTATTGAAGAATAAGTAGGTAATTCAAGTTCTGTAAAACAAAATATTATGATACGAAGCTCACAAAAGCTCATGCAATCATAAAATGGCGTTTTATAAGATACTTATGAAGTATGGTTATCATTTGTGCACATTGCGTTAGTATTAGTGGTATATTACCGCACGTAGGTATAGATAGTAATCTGCTTGTTCTGCCAGCATTGAAGCTCGAGCCCTGTTATTATCAGTCGTCAGTGCGAGCGTCAGACTACTCAGACTAAAATAAAATCGGATATCTCTGTATCTACTCGCCCATTAAAATTCCGCGTTCATAGCTTAGCCTCCATTGATGTTATCAAATGCGCAGTTGCGTGGTACACTTTACTTTCTATGTGGAATATAATTGTCCATAAACTACTAGTTCCTTGACAGTGCCAACTGTTAAGAGCTTTTCGCGATATGGTGGGAGAAAGAGTTCTATGCAATAATTTGTGGACTTGTTGTAGGCTTATCTATATAATAATATCATGGAAAATATACGAACGATACGTTAGATGCCTATAATCTCTTTTATTACGTCAGAAAAAATGAGGTAATCGAAAATCAATGCAAAACCGGTTAGTCAACAAATGTCACAAGTGTATTAGTCAATACAACCCCTCACCCTCTTTTTCCACAATGGTATCCCTTCATATAATAAATTTAGGTCACACCTTTAGGTTAGCTTGGCGTAATTTCCAAGCTGTGAGGTTGCGACTATTAAATTCAGCGCAAAATCGTAGCGGCATTTGATTTATTTTAGTTTAGAAATTATTAAATACATACATTAACGTTAAATATTTGTTTGACAGTGGTGGCAAGTGGACAAGGTGTCCCCGATCAAGCTGTTCGACGAGAACAAGAGCCTGGCGGGCCTGAACCTGCGGCACCTGCTGTTCCAGCACGGCCGCGCCGAGTACGTGCGCCGCGCCGTCGACGCCGTGTTCCAGCTGTGGCTCGACGGGAAGGTCAAGCCGCTGGTCGACTCCACCTGGGCGCTGGAGGATGTAAGTTGGACGAGTTGGGCTGGACCCGTGGCCCCTGCTGTTCCAGCACGGCCGCGCCGAGTACGTGCGCCGCGCCGTCGACGCCGTGTTCCAACTGTGGCTCGACGGGAAGGTCAAGCCGCTGGTCGACTCCACCTGGGCGCTGGAGGATGTAAGTTGGACGAGTTGGGCTGGACCCGTGGCCCCTGCTGTTCCAGCACGGCCGCGCCGAGTACGTGCGCCGCGCCGTCGACGCCGTGTTCCAACTGTGGCTCGACGGGAAGGTCAAGCCGCTGGTCGACTCCACCTGGGCGCTGGAGGATGTAAGTTGGACGAGTTGGGCTGGACCCGTGGCCCCTGCTGTTCCAGCACGGCCGCGCCGCATACGTGCGCCGCGCCGTCGACGCCGTGTTCCAGCTGTGGCTCGACGGGAAGGTCAAGCCGCTGGTCGACTCCACCTGGGCGCTGGAGGATGTAAGTTGGACGAGTTGGGCTGGACCCGTGGCCCCTGCTGTTCCAGCACGGCCGCGCCGAGTACGTGCGCCGCGCCGTCGACGCCGTGTTCCAACTGTGGCTCGACGGGAAGGTCAAGCCGCTGGTCGACTCCACCTGGGCGCTGGAGGATGTAAGTTGGACGAGTTGGGCTGGACCCGTGGCCCCTGCTGTTCCAGCACGGCCGCGCCGAGTACGTGCGCCGCGCCGTCGACGCCGTGTTCCAACTGTGGCTCGACGGGAAGGTCAAGCCGCTGGTCGACTCCACCTGGGCGCTGGAGGATGTAAGTTGGACGAGTTGGGCTGGACCCGTGGCCCCTGCTGTTCCAGCACGGCCGCGCCGAGTACGTGCGCCGCGCCGTCGACGCCGTGTTCCAACTGTGGCTCGACGGGAAGGTCAAGCCGCTGGTCGACTCCACCTGGGCGCTGGAGGATGTAAGTTGGACGAGTTGGGCTGGACCCGTGGCCCCTGCTGTTCCAGCACGGCCGCGCCGCATACGTGCGCCGCGCCGTCGACGCCGTGTTCCAGCTGTGGCTCGACGGGAAGGTCAAGCCGCTGGTCGACTCCACCTGGGCGCTGGAGGATGTAAGTTGGACGAGTTGGGCTGGACCCGTGGCCCCTGCTGTTCCAGCACGGCCGCGCCGAGTACGTGCGCCGCGCCGTCGACGCCGTGTTCCAACTGTGGCTCGACGGGAAGGTCAAGCCGCTGGTCGACTCCACCTGGGCGCTGGAGGATGTAAGTTGGACGAGTTGGGCTGGACCCGTGGCCCCTGCTGTTCCAGCACGGCCGCGCCGAGTACGTGCGCCGCGCCGTCGACGCCGTGTTCCAACTGTGGCTCGACGGGAAGGTCAAGCCGCTGGTCGACTCCACCTGGGCGCTGGAGGATGTAAGTTGGACGAGTTGGGCTGGACCCGTGGCCCCTGCTGTTCCAGCACGGCCGCGCCGAGTACGTGCGCCGCGCCGTCGACGCCGTGTTCCAACTGTGGCTCGACGGGAAGGTCAAGCCGCTGGTCGACTCCACCTGGGCGCTGGAGGATGTAAGTTGGACGAGTTGGGCTGGACCCGTGGCCCCTGCTGTTCCAGCACGGCCGCGCCGAGTACGTGCGCCGCGCCGTCGACGCCGTGTTCCAACTGTGGCTCGACGGGAAGGTCAAGCCGCTGGTCGACTCCACCTGGGCGCTGGAGGATGTAAGTTGGACGAGTTGGGCTGGACCCGTGGCCCCTGCTGTTCCAGCACGGCCGCGCCGAGTACGTGCGCCGCGCCGTCGACGCCGTGTTCCAACTGTGGCTCGACGGGAAGGTCAAGCCGCTGGTCGACTCCACCTGGGCGCTGGAGGATGTAAGTTGGACGAGTTGGGCTGGACCCGTGGCCCCTGCTGTTCCAGCACGGCCGCGCCGAGTACGTGCGCCGCGCCGTCGACGCCGTGTTCCAACTGTGGCTCGACGGGAAGGTCAAGCCGCTGGTCGACTCCACCTGGGCGCTGGAGGATGTAAGTTGGACGAGTTGGGCTGGACCCGTGGCCCCTGCTGTTCCAGCACGGCCGCGCCGAGTACGTGCGCCGCGCCGTCGACGCCGTGTTCCAACTGTGGCTCGACGGGAAGGTCAAGCCGCTGGTCGACTCCACCTGGGCGCTGGAGGATGTAAGTTGGACGAGTTGGGCTGGACCCGTGGCCCCTGCTGTTCCAGCACGGCCGCGCCGAGTACGTGCGCCGCGCCGTCGACGCCGTGTTCCAACTGTGGCTCGACGGGAAGGTCAAGCCGCTGGTCGACTCCACCTGGGCGCTGGAGGATGTAAGTTGGACGAGTTGGGCTGGACCCGTGGCCCCTGCTGTTCCAGCACGGCCGCGCCGCATACGTGCGCCGCGCCGTCGACGCCGTGTTCCAACTGTGGCCTATCCTATTGCCGATACAGTTTATCTTTTCCAACAATTGGAGATCTTCAATTAGATTTTACTTAGGTACCTAATAGCTTAAGATCTTGACTTGTTTTAAAGCATATCCTGAGGACTAAAGCGTCATGAAATTATTTCTAGCTAAGTTTGTTGTCGTAGTACTATGAAATAAAATAGGTATTTTACTCCTACTACCTACCTACCAGTCCTAATTTCGTCTGCCACAATAAAATATATACTTAACATATTGAGCTCACAAGGAAACTTTGCACAGGTCGGCGAAGCCATGCAAAAGATGCACGACCGCAAGAACATCGGCAAGCTTGTGCTCGACCCGTCGCTCGAGCCGAAGCCCAAACCCGCCACGCCCGCCAAGGAGAAGAAGTCCGGCAAGGACAAGAAGCCCGCCAAGGAGAGCTCCGAGGAGAAGAAGGATAAGGAGAAGGAGGAGAAACCCGCCGAGAACGGAGACAAGAACGGTGAGAAAGAGGAGGAGCCCCTCACTAACGGTAACGGCAACAGCGACCAAGGTAGGTCCCCCCGATCCACGGACCGCATGCGTATGCGTAGAGGCTTCGCATCGTTACTAGTATATTATGCGTTTTTTTTGAGTTACGCTTATATTTTAAGTATTTTATACTATCTACGCACGCACTGGCTAAACATGCGTCTCGTTACACTGAGCACGGTCGACAAGATATGCGTACATTTTTCGCCTTATCGAATTAGGTGAAAAAATGTAACATTAACTTTTACGTCGACTGTATTTTTATTTTTATTATTATCTTACAAAAATTCATCTTGGAATTTTTTACGTTATAAGCTTTTAAAGTTTATAAGTTCGTTTATCATGTAGGTAATCTCAGAAAAAATATCATCTAGGGCAATTCTCGTTATTTGATTTCCTTAGCGTTGCCTGAAGTAGATAATTTGCTTGCATATTTTTACTTTTCTAAACTTATCATCTAGATCTGGTAGTAGCCTACGACATAAAAACAACGACTTCATAATGGCCCGCTTAAGACTAGACATCAGGGGGCAAATGACATAGAGGAATTTGTTACTAAACACTGCTCATAATCGGCCTTCCTGGTGAGCTCGTTAGGCATATCGCAGCGCAGCGCGTAACTGATTAAACGAGTTGGGAGCAGCTTTATGTTAATGTTTATACCTAGGTCGAGATGACACCTTCGGTAACTATTCTGATGATCACTCAGCATAACGACCGGTACTTAATATTAAAACATTTCAAACAAACGAGCATGATCAAATCATGTGATTGATATCATACATTCTATGTATTCTTTGGGTACCATTGATTACAATAATTAATATGTATAATTATAGCTCAATAAAAAAGTCAATACTTAGTGAAGACAAAACAATATTTAATCTTACTATTGAAACATTTTTTATTGTAGTATGGCGGAAAAAACTTAGATAATAACCATGATTTAAAAGACTTAAAACGCAGCTTTGCGTAGGTGAACCTAGCGGTCTGTGTCAATAACAAAATGATCGGAAAAACAATCAGACTCCGACCGCCGATCATGTTAATATAACTAGTTTGTAGATAACATAATTATTAGTTTGCAACGTAGGTACTTTAAGTTAGTTTGTATATTTTTTTTATAAAAGTTACTAGCCCTTTTACTCAGTGTGGAATTAAAACTTAAACTGATCTTACTTAAATACTAGTACATTCATAGATTTTGAAAAGTTAATATCACAAAGAAAACATTTGCATATTAAGCTTACCTCTTGAAAACCGTTACTTATCTATTAGACTTTGGCCGTTATGGAATGTAAGACGTTAGTTAGTTCCTACTGTCTTCTTGGTGCGTGACGTGACGTAGGTTTAGCCAGACAGGTCATGAGAAGCCGGGTCGAGGACCTCCATCCATATATTAGACCTAAGATTATGTTTTTTTCTGGAATTGACGGCGCAATACTTAGACATTCTGTCTAGGTAATATATCTGTCCATTTCCGAAGTGAAAACGTAAGTAGGTACTTCTACAATATCATGATTATACCTAATTGTATATTAAGTATATTATGCGTATTTATGCAAGATATTGGCTATCCATGCATTCACTGCCCACAACCCTCTATAGAAAAGATATCAGAGTACCTAATACTTACCGAATGAATCGATGGATTGTGGGCATTGAATTCCATAAAGAATGCAGTTTATAAGGTGATTAAAAACAAAGTAACGAAGCATGGACTTGGTTGTGTAGAGATAAGTTAATAATAATGTGCAACCATATCATCAGTTCTACATTGCCTATTAAGTGAAGAACCCATTAAAAGCCGTTTATTGCGTGATAAAGCTCAATAATTAAATCGTTTAGTTGTAAATATACCTACTTTAGTTATCACAGGCCGAGTAATACTATAAAGCATATTGAAGGATATGTTCATTTAATTATTTTTAGCCTGAGTTGTTTATTAGCAAATACTATCTAAATGCAACGATATAACAGAGTCCTGACCAAGTCCTGACAATCCACAATATTTGATTAGATAGGTATAGATAATTATTTGTTTTAACTTTTCCATCTGTTTTACTAGTTATATTTACTAACTTTTCCGTAATATAAAACACAACAAAATAAATAGTTAGCCGTTTTTTATTGCCATTCTAGTAGCTTCGTTTAGCAGATTATAACACCTAAACTTCATGTAGACTTATCAAATGTTTTTTTCAACTTTGTCTACAGAGTCGAAGGACAAGGAGAAGGAGTCGAGCTGAATTGTCTCCCCCTTGGACAGGACCAGATAAACCACCGCCAATAGATTATTTGATAGTTGGAGCTGTTCGTGTGACGCCGCGCCGCCGCGAGCCGTCGCTCTACGTATACTATGTTGCCTGATGTTTATTATGTTTCGTCTATATGAATAAGCTTGCATACGAGATTGGTCGATGCCTCAGAAGGGAGCATTATAATAACATTGTCTGCGACCCCGCGGAGGATCGACCTGTGTCGTACTCGTTCTTACTTAGTGTTAATCCGTCTATCATTACATTCTTACCTTTTATTTTTACTTCCCGAGTAAATTATTGTACGGTAACGCGATCGGTATAGATACTTCGTATGCGACAGCGAAATTTAAAATAATTATATTTTTTAATCCTTACTCTCAGATTAATTTGGACTAAGTTAGGATCGTTTAAATTTTTCTACGATTATTTTTATAGTTTAACATTTAAGATTTTATTTTTAAGATGAGATATTTTAATCTGCAGTTATTTTGAATGGCTATTATACCTATATGTAAGGTGCAGAGATGCTTAATCTTTATGTATGTTAAGCTTTAATATTTTATTAGTAAATGTTTAAAATGTGGCCCACGAGACCCTCCCGCCCGGGCTCCGCGCGCCGTCGTCTCTACTCTATCGAACGAACCAATGAAAACGTTACGTGTGATATTTTTGTAGTATGCTAGATATTTTGCGGTGTTTTTGAGCTGCCTAAACATTACATTTTTATTTGAGCTCTGATTGCATTTATTTTATATTTTTATACTTGAAATTTTGTAAATCATTTTCTAGTTAAGAAAAGAATTGACAGAATTTATTTAGTATTGCATTCTCGTGAGGCGCGGGGTCCGGCCCGGCTGGCCCAGGCCGGCCCGGTCCGACCCGGTCCGGCCCGGTCCGACCCGGTCCGACGCGGCTGCCCGGCCCGGCCGAGCGCCCGCCTCCCGGGGAGAGCTTGTAATATTTGTAATACCTATCAAATTGTATTTTTGTGGCCGTCTGCAGGGTCTTTGATAACTCGGACGGGATCAAAGCCGTCATTTAAAATGAATGTCATATTTTTATACACGTACTGTGACTATCTCTTTCTAAGAAGCTTTTTATGTATCTTTACACACAAATATCACATATCTAATCACAAAATGCATTTACACGATATAAAATTAGGATAATATTTTGATACAGATATTCACTGCATTTCTTTTTGATATAACCTAGTGTTAATTTATGTACCATAATTTTGTAAGGTTGTAAGTAATGTTTTACCGCCATAATGTACAGTATGGTTCTAAGTATGTGTACCCAGTACTACACGTGTATAGTCGTTGGATTTATAACTGGCCCCGAACGGCTTATCCTTTGTCTATTGTTAAGTAAAACCGCACGTGCAATAAAAATGGTTCGATCACTTTAACCGGTTATTGAATTACAACTATGGAGATTGCAATAAGATTCAAAATTAACAAATGGAAAAATCATTTGCGACTTCTTGTGTGGTCCCTCTACGGTTCCTGAGTGCCGGCGAGTCGAACGCTACAGAACCAGTCTAAAATGTGTCATCGAGATGCGTCAAAGGCGCGTTATCGTAGAGCGCACCTACACTGTTTTATTGAGCGTTAGACTAGCCCGCGCTCAGGTGCCAATTAGAATTACACGAGCCTTTTTTTGCCGGTAGTGGCACGTGCCGTTTTACTTAACAATAGACAGGATTAGCCATTCGGGGCCAGCTACAAATGGAACAACTATATCTCCACTAACATATCATGCATGGGTAGTCAGGAAGCGCCGTGCGCGGCAGTGCTCAAGTGACGTGCCGGCCGCTCTGCCTGCGAGAGACTCGTTAGGATTTTTTATAAACCTTTTACCCTTTAGTAACATTGAGCGAGAGCGAGTCGGCGCGCCGTAGTTGATGTAGAGGTTAGCCAACGGAACGTCCCAACAAAACCTGCCTGTCGGTTGTGAGCTGCGCGAGGCGTCGCTGGATCCAGACTGACTCATTAGCTTTTGTATTTCGACTATATTCACGAAAGATGCTTTGGTTATCGTACGGTGGCTTGGTGCTAGTTTCGTCTTGTATTGTACGCGGATACTCGCTTCAGTGTCTCGGACCAATATCTATTTTTAACCTATTCGTCGCTTTGTGTGTCAAATACCTGCGATTTTCGTGTAATGTAAACATATATCATTATTATTAAATCTTGTGTATATCGACCAGTATAATGGTTTAGATTTATCCTTGGATTTCCTCTGTAAGAATAGCTAACTGAACCGATCACTAGGGAGTGTTGCGGGCGTGGCGGCGGCGCAGAACGTGTCCAAAGTTGTTGTAGGTTAGGTTTGATGCCAATATTTATTGAGAGCAGTCGCGCCGCCGCGCCGCCGCGCCGCCGCGCCGGCAGCCGGCAGCCGGCACCGTCAGAGGCTGGGTCGTTATTGTATTACACATTTATTTTTATAAGGGCGGGCCAGTGTGATATCTATACTATGAAATGGATAAATAAATATGTATGATCTGTAAAAATGCTTACTGGAATCTTTTATTTTATTAGCCCTCCTAATTTTTGGTTAAATATATGATTATATGTATATGTGTAGGTATGCATCTTAATCGGTACAGGTAAATCAGTTTGTGACTGACAAATGGGTTTTAATACAATTTATTTTCAACCTTAGTGCAAACGGTATAAAGTCGATATTTAAGAAGCCGCCTTATATTGTTGCTGACATGTTAATGAATGTACCTTAGGGGTGGTGGTAAGAATCCCGTTCAATTTCGTTGTCCAATGTGCATTGCGTCTCACTCTCATTAAGTTAAATATGAGATTCAAATACACATTGGACCAAGTCTGACCAAGATATTGGGCAGATGGAATACCATCCTAATAATATACACTTTAATAAAGTTACTTTATACGAATAAAGTTACTTTATACGCATTAGTGCAAAATATAAAATCGAATGTAGGTAGGCTTTAAAATGATCTGTCACATACAAGAGGTAGAGTTTCATTAGAACTCTGTCCAAATACTTAAACTTTACTACATATACTTGTGTTTAAAAATTTAAATAACAAACGAAACCGTCAACATCATCTAGTCGAGAGTCGAGAATAGGCCAAAGGTAGTAAAACGTGGTGGCGCCATCTGTTCGAGAATAAAATTTTCTTGATTTCCGAGGCACGTTTTTTCCTTAGACTGTATCCATCTTATACGGAGTTACATAGTCTTTGCTACAAAACAACTACCTACTAAATTACTTATGAAAAATTTGATGTGAACGCCACCTAGCGAAAAAAAATTTTATTTTTATTTTGAAATATATTTTTTTTATAATTTGCACGTTATTATCAAATGTGTGTACAGTCTACTCAAAAATAAGTCCCATATATCTCTATAAGTCAGCGAATTAAGAACCATATATGGGACATATTTTTGAGTGAGTTGTATGCACCCATATTTTTACACTTGACTATAACACAACACACACGTTTACAACACAAGTGCTCTATCTTAGGTAGGGTTAGTCTAAGTATATCCCATAGACGACCGCGTAGGCGTGAATGTGCGGGTTGTGGAACTCACGGGCCGCGAAGTTGTCCCGCTCCGAGTCCCACAGGAACGATTGCGACGCCACGAGGCTCTGCTGCCGCCGCTGGGAGATGGTCACATTCACTATAATTCGGTACCTAGAAAAGGACAAAATTTAATGTACATACAGGGGTCACCTCTCTTTGCATCTGACTCTGATCATATAGTTCCTTCTCTCCAAGGAATAACTTAAAATCAAGTGATAGAAAAAATCGATTAAGTGGATGCTCAAGTAGCTTGATTGTGCATGCACACGCATTAATATGTATGGCATGGCATGTGATTCAAATTTATTAGGTAATTGAAAAGAATAATGTTTCACTTTAGCTAATTTACAAGGTAATGTGGATTCGAATCCTCGTAACTTAACAGCCGTTCACGCTAATACGCGAGCGGTGCGACGTCTTTTATGGGGATTCATACATTACAACACCCATGTGCACGTCTACGTTACTATGCTTCCGGTGTACAGCAATCTAGGCTCGTAAACGTTCGTATTTGACATGCTACTTCAGTCAACCTGTACTTTTTGAACTGACTGACTGAAATAGCATAACACGTTCGCGCGTTTCCGTGAAAATACGATGGTAAAGGATTATGCACTACATCCGTACCTATGTGTGCACCTCACGTGCACCTGGTTTCAAGTACCTAATAATTACGGCGTTCTCATATTACCTATAACTTGTTATCTAAGGCGCTTAGCACACTGGATCCGATTTGCACGTCGCTCCGGTTTGCGAGTGGGATGTCGCTATAATACGCGCATAGCGTTGTCCCGCTCAAACATCGGAGCGAGGTGCGAATCCGATCGAGTGTGCCAAGCGCCTGGCGATTTTATTAAGTTAAATTTAAATTCCTCTTTTTCTTAATCGGTCGGGTAAACTGGCCAGTTCGAATCTACGATTTTAAAATAGAAACCTGTCATAATTTTCTTCTTTCACAGCATTGCGAATGCTTTCAGCCAGGTTAACACACAGCTCGGGAATCACCTTCTCACTGTATTCGACCTCCTCTAGCTCCGGGTCGAGAAGCTGCGCTAGTATTTTCTGGACCTTCTCGACGTTGAATCGCTTTCTTGGGTTTAGCTGATACGTTGGTTGAAACACGCGAACCTGTTTGGGTACAGGCGGCGGCTGATTATCGGTCATTGCGAAGTTTGATCAATAACTAGGTATCCGTTCATAAAGGGGAATTTACACAAGCAAGAGAATATTAATTATTATGATCAAGGGGAGGAGATAAGTTGCAGGTATTAACTTTCAGATATCATTAATTAGGCCATATGCATCGTATAATATGTTTGTGTTGTTATATTAAATACATGAATCTAGTATAACTGGATCGGTTATGAGGGGTGGGGGGAAATGACCGAACGGGATAGTCTTATGTATCTTTCAGTAGGAGTAGCAGAGAAAGCGCTGTTATTGTTTGTCCTTGTCATAGTCTCACATATTTTTTTATTCCTCACCGTAAATTTAGTATGGTTTATGGTGGGCTACAAATTTACTCGACCAATCATATTGTCGCATTACGTATGTTCTGTCGTTCACGGGCGCACGCGTATACGGCGTATAGGTATCTATGTAATGCTAGGTCTATGATTAAATACGTATACTAACAGGCTTAGTTAGACTTCGTTTAGGGCCACTAGGGATACGAAATGAGAATCTTCTATATTCCCCCGACGGCATTGTTGTTTGCGAGCAGGAGATCGAAAAAATCACATATAATGCATAGGTATTAATATATACGACTAACGACCAACTAGATTAAGTAAAATCTTGATTTATGACAAGATACAGTATATAGTTGATCAATAAAATCTTGTCAGTAGAAAAAGGCGGAAAAACTTAAAAAATGTAGGCGCGAAGGGATATCGTCCCATAGAAATTATGAATTTCGCGCCTTTTTCTACTGGCAAGATTTGCTTGACCAACTATATCTATAAAAACTTATGGAAAAAGTCGAAGTCATTAAATGTTTTATTACATTTCTATTTCGTTTGGTCCTTCGAACCGGATATGCATCAGATTGCACGTATAAGGGGAAAAACATTTTTTAAATGTATAAACTATGCAAACTGTAATCGAGAATAATTACATATAGTTGGTCAAACCAAATTGTCAGTAAAAAAGAACAAAAAAAACTATACTCATTCTTTTTTTTTGGGTGCTAGTACTAGTGTAAGACAAAGATAGTATGATTCGCTCTGTCTATGTTTGAAATGAGACAGTCCTTTGACAAACTATACTTGGCCAAGCAAATCTTGTCAGTAGAAAAAGGCGGCAAATTTGAAAAATCGCGGGTTAGCAACACTACGTTTGAATGGGGTTGGCAACTGTCAAAGGTTTGCAGAGATGGCGCCATCATAGCTTGCCCCTTTTTCTATGAGATTTGGCTTAAAGGGCTGGCATCCAGGGCATTAAAAAAACAAAAATTTGACACAATTCTAGGGATTGACAGGGCAAGCTATGCTGGCGCCATCTGCTAAACACTTCGACCGGCCAACCCTATTGTTCAAAAATCTATCTTATCTGTTGAACTGACAATTCATCGTTGTTCCATGTACATTGCTGCTTTTTGTTCGTTTCCTACTTTAGTCATTATTCTGAGGTTTCCTAGGAATACGATACTTTAGTTTGCTTTACATTACTACTGACATATACAGCTTGACAGACTATATATGATGATTATAGCTTCTGCCCGCGACTTCGTCTGCGTGGGATCAGATGATGATGATTGAAATAAAAAATAAACCTATTATGTCCTTCCTCGGGCCTTAAACTATTTCCATGCCAAACTTCATCTAAATCGGTTCAGCGGTTTAAGCGTGAAGAGGTAGTAGACAGACCGATAAAATTACAATTCTTTAATAATGGTAGAGATTTCAAAACGCAACGTTGTGTTACGACCTAATAAGGGCCCTCCACACTCATGCGCGAATCACGGCGCGAATCCGCGAACGCGAGTGTGGAATACTTTGCTGTCAACTGTCAATGTCATTTGACAGTTCGCTTTTTTGTGAGCGAAATTTAGGCGAACGTACAAAGAAAATAAAACGTGTTTATTTATACATTACATTACATTACATTTACATTTCTCATTTTAGTGAGTTTTCGGAAAGAAGTTATGTTACGTTCTGTTCAAATTATTTCGTGTTCAGTGTAATACAATATGTCACAACAATTGGCCATTACAAACTTTTTCAAAGAGAAAGTGCATCCATCTCCAAATTTCGGGAAAAATATGTACACTATAAAAAGAAAGAAACGAAATTTAAGTTTAGCTAAAGTTTCAACACCTACTGCATCCCCGAGCAAAAGAAAAATTGAAGATGATAGAAGTATACTTAGTGACGATGACGACTTTTGCACACCTGTTAAATCAAAGCCTCTGAGTCTCTCGCAGAGTTCTAATGACAGTGAGAAAACAATTATATATACCCCATCGCCGAAAAAATCCTCGCAGACACCCAAAAAAACCCCAAAGAGTTCTCCAAACCTCGGTTCAACTTCCAAATCTCAGACTCCGAGTGCCAAAGACAGATTTTTCTCTCCAACAAAAAATCGCAGTGTTAAGAAAAGGACGCCTCTAAAGAGCAAAAGAAATTTGAGCAGTTTGCTTGGAAATGGAGATTGTTTAGAAAAGTCTGTGGAAGAAGTATGCTTTGAATATGCATGTGAAGGCATGGATGATAAGAGTAAGATTATTTGTATACCTACCTTATGTCATTTAAATAATTTTTAGTAATTCAGGAATGTTTGTTATTGATTGTTAATATAACACTGATTTAAACTTTCACGATTTTTACTCATTATAATGTACAACGACGGGACTTAATCGCGTAAAATAAGTTTTACGCGATTAAGTCCCGTTGTTGTAAATAATAATTGTTAATATAATCTAAATGTTAACAATGTTACTGTATTCCAATTCAAACATGTATACTTAAGAGGAAATGGGACAGCCGTTTCTCCGTACAAACATAGTCACAATTTCCTTTCTGGATATTGACATAATAAATGTTTGACTTTTTACGATTTTTTGATTATGGTAAAAATTAGGAGCAAAAAACAGACTTCAACTCTTATATTAATTAAAAATTCGAAAAAAAATCAAATGTAGGGGCATGTGGTTGATATACAATAAGTTGTGTCAAAATATTTTTAATAATGTTAATATCCAGAGAGGAAAATGAAAACTATGTTTGTATATACAGGCGATTTCGTGCGGGTCCTCCACTTTCGTCTTAATACTTAACAATGGTTAAGACACAGGTTTAGTCCAGTCTTTGGAACAACTTTCCATTGCACTGTATCAATATGTGATTAAACTTTATATTAAATTTATATTTCATTGTTTATATTTTCAGCTATATTCCTCTTACAAATAATAAACAAATACCTAAATGATAGTACATTAAAGCCACTCCTAAACAGCAGAGCTCAACAATTGCTACAAAGTAGCCAGTCAGTGGTAAAGCCAGGTATGAAGCTAGTGTGCAGACTGTTCTGGCGCAAAGACCAGTGGTTCCGGAGGAAACAGATCATGGAGATTGTCAGCGAAGATAAGGAACCCTTGGATGATCCCAGTCTGCAAGCAATGATTCTATCATTGACTCAAAGAGCTTGGTTGAAAGAGAGTAAGTTTCTATAGGTGTGTTTATTTAGATAAGTAATTGAAAAAAAAACAATGACTTTGAAATTGAAATGTTTAAGTACGGTCAATGAATTATATTTCAGGACCATTTCATACCTTGTCATATTGACTATAGTATGAGGTCCCTAGCAACTTTCATATTGATTTAATTATCACTGTGACAAGGTATGAAATGTTCGTCATCATTGTCATATCATATATCAGCCAGAGGATGTCTACTGCTGGACATAGGCCTCCCCCAAAGAGTGCCACAATGACCAGTCTTGCGCCACCCGCATCCAGCTGACTCCCGCGAACTTTACCAGGTCATCAGTCCACCTGGTGGTAGTATGAAATGGTACTGAAATTAAATTCTTTGACTATACATAGGTCACTAGATAAGTTTTGCAATAGACAAATATGAAATGTGTCATATTTGTCTATTGCAAAACTTATCTAGTGACCTATGTACTATACTTTAGCAACAGATCTCAAATTTATATAGAAAGTATTATTTGAGAGCAAATACATAAATATTCCCAAGAGCTGGTATCAACAGATGAAGAAATTAATATGTATAGAGTTCTAGTCTGCTAATACTCTTCTGTAAATAAATAATGTTCTTAGGTAGCAACTGTATGACTTTCAAAGAACTGTCATTACTCTTCAAAGCTGAAGAACTGAAGTTCATTTGCAAAGACTTGAAGCTGAAAGGAGGCACAAAGCAAGAGGCAATTGATTCATTGTGGACTTACAGCCGGCGCACATCGAGTATTTGTAGCTACTTCACCAACGGCAAGGCTAGTGATAACAGTGAAAGGGTTTTAAAAATGTAAATGTTTTTTTGAATTTATTTTGAGTTAAAAATTCTTAACATGCACTGATTGCATACAAAAGTCCATTCACTTTGTAGATTTATTTTTGTGAGTTTCTAAGTGGAGACCCAAATGTATAGCCAGTTCTACAAAATAATGATAGGATATATTGCCTTAAGCACCTAAGGTATTTACAAAAACCCCTATGACAAAGATAAAAGATGTTGTCAAATCTAAAGTTTTCCTTAGTCTGAATTTCATTATTTCATTGTTGCATATATATTTACTTAAAAAAGTGCGCATCATTGCTGCAGTGTGGTATTTATTTTTACAGAATGAGAGAGAAGGCGGGTTCCTGTTATAAGTTGTCAGAAGTTGCTATAAAGACCCTCAACCAGCTGTATGTGCTCATGTATCTAGGCATGGACTTTAGCCTCATACGGGACAAGAAGTTTGAATTGGCACTTATCTACGATAAAATAGGCAGAGAACCTTATCCTGTGGACCAGGACATGGAACTTGACAATGCTAGTGTAGTTTTTGAAACCAATGACGAATTTGAAAGGTTTGTAATAGTGTAAACTGCTCACAAAAAAACAATACAGACTATTTTAGATTTCCAGAACCTGGATTTCCAGGGTTTTGTGCCCAATATTAAAATTTGTTTATATAGAAATGGGAAAGGACTTGCCGCCGGAACACGAGATAATCTTGACGAGTTACAATGAGTGAAAACAAGAGGCCAGAGACGCCAGAGTACTGTACATTCCAACGCATATATGGCCAGTCGCCGCTCTTTGAGGAAGATGATGATCATGATGTTTTTGTTGATATTCAGTGATATTTATCCTAATCCTAATTTTCGCTTGTTTATATTTCAGGTACATGACTGCACATAACGTGTATGAGGATTTTCTAGCTGAAACATGCTCTGATGAGAAGACTGCCCTAGTCAAACAAGTTTATCAGGTCTACAGAGCAATAGACGATGAAGAAATGTTACGGTACGTTTATTAAATATTCTCAGGTTATAACCCAACATTTTTGTATAAAACGTCATATGTATTGGTAAAACAGTTAAGACTTAAATGGTCTTCTCTTTCCATTTTATGTTTGTGTTAATCTGTAAGTTTCCTTACTTTAAATTTAATATCTTTCTTAAATTTCAGTTACAAAGCCCTACCAAGCTGGCTTCGGCGGTTTACACCAGCTAATCTCTACATCAGAATTCTAGACTCAGGCATACAAGATTTGAAGAAAACCAAAACTGTCGAGTCTTATGAACTCGCGATAGAAATACTGAGCGGCTTGATAGAGCAGACTGCTTTCCGACAGCATAAGAAGGCGGGCTGGTACGCGGAGAAGGCGTTGATTCTTCATGGCTTACTTGGGAGGTGTGATGAGGTAGATCTTTATTTAATACCATCTTACTTACCATCAGGCGGGCCGTATGCTTGTTTGCCACCGACGTGGTATAAAATAATAATAATAACCCCGCGGCTTGTGGCGAGCTGACGGTGAGTGGCGACACCGCGGACCCCTATTCCTGAGGGCCCTTTCATCTGGCCCTCGCCTCTGTGCTTGCCTTGACTGGCCGGCCAGAGTGGAGTCGCAAGAGCGGGACCTATGCTCCATGTTGGAAGTGTAAAATGTCATAACGCCGGCGGCCTGCTGAACGGATTACCAGGAACTGCCTACCGCAGACTCACCTCTCTACAACCTCACAGCCGCTCTGAAGTGTTGCTCTATTGTCGCACTGTGCGTGCGGCCGTTGTAGGGCCCAGTAAATGAGTTGGCGAGTCACCACCTGTCTTTAACAATTTTGAGACTGATTGTCACGGCAGGTGTCCGCTACTCTCTCCCATAGCCCATTATCCAGTCCATCCAACATTCAAATCTATAGCCCATGACCTTAGTTCCCATCGCAACACAAAAGTGCTGCACTGCAATAGTCTTTGCACCTGGCGGGGTCCATCTCCGGATTGCGCGTTCATTGTGCGTTCGGGGATGATATCCGCCACGTGTATGTATCCCTTGTTTTTAGAATAAATTGTCTTAAAGGGCCTCTGCGCTTCGGCCCCACGCATGCCTCCCAAAGGTCCGGGACCCCATGGCCCCGTGATATGGAAAGACAGACAAATAATAATAATACATGTATCAAAGGGTTATCTTCTTTTACCACAGACAACAAGATTAGCTAAATCTCTCCCCATATTCAAAAATCAGCTAAAACTATACTTTCTATCTCTGCCTTAAGTTGCCATTTTATATATTGTATATATGCTTGTATAAATATATTATATATATATATATATATATTGTATTGTATATTTATTTGTGTGTTAGGTTTCGTTTTAATACTTATATGTATAAGTAGTAATTGTAGTATGTGTGTTTGTGTTTAATAGTCTCCATATTTAGCTCTTTGCACTACCTGTTGACTTTTGTATGAGTTCTACATTTCCTGCTACCCAAAGGTTGTCTGGAAGAGATCGCTTTTTAGCGATAAGACCGCCTGTTGTTACCTGTTTCTATTTTTTCTTTAAATATTTCTTTGTAGTTTTACATGTATGTAAAATGTATAATTTTGGTGCAATAAAGAATATTTACTTACTTACTTACTTACAACTATTAGATATATGTACAATATGATAAACAGCCACATAAAAAAAATTGCGCATATTCAGTTAGCGGAGCTCCCCTGTAATTCCTCGGAGCTCACTTGAGCTTTGAATCCTGAGAAAAAGTAATATTTATTTGTTCACACGAAAATTTCTTCCTACTTATATTTTGACAACCGGTCTGGCCTAGTGGGTAGTGACCCTGCCTGTGAAGCCGATGGTCCTGGGTTCGAATCCCGGTAAGGGCATTTATTTTGTGTGATGAGCACAGATATTTGTTCCTGAGTCATGGGTGTTTTCTATGTATTTAAGTATTTATATATTATATATATCGCTGTCTGAGTACCCATAACACAAGCCTCCTTGGGCTTACCGTGGGACTTAGTCAATCTGTGTAAGAATGTCCTATAAAATTTATTTATTTATTTTGAATGTTTTATGGTTATCAAAGTTAACAGCCAGTCACAGAGTGCTGTTAGTGCCATCTAGTGAAACTGTTATGTTGCTACAAATTATTGTTCGACTTTGCTCGTTGTCTCCGGTATTGTATGTGTAAGTTGTGTTTACCCAACAAGTCTACCTAAATTTGGAGCGTGATCTGTATGAATATAATAGTTGCACTTTTACTTATTAGTCAGAGACCATCTTAGGCCTGCAGTATGTGTAGAATTGTACCCTAATATTAATTTATTTCATTAAAGGCAGCCGAAGTCCTGATAGAAGGCTTCAAGTCCAACTTAACCGACGAGGAAAAAGACATAATGCGCAACCGAGCCATCAGGATAGCGCGGCAGAAGTCTGTAAAGGTTAGCGACCACTTGAAGAAGGGGCTACTGGAACACGCCAGTAAAGACGCTATACTGGAGAAGAATATCGACGCGGAACACATATACAAACAACCTATGGAGTAAGTTCTCATCACATTATTTGATTGTGTAAAATGTGTAAAGTTTAAGGTGGTTCGACTAGGTTACCCAAAGCTTAAACCCCGCTAGATGGCGTCACTTTCGCAAATTTTCAGGTTTTATTTTTTTGTGGAATAGTGTTGGTATCTGTATACTTAAAAGTATGTTTAGCGCACTCTTTACATAAATATTGAACTATTATAATAAACATTGAATACTTCATTAGTGTAAAAAACACTTTTAAAGTCGACAGAGTGTTTCTGTCATGCTATTTCCTACTATTACTCACACATGCAAACAGTGTTTCCGTGATTGCTTGTAGTAGACAATTTCATGCAGTGTAAGTATGCTGCAATGGCGTTGCGGTATGTTCGTGGAAATACGTGCAAGAGGATTCGGGTTCGAGACTGGTACGTCAGGGGTACTTTTTTTTGTCCTTTTTGTGTTATCTTATGTTTCTTATACCTTTTATTCTTCGAATTCTTGTCCGATTCCGATATAACCGAAATATATTTCAGTGATATCGGAAACGGCTCTAACGATTTCGATGAAATTTGCTGTAAGGGGTTCGATCTAGCTAGGTCTTATCTCTGGGAAAACGAGCATTTTTGAGTTTTTACTTATGTTTTCTTTTTCTCCCAGATATTCATTATTATTAATAAATTAGTTTATAACATTTTATAAAAATATGTGACGTTTTGAACTAAAAGGTACCACATTGTCGGTTGTCGATTAGGTTGATTTCATTTTGAAGCTTTATGGAAATATGACAACAATAAGTAGGTACCCGTTTGGTTGAAAACGCCACATATATTGAAAACCTGACTTTCACAAATCTCACCTCTTTGGGTTCTTCCAACTCAGAAAGGATGGAGAATACTGACGATTCTTAGTAGCACTAGCCCAAGGAAGTCCAGGTTTGTAAGTGTCAGGTATCAGTTTTTTTTTAAAGCGCTAAATATAGTTCTACAAGTAAAGCAATCCCTTACTGCCCAGCCTCTATAGTATTTTTCAAACTGGAAGGGTACGATGATAGATTTCATCTCCATACAATTTATAACCTAATAATGCCAAATGTTGCAAAATTATATTGAATTGAGATCTATCATCGTACCCTTGCAGTTTGAAATAGTTATTTACGATACAAGTGCGGAAAAGAGAAAATTCGAAACGAGTGGCGACAGATTAAAACACGACCGCAGAGTGTTTTAAATCGACACGAGTTGCGAATAACCTATTCGCACGTGTATCGTACAACGTTTTGCAGTACATATGGCCCTTTAAACTTTCGACATATGCATGAAAAGTGCTCTTTACGCACTAGGGCGAGAAAGTTGCACCATATGTACTGTAAAATACTTTTTAGTACATATGGTGCTACATATACGTTACCGCCCTAGTGCGGTAATTAGTACAATACGTGCATATGTCGAAAATGTAAAGGGCCATAATTATGTACTGTAAAACGTTGTACAATACACGTGCGAAAAGGTAATTCGCAACTCGTGTCGATTAAAACACTTCCTTCGGTCGTGTTTCAATTTATCGCCACTCGTTGCCAATTTCCTACTTTTCGTACTTGTATCGTAATGTACTAATAATAAAGTAGTAATTGTAAAATAAAATTAAAACTTTTTTTATATTTTTTTTTGGATTCAAGTAGGTACAGTGAGTAACAACATTGCATGGCCTTCTAATTATAACTATTATAGAAAACGGGATATTTATCATGTTTATTTATATTATTTATTTCTCGATATTTTGGCCGGTCTTGCAAGACCAGTCGTTGTGGAGATCCCTGGGGAGGCCTATGTCCAGCAGTGGATGTCTTGTTGGTGTAGATGGATTCACACAACAAATGAAATAACATTTTTTCATATTTGTTATCCGTAGTTGTCCCTGTACCTGAAAGAAAAATAATATCATGATAGCACAAAATCTCTAATGTTATAGGAAGAAAGATGAAGCAACAATATGGATTCTAATAAAGTTATCATTTACTTACCTAGTAATAATTGTGTTTTTCATTCATAGACAAAATTCCATAATTTTCATCCCCAGGAAATGTTTTATTTTACTTTATTACAGTGAGGATGTCCTGATTTTTTCTGGCTAATGAAGGAAAACATTTTATTTCCAAGAATGCCTCTTCATTTTGCACAATACCTAAAAAAACCTAGAGTTAGTGACACATTGACTATTCGGCAACCAAAACAGTAATAATTACATTCTATAGGTATTGTTCACTGCTTATATCTACCATTACGGAAGAAGTGAGAATTATTTTCTGAAAAGATCGGCACGAGAAAATTACAATGTACAATGAAGGAATGAAACTGTACCTACCTTACGAAACTTCACCATCATGAATTCCGCTTCAATTGAGTCTGAATTTTTCTGGATTTTCGCGGACCAGAACACCGATGATTTTTGTAACTTGATTTAGACGTTGCTACATATATTATTATACTCTTTGCGTTGCTATCATTTTCAATTTATACAAACAAATTGATGTCACAATAAACATGACCCTATGTGTCAGTGTCAACACTGTCAAATAAAAATGCACTAAACATGACGGCACTTGGACTTCCGGTTCGAGCGCCATCTTGATAGTTAGCATCGTGATTAATTACTTTGTTTTTTGCTTATTAATATTGTTTAAAGTGTAATATCGATAGCTTATTATACAGTAAACTAATGTGGTAGTGTGCAGTGAATGGAGAATTAATTTTGAAGCGCGTTTAACCACCATCTTGGAGTCAACGGCCGGTAGTCCACGTGCTTCTTGTAAAGTCTAGCTATCGATTTACAAGAGCTAACAAATCACCGTACACTGTCTTGTACAACCGTACAATTTTTGTCGTTTGTAAACCTCTCAATACCTTGATACTGGCGAAATAGTCCCACTGGGCTGAAGCCATAATTTTAAAAGAAGAAGAAGAAGAAGAAGATGACGGCACTGCGAGGACTTCCGGTTCGAGCGCCATCTTGATAGTTAGCATCGTGATTAATTACTTTGTTTTTTGCTTATTAATATTGTTTAAAGTGTAATATCGATAGCTTATTATACAGTAAACTAATGTGGTAGTGTGCAGTGAATGGAGAATTAATTTTGAAGCGCGTTTAACCACCATCTTGGAGTCAACGGCCGGTAGTCCACGTGCTTCTTGTAAAGACTAGCTATCGATTTACAAGAGCTAACAAATCACCGTACACTGTCTTGTACAACCGTACAATTTTTGTCGTTTGTAAACCTCTCAATACCTTGATACTGGCGAAATAGTCCCACTGGGCTGAAGCCATAATTTTAAAAGAAGAAGAAGAAGAAGATGACGGCACTGCAAATCCTGCCAGGTCGGCCAGGCAACGTCGCCAACGTCATAGAGTGGCAACGCCGCACGCAACGTATTTGTACACGAAATTTGTGACACACACATACGTAAAATTGATGAAAAAATTACGTTGATTTATGTATGATTTCTGTATGAAACAAAGTTTTTCTATTAATTTAGCGCAAACGAATATTCGAAAGTAGATAAATGAGCAAATATTTGTGTAGTAATAGTGTGTAGTGCCTTAATTAAAGCAGATTGAATTTTGTATGAAAATCGAACCACCTTAACCCCCTTATTCATAAAACTTGACAACCTCTTATAAACCTCTGTTAAATGTTTTCCCTACTAGACTTCGTTTTTTTAGCATTAGAAAGAAGGTAAGCGATCTTGACGTGTCTTTTTATTGAAAACCACTATTGTAATCAGTAATCATGTGCTAAATAAAACCGGCCAAGTGCGAATCGGACTCGTGTACGAAGGATTCCGTACCATTACGCAAAAAACGGCAAAAAACATTTGTTGTTATAGCGGCAGCAAAAATACATCATCTGTGAAATTTTCAACTGTCTAGCTATCACGGTTCATGAGATACAGCCTGGTGACGGACAGATAGACAGACAGTGAAGTCTTAGTAATAGGGTCCCGTTTTTACTCTTTGGATACGAAACCCTAAAAAGGAGAACAGAAACATCAAACAGAATTGTCAAAATGACGGATAGGGACAAACGATTCTCCTCCTAATTTGACAGCTAATGTAGATGGCGCTGATCGGTTCCGTTTCTTGTGCGGAAACTGATTATCTTTAGTAGAACAGGATAGTGAGAACCGTGAGATCTTCTGGAAGACAGTACGGTTGCCAGTGTTGCACTTTCTAGCACCACCCAGGGGTCACGTGTAGGGTAGCCGTGAGTAATTCCTACACTCTGATTATCAAAAGTTCACGTTTTATAATTCATTTACCACAAAACATATGGTGACATACAGCGCCATCTCCTTCGGCTGTCAAACTCGAGGGCACGATTTTATTTTTACAATCAATAACTCTTTGTTACTTATTTAGTACTGAAAAGTTTTCATTCAATAAATGATTGAAGAAACTCACGATTATCATCAAACGGCTGGAGTCGGGGAGTGTCTTACCCCTTTAGTTAAAGGAATTCGAACCTTCTGTACAGTAGCTACATGGCATATTTAAATGGCATTGGTTGCGACCAGTCACGACCGTGTGGCGTAGTGCGGCAGCGGAAGGTTCAAATCCCTTTGTCAACAGTACGTCCTCTCTTTCTCCTGTCCCACTTTGTAACAAGTATTTTTTCCTAAGCAATAAGGTATAATGTGTTATTTTTGTTTTACAGGAACACTTCAAAAGGCAAGGCAAGGTTTGAAACGAAAACTTCAGAAGGCAGGGTTTTTCAAAGCGTAGAAGAGTACTGTATTACTCATTGCATCAGTACTGGAGAGTTCACTCATGGTAACTAACATTTCAGTTATCAATTTAACTAAAAATAAAAACGGTCGTATATTTTTTATTTAGCTATTTTTATAGCTGCAAGGCTTCTGAGAAACGGTAAACCCAATGTCAACGATTGAAGTACCAAGTACGTAAACGAATTCAAATACTTATTTAACACAGAATTTTTTTTTATACAAGATTTTATCGCTGACTGTCTTTTCTTTTTACAGAGAACAAAGACAATTCTAACAAGTTGCTTTGTTTTATCGCAGAGTTCCTAATGTCACCTTCTGTGTACATCATCAGATCAGCTCGATGGTACCATTAATAGCAAAATATTGCATTGTCACCCAACATGAAGTTTCAGATCAATCGAATAATGGGAAGTGGGTCTAATTTGACCTGTACATACATTCATACAAACATTGGAAGTTAATAAAAGCTTTGAAATTAAGTCTGCCTCTATAATACCCTTGCAATTATTTATAAACCGGAATTTATGATGGTTATTTACTGGATTTTTTCTTACAGGCGAGCACTGGGAAGGCCGTATCGTCACAACAATGTTCTTCCTCCTATTCTGGGACATCATCTACTCGAAGCCGCGCGGCGTCCGCGGTGTCTTCCTCACGCATTTCCAAGCGTTCCCGATGGACCTGTTCTCCGACAGCTTCTACACCAACCGACAGGTGCAATTCATACAACACTATTCACGGCTGCAGACATTTTCAATACAAGCAAAGCAGGTTCAGATCTTTGTGTAGTTCGTCTTATTGTTACATAGTTAAAAAAATGCGTTCAATTTAACCTTTTGGACGGCAATGACGAATATATCGGCACCGCAGGTCCAACGCCAAAGACGGATTAATCGGTCAAAGACCACAGAGCAACATAGACCTACGTGCATGTGCATAAAAATCAATTTCAGTTTTGACACCTCGGTGACGTGGCCTCCGAGTGAAAGCTTTTGTGTTTGACACGGCGTCGAAAAAGTTAATTTACTGTAGCATTATTTTATCTATCTTATGTATCTCTTAGTGAGAGCGTTCTAGGAGGTAGGTGCACATCTAATGTACTGCCGACGTTGTCATTTATAATACTGTTGTACTTCTGTTGTTTCTTCAATAAAGAAAAAATAAAATAAAAAATAAACCGACAGGTGCTCATCGATGACAGGCTGCGGCTCATTGAGAGTTCTACCGAGGAGGAAGTGTTGGAGATGATGGAGAATACTTGGCGAGACAGGCCTGAAGGTAAGTTGCGGGCCTTTAACGAGTGTCTTCTATGATTCTACATGTATTATGAACACACAAATGCATCGCTTCTATCAAAGAGGAGTGAATTAAAAAACGACGTCCGGGCAATTCCGTGTGCCATATCATTGTTTAGTTGGCTGGTTGCGAGTTAGATGTTTATTTGTGGTATTTTCTATAAAAAGGGACCTTATTGTCGATGGCTCTTACGCCATTATTAACGATGCTCCGATGAACACGACACGTGATCGACGGCCCGCCTGCTTCCGGCCGGGCGTCCCTACACTACATCTAACGATGCTCCGATATAAATACAATGTCGCGCGACGCCGTGCGGCGTAAGCGCCATCGACAATAAGGCCCTTTTTCATAGAAAATGCCCCATTTATTCTGATCGCATTTTAGTTTAGTACGTACGTCATTTTACTGCTATTTATAACTGAAATAAGGGCGTTAGTGGTATGTAGATTAAGTACAACGCCATCTAATTATAGAATTCTCGTAGCCATACTTAGATGATTGAATCTGGTTATTTTGTGTTAGGCGAGATCTCCGGCATCAACCTTGCTGCTGGCTGGGAGCACGTGAGCGCGGTGGCGGCGTGCCTCGGGCCGCGCGCGCTGGCCGCGCTGGCGGCGCGCCTGGCGCGGCACTACCGCCACGCGCGGAGCGGCTTCCCCGACGTTACCCTATGGAACGTCTATACCAAACAGGTTACGATTATTTTATACTAGCTTTTGCCCGCGACTTCGTCTGCGCGGACTTAGTAACAGTAGCTAATGTAAGTATAGCGCCTGGAAAAAATCTCATAGCAATCTAAATTTGAGCATATTATGCACACAAATTAGCAGGCACTTCGTTAAATATCTCAATTCCACCCCGCTTTTTACTTTCTTAAGGGATGATTTTCGGGATAAAAACTATCCTATGTCCTTCTCAGGGACTCAACCTATCTCTATGCCAAATTTCATCTAAATCGGTTCAGCGGTTTAAGCGTGAAGATGGAACACACAGACAGAGAGACAGACTTTCGCATTTTTTTTTTGTACCTGGCATAGAAAAATACAGTCAGGTTACTCTGGTTCCTACACTAGGCTTAGCCTGTCTCATAGGTAACCCAGACTCGAATTTATAATATTAGTATGGATAATATAACCAAATCTTGCTTCTTCGCTAGTCTCTTCTGCTTCTTCCTCGCGTTATCCCGGCACTATTGCCACGCCTCATAAGAACCTGGGGTCCGCTTGACAATTTAATAATGATTAAATATGTAATCCCGAGAGTTGGCGTAGGCACTAGTTTTTACGAACGCGACTGCCATCTGACCTTCCAACTCAGAGGGTGAACTACACTCAATAATGTAATAATTTTCACTAAGCATTTATATTTCCCAGATAAAGTTCGTAGAAGTAAAGAGCGACTCGGACCACCCGTCGATGAAGCAGATCCAGTGGATGAACTACCTGCGCGAGCACGGCATCCGCACCGGGCTCTGTTACGTCGGCGCCAACACCACCCGGCAACGCGCCAGGGCGGGGAAGAAATCGCCTTAAACACTGCAATAGGGTTGGCAACTGTCAAAGGTTTGCATAGATGGCGCCATCATAGCTTGCCCCTTTTTTATGTGATTTGGCTTAAAGGGATGGCATCCAAAGCTAATGATTTTTGTTTTTAATAAAATCAAAAATTTGACATAATTCTAGGAATTGACAGCGCAAGTTATGCTGACGCCATCTGCTAAATATTTCGACTGGCCAACCCCATTATAGGATTACTGCGACGATTGGTTTTAGTATACTGCGGTGCGGTTGAAGGTTTTGTGTTCGAATGATATATACTAAGTAAAAATTAAACTTAAAACTAAAAATTCACTGCACGAAGTGCACGGCTATCTTAACAACCGTCTGAGCTAAGACTCCTGTACACCATGGCCCAATGTAGGCCAGTCCAGGGGACTCATTTATGTGTTAGAGGGAGCAAGTAATATTGCTATCTCATTCCACTGCATAGCCGCGTCTTAGACTGGCCGCCTACGCTGGGCCATGGTGTACAGGAGCCATTAAGTGTAAAACTATTTGTAATTAGTCTTAAGTTCAATTTTATTATTTACAGTCCTATCATACTGTATAAATCAGAAAGAGACGACTAGTCCTTGTCGGGTGTGACATTTGTCGCGGTGCCACTTTTAGATAGGCTGGCTTTACGTTAGAAAACTGGTGTACAGGCAAGGGCCTGACACTCTTTGATAGATAAAGATAGTCTTATTGCGATTCCCATAAGAGGAAAGAGAAAATAGTGGCATGCTTTTTGACCTTATCACATGGCGAAATACCGAAATTTATAAGAGTGAAAGAAAAAATCCTATGCTGCCCAAATTTTATATGAATATTCTTTCTCTTACCCCCGGTCGCTCGGTGGCGCGTCTATAACTACTTTTATATACTATGTCTATGTGTACAGGTGAAATTTGTTATTGTTGTCTTGGTTACCACCACTGTCGAATGAGTTATAATATTATTTATGACCTCCACTGGAATCTGACCTTTAGCAGTACATAATGTTGTATATGTCACTTTGTAAATTTTTCAACTAATTCGATTCTTTTATTTTCATTATTATCATTACAAGAACCACCATCACTTTGGAATTGATTACTTATAATTCTAAAATGGTAACTGCCTTTGGTTCTGTAAACACATTGTAACCGTGAAAGCTTTTACTATAAAGTAAATTGTATTTTGGGACCTTTCTATATGGGTGAGAATCCCGGCCAACTTTAAAATGACATGAATCATGATAGTCAAAAAGCATAATTCGATAATAAGACCCCCTAATCACCAAATCATTATTTACCCATTACTGCATTTACATATAAAAAAATTAAAAAAAATTAAAAAATCTTTATTGCCACACCTTAGGAAAAAAATATCTAAAATTTATGAAAGGATAGCTTAAAAATACAATATAAACTAAACTTAAACTTAAATATCAACTTAACATAACATAATAACTATTAACTTAAATCTATGGTGAGGCAAAGGGTCCCAATCTCAGCATGTGCGGTGCCAGAGGGCTCCGCGCTGATTTTCAGACTGGTCCCGGGACGGTTGGGGTCGGTCGCTACTATCATAATGTACCCTTCTTAGGTACAGCTCTATATTTATAACTATGTGTATTTGTGTTATTAGTGTGCGTATATGGATATGTGGGGCTGATATGTGGATGTAGTGTAGGTAAGAATGTATTTTGTACTGTGTGTGTGTATCATGTTTTGTCATTACATACAGAGAAAAATTAAAAAATATAATATCAAAGAAAAAATAATTAAAAAAGATGTATATATAGCAATAAATAAATAAATAAATATATAGTTATTAGAGTTTACAACATATTTTGCATATTTAATAAATGTGTTCGAACTAGTCGCTTATATTTTAAAAACGCTGAAGGTTCTCGCAAGGGGGGTGGTAGGTCATTCCAGACTTTACTAGCGGCAAATTTAAAACTCCCCCTGAAAGACGCAGTTTTATGCGGTGGGATTCTTAGTTTTGTGCATTTTCTCAGCGACCTTGAGCACGTATCCCATATCCATTTTATTTTATCAAACAGATAGCGGGGTTTTTCAAGATCTAACACCTTCCTAACAGCGCATGCCAAATGCAGTCGTCTTCGATTTTCCATATTTAGAACTTTGTTCTCATTAAGAAAGGGAGTAATGTGTGACCTGCTTGGAACTTTATAGCAGAACCGAACACATGCATTCTGCACACGCTGTATAGACTTCTTTGTTTTCGCAAGTAGTCTCGGTCCATACACAATGTCGGCATAGTTAAATAGTGAGAGAACTAGTGATTCCACTAAAATTTCCCTGACTTTAACCGATAGGTATTTACGAATATTATACAGTACCTTAAGTCTGTAGAAGGCATTTCGTATGTTTATATTCACATGTTCTATGTACCGCAACTCTCCATCCATGGTCACTCCTAGATTTTTTGCGTGTTCTACTTCCGAGATTATCTCTGTGCCAAGACTGATCCTTGGTCTTTGTGCTTTGATTTTTAGTCGTTGACTGATAGTTCCCATTATTACAAACTGGGATTTAGAAGGGTTTAAAACCAGGTTATTCTTGATTGACCAATCTGCTACTATTCTGAGATCTTCGTTTATTTTACTAACTGCCGTGTCTAGTTCATCTGGTGCGCATGAATAATATATTTGGGTGTCATCTGCATAAAAATGTGCTTCACACTGTTTTAAGTTTTTTACAAGATCAGCCGTGTACAGAATAAATAGCAGAGGACTTAAAATAGACCCCTGGGGTGTGCCACGACTGATCACTCGAGTAGTTGAATGAGTCAACTCGCCTTTATTATTTAGTACTTCGACATACTGCTTGCGGTTTGTGAGGAACGACTCAAACCATTGACACGCCTGTATAGATACGCCGTAATATGACATTTTTGACAGCAGCAGTTTTGGATTAAGACAGTCAAAGGCACGCGAGAAGTCGAGCAAAACGACAATAGATCCCTTGCCCCTGTCTGATGCCGCGATGATGTCATCTGTCACGTTGGCCAAGGCAGTCGCCGTTCCGTGCCTACCGCGAAACCCGGACTGTATACTAGGTAGTATATTATTATTTTCTAAGTACATAGACAGCTGCTGACTGACAACTCTTTCGATGACTTTGGACAGCACAGGTAGGATGCTAATAGGGCGCAAATCTTTGTATTCCTCAGTTTTGCTGGACTTAGGTATTGGTTTTACCTTGGCGAGTTTCCAGGCTTCGGGAAAGGTCCTAGATTTGATAGAGGTGTTAATGATGTGGGTTATTACAGGCAGTGACATCTAGTGTATGTCGGATCATTTCTATGTTAATATTATCGTGACCACTTGCCGTTGTTTTTATCGAGTTAATTATTTTACTGACGTCGCTATCTGAACAACATTTAATGTCAAACACGCTATTGTGAAGCTTCTGTCCTTCAAAGAATTTCTGCATTTCCTTGTCTGTATCGGGCTTCCCCGGCAGTGTCAAAAAAAAGTTGTTTATTTCATCCGGTTTCAATAAATGGTCAGGTATAGTGAATCTATCCGTGTCTCCTATACTCGATGAGTTTTTTAAGTGTTTCCACATTTGTTTTGGTTGTGATTTATTCTTGTTAACGTAGAAAGCGAAGTAAGCCGTTTTTTCACGCTCTAATGCCCCAGTAGTGTAGTTACGAAGATCTTTGTAATACTTGCGATGTGACTCATTTTTTGTTTTTTGCGCTCTTTTTAAGGCAGCATCACGAAGGTCCATCATGGCCTTAATATTTTCTGTGATCCATGGGTGCGAAGTACCGTTTATTCGCGATCGACGTATGGGTGCATGCTTGTCGAATAGGTTAGATAGAAGGCAGTTAAAACGACTCACTTTGCCTTCCAAGTCGGTTATGTCTTTTATTTGACTCCAAGGTATTTGTCTAAGATCTGCACTGAAACTTTCTATATCCATTTTGTCTAGAGATCTCCTGTATATATATTGTGGCACTGGTTTAGGTTTGACAATGAGTAGTTCTGCTATTATCATAGCATGATCGCTTAGTTTAGGATTATGATGCACATTTATTGTTTTACAAATAGCAGGCTTGTCTGTTATAAAAAGATCTATTATGGAAGAACAATCTTTTGTAATTCTAGTCGGTTCATTTATGATTTGTTCCAAACTTCTCTGTGATAAAAATGTAAATAGTTTTTTTGTATTACGTTTGTCTCGAAGTTGTACATCAACATTAAAGTCAGTCAATAGGAATACGCCTTTGTATGATGAAAATACGTCTAAAGATTCATTAAGAGAGTCTATAGCGCTGTCAACGGGCACTGATTCAGGCCTATATGCGGTGCCGATCGCAAGGCGCCCGACACCGCATATCCGCAGCTCTAGCCACATTTGCTCCAGAGAGGAAGGAGGATGCTGTTTAATTAGTACACGGAGATTCTTACGCACATAAAAACCTACCCCTCCTCCTCTGGCGGCTGACTGGCGTGGTTTGCTTTTAAGGATATATCCCGGCATTTTAGGTATACATTTTTCCTCGCCGCTACGCAGCCACGTTTCGTTCAATGCTATAATATCTGGTTTGTGTCGGTCTAGCGCTGCTGCAAGCTCATCACGGCCCGTGTTCAAGGAGCGCACGTTAAGTAGCCCTAGAGTTAAATGATATGATTTTTTACGTTTCTCTTTTGTAAATAAAATGTAAAGTATTACTGTGCGCTATGTGACAGTGACGGATAGTACATACAGGCTGACTCAAATAGTACGGTCTGTTTAATAATTTATTTAATTCGAGACTGAAGTGTAATAATATGTCTGTGTTATACATATAGGGCAAACTATAACCATACCTACTAATGTCCTTCTCGAAATCATTTCCTTCTTCGACCTTATTACTTATTATAAATTATAATACAACAGTGGTAATTTACAAACAAAAATAGGGTATAATCAGGCCAACCATTTGATAACATGCCCTATATCAACTATATCCACTGTTTTTTTGCTTTATAAGAATTAACTATTATTTTCGTAAAATGAACGGAATGTCAAAGAGTAAAATATAAGCATAATGATAGTTCTTGCATGCGCAATATTAATTAATAATTATATTAGTTTTAAATACAGGTTTTAACTGGTTCTATTGACTGGACAATTAATGTTATTAAAGGATACATTATAATATATCAAGTTCCTGTTTGAATTTTAAATACACGTAAAGTACACGTGAAGTTTTGTGAAGCGAAATAAATAATTATTCTTTATACATTTTTGTATTGTTTTACCAGTAAACGCATGTTTTTGATCTCGTTCCACCGCATAAGTCCTATCGACTTGCTGAAATTAGCCAAACGCGAACTTATTTCGGGTTTTGTGTTATGGGGCCTGTAGACGGGCCATATTTTCACTGCAATATGTGGCCGGAAACTTTTGGTGTCTTTCTCTAACATGTAAGTAAGAGAGGGACACCGATAGTTGCCGGCCACATATTGCAGTGAAAATGTGGTCCGTCTACAGGCCCCTTTAGAGCCATCTACCTTAACGTAGTGGTATATTCTGTTTGTTCTACAGATATACAAGATGGATTATCTCGACAATAAATTGTGCAAACTTCAAATATAATATCAAAAAAAATGGTGATAGTATAGTAATCCTACCTCTTTATTGCATTGCAGAGTTCATGTAGCAAGTCCAACTGACAAATGACAGTTTTCACAGAGTTATCGTTTTTCTTATCAGTTGTAATTCCAGCTCACACTGGAATCGATATATACCACGAAGTCAACATTTACAGCGTGATCGGATGATCTGCTAGATGTTTCCCGTGTACGTACCGCTGGTGGCCATGTCCGCGGTGTCGGCGCTGTCCGTGCTGTACCTGTACTGCAAGACTCGCACTGACAGGAGGAAAGGATACATGGACGTCAACGAGAAACCGGCCACTTAGCTTTCGAACTCTCCACCTGCGGCCCTCCATGACGGGGCAATTCTACATCCATACAATACCTTTCAAGAGCAAAATTGCGCTACATAAGGAATGTAAACGAGGAACTAATATTGTAAAACCTTTTAATGTTACCCTTACAACTTATAAAGAATAATGGGTAGAGTATATAGTGCCCAGTGGTCACCAGATGTATCAGAGCGAACGACGTGCTCTAATATATCTGCAAACGACCTTATTATCAACAATTTTGTGAATGTTCATGTTTTTTTTTGGCACTAATATAGATATTTATAATTCGCGTATCGTTCACGATTTTTATTAATAGTAAATTTACTTTCTAGGGCATAAAGGGGCCCACTGACTATCAGTCCGCCGGACGATATCGGCCTGTCAGTTGTTCGGAACTGTCAAATTTTTGTTCTAACTGACAGGCCGATATCGTCCGGCGGACTGATAGTCAGTGGGCCCCTTTAACCTTTTCGACGCCGTGTCAAACACAAAAGCTGTCATTCAGACGCCACGTCACCGAAGTGTCAAAACTTAAATTGAACTTTAATGCATATGCACGTAGGTCTATGTTGGTCTGTGGTCTATGACCGTTTAATCGGTCTTTGGCGTTGAACCTACGGTGCATATATATCGGTCATTGGCGTTCAAAAGGTTAAATATTTTATATCCAGTGCTATTAAATAAAATAACTTCTTTATTGTAACAGATTATTATGTATTAAAATATATTCTACAAAAAATCATAACATAGTATGTACATTTTCAACAATACACCTCAATAGGATAATAAGGCACCCATTTTATATAACAACTACGACTCAAACCCAACATTTCGTACTAAATCTAATACGTACATAACTTTCACCGCATATGGCAAAACTTCTCCAACCACTTAAAGGAAACTTTTATTGAGCAGTTCATAGCAATGGTATAAATCGACTACAAAATTATAATAAAGGAAGCGCATTAAAATGCTAAAAATTATTGTGTAGATACAGTCCACATTAAATCACACGTTTCACATTTTATATTTTATAAAAAAATGCCTACAAAACAACTCGTTTGACTCGAAAGGAATTGAAACGTACATAGCTTTCTTCTATATAACGAAAAACCAATGTAACCATCACCTAAGCTTACTAATGGTAACTAATATTCAAGAAATCAGCAGATAGTGAAATATAAAGAAAAACAATATATACAGGTTGACTAAAAAATAAGTGCATTCCCGTTGCAAGGGAGGTTTTGGCATTATACTGAGCAACTTTTACTATGGGACCAACCACGAAATCGCGAAAAAAAATTACCCTTCCATAGAAAATGGACCAGCCAAAACAGCCAAATTTTTTTTCGCGATTTCTGTATTGGTTCCATAGTAAAAGTTGCTCAGTATAATCCCAAAACCTCCCTGGCAACGGGAATGCACTTAGTTTTTAGCCACCCTGCATTTACATAATTATTATCCCTGAATGTTCTTGTAATATATCTAAGTCGCTTTTGTTCGATTGATCGATATGTTTGTTCATTTCACGACACTGTTTTCCTCGAGTCGCACAGCCGAGTTATTGAAGATAATTGCACTTTTGGAGTATCCATACTTACGACTAAACTATGTATAAATAAAAACTTATATTCGGCGAAATGGTCATATACCTACACCTAAGTGTATAAATCTACAAAATACAGGCACCACATAATTAAAAACTAACAGACTAACGGGTCCCTAACAAACGTTCCTTTTAACATTTAAAAACAGTCGAAAATATCTGCGATATACGTCGCAATTAAAATACGATAATATAAATAGTTCATCAATCTTTCATCTCAGACACATACAAGTCTGACTACCAGAAACAGGATTTCTAACTAAAGTTAGCTGCTTACACCGGAAGGCACATATTGTTTTCACGAGATATTTGTTTTATAACATGATTATGTCGCCATTCTTCATGATGCGGGACGAGTGCTCAGGGCTCCTGGTTCAAACAATAAACAATATGTTATAGATACCGAAATAATAACATTCTTAAAGTAATTCAAGCGCCCATGAGCAACATTAAGATGAAAAACAGACATATATTGTAAAACTAACATAGGTGAGATCTTTGACAGATCTACTAAAATAGTAGTTCTCAGGCAAAAGGTACTAAGAGTCTTAGATGGTAGACAATGGCGGGCATAAAAATGCAATTAGAAATAGTTTTATTAACAAAAAGTCGCACCTTTTGCCTGAAAACGATACAAACAATTAATCTAATGCATGAGTAAATTCGATGTCTATTTTTTGAGTCCTATAACCTTGTCTCATAGTTGCCTGGAAACTTTTTAGTAGTGGCGTGATGCAAGACAATGTTGTGCTAGTTAATGAGTAAAACACATGTGACGCTTCTGTTAAGAGTAAAACCAGCATAACCACCAAAAAAAGCGCGACACAAAACGATTCCCACATAACTCTAAGCAAGCATTAAGGCACAATTATTTGGCTTGAATGTAGATGAGTTGGTAAAAATAAACACATGGCAAATATACAATATACACATAACATAATCATTACACTGTATCATAATAGTCATTACGATACAAGTGCGAAAAATAGGAATATCGCAACGAGTGGTGATACATTAAAACACGGCCCAAGGGAGTGTTCTTAATCGATACGAGTTGCGAATTACCTATTCGCACATGTATCGTACAACGTTTTACAGTACATAGAGACCCCTTAAAATTTTCCCCCTTAATTTGGCCCATTAAAATTTCGACATAGTTACGTAATGTGCTAATTATCGCACTAGTGCGGTAAAGTATCACCACATGTACTGTAAAATTCAAAAACACTTCAACAGTGTTACTGGATGAATATGTAAGTGTAAGGCCTAAGTGGACGCTCGAGTTGAGCGTGTAGCGGAGCGGGGCGTGCGGCGTGCATGTTAAACAAATGCAAACGTATAGGAGCGGCCTTAGTGCGCGTTGCTCACGTCACTTGTGAGCCCGACGCCACGCTGCACGCCTCGCAGAGCGAGCGTCCACTCAGGCCTTGCACTAAGCGTTTAAACTCGAACGTTGCGTTTTTTGTCATAAAAGTTGCCGGGTACTCGGTGCGGCAACGTCTCGAAAGTAGCGGCGCGGCAGATCCTTACGCGACAATTTGAGACATGTTACGATGACGTGGAATCCTATATCGATGATGATGAGCGGGTACGGGTAGGTAGGGCGAGTGGTTGTAGCTCACATGCTGGGCTCCTGCTTGAAGGGCGGCGGGAACATGGCGGCGTCGGGCAGCTGCGGCACCAGCGGCGGCGAGCCCTGCGCGTGCGCGTGCGCCTGCGCAGAGGGGGGAGGGGGGGTGGCCCCCGGGGCCGCCTCCGAGCTCGGCTCGGCGCATGCGCCTGCAAACGAACGGACTTTATTACCCGACCGAACATAATACATTGTATTTAAGTTCTCTGAGGACTCCTCTTAGAACTGTCGAAACATAGTAAGTGAATCGAAAACTTTACTCGAGATCTTACTACAAATATCGTCGACTCGAAATTACGAGAGATTCGTGCTCGTTTGAACCGACCTCCGAGTCGAAGCATCTCCTGCGGCAAGCTGTCAATGTGCGCCACCCCGACCAGCTTCGCGAACTGTATCTGCTCGATCATCTACCACGCGATGCTCTGCAGCGGCGGCAGGCTCAGCAGTAACTTTCCAAAATACCGGCAAGCGTCGAACTGTCCTAATTCTTGCAATTATCTCACCTCCAAGAAGCATCTCCTGCAGCAGGCTATCGATGTGTGCGACTCCAAACAACTTGGCGAACTGTATCTGCTCGATCATCTGCCACGTGATGCTCTGCAGCGGCGGCAGGCTCAGCAGTAACTTTCCAAAATACCGGCAAGCGTCGAACTGTCCTAATTCTTGCAATTATCTCACCTCCAAGAAGCATCTCCTGCAGCAGGCTATCGATGTGTGCGACTCCAAACAACTTGGCGAACTGTATCTGCTCGATCATCTGCCACGTGATGCTCTGCAGCGGCGGCAGGCTCAGCAGTAACTTTCCAAAATACCGGCAAGCGTCGAACTGTCCTAATTCTTGCAATTATCTCACCTCCAAGAAGCATCTCCTGCAGCAGGCTATCGATGTGTGCGACTCCAAACAACTTGGCGAACTGTATCTGCTCGATCATCTGCCACGTGATGCTCTGCAGCGGCGGCAGGCTCAGCAGTAACTTTCCCAAAATACCGGCAAGCGTCGAACTGTCCTAATTCTTGCAATTATCTCACCTCCAAGAAGCATCTCCTGCAGCAGGCTATCGATGTGTGCGACTCCAAACAACTTGGCGAACTGTATCTGCTCGATCATCTGCCACGTGATGCTCTGCAGCGGCGGCAGGCTCAGCAGTAACTTTCCAAAATACCGGCAAGCGTCGAACTGTCCTAATTCTTGCAATTATCTCACCTCCAAGAAGCATCTCCTGCAGCAGGCTATCGATGTGTGCGACTCCAAACAACTTGGCGAACTGTATCTGCTCGATCATCTGCCACGTGATGCTCTGCAGCGGCGGCAGGCTCAGCAGTAACTTTCCAAAATACCGGCAAGCGTCGAACTGTCCTAATTCTTGCAATTATCTCACCTCCAAGAAGCATCTCCTGCAGCAGGCTATCGATGTGTGCGACTCCAAACAACTTGGCGAACTGTATCTGCTCGATCATCTGCCACGTGATGCTCTGCAGCGGCGGCAGGCTCAGCAGTAACTTTCCAAAATACCGGCAAGCGTCGAACTGTCCTAATTCTTGCAATTATCTCACCTCCAAGAAGCATCTCCTGCAGCAGGCTATCGATGTGTGCGACTCCAAACAACTTGGCGAACTGTATCTGCTCGATCATCTGCCACGTGATGCTCTGCAGCGGCGGCAGGCTCAGCAGTAACTTTCCAAAATACCGGCAAGCGTCGAACTGTCCTAATTCTTGCAATTATCTCACCTCCAAGAAGCATCTCCTGCAGCAGGCTATCGATGTGTGCGACTCCAAACAACTTGGCGAACTGTATCTGCTCGATCATCTGCCACGTGATGCTCTGCAGCGGCGGCAGGCTCAGCAGTAACTTTCCAAAATACCGGCAAGCGTCGAACTGTCCTAATTCTTGCAATTATCTCACCTCCAAGAAGCATCTCCTGCAGCAGGCTATCGATGTGTGCGACTCCAAACAACTTGGCGAACTGTATCTGCTCGATCATCTGCCACGTGATGCTCTGCAGCGGCGGCAGGCTCAGCAGTAACTTTCCAAAATACCGGCAAGCGTCGAACTGTCCTAATTCTTGCAATTATCTCACCTCCAAGAAGCATCTCCTGCAGCAGGCTATCGATGTGTGCGACTCCAAACAACTTGGCGAACTGTATCTGCTCGATCATCTGCCACGTGATGCTCTGCAGCGGCGGCAGGCTCAGCAGTAACTTTCCAAAATACCGGCAAGCGTCGAACTGTCCTAATTCTTGCAATTATCTCACCTCCAAGAAGCATCTCCTGCAGCAGGCTATCGATGTGTGCGACTCCAAACAACTTGGCGAACTGTATCTGCTCGATCATCTGCCACGTGATGCTCTGCAGCGGCGGCAGGCTCAGCAGTAACTTTCCAAAATACCGGCAAGCGTCGAACTGTCCTAATTCTTGCAATTATCTCACCTCCAAGAAGCATCTCCTGCAGCAGGCTATCGATGTGTGCGACTCCAAACAACTTGGCGAACTGTATCTGCTCGATCATCTGCCACGTGATGCTCTGCAGCGGCGGCAGGCTCAGCAGTAACTTTCCAAAATACCGGCAAGCGTCGAACTGTCCTAATTCTTGCAATTATCTCACCTCCAAGAAGCATCTCCTGCAGCAGGCTATCGATGTGTGCGACTCCAAACAACTTGGCGAACTGTATCTGCTCGATCATCTGCCACGTGATGCTCTGCAGCGGCGGCAGGCTCAGCAGCAGCTCGCCGAAGCGGCCGCGGCCGTCGTATTGCCGGTCGCTGATGTAGTCCTCCAGGTTTATCTGCACTTGGTAGCGGAGCTGCTTGATCTTTTGCGGCTGTGATAGGCCTTTAGCGTCTGTGAAATAAACATGGATATATTTTTATAATCTCTACCTTGACAATTATAACATTAAAAAAAACACTGCGATTTGAGTCAATAAAAGAGGGTTTTTGCCCCTCTTGTTTCGTTGGACATATTTATTTGTGGTATTTTGTTGGTTGTTAGAGGTCCCTGACTAAGTACTACCAAACCACCAGAAATATCATTCAAATTACAGATACTTCGTCAAAAATGTGTCAAAATAAATTAGGCGTTGAATCGACCGTGATATCCTATTCATTACCCATCTATTCTGATCCAATTTCAATGCCCATTTCGGTCTTATAATGTTACTACGAATACGATGGCCCACGCTTGTGCCTATTAAGGAACATAGTGTGGGTACTCAAGGTTAAGGAAGACAATAGCCTTAAGGTAGGCGAACTCTGTTTCGCCGCTATCCTTCACTCGCGGTGGCTCGATTATCTCGTCCGTTATTCTTATTATACGTTTGGTCCACGCTCGCGCTGATTAGGGAACATTTTTTTATTTAATTTATTTTCAAAAAAGTATAACACATTTTAAACATACAAGTTTCGCCAAACTTGCGTTTAACGGCGAAATGGTGCACTCATTTTCAATGTTAGTAAGTACCTTAATCTAAATTTAATGATTAACTTATCTTACTAAGGTTAATACTTTTATATTACATTAACAAAGTGTAAGTTGTAGGTATATATGTTGTTATTCTTTAAGAATTTATTTGTAGTTTATAGCCTAATGTGGGGTGCTCACTAGGATCGAAGAAGACGATGGCCTTGAGGCAGGCGAACTCTGTGTCGTCAATGTCGATTTCTCGCAGCGGTTTTACGATCTCGTCCAGCACTCGCATCCCGATCATGCTGATGTCTATGTCCATACGCCCGTCTGAAATCGTACATTATATTAGTACAATCATTGTGAGTATGATTAATCCGATTATTAATATATTTGTCAATAAATTAACCAAATGATATATTGATTTGCATGTAGGATCATTTAATTGTTAGCGAAATATTGTTTTCAGTGACGCATTTGTAATAAATAACTGGTTAGAAAGATTGCACAGAGCTTAACTTAACAGACCGTTTATTGTGTGCTTAGTATAATGTTGAATATTAAAGAGCACGTTCAGGCAGATGACAGCAGAAACCGTTTCCAATGTTGGTTAAGACTCCTTAAAGATCCATAAACAACGAGTTCCTACCAACACTACAGAAACCGCTCATTGACTAAGGGAATTAATCTATATTGGTCTTGCAAGCAGACCAATTTGTAAGTAAAAAAGGCGGAAAATTTTAACAATGTAGGGGCGAAGGGTCGAAAAACCTACAAATGTTGAATTTGAAATAAATAATAATATTATAATAAATTCTTACACAGATTGACTTAGTCTCACGGTAAGCTTAAGCTAAAAGGCTCGTGTTGTGGGTACTCAGACAACGATATAATATATAATTTACTTAAACACCCATGACTCAGGAACAAATATCTGTGCTTATCACACAAATAAATGCCCTTACCGGGATTGGAACCCTGGACCATCGGTTCCATCGAGAATTTAGAGATTTATTAGTGCCAAATGAGTATGTTGTAATGCACGATGTGCGGTGCGACGTGCGACGTGCGACGTGCGACTGACCGATGTTGTGTTTGGCGATGATGCAGTTGTTGCCGAGCAGCAGCACGTCCTTGAGGTGCAGCGAGCGGCGCGCGCAGCCCAGCAGCAGGTGCTCGCCCGCGTGCGCGCGCAGCAGCGCCACCTGACGAGTGACCACACAACATCCAGTCTAAGTACATAGCTTAAGTGTAGAATCCATAGCATATGATAGATCTTTCTTGGATTGGTTTCCAATAACATCTTACAAACCGACACCCCTGAAAACCGCGAAATCGACTACCATGTTGTCTTCGTAGAAATTCAAATCAGGCATATCATCCTTGAGTTATCACATGTGTGTCACAAGTACATACATTATTTATGGTATCTGTAGTGTAATTTATTACAATTGACGATTTGTTTAATCTGTATTGGCGAAAGTTATCAACACCATTAGCCACGAGTGATGGTCGAACGTGTGAAACGCGATTGACTCAATCGATTAAATAAGGAATTGATTGATTCAAGCCATGCACTATATGAAGCCCCCGTTTTAATTCAGACTGTAACTTTAATGCGATGTAATAAGGGCGCCCCGATTCGTACCTGGTCGTCAAGGTGGAGCTCAGTGAAGGCGGGGATGTATTTGGCCCACTCCACGAGGATCAGCAGCTGTTGTTTGATGGAGTCGCACACGTCGTTGATCTTCGCTAGCTTGCGATTGTTGATCTCCGCGTCCGACACGTTGATGGTCTGTAAAATAACAAAATAAATGTCAGATAGTAATAAAATGTCCTAAATGTAGGTTTTATATATTATAATATTAGAGAAGACTAACACTAAGAAATAGAATTCACATTAGTTTTATCAAACTAGATGAGGGAAATACCCTTATTCCAGACTGAAAGCCAGAATTGATAATATTATTTACCGAATGGCCAGGACTTTGTCTTTATAGCTTATATGAATATGATTATTTGTAGACATATTCCATCTATTTGTACACAAATCGTATCGTCTTAAGTGCCTATTGTAATTTCGACTACGGTATTATTTTAAACTTATCAAGACTTATTTGTTGTTCTGTACTGCAGCAAGGACAGAACAACTGACAACGAAAAACAAATATAAGGACATCATAAATGATAGCCTATTTTTTAATGTAAAACAATGAACTCCGCGCGTGCAAACAACTTTGAACACTATTGCTACGCTGGAAAAGAACTATTTTATGGCTGAAGAAGAGAAGAGAAGAAGACTGTGTCTGGCCTCACCTCGTCTATGACCTTCCTGCTGAGCAGCTCGGCGTTCAGCAGGGATACAACGGAGAGCCCGTTTGCTTGCGTGGGCTCCTCGTACGATGGCCGGCGGCAGTTGATACGGTCTCGCTCGTTTTGGACGGCTGCAAAAACAACGCATTCACTTTTTTATCGTTTGAAGAGCTTTATAACTGTACATCACTGTACACGTCAAGTCTGTGGGTTAGATATACTCAGCGAGCTTACAATGCCTTGCGCATTCAATACAATAATGCTTTTAGAATGCTGTTGAGACTGCCGCGTTTCTGCAGCGCATCGTCCATGTTCGCCAAGGCACGCACAGCCGGTTTCGATGCCGTGTGGCGCAAGAAAACGGCCTCACTGCTTGACAGAGTGCGCGGAAGTAACAACAGCATTCTAAACATGATAGCTAAAAAGCTAGATTGTCCTTTGCTATGGGCAATGGGTCAGCGGACAAAGTAGCTTTTGTTTATAATTTATTGAATATTTGTGACGTTTTCAACCAAAAGGTACCACATTGTCGCTTGTCGATAAGGTTGATTTCGAATTGAAGCTATATGGAAATCGTGCCTTATTGACAACCGACAATAAGTACCCTTATGGTTGAAAATGGCACATTTTATTAGGTGACTGTTGTTGTTGTTTATGACTGTTGTAGTAGACAAACAAATACTCGAGTCATTTACGTATATTTCTTTAGGGTAATAGGTAAGCATAATATGTACATAAGTACGAGTAATATGATGAATCTATCCTAAATTTTCACGAACGGGCAATGCAATATAATGAAACTTATGTTACGGCAGGCGCCTAGTAGAGGCAGGAATAATAATGACACTAAACGATAAGAAGTTAAAGTTGCAATTTCAATGTACAGTTTCAATAATGCGCTGCATGTCTGGACGACATTATCGGCAGCATTAAAACCACATTTTAACGGAAATTTACCATTTCATACAAATGGCATTCCGTTCCTTATTAAAACTAGCCGATAATTTATCGAGCTGGTTTAATTAAACAACCAATCAAATTTACCAAATTGTGTAGATTCAGAAGATGGGTTTCAACATTTTCAATGGGTTTCAAACTTAAAAGAATTTGCACTTTGCACGTGACCAATAACAATAGCCCAGAAATAATAGCATCCCATGGAAACAGCAAGTTATATTGTATATACATACATAGAATATAATTATTATGATTCATTGTGCTTTACCATGAATGGTAACGAATGACTGTACGGAAGTTTGTGCTGTTTTCCCTCCCCTTACGTCAAAACGCGAACATTAGCTGTTTGAAATATTTCAATAATTAAACATAAGTATAATGATTTCATTATAAATGAGTTTACAAATAATGTTGGTTCCTATTCATACGAGTAAGCGTGTTTACCGCGTAATTACATCTAGAACTAATTGCGACGAAATGTTGTTTGCGATATAGTTGATGACAGCTAATTAAAGTAAATAGCTACATTAAATTTATATTGTAATCTCGTTTCCTTGAGACGGGCAATAAAGCCAATAAGAGCATATCGGTTGACGACCTTAGCCCTCCATATGTCTATTTTCCACTTAATTAGGTAAAGTTACGTTGTACCCTACATACATACTTAGTAGTATTTTTTTTTACAAGACTGATGTAGTAAATGTAATGTTTATAAAAATTATGTGTAACATACGACACTACTTTGGAAAAAAACTCGTATCTTGTTCTGTCAATCAAAAGAAAAATGTGGTATATATGTATAGGATGCATACAGAGTTACTGCCTTTCAACTGAGTAGTAGTGTGAGATACGAGATTGTATCAAAGTAGTGCCGATATATGTCTCGGTTGTAAAGGGTACCACAGAAAACATCATCCCCTGTTTATAAAAAAATCTTGTTTCTCTGAAAATCTATATCAATACAATACATATTCACCTATCTCAAAAATAAACCTCGCAGTTCCTAGGATCAAAAAAGATAACTTTTAAGCATATTAAACTTCTTAGTTATAGCGAATATTCTTAGGCTACCTAAAAAAATTCCATTTCCCTTCCCTATTCATTACTAGTCAGTCTCATTAAAGTAGGTAGGTAATGGCGCGTAATTTTTTCCAAAAGGACAATAATATATATATATAATTAAATTATGTCATTTGTGTAAGTCAATCGGTCCTCGCTAGAAATACGGGCGGCCGGTTGGTTGCTCTTTGTCGGATAGAACTTAAAAGCTATATTTGATATGTCTTGTAGGTGCCTATTACTGATTTGTTGAGGCAGGTCCCCGCAGCGAATACGGGTGACCATGTCCCGAGTTTCCAGGTCTTCGCCGGGATTTGCGGTTTTATGGTGTAAGTCTGGTAACTTGGTAAGCGATTTTATTATGTCTATATTACATGTTGGAAAAATACATTGATTTCATTAAAACTTAAAGCACATGCACTCACCTTCTTTCTTCATGCCGGCTTTAAAGCATTTTCTTAACCTACAATATCTGCATTGATTTCTTTTGTCCTTATCCACTACGCAATTTCTGCTGAACCTGAAATATAAAACAGTGTACGATTACAATCACAGTTTCGTTTCAAACTGCATAATAAGGCAAATAAACATCGATGAAGTTGGCGATTCCGTGTACTGTGTCAATATTAATACCATACGACAATAGTTTCAGCTTCTCCTTGATAATGGCATGGCGTACGTGTAGACGGAATGAAATTGTCTGGGTTTCCTCAGTGCGATCAAATTTCTATCAAAACCTTAGATTTTGAACCAGATTCTTCTTAGATAAAGAGTTAAGTTAACATAGGTAATATTCGGGTGAAATATTCTCATTCGGCTAAATTTATGAGGCTCGTAAACACCTTCTATTAAGTAGGTAGGCATTATTCAACGTTACGACAAGATATACTAACTTAGCAAGTGTGTTACATATGTGATGAGTTCATTACGCACGTGTGCGCACAAGTGTCTAAGTGGTTGCTATGTCGGGTGCTCTCAGTTTAAGCAACAACAACATCAATATACCTATTTATTTCTTGATTATAGGATTTAAGCGCTGCCTTAACAATACATATTTTTAGGAAAGCAGAGATAAAGTCTTAACTTATTGTTCAGTATATATAGTAGATAAAACGAGACACGGATGAAATCTGTTGGAGGTTAACGCTGGCCATCTTTAAAAGACAATTTGAATTTGTCAAGGCACACGTGTGAGGTCACACGCCAATTTTCTTATAAATAAACCTGTCATGTAAAATTTTAATAAAATAATATATTAAATATTTTACTAATATCCTACGGCACATGTGATTTAACTCTGCATAAATATTATAAAATCCAATGGCTGTGATTTGACAATCTCAGATCTCAGCGGAAGGCCAAGCTCTCGTGTTTCATTAAAAGTTCGCTTGAGGTTAAAACACTGAATGAGCTTTCCTAAAAGGCACACGCTATGGGGACTTCGTGTGTAGTGTGCGCAACTGGTGTACTGCCTGTATGTCTAACTGCAGGTCAGTTCCAGGTGGAAATGTTCCAATAATAGTGCAGTACCTGCAGGTGTAGAGGTGGTTCTTGCGCACGCTGCGCCGGAAGAAGCCCTTGCAGCCATCGCAGGAGCTGGCGCCGTAGTGCTTGCCGGTGGCGCGGTCGCCGCAGATGGCGCAGTGCTGCGACACGGCCGCGGAGCTGCCGGCGCTCGCCTCGCTGCTGCTCGTCTCTAGCTGCATGTCGCTGTCTGTTGACAATTCACAATTGACATATTATTATGGTTGTTGGTGTAGAGCAAATTAACATAGTAGATGGATGCATCTTTTGGAAATAGTAAATAACACCGCGGTGTAGCATCTGTACTGTAATTCGTGGATTTATAAACTGAAACAGATGTCATATATTAAGAATAAGTGACGAAACCCTCCAGTGGTTTTTCTTTAATACCCCCACCCGTCAGTTTATAATTTATATATACATAGTAGTGTCAAAGATACATTGATGAATTGTAGAGCACCAATCTCTATTGCTAGGTATATCGTAATTTCGTAAACCTGTAAAGGATTCGTATAGGAGGTGCAAGCACATACCTACTGCTTAGAGTTGGTCGAACGTCTAGTCTTACTAAAATGGCATATAGTCGAGAAATTAGGACCGGATCCGCCGTGGCGAGGTGGCCTAGAGGTTCATGGCGTTAGGCGCGATAGCTAAAGACGCCGGTTCGAATCCGGCCTTCACCACTTCTTCGGCTTCGTCACTTTTTCTTTAATATTTATGACATTTATTTCAGTTTATAATTTATATATAGTAGTGTAACTAATTAAAAAACACAAATCAAAATATTTGATAAAAATAATTTGATTTTGTTCTCAGTTGTGTTCGTAGATTTATTTTGAAAGCGGAGACTGTTGGCCGCTAAAGCAATAGGGGATAGGAGTTCATAGAACTCTACCCTTGAAATATATGTTGGAGATTGTTATTACGCCTTTTAGTAAATATATTTTGTCTATATTGCTATTCGGATAGCATTAACTTATTCAAAACAAATATGCCGATTAAGTGTTACCTTGTTTATGGTTTAAATAAGCAGATGTGACGTTTTCAACCAAAAGGTACCACCTTGTCGCTTGTCGATAAGGTTGATTTCGAATTGAAGCTATGTGGAAATAGCGCCTTATTGACAATGACAACCGACAATTTTGGTTGAAAATGGCACAAATTATAACTTGTATAATTTGGAAACACAATCTGCGAATAAGGAAAATGCGAACAGTAATATTTCAAAGACACAACGACTTATAATTTTATAGCATTTATGTCTACTGGCTAGCAACGTATCATTCGTAGGTAGTATGGTAACAAATAATTAAACCACTGAGCGTAACCTGCATGTATGTTTGACATACAATTAAGCGTGATCGTTACGAATCTCAAGGTCAACTGATACTGGAGACGAGCTAGCAGGTGAGACAATAGTATTTTATACAATCGTGATATAATAGAGAGCTTTTCAGTCGAGTACCGTGTTTAAGCAACGAAGCTTGCTGAGTTGCTTAAGTTAAGGTACGAGATTGAAAAGCTTGATTATATCACTATTGTATACAATACTTTTTCTACGAGACAAAAAAATAATACTTTCAACTAGTAGAATCATATACTTAAGTAAATAAACCAAAAGTATACAGCTAAGATACGCGAGCTGCCGCGACCCGCGATACCTTCATACTCGTGCGCGCCCCGGCCGCGGCCGCCGCGGGCCCGGCGCCCCCGGCGGATTGGTCAACGACACCTCCTCGTAACTCATGAGACCCTGGTACCTGCTCCGCGCTAAATTCAATTTTAAGACAGTTTTTTTCTTGATTTTGGCCACCGTAGCCTATGGAGACTAACACGCAACGCTAAGCGGTTTTCGTAGGATATGGATGTTGCTATATGAAGGGTGTCACATGCGCGTTTATGACTTATGAAGCAATTGTTGGCCAACCAATCACAAAGCAGATACGACGCAGCATGTTTAAGTAGACTAATTTGCATTGAATCGAGTCTCCTTAAACAAGGAATATTTTACTGAAATGTATGAAGTTCTATTTTCAAAATTTTTATAATTGACTAAACCGTATCAATAAAATTCTTATGCTTGAGTCGGAAGTGCCATAGACTATCCAACGTTGAAAAGAGTAAGGTTGTAGTGTTGCATGTGAAGTCGTAATACACAGATTATACTCGACGAGTAGAAAAAATGTTTAATGAATTAGGTATTTGAACGTATTTAATATAATATACCTGTTCACAATCATGCTATGCCGTCAGCGACTCGACTCTGGCGTCAGCAGGCAGGTTTGGGAGCCTTGGCGCGGGTTTTGGCGACCACTTTTTGATAATTAGGTACATACTTATATTATACTATATCTATGTAAATTTATATGGTATGGATTAGAGATCTACGCCGCAGCCAAAAAACCCCGGCGGCGGCGCGCTGGGTTTTGAACCCGGCGCGGCGCGGCGTCGCCGGCGTGAGGACATTTTTTAGGAGGAATAATTAAAAAAACATAACTATGCTAGGAATAAACATTTATTTCTTATCTCCAATCACTGACTAAAAATTGTTTACAGTACAGCTACATTGGTTGTAATTATCGTGAATAAAAATTATTTTGTGCACCTTTGCCGGATTTAAGCGCGATCGCTTAGCAGTCAAAACCATCCCAGCTACAGAAAACACCCTTTCACTGGGTGTACTTGTAGCTGGAATGCTTAAAAGTGACCGCGCCAACCCTGCAAGCCAAGGAAACATTTTTATTTGTTCCCAATACTCCAGCGCCAAATTCAAAGAACACATCTTTTGTAAAGACGTTTCTACAGCTTCTTTAAAAGTCCTCAGAAACTTTATCAAATCCTCCAAAATATTCCATTCTTCGGCTTGAATTTTCAAGTCACTGCCCAATTTTAGTCAACATCTCGTTTATCGAAGTACGATTACAGCAATGTGCCAAGCTTTCAAGCATTGTGAGGACGCTGTGCCAGCATGTTGGCGACGCAGTCTTTATGCTCGGCACATGCAGTGGGTTTCCAAACAGCTCACGGTCACAAGTTGATGCAAGTTCTTCCATTTCATTAGGAATTGGGTCTGCTTCGTCAATTTCCAAATTCTCAGCGGCAGCCTCACATGCTTTCACTCTTTCAAAGTGAAAACACTTTGTGCATTTTCTTCCAATTCGGGAAGACGATATCTTAATACTTTACTTTTTTTGACCAACGCCTCAATTTCTTGAACTTACTGTACTCCGTCAACAGTGACCAAATTATGCAATCCATGGCCTAAACACAGATTACCATCAAAATTTGACAACATAACAGCACGTTACTGTGTGTATTTCCCGATCTTGCAAGCCAAAGTTTTCTTTAGTTTTGTCAATGACCTCTTCCTCCGTCCGTCCTCTCGTTGTGCTCAGTGCAAACGACTTAAGTTGAAAATTTGTAAAGGCGCCAAATTTTAGTATTCTTAAATAAAGACTGTTTAAATGTTTAAAACAATAAATAATGTTTAAACCTTACAGATGCTATGTAATGTAGCGTACAGGTAATGCCTGCGGTATTGGTCGGTTCATAGATCAAATGTTAGCGCTGCATGACGCGATGCATCAACAATTATTGGCGATTTAATCTTCAATAGCATGTGTTCATAAACATCTAACAACGCTGTTTGACCAATAGTCTCCGCTGAAGGCATATCGTCTTTGGATATACCATAGTTCTACAAAGTACAAATTGCGTACAAATTCAAATTTTCTTGAAACAGAAAAATCGTATAGGTTAAATATTAATTCGAATTTCGAGGTCGGCGCGAAATTTTGAACGACCCGGCGGCGGCGGCGGCGCGCTTAGGTTGCTCGGCGGCGGCACGCCGGCGCGACGACTATGGATAGTGATGAGCAGAGTCCCCTGGCATCAAAAAGTTATCTTCATTCGATTGGTATTCTTATGTAAGGGGACCGGCCCGCTATCCCTTATCGGGGTTTTATAAGGGTATTGCATAAGGCTTAACTCACCCTTTGCCAGACGAAACCCTTTGTTTTGCTTTTAAAAACCCTTATATAAAGCTACCACATTTGAGTAATCGGTAGCCCAAATACCCTTACAAAACCCTTATCATCCGCTCACCAACACCTTGCATATTGCTTATAAGGGTTAGCCTTATAAAGGGCTTCCCTTTTAGCATATAAACGTGCTAATTTAAGTCGTCTACCTTGTTCATAAAGCACACATTACTTCGGCGGCGACGGCGGCGTTCTTTGACTAGCCACGTATTTTCTTTCCTTTTCATACACTACCGTAGATATATACTAATCCTGTCTCTTTCACGCAAAGGGAAACCTTTATAAAAAGCGCTTTAAGATAAGGGTAACCCTTATTAAGAGCTAGCCTTATTTTTGTCAGCTTTTCGGTAAGGGTTAGTCAAAGGTAAGGGTATGAAACTATGAATGGGCTTGCAGTTCAAAAGGGAAAGTCTTTCAATGTGTTAGCCGTGTTTAAGTGTTGCCCATTGAAAGGGTTTTATCGCGGAAAGGGTTGTCCGGTCCCTGTATGTAAGTCTTATGTATTAAAGTAAGAAATAAATATAGCTTATATACGTCGCCGAAGTTTCACTCCCTCCACCTGCATCAAAAATCTGGGTGGCTCCAGTTCTTAAATACGTCTTAGGAACACAAAGATTAATTCTGCCAAAGGTCACCATTGGTTCAGAGAAAGCCGTATTTGGCCTTTTTATGTTGTCTGCGAACACAACTATAATCTCGTATACGGTATACGGGAAAAATTAACGCTGTGTGAACCTAGCAAGTGATTAAGAAAAGTATTCAGTTTTATAAAATATAGTGTAAGTAAGTATATGTTTAATGAATAAAATATAAGTATGTGTAGTTAATGTAGGGAGCGCTGGTGGCCTAGCGGTAAGAGCGTGTGACTTGCAATCCGGAGGTCGCGGTACAAACCCCGGCTCGTACCAATGAGTTTTTCGAAACTTTTATGTACTTACGAAATATCATTGGATATTTACGAGTCACTTTTCGGTGAAGGAAAACATCGTGAGGAAACCGGACTAATCCCAATAAGGCCTAGTTTACCCTCTGGGTTGGAATTGGAACAGATGGCAGTAGCTTTCGTAAAAACTAGTGCCTACGCCAATTCTTGAGATTAGTTGCCGAGCGGACCCCAGGCTACCATGAGCCGTGGCAAAAATGCCGGAACAACGCAGGTAGTGATGTATTTTTTTTTTCTAATTCAGCCTGGTTCACATTGACAAAATCGCTTGAAAAGCATGTCTCATTTTTCGCAAAATCAAGTGTTGAATTACTCAATAAGTAAGTCATTACGCCTCGAAAGCACCGGAGTCAGTTTTTATCGCCTCAGCGATAACAGTTTATTAAATAATTGAGATACGATATTGTATCTAATAAAATATTGACGAAAACCAAACCATTATCGCAACAACAAATGATCAAAGAGAATATATAGGATAGAGGGGTATACTGTCATAGTAAATTTTGTAGTCACAGTAAATTTACTGCCATTTAAATAAAAAAATCTAAAAATGTATATAGGGTGTCCCTAGCCATTGGACACATCCGAAATGTACATATATGCATTAGGGTATTTAGAACTTAGAACCAGAAGGTATACAAAGTATCCTAACAAACGGTGTAGCGGTTACGAAGAAATTAACAAAATACGATTTTTTAGTTGGGCAGCCTGTATGTGTTAGTAGCTCCTGAGGTAATAAATAGTATGAAACCTTCGACTTTTTTGATTATCTTTTTTATTTATGTCACTACTAACATGGAGACTATATAAAGGAGCCAAATCTCTATGTATGAAAAGTGTCAATCAAAAAACAGTAATTAGGCGGCGCCACCATATACCGAAATACTACCAAAAACAACCTACGTAATTTGGTCGGGTTATTTGTTGCCTTATATGGTTCATGTTATACTCATGTCCCAGAGCCTAACTAGCGCCACCGGAGAGATCAGGGACTATTATTTAAAGCTGAAAGCGGTCACTTTTGCAACAATTCTGCCATAAGAGATTGGCATCCTTTCTATACCTAATAAGATTCTGACTTTTGACAAATGTCATCTTTGCCGCACGTTTTCGAACAAATTGTCAAAAACACTGCCAATGATTAATTTTTGTTTATTTTTGTTGTCGATTATTGGAAATAACTTGTTTGAAAATTTATTTTTTGTCTTTTGTTCTAATTAAAAAAATATTAACATTAGAGCATTCCTGAGAAGTAACCCTACGTGGGATTTCAGGGTTTGTCATTGGACAAGGCAAAGGTCACCCTGTGTATATGGGTAAATTATTATTATTTTTATTTATTATTTTTATATGGTTTTGACCCATGTTCTTTCACTGATATGTGTTAAAATTGTTAAATAACGAACGAAACCGTTAACGCCATCTAGCCGAGAAAAGGCCTAAGGTTGGTATTGGTGGTAGCGCCATCTGTGCGAAAATCAAATTTTCTTGATTTCCGAAGGCACGTTTTTTCCTACGTCAAATTGAGCCGAAAATGGGCGATCTGCGGAAATAATTCGTGTAGTTTTGAAAATTGGTACAGTTATACCTTGTGGTGTACAGATGAATATACTAAAAGTCCTCGGGGGTGGGGGGTTAGCTAAGGGTGTAGGAGGGGGTTGAAGGTACCTTTTTTCAGATTTTTGCTCATATCTCGAATATCTGTACGAATAGCATTATAATTACTTCGGACAAAAGATTCTACATAAAATTTTCTACAAATTAGGTCATATTCATTTTACTCTACGATTAATACTTTACAAGGATGTTTAAATTAATAAAGAGATAAAAAATAGACGAATTAAGAAAACGTCGTTTTTTCGTAGTTGTTCATCATAACTCAAATGTTTAGTTTAGAATAAGCAAGCTTAGTCACCTGCTGATCAATTATAAAAATAAACGGTCAACATCATGTCGGGCCATGCTCAGTGTAGAGTTCCGTAGTTACCCATCCGTCAAAATATACTTTTTGCAATAACTCAAAATCGGTTAGATCAGATTTGCTTATAGTCTTCCATGAAATTCTTTACAAAGCTCTACTTTCACGATTTTTTCCATATTTTTTGGACTCGTGGTTCAAAAGTTAGAGGGGGACTCACAAACATTATTTTTTCTTTCATAGCGTATATTTCCGGAAATATCACGTTTATCAAAAAAAAATTCTTAAAGACTCATATTCATTTTAAAAGACCTATCCAATGACACCCCAGACTATAGGGTTGAAGCGAAAAAAGAAATTCATCCCCACTTCTCGACCATGGTCTAACTTTTGAACCATGGGTCCAAAAAATATGAAAAAAATTCTGAAAGTAAAGCTTATTAAAGACTTTCAAGGAAAACTACAGCAAACCTGATCAGTTAAGCCATTTTTGAGTTTTTGCAAAAAGTATATCTTGCCGGGCGGGTAACTACGGAAGTACGAAACCATACACTGATTATGACCCGACATGCTCTTGGCCGGTTTATTTTTATTTTTGATTAGCAGGTGACTCGACTTGCTTATTCTATACTAAAAATTTCAGTTATGATGAACAACTACGAAGAAACGACGTTTTCTTATGTCGTCTATTTTTCATCTCTTTGTTAACTTAAACACCCTGTAGCTCCTAAGGTATTGATCGTAGAGTTTTAGCGTGAAGATAAGATATTTTGTTTTTACTCAGGAATGGTGTCAATGTTGATACCATATATGAATTCAGCACCCCCGATTTATACGAAAACGATCCCAAACCCGGCCTAGCAGCTTCACTAATGTAGACAGTTAAGATAAAAATGTTAGCCCTAAATAAACCTTCAAAAGCGGATATCTCAAAAACTATATAAGATATCGAAAATCTTGACTGAATAAACCTTATAACAAATTAAATCACTTCATTTTGTGTAAGTGGCCATGTCGTTCAGACGCATAGTTTCCGAGATATAAACGAAAAACCGAAAAATGGAACCTTCAAACCCCACTCTCCCCCCCAGCACCAGGGTTACGGCCGGGGACTTTTGATATGTTCACCTCCTAACTAGTCCAAACAAAGCTACGAAGTCAAAAATTGTGTTCCTAGCATTTCCCTCTATACCTTCTTATTGCTTGGCCTAACCATTCATCTGCCTTTTTAGAATATAAAGGTATAACGACATTGACGTTGCTTAATATGTGTTGTGTACTTGTAACACAACACAACACAATAACGACGCCTGGTTAATTTACATATCTTTCAGAGGGTCCCGATCCCGATCTACGAACACGAACTCATTGACTTCTATAAATTAATTTACTTCATTAAGATACGATCAATAGACATAAATCTACGTTGGCACGTGAAATTTCATGAAACCCACCTTCGCTATTGTTATTATACACCGTGGTTGCCAATGGTGGGCGGCTCAGCTCTTCCGAGATACTCCTATTATGCGTGAAACTGAAGTTATGCCTCTCCTGAGGCTTGTCCCAGGTCATGGCGGGCCCCGGCAGCATGTACTCGGGCGCCGTTCCGTACCCCATGGGGCAGAGCTCGGACGATGTCAACATCTCGCAGCCGAACACTGGCATTTTCCTAGCACTTCCGACAAAGAAGTGCTGCCACTTCTACCTTTTAGGCGCTACTGACTCGACTACCCTTGATCCCTAATTGATAACTATAATAATGATAGCTTCGACCAATTAACAGGTGATGTAATGCGTCGAAATAACTGTCACCGCCACTGTTATCACTGCTGACACACAAGTCTCCAAATGATAAGCTATATGCGTTATTTTAAATCACTGTAATAACACTTCGAGGGTACCGGTCACTAAGCGGATCTGTCGGGGTAGTTTTCATTTTTATCACACTATAGCCGGGCGATAATCGTGTTGACTGTCGCGGCGTCGGGTGGCCGGACGCGACCTGTCTCACACGCGGCACTAGTTCGACTGATAGGGGACTGTGACCACGACACCTATAGTATACATTGCGAAGTGCGAAAACTGCTGACAGGGTGATGAGACAGTCAGGGAGGTAGGGGAGCATTGGGCAGTCGGGAGGTTCGGGCACCACCACCTTTTAAATCGAGACGTGTAGAAGATACATTACTTAAAATTGTATACAGTCATACAGTGGTATATATTCAAGAGTAACTGAGTCAAATTTCTTTTCGTTGTCTTGTTTTTTTTTGTCCCCAACAATGTGACGGAGTGGAGCTTTTTGTATGGAGCTATGGAGTGAAATGTAGTTTTTAATTTTTCTCAAGAGAATTATACACACGGCTACAAAGACATGCAATAGCAACTTTTTTTATTTATTTGATCAAAGATAAAAATAGAAGCTTGACAGAGTGGTCAGAAACAAGACAACGAAAATCATTTTGAACCAACTACTGCCATGAAAGCTCAGGCTAATCTCATTCGTGGTATTGTTTAATGGCCTGTGTTACAGTATTATGATGTGATTTCGAAGGAAATAACAACATGATCTGTATAAAAACGCAAGATTCTGAATTCATATTTAGTTAAGTGTTTCCGGAAGTCTATGTTAAAGTATAAATTAAGGTAATTCATTTGACTGCAAAAAACATAGTTTAATTTATTAGTGAAAGAGTGTTTGGGGAGCATTGATCACTAATTATAGAGGGAGGTTTGGGCATGCTCCCGCCCCTTCTGTTTGTTTTGGCAATCGATGAAAATCGGCAATCGTCTGTATATCACTTTGTTGGCCAAATTTAAGAAGTTCGTCACATGAAGCAAACTTAGTTTAGTTTTGATAAGCCTATCTGGGTAACATCGAATCTTAGATCCATTTTATTACTTAAAAATATTACTGAGTATTGAGTACTAAATCTTTAAATCTTTAGTAGGTATCTGTTTTTTTTTTCCTGTACTTGGTTTAGTTATAACCACCCGACCACAGGGCGGTTTGGGCACTTTTGACATGGTTTAACAAAAAACCAGCCAATTGCGAGTCGGACTCGCGCACGTAGGGTTCCGTACCATAATACCATTACGAAAAAAAACATCAAAAAAATCACGTTTGTTGTATGGGAGCCCCATTTAAATATATATATTATTCTGTTTTAAGTATTTGTTGTTATAGCGGCAACAGAAATACATCATCTGTGAAAATTTCAACTGTCTAGCTATCACGGTTCATGAGATACAGCCTGGTGACAGACAGACGGTCAGACGGACAGCGGAGTCTTAGTAATAGGGGCCCGTTTTTACCCTTTGGGTACGGACCCTAAAAAATCACTTGCAATTTTAGGCCTGTTTATAGATACGTATAAGTGTTCTTAATACTAATTGAAGCTGAATAGATGTGCTCCTAATATATGCAATAATGAGTGGATTATGTTAAAATGTTACGTTTTTATCACGACTTAAGTAAAAAAGTGCCCAATACTCCCCTGCCTCCCCTACCTATGAATGACCCGACCCTAAGATCAGCCCGCGCTGGGCGCGCGGTTGACTCACGCGTTATCGGAAGAGCAACGGATGCGCCGCACGCACCGACGAATCATTCGCTCGCAGCTGACCAACTTTTACCATAACAGCATATTACTTAGCAAAGCAGTTGTGACTAATTAGATCACACGCACTCGCTTTGTTCCTTTGTTGTCAGCTGTTTTTTTTATTAATGCGCTTTTGAAGGATATAGATAACCGATTTAGTCATATAAGTCGCGAGAGATTAAGTATTTATAGGTACGAATAAAATCATAAAACGTAAACAGTAGGTGCATTCTGCAAAATGTGCAGTATTGATAGATATAGGTCTGTCGTGTTTTGCGAAAAATTCTGATTTGATTGCTTTTTGTATAATACATTACAAAATATTTGAATTCGAAGCTGAAGACTGATTAATGATGATTAGTAGTTTTCAAAAAATCTTATTTTACAAAAACATATTATACCAGGAACATTCATAACTTTATGAAAATGCTTTGTACAACGAATTTATACGAGATTTTACGCAAATAATGAAAATTAAAGAGCTCGGACTTGCACCTTTTAAAAAACTTTACGTGAGTTTTATTTCGTGCAAATTTGAATTTTGGGCGTGGATTTTTCTCATTTTGAAGAGGTTACAGTACACACATGATTATTAGTTGGCCCAGAAATCAATGAAGATATAGTCAGATGGAGGGGATCTCAAGTCTCGCGCGAGACGTGTTTATCTCAGGTCGGGTCGCCGGCTATCGCGGGTGACTGATGCCCTGGTTGTTGTTTAAAACCTACACAACACTTCACTCGCCCAATAGAAGTCTGACCTCGAACTCACATAGCTATTACGAGTCTCCGGGTCTAGCAAAAGTAGAAAGGAGCGAGCAGTCGACACGTAAATAAATGTTTTGTAAACACATAGGCGCGTCTCCGCTCTACTCTCCTTTTCAATACTTTTGCTATAAAATAAATAACACATTTCGTTAAAAGTTCACTAATGAGGGATCTTAATGACACTTTGTTTATTGTCTGTAAACGATACTAATATAGGTACCTACGTGATTACAGTAATGTTGTTTTCGTCTCATCGCATCTCAAAAACTGTATTAAAATACCGTTTAATTTCAACGTTTCTTTATAAAAAAAAATTTTTACGTTATTTGTAAACAATCATTTTAAGAGCTCTCAGGATTCTCAAGCAAGCTGTACCTGCAGTAGTACCAACTTTTAAAACTACATCAATTAAAACTACTGATTGCTGTTTTTATCAAGATATGTAGTACATTGTAAAGTTGCTCCCACACTATATTATTAATGATGTTTCCTGGTGTTTTTTTTTCAATTGGCACTGCGATTTATACCAAGCCCCACAAAAGGCCGTTCCTTTTTATAACGTCTTAAATGTACCAAATTTAATGGTAATATTTTGCCAGTATCTTGCCACCTCTAACCCCCGGGGGGTAGCACTTATGAGGTCTTCTGTAGTGCACCTAGTTGGACACAGGGAACACTGCATCATATGTTGCGTTGTTTGAAGGTCGCCACATTCGCGTAGTACATCACTTTGTCCCGGGTTGATTTCCCATTTCAGAAGGTTGTCTTTTGATCGGCCCACTCCATCGGTTCCAGGTCAACTATTTTTCTCTTGCGCCAGGGGGTAAATGCTCTTTAGGTGTTAAGTTTAGAGAGTCTTCCATTGAGCTGCGATTTCCATGCTACAAGACGCCTCTTGTGGCGTTTCGTACTCGAGGGCTGGATTGGTGACAAAACTCCTGCGTGACTTTAGCTTGCCGGTTATAGGAGTATGCGAATGTAGTGGGTGTCTCTACGCATGTGAGGAGAAGCGATTCCGCTCATTTGGTAGAGATGATCGCTGGTAGGTTTAAGACACCCAGTGATCAGTCGACAGGTTTCGTTGAGAACAGTGTCTACCTGACCTGTGTGTGCGGTTGCACCCCATGAGGTTTCAGTGATCCGACGAATGATGTTATTTGTTTGTATTGTTGATGTTGTTTATTGATGGTGGCAATCGTATTTCTATGAATGTCCCGCCATCAAAAGGCAACAAAACAACAAACATATAACTGGCTGAAACTGGAATGTGAGAGCCATAGTATAGTTTGATAACAGTATTGACAGAGAGCGCATTAGGTAGGATAGGAATCTCGGTCGTAAACACCAACTAAACGACATCCTGGATAGGACGTCATGTAAATTAAATATTGTGTAATTTGTGTATTAGATATACCTACTATTAACGACTAATGTACAGGGGTTAATATGTGTCATTTTCGAGCAAAAGGTACCACATTGTCGCTTGCCATAAGCACGCTCTGACAGGTTTTTCGTATAAAGATGCAAGCAATTTTTGTCCTTATGGCAAGCGACAATGTGGTACCTTTTGCTTGAAAACGTCACATATAGTTATTTTAGTGACATATGTATGACAATTTTGTAAAGTCAAATATCCATATGGGGTTGATAGTTTTTAAATACTCCTAGGTAGACGTACAGCTGTGTGCAATATAATAGCAGTCAGTAGAAAAATGAAAATTAGGGGAAAACTATAACTTTAGATCAATTACATTGGATCTTTGTTTATAATTCTTTTGCATTACTTGACATTGTTTCAAAATTAACTGTAACCTTTGTTTAAATAATATTGGGAGTTTGCATATCGGGTCATGCGATGTGGACGGTTCAGTAAAGGTCATTCAAAGATCCAAAGATTGAATAAAAAAAATATTATTCCCACTCATTTCATTTTTTATTTTATTTTATTTTATTACAGCGGAAATAGAATTTCATATTTAATTGTGTACCTATTACGGATCACGAAGTATGTATGCCCCACACTCCCCACAGCCAGCCAGACAGACAGAAAAACAGTGAAGATTTGCTGTCTTTTCAGCTGCGGACCACCAAAAAAAGGCTGAAGACGGATATAAAAATCCAGTTTGTGATGATAAAGCAAGAATCTCTTGTGATGAACCATAATTAGTTTTTTTACTAACATACATAGTATTTATATCAAACCGCTGGGTTTTCTGATTACATGTTCGCATCATCGTGACTTGCAGAAACATCAGTGACGGAATGGACTGGATTCTCGGTTTATAAAGACTGTACACTATATAAACCGGCCATGCATGATCTGGTTTCTGGTATATATTTTTACCGAATGTCCAAGCAGTTAATTTTTTTTACTTATCTGTATATATAGTACTATATAATAAAAATACAATAATATTATCGTCAATGTAAACAGGTACCAAGCTCAAGACTTTTTTGCTAAGCAAGTGTCTTTACTCAGTGGAAGAATTTTGTCAGCCTACTAATTAAAATTATTTATTGAATTGACATTATATACACTCAAATTAGAATTATTCATTCATATACAATATAAATAATAGAATAATTGCGTAATTGACATATTTATATATTTTTTTCATTTTTTTTTAGTTGTAGTTGTACAAGTTAAGACTGACATTTTATAATTGTAATTGTTTTTTTTTATTAGCAAATTATTTTTGTTCCTTGTATGTTTTGTGTATTTTTTTTGTGTTAGTCTATTTTAATGTATAATTTCCAATGCGATGTAAATATTGCTTGTGAATAAAATAAAATGAAATGAATGTATGGGCGTGTGTGAGTTTTCGCCGAATATATTCCAACATATCTTTATTTTTGTCCAGGGTTTTTTGATAATCTTCACTCGCTTCCTGCTACAAAGCCACAATTGTGTTTATATTTTTACAAGTTGTTTTATGCACATTAGGATGTCATCTTACCAAAAAAATACTTTTTGCTGCTTGAAAATGCACATTTATTTTAAAGATTTACCATATCGTGCGTGGCCGGGTTTTATCGTGTACAGTCTTTAGTCACGATTTGCAAGTCCAATGTCCAATACCGTTCAATGATAAAGTATTACATACTCAATTTTGGAGTTTCCTATCAGTTGGGCGCGCCCCGCCCTCCTAGGAGGGGCGTTGGGGTGGGGGCAGTGCCGGATTAAGCCAGCGCGGGGCCTGTAGCTAATTCTGTAATAAGGCCCATGGCCCATAAGAAAGGACGCTAAACACGAATAATTTCGTAAATTGACCCGCCAGTTTTTATCTCTTTCGCACACGCATAATTATATTGCTGTCTCGCCGATGATGCCGGCGGTCAATGCTACCGTGTGAGCGGGTAAATTTAGTAAATAACATATAGGTATCCTAACATTCCCAACTCCCGAAGCATGTCTGATTTTCTAAACCGCCGAATTCGGGGCCTGTAGACGGGCCACATTCTCACTGCAATATGTGGCCGGCAACTATTGGTGTCCCTCTCTTACTCACATGTTAGAGAAAGACACCGATAGTTGCCCGCCACATATTGTAGTGAAAATATGGCCCGTCTACAGGCCCCATTAGGGCACGATTATTTTTATCAAGGGGAGCTCGACACGAAAAAGTAGCGATGTGATATTATTAGCAATCAAAAGTAGCAAACATAATTATATCGATGTCGACATTATCTAACTTTTCTACATTGATATGGAGATTAGAGATTACCTAGATAATGATATCAGTGGTACCTATGTATACGGTTCAACATCGTTGTATTTAGATAAATAATAATAATTTTCGCACAATCAACATACACTGAACAAGCAGGATATTATTAAAGTTATTATCTAATAAGGACTGTGATAAATTTGATAAAGCCATCGTCTATCAACTTTCTCGTAATTTCAGAGATATACTACGCCACTGTACTGTTTCAATGCCTTTTACCCTTTATTTACCTTTTATGTTTTACTTCGCCAGCTACTTCGGTTACTTATCTGATTGATTAATGTGCCTATATTTGTATTGTATGTTGCTTTATATTTTTCTACTTCTTTCCAATTTTTAGTGTATTTTCCCCATTCCTTTTTGTGTAATATATTATACGTTTATCCTATTAATTTTGTATGTATTTATATCTTTTGTCTTCCTGGTACCTTGTTGTACATTTTGCTACATTTGTCACCCTCTTTTCACTTTCTCCTCTCATCTACTCAAAGGTTAACTGGAAGAGATCCCTCAAAGGGATAGTAGTAGTAGTAGTAGTAAATCACTTTATTGTACAAAACAAAAATTGATAACATGAAATTCATATAAATTAATAAGTTCATATAAGTTCGCCTTTGTACATCTTATTATTTGTACCATGTAATTTTTAATATGTATTTTTGTACAATAAAGAGTTTACTACTACTACTTATGACCGCAAAAAATTCTCTTTGAAAAAAGAAATTGAGAGTAGGTACTTACATTTTTTCGAGTTTCTATGTTACTTGGTACATAATTCGAAAAGCGATATATGTATATATCAGTACCAGTAGGTAAGCATACCATTTATGTATTCAGCCGGTTTTTTTAAGTCTTTCAATATTACTTATCTTTATCTATTAACGCACGATCCGCTTGAATCTATAAACGAATAGGTATTCCTTGCATTTAAATTAAAAGCCAAACAACATGGTGTCGCGCTAAACCACTGTCCCATACATCAAGTATTACCTCAACTCAACATGTTATGTAATATTTGACACATACGGAAACGTTATTTATGTCCAAGCAGTCAAGGCTATGTCACACACCAAGGCTAATAAAATGGTAAATAAATATGTGACGTGTTCAACCAAAAGGTACCACATTGTCGCTTGTTGATAAGGTTGATTTCTAATTGAAGCTATATGGAAATAGTGCCTTACTGACAAGCGACAATAAGTACCCTTTTGGTTGAAAATGGCACATATTATTATGGTAAGTAAATTCTAAGGTATGTACGTTATTTTCGTCAGCCTATGTTAATTAGATGTCTATGTGCATGTTTTTTTTAATTAGGTGGAATAAATTAATTTAGTATTAATTCAGACATTATTTTAAACAAGAACAAACAAGCAAATTTTTGGCATTAGGCGCATCGCATATTATCTTCATCTGTCACTTCAGTTTTGATAGGTATTAATCTCAATGTTCAATCAACAACAATGATGTTGAAATGAAATGATCACGCACGGTATACCCCATGCTCTTGTAAAGAAATGTAATGAATAAAACCGAATGAAAAATATCTTAAATTAGCGCGTTTATCTTGTTATCATATCGAATACTAACGATCTGAAACCACACCCTCCACCACAGAGCGTCATGCATGCTACGATTATAGAAATTAGAATTGTAGGTAATGTTAGTAAACATACAAGTCCAAAGGTGAGTTTGTTGAACTCGTAACACCTGTTCAATAGCGTCAACAGCTTATCAGCTGCTTCACTACTTCAAATGGCCTTCAAAGTCAGTATCTTTCATCTGAGGATTCCCAGGAAACATTTTTACGCCCTCCATATTACATATTACCTAATGAGGTTTAGTACCTATGAGGTGCAGCAGGTGAGGTGGCGATTTTCGACCATAGATTGCTTACTTTCTTTCCTTTGTTTGGTTCTTTAGGGCAATTATATTTAGAAGGCAATATTTAGGCCCTACGATTCTACATACTTTGCCAGCATTTATAATGCATCAATCATGAGCATGAAGTTAACTTCAACAACAATCGGTGAATCATATTTTGAAGATTAACATCAGTTTCAGCTACCATTCCTATTGTAGGGACTGCGTCCTAAATTCGCCAAAGCTTAGATGATATTAGATAAATAATTAAATATATTAAATTTTATCTTTTCCGGTTATACGCAATGTGCATTTTAGAATAGTAAAAGTGTTGTAAAATGTACATCATTTTCGTTGTCTGCACTCTCCCTTTATTTATCCACTAGCTTATGCCCGCGACTTCGTCTGCGTGGAATTAGTAATTTGGGTACCTTAATTCTTAAATAAATCTCCTTTTTTCACCCCCAAATTGGTCCACACTATACATTTCCACCCCATTTTTTACACCCTTAAGGGATGATTTCGGGGTTAAAAGTTATTCTATATCCTTTCCCACAGCTCAAACTATCCCCATACCAAGTTTCATCTTAATCGGTTCAGCGGTTATTGATTCCCCATACAAATTTCCACCCCCCTTTTCACCCCCTTGAGGGGTGAGTTCTGGGATAAAAAGTATCCTATGTCCTTCCCCGGGACTCAAACTATCTGTATACCAAATTTCAACTAAATCGGTTCAGCGGTCTAAGCGTGAAGAGGTAACACACAGACAGACAGACAGACAGACAGACAGACTTTCGCATTTATAATATTAGTCTGGATCTTTGTTTTATTTCCTTGTCAGTGTCCGATTATTGTTAGCTTTGTTATAAAGTAATTTGTAGCCAGCCCACGCTGTGGGAAACGCAACGATTCTACATGTGCAAAACAGTTATCGGTTTTTTTTTAATCGTCAAAACTATAATTTTATTTACATCAATTGACGTGGTTCTGCAAACGTGAAACAATCCACACATAAATAGTATAAATTACGTTTCAAAATTGGAACTTTACGGTGTGTGAGTAAAATTGGAGCGCGATGCATAGAAAGTAGACGTAGACGTTAGCGTATATGTCAGTTTTGACACTGTCAGTAACTCGTGGAAGAGTGTGCGGAAAGAGAAGACTCGTGGATTATATGGGAACTAATACATTCTACGACTTTTCTCCTTCCGCACAAACTCTAAATACGTGGTAAGGGTACACAGATGACGCTTGACGTTTGGAACTGCGTAAACTAGATCGCTGTCCATCTCGCTCGCACTGATATATTGGCGCGATAGAGTGGGAATGCTATCGAGTCCATCACGCAGTCTTTAACGTAAATGTCAAATGTCAACTCGTTTACATTTATTTGATCTATACGCGCGTACGCGTACGCTCGTATAAAACGCTAGTCACAACGTAGAAACAGACGGACTGCAATTAGGTACTTACAGTTCAACAAATCACATCCGTTCGCGTAAAACGTAAACAAAATGATGAAAATAACGGGATCATTTCAAATAAAAGCAAAAATAAAAATACTGCAGGCTCTCTATTGGGAAGTAAATCGTATGCCATGCAATATTTTGGGAAATGTTAGGTATGCCTAATGATACATTTGACTAAATAATACTTGGTAAAATGAAACTTGACCAAGTCCGACGAAAATCATATTTTTTCTCCCTTTCGTTCGTTTGTAGTCATATGCCATGTCATGCCTAATTAGATTATTGAGCTTAATCCCATTAGAACACTGTTTGATGCCTTACGTGTAATAAACTAGGTTGTTTAGTGGTAAAACTAGAGGTGGTACGATTTAACCAGCGGTACGATATAGCCGACTCTCCCCTGTATGCTCAAAGATGAACTTTTGCACCTTATGTAGTTATAAAGCAAAATTCTTTTGCAAACCGTACCACTCGTGTCGCAGAAAACCGGTGTAAGGTCCGTAATTCCAGACATCATCTTCCTCGCGTTATCCCGGCTTTTTGCCACCGCTCATAGGAGCCTGGGGTCCGCTTGGCAACTAATCCCGAGAATTGGCGTTGGCACTAGTTTTTACGAAAGCTACTGCCATCTGACCCTCCAACCCAGAGGGGAAACTAGGCCTAGTTGGGATCCTAGGTCCAGTAATTCCAGTATACTTATACCTATACATGTCACCAAATTAAATCAGTGTAACTTTTGGTAACTCGGTAACAATAAAGCGGACCTACATATATGAATTCTTCAGGCGCATACTTTGCTCGTAAAATTCTCTTGTATCGTTCCTAAGAAGAGAGCACGAATTCAGCATTTTGTTAACCGGCATAGTGACACTATTCAATGTTTCTACATCCACTCCACGCGTCTTAGGCATGCCGGCGCGGCGTGGGTATGACGTCAATGGTTGAATGTGTAAATATATTTTTTGTTTGTAATCGAATATTAATATAAATAAAAACAACTAACGTTTTTAAGCTTTAATTGATTATTTATAATATGATGTTTAGCTAATTGTGATAAAGAGTTCATTTTCAGTGTTCAAATTATTGATATGTACTTACAATTTACAATAACAAGATTCGAGTCAGATAACGCCAGGCAACGTCTGACTCTTGATGTAGAAATGAGTTTTTAAAATTTTAAAATCAATTTACTTACACAAGACTGGACAACTTTTTGACTTTAAAAACATGCTGAATTGGATAGGGCAATTTGGTTTCCAAAAACAAAAATCTGCTTCTTTGGCAAATCTTAAAAAGTTTAAGAGCATATGGGATAAAGTTAATTATAAGCAACCTTGTGTATCTTTGCTTTAAGACATGCCCAAAGCTTTTGATTACCTTGTACATGATATACTTCTGAGATAATTGGACAACATAAGTAAGAGGGCATGATCTTAAATTATTTGAAACTTACCTAAATAACAGTTAACCAGTTACAATGACCATCAATTACTACAAAAAACTTGAAACTCTACCTGGTTTTGAAACTACTTAAGTTATCCTCCTCCTCCTCCTAGTCCTCTAGTTAGTCCTCTAGTCTTGTAATTGTACATAGTGAGAACATATTAATCTGTTAATCACTGATTAAGACACTCTTTTTCTGTGAAATGTGGAAAGTACGGGAATGCTAAGCTAGGGGGAAATGATGGGGCCAATTAAAGACTAATACCTACGGAGACGAAATCGCGTCCATCTCTTTTCAACTGTTGAAAAAGAAGTAGTTTTTCGAGTGTGTTTTGCTGTCTTAATTCTGCAGCAGTCGTTCGTGTCAAATTAGGTAAAAACTAGAGAAAAGCGAGATGATATACCTAGCACAATCCACAGATGTGCGCAGTTTTTAAATAACAAATATACAATATATTGCAGTTGATTGAACTTAGTTCATGATGCAACGGAATGTTCTACTAAACATGCACTTTGGACCGTGGAACTGGACAAACGATTTAGCGATTTAACTGGGTACAAAGAGTAATACGTCTTTCGATATATTAGACTTAATAGTTTTATAATAATTTTGGGTGATCAAATTAACTAATTGTTTAAGTAAGGGCCACTTGCACCATCCCACTAACCTAATGGTAATTCCGGGTTTAACCGGTTAACCCAGGGTTAGTGGGATGGTGTAAGGGGCGCTTTGTTTATCCACCTAACCTACCAGTTTTTGACTTAACTTTTGGATCCTATGCCATTGACGGCCATCGTAATATGGCACAAAAATCGAATACGAGTAAATGCTGTTTTTCTTGTTTGTAAAACTGGCCTCGTAGTTACTAAGGCCAGGATTACACTTGTAAGTTTTACTTACGTAAGTAGGGACAAAGCTATTTGCTAGAATGAGATAACGATATTCATATCTCATTCTGTAGTATAGCTGTGTCCCTACTTACGTAAGTAAAACTTACAAGTGTAATCCTGGCCTAAGAGCAAATTTAGCCATCTCTTATAGTTTCAAGTAAGTACTGTATTCTCACGTACATTTTAAATTGAAACTAGCTTTCCAATGGGTGTTACTGCTTTTATGCGTGATGAGGCAGATATACCACAATACAGAGGAAAAAGCAGTTATACAGCGCATATATTTTAAAATCATGGAATAAAAGCGCAAATTTCAGTCTGTTTGTTTAATTGACTACCTATTATGACAGTCACCATTCAAGTATTTAATAAGCAATACATTATAATTTGCTTGCATGAATTAAAATAACGCACAATTTTCCCGGAATCTCCGATCGTGGGTCAATCGCGACATGAGTCACTGCAGTCATTGCAGAGCATGAAAACAACTGAATGACTAACTCATATGTAGGCGGGCACAAGAAACCATTTCAGGAATGATATGAAAACTATTTTTTTTAAAGCGCACTATTTTTGGGATTGCGCAAACTCGGATTACACGCATTTAAGACCAAATGAAGGTATTAAAACGATTTCCAGCCTGCTGGGAATTAATTTTTCGAAAAAAACGAATTTGATTCGCCTACTCAATGATTACTGGAGTTGGTCTCCTATTACTTGCAAGCATAGACAAAGAAATAATAATCGACCGAAGTGTTGCAAAATATTGTAGGCTGAAATAGATGGCGCTGTACAGTCGCATACATTATGCGGTATATATATAAGTATATAACTAGCAGGGCCGCATTTAGAGGTCTGATCTGGAGGCCTCGGGGCAACAAAGGAGTGGAGGCCCCCGGCCCCAATAGTTATTTGTTATACAAAGGTGCAAAGTTGTATTTTACCCGCGAGTGTGGAATTGAAACACGAGCAAGCGAAAGGATTCTATAGTTGAACCACGAGCGAAGCGAGTGGTTTTAAAATAGAATCCTGAGCGTAGCGAGTGTTTTAACACACGAGAAGTAAAATACATTTGCACCCGTGTGTAACACAAAACTTTTCCCCTCACTATAGCGAGGAAAGTGCAACATCCACAGGCGTTAGATCATCTTCATCAACTGGAATCACTCATTTTTTTACGATATTATAACAAGAAACTCTCAAAATTCTGTACTTTTACGTGAGAAGTTTTAAAGTAAAATGTTTGTTGTCAATGTTGACATTTCTGACGTATGAAATGTCAATGATGCGTTTTGAAATTGCATTGACTTAAGTTGTGCGTTCAGAATTATATTTAACATAATTATTAAAAAACAAACGTTTATTATGGAATTTTAAGGTTTATGACTTAAAATCATTAAATAAAGCTAAATCTGGTATTTTTTATTAGCAGTGATCGGAATAGGCAGAGTATAAATACCTAAACTTGGTAGAACAAAGTCATAAAGTGGAGACTGCCTTGCGATAACATTTTTTTTCGGGACTAAAGTCCCGGAAACGTACGGAGTAAATAATATTGTTATAAATACGGTAAAAAACAATGCATTCCTCGTTTTTGTTCAATACAAGCAATAGGCGTAAAATAAAATAACCAATTTGTTTCTGCAACTTTCCATATATATTTCTTAAATCTAAATACACACATATTGTCAATTAAATATTAGTTGCGAATATGATCCTGATTCTGACGACATATACTTAGATTTAAGAAATATACATAATCATTATTATTATTTTTTTATGTTATAAGCTTTATTGAAAAGATGATAAATAAAATTTACATTAATTGTATAAAACAATCATTGTACGTCGCGAGACATATTACAGAGAACAATAGTATTTTATACAATCGTGATATAATAGAGAGCTTTTCAGTCGAGTACCGTGTTTAAGCAACGAAGCTTGCTGAGTTGCTTAAGTTAAGGTACGAGATTGAAAAGCTTCCCCACTAGTGGATAAAATGCGTTTTTCCCCGCTTGTTTTAAAGGATAAAAGACTGCTTTCCGAGCTAGTGAGGGGAAAATTATTTTTCCGAAGTCTCTATTGTGTGGGGCCCCTCCTTTGTGGAGGCCCCGGGGCTGTAGCCCCGATTGCCCTCCCCTAGATCCAGCCCTAATAACTAGAAGAATATTATAATATATGCTAAGGTTGGAAAATCTAAGTACTACAAAGGCGTGCAGCGCCATATCGTTCAATATTTTGCCCCGCATTGTACGTCTTTTATTATTGGGTAGGACGGGGACAATTGAAACACGTTATGATTGAAACAAGTCAAATTTCTTGAAAATTACAATACCTATGCATGTGACGCAATACTCAGGCTATGCGGTCAGTCATTCTTAAATCCTGGACCAATAGCGCTCAAGCGCGAGAGCAACGTAGTAGACTTAAGAAGCCGTTCAAAAATTTTGCGGTATAAAGTGAAGGTGTGTTCGCATACTTTTTCATTTATTTTTTTTACTTATGTATTTTGACTACTTGAATTCTTTTGGTGTTTTGGATAGGAATTATGAAATATTTTAACTGCCATTAAACAGCGATGGTGTGTTGTTTGTAAAGAATATTGGTCCTTGAAGTAAACCATGTGACGTGGGGACGGTTGAAACAACGTACTTGGGGACGATTGAAAAGTTTCAAAACTTTCAAACGTCCCCGCGTTTTTCACAAGTCTTACAAATAGTTGATTATTGACATTTAGACTTTTTTTTTCAAAATAATACATGCGTTGTGAAAAAGGGAGTGACAGTGATTTTATTATAGTCATGATTGAAACATTGTTATAATTTAAACTTTTGAGTGTATGAAATACAATTATATATTTCTACAAAAAATCCTTATCGTCTTTGATTAGGCTCTATGTATAAGGTAATCACAACAAAGAAGTCTAGATGTCTTACATTTTTTTTTGCATCCCTATATTTGAACAAGATCTTCAGACGCAGGTAAATTTTGAAATGTTTGTATTTTTTTGCGAACTTCATTTGATCTCGTTGAATACCGTGATGACTATCTATATGTTAAAAAAGATTAGAAATAACAAATTATCTTTCATTTTGCTGAATATATTAAGGTTTTTCAAACGTCCCCACATAGTGTTTCAATGAACACACCTATGGGGTCAATTGAACCACTCTTCCACATTCTCTTTAATTCCCTATCATTACGTAACAGGCTGTTCAAACACATTTTAATTAAAAACTAAATAAATAGCCTTTAATAATACAGGCACATACCCTTCTAACTGTAAAAATAAAATAGTTACAGGCGGTTAAACATAGTGTTTTAAACGTCCCCGTCCTACCCTATGTGGTTACGAGTTAGCTAGGTACATAGAGTAACTTATACTAATAATGTCCTCCTCGCCGTGTCCGACGACGGCGACTCCAACCGTTTTTAATGGGAAACATGGAACGCTCTAATGTGGCTTGCGAAGCCAAACTTGGTTTTGAAGATACGATTGCATGGTACGCAATGGAGCTGGCCGGCTGAATTGTAGGTGTAGGTGTACGAAGGCTTCAGGCGCGTCTTACGGAGATGGCGCTTAGCATCCAAGTCTTCTAAGCGCTGCTGCTCGTATTGCTCTACACTTTTATGAATAGTTGCGCGCCATGCCGTTCTACACATCGCGCTTTCCTCCCAGGAATCGCTCGGTATACCGCAAGTGGATAGGTGACGCTTGAGGACGTCTTTATGGCGCAAGTACTGACCCCCCTGTTTCCTTTTTCCGCTAGAGAGCTCGGAATAGAACACAGCTTTGGGTAATCTGTTATTGCCCATGCGCACGACGTGGCAAAAACGTGAATACTACAGCGGTACTGTCATAGTAAATTTTGTAACCCCAGTAAATTCACTGCCATCTGTCAGTTGACACACTTTAAAACTAAAGATGAAAATTTATAAAAATACGATAAAATGTATTTAAATATGGATAAATGATTTTTTTTATTTGTATTAATTATTTTTATGATTTTGACCCATGTTCTTTCACTGATATGCGTTAAAATTGTTGAATTTAACAAACGAAACCGTCAACGCCATCTATACGACAGTAGGCCAAAGCTAGTAGCGCCCTCTGAACGAGAATCAATTTTTCTTGATTTTCGAGGCACGTTTTTTCCTCAGACTGTGTCCATATATTACGGAGTTATATCTATCTTTGCTAGGTATTAGATAACTGGCTAGACGGCTCGATAGCCCATTTGATAAGCGCCGGATTTGGCAGCACATTACCTGACCCTACTGCATCCGGTACGTAACAGCCACCGTTTATTGAACATGTGTCAATAATTACACGTTTCTTGTAGTACTTAGTGAATGTTTTTTTTTTTGTTTTGTAGTTAAATAAATTTACTGTAGCGTTTTTAATTTAGTTCGGCAACTCCGTTACAGCTTGGGCAAGATTAGTCCGTTGCGAAATTTGGAAAGCAGGTTCAATAAATATAATTTGTCAAAGGACTGTCTCATTTCATACATAGACAGAGAGAATCATACTATCTTTGTATTTTTACACTAGTACTAGCACTCAAAAGAAAAGGATGAGCATATTTTTTTTCTGTTCTTATTTACTGACAATTTGGTTTGACCAACTAAACTATATGTATTTTTTCGTCGATTCAGTTTTTGAAAAAAATAAAAAATGGCGGATCCATAGGGGTTCTACAGATCCACTAGTATTATATTATGTAATACTTTACTCGGCGATACTTTACTCCGGGGCAAAGACTGCTGCTATATAAATCGCAAGTCTGACCCCATATGGAGTACTGCTGTCACCTTTGGGCAGGAGCACCTGGATGCCAGCTTGGACCCTTCGACTCAGTCCAAAGGCGCGCTGTACGAATCGTCGACGATCCCAAACTCACAAGCGGTATCGAACCTTTAAGTCTAAGGAGAGACTTCGCCTCCTTGTGTGTGTTCTACCGCTTGTACAATAGGCTGTGCTCTGAAGAATTGTTTGACATGATGCCAACGGCCGCTTTCTATCACCGCACCGCTCGCCATCGGCAGGGTGTTCATCCTCACACCCTAGCACCTAAATGGTCGCGTACTGTGCGGTTTAAGAGGAATTTCCTCCCGCGTACGCTTCGGCTGTGGAATGAGCTCCCTGCCGAGGTTTTCCCGAGGGGCTACAGTATGGGGTTCTTCAAAAAAGGAGTGTACAGGTTTTTAAAGGGTCGGCAACGCGCGTGTAATATCTCTGGTGTTGCAGGCGTTCATAGGCTACGGTAACTGCTTACCATCAGGCGGGCCGTATGCTTGATTGCCACCGACGTGGTATAAAAAAAAAAAAAATACGAATACGGTATCAAAGGGACCAACATCTGAGTAAAAGAATATGGGACAAATAGCTTTTAAAAGATTCTGCTACATTAGCAAAGTCGCGGGCATAAGCTAATTAACAAAAATAATTTAGATTGATATGTGTCATCTCCATACAGTCCAGGCTAACTTTAACGATGTAACTGGGCGATCAATTGCCGAGCGCGGTGGCACGCACAATTGAAACAAATTGTGTTCTTAGAGTACTGTGTATAATAGTGGCGACCAGCCATTGCATTACAATACACGTGCGTACCTATGCGCTACATATGTGTAGTACTGTATAAAAAGGGACTGTAACTCTTACGTAGCAGAGCGTCGCATTATCATGAAAACATCGTTTACAACAGGGGTATGCGCTGACAGCGTTATAGTTTCTTTTTACACAAAACTACACTAACTCTGCCTTCCCTTATATTTTACTAAAGCGTTTTAGTCTAGTTTGCAATGAGTCTAAGGTAGCCTGGGTTCAATTCCGAGTATGAGCACATCCATAATTGTGTAGTAAGTAAACAATCATTTATTTATTATATATTGGCCATGAATAATTAATTGTTAGTCGGGTTTTTATTTTGTATTGTTGTTAAGTACCCATAAACAAGTTGTATAGAACTGACTGTAATTGTAAGAGGAAGTTTTTTAGGGTTCCGTACCCAAAGGGTAAAAACGGGACCCTATTACTAAGACTCCACTGTCCGTGTCTGTCACCAGGCTATATCTCATGAACCGTGATAGCTAGACAGTTGAAATTTTCACAGATGATGAAATACATCATGTTGCCGCTATAACAACAAATACTAAAAAGTACGGAACCCTCGGTGGGCGAGTCCGACTCGCACTTGGCCGGTTTTTTTTGTGTAAGATTGTTTGTTTAGAGGAATCAATCTCTGCAGTTCAGACGCTGCACGTGTTTTCTTTAGATTATCCTGACATTCCTGACCTTGTATGTGTATTAAAGCTTTCCTGGCACATTTGGCCATAAATGTGAATGTGAGAGTAAGTGCTAAGCCTCTGCCTTCCCTCATTTGCAACCCAAAAATTGCTTTGACTATTACACTTGGACAATAATTCTATTTTAAGAATATTTATAGTGCCCAGTAACCATTAATATTGAAGTAATCATATTCATGATATTTCTACAACACTATAATTTTCTATTGTTTATGATTCCATTATAACTTTATGATTTGTTTATTTTTTTGCCATGTCTGTCCGTATGTCATATACATTTTTTATAAATTGTATAACCTTTTAATTGGCAGGAGGAGGCTACCGGACAATTACATCAATTAAATTTGAAGTTTGATTAATAAAATAAAATCTAAATTCCAACAACTCAAAAATGATGTATGCCACTTGAAAGGTTAAGCATGAGAACAAAAACAATTTGAGTACAATCATACAATTTTATTATTTTTCTTATATTGTGTAACATTTCTGGTATGAAAAAGAGAACTCAAATGCAGTAGTGAATAATACAGTTACAGTAACTTTATAGTTAGATAATAAATAAGGCATTAAAACTGTACTGCACACACAAAAACAAAAACAGTTCATTTCCTGATTAATTGTATGATAATATCACTATAATAAGGTTTTTAACGTAGTTAACCCATGGAGCGCCCTAGAACCACACGTGTGATACTAACTTCATACTACTGTGACACACGGGCGCTACACGGGTTAATAGCCGATGCTAGCTTCATAAACTGTCAATAAGAGCATGTTAAATCATTTCATTGACCTAAATATGCACTGGTAGATAACCCTTCTATTCATAATATCTCCAGCATAAACATTGTGTAAACGAGATTAGAGGTCAAACCTGTTCTCGTACATTAGTTCCGTGATGAGAATTGAGATTGCATGGAAGGGTAATAAGTGTTAAACCAAACACCTTTAACTAAACAAACTGAAAACATTGTCACTGACTAACTAAACAAACAAAGATTCTGTCACACTGTCGCAGTAAATAATCTTTATAGTTAGTGCTAGTTAAATAATCACAGACGTACTATAAAAATACGAAAAATATATACGTAAATGTCTTGGATAATTATCTTGTTTACCTCATCACGGTACCATGATGACGATTATTGAAGAATGTGCATAAATACCTTCATCGCAGAGTCCCATGTTTTTATTTGTAGTCTTTTTTCCTGGGCCGTCACTCCTGACTTCTTTAGCACCCAAGTAATTGTTATTTTCCACACAATTAAACATTTATTTGGTAACAAGTATTTCAACAAATATGTAAATAATTGACAGCTGCTGCCAATTTGACATCCGGAAGTATGTCATAGTATGTATGTCAAAATATAGTGAATGAAAGAATGAATGGTTGTATTGGGTTGCCATAACAAAAAAATCTAAACGTTTCCTTTTAGTGACATCTAGCGGTGAGTAGACAAACTGTTGTACTAAAATGTAGATGTTTTATACAAAAGCATAGATGTCGCTGCAATAAGAAAAATCTTTTGTCGTATACATACAGGCTGCTTTTGTTATCACCATTCACCATGTTATCACTGACCAAACTGAGGAGTAAATATGTCGGTCATACTGAACAACTTAGTAGGCTTCTGCACAAATCACGCAAGTGATATTTGGTGAGGTTCTTGGTAGGTAATATGTAATATATTAAAATGTTGGCTTCAATCTTCAATAGCGGCGCATAGAGAAGTTTATTAAACCTCCTAATTAGGAGGGTTGATATTAATATGAAATTAAATAGCATACTTCCACAACAGAACTTACTACAGGATGTATAATTCTGCCCACACGTGTGCCGTAGTGGGCCGCCGTTTTTTTCTTTCGTTTCACTTTTACAACTAGTTCCCTTAAAGGCAACGAAATAACATTATTAAATGAAAATAAGTTGGCAATGTAATTTCTATTATTGACTCTATTATGTGTATTAGCCATGCTATGAGTTGCATTGTTAGGAGCCAGTAGGTAGGTATTATTTACTTCAGTACCTTGGGGCAGTTGACTGCAATTAGCTTGATCATTCCGAGTCTGTGGCGCTAGCGTTGCGTTTATTTCTAAGAAGATTATTTATTTTTATTATAGATACCCAATTAGAGAAAAATACGCTTTTTCACATCATCTATTCGAAAAAGGGCTTTTTCTTCCCCGCTAGGAGGGATCAAAGAGGCACTTTTCTTCTCTGCTAGGAGGGATCAAAGTGGCACTTTTCTGTTCTAGGACATGACTTTTTTCTTTTTTGCATACAATTTTTTTAGGTTAAATAATATTTTGGAACAACAATTTCCTCGTAGGTGATGTAAAAAGCAGTATGTGTCACATGGTAGCAAAATTATTTCCACCTTGGGCGTTATAACACTTGGATCCCTCACTACGCTCAGGATCCTATTTTAGAATCCCTCGCTACGCTCAGGATGCAATTATAGAATTCTTCGCTTCGTTCAGGATTCAATGTACGCCCTCGCCGTAAAGATGTCATTTTACTCCCTTGTGACACAATCTACTATTTCCGTAGGTATCTGTAGTTTTTCAGATATAAAACGGCCTTTATTAGACATGGGAAAAATTAAGCTAGCCACAGGAAAAGCCATGAAGGCAATTAGCATAGGTTAGGTAGTCTATTAATGTGAGACAAAATGTTGCTGACTGCTGCCTTTACACGTGTCTTTCATTAACAGTAGGTATTTTATTGTTCATGCAAGCAACGTTTATCTGTTGTGTGTTTAAAAGCTGTGTATTGAGCGTACCTATTTAGGGGGCATCCATTAATCAAGTCATACGTTTTTGCGTAGTTTATCTAATTGTCTAAAGCTCTGAAATTATTTTTCATTTCTCATGCTCGGAAAGTGGGTCGTTGTTGTTCTAATAAGTGTGCAGAAAATGATACGTTTCTGCACTAGAGCATTTTACTTTCCCAGTACGTTTTTTTCTTTTACTCATAGCATAGGAGTTACATGCGCGTTGCCGACCCTAACACTACGCACCCTCGTTCAGCTCTGGCAACCTTACTCACCGGCAGGAACACAACACTATGAGTAGGGTCTAGTGATATTTGGCTGCGGTTTTCTGTAAGGTGGAGGTATTTCCCCCGTTGGGCTCTGCTCTAGATGACATCCGCTGTCCTGTGCCCTACCACACAAAGCGAGATGTCATTCACAGTGCCCATACCTCTCCTTCGGACGTAGTTTAAGGTCATACCCGGGTCCGGACGTAGTTTAAGGACACACCCGGGTCCAAAAAGCAGTCCAAACGTTAAGCAATTAAAATTTGATATTAAATGGATTTGTTGTATACCTAATTTCCATTCTGATATTTATCGTGATACTTTTACCTAAATTGTTAATTGAAAGTACCCTCAAGAAATACTATAAAAGTATATATGTACTTACTTAGTCATGTTTTTTAAATACACATGTATATTTTACTTTCCTCGTATTCGAAATGAAAAGTAGTGTTTAACTCGGGTGGAAGGCACTTTTTCAGTTTCGGACTATTGGCGCTCTCGCTGCGTTCGAGCGCCAAACTACCTCTGCAGGAATGGGTGCCTTTCATCCCTTGGTTAACAATCGACTATTTCTTACTTTCTAATATTGTGTCTTCCTACGAATCTCAAGTCACAAAAAATATCGTTACCTACAAACTTTCAACCCCTTTTTCCGCCACCTTTATGAATTTCCAAAAACGCTGAAATTACTTTTCTTCTTATTTTATTTTATTTTCTTTATTTATTTTATATAATACCTTTTTACGAAGTCGTTTCGAGTTCCTAGCTTAAAATAATACTTGAACCAAATACAAACTTTCGTTGAATTTCTCGAAATCGCTTCTTATCTCTTGTACAAATTATAAATGTAATCTGGTGTGCAAAATTACAACTTTCTAGCTTTTGTAGTGTCGGTTCTGCGTTGACGAATCAGTCAGTCAGTATATATAAATATATAACTAGCTGTTGCCCACGACTTCGTCCACGTGGATTAGGGGCTGAATTTTCAAAAGCTCTAAAATTAAGTATTTTTCGTAGGTATTTACTTTGTAATATTTTCTCTCCCTTCTAATTTTAAGTCCCTACTCAAATCGTTCCCGTTATAAACTTTCAACCCCTTTTTAACCCTATTAGGGGATGAATTTCCAAAAACGATGTTATTGCTTTTCTTTTATTTTAATATAATACTTTTTTTACGAACTTTCATCCCCTTTTTAGCCCCTTTGGGGGATGAATTTCCAAAAACGCTGAAATTACTTTTCCTCTCTTTTAATATTAATACCTTTTACGAAGTTTCAACTTCCTAGCTTAAACTAAAATTTGAACGCCATACAAAGTACACTATAAATGCAAGTGTGCAAATTTCAACTTTATATCATTTGTAGTTTCGGCTCTGCGTTGATTAGTCAGAACACGGACACACGCATTTATATTTTAATTTATATATATATAGAAGATATAGAGAGATACGCACGCATTTATATATAGGTATAGATATTATATAATTGTAAAGAATTAAATATTTGAATTAAAAATAAGATTGTTTTTCTACATGTACCCACTGCTACTGTTTCTAATTTAGTGGTTCATACAGAAAAAAATAAACGATAGTGTCCTTGATTTCCAGACCGCTTCGGCTAAAATAGTCGTTTTATAGATGCTCTATTTTCTATTCTTATTTCTCGATTTCCACGTGTAAATATGAAAGAGAGGTAGATGTTTAATGTGCTAATACTAACACTAAGTACCTCTACTTTAATTCTTCGTGATACTCTCTATCTACAAGTAATAATTAGAGACAGTACACAAAAATGCATCATATATCCTTGTTATTACTGTAGGCAGGCGGGTAGGGTACCGCAAGAGGTAAACTGAAATAGACTATACAAGTTGTTACGACTATACGACTTGTTATATAAGTTGTAGTAGGTACAAGTAATTTCAACCGAACTTAGGTATAAATATGTAACCTTAACCTTAACCTACATAACTACCGTTAAGCGCTAGGGTCATGGAGGCTATAAGGGAGCCAAATCTCTATGTATGAAAAGTGTCGATCAAAAAACAGTAATTAGGCGGCGCCACCATACACCGAAATACTACCAAAAACAACCAACGTAATTTGGTCGGGTTATTTGTTGCCTTATATGTTTCATGTTATACTCATGTCCCAGAGCCTAACTAGCGCCACCGGAGAGATTAGGAACTATTTTTTTCACCTCAGCGGCTCGAACAAGCCTACTTTCGTCACTCCCTGGAGTGAGGAAAGTGCGACTTTCCTCAATCCAGGGAGTGAAACAATGTAGCTTTTTAATTTAGTGAAGGCCATGAACTTCATACTTTTATTACATTTTTTTTATGGTATTTTACGGTACGGTCCGCTACGGTCCGGTCCGGTCCGGTCCTTTAATATGTTCTCACTATTGAGGTGAAAAATTATGCGTGCAACACGAGAGCAAAGTTATTTTACATCTCGTATTTTTGAGTCCCTCGCTCCGCTCAAGATTCTACCTTAGAATCACTCGCTTCGCTCGTGATTCAATTATAGAATCTTTCGCTTTCTCGGGACTCAAAATAAACACTCGCAAGAAAAACCGACTTTCCTCTCTTGTTGCACAAATAACTATTAAAGCTGAAAGCGGTCACTTTGCAACAATTCTGCCATAAGAGATTGGCATCCTTTTTATACCATCCATAGCTAGGGTAATCAATTTTTATGACGGTGACTGTACACTTATATATATATATATATCTTTACTTGAAAATAATTGTAGTGTATAACTAGCCTTATGAACCGATTTTGCATGTACAACCAGCCTTAAAGTTTGTAGTCTATGATTGTTCATTATTTTAGTATGTGGGTATTTTTGCACATTGTAATTTTTCCTAAGTCACCCGTTGACCACGAACGCTGTAAAGAGTTCGAAACGTCGGGATGTATTATAAATTCAATATACGCGATATAATCCGTTTTCATAGTTTTATTTCATGAGTAACTAACGCGGTAACCGAAGACAATATTATGTACACTTGTTTGTCACCGTCGTTGTATAAAAAAGTTGAGTTGACACAAAATAGGAAATATTGTCATTTGTGGCATTCCGTATTACACTTCCATCCTTATTACCTACACTGGAATTTTCCCCTTTTGTGGTCCTATGCTTTAGGTGTGGTTTGGGCCGGTTGTTTCCATCTGAAATTCCAACAGAAATTCTAATACGAGTAGAAACGTCCTTATTGCAGATGAAGCATTTACTCTTTCTCTAATGGAAAATCACATTTTGTCAATAAGTTGCTTTCGCTAGCAATAGTAATAGAATAGAGCAGGTTGACCCAGTCTGAAATTAGAATTTAGATGGTATTAAAATAAGCCTTGTTGACTGATAAACATGGTTCTTACTCTTACAGATACAACGTACGTACCTACCTACACGTTGCAGAATTTATCTTAATTTTATTTACTTATACTTTTTTACGAATCTAGAGGTCAAGCAAAAGAATGTTACATTAATGTCCATCTGGTTCTCCAAATCTTAATTTAACTACGACAAATCCTGATGGTATAGTCAATTATTCATCTCACGACCCTGACAATCTTGGGCGATTTTATTTTTATCTCCATAACAACTCACTGTTCACATACAATCCGGGTTCCGGGCCAAAAGAAATTTTAAACGCCACTTTGTCTAAATTTCTTCTCTCAACAAAGCAAATATCACTTAATTGCCTATCATTCGACGTCATATAAGTACCGTAGGGGGCAGAAGGGACGCGAATGTTTTCTGTTAGTACTACTTTGATTTTCTGGCTCAGGTTGCTTTAAGAGTAATTGTATTATACTTTTAGACATATTTATTTTTATAGTGGCAACACCGAGTAGCCAAATTATAACGTTAAAAAAACTGGAATCTAGAAGTGAGAGAGGTGTAAAGCCGGGAGCGGAATCAGGGTGGCGGGGTTCGACGTGTTTCCTCTCCGTCGCAGTGTAGGCCCTCTGTGATCATGCAAAAGAGGAGCGTGGAACAGACAGCGGATCAAGGCAAGCTAATCCGAAATACACAATCCGAAAGGTTTACCCCATACATTTTTCCAGCTCACCCCATTGCTATCCCCTATAACCTCAACTACGGGGTGACGTGGTATTTCGCACTATTTTGTACTTGTCGTCAAAATTATGAAATGAAACGACAGATAATGATAAAAAAATTAAAATTCACACGGCCGGACAATTTTAAATGTATAAAAATCAACGTGCCACTTGTGAAAATAATTTTTTATCGAGGTTTGAAAATCTGTTTTGTCCCTACTCACCCCATTTTACGGTACCTACCTAATGTAACCTATTATATAGATACCTAATATTTTCGCTAAGGGGGCGTTCAAATATTACGTTACGCAATTTAGGAGGGGGTCTTGTAAAACGCTACGATGCGTTACAGGGGCCGTAGGGGGGGTTGGAACAAGGCGTTACGTAACAACGTATTTTTTTAATAATTAAAATACATACACACACGTAATCACGCCTATTTCCCAAAGGGGTAGGCAGAGACCACTTTTACTGATTTCCTCTTTTACTACCTACGATACTTATTAAAAAAATATTTTTAGTGACTTTACATTCACTACGAGTAAAGCATGCCCGTATACACACTAACCCCATTGTTAGGACATTGTTCAACAACTTTAACACAAGAGTTAGGGAAAAATCTATTGTCTTTAGCATTAAAGAGCAAGAAAATTCAGTTTAAGGTATCGTAGGGAGCCCCGATTGCCCCCTACTATACTTAGTAGGGGGCTGTCTATTACTTACGCACGGCGCGGCGCACATGTACCCTTTCGCTTGCTTGAGCTGAGAATAATTCTTGGAACTTGTTGCGCGAACGACTCACCCACCCCGATGGACCTAATGCAGATCATGTTAATCTCTACAATCGAACATACTAGGTCATAATGCTTCCACCACGCTTCCTTGCATAACCAAATGCATAACATGTTTAATAATACAGCGGTATAAATATCGGTGACGTCAGACGACGAGTTTTTCTAAAAGGCCGCAACTGCACAGGTGCTGGTAATACGTCCGTCTTTGTAAGTGTGCGTGAGAAGTTGGCAGCACTCGGAGCGCTGCAGTTGGCAGGGGTGCAGGTCGTTCAATGACACGGTCGTTACAGCGGAGTGACGCGATCCATTCATACCGATGTAGGCCTTTAGATAATCGTTATCATTCAATACCTACTTATGTGAAATATAACAATATGCTGGATCATCATTTGACTGTGCCTGTACGAATAGTCCCACTCCTGGCTACAGGAACACCTCCTTTTACGAACGAGTGTTAATATGGGCCCTAGAAATTTGAGCACCCAGTCCTTATTCAGTTCATTTATTCATTATATTTCAGCGGTACTCTCTTCTTCCTCGCGTTATCCCGGCATTTTGCCACGGCTTATGGGAGCCTGGGTCCGCTTGACAACTAATCCCAAGAATTGACGTAAGCACTACTTTTTACGAAAGCGACTGCCATCTGACCTTCCAACCCGGAGGGGAAACTAGGCCTTATTGGGATTAGTCCGGTCCGGTTTCCTCACGATGTTTTCCTTCACCGAAAAGCAACTGGTATTGATATAAGTATCAAATGATATTTCGAACATAAGTTCCGAAAAACTCATTGGTACGAGTCGGGGTTTGAACCCGCAACCTCCAGATTGAAAGTCGCACGCTCTTACCGCTAGGCCACCAGCGCTTTTATATTTCAGCGGTACTGCCAGGAAAAAAAAAGACACTTGCTACGCACGATCGGTTTTATTTCAGAAGACTTTTGTTGGCCACATTTTAGTGTTTATGTATTTCTAATTTTACGTACATGTATCACTATATAGTTACTAACTTGGAGCGCATTCCACTAGTCTGAATTACACTTATGACATGGCTATCATAAGTTTAATCATTCATATTTTCCACTATTAGATTGACGAACCAAATAGGATCGTTAAATACTTTTGATGATGAGTAATGATAATAACAATGCAAATCGTAGTTTTAAGACACGAAAGTACCTATCGTACAAGTCGTACAGAAAAGGCGCCAGTTTATCGTTTACTACCGGCAGTGAGATGAAATAAATGTGACTGGGAACACCCAAATATTCCGAAATACGTTTTTCCGATTTTTATAACCACGATTTTCATAATCCCGATTTTTTATAAGTCCGAAATATCAAAATTACGATTTTAAAAAACACGATGGACTAAAATCACGAATGTGCTATTTCCGAAATCTTAAAATCCGATTGTCACTTGACCGAACACTTAAAGTTCCGATTATACACTTTCCGAAAATATTTTTTCCGAATTCCTAAATTCCGAAAAATCTGTCCGATCGGAAATAAAATAATTCGGTATTCAGAAATTCGGTCTTTTGTAAGATCGGAAAAATGAAATTCGTGATATTCAAATAAAGACTCACGTTTTACTTTAGTAATTCAGTATTCAGAAATTAGGTTTTTTGTAAGGTCGGAAACATTAAATCCGTGATATTCAAATGAAGACTCACGTTTTAGTAATTATTACGGGTGCCTGTCGTGCCGCATCGTGTTAAATTCGGCATCAAATATTTTTGGCATAAAAATTCGGCATAAATAAATTAGGCAAACCCGAACTGTTGCCAGAAGTGGGTTAGGTTAGAACTGCGACCCCCAAGAAAACGAACTGTTCCCAGAAAAGTGGGTTAGGTTAGGTTAGAACTGCGACCCCCAAGAAAACGAACTGTTGCCAGAAAAGCGGATTAGGTTACGTTAGAACTGAGACCTTCAAGGGAAATAAAAAAATTGGGATATTTAAAATAGGAATCAGATCAATTCGGAATAAGGGCAATTCAGAATTAGTGATTTTGAAAATCGTAAATGTTAAATACGGCGTTTGTCACTGTCGGAATTGTTATACTTAATCGGAATTATGTGGTTCGGAATTTAAAATTTCGGAATAATGGCAATTCGGAATTCTTGATTTCAAAAATCGTAATTGTTAAAATCGGTTTTGTCTCCATCGGAATTGTTATAATCGGAATTATGGGGTTCGGAATTTACAAAATTTGGCTTTTTGGGTTTTCGGAAATATAAATCTTCGTGATTTTCATCATTCGTAATTACGACAGTCGGAATTTTGATGGGTCGAGCATTTAAAAATCGGAATGATAAAATTCGACTTTCTAAAATTCGGAATAAAAACTTTCGGAATTATGTAGTGTACCCCTGCATCTGAATTTGATCTGAATCTGAAACGTCAGGACTACCCCGACTACCTACTACAGTTATGATTATGACTACCTACAAGTCAGTGTAAAAATATGGGCGCTCTTATGTACATATTTTTGAGTAAGTTGTATGCACCCATATTTTTATACTTTGCTGTTTTTACATACCTACATCCTGAAATTATGTTTCAGAGTGTATCTAATATTACTTAGGAACCGGTATTTGTATATAATTGAGGATTATAGTATTTAGTGCAACAGGTACATACAAATATATTCGTATATTCTGCTGTCAAAATGCGTGTAAATGCTGGCGCTAGCAGGTATAATGATTCTATGGTAATTTGCGGCGCGGCCGCGGCTCAAGGCAAACCACTGCACAAATCATCGCAACGACGGCTTCTTACCGGTAATTCGACTACTTTAATTCTTCTTCCTCCTTGACCTTTTTCCCATTTACTTGGGGTCGGCCTTTCTTGTCCTTTTCTTCCATAATACACGGTTTTTGGCTATTTCAGCGTCTGTATTAACATCTTTCATGTCTTTTTCGACTGTCGTCAGCCAAGTGGCAGGTGGTCTTCCACTTCCTCTCCTTTGTGTCGGCAAATTTAAGGCTTGCTTGACCATTAAGTATTTGAGGTGGTGGTATAGGTGGGGTTAAAGAGTAAAGAAAACAACAGTCGGTGATAGAAAATTGTAACAAAATAATATATGTAAATTACTGGTCAGGTGTGGTGCAAAATAGCTACAGAGTGGGAGCCCGAAAACTCAAATCGGGGATTTGGCAGACCCCGCCGGCGATAGCGGGATGAACTAGACACTCCTTTTTAAAGGAGTGGCCATCAGACACAGCATTGGAAAGAGATCTGTGGAGAAATTGGGGGAGGCCTTTGCCCAGCAGTAGGACACGTAAGGCCCTAAATAATAAACAAATAGTAATAACTACCTTACTACCTAAAATCGTTTGCTAAATAAATACTTACGTATGCAACTAATTTAAATATTTGTAACTTACGTAGAGCGGGTAGAGTCTTTTAATACGTATATTCCTAATTAAATGTTATTCAATACAGATTGTTATATACCTATTCATAATAAAATAAGCCTTTTAATTACGATATATGTAAATATATCGTAATTTACATTTATAAAATAAAAATACTAAATTAGGAATGTACTGAAAAACAAATAGTAGGTAAACAGTTACGGCCACGTTTTATTAAATTATCTAGCTACCTATAAGATCCTGTTTATATAATATAATATTCAACGATAATAAGGCAAAGGCGTTAAATGGAAGGAAAAACAAATGACTAAAGACTGATGTTTTCATGCTGCATTATCTTCGGCGATTGCATCAAACCGTCCCAAATAGATACCGGCATTAAGGTTTGTATGGCGCCGCGTGGATACGTAACATTAGTTATTTTGATATTTCATCTCGGATGTTCACTGGCCTGTCTATCCACTAGTTTACTTCGTTATTTTTGATGGTGGGGTAGGCAAAAAATAACAAACAACCGCGTGGCCGATTGACCTCGTTGGCCGAACCCAACAAACAACTCCTGGGGACCGATTTTTGAATTTCGAGCGCTTGATTTCGTGGGGCTCCCTTTAATATATCTCCACTACTAAGGATTTACAACAAACGAGACGTCAATACCACTAGATTCTCAATTTCTATTGCTCGTATTTCAAAAATATCAATTTGCCGTTTTCCACAGATTTTCGAGTGACGAAATCGAGCGGTCGAAATTAAAAAATCGGCCCCCTAAGCGAGAACTATACAATACTTTCGTGCGACTTTCCTCACTCCAGGGAGTGAAACAAAGTAGCTTTTTAATTTAGTGAAGGCCATGAACTGCCACTTCATACTATTATTACATTTTTATTCTGTGTAACTCGAAATACATTTTAACCTTTAATATGTTCTCACTACTGAGGTGAAAAATTATGTGTGCAACACGAGAGCAAAGTTATTTTACATCTCGTGTTTTTGAGTCCCGAGAAAGCGAATGATTCTATAATTGAATCACGAGCGAAGCGAGTGATTCTAAGTTAGAATCTTTAGCGTAGCGAGTCGCTTCGCTCGTGATTCAATTATAGAATCGTTCGCTTTCTCGGGACTCAAAATAAACACTCGCAAGAAAAACCAACTTTCCTCTCTTGTTGCACAAATAACTATTATTGCACACCTCACGCAATGTACGGTTTAAAGGTCCCATTTAATAGTTTTTCGTAAATAATTCTTAAACGGTGTCCTATACCACCAGTGTCAGTTTGATGTGGTATTTTTGCGATACCCTGTATATCTATTTTGTAGGAAATTTTATATAGATTATTTACACACAAGACAATTTTTTGCTTTATGAGTTATTTAGGAAAACTAAAAACAAACGACATAACAAATTATAAGTAACTATCCCACTTTAATAGTTATTTTCGATACAAGTGCGGAAAAGAGGAAATTCGAAACGAGTGGCGATAAATTAAAGGGGCCCACTGACTATCAGTCCGCCGGACGATATCGGTCTGTCAGTTGTTCGGAACTGTCAAATTTTTGTTCTAACTGACAGGCCGATATCGTCCGGCGGACTGATAGTCAGTGGGCCCCTTTAAACACGACCGCAGGGAGTGTTTTTAATCGACACGAGTTGCGAATTAGCTTTTCGCACGTGTATCGAACAACGTTTTTACAGTACATATGGCCCTTTAAACTTTCTACATATGCACGAAAAGTGCACTTTACGCACTAGTGCGAGAAAGTAGCACCATATGTACTGTAAAATATTTTACTGTAAACCGTACTGTAAAATATGTACTAAACCGTTGTTCGATACACGTGCGAATAGGTAATTCGCAACTCGTGTCGATTTAAAACACTCCATGTGGTCGTGTTTTAATTTATCGCCACTCATTTTGAATTTCCTCTTTTCCGCACTTGTATTGAAAATAACTATTGGAATATTGATCCTAGCGAAAAAGTGTACTAAACTTTTTTTGTAGAATAAATTATGTAGATTATGTAATAGAACATTTCTTGCTACGGGCCACCGTTTAAGATTTTTTTACGAAAAACTATAAAAAGGGACCTTATCTTGTAAAAGTATTTATATTCACTCAGGCCGAAACACTCATAATTAAAAAATAAGTTCATGCAAACGCAACAAAATAATATAGATATGTCACATTCAGCCAAATGTCATTCCTCTTGTGACCTGACCGATCCTAACTTCTCAAGGGCGATCAGATCCAAATGCGTTTCAGTGCCAAAAGAAAAACAAAACCGCGACTCGGTCTTATGTTTCACATGTGTTTGTTGGACGATATCAACCTTCGGTTTATAGAAATAAGGTTGATTGTTTAATATTAAGAAAGATTTATAAGAAATTCAGTCTTGACCTTGTCCGTGACCCGAGATAATTTAAGTAATGTTACTCCGATTTTATATGGAAAACGAAAACAATATTCTTTATTACGATCTTCAAGTGGAAATCACCGTGAAATCACCTCTACAATAGGTATTAAGTTTTGAATCAGTTTATATAAGTATTGTATCTGTAAATGAAAATGTTAACGAAAAAAACACTATGATTTAGAAGGTTTTAAAAAAGAAGAATAGCCTGTGATTTATTAAGAATTGTTTGGAACTATTACATAATTATTATTATCTTTGCATCACACTTGCTCGAAAAATACCTTATTTCATGCAGGCAGGTGTACTGATGGACAACAGTTATTTGTACAACAAGAGAGCAAAGTTTGATATTTCTTCGAGTGCTTATTTTGAGTCCCGTGCAAGCGAAATATTCTACAATCTATAATCTTGAGCTTAGTGAGGGACTCAAAAGCACACAACTTTTCACCTCAGCAGTGAGAACATATTAGATAACTTGAAAAATGTAATCCTTCTTCATCACTTATTCACTCAGTTTTCATAAGATCGACTGATACAACACAAACTTAGAGGATATAATTTAACCAAACGGAGTAGCCATTAACAGGCGTTCCCCTTTGTCGAAAATAGGCGGCCAATGGTCATACCCAATGTATGGACTGACGTTTAATCTGACATGGCTATTTTTACGTTACGTATACATTTGACGTGCCCCTTCCACGCAAAAATCGGTAGACTATCAGTCGATTCTAGCAATTAAGTTTAATTAAAGCAATTAAACACAAAAACAAAATGAAGTAAATTTCAGTAAAATAATATGGAAATAACGAAGATCAATTGACACTTCAATTGCCTTTTTTTGTAAAAAAAAAACTAAGATACGTTCCGAATTGAGGATACTTATTATTTGTCAACTATAGTAGAGATTATTATTTGTTAAAAGTAGAATTTATTTTCCGTGATAATCTGTGAATTCTTTTTTAAGTTTATTAGTTTAATTGTTCAATAAAATAAGTAAAATATAGTGTCTTTATCAAATTTTTAACTTTATTTTCATTTATTAATTATTAAGAATTTTCTTATCCACGAGATGTATTGCATGCATGAATATATGATGAATATCGATACATTTGTACGCAGACTAGTAGTCGAGTGAAAATTTTACAAGTTACCATACAATCAACGTACGCAGTACGCACCGCCCCAGGTGCCGTCAGTCCTGTAACTCCTGTGCAGATTGAAATGATTGAATACCGTCATCTTGCTTCTAGCGGAAGCCGCTCGACACCAATTACAAAGAAAAACCGCAAAAAATTCCCGGGGGGGTGGCAAAATGTTTTTTTTTTATGGAATAAAATGGCCGAAATGTAATGTGATATATTTTTAGAATCGCCTCAAAAAGCCCTTTCGTATGATACCACACACGATAGGTTTCCCCCGGGAATTTTGTTTAGGAACTGCGGGTCAAAAATTTTGTTTTAACCTCTAGTATGCGTGTGCCAAACAGCTAACCTGTACATCGATTTGTGGTTTTTTAATTCGAACGGCTTACACTATTATTCTAATACTAACTACTTGACCATTTAAGTGTCCACTCTTACACAGCTGTGCTTCAGTAAACTACCTACCTATCGATTTTAAACGTAGCAAATTATTTGGCAGTAATCTGCGAAGATACACAGTACGTTTCCCACTTGTTATCTGATAATAGCGGTTTGTGACGTTGACTTTGATAAGTTAATGTTTGTTTTCTCGCATGGATACGTACTGAAACTCAGGCAGGACAATAATGTAAGGTGTTTAAATGTAATGTAACATCAACATACTAGGGCTAGCTAGTATTGTTGTTATATGTGGCGAAGCGTAAGAAAGTACTATTAATTTGCGGAAAATCTTTATTTACTACTTGACACTAAAGTGCATATGCAGTGCAGTGACAATAATCCACTGCCTCGGACGAGACTTTAATTCCCGACTCCGGTACGGGATAGGATAGCCTAGGTCTCGGGCTCTCGCTTTACTAACTTCGATTTTTCCATTTCAAGTTTTCTTTTTTTCATTATTTCGAAAACTTTTTTACCTGAAAGAACCTAACCTAATTATGCAGAAGGGTACCTAATACGTTAGTATCTCAAATTCGGCTGTGGAATGAGCTCCCGAGCTGCCGAGGTTTTCCCGAGGGGCTACAGTATGGGGTTCTTCAAAAAAGGAGTGTACAGGTTTTTAAAGGGTCGGCAACGCGCATGTAATATCTCTGGTGTTGCAGGCGTCCATAAGCTACGGTGACTGCTTACCATCAGGCGGGCCGTATGCTTGTTTGCCATCGACGTGGTATTATAATAATAATAATGAGGCAGTGGATTACGTATTCGCTTTTCTTTTTTTTATTAAATTGTTAATTAGCAGTTTAGGAAAGGATAACAAAATTGGTTTGACGTTAGAAAGAGAAAATTGTCAGAGGGCGGGTAATGAACGAATACGACCGGCGCTGGGGGTCGCAACCTATATTGTTTTACTTTAGACCGTTCATGAATATTATAATAGGTCTTTAGCATTTCAATACAGTCCTTTAATATTCCTTTGCAGATTAAAAAGCAAACACGTACCAACAAAAATATAAAAATAGTTTAAGTAATTCCCTGTATTTTTCTTTTAAAGCAAAACAAGGTTTTTAGGCCGGTCTATCAATTTTAAGTCATCATCTGTAATATTTTTCATTCCTGAAAATTAAGAATATTGGTAAAATACATAAAAATACCAACTTTGAAACACCCGTGAACTATGTTAGAAAGGTTCTGGGCGATCACCAGAAATTAGTCTTTAATACCTATTCTCATTTGGGTGTAGAGCGGGAAGATAATATAATTTTGGGTTTTCTGCCTATTTATGACACGTGTCATAAGCAAAGTAGCTAGAAATAAATTATAATACTTAACATTTAAATTTAGATAAACTCTTCACCTCGATTTTACACACACACCGAATAAGTACAAAAAATAAAATTGTTGTGACTATAGTGAACAAAGAGAAGCGTCTTTAAGGTCACTTTCCAACCAGATAATAGGCAATTATGAAATAGGTCTTGTTTATAACGTTTCTTAACAACTTACAAAATGTTAGACAACCATATTCTGGTTGTCTAACATTTTGTATGCGAATTGGAACCTCAAATATTTATTTTTATTAGGGGAACTCGGCGCCTTCGACTGGACAGAAACGGCTTTGGACAGAGTAGCATGGCGGTCCTTGGTGTCGGAGGCCAAGATCCACTTCGGGTCGTCGCGCCACAGCAGTAGTAGTAGTAGTAGGGACGACAACGCGCGGCGTGGGCGAAATGTCAACTTTCGGGATCCTTTTCAAAGGTAGGTATAGTATGAATTTTCTCAAATGATTTTTACGCCTCAGACCCTAATCTGTTAAACTAAAACCTTTGTTTCTTTTGTGCAGCGGTTAATACCACCGCGGGAAAACAAACCGGAACAAACTTATTTTTACTGTTAGAGTTTTGAATGATTCACGGTTAGTTTCACTAGACTTATATTGACCGGGATATAGACCGTGATTACCTTTTGTATTATTTGTGAGCTCCCGATATTTCGACGCAGTTACATGCATCATGTTCACGGGTGACTGAAGATAGCGGGTGGGTGTCAAAGTTGTGTAGACAGCGCTCTGTCTACCCTCATTCAAATGTAATCACGGTCTATATCCCGGTCAATATAAGTTTATTTTTACTGTCCTATTTATATGGTTCAAATTCAAGTAACATTTATCTGACACGCCACACAGGCGACCGAACGTCCTACATTACCCAAAGTCGCGTTATTTCAGAATGAGCTACACATAAATTTGAACCTTAATACTATCACGATAGTTGCTATTTAACGACATGTTTGCTTTGGCACGCGCCAAAGGAGCCTCTCCATAAAATAAACAAAGGCTTTTGTTTAACAGATTAGACCTTACTATACAAAGTAAGGTACATTTTGTTTGACAGACTTCAACAGTCAGAATAACTAAGGTATTTTAGGTTTCGTGGCCGCCAATAGGAAATTTTACTTATTACCTAAAACTGCAATAATTTATATTATAGTACCATTTTAAAAGTGAGTTCTATACACTCACAACGACAAGACGTTAACTACATACCTATCTACTTGTTGATAATTTATCTGTCGTTTTCGTGGATATTATAGTGTCGATTAGGACATCCGGGAAGGTAAATAATATCAATACTTTGTTATGACTGCAATCACCATTTTTAGGGATCCGTAATCGACTTTTTTCGCTAAGTCCGTCTGTCTATTCGCGACTTAGCTCACTGCTCAGTGATCGTTAGTTACCTATGTACTTGGGTTATTTTGAGGTTTGGGGTCGTGGTCCTAAATGTCAATGCAAAACAAATTTCCCCATGTCCTCAACACTCAAAGCACTCAACTATATGGTGAGGGGTGTCGATGAAGTTCTTATGAATAAAATACATAACTTACATAAAGTAAAAGTAAATTAATATTATTGAAAACTATTTTTGAAAATTGAAAGCCGTTTTTGACTTGAAAAGTCCTTCCTTCGTAGTAAAACGATGTAATTACCTAAGTGCTGCAATGATCCTTCCTTGGCTTGTTGATTTCCTCTATAAAAAACCGGACAAGTTCGAGTCGGACTCGCCCACCGAGGGTTCCGTACAAATTTAACCTTGTTTTCCAAATTTAGAGTTTTGAGATTTATCCCGTATTTGTAGTATAAGAAGATATTAGCATCTTCTGTCAGAAGAATTTAAATAATGTTCTCCATCTTGTATGTACTAATATGTATTAGTTTATCTTTTGTATATCATATAAGTATTAGTATTTAATCATAATTTTGTTAGTTTACGTTATTATGTTTATATATATATATACATAATATTTGAATTTTTTTGGTTCTATTTCTCGTTATAATTTATGAATCTATCCTGCACCAACATTTATGTCTCTGTTTGACCTAATGGTTGACTGGTAGAGAATGCCTTTTGGCATTAAGTCCGCCATTTGTACATTTTTCTTTGCTTGTGCAATAAAGTTTAAAAAAATAAAAAAAAAATAAGATATTACTTGCCAAATTTCGTAGTTCTAGGTCAACGGGAAGTACCCTATGAATTTTGATTCCATTGAGTGTCAAAATATATGTCTTTTGCTTTGCGACAAACGGCCGTATCTTTTTTTTTACGTTGCTTCATAAGTTTGATTTTTTCATAGCTTCAAGGAACCGTAGACCTGAGCATATTATTATGGTTTAAATTTCAACTCGATACCTCCACGCGTTCCCGAGATAAAGGGTCTGGACAGACAGACGGACGGACAGACAACAAAGTGATCCTATAAGGTTTCCGTTCTTTCCTTTTAAGGTACGGATAACGGAACCCTTTTAGGACTTAGTACAAAAAAGCCCCCTTTTAAGTCAGCCTATTGTGACAGTGTAGTTACGTAAAAGTTTCCCAACTACGGAACCCTACACTAAGTATGGCTCGCCATTCTTCGACAAATATTACACGTTCTTTATTTATCTTAACTTATGAAAAAAAATATTGAACATACATACCTATACAGTTGTGTGCAATATAATAGCAGTCAAATACGAAAATGAAAATTAGGGGAAATTATTTAAAAAAAAGGGGAAAACTATAACTTTAGAATAATTATACTTATTGGACCTTTTTTTATAATTCTTCTGCATTACTTGACATTTTTCCAAAATTTAGGCGGTTTCCTGAGCCAGAAGGCGAAAAATCCCCTTATATGATCATGTTTTTCTAAGAGGCGTTGATATTTGTAGACGTAGAAAAAATATATGTAGTTCTTGACTATATTATCTTTAACAACATAGCTTCCGATACACGAATTATGTATGACACTTCGCTCGATACAATTAATTCCCAAAGTAACCTCTAACTCGGACTTTTAATCCTACTTTACTCGGTTATTTATTATGTGATACTATAAACAAAAAAAGGAGAAAAAATAATCTTAACTTAAATAGTAATTTCATAGCTTTCGAATTTCGATATTGTAAGGTAACGTTTTTAAAATAAAAAAAATTGGCAAAATTCGATCAAAATTGACACTTGGCGCGTATGATCTTTCCCGTTCTTTCTTGCAAAATGTGACAGTGACAGCGGCAAACCGATGGAACGGCCTTAACCCTTGTGTACCTTTACTTAAATATTGTTGGAAGTAAAAAAATATCATGAAAATCGGTTTTTTTACTACCTCGCGGAAATTCTTATAGAAACGTAACTACCTAGCTACCTACGAAAAAATACAATTGTCTACCTACTATAATTGTAATTTAGAAATAAAAAAATAAGACGATCTTCGAGGCAGAGTGTACTAGTAGTCCATCATTCGGACTGTTGTTGATTTTTGACCGACTACTTGGTTTGTCATGGGCGGCATATCATTTAGAGCAAACAAACAAAACCAAGTATTTGTTTAAAAATCACCAAAAAAGTCCGAACGATGGACTACTGTGATATGTTAATACTGACTTGTGTACTATGTGTATGTGTATAAAATGTCTATTGGTTTCACAGTAAAAAATAAAACAAAATAAATAAATGAACAATACAGGATTGTGTTTAAAAATACACTAAGAGAGGGAAAAACAAAAAGAACTTATCAAATATACAACTAGACAACACACTTAAACTTAAAACTAAACAAAAACAAGTAAATCAACACTTAAGACTAAACATACGTAATCGAACACTTCATCCACAGTATAAAAACACCCTCTCAATAAAAACTTATTAATTTGTGTTTAAAGATATCTTCTTGAGATTGTTTTTAGTTCTACAGGTAGTTTGGTAAACAATTTAACGGCCTGGTTCTTGCACAGTATTCCTCTATTTTTGATGATGGACGGAAATTAACTTTTATATTTTTGGAGTGCGACACTTAACGCAACTCTCCTGTTCCTCATCAAGTCTTGAGCTATGCTGTTATGCGAGATCCGTGAGTAACTCTGCCACGAAGATCGTCTTATAGAAAAGTTTTTTTTTCTGGATGATATGGATTTAGATGATTGCAAATAATAGGCAAGATACTAAATTACAATTATAGTACACAATTGTACTTTTTTCGTACGTTGTTACGTTTGTATAAGAATTTCCGCGAGGTATTTAGTAAAAAAGCCGATTTTCATATTTTTTTCACTTCCAATATTTTTTAAGTAAATCTTCTTCTTCTTCTTCTTTTAAAATTATGGCTTCAGCCCAGTGGGACTATTTCGCCAGTATCAAGGTATTGAGAGGTTTACAAACGACAAAAATTGTACGGTTGTACAAGACAGTGTACGGTGATTTGTTAGCTCTTGTAAATCGATAGCTAGTCTTTACAAGAAGCACGTGGACTACCGGCCGTTGACTCCAAGATGGTGGTTAAACGCGCTTCAAAATTAATTCTCCATTCACTGCACACTACCACATTAGTTTACTGTATAATAAGCTATCGATATTACACTTTAAACAATATTAATAAGCAAAAAACAAAGTAATTAATCACGATGCTAACTATCAAGATGGCGCTCGAACCGGAAGTCCTTTTAAGTAAATATTACAGTTAATTTTGAAACAATGTCAAGTAATGCAGAAGAATTATAAAAAAATCCGTTAAAGTTATAGTTTTCCCCTAATTTTCATTTTCCTATTGACTGCTATTATATTGCGCAGAACTGTAATACCTACTCTCGCGTATTCGTATACAAAATAGGTAGCTATCGGTGACTAGTTTTTATTTTTTGTAAAATCTGACAGTAAAAAAATACTCGTATGTACTATGTACGTTACGTACCTACTTTTCATAAACGTAATCGCAAATTGTTTACAGCAACATTATGCAAGACAAGATTTATAATTTTTTTGATGGTTACTTGGTTGGTATTTTTTTAGTTAATCTGTTTATTGATTGCCGACAACATACGGCATCGAAAACATCTGAAGTAATACCAGTTTAATCCTACACATTACAAGGTTGAGACAGTCGATTGATAAGCAACGTAATATAAATTATCAATTTTTACAACACTTACCGGCCTATGGTGGTCGTGTTTTAATCGTCTGTTATCATGGACTTCGCGTTTTTATAATTATGTATGTAATTTAAGCGCGAGTTGCAAAACGATCAATATAAAATCGCAACTATCCTATACCTACGCTAAGCACAATCGAATCTAAATAAAAAATTAAAGTGCACGGTAAAAAATATATTTAACTAATCTACCTAGCAATAATATCGTCATCGTTACCATCATTTAATCACCGGCCAGCAGCCTATCCACTGCTGCCCCCTCTACTCTCATTGTAAGTGCATTTAAAGAGGTTAAATTGAATGCAAATTATTAAATTCGTTAGGTAAACCAAGAAAACAAAAATTAATCTAATATCTACTTAGTCAATAATACGTAGTTAATATTTTTCTTACTTATTGAATATATTTTACTAATTTCGGGAAAACGGATCGCCTGATGGTAAGCGATTACCGTCGCCTATGGACACCCAACACCGGAGGGATTGTAAGTGCGTTGCCGGCCTTTAAGATGGGCGTAACTTCGCTCTTTTCTTGAAGGGTTGAAGGTCAATTAAATAATCTGGGGGCACGGTAGTGCCCCCGCCAAGACGAGGCAAGCGAAGCGCAAGGGCACTACCTACCTTTTCTCAAAGCGCTTCGTCATTTTTTTTAACCCTCATAACTTGGGTTTCGATAATAAACAAAATTCTCGGGATATCTCTTCAGATTTTAAAATACCCCGATTTCGACACTCACTCACTGATGATCATCAAAATTCTTAGGATACTTCCTGAAGTCCTAGAAAGCTGAAATTTGGTATGTAAGCTAGTATTACGATACAAACAACAAAAAAATCCTAAAAGATGGGATTTTTACCCCCCAACCCCTGAAACTAGGGGATGGAAGTTTGTATGAGACTTCCGCAAGTTTTGATGCTAGAGGTCTGAAAATTGATATAGGGACTCCTTATTATAAATAATAAAATATACGTATTTCAGGATTTTTATTAAATCACCCCCTTCCTTTAAATTAGGGGATGAAAGATTGTCATAAATAACCTACAACAAGTAGTAAAATCCCACCAATAACATTTTCATGTAAAATGTTGCCAAGACGACCATATGGCTCGCATTGTCATAAAGTTATCAGATATCATGTAGAGCCAAGCTTCTAACTACTTTTCACTTATTACTTTTCTGTTATACAATATTCTTCGTTTGAAGCCAAAGCTTGTAGAGTTAGGGCGTGTAGAGATAGAAGCTTGGCTCTACATGAGATCTGATAAATTTTAACAATGCGAGCCATATATTATGGTCGTCTTGGCAACATTTTACATGAAAATGTTTTTGGTGGGATACACTTTACCTACTGTGACACAGAAAAATCGCGAAATTAGCGACTCTACCTACTAGAAGTAAATTACACAATTTGATGCATATTTTTTTCAGGCTCAGTACCTATTGTCGACGGGTCAGGTGGGGTAAATATGAGACACGGGTAAAAATAAGACACTAAAAAACGTATTATATATCATTCCTATTCCATTTTAAAAGAAGTCTACACAAGGCTTCTTCTTCTTCGACTTTTCAAATGGAATAGGAATGAAGTAATAGTACATTTCGATGCTAGTGCGGAAAGTATGTCATTACTTCACGAGTACCGAAATATCTTGCCACTCGCCTACGGCTCGTGGCAAGACTCGGGGCGAGTGAAAAATAACATTTCCGCACGTGTATCGAACGACGTTTTTTAATACAGTTGCGAAAAAATAAGAAAAACAACAAGTAAGGAATTCGAAACTTTTATATTATTAATTCTGTGACATCATTGACCCGCTGAACCCACTTCAATGAAAGTTTTTTTTTAAATGCATTTTCTATAAGACAGAAACAATTGTAAATATAAAACATTTACTATTATTACCCAAATATCGTTAATTACGATTATTTGTGTATCGTATATTTATAAAAACAATATCGAATGTTGCCTTTGGAAACTTAAAGCAGAAAGAAAAAACGTCTCTTCTTTGACACAGGCGTTCCGTTCCATTCAGACAACTTATTAAGAACGGTTTTTAAAATAGACGTATTATAATGATGAAGAGGTAAGTAATAAAATATGCATTAACAGTAGGTTTTTATGTTGATTACGACGTTTAAAGGAAACTAATATTAACACTCCTACCAATAAGTAGTCATGAATTGGAACAAGAATAAATTAAAAAAAATTGGAAAGTAAAAAGCACTAGTTCGCGAAAACCAACTTTCCGCACGCTAAACAGCTACGTAAAGTAGCACTTTTTGAGCAACTGTATTAAAAAATAAGTTTTTGAGTGTTAAAAATGTATTCTTATTTTTTGCCGACTTACCCGTGTCTTATATTTACCCCACCTGACCCTACCGTAGAAAATACATCCAAAATATACAATGTATATTGCATTGTATATAGATACGTATTCAAAAAACATAATTTAACTCTTTCTTTTGGCTTCGCTGTAGTTCAGTTAAAAGGACTGCCATTAATGTTTGTCTCTTGGACTCTTAGCGCCACTTGCACCATCCCACTAACCGGTTAAAGCACTAACCCAGTGTCAAATTGTACTAGTACTCATGGTAACTAAAGGTTTAACCGGTTAACCCCGGGTTAGTGAATGGTGCAAGTGGTCCTTACATATTATTATTTTAAGTCTACGTCAAGTTTAGTGTATGAAAGAGCAATTTATTAGGCCCGTCAAAAGATTTCAACGCGATCGATCGATTACATAATATAAGTACCTACCTATTTAACGAAAAGCTAAATTTGACCGTTCGGCCATGACATTGCCATGCAGTGCAATAGGCCTCTAGCTAAGTAATTAGCTAATTAGCGTACCCTGGGGTTTTGGATGCGGAATATGCGGATTCGATTTCGTGCATTTATAACTGTTTATTGTAAAATATTTACCAAACGATGAATTAAAAAAAGGTAGTAAGTTCCAAACATTGCAAAAATAGTTTTTACAGTTTTTAACATGGTTTGGCGTTTGGCTAGTGTAAAACATTCCCGCACCCAAAACCCCGGGGTATGATAAGTAGCCAATTTAATTTAAGTTATAAAAATGCTTTAACTTTATTCGCGTAATAACAGACGCTCCTATGGAGGCTAGTAATCAGAGTCCATAATAGATGATTAAAATTCCCAACCTCCTATATAGATTTCTATCAATAACACATTTTGAACCTTTGGACGAGTAATTAAGGTTTAATTTAGTACACGACCGGCGAGCTAGGCCACCTCGTTAGGCAATTGCTGCAATTCTAGTTGTTAGGTTCTATGATAGTGCATCACAACATAATTAATATGTGATGGACAGTTCTCAAGGGGACTATTTACTACAGAGAAGTCTGCACGAATAGTTTTTTTATTAATTCGAGTAGGTCATGAATGTTATCATCATCTTCCTTGCATTGTTCCAGTTTTTTGCCACGGCTCATGGGAGCCTGGGGTGATGGGATCCGCTTGGCAACTAATCCTAAGAATTGGCTTAGGCACTATAGTTTTTACGAAAGCGACTGCCATCGGGCCCATGAAGCAATAAAGTCTGTTGAAATTGTTAATAAAAAAAAAACACCATAAAATTTAGACTAAATTAATCTGCAGTTCTATGTTTAATTGCAATGCATGTCTACATAGTCTTAGGTTACCTACGTTTTAATTAGTTAGTCGTCTAAAATTATACATGTTTAACTACCGAGACGAACATGTGATCCTCGAACCATGAAATGCAGAAGCTCAAGCAAGGTCGGAAAAGCCAAGCCAACTCACGATCGCGGTTTCAGACTCCCAGATCGGCAATTGTAAAATTATTCTTTCATATTTCTAAGTAGGATGCAGTCCTGTTACAGAAATGTATACGTTGTTTTAAGCTCTTTAAGGACCTTGCAACAAATCGCATGCAATTTTAGATACTTTATTGCGGCCAAATATGACGCAATGTGACGCATGAAATTATCGGTGAGGGTGTAGATGTACAGGCTAAACTACAGGTACTTTTTGCCAATTTCTTGCTGGAAAACTGAGACCAAATAAATCGACACGATGTCGTTTTTACTTGTTTCTGGGTAAATCACGTGTAACTGCACTTGACTACCAGTTAAACAAGTTGGATGCACGATGCACCGTTAAAATTTTGGGGTGCAGTGTTAATTATTGCGGTCAGTAAGAAAAGAACCGATTAGTATCTATGGGTTTTTACTTTCTGTCTTCCTTAATTTTGTAGTTAGGTTACGCACAGATTTAGTGTTCACATGTCTTTTTTTTTTAAACAAATTATCCACAATTTTGATACTATATTATATAGGTACCGTAAACTATGTCGGGACCAGTTTTGGGTGATGTAGGGAGGGACACTCCCAAGTCACAACCAGAAATTCAACCCGGTACATGAGGGGATTTTTTTGTTTTGCTTTCAGTGTATGGCCTAGCCTAATAGCTGTTAATAATCATGCATGTATTCGCAATTAATTTAAACACTATAACGAAAGCCAAATTTACTATTGAATAAAAAAAAAGCTGTGTCTTTATAGCTTATAATGTTGGCGCTACCACTGTTACTTAACACTAGTATACATACCTACCTAGAAATCGTACTAATGTATATCTTCACTAGACTTATATTCACCGGGATATAGACCGTGATTACCTTTTGTATTATTTATGAGCTTATTTAATCTTGGTCTATAGCCTGAATCCTGAATCATTCAAAACTCTAATGTATATCTTAACGACGATTCTAGCCTCCTTACGACCCGCGTCCTACAAGTAGTACATTAGGCCTCAAATAACTTTTGACTCTTTGTCAACCTGACAGAGTTAAATTTAAGCTGGCAAATTTTGAAACCGGGTCGTCAGGCGGCTAGTGCTTCTCATAGATGCACAGTAATTTAAAATTCCATTAGCATCGGCATGTATAAACTCGTCTCGCAAGGTCAATGTTGTCTCACCGAGTATTTGCAGAAAGCTGTCCTCGAGCCGCATGGTGGAGGAGAGCAGGTAGTCCGTCCCCTCCAGCTCGCTGGGCACCATGACGTCGCTCCTCATCGTCACCTCCCACTCGGCCACCCTCAAACCTTTACACGCACTCGTATCGAACGGAACACTACCAAATATTTATGTTACATAATTGGATTATTTACATCACAATATATCACTGTTTAAAGCGCGGCGTGTCGTTCGGCTGCGAGTCTCGTAATTAATCGCGGCATTAGCTCGCGCGCGGCGCCGACAACGGTTCACGTGTGGCCACGATAAGGTCCGCGTCCGCGCAGTGCCGGTCGGTGCGGTGCGCGCGGCCGCGGTTCGCGCTCTGCCGCCGCGCGTCAGCTGATTCGCCCACTATAAATAATATGGAATTATTTGGATGCAGTTTAACTGTTAGCTAACCGGTGTCCCTTACGAGTCACGTGTCGATGGATCATCGTGGGGAGACAACCTAATAATTCACGCTAATGCTAGGGGTATTACTCGCCAAATTAAACAGTTATCGGTTTAATTTATGATACCTTATTAAATATAACGACTCCATCGATAATTCTACCTTGGTTTATGAGAGCGATGGCAATAAATAACATTATCTACATTCTAAAAGATCAGTAAATAAAAAATAAAAGATAAGCAAGCCTACTTACAACATACAGTCTATTATAAATGTCTAAATAATTTTAGTGGGTCTTGTAGGCTAGGTACTACATTTATCCAATCTAAACAATTTTTTTTAAATAGATAGGTATATATGTACTTTAATGCCTTCAATTAAAAGCATAATAAATAATTGTTTAGCAAAAATTTAATTTTTGGAACAAGCTTTTATCTCTGACTGTACTTTTCTTTCCACACACAATTAGAACACAATTTTATTAGGTTGCGTTGTTTTATCAAAGAGTTCCTATGACCACCTCCTGTCTCAATCATCAGATCAGCTCGATAGTACCATAATACCCCTGTTGAACGACAAGAAAATGGTGAATCGTGTTGGATGCAGGGCAAATGCAGGGTGCCTAACCAAGGTGACAATCGTTTGAGTTACGATAACGATATGCTTTGTGTCTCTCTATCACTCTTCTATATTAGTTGTATGCTGGCTTCGCGCCGTTCTTCTTCGTAGAAGATAAATAACGCTTGAAAAAAAGTTAAAGAGCCAAAGCACGTGTCGAATAGAGCTTCTTCGCAGAAAAGAAATAACGGGTGTCGAACAGAAGCTCTACCTAGTTAGAACAGAGCGCCTTTGTAGAGATGAGGATGACTCGAGTCGAGTAAAGCTCTTATGGAGGAGACAGCACGTGTCAAATAGAAACTTGTAGAAAAATATATCGTGCATAAGTTTAATATGTATGACGAATAAAGAGGTTTAGTTTAAATGCCTTTTATGTACCTATGCGAGCCATGCGATTAGAGGTTGTTGTTGAAAATACATGGTTAAGTCACGTGTCGATTCGATAACGTTATTAAAGCGATGTAGGTATGATTTTTATGAGATAAGCAAACACCGATAAATTATCTCTCCGCAAGGATAATACATAATAATGTATAAAGTAGAATCCGCTTATAATTACATCGAAGGGAAGTGACAAATACGTCATACTAAGCGGATGTCATATAAAGCATAGTTGATTAACTTCTTATTTTTATTAATTTTTACAAATGAATTTCAAATTCCTTTGTGAGATATGAGTTTTATTAACCTTGTACCAATTATCAACTTGTCACCGAGAATCAAAACTAATAGTACATTATGATACAAGTGTGCTAAGTTGGCCATTACACACGAGGCGATATTGTGCGCGCGAGCTGCAAGCGAGCGCGCAATAAGAAAGCCGATGTGTGTAATGACCAATGCACACGCGTTTCATACGACGTTTTTCAACACACTTGCGAGAAAAAAAAGAAACTTTCATATTAATCAAATTTTAATAGTTAAAACAGTTAGTATTGTGTGTTGCATCTGTCATACTGCCGGCCGCCCCTCGCCCCGGCCGCGGGCGGCGCGGCGGGCGGCCGCGGGCCGCGCACCGCGCAGGCGGTCGGGCGCGCCGGTGCCCGCCAGTCCGACCAATTAAAGAAGGCTAGGGAGCCTAAGATTTATTCATAATCATAATAATAAGTATGTAGAATTATAGGTCTACAAAAATACAATGGGATAAATAATTGGCTACCTAAAAAAAAACAACTAAAACTAAACTTAACTAATAATGAAAATCCCTAAAACCTACCTTCTAAGCCTAGGCCCCTCGACATTTTAAATATTTTCATCACACTTGCTCGGAAAAGATCTTTTCCCCTCACTAGCTCGTAAAGTTGTCGTTTATCCTTCAATGCAAGCGGGGAAAAACGCGTTTTATCCTCTAGTGGGGAAAGTAATTTGACCTTGGATGGAGCGTGTTTAAGTAGCTTGACAGATAACAAAACGTAAAACGCTCATGATAATGGTTCGTTCGATATTAATTATCATTAAATAAATGGTTTGAGAATCTAATAAAAAATACCAAATTTAGCTTTATTTAATGATTTTAAGTCATAAACCTTAAAATTCCATAAGAAACGTTTGTTTTTAAAATAATGATGTTAAATATAATTCTGAACGCACAATTTGAGTCGATGCAATTTCAAAACGCATCGTTGACATTTCATAAAATAAAATATAATATAATAAAATATAATTTAGACTAAGTATTATTTAAGTAACTATGTTGCTATGCCCTAACGGGTGCATGTTGTAACCTAAGATATAAATAAGACCTAATGTAAACACATTTATGCAATAAATGATATGACTATGACTATGACATACATCAGAAATGTCAACATTGTCAACAATTCTTTTACTTAAAAAAAACCTTTTCTCACCGACTCGCGTAAAAATACACAACTTCCAGAGTTTTCTGTTATAATATCGTAAAGAAATGAGTGATTTCAGTGATGAAGATGATCTAACGCCTGTGGATGTTGCACTTTCCTCGCTATAGTGAGGTGAAAAGTTTTGTGTTACACACGGGCGCAAATGTATTTTACTTCTCGTGTGTTGAAACACTCGCTACGCTCAGGATTCTATTTTAGAACCACTCGCTTCGCTCGTGGTTCACCTATAGAATCCTTTCGCTTGCTCGTGTTTCAATTCTACACTCGCGGGTAAAATACAACTTTGCACCCTTGTATAACAAATAACTATATTTCATGCAGGTGTACATTGTTCCCGCGGGAGTTACGGATTGTGAAAAAATAAAACCTATAACTCCCTAGCGAGTTAGTTTTCGTTTTTAATTATGTCACTAATTCATACGAACCAAGTAGGTTGTAAGTTGTAAGTAAAATACTTTGTTTAAAGTCAAGGTGCAAGGGAGTTTAACTTTTAAAATACTGACGTTTATAATTTTATATTTTTGTTTATTTCTTTAGCGGTAACAGGGTTGTCATTGTCGGTACATGTGCACAGGTACTTATTCAACACGTAAATATATAGCTACTGTGCTATGCCTAAGGGTCAACAAACGAGCCTATATCATGCACACACTTTTTTATTTACAAGTTAGCTTCTGTGTTCTGTTCTGAACTTAGGAAACCCTACCCCTTAGCCACGGAAGAAAAGGTTCTGTCAGTGCTATGTCGCTTATCGCTGTGGGCCTGCCGCGAACGTTGATTGAATGCCTATCTGTCGCTCTCACATAGGTATGAGAGTGATAGAGAGGGAAGAGACTAAACTTCGATTTTTCGAGGCTCGTGGTTATAAGCCCTTGTAGTGGCGTGCGTTGAAAACAAACGTATTGACCTTCATCCATTAATTACATCATACGAATTTGTAGTTTTTTGACTCCTCCTTGTCACACTTGGTCACATTTGCCCCCCCCCTTGGTGTGACGACATATTTTTTTAACGAAATCGGCAAATCGAATTAAGTATTCTTAATATTTTATCAGAATATTTTAAGAAATATTAGTCATTTTATAACCCAAAACTGATTAGGAAAGAAAATTAAACGAATAAAACCTATTATCGTTCCAAAAACTTGATATTATTATTAAACTGTACAGCGAATAAAATAATTTAAATAGGACTTAAATTTTCATCATCATAATCATTTTATTCATAAAAACAATTTACTTGCCAAAAAATTAAAATATAAATTGAGATAAAACTTAAAATTAAAAATACAATTAGGTATAATTAAAATCGATGATAAAGTTAAAGTGACGCCACAAGGTTTGTGACTGCCACATCTCACATTTTCTCCCCTCCCTGCCCCTAAACGTGTGATGTAATTGATAGATGACCCTTAACAGCCAAAAAGTCGTGTTCAAAACTTCGGCTATCTTTGCAACGCGTTTTTTTTTTCACAGCCTTCACAGTCGCATAACGAACAAGATGGCCCAGAGTTAGAGTTTCGACACGGTCGGCACTACACGACGATAACCTGTGTATATTTATTTAATTTCCCAACCATTGAATATTTTGCCACCGAACACCACCTCTTCAAACCAATCTTCCATTTGACACGTTCCAAGCTGTGTCACGGTAATGTCTTTACCTAGACTGATGAAAAGCTTCATCACAATGGCCCTGAGCTGAGCAATACGGTGATACATCATTTCTCAGTAAACTTACGTAAGTCTTCGAAAGTACACAATTCTGTGGTGGTGCACCTTCGAGCTAAATACCGGATAAGTGCGAGTCGGACTCGCCCACCGAGGGTTCCGTACTTTTTAGTATTTGTTGTTGTAGCGGCAACAGAAATACATCATCTGTGAAAATTTCAACTGTCTAGCTATCACGGTTCGTGAGATATAGTCTGGTGACAGACAGACAGACGGACAGCGGAGTCTTAGTAATAGGATCCCGTTTTTACCCTTTGGGTACGGAACCCTAATAATCTGAAACTGTGCATCTTCAAAATAGTTAGCACGGCATCTGCAGTGTTTTTCTGTAGCCGCAGATATTTTTATCATCGTGACACAGCTACATCCGACGTCGTTTATTGTTATTACCTAACTATAAAACGATTTGATAACACGAAACAAGCCTCAAAAATATGGCCTCACTTAACGCTAAACACTGCGATTTAAAATCGTTAAAGTGCGAGTGGGACTCTAACATAATTGAATACAGGATAATAAGTAGGTTTGTAGAATGAGGATTAAACACATACATAACTATATCAGTTATTTTTCCACTTCAATTTTAAAAAAATCTTAGGGACCAGAATCAACTATTCGGATCCTTCCTTAACGCATTCACCGCTAGGCTACGGACGTAGCGCTACGTCGTAACAGATGAGTTTCCCGCTATGTAGCGATAATGCTTCGTAGATGCAAAACGACAATGTGTCATGATTAGCGCTGAATGGGTTTTAATTAGTAACTACAGCTTTTACTAAATTATCAGCTATACATAGGTACTTACGTAATTTTATGGTCGGCCGTGACCTTGTGACTACTGTCACAGTAAATCCTTATATACGTTTTGTGTCGAAAACACGCTCATGACGGCGTCCACTGTCCTATAAAGCGCCTTTACGCTTGCCTGTAACCATAGAAATATGAAATGCCTGTAACCGTTGTGGTATTAAAAATACTATACTGTATAAGTGATATATAAACGCGTGTAATTAAAACTTCATCTAGTCATGTACAGTCACGGAAGTTGAAGTTTCGAATTTATGTAATGGCATTAGGCCCCATCGCACGAGAGCTTAAAAAGCGTTGCGTGTGTGACGCACCCATAAGTAAGAGCGAGAAAGAGATATCGCTTTCTCGCTCTTACTTATGGGTGCGTCACACACGCAACGCTTTTTAAGCTCTCGTGCGTATGAGGCCTTAAGGTTCAAAAGTGACAAACTTTCAAATTCCGTGACTGTACTAACACCAACACTTTTTATATGGATGGTAAAGAAAGGATGCTAATCTCTTATGGCAGAATTGTTGCAAAAGTGACCGCTTTCAGCTTTAAATAATAGTTCCTAATCTCTCCGGTGGCGCTAGTTAGGCTCTGGGACATGAGTATAACATGAACCATATAAGGCAACAAATAACCCGATCAAATTACGTAGGTTGTTTTTGATAGTATTTCGGTGTATGGTGGCGCCGCCTAATTACTGTTTTTTGATGGACACTTTTCATAAATAGAGATTTGGCTCCTTTATACAGTCTCCATGACTTTTTAATTGACCATCTTTGTACAATCAAGTGTAAAAATATGGGTGCACACATCATACTCAAAAATATGTCCCATAGCTCTTATGTCAGCGAATTAAGAACTATGGGATATACTTTTGAGTAAGTTATATGCACCCATATTATTACACTTGATTGCACCGTATGTCTTTGCAATAAGGTCCACGAAACGTCAGTTAACTCTCTATTTGGTCTACGGTATACTACACACAGGTGTCGGTTATGTAGCGCACGGCAATAATTTATGGTTTAAATTTACAATACAAGTATTACAGCTGCCAAAACCATACTTCATGCGTTGCGAACTCGTAACAAATTTAGTAGGCAACACCTAGTTTATCTTATAGTTATCTTGACGTTGCTCATAAATTTAAACCTACTTGTATTATTTTGACAGTGGTGATCAGTACTGTATTTCAATGTATTTAATTAAAACAAAGTTTACATAAAACGTATACAATTTATTTATTTCTTACCAAGGCACATATGTAGATCTCAAAAAAAGTAAAATATCAAAAATATGTAAAAGGCAACTTATTATAACTTAAACTAAATAAAGTAATCTTACATAATATTGTTAAGGCTCTGCACTAGGGCATTTATGGCGGATATTACAAAAATACATCGTTCATATTATAATAAATATTAAGTAGAACTATTCTTCAGACTACTCAATGCTGACTATTATTTCATTCCAAGAAAGTGATTCGGGATTCCGAATATTCTGGGCCTCAAAATCTATTACATATTATGGAACGGATATAGAAAATGTAGAAATAATGTTTACACTTCTCATGCTAGTAAAGTTCGACTTAAGTCGTGCGTAGACGACATAAAGTCTTCTAGAGCATAAAGTTAAATCATCTTTTACGACCCTTACTGACTTAGCAATAAAGTCCTGCATCTGCCATACAAACTACCAGCTTTGCCGGCGCGCCTTCGACCGGCGTGCCCCACGCCCCCAACACAACCGACTACTATTTTCTTTAGTCTTGAATAATAAACCAATAGGATAGGTTCGTCGTTCGTTAGGTTGCTTCAGATGCGCGAAGGGCAAACTGTCCAGAAATAGAAGCGCGGGCTCCATCGACTCAGGGAATGAGACAAAGAATTTCAAGTATCAAGATATGCCTAGGAATTTCACGATCTGCCTGATCTTACGATCGGCCGCCGACATATCAGGAAGTAAATAAGGTAAGAATTAAGTAGTCATATTATTCTAATACACATGGCATTGTTTGTACAAGCAACTCATTTGGCACTTGGAGACTTGCTAGGCACGTGGCAGTACTTCTGGTGTATCTACCAAATATGTAAAAATAAATTGTTCATGATTTAGCTACACTAGTAATTTTAAACAATTAGTAATTTCAAGACACTACGAAACATCATAATACGAAAGGACGGAAATTTCAACACAAATACATCATATATTTCATCAGGAAGACTCGGCATGGAATCTTCCAAAGTTACGCTGTTGGTACTGATTAGATTTCTCCAATGCTTTTAATGTGGTAGACCGGACGCGGGTTATTATTGTAATCAATCTTTAGTGTGATTACATTAGTAAAATGAAAACCAGTTCTGCTTCGAACCGTCGAAATTAAGACCCTCACTCACACCGGTCACACTATCGTGTAAAAGTTATAAACTGCGAGATTCGTCCTCCTTATCAAGATAAGATAAGGCCAAGGCCTTTTCCCGGTTGCATCTTAAAAGAGCTCGAGAAGCACTCAACCACATATTTCTTCGTGATTCGAGATTGGAGTTGCAAACTCACCTCTTGATGCCAATTATAGTTCTTTATCAAAAACATTTCTTCAGTACTACAGTTACTTAAAAAACAATAAGTACTTTACGTAGCTGTAAAGCAAAATTAAAGTAACAAATACATACCTATGTATCTTATCATTATTTGCAAGTAAGAGGCACATAAGACGAAAGAGGCACGTATTTAATAATTTTAAAGCTCATAAACTTACTTATTATAACTAAGAATTGTTCATATTTGTACCTACGATCTTCATTACAAAAATAATTAACGCAACGTATTTAAGGACTGAAAATATTTCTAAATAAGTAGTAATAAGATTATACATAAATAAATACTGTTCCCTAACCTAACTACCGTATCTGAATTTACAAGGTTTAGAATCAGATCTTTTATAACTATTTCAAAATAAGGCATGTATAGTTAACACACAGTTTCCAATATAAGGTTACATGTCTTCTTCTTGTTTAATGTTTGATATCGAATCGAAATGTACGAGTACATATTTAACGAGATTCATAAGATGATTTTCGATTATATCGCAATATTTTGAGTATATCTCAAATATGTGTTCAAAAAATGAAGTAAAAAAGCATCACTTTACAATTTAACCCTGTGACGAAGATGTCAACTGACGCGTGCGGCTAGATCTCAATATCATCTTTCACCGCACACGATAGGCGTGGCATTCAAAGGGGTAAATAAAAGTTTCGTCGCAACAACCTGATATGAACTGAAATGATACTTTAAGGTATTTTAATAAAATGAACAACAGCAATATATTTACCTGACCAAATCAGAAGGCAAAACTAAATACCAAAAAAATGGTTAGTAAGTTACTATACGTATCAATTTTGCTACTGATTGAGAGTTGAGAGCAGCTACTCCGAGTAGCTACTCCGTTGGTTGGTACGACGAGTAGCCTACTCGTCGTGAACCAATTTTATCCTCGATTCAATTACGGCAAGACTACACAAAATGTGAACCACATTCACATTACAATAGTCGAAAAAGGAATTATATTATAATAATTATATTATATAAGAGAAAGACGGTACGTTCTGTGATCAGATGAATGTGAAGAATAAATAATGGAAAAATAAACCTTGATGATACAGTAATTTCGCATAGAGACAACATGTAAGCGTCTGCTGACCAAATTTTACTGAATGTAACTAAAATAAGCCTTAAAGGGGCACGATCAGATCTTACTTCCTACAGGCTAGGAGTTGTGCTTGGCGTCGGCGACGGACATAACTTCTTCTCCGTAGTCCAGCTCGTCGAAGGCGAGCTCGTCCTCCTCCTCCTTGCCGGCGGGGCAGCCTGGGCATCTGAAAACAATATTCGTTTTGTTAATGGAGGCGATGAGTGGTTTTGATCAGGTACAGCAAGCTGCAAAACTGCATGGACGCATAATGCCATGGTCATGTACTTTTGCAGTTGGGTGTACGTTTTATTTTTGCTTGCCTATCAAAGATATATAACTCTGTAATATATGGATAGTCTAAGGAAAAAACGTGCCTCGAAAATCAAAAAAAATTGATTCTCGATCAGATGGCGCCACTACCTTTGGCCTACTTTCAAATAAATTGCGTTGACGGTTTCGTTTGTTATTTAACAATTTTAACGCATATCAGTGAAAGACCATGGGTCAAAATCATATAAAAATAATTAATGCAAAAAAAACATTTATCCATATAGAAATACATATATGGTATTTTTATACATCTTCATTTTTAGTTCTAATCATGTGTCGATAGGAGGCAGTGAATTTACTGTGACTACTAAATTTAATACGAAGTACCGCTCTATCCTATTATATCCTCTTTGTTGCCTATCTTTGTTTTACTATAGAATAACAAGCAAAGACCTTTAAGTAGTTACCAGTAGGGCCTAAAATGAAACTCCTTGGTTCACAAAATAACCTAATCAGGTACTTGCGACTGTTTTAAACTCTTTGAAAAGATTAAAATCGTATTTGCCGAAAGGAGCTGCTTAGTTGTGGTATGTGTACCTGATCAATACTTAAAATCAAAAGAAAATATTGTAAAAAGCAAGTTTGATCGTGAATTGTTATTAGTTAAATAATTTGAATTTCGAATAATTTCTTTACAAATTGCAGATCAAGAAAAGGTAACTTCTAGTTATCTACAACTGCGATGCCACCCTGTATCAATAAGTTATTATTACAAAAAAAAACCATGTGACATTAATAAACCATGAGATCACATTTATGACATATCGATATTGATACAAGAATACTGTATGAATCGCCACCTGCGTGTTATCTGATACATGTCCGCGGTCATTATGATAATGTTCGCGCCGCGCCTTCACAGGTGGTCGGCACTAGACAAATACATTTTTTGTTCTTTAATGCATTTATACGTCTATAATTCTATATATGTATTATAAAAGGGATGAATAAAAAGCGAGCAAAGTTGTTTACAACTTTATTATATGGTGGTGTAGGTAGAGCATAACGTCCTGGCCACGACATTGCGCGACTGGCTTCAGCTAAGGCGAAAACCATAGGTGGGAACGAAATGTCCGATCGCTGTGTCTCGCTCCAGCCTATTGTTGAGCCGAAGCCAGTCGCGCAATGTCGTGGCAAAGAAGTAAGTCAGGTGAACTTTTCGTTTCGATTTAGACCGTAATTTTGTGCACTGCGGCTCGTTCTCGGTAGGACCGGCTAGTCGAATAAAAGCCGTTTAAAAAGCAATTTTACCATGTTATTCCTATGGTTCAAATTTATTTTACAGTTAATTCGGATATAAGAATAAGAATTGTTTATTGCCACATTATCAAGTACAAAAGATAATAAAATAAAATTACATAAAACAAGAATAAGAAAAAACAATTATTAATTTATAAGTAAGTACAATCAATTGGGCAAAGGGTTTCCAGTCTCAGCGTGTGCCGGGCCGAGATGCCCGGCGCTGGTTTTCAGACCGGTCCCAGACTAGGACGGCCGGAGGGTAGCATAATTATTAACTATATCAATTACAATGATAACATCTGTGCTCGTAATTAAGTACAATTGACGCTATGGTCATTAAAATAGGAACAATTGAAGATAATAATAACAAGTTAAATTACAAAATAGAAACTTATAACATAAAGAAACAACATGACATTGTAATAAAAACAATAACTAGACATTAGGAATGCTCGCGGTTATGTGAGTGCCTGTTTGTACGTGTGTGTGTGTTTGTGTATGTTTGTGTGTTGTGTTTGCATGAATCACCGTTGTTAGGAGGGAGGGTATCCTTCGCTCTGCTTGGCTAATAGATGTGCCTGTAGTAACCGTTTGTATTGAGTAACACTTGTGGGTTATGAGACCTGCAAATAACTGCTGTATTGTTCTAGGCCCAATAGCTACAACGCCTTTACGCCTACAACATAATTTGAGAATAACCGAAAAATAGTAAATCGATCCATAAAACAAATACTGTTAATGATAACTGTTATAAAATTGGTGGCACTTTTGAGATATGCCCAAAAAATGGTCTCATTAATAGCTATATTCTTTTGTGAAGTATGTGAGTGAAGGTACGCACTTAGCGGATTTTTATTGTAGTCCTATATATTCCTTCAAGTTTCTGCAGTGTTGTTTATCTTTCAGCGGCGGGCTATTTTCACATCGTTTGTTTATACAACGCGCATACTCTGGAGTTCATGGGATTTCAAACTTTACCTGCTCTCGTTGAGGCCGTATGACAGGCATTTATCTCCCACACACTCGCAGCAGCCGTCGTGGAACCACCTGAAAACGATAACGGAGAATAATTAATAAGCCATTTAAAATATCTCATAGTTAAAAAAAAAAAAACATCCTATTTCAAAGAAACTTGTATTACCTAAAACCACCTTGCCTTGGTAAAAAGTTACCAACTTAATTTGAATTTTTTTCAAATACATAATATAATCATTACAGGAAATGTTCTTATCTACTTAGATGAAAAACATCTACCTATAGGTTATATTTAGGTATTCGCGGGCATGGTTTCCGCAACTCCACGTCATATTATTCGCCTATTTTGCGTGAAAAATAAAATATTATTAATAAGATTTGTAAATTGTGCAAAGGTTTGCAATAATTGCATCGCGAATGAGTTTTGTGTATATTACAGGAAGGTTAAAGCTTCGCATCTCATGATGTGCGTCAAACAATACTTTGAGTATGTCTGTCCTTGTTTGCGCAGTAGTAGTCCTTGGTCTGCTTCCCCATCCATCCATCCATCGAAAACACACTACGAAAAAAGATGAACGAACTGCTATTTGTTATACAAATAGTAAGACTGTGGCATAATCTTACCGCAAGCTGCTGGCGCCCATGGACCGGCACAGCGTCCGGCACTTGTCGCTCGACATGCACTGCGCCATGTACGCGATGGTGCAGTTGAATGTGACCACGTCGCGGCTGGTCGGTTCCGCTTCCTGCTCTATGCTCTCTGTAAATGCAGAAATTTGACGTGAGTTTCATGTAAATTTACGTACCTTTCCTGGGTCTCTATTGTTTGACATAATTATTGAAAGTCATGATGTAATGATTGTCATATTATCATTAGTCATAATTTGGTTTTTCTCAGAAACGCGTAACTTTTCAGGATTGCCATAAAACAAACTTAACCTAACCTAACCTAGCTATAGGGTAACCCGAGGAAAATCCTAAAAAGTTAACGGTTTCAGAATTATGACTAATGAAAATATGACAATCATTACATTATGACTTTCAATAATTATGTCAAACAAAGGGACCCCACCTTTTCCTACGTGTAACTACGTGGTAAAATAAATCGTTAAAGGGGTTATACACACAAAAGAAAGAAGCTCAGAGCAACATCAATAGTCAATAAGCTTATTATTAAGAAGCAATTAAAACAATGATCGATCACATAAACCCTGAAATAGCTAGTAGGTAGTATCTAAATATCTATTCACTTCTATAAATTACATTCTTACGCGAAATTAATATTCCTACTTGTTTAGCTTCTAACAAAATCTCAGTCTCATGACAGTTATGACAAATGGCAACGTTAGATATGATTCAATTAGCATAATAAGATGCAGGTGCTGTTTAATTTGTTTCACCACTGTGATGTTTATACTGGCGTGCTAGGCTTATCCGACGTATCTGCGTTTAAGAACTCATTCAATTATGTAACTTAATGTGTATGAAAACAAGTAATAAGCCAGCCAGCCTGGGGCACTGGAGGCCTTGGTCATTTTTTCTTAGTATATGACATTTATTTCAGTTTAACAAGGAATAAATTGAGTGAGTTTTCAAATGCAGATAGCGTAAATGACTTGCGCGGTAGTATTAATTACCAATACATCACGCCAAATAAGTAAAAGGCGATTTATAATGCCTGAGAACTCTACGAGCAGGTAGGCATTCCAAAATAATGACTCATTTAGGGGATCACGCGGCGGGGGACCCTTTTTATTGCCGACTTGTGTGGCTTTGAGGACCGTTTGAAGATTAACCGTATTGTTCTATGCTTAATGTAATGCAACAGTTAAGTAGCTGAGGAAGTTTGCACTTATCTAATCAGTGAGGCAGAAACTGTTAGTTCTAAGAATTTGATAGTGTTTATTATGAATAGCAGCATAGGTATTGTAGGTACTTATTACTTTCGCGGAAACTAAAATTTGGAATTTGAATTGTTTCCAGCATGCACATGAAACATTTGATACTTAAGGAATCAATGTTACATGGTGGCGATATAAGTACCTACCTTAGGAATATTTCAATATCATGATATTGTTAAATGAAGTTGGATACTTGCAATACAAGTAGGTAATGCAGTAGAAATATGGTTAAAGAAATATAGACAAACGTAAGATACTAGACACGTTTGGCAACTTTCGTTGCAGGAGGATGGATGCTTAACCCTTAAATGCATAATGATGTATATATGCATCGTATATTTGATGGTTTTTTTAAATACTATGGTTTTTTTCTTTATTTTTCCCTCAATCTATACAACATGACACATCTATTTCAATTTATTAAAAAGTTATACAAAAAATCATGCATTTAAGGGTTAATGGGCTAATGATATCAGATTTAAGTTAAGGGAATCAAATGCATACTTATAGATGGAATACATTTTATCAGTACCGTAAATTCAGGTAACTATAGTCATATATTACAACTATGGTCCAGTTTTTAACGTTGATTCTTAACATGCCTTTATGATTTGTACTTGTTACATTTATTTTGGAGCTTATATATGTACTTAACATAATTTACATTTATGTACTTAACATTATATTAAGTATTTACGGTAAAAATGAACTATATTTCCATTATTCCCACCAAGTACATCAATTAAAAGTTTTGATACTCATACACTGTAAAAATTTGTATAGTGCTAAGTATCTGTGCTTAGCTTATTAAAACTTACGCAAATGATACACCAGCTGATTGTCTTTAGCAGGCCTGTACGCAGATATGTCAAGGTCCACCGGGTATGTGATTGACAGCCACCGCTCCTCTGGGTCTGGATCACTGGTCAGACTACTGAACAAGACAGGGACACTGTCGGCTGCCAGCTCTTCCACATAGGATGTCTTCGACAGTGCAGTTGCTGTGTCATTTGGTTTAGGGCACATATCTGTTGAATAAACAACTTTGATGTAGGAATAATTTTTTTTCTAAGAATAAATTTGGAATTGATAGAAATAAGATAGAAATCAAGAGATGAGGTGTTTAAAAATGCTTACGTAGGCTATAAAAAAGCGAAGTATGATCATTCAACAAAAACATGAAAATAAAAAATTATACATATGTATAAAATGTACTTATGAGCAAATGCATGGGGAACCTCAAGATGCTAGGTCTAGATGTGAGGGGCATATATGCTAGATGGGGGACAAGGTTAACTGGGTGAGTTATTAGCCCAATTTTATCCATAATTTTACCATGATCTTGAGGTATAAAAAGGATCCATAGTAATCATACAGGTTCTATGTTTAACAACTGATTCAGTAGGAGCTTGATAACCCAGGCAAGGTGTCCGGATTATCATCTGCAATTTTTTTGTTATAAAAATCACATACTTAACAAATAAAATTATTTTATGTGTTTTTTAACAGATTGCATTGATAAAACCTGGGGAAATAAATTACTAGCAGTAAAAAAAAATGTGAAATATACTGTTCTGCTTTACATTTTCACACTACAAAGGAAATACTAGTTTAGGAAAAAATCAACATGTAACATGTTTGGTGCCAGTAATGTACGTGTCCCAATATGAACAGGAAAGTAGAAGGGGTATTAAGTTTTTTATAGGTATTGGGTGAATCAAACATGCCCCTAATAACATGACCCCGATAATACATGTTTTGTCTGTTAGTAGAAGAACAGAATGCTTACCAACACAGCTGCAGCACTCGCTGTACAAGGTACTTAAGCAGCTAAAGCACTCTTTACAACATGAGCAGTCCTTCAGGTCACACTTGCATGACTGGGTCAACATGCATTTAGACACGACGCTGGCGCAAATAGCCTCGTTGCACGCGAAAACTATAGGCAGGGCCAGCAGAAGGACTCCAACCAACACTCCGCACACCTTCAGAGACATGGTGTGAGTTCCACTAAGTCGAATCAATGGCAAAGTCAACAAACGTACGTTAACACTTGTAACATATGAACATATTACTAGTTTTGAACACTAGTTAATACACACACAAACACAAGTAAATATATCAAATTCCTCGAACTATACGCATTCGAAGCGAATGACAGTTCACAGTTCCCAACATGCGTCTACGCAGAGCAAAGGATGAAAATAAATTAAATATTTTTTTAGGACGTTGTTTTCTTGTTGTTTGTTTGCTTTGTCTCTTTTTGGTACATTCAGTTTTCACATTGATCGAGTGAGAGGCACAATGGATTCGTCGTGGCCTTGACAAAATTGAATGAACGAAACGAATGAAGTAAATGAATTCAATTGATTATTGCCAGCTGAAAAATATCAAAAACTATTCCAGTGACTGAACGAAACGTCGAAAAAAAATTATTTTGACAATTTGTGTCATGTGCCTCGAGATGGCCTCGAGCCTGCTTTCAACCGCGCATGTCCCGCGAATATTTAAAATTGATACAGAGGACTTCCGGTTCGAGCGCCATCTTGATAGTTAGCATCGTGATTAATTACTTTGTTTTTTGCTCATTAATATTGTTTAAAGTGTAATATCGATAGCTTATTATACAGTAAACTAATGTGGTAGTGTGCAGTAAATGGAGAATTAATTTTGAAGCGCGTTTAACCACCATCTTGGAGTCAACGGCCGGTAGTCCACGTGCTTCTTGTAAAGTCTAGCTATCGATTTACAAGAGCTAACAAATCACCGTACACTGTCTTGTACAACCGTACAATTTTTGTCGTTTTTATACCTCTTAATACCTTGATACTGGCGAAATAGTCCCACTGGGCTGAAGCCATAATTTTAAAAGAAGAAGAAGAAAATTGATACAAAAATAATCTCGGGAAACTACTTCACAGCAATTTTATTGTGGTGTAATTTTTACATATGGGTGTTTTTACTTACAGACGGAATATCACGTGAATTTTTAATTTATTTGTATACGATCATCATCTTCCTTGCGTTAATATCCCGTCTATTTTCCATGGCTCATGGGAGCCTGGGGTCCGCTTGACAACTTTACTAATCCCAAGAATTGGCATAAAAAAATAAAATAAAAATTGTTTATTTCAGACATAGTATGTCCATAAAAATGTTAGTTACATAGGCACTAGTTTTTAGTTTTATTTGTATACGTTATACTTACTTAGATATAGGTATACGGTATACATATATTATTGTTGTCGCAGGTTATGGCGCCGGGTGAAAGTCTTCAGCACCTGACTAGTTTTCCACTCATTCGAAGGTTAGCTGGAAGAGATTCCTTATAGGGATAAGTTCGCCTTTGTACTTTCATTAGTGTAATTTATTTATGTAAACCAGTGTTGTGTACAAAAAAGACAATAAAGTGATTACTACTATTCAGCTACTACTACTATTACTTGTGAGCCCGACGCCATGCTGCACGCCCCGCCGAACTTTACACTTAGAATTCTCAGGTCCGCGGCACACAGATCAAGGAATAACCTGTCAGTGACCCATTTCTGGAAACTCGGGTCGCTGAACTACTCTTTTGTAATGTCGCCCTAGGCTCCTGGGATGTCCTAATTTGAATTACCGGATCAAGGAACCGGACTTAACTAAGAGGTTGCCGTGAGTTACAGGGCTTTAATACTTACTGTGTTATTTGAACTTGTCTGTATGTATGAGTTTGAGCCTTGTGTGTGTGTTTTCGAATATTTCAGTAGACCATGTACTAATTGTAAGATAACCAATAAATTATCTTTAGTTTTGAATTTATTTATAATTTCAGAACAACATTGTACTCTATTCACTGTACCTATTACAGTAGTCACTTTTCTGTTTACCTTAGGTATATTCAATTACTAACTATAAGAATAATAGATACAGTAATTGCAAAATGAGTGCCAAGAATTTTCTCACTCACGTCACGTCTTACTTATAGGTAGTGATGAAGCAAGAACCAAGGACAGCAAAAGTCCTAGTTTACTAGCAGTAAAACCTTAGTTAATATGTAGGTACTTAACAAATGTGCCGTTCTTAGGGAAATGCATTAGTTCGGTAGCGTTACGACATTATTACCGATGTTCTAAAACATATATATGTTACACTTAACAACGTAAGCGCCTACTATACTAAGGCAACTATTATATAATCTGTGACTAAGGTAAGTATATTTTTTCTGAGCAAGGCTCTACTCTTACCCCATAGCTTAGGTCAGTTACCTATTTTTCAGCTCAGCAGCTCGAACAAGCCTACTTTCGTCACTCCAGGGAGTGAAACAAAGTAGCTTTTTAATTTAGTGAAGGCCATGAACTGCCACTTCATACATTTTTTTTCCTCTGTATTATTATCTGTAATTCGAAATACATTTTAATCTTTAATATGACTTTAATATCACTACTGAGGTGAAAAATTATATGTGCAACACGAGAGCAAAGCTATTTTACATCTCGTGTTTTTGAGTCCCTCGCTACGCTCAAGATTCTAACTTAGAATCTATCGCTTTCTCGGGACTCAAAATAAACACTCGCAAGAAAAACTAACTTTCCTCTCTTGTTGCACAAATAGCTATTGTTGGGGTAATTAGTTTAATTGCATAGTTTGCTCTGGTTTTAAGTCTTTCAATATAGGTAGTTCATTGATGGCGAGAAGAGGCTTGATTGAGTTGATATTCGTAAGAACCGCGTAGCAACGAAAACAAATTAAACGTAAACAGAAACCTGCGTGACCAGTCTACTAACGAGTCGAAGGCCGGCCGGGCCGCGCCGGCGCCGCGCCTCCAATCGACGCGATGGCGCTCTGCTCACAACTCCTGCGCACTGGTAATTTTACTACATTTATTTTTATTTTAAAATACATAATTTACAAGTTGTAAACTTTGGTTGTGGTATTGGAGACGGTTCCAGTGTTTAATGTACTGTTACGAGAAGCAGCCAATCTTGTGTTGTTCGTTGGTAGAGTTTTTAAGGATGATATCATGAAGGTCGTTTTGACTGAATATACCACGATAACATACGTTTCAAGTAGGTAAATACTGTACACTATGGTGTTTCTTAAATATTTTTCTGCCTTAAATGTAAAAAAATCATCTTGAATATACCAATAAGTACCTACTTATTATTAAGGACCTATAAATATAAATAACTATGTGATCTTATTTAGGTAAGTTTTAAGATTTTTGCCCGTTAATATGAAGATGCAGACATCATGTATGTTAATACTTAGTACAAGTAAATTCAGCCAATTATGACCTTGGTGCGTATTTTGGTCTTCCGCTCTACTTAGTTGGAATAATATCTAGAGGTGTGCTGTATGTTAAATAGACAGATAATACCCATGCAGTGTGTTGTCTTAGTTGATCATTAAGTACATCTTTTACACAGTATAAAGGAAAGACTAAGCGAAATATGTACCTATTGACACAATTTAGTGCAACTTTATATGGGCGTTGCCATTAAGTTTAAAGAGCTAAGGGACACCATTCTGCGTATCTTAATCTAATCCAAATCGAATTGTAATTCAATATTATTCGTATCGTATTCACAGTTTTTACCTTTACGTTTGCGATAAAGGAATGCAGATTAAAAGTTAATTCACAGTGCTTTAAGATCTCCCTAGCAAATGTTTTTTTTTAATACTACGTCGATGGCAAACAAGCATACGGCCCACCTGATGTTAAGCAGTCTCCATAGCCTATGTACGCCTGCAACTCCAGAGGAGTTACATGCGCGTTTCCGACCCTAACACTCCTCTCCCTCGAGCTCTGGCAACCTTACTCACCGGCAGGAACACAACATTATTAGGTAAAACAAATGTAGGTAATTAAGTCTTATTTTTTCCGTTTTTTTTTTACACTAAGTGCCTAAAACAGTGTAAGAAAACAATGCATGCAAAGGCATTTAGCTTCATGCTATTGCAATGCAAAGCACTAAGGCCGTTGAAACAGAAAAATCCAATTTTTGCATAGTTTTCTGGAGAAGTAGAAAATACAAAAGGGCAACTTGATAACAGTGCGAGGTAACTATTTACGGTTGGAGTTTTGGACAAAAACATTTCAGTCTGTTACCCTCGAAGTAGAGTCGCACAGGCCGCATCAAGGGCAGATTGCCTGTCTACTAGACTACTGTCCAATGAATCAACGAAGCCCTTACAAATATTTAGTAAAATATATCTAAGTTTCTAGAGTTCCACCGTTATTTAGAGTTAGAATTTTAATGTTCATGAAACTATTTACACTTTTAGTATATGCTGGCAAGCAAGCAACACGCCAGCTCCACGAGCTGAAGGGCAAGGAACGGGCGGGAGTGACAAGACTGAGAGAGATCCTCGACGACCGGCTGCAGGAAATCAAGAAGGCTAAGACATGGAAGCATGAGAGAATTCTCACCTCACCACAGGACACAAAAGTAAGGTGTAACTTTCGTGTCAGATTCGGTAATGCAACGGTTTTCTGTGTGTTAAAGCATGTTTTGTGACCGTAAATTACAAGTAGGTAGATTAATTAGTAGACCTGAAACAGTGAACCACGTTTTGGGTTGATTCCCTCATAAGTAATACAATTAGGTTAATTAAGTAGTCGTCAATAAATGAAATACAGTACAGTGTAAACTCTACCTATATATAATAGCGACACCCAAGGGAGCGGACGTTTTTTGAATAGAGAGTTTTCGTTATTAGAAATTAATATTAAAGTAAAGCAACAATTTGAAACACTAGGCATGTGAAGTTACATGTGTATGTGACAAGCCGTTTTTGTACAATGATAAATACAGTGTTAATCAGGCTGAGGCGGCTAACATTAAAAACACGACGAGTAGTAAATAGTAACTTGTAATGTTTGCAACAAGTTTAAATAAAAACGCTTTGCATTTTCCCTCAATGTATAGGTGCTACTGCTACCTAACTTTATCTGCCTACATATTATTTCCAGATTAGTAAATTCTGCTATTAAATTTTATAGGTGAGGGTGCAGGGAGCGGAAGGGGAGTTCCTGAATTTCTGCGCAAACAATTATCTAGGATTATCGGTAAGAACTAACTCTAATCAAATAATCACTATCATGCTCGTTACATTATCACTTATTTCGTTACATTAGAGTTAGAAATTGTGCTTTCCGTGTAGCGTGTTGATGTTGTTTTTTTTTTACAGAATCACCCTGAAGTGGTAGAGGCAGCGAGAGAGGGCCTGCGGAAATATGGCGCTGGGCTTAGTTCCGTTAGATTTATTTGTGGCACACAAACTTTACATAAGGTAAGAATCATCACTCAATTGTTTCGAAAATTTTGCGGGTTCTACATATAACTTATTACCTACCTAGAACGGGACTACATCGTGAATAAATCACACGTCACGTGGCTTCGGTCTCTTTGTCGTTGATGGAACCAATTTATGAACATGCAAGGCATGCATTGCATGCACACTATTAACCCTGAACTTGTCTTTTGTGCTATCAGGCTAATTTCTAGTCACAGTCAGAACAATCTATGTAATTTCATTCACATTCTCATCATAAACTGCGTATTATACCTAACTGCCGTCGGACACTTTATAAAAGGCATGCAGTCTTAGAAAAATTTGTTCACAGAAGAATGCCTTTTAAAATCCGACGGCAAATAAATAAGCTCGTGTTTATTTCTGTTCCCAGTAGAACGTTTAATAAGCTGTTAATCATGATCTGTAACAGGAATTAGAGCATCGTCTGGCGCAGTTCCACGGGCGCGAGGAAGCCATCCTGTACGGGTCGTGTTTCGATGCGAACGCCGGCCTCTTCGAATCAATGCTTACGCCAGAGGACGCTGTGTTCTCAGATGCGCTCAACCACGCATCTATCATCGATGGAATACGGCTCTGCAAGGCACAGAAGTACCGGTACCCGCACAGAGATCTCAGTGGTGAGCTTACCTTTTAATCGATGAATATTCTGGTTCAGTTTCACGTTCGAGAGTAGGTAAGATAGCGATAGGCTTGTTCAAGTCCTTATCCATACTTCAGGCAGAGGGCGCTACGACGGGTCCAGTAGGTAGTCCATAGACGAGGCTACAATGTCCTAGATCTTCTAATCGCGTAATTATAATATGCCTAAGTCCCACTATCTTAACTAAACGTAAATTAAACTTTCAGAGTTGGAGCACTTACTGGCGCACAGCGAAGCGCGCATAAAGCTCATAGTAACCGATGGCGTGTTTTCTATGGATGGCAATGTGGCTCCTTTGCCTGGACTGCGAATCCTGGCAGATAAATACCGGGCATTGCTGGCGGTTGACGACAGCCATGCTACTGGGTTTTTCGGAGCAACTGGAAGGTAAAACTCACTCTTATTACCATGTATACCTACGAACGGCCTTTGAAGTCCCTTGATATCATATCATATATCATTTATTCAGTAATAGTCATACATTGTCATTTATATATACAATTCTCTTAATGAGAGGATAGTATAGAATTAAATAAAAATATTTATATAAGTACCTAAGTAAAACACGTCAGGTCTCATTGTTCTCATTAATAAACTCATTTTCGGAACAATAGGCCTTCTGAACCAACAAACATTTTAATCGCGAGTTAAAACTCGAAATGGTGTTCATGTTTTTAATGTCACATGGGATAGTTAAATATAGGTCATATCTGTCGTAATAGACAGAGTTTTGTTAGAGAGTGAACCTTTTGTACTTAGTACTATTATTTATTCTGTGGTTTAGGGAAATTACCAGCTATGACCTAATCCTTTCTGTTTTTATCTGATTTTATCTCAGTTTACTTCTTTACACACTAGAGGCACAGAAGAATATTGCAAAATAATGGGCGCAGCGGATATTATATGCTCAACGCTCGGCAAGGCTGTGAGCGGCGCGGCCGGCGGCTACACCACGGGGCCTAAGGAGCTCATCACACTGCTGCGCAACGTTTCCAGGCCGTACCTGTTCTCTAACGCACCGCCACCGCCTGTGGTCGCCGCTTCACTAAAGGTAAATCGTAAATGAGTCGATTTTACATTACCTCAAATGTAATTCGAATGTTCAATCATCATGTCCATACTTTTACTGTGGTACAGTCAGCATCAAATGTATCAGCCTATGCGTCAAAAGTATCTACCAGTATCTGATAGCATAACAAAAAGACATATGTCTCTATCTTTACAATAATTAAACTGTTGCAGATTGGAAAAGTAATCGAGAGTGGTAGTACTGTTGACGCGTTGTTTCATATATGTATCAACAATAATAATTCACGCGCTTGCGAATTTGCTAACGCTATATTTTCTACTTAACAGTCGTTAGATCTAGTGGAGGGAAGCAGCGAGCTTCGTGAGCGACTCCAGCTAAACACTCGCAGCTTCCGTGAGGGTCTGAAGGCAGCTGGACTGGCTGTGGCCGGTGACGACCACCCCATCTGCCCCGTCATGGTCGGTGAAGCACCACTGGCAGTTGAACTCGCCTCGGGCATGTTACGTTAGTACACCTAACTACCTTTCATTATAAGCCTATGTATGTTCCACTGCGATGCATGAGACCCACACCTTCCGCGAGGGTCTGAAGGCAGCCGGTCTGACCGTGGCCGGTGACGACCATCCCATATGCCCGTCATGGTCGACGATGCTCCGCTGGCTGTTGAACTCGCCTCGGGCATGCTACGTAAGTACCTTTCTACTTAATAGTTGTTAGTCCTACTGACAGAAGCCTCGCAAGTGACTATCAAAATCCACGCAGCTACCGCGAGGGTCTGGGTATAAGGCTGCGGAGCTCTGTCATGGATTTTTCTGCATTTGTTACCTACTATATACCAAGTCTAAATATTGATTTAATAAAGCTAAGACCTACCGTTTAACTGTTAGTCTTACTGTCATATTTATGGGTCAATTCATAACTATCAAAATTTACTTCTTCTTACCCGCTAGGGACTGTAGTGTTAAGGGCTAAATATTGTAGTCAGTCTAAATAGTGTCGTTGTTTTTATACATTTTTCCAGAGCGAGGAATCTACGTGGTGGCATTCAGCTACCCCGTGGTGCCGAAGGGCGGCGCGCGAGTACGCGTGCAGCTGAGCGCGGCGCACACGCCGGAAGACGTCGCCCGTGCGGTGCAAGCGTTCGCCGACGTCGGCAAGAGCATCGGCCTTGTTAAGGGATAGGCTGTATTCCAGCTAATAAGGCCTTGGCTTCGAGTTGACGCTGTAAGATGATTTTAAGCGTGACATTAATTATTACGTAAGACGATATATCTATAGAACATAAACCTGCATGCAGTTTACGGCGCCAACTGAAGATCAAGTCCTTGAGACTATAGTATTCTTCAAATAGCTTGGGTACGGTGACAGCTGTCATCTCCATACAATTAATAAGCATAAAAGACTTAAAAAACAAAATATATATTGAGATGACAGCTGTTATCGTACCTATAAGCTATGTGAAAAATTAATAAGAGAAAAATGGTTAAAATTAAAATGCCTGTGCGCCTGGTATGAAGTCACAGCAATCTCGGACTAATATTGCACACTTATCAGTGACACGCTTGTATTACGTACCTAAGTAATTAAGGCATTTACTTAGAAGACAACAACCAGGAACGATTATAATCCAGTGAAAGAGCTATAGCTAGTTATTTTTCTAAAATGAGGCGACCTTCTTTACCTTGAGTTACGTATAAGTATGTACTACTTTAAGCTAATTAGAAATTGTCCTATTCTCGATTGGTCACTAGACAATAGAGACATACCTACTTATTATTGTTTTGAGACATTCAAATATTTGCCACGATTCGGTACTTCTTCTTCTCGTGTCGATGGTTTCAGACTTTCAGACTGTGCGGGACCAAAAGGCAGCGACATTTATCGCCCTGTCCGTCGCATCACGGAGATCCTGCTCAGAGCAGGAATGCGGGCACGCTGGGCAAGATAACATGTGTTCCATTGTTTGGGGAGTCGTCCCACATGGACATTGGGCGTCTGAGCCGCTTAGAGCGCCCCACTTCAGCATGTTCTCTTTGCTACGACCGACCTGGGAACGCAGTCTGTTTAAGGCTTTCCAGATCGGCCACGGCTGCTTATGCCCAGCGGGAAGCGCTTCAGCGGGGCGGACGTAGTCGTCAGGAGGGGTGCGGGAACTCTTCCATTGGGCAAGTCGCTTCTGGGACGGTGGAATCCGGATCGCTGCAGTACACCGCATAAAGCTCCTACGGCTCTTTAGACGAGATGGTGGTAGCTTGTGGCCGTGGAGAGGATGCCTAGGGTCTTGTTCCTGCTTCAATTTTTCAACGCTACATGCCACTTCTCTGCGGGCTTCCGGGGGTGCGATTCCTGCCAGAGGGTACAGCTTATTAAGCGGAGTTGGTTTAAGACATCCGGTTATTATGCGGCAGGTGTCGTTAAGTGCCGAGGTAACTTGTCCCGCGTGGGTAGAGCGGTGCCACACCGGGCACGCGTATTCGCCAGCTGAATAGCAAAGTGCCAGACCAGTGGTGCGAAGGGTGTGCGCAGAAACGCCGCAGTGGGTTGACATGAGTTTCCGCAGCAGACAGTTTCGCGAACTAACCTGACGCGTTTTTAAACAGTGGTTCTTGAAGGACAAAGTTCTGTCTAGGGTTATTCCAAGGTTCGATTCGGTTAAAAAAGTGTTTTTGAGATATAAAGTGACATTGGAATATGTTGTTGTAACAATGTTGAATAATTACAATGTTACAATGAATTTATGTGCAAATATGTAAATAAACAAATAAAATAATCTTAATGTGTTTAAATGAAACAGTTGCTTGTGTAATAATTGATCTATTAACAATAATTTATTACAAGTAATAAAACTCACGCACTTATTGAAAACCACGTAACACCGAGTGCGACCACACTGTATATATCTCTACGCTCATATCACACGAGTAAACAAACGAGACAGAGTAACAGCTTTATGCAATCTAGCTTAGGGCACAATAAATAATAGTACTACCGTACAGAAAGGAAACATCCTACAAAACCGAAGTTTGACAGCGGTTCAGGGTCGAACCATGATGTCCCTTTCTAATAATATGGCACTGTCCCTTTCGGCTATTTAGGGTTGTCAAAATTCAGGTCATTATCTTATCTGTGGTCGTGCACGCAAAGGGACGTCAAGTTGTGCCAACCCTATTAATTGCTCGGCGCAATGCTGAACCGAATGGAGCCGAGTTTGCCCGAAGCGAGGAGTTTCGCATCCCTGCTTAGGGTGGTTCCATCTGTACAATTTTTTTTATCCAATGTTGCGTCTCGCTCTCTAGAGCATTAAGCAAAATGTGAGACGCAATACACACTGGACTAAGAGATTGGACAGATGGAATACCACCCTTACACAACCACTAACACGGTTGTCCCTAGTACCAAAGAGAATTAAGTAGACATAGAGTGCTCTCTCCACATCTCTACATACTCCATACATCAGTTTTGTTACCAAAAAGACTTAAGTTTCGTAGTCGATATCTAGCGTCAAGTAGCGGAATTCTCAGTACTGCTACTCGACACTAGATGTCACTTTTGTCGCGACTGACGAAAAGTGTATTGCTCAACAATTTACAACTAATATTATAAGTAGAAGGAGTTGAAACTAGAGTTCCGGTTATAATATTAGCTGGAAATCGTTGAGCATTAGACTTTCCATTCGTTTTCGCGACATCTATTGTCGAGTAGCAGTACTGATAATTCCGCTACTTGACGCTAGATGTCGACTACGAAAATAATAGTATTGTTGGTAACAAAACTGATGTATGGAGTGAGCACTCTATGTCTAATTAATTTTCTTTGCTAGAACAAAGACAACTATTCAATGAGGTGACGCGCGCTGGTAGTAACGTAATAAAAAACATAACACGGTTATATTAAGTTGTTACTCTGGTTTCGTTTCTTTAATCCTGTGCTCATATAAAGTTATAATTAAATTAATTCTTAATTATTGTAAACTATTTACATTGGTATCGTTCTCACTCTTCGCCATTATTGCAACTTATACCGTACAAGGAGGGAATTAATTTAGTGACTGAATATAACAAATAAATAAAAACTTAAATCTCAGTAGAAGCTTTAAGCCATCTAAATGGCCGCTATGGAGCAACTATGTTCCGCATGTCAATAAATTCACGAAAACTCTATTTGGTTATTAAATTATTTATCATTTTGAGAACAATACTCGGTCATATCAGCTACCTGAGCGTAAGCCTCAGACTTTTGTGACGATTTTTATTGATATTATTAATTTCTAAAAGTACATATGGTACCTGTGACCGATTGTTTCGCACTTTTTCTTTCTTTGTTTTAAAAACAAAACATGCATTTTATACGAGTCAGTCATGATACCCACATTACACAGTTTTCGTGAATTCATCTGTACTGTACTGTCATAATGTAAATAATTTCCTAAAAGTAATGAAACACTAAAGTAAATTTAATACCATACTCACAGAATGAACCTAAAGTAGACGTACCAAGAGTAAACTCTTGATATATTTACTTCGTAATTAATACAAGGCGACAACACACCAAGTGCCTGCGACATTTATTTTAGGTGCTACAAAGAAACATTGACACTACTTTAAGGTAAAAGCGAGAAACATAAAATAATTACATCCGTATTACCGTACACAAAGGAATATAGTTCCTGCAAAGTGGTACATATATATATCAGTTGCCAACTGCGGCTATTATATTTTTACCCCTTTATATGCCGCCAGGTGACAAGTGACAACCAAAACTCAATTATTACAAAAAATAATTTAACAAAAATCAACCTTATTCCGGTTTTAATATGGTTCACTATGGCTATTACCTTGTGGTAGTCATTAGTGAGTTTTGTTGGTCACCTATTCCTTTATCTACACAACGGTATTACCTATATAAAATAAGAAATCCACACGAGACATTTAAGACTATATAATCATTTGGCGCCTAATCGCAGACACTTCGTATGTCGCGTTCGTTTCTATCGTACAATCTTCGACAGAAGTAAGTCACCATCCGCAAACCTTATTACAACGAGATAAAGTCCACCGATGGCTAGTAAAAATATCACTGTACCTAATAATGCAAACGTACAACCGCATCACCTCAAGCTACGTAACATTCGCTAATCCGTAGCTATGTACAATCGCTATCAGATATATTATACTGGAGCGGCCAAGGAGCACAATAATATATGAACATGCACTCTTACCAGCTTGACAATAGGCTAGATGACAAATTTTTATGAATGGTACTAATCAATCAGGTGTGTTTTTAGCATCAAATGTCTATATGGGACCAATTGCATTAGAACAATACAAAAGTCAGAAATGATAGCCAAAGTCCGACAGTCGTACCTCACTCGCGAAACGCTTCTAACAAAACGATAAGCGAACGTGACGTCAAGGTCACTGAGAGCCCATCTTGAAGTATAGACAAAACAAGAAAATTGCGTTTTTGTCGGTGAAATATTGCGTTTATGTATATAATTGCTATACAACTTTTACCTTTTTGGAAGTTTAAAAAAAACTAACTTTCAGGTCCTGTATTTTTGTATTATTTCCATATATTATTTTAATATCCACATTATAGTGATAAATTGCTTACTTGCTATGTATATTACTACATTTTGTTATAAAATGCAACATGTGTCATAATCCCTATGCAGAGGCGTGTTTAGATTGTGTGCATGTTGGCCGCTCCGATTTATCTGTTAGCATCTGTACACACTACGCGAGTGTTTTGAAACATCAGATTAGTCCGGTAAGCAGCATATCTGGAGGTTATATACTATCGGCTCCCTAACCAAAATAGCCATATGGCTAGCCGCCCTTTCTATCTATAAATCTCTTTGTCATAAAAATATTGACAGCTAGAGACCTCTTACTTACAGGAGGGTTTCCATTACCACGTCTCGGAACGCCTACAGTATATTTGTGTGGACGTAAGATCTCTTGAGATCATTATGAGCAATCTCTTCAAGCTTCGTGTAATACTTTACTCTAGTTTTGAGTACAGGAGTGATTTGTTCCCTCATTGGCCGACGCCTAGGACATTTGGTTTGACGGGACCTGAAAATAAAAATTTTAATTAAAAGAGAACCAAGGAATCGAATATAGGTACCAAAATATGTTGTCAGTAATTGCGTAAATATCGATAGATCGCTGCCGTAGTTTGTTTAACACTGAAAATGTTTCAATTACTAGAGTCTGTGCGGAAAGAGAAGGGTCATAGAATGTATTGGTTCCCTTATATTCCACGACTCTTCCTCTTTTCGCACAGACTCTAGCACATTTACTTCAATCAATCTAGAAATAATTTCTATTATTAGATAAGTGTTTACTTTTATTGAAGGATTACCTTATCTCGCTGAAAACAAAGTGGACAATGAATAAATACTAGAGGAGGTAAATGGTCGATAACGAAAGTCGATAAGAATATCGTGTATCTTGACTGATAATAGATAGTTCTGGATGGCTTAATATATTATGTGAATGTCAAGTTGGATAACTAAACGTTTATCTTTCAGGGAATGACGCAGCTAACCTGCCAAATAAGTGCTAATTCAATTAAATTCAATGCAAAACATTAACTGAACCAGCCTTACGGTCATTACGGAATCGGAGCGACACGACATTACACATGTATTATTGCCTGATCGGTGCAAATGCTGGGGTTTTTCTTGCTCTAGCTAGCGCATCTCTACAAATGTGAACAAAATACTGCACCATTTCATACAGACAAATCTGGATAGGGCGTTACACTACCCGTCAGTCGTTCAATACACGCGTGGAATATCGACTAGTAGGCATCCCATCATTTCATGAATCGTAGTAACGCTCATTTAGTGTCCTAATTTTATCGAGTTTTGTTTCAATAAATAAATGTCTTATAGCCGGTCAACAACTTTGCCAGTAGTCAAAGGCGCGAAATTGAAATTTTCTATGGGACGATAACCCTTCGCGCCTAGATTTTTAGGGTTCCGTACCCAAAAGGTAAAAACAGGACCCTATTACTAAGACTCCGCTGTCCGTCTGTCTGTCTGTCACCAGGCTGTATCTCATGAACCGTGATAGCTAGACAGTTGAAATTTTCACAGATGATGTATTTCTGTTGCCGCTATAACAACAAATACTAAAAAAGAATAATATAAATATTTCAATGGGGCTCCCATACAACAAACGTGATTTTTTTGCTGTTTTTTCCGTAATGGTACGGAACCCTTCTTGCCCACTTGAACGGTTTTTAAAATTTGCCGCTCTTTTCGAATGACTGAATTGGCTTGACAGACAATATATATCTAAATAATAGTAATGTGACAAACAAACTGGGTAAGCGTCGATATTATTCGTATACTGTATGAATATAATATGAACTATGTTTGAACTAAAACTATTTTATAGGTATTGTATTATGAATCCACCCTAATAGGTCCATACTAGTAAAGTAGGAGTATGTGTACCTGGTGGGGCACCTGTGGTGGTAGTAGAGTAGAAGTATGTTTACCTGGCGGGGCAACTGTGGTGGTAGTAGAGTAGAAGTATGTTTACCTGGCGGGGCAGCTGTGGTGGTAGTGGTGGTTGTCGACGTACTGGTGGTGGTCGGTGCCGCCGTGCTCGTCGTTTTCTATAAACAACACGACAAACATTAATACAGCATTAAGCAGACGGATATTTTTTACATTTGATTTTCTATCCCATCAGAGACAAAATAATGGCAATATTTAAACATGCCGCCGCCCAATAGTAAGATTCTCTTAACTTAATGAAATATTATAAACTCAAAACCATCTTTCAATCGTAAACCACAGGTAACCAAGATGTAACATCATTACATCAGTACAAATGTGACAGAAGAAACTTTAGCACACCCTGTTTTAATAAATATGAACATGGTTCCTATTTCTATTTTGACACTAGGCCACATTAAGAAACTATGTTCATATGAATATATGTATTCCAGAGGAAAAAGAGCTCCAAAGGCAGAAATAATCCTACAAATGATATTGGAATCTCGCGCCCCGCTTTTTTTTTAATATTTACTGGATTGCGGATTGACTTACAGTGTACAGTTGTATCTTATTCTCTAAGGCATCCACGCGTCCCGCCAGCGTGGAATTGAGCGTGGCTATGTCCTGCTTGATCTCATCCTCCCTCCTTCCGTTGGCGGTGACGTTGGCTATGGTTTCGTTGCTCCGCGCGTCCAGCGCTTGGACTAGCTTCTTGACCTCTTCTACGCCCGCGGAAGCAGCTAACGCTTGCTTTCGCGTCGAGGCTAGCGTTTCGTCGAAACCCGTGATCTGGGGAAAATAAAGTAATGATTAAAGGATCGTTGTTTTGGTACTATCACTGTCCCCCTAGATACGGTTTTTTCATTACCTGAGTATTTTTTTTAATGTTACCAATTGTTACAATTGAAATTAAATTTCAATCTGCATTAACATTTTCCTAGGCAGCTCTATTTTTTTAGAGACAATTGCTCAAATATCCACAATGATGTAGGTTGTAGGTAGGTAACAATAGATAGACGCCATTACAATTTTGACAATCACAACCAGTTAGCGAATATTTTTGTTTTTAAACTCATTTAAAAGCTCTTATCTGCTTAATCTTTTGTACAGGTATTAAAATCGTGGGATCAAGCATTGGTTGTGCTGTATACCTATAGCATGTAGTCAAAAGGATTCATAAAATAAATGCAAAAACATGACTAAAAATATGCAGGATCTTAAATACACTCAGACAAAAGATTTAACGAAGAGACATGGCCGTTAATATTGTTCATCATGAAACGCACGACACGTGGATGCGATATGTTACCCGCTTCAACGCTACAAGCTATAAGATGCAAAAAAGCAATTGAGATGACTACTATGGATAGCCCTAGAGTTTCGAAAGGTTTAGAGATATACATATACTCCAGCGTACTTCTCACTACCCCCTACTACTACTAGAATTGGACTAGGGATGCCCCGGGAGAGCCTAGGACTACGTCGATTAACTAGGACATCCCAGCATTCAACACTGACGTCTTCTTTTTTTTTATACCACGTCGGTGGCAATCAAGCATACGGCCCGCCTGATGGTAAGCAGTTACCGTAGCCTTTGAACGCCTGCAACACCGAAGATATTACACGCGCGTTGCCGACCCTTTAAAAACCTGTACACTCCTTTTTTGAAGAACCCTGTGGGGTTCAGTGTGCTGTAGCCCCTCGGGAAAACCTCGGCAGGGAGCTCATTCCACAGCCAAAGCGTACGAGGGAGGAAATTCCCTTTAAACCGCACAGTACGCGACCGTTTAGGTGCTAGGGTGTGAGGATGAACACCCTACCGATGGCGAGCGGTGCGGTGATAGAAAACAGCCGTTGGCATCATGTCAAACAATTCTTCAGAGCACAGCCCATTGTACAAGCGGTAGAACACGCATAAGGAGGCGAGGTCTCTCCTTAGACTTAAAGGTTCAATACCGCTTGTGAGTTTGGGATCGTCGACGATTCGTACAGCGCGCCTTTGGACTGAGTCGAAGGGTCCAAGTCCATATTATCAGTTACCTGTGATCCGAACGAGCCGACGGTCTGCTGCAGCTCGGCGATCCTGCGCGGTGTATCGGCGAGTTTGGGCGCGGCGGCCAGCTGACCCGACACCGCCGCGAGCTCGCTGGCCGTCTGAAAAGTGACAAGTAAACAATCTACTGTATAAGATACTAGGAGATCGGAATAATAAATAATTCAATTTGAATACAAGGTGCATTTCACACTTTAAACTCTCGCGTTTTGTACAAATATAGTGATTACAACGGGTCTAACGCGATATAACTTAATTATAAATCATCCGACGTTTCAGCTGGCGCAACCCAGCACGGGGTCGCATGAATGGGTTGCACAAGCTGAAACGTCGGATAAGGTAAAAATAATGAAATCATATCGCGTTACACCCGTTATAATCGTTAAAGAAAATGCTTTTCTGCAAGTTTTAACGTTAAAGGCTTACTAAAATCCAACAATTTAATTTGTTTGTTATGACTCTGGTTCAGGCAAATGTAGAAACCACAAAAGATAGGAAGAAAATAGCATTCGTAACTCAAGAAGGGCATTTTCAATTGACGTATCTCCTTATATGTAGTTTTTACGACTATTCAGATAGTAGTAAGAAGGAGTAGTATCATAAATAATAAGGTCCCATTCGTGGTAGTTATCAATTTTACAGTTAAATAAACGATAGCACAATATTCTCGTACATAAAATGTGGTCTTCAAATACCACATAAAACACTTGTATGTAATAGTTGGTAACAAAGTAACAAATCAATCAAGATTAGGAAAAGATCCAAAGAACTTAGGCCACGAATTATTTTGTATGTATGTACAATAATACAGTATCTCCGCATAAAGCTAATTTTATTGCGATCAAAATCACAATACAATCTCCCGAGCCAGCGTTATGTTAAGCAGTGTGTTTCGCGTACCATCACCTGATAGTAATCTTGTATGTTGCCAACTAAAGTCCCAAATTACCTGCTCAACTCGCTTCACGAGTTCTGCATGTTCTATAGTCAACTTATCCAGTCGCGCGCTGAGTATGCTCGCATTTCCTCGAAGCTCTCTGGACGCTGTGTGGCATACTTGGAGCGCATCGCCGACGGCGCCGCTGGTTGTTGATACTTTAAAAAAAAATTAAATCGGTATATTGTTATTTGGTATTTATTGAATTTCCCAACGGTACATACATATAAAAAAAACCGGCCAAGTGCGAGTCGGACTCGCGCACCGAGGGTTCCGTACTTTTTAATATTTGTTGTTATAGCGACAGTGTCTAGCTATCACGTTTCGTGAGATACAGCCTGGTGACAGACAGACGGACAGACGAACTAATTTGCATCGGGGCTCGTATCAGGAGGTAATACTTATAACATGAATTACTGATCAAATTAATGGTACATATATGTGGTTGTTTCAATGCATTATGTTGTTGATTGATAAGCCTGATAAGGTCAAAGATTAAGGAGTCACCATATCGTTTAGTTAGCCGCATCATTGTTTGTTAATCGTAAAACATAATCATTCATTGTTTATTTGGTGCGCAATATTAAATAATGTGAACATTGTTTTCTTACTCCCTATATGCCAGGATCGGTCAGTGGATAGGATCAGCTTTAGGGTAGAATATGAAAGCGATTGAACACCGCAGGCTAATGGGTATCAAATATAATAGGGAAGGTCTAAGAGGTTTGCTGGTAATAGTCAGGGATTTCAAAGGATTAAGGGCCACATGGCCCACATGTAAGCACTGCATAATAATGGCCACTACGCGATAAAAGTAAAATAATAGATTAAATTGTCATGCGACCTTGAAACCTACGTTAACGATTTTTTTAAGGGTCACTTGCACCATCCCACTACCCCGGGGTTAAGCGGTTGAACAGTTAACCCAGTGTCAAATTGTACTGGTTACCATGGTAACTCCAGGTTTAACCGGTTAACCCCGGGCTAGTGGAATGGTGCAAGTGGCCCTAAAATAGGGTCGAATGTTTTAATCGATTGACCTGAACGGATAACGACTTCGATTGCTTTGATTATTATGAATAATAATTTAATACATATTTTATACCTCTTCGGTCCGAGGCCAGCTTTTTATTTGGATTATGCGGATTAAGGACGGATGGAGGTTTTGTGAAGGTAAATAATTTTATACATAATATAAAACGACGACTTGTCAACCTTAAGCACCTACGACCTATACCTGTTTCCTGTACTTATGGCAGAACAGGAAATTCAACTGCAATTCAATTAGCAAAAAGTACTAACAAGACTTGATTATTTCCAAGAATAAGTGGGCTAATTTCGAATCGACTCCACAAATCCAAATTACAACGCTACGCACCAGAGATATAGTCAATTTGGTGCCTATGGACTTTTCTGATTACCTACACGTTTTTAAAGGTTGGGCAACGTTACATACATAATGGTGTAGTCATTTTTGATCTGTAGGTAGGTACCCCAGGTACCTAACAGACGTGTGAGTGTGTGTCTAATCCATAATAGGAAGTTAGATCCGCGAGAGGTTCAAGGGTCTAGCAAAAACTAGTGTAACCAGTTTTTAACAAAGTGATGTGAGGTTTCGCACGCAATGTTTACGAATTTGGCAGACGACTAAATAGATACAATACTTAACGTGATATTTAAATAATACGTATTAACTATTACCAGTTTATTGATACGTATTATGTATTTAGTTTGCAAATACAATCGTCGTGTTGGTGTAATTATGCATTTTAATACACATTGTTTTAGTGCAATTCCTATAGCTTGGGCAAATTACCGTGTACGTGTACACCTACTTATTTATTACAATAAGTACAAAAAACGTTACATCAGTAAATATTGTAATTTTATACATCCTATTAAACTACTTAAGTGAAACTTAGAATTTGTAGTCTATGGACAACCTACTTTATAGCATATCCCGATATAATAAATAGGTGAGGATAACTGGAGGCGTAAATATACAAATAGATTTGATTGATATAGATACAAGAATTTACGAGCTTTTCTCAATTAGGTTAAACATTCTTTAAACTATCGTAATATTCGTACGTAATGGAACAAAATCAACCAGAGAAAACATGTATTAATTTAACAATGCCACTGAATAATTCAACTGAACTGAAAGTAAAAGTATACGATGAGTAATCGACGGAGTAGGTACAGAGATGCTATCTCCCAGGCGTGGGCGGGACATGTTTCGGGGCCTCTGTCTATGAACAATAGCGGCACTCCCACTGATTTACAAGTTACTTGACAGACCATACATGTAGTTATATATTTCAACAATTAAGTTGATATCAACTTATGAGAAATGAAGTAAGTAACAGATCAGTTTATTGATACTATAATAAAAAGACGCGCATGAAAGTAAAAATATACTAAGGCTCTCAACACTCTTAACAGATATATCGACGCGCATTCGGCAAAAGCCGATATGAAAAAGCTTTATGTCCGCGCAATAAGATCGAAAAAGCCGTCGACGCGACGGCAGGCGCCGCGCCAGCCGAGCCGAACGACGACTATTTCGCTCTTATGGCGCAGACATAACGCCTTTTCCTATCGGATTTTGCCGATTTCGCGTCAATATATATGTGGGGAAACCCTAATGCGAAACATGTAAACCATGGGAGTCTTAACTTAGAGGATATCTAAAAGATGTTTTACAAGTATGCAAGAACAGCTCGATATGTGTAGGTAGGTATAATAAAAACGTTGAATTTCCCTGGAAGGCGAAAAATTCTACTACATACAGTTACAATGTAGTTTAATTACTCTGCAATTACAAAATCGTTGCATTAGTAATCTCATTTAGGAACGATTAGCAAAGAGGATAAAATAGGATAGAGCGGTACTGCCATAGTAAATTATGAAACCATAGTAAATTCACTGCCATCTATCGACACGATTCAAACTAAAAATAAAAATCTCAAAAAATGTATTTATATATGGATAAATGATTTTTTTTTATTTGAAATATTTGCATTAATTATTTTTATATTATTTTGACCAATGTTCTTTCACTGATATGCGTTAAAATTGTTAAATAACAAACGAAACCGTCAACGCCATCTATACGACAGTAGGCCAAAGGTAGTGGCGCCATCTGATCGAGAATCAAATTTTCTTGATTTTTGAGGAACGTTTTTTCCTTAGACTGTATCCATCTATTACGGAGTTATATCTATCTTTGCGATTAGTCAACACACATACCAATTCAATTGACACACAACGTTTAGTAGAACATTTACCCCACTTACCCCCAATTTTATGAAGACCAAATATATAAAATTGAAAGAGCATCCAATCCAGCAATAGCAGAAAAGTGATGACAGCGATGAAAAACAGGATTGTCGTTGTTTCAGTACATATGGCTAAATGTGTTTAATATTAACGTTTTTGCAGTTTCTTAAAACAAAGAGGTGACACAAAGTACCTGTGTTTCCCTGGAGATAAACAACACCGTCGGTTATTTACATCACTTGATTACATGGAAACAAACATGTAAATGAGTAAATAAAAAGCACGGAAGCCAAATTTCACGGTCGCGCGTCTAGGTCATGGAATATTTGGTGTAATATTGACGAGAGCTTTCTATGTTCGGCTACCGGCTCATTAGGTCATTCAAGAAAGTTCACAAGTTACGCAACTAACGATTGAGCGGTTTCCTCGTCTCAGTATTTTAATTAACGAACGTTCGTTCAATTATGCAGTTCAATTGTTTTTCGTAAGTGTTTACAAACAAGTAATTGGTTTTTTGTTATTGTTATAAAGTAATTGTGAATTATTTGGAAACAGGATTTTATCGTCTTCACGCCAGTAAGGTTTTAAAAGTACCGCGTTGTAAATATTTACATTATGTTTTTAATTTCAGCATTATATACAGGGTGACCTTAGCCATTGGACAAACCCTGAAATCCCACGTAGGGTAACTTCTCAGGAATGCTCTAACGTAAATTTTTTTTAATTAGAACAAAAGAAAAAATAATAATTTTCAAACAAAAATTAATTCCAATGATCGACAACAAAAAGAGACATGCTGTATTAATCATTGGCAGTGTTTTTGGCAATTTGTTAGAAAATGTGCGGCAATGATGACATTTGTCAAAAGTCAGAATCTTATTAGTGTCATAAATAAAAAAGATAATCAACAAGGTCGAAGAAGGTTTTATAGTATTTATTACCTCAGGAGCTATTAACACATACAGGCTGCTCCAAAGTAAAAAAATCGTAATTCGTTAATTTCTTCGTAACCGCTACACCGGATGTTATGATACATTGTATACTGATTCTGAATACCCTAAATGCATATGTATATTTTTGTTTTGTCCAATGGCTAAGGACAACCTGTATAAGTAGTTATCTGCTTATATATGTTCTATTTATCTATATTCTGTCCAGTACCCTCACCATAGTCACCATGAGTTTTACGCGGCCTTAAACGATAGCGACTGCGTCAATTCAAACGAGTATAGGTGTAAACTAAGAAAGTGAAAAAGGGTTCCTACCCAATACACCGAATACCTGTATTTATTACATAAACGTAATACAACTCTCTCTCAATTACAGAAAACAATACAAATAATACAGAAAAGAAGAGGTTGAACAATACTTACATAGATAAGATAAACATCGCTACAAAGAAATGGTTAGTGGGTCAAATGAGGATTTTCTTAATTAAACAAGTACCTAACTAATAGGTATTATCAATTATGATATCATCGCCAGCAGCAGCAGTTAAGATTTTTATCTACAGCTAACTTTTTTACGACGAATAAAATATACGATCATTCTCTTTATTAGCTATATTGTGAAGTGTGAACATACATCCCTATAAAATACAAATAATGTAAGTAGGTACTCATAAGTCTATTAAAATAAAGACTGCCTATGAATTCCTAGATAACATCACAATAAAGTTATTTTAATTGATCAATCAATTAACGAACCTCTATCCATTTCAATGCGAAGAGAGACGATTTGCCTTCGAACATCAACGAAGAGCCACAGCACCGTAGCGGCAGAAACAACGCATACGCATAGGGCTAGGGCGGCGGCGAGGCGGACGAAGGGACGGGATCGGCGGCGGCGGGAGGTCCTTCGGCCCCAGGGTTCCCCCTCATCACTCGAAGCCGACAGGAGCCTGCCACTCCTAGCCCCGCCGCCCCCGACCAGAGCGTCCAGCTCCCGCCTCTTGCGCATCTTCTTGCCGACCCGCAGTGGCACCGCCGCGTGAACCGCACTCTCCATGTCTCCGGATCGCTACCGCATTCGTACACTTCCTCACTCACTTATCACAACACGTCGCGTGTGCGCTAGCTGGCGCTCGAATGGCGAATGATAGCGCGAGTTAATCACCTCTCGGCTGAGAATCGATGTGCTTAAGATTGTCAAGAGTTGAATTCAAAACAAGAGGTCATGAGGTTTCAGGTGTTGGCGTAGTTAACGTGATGATATATCTTTTTAAATAATAAAAAAATACTTATCTATTTTACGACTACTTAAAACATAGACTTATATTGACCGGGATATAGACCGTGATTACCTTTTGTATTGTTTGTCACCCGTGAACAAGATGCATGTAACTGCGTCGAAATATCGGGAGCTCAAAAACAATACAAAAGGTAATCACGGCCTATATCCTGGTCAATATAAGTCTAGTGAAACTAACCGTGAATCATTCAAAACTCTTAATTAAAACATCTACAGTAGATTGTTTCCACTTTTCCAGGCCGTCCACCTACTTCCTTTGCCTGATACTTATAGACCTAAGTCTAGATCCGACTGTGCTTAAGGTTTCGCGGCGTATTCGTGATAAAATCATCGATTTTCATGCCTAATTCTTAGGAAATGAAAAAAGCAGTTCTATCATGCAAACGGTTATTTTATCAATCCAATCCTGCGCGATGACTAAGAGTAACATAACATTACATTACTTCCTGCAATTTGTCGTACTTAAATGGAAGCAGTATGGAAAACTAGGTGGAAGAGAATAACGTGATTGCAGTTGCACGGAAACAATCTCTATCTTCTTGACCTGGCCGGGTTTGTAAATATAATACATAGGTATAGGCTACCTAGAACTGGTGAAAAGGGTGGAAGTTTGTATAAAATTGCCGGGACAAGATCAGTAGAAGAGCTGAAAAATGAGAAAAAAAAGCGTGCTTCGAATTCGACAGCTGAAATAGGGGTCTCTATTGTTTCCCGATATAGTTTTAAGTCATAATGTATTGTTTGTCCACATTTTCGTTAGTCATAATTTGGTTTTTCTCAGAAACGCGTAACTTTTCAGGATTGCCATAAAACAAACCTAACCTAACCTATCTATAGGATGACCTGAGGAAAATCCTGAAAAGTTACCGGTTTCAGAATTATGACAAATGATAATATGACTTTCAATAATTAGGTATGTCAAACAAAGGGACCCCCTGAAAATAGACGTTACTGTACGGCCCGGTAAATAACTTTGTTTGCCAAAAGTTGAAATAAAGGTATCTAATTTACTATGTAAGTTGTCTTAAAATTTCGCTAAAAAAATCAAACGCTTGTTGGTATTCAAAGAGCTGAAATTTGGCATACGTATGATAGGCCGGAAACAATGTACCAAGATGACATTGAGCTGATCTGGTGATGGAGACCACATATATAGACACTTATTACAATCGATTCGATCAATACATGATTGTTGAAAAAAATACTCCGCGATAGAAGTTTTAAATTTTAAATTAAGTTTGTGACAAAAACATATTTTATAAATGGCTAAGACGAGGAACGCAGAGAAGAGGTTATGGGATTCCTGATGTTGTCAAATATCTTTACATCATTATTATATAACTCCTGTTTTACATATTGTCTGCTTCTATTAAACACCACTAATACATGTTTACTGGAAGCTTGTTAAGGCCACCGAACGGTCTACGTGACAACTGGCTTATTGATAAATAAATTACCCATTATGCTGGCACCTAACTACCGGCAATAACATACCTCACTGACAAGCTGTAGACCTTGTCTATATGTGAATAACGTTTACCAATATATAGTTGCTATAAAAACATCTACTTCGCTTTTTTGCTATATCTATAGTTTGAATTTCTTCCGTCTAGTAGTTATTTATTCTAAGCATTTAGGTATACCGCAAAAAGGTTTTTGTGTAACTAATCAAATTAAATTGTCAGGGTCCCATGAAAATTAAGGCCAGCAGACCGCTTAGCATGACTTGCGCTGACGCGCGCAACTATGGAGTCTGGAGTATAATAAATCAGTAAGCTTTTATTCGCATTCATTATATTATCTATGTTACCTAGCTATGTAAGTAGATACTTGTTTTGTGCAATAAAGTGTTTTTTTTTACTACTAATACTACTACTACTACTAAAATAGGAATCGAGAGGTAAGTAATTGTGTTTGAGGTCATTACTCGTTGACAATGAAAACAATTGGCGCACCTTGGTCTTGCTCTTGTCAGACAACATGCTTGAAAGTACCAGACTTGTGAGCAAATGTAAATTGCGCATATACAAATGTAACAATGACAAATAGCAGACCTCCATTAGTATAATTCTAATGAAGGCCGTGTTGTGTGGACATCGATTTGTTTGTTGAATAAGGTAGCTTCCGTAAATATTGCTGGCAGATGGAACATGGTCTAAATATAAGAACTCGTAGATCGTATTAGAATATTCATAGAATATTGTAACAAAACTACTCAGAGGAGTTACGGATGCGCAAGTTGCTGAAAATTTACAAAAAGTTGGAAAAGTTCTCGGAAATTTCAGGATTTTTACAGCAAAACAAAGAAACCCTTCATTTCAAAAATGAAATTATTCTATTTCTTTTCGTACACAAAAAATATAGTTTCCAAAAATTTTCAGTCGAAATTTTGCGATTTTGATAACTTCTCGACGGCATATCAGGAGTGACTTTATAAAGCTCAGCTAATCGATAACACGTGGGTATAAGGGTCATATTCGGGATACGGAAATACAACCAAACAAGGCAAACAACCCTGTTGTTGATACCACACCAATAAAAAACCTTCAACCTTATTTTAAGATAGCAGTGATGTCTTTCCTACATCATTCTGATATTGGCAGATACATATATTATATCGGATCCAATCAAAATCTATTCAATTACTGTGTTTGATTCTCTAGTTTATTTATTTATTTAAACTTTATTGCACAATAAAAATAAGTACAAATGGCGGACTTAATGCCTTAATTAGTTTAATTTTTAAGGTAGACTATAATGTAGTTTACCTGAGGCATCGTGTTAATACTGAATTAAAATTTTACTATGTTTCTGTTTTTTTTCTTCGACATATGCTTAAACCGTTTGGCGCAACATAACGGTATTTTTTTAATAACTGCAAGATACTCTGTCCTACCTAGATCTCACTTTCCTACATAATATACTGTATCTGAATATTTGTGCACTGAAAGGCTGTACGTGAACAACAGTGATACTATGTAAGATAAACAGCATAGCTTTTACACAGAGAAAAGCGCTATAATGTTCAAGCATGTATGACGCAAGTGCCGTTAAAATTCATACATTCTTATGACGTTTTGGAATTCACATTGTGGCAGAAATATCGACCACGAGCTGGTGAATGAACGCGCGCTTGCGCGGAGCTGCAGTAACACTCTGTAACGGAACCACGATATTACTGCAACTAATTCAAATCAAAATATCGCTACTGCGGACTACGCAAGGGCTATGACGTCTACTGTATTTGCGTGGCACGTCTACCCTTGGGTAAGGGGTTAGATAAACATTAAAGTGTTAACTTTCAAGCTGTTTTCCAATTTGGAAGTACCGTTGCTTGGAGCCTGGAATGTTTTTCCAAATAATATTAACGTGAAGTATACGGTTAACGTAAAGTAACTAGGGCTCTGCTTATAGATAAATATCGATAAAGTGCTAAGAGCTTCATTATTGTGAAAGGCCGGTTTTAATTATCTAAAGATAATTAAAATAGTTTGAGGAAGCCATTTTCCGGTTATAACAATTGATGTAATATGCAATAATAGCGCAAACTGCAAAAAAATCGTAGGTAAATATTAGGGACGTCCGAACTATATTAGATTAAAGCCTGCAGTTGTATTTAGCACAAGGTTATCTCTTAGGAAACACTACACAAACACTGAAACCTCATACAATACAAAACACTATCACTAAAATACAAACAACTAGAACTCTTTCTTGTCACTAAAAACACTCTCAAAACGACCTAGTTGCAAAACAGCGTAATGTTTTTAAATGTTTTAACTGACCACGTTTATTAAAATAGGTCCCCTAGGTATCCGATTGGTTGTTTTCCCAGTGACTACCTTTACTACAAATGTTTTTGTAGTCGAGTAGTACGCGGTACTCCACTCGGAATTTGGGGAGCGAACTAGTCGTGACGTCACGCAGGCGCGACGCGCGTGCGTACTGCAGACGCCGGAAATAGAGCGGCTGGAAGAGACATCGCATCACCAAATCATATGACCTGTCCGTCTAGAATCTAGATAATGTCCATACTATTTGGCTGTTACTGGAGAAATCATAGATAAATAACGCATCGATAGTGGAAAAGTAAGGCGTGGGACGCTGTCTTACAAACTGGTCGTGTTCAAATTCTTACTAATAAGTTTCTTGGAAGTCTTGGAACCTTCAATATCATGTGACGTCTCTTGGTCAGATGGTACTGAGCCGCTTTCATATAAAAATGTACCGGCGCTATTTTTTGCGACAGCCTGCCAGACCTTGGGTTTTCGGTTCCTTTACGATACATCCGGGAAAGCGTCAAAGCGTAGATAACATAGAGTTAGACCAAGATAACTGCAACGATTTTGACAGCACAGACTGTGCAAGTGCATCATAATTTTATAGAAGTATGACGTTTCAAATAACAATTGCACAGTCTGGGCTATCAAAATCGCTACAGACTTATCTTGGTCTAAATACCTATAACTACAAATAAGCTTTCCATATGTTTTAAACGTCGCCATACGAGTATAACTTAGTAATTTTTCTACGAGTCTTTTCACACTTCCCTATGTCCGCAGTCAGTTAGTACCTACGTGTAATTAGAGTTTCAATTTGCACTAAGTAGCACCTAATTAACTTCAATTTGTTTTAATGGCTATGTTTATGTACTACATAATACATATTAACTTCACACGGTAATTAGGTGTAATGTAACTGCTATAAAGTAACGTTATTTATGAATATTATGCCATTGCATCATCATCATCCAACCACACATTTTGCCAAGACTCACTTAGGGACCATGAGGACCACTTGGCACAATTCCTACAATGGGGTTGGCCGGTCGAAGTGTTAAGCAGATGGCGCCAGCATAGCTTGCCCTGTCAATCCTTAGAATTGTGTCAAATTTTTGTTTTTTTTAATGCCCTGGATGCCAATCCTTTAAGCCAAATCTCATAGAAAAAGGGGCAAGCTATGATGGCGCCATCTCTGCAAACCTTTGACAGTTGCCAACCCCATTGGCACTGGCACACAGGCACTAATAAATAAAATAAATAAAAATAGCCTTTATTTCTGAAGTTTTGTAACAATCTACTTAAAAATATACACAGGCACTAATTTCTACTAAAGCGTGTGTCATTTAACCTTCCAACCCAACCTAGACGGGAAACTAAGGCCGCAATGGGTTAGTCCGGTTCCCTCACGATATTTTCCTTCGATAAAATGCGTCTGGTAACCATTATACGATGTTTTACCGGCGGTACCGGTGGTACCGGCGCGGCGTTCCTTGGGTTCGCAAGGCGCACTCTTATTGTTACGCTAGGAATTTTTATGTCTACAAATTTTAGCTTTTTCTTTGCAGCCGAGGTACCTACGTAAAAGCTTGTACTCGTGTTACGAATATAAAATAATTGCGGGAAAATAATGTAGCGCGTAAATGTTGGAATGAGTATCTACGGACAGAAAATGAACCTACAATACTGAAAAAGCTTATCAAAAGCTTGGTAAAAGGAACAGTAGATTGTTAACGACCCATTGCACCTGGGATATTTTGGCGCTCGCTCGAACGAATAGAGTTGAACACTACTTTTCATTTCAACTATATGGAAAGTAATACTAATATACATGTGCATTGCATTTTATAAAACATAGTAGTTATAAATACATACTTTAAGTACTTAGTTGCTTGTATGACTTGAGGTATCTTTTACTGAAAAATTACGGTAAATTTATTGTCACAAAAAAATATACGAAACACAGAGGTGTGTGGTCCTGTTCAACTTTACAAAATGGTTACACATAGGTATAAAATATCGAATCCACATACTCATTTCAACTAATAAAACCGTAAAACATCCAATACGCGTTTAGGTTGGTACAAAAGTACATTCAATTATGCCTATAATTGCCGAAACACCTGCGTAGCTCTCAACCCTGAATCGGAATTTGATACACTTACCCTTGATATGATACGATGATATACCCCAACCCACGGCGCGACATACCACGCATATAAAATTTATTATTAATTCAATTTCTCCCAACATTAGATAAAACTAATATTGCACGGAAAATTAAAGCAGGCTTTGCTTTGAAAAAGTTGTAAAACACAACTCACCTCAACGGTCCCGATGGGATTTCACAAAATTTCTCTATTCTGAAAAGTTTCGTAGAAGGCTCAAATTGTGACGAACCTACCTACGAACTACCTACCTACCTACAGACTACCTACCTACTGACATTGCTATTAGTTACACAAATTTGGACTCTAATGGAATTTCATTAGGTTCACTCTACAGAAAATCTAACTGAAAATGTAAATTAGTCCCACCCACTTGTTTATTGACAGATAAAGCCGATTTTACGAATAAAGGGCGCAGGAAGGATGACCTACCTCCTCGTGCAATGAATTGTGCTGCGTCACATTGAGGTATGCGTAATAGGTATAAGATTATCTAAATAATACCCACTTAGTTTGCAATATAACGTTAAATACATTTACTATACCAAACAACAAATACAAAGCAATCAGGAATTTGACGTCAAAGAAGCTAATATCAGACATTTCTCATACGGAATTACTACTACAAGGGAGTGGAGGCACTTAAGTGAAGTGTAGGCGGGGTTGGACATGGGAGCAGTACAGAATTACAGATTTGCGTACTATGCAATGTATGTACAGTTGCCATCAGATATATAGGAGCGGCCGAGGCGCTCATAAATATCTGAACACGCTTCTTTTGTCAAGGCGTTAGAGTGCGTGTTCAGATGTTTTTGAGCACCTCGGCCGCTCCGATATATCTGATGGCGACTGTACGCTACTGGCTATAAGATAATCACTTTTCAGACTGGGGCTACTAATGAATAAATATCGTATTTGTAAACACAGACAGGTTTTTAAAATTTAGTTATGTTGTTAGTGTTGCCTGTTCCTATTTTTTTTTTTTTTTGAGTATTAAACAGTTTTTCTAGGGTTTGTAGCCAACAATCTCAGCACCTAGACAATTTTATATATGTACCTATTTTGGCCTAGGACTGTCTCATTTCAAACATAGACAGAGAGAATTATGTCTTTGTCTCCAGTACTAGAACCCAAAGTATAGTTTTCCAGGTTCTTACTGACTGCCAAGTTGTGTTTGCCAGACTTAGTCTTTTGTTTTTTTTTTATTAATGCTTATTTCAATGATTTTTTTTTACATGTTTTTTATTAAAGTTGTTCAATAATATAATAAGCAAATATAAATCTAGTTATCCAAATAAAACAAGTAGACAAAAATATGCCTGAGACAGATGGACAGTCTGGCATTAAGGTAATCACCTGTTAATTTTTATATAAATTTTGGAATGGAGTATATTAAATTATGTTCAATACATTTTTAGGGTTCCGTACCCAAAGGGTAAAAACGGTCCGTCTGTCACCAGGCTGTATCTCATGAAAGTCATGAACCGTGATAGCTAGACAGTTGAAATTTTCACAGATGGTGTATTTCTGTTGCCGCTATAACAACAAATACTAAAAACAGAATAAAATAAATATTTAAGGGGGGCTCCCATACAACAAACGTGATTTTTTTGCCGTTTTTTGCATAATGGTACGGAACCCTTCGTGCGCGAGTCCGACTCGCACTTGGCCGGTTTTTTAAATAGCAATCATTTCAAAAACAAAAAGCATGTGTATGTGTATATCTTCAGTTCCCATCTACACTACTCACCATGGTCAACAGCAGCTCTCATAGTAGACACTTGGTCGTAGAGTGCGGCACATATCCATGTCAGTATAAGCAGCCAGAGCAATAGTGTGCCACGGAGAGCCCAGCGGAGCGCGCATCGCACCTCAGCTCCTATGTTGGGCTCTGGGGTCTTGGGGGTACCTCTGCTGCGTTCCCGTCTGTAAAAAAATATATTTACAATTGACGGTTTTCAAGTACACATAAATTTATATCAACAGTGAAAAGCAGTGTTTTGCAAGCTTTTTAATTGTGCAACCCCCTTAGTATGTAAAAAAAAAAACGTATATATTACAGGCTTCCAGGCTGGTGGAGACCCATAGGTTGAAAAACACGGGTGTAAAGAAATATTCATGAATTATAATATTAACTTTGTGGCATTTATAATTTTATTTATTTATTGTGGCATTTAAGCAGGTTACAGAACAATTCATTGTAACAATTTCACTGTGCAGTCCGTTTGCACCAGTTTATCAAACATGTATGTGGCAAATTGCACTGAATAACAGCAATTATAAAACAACCTAAAAATAACTTGCCCATATTTAATTTTTACATTAGGACAATGTAAAAGATTCCTCTCTTACTGCTATATTGATAATGTGCCCTAACATCGAGATGGCCGAGGCCAATATTGAGAACGGTGGAGTAGGTTACTCTGCAGCATGGTACAGGTTTTATCTTGCCCTTATCAAAACAACTCAACATACTGTGAGGGCTAGAATCACAAACAAACAAGACAAGATCATACAAAGAAGTAGTAATTAAATTATTTACCTTGTGATTTTCTTTTTTCTGCTAGGAATTATTTCTAGCTGCAAGTCATCGGACTCCTCGTCACTTGAGAGGTCCAGCAGGCGAAAGTTTTCCTTGTTAACTTTAGATGGTAGTGACATTGTTGTACTTGGTGCAAGTACAACATGCTATCCACAACTTCCGCTTTCAGAAATTCAGAGGCTCCACAATGTAAACTCTTTTACCTATGTCTTTTACATACAACAAAAATCTAGTAGACAAAGTACAGAGTACAACCTTTGAAGACTTGTTTTGTTGTTCTATTAAACTTTGTATATTACACTAAACAACTTAGAAAAAGATGAGTACATACGCCAAAAACTACATATTAGCGCACTTATTACTGTCCAAGGTAAGTGTAAGTGAGATTATAGTAAAGAAAAGAAAGGAAATAAATACAATCCGAATTATTCATATCATAATATTCCATTTGACTTGACACAGACACACACATGCATGAGGACATAACCATTGACCAATCGGATTATCGGACATTGACAGTTCATGAGTTCAATGCTTTATTTTATTTCATTCGTTCTTTTGAGTGCTGCCACTACAAAAATTACCTACCAGTTTGCTGTTTTAGCCAACTTTAAAATCGCGATTACTTTTGCATTATGTTGCGTTGCATTCACATTTCACATGACACAATAAAAAAAAGGAAGAATATGTCAGTGTCAGACAGAGTTCCAATTTTAATTTTTAGCTAATTTTGGTCAGCGATATTGTTTTCCGTCTCCTCTCCTCTCCTCATTATCCTTAATTAAAACAATCAATGGTAACTTAAAACTATAGCCGAAGTACTAAACATGAAAGAAAAATGGAATTTTATTTTATACCTATTATGGTTTTCTTATTTGATTATGTCCGCTGTGCTCATGTTCGGCCAGGGTTTTCTTTTATCCCGCAAGACTTTGAGCGATGTGACTGAATGCGTGCCTTTCAGCAGGATCGGGTGCGACGGTCGAAAGACGAATTCTAGTCAAGTTTCGTGTAGTGAAAATGAGAAGATCCGTCGTATTTTATCTAATCCTGGTGCGCCGATAGTATGCGCGGGTGAACGGAACAGGGTTATGTTTGTGTTGGTGGACGCGTTACGTTACGACTTCACGGACTTTGACGAGGGTTTGGTCAAGCCGCTTCCGTACCAGAACCGGCTGCCGGTGATCCAGCGAACGCTGGACCGCTGGCCTGATCGGGCGCGACTGTTCCGTTTCATGGCCGACCCGCCCACCACCACGTTGCAACGCATCAAGGCGCTGGTCACTGGCTCGCTGCCCACTTTCATAGATGTCAGCTCTAATTTTGCTGCTGTAGAGATGCAGGAAGATAATACAATAGACCAGGTAATATTACATTTTCTTTTGAACATAGATAGATAGAATACTCTTTATTGGCACAACCTCAGTGAAAGATACAGCTTAAAGAAAAACAATTGATTAATGATAGAGACAGACAACAGGCACTCTTATTGCTAAGCAGCGATCTCTTCCAGACAAACTTTGGGTATCAGAAACAAATAAATTAATCAAGAAGAGTAGTATCTTTACATACATGAGTATTTTTTATTTAAATTGTAGAGAAGGGCCTATAACAATTTAAAATTTTATGTTACAGTTGTTTAGAACAGGAGGCAAAGCTGTGCTTCTGGGAGATGACACCTGGTCCCGAATCATTCCAGGCAGATGGATGAGATCCCATGCTATGTACTCATTCCACACCTGGGACTTGGATACTGTTGATTTAGGTTATTATTTAGTATTTATCATACAGGCAATATCAGCTTATTGCCATTTGAAGACAGATATCTAGATCTGTTTTAGAAACAAGTAATAAAACTACAATATTATAAAACTATAGCAGTTTATATAGCTTGGTGTCACAATTAAACTGTTTTGTGAATATTCAGTATATTGTTTTCAATGTGAATTGAGATATTTCTTGAGTTAACCTAGATATTTCTTTACAGACATTGATTCCAAAATATATGATGAGGCACTAAAATCTGACTGGGACCTACTCCTAGCCCACTACTTAGGAGTAGACCATGCTGGGCACAGATATGGACCAAACCACCCAGAGATGACCAGAAAACTTGATGAAACTAATGCAAGGCTGGAAAAAATTATAGAAATGCTGCCACCAGACATCCTACTTTATGTCATTGGTGACCATGGCATGACTGAGACAGGTATTTGATTTTTTATCTAGCATTTCATTATTAATCTATTTTATCTACATTTCTAATTACAATTTTTGTTGTTTTTTTTACATTATTTGTTATAAAAAAAATATATATATATAGTTGTCATATATTAAAGAAAAAGTGACGAAGCCCTGCAGTGGTGAAGGCTGGATCAAAAATACCAGAACACAAATCAAAAATATTTAATAAAATAATCTGATTTGTTCCCAAAGTTGTGTATTATTTAACTAGTTAGTTTATTTAGGCCTGCCGGCTTTAAATACTTTATTGTAAATGTTAAATAAGTAAACACTTTTTTCACATTGTTTTAGACTGGCACACATGGAATTATCGTTTGTATTAAGTATAATCCGCATGTTTGCTATGCTACTGATAACATTGTTGATTTTTATAACTATCCAAGGAAATGCATATTAGGCCAGGAAATAAATGCCCAAACAAAAAAAGGTATAGAGGGAAATGCTTGGAATACAATTTTTGACTTCGTAGCTTTGTTTGGACTAGTTAGGTGAACATATCAAAAGTCCCCGGCCATAACCCTGGTGCTGGGGGGGAGAGCGGGGTTTGAAGGTTCCATTTTTCGGTTTTTCGATTATATCTCGGAAACTATGCGTCTGAGTGACTTGGCCACTTATACAAAATGAAAAGAGATTTAATTTGTTACAAGTTTTATTCAGTCAAGTTTTTCGATGTCTTGTATAGTTTTTGAGATATCCGCTCTTGAAGGCTTATTTAGGGCTCTCATTTTTATCTTGATTATCTACATCAGTGAAGTGAGAAAAAGTAAGGGCAAATCGCCTAGCATGGTAGGGGCATGTGATGCGGAGGGATGAAAGTCATGTGACGAGAAAGGTATTAAGAATGAATGTGGAGGGATGTACGAGGAGAGGAAAACCGAGGAAAAGGTGGATGGACTGTGTGAAAGATGATATGAAACTAACGCAAGTGAATGATGAGATGACGGGTGACAGAGAGGTATGGAAGAAAAAGACATGCTGCGCCGACCCCAAGTGAATGGGACAAGGGCAAGCGAATGATGATGATGATGATCTACATCAGTGAAGCTGCTAGGCCGGGTTTGGGATCGTTTTCGTATAAATCGGGGGTGCTGAATTCATTTATGGTATCAACATTGACACCATTCCTAAGTAAAAACAAAACTTAAAAAAATGATTTTTTATAAAACTCCTCTTTAAGCTTAAACCGCTGAACCGATTTTGTTGAAATTTGGTATAGAGATGGTTTGAGTCCCGGGACAGTACATAGGATAGTTTTTATAACCAAAATCATCTTTTCAGGGTGTGAGAAGTGGGGTGGAAATTTGAATGGGGAATCAATAACCGCTGAACCTATTTAAATAATATTAAAGAACCTATTTAATTATATTCTACATGTTTGATTTAGTTGATAATAATACCAAACATTCAAACCTAAATTTAAACAGTATTAACCTCAGGAATTCAACTTCGGCGAAGAAGCTGAATTCCCCTCACACCAAATTTCACACCTTCAAAGTATGATTTTTGAGATAAAAACTATATTATATCCTGTCTTGGGACTTAAAACACCTATTTACCAAATTTCAACTAAATCGGTTCAGCGGTTTAAGCGTGAAGAGGAGTTTAAAAAAAGTTATTTGTTTAAAGTTTATGTTTTTACTTCGGAAAGGTGTCAATGTTGATACCATAAATGAATTCAGCATCCCCGATTTATTTAATAAAATTATAGTTTTTTGTTTTTGTTTTTTGTTTTCATTTATTTATTAACACAAAGCATATACATTCTAAAAATTATGACAGCGAACAAAGCCCCCTAAGGCTTAACTGCCGGTGTTAAAATGACACCAATTGTTTATTCAGGTGACCACGGGGGAGAGAGTAGAGCCGAGCGTACAGCAGCCTTCTTCGCATACCGCGGCGCGGGACTCTCAGATGTGGATACAACTCCACCGGGCAGTGAAGTGCAACAGACTGATTTCACACCTACAGTCAGTGCGGCGCTCGGATTGCCGCCACCAGCGCCTTCACTAGGGAACCTTCAGCTGTCTGTGTTACCTAAAACCACTGTGCCTGTTATGCTGTTGCAGATGACTAATGTTTTGAAACAGGTAAATAAGTGATCTCTGCTTGATCTATCTGTGATTAATTTTCTGTTATGTGCATTTAAATCATAAGAAAAATTACTGCAATTATGGTTAATAACTTTAATTACAGCCATTGGTTATTAGAATTTGGATTTGGTGACTTTCTTCTATTTTGTATGGAGATATAGGAGATATCTATCACTTCTTATGTTTGGGTCCGAAATTCTTCAATAAAAAATATTCCATTATGTTATATGTTACAGATATCACAATACCTTGTAAGGTATGGTGAGGAGTCCATGCAAGTGCCTCTGGAGAAGCTGGCTGTGCTGATAAACGCCACGAGGGAACAGATGAGCAAGGCGTCTGCTGTGGAAACTGTTGACGAACTGAATGTTTTTATTGCTGATGTTAAGTAAGTACCTGGACATTTATTTTCTTGCAATAGGAGACACGTCTATAAATATATGCCCTTTTTATCGTGGTTTGTAAATAAATTACCGTGTACAACACAATACAAGTAGACTCTAATTGATTAGTAATAGTAATAGACAGATTTGAATAGTAACTTGAAAATATTTTTCTTTTTGGTACAATTTATCTAGATTAATATTTCAATTAGCACTCCAATTACTGTGTTTGATCAAAGTAAAACTTACTATACCGTAAAACATCTATGGGGTAAGCTTTGTATATACCTCAAGTATATATACCTATATAGGTAGAGTACACACGAAGTTGATTTTGGATGGATTACTCATTGATTGTTTTTGATTATTCAATTCACTCTGTTTCAGGGCATTGGTCAACCACACTCGTAGCATATTTCGCGAAGTATGGGTGGAATTCGACTCCTTGTCCATGCTACGAGCGTTACTTCTCTTCATCCTGGCCGTATTCTTCAACTGGCTCGTCACTGAAGGGCTCCCGATAGACCGCGTCCCACTAATATTCGCAAGCTCATTTGTTCCAACTGGATATATATCTATGGCTGTATGCATAGGGATATGCTACACCGCGTATTATTTTCAATTAATCGAAAACGTATTACATGCGATCATTTTGAGCACTGGCATAGTGTCTGGAGTGTTGACAGGCGCTTTGGTCGTAATGCATTGGGACGGCATATCCACAAGATGGTACGAAGGCCGATCGACTTTCTACGAGCGATTCGCTAGAGGCGCGCTTATCGCATCTGCTGCAGTTTTAGTATCAAACAGCTACATAATAGAAGAGGGAGCCGGTTTAGCCTTTCTATCATTATCAGTACTCGGTTTGATGGCGTGGAATGTGGGAACGTTGAAAGCGGCGGGACTGTGGGCGTGTTTTGGAGTGGTGCTGGCTTGTTCGCGGCCTTATAGAGGGTGTCGGGAGGAGCAGGGGGATTGTTGGACTTCGGGCGGCGCAGCGAATCGGGAGCAGGCGTCAAGGGCGGCGTTGGTTCTGGCATTAGGTAAATATATTTAAGAGGCCGGTAACGATTTTAGTCGCAAAAATGTAAAATTGATAGATTTAGTCGGTGAAATTTTACTCCTTTTGTTACCTAATAGAAATTACAAGTACTGGTTTCTATTAGCACGTCTTATTATCTTTCATTTTAATAGATACATTTTTTGAAAACTGACTCTCTAAATTAGTAATGATTTTTTTCTGATTGACATTTAGGTAAACGCGCGTATTTTGTCGCTCTTATTTGTAAATTTCGTAAAGTTTGGACTGCTATAAAATGGTTATTTTGTATTACACATATACTGTATTCCACCTTTAATAGACTTCATTTTTGTTATTATGACTTTGAAGTAGGTAGTGTAAATGAAAGTTAGACAAAATCAATTTTCTCCAGAAATTACTTCAAAACAAGTGGCAATTTCTCTGAAAATTGACTTAATTTCAACGTACTTTTGATACGTAAACAATCTACAACATTTGCTGAAACTGTTCTTATACATCATTTTGTATAATTTACCACTAATTTTTTTATGAATTTTAAAAACTGCCCTTCTCGTCATATAATACCGGTGACGCACGCTCGCGACCTCAGTAGCGCGGGAGCGCTTGTATATAGCGCTGTATAATACGCTTGACTATTATGGCGGTCACGTTGTTTCATGCAGGGGCCAGCGTTCGGTTACTGTGTTAAAGTCGTACCTCTTAAGGAACTATCTTACCTCATGTAATAGTACATTATTGTCGAGGCTCGGAAGTAGCTACTTGCTGGCTGAGGATTCGTTTTAAACGGACGACCTTGGGAGTCCGTTTAATTGAATCCGAAGCCAGCAAGTAGCCTTCCAGCCGAGTCAAATATAGTGTTTTTCTTAAAAATGGCGCAATAAATACAAATATTATAGAAATATTTTACAAAAGCAACGTTCTTATGTATATATTTTCACAAAAAAAAGTAATAAGATTTGCTTTGCCGCCGTTTTATTTTTTTTTAATTAAAAATAGAAGTGTATTTTTCTGCTGAAAATACGCCAACCTATTTGAGACAGCTAAATAGTCGCAGTACCAACATTATAATAGTAAGTACTGATCATCTGTTTGGCTGTTTAATGGACCTATGCCTTCATTTGATATGGCCACTTTAACTTTTAAAAAGTTTGGAACTCGACAAATAATGGAATTTGTATGCAACATTGCAGTCCCGAAATCGAGACTGCAATGTTTTTAACTTTTTAATTTTTTTACTGACCATAAACTACGCACTTCGCGACCTACTTTTTAACCGGCAACGTCGACTTTGCCGTCCATTTTTGAGAAAAAAGTATTTGAACAAGTTGTTTATCGTACCTACCTACTCAGGTCACGTTCTTGATTTAAACATTGATGGGTTTTAGTTTTTTCATTTCTCATGCTCTGAAAGAGGGTCATTGTTGTTCTAAAAGGTGTGCAGAAAATGATACATGTCTGCACTAGAGCATTTTACGTTCGAAGTACGATTTTTTGAATTTTTTTACGATAAGCAATTGAAATTTGAATTTAAATGGATTTGTTATACAATTTCCATTCTGATATTTGACTCTCCATTCTATAAATAGAGACACTTTTGCCTAAATTGTTAACTGAAGGTAGGGTACCTAAAAATACTATAAAAAATTATACTAGGTCATGTTTTAAAAAAGACATGCATTTTACTTTCCTCGTATTCGAAATGAAAAGTAGAGTGTTTAACTCGGGTGAAAGGCATCATTTCAGCCTCGGACTATTGGCGCTCTCACTGCGTTCGAGCGCCAAAAATACCTTGGCAGAAATGACTGCCTTTCATCCCTTGGTTAACAATCTACTATTATGTAACATTTGGTAGGGTCGGTGGGCGGTTTGGTGGCGGTGGGGCGGCGCTTGACGGGCTGGCGCGGGCTGGCGGCGGCCGCGGCGGGGCTGCTGGCGTGCGCGCACTGGGCCGTGGGCTGGGGCGCATTAGGTTAGTCCTTCCTTTATCGTGGTTCATATACCTCCTGGTTATCATCCAGGCAACAAGACGACATCTTTGTAACTCAAGAGGTAAATATATTTAATGAGTTTGTACTTGAATCTCGGGTAAATCCAACTGTCAGATTTTGCGATTTTGGTATTAAGAAAAGGTAATAGGGTAGATATTTACTAAGAGGGTCGAATGGATTTACCCGAGTTTGAAGCGACACAATTTACTGAATTTACCCTATTCAATCGAATAAAATCAACAAGTATTTTTTTGCATGTCCTTTACTAGAAACTGTGGCAGATTTTTTGGCATACCCTGATTCATCATCATCTTCCTCGCGTTCTCTGCATTTTGCCACGGCTAATGGGAGCCTGGGGTCCGCTTGGCAACTAATCCCAAAAATTGGCGTAGGCACTAGTTTTTACGAAAGCGACTGCCATCTGACCTTCCAACTCAGAGGGTAAACTGGGCCTTATTGGGATTAGTCCGGTTTCCTCGCGATGTTTTCCTTCACCGAAAAGCGACTGGTGAATATCAAATCATATTTCGTACATAAGTTCTGAAAACCGGGGTTTAAAGTTTGAACCCGCGACCTCCGGATTGCAAGTCGCACGCTCTTACCACTAGGCCACCAGCGCTTGGCATACTTACTTACTCACTTGGCTGGCGCGACGACCCAAAATGAATCCTGGCCTCCAACACAAAAGCACGCCACTTTGCCCGGTCCAGAGCGATACCCACGCTCTGCATACCCCGACTCGACGCTGGACGGCTGGACGCGATGTCGGGCTGGACGCGCTTGGCTTACCCTGATTTAATTTTTAAAATAAAATTGTTTGATTTTAGGATCAGTGGGTCGGTCGCGATTATTAGCGCGCGCCGCTTGGCTAGCGCTGGCCGCCGGGCTAGCGCTGCTGTTGCGGCGCGACGGGCGCGGCGCCGTGCTGCCGCTGCTCGTGTGCTCGCTGCTACTCTATGTGGCTAACACGTTGGTATTGGGCGCGGCTTATGCTCCGGCCGCGGCAATAGCATTACTGTCTGGCTATTTGGCTTTGAATATCGTGGCGCTGTTGAAGACCGACGGCTCTGCTAAGTCATGTAAGTTGTTTAGTTTGTATGTGCTGCTCTTTGAGTGCTCACTATAATGTGGCTAATACTCAATACCAGGTGTGGCGTATGTATATACGGATATTCTTTGACAGCATTCATTCAGCAGAGCTTGAAATCGCTGGGCGAAAAAAATGCCGGGTTAAATATGTTTCTGATATAACACCTAATTTTTATTACGTGTCTGACGGTTTCCAGCATCATCACTATCATGAGTTTGATATGAGGTGCCATTTCATTGCGTTACCTATCACCAAAGTTTCGGAGGTTTCCTAAATTTAAATTGAATCAGACTTCAGGACAATCAGGACTCTTGTTTAATTCTTGCTTGCATTAGATCTAAAAAAAACCGGCCAAGTACGAGTCGGACTCGCGCACGAAGGGTTCCTTACAATTACGCAAAAAACGGCAAAAAATCACGTTTGTTGTATGGGAGCCCCATTTAAAAAAAAAAACTGTTTTTAGTATTTGTTGTTATAGCGGCAACATAAATATATATCATCTGTGAAAATTTCAACTGTCTAGCTGGTTCATGAGATACAGCCTGGTGACAGACGGACAGCGGAGTCTTAGTAATAGGGTCCCGTTTTTACCGTTTGGGTACGAAACCCTAAAAACTAATAAACAGTTCGATATATAAGCTTATGAAAAATCTAAAATTGCCTTTGATTCAACAATAATATAAAGTCAGGAACTCAGGACAATAGTGACGCAATTGTCTAATGAAAACATAAAATTCCAGCTATGGCGACCCGCTGCAACTCCAGCGTGGCATGTCTGTGGGTGCTGCTGGGCTCGTATCACTTCTACGGCACCGGCCACCACGCCACCATCGGCCACATCCGCTGGGCGCCGGCCTTCCACGCGGGCGACCCGCACTACACCGGCTTCGGTCCGCCCATCATCGGTTTCTTTGTGATGCTAGAGCTATTCGGTAAGTCCTTTATGGTGAAAGTCGCTGCACACCACACCTCTCACGTACCGTGTCTCTAGAGTGATGCTCGGGTTGTATCACTTTTGCGGCACCGGCCACCACGCCACCATCGGACACAAAGTTTCTTCTGTACATACCTCGGCGTGAATAGGGGTCAATTATATTCGGCCGGCATCGCGTCGGCAACCCCTTACTTCACGGCCACGGCCTCTGTAGTAATGTACTATTGCAGGAATGCCGCTGCTGTTCGGCGCGGCGACGCCCCTGCTCGCCCTGTGGCGCGGCGCCGGCGCGGCGGGCGCGCGCGCACAGCTCACGGCCGTCTTCCTCGTGTGCCTCAAGGTCGCGCTCTACTTCGCTATCAGGGTTAGTAACATCATATTACATATGGGTCTATTGTTTCCCATATAGTTTTAAGCATAGAGTAACTTATACTAGAGCGGTACTGTCATATTAAATTTTGTAACCCCAGTAAATTCACTGCCATCTGTCGACACACTTTAAAACTAAAAATAAATATTTATAAAAATACGATAAAATGTATTTAAATATGGATAAATGATTTTTTTTATTTGCATTAATTATTTTTATATGATTTTGACCCATGTTCTTTCACTGGTATGCATTAACCCTTAAATGCATAATGATGTATATATGCATCGTATATTTGATGGTCCGTGGCTCAATATGCAGCTATCCAAAATCACATTTATTACTTTTATACAGCATGACACATCTATTTCAATTTATTAAAAAGTTATACAAAAAATCATGCATTTAAGGGTTAAAATTATAAATAACAAACGAAACAGTCAACGCCCTCTATACGAGTGTAGGCCAAAACTAGTGGCGCCATCTGATCGAGAATCAAATTTTCGTGATTTTCGAGGCACGTTTTTTCCTTAGACTGTATCCATCTATTACGGAGTTATATCTATATTTGTTTTAAGTCATAATGTATCTGTCCACATTTTCGTTAGTCATAATTTGGTTTTTCTCAGAAACGCGTAACTTTTCAGGATTGCCATAAAACAAACCTAACCTAACCTATCTATACGATAACCTGAGGAAAATCCTGAGAAGTTAACGGTTTCAGAGTTATGACTAATGATAATATGACAATCATTACATTATGACTTTCAATAATTATGTCAAACAAATGGACCCCATTACATATTTGCGTGTGCCGGTCGTGTCGGCAAGTACAATCAGCCATAAAAGTGCATGGCGACTTCATCAATGAATTCATTCATAATTTCTCCATGCAGTTTCGCAGCTCACTGTACATTAAAATGAACACAAAAATTCCGTATCAAGAATAGTTACAACGACGGCTGCGTTTAGCTACTGCATTACAAATAAGAGGTTGCGTTCGCAACAAGACTTATGGTGAATTGGTGATTCAGTTTTGACACAGGCATTTTTCTCATTTCTTTACCGTTTACAAGTATGTGCTTGCTTAAAAAAAACTGGGTTGCTCGAATTCGTCCAGGGTTGAGTTAGGAATTAACAATATTCGTAAACAGTGTATATTTATTTTAAGGTTTACAAAATAAATATTTTAATTCTAGAATGAGACACGTTATCTATCAAGTACCCACTGCGTGTGAGTCGTTTAACTTGGGTAAATCCATCCGACCCTCTCAGCAAATATCTACCCTATTACCTTTTCTTAATACCAAAATTATACCAAAGAGAATATATAGGATAGAGGGTTACTGTCATAGTAAATTTTGTAGTCACAGTAAATATACTGCCATCTAAAAAATGAAAATGTATGAAAATACCAAAGAAAATTATATTTATCCCTTGAAGTGGCAGGAACCGCAAGGCGGACAATTAACGTCATTTAAATTTGGAATTTGATTAATTAAAATAAAATCGAAATTTCTTCATACTCATAATCATTATTGCATATCACATTGTATCTTAACCTATACTTAACATAGAATTGTGTACAACATGACACCCTGTAGGGCACAGCAAACAGTTTATTCAAGAGGAGAAAGTTTTTTGTACAAGGTTATATAATATATAAGTATTATTTATTGTATGGGTACTTTGTTAATTATAATTATTGGTCGTGAAAAAATTCATTTAATGTATAATAGGCTTTTTTAATCTGGTGTTCTTTTAATTTTTTAAGAATTCTTTGTCGGACTTGGTGTTATTTATTTCGTTACTTCAACTCAAAAATGACGTATGCCACTTGAAAGGATATATGGATTTTTTTATTTGTATTTATTACTTTTATATGATTTTGATTGTTAAATAACAAACGAAACCGTCAACGCCATCTAGCCGAGAGTAGGCCAAAGATGTAGGCGCCATCTGACGCATCTGTCCGAGAATCAATTTTTCTTGATTTCCGAGGCACGTTTTTTCCTTATACTCATTTATAGGTCTTTGTTAATACTAAGGTAAATTGCATATTGCTTATGTTATTTATGTGACAGTCGTTCGTGTGCGCCCTGTCTGCCACCATCCACTGCCGCCACCTGATGATCTGGGGCGTGTTCACACCGAAGCTGCTGTTCGAGGCGGGCGCGTGCGGCGCCGCGCTGCTCGGCGCGACCCTGGGCGCCGCCGTGGCCGCCTGGCACACTCCCGCCCACCAGAGAAACAGTTGACATAAACATTAAACCTAGCCGACGAATGATCACTCTGATATTAGGTAATTAGGTTACTGGACGTTGGGTTGGCTGTTGCAAGTTGTGATTGATTTGTTTGTGAGAGGAGAAGCTAAAGTCAAAGTAAATGAGATGTGAAAATATTTATTTTTATTAGATGGTCTTCTTGTCATCGATGTAACGGCCTTTTAAGGGATGCCATCTAGTGAGACTACTATGTATTTTTATCGTAGGATTTTTGTTTGACATAGTAAAATATTATTTGTTCTGTTTGTTTTAGACCACAGTATGAGGTATGAACTGAAATTGTTTTATGCCAAATATTGGTGGATGGCACTATGTACGATATAGCTTTATACTTTATGCATTTTTAGCATTACGTGTCGTAATGGAGGTGTAATGACGTTATTGGGAATGTTTATGATTTTTAAATCGTGTATGGCTGGTATAATTTAAAAACTCCATTGAGATACGGGTTTGAGTTGCGGTTAGTGATTGTACCGATTTACTGTCAAATAAGACAATTTCAAATAGTCCATTCCTTAGGACAGTTCCTCTTAGTAAACGATAACTGGCAAATAGATCGTATTAATTTTCAATGTGTTCTAGAGTCTAGAGGACTGGGACTCCTAGAAATTGCCATAATAGTATTAATAGTTATACATTTTCTATGATATTTCATGTAAAATAAGATTGTAACTGACACTGCCGTAGAGCCTGTATGTTAAAATTCTTAAAGGTTGTTGTAGCAAAGATAATGTTAAATTTTTCTTATTTTAGAAAACGCAAGCTGTGATTCGTGATATTTGCGATAATAGAAAATGAACCAAATTGTATAGGGGATTTTGACGTGAAATCGAGTTTATAAATTGTTGCTTAATCGTCATTATCACTTGTTTAAAATACACGTGAAATTGAACTTTATTGTAATATATCACGAATCATTTTCTTTTAAAAGTTTACGTTAAACAATGTATAAAACTCGAAATGTTTTTCCATGTGCCCATTGGCGCTGGTGCTCAGAGATTAATTAAGAAGTATTTTGTCATTGGTTGCTTGTATCAAATTATTCTAGGTAGGATAAATCGTCTATTACTTAAGATTCTGTTTAATATTCACACAATCCAAGTAAATTTTCACATCTAATGTTTTTGGTTGGTTGGTAAGGTGTCCAGCTATTGTAAGGTGTCCAGTAAGAGACGATTTACCCTACCTAATAAGAGTACAATTGTTGTGTTGTCACAAACCGGAATGTCTTTACCAGTTAATGGGCGTGCTATGTGTACATATTTTATTAAGGTAATGTGAAATGAAATATTTAATATTGTTTGTAAATTATATACTATACATATACAACACTGATTCACTGCCAAAAATGACCATGATGCTTTTATAGTTCAATACTAAATTTTAAATGATAAATATTGTATTATAATGTTGACAGTTTGACTGATAATCTTTTTCAACAAATTTATAGATCCAATAGGGATGAATTGATTATGACAGTGATATTATAGCGGTCATTGTAGAAATGTAGGTAACAAACCTTGTGTTGTAGAAAATTGAGTTGAATATGCGAAGTGGATAATTGTACCATTTGTACCATCAGTATTTTATGTAAGCTAGTCTTTGGTGGAAATCAATTTTTAAACATGCAGATACGTCTGCGAGCGATACTCCAAATTTTATATTAACAAATCCAAATTCCAAATTTTATATTTTTTTTTATAGAGCAACGCACGGATTGCGGAGGTTGCAGGTTCAAATCCTGCCGGAAGTGTAACTTTTTTCCATTTTTTCCTTTAATATAAAATTTGGTCTTTGGTGTATTTTAAACAGAAGCCAAAGTAGTGTCTTAATTTGTGTGGTTTATATTTTACTAGATGAGAAGCCGAAGTTCGCTCGGGTAAAATAAATAATAGTACTCATTTTGAATTAAGTAACTATTTACTTTTAGACTTAAATTCAAACCTTCATTAAGGCGGTTACATATCTCCAGAAACTTTAAATCCGATTATTAAAACCACGAAGATCTTTCCCCTTTTTTGGCTGACCCTACCTTAATAATGTTTGCCTGAAGTATCATTGCCTACCTTTTCAAGAGCCCGATTGATTGCAATTTATTTATCATTATCATTTGTGGTACCTTGTAAAAAAAAACCAGCCATATCGTCTCTGGAGGAGCCCAAACTTAGTATGTTCTGAAAATTCTTTTTGTTTTATTAAAAAAAAATGGTTGAAATGTAATGATGTGATATATTTTTAGAATTGCCTCAAAGAGCCCTTTCGTATAGTACAGTCGCCGTCAGATATATCTTAGCGCCCAAGGTGGTCAAATATTTCTGAGCAGGACAAAATTTCACTAAATTCTGCAAATACCAATTATATCATAACTGCTGTAATGTCATAAATGTTATTCAATAATTTCTTTGCATACATTGAGCCGAAAATATCTGATCAAATAGAATGTCAAACGTATCTAAGCAATAAAGGCGATCACAAATGTTATTATAATATTATTAAAAATTTAATCTTATTTAATTAAAATTAATTGAGGGTTGACATTTTAATTTATTTTTGACTGCGCATAATCAAATCTTATAATTACTATTAATTTTTAATTTTAGTATTATTTTTAAACAGAATTTAATCAATTTATTATTATGATCAATCAATTAAATTTTAATGTCAATATTTATTTATTATTAATTTTATCATAATTTTATTTTAATTCTTATTATAATTGTAACTGTTGTTTTGTTATGTTATGCTTATTATGTATATTGACAAATGTTGTCTACAATAAATGAATTAAATGATAAATAAATAAAATAAAAGAATGTTTCAGCACCCCTCCTAAGGGCAATTTTTTTAGGAAATGCTGGTAAAAAAAATTGTTTTGACCTCTAATGTCCTCTAATGACCTTTTCTTAAATCGATTTGAAAGGGACGACACTAGTGTTTCCACTTTTTAATTTCTACTCTGTTTTGCCACTACTTCGGGCAAACATTTTTAAGGTAAGGTCAACCAAAAAACGGAAAAGATCTTCGAGGTTTTAATAATCGGATTTAAAGTTTCTGGATATGAGATAATATGTAACTGCCTTAATGAAGCTGATGCTGGTACGTCTAAATCATAGTTCACTTAGCACAGTTAGCATAGCAGTTACTTAATTTAAAATGAGTACTATTATTTATTTTACCCGAGCAAAGCCGGGTACCCATCTAGTATAAGATATATTTTTTGTTGATTCAAGTAAGAATAAATAATAATAACTTCAGCGTTTTATTTTTATAAATCGTCAGGTGACGACCAAAACTTATTCATTCCTACTACAAGTTCAGAGCCATAGTGAACCTGTAGTAGTAAAACCTTCCAGCCAGCCGGCCAGCCTTCTGGGCACCCTACCCAGTGACTACGATTTAGGGCAAATTTTTCCTTTATAAACTTTTAAGTTTTAACTGTTTTTTTGAAATCAAACTATACAAATAAACGAATTAATAAGTAATAAATAGATCCTACTGAAGTTTTGACACCACCACAACATTTGAAACAAACTTTTATATGGTTTTTATGAATTAATACTTCATGTCGATGTGGAAGGCGAGACTGTGTAGGGATGGACCAAGTACTCCGAGAAAGAGGTGACGGCGGCTGCCCCGCGGACTTCCTTGTCCAATAGGGGTAGTTTAGTAACATGAAAGTCTTCATACAAGTCTGCAATTTGCTCCAAATATTTCTCTTGGACCTTGTGGCGAGCGGCACAGAGCTGGCAAGGCGCGGATGCGTGTAGTAGTAACTGATTAACAATTATATTGTGAGTATCAATTCCGCAGCGCGTCAATTCTTGGACCAGCCGTTCAGTCTCATAAAGGGAGAGGAATTCTGCTATACACACGCAAACAAACGTAGTTTGGTTGGGATCTTTGAATTGTGCATTGACTTGTCTGATCACTGAGAGCATTTCATCCATTTTGTTGCTGAACATGTCCGAGTTGAATTCTGCCAATCCGAAGAGGGCTGCCACTTGGTTGATGAAGGGTGCCACCTGTAGTGAACAAGAATTGGTTTATTACCTAAAATAGTGGCAATCACTACGCAACTCATTAATGTAAATGAAGGTTTGATCAATTTAACCCTAAATGCATAATGATGTATATATGCATCGTATATTTGATGGTTTTTTTAAATACTATGATTTTTTTCTTTATTTTTCCCTCAATCTATACAACATGACACATCTATTTCAATTTATTAAAAAGTTATACAAAAAATCATGCATTTAAGGGTTAAATACTTAGATTAAGTACTTAGTGGTACAGACCTTTGATTTGAGCCGCATAAGTTTTCCAAGTCCTTTCTCCACCACTTGTGGGAAAGACAGCAGACGCAGAGTGTGTCCCGTGGGTGCGGTGTCAAACACCACTGCACTGAAGTTCATGCCCTTCACTAGTTTCATTACCTGGGAACCACAAATATATAAACACTCAAATAAATAATTGTATGATATGTGAAAACCAAAATATCCTGTCACTTATAACCACTCACATGAGCCACATGATTCTGGCAACTAGAGCTTCCAACATTGTCCACCTCTAAAATATCATGGCAGCTCAGGTTGCCAAACGGAGTGCAGTTTTTTTATTTTTTATGTGTGAATGGCTGCATATATGATACGGTATAAGTTGTTATATACATATTTTAAGTTGAAAACCTATACTAACAGTATTAATATGCATTTTATTTAAAGATGATAAGTGTATTAGACTATATTTTAGTACTTCAGTGTCTAAGTTCACCACAAAAAAATCATGAACTTAATGTATTGTGTCACAGCAAGTTGAGAAATGGAAAAAGCAATAAAGAGACGAGGTGTATGAGAGAGAGAGAGAATTAGCACTCGTTAAATACAAGAAATGGCTGTTATCCTCCTTAACCTTTTTCACACCATGTCAAACACAAAAGCTGTCACTTGGATGCCACGTCACTGAAATGTCAAAACTGAAATTGAACTTTATGCACATGCACATAGGTCTATGTTGCTCTGTGGTCTTTGACCGATTAATCCGTCTTTGGCGTTGGACCTGCGGTGCCGATATATCCATCATTGGCGTCCAAAAGGTTAATGTGTAAGTTCTAGGTCTAATTACCTCAGCATAACTCATAGCTTCATCTATGCCAGGGAAAGCTCCAACAATCTCCTGCATAACTCCTTTGCCCAGCCGCATGGCCTCTGTCTCTCCCTCGAAGTACTCCTCTGGCAGCTCATTTAACCCCACATTGGGATCAATCTCCATTGCAAATAGGTTTTCAAACCCTTTCACTTTTGTGGGGACCTAAAACAACTTTTCAAGTCAGATTGGTATACAATTATCTGATTAATTTAACTAGCACATGCAACATTTAAACGGCATGAACTGTAAAATTAATTACCTTAGAAAATTTCTGGTCGAATGCATCTGATATGTTGTGAGCCGGATCAGTTGAAATAATGAGTACCGATTCCCGAACCTTCGCCAATTGGATAGCAAGACTACAACTGAAAACACAAACCAGCTTAATATTGTCCATATTTGCTAAAAACAAGATTGTTTTAAGAGGTTACAGTGACTTTCTATATTACCTGCACGTAGTTTTGCCAACACCACCCTTTCCTCCAACGAATATCCATCGCAGGGAGGTCTGTTCTATAACATTACGTAGAGAGGGCTCCAACACATCTAAAGCTTGATTGTCTCCCATGATTACAGTTGCAATGCCAATGAGTGAAATTAATATTTAAAACGGTAAACATGCGGCGACATTCGAGTGATACGAGTATTTAGTGCAATTTAGTGTTCGAAATTTTGACAATGAATGAATGAATGATGACACATACACATGTTATGGAAGGTAGAGGTAAGGAAATGAATCTTAATGTATCAAAAAGTGACCGTAAAAAACAGTAAATAGGCGGCGCCACCATACACTGAAGTACCTAGACCATACACCTAGTATTTTATATAGATGTGCACCCATGCGACCGTGAGGGACAGAACATACGCCATGCGACAAAATTAAAAACACACATTTTTTAACATTCCTGACATACCAGAAACAACCTACGTAATTTGGTTGGGTTATTTGCTGCCCCTCCATCATTTCATCTCTACATAATTATACCTCTATGGTTCATGTCATAGAGTCTCCTATATATTACAATACTCTTTGGTCTCAGGTCGTACCTAGCGCCACCGGAGAGATTAGGAACTATTGTTTAAAGCTGAAAGCGGTCACTTTTGCAACAATTCTGCCATAAGAGATTGTCATCGTTTCTATACCATCCATAACACATGTCTTGAATTGAATGCATGGATGGTATAGAAAGGATGCCAATCTCTTATAGCAGAATGGTTGCAAAAGTGACCGCTTTCAGCTTTAAATAATAGTTCCTAATCTCTCCGGTGGCGCTAGTTAGGCTCTGGGACATGAGTATAACATGAACCATATAAGGCAACAAATAACCCGACCAAATTACGTAGGTTGTTTTTAGTAGTATTTCGGTGTATGGTGGCGCCGCCTAATTACTGTTTTTTGATGGACACTTTTCGTACATAGAGATTTGGCTCCTTTATATAGTCTCCATGATTGAATGGTTGGATTTAGAAATAATGACATTTTAATGAACGAATGAATGATGCAGAAAAAAAAAGAGATCGCACCTATATATTATACTACTCTTTGGATCGCACAGCCGATGCAACTTCAATGCAAGAGTTTTTTTAACTGTCTGGAACAGCTCCTCATTCGCTGTCAACTCCGTTCATTTCAGTTTTTCCAGCCAATCCAGTCATTCCAATTTATTCAAATCATTAATTAATTTACACGGATCGTGTGGTACCTCCTAATAGTTTATTTTCGGTTGGTTAGTACCGGTTGTAGTACATCACTATTTATAAGACGTAAAAAACTAGCAACTATAGCAACACATGAAATGTCATTTTAGTCTACGGAATAAAAAAAAAACAGACTGGTATATAGGTATATTAGGTATCCTGATCCTGTTCCTGTATTTATTTTTCCAAAAATTAGAAATTCAATTGCTGACAAAATGTCGTGAATGAAATGTTCAAGCGCATGAATGAAAATAATGCTCTTACGCGTTTTGCGATGTCGCATTATATTAATAACTATATTTATTGCTACTGGACTATGTGTTTACTTGTTTCCGCAGTTTAAATTGTATCCGATTGCTCCTGTGACTGTAGCTCCTAGCCCTTCACATCCCAAAACGTCCCGCCATATATCAAAATTGCTGACTGTCGTGTTCCGTCAATTTGAAGACTTCGAAAATGACATCGCGGACAGCGTGCAGTCGTTCGTATCGGCGTTCCCTAACGTGCCAGTGGTTGTGGTCTGCGAGACGGCTCCGTACCCACCTTTCCCATTCTCCGCTAGCAACGAGACCCTTCGGAACGTGAAGGTGGTAACATTAGAACTGCGGCTCAACGCAGCGCCAAAGGAATTGGATCCTTTGACATATATTCACACTGATTATGTGCTGTTTGTACCTGACTCGACGCGCGTCTCGCGGCGAGTGCTGCAGCAAGCGGCCATCGCCGCCACGGCACCCTCAGCCGCTGCTGTAGCTGTAGGAGGCGCAAACGCGCGTCTTATTTGCCAACATATCAAGTGGAATTATGCAGATTGGACTCTTCAGTACAATAAGGATGCGTCTGGGAAGATCTGTGATGCAGTTCACGGGCAGCATGCCTTGTTAATTAAAACAGCACATTTGCACTCCTTCCCACAGCCTTTTGTGTTGCCATTCCCCGAGTCACTCTATTTACAAATGTCAGCAAAAGATCTGAAGGTGACAAAATGATGAATATGCATTTAAATTTTGATTAATTTTATCCATTATTTGATTTAGTCTACATTATTATTTGTATTACAGGTACAAATTCTTGAAGGAAAGCTAGGAGGCGGCAGAGGAGTATTAAAAAGTCCCTCTGCAAGACAGAAGTCCATACGCCATATGAGGGATGCAAGAGTTGCTCTTTACAAGATGTTAGGAGTTAAAGCTATGATTAGGGAAGATGGGAGGGTGCAGTGGTTTGGATGTAAAAGGGAAACACAAGTAAGATATATTATGAGCATCTAACAACTGGAAAAAAGCTAAATAGCTACAAATTTGAATTTTATTATAATTTTTTATAAGTGTGGTACAAGAATCTGGTAAATACATTAATTGCTGCGAGAAATATTGGCTCTTCTACTTAAGTAGTAAGTGTAAGAACAATCATTAAGAGTCCCCGGCAAGCTCGGCCGAATTGCACCTTCCCATACAAACATAGTTCAGCTCTCATTTTAAAAGTATGTTGGATTGTAATGAAACTTTGCACATACAATGACATGAGGTATATCTTGGTCTGAAATTAGGTTATATAGCTCCAGTTTATAAAACAAACGAAATAGCAAGGTTGGCCGAAATGTTAATGCAATTAACCATTAACCAGTACAAATTGAACCGTAAACTGTAACCGTCTGTTACGGTTTACGGTTCAATTTGTACTGGTTAATTGCAATTAACGTTCGGCCAACACTGCGAAATAGAGCAAAAACAAGTTTTGTATGAAAAACTTAAATTGGCTGAATTTTTTTAACTATGGCATCTGAAACTACATAAACTAATTTCAGACATAGATATACCTTATCCTACTGTAAGTACAAAGTTTCAGAGCAATCAAGCTAGTCGTTTTAAAATGAGAGCGGAACTACGTTTGTATGGAGAACCGAGCTTGCCGGAGACCCTTAATGATCCGTTGCACCAGTGACCAAACTGTCTGTCTGGGAACTGTCATAGCTGTGTGACGTCACAGTATAATAAAGAGTACTGTGCAGGGACCGGACAACCCTTTCCGCGATGCAACCCTTTCAATGGGCGTCCCTGAAACACGGCTAACACATTGAAAGACTTTCCCTTTTGATCTGCAAGCCCATTCATACCCCTACCTTTGACTAACCCTTATCGAAAAGCTAACCAAAAATAAGGCTAGCCCTTAATAAGGGTTACCTTTATCTTTAAACGCTTTCTATAAAGGTTTCCCTTTGCGTGAAAGAGACAGGATTAGTATATATCTACGCTAGTGTATGAAAAGGAAAGAAAATACGTGCCTAGTCAAAGAACGCCGCCGTCGCCGCCGACGATCGCTCGGATTCGAAGTAATGTGTGCTTTATGAACAAGGTAGACGACTTAAATTAGCACGCTTATTTGCTAAAAGGGAAGCCCTTTATAAGGCTAACCCTTATAAGCAATATGCAAGGTGTTTGTGAGCGGATGATAAGGGTTTTGTAAGGGTATTTGGGCTACCGATTACACAAATGTGTGTACACAAATAGGGTTTTTAAAAGCAAAATGAAGGGTTTCGTCTGGCAAAGGGTATGGTGAGTTAAGCCTTATGCAATACCCTTATAAAACCCGGATAAGGGATAGCGGGCCGGTCCCTGGTACTGTGACGTTGATTAGTCTGTCAATTGTGGTTGGTGCAACTGGCCCTAGAAATAGCTGTATAGATAAAACAACTGACCAGAATTATGCAAGGGCTTACCAATTCTTACAAAATTAGAATGAAAACACTTGTAGGTATTACCAGTTTTGTAAAATCTATAAAGTTTCTTCTGGACTCATTTTTATTTTCAGAAAAGTGGTAACAAAGCTGCTATTATTATTATTTGTATCTCCGTTACAAACTCTCGGGTTTGCAGGCCCGGTCATTTATAAGACGTGCGTCGGGGTATAGATCCAACACGTAGATGCCGGTTGGAGAGTTTTGATGTCATGTAGATGATGGAACCCATTAGTCTATTGAAATGGTACATTTTGCCTTGCATGAAATCGGGCAGTTCTGTTCTTTTTTTATGTTCTATGTGATGAAGTGGTTATGGCAAATCCGAGTTTTCGACCTCGGAAACCTGACGTGTCATTGTCAAATTTTTGAAAAACCTCTAAATTTTCTGACTTTATTTAGTTTCTGCCAATTTTTACCAACAAGGACTTATTTTACGGCAAATGTCACTATGACCACTTTAAAGAAGACTAAATTATCAACAAAACGTGACCAATGGGGTTGGCAACTGTCAAAGGTTTGCAGAGATGGCGCCATCATAGCTTGCCCCTTTTTCTATGAGATTTGGCTTAAAGGGCTGGCATCCAGGGCATTAAAAAAACAAAAATTTGACACAATTCTAGGGATTGACAGGGCAAGCTATGCTGGCGCCATCTGCCAATTATTTCGGCCGGCCAACCCCATTTGGTCTATTAAGACCTGATAGTTCTTTAGATACAGCTGTTCCAAGTTGCTGAGGTGAGTAAACAAAATAATAGAAGTGTTGTACATTTTGCCTTCCATCAATCGGGTAGTTCTGATTTTTTTGTATGTTCCATGTGATGCAGTGGTTATGGCAAATCCAAGTTCATCACCTGGAAAACCCTCCGGTTATTGTCAAATTTTTGAAAAAAAACCTAAATTCTCACTTTTTTTCAGTTTCTGCCATTTTTTTACCAACAAGGACCTATTTTACGGCAAATGTCACTATGAAAACTTTAAAGAAGACTAAATTATCAACAAATTATGTTAAAGTAAGAAGGCAATACACCGAATAGTTTGTAAGATCAAAACCGGACAGAAAACAGACAAAAAACCGGCCAAGTGTGAGTCGGATTCGAAGTCGAACCCTTCGTGCGCGAGTCCAACTCACACTTGGCCGGCTTTTTTTGGCGTAAAATAGGTTCTTGTTGGTAAAAAAATGGCAGAAACTGAAAAAAGTGAGAATTTAGGTTTTTTTTTCAAAAATTTGACAATAACCGGAGGGTTTCCTAGGTGATGAACTTGGATTTGCCATAACCACTTAACCACATAGAACATACAAAAAAATCAGAACTATCCGATTGATGCAAGGCAAAATGTACTTCTTCTTCAGCAACTTGGAACAACTGTATCTAAAGAACTATCAGGTCTTAATAGACTAAATTGGTCACGTTTTATTGATAATTTAGTCTTCTTTAAAGTGTTCATAGTGACATTTGCCGTAATATAAGTGCTTGTTGGTAAAAATTGGCAGAAACTAAAAAAAAGTGTAAAAAAATATATATTGGGAATTTTACAACTTTTTGAACAACTTATCATACAAACTATTCGGTTTGTTAAGAATTTAGTCTTCTTTAAAGTGTTCATAGTGACATTTGCCGTAAAATAAGTCCTTGTTGGTAAAAACCGGCCAAGTGCGAGTCGGACTCGCGTTCCAAGGGTTCCGTACATTACACAATTTAAACAATGTATTTTTTATGTGAAACGTGAGTGAAATGTCTTTAAAAAACCCGTAGGGGTCGGATCAAAAACTAAATAATTAAGTCCGACTTACGCTTGACTGCAATTTCTAATAGGTTTTCCTGTAATCTATAGGTAAAGATCTATTTTGTGTGTTTTTTTCAACATTTTAGACCCAGTAGTTTCGGAGATAAAGGGGGGAATGGTCATTTTTTGTTTACTTTCTTAAATAACTTCTAAATTGTTTATCCTAAAATTATAAAAAAAAAATTTGACATTCTCACAATGAGCTCTTTCATTTGATATATAACAAGGTATAGTTTGAAAAACTTTATTTTTTAATTTTCGCATTTACCCCCCAAAAGTGGCCCCCATGTTTAAAATTCATTTGTTTACGTTACATGTCCGTCTTTGGGTCACAAACTTACATATGTATACCAAATTTCAACTTAATTGGTCCAGTAGGTAGTTGCGGAGAAAATAGGCTGTGACAGACGGACAGACAGACAGACGTACGAGTGATCCTATAAGGGTTCCGTTTTTTCCTTTTGAGGTACGGAACCCTAAAAATTGGCAGAAACTAAAAAAAGTCAGAAAATTTAGGTATTTCAAAAATTTGACAATGACCCGTCGGGTTTCCGAGGTCGAAAACTCGGATTTGCCACAACCACTTTATCACATAGAAGTCATAGAACATAAAAACAAGAACAGAACTGCGCGATTTCATGCAAGGCAACCCCCCTTTTTGAGTACGATTTCAATGGGCTACATTCACGGGTACATAAATAGATACCCGTAAACCGGTTTCAGCAGGCATTGGAAGCTATTATAGAAAAGTGGAAAGAGTCCTGGTCTATGGCTTAAATTTGGGTGGAATTTAAGACTGGGCTATTGCTAAGAGTTCCGGACACCTATGCCATAACATTGTGCTATATAGTGCTATCGAGGCAGGCGGTGACTCGCCACTCGTTAGATGGGCACCTGATGCGCCATCGTAAAGACGGACAGGCGCATAACCGGCGTGAGCGGCTCAGGGGTGTCGAGAGGTGTGCTGCGCTTTCTCCGAAGTTACTCGCGGCGTTATATCCTTTAACACTTCCACCCCTGGAGCATATAGCTCTGACAAATCCCCTCTGGACGGCCAATTAAGGCATAAGCCAGAGCTGAGAGTCCTGCGGGTCTCCTTGGGGTTCCACTCCGCCCGACGAAGACACGCCGGAGAAGGAGACCCTGACCGACTCTCTGGAGCACTCCGGTTCGTGGGGTCGTTACTCCCCAACAGCTCAGGTAAAATGCCTGCATCATATGATGCCTACATTATTTTGGCTAACGGGCCGACCAAGGTATCACACTTTTGCAGCAGTGCAACAGGAATATGATCTGGTCCTGGTGCAGAATCTGTTTTAATTTCTTTAATGACCTGTTTAACTTTATGTCTAGAAAAGGTAATGTCTGCAATACAGTCCTCAACTCTGAGTCCGCAAAGCTAAAAACACTTGATTTCCTTATCTATTTTAGCGTTGCTTCCCATCAGTGCAAGGAACACCTTCATACATCTTGTCCCACCGCAACACGCCGCCATGTTGCCGACGCAACATGCGGCGGAGCGCCACGCACGTGCTGCGAGCGTTAGCTCAGGCCGGCGCGCGCTGCTGGCTAGAGACCACGTCGCTGCTGGGCGCCGTCGTGCGGTATGTCAACTTGTACATCTTGTCACTGCCACACGACATAAGGCGATAATTAGGATAAGCCAGAACTACAATCCACACTTTCATGTTGCAGTGGGGACCTCCTACCTTGGGCAGAGCATGTGGAGATCGGCATCCACGCGTCCGACGTGCCGCGCGTGCCGTGGCTGCAACGGGGCGGCGCAGACCCCGAAGGCTATGTATGGGAACGCGCAACTAAAGGGCACTACTATAGGTGAGCTTAACAGGTCAGGCGAACTGGAACCTTATGTCGGTGTGGCGAGGTCTATTGTGGCTGCAGCGCGGCGCAGATACCAAGTACCGAGTACGTGTGAGAGCGCGCCACTAGAGAACACTACTATAGGTAGGTAAGTAATAACATGCTGCTCAATGCGCTCCTGACATTGGCATCTAAATGTCACTTGTTTGCTTGGAGATGGGCGACTGTGTGCCGTGCCGTGAATGTCTAAAGTTCTGCTAGTTGATGGATGGCAGGCTGTCCAGCTCCAGCACTCATGTTTAATGTCACTTACATTTTTTGTCTCGTTATATATTTCATGTGTTTGTATACTGTGGATTTTGCAATGTTTAATTTCTCGGTGTGTTGGCTTGTCTGTAATGCCGTGTAAATATATTGTTAATAAATAAATAAAACGAGGCTAGCTTGAACGTTATGTCAATGTCATACGAACTATCGTGGCTGCAATGCAGCGCCGACCGGCGACCCCGGGAGCTATACTTCTGGGAGCACGCGACAAATGGGTACTGCTATAGGTGTTTGATAGTTTTGATACAACTGATATTCTTACCCTGGGTTGAGCATGTGCATATCGGCATCCACGCGTCCGTGGTGACGCGCGTGCCGTGGCTGCAGCGCGGTGGCGCCGACCCCGAGGGCTATGTGTGGGAACGCGCAACTAAACGGCACTAATATAGGTGAGCTTTACAGACATACTTGCTCGTATTGACCATCTAAAGTGGGGATGGACAGGCCACATGTTACGCTGCCCAATAGAAAAATGGAGCAAACAGATTACTCTTGCCGCCGCTATTGCAGCGCTAGCGGTATGTTCGCGGAGGCGCGCACCGACGGCTTCCACGCCATCATGCGCAAGCGGGTGGCATCGCTGGTGCGGCGCGTGCGCGGCAGCGCCAACAGTCTCCTTGCCACAGTCGCTAGTCGCGGACAGGGAAGATGGCGCTTTCTGGCAATATTAGAAAATGATAGGGCCTTGCAAGGTAAATGTCGCCAACTGTCACATTTTGCCTAGCGCCACCACCGCCATTTGGTTTCTTGGATTTTTTGTTAGAGTTAGACCAAGACAAGCCTGCAACGAGTTTGATAGCACACGCAGTGCAAGTGTTATCTATGCGTCATAATTTCGTAGAAGTTTAACGTTTAAAATAACACTTGCACTGCGTGTTCTATCAAAATCGTTGCAGGCTTATCTTGCTCTATTTCTTTTTGGTAAATGCAAACGCCGTGAAGGCCTAAACTAATTTGTTAAAATCAGCGGGCCTCGGCCAAAATGGAATAGAATAGGTAAATGATGAGGATTACCTATAGTGCTAATATTGATTCTATGAATTGTATCTACACGTTCACAGAGTGGCCTACTCCGCTACCAACAACGTATACGTGCTAGTACTCCCATTCGCAGCCAAGAACGGGACCATGTGGCCTGCGGACTGGGTGCTGGCGCATCAGAAGCCGTTCCCGGAGAGGCACTTGCATCCACTTGCTCAGGTAGAGGGTTTTAGTGACTATTTACAGAGTGGCCTACTCCGCTACCAAAAACGTGTACGTGCTAGAACTCCCATTCGCGGCCAAGAACGGGACCATGTGGCCCGCGGACTGGGTGCTGGCGCATCAGAAGCCGTTCCCGGAGAGGCACTTGCATCCACTTGCTCAGGTAGAGGGTTTTAGTGACTATTTACAGAGTGGCCTACTCCGCTACCAACAACGTATACGTGCTAGTACTCCCATTCGCAGCCAAGAACGGGACCATGTGGCCTGCGGACTGGGTGCTGGCGCATCAGAAGCCGTTCCCGGAGAGGCACTTGCATCCACTTGCTCAGGTAGAGGGTTTTAGTGACTATTTACAGAGTGGCCTACTCCGCTACCAAAAACGTGTACGTGCTAGAACTCCCATTCGCGGCCAAGAACGGGACCATGTGGCCCGCGGACTGGGTGCTGGCGCATCAAATGCCTTTCCCGGAGAGGCACTTGCATCCGCTGGCACAGGTGAAGACGGTTTTAGTTGGTGGTTATAATTTATTTAGAGCTTAAAGTATCTGCTACCAATAAATTGTGTTTGTGTACAATCGCCTTTATATACACGGATCTATACTAAGGCCAAGCGTACACTACGTTTTTTTGTCGTGCGATAATTTAGTCGCAGAAATGCAACGTATGTAGGTATGTGTTTAAATGTCAATACGCGCATATACGACAAAAAATATGTATTACAGCGCGATTCTAAAACCGTGTCGCAAAAATTTAAATCGTAGTGCGTGCTTGGCCTTGTTTTACATATAGAAGTAGAGACATATTATTCCTTTTTTTAAGTTATTAGAGAATGGCAGATACTTTTGACACGTAGTCTGATCCGCCGCTTTTGATGCTGACTGTACTATACTCATCAAAGAAATCGCAGTAATCATTTTTTTTAAACAGAAATGACGCTGATGGCAAATTTACAGAACAATATAATTATTTTTTCCCCTCACTAGCTCGGAAAGTTGTCTTTTAACCTTCAAAACAAGCGGGGAAAAACGCGTTTTATCCTCTAGTGGGGAAAGTAATTTGACCTTGGATGGAGCGTGTTTAAGTAGCTTGACAGATAACAAAACGTAAAACGCTCATGATAATGGTTCGTTCGATATTAATTATCATTAAATAAATGGTTTGAGAATCTAATAAAAAATATCAAATTTAGCTTTATTTAATGATTTTAAGTCATAAACCTTAAAATTCCATAAGAAACGTTTGTTTTTTATAATGATGTTAAATATAATTCTGAACGCACAAGTTGAGTCGATGCAATTTCAAAACGCATCGTTGACATTTCATACGTCAGAAATGTCAACATTGTCAACAATTTTTTTACTTAAAAACTTTTCTCACCGACTCCGTAAAAATACACAACTTCCAGAGTTTTCTGTTATAATATCGTAAAAATGAGTGATTCCAGTGATGAAGATGATCTAATGCCTGTGGATGTTGAACTTTCCTCGCTATAGTGAGGGGAAAAGTTTTGTGTTACACACGGGTGCAAATGTATTTTTCCCCTCACTAGCTCGGAAAGCCGTCTTTTATACTTTAAAACAAGCGGGGAAAAACGCATTTTATCCACTAGTGGGGAAAGTAATTTGACCTTGGATGGAGCGTGTTTAAGTAGCTTGACAGATAACAAAACGTAAAACGCTCATAATAATGGTTCGTTTGATATTAATTATCATTAGATAAATGATTTGAAAATCTAATAAAAAATACCAGATTTAATGATCTTAAGTCATAAACCTTAAAATTCCATAATAAACGTTTGTTTTTTAATAATTATGTTAAATATAATTCTGAACGCACAAGTCGATGCAATTTCAAAACGCATCATTGACATTTCATACGTCAGAAATGTCAACATTGACAACAAAAATTTTGCTTTAAAACTTCTCACGTAAAAGTACAGAATTTCGAGAGTTTTTTGTTATAATATCGTAAAAAAATGAGTGATTCCAGTTGATGAAGATGATCTAACGCCTGTGGATGTTGCACTTTCCTCGCTATAGTGAGGGGAAAAGTTTTGTGTTACACACGGGTGCAAATGTATTTTACTTCTCGTGTGTTAAAACACTCGCTACGCTCAGGATTCTCTTTTAGAACCACTCGCTTCGCTCGTGGTTCAACTATAGAATCCTTTCGCTTGCTCGTGTTTCAATTCCACACTCGCGGGAAAAATACAACTGCACCCTTGTATAACAAATAACTATTACTTCTCGTGTTTCAATTCTAAACTCGCGGGTAAAATACAACTTTGCACCCTTGTATAACAAATAACTATTCTCTTACGTGGTTGAGTCATCAAAGTGATAAAGAACATTTCTCGAAACGAAAAAAAACTAAAGAAAGCTACTATTTGTACACCAAATTTCCTGTAGATATAGTTACAAGTTGATGAAATAAATAAACCAACTGTTTTTATAATAATATTATTTTACTAATAATACTTTTTTTCGTAGATACAATTTGCTGGACGCCAGGCGCCGGCGCCAAACGACGCAAGCGCTTTCTTAGACCTCAAGCTCGGCGCCGCGGCCGTCGAGAGGTGCAACCGGATTGGACCCAAGCTGTTATATCCATAAGGGTCATTTAAGATTGAGATCACACACAAATCAGAACTTGCTACAAACAAAATTTAATCTGAAGAATTTAGGAACAAGAAGTGTCAAGGACTGATATTGAATTTACGACAAAATACTAATATGGAAGGTCTATTTGTGTGGCACGTTACAACAAAATAGACAAGGCACATCACGCGTGTAGTTAAAGTAGTTTTTAAAATATTATGAAATCGCCATTCCTTATGTACGAGTATGATCTCATTGTCTAGTCATGAATCATGATTTCATCGCGACCAAAGAAATTAGTAAGTAAGTTTTAACAGTATTTTTGAATCTACTAGATAATTGTAATGCTCGCCTTGAATGAAATGTGTTTAGATTTTGACTAGTACCTATACATTTTGATCTCAAAGGCATTTCATATATTGTAAGAAAAATATGAAGATGTTTGTCGATCAGGTTGTCATGTTACAAACCAATAAGTAATTAATGGGGCATTCCCGAACTTCTGATAAAGCTAAGAAGCCGGTATTCCTCATGATAACGTTTGATAACTTAGCTTTTAATTCAACGATATATAATACAGATTTCTGCAGGTTATTAAGGTAGCTGCCATACGCGTCACGTCCCAGATAAAGCAAACCTTTTTGTGAAATGCCCCAAATACCTACCTACCTGTCTCAGCACAAATTCCATGCATGTATACGAGGTTTATAAATAATAATGAAAATTATGTTATGTGTACTAGAGAGATTTTATTGTAACCGATATTGAGGTACATACATTTAAAAAAAAAAACATCACTTTCTTACTTTGAATATACTGTACTATATAACATATTCTATGTTCACGAGCACTTTCGATCCTCAGAGGGACAAAAACTATTCCAACTCATTCATAAATTGTTCATAAATTCTGGAAGATATCGCTTTAAGCGATAAGACCGCCTATTGCTTACCACTGGTCGAGTAATACAGCAGTATTATCTGTATAATTTTCTTGAATTGCGGTGTGCAAGAAAAAGTATTTATATTATATTGTAGGTTATTGTATTGATACTAGATTCTGTTATTGTCATAGAAGGTTATACGGCAAAGGTTTTATGATAAGAATTCGATGTAAAAGAACCAAGCTCACTTGTGGCAGTTGTGGCAAAGAGGAGCCCGGATAATAATTCGAATTTCAAAAATCTAAAAAGTAGTGGAGGATTTTTTCGTCCCATTCCCCTTAACCCTACGAATGCCTTGTCCCGTACACGTCACAGCCAATTTGAACTTTAATATACAATCTCAAGGTTATTAATTCAGTAGCAAATTTTTGACACGGGCGTTCGAGGGGTTAAGAGCCCATCAAAGTGCTCACTAGCGCCACTGCTAAATAATTGTAATCATTAAAATTTAACGATAGATATTTAAAATTGTATTTAAGTACCTTTTGAATACATCAAACTAGTTTTTATGAACTCAAAACAAAAACGGCCGTTTTAACTTTGGACGCATATATTGACGAATCCAGCAACGTAAAAACTATTATAGTGTATTCAAAAGGTACTTAAATACAAAACACAGTACATAGCGGCCCCCTTTTTTAAATATCTATCGTTAAATTTAAATAATCACAATTATTTTGCAGTGGCGCTAGTGAGCACGTTGATGGGCTCTTAAACGTACCTAATTTAAAATCTATAGCTCAAATAATGGGTCACTCATGTATTATAGTTGTGCTCTCGATGGTTGATGATTCTTGCATCGGATCAAACTGCGTTAATAATTAAAAACACGTCCTCATCATTACTTACATCATCATCATTACTTACATGGGTACAAAAAAAATATCAATCTGTATCTTAATCTTTACTTCTCTTTTAAACATGTATGTCACTCTTGAAAGCCATTGAAAATGGAATTGTTTTGTTTTTTAGAGTTTACAAATATTACTATGTAGTCATAGACTTAGCCCAAGGCCCAAGGTATTTGTTTTAGTTAAGTTTTACTAGCAATAAATAAAGTCTTAAAATATGTTTGAAGTTTTATTTGCAATATAAATAGTTTTATAATTAATAATATCGTATAATTTATAAACAGGAAAGTAAGTAAACGTTTAGTCGTCTTCAAATTTCTCATCCACGACTCCAACTTTGTAAGGCGGATCGCGAACTAAAGTCAGCAGTTTGTCCAACTTCATTATCTGTAATGCAAGAATTTATACATTTGTTAATGAAATAAACACGATTAAGAAAACAAACAAAAGACAAATAAATGTAAGTACAATTGTAATCAGGTAATTTAAATTAAGTAAGGGGACTGTTTGTTTAGTACATCGTTACATACTAGCAAATGTTCTATTAGTATTAGTAGTACCTAAACAGGCCAGGCAGAATGTTCGACTCGCACTTGACACTAATCAGTGAAAAAACAGGTCTAAATTGAAGAAAAAGGAGCAAAGAACAAAAAAAAATGCATAAAGTAAGTGAGCCACTACAAAGAATTAGTATACGACGACATATCTGACGACAAAAGTTTATCATTGAAACAACCAGTTTTGTCAATTTGTCACGATAAAATTGTACGAAACTATAATTATGTACATTATGATATCGTAGAATATTATTAAAACCTATATTGACAAATATATAATTTGTTTAAACAATAATAAAAAAATGAAAAATGTTCTTACCTGAAGCGTTCTTTGATCAACACCAACTGCTTTCTTAGGCGGCTTGCACATGACTCGCAAATTCGGTGACAGTTTTAATACGTGACAGGTTCCCCTAAAAATAAAATACTTTTGAAAATAGAACGAAGAAAAAAACAAAAAAGAAGTATCAATTTCCTGCCCCCAGAGAGATTTGAACTCTCGACCCCTGGTTTACAAGACCAGTGCTCTAACCCCTGAGCTATGGAGGCGATGCGAGAGCGGGCGAAATATTGACTTAGTAACTGCGCGTCCATTTTACTAGCATAACGTGACGTGTCGCGTCGAAATGGACCTTATAAACTAGTCCCCCGCCGCGTCTGACTGTCTGTTTGTTTGTATGTTCGCGATAAACTCGAAAACTACTAAACGGATTTTGATACGGCATAGAGCGATTGTTGGGGAAGGTTTAGTTAGACTTTAGTTATATAATTTATCAAAGTTTACCCGTGCGAAGCCGGGGCGGGTCGCTAGTTAGATATAAAACGAAAAGTATGATGATGGGATCATTTATCAATTTATCGTACAAATCAGAAATGGGTCAAATCGAATTAGCCTGATTATTTAGCGACAATTTTTTTTCACTTAAGTACATGAACGATTTGTGTAAGGATCTGCTATTATTTCAACGAAAATGTAGATTAAAAGTGTGTAGATATGTACGTTAACTGTTTGCAAACAATTTGCGAATTTCGGTGTTCACAGTAGACCCTGTGGTGTACTTATAAAAACATGCGTGGACAAGGTCGGGTCGGATTCATCAACGTTATTGTAATGGAAATAGAGCCGTGTGTCATATCAATTGATCACACGTGATCAATGATCATACTTAGTGTCACCGCAGACAATGACAGGCAGCCGCGAGTTGAAGTCCAGCCGCGTCAATTTTTTCGTCTTCTTGGAGACCACGGCCTGAATGCAAATCGGCCGGTATTTGTTTACGTTCAAGTCGAACACGTACACCTGAAAATATAATTGCCAATTACGTCACTCTTCTACTCATTGTGCTTCGTGCGTAAACATGGAAGTATACCTACCTACTAGAGCTACAAACTAAGTACGGACCAAGCTATCTCTGCATAGACTTTGACTTGACAGCTAGCATGGAAGTGCCATCATAAACAACAAATAGGTACTATGAACATACGACGTTTAAATGTCACACACTGTTCACATTAGTTTCATCATCAAAGCCACTCTACGACTCTACCTATGTAAGTAGGTATATTTAATATTATATACAACATGACCTACAAAAACGAAACAAGATAACGGACCTCTACGTGGCTTATACGAAGTGTGTACGATTTGCCCCTTTAAGTAAATGTAGGACATGCGGCTCCTACATTAAAGGGGCAAATCGTACACATGTGTAAGTGAATATCAAAATGTCCTTTCCCCGTAAATTTTAAACAGTCTTTTCGAAACAGACCATTTATAAATGGCCAGTTTAAAGTCAGGTAAGTATTTATACTCAATTCGATTCGGTTGTCAATATTTTTTGTTTTATAATTGCATGCAATTTGAATATTGATCGGCCGGAGAGAACAGACGGCGGTCTTCACATTCGGTGCGTGTTGTCGATGCTCACGCCGCTCCGATGTGAGAGCAGCCAGAGCAGGACACCCCAATATATATATAATATATACATACGTGCATGGGGGTTTTCAGAAAAAATTGTAACATTTACTTTTTTTCGAAAAACCATCAACTTTTGGGTTATTGAGACTCGGAATCACGAGTACTATTAAATGAGACAGAAAAAGTGTCTTAAGTTTTTCATACAAATTTTGGGTGTCAGTTTTGTAATGGTCCATACAAAATGTGTGTGAAAATGCGTTACAAAACTGTCATTTTTTGGGGACATTTTTTTAAATTTTTAAATCGATAATCCTCGTGATTCTGAGTAGAAATAACCCAAAAGTTGATGGAAAGTAAATGGTACACTTTTATGTAAAAATGCCCGCATAGACGATCTTCGCATTGGAGGCGAATAAGCATGTCGTTCCGGTGTGTGATCGTAATGTCCCGCTTGCATGTGTGGTTCCGTACCAGTGTATATTAGCGTAAACGATCTTACTTTTCCATCGGCAGTGCAAGCTGCGAAGACGGTGCTGGAGTAGGGCGCCCACTTCACGTCGCCCACCGCGGCGCCCAGCTCGAACATGAACAAAGGCTCACTGTAACAAACAACCGCTTATAGTACCTACTCCGGCATTTGATTATAGGTACTTGCGTCGACATTGGTTCTCTTTCCACGTCATATGCCTTTCTACGGCATAAAGACGCAGTCATGACGTTGACAACGAAAAACGATGGATTTATGTGGCCGAGGTTGGCGCAGCAGCTCGGTGGATATCAACCAAGGTCGATGCAAGTTCAAATAAAAATTGAACATTGTCAAAGACGAAAGTTTGTACCTTTATTTTTGCAAGTTTGTGTTAAAGAGTCAAATGTAAAAAAAAGAGTAATGTGCGTTCCGTGGTGTAGTATGTATGGTGATGAAATATATGAGTTCTAGCTGGTATTGAATTGGCTCTGCTCAGTTGGATTGCCCCAGTCGAAGAGACTGCCGAGGTAACCTGCATTTTTAAATGTACCTTTTCCATAAATTACTCACTCTCTTCCATCTTCCCATATCTTTACCCTCCAGTCGCCGGAGCAAGACGCGTAAATACTGTTATTATAGTAGTTATAGTTGATTCTGTACACCGGCATGTGATGGGCCTGGAAGAAAAATCGTTCGTTTTGTATAGGGATTGAAAAACAGTGAAGATATTAAGAGCTTCTTACAGGCTTCTTACTTATAGTCTTATGTATAACAATACCTGGACAGAGCGCACGTAGTTACGATTGTACTTCAAGGAGCAAGTATGGATCATGCCGTCTTCCGTTCCCACCATAAAGATCTCTGCCTTCTCCGGGTGGAAGCAGATACAGCTGCCGCAACCTTAAATCAAAAGTTAGCGATGCATATAGTTTTATAAAGATCTAAATTAAACTGATCACCTTATTACCTAAAAAAAAAATCGGCCTAGAGTATGTCGGGCCATGCTCAGTGAATGGGTTCCGTAGTTACCATTCTGCCAGAATAGGCTCAACGGGGGCTACTAGTAAGTATTATGCGACCTGTCAAAGGCCTTTGATGTAGCAGATCATGGCGTGATTACAGAAAAATTGCGCCATTACGGGATAAACGGCGCGCCGCTATCACTATTTGAAAGTATGCTGCGGAACAGGTTTCAGATAGTCGTAGGTGATAGAGGAGGGGTGGAGTCAGACCCTCTGGGAGCCTCAATGGGCGTAGCACAGGGATCATCGGTCTCCAACCTGCTTTTTTCACTGCTCTTGAACGACCTGCCCGAGTCCATAGACACTGCCGAGGTTCTGATGTATGCTGACGACGTGGCCGCAATTGTCACTGCACCGAGCGTCGAAAATATTGAACAAAAACTGAACCATACTACCGCACAGCTGGCCGAGTGGTTTGACGTTAATGGGCTATCCTTGAACCTGAAGAAAGCCCATTACGTTGTTTTAAATCTCGCTGGCCGTCCGACAAGACCGCTCACTGTCAGGGTACGCAATGAGGTACTGGAACAAGCCAGCAACACAACCTTCCTAGGGTTTGAGATTGACACGTGCCTGGCTTGGAATCAGCATGTAGACAAGCTGTGCGGAAAATTGGGGAGCGCGTGCTTCGCACTGGGCCGGGTTGCGAGGTCGGTGTCCGCAGAGGCGGCGCGCACGTGCTACTTCGCCACGGTGCACTCGCTGCTGCAGTATGGAGCTGAGCTTTGGGGTCGCTGTGCAGAGTGGGAGCGGGTGTTCCGCCTCCAAAAACGCGCAGTCAGAATTATCGCTCGAGTACCCCACGATACCCACGCGAAGCCTCTGTTTATTAAGCTAGGTATATTAACACTGCCAGCAATAGTCATTCTGCATGTGGCGGTATATGTAAGAGTTCATTTGGCGGCATTTAAAACATTTAGAATGTTAAGCTCGTACGAAACGCGGAACGCAGATAAGATTGCGGGTATAAGCCGGACGTTGACCAAGTCATCTAAACTCACCCACGTCATGGGTCCCACTGTCTACAATAAGTTGCCTAGAAACATAATTAATGCTCCAAGCTTGGGCAGCTTTAAATTCCACCTAAAGCAGTGGCTTATCGAGCAATCGTTTTATAGCTATGACGAATTCATTGCGTGTAAGGCATAATGCTTACTATTATCATATGTTAATTCCACCATTTGCGGTATACATTATTATATTGACAATTATTATTAAAACATTTAGTTAATTATTATTAATCAGAACTGTTTATACCTAATAACTAGATCACTATTATTGGGAAATCACTATTATTAATTATTTATTATTGACGTGTAAATTGGTTTTATAAATAAATTATTATGATTATGATTATGTACATTACAAGCATAAGGGAGTACCTTCGCAGCGCTTTGTACGTCTTTTGACTAAGAAGAGACTAAGAGAGACTTTCTAAATTTTGCAATTACTCAAAAACTGCTGGACCGACCATGTTCGCTATAATTTTAATTAAAAGTAATTTATTAAGCTTTTGTTTAACGATTTTGTTTATATTTTTTGGACCTATGGTTCAAAAGTCAGAGGGGGACACGTATTTTTTTTTCTTTGACTGAGTTAAACATTTAGATCAGATCAAACGTACCTACAAGCAAAGCGAAGAAATAAGCAGGAATCATTCAACCATCAAGAGAACATTTCTTGACCTCTGTTCACTGAAGCCGATTAGGAATACTAAGAATGCACGCTCGTCGGAACGGATTAAATGTATAGTTACTGTTAACGGTGAGCATGGTCCCGTCGGGCCCAGGGATGGGGGGTACAGGCGACTGCAGCGTGATGATGGTCGTGGCCTGCAGCTCGCCCGGCATCACCGCCCATTGCACCACGCGACCATCGCCGGATATAGAGAAGAAGGAGGCCTCGCCGTCGAGCAGGCGGCGACCCCAGCGGATCTGAATGAAATACGTATTTCTATAGTTGTTTACTTATATTTGTTATGCATGCGGTGTTTACCTGTAAGTAATTGTGACACCACTCCTTACATGTATTAGCTTAGTACGTTATTGATGTATATATCGATGTCAACAATTGTAGGTATATAAACCTTAAATAAAAAAATAAAATAAAATAAAAAAATTAAGACATAATTGTCGGACTTTTAGATCGCAATGCATGTCGGGAATGTCATACCTATCTTCAATTGAACTTTAACTCAAACTGAAAAGGTGAATTCATGCGAAAGTTCATAAAATAGGTGTATAAATTTAATGTTTTCAATGGCTAGTGGTACCTAAATTACCTAATATTGTCTAGTTTTTAGTTCTGTTAGTTTGACAAGACTTATGTCGCCCAGGATTGGACTACTGTGATTACCTTAAAATAAATAAATATTACAGGACATTTTTTTTTACACAGATTGACTAAGTCTAGTAAGTCTCACAGTAAGCTCAAGAATGCTTGTGTTGTAGGTACACAGACAACGATATGTATATAATATACAAATATATAAATACATAGAAAACACCCAAGACTCAGTAACAAATATTTGTGTCATCACCATCACACAAATAAATGCCCTTACCGGGATTCGAACCCAGGACCATCGGCTTCACAGGCAGGGCTTCACCTTTTATATTGTCCTTATGTTAATGGGTCCCATACGTGAAATTTCATTTAGTAATTTTATTGAGCTAGAAGACAGATAGTAGAACCAAAGATGTAAAACTCTTCGATATGTCCGTGTCATTAAACTTGGTGATGAGGGATTAATAATGGGACAAGGTGAGCAAGTAAATAAAATAATTCCTAGTTTTAACCCTTCCTATGCCTTTAGCTAAAATTTGCTACTGAATGAATAACCTTAAATAAAATAATTCCTAGTTTTAACCCTTCCTATGATTTTAGCAAAAATTTGCTACTGAATGAATAACCTTAAATTACAGTCCGAATTTGTCTGGGACGTATACGGGGATAAGGAATATAAAAGATTAATCCGAGTTAAAAAAAGTTTGTCTAAATTTACCTCCCATACAATACTGGTGTGTTTATCTCTGACGGAATCGGATTTGTACTGGTAAGAAGACTCCAATGTCAACTGAGCGTTGTAAACGCACACGTTACCGTCGTAGCGGCCTGTCACACAAGAAAACTGTAAGATTCAACCAAATCTAAGAAATTGCACAGTGCGCATCGCACATTACGATCCGCATAGAGGAAACATGTAGGTATTAATAGGTATTAAGTATTGTATTTATCTAAAAAATAAATAGGTACTGCTTAGAGACGTTAGGTATATATAGGTATGTTTAAGTACAAATTTTTTGTTTGTTTTTGTATTTATTCTTACCAACGCAAATAAGGTAAGGTGTCTCATGGTAGACATCGAGGCATATGAGCGGGGATTCGGTAACGACTGCGTACTCGGGGAATGCGGGGTTCTTAATGCTGTACAGGCAGAGGCATCCCTCCTTTTGTTGATTGGTAAAATCCACTGGAAGAACAGAACGCGATTAATAGAAAAACATTTAGTTACCTCTAATGCTACTCGTTCGCTCAATATAATGCTACTGGTTGTTACTTTAATCAGAACAATTTTCGGTTATGTTTAAGTAACTCAAGTGGTCTTGTTTAAGTAGCGGCGATCTTTGCCAAACTTGACTACTTACACTAAATGGCGAACTTGTACTATCAAATGCTTTCTTATAACTAGCTAGACCAGTCCAGAGAAGCTTTACATAATGAGTTCCTTACGCGATCCATATGCGACAGCGAACAAATCTTGATAGTGCGGGTTCCAGGCGACGTCACAGACTGCGTGGCTTCGCATAGGTTCGTACTGGAACTTCCAAAGCGGCAGTAGAGAGCCCATGCCTTCACGGAAGTCGTCCGACGGGTCATCCCAATAGCGGTAGTCTTGAGCTGAGGACATTTCCGGACAATTTGTAACTTGTAAATAAGTACACAGCTAACGCACACAGGGCGGTGGGACAGATTTGAGTACCTATAATACAAGTATACAGTACTGAGAAAAATATAAGACGGAGCGCAACGGATGTTAGGCGTTGAATAAGAATGAGGATAAAACAAGTTTGGGAACAAATCAAATTATTTTATTGAATATTCATAGATGGCAGCACCAGTCCCTCTCGCTACAACGTAAATCCGTAAGGAGTTCGTTTAGGAGGTGCAAGCGCGCACTGCTTGCCCTTAGAGCTGGTCAAAGACGCCTAGTCTTACTAAGATGGCATATAGTCGAGAATTTGGACGGGCACCGCCGTGGCGGGGTGGCCTAGGGGTTCATGGCGTTAGCCGCGATAGCTAAAGACGCCGGTTCGAATCCGGCCTTCACCACTGGAGGGCTTCGTCACTTTTTCTTTAATATATGACATCTATTACAGTTTTTAAGAATGAGGATAGTTAGAATGCGGGTGGACATATTCATTAACGTTTCTATAATGAGCGGTTTGTAAAAAAGATGGTTAAAATTATGCTTTGGTAACCATACAGGTTTAAGAATCTCTATTCTCAAGAAGATAGAACAAAACTTCACTTAAATGAGAAATTTACATAAAAAAAACCTTTCCCTCTTCTTCTCCTGTTTTGAAACATAGTGACCTTGAAAAACATTTGGAAGAGAAACAGGTACCTAATGTGATGTTGATGGTTAAAAATGTATGGGAAATAAGCTGCAGTCGCCTTACCAATATCGTCATAGATGTTCTGGTTGACCAGCCGCTCGAGCACGGCCCAAGCCTCGCGAACGCGCTGCGCGAGTTGTTCGTCGTGAATCTGTTGCGCGGACTTCGCATGCTTGGCCGCTTTCTTTCGCAACTGGACGTACAATTATTGAATTGACTTTGTATCCCATTTAAAACACTTTTATTAACAAGCTTGAGTTTGCACTTGACTAAGGTTTTTTTGGTCTATTTGACTTCAGCGGCGAGAGAAGTATAAAATAATAAATATGTAGTTTTAAATTTTGATTAAGTGCTATTATCATTGGTTTTGTGCGTGTGACAGTTTCACTGTGACATTGACAAGCAAAATTGGACTCGGCTGACCGTTGTCACAGGCACAAAACTATACAATGAGCAGCAAACTAAAATATGTAAAGGCATTTTTGCATATGAAAGGTCTCAAAAGTGCTTAAAAGGTTTTGTCAATTATTTTATAGTGCTTTGTCATCGACATTCCATCAAATAATCAAATGCGTCAAAAGCGACGTAAACATTTAGCAGTCGTTGGCTTGTTTGATGTACTCGTACAGCCAGTAGGCCTAGTACATGATTGGCACGACAGTATCTACACTACCCGTCTTTTTCTATTAAAGAGGGACGGATAGACTATCTCGCGGGAGGGATACTGTCGTGCCAATCAAGTGCTAGCCCGGAACTACGTACATCTTAGGTACCTACTTAACAGCTACTATGAAATCGAACGGAGACAATATAATTATTTCATGGAACGCAAGTGGTAACGATCTACTTCACTTAGGTATATTTCATTTGTATAGATTCAGAACTAAGCAAACTAAATTTAATATTCCTTAAAGCACTTTTTGATTAAGCTATATAATATAATCATGCGATAAATTTATCATCGTCTTATATACTTACGTAAGGTAGCATGACTTTTCACTAATTTTACGTTCTTCGTGATACCATTAAACAGGTATCTCATAAAAGATATGAACCACAAATCAGAATGAGCCAAAAAAAGATTATATTACCAACCATCGAAATATCGAATGTGAAATGCAAATCACCGAGTTCATTGAACAAACAGCTAAGTAAGTACCTACTCAAAGTAGTTGGACTATGTAAATACATTTACTGAAACATAATAAAACCAGGTCAGGACTCGGCAAACTTTTAAAAAACCCTCCCCTCCCCTCCCTCTCCCTCCCTCCCCTCCCCCCTCTCTTACATATTCGAGCGATAGAGAGGCAAACAGACGAACGAACGAAGGAACCGGTTCGCGGTCAGCTTTGTGAGTTATATTTTTTTAAGTTTCGTAAGTTGAATAGCGCAATTGAGTCGCTTAACTTCAAACTCCGGTAAATCCATCTGTCAGATTATGCAATATTGGTATTAAGAAAAGGCATGAAAAGGTAAAATAGGGTAGATATTTGCTGAGAGGGTCGAATGGATTTACCCGAGTTTGAAGTTAAGCGGCACAATTACAACTTCAAAGTGCCACATGCGTTTGCTCTATATTCTACTCGGAGTTAGCAGAGGGTAAGCGGAAGCACGGCGGTCAACATCTTCGATATAAGGATGTGCTTAAGCGTCACCTGAGCGCGTGCTCTATCGATCCTACACGTTGGGAGGAGCTCGCTGCGAAACGGTCATCTTGGCGGTCTACCATCTTCGAATCCATCAAGTCGTTTGAGGAAAACCGCCTCACGACGTTAGATGTAAAACGGCAATTGCGCAAGGAAAGACCTAAGCCCTCCTACGTGTATACGTACAATGCGGCCGGTCAACTCTACTGTCGTGAGTGTAAAAGAGTTTTTAAGAGCAAGTTTGGCCTGGCCAGCCACATAAGAGATCATGAGAGGGAGAAACCTTGATTGTTGAGGTCGCCGTCATCGAAATCGATGTGGAGGACTATATATATATATGACATAAAGCTATTTCAATTGAATACATTTGATAACATTTTACTTAATAGGTAGGTACGAGTAGGTAAGTACTGCATTTAGCACATGTAGGTATTCGACATTTATTATCACATTCGACTGTACGATGAATAAAGTGCTAAAATCTTAAAGGTTAATATAGCGTAATTGTCCTTACTCTCTTAGGTTTTTCATCTTCCTTCTCTTTCAGTTTCCTGGCATAGTCCTCTTGGTAGAAGTCGAATATGATGCTCTGTAGGGCCACGCTGCTGAAGTTCGCTCGCGCCGGTGGTATCGTTTGAGTTTCCACTGACTGAAGTTACAATTATCGTTTATTTTTAAATAACCTTTATTTGAATGTTTTAAAGATTGCAGGATAATATCTACGAATATATCCAGAAATAAATAAATTATTAATATTGGTAATATACCAAAAGAAATCGTTAATAAAAAATGCAGGAAGGCGACTGAAAATGTGGTCAGGATCCTAACCTCATACGAAAACCACTCAAACGCTCGCTCACCAGAAATCTCATATTGTATGTAATGGCAATTTATAAGATATCTTGTACGATTTTTATCGCTCTTGCTTACCGCAAGGTTTTCAAATGTAAATCCCATTTAAGCTCTCGGGCCATATTAAGCTACAACGGGCCATATTGCAAGGGCCAAGGGAGTTTTCATAGATTTAAATAAAAACAAGACTTACACGCCGAGGGTTGTTGAATGTGAGAGCAGCCCGCTCGCAGAAGTTGAACTGGTTGGCCAGCTTCTTGACGCGGGGCCTGATGACAATCTCTTCTTCTCCTGCGGGTGGTGCGCCGCCCCCGCCCTTTTCTTCGGCTATATTGACAAGAGAATGGTCAAAATGTGTAGTCACCTATTAGGTACCATCAGCCGCAAAAGTGCATGGCGACTTCATCATAGATTCATTCATAATTTCTCCATGCCATTTCGCAGCTCACTCTACATCAATTTTAAGATAGGAGAGATAGGAACTAAGTCGGGGGTAGGTGTCTTCTTGGTTCTCTGTACTTAATTACCTCTTAAACTTAATTGGTCCAGTAGTTTTGGAGAAAACGGGCTGTGACAGACGGACAGATAGACAGACGCACGAGTGATCCTATAAGGGTTCCGTTTTTTTCCTTTTTAGGTACGGAACCCTAAAAATAAAATACAATTTATTTGCTCCTCAACACAGGTCTTGTTATTCGTGTATCATTTCCTTAGAGTCAGAAACAAACCATCTGTCACCGTTAAAATGTACGCAAAATTTTACTTTATGGGAAGTTTAAGTTCACTCTGAGTGACGTTGATCAGTTTGCCAATTGTGGTAGGTGCAACCTGACCACTGTGGAACGACACCATACTTGTGGTTGGACATGAGAATTTTCTGTCCTTCGACGCTAACTTCTATGGTGTTGACAAAGAATCGTACAATTTAGGAGGGATATTTAGTCCTGAACAGTTTCTCAATATCCTTACAAAATTTCCTAAATTCTTGTTAGGACAATAAAAAAATTTCGTCGAAAACAGAAATTTCTGTCAACCACAAGGATGGCGTGTGGCCCTCAGTGTCTTTACGCTGCGTCTTACGTAAGCGAACAACTCACGAACGCGAAGCAAAGCGGCGCGGTGCGGCGGGCCCACGGCGTTCGCGTTCGCGACGAGATCGCCCACGTAGGACACTTCTATAGGTACCTATCAAAGGAAGGAGCTTCGCTGCGCGTTCGCGTGTTGTTCGCCTACGTAGTACGCTGCGTTAGCCATTAAGCTGTTATCACATGTGCTAAAGAAAACCCCCAATAATTTTTTGTCACGAAAATTCCTGTTGGAAAATTTATGAAATCTAATGCTTACTCTCTTCAGGTTCGGCCTCATCAGCGGCCTCTCCTTCTTGCTGCTCGCCCTCGGCCACTTCTGGAGCTTGGTCCATCGCTGCCTTTTCTTCCTCCGGCTTTTGCTCCTCTATATTTAGACATTCCAACAACAAGCTTGGTTTTAAGTTTTAATAGCATTTACTTCGTTCCCGAATACAATCTACATGTAACTGATTCAGTCAAGTTATGTTTCAATGTATGGGGAAGACAAAGTAATTAATGCAGTTTTGAAACTAATGTAGTATGAATATCCTTGGGTATGGTGCTCTAAGCACACTAGCATTTCACAATTTTAGCATTAAATAAATATTTCCCGGTTGACGGTTTTTTGAGAAAATAGTTAAAGTTAGGAAAAATGTATCTGTAAAAGAATCCATACTGAAATAAATTCTAAACAAGAAAATTTGTATGTTTTTTTTTGGTAGGATTCATCAAATATGAATATAAAGTTAAATTTAGAAAAAGCCAAAACAAATAATGGGACCGGCCGGTGACGACCGGTATGGCCTAGTGAGTAGTGACGACCCTGCCTATGAAGCCGATGGTGCCGGGTTCGAATCCAGGTAATGGCATTTATTTGTGTGATGACACAGACGTGATAAGTTTAAGTATATATATATATAATCGTTGTTTGAGTACCCACAACACAAGCCATCTTGAGCTTACCGTGGGGCTTAGTCAATTTGTGTAAAAATGTCCTATATTATTTATTATTTATTTATTTAATGGAGTCCTCGAGCGGCAAAATGTTCATAGTGCAAGCTGTAGTGACGTAAGTTTGGGCATCATAACATAAGCTTACCTACGCTATCGGTGTTCGTATTATCAAAGATAGATATAACTCCGTAATAGATGGATACAGTCTAAGGAAGAAACGTGCCTCAAAAATCAAGAAAATTTGATTCTCGTTCAGAGGGCGCTACTAGTTTTGGCCTACAGTCGTATAGATGGCGTTGACGGTTTCGTTTGTTATTTAACAATTTTAACGCATATCAGTGAAAGAACATGGGTCAAAATCATAAAAATAATTAATGCAAATAAAAAAAATCATTTTCCCCTCACTAGCTCGGAAAGCCGTCTTTTATCCTTTAAAACAAGCGGGGAAAAACGCATTTTATCCACTAGTGGGGAAAGTAATTTGACCTTGGATGGAGCGTGTTTAAGTAGCTTGACAGATAACAAAACGTAAAACGCTCATAATAATGGTTCGTTCGATATTAATTATCATTAAATAAATGGTTTGAGAATCTAGTAAAAAATACCAGATTTAGCTTTATTTAATAATTTTAAGTCATAAACCTTAAAATTCCATAAGAAACGTTAGATTTTTTATAATGATGTTAAATATAATCCTGAACGCACAAGTTGAGTCGATGCAATTTCAAAACGCATCGTTGACATTTCATACGTCAGAACAGAAATGTCAACATTGTCAACAAATTTTTTATTGTTCTTCTCACCGACTCACGTAAAAATCAGAATTTCTAGTGTTTTCTGTTATAATATCGTAAAAAAATTAGTGATTCCAGTGATGAAGATGATCTAACGCCTGTGGATGTTGCACTTTCCTCGCTATAGTGAGGGGAAAAGTTTCGTGTTACACACGGGTGCAAATGTATTTTACTTCTCGTGTGTTGAAATAAAACTTTGCACCCTTGTATAACAAATAACTATTATCTATATTTAAATACATTCTATCGTATTTTTATAAATCTTCATTTTTAGTTTTAAAGTGTGTCGACAGATGGCAGTGAATTTACTGGGGTTACAAAATTTACTATGACAGTACCGCTCTAGTATAAGTTACTCTATGGTATTATGCATCGCATCGCAATAAAGTACAATAAGAATAGATAGTTTTAAAATGTTGTTGACCTTCTGCTTTGGCCTCCTCGCCGGCGGGCGGCGGCGGCTCTGGTTCTGGTTCCTCCTCCTCCTCCGCGTCCTCCGTCGTTTTTTTCACCTTTGCGCGCTTTGGCCCCGCGTCGTCGAAACTCACCTTACCTTATTAAACATATAGAAGTTTTATATATTAAACATATTAAAAACGGGTCACTCACGTATTTAAGTCGAAAACGCTCGACATGTTTCACTCCATACCGAGTGTCCGTTTTTTAATATGTTTAATATGTCTGTGTCTCACGGAAGTTTTGTTATTAGAAGTTTTATCTTCGTTTAGGTACCAAATATTATTTATTTCATTCTGCTTTTTCTATCAAACTTTGTAAAATAAAGATTGATTAATACTTATTGAAAAATGAAATACCTAGAATGAAGTTATATTGAAAACATGTGGCATTGTATTGGTCAATGTCTTGTTACAATATAAAAACATATTCCGTGACACAAGTTGCCACTAAGAAAAGCTCTCTATTAAACACCTACACTACATTACTAAGGGCCAATTGCACCATCCCGCTAACCCGGGTTAACCGATTAAACCGTTAACCCAGTGTCAAATTGTACTGGTAATCATGGTAACTCCAGGTTTAACCGGTTACCCCCGGGTTAGTGAATGGTGCAAGTGGCCCTTAATGTATATCAAAACACAACACTTTTGGAATGTTTTGTCTAAATATCGTAATATATTAACTTACCGTAACCGGCAGCAATTTGTGCTTTAGCTTCGTCGGAATCCTTACGAATGGCGGTGCCCTGGTAGACGAACAGTGGGTACGCCTTCCCAAACGTTGGCTTAGGTTTATAGGTAAACAAGGCCCTTCCGTAGTGGTACGCGACTTCATCCGCGACCCACTGCGGATTGATCTGTGTCAGGACCCGACCGACATCTTCGTCAAGGTCCTAGGAAATATTATATTAAATATTATAGATATATCAATTTATGTAAATTTATAAAAAATATCGGACAAATTTATAAATACTAGTATCGGATGAACGGGACGAATTCCTATGAAGCAAAGCAAGCTAGATTGAATTTTCGTCCTTGTAAACCTTTGATACATTTACGAGTAGGTATATTGTAAATGTCATATTGTGAGAGTTGTTTTTGAGGACTGATTAAAAAAAATGTCTTGTATATACATATAATACTTGTCTTCGGTGATCTCGGAAACAGCTTTAACGATTTCGATGAAATTTGGTATATGGGGGTTTTCGGGGGCGAAAAATCGATCTAGCTACCTAGCTATCTCTGGGAAAACGCGAATTTTTGAGTTTTTTTATGTTTTCCGAGCAAAGCTCGGTCTATCCCAGATATAATTTATCTCTACGAGTATAACTCATAATGATAGACAGAGGTCACATTAAGATAAAGAGAAAACTAGGAGAGGTAGAAGACAGATTAAGTGGTTTCTAAAAAGTAAAAATGCCATTTACCCTTTAGTGGGTAACGGCAAGATATTTGCGACAGACAACAGACATTTCTTTTTTTCTCAATAAACGCGTTGTTAGAATATAAATTTTAGTTCGCATTGGAGAATTTACTCGTACCTACCAATCTACGAAAAAAAGGAGAGCGGATAACAGTTATTCTGTCTCTTGTAAAATGTTAATTCTTTGGCAAGATCTCAAATATTTTGATATTGCCTACTTTTGAACAAAAATATCTATGAATAAAATTTATTACGCTTGATTTTGTTGATAATCATAATTCTCATATAGCAAACGTCAAATTAATGCCTTTAAACATTAAAATAAGGTCAATATGGGTAAGTGTGACATACTTTTGTAAAAGTTTACTTTGAACACATAAATCAATATCATAAAGCTGGATTTTGAACTGTGCCCTAAGGTACAATATGGTATGGTTCAACTTTAGCTGAAATCAAATTGTTTTATGTTCGTTTGATGATTTAAAGATGGTATTTAAGGTCTTTAATGAAAGTAGAGTCAGGGTCACACTTCACCAGCAAAATGAGGTAAGTGTGACTACTTAGTTAGTGCACGCTAGACAACAATTTTTAATATTAAAACGCAATAACCATGATACTAATCGATTATAATTTATAAATTTTGATCTATATTATATACTTAGTTAGTTATCATCATTTATGATAAAATATAATCCGGGGTAACTGTGTGACATATATGTCCAACCTGGGGTGGAAAACCTTTTTTAATGAAAAATGCACTTTTAAGAAAAATTTATTTACGACTGAAAAAAAAGTGAACAAAACAAAAATTACCTTCTATTTATAGAAATAAACACACTTCATAACGCTGTGGTGCTTGTTGTTCCAGCCGGCGAATTACGGTTATTAGACTTATTAGATGAAGATGAAATATAATACATACCGGTGAGATAAAAAATAAGGTAGGTACCTTAATTAATAATTCCATGGAGACGAAGTCGCGGGCAAAAGCTATTAGTAATTCATGATACAAAAAATGATTGTTTACGATCTTTGATACGGGGCAAGTGTAACATACAGCCACACTTGCCTCAATTGAGATAGACACACTTTTCCAGTCACTCATTGTATGCCACGTGTTTAAAAAATTGCTCCAACTCGTATTTAAAAAATTGTGAGATTTCAAAATGAGGATAATCTCAAAATTGCTTGACAACGTCACCTTTAGTAATAAACTACAATTGATACTTTATTTACTCATGACAACAGATTATAGCAGTATCAAAATCTCAATTATTTTACGTAATATGAAGGTCAGTTACACTTGCCTCGTAGCTACACTTACCCGTACTGATCTTATCTTATTATATAAGATATTTTAAAACTGCCTACAAAGTTTCAGTCACACTATGAAAATGGGTACCTACTTTATGACATTTATTGAACGACAATGGCAAACATATTGCCACTTGTAACTTGAAAAACCCAACAACAAAAGGAAATAATGATTTTCGCATAAAATTAATAAAAAAACCGGACAAGTTCGGACTCACCCATCGAGGGTTCCGTACTTTTCAGTATTTGTTGTTATAGCAACAACAGAAATACCTACATCTGTGAAATTTTCAACTCTCTAGCTATCACGGTTCATGAGTTACAGCCTGGTGATATACAGACAGACGGACAGATAGACAACGGACAGAGTAGTCTTAGTAATAGGGTCCCGTTTTTACCCTTTGGGTCCGGAACCCTAAGTATAACCAAAGATAGATATAACTCCGTAATAGATGGATACAGTCTAAGGAAAAAACGTGCCTCATCAAGAAAATTTGATTCTCGTTCAGAGGGCGCTACTAGCTTTGGCTTACTGTCGTATAGATGGCGTTGACGGTTTCGTTTGTTATTTAACAATTTTAACGCATATCAGTGAAAGAACATGGGTCAAAATCATAAAAATAATTAATGCAAATAAAAAAAAACATTTATCCATATCTAAATACATTTTATCGTATTTTTAAAATATTGATTTTTAGTTTTAAAGTGTGTCGACAGATGGCAGTGAATTTACTGGGGTTACAAAATTTACTATGACGCTCTAGTATAAGTTACTCTATGGTATAACCTAGATCGTACGAAAAAAAAAATTGGTTTAAGGGTTAAACAACACTTACTGCTTCCGGAACGTCCTCCTGGTCGTCAGGTTTGATAAGCGTACGCGGCTTCAGCCAATCTAGAGCGTCCTCTCCCTCGGTTAAGTTGCCTTTCGATTTCTGCGCTTCTTTCTGTCACAAAATCAACCATTATAGGGTAGTTGACAATTTTTTTATTTTTTTTATAAATGGTATCAGTCGACCAGGTTTGTTTTGAGGATCAAATGTCTATATGGGACCCATTGCCTTAAAAAGCAATCCAAAAGTCACAAATGATAAATCAGTCTGACAATCGCACTTTACTGACGAAATGCTCCTAACTAAATGGCAATACATCGTGACTTCACCATGTAACAGAAGCCGTTTCGATGTATGGAAAACAAGGAAATTGCGATTTTGTCGGTGAAATATTGCGTTTATGTATATAGTTGCTGTACAATTTTTTTTTATATATATAAAATGAAAGGAATCAAATGGTAGGTACCATTATTTTTTTCGTTTTTAGATGTTAAAAAAAAACTTAAATTAAAAAACTTAAGGTCGTATTTTATTACTATTCCAATATATGTATTAAGTTTCCAATTTATTGTGATAAATTGCTCATTTCCTATCTATTTAACTAGATTTAGTTATAAAATTCAACGTGTCAACAACCCTATTATACAAACAAAACATACCTATATTATAACATATTCAAAGACATTACTATGAACAACATACATTTAAAACGTTAATCGTCTTATTTAAAATAGCATTTTGTTCGTCACCGTTAAGAGCACGTTCAATCATAGCCCTCAGCATGATGAAAAAATAATGAAATCGTTTTTCGTAAAGAAATCGCCGAGCACGCAAGACTCGGTCGGCAGCGAAACCGATACTGTTCAGGTTTAATATCAATTTGAAAAGCTTGCCGAATTAGCATGGCATTCGTTGTTAGGTCTTTATTAGGGCCGATCATGTAAATAGTCTATTAAAATATGGCTAACATACTTAAAACGAGCAGTGCATGCGTAAACAAACTATTAAAGAGGTTTGCGTGCATGTAGAATGCTTCATTTTTAAACTTGTGTGACTGATATATTACAGCATTTTACATAGAAGTGGTATTTCAGAAACTTTGTATTAATAAGTTCAAGACAGGCAAGTATAGTCGACTTCACAAACATGTTACTATAACTAATTACACAAGATATGAATGTGTAGGATGCACACAAAAGGTTTTAAATGTATTGCAAACCTTCTATGTATAATTTCATTTACTATTAGATACGTGTAAATATGACTATAACGCTAAGTCATCAAATATTTACGAGACTATCTATAATAACAAGCCTTTTCTTGATATTGTTACTTTATTTTATTAAAGAGTTTTTATATAACCTTTCATAGACCATGGACGGATAAGGACCGAAGCAGGCGATGCTTAGCATCAATACAAAATTTAAGCTTAATTTAATTTGCACAACATCAACAGGAACGACTCAATGCTTATTACAATTTGAGCGCAACTTTGAAAAAAATGTGTATGTAAATACATTGCTCAGTAAAAAATAAACCCAAATACCCCAATTAGCGGTTACGTAGCCTGATTAAAAAGATAAACGACGTCTTTCAATGTGATAAAATCCAAAGGAGAACGCACGTGTCACGTAAAACACAAATTTTAATTATATTTTTTTCTTAATCCCTCAACCGATCGCCACATCAAATCTTAGTTTCAATCAAAGAATTCATTCATCATACGCAGCTTTGGAGTGACATCGGTAAGTAAACACAATAAAACCAAAATATACTTAACATTTTGAATTAGAATAGCTACATTTTGTCTTTTTGACAAGTGGTTTTATAATAGCTCACATATTTTTTTATGGCAGTAGTATTGATGTCGGTAATAAACTACTGCTAACCAAAAAAATTTAATTTTATGGTAGTTTTGTGGTATGAAATGAATATCAAGAAGTTAAACTCACGCAATAGCTAAGTTTGGAACAAATCTCCCGTGAATAAATAAAAATGTTACGATCGGTTCAGTCTCCCTATTTATCGTATAAAGCATTTACAAATACTTACGTCGCTGTCACTATCCATTTCGAAAGACATAATTTAAATAGCTACGATTTTTTTTACGTATTATTTCGGCGAACGGCTAAAAACGACTGCGGTGCGAACCGTTGGGTTGCGGACGTGTTTGCTGCATTGTACCTAAGTACTAAGCAACTTTGCAAGTAACTTGTTTTTAATAGCGTTCAACTTCCTTACTTACCAACATTAACCGTAATGTAAATCGTATCATACTAATACCATAATTCAAATAAAGGTAACGACAGCATATTAATGAAATATCGTTATTTGTATAGCGAGGTGAATTCTATGAGTAGAAAATAATACTTTTGGCAGTAGGTAAGTGTAAACTCGAATATTATTAGTGATTTCAAATCCTTATTTTAAAATTTATTGGAAACATATGACAAGATTTTTTATTTAAAGTAAGTAAGTAAGTAGTTGATTATTAGAAAAAAATTTTTCTTATCCAAATGTAAGTACATTTTCCATAATTGCTATAGTTTTAGACCGAAAGGCGGATTTTCTTAAAAATAAAAACTGTAGTAATAACTTGAAACCTGACGGCTTAAATCATAGCAGATGAGCTTTGAAATATCTGGAAAGAACATTTTAAGGAATTGATCGAATTCAAAATTTGTAGAGCACCCTCTGCGCCTTATTGTGGCATAAAAATAATGTATGATTTAAAAAAGTAGGTATAAAATAATGGAAGAAAAATAAATAATGCTGGAGCGGCGGACAATGACCACATCTACACACCTGCTATCCAAAAATAAAGTGGACAAACTCGGCTAAGCTGATGATTGCTCTACTGACTGGAACGTTCCTCTTAAGAGTCCCAGGCAAGCTCGGCCGAATTTTACCTTCCCATACAAACGGAGTTTCGTTCTCATTTTAAAACTACGTGTTGGATTTTAATGAAACTGCATATGCAATGACGTGACATGAGGTATATCTAGGTCTGTAATTAGTTTATATAGCTCCAGTTTATAAAACATACGAAATAGAGCAAAAACGAGATTTGTATGAACAACTTAAATTCGCTGTATTTTTTACTATGGTATCTGAAGCTACATAAACTACTCGTAATTAAAGACCTAGATATACCTTATCCTATTGTAAGTACAAAGTTACAGAGCAATCTAGCTAGTCGTTTTGAAATGAGAGCGTAACTACGACGTTTGTATGGAGAACCGAGTTTGCCGGGGACTCTTAACGGCAATGTTATTTTAAAATTAACATTGAATTGTATCATTTGCAAACGGTATTAAGTTCGCAAATGAGTCCCCAGGCTGGGCGTGTCACCAAATTCTAATTAGCACCGTGTCTGGCATCAGCTAGTACTGCGAGGGCACGACATCGGGTCTCGCGGACTTGCCGGCGCGCTATCCAGCATACCACCCGTTGGCATTTCTACAAACTGAGGACATTCTTAAGGATAAACGTCATCTGTAAACAGTGTTAAGACGTGCTGTGATTACTGATTACAAAGAAAATTTATTAAATTTTCCTAATCACGTAAGCTGGTAAGTAAGGAATGCTTAGTAAGTAAAAGGTTTTTGTAATGCATGGCGTTGTATAAAAAAACTTCACTTACTTGACTAGAGTGTTTTTTGTAAGTGGGTTTTAGATTTTTTGTGATTTATTGTTGTGTTTTTGTAATTTCAATACTTTAGTTTACTCACAGTGTGTCAATTGATGCAAATTAACTTGTAGCATCTCACAATCATTTAAAATATCTATCTCGTCTAGCACAGAATGTTATCGAATTTCTTATTTTAAGGCCATTCACCATAACGAAGTTAACTTGCTACAAGCTACGGCGTAGCACTTCGTAGCAGAGCTATAAAGCTTGAAGGGGCTACTCTAAGGTTACAATAACATTATAAGTATAAATGAATCGACATTGAAGAGAGAAAACCAAAAGCGGCATTCAATTTTTTTTAAATAGACCTCATGTTGACATCATTCAGATTTTGTTACTTAAGTGCGAGCAAGATACACTAGAAATACTCATTAAATTGTCTGTACCTATCGTAAAAAGTAGCAACATGACCAATAAAGTACAAACTTTTTATGGCTATTTTCAGACAAACGTTTACAATCGTGCCGTGACTGGAAGAAGCAAAATACAAATGAGAATTTATTGACATATGCATAAAATTTTATGATCTGGTGTCCCTTCCGAGTACCCTTGCGTGCTTCTGATGAACGAACGATGACAGCCAGGGGATCGATATCGATAAGCGTACCGAGATAATAAGATTTAATATCGATTGTACTCCATTATAACTTCTCATTCCAGAACTTTTCGTCCTTGATGGTCGAGTCCTGTACAGCAAGACATATTTAAATGGGTGCATTTCTACATTGGACTTGGAAGGTTAGTTGGTTTTTGACATTTCTAGAATGTTCAAATAAGGCTTTAAAAAAATTAGAATTTTTAGCTACTAGAAAGTAGAAAGTTTTTAACTGATGTCGATTTATTGCCGGTGTATCTACTGCTTGTAATGACAGGTTATAAATTTGATCTAGATTTGTTATGGTTACGAGCTGTCAGTGTCAAAAGTAACATTTCTTCAACTCACAGACCTAAAATTTATGCTTACACACTTCAACTAGACACCTTTTATACGCTTTATTAACATAATGAAAAGCATTTCCGTTTCCCAATAGTATTCAGTATTCAGGTTGACATTTCGCGAACTGAAAATAGATTTCATGTAGGTAAGGTAACTAATGTTTCTTTAATCGTTAGGCTGTATGACTATATTCAAATGAGATCTGAAATTAGGCCCAGCTATTATAGTTTTTTTTAACGAAATCGCGTGGTGATAGGACATTCACATTGCAAGCTATTGACTAAAAATATTGTATAAAGTGGTCCCCAATAACCTAATAAACTTTAACCGCGTATTCCAGTTGATATTACGAGAAAAAAAAAATTAACTTAAGATCCTATTTTACCGATTTATTTTAGATATGTTTTGAAATAATACCTTAAAGGGGCCCACTGACTATCAGTCCGCCGGACGATATCGGCCTGTCAGTTAGAACAAAAATTTGACAGTTCCGAACAACTGACAGGCCGATATCGTCCGGCGGACTGATAGTCTGTGGGCCCCTTAACACTCGTTCAGCAGATTTACTTTTGCTTTTTGTTAACAGCATCTTATCGCGCCAAGGTCTTGTCGATTTAGTAAAAATAATAGATTTTGAATAATAAACTCCTATTAAGTAGGTTCATTTATCAACAGTCACGGTTAAAGTTGATCAAGTTATTCAGGCCCACCTTGAACAGATATGCTAAACTCGGGTCAAAATTAAACAAACCCGTCGTTTTCACGCAATCGAAACAACTAATTTTTTTATGCGAAACAGACACAAACAGGCATTTTCGTTGCAATGCTTGCAACCTGTGACGTCACTCAAACATGTGGAAAGCTATATGATATTCGCGAACATCCCAGAAGCTGGCCAAGAACATACACAAACATGTACATATACAGACAGAACACAAGTATTTACAATATGACGTCAGCACAAGCGTCTAGACATGACTGATCGGGTCCTAATGACTCAATACTTACAGTAAGACGCTTTAGTAGCATCCCAAGAGATTTTTCCTTGGACTTATTTCGCCAAAACTCTGGCAACTTTACCGAGCCCTGCTTACTCATCCCTGGTAGAGTAGGGAGCTAAGCAAATCATTAAAAATCGTTAATATATTTTTCTTGTGTCGTTGGCTCAGTTATTGTATTGTGACAGTATCTGTTGCGTTATATTTAGTGACACAATGTATTTTGTATTGGTTATAATTTACGAAAATGTAATGTTTACTTACTTTTTAGCGCTACTTGCACCATCTCACTAACCCGGGGTAAACCGGTTAAACCGTTAACCCAGTATCAAATTGTACTGGTAACAGTGGTAACTATGGTAACTCCAGGTTTAACGGGTTAAACCCGGGTTAGTGAATGGTGCAAGTGGCCCTAACATGCAGTAATTGGAACCGTATTTGTTCTGCCGATCATAATGATGTGTGGTTTAATTAAGAAAATTAATAGATCCCGAGTTTTTAATTATAATTACATTAATAAAATAATCGTCATCTAAACCTTGCTAGACCAAAAATAGTTTCTCATTGACGATATATTTGGATCATTATATACTCGACTCGCAGTCTTGCTATCTGCTAATGCTAGAAGGACTCTTCTTCTAGTCTGTGCGGAAAGAGAAGAGTCGCGGGATGTAATGGGGCCCAATGCCCAATACATTCCGCGACTCTTCTCTATCTGAAATGTGACTGCTACGTCGCGGCGTAGCACTCGAAAAGTTTCTTGGTGATAAAAATGTTCATTTCATTTAATCATTTAATCATTTAATCCAGATAACATTGATCCATAATTAAAACATACAAAACATTTGCAATAAAAATAAAAATAAATAAGATTAAGTATAAAAGATAGATCCATTAAAATTAAATTGACTAAGCATTTGATAATTGAATGATAAAATATAAAAATATAAAAGTTGCCGCGAGAAATATTGGCTCTTCTACTTAAGTACGAGTAGTAAGTGTAAGAACAATCATTAAGAGTCCCCGGCAAGCTCGGCCGAATTGCACCTTCCCATACAAACGTAGTTCCGCTCTCATTTTAAAACTACGTGTTGGATTGTAATGAAACTTTGCACGTACAATGACATAAGGTATATCTAAATCTGAAATTAGTTTATATAGCTCCAGTTTATAAAACAAACGAAATAGAGCAAAAATAAGTTTTGTATGAAAAAATTAAATTCGCTGTTTTTTTAAACTATGCTATCTGAAGCTACATAAACTAATTACAGACATATACCTTATCCTATCGTAAGTACAAAGTTTCAGAGCAATCTAGCTAGTCGTTTTAAAATGAGAGCGGAACTACGTTTGTATGGAGAACCGAGCTTGCCGGAGACCCTAAATAATCTAGTCAATCTGGTTAGGTATATTTATTCTTATATTATATTTTTACTTACCAATTTATAAGACTAACCAAAACTAGCTGAAATAATTTTCCGCTAGTACTGTAAGGCTTTACTATCATATCCAAAGTTATGGGCTAGTTTATGGGTAAACGTAGCAATATGGAAATTTTGTGTAGGTAACTCTTAGCGGGATACTGTTTGGGATTAGTGAGGCTACGATACACTGTATCTGTTACGTGTATTGCCATTGGTGAGGGTCGTGGAGTAGCAACGTGGTATGTGTTTGATCAATGTGATAGATGCATTACATAATCACATATTTTTTATTACTTTAATAAAATAATGAAATAAATTGTACTATAGTTATCAGTTTAACAATATACTTCTAAATAATAAATAATAAAATAAGCCTGAGGAAATAGTTTTTAAACTGCTTACTGATCTTTGTCTAATTTACTACATTATTTAACATACTAAGTTGTTAATATAATATATTTTTTACTCCAATAGTACATACCTTTTTCGGTGCCATTTTAATTTATTTGTCTACTTTATCAATAAACAGTACATTACAGAATATTCGTAGCGATTAGAAAAGTTTGACAAATTCGAAACAATTATGTCAAAACACAACGTCAGAATGGGTTGCGCGCGCACGACGGTTGCTATGGTAACCAAGGACGGGGGCTACATGAGACGTGGCCGGGCCGTAGCCCGTTCGCAACAATCTACTGTGCTTCACGCGTACCGCGTGTCTGTAACGATTAAAAGCTACAACGTACTGCAGTGAAAATGTATGTATATTTAACCTCTGTTTAGCCACAATTTATTTATTTGGAACTTGTTTTTGCACACCTGTAGCAAGTAATTACGGAATTATCGACGTATATCGGCATTGTATGATGTAATATGTAGGTACCCTGATGTTCACGGTCATCAGTGCTTTGTTGTTATTTCACAATAACAACATCACTTTAATCACTTAAAGAAATTGGCGATATGCCAGAATTATACATATGATCTACATCATATGTATAATTTCAGTATCCTGGAAATTTGCGTGCGTGATTTTAATATTTAAGGTGCGCATCCTTAAATAATAAGTTTTAAATTTAAGCCCTTTGACGGGCACGACTGAAAAAACCCTCAATTTAAGCCTCATCGCCAATCTATAATCCTAAAAATTCTGTACAAAAAAAATACAAAAAGATGATGTTACCGACCGATGCCGATCGGCCCATGTGTGCGGCTATTTGAGACCGTTGCCCTTTAAATATTTAAAAAGTATATGTATATTCATAGTAGGTACGTACCTATATTAAGCTTAGTTAAAATAATCTCTAAATATAGAAATTGTAACCGAGTTATAAATGATTGTACCTACCTCTAACCTCTTAATATGAAATAAACAGATTAAATTTTAATTTTTTATATAGGTATGTATGCGTTTAGCAACTTCGCTTTTTCTTAAAAAGCAAAAGGAAGATTTTTTGTATATTAATTTCGCTAAACTAGATAGATGACACCAATCATGGACATGTTAAGCACAGTAGTACTCGGTAATGGACAGCAAAGATGTAATGCCTTGTAGCCCACCAACTTATGATCTTTACTAGTTATTATGGCCATCAGTTACCTGAACATAGTGTAGTTACTTTAAAAGTATAGTGCATGTTTCTTAAAAATTGAGTCTGCACTGGGAAATGCAATAGAATCAAGGTCTTATCATAAACAAATCAAAACTAACAGATTGTTAATTCAGTATCGCCCTCTTGTTAAAATATTCTTATTGATAAATCGACTCTTAAATTTCCAGCAGAGGTGCAAGCGTTCACACTGGCGGAACCCGAGTTGCGAGAGCTGCTGCTGCCGGCACAGGACCCGGCCGACAGCGGCATCGACAGCGACGCCACGGACAGCGAGCGACGCGGCCGGCGCCATGCTAGGCAGAACGAGGTCGGTATACAGTCGACATTAACAGGTAAAGGACCCGGCAGACAGCGGCATCGACAGCGACGCCACGGACAGCGAGCGACGCGGCCGGCGCCAAGCTAGGCAGAACGAGGTCGGTATACTCGGTATACAGTCGACATTGACAGGTAAAGGACCCGGCAGACAGCGGCATCGACAGCGACGCCACTGATAGCGAGCGACGCGGCCGGCGCCATGCTAGGCAGAACGAGGTCGGTATACAGTCGACATTGACAGGTAAAGGACCCGGCAGACAGCGGCATCGACAGCGACGCCACGGACAGCGAGCGACGCGGCCGGCGCTAAGCGCGGCAGAACGAGGTCGGTGTATAGTCGACAATGACAGGTAAAGGACCCGGCAGACAGCGGCATCGACAGCGGCGCCACGGACAGCGAGCGACACGGCCGGCGCCAAGCAGAACGAAGTCGGTATACATAAATAGCTGACATGAATACGTGAGAGATACTAGCTAATAAAGACGTTAAGATGGTCAGCTGCTCCTGCTGCTACATGTCCTGGTAGACAGCGCCACTGACAGCGAGTGACGCGGCCGTTGCCGTCTCAATTGACAATATTATCGGTATACAGTCACTTATTAGTAAGTACAACCATAGAAGTCCTCACTATCAGTCAGAACGAGGACATCGCTAGGAGGCCAGTACGAAACCAGGATGGCCCCAGTCTGGGCGGACGTGAACCCATCTAATCCACCTGGTAAAGACAGTAAACCCCACGACCGCCAATACCAGAATGAGGTAAGCACACAGATACGGTATACAAGAGCTGGCATAGCGCCAGTAAAACGAAGTGCGGCCACAGAAAAGCTGTGTATACTTGGCAGCAGCAGCGGCGGTAGCAGCGAATATTAGACTAAAATGAGGAAACTGCAAAGTCGAGATGACCGTGTCTTAAGAGACTGAGATGACTGAAGAGACTTGGCAGCAATATTGATAGTAGCAGCAAATACTTGAACTAGAATGGGATGAGTATAAGTCAATAAGGTCACGTAGCTAAAATTATTTGGCAGCATTATCGGCAAAAACCACTACCAAGCCAATAGTTGTTCCACTTCAACAAATCTTACTGTGCAATAACCGTGTCACTCTTAGCTTTGTTCCCGTAACTATATTAAAATCAATATTTTTACTATTACAGGACAGTGTCGACGATGAAAGCGATGTCACCGTGGAGATCGAAATGCCCATTCCGTATTGCGCACAGCACCCTAACCGCTCCTTCGCGGAGCACTCCGTGCGCGTCTCGCCTTCACTCTTCGAAGTCGAGCTCACCGCTTCCGATGAAGATGACGCTTCGGTACTCGAACTTATAATACCATATCAACAGCCACGGTATCAAAAGCTGCCCACGTCATCTCCCTTAAAAGCTAAGGTCAGAGCTCCAAGGTACCTCTGTGGGTTTCTTTGCTGTTTTCGTAAGTAGGAACTGTCATGGGCCAAACAATTGATTCATGCGGGAATTACCTACTTATTCGAGTGTTGTTTCATGATTCATGAATATGGTTTTAAGCCCACAGTGTTATTAAAATAAAGATCAGTCCCAGAAACATCTCAACGCCACCAAAACTTGCAATGCTACTGGAGACGCCTGTACTAATAAAGTTTACGGTCCAGTTGCTAGTTTGACGAATTTTGTCAGATCTTACACGAGCAGTGGCTTAAACAGTTTGCAGACTTTTGCTAAATAAAATGTGCATAGATAGGCACAATGTGATTTTGTCGACGTTATGAGCGACTGACTTCATTAAGAGTACTCAAAACTTTGAAGCATTATAATGGAATTATAAAGTATAAGTACCTATTAACAACAATTAACTACGCATAAAGTTAAACTCTGGCAATGTTTTTTCGTTCACTGTATAGAATCTCATTTTACAGTAAATGTTCGTGATACAGGTAGCCGAGATAGCAGATAGCCGAGGCTCATTACGTGCTCATAACTTTAATTGCAGTAAATAAGCACTGTAACTATAACGTCACTATAAATGTGTACGTACTTAACCTTTAAGTTATGGTCACTTTATAGGTACTTATCTGTAAAGGAGGATAATAAGCTTATTCAAAAAATACAATGGATAATGCAAGGACAGTGCTGGTATATCAATTAGATAGATTTATTATTTTACTTAAAAAAACCTAATGCTCTTGATTAATGTTTAATGGTTGATGATATTTACCTCCCAGGCCAATATTCAGATGTTTGTGTTTCATTTGGTACTCGTAACTTCTTGTCATTTTCTAACAAGAGATGTATACATATGTATAAACAGGCATGTAACGAACTTTATTTAACATTTCTGCTAGTTGTTTTTCCGTCCGTCTGCCTAAATGCATTTACGCATCACGGATTATATACTGTCAAATTATATACTGTTAAATACCTATAATTATCAAATATATGAAAGGGTAAACAAATATCATCATCTTCCTCGCGTTGTCCCGACTTTTTGCCACGGCTCATAGGAGCCTGTGTCCACTTGGCAACTAATCCCAAGAATTGGCGTAGGCACATGTTTTCACAAAAGCGATAGCCATTTAACCTTCCAACCCAGAGGGAAAACTAGCCTTATTATTAGTCCGGTTTTCTCACGATGTTTCTTTGTCACCGAAAAACGACTGGTAAATATATATATATATCGCTAATAAGTTCCGAAAAACTCATTGGTAACTCATTAAGGCGGTCTTTGAACCTGATACCTACGGAATGAAATTCGCATGCCCTTACCAAAAATAGATATAACTTTGACGCGAAGCGGCGCAGCGCGGCAGGCCCACAGCGTTTCATTTTTCATTCGCGTTCGTTACGAGATCTCCCATGCACGTAGGGCACTTGTCTTCTATAGGTATCAAAGGATTGATTCACCTCGCGCTGCTTCGCTTCGCTTCGCGTTCGCGTGTTGTTCGCCTACGTAGTACGCTGCATTACTGCTAGGTTACCAGCGCTTCGAATTGAGTGTAACGAGGGCGAGGGTTTCTAGATACGCGGGGTACCTAAATGAACATTGCTATAGACCTGTAACGATTGTTATTAATAAACTTTCATTTTCATTTTTATTTTTCTATTGAGTGTAACGCAAATTTTTCATCTCATTACCGCAAGGGACAAAAGTACTTAGCTGTAATAACCATTAAAATATCACAAATGTAATCTAAATTAAAGCTATGGATTTTTTTCTTATGTTTAGTGGCTCAAGTGGTTTTTAGGGTTCCGTACCCAAAGGGTAAAAACGGGACCCTATTACTAAGACTCCGCTGTCCGTCTGTCCGTCTGTCCGTCTGTCTGTCTGTCACCAGGCTGTATCTCATGAACCGTGATAGCTAGACAGTTGAAATTTTCACAGATGATGTATTTCTGTTGCCGCTATAACAACAAATATTAAAAAGTACGGAACCCTCGGTGCGCGAGACCGTCTCCCACTTGGCCGGTTTTTACAAGACAGGTGTCAAAGGTTTGATTGCCATATAAAATTGATAATATTAGTTCCCGTTTCTGCCACGACGCTTCACTTTCCGAACAGACTATACATTTCTAGACCGTACCGTACAAGAAAATTACTGCTGCACATAACGTAAAATAGTCTTTCGTAGCTAAAAACAGAATAATATAAATATTTAAATGGGGCTCCCATACAACAAACGTGATTTTTTTTTCTGTTTTTTTTCCGTAATGGTACGGAACCCTTCGTGCGCGAGTCCGACGCGCACTTGGCCGGTTTTTAAATATTATTTACTTATTTGTATAAGAAACCATCATAAATGTATGTATACAATCTGTATACTTATGGTATTTACTGTAAGTAAATATTCTGAAATATAGGTTCCTGTATTACTTGATTTTATACGTGGACGATTTAAAGCTAATAAGGGACTTAATCATATGCCATTTATCTGCAATTGAATTGCAGAATTTTTCACTAAAATGTTGGGTTGGTGGTTGCACACATAAACAATTTTACTTAATTATTTTTAATGACATAGTCACCTTTTATTAGGTATTGATATAATTATGTATGTAACCAAGAATTAAGTATGTCAATTTCATATGAATGAAACGTGTGCACATTCTTGTCAATTATGGTACAACATGATATCGAAATCTTCTTATAGGTTTTATAATGTACTACCTAGACAAACTACTGTGTTTAAAAAAATATATAACGAAAATTTGGTAGAGGTATAATAATACATACAGGGTGCTTTTTTCAACTCCGTTAACTTCGGGACATGGCTAAGTATGTGCATTTAAGGAAACTGAATGGCATAGTTAATTTTTAAATCTTTAATATTTTTTTTCGTAAAAAGTAATTATATTTAATAGCGTTGTTGTAACACGGACGTTATATTTAAATCCACTAAACAATTGAAAACCATGACATATCAATGACATTTCGAATATCGATCGTCTGAGATAGTACTAATATGTAAACAGGCCGTAAAGCTCACATGCTCACATACACCGCATACACGCGGTACACACTCAGATTCTTGTCAGATAAAAATAAATGATTGAATATCTCCAAAATGGAGTTAAATAAAATACCGGTTTCTCTGAGAGTTACTTAATTTAAGCTCAGTAATGCACCCTTGAAATTAACGGACTTTAAAAAAACACCGCGTATTTATATTTTCAGACTGGTACTGGTAAATATAGACAGTTGAACGTAATAAATTTTAAATCAGTCTTTAAAAACACGTACCAATGTTTTTAAAGACTGATTTAAAATTTATTACGTTCAACTGTCTATATTTAACCGAACATTTTCAAAGTAACACCGTTAAAATAAGCAATGTTGTTATAGCTGTTACTAAACTAAAGTTAAAAACATATATTTGATATAATAATTATTTACTCTTGTGCTTTGGACGACCATAAAAGTACGGATTTAGAGATACATAGACATATACCGAGTTTTACAGAACAAAGTGTGGAGGTGTCATTATTAATGAAAGGAAACAGGTAATTTTAGGGCAAAATATAACATGGATATGACTTCATTACAACATATTTATTACACAACAAAATTGAATCATCTATGGACAGGATTACTACTTACAATAGAATATAATTATGTACCTACGTATAAGTCACGATATTTAAATATTTAGCTTAAAATTAAGTGAGAATTGAGCACGGCGCGCTAACAAACTGGTTACTCCAGTTTGGCGCATTTATTGTACCTAACCGTGTACCTAATTGTTTTACATGAATAAATAAATTAATAATAATCCCATCAAAAACATAAATGTGAAATGAGAGCCAAGTTCAACATTAAGAATATGCGTCGTTGTTGACTTCGCCGGCAAAAGAATTGATATCTATATGAGTGCCAAGTTCTAGTTCACTTGGGCTTTAAGTAAAGTCCAGGAATTGACTTGGCTAGTTTTTACATACAGGCTTATATTTATATTTGTAGGCGCTCAGGTTCATTTAAAAGAACAATCTGCGCACGAGGTCTGAGGATTTAATCATAGACCAACCGGGCTAGAATAAAAGGGAATATCGGGCAAGAAACCGAGAATGAGAGAGTAAAAAAAAAAAGAAAGATACATATTACGAATGTAAATTTAAATTATTTAAGATGGGTCCTCTACTACCCACCTGTAAATGTGTCAAAAAGTAATTTATTTGTGTACCTTCTGGAAATATTTCTAAATGTTGTTTTTTTGTATTATAATAATTTTATGACAAAAAATGTTATAACTAAAATCTATTGACAACAATAAAATATATTCAGAATAGCATTTTCTTTTGTCTACTACCCTTCTATTTTATGGAATAATTATTTTGGAAGATTAGAGGCATTTTTCTTGTATTTATTTCCCTGTGAAACTAATAAAACAGCACTATACATATAACAAACTGAAGTTTCTGCACTTCTCTAAATACCTTTTTCAGACAAAACAAAGTTCGTCTGCCAAAAAGTTATATTGGGTTTCGAATCTACGGGCCACATCCATTCCATGGGAATAACAACTTAACAAGTATGTGTAATGCTTTGTATTACTTCATTATTTTCTTTGAAATCATTTTAATTTTTAACACGAGTATTTATAATAATTATAATAAACTGCAGAGGTAAAAAACTTGACAAGTTAAGGAACCACAGCCAACATACTACACTTACATCAGTGTTGGCCGAAACGTTAATGCAATTAACCAGTACAAATTGAACCGTAAACTGTAACCGTCCGTTACGGTTTAACTACGGTTCAATTTGTACTGGTTAATGGTTAATTGCAGTTAACGTTCGGCCAACACTGCTATACATGATTTATTGTGCGTAAGTAAGGTGCTTTCAAGTGCTTGACGACATGACGACCTACGTCACTTATTACGACATCATCTACATATAATATGTCATTGTACCGCAAAAATGTGGTATTATGTTCGTAATGAGGGCTACCGTTTTTGTGCTCACCAGTTGGCGCCACTGTAGATGTAGGTCCAGAAAAACAGATCTCAATATTCTTCTATGCTTGTTTTTTTAAAATCAATACGTTCTAATATACACAAAGGTATTTTAACGTCTAAATGAGCCATTTTTTCAACCTGTTTAATTTGGCATATATTTTAGTTGGCTTTTTTTAAACCACTATCATTTATTGAGCTTTATTGAGCTATATCTATTGTTTACCATGATTAATCAAAGATGGACAAAGATTTACCGCAATTATGAATAAGGTGTAAACTCACGATAAAAAAAGCTTGAAACCCCCAAAACTTCTATGCATTTGACATTTTGAGACTTCCATCTACACTAGCGCCCCTAACGGCAAAATTAAACGCGGTAGCCCTCAGCTCCTATACGACATCTTTCTAACATAACAAAATACTATCCCATGACAAGCGGTAGCTATTTTAATGTACGTGAAAATTAATTCTACTACTCGACGCTAGATGGCGTCGCAACTACGTCTGCTAAATATTACCAAATATTACTTATTTACTGTTGAAGTGTTGACTATCACCTAAACGGAAAAATGTGGCCACCATTTGCCATTTAGTTGATAAACTGATAAAGCAGAAAATAAGCAAAATAAAACTGTGAAAAAGACCAAAATTGGTGAATCTGTAGTACAACAACAGTAGTAGTATACTGATTTATACAGAAATTAATTGGTTTATTAGAAAACACAATCCCCTCAATGAGGGCGCCACTGGACGATGCAGTCTTAATGAGGGCTAACGCGTATGAATTCGCCGCTAGGGGCGCTAGTGTAGATGGTGGTCTTTTCCATAGTTCGAAATGTCAAATGTCACTTGTCACTCCAATGACTGACAGCTGTTCTTTAGTCTTTTGGACCACCATCAACAGAGGCGCCCTCTGGTGAGCAAAAAAACGATAGCCCTCATATGAAAAAATCTGAGCCAGATAGGAATAACAAATAAAGAGGAATGATAGGATACAGAAATAAATATAAAATATGAAGTAATTATGGAATGGTTCAGATAGGTACTTAGGTAAAAATAATTCAAAATCAGATCGACATTTAGGCACGAAATCCTAAAAAATGATTGTCGCAATCAGAATACTTAGATATTAGAACCCTATACAAGTATTTATACACGATACTACGTTGACATGTTACTTTCCATTAAGTCCATAATAACCTGCCATCACAGGACGCCCGGTGTTCCCGGAGAAGCTCACATTTGCACGTAAACAAGAGAATGGGAAATGAGGGTAATGTATCTGATTCACTCGAATAATCATGTAAGAGCCACTTGTGTTATCGGAACAAAAAATATGCAGTCACGGAACGCTTTAAAAGAGTATGGGGGTATTAAGCGTACATAGGAAAGGAGATAATTAACCCACTTTGGATTTGGAGCCGGTACAGTCTCCACAATAATAAGTGGCGAAAACAAATTAGTATGTACTTATAATTACTGAAACAGATAGTACAAACAAAAATCAAATGTGAAGGATATCATGAGTACTAACTATAAATATACACAGTTGGCTAGAAATGAGAAGTTTGATATGTGAGTAGATGTAGGTGAAGTGAAATTAATAATCTGAATCTTTATGGTTACGCAATAAAATCTGGTTTTTCTATGAAATACGAGTATCAGAAACCATAGACAAAGACTCCTCCCCTCTGAATTTATCATGTGATTATAGAAATTCCGGTTCTTAATTTCCGACCATGTAGGATGGTCTTCACGGATTAATTTGTTTAAGTATATATACTTTAACCGTGAAGGAGCCCTTGTCACTAGCGATGGCGGTGCAATATTATTTCAGCATGGCGTGGCAGCATCTATTGTGAATAAAATATTATTTATTTATAACAATATTGATATTTTTTTAATGGTGAATAAAATATTTCACCCTTATATAAAAAAAAAAGTATCGGCGGACCCCTCCCCCTGTTTAGTATTTATTACGTAAGAGTGTTAAGGTGAATACAGGTTTGGTCTTGGTTTAATTTTTAGGAAAGTTTGTTTTTTGTAGGCATTTAGGTACAATTTCATGGCGTTAGTATAGATATATTTTGCAGCCACAATGTCATATAATGTAAGAATTCACCACGAAACCTTTCCATTGAAAGCGAGATACAAAACGCCAATAAAACTTTGCCATTTAGGTACGTAACCTACTTACGGCTTTGAAACCTCGAAAAGTTCGGACACTGTCAGTTTCACCGGGCTGCATGCCAGAATGTCCTGAATAATTCTGTGAAACTCCAATGCGAGGTGACAAAATAACTTGTAGGTACTGTTTGATATCATGACAGTTCGAACTGAGCGAAATCAAACTGAACTAAGTAAAGTTGAATTTTACAGATAATATTGTACCTCCAAATTTTTTAATTAAAGGAAAAATGGAAATTTTTTACACCTCCGGCAGGAATCGAACCTGCGACCATTGGAACACCGGTCCAATCGCTTCTGCCAACTGAGCCACAGAGGCACAGGGCGGACACGCTATACATAAAAAATCACTTGCGTTTCTATGTGTGAACGGCACGTCTGTACACGCGACATGCGTCATTGTGTGAGTAAGTTGCTTAAAAACAGTACTGAGCGGTCGGCAAAAGGTCGTCAATCTGCTGTCGCGGGGCGAGGTAATTCGTATCGGGGCGGGGCGGTGCGTGGCCGTTCTGTATGATAATACTTATACTATTACTTATTCTGTGACGGAGGCCTACATAGCAACATCTACCTGTAAGAATGGAGTCTCAAGTTATATTGAGAATTCGCCAGTAACAATGTGCTAACCCTTCTAAACTATTTTTTTATGAAGCAGAAACGCCATACATTTAATTTTTCCTTCAATTTAAAAATTTAGAGTAACGCTCAGACGTTTCTGCTTCATAAAAAATAATATTGTACCTACCCGATACCCATTATGTTAGAAAAATTGTCTGAATTTAGGGTCACATTTATAGTCATTTGGCTTTTAAGTTTTTCGGTTATAATACAAAAGACAGGATTAAAAATATATGATAGACCAATAATATTTTTATTCAATCAATTAATAATAATATTATTAGGTTTTTCATATATAGCACAATCGGATTAAGACTAGCTTTGAAATCTCTTCCAAAGTTATGAAATTTGGTATGTATGTTAATATTATATTAAAGGTCTCTTTTTCATGTCCACACTATTTGACATTTGGGGACCTCGAGGAATCGCAGACATATTGGAAAATGTGTACCATCCTGGAGAAATTTGCGTTTTACTCTCAATATACGTTCTCTGTGAAAATATGGTGTAAGGCAACATTAGAAGCTTATCTGTCAAGTCGAGCAAAATAAAACACGCTTTATGACACGCAAACAGGGATCCCTAAAATTTTAGTTGGCAAATTTCATTACTGTCACTATTGTTTAATTATAACGTGTACAAATGTATAGACAAAAATGAAATTCATATTCCCACAAGTTTCCTATTAAGAGAATATCCCCTGAAAGGGTATAAGCGCTAAATCTGGATTCAGCTATTATTTTCTATAACAAGATGTATTTTTTCCGCAAAGATATCTAGGACTTTTTTGTGTAGAACTTAATAAGCTTTGATGTTGCCTTACACCATATTTTCACAGAGAACGTAGATTTAGAGTAAAACGCAAATTTCTCCAGGATAGTACACATTTTCCAAGATGGCTGCGATTCCTCGAGGTCCCCAAATGTCAAATAGTGTGGACATGAAAAAGAGACCTTTAATTAACATACAAACCAAATTTCATAACTTTGGAAGAGATTTCGAGGTTAGTCTTAATCCGATTGTGCTAGTATTTAATTATACCTATGTATGTGAAATGTCCAGTTTCTCCATAACGTGACAACAGTCATTTTGACTACGTAGCCACGCGGGAGACTGTACCTAATACTTATACTGAGTGAATGTCTATAGGTTTGGGGTTCCAGTACCATGCACACTAAAAATTAGCCATACGAAATAACAATAAAACAGATAAAAATCAGTTATAAGCGGATTTATTAGATTCTTATTCTAGATAAAGAATCTGTTATTTAATTGCACCTGTCGATAAAGTGCAATGGTGGAATAAATGCGTAAGGTTTATTAGCCCCTCGGCTGAGAGCGCAAGTGAAGGCTGTCTAATCGCGTCTGGTCTGGGTGGCCGGCGGCGGGCGCCCCGCGAGCCTCAATGGGTGCGGGCGGCGCCCGAGCTAGTCGCGCCACAAGCCCCGGAGGGGCCACACGTGTCCTCGTTCCCGCCACGCGACTTATGTAACCATCTACACGGTGAGTTTGCCTCTAACCTCCACCAACCCCACGTAACACCGATTAAATCGCGCGTGCGTTCGCGCGATCGCGTAGTGGCTCGATAGCGAATCGCGCGTTCGGCTAACACGTTCGTTGTGCAATAATCGTCAGCTGGAGAGGTGACATAATCGATGCAGTAAGTACCGGTGATCGACGAATGCGAACTGCGAATATTGGCATGCGGCAGGTGCGTTATGTAACGGGATTCGTGCCTGCTCGAGAGAGCTAGCGGCTGGATATGCCGGTCCAGAAACCGATTCTGCAAAAATCTTTCCATTTTTCGATGATTGTATCAATATTCTAATTATCAGCATATCAGCGTGTAAAATATAAACAAAACTATTTTTAAAATAAAATATGCCGTATTTTGCCAAAAACAGCTTTATTTAGTTCCTAGATCCAAAGTAGCACCAGCTACACTGGTCTATTCAAAAACGTGTAATGAGGGACGGAAGGCAAAAAGGTTCACATGCACTGTCTAATTGGGAGGTCGAATGCGAAGAATTCTGCCCGCTCGTGGAAGGTTCTGGCAGAGTTCCGGTTTTTTATTAAGATAATTTGTACTTTTCGAAGACGACTTATAAATGATGAGTATATGTACCTACCTAATAAAAAATAGGGAACCTACGTAGATTGCGCCATGAGTATCTATAGGCTGTTTTGTTATTTACAAATCGATACTACGATACTACCTAGTACCTACCTTATAATTTACCTAATATACGATCGAAAATACACCTCCAATAACAGTTTTAGGGTTCCGTACCTCAAAAGGAAAAACGGAACCCTTATAGGATCACTCGTGCGTCTGTCTGTCTGTCCGTTTGTCACAGCCTATTTTCTCCGAAACTACTGGACCCATTAAGTTGAAATTTGGTATACATACGTAAGTTTGTGACCCAAAGACGGACATGTAACATAAACAAATGAATTTTAAACACGGGGGCCACTTTTGGGGTGTAAATGAGAAAATTAAAAAATAAAGTTTTTCTAACGATATCGTGTTACATATCCAATAAAAGAGCTCATTGTAAGAATCTCAAATATATTTTTTTTATAATTTTAAGATAAATAGTTCAGAAGTCATTCAAGAAAATAGGCAAAAAATTACCATTCCCCCCCTTTATCTCCGAAACTACTGGGTCAAAAATTTTGAAAAAAATGCACTAAATATATCTTTACCTATAGATCACCGGAAAACCTATTAGAAATGTGCAGTCAAGCGTGAGTCGGACTTAATTACTTAGTTTTTGATCCGACCCCTACGGGTTTTTTAAAGACATTTCACATAAAAAATACATTGTTTAAATTGTGTAATGTACGGATCCCTTGGAACGCGAGTCCGACTCGCACTTGGCCGGTTTTTATTTATGGTAGGCCTGTGTGATTGGTACGTTAAATTACTTGCTGATCTTTTGTTAAATAAATCAGAACGGAACTCAGCTCCGCTATTGAACATATAACTACCAGTATAGTTTAGTTATTCCCGCCTTACTTGACCTAAATCTTACGAGATTTCCCGCAAATATCTAGCTAGGCAAAATTGTCCATGTTCTTGTATAGCTTGATACAATCTTGACTCGAGCTTGAAGCCTTGATCTATGAGTGAAATACTTACTTGAAAGTCCTGTAGTTATAGTTACTTAATAAAAAAATAACATTATAGGACAAAAAACAAAATAATAGTTGGTACCTGTTTTACAAATAATATGTTTTGTATGGTACATTTTTAGTACGTTCATGGGGAGACTTAGGACAGTTGGACAAAAAATCTGACGAGGAAAATAACCATTTATCATGATACTGTTAGTGACAGAAAAGCGACGTCGCTTTATCTATATACTTTTGAGAAGCTACCTAGAGTCCGTTCGTTTAAGAAATAGAGCTCTCGATACCTACAGCTGGGCCTGGCTATGACGGGGTTTATGAAATGGAACATGTTTTGATGGAACAAGTCGCGTTCTTTGATGGGCCTTGTGTAGTGATATTTTTATCAAACATTACATATGCAAGCTTCAGTAGGTGACTTTGAAATTAATTATTAGAAATGTTGATGGAAAATGGGTACCTAATTAGGGCCATATAATAAAAACCTAACATATCTATCTAAAAGTACCAATCATAATAATGACGAAGCCTGTCGCGGATATCATCATTGGTATTTTTGGGACGAAGCATGTTGCTGATTTGCATTTGTAGCCACCTGACGAAGCCTGCGTTGCGGATTTTTTTACATGTAACTATATTATTTTTTAAGATTTTCTCAAAAAAAAAAACATAATAATAGCCACCACATTGTCACATAGAAACTACACTACTCCGTTACTTTTTCGGGGACAGAACCAAAACAATGAAAAGATTTTTATGTACGATATTCACCCCATCAATTTATTCTGCTAATGAACTCCTAAATTTACCAACTACGTGTATAATCATATTTAGGGGTTCGTAACAATGGCGGTCTCCGGGTCCATGACGGTGTTAATGACGAGTCGCGCCTATTCATTTCATATATTATTTACATTGTCCTAGTCATCATGGAGAACAACACGAACGAATTAGGAAACTTAAAGCCAACTAATTTAAAAGTTTAACCCTCCTATTCATAAAACTTTACGGGCCTGATTTAGTTCAATTATGTTTCATCCCTTTCTTACAAATACACAAGTCAAAATGACAGATAAAGACAAACGATTCATAGCTAAGTAATTCAGCCCAGTAACGCGTTTATGAATAACGCCATTAGTCTGTAAAAATTACCCCTGGAAATTAGGACTGGGTTGCCGTTACTTTACGTTTTATGGAAGCATTTCCGGCAACATATAAAACGCGCGAACCTTGCGCCAACATTGTCGCTCGGCGGCTATGGGCCCATAAAACTAGCAATTACACGATTAGAAGTGATTAACGCAAGAAATTCATTACAAGCTTCGTTTTCTTAAGTGATCGTATTCAATCTGATGACAATTACCTACATTAGACATCAATGATAGACCTTCAATAGGTACAAAGATTTTAACTTACAACCTATTTTGTACTTTGTCACAGTGACAATAGCATGTAGTCTCTACCTCTAGCGAAGTTCATATTGGTTGTCACTGTGACAAGGTACGAAATGGGACGGAAATTAAATTATTTGACTGCACATACCTACGAGCCCCGATGCAAATTAGTTCGTCTTGTTCCACACAACAATTTTGTTTATTTTAATAAATTTTACACATGAAGATAAAATGACCCAGTAATGGGAACCGTAATACTAATGTTTAATCTACTTTATTTTGATCGTATAATAAAATTGCATGAGACTCTTATTGTTAAATAAATGTACTTTTCAAAAACGTTCTCCAAATCATATTGTCCTCTCCTATAGCACTGCTGCATGCATGGACTCGAAACAAAATTGTCAGTACATTGGTAGAGCCGTGTTGCTTTCCCTAGCGATAGCCCTTTTCACATCTGTTATATTCCTCCCCGTCAAATAAAAAATAAAAAATCGTTATTTTTTTCTTTTAGTACAAACGGTATTTCTTGTATTTGGATTTAGTTATTGGAGAATATTACCATATAAAATTAAACTACATTAGCATTAAATGTTAGTGATTTTTTAACTTAAACATTATTTTTGTACAAACGCGAGAACCTCAAGAAATGGTCTGACTAGACGAAAACATATGCATCGGAGCTCGTATGTACTATTGCAAAGAAAATAATGTTTAAGAATTCTTAAAACATAATTTATGTTTGCATTTTTTTTTAATATTTATTGATGGTCTAAGCAAGCTGATCATAGCGATAGCGACTTGTTTAGCGAAGTTCCTACGCCAAAAAGATCTCAATGTGTTTATTATTCATCTGTGATAGGATATTGTATTAGGTAGTAAACGTTTAGTTTCAGAATGAAAAAGTGACATGGTTAATTCGCATGAAGACAATTATTTAGTCTTAAATTATCTTTTATTATAATTCGTCTCGTAAAAGTGTCTAAGTCATCAATGTAGCTAGAGTATATAAGAATATGACGTCCTCTGGGGGAAGCTCGAGGACGCGGGTGTCCCCGCCGAGCTCATAAGCATTTGTTGTACTGGTACCAACATCAAACAAATAATTTTAAATGGGCCAACTCGTTGTCTGACCTGTATGGACTTGAATGCGGGGTAAGGCAGGGGGGTCTTACTTCTCCTACGCTCTTTAACATTTACGTAAATCAGCTGATCGAGGAACTCAGCAGCAATGTTGGATGTCATGTGGATGGAGTTTGTTTTCATAACATAAGCTACGCAGACGACATGGTGCTGTTGGGGCCCACGATCGGAGTTTTGCGTAAAATAATACCTATGCTATGACGACTATCGGCAATCGTTCACTGTCGTAGCCTTAGATACTTTGGTCACGTTACGCGCAGGGAAGACGACGCCATGGAGAGGCTTGTTGTCTAGGGCAGAGTGGATGGCACAAGACCCAGATTGTGGCCCTCAATGCGATGGACCGACCAAGTCAAAGCTCTCAGCGGGTCACCTTTAAATCTGTGCGTGCGAAATGCAATCAATAGAGAAGCATGGCGGGAAACAACAAAAAAAGCCGTACAACGACCTCAATGACCACGACTGCTCTGACGAGAGTATCCGACTGAGAAGAAGAATGCTGAAAAGCATGGGTTCAATACAACTTCAAAAAGAGTGAGCTCTTGGTATTTAAAGGAAAAAATAAACCGTCAGCAGCTGTTCCTCCAGTAAACCTCAATGACTCGCCATTGCAGAGAGTCTTGCAATTTAAATACCTTGGGCACATTGTAAATGAGGAGTTAGAGGATGATGGCGGCATCGAAAGAGAACGAAGGGCATTATCTGTGAGAGGGAACATGCTGGTTCGCAGATTTGCTGGCTGTACCTAAAGTACCTACACTTGATGTCAAGGTCACGCTTTTTAAGGCATACTGCCAAACTTTCTACACCAGCATTCTGTGGACCAACTATACCCATAACCTGTTCCGTGCGATGGTGGGGCTTCCTCGATGCTGCAGCGCGTCAGGCATGTTTGCCGACGCGCACACCGATGACTTTCATGCGCAATTTAAAGTCGCGTCACTCATCAGGCGGGTTAGGGGAAGCCCCAACAGTCTCCTGCATGTCGTGGCCGGGAGGTAGGACAGCGGCTTGCTGCTCCGAGTGTGCGTGCCTCGGTGAAACGCGCGCCACCGCCACGGCTGTTATGCTGGGCACTTAGTTTAGGTATTTACCTTTGTTATTAATACTAACTAATTTTAGTTTGGTATCTTAGTTTTTAGTATTAATAATTTTTGTTTAAGTACTAACAATGCTATGGACCTATAAGTTGTCTGAAAATAAACGCATTTTCTAGCTAGATCCAGTATTATATATTCTCTACATATCAATACGATATGTGAAATACGAACGGTTGTTTTCTGTGTGAGGGTAAAACTGTCCAGCTTTGCGAACGTGTTTCTGAATAACATGGATCTGAATATTTAAATATTTGACATTGATTGATAGGTTTTTATTTAGTTCTGACATGGATTTTTTATCCACTTCGTGACTCATAAGAACAAAGTTCCGTATCTCTTTAATTCCAGATTTTCTCTCACAGTAGCACAGCTCCGCTTCAACCCTGCAACTTGCTCGCCCTGTCCCTGTATACACTTAAAATTTAATTTACCTGACAATTTCTTAAAAAATACCCACACAAATTGTATCATTCGATTGAAAATAATAGTAGATTTTGTATGATACCATAGTTTTAAGAAATTGTCAGGTAAATCCAATTAGGTATATCTTATGACAATTATATTGACATTATGTATGTATGTATGTATGTATGTAAACACTTTATTGCACATAAGACAGGTTAAGGTATTATCTTACGGTAAAAAAAAACCAATTTAAGTTTTGTCCCTATTCACCCCAGCTATCCTTATTCATCGCGGTTGACAGTAATTGTGAATTACTGTTTATTAGACTTATTACTGTGTACAATTCTGAAAAAGGTTTTTTACCTATCATTTTGCAAGGTGAAAGGCACCCTAAACCGACGAGCGTGTATGAAGAATGTTATGAAAGTGAAGGAAGCGAAAGAGGTATGTCAGGATCGTAGCAAGTGGAAATCCGTGGTCTCTGCCTACCCCTCCGGGAAATAGGCGTGATTATATGTATGTATGTATGTGCGAGGTGTGTATGGTTCACTAAATACTACCAACTACTTTACATTTACAAAGTACAAGATCCCCTTCCTTAATCTAACCTAAGCTTTGTGATTTTCTTTAGTATTATAAATTGATAAAGCAGATAGGGTAGGTATATAAAGTAACTGACTTCACTCACTATACCTACCCTAAAATATAATATATATACAATTTATTAAAACAGACAATGCTATTATACCTTTCTGCAAGAACTCGCAATCAATCATCCCGGTCTTTGTTTCTTAGAAGAATCCGCCTTACTGAAAAAAAGTGTGATAAATAAACAAATATTCCTATATCTTGAGAAATATGTATAAGGCTATATAAATATAAATTGATCCGTATCGTGTTACCTTCAATACCTTCATTTTATAGGTTCCGAAATAATATGGCATGGATTGATTGCCTAGGGCTAATATACACTGTAGTGTTTTGTTGTATTCGTTTAAGGTTTTCTTATATTGTTTAAGTTGAAAATCCAATTCACTTATCAGGTATGTGTTTAGTTTATTCTGGGTTTCAAAATGTCAAAATCGTATAGGTATTTACTTTGTAGGTTTTCTTTTAGTTTCAAATAACCAATTTTAATCAAAAACCATAACCATACTGGAGGTTCAATATCTCAAAAAAATAACAAGAGAAAAAAAATGTACCTAAGAATTTTGCAACCTCATTTTTAGAATAGCGCGGGATCGTCCTATATAATCTAGGTATCGATTGTAATATATACTCGATGTTTGCCAAACTGTCGATGTCGTTTATTTCCAAGAAGAATAAAATACCGAGCAAGTGACGTCGTTCCGTGATAAGACGTAATTTATTGCATGTATTCTGTAATGGGTGGTCCGAAAATAAATTCCCTCACACGGTCATAACAGTATAAGAAACATAACTATCGGTGTCCAAGGCCGACCGATTAAGCCGACTAGTTTTTGCTTATGATAAACTGGATCCGAGAGCGTGTGAATACGGCGTGGCAAACCTTAATTGTAGGAACTTAACTTTAGAGAGGGTCCGTAGATGGAATGGCAAAATAGAATTTCTACCTATACCTATAGTTTCGAATGTTATAGACATTTTACCAATATTAAAGTATCATTAGACAGTTCTTAAAAGGAACTGCAGATGGGTTGTGGGTTGTTTTATTTTATTATGCATTAAATAATATTGTGGCACGTTAAGTTCGTTGTGCTTCAAGTCACAATTAAGTTAAGGCAGTTGCATTTGTTCTGTTGAAATAAACCTAAAAAGTATAGCTTGTATTTAAAAGCAGTGTATAGGTTAAACCTTAAACTTTAGCGTAAAAATAGCTAAAACTAAAATAAAATTACAAAACACCAAAACTCACTATTTCCTTGTTTAAACGAGGTTTCTGCCAGATTACGGATTCTGTGTATATACCTATTTATTTTATTGGCTGTGAAAAGAATACGCTCAAAGACGAAATGGAATTTTGATTTAATAATTCCCCGCAATCAACTTTTTTGTTCGTCATTCGCTGTTGTGTTTTCATTTTAATTTGACGCCCTTTCATCGAATTACGGCGTTGAGAAGGCAGTGAAAATGCGAGATATATTCTGGGTTCCATTATAAATTGATTTTATATTAAAGTTTCGGGGGAGAGGGAAAGATAACTTATTCCGTTTCGATCATCATATCCATTTCGTCTATTATTCAATTACTTGATATTCAGATAGGCTGTTTACTTTGATGTTTAAAATGTGACACAGTATGTATGTTTGACTTACACTAATAGTTTAAGATCAATAAAGCTTTAAAATTTAGCAACAAATAGTTGTTAACAATTATTTACATTAAACTTGTAGAGTAAGTTTCCCAAGTTGATTAAGATTTAGATTTAGATTTATTTATTTCAGGATAAAAATTACACTATAAATTTGCATCAATGTCAAAATTATGCTTATCTTCTTATCATGATCTTCAAACATTACATACTAAAAAATACAAAATAAATTAAAATAATTTTCTCTCCCAATAAGGATCGTCATATAAGTATGTATAAACAAAAACATGTCAAAAATAGATGTCAATCTTAGCAATTTAGAATCATCATTAAATGTCAAACAAAATAAAATATCACAAAAGAAGTAAATGTCATTTATAAAATACAATAAATCATTTGAATCATAAATAAAATTACATATATCATTACAAATTCAATTCCATGAAGTCACTTATAGAGTACAGAGGGTTATCCAACAAAAGGTTTCTCAATTTGCGCTTAAATGCTTCGTCACACGGCTCATTTTTTAGGTCAGCAGGTAGTTGTTCGTAGTAAGTTGTCTCACCATCCTGTATTGGCATTCCCATTTAAAACAGAAACTTAATGGCAGCATCATTCATTTGTCACATCGTTTATGAACCGTTCCGGTGAGTGACGCGGCCCGATGCTCGATACACCCGTTTCAAATAGGTATTTGCCAGCTGCCGGCTGTCGGGATGGCAGTAATATCGGGTGAGACAAGTCTTTTGTATACGAAATGCGAGCAGATGACATATTCAGACTAGGAATGATTTATTATTTTATCAAGAAGGCCTTCGGTGACTTAAGTAAATGTAGGTCAGCGACGTTAATATTTAGTAGTAGTAGTAAACACTTTATTGTTCACAACACAGGTTTACAAAAACAAATAACAGTAATGGAAGTACAAAGGCGAACATCCCTATAAGGGATCTCTTCCAGCTAAACTTCGAGTAGATGAGTGGAAAACTCTAGTCAGGTCAGATAGACAGCTTCTTGCAATTAAGAATTGAAGTGTCTGCAATAGTTTACATAATACTGTTGACTAAAAATAGCCCAAAGGCCATAACGTGGGTAACAGTCTGGTAAGGCTAAACGGTAATACGAACGCTCCCATTCTATGGAGAATCTATGGCTTTCCATTTAATTTTAACATGCCTTTAACATTAATGTTCTGTGATAAAAATGGAATTAAGCCGCAAAATCCTTCAGAGCGATAATTTTTACGAACTCCCTGCAAAAGCTCGCTTTTTGTGCGGAAAATATTATGGTAACTATAAAAAATTACAAAGCTGAGTTCTTATCATATGATCATACCTTTTTACTAGGAGATAGTTGTTGCTTATGTCCACTGGGATTTATTTTACATACCTACCCTTTACGTGCCTCTACAGGACTCTTTGTATTTGTTAGTTTTGAAGGCGGCCATTATGTGCCATTATAATTTTTTATAACAAAACCAGCAAGTTTGCTGGACTATATATAGCATACAGGATTTTCAGACAGCAACTGCCAAATAGGCGAATCAAATTACTTAGATCCAAAAACAGCGTTTTGAGGAATTATGTCCCAGCAAGCTGGAAATTGTTTTAATACTTTCATTTGGTCCTAAATGCGAGTAATAGGAGTTTCAGGGGAGCTGGGAGACCATCCCAGGAGGTGTGCATAAATTTTGGGAGGTTTAGAAAATCTAGTTTGAATGGCCTAAAACTTTATATTGATAGAAAATGCTGACAGAGTAGAAACATGTAGTAGGTAGTTTATATTCAAAAATACCTTATAGACCGAAGCGGCTGACACTTACAAGTATGGTTTTAAATATCTTTATAAAGTAAAAATAATAACTTTCATTTTATATAATTATTTAGAAAATAAAACAAAGTAGCGAATAAATGGTTATGTAGCATAATTTTGAAAATCAAATATCCTAAGTACAAAATTCCTAAAAACATGATTATGCAATATAACAGAATAAATACACCCATACTTGTATACTGTGTCTAATTCTTTTAAAAATATACTGTGAACTAAAGGGATAAGTAGGTCAAATTTGGGGTGCATCCCTTCTCTCGAAGCTTAAGCTACTTACCCTAGTCAAGAGCTATGAATTCGGTTCAGTTTCAACAAAATTTCTATGCATAAGTACACAAAATCATCGACAAACAACAAACACTTACATGGACAAATGCGAAGAGGTACTTACTCAGAAATCGCTTACGTGAGAGCGAGTTTTTCAAACCAAAACACGCTGCAGTAAAAAGTAGCCAGAGAACACAGAAAATCTCCTGCTTACTCCGCTAAACTAGTATTTACCTCGGTGAGTTAGTTAAATACGACGTTGTTCAAATGGGAATAGGGTTTACATTTGAAAATATCACAATTCAGATATGAGGTTGTTAAAATGAGAGGGAAACTGTCATTCCCGAAGCCATAACGAGCGTTAAGCTCTCAGCAAATTGGCAGGGCAAGGACGTGACACGCTAGATTGAACGGTTACAATACGAGTAGAACGGCAAACATGCGACGTTTCCTAAGACAATATTAGAAAAGAATCTCTGTTTAACGAGCTGGATGGGATTTGCGTGTTTTAAAAATAGGTCTTGACGAGACAGCATTTACGGTACTAGGGATACCAGCACTACTAATTGCAAAATTTTCTGAGGTCACGAATGTTCTGCCATTTTATTGACGAATTTAATATTAGGAGTATTATTGTGTGAACTAGATCTCTTTCTAATCGATTACCCTAAAATGGGGTGAGTAGGGTTCGCGGGGAGAGTTGGGTTATGAATGGGGAGAGAAGGGATGAAAGGGGGGTGAGATGGAATTTTAAGGCTACTGCTACAAAAATAATGTATTCCAATTTAAAATGGCTATAGCTCCATTTTAAAATACTCATAATAAAAAAAAACGATCCAATAATCTTCCAAAATCACCCTTGTATGAAATCCCATCTCACCCCAATTACGAGGGACTACGGGGTGAGGTGGAATTTCCTGTTTATCGTCAAAGTTATGAAATGGACCTACCCAAAATAAAATAAAAACTAAAATACAAACGTCCGGAACACTTATTATATACACCATTCAGTTTGCATATGTAAAAATAAAATGTTATCGAGGTTTGAATGTCAGTTTTGCGCCTACTCACCCCATTTTACGGTATTGCTAGGATTGTTAGCAATGACGAAATGGCCATGATTAAAATTTAATTTTGAGAAATTTTTCTATGACGATTTTAGGCAAAAGGAACCTCACAGTCAAGTTAGCGGCCAATTAAGGCGAAATTTCATGTTTACGGCAGTAGCGCTTTGTGGACAATAGATATAGGATAGTAAATTTGATTACACTTGGAATAAAGTCCATCATTTATACTATCTAGTATTGTGCAATAAAAATTACATCGACATTACCTGATTAAGCTGTATTATTGAAAAGGTTCAGATTGAAATGTAATCCGACTACAATTTAGAATGCAACTTATACTTTGACTACACACGTTATACATATATTATGCGGTATCTAGATATGTTCTAGTAACGCGTGGCACACACACTAGCGTTCGGGCAGAATCAATCCCTGTCCGAAGAAACCAGAGGCCTGCGGCCACTAAGTGCCCTAATTCCTCCTTGCTTCCAAGTATTCTTTTTATACAGCTACGACGGAAATTACATTCTAATTACATTAATGATTATTGTGTCAAATTATATCATATTCTTTGCAGAAATGATAGTGGGGCACCTATAGTGATTTTTATTTTAGATATGTAGCATTTTTAAAATCAGAATGTTGATGACGTAATAACTAGTTACTAAGTAATAAAACTTTGTTTTTGTCTCGACTGGAAAAGAGTCGAAGGAGTGTAGTGTATTTTTGAATAAATGTGTGTATTATCTATTTGCGCTTTATTCAAACATGTGTTGTGGTTTAAATCTGCAATAAATGCAATCTTTTCAAAGTTTAGAAGAATCAATTCCAATAAAAATATAATGATATAAACCGTAGTAATGGAAGTAGTTACGTAGTAGTGACGTAAGTCTAGGATAAGGATTTCGGGAATTTGGGATTTTGGGAATAAGAGGAAATCTTTTTCTAGCAGGTATGATAACAGATACGTGTCATATCTGAAAAGGCCTTTATTTCCCAGGTGGGTACGGAACGGTACAAACGGCTAAAATATCCTTATTTAAGCAAACATTTGTTTTCTAGAAATATCTGTGTCTATTTTTAAGTATCGCAAATTAAAAAATAATAATTGTAGTAAATATATGGTATAGTTACGCAACCACCCCAGTGACTACTTGTCTTATCGCAAATTTGCAGATATATATACAAAAAGTTACAACCCGGCTTACGGTTCAAAAAAGTTCAGAATTAATTTATACCAAATTTACGTTTATTAAATTTGACTTTATTAAACACCACCACCTATGTAGGTAGTTCGCCTCGAACAGAAGTCTGGACGACTCGTTGCGCGGCGTACCTACTTAGATTTTTTATTTTATTTAGGACAAATTTGGTTAGCAAATATTTTGACAGCGTCGCTATTTTTATTTAGGTAGCCATAAGTCATCGCCGATTTATTTAATCACAAAACATTTAACTCGACTGTAAGGTCGTCTCTTGTCAAATTTTATCTCGAAGTCCGAGAGAACTGTGCGAAGCCACATCACATCAGATATCACAATTATACCTATTAGTCTCTCGACTAGATGCTCGACCAATGGAAATACCTACAGCCCCTATCGACGCTTATGTCGGTCACTATCACTAGACAAGCTACCTCGGTCTATTATTGATTGGCACTGTTTTGTAGCTAAAACCTGAATATCCAACAAACCAAGGTCATCGTGACCTTCGCACTGAGGCCAATATCACGGATTCGATGCATAAAGAATATTAAAATTGATATCTAGGTAGAATTAATTGACAATATTCTATTAATAGTTTTGACAGGCAGTCGAGGTCAAGCTAGACGGAAAAGATTTTAGGGATCAATATAACTTGTACTTTTATATATTTCGGAAAAAATAAAAATAAAAACGCTAAATAATTAATGAAAACATGAAAACTCTACTTTGCTTCTTATACGAGTGGTCAAACTGATGATGATGATCAAGATAGTTCCAGTGTCAAGTTTCGGTCCCGGGATAAAACATTTTAACCATTTCATCACCGAAACGTAACGGAACGTTTCGAATTTTATTGTTTAGAATATGCTAAACTTTTGGATAAAATGTTTCCTAAAGTTAATAAAATAGATATATTCCATAGTATTATGGAACCGGTTCTTTTTTTATTGAATAAATAATCGTGATCACATAATTATACGTTTAATAATAAAAATTACACTGGTCAAATAAACGCGGTACAATTATCATTTTCGACACCAGATGTACTGGCCAACACTCGTTATCTCGAAATGTACCATTAAATTATCCTTAAGGTGGCATAAAACGGGTGGTAGGTGGCCGAAGCAGAATGGCAAAGATCTCACCATTAAAAGGTAATCAACGTAACTGGCTTGCTCCTATCGCTTACAGTGCAGTGCTTAAGGTTAACCAGTTTGTGTTCTCTATCATTTCAGAATGTTGTTATGGATACACGAAATTACACTGGTCAATCTGAGGCGATAGCTTGTAATCTCTGAGTCTGAACAGTATGTGCGCAAGATTAATAGTGCCTTGTTTCTTGCTGAGAAGTGCAGTGATACCTTTTACGAAACAAAACTTAGAAGTGTTGTTTTAAAATAATGCGAATGTTGCAGACTAAGTAATTTATTTACATACAAGATATATACAGTGGTACTACGTAAACGAAATTAATAACTAGCTTAAATCTAAAATAGGCCCTTGAGGCATTGTACCAAGGATGCTGGCGGCATTTCCCCGCTGTATCGCAATGCCGATACGTTGTGCGAGAAAGCCGCCAGCTTATGCAATAGTAATACAAAAAGATGAAATTGTTAAAGAGATTAAAGTAACATATTAGTAATTTATTCTTGTAAGAAATGGGTTCACCGAGTCACACGCGCCCAGGCTAGGCTAAGTGTTTAGTAGGTTTGATTTGGGACATTTTGTACCTAGTCCTATTTACTAAATAAAAGCTAAACCATACCCACTAAGCGTTTTATTCTCGCGCGTCAAAGTTTTGTCGCTGTCACTAGTCTCGCTGGGGACATATGAAAACGCGACATCAAGTAGAACGTTTGAAGATAAATGATAATTAAATTCTGCACTACGGATATGATGGTCGTATTTGCCTACGTGACAGTGTGACAGCGACGGTAGGGAGGATCCGTCTCTTTCAATCGCGTGGAGTGTAAAAGTGACACTTATTTTATCGCGTGGATAAAGCCATCCATTCATAATAAGCCTGCTGTTGCATACTTATTAAAACTTGTAAATCAAACAAAAATGGTGCTACGATTAACAATGTCACAAAAGTTCATTACTTAACCCGTATTACTTATATCACAAAATAACATTCCTATTTCATTAATTTGATTATTTATGTACACATACATAGGTACCTATATCATATGTTATACCTACGACTAGTCTAAATAAAACAACTTATTACCGAGTTATGGACCGTGATTACCTTTTGTATTGTTTTCGAGCTCCCGATATGTTTTCATATACCGGTCAATATAAGTCTAGTGAAACTAACCGTGAATCGTTCAAAACTGTTAAATAAAACAATTCCATTAAATAGGTATTGACAACGCATAGCCGCAACGGTTGAAATTTTTTATAAGTCGTAGAGCTACTAAGAAATGATATTGAAAGGCATTAAAACTCGAGTGTGGGTTTATGAAACGAACGAAGTGAGTTTCATAATAGAATCGCACGAGTGTTTTAATGCCTAATTATGAACAGTTACATACACTGCTTTATCTACACACATATTATAAACTTTCTATGATATATTCACTAACCTCATATTACAGCCGACATTGGGATATAGTGAGTTGCTCTCTGGCGGAATGCGCGGATATGAGGTGGCGTCTCCGAAATATCTTTATCGCACATTTTACACAAAAATTTTTTTTTATTACAAACTAATTAAAAGGAAAAATAAATAAAAGATAAACTGCACGTCAAATTCAGAGACAAACTAGAGTGGGGGTCGATTGCCATATCGTTCAATACCAACTAACGAGCTTTGAGATTTGTCAAAATTGTATGCAATTAACATTTCATTTCGAATAAAACGTCATCTCGACATATTAGAATAGAGAATATTGTCTTCGGTTACCGCGATAGTTACTCATGAAATAAAACTATGAAAACGGATTATATCGCGTATATTGAATTTATAATACATCCCGACGTTTCGAACTCTTTACAGCGTTCGTGGTCAACGGGTGACTGAGGAAAAATTACAAAGTGCAAAAATACCCACATACTAAAATAATGAACAATCATAGACTACAAACTTTAAGGCTGGTTGTACATGCAAAATCGGTTCATAAGGCTAGTTATACACTATAATTATTTTTCAAGTAAAGATATATATATATATACGCGATAAAAACTATGCCGGCTCCAACCCTACACCACGGACCCGAGAAGATTTAATTCCCTCCTAAATTGTAGGAGGGTATCCCAATATGGGACCGGCAACAAACTCGGCGGGACACATCTTTTCAAAACATCAGAATGTCCAGCATCATCCAACACTTAGGTCTCACAGTCTATGTCTCGCTTGCTCCTTTATCAGATGGATTACAGGATCCCAAGCTGGTGGTAGAGAAAAGCCATCTTCCCTATTAAAGTTTGGATATTTCTTAATCTCAATGGCCTCGCGCAGCATTCTGGGTATGTAACGCTTCTCCTTGGCAAGAACCAGAGGCTTATCAAACTTGATTGAGTGATTGGCTTTATCCATGACATGCTCACAGACAGCAGACCTACACACATACACACACCTAGGTCTGCTGTCTGTGAGCATGTCATGGATAAAGCCAATCACTCAATCAAGTTTGATAAGCCTCTGGTTCTTGCCAAGGAGAAGCGTTACATACCCAGAATGCTGCGCGAGGCCATTGAGATTAAGAAATATCCAAACTTTAATAGGGAAGATGGCTTTTCTCTACCACCAGCTTGGGATCCTGTAGTCCATCTGATAAAGGAGCAACCGAGACAGACTGTGAGACCTTAGTGTTGGATGATGCTGGACATTCTGATGTTTTGAAAAGATGTGTCCCGCCGAGTTTGTTGCCGGTCCCATATTGGGATACCCTCCTACAATTTAGGAGGGAATTAAATCTTCTCGGGTCCGTGGTGTAGGGTTGGAGCCGGCATAGTTTTTATCGCGTATATATATATATATCTTTACTTAAAAAATAATTATAGTGTATAACTAGCCTTATGAACCGATTTTGCATGTACAACCAGCCTTAAAGTTTGTAGTCTATGATTGTTCATTATTTTAGTATGTGGGTATTTTTGCACTTTGTAATTTTTCCTCAGTCACCCGTTGACCACGAACACTGTAAAGAGTTCGAAACGTCGGGATGTATTATAAATTCAATATACGCGATATAATCCGTTTTCATAGTTTTATTTCATATTAGAATAGAGGTTAAATGAAATTTCTTTGTTTTTCAGAGATGTTCGAAATTTGAATGAAATAGAATTATCGAAATCGATGTTATTATTAAATTTGCTGTAACAAAACAGTTTATCTTAATGTTGGCCATTAGTTACGGATTTTGAAGGCCTCATAGAGGGTTTACGATATGTGTGTAGATAAACAAATTTACTTCAGACTTAAGCATTCCAAAAAAACATTAAACACCATATCTATGCCACGCACAGCAGTTTGTACAAAAAACTTAAGGGGGGGATCGGATCTTATAATTTAACTTTACCCGCCTTTTGAGTACAGATTGATTGAAGCCTCCCGTCAATTACATTCCAACAGTATGGCTCTCTGATCTTTCATGACATTATTTTGTGCCCCAGTTACTTTCCAGTTAGAGGCAAGTCCTCCGGGGCGAGCCCAATCACGTTCGCAAGAAATATCAAACGATAATCGATTCAGCTGCGATCCGAGCAAACGATGATAAGCTTAGCCGCCGTAGTCCAATCAACGGAGATGTTGACCCGTTACGGTACCTGTTGTTATTTTTAATTTTAGATGTGGTTATTTGACAAGCCTCAAAAATAGATAAAAATGTCCATGATAATATTTCTCATATATGAACTAAATATTTAACCATTTTCAAAGTTATTACTTTACACAATAGCTGAGTGAGTATAGTGTCTTATAAAGTTATGTGTCTGCAAAAGAGACATCTTAAAATTGTAGTTACTCTAATGTAACTGTAGGTCTCAGTACTTTGATACCAGTAGATACCAGTAGGTTTCGTGCATTACACAATTTAAACAATGTATTTTTTATGCGAAATGTCTTTAAAAAACCAGTAGGGGTCGGATCAAAAACTAAGTAATCCAGTCCGACTCACGCTTGACTGTACATTTCTAATAGGTTTTCCGGTGATCTATAGGTAAAGATCTATTTTGTATATTTTTTTCATTTGACCCAGTAGTTTCGGAGATAAAGGGGGGGGGGGATGGTCATTTTTTGCCTATTTTCTTGAATAACTTCTAAACTATTTATCCTAAAATTACATAAAAATATATTTGAGATTCTTACAATGAGTTCATTCATTTGTTATGTAACACGATATAGTTTGTCAAACTTTGTTTTTTTATTTTCTCATTTACCCCCAAAATGGCTCAAACCCGTTCGTTATCGCTTCCGGTGCAAAAGTGCCCATAATGCTCACGGCATTACCCCGCTGAATGGCTATGGACAGCCTCTGCACCAGAAACGATTCGGAGCGGGGGTCCTCTCCCTTTTGCCTAAGTCGACGGCGGAGTTTTTAATTTTCTCATTTACCCCCCAAATTTATTAATTTATCTATTTAATTGGTTTTAAACTGTAAACTTACATTGTTTCCAATAAATAAAAAAATTACAAATTACAAAATTGGCCTCCGTGTTTAAAATTAATTTGTTTACGTTACATGACAATCTTTGGGTCAAAAACTGTATAAGTGTACCAAATTTCAACTTAATTGGTCCAGTAGTTTCAGAGAAAATAGGCTGTAACAGACGGACAGACAGACAGACAGACGCACGAGTGATCCTATAAGGGTTTCGTTTTTTCCTTTTGAGGTACGGAACCCTAAAAAGGAGTAGCATCGATACAATTTAGTGGCTCTGTGAGCTGTAGAATAGCTTAAAAAATGTAAAAACAATCAAAAATTCGTACTTCTTTGATGACTCAAACTATCACAGAGTACTCGCAATGGTCTTCTTAGGTGCCATAGATGCTAATAGCACGTCTTTTGTGCCAATTTCTACCATTATGAACATTTTTCAAAAAAACTAAACGACAGAAAAATTCTAAATTTAAAAAAGAAAAACTACTGCCTCGGGTGAGACTTGAACTCACGGCCTCTGAAGCCTCTGCAGGCTCTTGAAGCCTCACCCAAGGCAGTAATGTTTCCACTTTCAAATTTATTCTAAGCTTAATAGCATCGTTCGCAGACGTTTCTGCTTGTTAAAAAAATAATTTAGAAAAATTCTATCTATCTACTGAACCTGCTGATAAAAATTCACGGGAATCGGATTAGAATTGCGACCTGTAGAGGAGAACATCCGGACATACGAAAGCATCAGTTTGCCAAAGTCAAAACGGAGACCTACGCTAATGCTTCGGTCAATAATGAAATGAAATACAAGTAGGTACGTTGATTGAGCTACCAGGTAAAATGCTGTAAAATCGAATAAGCAAGTCTGGCTCTAGACAACAGTAGTATAGAGGGAAAGGAATTTTTCGACTTCAAATCAGATAAACTTGAGGCAGTGTGGGTTCAACCCGCAAAGTCTCAAAGCACGTCGTGTTTTAGAACAAACGAAATAAGCGAAGTAAACAGAATCCGGAAATCATAAGACAGCGTACTGCTTATTGACAAGAAAAATCCAATACGAATAGAACAAAAAGTTAAATTGCGGCAGAAAGGCCCTAATTTAACTTTACATATGCACCTTATTTAAAATATGTAGCTTGATCGTTTTGCTACCGTCACATGGGCGTGAGGTGAAAATTGTATTCACTGTTCATTACTTTTCTGTTATACCTACAAAATAGTTATTTTAGTAACGAGACGACCAAGCCACATATTTTGACTAAGCCGTAGAGTTTTTAAAGTTAGGGCTTGTACAGTTAGAGCGTGCAAAATTTAGAAGCTTTTAGCTCTACATGAAATCTAATAACTTTTTGACAGTGCGAGCTATACGGTCTCCTTTTGGCAACATTTTACATCTCTAGAAACCGTGTATGGGAACACCCAAATATTCTGAAATTTGTTTTCTCGACTTTCATAGTCTCGATTTTCGTAATCCCGATTTTTTATACGTACGAAATATCGAAATTACAATTTTGAAAACCACGATAGATGAAAATCACGACTGTGATATATCCGAATACTTATAATCCGATTAATTGTCTTTGTATAAGACTAGTATGTCATGTCACATAGTTATCCAGTTGGAAATGCTGAACCGTCTTGGCGTTAATGCAAATTACGGATTACCCGGTTAAGGTGCTTGTAAAATTGATTACAGGCAGAAAGTTCTCGTTTACAAAACACAAATAATTTTCGACTCAACTGAAATAATCATAAGACTTAAATTTCTACTGAATTGTTTTGCCGCTTACAACATTTTAGTTTTGAGGGTGCTATCGCCTCAAGATGTAATCTAATGAAGTTAACGCAACGCAAGCTGTTAAAATCGATTAGTTAATTAGTAGCTGATCCGCGGGCGGTGAATCGCACTATTAATTTCTGCAAAGTGATAAATATACAAGGAGAATATCACTCATCATTATTAAAGTAAAATCGCAACTTGATCACTAAGTATAAAATACGGGCCTTAATTTGGGCAACGAATGTCGTTATAAGTTAGGTTTATAACCTTCGTAGTGTAAAAATTATGAAAGTTTAAATCAGTCATTTATAACTGTGGCTACAGTATTTTCAGACTTTTCTACGCCCTATCGTACCCCTCAGTCTGCCTTTACATTTGATGAGGTTGCTATATACGCGCATAGCGCTGCCACGCTCTTACACGCGCGACGCTGACGTGCGAATTCGCATCAGTTTGATAACCGGGTATAAGTCCTAATATTCATGTTAATGCAGTTTTGGATAATAACAGTATACATAAATATACAGGTACGTAGTTTCTAAGATTTCATTTTGTATACATATCAGGCCAATCAAATAAGATCCAAAATAAAATAGCGTTTTGAGGAATTAATTTCTAGCAAGCTGGAAATCGTTTTATTTTAATACTTTCATTTGGTCCTACATAAATGCGTGTAATCCGAGTTTGCTAAGGAATTAAAACGATTTCCAGCTTGCAGGGAATTAATTCTTCGTAATGAATTCGTAAAAAAATGTTATCCGAATTTTTGTGCCTTGAACACAACCTTGTGCACTTGAGCTATGTATTTCCCAACCATTGAAACTTGTTTGCATCCTTTTGTCATCGCTGTCTCACATAACAAGCGCAATCAACGAGCGAGGCGCGAGCTTAGTTAAGCTACGCGATAAAGGTACTACCGTTCGGATTCGGACTACACCAGCATTACTGCTGCAGTATTGCAGCCGACTGCATTGCTGCAGCAAATGTCAAAAATCCGGGCAGCAACATCCATTTTGACATATGTGGCAGCAATGCAGTCGGCAGTACCTAATGTCGCGCTGCAATACTGCAGCAGTATGCAATCATGCTGGTGTAGTTTGAATCCGATCGATACCTTAAAATGGTAATCTGGTTTGGTTGCATGTTAAACGATCTGGGGGTCACTTTGGCAACCCTTAAATTATATTGTAGCCGGCCTTTTCATATTAATTACTATATACCTATATATATGCGTTGACTCAAAAGGAGGTCGCGGGTTCAAACCCCGGCTCGTACCAATGAGTTTTTCGGAACTTATGTACGAAATATCATTTGATATTTCAGTCGCTTTACAGTGAAGGAAAGCGGACTAATCCTAATAAGGCCTAGTTCCCCCTCTGGGTTGGAATGGAAGGTCAGTTGGCAGTCGCTTTCGTAAAAACTAGTGCCTACGTCAATTCTTAGGATTAGTTGTCAAGTGGACCCCAGGCTCCCACGAGCCGTGGCAAAATGCCGGGATAACGCGAGGAAGATGATGATGATATGCGTTGACTCAAACGTCTCAAACTAATGATAGGTTACCTAATACCTAGTGTCTTGGCCTTGTCAGTGTGACTTAAGTTAAGTCACTTAACCAACTATAAAAACAAGTCCTCCGAGTACGTGTTAGGATAATGTTTTTGTTGATATGATGCATACTCGTTGATCGCATGATAGCGGGTATTGTTAGTAAATGTGATTCCTTGCATTGTCATGTAAATGCGCGCTGAGTTTGTCCGCTGCACAGACCTATGCGAATAAATAAACTATAAGCAGGACGTGTTTGTTTGTACGTGATGTCAAGCGCATCTAAATCGAACTTATATAGGTACTCTAAGTACCTCATACTAAATAATATTCTGTACCTACCTACCTCTATGACAGGACTTCTAAAATGTAAGTCAATTATTATCGTTGAAATGAATAATTTGATGCAGGTATTGATTTAGCTTAAAGGTCTAAGAATCCACGAAATTTATTTCAAGGAATGAAAAACGAAACAAACCTTTCGAATCATCACATATATATATACCTATAGCTACATGTTAACTGTACCGTGTTTTTAGGGTTCCGTACCTCAAAAGGAAAAAAGGAACCCTTATAGGATCACTTTTTTGGGTTCTTAAGACATTGACATCCTTACAGAACAATATATTTAAGTGTAGCGTCGACGCGGAAATCAACAATGGCCTCCGGCGCAGCACCGAACCGCAACAATACCCGTATTTAGGTTGAGTTGAGACGCCTCGAAAATAGACTTAACGAAAAATCGGTACCTCCGAGATGCTGAAGCCGGGCGCCCGCTTTGAAATTGTGTCACTTTTAATGCTTTTCCAGCATAATACATGTGTGTGGTTTTATGTGCCTTCCTTAACTTATATTGAGCATAGAAGTCTCACATTTCATGATGACTAACGTTTCATAATCAAGTTTGAAGTAGGCAATTTTCATGAAAATGACTGCTACCTACGACGGTCTCTTTCGGTTTTACATTTACGGACATCGGAAACGTTGCGAATCACCATTCCAATAATCTTTCCATTTTCTAAACTGCACTCAAGTAAGTATACCATTGGTAACCCACTAGCAAGTAATTAACGTTTAATTACATTTAAAATTACGGAATTATATGAAAAACAAGTACAATTTTCTGCAGAGATCACATAACGCAATATGACCAATGTCTTTACAATTACTAAAGTATGGACACGAAAAAATCTGGTCATGCATGGTATGGTAAATCTTGTAAATGAATGAGGATTTTCAAGCAGCTTTTTTTTTAATGATTTGAGGATATCAAACTACATAATAAAAATACAATCATAATTATTATAATGTTATGTTTTGTAGAACAGCGTCTTCGGACAGTCTTTACCAAGTTTTCCTGTCCATTTTTTTATTTTAATTTTTACCGGATATTTAAAATTATACCGTATTATATGGTCCTTTCACAATAGCTAACATTTTTCCAGTTGACTTCAGATTGAGGTAGTTCGAAGGTTTTTTTTAATTTTAGTGTACCTATTTGCCTTTTCATCCCTCATTCATTTTCTCTGCTCATTTATTTAAAAAAAAATACCAGATTTTTTCGTGTCCTTACTTTATATATAGTTACATTAACTATTTTTTATAATTAGCAAGATTTTCTGCACACAAGTCAATAAATAGTAAATATAAATCCATGCCCAGGTATGGTAGCGGAATGGCACACTGCAACGTCGGCAAACCTCTCTCTTGGAGAAGACATTGAAGCACCATTGAAGGAAATAAACGTAACGCCTCGAGCAGATGATGCGACACATTCGTTCTTTAGGCAACACACTAACACACCGCTAAGTGAATTCGGTGGAGTCCCCAACTTCCACGGGCTCATTAATCAATCAGGACGAACACCGTCGAATCAATCATGGGGGCAGGGTTCACTCATTGATTTACAGGTCTACGCCGCCACTCGACTGCGAAATATGTTTTAAATCTTGAACCAATTAATTACAGGCTTTTCTTTGGGCGAGATAAATAGGCGTAGTGATTTAAATTTGAATGGAGTGGGTGACGCTGCGGGCGGAGGTTTTGGATGTTAGCTGGGAATGTAAATCGGATTGTATGTCGTTTAGGTTGTTATAATGAATATCGAAAATAAGAATTTCTATATATTTACTTACATTAAAACAATTAAATCATAAGGACATTATTTAATCAACATTAAAACATTTGAAATTTGATTCGCCTAAATTGATAGGTATAAAAAAATCTCTCCAAACTGTTTCAATAATACATTTATCAATTACTACAACTTAACAGGCATCTAAAATGACAATAACATTATTCTTAGTTTTAGTTGTTTCGGTTGGGTTCACCACGCCACGGGTACACCCCGAGCCTGCGAGGAAGCACGCTCGGAAATGAAAATGTAGGTGTACGTGTAGTGAGGAGGAGAGGAAACGCCTAATTGTTATTGTTACATACAATTTAACTTTATTTACACCTAATGTACGGTTTCATTTTGTTTGATATTTTACAGTTGGTATTTTCCTCGCGTTGGTCTGGTGAAAAATCTTGTGTTTCACTCGGTGGAAAAATTTGTTTAACCCTCGTGCCTTGAAAGCCTCGTAACGCTCAATATTCCACTTCTCGAACTTTACCAGGTCTAACGCGATTAATTTTCATTATTTTACCTTTTTTCCCACGTTTCAGCTAGGTTGCACTAGAAGTGGTCACGGAAGACTGACAAACAATTATAATTATAATAATTATGTTTAATAATAATGTGTACAAAACGCGAGAGTTTAAAGTGTTATATTTTTCGCTTGCTCGGGTATCAATATTAACACGAGCGGATAAATAACAACTTTGCCCCCTTGTAAAATAAATAACTATTATCCTGCCCTTTGTTGTTAGGTATATCAGGTCTATAAATCAAATGTACCTAACGGAAAACAATGTTATTGTTATTTAGAGTCGCTCGCAGAGACGGCTTATCAAGGCTGTCATGCTTGTTTTCCATGAAAATACCTACGTGAATGAAAACATGATAACATGCAGAGCGCCGAATTCAACTTTTATTTTGTTTGGAGCACTTTACAATGGACTTTATCCCAAACTCAGTCTTGAAATTGAATACGCGCAAGATATTTTTTGTTATTCTGTGTGAGATACATGTCATTAAAATGTAGTACCTAATTGCATAATTAGACAAAGATTTTAGGTAGATGCGGATAGAAAGTAAAAAAAATAGATTAGGTACATACAAAACACCTTAAAAATCATGAAATATGTGTTCTGCCAAAAAATGTAACAGCGTTAGGCCGCTTGTAGAAGTTAATAATAATAATAAAATAATAATAAAATACTTTATTGCACACTACAAAATAAAGGTTACAGAGAATACATTGGAAGTTCATTGTTTTCACCTGACAATTATCTGTTAGGCGACATACGGGCCAATTCGAACAATGATCTAGATCTAGATATCAACTAGATATCCACTAGATATGAAACAGAAACGATAACGAGATATTTAAGAAAGTCCGCGATTCCGAATGTCCTCTTGAACGATCTCTTTAAGATATTACTTAGACATCCAATGGATATCTAATGGATATCCCAAAACGTCACAACAATTTTAGCGTGAAATGACACTTGGTTTCTCGAATCGAACTGTAAAAGATAACTAGTTGAGAACTAAACTATAACGTATCTATTAGATCTCGTATTGTTCTCGTCTAGATACGAGAAGATATAATTATCACGTTGTTCGAATTGACCGGGAAGTCATGTTTTCTTGGGTGTAGTCTCCTAAAAAACTGGTTCGTTGTTCGGTGAAACTTGCGGACGTATACAAGTGGCCTCTAACGCTGTTACAGTTTTTGACGGAAAAATATATGACGAAAAAAAAAACATCTAAAATAAATCTCTAACTCCAAAGACCAACTTTTAATGAAGAATCTCAGGAGCTTAATCGTAGTGGAAAGTGCGACTGTATTTTTTTTTATTGATACTACTTATGTAGCTAAAAAAAACAGATTTCACAAGTACGAAATTATAAAATAATATTTCTTATCTAGCAATTTAGCCCAGAAATAATACGCTCTAGATAAATACTCTGCGAAGAAGCAAGCTGCGTTCCGTCATTTGTCTGAATTACACTTGACCTATATTTTACGAGGGAAGTCGGCACAATGTAAAAAGTCTTTTCTGCACTGTTTTATATGTCGAAGTGTGGAGATTAGAGGCTTTCAAAGGATTAAACTGGGGCAGAACTCCGGCTGACCGTTTCATTAAAGTTGTTCTGCCCTTGTCCATTCTAATTTTAATATGAAAACAAAAATTACGTGACTCGTTTAAGTACGCGCTCAGCCCAACTCAGTGTTGCCTTTATTTAATTATGTAACATAATTATTAATATATGTATAATAAAGTTTACGATTTTGCTGATTTTTTATGTTTACGTGGATACGGGGCGCCATGGTTAAGCGATCCTGTCATTATGTTTGTTGTTACGACTGGTTTGATTGATCGTAATCTTGTGAACTGATCTGCTTGTGCAATAATTGCAAAAAGTTTATTAAGATTTTTACAAATGTATAGATATGATACAGAACGAAGAGTTGATTGTTATTTTTAATATTTATATGTAGTAGTTTCCTCAAATTAAGAAGGTATTAACAAACTATTTTACTCATTGATACTTTTTGTTTCAGGTCTCCACCTTCAGTCACAAATCTGACCTGATAACAATTATTTAAGTCAAACAACAAATCGAACGAAGCGCCTTCAACCGATACTATCAATTACAAGTACATAGTTAGCATAAGATATAGTTAGTGAACACAAGTGCCAAGCGTGGATAGCGTAGGTTTAGCTAGTTCAATTCTCGTGTAGTCGTGAGTGCGTGGTGCGGCGGAGCTCGTACGGGCGTCGATGCGTCGGTAGTCCAGGGTGTGAAGTTCAGAATCAAGATTGAGGTGGTGGCCGGGTGCGGTTGGGGCCGGCGGGCGCGCGTGAGGCCACTGCACGCGCTAGGCCGCGCGGCCGGCATGTTGGCGTCGCAGCGGTCGCAGTCCTGCAACGAGGAGGGCGCGTTCTTCGGGGCGCGCGCGCTGCGCAGGCCGCGCGGCAAGGGCAGCGGCAGCCCGCCCTGCTAGGGGTACGCCATGTCGCTGCGCAGCCTGCACCGGCGGCTATCATCCGCCAATAACACGTGAGTCTTACTGTTTATTTGACTAATTCTTGACGTTACGATATTTATCTTAAGTTCGAAAAATACGTTTAATAGTTTTAGGAGGTACGACGAATGAATGATGAAGATAATAATGCTTCATCTTTGGGACTTGGTTACTTTTTTAAATATCCTTTTTCATTTAATATTGTCTTCGGTTACTGCGATAGTTGAATAAAATCCAGCTAAAAAAGGAACCCCACATAAAGCTATATTAGAAATATTTAAACATAAAGAAGTAAAAGGTAAATAATATCTAATTCCCCCTATCTATTACTCATGACATAAATCTCTGAAAACATCCTCATTCAAACATCCTCCATCATTTATAATACATCCCGACGTTTCGAACCCTTTACAGCGTTCGTGATGGTCAATGGGGAACGCTGAACGCTCTAAAGGGTTCGAAACGTCGGGTTGTATTATAAACTCAATATACGCGATATAATCCGTTTTCAGAGTTTTATTTCATACTTTTTTTTAAGTTACGTAGCCAAATTAATATACCTATATATCTATTCTTTACATTACCTACCTAGCGTATGTTCACTGACGAAATACACGCATATCACAACCTGAAAACTGAATTAAAATCGGCTACCGTTTCGTTTCAGCATTGCAGCTAAAGCAATAACATTCCAACGGCCTAAAACTATATTAAACGTGTCTATTCTCGCTAACTAACACTTGTTTACCTTTTGGGGCCCAATAAAATTGTGATCGTCCCCGCGACAATCATCAAACGCCGAACGGCCAGCCATCGAGATGCGAATATTCAATTACGCCGCCTAAATCCAAAGCGCAGAGCCATAAATTCTAGCACGACTAGTAGAACACGGAACTTTATTCTAAAGGTATAAGATTCCTTTTCCTATTTGTTTCTCCCGTACCTGTTCCGAGCAGAATGAGTGGGATCCTGTCGTTAATCGGCGTTCAATGTATGTAAATTGGCATCACCATGGCCTGAGGGAAAAGTGCCTGAGGCTAATCTCGAATGCAGGTTTCGAGAGCTAGTTAGTAGGTACAGATTGAGCTAAGGTTTTTAGGGTTCCGTACCCAAAGGGTAAAAACGGGACCCTATTACTAAGACTCCGCTGTCCGTCTGTCCGTCTGTCTGTCCGTCTGTCTGTCAGCAGGCTGTATCTCATGAACCGTGATAGCTAGACGGTTGAAATTTTCACAGATGATGTATTTCTGTAGCGGGTATAACAACAAATACTAAAAAGTACTGAACCCTCGGTGGGCGAGTCCGACTCGCACTTGGCCGGTTTTTTGTTGTACAGATACTCTACTCACAGACAAAGATTAGAAATTGTTTAGACACCTTGAATTTGACATGTTTCACTGCTAACATTATGCTTATACCTAATTATTATTAACTAGACGTGCCCGCGGCTCCGCTCGCGTAAGTGAAATAAAGAGTTTGTCTTATGTCTACTTAAATACCGACCTTATTATGTAATCTATCAGTAATCTTCTGCATTCAGCCCTGCCAGGGTTCATTACTGCGATAGTCACTTCTTATTTGTAACCGTTATTTCGATAACTTATAGTCCGACAAGAAATTATAGAAAACTATCACTTCCTACGTAACTGTCACATTTTTGACGTAAAATGATAAAACATGGCAACAATTTAGTATGGAAAATTTTTAGTTTCATTTTAAACAACTTTGTCAATAGAAAAAGGCGCTAAATTCAAATTTTCTATGGGACGATAACCCTTCGCGTCTACATTTTTTGAATTTCCTATTGACGGAAATGGCTTGACAAACTATAAAATTTATTATTAATTTTTATAAGCCCAGTTGCAAAAACGTTCATTAGATTAATTGCTGCTACCGCACTAAAACCGCCTTTTCATACAAACGTAGGTAGTCCCCATTTTCCTTTCTGAATTATTGAAAATATTTTGACACGATGTATATCAACCTCAACTATGCTCCTTCGTTAGATTTTTTTTTTCGATTTTATAATTATTATAAGTTAGGAGCATTTAAAAATTTGTATGGACATTTTTTTCGCTCCTAACTAACTTATTATAATCAAAAAGTCAAACGAAGGAGCATAGCTTTGGTTAATATAATTTTTTTTGAGTATATATATATATTATGTATAAATATTTTTCGTAATGTCAATATCCAGGAAGGTCAATCGGGACTACGTCTGTATGGAGAAGCGGCCGTCACCTTTCCTATAAAGGGGCCCACTGACTATCAGTCCGCCGGACGATATCGGCCTGTCAGTTGTTCGGAACTGTCAAATTTTTGTTCTAACAGGCAGGCCGATATCGTCCGGTGGACTGATAGTCAGTGGGCCCCTTAAGTTCCGTGCCGACACTTTCATCTCGACATTCTCGACGAACCAAAAAGGAGCAGCGACATTAAAATGTCGTAATATGTACCTACTTATAATATATAATTAGCGATACTAAATGTTTGCGCGACTCAGTCATTACTTTGAGTTACAGTCGGATTTTTAATCATATGTTGAAATCATTAGATTAATAAAATAACAATAATAATAAAAAAAAAAAATTGTAAAAAAACTCATTTTACGCCAGCTAATTAAAAATCCGCCTTTAGAACTAAAAGCTTTCCTTTATGTCTCAAAGTTTTCTATGAGACAGCAATTTTTTTGTTAGTTATTTCCGGGTTGTTCCCATATTAAAAGGCCTTCAGTATATCGCACATGTATAGGTATCTTGGCTTCGGGTGGAAAAAAGTAGGTATGTATGTATAGTGTAAGACGAAAAGTAAACAGTAGTTTTTTTGGAATTTAATATGAGTTGGATATGGGACAAAGCAACATAAAATCAAAATCTATATTAAATATTCAGCACTTGAAAATAATGTTTTATGCATTTATCGTTGTAGTTATCTGCAGCTGTGGGCACTACGTTAGAACGCCCGAGGGAACTTAATTACATGTGCCCTCGTTCTGAATAACTGCAAAAATTTAAATTTAATTGCGGAAATCTCTTATTCCACCCACTACTGACATTACTTTTATAAAAGACTTCCACATCTTCCTGGGTGTTCATAGATTTGTTTACAGTTTTCTGCTAATCCAGTTTTAGTATTACTAATTAAAAAAAACAGGCAAACAAAGTGTTTTTGTACAGGGAGGCACACTAGTGACACCAGGCACGCAGGTACTAATATAGGTTACAGTCCGGTTGTAATTAAAACATTGCTAAGAATTGATAAAACAACCGACGTACCTAGTTCAAAGTTTCTATCGCTACAGTAAAGCGGCAAAGACAGTAAGTCAACTTAAAAAGGAAATTTACTGTGACATCATCCATGTGATGCAGTAAAAATCGGCATATAGCCTTAATAATACTTTCGTTGCAAAACAATTCATTTAAATATAATCGAAATATAACTCATTTAAAATACCTATAGCTTCGAGTAGGATAAACAACACAGTTTCACCATAACCCAGAACATGAAAAACAGATACCGCAATTGCCTATTCACAATGAATCGACGGCGACGTAACAAGACTCGATGAACGTGGGTCGAAAAGCTGCGCTCCACAATCGCATATCTACTATAGGAAATGGAACTTCGGCATCACGTAGCACGGAGATTCTGTGGCGTCTACGCCGTGCTCTCGTTCGCGATGCGCTTCTGAAATTCCAACATATTCTCATGCCTCCAAGGCTCATATTACAACGTACCTACTAAGTCTAAGACCATGCAGGGGTCATACCACAAAGTGGATTTCAAACCACATAGATTGTGTTTCTGTTGCTTTATACAGCATGTAGTTGCAAAGAGTATTGTTGTGTTTAACCCAGTTAGGTGTTACACCCTCGCTCCGCTGCTAATAATGTGAGCCTGAAACATTCTGTACGCGTCTCGTTTTATTCATTGCGAGAAATTAGGATTTTGTCGTTCTGTAATACAATGAACAAGTAGCGAATTTGTTTAGATACCAATTCAATATTACGGATTTATTTTTATTTTCAGTTGCGCAAGGTAAATTTATTGTTTGAACCGTTAATTTCAACAGATAATTTAATTGGCAAAGTACCTACCTATGATAGTAATCGACTCCTTGGGTACCTGTAAGCTGAGGTTGACAAATAGTATTTAAAATATACACTTTTGCTCTTCTAAATTATCATAATAATCAAGTCTTAGATACATTTTCAAGCACCGTAATATTATTGATTGGCAAGTTTTAATTATAGACTTTAGGTATTCTGTTTGGAATAACCAAGCATGTAATATTTAGAAATAAGTACCTACTTCATTTATTTTTACTAAAACTAAAAGGAAGGATTTTTTATGAATAACTGTTAAAGTAATCTCAAAACAAACATATATACTTGAAATGAATATATAGGTAGCGGCGTTCATTTCAGCCGATCAAAGTAGTTGTAACAACGTCAAAACGCCTTAAACGTGTTATGAAACTAAATTCGAATGAAAATTTCGCAACGAGACAATGTATTTACTTGAATGTAACAATACAAGTACCTGCGAGTTCCGTTTGAATCATCCCTCAACACTTATAGTACCTATATACTCGTAAGTTTTGATTTAATTTTTAGTGTTCCGTGCAAAATTTTGTTTTGACGAACGGAACACTTATGGGATCACTTAGGTCTTGCAAATCAGCTAAATGCGTTTTTCTCAGAGACCGTTTGACGTAGATACCTAAAGTTTGAAACAGTTATAGCAATTACCACCAATAGTATTCTATATAAGTCAAAACCGCTTATTTCTTATTTTAGGGGGAAAGTTAGGGGGTCGAGAGGAGTGTCGTCAAGCTCACTATACTTATTAACCTATCGAATGAGCTGATGCCTTTACTGATACTGGAAAACGATATGTAAACATACTACATACCTATACGAGACCTGGACGTTAGTGAGATGACGATAACTGATTGCTGGTGTCCTACTTTATTACCGACATATAACATGAGTTTCACCTGATTATCCATCTGGTTACTTGGGCTTCATAGTCGCCTCCAACCTCCCCTTATAGCGACCCCATTCCGCACACTAAGTTTACCCTATTATTCTGAATTACTAATATCTTCGGACGAAACCCTTCGTATAATATTGATTGAACTTTACTTACATTAGCCATCAACAATTACCTCGGATCACTGTTCACACTCTGAATACTGATATACGTTACTTACAATCTACAAGAGACACTCATTATTGTAATAGCACCACAAGAAAGTTCTTGAATTGATCCAAATGCAAATATCACTCTTCCCGTAGATTTGTTCGCACACAACCTGCTTTTCACTGTCGTTCGGGCGTATACCCTCTTGTCTTACCTTCAAAAATCACCACCAGAAGCGGTTATTTAACAAACGTGATTACGAGCGCCATCTACTCCATGGCGTTGGCAACTATTAAACGATTCGCGATATTCGCGATAAGGAATAACCAGATTTTTTATTTCATTTGTAAGAATCGTGTCGGGTACCATTACTTATTTTGACTTGTTTTCAAAACCGAGGAAATGTACAGTCTAAATTTGAACACAAGTTCTTGCGCATTATTATAAAAGTATATCTTACTAAACGAGAGACCTTTCTTAGCATATAAATATGGCAATATATCTCGAGGCCTTGCCCGGCCGCGGCGTATCGCTCAAACCTCTTGATACAACAAAGCCCGGTTTTCTTCGCCTAATATTAGCTAGACACTTAGTTTAAACAAGGGCGTCATTCAACAATCTTCAAAATAGCCTGCAGTCGCTGCAGACGGTGAGAATAGTGCTGACGTCATCCGCCTGTGACGTCACGTGACCTTGCCAATCTAGATGTGACCTAAAACGCCCGGTTAAAATGCCGTGTATTTGTTACCTACATATGTCGAAAGTGTTTTCGAAGAACAATAAAATTATTGGTGTCTTATCACAGCTAAGATTACATGGTTACTAATATTGGATTTATAAGGCACAATTTCCTTATCAAGGACACTGATACTGAAAGGCGCGATTAAAATAATTAATTTTTAAACAATGTTATGCTTATGTCATTTTCAAACCCTACCGAAAGGAGGAACAATATGCAAAAAAAAAAACAAAAATCACGCTCCACTAAAGATTGTTACATTTAAATATTACAATTTTACCATGAAATTTTTATATATCAGATAACATGTTATTTACCTACACTACGCTCCTTCGGCACTTCACAAAAAAATCTAGAAATATAATAGCCACTTTCTAAGCTGTCAAAAAATAAGTCGAATAAGATTTCCCAATGCGTCAAATGTAAAAAGTTGTATTATAGAATACATACTATGTTTCTGTTTTTAAATTGAGTTGATATAAGGTAGCCAGGTAGATAGTAGGCATTGATAATAAATCGTATGGAATGAATATTTGTCTCCCGTCCCCGCTGTTCGTGCCACGAGTCCCGAAGGACGAGTTTGACTTCGAAGTAAGCAATTCATTTTTGTTCAGACGGCTCATAACACATTTTACTCAATAAAATACGTTTAGGTGTTTCTTCTTTATCTATAAAAATCAGAAATGTTTATATTGCGTAAATAAATTCCGTAAAATAAAATATTGAGTTATTTGCAAAGTTAGAGCGCTTTCCGTTCAAATATGTATTAAAGAAACACTAGTCTAAGTAATAAAATAGCTCAAATGAAGAATATTTAAATTTAGAATATTCAACCTCAGTCTCAGTGAAAAAGGCAGTCAACTCGAGAAAATCTAGCGGCAATACTTTACAGCAAAAAGTCGGTGACATTATTATTAAATAAAATGATCACAGCTCCCTGCCGGAGGCGGTCATTACACTTGAATGTTTTATTAAGTAAGGGAAACTAGCTTTAAAAAGAGCCGTCTTAGAGACCAACTATTTTAATAAAATGTATGGACGACTGGGAGAAAATTTTGAATCAACTATGGTGTGTCGCACTATAATATTTTTCGCATAACTTGGTTATACGGTGATATCTGCCATCTCCATACAATTTATAACCTTAAAACGCAAAATATATCGTCTCGTATATCGACGATATTGTATTGAGATGAGATAATAAACAAATCAGAGTTAAGGAGGTGTCCTTAAGTCATAACAAAAACAGCATCATCAACAGTCAACATTCGATTTTATCACAAACAATACAAACGGAACATTTGTATGTTTTTTTATTAGCTTATAATTATAATTAAAATGTATCCATAGCAATACTACTGTTCGTTCAATGTATTTGGATTTATAGCCCTGGGACAGCAAAAAATGCTCATTTAAAAATTGACCCTTAAACTACAGTAAAACTCTCGTTAACAGAAGTTATTAGCCAAGGAATACCTACGTCTTAATATTACGAAAAATCTGGCTCCATCAAGTCTAATTTACCAACGAAATTAAATTAAGCATAGGAGCTGTTCACTCGTCAGTTCGCTCCGTGTAAAATACGAAGAGAGATAGCAAGACTTGGATTAAGTTCGTGCATGAAAGGGACCGCCGATGTTATTCTTCAGAGAAGGTTAAGGGGACATCTTGTTAGGGTAAGCGTTCGATCTTAGGTGTATTTGTACATATCATATGTCGAACACGGTCGTTTGCTTGTACCTATATACTTCTTAGACGAGTATAATTGTAGGTATCCATGATATTCTAACTAAACATTTTTGCTTACCAGCCGGGAATAGAAATAGGAAGTGCTGTAAAAGAAAGAAAGAAAACAAAGAAAATACATTTAATCAACATCATAAACATTGGACAATACTTTGAGAAACACATACAACACAAATCCGAGAGGAGGAAGAGGAGAATTAAAAAACAACTTGCATTTTTACTTCTTAGACGAGTATAATTGTAGGTAGTTAATCCATGATATTCTAACTAAACATTTTTGCTTAACAGCCGGGAATAGAAATAGGAAGTGCTGTGAAAGAAAGAAAGAAAACAAAGAGAAAACATTTAATCGACATCATAAACATTGGACAATACTTTGAGAAACACATACAACACAAATCCGAGAGGAGGAAGAGGAGAATTAAAAAACAACTTGCATTTTTGCGCAAGAAATAGGGCAAGGGTTTTTATTATAAAGCGAATACTTCCGTAGTTCCGGATATTCCGCCTTTCCTAAATACATTTTAATAGCCTATTAGCAAAGAGGATATAATAGGATAGAGCGGTACTGTCATAGTAAATTTTGTAGCCACAGTAAATTTAGGTATGTATGGAAAAGTTACTAGGAGAGACCGGGGTGAGTTAAAACAGAGGTAAGTTTGAAACATTATCAACGGTATTTACTAGCGGACGGTTGGACGAGGCTAAACATCGTTCAGTCCAGCACGATAACAGTTATACATGTCTCAAAAATGGCATCGTTTCAACTTACTGTTCAGCTCACCTAGGTCTCCCCTACTTACCATGAGGTCGGAAACCTCACTTAACTTGGCTCACCGGTCACCCTCTTGGCCGGCGATACGGAGATATAAATTTTAAACCGAAAGTCGCATAATATCTTCTAACTAAATATTCATGGGTCCAGCAAATGAAAACGATAAATTTGTGAAAGTGCAGGGTCAAGCTCGCAAAAGTTAACGGGCCCACCATTACACCTACTACGCCGTGTTGACGTTATTTTTCGTCACCTTTTCCCAAACGGGCATGGGGTCGGCCACGTCCGAGATAACTACGTTATTTTAATGATTTTTGCGCCCGGCACCTCGTAAATAATCAGATGTCCCTGTGTACCCGAGGCAAAATCGTTTTTGAATTTAATTTCGGTTGACAACTTAAGCGTTCTGAAAGTAAGAAAACAGAAACGTAAATTCAGTTCTGTAAAGCGAAATCCTTCAAGGTCTGAAAACTAAAGTAAGCTTTCTTGCAACTACAGAATTGAATACCGGATTGAACCTTTAAGGCTCGACAAAGTTATTAATTAGAATACTCGGACTTTGACAGGGGCCCGTATCATGGTAGCTTGTTAATTGCGATTCAGTTAGACCAGAACAAAAGTAGCAAATCGGGCGAGGTGTTCAAAATTATCCTAACTCATCTTTTATTTAAATAATTTTACGGTAGACACTTGTTATAGTGACTCGCGCGACATGTTTCGGAGAATCTAGGTCTCCTTTCTCAAGCACTAACAGTGCAGTGCAGTGTAATGTTAGTATGTCTCTCAACAGTTTAAATTCGATTATTGCAAACATCTTTTATTGTTGTGAGAATAAGAGCGCATCCAAACATATACTTCGCCCGTTTACTTAGTCACTTCTGTGCTTCTGTCCCTTATTGGAAAAATACTCACACGTATACTTACTACATACTACTTACAACAGCTTTCATGAAACGAGCCCAGATGAAATTATTACATCACATTTTGTATATAAACTGCTTCATAACTTCTATATGGACAATAAACGTTGCCAGAAACTATCCAGGTGTGGCAATGCAGCAACGGAAGCCTGAATATCAAAGAGACCCTTGGCTTCATATAGCATTCCAGCTGTCATTAATTTGATGGAAAGCCCACTACCTCAGTGGAATTGTATAAAAATACTGGCGAACTATCGCACGACCTAGATGCAGCTACTGGCAGGAGGCCAAAACATGTTATCTACCAACTATGGAGTGAAATGCCAGCCGATTTCCAATATTCAGTTTTTAATTATCAAACCACTTGAATTGGTTGTTTGGTAACGTTATATTGTAAATGGTTGAAATGCGGCCGATTCACTTGACACGAATACATAAATTATCGCGAGAAAATCATCTACGAAAGTTAGAAAAGTGCAGAATCGGGTGGTATTGTTGACTTATTTTAACACGACGATGTATATAGGTATTCGTAAAATATGTTAGTGAATTTCTTATCGTATCTGTCTTTCTAAATAATTGAGAAAAACTTTCCTAAGGATCTCTACAATCACCATTGGGCTGATCTCAAACAGTTTACTTTTATTACAAAATGTTTAAACTATGTGTATGAGTTTTAGTGACTAGATCGAAGGCATATCACAGGCAGATTATGCAGATCTTATAATAGACGACGACGGCACTTGGAAGTTTGCTCAACGATAATATTTGCATAATTTTTTGTCGGCTTTCGCTTTATTAAGAAATTAATAGATCAATTTGAATTGGTTTACTCGATTATTACATCTTATACTAGCGACCCGCCCCGGCTTCGCACGGGTGCTATGCTGATGTATTATATATATAAACCTTCCTCTTGAATTACTCTATCTATTACAGACCGCATCAAAATCCGTTGCATAGTTTTAAAGATCTAAGCATACATAGGGACAGACAGACATCAGGAAGCGACTTTGTTTTATACTATGTAGTGATTTAAAATTACTACCTACATGTTTTGTTTTTAAATCTAGGTTTAAAATTTTTGCGAGTACAGTAGGTACATTACATCGTTAGAATACTTTAGGGCCTCACTCGGTTTGCAAATCATAAATAATTCACTTCACATAATGGCTCACATAATGGTGGCTCAATAATCTAATTAATAAAACTAAAAAAAAATAGGGACACACCACAGTCTTAGACGGGTACAGTTAGCCAGACAGTTCATTTTCTTTTCAACAAATTTATAGACACAGCGTATATCTTTCAGGAGCAGAGAACACTAAATTGTCGACTATTCTATTGGATACCTGTGTTCCGTGGTTGGTTTTCCCTGGATCGGGGCCAGAGTGGGCTATAGCCCGGAGAGAAAGTTTACCCGTGATATACGAGAATAAAGCTTGGGGTGTTATTCCAATTTCATACTGGTTCGGAGACATTATTTTTATGGAATCGTTCCTAGAACCGTAGTTTAACATTATAACTAGGGCTCTATTATGATTTCATTTGGGTCAGTGGCGTAACGAGGGGGGGGGGGGGCAGAGGGGGCAAGTGCCCCGGGCGCCATCCACCGGGGGGCGCCAAAATGGGCAAAAGGCAGCAGCAGGGAAACTTTTGTCAGTCGTCAGGGGGCGCAAATTTGGTGACTGCCCCGGGCGCCATATCATCTAGCTACGCCCCTGATTTGGGTGTATTTTATTTATCATTAACCCGCATGTAATTGCAATATTACAAATTGATCCGTTACATGAAGTAAACTGCATTGAAGCAATACATTGGTAAACAAAAATTAGTCAATTTTATTTGGCTTGTTTACTAACTGGACATTGTCAGACATTTCTAACGAATACCAGTAACTAAGAACTACGCCACATATTTATACATGATAAAACTATACCCCTCTTTTTGCAATGGGAGTTAACAAGGATTATCTGTTATCTGTGAAATATTAGATACTTAATCTGCACTATATTTTAATTTATATGTAAGGATGTGTTGTCAAGCAAGTTGTTACGAATCACGAGCTAAACCTGTCATGGGACCTTGCTCATTTCTCTCGCCTGCGCTCTCTAAGCAATCGGAAAAAATGGCCAGCTCTTCAGTATCGATCGCAAAGATGTCCAGATGTTGCCATTTATGCATAAAGACAGTGCATGGAACGAAAAACTTGACACATAGTTATGAGCAGGCATCGTAAACTGCGAGCGAAATCCATTGAAATTACGTACTTTGACTTGACAACAACCCTAGTACTTCAATGGATTTCGCTCGCAATGCCTGGTTATGAGCATCTAGCCACATATAGCCACAGAAAATTTATTGTCTCACTTTAACGATAATTTAATTGTTGTTTTATCTATAAGGTAGGTTAAATCTATTGTTTTTCTTTTTCTTCTATTGTTCTTTTGCATGTGAGGTTTGCAAAAAGTACCTACTTATATTGTTTTGTATCAAAAGAGTCAGTAAATAACACCTCAATTACAAGTTACCTAATTACTTGAATTTTAGGGATATTAAAAAGCCGCATTGTAATCTCGTAAAGCCACATGTTGCATGTTACTCATGCTGCCATACATAATGTATGCTCCTTGATGCATAATACGTTTCTTTTGGCGAGCCATAAAATACTCGGTGCAGCGCCGCCTCCATCGTGTTTATAAACTATAGCAACACTGAAGGATGGTTCGACCTTAAAACAAGTGTGCCTGTGCTCTACATATATAGTGACATAATATGCTCCTATAGTCAAGATAGTAATGTCAAGTTTATGATAATAAGATAGTTTTGTCTGGGGAGAAATGAGCGGTGCGGGATGACAGTGATAAAGGTGGCGCAATACAGGCCAGTGGTGGAAATGCTAATTTTATTCAGCGGCTTCAGGGTCTTGGTTAACATAATGTCCTTGTTGTTTTTGACAGGGTTGACAAGGACAATGTCACTGACAATTTTCATGATCAAATGAGTGATGGACTGAACATTCTAATCGCGATAGTGCTGCAATGATGCAACAAAAATCGTCAGTCTTTTTAACAAGGAGATTGACATGTACACCGCCCGTGTCGACGCTGCAGCAGGAGCGTTGCCACAGTCATCTTAATGATACCTATATGCAGCATAGACTATTAAAAACAAAATTGGTTAACTCCTTACCCTTAAGTTAGAGTCAAGTTACGGTGGAGCGCCACGTTGAAGCAAAACTCGTGGCCTGTTTCAACTGCATGGGTCCGAGTTCCGACGGAGGATCGTGAGCTGTATTCGGACACAAACATTTAATATCAATATATAGTGTAAAAGCACTAACCCTCATGCTTCAAAGAAATAATTTATTTAAACATTGGCCTTAAATATTTGTGATCGTCTAGTTCAAATTGTATAACCCTCTACGTTGTGATAAAATATCGTTATGAAATCGTTGCATTTAAAATTAAAAATAAATTAATTTCAAAACTCCTTATTTAATAAAACGTATAAACAAAATTGTCGCAGAAAAACATCCGCCGTTGCAAATAAACATAACCGCAAAAGAACTAATAATAATAATAATTGTTCGCATTATAACGTTTATACTGTCCTAAAATAAACCGTCAGTCTAAGCCGTTCGTAATTAAAATTCAATCCGTATTCCGGATCCGTGTCGTATCCGTATTCATCAATGAATTAAAATGCCGTCCGTATTACGGATCCGTATGCGTGTTCTTAAGTAAAAATATAATTCGTTTTCGTAATTGAATTAGATTGTACGTAATAAAACAAAACATATAATGTACGTAATAAAACAAAACAAAGTAAGCGTAATCAATGAAATTACCCGTAAGCGTAAGAGAATTAAAAACTAAATATAACTAACTACATAAATGAAAATGCAACTCACCGAAGACAGCATGGCTAAAGAACAAAATTAATTAGTTGACTTAATTACCTGATTTTACATGTAGATTTACAATGTTGTAATTTAATAACTAACTTAATTCTAACTTAAGTATAAGGTCCGCCGCAGAGCGAAGCAACAACAACCTGAAAGTAAAACCCGACCGCAACAGGGACCTTGTGATATCAGACCGTAGGTCTAGAAAGGGGAACCTAAATTATTATTTTGTTTTTGAATGTCCAGGGGCTCCCTGCCATCCTACACCCCTGCCTCGCGTGACGTTGAGAATGGAACAAGCCCGTCTACGCGTCCTTCAAAACCGTCAGGAAACAATCCTTGCTAAACCAAAAAAATATTCAAACCATCACACCTACTCATTCTTCTACATTCTTCACTTTCCTGACGTTCTTAAAAATATATTTACGCACAATGCATTTTTAAATTACGTCATGCAATCTAAGCGCTGCAGTATTTACGCTTCCCTAACCGACATGCAGCTCGCGTACTTGTAACTAAGTTAGTGATTGTTGTCGATCTGTACAAGGTGCTCCGAATATTATTTATACTCTACAACATCCACTGTGCTGCAGCCCCTTAAATTGGAAAGAGAGCACTCTACCTTCACACACGACATCAGACGTCAGGGGTCGGCACATATCGAGTGGTTGAATCCCAGGACTACAGAGCGAAATGTTGCAGAAGATATAAACAACTCAGGCCTTGCTTGTGTACCTAGTGTGTGGTGTATAGGCTTCAGACTTCTGAAGCACTGACACGTCAGATACTTCAGGCCAAAGCCAGTTTCGGCGTCCACCCGGCAGGAGCTACTCTCAGCCACCGACCTTATTCCGAGTGTACCTAAGTGCGTGTATGCATATAGACTAAACGTGTGGTGTGTCAGCTATGTATGGGTAAGTGTGGTGTGGTGTGTTTCGAGTGTGTGTACATGTTTCTGTGTGCGTGAGGCACAAAATACATGGTATGTGTTGAATAGTTTTTTATTGTGGTTCACTATCTTGTCACAAATAATAGGATCAAAGAAGCAATTAAATGCGTGACACTACAACTTCGCAATTGTGTCGGAAAGAGCCAAATATGAATTGTGTTGGTATACGGTATTAAGCTCTTCCTTCAAAACAACTTCATTGCAATGTCAACATTCAATTCATGCAATCAGATCAAAATAAAAGTGATTTTATGGGTGTTTTATCCACTTTCATACCAAATTTAATAAATACTAGCTGAATTTCCAGATAAGAAAGTAGCCAGAAGGGCTCCCTAAATCTTCTTCTCGTTCGCTCGTACGCTCGCTCGCTTGCTCAGCTCAGGAAAATCGCAGAAGAGATCTATTATGTCCTACGTACAAATCGTCCACTGCATGACGATTTCCCTAATCCTTTGAGACACGCGGAACTCAGCTAAAAATATACAACGAGCACCCGACGTGACGACCTAAGGATATAAAAGGATTAATTTCTTACACATTACTCTTTAAACTAAATTACAGATAAAGGTGTACACTCCCTGATTTCACTGACTCTATTAGAAAATATTTACACTTTACTTTATTACAAAATAATAACACTTTATAAAGGAAACACTCAAGGTTTGAAACACTTAAAATCTCTACGCAGAGTTTATTGTCACTATAGCTATACCACTTTTACTAAAACTACACTTTCAAAATTCTACCTATGCATTAATTACCTAAACGACTACTTATGTATTCAACGCACAAATTAATTAATTTCTGGCTAAATATCACGACGCGAATTCGGCCAGTTGGTTCGAACTCCAAATCCCGACTGCCCTCCTGGAGGTCTATTTTTTTAATACAATAACATTCACATGAATAAGTTAATGTAAGAGAAAGATCTAATGTACATACATTTTGCATTAACATACGACATTTATAAGTTCGATCAGTAAAAGTTTTTAACTAGACGACGTATGTATTACCTCATTTTAATTAACCTACGCCCTTTTTATACGCATCAGACACAGAACTTTTGTTTTAGTTAACGCACTTATGATAGGAGTCGAATGTCATACGAGCGGCTCGCCGAAAAAAGGCAACATGAAACCAAACCTATGATTTTGTGTTTATACTAGGTCAATTTCAAAGAACTTGCGACGTGTGAACATATTTTTAGAGATCCGCATTAAAATACTAGCTATTTATAACGAGTCTATAACCTAACCCTGTAACACTGCTGTTACAGAGCGCCCTCAGATAGACGATACAATCTTGGAATCGAAGATTTTAAAATTGTGAGGATATCTAAATAGGAATTTAAACACGTTTTGGAGAGATTCATATTAACTTAATTTTGAGCAAGTCATAGGAACCTTTGAATCCGTACAGAAGCTGAACAAAACCGGAATCGATTTTACGCCCTCAATTTCCTTAGACCGGAATCAAAACAAAATTCATCACTATTAATAAATCATATAAATACTCTTTGATTTGCACAATAATCGAACATACGCCCTCACGTCCAAAAGAATCTTGGTAATTGTTAACGATTACTTAGATAATGAACGAATTTTAAACTATCTGCAAATATTTTAATAAAGAAGAACTCAGATTCGTTCTCAAGTAATTAAATTAATACAATTAATTCAATTTTTAATGACTTGAATCCTGGTCACGGCACCACTGTAAAAGCACTAACCCTCATGCTTCAAAGAAATAATTTATTTAAACATTGGCCTTAAATATTTGTGATCGTCTAGTTCAAATTGTATAACCCTCTACGTTGTGATAAAATATCGTTATGAAATCGTTGCATTTAAAATTAAAAATAAATTAATTTCAAAACTCCTTATTTAATAAAACGTATAAACAAAATTGTCGCAGAAAAACATCCGCCGTTGCAAATAAACATAACCGCAAAAGAACTAATAATAATAATAATTGTTCGCATTATAACGTTTATACTGTCCTAAAATAAACCGTCAGTCTAAGCCGTTCGTAATTAAAATTCAATCCGTATTCCGGATCCGTGTCGTATCCGTATTCATCAATGAATTAAAATGCCGTCCGTATTACGGATCCGTATGCGTGTTCTTAAGTAAAAATATAATTCGTTTTCGTAATTGAATTAGATTGTACGTAATAAAACAAAACATATAATGTACGTAATAAAACAAAACAAAGTAAGCGTAATCAATGAAATTACCCGTAAGCGTAAGAGAATTAAAAACTAAATATAACTAACTACATAAATGAAAATGCAACTCACCGAAGACAGCATGGCTAAAGAACAAAATTAATTAGTTGACTTAATTACCTGATTTTACATGTAGATTTACAATGTTGTAATTTAATAACTAACTTAATTCTAACTTAAGTATAAGGTCCGCCGCAGAGCGAAGCAACAACAACCTGAAAGTAAAACCCGACCGCAACAGGGACCTTGTGATATCAGACCGTAGGTCTAGAAAGGGGAACCTAAATTATTATTTTGTTTTTGAATGTCCAGGGGCTCCCTGCCATCCTACACCCCTGCCTCGCGTGACGTTGAGAATGGAACAAGCCCGTCTACGCGTCCTTCAAAACCGTCAGGAAACAATCCTTGCTAAACCAAAAAAATATTCAAACCATCACACCTACTCATTCTTCTACATTCTTCACTTTCCTGACGTTCTTAAAAATATATTTACGCACAATGCATTTTTAAATTACGTCATGCAATCTACGCGCTGCAGTATTTACGCTTCCCTAACCGACATGCAGCTCGCGTACTTGTAACTAAGTTAGTGATTGTTGTCGATCTGTACAAGGTGCTCCGAATATTATTTATACTCTACAACATCCACTGTGCTGCAGCCCCTTAAATTGGAAAGAGAGCACTCTACCTTCACACACGACATCAGACGTCAGGGGTCGGCACATATCGAGTGGTTGAATCCCAGGACTACAGAGCGAAATGTTGCAGAAGATATAAACAACTCAGGCCTTGCTTGTGTACCTAGTGTGTGGTGTATAGGCTTCAGACTTCTGAAGCACTGACACGTCAGATACTTCAGGCCAAAGCCAGTTTCGGCGTCCACCCGGCAGGAGCTACTCTCAGCCACCGACCTTATTCCGAGTGTACCTAAGTGCGTGTATGCATATAGACTAAACGTGTGGTGTGTCAGCTATGTATGGGTAAGTGTGGTGTGGTGTGTTTCGAGTGTGTGTACATGTTTCTGTGTGCGTGAGGCACAAAATACATGGTATGTGTTGAATAGTTTTTTATTGTGGTTCACTATCTTGTCACAAATAATAGGATCAAAGAAGCAATTAAATGCGTGACACTACAACTTCGCAATTGTGTCGGAAAGAGCCAAATATGAATTGTGTTGGTATACGGTATTAAGCTCTTCCTTCAAAACAACTTCATTGCAATGTCAACATTCAATTCATGCAATCAGATCAAAATAAAAGTGATTTTATGGGTGTTTTATCCACTTTCATACCAAATTTAATAAATACTAGCTGAATTTCCAGATAAGAAAGTAGCCAGAAGGGCTCCCTAAATCTTCTTCTCGTTCGCTCGTACGCTCGCTCGCTTGCTCAGCTCAGGAAAATCGCAGAAGAGATCTATTATGTCCTACGTACAAATCGTCCACTGCATGACGATTTCCCTAATCCTTTGAGACACGCGGAACTCAGCTAAAAATATACAACGAGCACCCGACGTGACGACCTAAGGATATAAAAGGATTAATTTCTTACACATTACTCTTTAAACTAAATTACAGATAAAGGTGTACACTCCCTGATTTCACTGACTCTATTAGAAAATATTTACACTTTACTTTATTACAAAATAATAACACTTTATAAAGGAAACACTCAAGGTTTGAAACACTTAAAATCTCTACGCAGAGTTTATTGTCACTATAGCTATACCACTTTTACTAAAACTACACTTTCAAAATTCTACCTATGCATTAATTACCTAAACGACTACTTATGTATTCAACGCACAAATTAATTAATTTCTGGCTAAATATCACGACGCGAATTCGGCCAGTTGGTTCGAACTCCAAATCCCGACTGCCCTCCTGGAGGTCTATTTTTTTAATACAATAACATTCACATGAATAAGTTAATGTAAGAGAAAGATCTAATGTACATACATTTTGCATTAACATACGACATTTATAAGTTCGATCAGTAAAAGTTTTTAACTAGACGACGTATGTATTACCTCATTTTAATTAACCTACGCCCTTTTTATACGCATCAGACACAGAACTTTTGTTTTAGTTAACGCACTTATGATAGGAGTCGAATGTCATACGAGCGGCTCGCCGAAAAAAGGCAACATGAAACCAAACCTATGATTTTGTGTTTATACTAGGTCAATTTCAAAGAACTTGCGACGTGTGAACATATTTTTAGAGATCCGCATTAAAATACTAGCTATTTATAACGAGTCTATAACCTAACCCTGTAACACTGCTGTTACAATAGGTACATATCATGATCATACGTCACGCTCACACACTATTAATAATGTAAGCTAGTGTGAACGCAACCCATGCATTTTACATAATATTATTCCTACACGTAAAAATGCGTTTTCGAGAAAAACCTACTTTTTGAAACAACTGTTGCTGTTTCTTATGATGTTGTCTGTTCGTTCTTCATCAAAACTCAAAAAAAATATGGTTTATTTTACAAGACAAGAAGGTGTCAAAGGTTTGATTGTCATATAAAAATGATAATGTTAGTTCCCGTTTCTGCCACGACGCTTCACTTTCCGAACAGACTCAACGCCTCGTTTAAGGATGGACGTTAAAATACGACATTTACCTACACCTTTTTAGTGGTGTAACTAAAACAACGCGACCTGCAACACGACAACACGACTAGTATTCAGGCTAGCTTGAATTCGCAACTAAATCGATACACGAACGACAACCGAGAGACAAGTATAGAACACAGTGTAACTAGAGTATTTTCTCCCTGTATGTGGGAGTTGGGCTCGATGGAGCGAATTTCGATACTAAACTAACGACAAAGCGCCGTCCGTGGGATCAAAGAAATCGAATGAAACTGGTGGGCTCGTTTCATTTATCTCCGCTTTATTTAAGAGTGCGATCAAGCGGTTTCGATCTGTTGGGTATCTAATTTAGTCAAAATAAATTAATGAAATTGGTCCAATGAACAGACGTGTAGGTATTATTTGCATGCGCTTCGATTAGCACTAAATCTAATGTGCTTAAAAAAATCTGTACTGAAGGTGTATTTATTAGGTCTTATAGGCATTTTTATTGACATGAGTACCTATATTCTATTCACTACAAGATAACGCATAGAAATATCAATAAAATGTTGATTTAAAACAAAAATACGAAAAATATACTAATGAGATCGCATACTTAATGTAACTAAGCATATGTTACATTTTGCAGTACCTATCTGTTCCGAGTATACCTACTTATATTTAAAACATCAAATATCAAATGAATCCGTGACAAAACTCGTTGCGGTGACAAGCTGACTTGCCTAATGAACCGCGATAATTGATTAATTGCTCGTCAGCCCGGCGGGGACCCCGACGCTGCTGACGATCCTTATTTAACAAAAGTACATTTCTAAATTATGCGTTTACGTATTGACGCCGACCGTATCGACCGTACCGATCATCGAGCTGGTTGAGATGGCAAGGAACCATTGGTTGAGGGCAGCGTTATAATCGCTCGTTATTGAAACTGCTGGGACAAGCCCTTGTCTTGATAATGTTTTAAGGGGCCCACTGACTATCATTCCGCCGGATGATATCGGCCTGTCAGTTCGAACAAAAATGTGACAGTTCCGAACAACTGATGAATGAATGATAGTCAGTGGGACCCTTTAGGCAGATTAATAACACACAGCGAAAACAGTAAAGTTTAAGAAAAAACACCATAGGTGCTGCTTTCTGTAATTCATGTAATTGTCTGGGTAAACTTAACCCTCTTCAGGCCTCAATTAGGAATATTTTAAATTAAAGGATTTAAATTAAGAGCTTTTTGATATAAAAGGTTTCTTTCAATAGGTATTTACGTAATACAAAAGTTTAATTGGGTATTATTGATGGAAAGTGATTTAAGGCCGTTCCCTCGGTTTGCCGCTGTCTGTCACATTTCGCAAGAAAGAACGGGAAATAACATGGGCGCCAAGTGTCAATTTTGATCGAATTTTGTCGATTTTTATTTATTTTAAAAGCGTTACCCTGCAATATCGAAATTAGAAAGCTATGAAATTATTATTTAAGTTAAGATTGATTTTTCTTCTTTTTTTATTTATAGTACCACATAATAAATAACCGAGTAAAGTTGGATTAAAAGTCCGAGTTAGAGGTTACTTTGGGAATTAATTGTATCGAGTGAAGTGTCATAATTCGTGTATCGGAAGCTATGATATTAAAGATAATATAATCAAGAACTACATATATTTTTTCCACGTCTACGAATATCAACGCCTCTTAGAAAAACAGGATCATATAAGGAGATTTTTCGCCTTCTGGCTCAGGGAACCGCCTTAATTACTAATTAGCAAACTAGCCTGTTTAAGATAAGCTGTTTCGCGTTTATACAAACAATACAAATCCTCTTTATTGCACAACCTCAAAATAACATTTAGGTACAGAGATAGACACATAAAGACGGAGGTAACAGCAGACGGTCTTTATAAGTTTACAATACTAAATAAAATTGTAGCCAAGTGTGATTGCCAGTACCTAATGCGTTTATGTTTATAATAGGGGAATATTGTCTATACCGTCTATACGCCGTACACATGGTTGATTATGTGGCTATACCTGCACATATGTAGAGCGCTTAAGCATTGTATGCCATAAATTCCGGCCAGGTGCTGAAAAGTTGATAATCCAACCCGGACCTGGTTTAAGCCATAACAGCTCTCCGTTACTGAAGGTATACAAATGAAGATATATATTAACGTTTTCGTATATGTGCCTGCAAAATTAGTGAATTGTGTCGTATAACAAAGAGAAAAACATTGAAAATGGTAACGCATATTTTTATGCGTTTCGTAAAGGTATATTATGTTATTGACGTGATCATAAATAGCGTTTTCTATCACTTAATATGTATGTTTCGCGTATAAAATTGTAAGTCGAACAATAACCTCATTATTCAGACACAAGTATTTATTACAGCGTGCCTTCATTATACAAACTCATCAAAGTCACGGCTCGATCGCAAAATAAATTACCTTTTTCAATTAACAATTTCCGGCTGAAGCACGCGCCTCTTTAAAAATAAAATGTATCTTACTTATCCGAACAAAACGAACAATTTCTAAACAAAATGTTAGTAAAGTATCGTAGGGGTCCTAAAATAACGTGAAGGCTTTGAGCGAGTTGGAGAGTAAGCCGGCACCCCGGGAATCCCGAAGAAATCGCCTGTGCCCGAGAAAAGTAGTGTAAGTATTATTTACCGAGCTCATTTGTTATACGAATTGAAATTCAATATGATCTAAGTTTAACGCAGGATCTTCCTATTTTGTATCCCTGCCTGTGTTGTCACGATTCTTAAGTCCACATTTATGTAAACATGACTTACTTGACTTATTGTCCTATGTCCCCTAGGTGGGGCAGAGGGCGTCCACAGTGCGCCGCCATCTGGATCGGTCTTGAGCTTCGTGCTTGACTTCGCTCCAAGTCTTCCCAATAGCCTTCGCCTCTGTAAACATGAACCTACATAATTATTTAAGTTAAATATTTTTAACTACAGGTTACGAAATAATAAAAATAAAACAGCTTATGACGTTAAAAGCTACACTACATATTATAGGTAGAAATTAGTCTTATTTAACATACCAAGGAAACGCTTAGATCTTGAGTCACGGCTAACATTTGTTTTATTGAAATTCAAATAGCGAATTACTACAGACCATAGAGTAAATCGTAGAGCGAGTCATGCTCGTATGTGCAACTACATAATTATAATTTGGTATAAAAAGCACAACTATTAGAAATCAATCACAAATCTGGCTCTAAAGTGGTTAAATCGTTAAGGTCCGCCAGTCTGTTTGGTAATAAGTCCGTTCTTCCTTTTGACCGCAAGACGAGGAACTACCTATGAAATAAACTCAAAAACATAATAGTCCCTCCTTACTTTCGTCTGTCGTGTAATGAGTGGGTCATTTGATTTGTGTGTTTGTGTTGCTATTCTTCTTGGAGTGTTAGCCACATCATTTGTAAACAAGCCCTACCTATCGGCGGGAGTTTGACCCAGTTAGCTTATACTTCTACCGCTTAAATTTGATGGCTAGTGAGTTATTATAGTTGACTAACTGAGTGGTTAAAAGTTTGGCTACACGCGAATGATATGTTTTTCATAGATAGATCTATTCAGTACTAAAAGATCGGGGGGCCGATTTTTTAATTTCGAGCGCTCGATTTCGTAACTCGAAAATCTGTGGAAAACGGCGAATTGATTTTTGAAATACGAGCATTAGAAATTGGGAATGTAGCAGTATTTACCATTTATTTTCAATTCTATTAGTAGAATTTTAATGCCTAGTAGTTGAAATTTTCACAGATTATGTATTTCTGTTGCCGCTATAACAACAAATATTACTAAAAAGTCGGAACCCTCGGTGGGCGAGTCCGACTCGCGCTTGTCCGGTTTTTTTAGGTAGCGTCGACTAACTTGCCAAGCGAATCCCTTGCTAATTTAGGATGCAATCGGGAATGTGATAATATAAGTTCTTATGCAAAGGGGTCTAATAGTATCTCTGTATCTGTCTGTAAGTAGGTACTCTACTCTACTGTATGGTACCTATAGTTCGAACGTAACTCCATTTGTAACCTAGACCAAGCAAGCAGTTTGTTTAGAACAGCGGCTACAGTTACAAACTCCATACACAAAAACGCTGTACTTTACTAAGTACGTAAAGGATCAGCTAAATACGAGTAAAGTTTCCGTCCGACGGTAATATTCGTTAGACATAACTTCATTAGGCTGTCCGTAAGTTTTTACGTAATAATATGTCGAGGGAAACGTGTTAATTTAGATGAATTTACTCTTTGTTCTTTGGTCTTTTACTAGCTACGTTTTACTAATGAAACAAAAAATAGATACCTACTACCTACCTACTTATTCTATAAGATGTTTTAGTTCCAACTAAGCACACACCCTAAATTTAGCCAGTGATCTTGATACATCTATTTGTCATGAAGAAGTGTTGAAGATAAACTATAAAGATTGAAAATGCCTAGTTATGATAAGGTTGATAAGTTGTTCATATAAACAAATATCTACTTATAAACCCTAGGTATTCCTTTGAATGTATTATCGCTAAAAACTTTCCAGATTCCTCATGTTACGAAGGCAGGTTTTGATTGTAAATTTAATCTAGATTTGTTTTATGAATATGATCTGTTAGTGTCAAAAGTAACTTTTCCGGGGGGAAAAATGTCACTTTCGACACACAGATCATACCCATGACCAATTCAGATCAAGAACATAACCTATTTATTAAAATTAGAACAGGTAAGCCTCACGGGCGCGTAAATATCATCCGTCTTTTTCTGTGCCTTTTTTAGTGATTAAAATATTTGATATAATATCTTGTTTTTTGACGGAGATAAAAAATTAAGTTTATAATGGGGAACCTAAGATTATTTATTCCTAGTATTCTTATTATGTCTCATTTAAAAAAAACACGTACCTTTAAAATATCTTAACTTGGCCGGCGCTCAACAGTCGGTCCTTGACTTAATTCAAATTAATAATATAATAATATATGTATAATTGTCCTAAACAGGAATGATGAAAAACAAAATTGAAAAACTAGCAGATGGAACGAACAGTTCCCGGTTTGTTCCTAACAGTACAAGACGTCTGCCATCTTCAGATTCTGAATTCCGATCACTTACAGAAGGCAAACCAGTATGATTAGACCTCATATTACCCACAATCTTTACGGATTTAGAGGTTAGTATTGTACTGGATTAACTTAAAGTAATGCGAGACTGGGCAAGCAATAGAAATACCCGGTCACTCCGGCCAGGCCAGGAATACTTATAATTAAATGAAGTCGCTCGCCCGTTGTAATAACTTAATTGAGTTTTGTCTGCTCCTTAAAAGAAGAATGTGAAATATTTCAAGATTGTTAAGGAAAATGAGATAATTAAACATTAATTTTAAAAGTTCCGCATCCGCAATATTGACAAAGGTCAATCATCTAAATTTAATAAGTTTTCTTGGTCACAAGAAATGTTCCGGCATTTGCTTTCAGTACAGTCGCCATCAGATATATCGGAGCGGCCAAGGCGCTCACAAATATCTGAACACGCCTCTATTGTCAACGCATTAGAGTGCGTGTTCAGATATTTGTGAGCGCCTCGGCCGCTCCGATATATCTGATGGCGACTGTACCTACAATTGTAAATAAATGTGCAGGAGAAAGTAGGTTTTATGCGGCATAGCTTTATGAAGTCAATAAGGAGTGTATTAAATATCATATTGTATTCTAACATATCTATTTAGGGATGATAGTAAAATTGGAGAGGTAGGTATTGTTCGCATGTGAGAGAGCGTTACTGTATTTTTTTGTGACACACATATCGCGAACTGTACTTCTTCTCATTTGCATGTCTATCAAGTACTTCTTGAGATATTTCTAATGAGCCTAAACTCCAAGCGTTTGTGTTTTTTCACTGTGATTAATTCCTTTGTGATTACATCCAATTGTATCAACAGATCAAGTCCATATTAGCATATTATTGCTTCGTCATCGGAATAACAAATATACGCAACAAAACTTAATTGAAGTGTGTAGCAATTACCTGCAGCGTGTTAGCCAAATTATTACTTAGGTAACTATAGTGTCTACACACTAACACATTAATTACATACACACACATAATACATATTACATATTAATTTAACATATTAATTTGTGAATTATTCCTATATATTTTCTTACTAGCCTAACTGATAACGCATTACCAATAACCTAAATAAATACTCATAATAGGTTCATTATTTATATACAAGAAAGCAAGTTACTACTACCGCTGTAATAGCCACTCGTCGCACACAGTTTGATTCACCATTTTTACCGAACACTTCGCTACGATTAGACCAGTATTATTTTACCCTCCGATAACATATTATTGTAACGAATATCGTAGCCAGCTATACTAGGAATCAGTTCACAGTCGACGAAGTATTTAGTGAATAGGGAGGTCCGCAAAGGGTGCCCGGCCAAGATTAAGCACGTCCAAGTTCCTCGCCGTTTGCCGCTAACTGGAATTGCCGAACTAGGCTCCGAATATAGACAAGTAAAGAATAAAGACGTTTAATTTCCATTCAAAGTTGCGTTTATCATTATTTTTGTAGATTGCTTCAAGCATAACACGAATAAATTCGACAGCTAGTGAACTCTCCCGAGACGGCCCGAGTCCTGTCTAAGTGGCATCATTAACAAAGATAATGAGGTACCTATGTGACTTTGTACAGTATTTATTATTTACTGGTCTCTGCCCCGAGGAAACGGAGGCCATCCATTTCTTCTCCCTCCCCGAGCCTAATTAAGGGCAGTTATCCCGTTCGGTAATAGTACACGACGATTAACAGTGTGCCCATTCATTGGTTATCGAAGACATTGGTTGCCGTACAGTTATAATAAATCAGACCCTCGATTCAGCTATAAAAAAACCGGCCAAGTGCGAGTCGGACTCGCGCACCGAGGGTTCCATACATTTTAGTATTTGTTGTTATAGCAGCAGCAACAGAAATACATCATCTATGAAAATTTTAACTGTCTAGCTATCACGGTTCATTACAGCCTGGTGACAGACAGACTGACGGACAGACGGACAGACGGACAGTGCAGTCTTAGTAATAGGGTCCCGTTTTTACCCTTTGGGTACGGAACCCTGACAATGAAATTGTGATTTAACACGACTCAAGGCGTGATTTTCATATTTATAATATAAATATATTCATTAGTTAAAAACAACCACACCAGTTCTTTTTAGATTCTGGTGCGCAAAAAATGCATTAATTGGGAGATCATACAATACGTGCTTTATTTAGTGTAGGTACCTACTCAAAGTATTAAATGAAATACCTATGCTTTTCACTTGACCTCTAGATATGAATGCGTAAATTTTTGTAATAGGATTAAGTAGAATTAAGTGTTATTATATCAATGTTGGACCTAAGTAGGTATTCGTCGATTTACATAAATGTAATAGTAGATTGTTAACCAAGGGTTGAAAGCCACCCATTTCTGTCGAGGTAGTTTGGCGCTCTAACGCATTGAGAGCTCCAAGAGTCCGAGACGGAAATGGTGCCTTTCACCCGAGTTAAACACTTTCATATCGAACGCGAGGAAACCAAACAAGTCAAGGCAATTTTGCTGAATCAGTAATTAAATTACCTAATAGATCTACGGTCCTGATTTTTTTCCTTAGGACTTACTTGTAATCGGAGACTTTACATGTGTGAAGATAAATAACCCCTAGCGAAAAACATTTAGATTGCAATATTTACGAAAACACATATTTTAACAAACTGCAGTAATTATAGGTATAAAATGTTTTGTTGAATTTGCTCATTATAGTATGAAAATCAGCATGATTGCCTTTTACTTTTAAATTTTTTTGCTTTTTGTTTTAAAATTCCCAATAGTCAATGGCATCCTACTCATTTAGTCAACATAATAGAAGTTTTTTTTACAGAATTTAAATATTAAATAACAATTTAATTAATGAAAAATAAGCTATTTTTATCTATTACTTATTTTGTTTTTTTTTTCATGAATATAGTGCTAAATAACTTTATAACCCCATTTAATATCGTACAAGAATTTAACTGTGGCTGTATAAGATTCTGCCTTTGCTCATTTAGTGTAAGGTTTAAAAAAAATTTGATGTACGCCTTATGAAATTGAGTACAATTGAAAAAAAAAAAAGAAATCAAGAATAATTTTAACAATTTACTTACATAATTTTTGAAAAAAAAAAGATTTAATGCGGGATTAGTAAAATTAAAACAATTACCAATTGTTCCAGGCAGAGAAATAAAGACACAATTTTTCCATTTTGTTTATACCCTGCTCGTGGGACGGGTACGCAGAGGATTACACCACTTTTCTGCACTAGAGCAGAAACGTTTCTCTTTCTGCGCACTTTTTAGAATAACAACGACACACTTTCAGAGCATGAGATATGAAAAGAATAATAACCTAAGTACCTACAATCACAAAACTTCACCCAAGAACAGCGAAAACAGTTCCCGGGTTTGCAAAGTGTTCTAAAACAGTCGAATAAATGTCTCTTTATGTAAGAAAAGTTTCATTCGAGTCCATCATTGTGTCCCGAGGGTGCTTGTATCCGAGAATATATACAGTGGGTTTCTGTAGAGCTGCATAATTGCATGTAGTTCGGTATAGAGTAAAACATCAGGTTAATGTATTGATAAACCAAACGTTGAAGGACAGGCAAGAACCGTCAATTCAATTTTTTTAATATTTTAATTTCTAGTTAGTACTAGAAATTAAAATATAAAATATAAAATATTAGTATACTAGAAATTTAATTGAATGATGAATGCCTCGCGCTATGTACCATTCGTCTATGAAATATTTTTCTATTAACGTAGTAAGTGCTGACGTGCAACGAATAAGTATGTTAGATGTAATACTTAGTTTATTTTAAAAATTGGCCGAAGTTGATTAATGAGAATAAAAGTTGCCTCGTAGCTTTTATGTAGTGGTCTTTAAGTTTTTTTATTAAAACTAATGGCGCACTCAAACTGCTGTTGACGAGGTAGAATGCAAAAGCATAACTCCCAATTCGGATTCTTCAAGCACATTAATTTCAAGACGCCAATGTTGATGTTTCACCCATACATTATACATTGAATGGGAGGAGACCGTGTTAGGAGCCTGCCCATGACATTAACATGATACAGTGGTGGTTATATACCCCTTGTGTTAATGTTATATTATACTAGCTGTTGCCCGCGAGTTCGTACGCGTGGATTTGTATGTTGGTGGTTATATATTTTAAATGTGCATAGAACATTATGCAACAAAAGATATTAGTAGGGACGGTAAATCATTTGTTAATAATTATACAGCGCATGAAATTTGTCTTTCACAAAATACGAAGTTTCAAGCCCCTAACTGAAAAAAATTGTTCTCGATATAATCCCTCTCAACACTTAGATTTTCAAGTCCACTATTTAAAAAAATGTTCGCTCCCGCTGCAAACTTTATTAATACAAACTTTTCAAACACGGTGCAATCAGTTTTCGTCTATTTTAATATAATGCCCTTTTACCAAGTTTCATGTTCCTAGCTAAAACGAAAACTTGTACTACATATAAACTTACATCCCCTTTTTAACACCCTTAGGGGTAGAATTATTAATAACTTTTTTGTAATATTATATATACAATGCCTTTCTAAGAAGTTGATTTAAAACCCCTTCCTAGTGGATACTAACGTTATAAAATCTACCTATTGTGAAAAATTCAGCTCTCTAGCTCCAACGGTTTGGGCTGGGCGTTGATTTAAGTGAGTCAGTCAGTCAGGACTTTACGTTTATATATATATAGATTATACCTATACCTACTCTACCATTTACATGCGGCCTTCAATTATTGTCGCAGGTTTTCAAATCGGCCAAATCTTGGTATTTTTCTCGGCTAATATAAACACAAGCGAAGCATATGAATGACACAAAATTAGTTAATTTTACATTTTAATCATACATTGTAGTGCGGCTTCTTAGCTCGATTTAGTATGGACTTATGGAGTTATGGTCCCATCCGACAGAAAGCACGAAACTTGGCATGCATATAGCTTTTAGGTTTATAACAATGAATAGAAGTAGAAACACGCCGAGAAGTTATGGTTTTCCTCCCTCTCTCCCTCCCATTTATATCCCCATTTTTAGAGAAATTCAGCATAATTTGAAAACTATAAGTTTTAACAACAATATATAGCATACCTAAAAGCTATATGCATGCCAAGTTTCGTGCTTTCTGCCAGATGGGACCATAGTTGAGGCTAAGAAGCCGCACTAATGTGTACAAAATCGAAGTGCAACTAGCACTCGTGGATTCTTATCTAAAATGAAACGCTTACAAGGAACTATGAAGCTTGAAATTATCAGGCCAAATTTACTAAAAGTATTTAGTGTCGTAAATGAGGTCGTAAATACAGTTTTGTTGCTAAATTGCGCAATAAAACGCTTTTAGATGACCATCACTCACCGCCGAGCCGCGTCCGCAGCGCTAGTTAGTTCTAATTGTATTCCGCAAACTTCACTTTATTTAATTTTTCCTTACTTTATTAACTGCCTTCAAAATAAGGAGGTTCTCAGTTTGACCCGTATTTTTTATTTATTCTTTGTTTATTTATCTACATTAATCCAAAAAAATAGGTATTAATTCATAATTCATAAAAAAAACATAGAATATGGTACATACATACAATTTTGGTGTCGTTGTTTTTTTGTATAAAACAGCATATTCTGCCAACACTAAAAAAAAATGTCAAAAAAATAACAAAATATATACTAAGTAATTACTCGGATTATTATTAATTTTAGGTTATTAATTACTATATGGCAGAAATTTGCTTTACGACGGGATAGGGACTGGACAAGTATTTTAACCCCACTATCTCTTATACACTTTATTAATGTAACCTGGTGTGCAAATTTCAACATTCTATCTTTTGTAGGCTCTGCGTTGATGAATCAGTCAGGACACACGTATTTTACATATACATACGAGTAGATATTCTCTAAAATAAAACAGCAATTTAAAGAATATGTATATTTTTACCTTTCAAAAATAAATATAAATATTAAATAAAACATTAGTTAATATAAACAAAGCATATAAACAAATTATCCCCTTACATCATTTAATTTAATTATATAGCAAAATCGCCATAGAAGCTGAAGTAAATGAGACCCTTCAATCCGCGATTACGTGGGACGAGGAAAAACGCAATTACGTATAACAGGGCTGTACGAGTACGGTTAGTGTTGCCATTTTTCAGTATTTTTCCTAACATGTCAGAATAGGAATCGTTATAACATTTTAAGTAGGTATAAGTTGTATGCAACTATGCGGGAATGAATCAGAAATCAGAAATCATCGCATTTATTCGTGATAAACTATAACATACAAAAGTATAAAAACAACAAAGAAATATCAATATAAAAATAAATAGTTTACCAGCATAATGCTAACCCAAAATTCAGCACTGATCTTCCGGCGAGACCATTTTGAGGGCCACGAACGAACGCAGCTGTACGACACGGCCCTATCAGTGGTTAGGATTTTATTTATATTAAACTACGAACATAAGGTTGGCCAATCACAGCTTGCCGCAGTCAAGAGGACGAAACAAAACGATAGCTCGATTTTTTTTAATGTTGTATAGTAGAAACAATTGCTTCATAAGTCAAAAATGCGCATTTAGCATATAGAACCATCCATAGACTACGAAAGCGGCTTAGCATTGCTTGTTAGTCACTATAGGCTACGGTGGCCAAAATCGAGAAAAAAAGTGTCTTAAAATTGAATCTAGCAAGGAGCATCAAGCTTTAAGCAAGCATAAAGCTTCTCGTACCTTACTTAAGCAACTCAGCAAGCTTCGTTGCTTAAACACGGTACTCGATTAAAAAGCTCCCTATTATATCACGATTGTATAAAATACTATAATACTAGTACGGTTAAAGAACTACCTAAACCTGGTTGTACAGTCGCCATCAGATATATCGGAGCTGCCAAGGTGCTCAAAAATATCTGAACATTCTGAACACGCACTCTAACGCCTTTACAATAGAGGCGTGTTCAGTTTGATCTTGGCCGCTCCGATATATCTGATGGCTACTGTACAAAAGTAAAGAGTCCGCGTTTTACAGTCAGAATATTGTACAAAAAACCAGAAATTTATCGCGGTTTTTCTAATTTGTATCAGGCAACCTCGTACATTTATACCCTCCTCCCTTGTCAGCAATTTGTCAGCCACATCATCGCGCCGAGTGATTAAACCGTTGCCCGCTTTATGGCCCGTCGCATTGACACGGTTTGCGGCAACATAATAAACTAAATTTTTATGATCTGATATAACCGTGTTCGCAGTTTTGTCGTCATTTGTCGACGTAATTCATAGGTATGCCCATTAAGATCGTTTTATTTCTATTGTAAGTTATATTGCTATTACTTAGATGCAGTTATTTGAATGTTGTTATTATTGTGAATAGTTAGTTACAAGTTTATTTGCCCAACGATATGTCATATAATGATACAAACAAACTACGTAAAGGAACTTTTCGAAAATAATCATATATAATTTGATAGTATACCATACCCAGGTATCGCTGGGAAGACAGCGTGACGGCGGATCTGCTGCAGCTTCACGTCATTAACTGACAGGAAGTTGCGCAGGATCGGGACAGGTGGCACGCTCTCGTTTCAAAGGCCAAGTTTCTTTTTGGATCACTTAGCCAAAACAGTTAGTTAAATAATATTAAAATTTTAAGTTCTCGATTTCCATACTCACTATTATCTATTATGATATAGATATTAACTATTATGGCACTGATAAATTTTTGAAACCACTTTCTTAGAAACAGTTTTATAATATAATATACCGTTTACTAATTCACGCTGTATTAGCGTAGTATCAATAATACATGCCAGCATGATCCCTAGACGCATGCATGATTCAACAATCCTGTTGACTCATGGATTCATGAATGTATGCATGACTGATATATAAATAATAGTTGCCGACAACACCCTTGCCTGACGGTTGCGAGCAACTTCTATTGACACAGCTGGTGGGGCCGTTGGGAGTTTAAGTTTGTGTTGATGCTGAGCCAAGCATACCTATGGATATTAATTTGTAAATATTTGGAAGCCTATGAATTAGCATATCTTAAGCAATATTTGAATTAAATAATACCTTTTATGCACGTGACGCGGAATAAAAAATTATGTTATTGGGAAACACACCATGTTAGAACTGTTAGAAAAATTTACACACAGGAAGTAGATTCTTAACGATTCCATTCCAGTCCATTTTTTGTCCGCTAACAGTATACTGCGCATTACGTGGGTACCTACGTGCTACGGCGTAGCGCTATGAATTTGAATCGAAATAATTTCTTAATTTCAGTGCGAATTAAGTTGACATTTTTCTTACAAATTAGTGGAAATATAACTAACTAACAGCAGAATAGAAGCGTTTCTCATACCACTTAGGGATACAACAGATTGCAAAATAAGATTGCTATTTCTCATGCACGGTTCTTTATTTACTCATGCACACATACAAGGTAGGAGCAAAACGTGATATTTGAAATCACGTCGGCTTGCAAACGTGCGCAAATGACCGGCCGTTTATTTGACGGTTATTTGTACTGGCGCATTCAAAAATATCTCTACAATTTTGATTCGTATTCCCGAGGCTTAGGTCCGAAAGCATAGAAATTATGTTTCCGTCCGTGCCCAGAATATTTTATTAACAATGTTTGCATGCTTACTTTTCAGCATTCCATACTTCCGCTCTTCATAATCAATTTGCTGTATAAAAAAGTGTACCTATCTCGTAACATTTTGTTTTGAAACAAGCCAACGGCATATTCTGAACGAACTTTTCAATATCGTCTGAAGTGAGATGTATTGGAACAGCGTTTGATGGAAAACAAACCAGTATTCAAATACTATGTTGTCACAGTCACAATATACTTAACGCCATATTGCTTATACACGGTGTTTCCGTTAATTTCAAGGGTGCATTCCTGAGCTTAAATTAAGCAACTTTCTCAAAGAAACTGGTATTCTAATTAACTCAATTTTGGAGATAATTGATGATTTATTTTTATCTGCCCCTACGAGCGTGTACATGCATAAGCATATTGTAATTTGAATTATTGTAATTTTGACGTTATAGGAAACCCCAGTCGAAACTTAAATAATTTGACCATGACTTTTCGTAGCATGTGTCATTCCGACACATATTTGTTTCTTTTGGCGTTTGTCGATATACGATTGTCACTTTGGCTAGGCCCCCTGGTCAAGATTACAGGGAACCTTAGTTGGATGAAGACTGCGCACGATAGGTCTTTGTGGACATCCTTGAGGCCTATATGTCCAGCATAATATCTGATTTCTCCTTAATGATAAATAATCCGTAATTCGTCGGATTCTAAAACGCGCCAAAAGTAAATGTTTAATGGCATAAAAATATGTTTTCTACACTAAGTACAAGTGAAACTTGGTGGACGGTCATAAATATTAGGTAACATAGGTAGATACGTTCGGCCTTCGGAAACTTGGCGTCGTTTACAGAAGACACGAGTTAATGAGTTAGGAAGTTTCGGAACAACGCGGCCATGTTCATAATTATTGTTCATTTAAGTATGAACATAAATAAAGTCTCAAGCATAGTGTTAAATTTACAATCACATTATGGTCTAATTTTTGCACTATGTTCTTTGTCATAAGAAATAAGACAAAGGACATAGGAATTACATTTTAATAGTACTACCAAACTGCAATAGTTTGATGGCAGTGTTAATGTCTCGATATACCTGTTTCGGTTTTAACGTTATTATATTGTAACTAAGCATGCTAATTATTTACAAATAATATTAAATATAACACTCCAATATTAAAGCGTTATGTCGACATCGTTTTTTCAGAAAGTCGTAGTTTCTGTACCTAATCGTAATCAGAATAAGCTTATTACATTAATATTGAATCAAGCATTTAACCCTATTTTTGATTATATATTTAGTCTGATTTAACTTCGTGTTTAACGAGAAGTCGGGTGTAGACGGGCAGTAAAGGCTGTTCTTCTTTAGGTGCCATATCCTCTTCAGATGTCGGCTACCACTGCCCAGCGTGGCAGCTTCGATTCCCGCCCAACTCCTAAGGTTATCCATCTAAGTTGTTCTTCTTTTCCCTCTGCCTCTTTTCCCTTAAAGGCTGTTAGGATAATTTAATCTGTTATTGCGACGTCAGGTACTGTTTGCCTGCATTTATAAAGTTATTTTGGTGTTTTTCGTGATAATAATGACTGCACTTATTTAATCAAGGATATTGACTGTGACAGCGCTTGTATCATTGCCGCAGCAGTAATGTCGCAACAGTAATGCAGTTGAAGTAGCCATCGGAATGTCACTTTTGTGCTTCTACACGGTGGCAAAAATAAGTACATTCCCGTTGCCAGGGAGGTTTTGGGATTATACTGAGGAACTTTTATTATAAGACCAACCCCGAAATCGCGAAAATTTTTTTGGCTGTTTCATACATTTTGGCTGGTCCATTTTCCACGGTAGGGAAATTTTTTTTCGCGATTTCGTGGTTGGTCCCATAGTTAAAGTTGCTCAGTATAATACCAAAACCTCCCTGGCAACGGGAATGCACTTATTTTTTTGCCACCCTGTATAATAAAAGTGCTTTCTTCTAAACAATCCTGATTCAAATACATTCGTTCTAAGTTCAATACGTAAAAACTAAGTACAAATTTCAGGACTCTTATAATCAATCACTTTGCTTAAGGTAATCCCTCTGATTTTATGCAAGTCGCGCTTTTTCTCTTGTGCCCTGTAGGTAGGAAGGCACATACAAGCTGATAATACTTAGTTACTGATTATAAATCAACAATTCACCTAATGTATCGTTTAAATACTACTACATTATATTGTATAATATTGGAAAATCCGTAGTCCATCAATCATGTGAAGTGACTACAGCAAATTTCCTTTATAAGGTAATTTACCCAGGGCCATCTCGTCGCAACCCATCTCATAGAAATAATAGCTCATTTACTCGAACGATTTGCTATTTCTAATGATACATTCGTGTTAGTTCGGTTGGGAATGGTCGGACCTACTGACCCACTAAATTAACTTGTTCTGAACTATAGGTAATATAATTTTCTGTTGCATTTCACCTGTCTTCTTGTCAAGTACCGAGACTAGAATAGGTTAGAGAACTGAAGTTACAGCCACGTAAATTAAATGTCAAATGTAGTTAGTTGCTAAATAGTAATGTTTTTTAACAGAAGTACGAATACAAAGCTGAAATTAAGATGTAATCACTGATGCTTATCACTTTTCAGGTAATTTAAGAGTTGTAGCACCATTAAGGATAACTTAGTTATTTTTAAATAGTTACTAAACACGCAAACATTTTTTTTTGGGTTAAATACGTATTTTGCAAACTTTTTCTTAACACGTCCCCCATTAGTTGAAAATTTTACGCGACCCCCTTTTAAATCAAAAAAATTGTGGTGACCCCCAGCTCTCAGCTGGTAGTAACCAAAAGTACCAAAACCAAAAGTTTTCGAGCGTCCGCGACCTCTTTATAGAAATTTCGGGACACCCCGTGGAGTCGTGGCCACAGATTGAAAAACACTCAGTTAAATGAACGAAATTGCAGAGTGACAGCTGAAATAAATGAAGTATTTTTACTTTTTCCCTTAGGTACATAGTGAAATGTTTCAATCGAGTTAATAATCTCAGTACTCGTATGCGGGATTCCCAAACCAAGTCTCAATTTGCAAAAAGGTGGAAGTTTTTCCCCCATTTGGTCGTTTTACTAGGCATGAGTGAGTGAGACAGACGAGCATCCGCGTGGCGGAGAGCGATAAAGACGGAACAACTAAGATAAATGTGAATGGCTGCTCTGGAATGAAGAAAAATAACGTTGGTTGGTTACTAGTGATGTGCGCGGTATATTCCGAGGATTATTTCAAGAGGATAATTAATATGACTATCAATTTGCGTTCCGTAAAATCTCCCTTAATTGAATTTCTATAGCCCAAAATTTTCGTTTCAGAGACCAAACAGCTGCCCAAAGTATGCATAAGTACTTACTTGTTAGGTTAGGTTAGAACGTTCACTGGACTAGAATTTATATGTTGCTGCACATAGGTAGGTAGATTAGGTAAACGTAGCCGACAAAATAAGATGGTAAGAACTTTCATATATTTTACAATTATCTTTACAATATAAAAACTGATTTGGAGACAGCTGGAGCGGTATTCGACATGCGTTAAGTGACGTTTCGTGTTGAACTTCAGTTGAATGGAAGAAATCGTGTGTTGTCAAATAGGTAAATTTGACATTAGCAATCCACAGTTAGGTGACAACGAAACCAAACCGAACCACGCAGAGTTCAGAGCCATTTTAAACCGTATAGTAGTAAGAAAACAAAGTTGATTTTTGTTGCATAATTTTTTCAATGAATGAGTTTTGGTGTACAACCAAATGATACTTTCCACAGTTGATGAACAAATGATTCATTCCACTGTTGAACTGATGTTGAAGCCGAAACTGACAGTTGTGCATCTCGAATAGGGCCCCTGGTAGGTACATTTGGGTACATTATCGTTGGCTCGTATGAAATATTTTATAAGACATTTGGGTTTTAATTCTGGAGTCGGGAATATTCCCGGACCGGTACATTACTAGTTGTTACGGATGTGGATGGAACTTAGATTGTTTCCTCGTTTATATGCCGAGATGACGTGGCGAAAAACACACCTGTTTTTCTCCTAATTGAATTGTCATTTGGTCCAGATTTTCAGGTATAGATAATTAAAAAAATTAAATCAGTAAAGAGATGATAGGATGGAAATTTTGACGTGATAACGTCTTATAAATCGATGAACACCGGTGGCATGCACGAAAAAGTGTCACGTTGTGGACAGATCTCCATGGTATGTTTTCTTATGACGTTATCACGCAAAATTATCGTCCGTAAACCGACTTTACAGACAACCACATTTTTTTTAATGTACAAAACAAAAGCTCTTTCAAATGATACGCCACGTCACGTGACCTAGTAATTAGACTGAAATTTTATATCATTAGACAGTAATATATGGCAAAAGTTAAAGCAAATCCTGAATATTATTCAGTAGGCCATATAGTTCCAATAAAATAATTGAGAACTTTAGATATATTTTGTCTTAGTTGCGAGCGTTTTGTAAATGATTAAAATGAGTACTTATAGGTACCGTTTCAGGCAATTATAATACTTATTTACTTATTATAATAAGTTCAAGTATAGGTTGAAGATCCTTTATAGTTTTGGTACTTTTTACTCGTTTTTCCTACGTTCGCAATAAAGTTGAAATAAATAAATAATTTAACCATCATCCAGCTACGGAGGATGTTTAATGCATAAATAAATATTTAAGGTTAATAAGGACTACTGTTCTTAAAATTTTGTATGAAGTTACATGCAAATATCAGCCTTCGTGAATGAATTATTGTAGCCTTAGTCCGATAATGAAGCTTATTTTAAAGACTACGAATTCGAAGTATGTACTAGAAATAAAGTAGAATTTTACTAATGCTGTAATTATGTAATGCGACATGCCAAAGACAGACCAAAAAATTTGAGGCGGTAGAATAAAGGTTTCACTTAAAAAATATTATATTCGATTAAATCTAAATACATTATTTTTGCTTTATGTCAAAAGTTTATTAATTTTTTTTTCCTATAAAAATATAATTAGCAATGAAGATTAAAATCTTAAATGTTCTATGTTTTAATGAATAAAGTTTGTTTACCCGTCTTCCCGTTAGTAAGCGGTTAATAAAGCGGCCAGCGATCCAGCGGTCTTCCTTTACGGCCGGTTTTATTTGTATTTTACCGCTTACTAGTTACTCTGCTTTGCTGGCTAAGTTGTAGCTAGGGTTACCAGATATCTACTAAATGTATAAACTAAATCTAGAATTCAACTTAAGACATGAACAAAATCTATAAGTAAGTAAAATTATAGTCTTACTCGCCAATAAAACCATTGTCCCCAATTGATGTTATACACTCCGTGCAGCGTCACTTTCTATAACAAGGTTGATGTTTTCCCATACAATGAAGCATTAGGTGGGGGTTTCAGAATAAATGGTATCATTTACTTTTTTTCGAAAAACCATCAACTTTTGGGTTATTTAGACTCAGAAATCAGAATCATGAGTAACTATTGAATGAGACAAAGAAAAAAGTTTCCCCAGTTTTTCATACAAATTTTGGATGTCTGTTTTGTAACGGACCATACAAAATGTATGTGAAAATGCGTTAAAAAATTGACATTTTTTGGCCACATTTTTTTTTCTTTTTAAATCGATAGTCCTCTTGATTCTGAGTAGAAATAACCCAACAGTTGATGGATTTTCGTAAAAAAGTAAATTTTACACTTAAGTGAAAATGCCCAGGTACGCATAGTACGGCGTCAGCAGAATTCTAAGTCTGACGCAAGATTAATTTAACCTAAATAGAAATAAAGAAAATATATAGGTATTATATTGTCAAAATAGCCAGATATTATGATGAATATGATGATCTTTACCATCTCCAGTACCTTATCACAGTGACAATCAATATGAAAGTCGCTAGAGACCTCATTCTAATGGCACTATGACAAAGTACAAAATGGGTAGGAAGTTGAATTCTTTGGCTGTACCTAATTAATATTTTACATTTTAAAAACAATATTATGTGTGATTTATTGTATTGTCGACAAATTCCTATTTGCTATGTCTGGAAGAACCCATGCAGCCATCTGGTAACCCTATAAGTACTACTCGTGTAAATACGCCTTTGTTGGCGTCGAGCATTCATATAGGTGCCAATTAAGTTGGAAATTAGTCCTTCATCGGATTAACCACTCGCTAGTGTTGGCTCATTTAAAAGAGGTTGACTATTGATTTTTGTTATCGTGTGACAGTGTTTGCATTGTATGATGCACAGACCTACAAGATCAACCAGTATAAGGAAGATATAAGGTTTCGGGTAATTAATTTTTATTTTATTAATTTTAAGCTTTATTTATCCAATTTACATACATATTGATTCTTAGTTTTCATTTGTTAGTAATATTACTAGTGTTAGAATATGTTTTACATTAAGTTATATTTATTAATATTTTGGTGCAAGGGGCCCTGTGCGGTGAAAGCCCCCTCCAAATTTTGCCAGTTTTCTCTGTCTTGGGCCACTCTCCGATAAATAAGGAGTTAGTGGACACAGTAGAAACTTGAAGACTAATTTTTGGAACAATTTTGAAGCTTTAAGTTTTCATTTTGAAAACCACTCCCTAATTTACACTACTTATAATTCACTTAATTGCCTGCTCGGGCTACAGTTGGTAATTATTTGTAAAATCAATGCGAAACGCAGCCATCGAAACAAAGATACATTAGAACTTTGGTTTCACATTACATCTCAACTTTTTTGTAGTAGAATTATGGCGTTGCGAGACTTGCATCTTTTGACATATAATGTTTTTGATGGGATAACAATTTCATTAATATGTTTGCAGACCTATCAATTTACTTCAAACGAGTACCTATGACCTTTGATTGAAAATAAATCATAATGTCTGTCGTACGCCTTCAAGTCATAACATAAGAGGAGCATTCCATTCCATATAAAACCCCGTTTTCTTACACACTTAGACACCTAGACAGTGCTTGACGTTGTTTGCTAGCCCTGCGTAATACATGGACTTTCATTTCAGTGAGTCTTAATAAAACTTGGAGCTATATTTCAACAGCAACAATGAGAATTAAAGTAAATGTTCCGCAGTAAAACATTTTAACGACTTATTCATCTTTCGCGGAATTCAAGAATTCATTTTATTGGATTGATATCTTCCTACAGGAGTAGGTCGAGAAGTGATGTTTATTTGAGTTATCAGTACAGTACTTGAGAATAGTTTAGAAATACTCGATATGCACTCTTGCAATCAGACTTGATCGATAATGCAATCATATTACCTGAAGATGTATGTTCGACGCACGTAAGTATCTCAAATCTGTCACGCTTATTGTGCCTACCAATAGTAATTTAATTGTATCGTCAGTATGAGTTGCGGTTATTTGACTTAAAGTAAACTAGGTAATCGTGAAAAAATATATTGTTTGGTTATATGTCGTCCACGACGTGCTTGTAATGAACGGAGTTTCACCGGCAACATTTTTCTCACCTGTCGGGACACAATTTAGAAGACGATCCATCACGCGGATAGCTCTGCTTCTATTTACGTATATTAAATTTTTATAAACTTACCCAGAGAATACGTACTTATCTGTTTACCTTGTCTAAGTTGTAAGCGAATGTCGCTCGCTCAAGTAAGTACCTAAATGCTTCCACGGTTTAGGCGGAGACCATGTGCAAAGTCCGAAGAATTTGAAAATTCTAATATCAATTTACATAAGTAGTACTTTAAATTCCCTTTTACCGACTATGAAAAAGAAATGGTTATTTTTCCAAGTGGCAACTGAGAGAAAACAATTAATTAGAAGTAACATTAAGGCCGTTCCATCGGTTTGCCACTGTCTTTGTCACATCTCGCAAGAAAGAACGGGAAAGAACATACGCGCCAAGTGTCAATTTTGATCAAATTTTGTCGGTTTTTATTTATTTTAAAAACGTTACCTTACAATATCGAAATTCTAAAGCTATGAAATTACTATTTATGTTAAAATTGTTTTTTCTTCTTTTTTTGTTTATAGTATCACATAATAAATAACCGAGTAAAGTACGATTAAAAGTCCGAGTTAGAGGTTACTTTGGGAATTAATTGTATCGAGCGAAGTGTCATAATTCGTGTATCGGAAGCTATGTTGTTAAAGATAATGTAGTCAAGAACTACATATATTTTTTCCACGTCTACGAATATCAACGCCTCTTAGAAAAACATGATCATATAATTGAGATTTTTCGCCTTCTGGCTCAGGGAACCGCCTTAACATACAGTTTGTGTGCTTATAGTTAAAAACTTATTAAAACTGGAGCTAGTTGGGTTCAGATTGTTTACACTAACAGCGGTGCAGCTCGATTCCATGGAAGTGGAACTTCTATAGCTTCTATGTTGGTACTTCAGCTGCAACTTACTCGAAGCTGTTACAACGGTTTCGATCCCTAGCTTCACTAACAATGGTTAAAGTTAATATTCATACGTTAAATATTTATATTTATGCGTTAAAACATACCTCCAAAAAACTGCAGAAAACCTCAAAAAACCAATCAACTTCATTTAAATATTTAGGCAGCTTAATTACTAGTGACTCCCTGATGTACACAAGATATTACTACTAGAATAGTGATGGCTAAAAAAGCTTCTAACACAAAGAAGTGCCTATGGGGGATATTTTTTAGTATTTTATTTAAAGGTTAGTTAGTACCTATGATTAATTTTTAGATTTAGCCTTTAAGTTTTATAGTATTGTAATTGGATAATAAAGTTATTACGTTAAAGTGCCTATTTAAAGCCCGGATATCAGGCAATATACGCAAAAGAGCTCCCTGCCGAGGTTTTCCCGAGGGGCTACAATATGGGGTTCTTTAAAAAAGTAGTGTACAGGTTTTTAAAGGGTCGGCAACGCGCATGTATTATCTCTGGTGTTGCAGGCGTCCATAGGCTACGGTGACTGCTTATCAACAGGCAGGCCGTGTGCTTGTTTGCCACCAACGTGGTATAAAAAAAAGGCTCATAAAAGTTTACATCTGTAGCATAGCACTGTACGGAAGCGAAACCACAGAATAAATAATAGTACTACCGTACAGAAAGAAAATTTTCTACAAAACCGAAGTTTCACAGCGGTCCAGGGACGAATCATGTTGCCCCTTTATAATATATGACACTATCCCTTTCGGCTATTTAGGGTTGTCAAAATTCAAGTCATTATCTTATCTGTGGTCGTGCACGTAAACGGACGTCAAGTTAGGTCTACCCTAATAATTTCTCGGAGAAATGCTGAGCCGAACGGAGCCGAGAATACCCGAAAGGAGGAGTTTCGCACCCCTGGCGAAACGTGGACAATGAGGCAACGTGATGTGGAGCTGGCGTCAAATGGCAAAGATCAGTTCGACTGAAAAGAAACTGACTGACTGAAGGACTGAGAAATTGGAGTTGGATGTTTTCCGAATTATTTCCCTCACTGCACACATTCGAGAATTTCTGTTTTGCCCTATGGTTGACTGGTAGAGAATGCCTTAAGGCATTAAGTCCGCCATTTGTACTTGTTTTTAATTGTGCAATAAAGTTTAAAATAAAATCAATTATAAAAGGAAACCAACGAAGAGGCTTTACGTATAGTAGGAGAGAGGAGGAGTTTGTTAAGAACTATAGATAATAGAAGAGGAAAGATGCTTGGGCACCTGATACGACACGACGAATTTATCAAAAACATCATAGAAGGGAAAGCTGAAGCAAGAAGGAAGAAGGGAAGACCAAGGAAAGCGTACATGACTCAAATAAAGGAAAAACACGTCGTATCAGGCTGTCAAAGAGAAGGCAGAGGACCGCCAAACATGGAAATTGCTCCACCGACAAGTCTTACTCCTAAATATATGATGATGATGAAATATTTACAATTTGATGATTCGGCCATTACCATTGTCAAACAGTAGAACTAAGACTTGTCAAACTTTCTTTTGAACCAACATAAAGAGCTAACGGAACTCCTCGTGCTACTTGTCATATTGTGTTCAAAATGTTACCCTTTTCTACATGTTTGTGTTTACTTAATATCGTACACGGGACAAAGGTTTTGCGAAGTTTTATGGCCTTTATTAGTTTTGAAAATGTTTGACATGTGTCATACATGTCAAAACTTGTATGTGTGTATGACTTGTATTTAGGGTGCGTGATTGATGATAATGATGACGATTTACGAAAGGCGCTGCTGACAAGAACTGTACGAGTGCCCGCGTATCGTAATTCCTTACCTTCGGCTCATAACAACGAGATTGCGCAGTATTAATTTAGTTGGTCAATAAATTGGGTTTTCAATTTTGTATTTGCAGCTACCTTGCTCGCTAGTTTACAAGCGAGCTTCTGATAGCTTACCTAAACATAACCACGTCGGTACGGAACATCAAAGTCATAAAATCCCATCTTCAAGAGAAAAAAATCGCACCTGACTATTATGATTCTCGTAGCAAAATGACTATATTTTATGACGAGTATGATGTAACATCTACAATTACGGAGCCATCAAGTTAACCGACCTGTGAGCCCTACGATGTCTCGAGCAATGCGTTCGTGATTGTTATTCCTAACACTATTGCTATAACATACCAGTATAAGTATGACCTGAAAGAGACTACTTGATCAGAGAGCAAATAACACTGGTTAGTTTAGGTTTGGTAGTCGGTTATGAGAATGAGGCCTGTAAGCCAGGCCTGGCATCGACCGGCGATCAGTCAACGTCAACGCGCACTGAATACGTAATGCCGACCACATCACCTGCACCCCCTTCAAATGAAAAGTACGAGTACTACATACGTCTATGGCCTCTGGGGTTACTTTTAAATGTTTGAATCTTTCTTTTGCATGTTCTGGTGAGAGAGGCGCCGTAGGGAAACTCACGAGTTTTACTTTTTAATTTAGAAAAAAGTTATAAGTACTTGCAGTAGATACTTACATGTTGATCCTTTACAAGTCTAAAAACGTCTCATTGACACCAAGTTAATTAAAGCTTAAACTAAAAAAGCGTACATTGGAAAACGGTTTGTTTAGAATATTTTAATAATCACAATTACAAGAACAATTTATAATATGACCATCAGTTATCGAGATCGGGGTAACCAAAGATAGAGACTAGCTATCTAAGTATCGTTATTATTAGATTTTGATACGTCTGCACAAGTACAACTATTTTCAACTACTGTAACTATTTAGAATACCTAACTATTGTTTATCAACCCGATACGAGTATATATTAAAGTTGGTACATGCAAAATATATTCTTGAGTGTCGGGACTCTGATACGAGTACTTAAAAATTAACTCATGTTACCATTTACATATATAAATTCAGATACCTTCGCTGCACTGTGGATTTGAATGATTTGCAATTCAAATTTGATGCTTTTGAAGGAACCATTATATGTAAGACGATGTTAGAAAGATGATAAAACGTGTTAACTGACATTCCAGCTTGTGTATATGTAAATGATTAGATTGGAGTGTTGGTTTGTATGTAAATGAGCTACGATTACGAATTCAAACAACTACGTATAGCGAGCTGCAAAATTGCATGGACACATTATGAATAAAGTTCATAGTGATCATGCAATTTTGCGGCTGTGTGTACGTACCGTACGTAAATTACGTACCTTACATACGTAATTACATACCTACTTGCATAAGAACCTATTACAAACTTTTCATTCCTCACGTTCCATTCCAATAAGTATGACGAGTGAGAGCTTACACTGCATTTTCCGCTACTTAACCTATTCAGCGCCAATCACGACACGTTGTCGTTTTGCCTCTACAAAGCAATCTCGGTACATACAGTATAAAAAGAATGAATGGGCCCTGGAGGGAAAGTACCTCAAAAGTCTCGAAACCTTAAGTTAGCTCATTTTACTTAAAGGAAACATTCTTTTATTTTTGAAAATAAACAAAACTGCATTCAAAGATTTTTCCTTTTTTTTAATTTTGCTTGTCTAAAAATATTATTGAATACCAAATATTTGATTTTATGGATATTTTGTACGACAGACGAGTGTAAGACCTAATGTTTCTTGGAGAAATGTTATCATTAACATTAACTGTATCGAATAGTAGAATAAAATAGCGAGTTAGATTCCCGCGGGTGAAACGAGCGAATTTCAAAAAATCTTTGAATGCAGTTTTGTTTGCCGTTTGAATTGCAAATTGAGCTAACTTAAGGTTTTAAGGCACTTTCCCTCCAGGGCCCATTCATTATTTCCACACTGTATACCGGGACACCAGTGTTATCGGTAACGACGTAGCGCTACGACCGTAGCTCAGCGGTGAACTTTTTAAGATGACATTAAGCCAAAAGCGTGCTACGGCGTAGCAGATGGTAAAAGTAATTCTTATTAGTAACTATGTAAGCATTTTGAAATGAAATCGGGCTGGCCAAGAGGCTTACTCTGATTGTAATGCCATGGTAGATGCATTAGGTAGGTAGATGACATGGATGGCAGAAGTGGGCTAAACTGACCTTCGAGTTGGTGCGTAAAATGGGTTGCAAGTTGCAAGGCTAGGAGGCCGAGGTGTAGAACGCTGGATAATCAGAAGTGGAATTCTAATTTCCTTTTTGTTTTAATAGTAGGTATAGGTATTTATTGGCTACACGCAATGTATAGAGGGTAATAGCAATACCTATATATCTAGTTAAAAACTTTTTTTTTTCTAAATGTCGTCTGGACATATATTCTCAACGACAGGACGGAAATTTACAATAATATTTCTTCGATCACCAAGCAAACATATATCATCGATAAACAAACCCAAGTACCACTTACTGGCTGGCCAAATCAAGCGAGCCGTTAGGCCAACAATTCTCTTTGCGAGCCTCGCGGGACCTCTCGCCACGACATGCTTACACTACATTGCAATGTAAACACTTTACAGACACGCGAGTTACGAGTCAAAAAGAAATTAATGTAAGCAGCTGTTAAACATTTACACGACCACCATTGGCCGCACTGAGGGGTGTATTTACAATTACGAGTATCTAGTTAGAAACAAACACTATAAGCATAAAATACACAATTACTATAAAAAAATATTACTTACCATGTTTCGTGGGTATACATTGTGAGATTCTGTATTTTGCAGGCATACAGGACCTCACATTATATTTTTATTTTAAACCTATCGGCAATATATTATGTCAAAGTGCTTTTATTTGACACGTACCTACCTAATACGAATCTGGAATAACTAAAACTAAATTATTCTATTAAAAAAAAACCGGCCAAGTGCGAGTCGGACTCGCACACGAAGGGTTCCGTACCATTACGGAAAAAAACAGCAAAAAAATCACGTTTGTTGTATGGGAGCCCCATTTAAATATTTGTATTATTCTGTTTTTAGTATTTGTTGTTATAGCGGCAACAGAAATACATCATCTGTGAAAATTTCAACTGTCAAGCTATCACGGTTCATGAGATACAGCCTGGTGACAGACGGACAGACGGACAGACGGACGGATAGACGGACAGACTGACAGCGGAGTCTTAGTAATAGGGTCCCGTTTTTACCCTTTGGGTACGGAACCCTAATTAAATGAATATTAAATAAAACTCCGTTTAAACTAACTTTTATTTATTTAGCAATATATTTCAAAGGAGTTTCCACAGGGTTAAAAATATATTTATTCAGTAGTAAAGTTTACACGTAAAAGATAAAGAAAAATACAATCACTAAAAAATATCCTAAGAACTAAGAAATATTAGCCTAAAACTATAAATAAAACTAAACCTAAACTATACAAACTAATCGAACAAGCCACCTCGCATCGCTTCCGGCGAAAAGGTGCCCATCACGCTAGCCGCGTTTCCGCGTTGAATCGCGATGGACAACCTCTGCGCTAGGAACGACCCACGACGAAGGAAGGGTTAAAATACGCTATTTTACGAGTAGTTTGGCCCTGATTCATATAAAATATTTAGGCCAAATGATTGTCTTGGGCTCAAATAAATAGAATATAAATTTTAACGCGCTTAGGTTTTTGCCTAGAACCTATACAGCTTGTATGAAATTTCTACATATATTCATTCATTATACGCTTCGCTAGTATGAATTTACATCAAAGGCTTACATGTGTACTGTACACATAAACCGCAAGCTTTGAAACACGACTGAGTTCCTAAATAACAATTATTACACTTGACGAAACACGACATTACTCTTTCGTGGGCCAATCCACAGCGCTATATCAAAGGTCATGTGTAAGTAAGCACCGCACGCTAGGCGCCATTCATGGTGTAGACCAATCAGAGAAGCGGTCGACCCTGAAAATACTTTGCCTGTGAGTATTTTACAAGCGGGGGCCTTGAAAAATGTTCACCATACTCTTTGCAGTAATACATCGCTGCAGGAATTTTATAAAGGTCATTTTATCATTTTTTTTTATGAAATAGGAGGCAAACGAGCAGACGGATCACCTGATGAAAATGAAAAAAAAAAATGAAAATGAAAATTGTTTTATTTCCTTGTAAGCTTAGTCTACAAATTGCCATCAGTGGTTGGGACTTCCTTTTAGGTGAATGTACCTGTATCAGGATGCCCCGCTCCTCTATAAATATAACAGTCTTTTTTATTTAGGAAATATTGATGGTAAGCGATTACCGCCGCCCATGGACACCTGCAACACCAGAGGGGTTGTAAGTGCGTTGCCGGCCTTTAAGATGGGAATACGCTCTTTTCTTGAAGGTTTGAAGGTCATATCGGTCCGGAAAATTAAAATAGATGTTTCAGTTTGCGGCATTTCTTCTGTAGTATTGGGGTTTAACATTACTGCCTACTACGATGTCGCAGGAATTGTTAAAATCATCTTGTTGACCGCCGGATTTGTAAAATTTGATTGAATAATACAGTCGGCTGCAATACTGCACAGAAACTATGCAGCAGTACCGATATAACATACGGATAATGATTGCTCTACAATCATAATGCGAATGTTACTTATCTCAAATTACGGAAAGCGCAGCGATCACACGTGGTTATTTGGCATAGCAACTAGCAGACCAAAAATAATAACCATCCCAGTTATAGGACATACCTACCTATTTTCTTTTTTTTTAACGATGCGAAGTATTATAATAAATAAAATTACAATATTATAAAATGAAAACGAACCTAGTAAACCAGAAAGATAAGATAAGATAATAAGATAAGAGAAGATAAGATAAGAGAAGATGAGATAGTAAGATCAGCGCTGGAAGTCGCCAGCAACATGCTGAGGTGAGACCATTTCGTGGCACTTTTTCTTTTTATTTATGTTCCTCTGTTTTGTATAATTTTCTATTTGTGTGTGCTAACGAATAAATTATATCTATTCTTTTTTATTTTATTCTATTTTTAAACCTAAACTGTATACACTTAGTATATAAAACTTATTTTCTACATTATGTCTAAGACTAAAAGAATATTGATGTAAAAATGTTTTCAGTTTTAACATAAATATACTCTGCGTTGCTTGGAGTTCCACTCAAATACTATAAATTTATCAATTGACAAAATCTGAATGAATGATGGCCGACATTTCATTCATTCTAGTTTTACTCTCCGTGTCCGAAAAATATTTTTAATGTTGTTTAACGATAGTGACTTTAGCCTGAGTTTTGCACTTCTGTGCGTTTATGTTGGCGAATCATTTAAAGCACTTAGTGGCTATTAGGTAATCTGTACTTACCTATTACCAACCTACCAACCTGCTTAGCCAAATTCAAGCATCAATTATATTTTGTGTAATTTGCCTTCAACTGCAAAAAACCTAATACTCTTTGACAAAAGTCGTGTTGACGTTCTGAGTATTGAAAATGCCCAAACAGTTATCCTAAGCGCAGCCACCAAGTTCGTTGAAATGTAATTTCAATAAATAGTTCGGCATGTATTCTCTCAGACATATGTATCCAATAGATTCTATTTCAAGTATGACCAATAAAGACAACCATCTAATTTAATAATAATATGTATACTTTGACTATTTGCATGTAAACTGTTTGTTTTGATGGAGAACTGAAATATTTTTACATAATTTCAGCAATCGAGTTCGTCAAATAGCCTGGCTTCTATCTGTTATTTTTCTTAAGAGCCAACAGGAGTGGTCATTTCTCCATACAAACGTACTCGACTGTTTCCTCCCTGGTTTTTGAAGCTAGAGGAATGATTTTTTTTAACAGAGATTAATATTGTCAATATCTGTGTCGGTGTGTTTTGCTTTTTTTGATATTTTTGTTTTTTAAGGCGCTAGAGCCCTTCAAACATGGCCAAAAATGGCCTCACTGACTATGCCGCAATGAGAGGCGTGGTATTCAAAACTGGTATCAATTAGCCAAAAAATCAAAACAGTCCGACACAGACAATTTCATAATCATTTAGATTTCCAAATTTGGTTACGATTGCTTAAGTTTTGGAGGAGGAAACAGTCGAGTACGAAACCTCGGTTTTTGAGATTTTTACGCAGGATTTTTCGCCTAAGCTGCAGTTGTCCTTATCGCACTAATTTTAGGGGCGGGGTCAAGTTTCTAAATACGTACACGGACAGAAAAGTGATGGGCAATAGTCGACATTGAAAGTCGATAATCTAGTGATGTGATAAGTTATCGATAAACCATAACAAAGTCGCGATTTGCCTCTTAGTAGGCGAAGTAAGTAAAGTGAGTATGCACTTTGGCCTCAGGGGATATCGTTTAACACTATTTATTATTCCTTGGTTCATACAAAGCTGAGCTGACGCACTAGCTACGAGATTAAGTCCTGGCTACCCCCCAAAAAGGGAGGGGAAAAGTCGGCTTCTGCGGTCCAGTTTGCCTCTATTTCTACCTATCTCTTGATATGAGATCAAATTTGGTATAAATTTTGTGTAAATTAGGGACGAATAATTTATTTTAGAAATAATAGTTTCACATTTTCATACACAAATCTGAATATACGAACGAAAAATTAAAACTATATATAATTTTTGGTCACAGATTTGCTCTTTAGAAGCAAATTGTGGTGATTTGCACTAAAAATTAATTACACAATTTAGTTTATTCATTCTTTATAATATTGTGTTGCAACTTCCAGTCCGTACTGGTGTACATAATATTGTCACCCGTTGACCACGAACGCTGTAAAGAGTTCGAAACGTCGGGATGTATTATAAATTCAATATACGCGATATAATCCGTTTTCATAGTTTTATTTCATTATTCATTCTTTATTTAGAAAAGTATCAGTTCTAAGTACGTATTATTATATTGCTTTATATTTTACAATGTTTACTATTATTCAAAAATTTATTTTAAACAAAGTATTAATTTTATTAAAACTTTTGTGACGTGATCTCATGAAATGGGCTCCACGAGGCGAAATACTTTTTACGCCAATTATTTTTTTTTTTTTTTAATTTACAACAAAGACGAAAGTTCGAAAAAAATGTGGTTACTTAATAATTGCCTAACTTGTTGAAAAAATTACTTTACATAATATCAATTTATAACCGTAGTATATTCCATGATATGTTTTAAATACACCATATTATTTCCTAATTTTTAAAAGAATATTTAATACCTTTAAAATAATATCTGTCTGTCTGTCTGTCAATCTGCCTGTCCGTCTGTCACCAGGCTGTATCTCGTGAACCGTGATAGCTAAAAAGTTGCAATATTTACGGATGATGTATTTCTGTTGCCGCTATAACAACAAATACTAAAAACAGAATAAAATATTTTTTTAAGTGGGGCTCCCAAACAACAAACGGGATTTTTTGCCGTTTTTTGCGTAATGGTACGGAACCGACTCGCACTTGGCCGTTTTTTGTTAATAGCTTTGAACTTTTTTTATGTGGGAATAAACGCTTCGAATACATTTTTCTAGACATCATTCTGAATCCAATGAGGTATCATACGTATTTTTAGGAGTTAGTATCTCTATTAGTGGCAGCCGTACAAGCCCAATTTCAAAGAAAAACCGCAAATCGATGTACAGGTTAGCCGTTTGGCACACGCATACTAAGAGGTCAAAACAAAATTTTTGACCCGCAGTTTCTAAAAAAAATCCCTTAGGAGGGGTATGCTGAAACATTTTTTTTGTATGAAAAAAAAAAACATATTTTTTTTCCAAAAACCTATCGTGTGTGGTATCATACGAAAGGGCTTTTTGAGGCGATTCTAAAATTATACCACATCATTACATTTTAGCCATTTTTTTGTAAATTAAAACAAATAGAATTTTCAAAACACACCAAGTTTGGGGTCAAGTTAAAGGGTTAAGTAGAACTGTGTCACTTTGTATTGAAAAAAAAAAACTAAATAAATTTTTTATTGCTTTTTTGGGGTTACATATGAGGATATCACGTATCATTTGTACAAAAAAAATCAGCCATATCGTATCTGGAGGAGCCCAAACTTGGTATGTTTTGAAAATTCTTTTTCTTTCAATTTAAGAAAAAACCGGCCAAGTGCGAATCGGAATCGGGCGCCGAGGGTTCCGTACATTACACAATTTAAACAATGTATTTTTATGTGAAACGTGAGTGAAAGGTAAATTGCGGTTTACGATTTATAACGTATTAAAAAAAAACTACTAACTAGATCTCGTTCAAACCAGTTCTCGGTAAAAGTTGGCAAGGTAATGTACATCATATATTTTTTCAGGTTTATCATTCTCTTATTTTAGAAGTTAGAGGGGGGGTTACACATTTTACCACTTTGGAAGTGTCTCTCGGTCTCGCGCAAACTATTCAGTTTAGAAAAAAAATATATGAGAAACCTCAATATCATTTTTGTAGACCTATCCATAGATACCACACACGTATGGGTTTGATGAAAAAAAAAAATTTTTGGGTTTCAGTTCTAAGTATGGGGAACCCCTAAAAATTTTTTTTTCCTATTTTTGAGTGAAAATCTTAATGCGGTTCACAGAATACATCTACTTACCAAGTTTCAACAGTTCTTATAGTTTCGGAAAGAAGTGGCTGTGACATACGGACGGACGACAGACAGACAGACATGACGAATCCATAAGGGTTCCGTTTTTTGCCATTTGGCTACGGAACCCTAAAAATGGCTAAAATGCAATGATGTGGTATATTTTCAGAATCGCTTCAAAAAGCCCTTTCGTATGATAGATGAGAAGTATACGATAGGTTTAAAAAAAAGTTTTTTTTTATACAAAAAAAGGTTTCAGCACTCCCCTCCTAAGGGAATTTTTTTTAGGAACTGCGGGTCAAAAATTTTGTTTTGACTAGTATATACGTGTACCAAACGGCTAACCTGTACATCGATTTGCGGTTTTTTTATGCGAACAGCTTACACTATTTTTTTCACCACCTTGAACCTTTTGTAGACTAGACTATTGTCCCAAAATATTGGGCGACGACCGGTCGTCTGGCCTAGGAGGTAGTGACCCTGCCTGTGAAGCCGATGGTCCTGGGTTCGATGATATGATATGATGAGCACAGATATTTGTTCCTGAGTCATGGGTGTTTTCTATTTGTATTTAAGTATTTATATATTATGTATATCGTTGTCTGAGTACCCATAACACAAGCCTCCTTGGGCTTACCGTGGGACTTAGTCAATCTGTGTAAGAATGTCCTATAATATTGATTTAATATTTATTATTATTTATTTATTTATTGGGTTTCATATTTATTCCGATCAGAATTAGGAGCTCTTCAATTTATACCTATTTTTATCAAAATCTGACACATAAATAAAAAAACGGACCATCAATAAAACTGTATAATTACATCAAAGTAAGAAATATCACATGTCACATGTTTCTTTATTATGATAATTTTATCTAACCTGAGGCTTTCTTTTTTTCTATTCAACGGAGCCGGAGAGCGGAAAATTTGTTTTTCAAGACGCTTGCTCGAAAAGATCTTATTTCATGCAGGTGTACTGAAGGGAAAAGGCGTATATTGTTCCCGCGGGAGTTATAGCTTTCTTTTTTAATTAGGTATGTCACTAATTCATACGAACCAAGTAAGTTATAAGTAAAATACTTTGTTTAAAATCAAGGTATAAGGGAGTTTTACTTTTAAAATACTCACGACTATAATTTAATATTTTTGTTTATCATATTTAAAAATATTTAATTGGATTAATTTAACAGCCGTTATCTTGTATGTTTTTATACAACAATGTTTTCTTGTATGTCCATGTTATGTTATGTTTTTTTACTATTCTGTAACTCGAAATGTTAATTAGATTGCAGGTTGTAGAAGGATATTGAATTTAGTTACTAAAAACGCGAGCGGCGTGAGGCCGGCGAGGAGCGCAAATAACGTGCGCGTCGGTGTGCGTGCACCACACACACTGGGATAGTCCCTCGGTACGCGGTACCGCCCCCGTCAGCGCGACGACGATATTCTCTTTCAAATCTCAAAATTGAGTTTGGTCTCGGCTCCTGTTGGCTCTTAAGGTACATTTTTAATATCGATTGAAATAACGATAGTTGGTAACAACTACGGTCTCCAGGGCCTCGTCTGCTATATATTTAGCAGTGTGAATACTTATGTAGCTTCGTTGTTACTTTTCACGGTGCAATTTGCCCGTGAGTACGTAGGTATTGGGTTAAGTGATGGTAAGTTGGAGGGTAATGCGGCAATCTGGAGTCCACACGAGTCAAAATATAGGTTAATGTTGGAACGCATCCAAAATAAATTTATTAGATTTATATATTTAAAATTATACGGAGGGTACCCTTTTTATCCGTTAAAGTATCCTACGTTGTTCGTGTTAGGAATGGTAGGATACAATAAACTAGAAGTTAGAAGGGAGCTGGGGCTAGCTTCAAATATATTTAAGTTGGTGCGGGGCAAGTTGTGCAACCCTGCAGAGGTGCGTTTGAACGTACCAGATCGGTATGTGTGGCGGCGGCGGCGGCCGAGCCGCTCGCTCGAACGCAACTCCTTCGCCAGGCCCCCTTTACGCGCGCAATTCGGACCCTTAATAGAGTAGCGATCGAGTTAGATTTGTTCTCTTGTTCTCTGAACGAATTCACAAGGGCTACGCTTTACGTATTGTGCTACTGTAATCTGTAAGCTAATGTATTGTACCTATTTTTTGTGTCAATTTCCATACTGTCGAATTAGGATTTCCTGTAATTGATGGTTGTGTGTATGTAAATAAAAAAATAAATAAAAAAAGTGAGTTACGCTTTTAACTGTTAATTATTTAATATGCGCTGTTTCCAGTCCTGGCATGATTCGAGCTACACGGCAGTGTCTGTCTCGTTTATATCGTGTTCACGGACTGTGTGTTGTAACAACAAAGCTACATAAGTACCATGGAAAGGCCGACCTTTAAACGAAGGAATAAATACAGCGCGAGCGTGGGAGCGTTCCCCATGGGATCGGAACGCTAACCTCGCACGAGGACTGAAAATTCATTCCGAAAATTATTTATAAATAATGATTTTGTATTTAATATGGCCCTTGTGAGTTCGTGGCACAATTTTTTGTTTATATATGTAGCCTCCGTGTTGAATGTCGTTCGTTATTGAACTTGCCACTGGCTGGCTTGCTTGACCATTTTCCCGAAACAATTTTAGGGAGATGACACTGCAGTGGCAAACTTTGTTTGGCTAGAAAATATTTTTTCTCAAACATGCTATGTAATATTGATATTACGTTCTTTATATTAGGCTGGGAAGTATCACGTTTCAGGCGCGGCTAGACGAGAGGTTTGTAATGAAATTTCATACAAAGTAGCAGGCCTAGGCCGGGAAGTGGCTTTTTTAAAATTTCTATTTTACATATAATTGTGACACAGCATCATGGAATTCAGCCATTAAAAAAAACTATAAGCAATATTTGCCTTTTGGTTCGTTTATGATATTCTGCCAATACGCCTATTAAAAAAAAACAATTTTTTTTTAACCTGACGGGCTCTATGGCACTAAGGCCATTAGAGCGGTAGGACTGTGTAGGGGGATGGTAGCCTGGGGAAAATCCAGGACCCTTCCGCATCACACGAGACGGTTTTGTTACGCTGGAATACTCCTAAAGAGTTATGAAAAAAAAATGTATATATGGATAAATGATTTTTATTTTTAGTTTTTATTTTTACTAATTTTAAAATCCATATGACTGAACCATGTTCTTTCACTGATATGTCTTAAAATTGGTAAATATCAAACGGGTGTCGCAATCTACACTAGTATAGGCCAAAGGTATGGGGCCATCTATTCGAGCATAATTTTTTCTTGATTTTCCGAGGTACGTGTTTACTACTTATCTACATTTCTTTGGTAAAATACAAAAGCGTCGTCGCCGTCCCTAGTTAGTACGTGGTGGTCTGAATAATTTACCGATTGGTGCTTATTATAAGTGACAAACTTATCGATCCTTTACGAAATACGAAAAGGAAATTGGACTAAGCTATTTTAAATGACTAGCGGGTATTTTTATCATAATTATGTTTTATTAATAAAAACCTGTCAGCTTTTTAAAATGTGTGTTTTTGCAGCATCCAAATAAACGTTTTATCTATCTATCTAACTGGTCAATAATTATGCGAATAACCTCATATTAGACACAAAATAAATCAATTTCAATTTCAATTTCAATTATTTATTCATAAAATTTAACATTTTATCCGTCAGTCGGTATACAATTACACATAACATTAAATATTAAATATACATTAAACAATGATCACAATTTTGGCAATCAATTATCACATAAAGTTATCAATCATTATAAAGTTAGTTAAATTGATGTTGATTAAGGATAACTTTCCGGAAGCTAATCATGCGCTGTAATAGACTTACAAAACGGGCCACATTACCGCATATCTCTCTTTTACGCCGTTTCCGAATATTAACTTTATTTTAAGCCCCCGCTGGGTTATTATTATTTTCAATTAATAGATTCAGAGAAAAATGTATGTAAAGAAAGTGTTAAACAAAATTACAGCCCTTATTAAACAGGTCAGGTCTTTTGTCATCTCTATACCTAGTTTCAAGTCTGCTTACAAGCTCTATGACATCCTTTACCTTATTAAAAAAAACTATTATATTTGACTAATGGGAGAAAGACCATCTTTCGCAAAGCCTTATTTCGCACAGATGCTTAAAATCTAATCTCTAATCCAATTCTCATCTCCAAACTTCCCTATTCTGAACTGAACACTATATCGAATCAGTGGCAATTTCGCAGTAATTCTGCGGAAGAACGGCCGCCATTGACAAATGACTAGCGGCCATTCGGCTGAGCTACGTCAAAACCACGATTATACGACTTGCGCCCAGACCCTTATGGCACTGCCAAAAGGTCTACTCTCGCTTGATTACTGGTATATGTCGTGATATATATCGATTGCCGTCACAACTTGATTAAAAACCACCCTCTCATATTTTTAGAGGTGTGCTTGAATTAAATGCGTTTGAAAAATAACTTTACGAAAAGAGCTCAGTTATTTCTGGTGATTTAAATTTCAGTTAAGAGCTAAATTTGCTCTCAAAACGCTATTCGAACCCAGAAATAACATATTTACTTTTGGGCACATGGGCAGTATGGGCACGTCCGGACGTAAGCGTGTTATATGTAATGTTACTTAGTTGAACATACCACCTTGAAGATATCAATCAAATTACGCTTTTGGAGATAAACGTATAGATATTGGTAAATAACCAGGACCAGTGCTAAGATCGGGCTAAGATTTTATAAACCTAAATACCGCTCCTGCCGGTGTTAACTAGAAGTTTACTGTTAATTTTGTGGGTGCTCAAAAGATAACATTTAACTTTTTACGCTGATGATTCGTAAAACTCATCCGAGTTGACTTAAAGTTTCATCAAAAGATTGATCCAAAAAACTAGATCAGAAAAAAAAGTGAAAAAAAAAGGTTTATAAAAGCATGCAGGTAATTTTTAAATGAATGCTTTTTTGTCTTTCTTTCTGATAAAAGAAGTAAACATTTAATGATCTATGCCAGCTACTTACTAGTTTGTGATTTGGTGATTAATTTTATTTGTTTACTTTTGATTAATATCGCTGTTACTCTTATTTTTAAAATAAATTTTCATGTGTGAGAGAAAGGGACTTACTGAAACTGATTAAAGCACAAATAATAATATTTAATTTGTTATCATCTTAGGCTATTTCTGTAAGAGTAAACAAACAGCTTGGAAATAAAACGCGCTAAATCCGTATCAAAATACGTTAGCGTATATTAGTTTGAAGAGTTTGCTCGGCAATTAGAAGGTGACGACAAACACGGTGCGGCTGAAGCTGAGTAAATACCGCCGAATGGGAATTATACCCGACCACGGATCACGAACACACTAGATGAAAAATGTAAGACTTTCAGTGGCCATGCAAAAAAAATCCCATCATAATTTCTGTACTTAGTAAGAGCGCGTGACGGTTGATTTCAGTTGCATCCACGTTTTTAGGGTTCCGTACCCAAAGGGTAAAAACGGGAGCCTATTACTAAGACTCCTCTGTCCGTCTGTCTGTCACCAGGCTGCATCTCATCAACCGTGATAGCTAGGCAGTTGAAATTTTCACAGATGATGTATTTCTGTTGCCGCTATAACAACAAATACTAAAAAGTACGGAACCCTCGGTGGGCGAGTCCGACTCGCACTTGTCCGGTTTTTTTAGCATACGGCCCGCCTGATAGTAAGGTAGGTAAGTATGGACGCCTGCAACTCTAGAGGTGTTACATGCGCGTTGCCGACCTTTTAAAAACCTGTACACTCCTTTTTTGAAGAACCCCATACTGTTAGACCCTCGGTAAAACCTCGGATCCTCTTAAACCGCACAGTACGCGACCATCTAGGTTCTGGGGTGTGAGGATGACTGCCGACGGCGAGTGATATTACTAATATATCCAGCTGCAAAAGTCCATATTAGCCACTTTATGAATAAATTCCATTTATTATGTGTCCACGCAATTTTGCAATTCGTTGTACCTACGCTCTTGTGGCCATCAATAATTCCAGAAAATTCATATGGGGATGTTAGCAAAACACCATGTTAAACAAAAATGAATGTTGCGGTTAGGTACCTATTGGTATAAAGCGGTTGTGAGGAGTGGTCACGCGCGCGATTTAGTAAAAGGCTCGTAACCCGGGTCTATTGGGAGTAGTCCAAAGAAACTGCCCATGCTCTCGACACCGTATACTTTCATTAATTCCATGCCTGGAGTCCTATTTGAATATGACTTGATAAGCACGAGCGTACGCATTACGAGTATTGTCAAGCCAATAAAATCATATAGTCATTTAAAAAATATATATTTGACCTCAAGAGACCGTAGTCAAGATAAAAATATTTAACCCACAAACGCCAATCGAAAAACAAGTGTCGATACGAATGATGTCATGTTATCATTTCTACCTATATAAATAAAATATTGTTACTGACTAGGTTCCTTGAACTGCACACGGAGTCTATCTCAGACGAGTCAGAAATTAGTATAATATCATATCCGATTAGGTGTCGTTGTTGCGTAACAATTACGAGTAAATATCCAATCTACTCTGGTTCACTTGAGGAGTCGTTAGTCGAGGTACGTTACGTACGTACACACCGTTACTCGAATTATATTATGCAAATTCTATTTTTGCAAATATTTATAGTACCCACCCACTATCTCCATAGCTTGAGAAATACATATAAGCGGATTGCATTGATTACCTAACTTAGTGGAAAATTCTGCACGTTTTGTTATATATACTTGTATATAACAAAACGTATATGTGCAGTCGCCGCAGCCGGCCGTATCGCTAGCGGCTTGCGACTCGCCCGCAACGCATTTAACTTAGGATTAGTTACGTACTCATACGTGTTTGTATAGAAACTACTGCTGTTACTTACTATTTTAACTCTTAATACCACCCGGAGAACTTGATGTTTCTACGCGTGTCCTAGGTTGTTTTCAAGTTATACTCCATTGTAATCATTCTCATTGTAAGCTAAAGAGTAGACCTTCCTGTACTTGCCATATATTTGAGTTGGTTTATGATGACAGATATATCAAACGTTTGCTGAAACTAGGTATGAGGAGATACACAAACACATGTTATAATTCACAATATTGCAACTTTAAAATATGTAGGCGTTGCATGTTGAGAGCACTAAATAGTAGGCAGGAAAAAATGATTTGTTTAGGATAAATATGAAAACTTAATAAAGCTTTATTTATACGCGCACACACAAAAATCTTGTAAACTAAGTAACAATTTTGGAAACGTTCATACGTCATAGGTAATTATATAAATCGGCGTATCAGTCACATTACATCGCTGCATGGGAATACTAAAGGAATTTACACGACGAAAATGTTGCCTCGGGCAACCATTGTTATTTATGAATAAATAACGTGTTACCCAACGATTCATGGCTGGTTTGTGCAAAATATACGTGTAATTTTTCAGCAAAAACATTTTTCAATGGCTCCCTGTTGACTTTTGACTGTAGATGCGTTTCGTGATTGTGGCAGATTCGCCGGAGAGATGATTCCTATATACAGCAGCCTATGTTGCTCCAGTGACCTCTCTTTGTTATGAAACTCACACAGATGTTTATTGTAATCAACAATAACTGTTTTTAGGGTTTCGTACCCACAGGGTATAAACGGGACCCTATTACTAAGACTCCTCTGTCCGTCTGTCTGTCACCAGGCTGTGTATCTCATGAACCGTGATAGCTCTGCTAGACAGTTGAAATTTTCACAGATGATGTATTTTTGTTGCCGCTATAACAACAAATACTAAAAAGTACGGAACCCTCGGTGGGCGAGTCTGACTCGCACTTGTTCCGGTTTTTAATCAAAAGGCATTCCTATGAAGTGAAGGTTATGTTGAGCGTACCTACTGGATAAGACATGGTACAATAGTTTGATAAATACATACTTACATGCATAAAAACATCCATATATGTTATGATGACGTTAAGGACGGTCTTGTCCACTGAAATTATTCTAAGTTTTTCTCATAATATTCGTATCCATGTCATACAAATATATTCACTCACTGGAATTACAAAACCCAGGATCACTACTCTTAAAATACTTAGTATTTTGAGTGGCTTACTATACTAACATAGTATTTGACAGGCTGGGAAGAATACGATGAAATTATTACGTAATATTTATAAAAAAAAATTTTGAAAAAAAAAAAAAATCGATTCATTGCAAACTAAATTATTGTGCGCCTTTCTATTGGTGAGATGATTAATTTTCCTATTAAATAATAAAACATGGTTCATTGAAACATCAATTCGATTGCATTTTTCCCAAAAACTAAATATATTATCATCCGGTTAGGCCTATAATACAATAGAGAAATGTTGAAACTTCAAGTTAAAATGAGTTTTAGAAGAGCGATTTAATATTGGAAACAAGCTCGTACAAATATAGTGCTCCTACGGACAGATTGCTTTTCTTTCATCGGGAAAACGCTCCCAGCGTTGCTCACGCGTGGCGTGTCGGGGCGGGCGGGGGCATTTAAGTGTCTTTACGATTATGTAGAGCGTGGCAGTTGTGGGAGTTTATTGACTGGATTTGTCTGACTGACGATTGTATATGACAATATATATTAGTCCATAGTGTTATGCTTTTCAGAACTGGATGCTTCATGTTAGAGCGCTTATCCAGTCTTGTAGTTTTTATATTTTTAATTTATGTTGTATTATTTAGTGTTACCGTCAACCGGGGTGAATAGGGACGGCTGGGATGAATAGGGACAAAACTTAAATTGTGATTTACCTGACAATTTCTCAAAACATACCCACAGAAATCGTATCATACAAAATCTACTATTTTTCTCATTCAAATAATACAATTTGTGTATTTTGTAAACGTATCTAAGAACAAATTAAATTACTTTCTATGAAAATATTTTAATTTGTGTTTTTCGAGTACACACTACTATTTATTTTATTTCGGTTTATTAGCTAAACGTAATAAAACATCACATATCATCATCACTAACAAAAAGGGAGTATCGATCTATATATTTATCAATCCTTTTGCGATATATATTATTTACTTTGATTATATTTTTATATATTTATTTAATCTTTATTGCACAAAAGAAAATACAATCGTACAAAAGGCGGACTTAATGCTATGAGGCATTCTCTACCAGTCAACCATCGGGCAAAGCAGAGAATTTGTAGGCGGTGCAACATAGTGATTACATATATACAAGTATAGTTAAATAATGCATAGGCATAGACATACATACATATATCTGTATATATAATATTCATATAAATACATACAATGTACATACATACAAATACCTAAGATATCAGATGAAACTTTCAAAACAGAAACACTAAGAATTCATCGTTCTGCCAGCAAAGTACTCACGTAAGGATTTTTTATAGTGTCGTCATGATACCTATTATTAAGGCGTGTCTTGGATAAAGATACCGCACGTGTAATTCCGTTAAAATGAAGGGACACCTTTATAGTGTTGACCTAGATGATAAATACAAAAATACTAGACTTAACTGAAAACCTAGATCCCATTGATACAACACATGTTACCACACCTGCCGTTTTAAACTGGTTGTACAGACCGTCGCAAATAGTAGGTAATTATACCTATTTTTATTATCACAGAAGTCAATGTTTATTTACACCGTACCTGTGTATGCATCTTAATAATTTATTTTAACTTTATCACTGCTTCATCATCCGCATTGATATCTCGTTTTAGTACTGCATTTAATACTCATTCAGTTTTGTGATTAGTCAAGCGGTGTGCATAAGTAATAAACTATAATATATTGTTCCGACAATTCAGTAGTATTTGCTCGGAATTGAATTGAATTAACTATGTATAAAAAAACTATTTACTTCATATAGGACAAAATTATATTTATTAACTTAGCCCTACTTAATCTTATATTTTTAAAATTATATGAACTAAGGGATATGGGGATTCAACCCCTGTTCAAATTATTGAATTACAATTGACTACTAATAATATGTACTTAGCTAAATGTTGAATGTTACTGAATACTATAAAATATTACTTCCATGACAACTTCGTTCAAAATATAGAGTCAATTAATAAATGGCAAAAGATTAAACGTTAAAAGTTTTCCCTGTATACATATACGTATTTTATGCCAATTTTATGCCATTATTTATGCAATTTTCTGAAAATTACTGTTAGTTATAAAGTCCGTCTTTTAAATAACCTTTTTCAACATCATTCCATGTCACCCGTGAACTGATAAATATTTATTACGGCGTTATTCGACCAATGCTTATAAGATATCACAGCGATACAATACCGATCTGTCAGTGTCAAAAGTGACGTTTTTGATTGAAGCAATGTCATTTTTGATACTGACAGATTGGTATCGTATCGCTGTGACACCTTATAAGCGAATGACACCTTATTAGACTTATATTGACCGGGATATGGACCGTGATTACCTTTTGTATTGTTTTTGAGCTCTCGATATTTCGACGCAGTTACATGCATCCAGTGTTGGCCGTAATTGTTAATTTTAATTAACCATTGATCAATTTTATTAACCATTAGTTCCGCCATTAACCAATTGCATTAAAGTTAATTCGGATTAAAGTTAATTCGGATTAAATTTTTGAGACGTTAATGGCCATTGAAGTTAATTCGGATTAACTTTAATTCGGATTAACTTCAATGGGCATGAAAGTCAAATAATTAATCCGAATTACTCTCAATTTGGATTAACGTCTAATAAAATTACATTCGTGATATTTTAAAATGAGAGAGCAAAATGACCCTGACTGAACCCTGGCAGTAGTAGCAGTACCTACCTACTACCTAGTAGAATTCTGGTTTGGTGCAACACAGACATACGCGGTTTTGGTCATTTAAATCGTCTTGATGAGCACTTCGGAGAGCCGTACCCATGATAGAGCTGATGCTGAACCCTGGCAGTACCTAATGGATCTAAGGTTTGGTGCAACATAGGCACAGGCTGTTTTAGTCATCCGACTCGTCTTGATGAGCACTTCGGAGAGCCATAACCATGATAGAGCTGATGCTGAACCCTGGCAGTACCTAATGGATCTAAGGTTTGGTGCAACATAGGCACAGGCTGTTTTAGTCATCCGACTCGTCTTGATGAGCACTTCGGAGAGCCATACCCATGATAGAGCTGATGCTGAACCCTGGCAGTACCTAATGGATCTAAGGTTTGGTGCAACATAGGCACACGCTGTTTTAGTCATCCGACTCGTCTTGATGAGCACTTATGAGAGCAGTACCCATAATGGAGCTGATGCTGAACCCTGGCAGTACCTAGCGGAACTAAGGTTTGGTGCAACGTAGGCACACGCTGTTTTAGTCATCCGACTCGTCTTGATGAGCACTTAGGAGAGCAGTACCCATGATAGAGCTGATGCTGAACCCTGGCAGTACCTAGTGGATCTAAGGTTTGGTGCATCATAGGGACACGCTGTTTTAGTCACCCGACTCGTCTTGATAAGCACTTAGGAGAGCGGTACCCATGATAGAGCTGATGCTGAACCCTGGCAGTACCTAGTGGATCTAAGGTTTGGTGCAATATAGGCACACGCTGTTTTAGTCACCCGACTCGTCTTGATGAGCACTTAGGAGAGCGGTACCCATGATAGAGCTGATGCTGAACCCTGGCAGTACCTAGTGGATCTAAGGTTTGGTGCAACATAGGCACACGCTGTTTTAGTCACCCGACTCGTCTTGATGAGCACTTAGGAGAGCAGTACCCATGATAGAGCTGATGCTGAACCCTGGCAGTACCTAGTGGATCTAAGGTTTGGTGCAACATAGGCACACGCTGTTTTAGTCACCCGACTCGTCTTGATGAGCACTTAGGAGAGCAGTACCCATGATAGAGCTGATGCTGAACCCTGGCAGTACCTAGTGGATCTAAGGTTTGGTGCAACATAGGCACACGCTGTTTTAGTCACCCGACTCGTCTTGATGAGCACTTAGGAGAGCAGTACCCATAATGGAGCTGATGCTGAACCCTGGCAGTACCTCGCGGAACTAAGGTTTGGTGCAACATAGGCACACGCTGTTTTAGTCATCCGATTCGTCTTGATGAGCACTTAGGAGAGCAGTACCCATGATAGAGCTGATGCTGAACCCTGGAACTACCTAGTGGATCTAAGGTTTGGTGCAACATAGGCACACGCTGTTTTAGTCACCTGACTCGTCTTGATGAGCACTTAGGAGAGCAGTACCCATAATGGAGCTGATGCTGAACCCTGGCAGTACCTAGCGGAACTAAGGTTTGGTGCAACATAGGCACACGCTGTTTTAGTCATCCGACTCGTCTTGATGAGCACTTAGGAGTGCAGTACCCATGATAGAGCTGATGCTGAACCCTGGCAGTACCTAATGGATCTAAGGTTTGGTGCAACATAGGCACACGCTGTTTTAGTCATCCGACTCGTCTTGATGAGCACTTAGGAGAGCAGTACCCATGATAGAGCTGATGCTGAACCCTGGCAGTACCTAATGGATCTAAGGTTTGGTGCAACATAGGCACACGCTGTTTTAGTCATCCGACTCGTCTTGATGAGCACTTATGAGAGCAGTACCCATAATGGAGCTGATGCTGAACCCTGGCAGTACCTAGCGGAACTAAGGTTTGGTGCAACGTAGGCACACGCTGTTTTAGTCATCCGACTCGTCTTGATGAGCACTTAGGAGAGCAGTACCCATGATAGAGCTGATGCTGAACCCTGGCAGTACCTAGTGGATCTAAGGTTTGGTGCAATATAGGCACACGCTGTTTTAGTCACCCGACTCGTCTTGATGAGCACTTCGGAGAGCCATACCCATGATAGAGCTGATGCTGAACCCTGGCAGTACCTAATGGATCTAAGGTTTGGTGCAACATAGGCACACGCTGTTTTAGTCATCCGACTCGTCTTGATGAGCACTTAGGAGAGCAGTACCCATGATAGAGCTGATGCTGAACCCTGGCAGTACCTAATGGATCTAAGGTTTGGTGCGACATAGGCACACGCTGTTTTAGTCATCCGACTCGTCTTGATGAGCACTTATGAGAGCAGTACCCATAATGGAGCTGATGCTGAACCCTGGCAGTACCTAGCGGAACTAAGGTTTGGTGCAACGTAGGCACACGCTGTTTTAGTCATCCGACTCGTCTTGATGAGCACTTAGGAGAGCAGTACCCATGATAGAGCTGATGCTGAACCCTGGCAGTACCTAGTGGATCTAAGGTTTGGTGCATCATAGGGACACGCTGTTTTAGTCACCCGACTCGTCTTGATAAGCACTTAGGAGAGCGGTACCCATGATAGAGCTGATGCTGAACCCTGGCAGTACCTAGTGGATCTAGGGTTTGGTGCAACATAGGCACACGCTGTTTTAGTCACCCGACTCGTCTTGATGAGCACTTAGGAGAGCAGTACCCATAATGGAGCTGATGCTGAACCCTGGCAGTACATAGTGGATCTAAGGTTTGGTGCAACATAGGCACGCGCTGTTTAGGTCATCCGACTCGTCTTGATGAGCACTTAGAAGAGCAGTACCCATGATAGAGCTGATGCTGAACCCTGGCAGTACCTAGTGGGTCTAAGGTTTGGTGCAACATAGGCACACGCTGTTTTAGTCATCCGACTCGTCTTGATGAGCACTTAGGAGAGCAGTACCCATGATAGAGCTGATGCTGAACCCTGGCAGTACCTAATGGATCTAAGGTTTGGTGCAACATAGGCACACGCTGTTTTAGTCATCCGACTCGTCTTGATGAGCACTTAGGAGAGCAGTACCCATGATAGAGCTGATGCTGAACCCTGGCAGTACCTAATGGATCTAAGGTTTGGTGCGACATAGGCACACGCTGTTTTAGTCATCCGACTCGTCTTGATGAGCACTTATGAGAGCAGTACCCATAATGGAGCTGATGCTGAACCCTGGCAGTACCTAGCGGAACTAAGGTTTGGTGCAACGTAGGCACACGCTGTTTTAGTCATCCGACTCGTCTTGATGAGCACTTATGAGAGCAGTACCCATAATGGAGCTGATGCTGAACCCTGGCAGTACCTAGCGGAACTAAGGTTTGGTGCAACGTAGGCACACGCTGTTTTAGTCATCCGACTCGTCTTGATGAGCACTTAGGAGAGCAGTACCCATGATAGAGCTGATGCTGAACCCTGGCAGTACCTAGTGGATCTAAGGTTTGGTGCATCATAGGGACACGCTGTTTTAGTCACCCGACTCGTCTTGATAAGCACTTAGGAGAGCGGTACCCATGATAGAGCTGATGCTGAACCCTGGCAGTACCTAGTGGATCTAGGGTTTGGTGCAACATAGGCACACGCTGTTTTAGTCACCCGACTCGTCTTGATGAGCACTTAGGAGAGCAGTACCCATAATGGAGCTGATGCTGAACCCTGGCAGTACATAGTGGATCTAAGGTTTGGTGCAACATAGGCACGCGCTGTTTAGGTCATCCGACTCGTCTTGATGAGCACTTAGAAGAGCAGTACCCATGATAGAGCTGATGCTGAACCCTGGCAGTACCTAGTGGGTCTAAGGTTTGGTGCAACATAGGCACACGCTGTTTTAGTCATCCGACTCGTCTTGATGAGCACTTAGGAGAGCAGTACCCATGATAGAGCTGATGCTGAACCCTGGCAGTACCTAATGGATCTAAGGTTTGGTGCAACATAGGCACACGCTGTTTTAGTCATCCGACTCGTCTTGATGAGCACTTAGGAGAGCAGTACCCATGATAGAGCTGATGCTGAACCCTGGCAGTACCTAATGGATCTAAGGTTTGGTGCGACATAGGCACACGCTGTTTTAGTCATCCGACTCGTCTTGATGAGCACTTATGAGAGCAGTACCCATAATGGAGCTGATGCTGAACCCTGGCAGTACCTAGCGGAACTAAGGTTTGGTGCAACGTAGGCACACGCTGTTTTAGTCATCCGACTCGTCTTGATGAGCACTTAGGAGAGCAGTACCCATGATAGAGCTGATGCTGAACCCTGGCAGTACCTAGTGGATCTAAGGTTTGGTGCATCATAGGGACACGCTGTTTTAGTCACCCGACTCGTCTTGATAAGCACTTAGGAGAGCGGTACCCATGATAGAGCTGATGCTGAACCCTGGCAGTACCTAGTGGATCTAGGGTTTGGTGCAACATAGGCACACGCTGTTTTAGTCATCCGACTCGTCTTGATGAGCACTTAGGAGAGCAGTACCCATGATAGAGCTGATGCTGAACCCTGGCAGTACCTAGTGGATCTAAGGTTTGGTGCATCATAGGCACGCGCTGTTTTGGTCATCCGACTCGTCTTGATGAGCACTTAGGAGAGCAGTACCCATGATAGAGCTGATGCTGAACCCTGGCAATACCTAGTGGATCTAAGGTAGGTGGTAAGGCTCTATCATGGGTACCGCTCTCCTAAGTGCTCATCAAGACGAGTCGGATGACCTAAAACAGCGTGTGCCTATGTTGCACCAAACCTTAGTTCCGCTAGGTACTGCCAGGGTTCAGCATCAGCTCCATTATGGGTACTGCTCTCCTAAGTGCTCATCAAGACGAGTCGGGTGACTAAAACAGCGTGTGCCTATGTTGTACCAAACCTTAGATCCACTAGGTACTGCCAGGGTTCAGCATCAGCTCTATCATGGGTACTGCTCTCCTAAGTGCTCATCAAGACGAGTCGGATGACTAAAACAGCGTGTGCCTATGTTGCACCAAACCCTGGATCCACTAGGTACTGCCAGGGTTCAGCATCAGCTCTATCATGGGTACTGCACTCCTAAGTGCTCATCAAGACGAGTCGGATGACTAAAACAGCGTGTGCCTATGTTGCACCAAACCCTAGATCCACTAGGTACTGCCAGGGTTCAGCATCAGCTCTATCATGGGTACTGCTCTACTAAGTGCTCATCAAGACGAGTCGGGTGACTAAAACAGCGTGTGCCTATGTTGCACCAAACCTTAGATCCACTAGGTACTGCCAGGGTTCAGCATCAGCTCTATCATGGGTACTGCTCTCCTAAGTGCTCATCAAGACGAGTCGGATGACTAAAACAGCGTGTGCCTATGTTGCACCAAACCTTAGACCCACTAGGTACTGCCAGGGTTCAGCATCAGCTCTATCATGGGTACTGCTCTTCTAAGTGCTCATCAAGACGAGTCGGATGACTAAAACAGCGTGTGCCTATGTTGCACTAATCCTTAGTTCCGCTAGGTACTGCCAGGGTTCAGCATCAGCTCTATTATGGGTACTGCTCTCCTAAGTGCTCATCAAGACGAGTCGGGTGACTAAAACAGCGTGTGCCTATGTTGCACCAAACCTTAGATCCACTAGGTAGTGCCAGGGTTCAGCATCAGCTCTATCATGGGTACTGCTCTCCTAAGTGCTCATCAAGACGAGTCGGATGACTAAAACAGCGTGTGCCTATGTTGCACCAAACCTTAGTTCCACTAGGTACTGCCAGGGTTCAGCATCAGCTCCATTATGGGTACTGCTCTCCTAAGTGCTCATCAAGACGAGTCGGGTTAAAACAGCGTGTGCCTATGTTGTACCAAACCTTAGATCCACTAGGTACTGCCAGGGTTCAGCATCAGCTCTATCGTGGGTACTGCTCTCCTAAGTGCTCATCAAGACGAGTCGGATGACTAAAACAGCGTGTGCCTATGTTGCACCAAACCCTGGATCCACTAGGTACTGCCAGGGTTCAGCATCAGCTCTATCATGGGTACTGCACTCCTAAGTGCTCATCAAGACGAGTCGGATGACTAAAACAGCGTGTGCCTATGTTGCACCAAACCCTAGATCCACTAGGTACTGCCAGGGTTCAGCATCAGCTCTATCATGGTTACTGCTCTTCTAAGTGCTCCTCAAGACGAGTCGGATGACCAAAACAGCGCGTGCCTATGTTGCACCAAACCTTACTTCCACTATGTACTGCCAGGGTTCAGCATCAGCTCTATCATGGGTACCGCTCTACTAAGTGCTCATCAAGACGAGTCAGATGACCAAAACAGCGCGTGCCTATGTTGCACCAAACCTTAGATCCACTAGGTACTGCCAGGGTTCAGCATCAGCTCTATCGTGGGTACCGCTCTCCTAAGTGCTCATCAAGACGAGTCAGATGACCAAAACAGCGTGTGCCTATGTTGCACCAAACCTTAGATCCATTAGGTACTGCCAGGGTTCAGCATCAGCTCTATCGTGGGTACGGCTCTCCGAAGTGCTCATCAAGACGATTTAAATGACCAAAACCGCGTATGTCTGTGTTGCACCAAACCAGAATTCTACTAGGTAGTAGGTAGGTACTGCTACTACTGCCAGGGTTCAGTCAGGGTCATTTTGCTGTCTCATTTTAAAATATCACGAATGTAATTTTATTAGACGTTGATGCAATTGAGAGTAATTCTAATAAATTTTTAGAAACTTTAATGGCCATTGAAGTTAATCCGAATTAAAGTTAATCCGAATTAACTTCAATGGCCATTAACGTCTCAAAAATTTAATCCGAATTAACTTTAATCCGAATTAACTTTAATCCGAATTAAATGGCTAATGGTTAATGGCCATTAACCTTTTTAATTGTTAATTTTTAATGGTTAATGGCATTAGCGTTCGGCCAACACTGCATGCATCTAATAAGTCAATATAAGTCTAGTGAAACTAACCGCGAATTATTCAAAACTTATAAGCATTGTTCGAATACGGCCGTTAGTCAAATCAAAACTCAGATCTGACTGAATCCCACATTAGGATTTTAGGTCTTTAATGAATTCAGCAGCGCATTGCCTCCTTAATGAGGTCGTAGCCGAGGGTCGTAGTTAATGACTGTGTGTACTTCGTATCGATGACTCTCAACTGCGCTCGCCGTTCGCTTCCGTCATCATTATTCTTTTTTTTTTTTCAAGATCCGGGGCTTGGAGGATCCGATGCGCTATTCTATTAGAAATGTTTCATTATCTACGAAATAATATATTGCCGTTGAAGCTTTTGGGGGTATAATAAAGGTGCTGTGTACGTTGAATAAAAATATTTTTTTTTAGCAAAATTTATAAATTTTACGGTTAATGAAATCGATTTCTTTTCCATTTAATACCTTTTCACAGCTTTGATATTGATTGTCACTGTGACATGGTACATAAATCAAATATCTTGACTGGTACTTAGTTGATCAAAAATATAATGTAATTAGCAGGATGTATATATGTATCTATATATATCTAGTATAGTAATATATGATGATGTATAGTAATTCCTCCTTGATTATCTAGGACAAGGTCGACATGTTTAATATTGGTCCTCGATGTTTATTTATTTAAACCTAACTTACCTATATGAACGTCTTCACTTGTGCTTTTCTTAGTGATAATGTATTGCATAGTATTATAATAAGAATTGTTAACAAACAATTTGTTTTATTGTTTCAGGTAAGTCTCGATTCAACTTCTGCACTTCCTGCAGTTAACAAACGTGACAATTCGCCAGCCCCATAGCCTATTTCGGTACACGGCGGGAAGAAATCCTAAAATAGAAATACATAAGGTTTAAATTTCTTCAATTGTTTTCCCGCGAGTTATCAACTTATTCCCGCCGTGTAAAGATTTAGTCGGTAGTGATCCTGCCTACGAAGCAGAGGGCCTACCGCGAACCACGTTCGACGTCTTGCCTCCATGTTACACTTACGTACGAATTTACAAGTGCGACAGAGAGGCAACACGTCGAACGTGGTGCGCGGTAGGTCCTCAGGAGTTTTCAGGTTAAAATCCTGGTAAGGGCATTTATATATATATATATTGTCATCTAGTACCCACAACACAAGCCTTGTATTGAGCTTACTATTGGGCCAGGTGTAAGATTGTCTACAAGCATACAAAAGACAAAATTTGTCTTTTGTATGAAAAAAATTGAGTAGGTGGCCTCTTGTTCAGATTTTGACGCAAAATGACTCAGAAGGCATCAGAATCTTATTTGATGTTAGGTCGAAAATAAGTCGTTTTTCAATTGTCTGTCTACGCTAGATACTGATAAAGATTTAATCATATCCGTAGTGAGACAATTTAAAACTGTATAGTAAATACATATAAATGAAATAATTTATGAACATCATCTTCCTCGCGTTGTCACGGCATTTTGCCACGGCTCATGGGAGCCGGGGTCCGCTTGGCAACTAATCCCAAGAATTAGCGGAGGCACCAGTTTTTAAATAGTTTATGAACATTATAATTTATTATATCCTATTTTTTTCAATAATCAAATTAGTACGAGCTAATACGATGTAATTTTTTCATACTATTTCATCATTTTCAAAAATATTAATCATCTTACATAAATAGATACAATGCATGTCGGTGTGCGTTGCAGCATGACTCCATTATGGGTGATATAATCGGGTGTTCTGATTAGTTAATGATGCCGTAACGTTATTACGCAGCTACACGAGAGATGCGACACTATTATATTTGTGTATTTTTTTATGATATAGGAGGCAAACGAGCAAACTTATCAGCTGATGATATGATCTTGAAGGTTTGAAGGCCACAGGCTGTCGCCTGTCCATTCCACAGTTTAGTTGTGAAAGGCAGGAAGTTTCTGGAGAAGCGCACAGTTGAGGACTACCAACCATCAAAGTGGTGAAGATGGAAATGTTGTCGCGTAGGGCGATGGCGAAAAGAAGCGGCAGGGATTAATTCGAACAATTCCTCGGAGCACTACCCGTTATACATGCGATAGAAAATACAAAGCCAGGTTATTCCTTCGTCATCTGTCAAACCTATGATCAGCGTCATCCTCATAATTCACCACTTGCATTTTTACAGGCATAGGCTTGGCTTTTTAGGCAGACTTTTGACTTTTAAGAGGATAGTGGGTTACCAATTCTCCATACAAAATTACCGAAAATATTTTTACAAAATTTGAAATATGTATCAACCTAACCTATAGCTATGCCTCTTCGTTTAAACTTTTTCGTTTTTTTTTTTATTATGAGGGGCGAAAGAAAATTTCATACAATTGTCCCATCATCATATACTTAAGAGTAAGTCTCTTGTCGGTGGAGCAATTTCCATGTTTCGCGGTCCTCTGCCTTCTCTTTGACAGCCTGATACGACACGACGTTGAGTTTTTCCTTTATTAGATGCATGTACGCTCCTTCCTTCCCTTTCCCTTCCTTGGTCTTCCCTCCTTCCTCTTTGCTTCAACTTTCCCTTCTATGATGTTTTTGATAAATTCGTCGTGTCGTAACAATTGTCTAAACAATAATAATACAATTGTTGTATTGTATTTTGTTGGGAGCTTCTGAAAGCTCCTAAATTATACAAAAAAATATATAAATCGATCATATAAAGAAGCGGTCGTCAACTTTCCTCTTAAATGCACCGAGTCTCTAATTAATTATTTACTATACGCACGCCATTGCTAAAATTGCTCTAATTTGACTTAAAATTTGCTAATTCATGATATTTTATTTAATATTTTATTTCTACGCATACATGCAAAATAACAATGTTAAGATGAAAGGGGACGACGTCACATGACCGCTAACCTAACCCTTATAATAATACAAAAAATCGAAAAAAGTTAAACGAAGGGGCATAGCTATGATTAATAATAGACAATAAATTTTCCTAAAATATTTTTCATAATGTCAATATCCAGGGAGGAAAATGGGGACTACCTTTGTATGGAGAATCGGTCGTATCCTCATATTAAATAAATGGTTCAATATGAAAGATCGAATATCTGTCGACCCGTGCCAAGGACGGTGGTGGCATTCGCGTTGGCTATAAACGTCTTTCCAATCGTATCTCTAACTCACAACTGCAGAACAGATGGATTCCGAAGTGTTTCTGTCATACTCATAAAATCTGATATTGCATTTTTCACATTTCCATTCATGAATATTGGTTTCGTTTCTGGAAAACATCTACCTATGTATACGAATGTTGAACTACGTTCGTAAATACCTATAGTTAGTAGGTAATATTTTTATTAAGTTCCTTAATTTTGTATTGATAGTCTAATTTTTTATTCTTAACTAATCTAAGTATGTCAAAAACATTACCCCTTTCCTCTCCTTTCTGATATTTCATCTACGAATGTTTCAGTATAATGTACTATAATGTACAATTGATTTTTCTTTAATTCAAGCGTTTCAAATTTCTCTCTCATTTCAACCGTCATTAAAATAGGTCAAAAGTCAGAGAGTTCAGCCAGCGCGTAGAATAATGAGATTACCGAACCTTTTCAGTCCCACACTATCAAAACCTTTTTCATTCCAGAGTGTAATTTACAAAACAAAGCCTTCTTTGTTTGAGTATCACGAACGAAATCGATGTCATGTTTATCAGCCGTTGAACGCTTATGTTGCTTGTACGAGTGCACTAGTCCGTCGAGTAGACATTCGTCTAACAGGGTCCTTAATACTTTGATAAAAAAGGCTATAATGCCATGATTCGTACCGCAAGTAAATTTGTAGTCACTAGGCATGTACAGTTGTACACTGTGCATAGTGCACAGTGCATAGTGTGGGCCAATTTGGCGCCGGGCCAATGGGAACGCGCTCCCGATAACTGAATATGCAAGTGGACACTACCAGGATTAGGGCTGTCGCCGCAGAGTGAGTGCAGCCCATTTTTGAAACGTTTTAGTAGCTACTTGTCGTGAGAAATTCACAGCTTTGCGGTGGCAACTTAGTTTCCTACATGAATAGCTGTTACGTCGATTGCTATGTGTGTTACGTAACGGATAAGCTTCATTTCTAAATCAACGTTGAGATATAGTAACTAAATTACTTCTAATAACCATGTTTTACACATAAATAAACACATTACCAGTTATATTTACAAGATTAGAAAGATTCGATGTTTTATAAAAACATATCGCATTAGATATAGGCAGGCTAATATTACATTGTTCCCAAATTGCGTATGCATTTGAAAACGACGCTCATTACATACAGAGGACAGAACACGACACAGATCCCAGAGTATTTTTTCCCGTATAGTTGGAGCTACCTGTCTTACTAAATAGGTACATCAACTCATAGTTTTGGAAGGAGGTCTTGAAGGTGTCATCTAATTTTTTTAATTTGCAAACCCTAACGATTCAAGGGATAATATTATACATGCAGATAGCCATATGGCTATCGTGACACGAGTTTTTGTAACACGTCCAATTTGGCCCGTGTTAAGGAGGATGGTGTAATGGGAAGGCATATGTTTAATTTAAGTGAAGTGCCCGTTTGTGCTGGGCTTCAGCTGGAAAAGATCTTTTAAATTGAATGAGGTGGCGTTTAACGCTAGCTTTATCTAATGGCAAGAGTATCAAATAGAAGACTTGTACTTTCTCTTTTTAATTCAGTTTGTGAATCAACATTTATCCGGCGATTACAATACGTTAACTTATAAAACAAAATTCATATGTAAGATACATATGAATTTTGTTTTATGCAAAGAAATTCTTATTACTAATGAAATATTACTGAACTCCAACTTACGCTCTGTCTTCCCTTTCCATCAGGTGTGACTAGGGTCAATTGTCGGTCAGTTTTACTAAATAAAATCAGTCATACTTAATACTTAATAAAAAAACAGTCATAATAATATGCAACTACGGCAGTTCAAGAGTTGCAAATTTCAAGAGTTGAGTTTTCAATCTATTTCCAGTAAGTTAACCAAAAACGATACCGTTGCCTATTTACCACGTTCCTAATAATATTAATTGCAACACTAAATATCTCTCAAGAGTATATCCACGTAAATAAAACAATAAACAAACAAAGTAAATTATAATCTCCATAATTTACCAACATTACCGACATCTTCCAAAATGTAACTATCGACCATACCTCTTAAGTAGCTACAAATACGTTCCATTCACTTTCATGATTAAAAACCCTTTCTGTATTATGTTCTGCGATCAATAAGTCTTCAAATTGAACCGTTGTATTAACCGTAAGGTGTTTCAATGCTAGTTTATGTTAGCAAGAGTTTCATATGGTCAAAACTAAGTACAGTCGAAGGCAAAAATATCGATCCATGCAAATGGCTCAAAAATATGCGAACACGACCTTATTGTCTAACTTTGGGAATGTATATATATTTATGCCCTTGACTGTACATGTGCCAAAATATTTATATTTAGAAATATTGTGGAAAGAAAGTTAAGTTATAAAAATCACGCCTTCAATTTTTTTGTAACACATAATTATTTAACACTACGAGTACCTTGAGTAAACAAAACATCCAAATGTTAATTAATTAGTACATACTTATTTATCTACATACCATCAAGCCTCTATTATTTTATACTATGCCGATTTGTGTCATTTAAAGGATGACTCACGTTAGACCGGGCCGTGTCCGGGCCGGAGCTTCCGGCGCTTACTTTTCTATGACATGACAGGTGATCACGTGATGCCTTCCATAGAAAACGAAGCGCCGGAAGCTCCGGCCCGGACACGGCCCGGTCTAACGTGAGTCATCCTTAAGGCATATTTTGTAATGCCACTGTTACGTTGGTCACTCATTTGGGTCCCAAAAACTTTAAAATGTCAAATTGAAAAGGAACAATAGATAACTTAGCACTAGCAGGTTCGTATTTCTAAAACCTAGAATCTTTTGACACGGCTCATTTCGAATGTTAACAAGAGCTTTTAGCCTGCGTTTTCATACCTGAGTGAATAAAACGCGCTGAATTCTGTTCCACTGCTCCATAAAGCCGGAATTCTGTACCAACAAAGGCATATCTTTGAGAAAAATCTTAGGTTTGCCCGGAGTCTGAGATATGTGAAGAGAAATGCTTTTACTAGATTAGTTTTAGCTAACGTTCTCAAACTTAAGATACATTTCTCTCTCTCTCTCTCTTCCTCTCTCTGTGTGTGTGTGTGTCATGGTGTATAATATTTAAACGGCATTGAAACGCTTTTTCCCTACTTTGAAACTGGAAAGATGCAATTTCACCATGTATACATATTTGAACCATCTAACCTCCGTACGTTTACCTTAAGTTCCTGCCGATATATCAAATAATTATAAAGAAAGCATATTCCCCAATTTTCCCGCTTGACCCTGTGGGTATAGTTAGTTTACCTCCTTTTGTTAAAATAGGTTAACTGCAGCGACTGTTAACGTTTACTGTGTACGTAGGAAAATATCAAAATACTATTTGAAATTAGCATTGATTGCTCAGTTGCACGTTCAGCCAATCATCTATAATTCGATCAAGGGAATGAGCGCTCTCCGTCAGTTTCGGAGCATCCCGTGAAATTCGCAGCCCAAATTGCGGTCACGCTATCAAAACGCAGTGCAGCGAAACTCGATAGCATCATCCAAATAAATCCCAATAGCACTGTCAAATTCACAAAATCCATTGTTACCTATAAAATGTATTATTGAAATGAAAAGAAAAATCTTTATTTTCAGGCAACTATTGGCCCATAGATAAATACCTTTAAAGTAGCATACAAATTATTATAAAATATATCTTAAAATAATGAACAGAATTAGGCGTTACTTTGCCGAAATCCATGTTAATTAATACCAAAATATTATTGTGCTAATCCGCGAAAAGATAACGTGCTAGTCAGTCAGTGCTAACTTGTTATGCTTACTTGCGTATTTTTTACATGCAATTAATGTTCCCAACTTCCCACCCTCGCGCCGCAAAAATAAATACGCAAATAAATATAACAAACCACCACCAAAAGAACAATACTCGACACGTGTTTCGCCTCTTTACGAGGCATCCTCAGCAAATGCTGGAGATGTTGACGGTCTGACGCCCGGCAACGGAAACACGTGCCGTGCGTGCGTGCGGGTTCAATATACGCGATATAATGCGTTTTCATAGTTTTATTTCTTATTTTATTGGCTTACAAATTTGAAAAAAAAATACATGATTTTTATCAAAAAAATAAAAGTATGCCAATTTACGTTTTCCCGGTTGACGTTATATTGCAAATGTTAACATGGCAGGTGGTGTTTGATTAATCTAAGCTAAGGCGCGGGAGTAATACTATGCATACCTAATACTTTTAAATAAACACGTGTGTTACTTAACTTTTACAAACGGTAAATACTTACTATTCATTTCATGTCAAATAATCTTGATTTAACAAAAACTTGTGCAACTACAGCGTAATTAATTACATTAATATCAGCTTCGTTACTTAATTATACATTTTAATTAGTAACTGTGTAATACACATGGGAACGCTGCATGGATAAAATTAATTTAACGTTGGATTTACGCCTCGAAACATTATTCTATATGCACTCACCCTCGACACAATTAATTTCCACAAAATACAACTCGTACACAGTCTTACTATAATTGGATACCATAATTTCGCCATATTACCTGCACTTCATCATCGGGTGAGATTTTCGCATAGATTAAAAAAGGACACCCATTTTAAATTCAACCCGGGTTATGTGATAATGGGAAGCCTCGTCGCAAAGGGTAAAAAAACATTCGTCATTTTGTCACCTAAATAATTATTTGATGTCTTGTTCTGATATCCGTTCTTTTTTTGCGATGTTTTTTTTTCTTTGTAGTCTTCTCATATACGTACTACAGTAAACAATTTACATACTACACGCAATTCACTTTGTACACGGCACTTTAACTATGTGAGTGTAGCATTTCGCGGCGTCCTGCACTTTGGGTGTATCTGTAAATTCATTTCGTAAAAGAAGAGTCCTCGGCGAGTCAACGCAACTCGTACAGAATGCAGGAGCTTGAAACTTTCACGAGTGTTTGCCCCTTCGGGCGTAGCCAACGGCTTTTCAACCATTCAGCTAGCTGTAATGAGATTTTTTGATGACCGATTGGCGGAATCTGGATGAGAGCTTTAGAGATTTAGGTAAATATTGACGGCGATAGCCAGGAATTTTGCTCTGCCTATTTAGCAAACCAGAAATATCAAAGTTCACGCAAATAAACGTATTGATTGACGATTAATGGATTACGCTGGGCCTAAACGAATCATTTAAACTAAAAGTCTGATCATGGCAAAAAAGCGGAAGAAACGACGAGCGAAGAAATGTATGAATGTAATAAATGTATTAATATGCGGGATTTATATCTACTATAAAATTAAAATTTGGCATTATCCTTAGCCTTGAGACATACAAAATATTTATTCTATTAATTAAAAATGGCACTTACGAGTATAATTTCAGTGACACCAGCAGGAGCCTTTATGCTTTGTCAAAGAAGAAAAAGAGCTTAGGTGTAGAACACTAAGAGTTGGCAGCAGAAATCCTAATTTAGATAGCGTTTTGGTGTATTCCCAATTTTTCCAGCCCCACGTGACAGGCGCAGGCACAGGTGGGAACTATCTATTAATGACATTTTAAATTGCAACTCACTAGTAAAGTAAAAGGAGTAGTTATAAAGAATACTCGTAAGTTAATTTCGCACACACCTAAAAAAAATGCCTCTTCCGGCGACATTTATTGTTTTTCCAATGCTTTTCTCTAGCAAAATCTTTGTTTTATAAAAGAAGTCAAATTTCCATAAAATTGTTTTTTTGCCACCGTCGGGTATAAGGTGAGTTGTTGAAGTGTTAAAAATGTTCTTATTTTTTTAAACTTATTATTAAATATTGTCATTGTGTATCGAAATATAATATATAAATATATATATAATAATAAATAACTACGTATACGTATTACTCATAGGCTGTTAAAAGCATATGTCAAATATTACATAAATCTAATTTATTTGGTCTTCTGAAACTAATATTTAATTTATTAAAGTAAATTTAAGTACTAAAACCTCGAAAAACTAAAAGTAGTAGTTATGAAAAAACAATGAACTCTTTGGGCAATTAGGGTGCTAAAAACTAAAAGAGCAGTTGAAATTGATAGTTGCTTCGGAGACAAATGCTGTGATTAAAGCAGCACTGCGGGCACTCAGTCATAGCGCTCAAAACTACAGTAGTCAACTCACGAGATAACTTATGACCATATGACCACGACCACGGACAACACACGATATCGCGCGTCTATATTTTGTACAATTATAGTGACACTGACAACTAGGTATTATTATAGTCAAAATCAACAGTAGCGTAAAAAACATGATATCTCTTTTCAGTCAATGTACATATGTAAATATTTAGGTATTTCTAAAGGTATTAGAAAATTATAGATACTTCGCGAAGTCCCTTTCTCAGCTTCTATATACTGACTGTCCCGCTACAAGAATAATTTTTCGATGTACTTACGTTAACAGCACGAGTACCTACGACCATTTGCAAATATTTGACTCAACTCAGTGCATAGACCATTGTTGAACGGCTAAATAATTTCCTTCTTAGTTTTCCAACTAATTATGTAACTTTATGACCTACTGGCTATTTCTTAACTGCCTGCTGGAGGAATACAGTGGTGGTGTGAAATAATAGCGAGCGGGTGGCGAATAAGTGCGCTGCGTATTGCATGGCGCGATTCCAAACTACCACGTCAGTATTTCACCACAATGAGACAATGATTTTATTCACTTTTTCAGGAAAATGTGGTTAAATCAGTCTGCGGTTCAGCACGTCTAATACTGTAAATGCGATAGATAAAAAACATTAATCTAATAAAATTACTAAGTTTACTTGAGTCCTTTATTGAATTGCCCTTTATAATAGCATGAAGACTGCGCCCATTATTAATTGTAGTATACAGTAGGTACATAATAAAATATGTAAGTATAAACGAGACTAATCTTAAAAGCAATTAGCTTGCAATTTTCTTTAACTGTTTAAAGCAAATACACCATCGAAAAGGGTCAACAAGAGTCCCAAGATAAATCAAATAATAACTTGATTGATTAGAGCGAAAGTAGCTGTTTAAATAATTTTATTAGGACTTTTAGACAAGCCAAGTAATACATTTGTAAATTCGTGCGAAGCATAACTTTTTCTAAATTATTTAATTTAAAATATTGTAGTATAATGTTTTCTATTTTCGGACCAGTTGTAGCGGACTGACGCGCGGGTGTGGCTAATATGGTACGGTGGTTTGGCACGTCACGTTTGCAACGGTTAACCCCACTCTGTAACACGTGTCACTACCTACCTATTCATACGTAATTACTGTAGGATGGGTGTAGGCGTTGGGTACATGCCCATATTATGGTATAAGGAAAAAGTTAATGGTCTGAGAAAAATTAGTTATTTTAAAATCCTAAAGCAGTTTTTTGGTATTTGATCGGTTGAGCCCATGGTCATTAGGAAGGAAAGGGAACATATTAAAGGTGGCTTGGTAAAAAGAAGATACGGCGGATACATTATTAGAGATACTGTTTTTTTATATAATAGTCAGCTAACGTGCCGCCTAATAGGAAGCGGTCATCGTCGCCCACGGACATAAGCAACATTGAAGGAACCACCTATACGTGACCGACACACACGAGCACAAAGAAAATGTCAAGAGGTAACTCATTTCACATTCTGCACGTTCTGGGAAGAAACGAGCGAGATGCCCGCTAATTCTTGCAACTCGGTGATTTAAACGGAACTTAGTCGCGTATAATTAAGGTTTAAATTTACCTCCAACGTTTTGAAGAAGACATTTCTAGTATGCAAAACGTTCAAGTGGATAAACAAGACCAAGTGCGAGTAGTTCAAGAAACTCGCGTAGCTAGATGTTGATTAGTCTTTTTTCGGGACCATGAAGACCTCTTCAAAACGTCAGAAGTAATTTTAAAGTGATTTTATACGCGAATAAGTCCCGTTGAAGTCAAAAATAATTATGTAAGATACTAGATATTATAGAGGTTATCGAAATAATACGCCCTCGTACTCTTCAGTTGTAGATACTTATACCAGGCCTATGGAACTCTCCGCGCGAGCTCAGATTTATACCTACGAATCGCCTCCCGTTCACGGTAGAAAAGCAAGCCAGTTGGTTGCCACACGCGCTCACGCACGCACGTCACCGCGCGCCGCACTTGCAATTTTTACGATAGTTACAAGCTATGTAGGTACTTACTATTGAATTTCTTTCATTAAACATGTAGTGTTTTAAGTGTTTATTACGACAAATTTATAGTTACAAAGTAAAACAGTTGTAAATGAATGAATGAATGACTAAAATACATAATTTAAGATTTAATTTTATTTCACTCTGCTGTTAGAAATGATAAATATCTATTGGTATTTGTCATTTCTAATGATTCTCATGATAAATACCTATTGGTGTTTATCATTTCTAAGCGTCGGCAACCCTAGCGTTGTACCGGTTCGCGCGGTGCGGGGAGCGGCCCGCCGAAGGTCACTCCATTGAATTTTGTGTAGATATCAAAACGGTAGGTATTTGCGTTTTCTTTGAGAGATAAGTATCTGTTCGTAAGAACTATTATATAATCTGTGCTTATACTATCTTCTACCTATGTGAAAAAAACAAATAAAACTCACAATAGATGTACATAAACAAACAACCTTAAACCCTAAACGCATCTACGTATTCTAAGTAGGTACTTTGGTACATCGTGCGTAAATACGAGTCGTCGCCGTGAATATTTGCCGATCAGAACGATTTTCGAGAAGCAAACTTTTGATATCATAATGCGAAATTACACTTACGTATTCAATATTTCCTTGCTAATGTATGTACAGTCGCCATCATATATATCGGAGCGGCCAAAGTGTTCACAAAAATCTGAGCAAATGAGTTATTGTAGTTTTCTAGAAAGGAGAATGGGCAATTTGTACCATGGATGTATACTGTTGAGACATATCTCGTTTGAAAGGGCTTACTAATAGCATTATTTTGTTGTATCACTTGTTTTAATCGTAACGTGTTTCAATTGTCTCCGGTCTATCCTAATACAGCATTATGCAGTCACCTTTTGTATTATACAATAAAGTTCGAAATATATAAAAATACACACACAAGTGGTTAACATATGAAAACTATGAAAAGCCACGATTTCTGCACTTACCACGTGTACTGTCATATGCATGCCTAACCCATTTTCATTACCTACCTGGTATCAAGGTATCATGCTACAAACTATTACGCTGTGACACGTGGTAATGTACAGAACATCAACCACTAATGGTATATAGTTCCCATTAGCGATATCAGGCTGACGTTAAGTAGATAAGCTGGGTCACTGGAATTGTTACATATAAAGTAATATTTACTTAATGTGATTTCCGTATATCCTCTTACAGACAATATTTATCAATTCGCAAATGTATGAATAGAGGCTAATTGTAGGATCACTCTATAGCAGAATCATAATTATTGTTTTATGAATGAAACGTTCATTTATGTAAATAAGTAGATGTGTATTGTTATTAAAATAGTAACTATTACAAATTAAGTAGGTCATGACAAGACCATGGAATATTACTAAATAAAACAAAAGTCAAACCGCTTCTGCATAGACAAGTAAATAATGTTTCAAGCTCCAACACGGAAATACCGCAATAAACAATCTTATCAATGCCATGGAAAATCTGGTTAAATTAAAAGTACATAGATCTCAGCCGCATCAGAGAGATCATCAGGTTTACAGAAAGGAATGACTTAAAAGGGAAAACAATTCCTGCCGCCACAAGAATTGCACAAAAAAATGTTAGACTTTTTCATTCAAATTGTCGACTCTTTTATTTAGAGTTATTTCCTCAAGTTGAGTCATATTAATATTGGTATATGGAGGGACAGAAGGGCTCTCGCGCCCTCTTTTAATATACGAGGAAGGGTTGCTCTTCAAATCTCTGAGAGTCTCTACTGAGCTTAGTGACACCCTAGAGAAGAGTGTAGACGGACACGTAAATATTTGACTAAATAATGACTTAGGACCAATGGACACCGTCCACAATGGAGTGTTTAAAAACGGGCACTCCAATATAAAAACCACGACAGTAAATGGACAACCATTTTCTACTTTTATTGTAAAAAAGTCTCATTTTACGTAGCATGGCTATTCGGAACTGTTTCATTTAGATGTCTTTGAGGACTTAATGACTAGCCCAGAATGTGTCTGAAAAATATTCCAATTGTTATTTAAGTTCTGTCTGCATGAAAATGAAAAGCATAGTTTAAAAATATCTTTATTATTATAACTTGTGGTACCTACACTAAAATAAGGGGCACTTGTTTATTATTTAAGGTCATAACAAGATAAGCAGAAAAAAATGAATAATAATATTTGTGTGCGAATTCACACGATATTTGCGTAATTTTAGAGCATCTTAATTAATCAGCCCTGGTGATAAAATACAAACTAGCTAAATTGCTATGTCAATTGCATTGCATTTCGAGATATTGGGTGCTTATGTAAAGGTACGAGGTTCACAATGAAAACCATTTTGGTGATTCATAACAAGAAGAGGACGAGTTCAATGCCTTTTGTTAGATTAATTACCTATAATGGGAGATGGGAGACGGTTCTTGGAAGCTGAGCTGTCGTTTCCATTGCGTACCAGGCGGAGACGAGCGTGGCTAACAAGTAAAAGTCGATCTGTGATATAGGCCACCAAACGAAGGAAAAATGGGGGAAATAATTCGTGTATAAGCGTATTTTGGCATAGTTGTAGGGATTCTAGGGAACACTGTATTAAACAACATACTAAAAGTACTGGAGGGCGGGGCTATAGGCCCTTTTTATAGTTTTTCGTAAATAATGGCTACGGTTTTCTGTAAGGTGGAGGTCCTTCCCTTCCTTCAGTTGGGGTCTGCTCTAGATCTGGAATGACATCCGCTGTGCTGTGCCCTACCACAGAACGCGATATGACATTCACAGTACGCCCTATCTCTCTTTTGAACGTAGTTTAAGGACATACCCGGGTCCAAAGGTCCACTTTTAGTATGTTGTTTGTTACACCATTATCTATACAACTATGCCGAAATACGCTTATACACGAATTATTTCCCCCGATTGCCAATTTTTGGTTTTCGTTTGGTGAGCTAACGCATAGTTGTTATCGATGTTGATTTCAAACCTAAACTGTCCTGGAATTTCCCTTTCATATGGCGATGAATTTATTTACCTTTTTTCTCGCAATCTTACCGATCCAATTAAGAATGAAATCTGAAATCATATTTATAAACAATCATAAAAGACAAGATTTGTTTTGTAATAAAAATATTTAAATTGTCTTACGTCTTATTAAAACGATAAGATTCGTTATTCATATAGCAGTTGCTATTTGTTATAAATAGTTATTTACTTTTTCGCACTGAGTAAGCAACAATGACACTTACAAATATTCGTTTTAATCTAAAAGAAAAACGACATTCCTTTAAGGTTTAAAATGCGATATTTTGTTTAGGTAAGTCTCCCCTGCGTATTAAGCACCTACATACCTAAAGGTTTTATATATCTATAGGTACTGGTTGGTATTTATAACTAATAACTGAATGGGTCATATTTCACAATAATGTTGTTATAGGACCAAATTAAGCAACGCGTGTATTTAGACAATAAGATAAGATTAAGATAATTTTGTCTTGTTACTCGGCGAATTCAATCAGCATTGCTGAGATGTACCTACCGTCTAATAACTACGTGACCTCGTTATTAGAAATATGAAATCTAATTTCAAATCCAATAACACAAACATTGTCGATACCTAAGGTAGGTACAGTCGCCATCAGATATATCGGTGCGGTGAACGTGCTCACAAATATCTGAACACGCCTCTACTGTCAGGGCGTTAGGGTGCGTTTTCAGATTTTGTAAACACCTTGGCCGCTCCGATATATCCATGGCGACTGTACATCTTTCGCCTGATACGGCAAATGATGATGTTGGAATTTCCTTTCGCAGAGAGATAGCTAAGCTTGCAGAAGCATAGACACAATACCAAAAAAAAATTTAAAATCAATATTTTTCATCTAAAATTTGATTGGCTTAAATCAATTCCTCCTTGAGATAACCAATCAACCAATTCTTCAAAAAAAACCATCATGATCCTTTGCCGCACCTAATGGCGTCTACAAACGTCATCGTCACCGATAATCGCATGCGATTTGCGATATACAATGTGTGGTCTGTAATAGGAGCAAAAAATTAAACTGTAGGCTGTACTCCTCATACCAACCAACATTTGTTCAGCGACTTTTAAAAATAACTTGTGTTTTGATTTTTACACTTTAAAGTTTTTTCCAAGACGCAATGTATTGCGAATTTTGTTATGTTTAAGGTGTGACAGGCAACGTCAATCACAATGATAATGGCGTACATTGAAGATAATATTTATTTTGTATGAAAAATACGAAGTCTAAAGTCTTCATTATTTTTAAAAGTCGCTGAACAAATGTTGGTCAGTTTGAGGAGTATAGCCTACAGTTTAATTTTTTGCTCCTATTACAGGCCACACATTGTATTGCGGAATTTGATTGATCAATTGAATTCGTTGCTCCAAATTAGCCAGCAATTATCTGAAATCGCAAGTCTTTTTCCCAACGTATCGTTATTAAATCGCACTTTTTTTGTTGTGTACAGACGCCAAATGTCGAATGTAGGTACATATCACTAAAAAAGAAATACCTAGTGACGTATTCTGAAAACCAAAGATAAATATAACTCCGTAAGCCCAGTTTCTATTTGTCTAAATAAAATGTAGGCAGAAAAGCAATCAAATTCAAAAAAGGAAGTGTGAATTACGTTATAAGTAGAGTGTTTAGATTCTACGGGCCTTTAAGGGGTTTCAATGAATAAATTATGTAAACATGCCGTTGAAGAGCAAGTCAAGATAGGATGGCCAGAAGGCAATGGAGACAGGAGCGGGATTTCAGTTCAATCCCAATATAAGTCATATGTTTGCCTGTTAAGTTTAATAATAAGCAACTCAATTATTTGTGCGCATTTAAGTATGTAATAATGTTTATAAAAAGTAGTAACACTCGTACAACATACCCTTAGGAACCTAAGGAAGAATACGCAATTTCCCCCAATTTTATTCCGAATACCTACGTTATACTTATTGATGATTTTTCAAAGTGTTTTTTGCATTTGCATTACATGTGTTAGTAAAAACTTAAAATAGTATTTATTATGTAGGTATTTTATTTACATTCACAGTTCTCACAAACTTAAAGTACCTATTAAATATGAACAATAGGGACAGGTAAAATATGAACAACTGTAGTTTAAAATCATACATAGAACGTACTAAATTACTAAAAACTTAGAAATAATAGGTAACGTTTTTTGTTTAATGCGGATTGTATGCAGCCATGATTTTATTTAAGATTTTATTTTATTTATTCTGCGGTTTTGCTTCGGTTGTTATTGTTGCTTTGTCGTCCTACACTGTGACAATTAATTTACGTCTGCAACGTGACTTGTGCAAGCCACCGGCGATTAGAACCGGCTGGAGTGAACTTTTCCAGTGTATCAAATTGCTCAGAGTTGAGGAAAGCTACTAGGTAAACAGAAGACCGTAAAGCGTTTACAGAGAAATGCACCGATAGGTAGTGTATAAGTTTACGTGTTCGTGTAATATTTAGTAACTAGCTTAAAAGAAGAAAAAATCATTTTAGTTGCTTCGCTCCAAAATCCAGGCGGACTATCTAAATAAGTATCAAAAAAAAGTTTGAATGTTTGAAATTTATAAAAAATGTTAATTATTGTTACAAATAGGATCATTCCGATAAGCCTGATTAAATAAATCACAAAGTAAGTGTCACTATATATTTTCAGAACGAATACATGATAATTAGAAATTATTGACGAATCGCAATAATAATACGACGTCTTCCTTATATGTAGGTACACCCAGATGAAAGAGCATCGCCACTTTATAAATTAATTCCATTCATAATGTGTCCATGCAATTTTGCAGCTCGCTATACATTTTCAACAGAAAACTCAATTTTCATACATTAAGCTAAACCGTCATGCGAGCTAGTTTTTGAAGAGAATTTCAAAGATTAACTAGTTACTTTAATAATAAAAAATACAGTTACTACGTAACGTGCCACGCTCAAAGCAAACAAGTTAAATATTCACTTCGCTGCTGTTTACTGAATAAAAACTCTAGCACCAGCATCGTTAAACAGCCGCGCAGCAAAAACTATAGGTAGGTACCTAACACTCGCGGGCAAAACAAATCTTATTTCAACACCCGTGTCTGGCGTTGACCCGGCAGGTATACGGATGGGGATTGTAGACTGGTAAAATCGATAGACAAGAAAGTCTAGAATTATCAACATTCTAAAATTCTCGCTACTTTTTAATACGTCAGAAAAAACCTGTATATTGGGTCATATACCTCGATAACTGGAATCTCGTCCGAAGCGGAACTAAAAGCTTTTTAAGTAAAAGTTATGAACGTTCGAGAGGTTCTCGATGTGTATTATAAATTAATAAGGAATATGAATAACTGTGACGTAATGTATAGACGAAATGTATTGTTTTGGGGCAAAATCATTTCACCCACGTGGTCGAGCCACAGCGAAACGCAGGGCAAGTGTCGAGACCCGAACAACGCACCACAAAACACACATAAAATGGAAAATAAAAACAAAAGCCGGCGGCACGCAAACTGGATGGAGCGGCGGGGGCCCATAATCACACGGCGAAGGCGAAAGAGTTGAACTCTGAAACTGGGAACCAATAAGGAGACAATAATAGGTTTCGACGTAACACATCACAAAATGTAGTTCGAGAAGTCGCAAAGTTAGGAAATGTCGGGAAATTAATCACGGTAGGTACTTTTGAAGACATGTTTACGAAAACAACGAACACGGAGAAAGGTTTTACAGGAAATCGATAAATCGTAATTAACCTTTATATATTAGGGGCAACAAAGGTATAAGGCAATTAAGTTTAGGTAAGATTAGTACCTACATGATAAGAGTATCTGAGCCTTACTTAAGACAGTTGTTTCTCTGGTTTAAAGATAGTAGGTTATATCACAACTTCTAAGTTAGAAGGATAGTGTTAGTTAAACCGTGACCAAACAGCAATTTTGGCTGTTTTGTGTATTTTCTAGTCAAGACTTGTTATAAGTGTTATAACAGAAATTAAATTTTAAGTAGTACTTAGGAAATTATTCTAGTTATCGCTAAGGAAAAAAGAAATTTCCATTGTAGATTATTTCCAATAAAAAAAGATAAATGTTGTCTTTAAAAAAAGATAAAACAAAATAAATCACAAAATAAAATACTATTAAAATGTTCTTCTATAATAAGATTAATGACGCGTGGATTAAAAATAATTGGTTTGCTATAAAATTGGGTGGACTAATTAATTACTAAGAAGCACTTTCGGAAAATCGCCAAGATGCTTCCAAGAAGCATTAATAATTTTCTTAAAGTCACTCTTAGATTTAAGATATGATGAATCTTTACGAAATTAATAATTGTTAAATAAATGAGTACGTTTCTGATGGTTCTTGATTTGTTTAACCTCATAATTAATCACGATTACCTAAACTTATTTTACTTTATTTTTATTACTTAAAGACCCACGACTCGGGAACAAATAAATGCCCTTACCGGGATTCGAACCCAGAATCATCCGCTTCACGTCACTACCGACTAGGGTAGACCGGGGCAATTTTTTTAATTTTTTTTTATTGTTGGAGAAAATGCTATGAGTGCTAATATATACAAGACACTATTATTTTATACTTGCGACAATCTATTTAAGACTGAGTCGCGAAATCTGACACATTATATACTTAATTATTTTTCTGGATGGGATTTGAATCCATAATCTACATAGCCACGTTGAGGCTAATAACTCTTCCAACTACTCGTAAGCAATCAGGTACCAATCAAGCAGGTAATTTGTCAATCACGTCACTTTTAACTCACGAAATCAAACGGTGTAATGGACACTTTGCCGTTTGGCACGCACAGCTGGGCCTACACTACATTATTTAACCAGCGCCTAAAAATGAAATGGTTGCAGTGAAAGTGCCTGAAATGAAACACTTTGCTATTGAAAGTCGAATCTAAGGCCCCGAATTCACTCGGCATTTAATGGGGGTAGTCCGCTGTATCGTAATCGAAATGAAAATTTTGTTTGTACCTATATGACAAGATGAATATGTATTTATGCAGTGTCACGGATAGGTATCTGCCAAATGTAAAATTGTGATGTAAGAGCTTTTCTGCAGAGCTGCCACCTCACAATTATATAATCTTGGATGCTGAGTTGAGTTTTGCTTACCGAGTTGCGTAATGTTGAAATTGTGATGATTGGTAGTTGTTTTAAAACACTTGATAATTTCGTGCAACTTTTCCACTGTATATAATTAAAATGTCAAATCGAACATCAGATTTAATTCATTAGTTGCTTTTATTTCTATCCACATTTTTAATAAACTATTAGTTCCTAATTAACAACGTAACAACTACTTACGGCTGTTTTTCTACTAGATATATGAGTGGTAAGCTCAGCTTTCTCAAACACTCGACAAATTCCCTTACAGTCCTCTTTGGGTAAGATTGCGGGGTATTATGTAAGCAATGGATATTTTATATCCTCAGCTCTGTGTTGGTTATATTCAGCTTAGTATGTAGCATCAAAATTAATCTGACACGTGTTTACCTCCTTATCTCATATGTATACAGCTGATATTTGTTTGGCTCATGTGTTTCGTGGGCGGTTGGTACTGTTGGTAGCCGTTCGAGAAATACGCTGGTCTAGTTAAAAAGGTCTTAAGTGCCTTAGGGTGGTAGCAAATAATGCGACGTTTTTCAAGTGTTAAGTAGCCTTTAAAAAGCCGAGGCTGTCCGCGGAAAAGGAGCAGGTTGAAAAAGGAAGGAATGTCAGGCTTGGCCGAATTAAGGTCATTCCACGATTGTTATCAATCCCTTTTTAACGGTTTTCCCATCGCAATAATTCGATATCGGACGTTACTTGTATAGAAATCATATAGCTGTGATACAATCTTGTATGTAGGTCAATACCTATATCAGTTACGAGTATAAATGTTAAAATACAAAGTTAAATATATTAATAACGGGTCACTCACGTATTAAAGTCGAAAAACAACGCAACGCAAAGTCAACGCAAGCTCCTGATGACACACTCGGTACGGAGTGAAACATGTCGAGCGTTTTTCGACTTAAAATACGTGAGTGACCCGTTATTAATATGTTTAATATGTCTGTGTCTCACGGAAGTTTTGCTATTAAAATACAAAGTTGTATATTGCTGTGTGTCTGTCAAAATTGTCATAATCCATAGGGTCTCTATTGGTTGACATATTTATTGAAAGTCATAATGTAATGATTGTCATATTATCATTAGTCATAATTTGGTTTTTATCAGAAACGCGTTACTTTTCAGGATTGCCATAAAACAAACCTAACCTAACCTATCTATAGGATAACCCGAGGAAAATCCTGAAAAGTTAACGGTTTCAGAATTATGACTAATGATATTATGACAATCATTACATTATGACTTTCAATAATTATGTCAAACAAGGGACCCCTAATCCATACCTTTTTATGTAAAAAATTATCATATACCTAACAATACTTACAACATTAGAGCTTTCTTACACGGAACCATTTTCAAAGACATAAAATGTGCTACAAATCTGAGATCAATATTAGTGCGTCGCTATGCATTATCAGAATAGAATCATAATTTGCGTCTTTTTATACATGTTATGCTACTAAGAACACATTAAATATGTTCACATAATAAATTATATGGTTATATGCTTATGTTACATTAAGAGCATCATTAAATTGCACGTCCATTTTAAATCGCGGGCTGGAGCTCGGGATCAAAACAAATGACTCTCGATTTTTCCCAGCGCGACCCGAAGTCGTGATCGTCGATTCGAGTGGCCCGATCCTGCCCTACTGTGCCCGATAGGGACTAAACTTAGATCGTGCCCGATATAAGTCGAATTCTGTTTGTTGGCTTTAGAGAGACTACTTGCAACAGGATAACTCGTTGGTTCATTGATAAAATTAGTAAACAATTATAATAAGAATAAGAAAGTTTTTATTGTCCACTGTGTAGGTATACATACGAGTATAGATGATCTGTACAAAAAATGGTATCAACAGCTGCCCTTTGCGAACATACAATACAATTCTTAAAAACTGCTTATAAACTAAGCATATACTATATTAACAAACTTATTTATATTCTGTAGCTACATGCATCGTCAAAAAATCTTTAAGATTGTAGTACACCTTCTCAATCAGCCATTTCTTTAACCTATACTTAAATTTATTACCTTGCAACATTTATAAATCATATCTATGTATATCTATTTAATTCATTTCATATCTAGTGAATCTCTAATTCATTTCTCGAATCGCGTCGTGAGAAGACCCTTTTTTTAATACTTCGAAGCAAATGTTGGTAATGTAAGCGGTATATGGTGCGTAATACATGGTAATACATCTCTTCTGCAAATTAAAAGTAGACTGTAAATCGACAGAGTCATACATAAGTCATAAGGTCATAACGAATCTATATATTGTTAGTAATTTATACATTCTGTTTTTATAAGTTAATTGATTGATAAAACAAGTAATTTTATGGCTGTTGATTAATACATAAGTATGCGTTTTAGGTGCAATACAAATGTTTTATGTAATAAGCGAGGAGCCCACTGACTATCAGTCTGCCTGACGATATCGGCCTGTCAGTTGTTCGGAACTGTCAAATTTTTGTTTTAACTGACAGGCCGATATTGTCCGGCGGACTGATAGTTAGTGGGTCCCTTTAAAGACTGAAAGAATCGTTGTCAAAAAAAGTAGTAAGTACTACATTCTAAAGGATTAAATAATGAAACTTCGTAGAAATCGATTAATCGTAAGAAGTAAAATACCATACATACACATATAGTATACACACTTAAGCCTAGTATTTATGTGGAAGTAAGTAGGTCGAATGGAATGCACGCTTAACTTGAGGCATCAAATGTCAATACATTCTATCACTCCCTTGTTTTATTTAACAAAAAGCACACACACGATATACCTATGCCTATGGGTCTCTGAGCTAGGATTTCCTGGCTACAATATATTACACACTTTTTTAGGGTTCCGTACCCAAAGGATAAAACGGGACCCCATTACTTAAGACTCCACTGTTCGTGTGTCTGTCTGTCTGTCTGTCACCAGGCTGTATCTCATGAACCGTGATAGCTAGGCAGTTGAAATTTTCACAGATGATGTAGGTATTTCTGTTGCCTCTACAACAAAAAATACTAAAAAGTACAGATCCCTAGGTGGACGAGTCCGACTCGCACTTGTGTTTTTTTTTTTCTTTTTCTAAGATGTAATATTTAAAGTGTCAAAGATAGTAATATAAAACTTGATATAAGTATGTCTATAGTGATACCTATAACACTATTGTAATATTAAGAAAGTACTTTAAACTATTAATTATGGGATGTAATAATTACCCTCTCGAATGCCGGGACGTGAATCCGCGCTGTAAGTATTAAATTCTAATTAATTAATAATTAAACTTCAATACCTACTAACGTGGATGCGCATTCCGGCATTCGCGAGGTTAATAATATATGCGAAATTTTCTCATACAGTGTATGTATATTCGTACCAAGGCTACAATTTAAACATTGACTTTAAGAATATTAATTGAGACGTTTTACAAAAAGCCGTTTCCCCACCTATTAGCTAAGTTCGTCCCCCGGCACCTAAACTAAGCGGCCAGTCCTAAGTAAATAAACTTAGCTGGCGAAGGCTAGTTGCAAATGTTGCAATGTTACGTATTTTTCACTAGTTGTCGAAGTTCATCAGCATCTTTGTACCTACATGTACTATATGTACCTATATGTACTTTGTACCTATATGTACTTTGTACCTTTTAAAGGGCGTTTTAACAGATATATTATTAATTATTTGTATTATATTTCAAATCACATTGTTGTTAAATGCATTGAAAACACAAAGTAAGGTACTAATTACACATAATGCCTGCTCCGTAACGGATTTGACAAATACAAAGTGCTATTTCTTGAATATTTTCTCGCCTACTTTATATATACACTCCACCATTGAAATTGACAGAATCACGAAATTATTATACCAAAGACATTTTTTTAAACGACTTGTTAGATAATCAAAAAATTATTGAATACCGAAAAAAATATTGAATACCGAAAATAATGTCAAAAACTTGATATGTGTTGACGAAACTTGTATATAACTAATTTCCGACACAACCGGCTAAACAACATTATGCACGGCAATTTCTTGGCAATTCTCATGAAACAATGAGAATGTAGACGAGTCTCCAAATATCTGGTGTACCAGGGATTTCGTCGATGTGGTATCAGTTACCTGGCATGGGGTATTTTCCGATAGATAAATCTACATCGACAATCACTAAAAGAAACGGTTTGCAGATTTTGTTTAATAATAAGATGTTCTCATATTATTTTGAAAATAGTTTGAGATGATCCACGACGGTTATGAACGCCATCAGCTTGCGTAAGCCAATGCCCTCTAAATCGGGCCCAAAGAACAAGAACGATATGCAACAAAAATATTTAATAAAAAAAATAGTTATTCATAGAACTCAAACCGAGAATGTGCCAAAAGACACTGTATGTATGATGTATGATGGAGGGCATACAACAAAACTTACGACAGGAGCGGGGAGAAATGGAGAATGATGAATTTACTAATCAATAATAATTAAAAAAAAAAACAATAAATTATAGAAAAACGAATTTTGATTCAGCGGGCTTTGGTACCATTAATTGGGTTTGGCATTTATCAAATCCGTTACGGAGCAGGCCTTAAGACCAAGGAGCAGTTACAAGTTTAAAACGTTGCAGGCTACTGGTAGCTATAGGTATCTAACTATTGTACATTAATTAACCCATTTACGCTATTAATTGTACCCACAATATACATACCGTCAACCGGGTTTAATAGGGATGGCCGGGATGAATAGGGACAAAACTTAAAATGTTATTTACCTGAAATTTTCTTAAAGAAAACCCAAACAAATTGTATCATTCGACTGAAAATCAGCGGTCCCGCTGAGTCTCATCCATTTTACTGCACAAATATTTGTTATTCTATGTGATTTTTTATTGTAGGTACTCGCAATTCATTGTTTTTTTTTGTGTTGGTAAATAAATATCTTTTTTATTTATTAAAAAAATAGATGTTTAATAATAGGTAATAGGTGTGATAATAGGTGTTTGTGTTGGTATATTTTAAGAAATTGTCAGGTAAATCACATTTTATGTTTGGTCCCTATTCACCCCAGCCATCCCTATTCACCCCTGTTGAAGGTACCTAATATCTCAAGTTACTTGAAAGGATGATAAGGGGCCATTTTTACCGCGGGTAAACGGGGTTTTCTCATGGGAAATACAAACACTAACAGCCTGCGGTTAAAGCTTAAAGCCCCGTATTGCACTAATATGTATTCGTCTATAACGGAAACTTTGTATAAGAGTTAAGGGCCTACTGCGTACATCGAAAATCAAAACACCGCTATCGCTCTTGCATATTCGAGCGACAGAGGCAGGTATCAAAATTCCGATCTTTGACTTTTGCGACAGGCCCTCAGGCAGGGCGGGCGCAACCAATAAGCGACCCGAACAGGTGTGTTACGGCCTGCTTTGATCTCGACCATTGGCGATTTGTTTCGAACTAATTGCTCAAATAATTCTGTTGACTAACCTGCCTAATAGGGTAAAAGGGCAGGAAATGGCGGGACCTAAAGTTATAGAATGACCTTAAAAACTGTCGAAATTTTGGATGTTACTTTTAAATATTTAATCCTTAATTAAGATGTTATTAAACCCTAAATTAATAAATGTTTCCTTAATAACTTTCTAACAGAAGAAGTCAGTTTTCATGTGAATTTAAGTTTCATACTTAGGTAAATAATCTTCATCAAAAGGTTATTTTCTTAAGGATTGAAACAATATTACACCGTTCCCGTTCTTTTTGCAACGTCTACGAAATACCTACAGGAAAATCTTTTATTTTTTTCATTTTCTACTTAAGAAATCCTTAAGCCAAAAAGGCTCTGAAATTCCCATAAAATAAAATATAACAATGGTTTTAAAGCGTACATGATATTCTGATCACTCCCGCTCATTTCGCCTTATTCCGAGACCTCTGCTGTAAGTCTTACAGATTACTTTGACGGCTTTAAGGGATTTCCGGCTTATACGAGTACGAACTTGGACCTTCACCGGCTCTTAGTGAAGTTTGCTTCCAAGACGTGTTGTTTCTCACGGTAAGTATATATCGCGGGGTTGAAATGTTAAAGCACTTCGCAACAGCGCGAAACTGGACACAACCCGACTTGATTGACATTTGAAAAAAACCGGCCAAGTGCGAGTCGGACTCGCGCACCGAGGGTTCCGTACTTTTTAGTATTTGTTGTTATAGCGGCAACAGAAATACATCATCTGTGAAAATTTCAATTGTCTAGCTATCACGGTTCATGAGATACAGCCTGGTGACAGACAGACAGACGGACGAACGGACAGACGGACAGACGGACAGCGAAATCTTAGTAATAGGGTCCCGTTTTTACCCTTTGGGTACGGAACCCTAACTAGCAACTAACCCATGCAACTCAACAAGAAGCAGTTTTAATTAGGGTTTGATTCAACATTGACACACTAATTTCTGACAGGTAGGTAGGTATCTGAGACATTTGATCTAAAGCACGCTCTATCACATATTGAGCAATAAAGATCTGAACGGCTACCACCACTTTGACACTGACATATTCGCTAGCGTGTGCGTAACTTACTTTCTATACATCTCCCTCGTACTCGCATATTAGTGCGAGCGTGACGTATAGAAAGTAAGTTACGCACACGCTAGCGATTATGTCAGTTTGACACTGCTAACGAGCTTATTACACTATCCTAATTTAGTGACTAACAAGAGGGACGCCGCTATACGTGAGACGCGATAATAGATACATCCTATCGTTTCTCACATATATCGGTGTCCCTCTTGTTAGTCACTAAATTAGGATAGTGTAATAAGCTCTTAAGGCAGTCGTGACTCGTGATAAGGCAACTTTACTGTTAGACATATTGACCGGGATATAGACCGTGATTACCTTTTGTATTATTTGTGAGCTCCCGATATTTCGACGCAGTTACATGCATCATGTTCACGGGTCAATATAAGTCTAGTGAAACTAACCGTGAATCATTCAAAACTCTAACTTTACTGTTATTACCGAATTCTCGCAATTACATAGCTGATAACTAATATTAGAAGGTATGCGAATTGAAACTATCGTGAGACATATTAACTTAACTAACTTAGCGGTTACACTCACTTGTTTTAGTCACTCGCGCGACATGCGCGCGTGACATTCGCGTGCATTTTGCTTGAAAATGGAGACCTAGGCTCTCCGAAACATGTCGCGCGAGTGACTAAAAACACGTAAGTGTAACCGCTAAGTTAGTTAAATTAGTAGGTATTGACTACAAAATGCAATAACATCAGCAATGCAATAAGTGGAGTAAGTACCTCAAACTGTACATAAATTAAACAAATCAAATCGTTTTTGCATGTAGAACGGTTGATTAATGATCAGATTTACTTCAGTTTTTTGAAAGAATTAGGTACAAAAGTACAAGAATTCCAATCTCTCAGAATTTATCCCTAACAAAAATAGATAGTCATTGAAAAACATTCTATCGTTTGAAAAAATCTTTCCCCCGAAATCCAAAGTAAGCCGTATACAAATACAGCTACACAGAACACAAGGGTCCCGTCCGTCAGCGCGAGGGCGCTCGGCTGAAGAGGCAGCGTAATTAGAAGACGCTGCAAACACTGGAGTGAAAGCAAAAGAACTGACACTCAATTTGTATGCGTAATGGAAAGGAAGTTATGGGGTAGTGAATGAGCGGAGTGGCGTTTGTTTGCACGTGTAGTGGAGAGAAAATAGCCCGTATGTGTGTTGTTTTATTTGTCTTTAAATTGATTGAGGCTTTTGGGTGTTTTCATTTCGAAAGGTAGGCAGAGTTAAACAAAGAAAAGTCGTATAAATAACACTGGCACTCCGTGTGCTGTCAAAATCTCTGCAGACTTTTCTTGGTCTAACTTTACCAATAATTGAGATAAGCGCACAGAACTGGGGATCGATGTCAAACTCAAATGTTTTGTCACCGAACTGACAAAGCGTAGACTGTATTTTAACGACTAAGGGCCAGTCTCGCCATCCGCACTTGACAGACTGATCAACGTCACCCGGCGCGCCGCGGCGGTTTACTGTGAAACTCCATACAATAAAATTTATGTGTTTATGTGTTATGTTATGTTTGAGTATCCGTCTTTTGGAACTCCCTACAGCCCAATGGGCAGGACACATTTAAATGTGCGATTTATCATTACATTAATCTAATAGTGAAACTGACAATAAATTATAAATAGATAAGATTCTAAAACTTTCTTATAACTTTACTTATTTCAAGATAAACAGACAGGCCAATTCGGTACACTGACATCAGAATCATGTTATATCGTGCATTTCGCTTGTACTTCGTACATGTATTGGCGCAGGCGACAAGTACGATGACTAAATAATTCTCTCTCTTTCTGATATCAGTGGACGTCCGAATTGGCCTAAGGACATATACTCGTAGCATAGAGGGACAATGCGTTAGATAATTATTTTATCGTTCGTCATCGTATAATTTAGAAGTTTTAAACAAAGCATTATTAGGTGTTTTATATTCCTACGTACCCCTAAATGACAAGTAATATAATATAATGTCCAAATATAAGGTTTGAGGAGCACATGGATTCACCAAATCGGCCGCGAGTTAGGGAAGGCCATTAGTCGAGGCCATGAGGCCCTTTAATGATTCATAATGCGGCACTGCCCAAAACACGTCATGCGCAAATAAAATATTATGACGCATTTATTATTTTTTCCCATTTTTAAAGTTATGTACTCAGAGGAAACCAATAGCACCCTATTAATAAGTATCCGCTAACCTTTCATCTGCCAGTTATGAAACGGAACAACTATGATGTTGAAGTTGTGTGCAGAACCAGAACGTAGTATATTTTTTATTTCCTTAATGACGAATGATTTAATTAAAGGGGCCCCATACGATAAAGATAATTATGATTCATTTAATTACGTGTTGCGGATGTTTTTTACTTACGTAGGTACCATCTTTTACTATTATATGGAACAGTTCAAGTACAATTACGACTAACATGGCCAGATTTTTTTACTTTAATCAACTAAGTGGTGGATTACAAGTTTAAGCTGAAATGGGTTTTTGTATTTCGAGTGATAATTTATGTAATTACTAAGTTTACGAATTGTTTCTCTTACTCTATACTTACCAAAGCATAACAAGGGTAATGTATATGTGTAGGTATATAGTATAAGTTATCATGTTGATCACTGAAAACAAACAAAATTTGTTTACTCAGGCGTTGGAGTTAAGCAATAGTCATAGTAGTGCTTTATAATTTATAATACCTAGTTGTCTACTTATTTAAGTAAGTGCATGATATAATAATGTTGAGAGTCTTATTATGTAGTATAACCATTTATGATCCTGATATACCTCTACATATGATCCGTATCTAATCATACCTACCAATAAGACGGAGTTGGAGTGCATTTAAAGCTTCTCAAACATGTCGAATGTTAGTCGACCTAAATTACGGTATTTTTGAACATTTTAAAAGACTCAATCTCACAAGATTTTCTAATTCCATTTTTTTGGACATATCTTATACAAAATAATCTTCTTTGCCTGGACTATTTTGCATCGTTACAACTTAATGCCTCGCTTAGTAAAATGAACGCTTCATTAAAAGTATTAGAAGTATCAAACATTAGTAGCTCGGAGGTGAATTTCGTCAAAATAATCCCTTTTTAATCCAAACTCGTTATTTATTCAAGGGACTGGGTAGCGCCGCTCCTAAAGCGATACATCTATGTCCATAGCTTTCTATAGTAGCACAAGCAAATAAATCTGTATCTAAAGCCTGTACACAACAAAATCCGGGCATGCAAAATCTGTTATATCTTTTTACCGGATGCACATATTTAAGCGGTTCTTTTATTTTAATAACCTATCTACTGATAATACAACCATATTACAATAAATTGGCTTCTGTGAGTTTTCGCTGAATATATTCCATCATACCTTTAATTTTTTGTACAGCGTTTTTTGAAAATCTTCACTCGTTTCCTGCTACAGTTTTATTTATATTTTTATAAGCTATTTTATGCTCATTAGAATTTCATCTTACCAAAAACATTAGCCATTGCATTCATTGCTTCGTGACGGATCATCAGAATCTCGAGATTCATTGACTGGAGGTAGGTACGAAGTTCACTGTGACTGTGATGTCGTCTGATAGAAGCCTCTAGACATATAAGTATTCTTCGGAATTCTGCTAACATCTAACTTAGCATAATTGGATTTTTTATTTAGAAAGGCTCACAAGAATTCCACGGCGGCGCAATTGGGCCGTTTACTCAGACCTCACTAATGGGATACTCTTTTAATTGACTTAATTATTATTTCTGCATAATGTCCGTTTCAATTGTTTTAAAGTGGGTTTCTTTTATTACAGAATTAACCTGGTTTATGCAAATTATAGCAACATGGCTCTTAGCTTATTTGGCTTTTTAAAATCAAACTAGGTATTTATTTAGTTATTAACACTTTATTGCATAGCAATCTGTACAAATTAATTCGGAGAAATAATGCTTTAAGGCTTTCTCAAATTGGAAGCTAAACAGTATAAATTAGTATCGATGTTTGTGTATCAAACGCAATCAGTAATAACGAAAATCGAGAAATAAAAATACTTAGACATAAGGCATTTTTTTTTTGTCGATTTAATTTTTTGTCAGATTTTGATAAAAATTGGTAGATTTGAAAAGCTCCTTATTCTGATCGGAATAAACACGAAATCCAAATTTAGGACAATTTTTTTTATGAAAATTACCATTGAGTTACGGAAAATTGTATACGTTTTCCGTAACTCATTGGAAGATTTTGTAGGACATACAGTGAAATTGCGCTTATGTTGTACAGAATCAGGAACTCTATCTATGCACCAAATTTTATCAAAATCTGAGAAAAATGAAAAAATTACAACTAAATAAAAAATGAACCATAAAATGAAAATATCATACAAAACATGATTATGTATATTTAAGTAGCATTAATATAAGTATTTTACAACTTTTAATAATTTGAATATTTATTCAAACTAAAAATTAGCACAAATCTAAAAACCGTATTAATCACGTTCGCAAAAACAGCACCGCCATGATTAGAAAAGAAGGCATCACAATAGCTACCCTTTCTTTGTGAAAACGCATCAATTTGGCTGGAGGTGGAAACAATGGGAAGGCCACGGGCAGGAGACGAGATGATTGATGAGCACGGGAGCCGGGGGGTCAGCCTGGTACGCCATCCTTAACCTATGTCACTTTGCCAGTAAAAAAAAGTTATTTCAGATAAGATACCGAGATTAAAGTCTAATGTCAGATATGTAATTTACAGAAAGTGCTTTAATTTGTTTATTTATAAATTAAATATTTAAATGTTTTATATGTCTTAAATGCCTTTGACAGGAACTGGTGGGAGACGGGTCAAGATCGGGGTACGTGGAAAGGGGGGAGGGAGACCTTTGCCCAGCAGTGGGACACTCTAGGTTCATATAAATAAATAAATATTTAGTAAATCTAAATGTTTTCTTTTAAATGTTTTTTAATTCACAGAAATATGCGCAATATTTTCTAAAGAAATTATGCAAATGTAAGAGGTACTGTAATGGAATTGATATTAAAGTTAATTATTAGAACTAAATTGAAAAAAAAAAAACAGATCAAAGCATCACAATAACAATTGTAATAACCTTAAAAATATTTGTAATGTACTAAATGTACTAACTCACTTTTTTAACTTGAGTGAATATAAATACAATTCACACAACATGCGCCAGGTATTTCACACTCGAAGCATAAAAGTCAATGAAAACAGGAATTATGATTGAACGATGAATTGATGAAAAGATGAAACAACAATGAATGAACAAAAGCAAACGTGCTCCAATGATTTGAATTGTTTGAAAGGCAAAAAATGGATATTACATTCGTGTTTACATAATGGTAATGGTCGACTGAGTGAGTGCAGAAGAGTGTATATGTTAAATTCATTTTAAATATGAATTTTGTAATTGGTGCGAGGGTTTATGGTCCATATTTATATTATTCTTACGAATTCTACGTTATTAGCTCCACTGGTAGTGGTAGCTGAATCATGGTAACGTTTTAAGCAATAATGTTCATTTGTAAACATTCATTATATTGTATTTATTCTAGAAATTTAATTGCGCATACTTACTAATATACAGATAATAATGTACAACGTACAATGAAATATTTACATGCAGCACGTCTATCTGGGCCACTATCACTTTCTGCTTCATACGAGAATGACGAGTAGTTGCTACGCGCTACGCCGTAGCAAATAACTGCGTTCTAAACTAGCGCCTTGGGCCTTGACCTGCACTCATATATTGGTAGTTCTAGCTTCTGCCCGTGATTTTGCGCAGATGGTGGTAAAAATTATCCTATGTAAAAACTTCCCTGGGACTCAAACTAGGTTCATATCAAATTTCATGTACCTAAATCGGTTCAGTGGTTTAAGTGTGAAAAGGGAATGATATAAAGACTTCATTATGTATTTATAATATTAGTAGGGAATTTATTTTTAGCCTACCTTTTAAAATGTTGACTACAAGCTTCATTACATAGAAGGGAAAATTAATTTAAGTAATCGCATTGAATTTTTACCGACAAGTACCTAATATGCCAATTGAATACCAGTATTTCTTCAATTGATTAGCTCAAACACATATAGGTAACTGCGCGTTATTGACAGCGAGCATCTGTTATTTTGTGGACTACACAATAATAGTATAAGTAGATAGACAGTTTACTAAATGATTAATAATGTAACAATAGTCGTGCACAAACATGAAACTATCCATGATCGATAGTCTAATTTTAAAATCTGTACAAGTCTGCTGCGAGCCTTGGACGAGCCTTGGTCGTATCGAAACTAACAAATTGTAATATCTGAGTATTATCTCGAGTTGTTTTAATTGCTGTTCGTGTTTACGGAAAAGCAAGAAAAGGTTTTGTTTTGTCATCGAATAATGTTAATACCCAGTTAATACCGAAATAGGAATAGTGCGTTACGCAACCGTAGAACAAAGGCCTCAATTGCCGTTTGTTATTGTTTTGTATTGACGGAGTCCAGCGTGGGCGAAGCCTAATATAGAACGGCTGAATGATGTCCCCTGCGGTTTCCAAATTAATGCTTTCGCTTGTTTATGTTACCGCCGAGAATAAACAATGGTGCACGTGGAAAGATATACACAGGACAAAAATATGTCTATCGTAAGACGATCTGAGTGGGATCGTGCGAAATTTCCGAACACACTATGGAGGACATTTGTTAATCAAATATGCCTAAATATGGTATAATAATACCATATTTGAGTAACATATGTCTGTGTGTGTAAAATATTACTCAAGTCGAATTGTTTGTTATTCATAATTAAAGTACCTAAATTAATGACAATACACATTACTTATTTATACTCGCCTTATTACTTTTTATTTTTTAATTATGAACCAGCTCGCACTAAAAATGGTAACATCAACTGTGACATTATATATTATTTTGGTTGTAAGTACTATTCTTACATAGAAAACAGGTATTTCCGGACCGATACGACCTTTAAACCTTCAAGAAAAGAGCGTACTCCCATCTTAAAGGCCGGCCATGTACTTACAACCCCTCTGGTGTTGCGGGTGTCCATGGGCGGCGGTAATCGCTTACCATCAGGCGATTCGCCACCTAGTTTGCCTCCAATATCATAAAAAAAAATCCTCTTTCGAAGCTATATATTTGACTGTGTGAATAAAAAAAATACTTTTCTTTAATGTAACATTAATTTGCTATTAATACGCTTAAGAGCAATAAAAATGGGGTCACTAGATTTTAATCTACTCAAAGGGTAGCATTCCGCTTTAGTCCACTTAATGTTCAATTATCCGAACATGGTTCAATGTAAAGTTCCTCGTTCTCGTTAGATACCATTTATAAAACTCCTACGTGGACTTTAAATGGCGCCATTCAACCTTAATACAGCAGGCTAAATGAATAACGAACCGAAGAGTCTTTTGTGTGCCGCTGAATGGACGTGGAAAGTTTCAGTTAACGAAAAAATACCTAGGTAAAGCTGTATTCAGAGACGAAAATGGAATACCAAAATTCAATATGAATATCAGTGCATGAAACAAAATATGTGATTGTGCAATACGTTTTCGATACTTTAATGAAGTAAATAAAAGCGAAAACTTTTATATAAATATTATGTACAGAACTAGAAGCAATCAAGTTAGGTCAAAAGTTAAATTACCTATATACTTGGGAACTCCATCATAAATATCTGCGATTTTGGTGGTGTAAAATATTTCTCTGCAGATTTAACTTTACGACCTCCTGAACGGCGAGCGCCTATTCATACTGCAGCGCCATCTGTTGTCGAGTAGCAAAATTTTCAAAAGTTGGCAAGGAAAAGTTTACACATTTCATATCATAAGTTACAGATTATTATTATTTGTAGAATTATAATTTATTTCGGAAGTATGCACGTGGTTTATACAATCTTCAGCGGTTTAAGCTTCAAAAATTGTTTTTGAACATATCTTCTATCTACCTCGTTTTCATAATGTGATTATTAAAACGAAGTCAATATAAGGATGGTATTCCATCTGTCCAATATCTTGGTCCAATGTGTATTTGCGTCTCACATTTTGCTTAATGAGAGAGCGAGACGCGATGCACATTGGCCCAAAGAAAGACAGGTGGAATACAAGATACAAGACATTTATTGATAAAAGTTAATGTTTTACAGGTCAGTAAATAGGTAGGTTCAACTAATACTAGTAGTAGGTACAATATTTCTGGAGTAATATTTATGTCACTTAAACTTATACCACCCTTAGAAAGTCAAGGTAAAAAAAATTGGCCTTAAACTCTGACAAACACAAACTGACTTTAAAAAAATACCTCTAATATTAACGGTCAATGAAAAACAAATTATGATTGATACGAATCTGGCATGACATGATATGATTGATAAGTTTTAGTCACAACCCACGATATTAAGGAAACATTTCCTGTCATTACTTATACTCCTCGAATCTCTCTTGTTTTCATCTTGTTAGACGTAAAATATAAATATTTGAAAAAATGACTCGGCCATGCATTGATTTTTGACTACAAAGGCTACTAAGTAAAAACTTTTCAGCACCTATTTGTATCGCTGAAGTAGCCAAATGACGTCTACTCACATGAAAGAACGTCTACAAAACATAATACAACTATGACGTTTGTTGTCCGTCGGCTACAAAGAAGGCATTTTCTTTTGTGCATGTTACAAAGAGCAGTGCTTCAAGGTCGTCGCGCCCTTCTATCGAAGGCTAACTGTTTGTATAGCCTCCGATATTGCAGATTAACCCTCGTTCCCCGTTTCGCCCGTCACGACGTTACCTGAAGTGCCCCATAAAAGATACGGCGATAAAATAATAGTTGTAACCGACCTTGCTGATATCGTGGTTCTCCCGCGGTGGACGAGATGGCGTTAGAGTAGCTCAAGTCGAACTGTGTCCTAGAAATGGCCGTAATTTGGCGAATTATTATTAAATTAAATAAATCTTTAACTTTAAATCTCGGTGCGTTAAATTCATTACTCAAGTTAATAAAATTCGGTTTTGTCAGAATAAGGACCAACTTAACCTAAGTACTATATCATATCGTCTTTGGTCAATTATAATAATAATAAATCTATTAAATTCGAATAATAAATAGCTAAGTAATCAATTTTGTAGTAAACAAAACATAGATAGACAGATACATAGCCTATTGTATTGTGAAATATTCCATTTTACGGAAAAATATTACTTGATAAAGTGTTTATTTATTCCACTGAGAGGCGAGTAATGTATTTATTGTATTCTGTTAACAGCTTTTTACGTTATAGTAGGACAGAGCACTTAGCAGGCATACAATAACCAATGGAGAAAGAAGTTAGCGATACAGTTTCCTTGAACTGATACATTCTTTGATAGTCTATTGATTATTTAGAGCCCGCTTATTGAAGAACTTTCAAACTCTTAAAGGCAATCGAAAAATTGTTAAATGCTGACAGAGGTTATGTCACTGAAAGGAGTCAGGTACCGAGGAGGGGGGGCGGGCGGCGCAGACGAGAAGCCCCGCCAGCCGCCAGTGCTCACCCGGCCCCTAGCCCGCGCGCATGTCCTTTACGCCGAACCCTTTCAAATCTCCACACAAAACGCGGCTCCGTTACATAACATCCTTCGAGGGGCATTATAACCTCATAGTGTTAAGGCTTTTTTCTGTGATCCATACATTTTTGCACATTTTACACGCGTAGATAAGTTAGCGTTACGTAAGCCGCCGCCGTCCACGAAGCTTTGCTTGCCTCCGCTTTATTGTGATATTCGGTTGTGATATTCGTTTTAGGCCAGCTTTTTGCTCGTAGTGTAGTCAAGTTGTAACGCACAATATTGTATGTAACGGAGTTGCCAGCGTCCAAGCCGCCGTTGGTCGCTGAGTGGGGTTTGATCCTACCTGTGCGGTCCTGTCCTGGTTTCCCGTCGGGTCGTGCGGTGAGCGCGAGTTCCGAGGACTTGTTGAGCGGCATGAGCGCGTAGGCGTCGAGAGTGGCTCGGCACGGCTTCGCGCGGCTGGTGGCGGCCCGCCACGCCATCTGGCGGCTGCGGCGCTCCGGCTCGCAGCCCGCGCACAACTCCAATGACCACGAACAGTCCAACCACCTGTATGTCTCTTCTCTGTCTCTTCACATGTTCTGACTTGCAAGCTTCTGTTTCTATGTATCCTATGTATTTTTTCCTTTTTTTTTGCACAACTTTCAAATTGAAAACAATTGAAGTCTGCTTACTCTAAGCAGTGCACTGTTTGTAAAAGGCTTAGCACAGTAAATTATATTAATTACAGTTAAAAACATCATTACAGAATTTTCTCTTTTAAAGAGTGAAACTGCAAAACTTTACGCGTTAAAAGCACACAGTTCACATAAAGCAAAGCCCAAAGTGCCTATTCGCCACAAAGAACGGGGGCTCGCAAAAAGAGCCAAATAAGCTACTAGGCAAAAGTCTAGTCAACTTTACGTGGTTCTATTTTCGTACGCTGTTATTAAGTTTGTTTTCCGCTGCTTGCCAGATGCTCACTTTTCCGCTTTACATTCCTTCTATTTTCCATTCCACGAAGCCGCGTCAGCTGGAACCGACCACAATAAATGTTTCCTCGCAATTGTTGTTTTATTTTGCGCTTAGTCCACCGACAGCGTCCATTCAATGTTACCTGTATGCGCTTATGTTGTAGTTCAGTGTTATTGTGCGTTTGGCACATTGGCACGCGGCCGAGATTGCGCGGATGCACAAATGCTCGTTGGCCGAATGTGATGACGTGCCTTTAAAAGTGCAATCGATACCTAATGTCAGCGTACGTAACGCCAGCCGCGCTTATCATATCCACTCTAGGTATGTGCATTTCAAAACATTGTATACCTTGTGTCCGGTACGCTAAGGTAAGTATTTGAACGAGGTTTTTACTCAGACTCAGATGCAAATACTGTAGGTATGCTAAGCGCGACATATCCATCATATTGCATTGAGATGTATGGTTGTCTGTGTTTAATGATAGTCTACGTGCGATGCACTGTCATTATAAAGTAATCTTACAGAACTACGAGCGTTCCCTGTATATAGTTGTCATGTATGTACTACGTACGTAGTTCATTACCTAAGGAGTGTAATTGGGATTGATATTTAGCATGTAAATAATAAGGGGGATTTAACGTTTGAAGTCACGGACTGAGGCTAGTATGTGTATATCTTAAATTGCTATAATTTTTAAATTAGATGGAAGCGTGTGACTGGAGGTTTTTTCCCACGCCTAGTCCTTTCGACATGATACTTATATCATTAGGGAGTGTATTACCTATTATAAGCGTGCGTGTTCGACAGTTCATTGGCCGATATTTATAAGTGGAATTGGCAGACGGTATAAATGCCCGGTTCAATCCACTTCATTGATTATTTATTTAAAAGTGAACAGTGTTGTGTTGGTAGTTCCAATCCTTATTATGCTTATAGTAGTAGGTACCTGTAGAAAACTTTACTTATAACAGATTACTATAATCTTTATAAAACTATACGATTTCAAGCTTTCTTGGTCATTTACATTATAGCTGCTATTGAAAACGGAGTATTTACTATGTACGGAGTACTCTGTTGCAAATGTTGCATAATGAAGAACTGATGTGCTGGGTGTTTAATATGTCTTAAACTTTTACAGATTGTAAAAGTGACGTTCGCATGGCAACTGCAGCTGCATTGCTATTGCGACACTACTGCTGCGGCCTTGACACGGGCGCTGTATCTGTCATACTTATGTTACATAAAATAAGCGACGTCCGCTGCCGCATTATTTTAGGTACTGGCGCGATTTTGACATCCGATCCGTCACTAATTTTACCAAGGAAATTGACAGAACCAGCGGCGGCATCTACGCCGCAGCATTATTGTCACAACAGTTATGGTGCTGTAGTTGACGTTGTATTGTATGTATTGTACATTTCTCTCTCGGATTTTCATTTTATGCACGGCGTTACTGATAAAATTTATAAAATTATTTTTAGTAGTGACATATCAGTATCAGTTCCATGGAACTACATAGAGTCACGGGTATATACATTCTTCTATTACCAATTACTTAGTAGTAGGGCCCCTAACTGCTTATCATAACATACGTTAACTGTTAATAATACTTAACCTATACATCACCCAAAATCATAAAGCTGCAAGCCCATGAAAGATTATATACACACCACAGGCGGTAATCATAAAAACCTCAGATCGTATTATGTACTTAAAATCAACTAGCATCTCTGATATTCTGTACCCTTTTTAACATGAAAAGAAAATAAATTAATTTGTACTCGTTGTCACTTTTAAAAGATAATATAATCACAATTTAAAAACATGTCGCCAAAAGCGACTAAAAATAATAGTGAGTGAAACCGTACTGATCTAAATATTTTGAAATGTGTCTCACGATAGTTTAAGTTCGACAATTTAAAAAGGTCACTTCTTCAAAAATCACGTAACAAAAGACCATCCAATGAAATAAGTCGGTTTTTTCAGACTATACAGTAATTTGAGGAAGTTAATATAGAATGCTATAATTAATTAAGTTAAGCCATTCAGTGTCTAAGTAGGACAAGTCATGATGTCATGATGAACTCATATGATATGGAATATTTTAATAATCCTCGTAGATGAGAATACTTAAATGTAAAGTACCTAATACTTTATTAAATTCCTGTCATATGACATCTTCGTTTTATACGAAACAAAATTATTATTTGCAATACCTATATTAACTTAGTTTAAAGGCTTATTCAAGTTGAATTAATAATTATGTAAATAAATTGCACACGAGATTTTTATTTAACTTTTTAAAATTATTTATTTAATAAAAATTATATACCTATAGGTACAATTATTGTATTGAAAAGATCCAGAAGTAGGTACTGCATACACTGATTTAGTTCACATAAGTACCTAATATAATTTTCGCCTCAGCAGCACGAACAAGGGTAGGTACTTTGCTACTTAAAAACAGTGAGCAAAATCGCATTTTGCTCATTGAGTGAGACAAAATTACATTTAAGTGACCTTTACATTCGAATGTCACTTCAACGTGCGGGGCTTATACAAGTTCGAAATACTTGCATTCTGATCCCTCTATCCCTTTCACGTTGTTAGCAAAAAAAAATACATATGGTTGTCCGCAAAGTGGGTTTGCGGACGATAATTTTGCGTGATAACGTCAAAAGAAAACATTGATGAAAAATTACATACTTTTATTTATGAATTGAATTATTATCACTGAATTATCATTATTTTGTATAATTCAAAGAAGGAGTTAATTGAAAAATACAAAGTTTTCGATAAATTAACAGTTCAGTTCAGTTCAGTTTTTGGTTCTTATGGCATCTGTCCATTGGGACAATTTTGCCAGCATCAAGATTGTGGGAGCAGAATTTCAGTATCAGATAAATTAACATTTATTTGCTTTTGGTCGTAACGTTACCATGGAGATCTGTCCACAATGTTACCATGGAGATCTGTCCACAACGTGACACTTTTTCGCGCATGCTACCGGTATTCATCGATTTATAAGACGTTATCACGTCAAAAGGAAAGAGATAAAAAAGTTCAAACGACATTCAACGGTATATGACGGTTTAAAATAGACCCCCGAAAAAACTTCAGAGCGCATCGTTCCAAAGTACCTACAAGTATGAATTCGTAATAATTAATTCATAAAAAAAAAAAAAAAATTTGATTAAAACACTATCAAAAGTCAAAAGCATTTATTTGTTCAACATAGGTAACATAGGTAGGTACTATATATCTATTACGTATTTTGTAGTAGATTATCACGCAAAATAAATAATTCTAATTTTAACAATCTCTACTATAGTTGACGAATAGTAGTATCCGCAATTCGGACCGTATCTTACAAGTTTTCTTTTTATTAAAACATTATCGATTGAACTATCAATAATTGATGTTCGTTATTTCCATATTGTTTAACAGAAATTTGTTTCGTTTTGTCTTTGTGTTTTATTGCGGTAATTAAACTTAATTGGTAGGATACCTTAAAAAAATATGAGTGAATAAGTGATGAAGAAGAATTATTTTTGAGGTTTTATTTTTCCGTCTAATATGTTCTTACTGCTGAGGTGAAAATTTGTATGTACAACACGAGGTCAAAGTTATTTACATCTCGTGCGCTTTTGAGTCCCTTACTAGGCTTAAGATTCTATAATAGATTAACGAGCGTAGCGAGTCTCTCTTACACGGGAGTTAAAATAAGCACTCAAAGAAATATCAAACTTTGCTCTCTTGTTGTACAAATACTGGGTCTACAGTTTTGAAAAATATACACATAATAGTTCTTTACCTATAGATGACAGGAAAACCTATTAGAAATGTACAGTCAAGCGTGAGTCGGCCTTAATTACTTAGTTTTGATCCGACCCCTACAGGTTTTTTTAAAGACATTTCACTCACGTTTCACGTAAAAAAATACAATGTTAAAAATTGTGTAATGCACAGAATCCTTGGAACGCGAGTCCGACTCGCACTTGGCCGGTTTTTTATAGAAAACTAGCTGTGTCTCTTAAAATGTAATTGGAAATCTGAAGATGAATGAATCTAAGATTTTAATAGTATTTCTTATAACGTGTACCGTTTTACTCTTATTGCAATAATATTATTCAATATAGCACCTAACTGTACTCAGCTATATCGAAAAAGAATTTCTCGCAATATATTCTCAAGGAGCCTTAAGCTAGGCTCAGAACGACTTCACTGTGAAGATTTGCTTACTAAAATACGTCATTTTATATAAAAAGAACCCGGACAGCGCGGTGCTTGTTTCATAATGCTTTCTTGATCAAGAACTACATTCGAGGAAGACTAATATAAGTTGATCCCTGAAAACAAACAGTTGTTAAGGATCTTGAAGCTGCACTATATTGGTTCGCTTAGTAAGCAAAGGGAATATTAAGCCAGTAACATGTTCATTACTAGTCGAAACACGTTCCGACCCCCGTTCCAAGTTCTCCCTGTTGAATTCTATGACAAAAAGTAGGTAGGTAGGCGGTGAAAAACGTGTCGCGTTTGAAGGAAGTTTATATTCGTCAAAAAATAAATTATAAGGGAAAAGTCGTTGAGGCTTTGCCATGTACATGTTCATATCATTCGTTAAAAATGTGGTTTATTTTATACCAAAAATATTTTTGATGTAATACTCTACACACGTGTTACACGTGTACAGACATGTTATTGATAATAAAAAGCAGCGTCATTACAAATAAAATGTGATTAAACTAACAGAACATCACACGTACGAGTATAAATACCTTAACAAGATATTTCCCTTTTAACCCAAAAAATCCTCAATATGAAATATACTAGCAAATCTTTAAGTTTTGTTCCACTTGAAAGTTTCAAGGCCTTAAACTTATTCAATATCAAAGTTCTTTCGCCCGGGAAAATCACGAGTTCCGTTAGCAATATTTAATGACAGTGAAACTATAACTTACCTACCGCTTCAAACCCTAGTGATTTCAGAGTAGAATTTACTAGCGCGCATATACATAAATAACATGATATTATAATATCGTCCTTTTGAGCGCGGATAAATGCACGCGACACGAGGACACGACCTCCAAAACCTTCAAGAAAAGAGCGTAGGTACCAACCCACTTTGTAGCTATCCATGGCGTCGGTAATCACTGACATAATATACATATAATCACTGACGTGTCCGCCATTTTTTGCGTTTGACGTCTGTCAATAAGCTAAATAATAAGCGCAGCTAGCCAGTAGCAATGAAGCGCATGCACTTTACTGAGGTGCGAAATTTCAGGCGATTCGTCTGCTTGTTTGTCATATGTCATAAAAAAGCGACAATGCGTATAAGCCTTTCCGCGTTTAATTATAAGCCCGTATTAGTAAAAAGTTATAAAGCAAATTCGCACAACACCACGCTTGCAGTATCGAGCGTTTCTCTATGGTTTCTCTGCGTGGCATTGTGAGTGGCATCATTATTAAACCGTACAATTTGTTTTTTAGGCTTGACGCTTCCAGATATAAGGGTAGGGGATTTTAGTTTTAGCATACAATATCTAAGTACAATACGGAATAAAATTGTGTTTCCGAATTGGAACTATGCTATTTTCTGAAAATATAACAAAAATAATGTCTAGCCGTAGGTAAGTACTTCGCTACGGCGTAGCCCATAGGCAGAGCACGTAGCTCCGTCTACGGAGAGCTCTAACTATGAAACGGCCGTCTATTTGCCACGAGTAAAAGGAACAGTAAAATGGGGCTATTTGGCACAAGCTTAAGACAAAAATATATAAATAAATCCATATTTTATTTCTTTTTACTTATATATTTTTATTTTCTTGGTATTAAGGATAACAACAGCCGTAAATTTAACTAAGACATATTAATGCTTACATTTAAAAATAACAAAAATAAGAAAACAACGAGAATGTACAGTACACACAAATGCTCGATATGCTAGAAGTACATACCTACTGGTTGTAAAATGTTTAATCTAGTTTAATTTACTTCTGATACAAAACTATGACATTGCATTAGTTGCAAATCAGATTATGACTGTATCACGTTTTATATATTTAGTAAATGCAATGCTTGAATTGTTAACACAGACCGAGAAATATTTTTTTAAGGTGTACGAAAGAGGTGTCCTAAAGTGTATTTGGTAAATATATATGATTCTTAAATAACAACAGGTATTAATTGTAGCATCAATAATAGTCCTAACTTTCATAAAATGATAGTTATCTTGATAATAATTATAGCCATAATTATCGTGATTTTTATGCCTGATAATTATCGATTTGATAATGATAATAACCTAAAATTTACGAAATATAATTGATTGTTACATGATGATTATCTTATACTTCAATGGCTAATAAAAAACTAATCAATAAGTATTAGGTCAGTTTTTATTTGTACATAGCAAAAAACGCCCCCATCATTATTTTTTTAACGATCAGAGAATTTAAAGAAAATATATATAGCAACGTCCATACCTGGGATAATTATCCTATATTTATCGAATAATTTTCAGGCTACAAATATCTGGAATTTATTAATTTGGAACCCTTCATTCCACTTAAAACAAATGAAACGTAACTAATACGTATATGCCAAGTAGGGTAGGTTATTGCCTCTTGGGCACCTACGATACGTATTCCTGTATTTCGCAGCACCATCCTGCTGAAAAGGACGAATAACTTAATGTATGTTAGGAGGGTATTTGGTACTAGAATCGTCAAAATGTGCACCATTGGGTATATACATTTACAAATAGCCACATGGATCTCAATTATTTTACGATACTTACAAATTGACAACATCACCATGTTTTCTGCAATGATTATGTACCATTTTTCACAATTGTGTATATTTAGCCAGTAAATATTTAGATAATACCTACTAGAGCAGGCCTCTACACTAAAAAAACTTTCTTTATTAGATTAATGATCACTCACGCACACGATGATTCATTGTGATGAATAATCAGTTAGTGTCATTAAACCGGTTATTCAGTAAAATGATATTTGATCAGTTAAATCTCGATTAATAATGGATCGAATGATCCACTGACATTTAGTGTCATGTACAGTAAAAACATTTGTATATTAATTTTACCGAGGTCTAGTCTACCGGAATCTCGAGTTAGACAGCCAACAATATTATGTATAAATAAAATAAAGTAAAATATACCTTACTGCTCATTATTTAAGACCGGCACTAATATTGCCCAATATTGATTTAGTGATTATCGCGTACCGCACGCGATTACGAAAGTGAAATTAAATACTCTTCAAAGCTACTACAACTTTATGTTTATAAGAATAAGAGCTACATTGCGTTTGGCTTATGTAAGATATTTAGTAAACATGGTTTTGGAATTTTCTTACACGTAGATAAACTGTAAAACTATGGGAACTCTGGAATTATTTGTACCGGACATTAGCTCAACATTACCTACTTACAAAACCAGACATAACCTGGCTTGTAAAACAGCAATTCTTTACCAAATATCTGTCTATAGGTATCTAATTTCTAATAGCTAGTAAATAAAAAGATCGTTAAGAATTAGATATAGGTAGTGCGCGAGAAGCGCTGTTTTATCAAGCCTGGCAATGATTGACATGGAGACAATCTTCAGAAAATTAACTGAATAAATACGAAACTTATACTGTTAATTGATTTAAGCTACATTTAAATGAACATAGGTAGGTATTACCCAGTTATTTACCACAAACATCTATCCCAAAGTAGAGGTTATTTTTTACAAGCTTTTATTTAACCTGCAATACTTTTTTGTAATATGTTTGTTAGGGTCAAGTTTTGCTAAATTAGACCCACTTCCCATTATTCGATTGAGCTGAAAACATTTTCACATACATAGGTATGTAAGTAGGGTGACAATGCAATATTATGGTACCATCGAACAGTCAACGATAAAAGTTTCTAGAAGATGTTTCGTGTTGGAACAAATCGGAGGCATATGCAAAACGTAGATCCATAACTATCCATATAAACCATACCATCCTTATATAGGTAATCAAATGTATTTTAAATTTCCTTGAAATAGACAAAATTTAACAAAGGTTTGCTAAGTTTTATGAATACCCCTTATTCGTCATCTATATCACTTATCATTTGTAAACCTCTACCTCTACTGCCACTTAAATATTGATATTAGGTGAGATAATCGATACTACATACAATATCATCAACCTTATCGATTTGGTTGTAACTGTTAATTCAAATATGTACAAAATCACCGAAAAATGAGCTCATATTTGCCAAACAAATCAAACGAGTACTATTAGAGTTTATCAGCAATCTGTTAAATCTATCATCTTTGTCACCAATGCTACTTTATCATAAGTTGAAGGTGGTTTCCACTGGCGGCGGCATGCCGAAAATAAGGTATTTTACCCTTTTAGTCGTGTAGGACATCTAATGTCCTATATTTATCTAACTTAGCATGAAGTAAGTACTAAACATTTCCTAAAACCCTCGATGTGGCGGTATAAAATAGTTATTCGTTAAAGAATTTGCCAGTGCTTTGTCTGAACTATTTCTTGTTCATCAGCTACAATGCCTTGATGTTCTTTGAGCCATGATTATTTTGTAGACATTACCTACATAAAATGCGCAATTCCTTAAATCGTGAGTAAAAAATTAAAAATCTATTATATCACTTACATGAACAGCACAATTGCTGGCAAGAAGAAGTATCGTGCGAATACTGCCGCACCGTGCATAACGGTACTAACAGTCTTTGGAAAAGCTATTTTAATTTGAGATTTATGGCACTAGAATACGGTACACATAATCGAGTTTGTTTTCCAATGGCTGTAAAGACTGTTTAGTGGTGGGGTAGAACACGCCGCGCCGCCGGCGATCGTCGCGTATTGACCCGTCTATATTTAGCCCAGCTCTGTTTCTGCGAATCTGATCACTTAAGGAGCTAATGTTTCTAAAAAGAAGGCGCAGGTTATTAATGGAGGTAAGTTTCGGACCTTGGAATTAATTGGTTTCGGATTTCGGACTTAAGTATTTTAGTAACGGATGGAAAATATTATAGGCCAAGCAATAAGAAGGTATAGAGGGAAATGCTTGGAACACAATTATTGACTCCGTAACTTTAAAACTTAAATAGACGCAATAACCCCAAATTGGCGATTAATCCGGTTGACCCTACGTTGTATATCGTTATCCTTCATACCATAGCAGTGTAAATTTAGTAAAATATACCTATAGCTATATTTCCTGGCTTTACGCCCCCTCTTAGAGCCTGCAAACTTTTTAAAAAAGTAAACCTAGTAACAATCTCCATGTTTATCGCTATTACAATAAGCAATACAAATGGTAAAAGAGAAATACTGCAATTCCAGGAGTCACTTTCTATTTTGAGAAGGCAGAGATAGGTAACGAGAGGTATAGCTTTATGTGTCATGCGTGGGCGCGGGTAGGTGCGTAAAACGCGTCGTAAACCAATAAGACCCAATTACTCCCACACCGACATATGTACCTCAACTTAGCTCTAATTTTACAGTCTTTTAGCCAACGTAATTATTATGACAATTAAAGAGTTGTATCAGCAAAAATAACTATGCTGTTACGTACAGTTAGGCAAAAGGTACAGTAAGGTCAGTAAGTGCCCCAACTTCGCCTACGTCGCCATACTAGCCATATAGAACAGTGGATGCTTATGTTAGTAGGGTACCGATTTCGCCTTACTTACAAAACCAGACAGCGTTACTTTTCAGCACCCTTATTTAATGCAAGTTATGCAAGGCACCACCTCTATTTCGAACCCTTTCAATGGGCTAATAAGCATTTTAAAATTTAGAACAAAACATGCTTTCACTTTTTCTAATTGCCACACAACTTCAGCCTTTACGACAATTCTAACATCGAACTTTTACCTAATCTGAATAGTAGCGAATGAGTCCAGTAGCGAATGTTCTATAGAAACACTGACATTTTTCACAGCGTTTTTCGACAAAATACGTGAGTGACCCGTAATATATTTAATATGTCTGTGTATCACGGAAGTTTCGTTATTTAAAAAAAGTCAATTAAGTGTAATAAAAAGGTATCAAGTCTCTGATACTTATCTACTTACTGAGAAATGTATCATCCTAAACATAATTCATTTTGGCGAAGCCATATATTTATGCATTGTTAATGGACACAAAAGACTGAAGAAGGCGACGGCGACGCAAAACCCTTTAAATAAACAGCGCCCTTGTCGTGATAAAAGTTGAATGAACTTTATTGTTTGCCTTCAAAAACCATTTTGGGAAATAGGATTTTCATAGGTACCAGTTTGTTGTTATTATGAAAAGATATAACGCAAATTAAGTAGGTATAAACACCCCTAGGACGTGGCATGTAAAACGTAAACCACAAATCCTGAAAAATAAGTAAAAAACACCAGTTAATCATAATTAATGACAATCCGGTCAATTCGAATAACGTGATAATTACTAGATACGAGAACAATACGAGATCTAATAGATACGTTATAGTTTAGTTCTAAACTCGTTATCTTTTGCAGTTCGATTCGAGAAACCAATTGTCATTTCACGCTACAATTATTGTGACGTTTTGGGATATCCATTTGATATCCATTGGATGTCTAAGTAATATCTTAAGCAAATCTTAAAGAGATCGTTGAAGAGGACATTTGGAATCGCGAAAATGTCAAATTTGACATGACTTTCTTAAATATCTCGTTATCGTGTCTGTTTCATATCTAGTGGAAATCTAGTTGATATCTAGATCATTGTTCGAATTGGCTCAAATGTCAGTTATAAACACTCAAAATTTTACCAAAAACAAGTCATTTGATGTTTCTTTAATTTTGGTCTAATTAAAAAAATAGGGCCTTGCTGTCCAGGATTGGAATAAAAACATAGTTTTAATATGAAATAAAACTATGAAAACGGATTATATCGCGTATATTGAATTTATAATACATCCCGACGTTTCGAACTCTTTACAGCGTTCGTGGTCAACGGGTGATATAATCCGTTTTCATAGTTTTATTTCATGAGTAACTATCGCGGTAACCGAAGACAATATTATATAGTTTTAATATGTTAATTATTTTGAAACTAATTTCAGTATCTCTCCTCTTCTTCTTCTTCAGTCGGTCCCTCAATACTGAGGATCGTGACATCATGTCCTTCTGCTGAAGACGAGGTTCCTCCATAGGGTTCTGTTCCTCGCCAAGCGCATGGCCTCGTGCAGTTTTAGTTGCATAGGTCCCGTAATTTGAGTACACCATCTAGTGGGAGGAGGGCCCTGAGGTCTCGTGCCTTCAACTTTGCCCGTCATCTCTCCTCATTAGATATTTAATTTTTATCAGTGACATATCAAAAAGTATGAAAGTATTTCCTCTTAAATGTTTCATGATTAGTGCCGTGACCATTTACTTCTCCCTACTACTCAAACTGGTGTGACATCTATGTATATTTATAATCCTAGAATACCTCAAATTATTTTCAATTTAAGATACTAATAGGCATTCAATATTAAACAATTGCTTAAACAAACTCCAAAATTCCTATAAATCTTTGGCGTAAACCTAATTCTATCTCCCTGTTTAACATAGGTACATTTATGTCAAGATCGATATACTAAAATAAGCCCCCGACCATAACATATTATTTATGTCTATCTTTGATATTATCAATGAGGATATAATAAGATAGAGCGGTACTGTCATAGTAAATCTTGTAACCACTGTAAATTCATTGCCATCTATCGACATACTTTAAAACTAAAAATGAAGATTTATAAAAATACGTTAAAATGTATTTAAATATGGATAAATGATTTTTTTTATTTGCATTAATTATTTTTATATGATTTTGACCCAGGTTCTTTCACTGGTATGCGTTAAAATTATAAATAACAAACGAAACAGTCAACGCCCTCTATACGATAGTAGGCCGAAACTAGTGGCGCCATCTGATCGAGAATCAAATTTTCGTGATTTTCGAGGCACGTTTTTTCCTTAGACTGTATCCATCTATTACGGAGTTATATCTATCTTTGATATTATGTTCCTAAACTGTCAAACTTAATACCTAAATCCGTTTCATAAAATGCAATTAGGAACTAATAAAATGTATACGTATACCTATGTTAGTAAATACAAGGATTAACTTTTATTGCTTGTACAGGATATTATTTTAAAATAGTTTTAATCCGTTTCTTCAAACAACCAAAGACTTAAATTTTATGAAAAAAGTACTCCACGATAAACTTTTAATTAAGTATCGCAAGCAATTATAAAAAAAATAGAGCCCAACTTCGTAATACCCCGGGCCCCGGCCACATACTCGACGTGGCATGGAAAGTAGCGAGGGAAGTAGGCAGAGACGTAGTGTGGCCGCGCTACTCGTCATGCCGCTCGTCACGCTCCTCGTCATGCCCACCGCTCCCTATTTTGTCGGTTTATTGACGCGAGTCAAAGGACCGGCAATAAAGAAGTATGGAGCGTCGCGATTAATCACGCGGGCAACATCGCGGCAGGGCGAGGAGCAGCGCGAGGAGCATAGTGTGGCCGTGGTTTAAGAAGCGCAACAGTAAGAGAGTTATTTAATCTGGCGGGACATCGCGGCGAAGTTTCCCGCTCCGAGGGACAATGGGTTGTGCAGTTATTACTACGGAAGATATAACAAGAGAACAACACAAATAAAGGGTCAACAACCGCTTGTCGAGGACAATATGAATCTCGATAATATTTGGTCATAAACAATGTAACACTGTAACCTTTATATCTACATATACGTACCTATATTATTTAATTTTTTCATGATTTTCAGGATTTTTATTTTAAAAAAGACGACAATAAATGTTCAAAAGTTTATACAGGTCTTGAAATTGGCTGTTTCCTTCATTTCGGTTTCGTTGTTGTCCATAATATAGTATAAGTTTTTCAATAACCTACACAACAACTTATCTCTTGATACTGAAGATTGAAAAATGTATCATACGAAACTGACTCTGTCGAATTTAAAGTGTTGTGAGACATACACAATTTTACGGTTTAGACTCACTTGTTTTTTAGTCACTCGCGCGACATGTTGCGGGTTGACTTAGTATTTTTCAAAAATTTTGTCACACTATTATTGAGTAACTACCGAGTGCTTTACTACATACGTTTCAGCATAGAGTAACTTATACTAGAGCGGTACTGTCATAGTAAATTTTGTAACCCCAGTAAATTCACTGCCATCTGTCGACACACTATAAAACTAAAAATAAATATTTATAAAAATACGATAAAATGTATTTAAATATGGATAAATGATTTTTTTTATTTGCATTAATTATTTTTATGATTTTGACCCATGTTCTTTTACTGATATGCGTTAAAATTATAAATAACAAACGAAACCGTCAACGCCCTCTATACGAGTGTAGGCCAAAACTAGTGGCGCCCTCTGATCGAGAATCAAATTTTCGTGATTTTCGAGGCACGTTTTTTCCTTAGACTGTATCCATCTATTACGGAGTTATATCTATCTTTGGTTTCAGTAAAACCGCCAACCGGCAACCTGCAAACTTAGTTCGAGACAGTAGTGCCATTTGCTCAGCAGTTTCAGACTCGTCAAGTTTTCCGTGCAGCTTAGTGCCAGCGGCATTGTATAGATGGCGCTTACTGCAAAACTAAACTAAGTGTTGCTACTCGACGCTAGGTGGCGCTGTGTCTGTGTCGCTGTGTCTGGTTAAATAATGCATATATTTTCAAAACACTCGTTTCCTGTTGAAAATAATATTCATGTTAGCCGTTAGCAAAACGTCCCCTTATTTTTAATAAAACAAAGACATTTTGTAGCAGATTTTTTAGCTGCTTATTACTCTTATAAAACACTAACCAAACAGAATAGCGTATAGAAGGTAAATAGTAAATCTTGTAGTCAGAGTAAATTTACTGCCAGAGGCACGTTTTTTACTTAGACTTTCTTATCTTATACGAATCTTTGCACTAACGGAGCTGATTAGAGTAAAAAGTAGATACCTGCTCGTCATCATTTCATATCTGAATGTGTTTACTGTTCTTAAGACCCTAAGACCTTCGTCCTTACACCTTACACATGTTCCTTATGTACCTTTGTATTATAGTGGAGATACAAATACACCTAGAGCGGTACTGTCATAGAAAATTTTGTAACCCCAGTAAATTCACTGTTATCTATCTTTGCACATACCTAGGTATCAAACACTCATCAAATCAAACGCAAATGGTCGTAGGTAATAGCTAAAAAAATACATTTCGTGATAGAACAATGCAGTGACGTGACCGTTCGCAAAAGTCAACTATATCATCAGATACTTCCATAAAGTGGCATCGACCCTGACCTGCCCGAGGTCGCGTGTCGGCCTACCTGAATATCTAGGGTTAGATCGACTATCTATGTACTGCCAGTTATATATAGCACTACAATTTTAACTCGCCAAGGTGAAAGCTGTTTGATTCCGTTCGTTAATTGGGGTAGATTGATGTTTAGCACTTTTAGTGATTATTTGAAACGTTTCGTTCTTTTGAATTCGAAATATGTTACACGGATTCTCGGATATTTAAATTAAAAAAAAAACGGGGAAAAAAGAGGTTTCCAGTAGGCCTGAGGTATTTTTTTAATATTACGGTAAAGTACATACGTAAAGTATTGGAGTGACGCCCGTCTCGTCTCTCTCCAAACTCCAAAATATGATGATAGTAAATGTAATGTTTTATTTGTAAATACATACTAGCGACCTGTCCCGGCTTCGCACGTGTTACATAAAACCCTAACATATTATACACCTAAACCTTTCTCAAGAATCACTTTATCGATAGGTGAAAACCGTATAAAAATCCGTTCAGTAGTTTTGAGTTTATCGCGAACATAAACACACACAAACAGACAGACGCAGCGGGGGACTTTATTTTATAAGGTGTAGTGATGACTTAGGTAGGTAGTAAATAAAAAATTTAGTGCTTTATTAGCTGGCACTAATACTATGTTACGCGAGGTTCGTATCATTTACACCAGGGGTCGGCAACAGGCGGCCCGCGAACCTCTCACTTGTGGCCCGAGAACCTCCTTGGCTATTTTATATTTAATTTTGGCAAACGACAATACCTGATAAAGTCATAAATATTAACAAAGTGCGGCCCGCGCCAATTTCGTTAACTACTATGTGGCCCTTGGCTGCTAAAAGGTTGCCGACCCCTGATTTACACAAAGGCAACTAACGGATGTAAACCCCAAACTAAATTTAAAATTTTGAACTTTTATGACCCGTTTACAGAACATTACTTGACAGCAGCCCATACACGAGTTTCATGAAATTTTAACAAGTGCGCCCCAACTGAAATACCGGGTCATAAATACATTATGCACAAGTAAACTGAAGTTGCATGGCGCAACTAAGTATATTCATTCACTAACAGTTACAAACGTATATAGCCAGTACCTACAAACAATAAGTAGAGTAGCTCCCTAGTGGATAAAAATTTGTAGGCACAGTCAAGGGCGTAAATATATATACATTCCCAAAGTTTCAAATCTATGTTTCAAATATTTGAAACTTGGACAATAAAGTCGTGATATTTTTGAGCCATTTGTCTGGATCGATATTTTTGCCTTCGACTGTACATTTTAAAACACAAACTTATGCGCACTTAGGTGCACGACTGGTGCTGCCCTCATTTTGTGGGGTTTTCTACGTTAAATCTTATGGAGTAAATTAGTTCCAACGGCTACCGTGTGCGACATTCCATAAGATTACGTGTGTTTGTGATAATCAGCGCCAAGCTGTCTGTTCCCTCTATCGACTTCGTACTTTGCCAATACAAAAATCTTGATGCCATAACTGCCACGATTCAAGAACTCTGGTCACATCGCAAATGCAATTTATTTGCAATTTTTTTAATATCACTGTGACAAACAAGCATATGGATCACCTGATGGTAAGCTCTATCACCTTAGCCTGGACGAATGCATCTCCAAGGGTATACAGGGTTGTTACATGCGGTATGCGTTATTATATGTATTAGGTACCTATAGTACATGTTAGTAAGTGTACGTCAGTTAACATGAATCTAAATAAATTTACCACATAACTTCCATACAAAACCACTGAGGATCCAAATTTTAATACAAAAAGTGCCTGAAGAAAAATGGTCTGTATTACCGTGTAGGTTGATCCCATCGTAAAGTAAAGAAAGAGTTAAGAATAGTGACTATAAAACAAAATATTGCATATCTACTAGTTTTTGAGATTATAGAAACTTTCAGTATGACCTAAGTATATACTTGCAATGTTACAATTGTTTTATAGCTTTGATAGTTAATAAAAGTTGATAAAAGCAACACGAAATGAATTTCCCAATTGCATGTTACATAAGTAGACTAGGCATCTTCTTTATAAAATAAAAGATAAAACAATACACTCTCAAGGTGTACTAATTTACTCTTCAGCGCGATACGAGTTTTAATTTTTAAACAATGCTGCTCCCCTGTTTCCACGAGTTTAATCACTCATGCCAGTCATGCCTAATGGATCTCAAGTTATTCGTCCTAGAGTTTCCGCCACCCCGACGCGGAAAAACGCAATACTACATTGTGATACAAGTGTGCTATGTTGGTCATTACACACGAGGTGATATTGCGCATTAAAAAAGCCGATGTGAGTAATGACCATTGCACACGTGTGTACGGCGTTTTTCAACACACTTGCGAGGAAAAATACGAAACTTACATATTAATCAAATTTTAATAGTTATAACAGTTAGTAAAAGTCCAAAATCTGTCATACTGCCTGCCGCCGCCCCCTCGACCCGCCGCTGGCGGCCGGGCCCCGGCAGCCGGTCGGCGGGGCGCTGGCGCCCTCCAGTCCCTGTTGTAAAAGCTACTCGACCAATTAAGAAGTCTATCCGTCTCCATACATATTATTAGCAATTTGTGACAATCTTAATTCAATCGGATTATCATACATTACCGCACAAGTGCGATAATATAATGAAAAAGCACGCGTGCGTAATATTTCGGATTATAAGCCCAAAAGCGGTTTCCAATAAGTGCCACGTTACGAGCAAGTGTATTGAAAAACCAATAAATACCGTCATGTAGGATATCTGGGGACAGATGGGGTAACGTTAGACAATATTTTTTGACTTTTTTTATGATATAGGAGGCAAACTAGCAGACGAATCGCCTGATGGTAAGCGATTACCGTCGCCCAGGGATACTGCCGACTGAGTGCCGACTATGAACTAATTCTAGCTAGTTGAAAAACTGACCGTAAGTAAATTCTGGTGCAATTATTGTAAAAGCTACACATATATTTACATTTTGAATTACCTACTTATAATGTTTCGCGTGTTAAAAATCCGAGATTGAATAAAAACATTTGTCGATAAGTAAATTCGTCAGCTTTTTCTTAGATTGTTGGATTGCCAATGATTTAATTCTACCTGGCAATTTATTATTGATTTGCTCGCTAAGCAAAATACGCTTTTGCGTTTTAGCGTGGTGTTTGCGCATTCTGTAAATTGGTTTTTACCATACCTGGTACTTCTAGTAAATAATGTTACATTTGCTTCGACGAAGACTGCAGTTTCAAGTACGTAAAGGCACGGAAACGTTAATATGTTTAGTCCCTTAAAATGTGGCTCACAGCTGTCTTCCCGCTTGAGTCCACGAATTGCTTTTACGCATTTCTTTTGAGTTATAAAGACAGCTTTTTTGTCCCCCAGCCACACCGGCGGCACAAAACCGTGGTATGCTGTCATAAAAAGGGGAAGATATGTACGTCAAGAGGGTATACTGAGGTACCTACATTGTTACCGTTTCATAATGATGCAACCCTAAGCGGTGGGTTTTGCTTTCAGCATCAATATTCGTAACGCGCAATTAATACTCGCTCATTAGGGTTTCAGCCGAGTAATGAAGGTAGCGTTGGATATTTCTCGGAACCAAATCATACTAACATTGGATTTTGCTGAACATGGTGGTATGAATATCATTGATAGATCGAGCCATCGCAAATCTTGTAAAATTAAAACGCCAATGTGGTATGTATAATTATCCGTCTATCGTCGCCTTAGTTCACAATCGTATTAATTACGGCGAAAATTTTGTTGCAATTAGTACCATAGTGCGCAAAAAAAGGTCTATATGTATAAATATTGTTCATTTCACGTATAGAATCGGACATTCCTTGCGGTATATAATTTTTAAGAAAAGTGACGACAAGTACTGTTGGCGACAAATGGTATTGTATTATTCATTGGTACTATTTTTGTACTAAATTCAGTTTCGACTCTCGAAGATAGTAAAGATATGCATTTAGCTTATTTAATCAATATAGGTACGAGTATTCATTGTTCATCCAATCCGACCGGCATCCGTTGTGCATTTGGGTGCTCCCGAGAGCTGTGAGCCGACATCTGAAGCGGTCTCGGTGGTAACTGAGATCGAGAGGCTGATGTGCATTGCTACATACAAGTAATAGTAACATGAGCATGCCTAAATATCCACCTTGTGGAATTTACTAGCTATTTATTTTGTTTTACATGATGCCATTACATTTTTTACCTATGAGATTTTAAACCACCATACCAATATCAAAATACCTAAGTAATATTTTTAGGGTTCCGTACCTCAAAAGAAAACAACGGAACCCTTATAGGATCACTCGTGCGTCTGTCTGTCCGTCTGTCACAGCCTATTTTCTCCGAAACTACTGGACCGATTAAGTTAAAATTTGGTATACATATGTAAGTTTATGACCCAAAGACGAATATGTAACGTAAAGAATAGAATTTTTAACATGGGGGCCACTTTTGGGGGTAAATGTGAAAATTAAAAAATAGTTTTTCAAACTTTATCGTGTTACATATCACATGAAAGAGCTCATTGTGAGAATCTCAAATATATATTTTTTTAATTTTAAGATAAACAATTTAGAAGTTATTTAAGAAAATACGCAAAAAATGACCATCCCCCCCCCCTTAATCTCCGAAACTACTGGGTCTAAAATTTTGAAAAAAATATACAAAATAGATCTTTACCTATAGATTACAGGAAAACCTATTAGAAATGTGCAGTCAAGCGTGAGTCGGGCTTAATTACTTAGTTTTTGATCCGATTCCTACGGGTTTTTTAAAGACACATAAAAAATACGTTGTTTAAATCCGACTCGCACTTGGCCGGTTTTTCTATAAGTGTTATCTAACCTTAAAGACGAAAAAGGACGACCGCCTCGAAACCAGTTTTCCATACAAATGTATTCCCTATTTTCCTCTCTGGATATTAACAATATTGAAAATATTTTTACACAACTTGATGTATTTTAATCATAGCTATGCCCGACCATTTGATTTATTTTTTAATTATTATAAAGGGAGGCTATTGCCACAATTACCGATCGAAAAGTAAAAATGTAGGTACCGAGATAACAGACGCGATGATTAGTCACGCAACCATTTTCGTATGTTTCAACTAGCTGTTGCCCGCGACTTCGTACGCGTGGATTTGTATAGTCGTGGTTATATAAGTCTTTTACACGAGCATAGAACGTTATGCAGCAAAAGATATCAGTAGGGACGGTTAATCATTGGTTAAAAATGAATCCACGAGAGCTGGCGTCCGTCAAAATCTGTCATTTTTACAAGCTTTTTATTATCTTGCAATGTTAGGTACATTGCAAGATAATAAAAAGCTTGTAAGTAAGTATGTATGTAATATGTAACTATGTTTGTAAGGATCAAATCTTGCAAGTTAACACATTCACTGCCCCCAACGCACATGTGCGTTCACCGTCATACAAGTTTGTTCCTAGGCCACGCCCCCTGGAATGCGTTAAATTTGACCCACTTTCCGATGAAGCTGAAAATTTGCATACATATGTAAGTCGGGTGACAATGCAATATTATGGTACCATCGAGCTGATCTGATGATGAAGACAGGAGGTGGCCATAGGAACTGCGATAAAACAACACAACCTAATTGTGTTTGGGGTTTTTAGAATTGTCTCGATGAGTATTAGTTGCCTGTGGCAAGAAAAGTACAGTCAGCGATAAAAGCTTGTACCAAAAATGAAACTTTCGCCAAAAACTTATTTTATATGTAGTTTACTAGTAGTGACTGCACAGAAAACCACTTTCATAATGGCAGATGCCATTACTTTAGTTCATTTTGAGTACCGTACACTAAAATCCCAGATGGACTATATTTGCAACAGTTGATAACAACACTAATTAGTAGATTACCTAATATGACTCGAGTCCTCAAACGGTCACCATATTGAGTTTGCCGTAGTTAACCCCATTTTGCATAAAAAGTAAAAAACATATTTAACTGAGTTTTCGAAAGTCGAGAGCAAAGCAAATTAGCCTCTAAAATTTTACCGACTGGCATTTCATCCCTTTTTATTATTCGACCAATTAAAAATTTACTGCAGATAAAAAACAATTGCGACACGCCTACCGGCGAAACCGCAGTTCAGTGCAAAACACATTAGACAATTTATACAAACGTCCATTTGTGGAAACGTTCGTCTGAGAGCGCCCAATGCTGTTTGATCTCGGGGCTTCTAATCTAACTAGTCTCGTTCGGACATGAGTGTAGACCTGTACGAGCCCTGAGGGGGGTCAGGTTGAGCTGGTGATAGCGCAAAGAGAATTCCCGGTATCAAGCCTCCCTCGTTAGGGGGAGAGCGGCAGCCATACGTCATGCACACCGACAGTGCTCGTCCCAGGGGACGCGGAACAAACACGTCGCACACTAAATGCGCCTGAAATTGTACATTAGCCACGTTTTACCAATTATACGAAGACCCTCCAAGCAATTCTTGTTCGTTCTTAAGAAAATAAATCCGGTTTACACGGATGAAACAGCTGACAATTGCGATGTAAGATGCTGAATTAATTGAAGCCGCTTATGTTACTTACCTAAGGCAAATTAAATATCTTGTTACATAGCCGTAACAACCCTTTTACTAAACCTATACCTACAAGATGTATTCATAATCATTAAATTTAATTTAATGATAAAGGCATTTTTAACATGATTGCAAACTAATCTGATTATTCTTGTATGTAATTAATGTTAGTTCTGTTTAATATTCATAGTCGTAATTGACCAAAGCGTTAGCGAAGGTCTCTGTGTTTGACTAGGGCAAACTACTTTCGTATGTTCTCCTCTACAGGTCGCAATTCGCAACCGATTCTCGTGAAATTTTGTAAGCAAATATATTTTTTCTGTCACTTAGTTTTTTTGGGATATGTTCAAAATGGTGGAAATAGACATAAAGGACTTAAGTGCGTCTGGCGTCTGTGGCACTTAAGACCATTGTGAGTACGCTGTGGTAATGATAATGACTCAAAGAAATAAGTTTATTTTATGAATCTCAACGCGAGGTGTACAGGTCACAGAGCCACTAGTAACAGACAGTTATACCTACTTATTTTTGTCATTCTTTAAATACGGCAACTTATTGCCTTTTTGTATAATAAAACAGAACTATTCCTATTTATTTTCCACCACGACCACGAGACCACGAAGAAAAAGTTATATAAGTCTGTATGTGAATTTTGTTTATTATGAATATATTCCTTAATATTTTTAAAATTAATTATACCATTTTGGTCATGAAACCAAGAAATAGATAAAATATGAAATCGAATATCATACACATGCAGGTATTGGTAGGTTGCGCTGAAGTTGTAAAGTGAAGAGGTATGTTTTAATATCGCTAATAAAGCCGGGCAACGTATGAAGTAGTTCCAGACGATGCCGTAAAGCTGCTATATTGGCGGAGTGAGTAATGTGATGTGAGCTACCTACGGGGCCGCAAGTTGAGAACACTGCTGAATCTTCCTGGAAATGGTGCGAGAACGTGAAATACTTACTGGGAACCGTGATTCGTGTATACTATAGTCTGCATCTTCTCAAATGATTTAAACACTACAAGTAATTTAAGTTACTGATAGGTACGGATATTTATTATTTCTTACAAAATTCCTCTTAAGATGACCTTGCGATAATTATGTAAATCACAATTAGAAAAATAACTAACTACGTATTTAAATTTTTATATGACTTTATCTTTAATGTACTACGTAGGCGAATGACAATCAGTCAAACTCAATCACAGACGTTTTATATCTTATATTTGCTTATTTTAAATATCGATGGCGGTTAACTAAAGAGGTTGATATGTACTTACAATCGGGCACATTACCGGTCAACCACTTCAGATTTTTTTTTACCTCGATCCTTACGAGCGAGCTAAACTCCGCCTCCCATAGAAATAACCAATTACGATGCATTTAGAATACTTTATCGTAATAATGGAAAGGGTAAAAACAGGTAATGAGACAAACAATAGGTAGTAAGGACAGTTTTTTACTTGTTGTTGTTTAGGCTAAGCTTCGCCTCCCCATAAAGATAACCAATTAGGATGCATTTTGGATTTGGCGGCCGTCATAAGACAATAGACTGCAATAAACTTTACCTCAGCTAACCTTTGTTTTTCAGCACCTACATTTTTAAGTGCCAAGCTATTGGTCATCACTTTTATGATATCGTCTGACCGTCTGCAAGACGTTTAAACGATTTTTGCCCTTAAGGTGGTTCATCGCCAATGTCCTCGATTGTACGTAAGAAATTATTACTTCTTCTTCTTCTTCTTCATTTCCTGTTACCCCCTGCCGGGGTGTAGGGCACGAATCTTGTTCTTCCATTGACTTCGGTCTTGGGCAGCTTGGGTAACCTCCTCCCACCCCATCCCCAATACACCCAGCTCTTGCTCCACGGAACGACGCCAAGTAGATTTAGGGCGACCATGTTTCCGCTTGCCGGGCATCTTCCAGGTCAGGGCCACTTTGGATAGGTGGGTATCAGGTTTCCTGAGGATATGCCCAATCCAATGCCATTTCCGCGTCTGGATTTCCTTGTGTACGGGTGTTTGTCCGGTTATTCTCCATAAGGGAGCGTTTGTGATCCAGTTAGGCCAAAAGATACGAAGGATTTGCTTAAGCATTTGTTCACAAACACTTGGAGTTTTGTCATTAGATGTTTGCAGACAAACCAGGTTTCGCACCCGTACAGTAGCACGGCCTTTACATTGGAGCTGAAGATCGTCACTTTAGTTCTTCTCGTCAGGGTAGAGGAGATCCACACAGGTTTAAGCTGGCCGAATGCGGCTCGGACTTTATTTATTCGTGCTTCAATGTCAGCTTCAGTTCCTCCACTCTGGTCGACAATACTGCCCAGATAGCAAAAGCTAGTCACTTGTTCAATCTGGCTTCCCTTGATCAGCATTGAAGTTGAATCGGTGGTGTTCTGGCGCATTTTGTTTTCTTGTAGTTAAATCTTCTGCCTTGTCCTGGAGTTGCTCACGCGTGGTTGCTATAAGGCAGAGGTTGTCTGCAAAGTCGATATCCTCGAGGTCTTTTTGGGATGTCCAAGGCAAGCCTCTTCGACGTAGGTACGAGCCGGAGTTTGAACCCGCGACCTCCGGATAGCAAGTCGCACGCTCTTACCACTAGGCCACCAGCGCTCAGATTTTGATCCCCATTGAGAGTAAAAGGCAAACCTCATACATCATGTTTTATTTATGCGCATAACGGAATCCGCGCTACATTGACGCTAACTGCTCTCTAACCCGCGTGATATATCGTTCTAGCGATCGTTTCGACTGAAGCACCCATCACCAGTGAAATTAGCTTTAACTTTTTTTACAGGCTTTCATTCAAATTAACTATTTATTCCATAGAGTTTCAGGACTATTTTTGTATGTACCTTGGATATACTTATAACCATTAATTGCATTATTATCAATATCACCTACAGACAATAATTATTAGTTGCTGTTGTCGGGGGAAATACTGTCAGGTTATTTACAAACAAGGGGATTAACTAAGATTTGTACAAGTGACAAACTCAATAAATATAACAATATTATGTATACTGTATTAAAGCTTTCACAACTTTGGGAACAAATCAAATGTGTTTGTAGTCACTACTTAAAATCACAAATCAAAATAATTTAAGTCACTTTTCCTTTAAGTATCTGGGAGACCGAGCTTTGCTCGGAAAACATATTAAAACTCAAAAATGCGCGTTTTCCCAGAGATTAGACCCAGCTAGATCGATTTTTCGCCCTCGAAAACCCCCATATAGCAAATTTCATCGAAATCGTTAGAACCGTTTCCGAGATCCCCGAAATATATAAATATATATACCAGAATTTCTCGTTTAAGGTATAATATATGACATCTATTTCAGTTTGTATTAAAGTGTTATGATTATTTTTATTTTCATAAACTAATTGCAAATTTTCATGTATAAGTATCTATGTGTAAGTACATGTAACTTCTGCACAGATATTCGAGAACCTTCTCGAGAAATAAAATTTTAACTAATACATTAAATCGTGGTATATTTTGTTACGAATAGCCTTTTTATATTCGCGAAGATCCCGATTGGATTTATGCCTGAAATGGCTTCTGCGACGTTAGCTATGTTAACGACCTAAGGCGAAGTGCATATACAATACATATAAAATATTTATTTAAATTGGTTGTTTAAGATTATCTAAGAAGAAAAGCTATATACTTATCGAAAAACTCCGGTCAAGTACGAGTCGGTTTCGCACATTAAGGAGTCCAGTCTTATAATGTGTAATTAAAAATAATTCTGTATAACCAAAGTATCAGCCTCAGCATATTTAGATAAAGTACCTAGTGAAAAATTATGTGACAAATGACAAAATGACACATAAATGACACCTATGACACTTCATAATAATTATATTTGATGCCACTCGGTTAGGATGTATATTCGATAAAAATGTCGCCGCCTAAATATATAATTGTTTTCTTAATTAATTTAGGCTATAATTGTTTTTTCTAAATATAATTGCTTACCTTGGCCTAAATAAGTACTTAGGTGCTCGCAACTTTAAAATACCAAATTAATTCTCGTCTTATGTTATTTCCACTGATGCTGTTCCTGGCTACTATTATGCATCCTATCCCTACGCTCCTATAAAATACCAGCCAATCAACCATTGACCTACATTAGAGATAGCCAATCGATGTCACCCAATCCCTTTAGATTTATCGCGTGCTACCAGTTTTAAGAGGCCCGTGGTAAACGATGCAAGTCTTCTGTAGCATTTTATTACAGTCTTTCACCCTTAACAGACTAAAAAGAGCTTAAATCTCATGTGCTTAAGATTCAAAAGGCATTCCTCTTTTGGCGTCGTGATGACGGAAAGGCTTTGGGGTACACTTTGCATACCTACTCAGAAGTTGGGAGTTTTGATAGGGTTACGTCAAAACGTGACATGCGTGGGCATAATAGCCTATTTACGTATATTATTCCGCTAAGCCGAAGGCTTGTGCTGAATATTGAACTTCGCAAAGCATTATTGACTCCCGTTATCTTTTAGGAAAACGATGATGGTGGTTTATACTAACTCAACTCAATTTGTCGAAACCGAAATGACTATGCTTAGAAGTACTTGCAGAGCCCGAAGGCTTGTATTGGCTCTTTTTTTTGTTACAGAACGTAACTTTTACAAAACTCATGTATAAGGGTTTTCAGAAAAAATTGTTCGTTTTACTTTCTTTCGAAAAACCATAAACTTTTGGGTTATTTAGAATCATGAGTATTACTATTGAAGGAGACAAAGAACAAGAGTGCCCAGTTTTTCGTACAAGTTTTGGGTGTCAGTTTTGTAACGGTCCATACAAAATGTATGTGAAACTGCGTTACAAAACTGACATTTTTTAGAGGACATATATTTTTTAAATTGATAGTGCTTGTGATTCTGAGTAGGAATAACCCAAAAGTTGATGGAGTTTAAGTTAAAATGCCCATAAATATCAACACCTGCAAGGGCTATAAGATGCAAGATCATGTAAACTTGCATTTGCACACCAAAACACATCATTGCATATATTTAACCATGCATTTAACCGTGTTAATGCCCGTGTACTTATTGTTTGTCGTGTACCTAACTAATAAATATTCTAAATTATAATTAGGTAGGTACTTATATTTGTCTTATCGTATTATCGTATATTAAGAACTAAGACTGTGTCGAAATGCTCTAACTGCCTCTCGAAGATCTAATTGTTTGTTAGGTTTTCTCACGAAATATTTCGCATCGTCACAACTTGATATGAGTTAAGTGTTTTGTACGTGTCACATAAAATCTGCGCTGGGCAGGGGAAGTACTCTAGCGTGACAAAATACGGCGATTACCATTTCAAGGTCTAAAGAATTCATTTAGGAATACCTACCTACACTAATATCTGGGTTCTAAAATAAAATACTATTATCTTGTATATTATGAACTTTAAGCATTTTGCACTTGAAATAACTTTTCATAATCTGAAAGTTAATTAGTAAAATTTTTTTGCTACATCGGTCGTTATAATATAATTTTATATTCAAGTCGCCTCCATCACTTCAGTGTCACTTGAAAGCAAAGGACCTATAGACAACTAGGCAGCGATTGCGGGCATACTCGTATTCTTTTGTCAAACACTGACATTTAGGCAGTAGTTAGCGACAAAAATAGCCCTACCCTTTCCGAGGGAAATAATGAGGCTTGTTTTCAGTCCCGCGATACTTACCAGTGCGCTGCCAGTCCAGAGCGCCCAAAAGCACTTATAATGACATTATAATCTGAAGAAGAAGTTAATTGGAATATTTTACTATATAATTTTGATCAAATATATGGTTAAGTGTTTTATACAGACAGAACTGTCTTCTAGTATTTTTGCTAAATATAATAGACCTGGCTAAGTAGGTATAGTTGATGCGAACATTGTATCAAAAGTATTTGCCAGCCCCTAACACTCTTACAAAAGAGATATATATTACTTTACGCATAGTCTCTCATTGACTACTATTAATTCTGTTCGTCTATCTCAAAGTCTCATGAATAAGAAATACATTGTCAATCACCATGTCATGTATCATCATTTGTGTCACTTCGAATTAGCATAACTTATGATATATTTCGTGTTGTTTCAGATGCGAGGATGGTGGAGGCGGCGCTGCGACAGGCACGGGCGGGCGGGCGGCGTCGTTGCGGCTCGCCAACGGGCGGGTGGCGGCGCAGTCGGCGGAGCAGCTGCCGCACTCGCCGGCCGACTGCGCGTCCGTGCGCATATCCATCGACAACACCAACACCTGCTGCACCGACTCGCTCGTCACCGCCCTCGACGACGAGACGCTACTGCTCGGTAAGTTACCATGCCAACTAGCTAATGAATCGACCGATGATCGGTAGCTTTCAGGGATGGGAGTCTTCAAGTCCTCTGTCACCATGTCGACCACAACGGATTCATAGCTGTAGAGCTTCGTAAGCCTAGCCAGAATTGCTATTCTAGTCGCAACTTGGCAACGACAGCGACTCTTTTGAATAAAGATGTGACTTTCGGCACTGAGCTTGTTTCCATCGAAAACATCAATAATACTTACATAAAGCTGACGGCGACGAAGTCGCACGCCATGCATTTGGAAGATATGGAGTTTATGTTGTCTAGGATAAAACTAGAACCAACGGCTGCATTCATATTAAAGAGATTCCGTCATACAAACAAGACTTAATATGAGTACTTACCTAAGTACAACCATTAAACCAATGAATACTAATATTTATTAAAGTCGTGAATAGAACTTGTTAATAAAGTATATAGACTGTATAAGGTTATGGTTGTCCTTTTAAAGAGCGAGATTACGAAGTAATGAAGGTAAAATGGTTTGTTTACATTATTTGCAAGTTCTATTGACGACGACTGTAGTCAACTAACAAAACGAACAACTACTACTATTTACAATGACAAAATCGGTAGTGAATAGCAAAGTTATCTGGATATGCTGAATAAATATGTCCTCTTAGTTAGAATTAATAGGGACACTCGAACATTTCAGTCCATACCCAGGTCGAAATGTAAGTGTGTATGCAAGCAGTAATTATGCAAAGCAGGCCTTCAAGCATTTTCGGACATGATCAAACATGACTTGCTGTACCTGGGGACCTGCAATAATGTAGCTCCTAACTACGACTCCGACTCCTCCGACTAAGCCCAGCTTCCAAAATGCCCTATCTTACTAGTGGATAGTTATGATTTACGTCTTCTCGAAACCTTGTAACCATATTTTGTTCATGAATTAGTTACTATTTAGACAAGTAGATCATGTAGAAGCGCTGGTGGCCTAGCGGTAAGAGCGTGCGACTTGCAATCCGGAGGTCGCGGGTTCAAACCCCGGCTCGTACCAATGAGTTTTTCGGAACTCATGTACGAAATATTATTTGATATTTACCAGTCGCTTTTCGGTGAAGGAAAACATCGTGAGGAAACCGGACTAATCCCAACAAGGCCTAGTTTCCCCTTTGGGTTGGAAGGTCAGATAGCAGTCGCTTTTGTAAAAACTAGTGCCTACGCTAATTCTTGGGATTAGTTGCCAAGCGGATCGCGCTCACATGAGCCGTGGCAAAAATGCCGGGACAACGCGAGGAAGATGATGACAAGTAGATCATGCGCTTGTACCTATGTACTTACAACACTAGCCTTATTGAGCTTATTACGGGCTACCTCGATTAGTATCAATTATCCCGAAATATTTATTACTGTTTAGTGAATTAACTGTGCTAGTGCTAGTCAAGTGGTTTCGAAAACAGGGCACCCTAAGACGCTTTTTTGATATCGCATAAAATGCGGACAAAGTCGGTTTGGTGTATTAGCACAGTTATTTATTTAATTTACCACAATTAGATAGTAAGAGATTCGAATTTTTAGTCCAGATTCTCATTTTGTTCAAGAACTATGTCTATGTCTAGAGTTGCCAAACGTCAGAATTTCCCGACATATCAGGACTTTTGGTCCTCTATCAGGATTGCGGAGTGTCAGGGTATTTCAGAAACCTTACCTAACCGCTAGAAGCTAGCTAGTATTAAAGTTTGAGAAGATTATGCTCTATAACATAATTATGGTGGCTATATGTATAGTTACGGGGACGGGGGCTAGTCGCCCACGAAAGGTTTTGGAATAAGGGATTTCATGGGCCTTTATACTTTGATGCAATCACTCAGATAACCCTTTTTTATTTATTTTCTCTTTATTTTGTAAGTCTTTATATTGTCTTAATTAATATTGATTTATTTCATTACAATTACTCAGAAATATATGTTATCGAGATAGAGAGCACGGATCGACCGATCCGGATCGGGCAACTGCCACTCGCACCAATTTCAGCTACGAAAATATACCTTAAAGTTTCCTTGGCAAAAACAAGTGCTTAAGTTAAATTAAATTTATAAACTAAGTAGATCAATGGGAGGGGGGATTTTTGGAGAAACATCGTCCAGACAACGTCAAGATTTTTAGGGTGATGTCCGGACTTTTATCAGGATATTCCATTTTCATATGGCAACCTTACCCGTACCAACAACAATAGGAATTCCCAAACAACGTACTCTGCCACGGGTTACTCTCAAATTACGTCACCATCAAACCCATCGCGTGACACATAATCCGTTTCTACCTACATTGTATCAAGCTTGACAAGCTCCCAACTGTTGTTGTGAAACTTTATATACTTACATGAGTTTTATTTCAAAACCTTTGATGAAAATGATATGAAAATGAAAATGAAGTCTTACCCGTCAATTTGTTTTGCAGAATAATTTTTGATTTAGGTATATGAAATTTAGCAAACGGTTAAAATAATACTTTTTAAACTAGACATTTTAACTTTGTAGTGTTTTTACTTTATACTAAAAATGTACGTGCAAACAATTTCTGTTAAAAATTCTCTTAACCCGCATACATATCAATGTGGTTCAGTGGAGGGAGCGGACTAAAAATCAGCGCTGCGCGGTCAATTTGTAATGAAATGGCTGACGCAGCTTATGCTGAACCCGTTCCTTTTGTCGCTCATGCCAATTTTTAATATTTTTTTAAATACATTTTGTAACATTATCTCATTTCTTTGTGTGGCAATAAATGGATTCTTATTTTCGATAAAAACTAAGAAATTAAAAAACAGCGTGATAATACAGCTTATTTGAATGGGTAAAATTGTTGCCATAGAAATAAATAGTTTTGGGACTCGGATCCCTGGCAAACTCTATTAAGAGGGCTTTTTTAAGGTGGCTTTAAATTGTCGTAAGTAAGTACTAGCAAAGATGTACTAGGTATCAAATAGCATGTTCAATTTCTCAACAATTTTAATATTATGTTATTTTCTAATTTACCAAAAAAACGCTACGCCGGGCGATCTTTTTATGCTACCTAAAATGAGTAGACAACATATATTTCTGAGTATCTACATAGATATTTTAGTACTTAATTTGTCGCAGTACCGTAGCCCGTAGCAAATTACTCAAATAAGCCGCAACACATATTCTACAATACCACAGCAGGTCAGCGTACGCCAAGTCAGTAAATTAACAAAGAACACGGGTAATAAAATGCTTTTGTTTAGTAACTTTGTCATGGATGAGGATTAATTTTACAAGCTGAAGTAAAAAAAACATAGACAGACATTAAAGGCTAGTAAAAAATTAACATAAAATGTATTGACACTTTTAAAATACTATACATAGTTTCCACAGAAAAAAACGGAATTACTGACGCCCAGATTCAGAGCGGATCTCCCAACGCATTGCTACATTATGAATCATGCCATATAAACAAAAAACGCGCGTAAAGCATCATTTGATATTTCTCAAGTTCACTATACGAACGTCATCAATTTCGATGCTAGTGCGGAAAGTATGTCATTACTCCACGAGTACCGAGATATCTTGCCACGCGCCGTAGCTAATGCATGTAAAAAAATATATTGGAAAGAGTCTACAGTAGTACCCGTTACTCTAGTATTTACCTATATGCTAACGACTAATGTAGGTACAGCGAACTGCAAAATTGCTGTAACGCCTGGGACCACGCAAAGGATGAAAAAAAAAGAATTCAATTATTAAGTCGTCATCCAATTTTGTGTGTGGACGGCTGAATGTACATAAATCCCCCTTACCTAGGTGTAGCCTGGAAACTCAATTTCGTTTATGTACATGAATAATGAGACAAACAAAATATAATAATAACGAGATAAATCCGAGGTGCAGTTATGAAATGAACAGGGACAGAATGTCCACTTTAAGGTTTTAATTAAAAGCGTTATGACGACGACGACGGATGCGCCCAGTCCCGAGATTTCGTATAAAATTTTCACGTGCAACAACCGAAAGTTTAGGTTATTTTATTTTCTTGTTTTATATGTATAGGTACGTACATAACTATTACTTTTAATTTTACCGGAGTAGTTTTATGACATCGCCTACTCATGTTCAGACTTGTATGATAAAGTTAGTTATACATATTAAATAAATAAATAAATACAGTCGAACCTCGATAGCACGAATCTCAAGGAAAACGCCAAAAACTTCGTCTTATAGAGATTTCGAGTTACAGAGATAAAACTCTTGAAAATTTCGTGTTAACGAGGATTTCGCCTTATCAAGGTTCGAGTTATCGAGGTTCCACTGTATGTACATCGCCATACCGATTGTGAGCAAAAAAATAAGGGTTGTGTAGATTATTCTTTGGCACCAGGAGGCCTAGCCAAGATGCCAATCGTTGATAGAAAACGTAAATCGCAACTTAAGTAATGTATGGAAATAGCTGTGACGAAAGTACCGTCGTCGTCGTTCGGCTCAGCATTGCTCCGAGCAATTATTAGGGTTGACACATTGCGACGTTCCTTTGCGTGCACGACCACACATAAGATTATGACTTGAATTTTGAACCCTAAATAGCCGAAAGGGATAGTGCCATACATTAGAGCCCTGCCCCTGCTGTGCCCGTGCCCTGATTCGCTGTCAAATTTCGGTTTTGCAGGAAGTGTCTGTACGGTAGTACTATTATTTATTATGTGATCTAAGCTAGACCCGCAGGCCCGTACCTATACCTAGCCACTAATGTACAAGTGTAATTGTAGCGTAAATATATCGAAACATTTTTTATTTTATTGTACAAAACAATTGCTCCCGCTGGTTATTAGAGAAAAGTCTTCTGTGTCATGTTTCGGGGTGTTGCGGATATGAAACCTATTTCCGTTGACAATTAGACGGGTCGGCATTAAATCTGCAGCCGCCGCTGGATTGTGTCCAACCTCGAAATCGGACAGTCAAGGTCACAACCTCACTTTATCACCTGACAATATCTATGCATATTTTATGACCATGACTGTACATTTTTTTTGTCAATGCTAGCGCAGTGCTTCAAAAATAATAAATAATACAAACCATAAAAGTATTTTAAATATATTTTGAAACGAATGTTTTAAAGCTACGGTGCCACGGAAAACAGACAGTTACAAACATTAACGCCTCGGTTTCCAAAACACATATACATACATATAAAAGCTAAAAAACATTTTAGCATAGCATTTATAGCGAACAAGTATTAATAAGCGAATATGTATAGGATCCTAATTGGAAACAATGAAAGGTTTTCTACATACGTATACGCAATCATCATTGGCCACATCATCTGTTGTAGATATACGCAATCAACATTATCTTATCTGTGGTCGTGCACGCAAAGGGACTTCAAGTTGTGTCAACCCTAATATTTGCTCGGAGCAATGCTGAGCCGAACGGAGCCGAGAATGCCCGAAAGGAGGAGTTTCGCACCCCTGTCAACGGGTTGTTATATTGTGTCTTCTTTATGTGAAATGGTTCTGAATACTATACGGATATAAAACCCATTTCCTGTAACAATTAGCCGCATCGTCATTATATTTGCAGCTGCTGGCTGGCCTCCGGTGGCCAATTCAGACTTACATTTTGATGTCAAAATGATATCTAAATTAGAGATGCCACGAATAGTGGTTTTGGCCGAATACCGAATATTCAGTCATACTCTCGGCCGAAGCTCTGAGTATAGGACGGCCGAATCAAAATATTCTTTTTTTTAAAAAAGGTTCCCAAAAATACATTTTAAATATTTATTATATGTACTTGCAATGCAATTTTTTCATAGTTATTTTAGTGTAATTTGATATTCGATATATTTGATATTCGATATATTTTGATATACGCAATAATTGACCCACTACCGAATATTTGGTAAAGTGGACGAATAGGCCGAATACCGAATAGTTGCCGAATATTCGTGGTATCTCTAATCTACATGATGATATTTTAGGGTTCCGTACCCAAAGGGTAAAAACGGGACCCTATTACTAAGACTCCGCTGTCTGTCTGTCTATCTGTCCGTCTGTCACCAGGCTGTATCTCACGAACCGCGATAGCTAGACACTTGAAATTTTCACAGATGATGTATTTCTGTTGCCGCTATAACAACAAATACTAAAAACAGAATAAAATCAATATTTAAGTGGGGCTCCCATACAACAAACGTGATTTTTTTGCCGTTTTATTGCGTAATGGTACGGAACCCTTCGTGTGCGAGCCCAACTCGCACTAGGCCGGTTTTATATCATTCGCCCTTGCGTGTCGCACGCGCAAATAGGTACCTACATATACGGACAAGTGCAAAATGCACGCGCGAATTTTGGTATCAAAATGTAAGTTTGAATAGGCCTCCCGGTAATCGGACAGCAAAGGTCATTAACATCCCATCACGCTGTGCTGCATCTGTTCATCTTAACCTGACTGCACTTAATATGCACATGTTACATTTTTTCTTTTTCCTTTTCATACCTTTTTTCTTTGAACTTTACGCACATAACTGAGTGAGTTATCGAGGCGCGCGTTTTGAGTTGTGGCACAGACGTAGCAACTATGGCCCGGTCAATCCTCGTAAGACCTTACTTTAATGTCCGAGTATGTAATTTAAACTAATTTTAAACAAAACAAGAGTTGCTTTTTCTTTTGTTTTGTTCGATATCAAAACAAAGAAATTCAACTATATTTCCTTAATTTTTTTTTAGGATACTAAGTCACTGGAGTATCACACCTACTGCAGAGCAGAATCCTTTTTCTTACACTAATGATTGTACCCCAAAAAAAAAGAAGAGGAGGGAAACTTTATTTCTCTAATGTTAAAGGTTAATATGGAGAAGACTGGCATAAAAAAAATTGCAGATAAGACCGTCATAGGGCAAGAATATTTGTATACGTATTTACGACGCTCAAACACAGTCAGAAAGGAAGAGCTTCACTCCTTCTCATCTACTGATCTTCTGTAAGTGGACAATGTGGACAAATGCAGGAGTTAAAAGCGACGAAAGAGCTTGTAGATGGTATTCCCTTATAGACGGACTTCTCTACATTGACCTTATTTCCTTTTCATGTTAGTGTTCATATTATGAAGATAAACACCAAAATGTTATAAAATAGTTCATCTCGGAAATGCATCAACGTCACAAACGCGGCTATAAATTTTCGAAACTCGCCATTCAACGTGTGCCAAAAATTACAAGGTCGCGTGCAACTGAGTCATTTACAAAGATCTTCCGGCTCTTTTTACCACAGGATGGCTCCGTCTTCACTTTTACTTTTACAAACGTTAAATGCATCAGTGTTAAATAAACCGGAGAAGTGCGAGTCGGACCCGCCCACCGAGGGTTCCGTACTTTTTAGTAGGTATTTGTTTTTAAAGCGGCAACAGAAATACATTATCAGTTAAAAATTTCAACGGTCTAGCTATCACGGTTCCATGAGATACAGCCTGGTGACAGACATACAGACGGACGGACAGACGAACAGTGGAGTCTTAATAGTAATAGGGTCCCGTTTTTACCCTTTGGGTACGGAACCCTAAAAAGTATGGCATTTAACTAGAAGTTAGCAAAACAGTAAATATAAGTAGGTAAGGAAATAAACTTTAACAAAGCAATCTTGCTAAATTATGTCAAATACGTACGCTATAATGATAGGCCGGATTAATTTGAGCTAGCAAGTATAAAACAAATTGTCTCCTAACATTACGAATATTATACCCAAGTTAAATGCGGGCGAAGCTACGCGCCATAACAATCGTTAAATCCATATTATTTCTTTTATTTGTAATTTTCCTTAACTCGGCGGTTGTCTTGTCTGAGAATAAATGATAGCATAATATTTGTCCTCCCCCTGGCCATCTGTTGAATCCCGACATGACCCGGATATGAGATCCATAGATTTTTGCACGAGTTAAATTTGCATATTCAATCTGGGCCTGAATGTTGATAGTCGTGGTAAATATTTAATATAATTCAAGTTAAACTACGAAATTGTATATTTAATTTGGTATAGGTGATCGAATTTTAATCGAATTTAAACTGTTGTGAGACATACTAACATTAAATAAATTCACGGTCGCGCGAGTGACTAAAACAAGTGAGTCTAAACCGTGAAATTATTTAATGTTGGTATAGGTGCGTTTTAGCACCGCTTCCGCATAACTTATACCCATCTATTTGAGGTAGTAGGACCATTGCCCTACGCCTATACGTGTCTTCAGATTGTACTGTTCGTATAATATTATTAAATACAGTTAAATAAATTACATTAAACTATCGTAGCGTATCGTATCCCAGCCGCCCGCGACCGTCGACGTCCGAATGCTGTGTTCGTTCTTAAATGTATGTTCCTTAAATAAGTACAAATTTCAATCCGGAATAGAAACTCGCAAGACAGGAAACAAAATATTAATAGTGAATAACAAGTAGGTACATAAGAGTCTATATCTAAAACATTAAAATAGTTACCCCTCGTCTTGCCCAGTATTCTGAATAAATAACACTTTGGGGTCATCCATTAATTACGTCACACATTTAGAGCGAGGTAGGGGGGGGGGAAATGTGACATGTTTAGACACGGGGGAGAGGTCACAAACTTTATGACGTCACACAAGGGGGAGGGGGTTGCCAAATGTGACATGCGGTGTCAGCATGGTTGCATTTTTATCACCTGTCACTATGCCTGTCAGTTTCGCACTTACATACTTGTTAAAACGTGACAAGTATGGTTACAGGCGATAAAAATGCTACCGTGCTCAGCCCGCAGGTGTGAGAAGGAGGGGGGGAGGGATCAAAAATTCACGAAAGTTGTGTGATATAATTTATGGATGACCCCTTTTTATACTTGTAACCTGTCAGTTAAATGACTGAGTCTATTGAAAGGGTTATACGTTAAATTGTCTGTATTCTATTACCAATCAAAATCCAGTATCGTTATGGACTTTCATACAACTTTACCCCTTAAAACACGAATGTGAAGACTGTGAAGAATGATAATAGGTACCTAAAGATCGAGATAAGAAGAAAGATCTCATTATCTATTAGTTGCATATAAACAACTATAAGGTACTAGATATTTTATGTAGTTAATGCGTAGAAATTCCAAAATCTGAAAAAGTGTCCTTTGTGAGATCATTGGGCAGAATCCTCAAGTTTTATTTTTATGTTTGGAAAGAACGAATCTAGAAATACTAAAACACATTTTACGCAAATAACTGTATATCTATGGTTTAACTAACCCGTAAGGTCTTAAGAAATACTTGATCTAGCTAATAATAGAATAACAGCTATTAAAAGCTATAAAAGCTATAAAATGTGTAACAATGGCGGTTTTATGGCTTTTAATAATCGCGACAAACCTCTACGATCCGGTGACCACAAAAGCCATGACAATATAGTTCCTTTCCTGGTGTGTAGGTAATCTATTTATAGATGAAACCTTGCCGGCATGTAAGCTTTGTATCTATTAAGAATGTGTTAATGTATGAGCAATTGCTAGCCAGTACGAGCGAGTACGAGTTATTGTATACGAGTATAATTTTATATACATAGCTGGCCTGTAGGTAAAAGCAAAAATGTCGCCTTAATCAGGAATGCCAGAAATGATTATTTCTTCCTAGAACTTGTTAAAATAATGATGCACTTAAATTTTAAGCATATATTACCTTTCTATCCTGCTACCTACCAGCGTTAAAAGTGAACATGCTTTAGTGATGGGGTACAATTCAACGGTCGGACGAACTACTACCAATCGTTTTACCTTAGCTCTTACAGTTGACAATATATTTGCAATTTTGAGATTATTATACCATTATTGTGGACAATATGTCTAGAACTCTATATCAGATGACCTTTATATTTGCTTGCCACAAAAGGTTATAATAAAAAAAAATTACTGATGCAAGTGGTTTTGTTGGCTAGTTTCCAGACGCTTTCCTCGTTTCGGGCTAACAACTGTAATCGTACACTGATCGCTTTAATTGTTTAAGGACTAAAGGTTAAACCATTTTATGCGGCTTAAAATCTCTGCCTAGTTAGTCTGTTTGCGTTCTACTAGTGGAACCACTTACCCTAAGTGAGTTCTTGAGAGGCAGACGTCGCCGATCTTGTCTAGGTATTCGCTCGAAAGACTCCTGTGGGACCTACGGTAATTACTCTAACCTCGGCTCGAGCTGAGACACCCTCTTAAGTCATCGATTGAGCCTCGAAATTGAACTATTGAAGAAATATTTTTTATGTGATAGTCAGCAAACGAGCAGACGAGTTTGGTTCTGACCGGGGCCGGGGTCGGTTGTGTTCCTGGGGCCCTTTACAATGGCATTCGCAATTGCATCTTGTCACCAGATGTTGACCGTGTTGACCGGACCGTGATAGTTTTTACCGACGCGAGCATCTAGATATATTATGCAGTTTACGTTTCTCTAGAATATCTGCTTATCTCGAAAAACGTGGGTTGGTTGTATGTGAAAGTGAAACAGTGAGTGGCAATGTTAACAGTGCAATTTACCGGTGAGATTTTTCCATTTCACGTCTTTTAAATAACGGTCCGTTCTTAACTGTGTTTGTAGGTACACATTAGGTATTGTTGGGGTTAAGTTAGTGTAAAAACAAACAACTTATTAGGCTACAAATTGTACGCCTGAACCTTCCTCGGGAGTCGCCCTGTTGGTGGGTGAGGGCCGCATGAGGGTCCGCTCGGGGGTTTTTAGGGTTCCGTGCCCAAGGGGTGGAAGCGGGGCCCTGTCTGGACTCCGCTGTCGGTCTTTCCGTCTGTCTGTCGCCGGCCTGTGTCTCGTGAACCGGCTGGACGGTTGAAGTTTTCACGGATGATGTGTTTCTGTTGCCGCTGCAACAACAAGTACTGGGGAGTGCGGAACCCTCGGTGGGCGGGTCCGGCTCGCACTTGTCCGGTGTTTTGAGTTTATCCCGAACGTGCAGGCTGACGGACGCGGGGTTGCGGGGGGGGGGGTCAAGGAACAAAGAACTTAACGAAACCATCGTATTATTACTGACTGCGAGTGGTCAACGTTACCCTTCAAAAAAAAGGGTATCGCCACTTCACTACGCGGAATGAGAGGACTCTACCACTCAAATTTGATAGCTATGCAATTCAAGTAAGGTGCTATTTGTGTTTTTTTGTGGTGCTATTTGTGTATGAATTGTTTAAATGAGTGTTGTTTAAGTGACAACGTGCCGTCCTCTTGTGCTCGAAGTATGGGCATTTTGGTAGACTTAGTTTTTTATAATATAGGAGGCAAGCGAGCGGGGAGAATCGCATGATTGGGAATTGATATCAAAACGGCAAAACAATAAACAAGAGGATAAAATGCTACCTAGGACATCCTAAGACGCCCAAAACCTTATCTCTTAGAAGCCGCATATAATATAGCTACAGAGCTCCATCCCGGCATCCCTCTGAGTGGCTCAACACGGCAGACGACAAAGGCGAATTCATCAAAGCAGCAAGAGAAATATATCAACTGGACGAAACCGACAGTGAATAAGACGAAGAAGAACCAACACCTCGAATCGACGAGCAAACGGCATCTCAAGATGATATTGGCCTCGCTTGGCACAAGATGTTACGAAGACCGAAACGAAAACGACGAGAAGCATGTCACCAACGCTCTCCCTCGACGACAAAACCTACCCCACCTACCTTCCAATATTGGCTTAAGGCTGCATAGCCGGCTGATTATAACTATCCCTTTCCCATCCCAGAGCGTGTCACTCCCCATAAAATTACGTCCCCTGGTATGCCGGCTAGTCCGGAGCAGGCATGTTCCTGGCTGGGTGTGGCGTCTCTTGTCTTGTCTTGTCTTGTGATAGTCAGCAAACGAGCAGACGAGTCGAGGGATGGGAAGCAGTCATCGTCGCCCATGGACGTAAGCAACATCACAGGAGCCAATTAAGCATTGCCGACCCTTGAGAACCCTAAATACCCGCTTCTTGAAGAATCCCATGTCGTAGCACAAAGGAAATACCTCAGGAGGCAACTCATTCCACATTCTGCACGTTCTGGGAAGAAACGAGCGGGATGCCCGCTTATTCATGGTGTGCCATGTGTCTAAGAAGTGAGGACGAGCTTTGCTCCTTTGGCGGGAGGTGCGGTAATAGAAACGAGACGATGGCACCAGATCAAAAAGTTCTTCGGAACATTCCCCATTGTACAGACGGTAGAACATGCAAAGAGAGCCAACGTCTCTCCGAAGACTAAGAGGTTCTAAGCCGTCGGTAAGTTCGGGATTGCCGACAATACGAACTGCCCGCCGTTGGATGGAGTCAAGGGGAAGGAGCTGGTATTGTGGAGCGCCAGACCAGAGATGAGAACAGTACTCCAATTATGCAAGAGCCGAGAAAATATGAAACGTAGTCGAATTACGTAAGCTTATTTCCTCTTAGCTTTGCTTCTGGTCAACAGGCGTTTCATGATCAACGTTCAAATATTCTGGGAGTAGGCTTGAGATATTTCGTACAACAACTACAACAAGTCTACCTTTATAAAAAATACATATCTAACGAGGAGGGCGCGCTGAAATTGGCCCCAAAGAAAACACGTAAATAATTTTTGGATTCAACTTATTTGGCGCAAAGGAATGTTATTTATCATTATCACCGTGGCTTCATGGAAGCCTCGACTTAAAGTATGTTCCGAACCGCACTAGCACTAGCAACAATCTAATATCTTCTGATTCAATTACAGTTGACGCAGGCGGAAATATAATTTCGTTCAGCTTAGGGACGTAATTTGAGTCAAGTGTTCGTAAAGGTGAATTTGGGAAACAGGAACATGCCATCAAGTTGTTAGCGACGCAGTCACGAAAGGGAACGACTATTTCAACCCGCAATCCTCACCTCAAAAACATTTACCTATCTATTACAAATACCTACCTACCAAAATCCATCACTAATGTCAAAACAAAACAGGCGCACTTATAATTATTATACATAATATAACGTCAATAATGATTACTTTGTAGATATGAAGACGTTAATTAGGCATACCGTAACACAACAAAATAATGGAATTACCATTGACTGCAGAGATCAGTCTAGCTATCAGTCTGAATATAAATGACTTGTAATGTAAATACATTGAATTAAATGTAACGACGATAACCTTTAAATATTAATCAAAGGACGTTACAGTTTCACAGTGAAACGGGCTATTTAATGCACAATGAATAAAATTATCCAAAAAATTCCGAACAGTAGGTAAATGCTGTAAAAATATAATAATATATTAATAATATAAGACGACCACTTGATCACCACATGCGCCAAGGCACATCTGTAGGTACTGCAAGGAAGTCAACCTTTGCACGAAGTAGCATGAGTAATAATAGAGAAAGAAGGAGAGGATACCACCAGCTCAGTGAGCTCCTGTAGAAAAAATCCAAGTCTAAAAATCTAGCATGACGGCGGGCGCTGGCGCTGCGCAGCGCTTCGGCGCCTAGCGTGCAGCCGTGCAGTCCTCCGCCGCCCAGCCGCGAGTAATGACATGTCGCGCGCCGCCCCACCGCTTACACTGACAAAGCTTAAGCTCGCCCCGCGAAAACCCGCCAAACCCAAACTCTAGTGCAGTGACAACTAGTGCATAATCAACAAAATGGAAACAGAACATCTTCACGTTCGTAGTTAATTTATTCAGTGTCGATTTAGTGTTGTTTTCAATGTTTGAAGAGCTTTGTTGCTCGTCATCTGATGGGTCTAACAATCATTTTGGTATGAAAATAATTCGATCAAAAGTAGCGATAGAGTACTTAAATTAACAAATAGGGCTGATTATAAATTCATGGTAGATTTCTTTAATATATTTTAACTTTTTAATTATTTTTCTAACATGGTTAAAAAATAATATACTAATCAGCGTTAGATTTTAGATAATATTCATAAATTGGTATTACGTTATCGCATGTGAGTTATTATTCTAACGACAAGATGTGTTTAGGATTAGTGATAATTGTCTACTAACGCGTGATAATGATAATAAAAGCTTACTAAGCGCAAACTGGGTTAAGTTGGTATAGTACTCATCGTTGCCAAGTAGGGCCAATGATACGAGTGCACTGCCAAAAAAACTACAAACTTTTGCAAGGTAAACTATTTAATGGGGAAATGGTTCTAGAAGTGTCTAACCGGCCTTTAAATTATGCAAAAATGACGTCTTTACGAAAAATATAAATAAATACAAGAGAGTATTCAAATGTTGAAGCCGGCAGATGTCAATTGTCGAGATTTTAACTGTATTGTTATGCGCGTGAAAGAATTAGCCGTGACTTTCTGGCACAAATCAGTTACTTTAAATCTTCTATGTTTGAATGAAAAATTAAATAATATGAATTTGCCGAAATTACAAAATTATCACCGGACAGTTAAAATTGCATATATGAGGTACGATTGATTCTTATAAAAATGGTCTCCGATCTCTCTATTCTCTACTACTCCAACATTTTTACAAAAAAAATCCTTTCCTAACTTTTGGGGCAATTAGAATAACTAAGCTTAGTTATTTATTACCTAGGTATGTGTATTAACATTATACATTACAACACCTAATTGAATCGTCCTCCCTTGATTTTTGCCTTCCTAAAACATAAATATTACTTTTCCAACTACTACTACAACTACTACACCTACTACTAAGTACTACAACTAAATATGCACAGCAATCATAATTATATTAAACGCGCATGCAGGTTGTATAATGAAAAGTGTATGAACGCGGATATATTTTGGCAAGATAGGTTAAGTTATCTCATTATTTGTTAATTTCACAGTTGTTATACTTAGATAGCAATTCATAGTATTAAGTTTATTAAAAAAAAGTTTACATACAACAACTATAGACATTGTAAGAAATTCTAGCTGACAGCTTATTTACCTATATGTTTTATAAGACTGTTTGTTTCTAAATAAAAATAAAAAATTTCATTGTTTAGCTAAATTATGTCGTTGTGCTATATATATATATATATAGTATAAACAATTTAGGTTTTAGTAATTACCTGTAGGTAAGGGTAGCAACATAATGTTACTCTCTTTTATTTATTTTTAATTTATTTCATAAAACAATGCAAAAAACATATGTTTAAAAGTAAGTAAAATGCTGTTTACAAAATAGTAAACTACGAGTAGAATTTAAAAACAAACATCCATAATCGCATGTCAACTGTTACTATGTCAAATTTGATTACGAAATCAGATATAGCGAGTAATGTCAATGTCGCTCACGGAGTTGTATAGTTAATTTGTTCGATAAATATGAATTAATCGTCGTACGTCGCCCAACACGTGACAGAACTAATATCGCTACAATGTCAATTGGATGTAACCAATACTTGTGTTTGCCAGGATTAAATCAGCTAAGAAGAAATTAGTGTGCATAAATACTCGAGTCTAAGTCTGCGCCTGCAAGACATGACTCAGTTTTTTTAAGACCATTCAGTCAAAGCTGGAGTTCCAAAACTTGTTAGAAATTTTGTATGTAGGGACAAGTCCTTTCCAGAGAAGTTTAAATTGTTTACTAGGTCAATCAACTTTTCCTATAATACGTTACCAGTGTTGCCAAGGTCAATCTTTAAAACCATGTTCTTACAGGATTTAAATTCAATAAACATACATTTTTATGACAGTCTGAAGCTAAGCTGGTTATTCATATTTGCTACAACATACTTACTTAACTGTGTACTATGTCCTGGCCTGGATGACGGGAAATAAGCATAAAGAAATAGTTGAGCCTCGTTTTCTCAAATTCGCGATTTAGGTACGAGTACACAACATCTGAAGACAGCGGTGTTTAATTTTTAACTCTTATCTATTGAATTTAAAAAAATGATTTTAGTAGATTTTACTATAGAATCGAGTCTTATTGAGTCTGGTTTAAAAATGACTCATGAAGTCGTATCATAAAAATTATTAAGGTTTTATCAACTTTAGGGAACTCCGCGCCTTGAATGTGCTTTTGGCGTGTTAAAATTAGATTGATATCGTGTTGGTGGCACTCGCAAACATACTGTAGAGTATTCAAGCAGAAGTGTGTATGAATTAAATTTCAAAACAAAGCTAGGTAATTGAATGACTTTCAGTGATATTGATGAATAAATACAAGCCCCGAGTTAGTTACTGGTGTATAATTACCTATTTTGATAATGGTAATGATATGGCGCATTGGATACGTTCGAAGAAGAATTTACCACATCAGTTGTCGTCGTCGCAGTAATAAGATGGTTAAAGCAGTGACATTATTTTATATCTTGGTATTGCACTGGTAGTACCTAAGCAGTAAGGTGGCTTCCAAACCGGAGGTTGAACCCCCGCTCGTATCAATGAGTTTCTCGAAACGTGTGTGCGAAAATGATTCGATATGTGCTAGATTCATTTCGGTAAAGGAAAATAACTTGAGGAAACTTGCTGAAGTGCTGACGTTTGCGAAATAATTTAAATTAATGTGTGAAGCCCCTAATCCATATTAGGTTAGCGTGGGGACTATACTTAGCTCAAATCGTCTTGTGAGAGGAGGTCAGTTGCCTAACAATGGAACGTATGAACACTACGAAGTACGGTATAGGCAGATAAATTAAAGAATACGCCTCTTTTAAGCTGGTTACAGTGAAATAAACTGACCTTCACCTAATTTACTCTGACATTAGCTAATATCTTAGCAAAAGATTTTAATTCAAATATAAGAGTAAAGAAGTTTTATATGGGTCGTATGTTAAAAGCGTAGAGTGTAATAATCACTAAATGCAATGGCAACGTTTAAACAAACAAATTACTCGCACAGTGCAACAGGCGTATTTACGCGAGATGCGGGACCACACAATGTTGTTAACTACATAACTACTGTTGAAACGCTGATAATCTATCGACAACCGGCAACCGGCCTGACGTTTACCAACTATCACGGGCTGATAAAGTTTGAAACTGGAAATATGATAGTGTTCGTATCGAATCAACTTTACATTGTGTCTAATAATAATAACTTCTTCATTTAGTCTTATAAACATAACTTTTTATTCGGAATTGAATTTACTGTCAATATGAAATCTTTTCACGTTTAGATATCCGATTTCTGTTGGTTGGACCCTTATTATATTGAAAAGTTTGAGGAATGATCGACTAGCTAAAACATCTCGTGTGGAATGCGTTGGTTGCCTAATATTTTAACTACATGTTTACCAAAAAAGTCAACTAAAACCGTGACACGTATCAATTTATACTAAATATACTAATACTAATTCGTTTTATTATCCGTCACCATCACTATGCAACAGTTTACCAAAATAACACCGTGATATTTTCCTCCGCCGTCTGACCCGATTCCATGCTTTTTTTTTGTTATTTTCTTCTTACAAATATAAGCGAGCCAGAAATCCCTACGTGTCAAACAATGTAAACACAAAAATATATATGTTTTCCGTAAACATGACTAGTCTGAATCTGAAATTGCGTTTGTTAAATCTCGCGTCCCAAACGAACATGACGACCATCTATATAATATTGATCACTATCGTATCGCGGAAAATGAAAACAAATATGTAGATTCTTAAAATTGGCGGCATATTAGCACTTACTTTTACTGCCTACGAGATATTCACCGGGCATGAAAATGAAAAAAAAAACACCTAAATAATATAACAAAATTACCATTTAAGAAAAATTTAAATTACATTAGCCGCCATACTGTCTGATAATCTTTATTTCATTATACAATTTACATACTAAAACCTTAAAAATATTTGTAACAGTATTATGGCATTTAACTTTAATGAGAGTCACTTTTTACGGGTATTATTTACTTACCTATGTTAATTATTTTGGTAAAGTGTGTACCTGCTAGACACTATTGTGCAAAACAATATTTTGTTTCCAGTGAAATTTTGTCATTGACAATTCAAATTAAATTGGCCAACCAAACCTGCGAACGCACGTCGCGGACACACACATATTGCCTTTTTGCAGATGCAACCTAGGTCCAATTTAATTTATTTCGAGTCAATTTCGAGCACAAGCGCTGGCCACGCGCGATATTCATTTGACCGAATCTGGTAATGAGTGGTACGCGGTTACGCTAATACATAGTAAAATGACAAACATCCTGTGATTTCGCATCGTGAATGGTTCCCGGTAACTAATACCTATCATTATGGATGATGATCGAATTTGCAACGGTTTGCGATTGTTATATACACTCGTAATTATAATTTCCAATACAGGTGGCTAAAAAATACGTTCATTCCCGTTGCCAGGGAGCTTTTGGGATTATACTGAGCAACTTTTACTATGGGACCAACAACGAAATCGCGAAAAAAATATTTACCCTCCCATATAAAATGGACCAGCCAAAATGTATCAAATTTTTTTATAGTAAAAGTTGCTCAGTATGGTTAATCCCAAAACCTCCCTGGCAACGGGAATGCACTTATTTTTTAGCCACCGTGTATAATGTATACATACAGTCAGCTACAGAAAAGCTACACGAAGGAAGTGCTAAACGATATAGATGATTTGGAGCGTGTTCTTATCGTCGAGCGTGTAGTTCTTCATATTTCAAGCATTCACTAACATAACAGCTTTTAATCTGCCTGAATTCCTTTGTATAGTACGATTATGAACTTTGGGTCTATTCTAAATTGCAATACCTAATGACGTACCGAGATTAGTTTGGAGACAATCTGGTTGTATGCGCTAGCTCGTACAAGCGGGACGATAAATGTGTGAGTGGTGAGTGTACGCTTTGCTTTGATATTCAGATTGACTTTTAATCAAGTTTGAATATAAATTATTGTCACTGGATGTAAGCGCTGATCAACTTAATAAGTTAGAATAGCGACTGATTTATATGAATTCCTAGAACCTACCTAACAAACAATTCAATTTGAAAGTCGTTTAAATTTAACCTATCATGCTTTCGCTTTCACATCTTCTGAATGATGTGAGCGAATGCGTGCATTCAAAGGTGACATTCAGATGGCGACTGCAGAGCGTAACTGTTGCGGCGTTAAAGCTGCTCCTTTGACGCGAGCAATGTCACTATCAATCTTCTTGATAGAATGGGTGGTGGATTCAACGTTCTATTTGCGACGGTAAAGGTGACATTCAGATGTCAGCTACAGCTTCATTACTGTTGCGACATTACTACTGCGGTATCAACGACGCCGCTGTATCTGTCAATTTCCTTGATAAACTGAGTGACGGATTTAATGTCATAATCGCGGCAGAAATGAGGCGACGAACATCGCCCATTTTATCAAAGACATTAACAGATACAGCGCCCGCCTCAAGGCCGCAGCAGTAACGTTGCAACAGTACTGCTGCTTCAGTAGTCATCCAAAGTTCACGTTAATACGATTATAATACAAATCTGCATAATTGCCATTAACGTATGCCGTATGCAAGAATAAACAACTAACGCAGCGTCTTACGTAAGCGAACAACTCGCGAAGCGAAGCGGAGCGGCGCGGCGCGGCGGGCCCACGGCGTTCGCGTTCGCAACGAGATCGCCCACGTAGTACTCTTCTATCGGTATCAAAGGATTGATTCACCGCGCCGCACCGCTTCGCTTCGCGTTCGCGTGTTATTCGCCTACGTAGTACGCTGCGTAAATACAAATAGTGGCATATCGACAACGCTAATTGCGTTTACGAATAAATCTGTGGCACGTGTTTGTCCACTAACGTTTTCTTAGTTATTGCATATTGCTGATTGACTATAAAATTAAGACAGGTAGTAATTACAGCTCAGTATTAGTTTCCTTCTGAGACAATCATGTCGTGCCTGTCGATCGATAGTTGTTTGCCTACAGATTCGGACGCGAGATTCCAAAACCAATGACGCGATCATGGTGTACTTGAAAAGTTTAAGAGTGTCGCTCAGTAAACACTTAAATCACGCGGGAAAGAAATGTGTAACAACCAGCGCGAAGTACTCACGAAGTAAGTTAATTAGTTTATTTAAGTACCCGTTTTAAAAAACAATGTTACGGTGCGGTTCATGTGCTCTGTTATTCTGTAATTCTCCACATGGAATAAATTATGCAAAGTAATGTGTGCGTATAAATTATTGCCAAATTATTATCCAGATAATATTATAGATTATACGTACGTGTTTAGTTAACAAATACCTACATATTTGACTGTAATTTGGAAAAATTTACAAAACCTTAGAACTATTAGTATATTTACACAATATATGTACTTACAGGGAGGTAGTTATAACATGAACAAAACTAATAATTGGTTAGTAGATTGTTTATTTTTAAAGAAACAATTAGGAAATTTAATGACGCTATTTGACTTAAATCGGATGTCATCATGTTTTGTAGTCAAGTTGGCTTATATTTAGGTAGGTATAACGCAGACTACCGGTCTACCCAGCAAATAAATTATTTTCATCTGTTCGGAAAGTTCACCTTTTATAGGCTGATAGCCGGGTGGAAAATTGCTTTTCCCGCCCTAGGGTGGAAAGTAATTATAATATAAATATGCCTGTGGCACAACTATTAATTTTCGAATTGTTCAAATTTTACCGTAATCTTTCTACGAATTTAAATTCATTGTTGTTATGTGATTTACCTATAATTTGTTCTAAAGAAATATGCTTAGATACCAATAATAAACAATTTGTTTAATAATTTGTTTTAAAGAAATATGTACTTACCAATAATAAACCTACATTTCTTGTTTCCTCATTAGTCGAAATAAAAAGTAGAATGTTCAATCAATCGTTCACTTTCCATGCACCCTTGGAATCTACTATTACGTTATACCTTGTATTTTGCACTAAGAATAATTGATATTTTATTGAATTCTATACGATCTATTGCATTAAATATATAACCACAAAGCTACTGTGACATCTTTATCTCATAAATTAAGTCTTGCGGATGGATAAGTTAAACAAATGTATTATGCCAGTGCCATAGTGTAAGTAAGTACGTTAGGGCGTCTTACAAAATCGTTTCTCAGTCTCTACCTTCCTCAACCGTAGCGAAAAACAAGTGACTGTCGTATTCATATACCGACCCGGCCACATCTGTTTCCAAGCTGCAAAAACACGCATGTTTTCGCTTAATAATCTGTCTCCCTTATCGTTTTGTAAGAAAAAGTGGGATCAGTTCCTAGTGGCATTGGCGGTCCGTTTTCTAATGCTGTTATTAGACAATATAATATATATTATAATTCATAAGTATCCCACACTCGAGTCTATGCTATAATTCGTATTTTAACCTGAGTTCTAAGTGTTAAATATCAAAATGCTAAAGTTGATAATAATACTATTTTCTGTTCTTTAAGGTAGGAAGCTACCTGCCTACTTAAATACTAACAAAACCACGACTCTTATTTAGCCAGTTATACCGACATTTAATATGCTATGGTACTTATTATCTCATTGGCCGAATAACCGAGTCACATGGTTTTGTTTATTTCAGGGGTCGGAAACCGGTATTAGCTCCATACAAAAATACCGGTATTATTACGTTCTTTTGTTTATAATTTCATTTTTAATGGGACGTTTTAATAATGCAAAATTGTTTCCTAAATACATGATTCAGTCCTACGTAATGAGCATAAAAAAAATCAAAACATTGAGCTATTTCGGGGTTTTTAAAAAATACCGGTTCCGAGCCCTGGTTTATTTACATTGATAAAATATCTAATAGAACAAACTATAGTATGATTATTATGTGCTTCTCGATAAATATGTATGTTTTTTCAAATAAAGTATGTATTGTAAAAGCTCTTATACTCATACTCATATATTTCATTGCGTTTCATGTGTACAGAGGATCTTATGATTCTCAGCCTCAGTCTCAACATGAACCCTGCCAGGGTATAATATAGCAACATAGACTACCAAAAACAAATTAAATATTAATAGTAGTATTACAAAATAACTAAACATCCTCACTTAAAAAATCTTGTATACAATATAATATGCTTTACTTATTAAAAGACGCTTTAATTGCAATTTAAATCTATGTATATTTGTTTCCACCTGTATTGACCTAGGAATTTTGCTAAATATATTGACTGAGATGGCAAACGGACCAGAGAGTGAATCATTTTCATGTTAGAGTTAGGCCGGGATAATCTAGTATTGGGTCGTAAGTTTGATGGACAAGAGTATTGCGGAAAAACCAAAATGTTGTTTTTAACGAAAGTGCTAACTTCTAAAATGTACATGGACTGCAGAGTTAAGAAATAACGACTACAAAGTAAATATGCGTCCAACTAGACACATTACAATAACAAAATATATTGCACCTGAGCACCAATCACAATTTACTAGCTTTTTCGTTCATAGGTAATGAAACCTTTTTTTTATAACTTTTGATTACTCCTGGGAAACTTTTACCATAAAGTATTCGCTTGCAGCTTTTACATTTCTTGCGTGTAAATAAGTCTGTTGGAGAAAATCAAATACTTGTATTATGATATTAGTGAGTAAAATAATATTACTATGGAGTATGTTCATTCAAGAACCATGATTGTACAGAATTGCATTTTTTTTAAATAATCTGTACTTTTACTCATCATCATCATCATCATCATGTCAGCCGATAAACGTCCACTGCTGGACATAGGCCTCCCCCAAGGCTCGCCACTCCGACCGATCCTGTGCCGCTCGCATCCACCGAATTCCCGCGACCTTCACCAGGTCGTCGCTCCATCTCGTTGGAGGCCTACCGGCAGTTCGTCTTCCGGTACGCGGACGCCACTCCAGAACCTTCCGGCCCCACCGGCCATCAGTTCTGCGAGCAATGTGCCCCGCCCACTGCCACTTAAGGTTTGCAATTCTCCGAGCTATGTCGGTGACCCTAGTTCTACTGCGGATATCATCATTTCTGACTCTATCACGCAGAGAAACCCCGAGCATAGCTCTCTCCATTGCCCTTTGCGCCTTTACTATTCCATCTTTATTTTTATTAGATTTATTTGTATGTCTGTCCATATTCTTACACATATTGAAATGCAGCAGCACTTGAAGGCAAAACGTTGCACATTTTGCAATTTAAATATTTTTCCTTATACGCAACTTTCAATTGCAATTTTCCTAGTGGAAATGGTACCTATATCGTACTCACACACATACATAACGGACACATTCACAAATAAAACCAGGTTCCCCATTATTTGTTAGTACTTGGACATCATGCCCTCACTCCATATTAGGACGGGATCGGGTGTGCTCTGTAAGCACTGTAGAATGTAGATCCATATACCTATACTAATTGCACGTATTGGTAAGGTTCTTGTTATCTGACATAATATGACACGATTCATGAACAGCACGAGTTTTATTAGTGCAATAGTGTCAGGTTAGTATTACCGATAGGGTGATTCACGAAAGCTGGCGTGGATTTTATGTCCGGTACTACCTACCAGTAAATGTTGACTGCTACCGTAAGTAGGTAGGTATACCGTACCTGTTTAAGTTTTACAGTCTGGCTAATGAAAGATGTACCTGCAAAAACGCGGCAACTTTTAAATTTGTCCTTACTTACGTATGCAAGACGTACAAGTGTAAGTCCGAAAAAAATATTGAGTACTGAAAATTATATAGAAATGATAAAAAGTATCAATATTATGCAATCCTTGTAATCATAGAGTTGCCTGCTACAGATTTTTTTAAATTGCCGCGTTTTGCAGGTTCATCTTTTATAAGCCAGACTAAATTCACATGATTACCTATGCGTAGTGGCGTCAGTCAACGACGTAACGTAAAACAGGACAGTACCTATTAAAAATATTATTAACTTGGACATTACGAGCGAAAGATCAAAGAAATAAACGTTAATACTTTTACAAAACTGCTAGCGAATGTATTCAGTTGAAGCTAATCACACGATAATAATCAACTCTAGTAATTACGATTTTAATTACCAACTACAAAAAATAAAGAAAGTTACGTAGTTTTGAAAGTACGTACTTAAATATAAACACTTACCTATATACATACTTTTCAGCGTATATTTCTATCTATTGGGGATTAGGCAAAACCTTAATTTTTTTAAACATTATTTATGTATGGGGACGCTTTCACGTCATGAACGGTAGCACAGAATCGTTTAATGTAAAACATTAGTTAATCTATACAGATAATATAAGAAGCAAATATCAAAGGCCATGTCAGAATATCCGGACATAAGCCTAAGCTATCGTGACCTATCATTTTTTTCTTTAGGAGACTTGGATCCTTTGCCGAAGTGCGCTCAAATGATTTTGAATAGGCAAACCGATGGAAATCGTGTTCTATCTATGTCCATCTATTATATACTAGATGCCTCGCCGCTCACAGCAGCTAATGAATATTTAGGTACTTGGAATTGTGAATATTCCCACTGGTATATTCACATTGACTTGATCAACTGCAGCAGTGTTGGATTCAAATTGAAAATGGTCCCTAAACAAAGTTTTCTAGGATATCAAGAAGACGCGGCACGTCCTATTTAACTGTGATAACAAAAACCTCCCATTTAACTGTGTGTTCATGAGTAACTATCGCGCTAACCGAAGACAATATTAAAAAGGTGTTTATTAATCATAAATTAAGTACGTAATACTTTATAATTTATAATAAATGTTTTCACGGTTACGACCTCGTGCCCCTTTCAAAGAACACGTCTGTTCACGCGCCTGTCTGTTCGCAGCTTTACTAGTTATATATAGATTTGTAAACGAATAAAAGTACTTGAGATTCTTACCTAAACTAAATACGCTTATAGATACATAATCAAATAATATCGAACAAATAGAGAATTCATTACAGATACATCTGATTTGAGAAATGTAAAGTGTTAGGATAGTTTTGTGGTGAAAGAAAGACATTTGGTGAAAATTTTATAAATGTAATTTATTTCTTCACCACATAACGTAAATAAGTCGAGCTTTTAAGCACGAGTTAATGTGAAATTTCCGAGTTATAATGCTATTTCCATAGTGAATTATTTATGAGGTACCTACTCAGATCGAAACTTCTAGTCTTTTAACTGGCATTGCCAGCAACAAAGATAGATATAACTCCGTAATAAATGGATACAGTCTAAAGAAAAAACGTGCCTCGAAAATCAAGAAAATTTGATTCTCGATCAGAGGGCGCTACTAGCTTTGGCCTACTGTCGTATAGATGGCGTTGACGGTTTCGTTTGTTATTTAACAATTTTAACGCATATCAGTGAAATAACATGGGTCAAAATCATAAAAATAATTAATGCAAATGAAAATAATCATTTATGCATATTTAAATACATTTTATCGTATTTTTATAATTCTTCATTTTTAGTTTTAAAGTGTGTCTGTTTACTGTGGTTACAAAATCTACTATGACAACCGCTCTATCTTATTATATCCTCTTTGCCAGCAAGATCAAGGCCCAGCACAATGAGCTTTACTCGTACGTATTAAGCGTAAAGCGCGAACAATAAGGCGGACGGCATGTGGCGTCAACACCCGCGGCACGGAACGAAACCTATCGCTCAGAATTCTCCACGACTGTCAGAAGATTTGCAACATAATGACACCGCCTTCACACGCAAAACTGCGAACACGGACGAATTTTTAAACTTAAATTCGCTATTCAAATATTACTACTATTGTTTTGACTATTTATACTACTATATTAGTATTGAATTGAGGTTTTTGTCCTGCTTTCAATTTAAACAACTACCAAGAGAGTACCTCTTTTAACTTTTCTTACTTGGAAATAATTAACATCAATTTAGTGATGATGATGATGCTCTCCTGACCGATTTCGGCCACAGCAACTGTGTGCTCTGGAGTAGGCAATTTTTAACTCGCGTTATTAGTGCAGCTGATCCACTCTCTGGTGCGTCCTTGGGTGGCTCACGTACCCTATCTTCTTGCTAAATATTCGAGCAATTTAGTATCGTATTACCAAGCCGGCATAAAAGCTAACGACAAAAGCTTGATAGCTGTATTGAAATCCTGTTTTATAATGACCTTGCACTAGTTTAACTTGGCAGTCTTGGCACCATTAAAAGCTATGAAAATTATCTGTCAGCAACACATTATCTATCCTCGAAATTACCAATATGTAAGTATGTAAATTATTTTAAAGCGACATTTTAAAAGTACCTAGTGCTGCCAATAATATCAAGGTAATTGTTTGTTAACTGAAATTTATAATTTTATCTACCTACATGTAAAAGGTATGACAACATTATTTCGTTTCTGAATCCTGTTTTTTATGTTTTGTAGTTTTGCTAAATTTATTATAAATTTCGACTACACTGTAGTAATTACAGAAGCTAAAACAACATCCAGGAACCCTAAGTGGGGTTCCGGGTGTTTGACAAATAAGGGTGTATACTTCAGTAAAGGTCGGACATCATTAACACCTGAATAAACTACGAAAGAAGTTGAGATGACTTGCAAGTTTCAAATCTCAAAGGTGGGATGATATCACAAATCCCCGGGAACGCGAAACTGTATTTGAAAACCAAAATTGTGTTATGTTTTAGGAATGTATTTGTTTTTATCAATTTGTTTTCTGATACCTAACAAAAGAAACGTAAGGTGGGGGTGTATTTTTTTCGCATCAACCATAGGCTGTGGGGTAGTACAAAAAAGTTTAATTAAGACTCAATGATCGGTTGAGTCAGTTTTGAGCTTTCGCAAAGTCTTTCCTTCTTAGTAGACGTATAGGTACAAAGTGCTCCTGTCATTTGTTATATATATATATATATAATTTATATATATATACATATAGGTATGCTACTAATAATGCTGCCTGCGTGAAAGAATTATCTCATATGGCACCTACTACAAATATATCTAGGGGCACGGCCGTGCCCCCGCCAAGACGAGACAAAGGGCAAAAGGCAGTGCATATATATATATATATGCATAGTGCCTATTGTGACGGACGGGTAAATAACTACAGAATCCTACATTGAGCATAGCCCGACATACTCTAGTCCAGTTGTATCGAAAATAAGAGTTAGTTTACTTCTAATGACATTATTCTAAAAGCGAATTGATAATTGATGCAATATCACAAAATGTATAAACAATTGTGTCTTATGTCGTTATCGTGATTTATACCTTCCCGTAGGGACGTTTACCTGGCTCTCCTGCTAAAGCGACTTTTATGGTTCATTCCACCGAACAATTATAACACAGTTACTAGTCGCCAGCCACATGGTAAGATACAGAAACAAATTACTGTCACAATGATACTTCTAAGCGCCACTTGTAAAACCGTTTCCAGTTTAACCGGTTGACCCCGGGTTAGTAGGATGGTGCAAGTGACCCTTATACGTACATATATGTCACATTTTACGGCATTATTAGCCTTTTGATAAAGAGCAACATCAAGATAAATAGGTATCATTTACTAAAATATGATTTTCTCAATACTATAAAATATATAGTATAGCTATTCGTAAAACACTGTCTAGAAAAGACATCCTACAAGATTAAAGTTAATGTTCCCCAAATATTTATTTAAACCTACTTTTATCACAAAAACATGCTGGCAAAGATAAAACAAATCAATAATTTAAACGTATTGAGACATTATGCACCTAGGTATGTATTACTAAAATAGGAAGTATATATTTTTATATTTTGACGACCGGTCTGGCCTAGTGGGTAGTGACCCTGCCTGTGAAGCCGATGGTCCTGGGTTCGAATCCCGGTAAGGGCATTTATTTGTGTTATGAGCACAGATATTTGTTCCTGAGTCATGGGTGTTTTCTATGTATTTAAGTATTTATATATTATATATATCGTTGTCTGAGTACCCATAACACAAGCCTCCTTGGGCTTACCGTGGGACTTACTCAATCTGTGTAAGAATGTCATATAATATTTATTTATTTATTTATTTATATATCCAACCTAACAGTAGAATTAGAAATAACAAAATGTTATTGTTGTTATTTTTGTACTCTAACTCGGCAATAAATCTTTTAGTTATCTAAACAGATAAACATATTTGTGTTCATGAATGCTAATAATAGACATTATTGTAGGAGGTTCCAGACTTATGTTGTTATGCTCTTGATTTAGGTGTGAACACCGCAATAGTACCGCATTAGGTCAGGATACAAAGGCGATAAGTTTGGAAACAAGAAACTATTGATCTTGTGGCACCAACTTAGTCGGGTACCCGTGCAACCGCCTTATATTCCCTTTGCTTAATCAGAACAGGCGAATCGACGCTCAGGTGAACCAGGGCAAAACTAGCATGTAGTACTTAACAACTAGGTATGTAGAATTCAAGAGCTAACTGATGCTGGTTAGCAAGAGTATCTGAATCGCCTACCCTGCAAGCGATTGAAATAGCACAACTTCTGCGGCCATGCAGATAGCGAATGTCGCAAATTCCAAATGTTCGATCGCTGACTAAGTTAACTATGTACGGTCAGGAAAGAAAAGTTCGAGGAAAATTACGTCGCAAACTGAATGGTCTGGCCCATCTGGTTTTCCGGTTAACTGTAATTTGTATGCATAAATAGCACTGATGTTTCGAGTAGTATGTGACGACTAGTGTTATTATTTAATTCGATTGTAATTAGGAACAGAGTTATTAGTAAGATCCCCGACGAACGGTCTGGCCTAGTGTAGTGACCCTGCCGTGAAGCCGATGGTCGTGGGTACAAATCCCGGTAATTTGTTCTTGAGTCATGGGTGTTTTCTATGTATTTAAGTATTTATATATTATATATATCGTTGTCCGAGTACCCAAAACACAAGCCTCCATGGGCTTACCGTGGGACTTAGTCAATCTGTGTAAGAATGTCCTATAATATTTATTTATTTATTATTTTTATTCATTCCCTGTCAAAGAGAAATAAAATTATGAAAACGACTAGAACGTAGAAAATGACAATCAACTAAATACACAAATAAGAACTGACACACATAATATATGATAAAATGAATAAATTTCTAGACAGGGCCACATTATCAGAGGCCCGACAGTTTGAGAAGAAGCCAACCCAACTCAAGTGAAACCTGGTCAAAATAAGAGATCCAAACAAACAAATAAGATAAACATGTCCGGACCAGGCGTAGCCCAAGGGAAGCCGACTTGACCTCTCTTTGTCCTATCTTACTATATTTGGTTTTAAATCAAAAGCAACCTTAGATAAGAAAAATGCATTTTTTTATCAAAGAATCGTTAAGGATAGATCCATATAACATACAAGCATAGAGTAACTTATACTAGAGCGGTACTGTCATAGTAAATTTTGTAACCCCAGTAAATTCACTGCCATCTGTCGACACACTTTAAAACTAAAAATAAGGATTTATAAAAATACGATAGAATGTATTTAAATATAGATAAATGATTTTTTTTATTTGCATTAATTATTTTTATGATTTTGACCCATGTTCTTTCACTGATATGCGTTAAAATTGTTAAATAACAAACGAAACCGTCAACGCCATCTATACGACAGAAGGCCAAAGCTAGTAGCGCCCTCTGATCGAGAATCAAATTTTTTTGATTTTCGAGGCACGTTTTTTCTTCAGACTGTATCCATCTATTACGGAGTTATATCTATCTTTGATACAAGTAATGCCTACCTGTCTGGGTATTTTGCAAGGGTTCCGGTAAATCTTAATATTTCAATTCAAACAAAGCGTATTGGCTAATAAAATACCGCCCTATCGCGTATCGCGGCTAATCTAACTAGAAAAACTTATCCCACCAAAAACATTTCATGTAAAATGTTGCCAAGATGAAACCATAAGGCTCGCACTGTCAAAAAGTTATCAGATCTTTTGTAGAGCCAAGCTTCTAACTCTACAGGCCCTAACTTCACAAACTACACCTTCTCATTAGGTTAAATTAAACTACTTATAAGTAATTACTTTTGTTATAATCAAAGCTGATGTGTTCATTTTTATTTCTTTAAATTTTTATTATTATTTTAAAACCATTTATTACCAATTTTGAGGAAGAGCGGTGCCTCTTAACACAGGTATTTTCTTACTTAAAAAGAGGCACTAACACTTACCTGTGTAAGTAATTCTTAAACTAAATAAACAATTTTTCATTTTCATTTTCATTTTTCATAGCAAAAATATCTGGCTTGCCCGTTTTGTTACATACAAAATATTTTTTAGTGAATACATTTTTCACCATACGCCCGTGACAGTAGCGAAATGGCCAAGCCACAAATTTCGACTAAGATGTAGAGTTTGTGAAGTTAGGGCCTGTAGAGTTAGAAGCTTGGATCTACCTGGCTTGGCCTTGGCTCAACCTAAAGATCATTAAACTTTTGACATATTCATAAAAACCTACTCCATAATCCATAATCTCTCGAGCTTACTAATGTCTATTTGGTCATTTTGGTCACTTGGCGACACCTGCCAATAAGTTTGCAGTAGGTGCCACTCAAACACATCCAAACATAGGTATTATTAAAATACCAAACAAGCGTACACGATTACAAAGACAAATTAACAAAAGAAATATTGAAAACGAATACACTGTCGGAATCAAATTGACATTCATTGGACATGCACAGAGTTAATTTTTGGAGCCTGAACCGTCATCCCACCTCTGGTTAACTCGATGTAAACGTCGCGCCGGTATAACGAGCTACCATAGAATTGCATATTTTAATTTATGAGTTTTTAGGGTTCTGTACCTCAAAAGGAAAAAAACGGAACCCTTTTAGGATCACTCGTGCGTCTGTCTGTCTGTCTGTCCGTCTGTCACAGCCTATTTTCTCCGAAACTACTGGACCAATTAAGTTAAAATTTGGTATACATAATTATGTAAGTTTGTTACCCAAAGATGATTATGTAACGTAAACAAATGAATTTTAAACAAGGGGGCCACTTTTGGGGGGTAAATGAGAAAATTAAAAAATAAAGTTCTTCAAACTATATCGTGTTACATACATATCAAATGAAAGAGCTCATTGTGATAATCTCAAATATATATTTTTTATAATTTTAGGATAAACAACTTAGAAGTTATTCAAGAAAATAGGCAAAAAATTACCATCCCCCCCCCCCCTCTATCTCCGAAACCCTTGGAACGCGAGTCCGACTCGCACTTGGCCGGTTTTTTATTTATAGAATTTGTCTGGTTTCGGCGTTTAATACAATTATGCTTTCATACTGAAGGCCATCTAACATCTTAGCCTAGCTAGACCTAGAACCTTAATGACTTTAAGTAAGTTAAGATTAGTTACTATACATAGTGTCAAGTAATCAAATGTAATCAAAAATAGTTTAAAAACTAATTTTACTAATATTGTATAGCGGCGCGCCGATAGTAGAATAGAATAGAATAGAAATAATTTATTCGTTAGCACACACAAATAGAAAGTTATACAGAACAGAGAAACATAAATAAAAGAAAAAGTGCCACGAAATGAATAGTCGTTACCGTTAGTACAATTAGGTAATAAAGCAGTGGAATAAAAACCCTGAAGTTGCGTTTTCAGAAGCGTTAGGATATTACCTACCGGCAATGAGGCTATTACCGCTTGTCAATTACAAATAATCATAAATAAAACTGTCAACATTGAATTACCTAAGTAGGAAAGTTAAGTATGTCAATCAATTGAAAGATATTTTACACTTCAGAAATACTCTTCTAGCGTTAGGATCTTATGGTACTTATGACAAAATACGAATGTAAAGTAAACGTAATTATGTGGGTAACCTAAGCGTATTTTTCAATAGAAACAAACCAATATATATTATCTACAATTGTTCCCTTGATAATAATTTATAGTATTTCATAGACACCAAGCAATAAACACCGCGTGTACATCGTCACATCTTTTGTGAATAGCTATCTACACTTGCATCAGTAAGTTTGTATTAATTGTTTGTAATTTTTTTCGGTTTTTTTTAATGTTTCTTTCTTTTATGTTTCTTTATTTTTGTCTGTTACCTTCCGTAATTTTTTCTCACTTAATGGTCTCATCGGAAAAATCAGCGCTCAAAGTCGCCAGCAATACGCTGAGATGAGGCCATTTCGTGCTACTTTATTCTCACTATGTTCTTTTTATGTATGTCTATTGTCTGTGTGTTTACGAATATAAATAAAAAACATTCTATTATATTTCTAAATATTAGTATAAACAAATTACGCCGATGTAACCGCCGATACAGTCCAGCCCTATAAAATGGAAAGATTTATAGGCATGTTAGGTGATTTGCTACTAAGTAAGTTGGCGTATGTAGCCGATATTTCCATAACTTATTAAACGTAACTAATGGGTGACGGCCGTGGAGGCTGCGCAGCATACCGATTAGCTGCCCAATTCAGGAACTAAATTGCTATCATATACTTAATTCATAGGAACTGAAATGAAAATAAATATTATTATTTATAAAATTAAGTTACAGTAAGTTAGGCTAATTATTACTGACCTCCACACGAGGCAATGCTGTCCCGTGGAGGAGAAGTTTACATTCTTAAATACAATGCCTACAATAATCACGGTAGTTTACATACATGACGTATAAAGTCATTTGTGTTATACTGAAATATGCTAATTTAGTATATATATTTTTTTAATTTATTAAAAAAAAGTAAAATATATAAAAGGAAGTAAATAAAATAAGAGGTTTGCGACTTTAGCCAGCGATGTTGGAATATCTAAAACTAGGCAGATGATAATGCTTATTCCTGATAGCAAATTAACGGAAATGTATGTGATTACGTCCCGTAGGTAACTTATTTGTTATTATAAAATGGTTTGCTGTCGTTATACCCTGAGGTATGGGGAATATAAAAAAAAATGTGTAAGAGAGATGATAATATCAGAAATGGTTTAACATAAAATCCAGACCACCAACCTCCACCAGACGATTCAAGGGAGCTACGCCTTTTGTCGCCTAAATACTTAGTGTTTAGTTTTTAAGTTTATAAAATGCATATATCTGTTAATCTCCAAGGTATTTGTAATATGGGCCCTGTTGCCTGATTTAAGTTTTTAAATCAATAAATAAAACCAAGGTTAACTAATAAACTTCTTTTTTACGACCATGTATTATCGTTATCGGTTAATAATTGCGATTAGCGATACCTATTAAGACAACATCTAAATAAGAATTATTGGAACAAAAAATGTGAAGAAACTAATGTTATCGGTTATTGTAGCCGCCATTTTTTGCCGGTCGTAATCTTTCTTTTGTTTAATTTGCTTACTGTTGTCAAGCAAACGTGGTTTAATTGCATACGAGGATAAATTTAGGTACGTAGATTAAATATAAAGAAATATACTTCATTTGGGTAGCTTAATACATGATTTTCAATTCCTTGATTTAATTAGAAACTCAATTATGTGTTTAACTTACATGATGAACATAATTATATGATGAAGTAATAATTCTTAAATTATTTATTTATATCGCACCGCTCGCGCAATATCTAACGCGTAAGCATGTGTTAAATTGGCAAAGCGAAAGGTTGTCCTAAATATTTCGTCAAAACAAATAGCGGCAATTTATAAAATAATGTCAAATGTTAAAGCTAATAATTAATAGTAGATACAAGTATTTTGGTTACTACACAAGATTTTTATACAAGGAAGCAGTTGCATATTTTTATATTTAGATGAAACACCCTATGTAAGATACGAAGATATTTTAACGTTTCTAAGCTTATTTAATGCTGTTGGGGAAATGTAGTTGATAGTCTAGCATAGACCGTAATTTGGGACTAACCTGATGACGTGTTAGACTTTCTCCAGGGGCCCCTGTTCCTTCGATGATGAATGTAGCAACCTCATAGGCTGGAGTCGACAGACGATCTTCTATTTGTGCTGGACACTTGGTATGGTTTGATTTTGGGTTTTGAGCTCAAGCTTCGGAGCGAGCGATGCGACGGCGGTTTACATGTACCGAGATCGTTGTGTAGAGAGAGTATGGCAACACTCGAGTTTCGGTGTTGCGCGCTTTGAATAGCGTTCCGTTTTAGGCTTGTCCCGTTTTGGACTATGCTAGTTATTCGATTAAGTATTAACCGATTTAGAAATAAGAAAAGAAAAATACGTAGTATTTGTGCGTACATATAAAAGTACCGAACATGCCGCCGGCCATAAAATAATGCTTATTTTATTTAAGAACTATCATACAGAATACTATGCTAACTTAGGGCTAAGACATGTAATGCTATACCTAAGAGATGCCTATTCAACAGGCAGTGGGCAGACCTTAACTACAGGTCGCTTGGTAAGAGTATTACCGATGCGTACAGTTACGACTCTGGTAATACCGTCGGCGCCGGGATGCAGTTGATGCACGCGCGCGAGACGCCATTGTAGTGGTGGCAGTGTGTTGTCTATCAACACAACTACAGAACCCTCCCGAAGGGGTGTGTTAGTATTGTCGTGGAACCATTTACCTCTTGGTTGTAGCTGGTGTAAATATTCTACGCTCCAGCGTTTCCAAAAATGTTGAACAGCTTGTTGAATAACCTGCCATCTAGCGAGGCGGTTTGGGTTGTCGTTAGACAAGTCAAATTCAGGTAAAGACGTTAATGGTTCCCCGATGAGGAAATGTCCAGGAGTAAGGGGTAATGGATCAGTAGGATCATTACTAAGTTGACAGAGAGGTCTTGAATTACAAACCGATTCAATTTGACAGATCAAAGTATTAAATTCGTCTTGAGTCAGTTTTAGTGTACCTATGACACGATGTAAGTGTCGTTTCAGACTACCTACGGCTCGTTCGACGAGACCGGCAAAATGCGGAGCATACGGAGGATTAAACTGCCAGGTGATTTGCATGTTTGTCAGCTGGTTGTTTATAGCAGTCTGATTTGACTCGTTTCGCAGAAACGTGTAAAGTTCGGAAAGGTACCTGTCACAACCTACAAAGTTCCGTCCGCAATCGGAACGGATTGTTTTGCAATACCCGCGTCGGGATATGAACCTACGCAATGCGTTCAGAAAAGATTCGGTTGAGAGATCGGGAACTAATTCCAAATGGATTGCTTTCGTTGATTGGCAAACGAACACGCATACGTATGATTTGTAAACTTTCGCGTTACGAAGTTTACTTGATTTAAGAAAGAAGTGTCCCGCAAAGTCAACGGACGTATTTAAGAAGGGACGAAGTGATCGAACCCTAGTAGTAGGTAACTGAGCCATCGATGGCTGTGGTGCGACAGGTCGTGCACGAACACAAGATACGCAGCGTCGTGTGCGCATACGCACAGCGTCGCGAGCACTCAGGATCCAGTAGGTCTGTGCGAGGGCAAACTGCAAAGTTTGAGGTCCCACATGTAAATGTGTTTTATGATAAAAATCTATGAGAAGATTCGTGAAATGGTGTTTCTTGGGTAACAGAATCTGATGCTTGGCATCATACGGTACGTTGGCCCGATTTATTCTGCCGCCGACCCTGAGGAGTCCGGCATCGTCCAAGAAAGGTTTCAGTTTCTGAAGACGTTTTGTACATCTGTCGTCGTCCTTAAGACGCGAGATGTCTTCAGAAAAGCATTCACTTTGGACAAGTGATATAATTCGACTGAGAGCTTGTTTTGTCTCAGGAACTGTGACATGTTTAGTCGTAGGACTATTGGCTTTACGACATTTATTTATGAATCTAAACATATACGAAATGACGCGTAGCATCCTTGGAAGCGATGAGAATCGCTCAATGAACTCTAAGCTCTTAGGTTCATTGGTTTGTGTGAGAAGAACATGCTTGCGACGTTCTTCGTCGGTGTGGCATACGACGTTAGTCTTAGGCCACTCAGACTCATTTTTACTGAGCCAAGCAGGTCCCGTGAACAATAGTTGATGGTTCAACTGAGATGGGAGAACACCACGAGACGCGTGGTCTGCGGGGTTGTCTGCGGATTGAACGTGGTTCCAATGAGAGGCAGGCACGTTGCTTGTTGTCTCCGCGATGCGGTTAGACACGTATGTCCGCCACTTGTCTGGAGACGAACGTAACCAGGCAAGAGTTACAGTGGAATCGGACCAAGCGTAGACTTGGTCGAAAGACAATCTACTGCTGTAAGCAGTGAGGACCTTTTTTATCAATTTTGACAATAGATGAGCACCGCATAGCTCCAATCGAGGGGTAGTAAGCCGTTTCAAAGGCGCAATTTTTGTTTTACCTATGAGAAGGTGAGTGCTGATGGCACCGTTCGAGTCAACGACACGAATGTAGACGCAGGCGGCGTACGCCTTTTCAGATGCGTCTGAAAAGCCATGAAGTGACACTTGATGTGTGCTAGGAAGCACATGACGAGGTAACGCAATGTCTTGTAGTAGCGGCAGTTCGTCGATGAACCGAAACCACAAGTCACATATACCCTGAGGAGGGGCAGCATCCCAACCTGAGCCTGATACCCATAAAAGTTGGATTAAATGCTTCACGAATACGGTCACTGGACTTAGAAATCCGAGGGGATCGTAAATCTTAGCGATTTCTGCCAACATTATACGTTTCGTACATTTGCGTTAGTTAGCCACTCCATCCGTTTGATAGGAAAAGACGTCGGATTTAGGGTTCCACTTAAGCCCTAAGACCTTGACAGAAGCGTCAGTGTCAAGTGCTGACAAAATGAGAGCGTCATCATGAATGGAAGCGTCATCGCTTAAATGCGATAAAAACTCAGAACTGTTACTGGTCCATTTGCGGAGTTCGAAGGTTCCTGCTTTACAAATGGAAGTTAGTTGATGCTGAAGAGTGATAGCATCTTCAACCGTATCAACTCCAGTAACGACATCATCAACGAATACTTCGTTAAGGAGTACTTGCGAGGCAAGTGGGAAGTTAGCAGCTTCATCAATTGCTAATTGACGAAGTGTTCGCAAAGCTAGGAACGGCGCGGAAGCGACGCCGAATGTGACAGAGCACATACGATATTCCTTTACGGGATCATGGGGAGAGAATCTCCAAAGAATCCGGTGGAAGTCACGGTGTTCTTTACAAAGACCGATGTAGCGATACATCATTTTGAGGTCTGCCGTAAAGACTATTTTATGAAGTCTGTACTTCAGTAAAATATCAGAAATGTCTTGCTGCAATTTCTGACCAGTGAGAAGATTGTCGTTAAGAGAACGACCTGATGTAGTCTTGCATGAAGCGTCGTACACAATACGATACTTCGTACTCTTCGCAGTAATCGCAGTGGATGTAGAACTCTTCACCACGACGTGGTGGGGTAGATAGTATGGGGGAGTGCCAGGACTCGCTGAGTCGGTGACTGGCTCCATATGTCCCAAATCTAAGTATTCTTGGATACATTTATTATAGTTCTCACGCAAGGCAGGGTCGCGAGACAGGCGTGCCTCTAGTTTAGTTAAGCGTGAAAGAGCTATAGCACGAGACTCGCCCAAGGGCGGAGCATTCTCCTTGAAGGGTAGGGAAACTGTATATTTCCCATTTGCATCTCGTGTGTGAGTATCGACGAAGATCGACTCACAGCGTAATTCATCTTTTGTAAGATGTGGATGTTCTGGTATGGATTCCAACTCCCAGAACCTTTGAAGTTTCATGTCAAGTTGGCAAGTACTCAAGTTGACACTTAATCGTTTCATACTTTCATATGAAATTGGACCACCTATCAGATAACCAAAAATGCTGTTAATGGCCACGGGTGTGCCCGGTGGACCCTTGATATTATCCAGTAGCAGTATGCTATCAAGATAATCAGATCCCAGTATCAGTTCAACAGGCCGCGTTGAGCGCAGTTCTGGGTCCGCTAGATCAAGATTTTGAAGGTGTTGAAACTTATGAATATTCCCAATTGATTTAGGAATATAAGCAGTGTAGCTTGTCAAGTCAGCTAAGATATAAGCTTCGATGTGAAGCTTCGGCTCGGGTTTGTTGTGAGGTGTGACCTCGCACAACACGTAACCCCGTGGTTGGACTTCGCCACCAATACCGGTGAGAGTGGTGCCCGTGGGCGCGGAGTACCGCGGCAGGCCGAGACGTTGGACGCACGACTCAGAAATGAGCGTGGTCTGCGCACCTTGATCCACAAGGGTGCGAACGGACCGCGGCGTGTAAGGCCCCTGGTTCAAGGGTCGTAAATTTACAAGCGCAGTCGTGAGTAAGACCGTACAGTTCTTACTAGAAGGATGCCCCGTAGCTCCATGTAATGGAGTGGGCGAGGAGGTTTCCGCTACTGAGCGCAACTCAGGGGAAGAAGAAGACTCCGTAGTCAGTAAGACGGTTGGAGTAGGCGCATCTTCATGCAATGAAGAATGGTGCCTTTGAGTGCAGACGCGGCAAGTATGGCGCGACTTGCAATCTTTTAGTTCGTGGCCAATGAATAAACAATTGGTACAAAGTTTATTTTGTTCCACGAAATGTTTTCGTTCTTTTAGAGCGAGTGCATTAAACTTCTCACATTTATATAAAGGATGAGAATTGTCCTTACAATACGCGCATTTAAATTTATTTAAATAATCCACCGCAGTTGTAGCATGGACGCTCATAGTACGCGAGTTACGCGCAAACGAAGAGTTATTATTGCGCGGTGCATTATATTGCACATCGGAGTGCGCGCGAGTAAGCGACATCGCACGTTTTCCCGCCATAGCATGGCGCGATGACGTCACCGCAGCTGGGCGGGCCGAGCCGGCCGCTCCGCCAGCCGCAGCGAGCGCGGGCGCCGCGCGCTGCGCAGGCCCCGCGGAAGTACCTAAAGTACGCGCGGACGCGGTCATCACTTCAGATGCCGCTAATTCCTTATCGAGGAAATCGAGTAATTCGGTCACGTCAGGAATTTCACATGAAGTTTTTAATGATAATTCGAAACGCCTACGAATATTAGGTGTAATTTTGCGTAGCAAAATATTTAAAAGTACGAAACTCCATTCGTCAACTGGTAAACCTAATGATTTCAAAGCAGTAATATTCTCGTGATAACAATTCATCAAGTTGCGTAAACTTGATTCAACATTTTTCTCATTAACTGATTCACAGTCATAAATGTTGTCAAAATGTTTTGTTGAAATAATTCGTTTGTTTTCATAACGCGACATTAATACCTGTAAGGCATTTTCGTAATTAGCATCCGTAACAGGAATAGATTTGATAAGATTATACGGTTCATCTTTTAAAAACAATAACAAATACCGGAAGCGTTCGACATTTGTTAAGGTGACGTTGTCATGTACAAGTGATTTAAATAAATCGTAGAAAGCATTCCATTCAGTTAGAACACCTGTGAATGTTTGAAGCGATAAGCGCGGTAAGCGAATATGCGATTGATTTGATTGCTGAGCGCAGCAACTCGCATGTGACACCCCATTAAGTCCGCCGCAGACGGACGTAATGCTTTGTTTACGCTCCTCCTTAAGCGTGTCCAAGGCAACTTGGACCTTAAAGTATAGAGAATCGAATTGATTTCTCACAGCTAAATTATCATCCCGGTTGAATGACTCATTCTTTGCCGATAATTTCTCAATTTTCGCTTGAACTTGGAAAAATGATTTTTTAATTGAAGCTAACTCCTTAACTCGAACTCGAAATTCTGCTATATTATTCGAACAGTCTACAATTTTTTGAATATTGTTAATCGCTACATCACGTTCGAATGTCAATTGTTCAATCTCCATAGCAGTCATTTTATAAGAAATTTAGTTAATTTACTGTGGAAAATAATAATATTATCACGAGATAAGAGATGACTAAACTTGTGAATATATTTGAACAATGTATGTATGTATAGTGTATACGTTATGTTAAGTTTTAAGATCTCTAAAATGGCTAGGTACTAGCAAAATGTTAGTTAGTTAATAAAATAGTTATATAATCTGTCGCAAATTAAAAGTAAGTTGCAATTAAACATGCAATGTTAATTACAAAGATAATATTTCCCGTCGGTAGAACCCGAGCTAAAGAAATCTGAACTCTGTGCCGTACGCAATACGGGCGACAGTTTATTCGATACTGTAATTATGACAGCAAACGATAACTTGGTTTTGGTATGTTATACCTGAACCTTAAATTTACACTTCAGTACGTAAATACTAAATGTAATGTAATGTACGTTGTACAAAATAAAGAAATGAGTTGCGACAAACTACTATATTTAGACCTATATGTACTAGGCAAGTGACTCGCGCGCCGCTGTAGGTATATCTACCGCCCGGTTCCGAGAATTATAAACGATTATAATTTCGCTAAAAGTGCTCAAAACCATATGAAACTATATATAATTAGAATGATCTCGTTGAGATCTAACTGTATGTATCGGTATTTTTGAGAAATATTGCACGACGTTGTCGGAAACTCGATATTTGTAATTGTAAGCGGAGGTAGGTTCTCGCTAACTTACGAACAAAGAAAAGGGAATTTAGTTGCAATAACTATTGTACAGCACAAATAATACGCATAAATCGATACCAGATAGTGGAATCCGGCTCGAAACACAAGTATGTTGGGGAAATGTAGTTGATAGTCTAGCATAGACCGTAATTTGGGACTAACCTGATGACGTGTTAGACTTTCTCCAGGGGCCCCTGTTCCTTCGATGATGAATGTAGCAACCTCATAGGCTGGAGTCGACAGACGATCTTCTATTTGTGCTGGACACTTGGTATGGTTTGATTTTGGGTTTTGAGCTCAAGCTTCGGAGCGAGCGATGCGACGGCGGTTTACATGTACCGAGATCGTTGTGTAGAGAGAGTATGGCAACACTCGAGTTTCGGTGTTGCGCGCTTTGAATAGCGTTCCGTTTTAGGCTTGTCCCGTTTTGGACTATGCTAGTTATTCGATTAAGTATTAACCGATTTAGAAATAAGAAAAGAAAAATACGTAGTATTTGTGCGTACATATAAAAGTACCGAACAAATGCCATATTAAAAATACATAAAACAAAAATGTACCTACATGAAGGACAATCAAAGTCTACATAAACAACGAAAAACCCAACAAACAAAAACGTCGTAATTGACTTGACTTAAGTCTTCCAGTTCTAGATACCTAGGTACCCATGTCTAGGCGTGTAGATACTCCATTTAAGTATATCCTTATATATTCCAATTTCTTATCTCCAGTCCATATCTTTTATGGCTCCTCTACACGATGGGCCAACATACTGGGCCACTAAGATGGGCCAACGGCGTATAGAGAGATTAGTGGTGTCGGATGGCTTATGACGCGGCGGGATGGCGATGGGATGGCCACGGTGTCGGTTTTTCATCCGCACATCAAAGGTAGTGGGCCAGCGATGATGCGTACGCATCTACACGTGGCCCATTCCATAGTGCGTGCTCTCAATCATCGCAAGACCATCACGCTGATCCAGCGCTGGGCCATCGTGTAGAGGAGCCATAACCATCGCATGGCCATCTCGCTGGTCCAACGCTGGGCCATCGTGTAGAGGAGCCATTTTAGACGTTAACAACTTCGTCCGATTTGGGTTTCGACGTATGAGATCCGTCACATTAAAGTTCACCAACAAAGGTCGCATGCCCTTGCAAACCAAAGCTGGCCTAATTCCGGGACCACCCCATTCTAATCTCGCTTCCGTTCCTAATCGATGACGTTGGCGATTCCCATTCAGAATAAGGCCGCGGGCCGTCGTAAACTCCCGACGCATGACCTTGCTAATGCAAGCCACAGTACCTGGTGCCCCAATTCTGACCGTGGCCCTCCCCCTGAATATTTAAACGGGTGATACAATGCCGAGATCGAGATCGAGGAGGTTGTTCGGTTGTGAGCAGAGTTTAAAAGGGGCTGTTTATTTGACTAACAACACGGTTTTGATCAACTATATTATGTCAACTGCGTAAAATACGCCAAACTTGGATATGACTTTCTATAAAATCTAATACGTGTAGATTTTTCAATTATTTTATTGAAATCCGTATCGTATAAATTCCATATCCGCAGCATAAAACATGACCATGACCATGACGCGGCGTTAACCCACATTTTTCAACGAATACCCCCTTAATAAGAAACGTTTTAGTATAAATTACATTGCCAAAATACATGTCTATATACATTCCAACGTAATAATTCAAGTTAAAGGCCACGGCCACTCGTGCGCAAGGTTGCAAAGCTTCCTTCCTCTCGCCAGTTGTTTAACTTCAATGAATAATAAAAACCCTCTCCGAGTTAGGGACTAACACCGGCGGTAAACTTCCTTCAGACTTTAAGGGGACTCTCTAAGACTCCTTAATAATTTCAGTCTTAGAATCAATTGGTTTTACTTATTTGGTTATAGTTGGTGACCAAGGTTTAGTCCGAGTAATTTAGATCTGCAGCAAACGATTATGCTGGTGTCTAATTTAGATTTCAAATCCATCGTGCTTTTGTGCAATATTTAATTATAGTGTTGATGTATGGTCTATTCAGGTAAAAATATGGCAAAAAAACTCTTTCATACGTAATATATGATAAATATATCATCATCCCTTCCGACATAAGCCCTGAATAGTTCAAACAATTAAAACAATCTCATGGGCAATAAGAAAATGTATCGTACATTTTACTTCCGCATCAACCTTTCTCAAGTCAAGCCTCTGATAATCAGAAATATCGCGTTACCGACCCTAAGGCTTATCGTGCGTAATCTAAGGTCAGACGATTGTGTGTCACCTCACCTCTGGTGGGCCCATGAGAGTCGACCTGCCAGCCTGTCACACTTATTCAAAAAGACTTATGTGTCACATGGTTCTTGTGTACGTATGTAATTTTTCTGCATTAAGGAGCATTTCACATGACACCTTCGCGTTAAGATTTAAGATAAGACGATCATTGCTGGTCATTGACAATCCAATGTCAAGTAATGGAACCTAGTCAGTTTGTGGCACACGTCAAAATTGCAACTTGCTCTTTTAACAATGTGCAGTATTATTCTGTAGTCGAATCTTTACACCTAATAGGTATCTTTCTAAAAAAAACGCAGTACGTAAATATAAATATACTTGCAAGCTGATTCTACATCTCGGTTACCTACTAAATTGATAGGTTTATATTTACGTCCAAAACTCGTAATTAATGCGGACCAGAACAACATGGCAGAAAAATGTACTTATCGGTATAAGAAACAAAAATAGATGAATTGTCATGGCCGACGTGGGAATGTATAGAACTGTAAGCGACAACGTAACCGAATAGATCGATTATGCTCTTACACTTTGGCTAGACTATATTGCGAGTACGCACGTGAAACACACAAATACCTTTGAAATTTAATCCGGTTACATTACTAAACCCATTCGACAACCTCACGAACCCACTTCTTTAATTGATCTGAAAGTAGGTAAATATTGTTTACTTCTCAAATGTACCGCCGCCGTATGAGTGTATCATCGTACGTCAATAATAGCCTTCGATTAGTTAAATCAGCCATTAGTGACGTACTGTATAATTAAATCTCAGCATTTAAGAAAAAAATTCGATTATGACACGTTCATTGGTTTCGCATTATGAAAGCGATTACCTACTCTTAAAATTAAGCCGTATGCCAGATGCTCTGTGGGCCAAAACAGCCACCCGTTGGGTCCCACAAATTGTAAGGCGTCACGGTAGACCTCGTCGGAGATGACGGGACTACGGGACACGGGACGAGCTTGACGCCTTTGACAGAGACTGGTGGGAGACTTCAAAGGATAGGGCTACGTGGAGAAATAAGAGGCAGGTCTTTGCCCAGCAGTGGGCTCATGATAATAACACCTACTCTTAAAATATCGTTAAAAAAATTTAAAAACTTCCTTTACTTATCATTATGAAGATATGTATTATATATGTTTAATATATGTATTATGCTCGGTACTACCCGCAGGCGGTTAGGAATATATATTTTTTTTTAAGATATAGAACGCAAACGAGCAGACGGATCACCTGATGGCAAGCGATTACCGCCAGGTATGGGATTTACAGGCAGTTAATACTTTCCTCATTTTACATATAATATAAACATTTTAATTCTATAAAAAAATAGCCTGGATATCACTGTGTAATAAATTAATAATCATGGAATAACAATTAGGTGGCTGTACAGTTATTGACCAAAGGATACACACCAGTCCTCTCGTTTAATCTCAAAATGTTGATTTAAGGTACCTATAGGTTTACATATACATATAACTATTTATGTTTTGAGATAGATACCGTCGCCACCAAATTAGCTTACGAAAGAGTGTGACTAACGTAACTTAGTTATATCACTTGTCCAGCCATAAACGGGCACTGTCAAATCGCGTTGATGTCGTTGCCGCATCGCTGTCACGCTTAGTAGATTTACCTAATTCCTCACTCATTTTATCTAGGAGATTAACACTGATTTTGCCGCATTAACACTGGGGCAGTAAACCCGCAACAGTAACGCTGCATGCTGCAGTCGCCTTCCGAATGTCACCTTACGGTACCATAACGGTGTCATAAGTACTTAACCGGCAACCTGAGGTAACAACATCAGTGTAGACGCGTGACACCTTGTGACGTAATCTCGCAGCCCAGGGTTCAACTTGCTGTTTGTTCACTAAACTCAACTACTGACTAACTTATGTACATTCATTACTCTTACACCCTATGTATTTTGTCATTCATCGTGTACAGTCTTTATAAGTATTTGAGTACACGCAATTGAGTATTATTAAAATAAATGTATTTTACTGATTTGCAAAAAACAACCTCGATTACACACCCAATCATGACCCAGATGACCCTGACGAGCCACTTATGTTCATCAGAAAGGAAATAGATTAATCACGCAAATCTGTCAATGGGTATATGGTAATTATAAAATTCCCGTTGAACTATGTCAACTCTTGTGTCACGTATATTACTCAAGAATAATGCGAAGTCGATCTGTGAATACATCAAGTCAATTAGTCATTGCGTTAAGCTGAGCATACTCCTATTGGTGTTAAGTACGTCGTTTACCTGCTTCCTATAATCGCAGCTATTTACTTGCGCGTGTTATTTACTTAGCATTGCTGTTTGGTATTAGATACACGATTACTAAACATAAAATAAAAATAATTCGCTAATATATTTTATCTTAATTAACATCTTAGTTAACACTCGTTACCCAATAGTGGGTTCAGAAAGGTGAATTGAATTAATTTCGAAAATGGTGGATTAGAAAAATGCCACTTCTGTGGACAATACAATAAAACCTAACTACTCTGGTACATATCTATCCCGTTTTTCTTAATTGAGTTGAGCCTCAATTTACTGCATACACGTACATACTGAAAAAATGTAACCCGGTGTGAGGGTGAGCGTAAAAATTTGCTTTAGGTGCTCTTAATTTTGCGATGTCTACAGAAAAGAAGCGAATAGAACTAGTTATGCATACTATAAAATGTGCATGACCCAGATATGTTGATTAGTTTGCATGGTGTCTAAAATTAAGTTATCAATTTAAGATCAATATATTGTGTAGGTACTACTAAAGAAATCTCATATTTAAAAAAAACTTGTAAACGCAGTAATAAATATATTATTATGCAGTAAAACTAATAATAACGTTAACAACATTGTAAGATTGTAACACGAAGCGAGGAGTCTTAGCAAAATCTTTCCTGTAGGTAAGTTACGCAAGTAAGTACTTGTAGTAGTTGTAGTTCATGAATATAGGTAATAATAAGTTAATAAGTCAATACTGCGTATTTGGTTTCCACTTTGTCAGGCAGTTTAGGAGTTTCAGTATTTACGCAATTAATTTTGTTTAATTTAGGTAATTAAATACTGTTTACATAACATATTATGTACTGAGATAACTATAAGTTATCAATACCTAAGTAAATTATGTTATTATATATAGGTACCTACACTTACGTATATTACTTATCACTTAGTTTAAGTATAGGTATGTAGTTATAAATTAGATATTAGGGTTCCGTACCTCAAAAGGAAAAAACGGAACCCTTATAGGATCACTCGTGCGTCTGTCTGTCTGTCCGTCTGTCACAGCCTATTTTCTCCGAAACGACTGGACCAATTAAGTTGAAATTTGGTATACATATGTAAGTTTGTGACCCAAAGATAAACATGCAACGTAAACAAATAAAATATAAACTTGGGGACCACTTTGAGAAAATTAAAAAATAAAGTTTTTCAAACTGTATTGCGTTATATATCAAATGAAAGAGCTCATTGTGAGAAACTCAAATATATATTTTTTATAATTTTAGGATAAACAGTTTAGAAGTTATTCAAGAAAATATACAAAAATGACCATTCCCCCCTTTATCTCTGAAACTACTGGGTCTAAAATTTTGAAAAAAATACACAAAATAGTTCTTTACCAGATCACAGAAAAACCCACAAAAACCTAATAGAAATGTGTAGTCAAGCGTGAGTCGGACTTAATTACCTAGTTTTTGATCCGACCCCTACGGGTTTTTTTAAAGACATTTCACTTACATTTCACATAAAAAATACATTGTTTAAATTGTGTAATGTACGGAACCCTTGGAACGCGAGTCCGACTCGCACTTGGCCGGTTTTTAGGGTTCCGTACCCAAAGGGTAAAAACGGGACCCTATTACTAAGACTCCGCTGTCCGTCATGTTCTCCCTGTCCGCTGTATCTCATGAACCGTGATAGCTAGACAGTTGAAATTTTCACAGATGATGTATTTCTGTTGCCGCTATAACAACAAATACTAAAAACAGAATAATATAAATATTTAAATGGGGCTCCCATACAACAAACGTGATTTTTTTGCTGTTTTTTTCAGTAATGGTACGGAACCCTTCGTGCTTGAGTCCGACTCGCACTTGGCCGGTTTTTTTTTTATAATTTGTGTTTATAACGATTATTGAGTCACTCCAATCATAGTACACCCCTGTTGTATACTTTCAGTCTTTAACACTTTTCTATTATTAAGACTCAAAAACTGAAGCGGCATTCGAAAATTAATACATATTAATATGTTATCGACAATATACATATTTACTATACTATTACTATTAAGAATATCCGAGTGATGACAAAATGAGGTCAAATTGTACATAATCACAAATCGACCTCCCCGGCTATTTCTTTTCCTCCTTTTGAGTTTGAGTGTTTCTAGGAAATGTCTGACGATATCGTAAACTTTGCTAGATTAAGAATCGTATTCATAAACCGATCGTATATAGTAACAATACCTACTAGTAATTATTAACTTTGAGTAATAGCAGTGATCTGCTTTATTAGGTATATCTGTTTCGTCAGTCAGTCATTGACATTAATTGCTCGTCGGTGCGGGAAAAATATCAGTGCATGGTGTGTTGTAGGCACGGCCAGTCGCCGGTCGCGGCTGCGTATACCGCATGGTGTATAGTGTAAGCTTGGAGTGTATTATTTTGGGGGCGCCGGAGTCCGTCCGGCAAGCTCATTCAAGCAATTGCATAGTGGTATGGGCGTCGATCGGTGGCGCGCGCCTTTCGCCCGCTCTCGCCGCGCCCGCGCACTCCCGAGTGACAAAATGACTGACTCAGTACCGTTGTAGTTCGCAAATTAGCAAAAACGTTCACAATGTGTTGTGCGAGATTCACCAACTACTTGTTCCACAAGTTGAGGAAGTACACATGTGGATTTGCGAGCCGGGAAAGTGAGTAACTATTGTGTGTTATCGGTTAGAAAATAAGATGCGTTCTTTTTCTTGGTCGTATCTTTACGGGTTTAATGTTTTGCCGATAACAAATAATCATCCAAGTCAAGTTTAATGTTTTCAGCACTCGAACTAAAATTAATAACATAGTACTTAGTCAATATTTATAAGGAATTCCAACATGCGTACGCTGAATGATCGTATTTGATACGCTCGCGCACATTATGATGTTACACAGCAACACATGCGTTCTTTTGTTTTTATTTTAACTCCATATCTTCGTCGCCGTCTTAGTCATGAAAGTTTAACGCAACTTTTTCTAGAAACAACTTTCTAGTCCTCATTGGTGTTACTCCGACAAGAATAGACACAGGTTAAAAAGATGCAAATGGAATAATGCGCTGTTCTACCTACAAGATATATTCACGTGTAGTTCTTTGTACCTGTCAACACTCTCTGCTGACTGAGTAATTACACATACGAAGGCTCTAATTTAATGGCTAATTGGTTTTACTGGCCTTTGAAAGATTGTACACAAGTAAACTGCTTTTACGTTAGTTCATTTAATTTTTTACAATATTTTTGTCTAAATATAGATTTATAGAGATGATAGTTATCGTGTATCGTACAATATGTTAATAATCGTGCGTGTGAAGAAGTGATCCTATACTTGACCTGCATATTTAGCTAAATTTTATTGGTGCAAAGGTCAGGTGTATTGGGGAATGAGACGTGTGCTGCGGATTAAAGTACGAAATGTTATTTAAGTATTTTTAAGTTAGAATGTTTCCAATTGATTATTAATAGGTATTGGGTTAGGATATTTAGTAAATATGTAATAGAATAGTATAAGTAGCGATTATTAGATATACCTACTCGTAACTGAAGCCTTTAATGAAGGTAGATAAGTTGATAATTTGAATAGTCCGCGGTACGGTACACTATTTTATAATATTTACATATAATTATAATGATTATAATTAATTTGCATTTTTGTGACGTACCTAAGCGTCGCTGCGACCCTACAATCAACTTAAGCATGCCAACATTAAGTTTATGTATTGAACAGCCAAAATTATACAGTAACATAATACGAAAGGTGTACTTTTCAATACGGCCTTTTTCGTTACTTTATCGCAATGAACTCTTATAATCCCCATTTCCTAAAGCAGTTCTGCTTAAGTTGATGAAGTGGATGTAGGAAGGCTATCGATATGACCCTTGGTTTGACCCCACTAATGGCTTAATATCAGCTTCCTACCACTATGAAGGCGATAGTTTTGATCAAAGATAGATATAACTCCGTAATAGATGGATACAGTCTAAGGAAAAAACATGCCTCGAAAATCAAGAAAATTTGATTCTCGTTCAGAGGGCGCTACTAGTTTTGGCCTACAGTCGTATAGATGGCGTTGACGGTTTCGTTTGTTATTTAACAATTTTAACGCATATCAGTGAAAGAACATGGGTCAAAATCATAAAAATAATTAATGCAAATAAAAAAATATCATTTATCTATATTTAAATACATTCTATCGTATTTTTATAAATCTTCATTTTTAGTTTTAAAGTGTGTCGACAGATGGCAGTGAATTTACTGGGGTTACAAAATTTACTATGACAGTAACGCTCTAGTATAAGTTACTCTATGGTTTTGATATAAACAAAGAATCTTTAGGTAAATATTTATTTATTTATTTTTATTCACGCAACCCCTACCTACACCCACCAGCATGTATCTACAAATACATAAAGTCTTGTCAGATTCTTGATCGTTTGGACTGTTTTTTGCAAGGTAGTTACGAAATCAAAACATCATAAGTCATAACATAAATAAACATTTTTTTGGCTAAAGAACTCGCACAAACTGGCTACATCTAAATAGCCGACGACAAAAACGCGACCTCTGCTAGGCGTATCGGATTTTTTTACCCCCGGAACCGCTGCAAAAACCTCAACCACAACGTACTAGCGATACAGCACGTACACGTAACATCTTTATCTCCAACCTAAACACAGAATAAAATCTCGCATGTCAATTTTATTTTCAATTGAACAAATAACGTCAACCTTGACACCGCGGCCAAACATTATCCTTTTGTCTCAATTGGCTCGTAATTGTCTCAGACTTGTTCTTGTTCTATTCTAAGACACAATTTGCACCTACGATTGTCTCCAAATTACTCCTTAACTGGACATGAGGGGTTAACTTTGTTAGCTAGTGTTGTAGCGCTATGCTACTACCCGATTTATTTTCTACGAAATAAGTAGGGACCTAGTTACGTAGGATAACGATCACGTAATACCAATTCTTTGAATTATTATTATTGCAACTAAAATATATAAAAATAATGCCCAGAACAAATTCACAAACAACTGTTTTTTAACATGACGGTGGCAAACAAGCGTGTGGTTCACCTAATGTTAAGCAGCCACCGCAGCCTATGGGCGCTTGCAACTCTTACACGCGCATTGCCGACCCTACAAGCTTACAAGGATTTTTCTTTGGGAGCACTCATGATTTCATTAATCTTATAAGATACCGGACTTACATAATGAACCGGTATTTTAATGACTGTATCTAGTCCACATAATTTTTAGGAAGGTTAAAGATAACCCTCCAGTAAACTACATAATTATACAGAATTTAAAAATACAGGGTTAAATTTTAATCACTGTTCATACTCTACGTAGTGATTTTATAGGTCATACTGAACAATTTTTATTATGGGATTTCTATGGGACAGCAAAAAAATTTTCCGCGATAACTACCTACCGTTCATACTCTATGAACGGCAGGTAGTTAAAACTTCACCCTGTATATGACAAATTTCAGCCAAAACTAAGGCCAAAATTAACTTGCATTGAACGAATTGAGAATACAAAGTCAATTACATTGTACATAGGTAAGTGAGAAGTGTACGAATTACATTCAAATTGGGAGCTAACATTTTTGTGGCATTTGTGTTTGTCCGTGTTGTGTTGTGTTGTGCTGTGATGTCGGCTCGAGACTGCATGGGGCAACGTGGCACCCGATTACAACAGTAACCACATCGTTCGTTTGTGCGGAAACCACTAAAACAACCTACACGATGCCAAAAGGTAAGTCAATAATAAGAAGAAACGATGACAAACAACATGGTTCAAACATAGTTTATGCATGTAATGGAAATCCCACAAGGATATCAGGTCAAATATAGACCGCAAACTGCGGATGTAGAAAAGGGGTTTGGCTAAATTAATCAAATATTTAGCACAGGCAGTATGATATATGATGTTGTCCGATCGTATGTGGAACAGAATGTACAAGCTGTTGGTAAGACAAAAATGGTTTTGAGTAAGTTAAACATATTTTTTTTGGGATCGAAGTGCATCAGTAAGATGTTACAGCGATTCTTTTCCTCGAGTCTCTTCTCTGCTGTAAATTACCATGTCCCTCTACAAATGAGTCTATGTGTGTATTAGGCTTAAGTGAATCGTTGGAAGCTTTTAATTGGTGCGGAGGTGATTAGCATGACTCTCACGTGTCCCGGTCTCGTGGCAAGCCAGTCACAAAGTTAAAGGTTACTACCAATCAACAAACAATCAAGGGATATAACAATTCCGATCTCTTATCGCAAATTTCAAACGTTAAACGTTTGAAAAAATACGGGACGAGTAAACTAGCTACATCTGCTTTGTGAAACTTTCAATTCGAACAGTTACTTTTATAATGGTTCTTTCTGCTGATAATTTAATTTCAAATGGAATATGCCGTTTAATTAAAGTTCGAGTCAAACTTGACAGACAAATTAATTATCTTTTGAAACAGCTGTTACTCGGAAAGAGAAATATATTGATGATATTATATTGGTCGGATTAACAAGACGAGCTTTGCAATGATCGGTAAGTTCAAAGAAATTTATCAACCACAAGACTAGAGACGCGATTGACGAGGGCAAATTGAATACATAGTTGTTTCTAGACTTTATAATGATACATATACAGATTAGTTTGTAAAGTCAAGATTGGTCGTATGACCGTGCGACGATTTTATCATTAGAACAGTAGCACACTGAGTCAGTTGATTGGCGGTCTCCAGTTACGTCGTTGACGCCATCTGAATCAATGAAGTGCCATTGGCTCATTGTTTAATCGTTTGTTTTATCAGCTGTAATGAACATACTCAACATACTCTGCTCTTCACTATTTGTATTATATTCCACCACTACACAAAACTTGGTGTTTTAAGCTAGCATATTAAATTGAAGAGCGTAACTTTTTATTAAATATTCGGCCGAGTTTTTCTAGAAATGAACCTAATATATAAGTAATTACAATTGCCAGCTGTTGTAATAATTTATGATAATGTTAACAATAAGGTTGTTGACACATGTTGAATTTTATAACTAGAAAAAGAGCAATTTATCACAATAGATTTGAAACCTAAAAGATATATGGAAATAATAAAAAAATACAAGACCTCAAAGTTTCAAAATTAAATTTTTTTAAACACCCAAATACGAAACAAATAATAGTATACCATTCGATTCCTTACATTTTATAAAAAAAAACATTGTTTAGACAATATACATAAACGTAATATTTCACAGACAAAATTGCAATTTCCTTGTTTTCCATACATCGAAACGGCTTAATCTATCTATATCTAGATCTAGAGATCTAGCAATAGCTTGATCGACTGATACCATTAATAAAAAATTGTCAAACACCCTATTATTCAACAATCAAAAACCCTGTGACTCATAACAGTTTCGAACTTTATAATAAGTTGTGCCTAGGCCCTCTATCTATTAGAAATGTAATAATAATTCCTAAAAGCCAATGTAAAACAATTTTTTTACGTTTTTCGACAACTACGTCTTAAACAGCAACGTCAACAACTAAGGTACCTACCTAAACACCCTAGTGCTCGAGATGTTAATGTCCAATAGATGACAACCGCTGTTCCTTCTATTGCCAATGACTTGTTAAGTTTAAAGATGTCATGGGACAGTGACGAGCACTTGGCCGTCTCCTTTAGCACAAATTTTGTGTGAAACTACTCAACTTAAATACCTACTTAATCGGTGATCATTTTATGGCAAGAATAGACACATTAAGTATCCCCAGGTAACCTACTTAATTGTTTTGTAATCAAAATAACCTCAAGTAGTAAAGTATTGTGTAAGCATGAAGTGCGGGCGTTATTTCACACTATAAACAGGAAACGTTTTACATTAAACAGTACAGTGGAAGCGTATGCAGTGGAAAGAACAATAACATTGGCTCCACCGCGCGCTATTGTGTTCAATGTCCACACATCCATATATTTGGGGACGACTGAACTATATTGCTGCCTGATAAGTTAGTGACCTCGACTATTGTTACAGTATGCTCATTTCATTTCCGAAACGAATATTTTTTTTATTATGATGGGATTGAACTTGAACTTGAATTTTTAAATTAGTAACTGTTAAAATTGAGTTGTGTTCCAAGCATTTCCCTCTACAACTTTTTTGGGCATTAATTTCCTGGCCTAATGAATAACTAACTATTTTTTGATTAAGTGAAAATTTTCGAGACCAGTCACTATGAAACGAAAGTCCAAAAAAGTGTTACGGAACTTACATTAAGGATGGCCCGCGATATGCCATTAGCCGGTTTTATCTATAGAAATAGCCTGTCCACAAACTACTATTTACCTAATAGCTAATTTAGCGTAGTCTCGTGTTCATACATGAATGAATCCCTAAACAATGTATCTAGAAATAGTCTACTGGCGATTTTTCTCAAGGTTATCGTTATGTTTATTTTATATAGGCTGGAGTTTTTAACAGTTCCGTAAAGAAGCTGCTACATCCCGCACTGCAACGTGGATTTTAGGATGCCATCCGTTATTTTATAATGTCATTGTCATGAATGAAATAGAAGAGTACGGTCTTCTAAGATCATTTTCGCATAACGACATGGAATCTAGCAGTTGTCCTTACTGATCTATTTGAAAAATGTACGCGGTATACCTTCTCTGAGTACAATCAATATTCTACACTAGAATAGAATAGAATAGAATTCATTTATCCATGGTAAACTACATTTCATACAAACGTATTACAAACAAAAAGTATATTTAAAACAAAAAAGTATATACCTAGTTTACCACGAAATGGTCCCGCCTCAGCATAATGCTAACCCTAAAGTCAGCGCTGGTCTTCCGGCGCTGACACTACACTACTGATGATGGCAAAAATGAAGATGTTCTCATGCGATTGAATTGAATGTTTTTTTTATACAACAACGCTACAAGCTAATGTAACCAGACGGCGATATAATACAAACCAGACGTCATCGCCATATGAGCGTCATATCTAGTGGTTATCCACCAGAGTGGATACGATACTCAGTAAACAAAAGTCTAACGCTCCATTTTTCTTCCAGGCGACGCCGATATGGCCCTAAAGCAGGGCAGCGGCACTGGCAAAGTCCACTTCGGTGGTTTGGACGATGTGTCCCTGTACGGCACACCAGTGGAGCCCGCCCCACCGGTGTCCGACGCCAAGCAGGGCTTCCTGCGCAACCAGCTCCAGGCACTCTTCCAGCCCACCGACAACAAGCTCGCCATGAAACTCTTCGGCTCCAAGAAGGCCCTCATGAAGGAGCGCATCAGGCAGAAGGCGGCCGGCCATTGGGTCATACATCCTTGCAGTAGTTTCAGGTGAGTGATATCTAAAGTTTCACTCGTATAATTTATATTTAAGAATACTATTAAATAATAATTTATATTTTATATTTATCTTGGTGTACGGACTGTACGGCCAAGGAATTTAATTTCGTGCCTTGTCACAGTGACAATAGTATGAGGTCTCTAGCGACTTTCATATTGATACGAGGTACGAAATGGTACGGAAATTAAATCCTTTAACTGTTATTGAAAACATATATATTATAGTACCTAACCAGAAATACTACAGGGTCTAGAGGATCTTTTGAAGTTACGACTCAGCAGCACAGACGATTTAACTAATAGATTGCCAAATGACGAAATTACAAATTTGAGTGAAAGACAAATCGGATGTCGTTCACACATCGGTAATCTCGTAGCCTTTTGGTGGCAGTATAGTTAGGGATTGAAGACAAGGTTAAGCTCAGAGGTAGGTAATATTTTGGTTCATCAATACCGAATACCGTTTCCTAAAATATTTCAGAGATAATGATAATACTCGTAAGCTTGGAATGATACCACGAAATTGGCGATGCTTGTGTTTTTTATTTATTATAGGTAAATATGTGATTTTGAAAGTGACCGGACCCGAAGTCGATGGAATAAAGAAAAGGGAGATGTGATTATGAAAATAAACATAGCAGCGTGGCTATGTCTAAATAGACACCGAAATATATTTATTTAAAGTAGTAAGTACCTCCTTAAGACATTTTAAAAATCGTTATATAGTATCTACATAAAACAAACGGTTATATGTATATAAAATCAATTTAAAAAAAACAAAAACTTATTTTTAAATGACCGAATCATAATTTAAAAGAAAATATTCCACTTTTCTCACATGACCTTGGAGATGATGGAATTAAATTTGTTTAACCTACCTGGCCCACTTAATAGGTATAGGTATTTATATTCAGTATCTGCTCTTCTTGATGAAATTTTGAAATTTGAAATTTGTTACTTTCGTAACTAGGAATGAGTCACACATCATAATTTTAACGATCATATAGTTTAGGAGCTTAAGTGTTCACATCATAAATATGATAAAATGTGAAAAAGCGATTAAAAAATAACATACCTACTTTCACAAAAAGTTAAGAAATTTGATAGGAACCAATTTTTTTTGTTTTTTCAATTTTAATTAGTGGCATAGGTTATATGGTGTTGACATAAATTTTAAACAGGCTTGCATATTCCCAAGTAAGGCAATAAAAGGAGTAATGTTTATGGCAAATCCATATTCTCGTACATAACACTAAAAAAAAACAATACAGAGTGCGTCTTTGAACTTCTAATTACCAACGTGCGATGAACGATTGCGATAAACTGTTGGTCGACAGAACAGGTCCGCGACGAACGATGTGATTGTTCTAAATATCGAAATCGCGATAAACCGTTTTGGACCTAAAAGTTTTGCGATAATAATAATAGGTTTGCCAAAATAGCTTGTAAAAGCGTTTGACGAATATTTAATCGATCTGTCTATCTATATAGCTATAGTTTGTCGCACTATATTTCTGTTGTACGAGCACAAGCGTTTGTTGCAATATTTATTAGTCAATCTATAATTTGTCGTATTTAAATTGTATTGTACAAGCGTTCTCTCGAGCAGCAGCTTATCGGTGATCTTTCGTAAAAACGAACATCGTGAAACCGATTTGTCGAGCAGTTGCCCGACAGAATGGTTTTGCGGTGATACGAGGGGAGTTCAATAAAAAGTGAGAATGAGTATGTTATAAACAACTTTTATTAAATGTCATTTTATTTTTCGACATAGTGACCTTTTAGCATAATACACTTAGTATATCTTTTTTCAAAACTTAAAATTCCATTTTTAAAAAAGGTCTCATCTTGAGTACTTAAAAAATCTTGTACTGCAGCGACTACCGCGTCGTCGTCTTCAAATTTCTTGCCTCTCAGGTATTCTTTCAATATCGGAAATAGATAGAAATCACTGGGGGCGAGATCTGGTGAATACGGAGGATGCTTAAGGATATCGAACTTAGCATCACGAATTGCGGCCATTGCAACGGCGGACTTGTGTGCCGGGGCATTGTCCTGGTGGAACAGCACAACTTTCGAGAGTTTACCTCGCCGTTTTTCGCGGATCTCATTGCGCAATGTTGCTAAGAGCATGCGACTTTCAATCCGGAGATCGCGGGTTCAAACCCCGGCTCGTACCAATAGGTTTTTCGGAACTTACGTACGAAATATCATTTGATATTTACCATCGCTTTTCGGTGAAGGAGAACATCGTGAGGAAACCGGACTAATCCCTACAAAGTCTAGTTTCCCCTCTGGGTTGGAAGGTCAGATGGCTATCGCTTTCGTAAAAAGTAGTCCTACGCCAATTCTCTGGATTAGTTGCCAAGCGGACCCCAGGCTCCTATGAGCCATGACAAAAAGCTGGGATAACGCGAAGAAGATGATGATTCAAGTTTTCTTTTTACCGCAGTCATCGCCTTGAAATACTATTCTAATATCTTTTTTTACATACTTTGACAGTTTTACAAGTTAATTTATTGACTTTGTACACAACGTTTGTTGAATAACTAATTTTATTAACTGTCCGAATTTTACAATTCAAATTCTATTATACACTAACGTACATAGTATAATAATTAACCAAGTAAGATCACGACGATTGCTTAGACACAAAATTAGCTTACAACCATTTTATTTATCAAAATTTTCATTCACAGAATAAAATGACAAAGTTAAGCGCATTTTTAGATTTTAATTGACAATGTCAATTTACCTAACGGACCGTAGGGGGAAGTCCCCTAGTAGCAGACACCCACAGAACTTAAGCCTTTTTGAAAAGCCTTTGTGTTTTATAAAAATATATCTTCATTTATAAATTACTTTAGTCAACAAACTATGTATTAGAATCAAAATAAAATAACGCAAATGCAACTTCTATATAAACTAATTCAAAAACGAAAAGTAAAAGTGATAAAAAAACGTATTCTTTGCAAGAGGCACCTAGTACCGGACGGACTACATTTCTTACCCCTGGCACCGGACGGTTTAAAAACATTTGACACCGATCACAAATATAATCTTCATTCTGGAATATCAAGAACAGGCTTCCTGCGCCCACCCATGGCAACTGGAGCACTGTATCCAGTCTTCGTCATGTTCTAAACATACTACGAGCTGCATCAACCCAATTGCTGCTGTTTTTCCTCCTTTCCTTCCTCTTCGCTTGTTTATTTAGTTTCCCCTCAGCTGCACCTTTTTTTTTACTTTTTAAATTGTTAGCTTGCTTTCCTTTATATATCAAATTTTCACTTCTTTCACACCTTTTCCGAACATTTTATTCTTCTTTTCTTTTATTTTTTCTTGTCAGTTCTTCTATTTGAAACATCGTAGGTACAAAATACAACCGAAAAAAAACATATATATTCACTCGGCATTACGCGACTACTACTGTATCCGGTACTGAGCGATAGGAAATCATTACAATTATTTATTGTGTACCTCCACTATTTCAATTGTAAAATTTATAGACTATGAAATTTAAGTGATTAGCGAGTTTATTAAAAATGAACACATCCAGCTGAACACAAAAAATAGGCCGAAACACTCACCCGAAACTTATAATAACAAAAACACTAAAAAAACGCTCCCACAGTCGCTGCGCGCGTCACAACTGTCACAAGCAAATGCGTGTCCCGTGCACGTCCATGGTACGTCCCCCCGCGCCACTTTTACTTATCCTTGAATTGGTCATTACTTGACGAGATATTACGTATGTCCGGCACTATATGCCGTCCGTGGTTACGGGACTTCACCCTATACTTTGTGCCCGAAACCGTGATAAAAGCAGCAAAATTTAGCTGTCATAAAACGTTTATAAAGTTAGCCGTTGAGTCTATAATAGTAGAAAAGTGCTGTTTGTATAATTACAGGCCTGCGTAGTCACTTATCTGAAATGATTACTTGGCTTTATTGAGCAAATTTGCCGTCCTTGACTTAAGGGCCTATGTACCAGTAATGATTTAGTAGATATGACCTTTTACTGCAATACGGCAGTATTAACATGCGGTCGTTACTCGCTACCGCGTTGGCTAGTCCATCAACGTTAGTTTTGCTTTTAAAATAGTAGTCTATGAAGTATATTATAGTCAACTGCAATAATACTTTACAGTACATCTGGTGCTCCATTACGACACCCTATGCTATAATAAGCACATTACGTAACTACGTCGAAAATTTAAGGGACCATATTCATATAAAACGTTGTACGATATAACGATACACGGTTGCGAATTTTCAATTTTTCGCAGTTGTATCGTAAATTTAATAACTATTTTAGGTACACGACGATTAGAGCGTCATTTAATACTTACGCGCGCTTCGCAAGTACTTTATTAAGCAGGTGTTGGTACCTATTTCAAAGAAAAACAATATTCGAAACTTGAAATCGGACGAATAAAATGCAACAGTTACTTATTTCTTTAAAATAAGTTGCTACAGGCTTAGAGCTCTTAAAAAGCGATATTTTATGACAACCGATATAAGATACAAATATCAGAAACAGGGATATTTTATTTAATAAACAGTAAGCAATGTTTTGATCTGATTTGCGCTTTAAATCACTCGTGTTGTGCCTATTCCAGTTCACATTAATAATGTTCATTTAATTTTGCCGGAAGTCAAATTCACAGTCCGTTAGTAATTGTTAAAATTAGGGCAATCTCGTCTTATCACAGTAATGGTTAGCTGTAGCTGATTTAAAAATTAAACAAGCTGATTTAAAGCTTAACCCCACGAACGTCCATGTCAAAAATTTGCTACCGAATTAATAACCTTGAAATTGTACATTAAAGTTCAAATTGTCTGTGACGTATACGGGACAAGGCATTCGAAGGGTTAAAAGTTAAAACTATTTGACACAATAGTGAGGGATCCATTATACCTACAGTTTATACTTTAAATAGACAGTTCATATTTCGGCGTAACTCCTAGTAGTTAATAATTAGTAGTAATTTAGTATTGTTGATATTTAAGTACCTATATACTCGTTTTATGTTTATAAAGACAATGGCAAAAAATAACTATTTAAGTATTTACACGACTACAAAACGGAGTGTAATTATGCTACAAAATGAATGTTTGGGTGGTTAAATGAGTAATTTAAATCACGCTAAATTACCTACAATTTCGAACGTGGAAATAAATTATAGCTTGGAACATAACGTACCTATATTATACATGTACAATGTCTAAGTATAATACTTTTCATCCCAAAAATCATTCCCTCGAATATGAAATACGATGGAGATTTGTATAAGAATGCGATTAACGAATTCCACACGTGCAAATTCCCAGGCAATTGCTAGTGAATTATAAATACCTAACAACCGGTGTGAAATAGAATTGGCATCGGACATTCATTGTTATTCCTTTATATGGCATAGACAATAACAGGGGAAGTAATACGGGAGCTCTATCGAATCAATCCATTTGCAAGGCAGGCAATGTGGGACGTGCTTTGAACGGCTACGGCGCGATGCTGGTGCATTTCGTTTATAGCTGTAAACGCATTACCTCTCATTGAATTTCTTCATAAAAGAGTTCATTGAGTTCTTCATTAATCTACCAAAATCCAGAGAAACTGCATTTGCACAAGTATTAGGGACTTGTCTGGTTGATTATAAATGGAATCACTAATGTACTCGTAACTACAGGGATGTTGTTTCAAAGACATATTATGTCTAACCATGGAATACATGCGATAGTCATAGTCATACATTTATTTAAAAAAAACTAAAATTATAATTATTAAAAGCTTAGTGAGATGTAAAGATCATAATATAATAAGCCTAAATCTTAAACATTAATAACGGTATTGGTGGTAGCAGTTTCAGTTACACGACCAACTCTTACTTGAACCAGAAAAATGCGATTTCAATAAATTTATTTTAGTCACTTTGAAACCCGGAACTCAAATGGGACCTTGTCAAGATACATACAAGATATAAATCAAACTTAATATTTTATTAGTTATTCCAATCAGTGTATATGTATTTAGCTATCTGTAGGAAGCTTTCGTTATAAACTAATAAGGTTTTCCTCCTGGACCTAAGTATAATTATTTTGGCAAACTAGTAAAGCTTGTGTTAGAATACAAAATAAATACCGCAGGTCGTTTAGCTAAAAATGTTCCTTGTACACGAGCGCAAGTCAGATTTGTATTGACTAACTATCTAAAAGATACCTAACAACCATAAATTTAACAAGTATTAAGCAAAAACGATTAGCACAGTATTTGACTCTCACTTTCCTCACTTGATACCAGTAATATTTTTGCATAAGCAGGATGTCGGCCATTAGAAAGGCTAAAAATCGCGCCCACTAAGTATGTACGACCAGTTGGAGCGGTCATAAAGCCAGGGATACACTAGGGCACAGTAAATGTCCCACGACACGGGTGAAGTGGCTATCGCTCTACTTCGCTCAACATGTCTGTTTCTGGCGACAACGCGTGACACGTGTTGCCAGTGTGTGTCAGCATCAGCTCAGTGGTGCTACTCGTAGTACCTCACCTGACAACAACTTACCAAAGAAAATCGTGTCATGGTTACCCTTTGACAAGCATGCCTACAATCCATTTTGTAACCGTTTGGAAGGGTTATATTTCAGCAGTATGCATGAGAGTATATTTAATTATTTTATTGTATTATTTCTAAGCAAGCTAAGGATGCCAAGTCGCTACATTTGTAACTGACGTTTTAAAATGATATTCTGTAGTTGAAAAATCCTTAGTACGTAGGTATACCTAACAAAACGTTTCGCTGTTCTTACAAATATCTGATGAATACTGATACATTCAAAATCCTCTAGCACATACTTAATGTGAAAATTTATAAAAGTGTATGTAGTCAACAGCGCAAATATTTCCACACACAGGCACATAGATAACTTAAATCATCATGTTAGATAATAATATGTTTTATCCTAAGAAGGCAAAACGGGAGCCCAAAATTGCTATGGGAATGTGACTACGATTAACGAGTATAGATATTTAGTTACCATGCGGATTGCGGACAAAATCGCTATAACCGGAAATAAATTATTCACTGCTACTGTAGCCCTTCAACGACTATAACCAAGCAACGGACTCACAAAGAGCTCGTTACGCCCCTAATTCGCGATTGATAAATAACTTAACAGCCCAAACTCCTTTAAGCGCCAAGCCTCTTAACTATTCCGATGCTACACAATTACGCTGACTCGCTAATGGCATTGCGTTCAATTATAATGGGTTAATTGCTTTCATTCATCACATACATTTTAAGGTTTTCACTACATAGATTTATTTGCTAAAATTATACATTATAAATCAATCAATAAATCATCTCATATAAATTATATTTCATTTTATTTACCAATAGATCTATGACGTATTCAAAGTTGATAATGACGAGTTAATAATGACGAAGATGATTTCATAAATCCAATGCATTGGTAAGTTTGAGATTGACATACAAAATACTTCCTCTAACAAATTCAATAAATAGTTTTATGACAAGGTAGCACTTATAGTTTCCGTTTTATTGAAACAGGTAGGTATCTATCCTTATGTTGCAAAATTATCTACTCTCCTACGTTTTACCTTCATTGAAGACCCCATTAGGCAAAATAAATAGATATCCGGGCTTCCGTGGTACCACTTTTATTTATGCCGATAGATATTCTAAGAACCGCATAGAATGCATTACATTTTATTATGACTTCCGTTCTATTGAGCAAATCGCGTTGTCTATCGGCCAGCGGCGAGATGACAGCTTCCGCCCGATTAGCTCTGTCTCGATTTGATATCAGCCTGAACACGTAAAGGATTGAGTTTATAAATACCTGATTTGTTTAAAATAATAGATAACTAACATTTCAGAAAGAGAAGAGAATCGGTCCGTGAGTTCATAAGTTTCATAACTCGTATGTAGGTTCTCTAATATTATAGAGAGCCAACCATACGTTACATGTACTTACACCAAAGTAACGTACCTACTGTATTTTTTAGCAATATATATTTGGTTTTAATTAATATCAGATTGCTATATGATCGGTTATGTTCTACCAATCTGATGATGCTAGGTGTTTAGTTATACAACTTACTAGTATGGCTAAAGAAAATAGTATGGTGACGAAAAATTTACTAAAATAAGATAATACCAGTACTTATTGGCTTTCATTCTGTTACTCGTATGTAGATGACCGTAACAATTAACGAATTTAGATGCTTTGATTTTGTAATAATACATATAAATAATGTATCAAACTAACGTCAGTCTTTACACCGCAGTTCACGACATATATCTCAAAATAGCCGCAACACGACACAATGTGTTTTAACAAACATCAACAAAGTAATCAAACTCATTGCAGTTTATTGGCAGAACAATGCAGAGTACGCAATGTATATACCATAAGATCTCGAAGACGCACGACCCCATTCCAATACAAATGCAATTTTCAATGATATACTAACAGTATAAAGACTTAGGAAATGCGTGTAAGAAGGAGATACAACCAGTTGAGATTGCCGAGGCAAATTGTCCAATGTCAAGGGTGATATCGACGCAAGGTCCCGCAGTCTTCCCAATATGTACGTTCGTAGACAAAAGGTTTTATTGATTTTGCAACGTGTTTCTATGTGATTCGAGTTTATTAACTACCTACCTATATATTGTAATATTATAATAAATGCTTACTCAGCCCCTGCGTTCTGAAATTTGAATACAGCCCGTGCAGGCCTTGTATATGTGTAATAAATAATAATAATAATATCGTTGCTTGCCGAGAACAGAGAACATTGGAATATGAAAAGCGCAGTATATTGATTATGTGCAGTATATGTATATACATATATTGATTTGACTGATTAGTGGGCTCGCTTGGCTCTAAAATTTGGAATAACATTCCCACTTTGTGTGACTTAGGCTTTTCAATCTTTGAATGCGTTTTGTTTTTATAAATCGACCTAAATCCTCGATACGATGCTACGACAAAGAGTCAAGTTACACTTTATTTATTCAGGCCTGTTTACAATTTCTTCGCCTGTATTAAGCCTACATTTGTTTTTGACTTTGATAAATGTCTTAAATGACATTACGACGGAAGTAGGTACGAGTATTTCATCTTATTTTGTCGTAAGATTATCGTCTTTATGTAACTGATAAATAACTGATAACAGCTCAATGAAATTACGAAAAGTATCCAAATGCTCGTAACATGGGTATAATTATGTTGAATGAAGTAATGCTGCATTTTGCTTTAGGTACTTATTTTCTTTACAAACATTAATTCATCCCAACCGAAACTATAAGCTTTTTTTTATTCGAGCTTTTCTCGGCCATTTAGATGTAAGGCAAAAAGTCATATGTCCAAATAAGTTATGGTGACTTTCGCATTTTGACTTGAGATAACTGTGCGCAACTGTATATTACAAAAATTGCTTGTTCCAGTATATTATGTAAATCCGATATTTTGATTAAACCATTGACCTCATTTGTTGGAAGGTTGGAAGCATTCAAGCGAAAATATCCTAAAATGTCACACCAAACTTCTAAGAAGATATTTTATCACTAGTTGAGAAAGGACGGAGCTAAAGCTAATTCAGAAACTTTCGTAATACTTTGTAAAACGTGTCCTGATAAGTAGGTCAGCCTTAAAACCTGACTGTAAAAGCTGACAATGAATACTGTCCCATTTCGATTTTAACACGTTTCAATTAATTAAGTCTGAAATAATTAAAGTACGTTTCTGTTTTGTTTATTACACATTTGGTTAAGGATTTATCATTACATTTTGGATATGTTTTGTGGCCAACAGCCTGGTCCGTCCTGGGAGGGGGGGGGGCAATATTTTAATTGTAAGAAGGATATTAATTAGATGTAGTTGATAGAATGGCTAAACCGCGGCATGGTTGCCCAAAAAAGGCCTAGAATTATTTTAGGGGTCGTGCATCGATATACAAATGAGCTTGTAAGTGTGTTTTTAGGGTTCCGTAGCCAAATGGCAAAAAACGGAACCCTTATAGATTCGTCATGTCTGTCTGTCCGTCCGTATGTCACAGCCACTTTTTTCCGAAACTATAAGAACTATACTGTTAAACTTGGTAAGTAGATGTAACTTGTGAACCGCATTAAGATTTTGACTCAAAAATAGAAACAGTCACATATTAACAGCCACTGTGCCAACTCGCGTCTTATGCATCTTTCACTTCCAGCCCTGGAGCATATCTCTAACGACTCCTCTCAGGACGGCCAGTTAAGGCAAGCCAGAGCCGAGAGTCCCGTAGGTCCCCTTGGGGTTCCACTCCGACCGACGAAGACACGCTGGAGTCGGAGACCCTGATCAACTCTCTGGAGCACTAGGGTCCGTGGGGTCGTTACTCCCCAACAGCTCGACACAAGCTGCCCTTATTACTATTACCCCCAGAAATATAGTGAGTTAGGAATTGATCATAATTCTAGTTTACTAAGGACGAAGTTACAGTCAAGATAAAATGTTATGTGTATGTGAAAAAGTAGGATCGCTGCTATGAAATGACCGTTTGGATAATGAGGCTCTTCCTGCATGAGAGTGAACGCACTTTGCGTTGCAATGCGTTGCCAACAGCGGTGGCAGCATGGTTCCATTTTTATCGCCTGTCACTATGCCTGTCACTTTTGCACTTACATACTTGTTAGAACGTGACAGGCATGGTAACAGGTGATAAAAATGCGACCGTGCTACGGCCGCTGGTCACAAAATTTCTTTGACAAACTTTGACTGACTTAAAAAAAGAATTAATATATATTGTATACTAAGACGTTATGGTCTCGACTATACCTGTAGTCCTCACCTGGTAGCATCTGGCTCGAGCTAAGTCGTGTAATAACACTCGAGTTCCGCGTCTGGGTGCCATTTGCTAGATGATTGCGCATTCATGTCACCGTCACAGCTGTACAGCGAAAATTGATTTCGATGTACGCAAGGCAATATCAATAGTAGAATCACGCCCGATACCGCTGGATTCCATTAAATATTTCCGCGAGACGTGCATAAAGCTGCTTGAGTCGTAATGTCATTATGAATATATTATTAGAGGTACCTCCCGGCACGAAACATATCACGTCATGTCATGGAAATTATGAATCATGAAATCGGTTGATTGGTTTAGAAGCAAACATAACAATAGTTACGGTTTTATGCACGTTTATTTCCATCAGCGTAGGTTTAAGATCAGCCAGGTGCAAAGTAATATAATATATAATTATACCTACGGTTTGCCTACGGTATTAACATCATTTTCAAATCACTTCTCAATAATATTTATCGAATTTAAAAGCTAATCAAATGCCGACTTTTTTTGAGATCTTGAGCAGTCTGACCGGAGAGTGCTTACCTCGCAAAGTCGACGGTGCGACACTAGAGTGACTTAATTAATTATTTAAATTTTAACACAAACAAAATGAACAATAAAAATAGCCTACACCGACGGAGGGCTCAACCTATCGATTATGCATATTCACTGTGTAACGAGTCGGAATACAGGAACGGTTCACATGAAATCTGAAATTAATTAACTGTGTTTGAAAACAAATCGGTTTGTGTACCCAAATATTAAAATTGACTACCCTTTTTGGACCGCATATTTAGTATACGAATTCAGCAGTAATCCCAAAACTCAGTAATGATAAGCAAATTTCAAACATTTGATCTAAATTGCAAATATCAACAACAGTGGTTTTAATTGCCCAGGAATAAGGAAAACGAAATGGGGCATTTCACGATAATGTCCCTTACGAAATGCTTTTCACTTGTATGGCAGCTAATTCAATCAAATCCGTAAAGCTCGAGAAAATACTGCCAATTTGTCAGCAAAGTCATAAAATATTACCAGACCCAATATCATTTTCTCAGCCTTTTTAGAACTATTAGAAGAACGGCGTTTCGTAAGGGACATTCTCGTGGAATGCACCAAATATACACATGATATAAGTTGATGTGAGGCGGATGGAGAAGATTAGTTAAACCGAGAGAAAATCTAACGACGAAGTTCTTAACCTTGTGCACGAGAGGAGGTCCCTGTTGCAAATCATTGAGAGCAGAAGAGGGAAGATGGTTGGGCACCTGTTACGATACGATGAATTCATAAAAAAATATTGTGTAAGGGAAAGTAGAAGGAAGGCGGAAGAGAGGGAGACCAAGAAGAACATACATGAACCAACTAAAGGAAAAGATAAACGTCGTGACGTATCAGGCGGTTAAACGAAAGGCTCAGGAAAGAGATACATGGAAATTGCTCCACCGACAAGAGCTAGGCTCTTAAATTAATGATGATGATAAGTTAATGTATGAGACATCTGCCATCTAGCACCTTATCAAATTAAAATGTATGTTTCCAGTAAGATTTTACTAACTCCATACATATCACTCATATCAAATCGAAACTAATAAAAATAATAAAGGATTGACCACACTGGAGCTAGTTGCGACGTATACCTACGCAGGAAAATGCGGAGTGTGAGTCGCGTTTTCGTTATACGTAAGGAGTTTTTAATACGTTATTTGAAATCACTTATTATAACCTAAATCAAGTCATTTATTCCTGAATAGACAAAACCAGGTTCTAAGCAACTGCAGAGTCGCTACAATGGGAGTACAAAGTGCAAAGAAATAGAGGGTTTATCAATATTGTAATGCTACGGGGACATGAGAAAGGAATGTCATGTAAACAGTGTGCTGAACACAAACGGCGTGCATCATTCATTCGATGATGACGATTGTGTCGACGTATATGAAACTTGCTAAAGACCAAGAATAATATATAGAATAATTTAACAGGATTCTAAATATTTTAAGAATAAAACTAATGTGAAATTAGTAAATATACAAAATAACAATACGCGATACGATCGTCTCGTTTGATTGTTTGAATTCCATTTCCTTTATGATTATTTTATAGATTATTCAAATGAATTACAACACTACAGTGATTACTAAAGTGATTTACTACTACTACTACTACACTATGACAGAGAGTATTAAACTGTAAGTGTCTCAAGTTATATTGAGTTGAGTTGTGTCTATAGACACTTAAGTAGACTAAAAATTAAGGATCATCCTCGTTGCTCGTTGTACACGTAACATCATTACATTTTAATTACACGTAATTCTCAACTTTAATATCGGAATATTTAAGCCTTTTTTCCATAAGGTTCTTGTCATTAGTTTTTTAAATGCCAGGCTCATTCATTTTTAACTCTATTAGATTTGATTGGACTTGTACGTACCTAATAGTAAAGTCGTCAATATAACTTGCGAATAATGTAAACAAACCATTTTACCTTCATTACTTCGTAATCTCGCTCTTTAAAAGAACAACCATGATCTTATCGACAGTCTTTATACTTAAATATTTTATTTATATAAATTTTTAGTTAAATCAAATGTTAATTATTAATATTTTAGGGCAAATAACCTTCGTAAAAATGGTTATGTGTCAAACGCTAACAAAATCTGTCATATTTGTTTACATTATTTGCATTGCAAGTTCTATTGATGACGACGACTTTATAGTTTGATATTACAAGTAAAATATAAGCCTTTTAAAATAGTTTAAAAGTACTGCAATTATGATATGTCAATCTGAACATTAATTGCGAGCATCATAAAAGTGGAGCCATTATCGTAATTTTGTAAATGTGTTGATTTTACAGCGCACAGTAATGACTCTGGCGGAAAACGCGGTGTATGATGACCGTCAATTTTCACGGAATGCTGGCAAAAATGGAACTCTAGCGTTGCCGCAACCTTCAATGCTTGGCTTTTATTTTATTAGTAGTAAAACTTAACGTGATAATTTAGTGAAGTTCGGATGAGATGAGAGTGACAAAGTTGTCAAAGGGATATAAGAGTGTTAAATTGTATTGTATCATCACAATCAGTCTTCTTTATAAAGGCATGTTAATTTTTTTGTTTTTTACTATAAACTAATCGGCGATTGGCCCTAGTCACACCTGATGGAAAGTGAAGACAGGGCCTAAGATGGAGCTCACCGGTTCAGTAACAGCCTATTCACTCTTGTTTTAAAGAGACCGAGGTCATATTGATCAGGGAATACAGATGGCGGGAGCGCATTCCATTCCTTAGCCGTCCGTACTAAAAGGGAGGAGGCAAAACGTTTCGTCCGAACGAATGGAATGTTGACCACGAACGGGTGCATTCGCTCCCCGCGCCTGGATGTCCGATGATGGAAAGGGGAAGGTTGGATCAGGTCGTGTAGTTCCTGTGCGCACTCCCCGAAATGTATTCGATAGAACACCGATAGGCAAGCGACTCGACGGCGATGCTCAAGGCACTGTATCCTTGACTTGACAGATGGGTCATCGCCAAAGAGTCTATGGGCCCGGCGCTCTAATAATAGGTTATTTGCCCAATTTTTCACATTAAAATAAATAAATAAAATAAATAAATAACATTACATTTTAAATAAATTATTTAAATAAGGTTTAGTTTTCCTATTGCTTTCTTCCTTTCCTTTCCTATCGTTATCCCGGCCTTTGCCAGGGTCCGCTTTCCTACTAGCCTTTCTCCACTTTGCGCGATCCTGGGCGTCCTCTCATGTGAGCCCGTTTACGCTCATATCGGGTTTTACATCGAGCCATCGCCTTTTTGGTCTGCCCTGGGGTCGGGGGCCGTCAAGGTCTAGGTTAAGGCATATGTTTCCTATTGCATATTTTGAACATTTTGAATGGTAATGGCGTTGTGATATTTCCTATAAAAGAAGGGAAAATCATCAACAGCGCCCATTTACTGCTTTATATTGGCCTTTCTCATTTTTAGGGTTCCGTACCCAAAGAGCAAAAACGAGACCCTATTACTAAGACTCCTCTGTCCGTCTTACTGTCACCAGGCTGTATCTCATCAACCGTGATAGCTGGGCAGTTGAAATTTTCGCAGATGATGTATTTCTGTTGCCGCTATAACAACAAATACTAAAAAGTACGGAACCCTCGGTGGGCGAGTCCGGCTCGCACATGTCCGGTTTTTTTTTTAATGTTTAGATCGATACGATGCCACTACCTAAATTACAACCTGCCCAAATTCAAAATATTATGTATTAGTTTACTATTCCTCTGTAAAATTTCTCATTTAACTATCTCAATATTTCATGTCGTAAATTACGACTCGTAATGCATGTTTATTCGTATGTTGCAATCCAACTGCAAGCTATTTAAGTATTCATATCCGGTGCCGACGGCCCAGCTTCGAGTATATCGATTAATTTTGAACCTTCCCCGAGCCTATTAGGCGCGTGAATATCATTTCAGTTCACTGATTTTCAGTTGATTTGGCATTAACAGTATTAATTTACGTCCACTTAGTTTTAACTGCTTATTAATTAGGTATTTAATTGAAGGTCGAAAAATGTTTTTTAAAGATCCATAATAAAAAAAAATACTGGGATAATAACAACTCTTTCTATGTGTATTTCTCGAACTTAAATATAATTTTACGCACGCGTGAATACACATTGACAATGCATGTGGCAGTTGACCAAAAATCGAGTTTGTACGAGTTGTACCTGCGAACCTATTTCGATTCTACATGTGCGGATAAAAAGTCTAATCCATTATAGTCCAAAAGCTCTCAAATCTCTGATGTATTATGTAAGTATGTAATGTAAGTTTAAGAGAAAGTTATCTTAAATAGTTAAGACTTTTTACATATTTTTCGGTTCACAATGTATAGGTATATAGGTACATTGTGAAGCGTAAAATATGTAAAAAGTAAACAACAGATTTCCTTTTGATGAAGTAATAGACTACTACATTAAATACACATAAATTAAATAGAATAATTATCAGCCGCCTTGCCACTTTGTTTTGCAAGGAAAATAACACTGCCAGTGACGCTAAAGAAACTTAATATTGCGAATACGTCATAGAAACGAACCATAGAAGCAGCGAGGAACAAATTCTAGAACGGATTAAACGGATAGATATTTTAAGATTTGAACGCAGCTATTCAGAAAACGGAAACGAAATCCTGAATTCAACACCGAAATCCCCTCCAAACATTGTAACCAATGTCCCCGAAGTTCTAACGATGGAGACATATCTATTCACCGATAGAAATGGAACGAAAGGAAAAAGCATACAGTCGTTTAAGGGGGCACGATTTAGCAATGTTCCCTGTAAGTTCGAGATCAATATTACCTACGTTACATATTTCTGTATCAACTTTCTTGTTTCGCTCACTGCGCCCCACAGTTTTATGTTTCTGCATAATATATATACGCGTCTACCTGTACTGTAGGAATACAAAGGTTAGACAGACTTCCAGAAGGTTCGGCCTAACATTTGTTGAGACAGTAGCTGATAGAAATTGTCTATTGTTTGAAACTTGTGTAAGTTTTTCATTTTTGTTGTTCGATACCAATACAAGCGAACACTTGTCTGCATACCTTATTGCAAGTAGTTATCGTAGCCTATAGGCACATTGCTGACCCTTTACATGTGCATGAGCATTTTCTATCTAGACTATTTCAGGTATTACGGTAGGAGTAGATTCTTTAGCAATCAACTTAATAAAACTACTGTAGAAATTGGAGCCTGATTTCTCAATTTCATGCCTTCTTAAACGTAAAATATACGTTTAATTAAGAGAAATATTCACTGAACTTTCACCAAAAGAAATTAGCTTTTTTGTAACGTGAATTGTGATTTTCTTTCCGTTCCAAACTCCTAACACCGCCTGTCCGTACAATTTGAATCAATCAAATTTAAAAATAACTATTTCTAGATGGAAATGCTGTAAAAAGCCCGTAAAGTGAATTTGTGCAACAAAGTCGTGTGTGCAGCAATTAGTTGAGTTGTTAACGCTAGGCTTGATATATGTTATTGTTATTACCAAGTATTATAATTTTTTCTATCACAACACAAGTAAAAACTTTAACCCAACTGCTTATAGCGGATGCTTTAACACAACTAGGTTATCCGTTCTCGTAATATAGCCAATACATTCTAAATAGGCATTACACGATGCCCGACCAGACCTTTTCAACCGTGCAAAAATAGTACCTAAGTAGATATTTATTATTGTATCTTAACTTGTTCATACAAAACCCCCAGTACCAGATCCTACTTTTATTTCAGAAGCAAATTGCCCGGGCGGCAGCCATTGTTCTGAAAGGAAACAATGAGAAGCGTTTTTCTGTATTATTTCTGAGGTTACTATAGGTAGGTACCGCTTTAAGCTATTATTTGAGATTATTGTTATTAATTAATTTACTTTCATACAGTTTAACCATGTCTAGCCACTAAGACATCGGTATAGCTTCATCGCTTCATATCATATATTTTACACATTTTATGTATTTCTGAAGCACAACTTAACATACCTTCCTAGCAATAATAAAAATAGTTTACGTACTCAAAATAAATATTTTTTGTACCTATTGCATACATAGTTTCCAAACCAATTTCGTCACTATAGCAATACATACTTGGATGACTGTAGGTATAGCGACATTTTGTCCGCGCTCTTAGCGCTTAATGGCGTGTATGCAGACAAAGTTTTAATTAAATACGTTGCTGCTACTAGAGATATCGCGTTCATCTTTCCACTTTGTTAGTGAACGGATCTTTCTTAGGCTCGCGATCGGAGCTGGTGATAGCGTGCCTACTGTGACCTGTATTATGTATTGGAACATGATTGTAACTGATATTTTAACTGGGTCAGTAGGAACAGCTACGGGAACTACTTAATACTGTTCACCACGGTGCAATATATACTTATTGATTATGGGGATAAAAATACAGCAAATAAAAAATGATGAAATGAGAGATGTGGCCTCGCTCTGCATTTTCTATCGCATGTATAACGGGGAGTGCTCCGAGTAATTGTTCGGATTAATCCCTGGCGCTTCTTTTCGCCATCGCCCAACGCGAAACATTACCATCTTCACCACTTAGATGGTTGGCAGGTGGTTGGCAGTCCTCAACTGTGCGTTTCTCTAGAAACTTCCTGCTTCGCACAGCTAAACTGTGGACCGCAGGGGACAGTTCAGCCTGCGGTATTTCCGGACCGATACGACCTTCAAACTTTCAAGAAAAGAGCGCGCTCCCATCTTAAAGGCCGGCAACACACTTACAACCCCTCTGGTGTTGCGGGTATCCATGGGCGGCGGTAATCGCTTACTCAAATTTTCCTCTTTTGTAGAGACAATAAGAATAGTAAACTAAATATTAAACCTTTTTTACCTTATTTAAGTATGTAGTAAAAAAATCCACATAATACACATTTGCAGATGTATTTGAATTTAGATAAACCGCGAGCGACAGCCAAATCTAGTTACGAGTAGACGTGAGGCTAGGGGTGGAGCCGTTTAAATATTGACACTACAATCTGCCTTTGAAGTCTCGCTTGATAACAAATTAATGACAAACTTGCCTTATAAATACCGTAAAATGGAGTGAGTAGGGACAAAACCTCGATAATATTTTATTTTTACATATGCAAACTGAATGGTGTATATAATAAGTGTTCCGGACGTTTGTATTTTAGTTTTTATTTTATTTTGGGTAGTTCCATTTCATAACTTTGACGATAAACAGGAAATCCCACCTCACCCCGTAGTCCCTCGTAATTGGGGTGAGATGGAATTTCATACAAAGGTGATTTTGGAAGATTGTTGGATCGATTTTTTTATTATTATGAGTATTACTATAGCTCCATTTTAAATTGTAATACATTATTTCTCAACCCCCTTTCATCCCTTCTCTCCCCATTCATAACCCAACTCTCCCCGCGAACCTTACTCACCCCATTTTACGGTACTGACACAGTTTACGTTGGATAAATGGAGACAAATTTTATATTATTTAAGACAATTTTGTTAACCTTTTTAATGATTATACTACGAAAAATTATAGATTGAGAATTTAAGGGCCGGTTGCACCCACACTTGATGGATTTATCAAATTCCCTCAACTCGTATACTTACTTTTAAAAAGCGCGTTGATCCGTGCCAATAAAGAAAAACTTTAAAAATGAAACCAAATTTGATTATTAGCAGGTACAAAATTAACGTTCCCAAAATTGTTTCGTTGAAGATCAAAATTAAATCAAACCCAATGTGTATTAAGTTTTCCTTTAGATTCTTACGTAATAAATATTAAACCGGGGGGAGGGGCCTTTTCTTATTTCTTCTTACATCGGGATGGGAGGGGGTCAAAATCTGGCAAAAATCGTCATACGTAATAAATGAATGGCGCCTTTTAGAGACTTTTTTTAATGAGCCTAAAGTGTTTGTGTCTTCCATCGATGAATTCCGTTTGCTACCTTTTGACTGCATCATCAAATCAGCTCGTGCACTTAGGGTCAGTTTGGTGAAACCGACCCTCATCATCATTGGCCACAGCATCTGTTGTAGATGCGTGTTGCGGCGCTTGTGGGTTTATGGGGTCCCGCATCGCCGTTGATGGCTATAAAGACCTATCGCAGCGCGGCATTTCTTGCCACATCGATCGCACACAAAACGCGAGTCCGCAGGAGGTGGTAGAGCACGACGAAGACTTCTCCAGCCAGTCATCGTCGTGCTTTGATGTTCCGACTTTAATGTCGTGACGCCATTCCGGTTTCATTTGAGCACGTTTCTCCCAACTGTCGGTCCGAATGCCAAAACTGTCCAAACCGACCCTAAGTGCATAGAATTACAAATCTGACATAAACTGTGCACGCCACGTGCTACATCAAGTATGGTGTGGCCATAGCATTGTCAATATGAAGTCGGTGTAGATCATAATAATACGCATAGGCTTAGGTATTATCATATTCAGTAATAGTAGATTGTTAACCAAGGGATGAAAGGCACTCATTTCCGCCGAGGTTGTTTGGCGCTCGAGCGTAGTGAGAGCGCCAATAGCCCGAGGCTGAAATGATGCCTTTCACCCGAGTTAAACACTCTACTTTTCATTTCGAAAACGAGGAAAGTAAAATGCGTGTGTTTATTTTTTAAACATGACTAAGTTCACATTTTTATAGTATTTCTTGAGGGTACTTTCAATTAACAATTTAGGCAAAAGTATTGTTATTTATGGAATGGGGAGTTAAATATTAGAATGGAAATTTTATAACAAATTCATTAAAACCCAAATTTCAATTGCTTACCGTAAAAAAAAAAGTCGTACTTGGAACGTAAAATGCTCTAGTGCAGACACGTACATTTTATGCACACCTTTTAGAACAACAATGACTCTTTTTCAGAGCATGAGAAATAAAAAACAAATATGCCTAGCCATAACAAAGATGCTTGGAGATCGTTCATATTAACAACACTCAGATATAGGGACCGTAATATAATACGGATAGTCACATTACGACGAAATTCAGGAAACCAATAATAATAAAAAGGTATAAAGACAAAAAACTGTTAATTATAATACTAGAAACTTCATAACTCCCTAGGGAAAACGCTTTTGCTATAGTTCCCGCTAAGCCTGCGTGCAATTCCACATTTAATGAGCGAGTGTGATGAAAAATTTATTTACTCATAATATGTTAAAACACGACTGTCGAATCGAAATTTGATCTCGTTTTTACATCTCTTCACGTTGATTTCACTCGAGTTGTAATTATATGTACAGTCGAGCTTATACATATGTATACATTTTTTCACCTTATTGCAATGGATTAAGGTGAAGAAATGTATACATATTTATAAACTCGCCTGTACCTACTACACGAATTGGTACGAGCGGAATAGCAAAATACCGTTCTAGTAAGTACCTAAGTAAGTAAATATTCGTTCTAGCTATTACTAGGAAGTGTAACTATTTAGTATGCACTTGTTTTAAAAGCATAATAGCCTGCATGGGAAGTTGCATTTCTATATCCGCCGTACGAGTTTACAGTTTATGCGCCACTTCGTTCGTAGTTTCAGCCACATTTAACAACATTTTATGGAACTCTCGAATGCATTCCGACGTGTTACTAATAATATTGAATGCCACAACTGTTTCAAGAAAGTTTTCAACAAAATGTTTTACATTTCCACAATACAAATAACATATTCAACCCGAGTGGTTTGCTCCATAAGTTTATTCAGAGACAAGTTAATAATAAAGGCCGTTAATATCCGATCAAGCATTTCTTATTAGATGGCGCCTTTTTAATTTTTAATTTAATTGGTCTAGGGGAAAGTGTTGTACCTAATATCGACGGTTTTATATGTTGCCACTTGCCACACACGTCGAAAATAACGGGACAACACTCCTCTAGGGCAGCGCTTCTCAAAATTTTGGTGACGGAACACTTTTGGAAAGCGAAATATTTGACGGAGCCACAAATCAAAAAATTTCGTTCGTTACTGTGGACTGGATATACCTATAGAAGCTGTTTTTTTTTTCTTATTATTACAAGCATTCTCGCGGAGCCCCAAAAGACGCTTTGCGGAGCCCTAGGGGTGTATATGGTGAGACCTACGACTTTGTATGGAGATTACCAGTCTATTATTTACTTATCTCTGATAAAAAGTGAGCAAACTTTAGTTTATAAACTGGTTTCATTTGAACAGTGTCCGTTGCACAAAGCAAATTCACATGCACAAAGCTGTAGTGGTTTTTCTTTCACTGCAAACACCTGAAACAATTTTCGAAAAACTCGCTAGGTAAATGTAAACAATGAGGCCGAAATTACTGTCTATTTTAGTTCGTTTAGACGTATATATTTCTAAGCTGAAGAATGTAAAAATTAACAAATTTGATAACACACGATTCAGTGGCATAAAACGCATTTGACTTGTAACTCAAGTATAATTATTTTATTTCGTCAGAACAAAATAAAGACCTTAAGACATTACCCATAAACAAACATAAAAGTTATTCTTCCCGCAAGCTTTTGCGATTACACGTAAAAGTGTAAACACGGTTATTACGAATCTGAAAAGTTTTTCATAGAGCCCTAACTGGTCATTATCGACACGCACAAAAATCGATTTAACACGTTCCCTGTCCGGGTGCCCCCAAGGTCATAAAGCTTTTTTTCCGGATTTCGTGCTTCCACCATGGGTTCACAACTTCAAAGTGAAAGCACACTTGGACGTGTGACTTTGTCATATCATTATGTATGGGGACGTGATGGGGACAGTGAACGTGTTAACATCAACTGTTTATAATATCAATTGCTATGACTAGCAGAAAAGGAACAACGCAAAATGTCAAAAACCGGCCAAGTGCGAGTCGGACTCGCGCACGAACGGTTTCGTATCATTACGCAAAAAACCGGCCAAGTGCGAGTCGGACTCGCGCACCGAGGGTTCCGTACATTACATAATTTTAACAATGTATTTTTTATGCGAAACGTGAGTGAAAAGTAAATTGCGGTTTACGATTTATGACGTATTAAAAAATAAACCGGCCAAGTGCGAGTCGGACTCGCGCACCGAGGGTTCCGTACATTACACAATTTAAACAATGTATTTTTATGTGAAACGTGAGTGAAAGGTAAATTGAAGTTTACGATTTATGACGTATTGAAAAAAAACTACTTGCTAGATCTCGTTCAAACCAATTTTCGGTGGAAGTTTGCATGGTAATGTACATCATATATTTTTTTTAGTTTTATCATTCTCTTATTTTAGAAGTTATAGGGGGGGACATACATTTTACCACTTTGGAAGTGTCTCTCGTGCAAACTATTGAGTTTAAAAAAAATGATATTAGAAACCTCAATATCATTTTGAAGACCTATCCTTAGGTACCCCACACGTATGGGTTCCGTTTTTTGCCATTTGGTTACGGAACCCTAAAAACTACTTACTAGATCTCGTTCAAACCAATTTTCGGTGGAAGTTGGTATGGTAATGTACATCGTATATTTTTTTCAGTTTATCATTCTCTTATTTTAGAAGTTACAGGGGGGGGCACATTTTACCACTTTTGGAAGTGTCTCTCGCGCAAACTTTTCAGTTTAGAAAAAAATGATATTAGAAACCAAAACATTGTACAATACATGTGCGAAAGGTAATTCGCAACTCGTGTCTATTTAAAACACTCCCTTCGGTCGTGTTTTAATTTATCGCCACTCGTTGCGGATTTTCTACTTTTCGCACTTGTATCGTTATTGTATCGGTATGCGTATGTACATCGAGTGCTACTTACGACACCAGGTGCTATAATAAGCACATTACGTAACTACGTCGAAAATTTAAAGGGCCAATTCGCAACTCGTGTCGATTAAAAGACTCCCTTCGGTCGTGTTTTGAAATTAGCTACTCGTTGCGAATTTCCTATTTTTAGCACAAAACTTGAGATTCGCCACTCCCGAAGTTGTTTTCTCATCTAAAAATTGTGGGCATTTGTTCATCTTCTTAACTTTCGGGGACAAAAAAGACAAATTAAAAGTTTAGCTTGTTTGACCCAATTCCATTGTGCTAATAAATCCAATTCGGTAAAAGTAGGTAAATCATGAACGCGCGTGTAATTGGCACGGCACGCATTTGCGACCAGCGCAGCGAACCGAAATTCATGAAACAGCCGTATGACATGACGCTTCAGGCATTACAGGCACTATTTATTTTATACACCTACAACATTGGTCTAAAGTAGCGTGCATTGATCGCATCAATCATCGTCTATTTGGAATTTGGACTTGTAAACAATGTAATAGCGTAAGTAAAGCAAAAAATGCTAAGACAGTGCTGGGAAGATGATGGGTGCTGCTAAAACCATTGCCTTTTTTGATTTACCGTTAGTTAGAAAAATAATCTATTTATAGACAGAGATAGCCTTAACGTCGTTTATAAGGGTCAAATCAAAACTTTCTAATATTGTGATCTTAGGTTGCGCCCAGGGCCGGATCTAGGGTAGAGCGAGTGGAGCGGCCGCTCTAGGCGCCGGATGGCAAGGGGGCGCCAAAATGGTAAATGAAAAAAAAAAATTAAAAGACGCGAGTGTGACGCGGGCCCAAAATACGGTTCTTTTGCTTTTGGGTAAAAAGCTTCAGCGAAGGGCGACAAAACCCGATTTCGCTCTAATACCCTGATCAAGGACTCGGGCGCGCACTGGTTGCGCCGTTATGTGATATACCTACGAGTAGCTTAACTTCAAACTCAGGTAAATCCATCTGTCAGATTATGCGATTTTGGTATTAAGAAAAGGTTTAGGGTAGATATTTTGCTGAGCGGGTCGAATGGATTTACTCGAGTTTGAAGTTAAGCGACACGAGTTATACCTATGCGGCGATATGAGTTATGCCTTGATGACTCGACGTCAATAACATTTTTTGTGCCTTATTTCACTGTAATAAGGGAGAAAATCTATGTATACATACTTTTGAGGACGACCGTACCGCGACCTTTAAGGTATATAGTCGATTAGCCAAGCCATGACATTAGAGGGGCGGCGGGCGGCATATTAAATGAAGCAACCAGCAGGGTCACGAGTAGAAAAAAATAGTCAATTGTTCATTACGAGAAATCATAATAAGCAATTAATAGATCCTTTCTACTTGTTTACTTGACTGATTTCGTCATCAAGTCAAAGAAAGGAAAGTTGAGATAACTAACTACAAACACAGACAACCAAACAAAGAATACCCAACAATTGTCATCAAAATTATAACATTGAATTCATAATCCGATTCAAATTTATTGCCATAGATTGGACTGAATGAATTTACTGTCTGCAATTACTCGTGTCCACTCATTCGGAATAAACTTATAAGCGGATTAAATACGAGTAGAACGGCGCGGCGATGCATCATCCATACATGTGCCGGATTCTGTTGTTGACTAAATCCGGTAAGCCACAGCGGAGGTTGATGGCGCAATTTTTCTAGACGCTTTTAAATCTGGTCCTTTATTGTACATTACAGGAGCATTCCACCGTTACGTAATCAACATTCGCACTCATTTTTTTTCTTTCCAAGCCTGATGGCACTCTTCTTCGCCCCTTGTTCTTAAAAAACTTCCCTTCTTTTACTATAATACGTGAGTTGCCAAAGAAATTCGCCAAATTCGGTATTAATTAAAGCAAACGTTACGTAAGCAACTCGTACTCATAATAGGGATGATGACACATGTTGAATTTTATAACAAAATCTATTAAAATAGATAGCATAATAAGCAATTTATCACAATAATGTGGATATTAAAATAATAAATATACGGAAATAATAAAAAAATACAGGATCTAAGTTTCAAAATTTATAGTTTTTTTTAACTTCCAAAAAGGAATAAAGTAAAGATACCATTTGATTCCTTGCATTTTATCAAAAAAAGAGTGTATAGCAACTATATGCATAAACGCAATAGTTCACCTACAAAATTGCAATTTTACTTATTTTCCATGCATTCAAAATGGGCTCTCCGTGACCTTGACGTCACGTTCACATATCGTTTTGTAAGGAGCGTTTCGCGAGTGAAGTACAACTGTCGGACTATGACTATCATTTCTGATATTGTATTGCTTTAATGCCCATGGTCCCATATAGACATTTGATCCCAAAACAAACCTGATGGATTGATACCATTAATAAGAAATTGTCATCTAGCCTATTACGCCAATAGTTTGAGCTACGATTAGGTATTGCTTAAATAATGGATTTTATTTAAAAAGACTAGATGACAAACTTACCGGTTTCATAGAATTCTCTTACATTGTGATTTACTTGATTGCAACAGAAGGTTAGGATAACGATTTATAGTTTATATGTAGTAGTAGTGTAACGCAATCCAACGGTAATTGATGTTTTCGTGCATATCTTCAAGAGTACGACCAATTTTGCGAAAATTTACTTATAACATATAAGTAACGTACCCAGCTTAATCATTTCTAATGGCACCATTCTAAGCAAGTCATAACTTGGTAAACACCACCCTGTGCTCGCTAGATCAAAGTCGTGGAACTCGTGGACTGAATCCAAAATATAAAATAAGCCGTTTGCAAGCCGCGGACATATAGATATGATGAACGTTTGCTTGACACGTAAGATTCCAACGTGTTTTGAATAATTCCAATTTCGTAGAATTGCCTAACGATCGATCGGATTTTGAGAACTTATGTCATAAAATTTTGTAACCTCTCGTTTTACGTGAGAAGAATATCAATAATGTTTTTACCTCATACTAATCAGATGTGTTTTAATGTAGGTACATAACTTTTATAGCTATCTAATCCTAATAAATATATATTATGTATATTTATACTGATCGATTTAAGATATCGTAAAACTGTACGAAAAAGTTGTGCAAGCATTTTTGCTGTTAATAAACCACATACAAAAAAATTGGCCAAGTGCGAGTCGGACTCGCGCACCGAGGGTTCCGTACATTACATAATTTTAACAATGTATTTTTTATGTGAAACGTGAGTGAAAGGTAAATTGCGGTTTACGATTTATGACGTATTAAAAAAAACTACTTATCTAGTCTATACTTATCGTTCAAACCAATTTTCGGTGGAAGTTTGCATGGTAATGTGTACATCATATATTTTTTTCAGTTTTATCATTCTCTTATTTTAGAAGTTACAGGGGGGGGGACACACATTTTACCACTTTGGAAGTGTCTCTCGCGCAAACTATTCAGTTTAGAAAAAAAAGATATTAGAAACCTCAATATCATTTTTGAAGACCTATCCACACGTATGGGTTTGATGAAAAATTTTTTTTTGAGTTTCAGTTCCAAGTATGGGGAACCCCCAAAATTTTTTGTTTTTTTTTTCTATTTTTGTGTGAAAATCTTAATGCGGTTCACAGAATACATCTACTTACCAAGTTTCAACAGTATAGTTCTTATAGTTTCAGAGAAAAGTGGCTGTGACATACGGACAGACAGACAGACATGACGAATCTATAAGGGTTCCGTTTTTTGCCATTTGGCTACGGAACCCTAAAAACGTAATTAACAATTCGAATAATACTGTTCTGAATAAATTTTAAATAACACTAGTTCTTGGATTTGAATCTCTTTTATTAGGGTTCCGTACCCAAAGGGTAAAAACGGGACCCTATTACTAAGACTCCGCTGTCTGTCTGTCTCTCTGTCCGCCTGTCCGTCTGTCACCAGGCTGTATCTCATGAACCGTGAGATGTATTTCTGTTGCCGCTGTAACAACAAATACTATAAGCAAAATAAAATAAATATTTAAGTGAGGCTGGGGTAATGGTACGGACCCTTAGTGCGCGAGTCCGACTCGCACTTGGCCGGTTTTATTTAATGATATTATATGCAGACAAAAAAAATGGTGTCTCATCTTGCTAAAGTAACTCAAGTAACCAAAGGAAAGATAAAGTACCATGTTCTAAGCACCAAGTTATTTTCTCCCATTTTCAATCCATTTCTCACACGCTACTCAGAGCCTATTCGGCCATTACTCTCGCTTATCGCCCTACAAAATGCCCTTAAGGCGAGTGAATTCATTTATTTGTACAAACAGCAACACTGAACTCTTAACTGTAGATCGGTGGACCTAATGCCTTTTGTAATAAGGTTTACGAACTGTCAGTTAACAGTGTGGGCGATGGTACGCGTTGTAACACTAACAATAGTTAAATACGTATTCTCTGTGTGTTATTTTCTATCGCGTTGGAGGGTGTATGATAATGTTGAGTAAGTAAGTAACTGTAATATTTTATAAAAATGCAAATAACTACGTAAATTTTCCACTTTATGAATTTTTTTTTTTTTTTATTATTTTTTTTTTAACTTTATTGCACAGTAAGAATATACAGTGACAAAAGGCGGACTTAATGCTACACGGCATTCTCTACCAGTCAACCTTTAGGCCAAACAGAGAAACATAGTTGGTGCGGGGTATGTAAAGAACACAAAAACTAAATGCTTTAATAGACACAAATATAAATGTAATATGTAGATAAAATAAATATATAGGTACAACAATAAATATATAAATATCAATAAATATAAATAAATATGTATATATATATATATATATATATATATATATATATATATATATATATATATATATATATATATATATATATATATATATATATATATATATATATATGTACCTGCTACTAACTTTACTATGCAAACACTTAATCGTGAGACTTTTCAAATAGATACTTGCGCAGCTTGCATATTGAATATTGTATATGAAAAGCCGTTAACTGGCTAAATAGAATAAAAAAGGTTTTTCGCGTATCGTTTACTTCATTGCTTTTAGCACAAAATGCGATCCGTTATAGTTACGAGTTCATTTTTAACGAGTTCTCTCTAAATCGCAAGTCACGAACACAAGTTAATGTATGTGACAAATTGCTCAAAGTCGTCTAACTAGGGACAGTCACTAAGCAAATTTGTACTGTCAATTTGTCACAATTTATTTAACCGGCGGAAAAATTCCGCTGTAGCCTTCGAAATAAAATTACCGGTATACAGGATTTTAAATTGTGCCCACATTTCCATTTCGCATTCACATTGCGCGCCATAATCAATTAGTGCTTGCGAAATCTGGCGCGGCAACTAAAAGTTAACTTTCAGTTAAAGGAAAATACCTACGACGAAGCATAAGCACGTACTTTTCCGCAAATAGATTTTCAAAGGCAGTTTCTCTTAACTTTTCAAATCAATGTTTCAAAATGCACTTGAGTTTTTAGTTAGTAAGGTGATGTTTGAACAAAAAGGCGTCCGGGACACGTTCAGGTGGCGACCGGGCCGGACAACCCTGGCTCGAGTGGCAGCCCACTCGGCTGCCTCCTCGAGCTCACCCGAACACGTGAAACAATTTTTGCCTTCTCTGCCGTTCACATTTTACAATACTCGATGTTTCTGGCAAAGGTTTCTAGATATCGAACTATAGGTACGTGACTCGTCAGCTGCCAGAAATCTTATTGAAAGCATTCAATTATATCCAAATACGTAGGTACTTAAAATTATAACGCTAGCAGATCAACAGACCAAACGAAAGGCTGGCTGCGATCAAATTGAGAATTCAAGACAAAGTTTACATTTTAAAAGCAAGCAAACTAGTTCAGAGCGCCCGAGGCGGATGGCAAATAATTTCTCTACATGTAAATTTTCCACTGCATTGAGTAATAAAGTAGACGGTTGTTTCTATTTTTTATATAAAACTACACAGATACAAATACTTTAAATATAATCAGAGTACATAATTAGTAATTTGCAACAAGAGAGCAAAGTTAGTTTTCGCTACGAGTGCTAATTTTAAAACCCGAGGAAGCGGAATCACGAGCGAGGAATTCTAAGGTACGAAGTGCAAAAGAACTTTAGTATCTTCAGATAAAACTTTTATTTTTATTTTTAACGATCGTCCCTACCTATAATCACACAAAATAAATGCAGACAGGACAATGGAAGAACCAAAATTCATATCTGACTTGTCAAAGAAATTTCATTTCAATTCACAAACCTTCGAGTCCAATGTCAGGGGCAGCTAACGTTAGACAGCGACTGCCTGCGACAGTCTTTTGATTATGGAGACACTCCGCTAAAAAGGACCCTCGAAAACGTGATAAAGCCTCCCGGGTCTCAGAACTTTCTAGAAATATACGGGTACATATTCCTATAATTCAAAACCAAACCGTGCCCAGGTAGCTAATCTGATGATAAATGTTTGAGATTAGCAAGTTTTTTAAAACAAAAAATGTACAATAGGTACTGCATAACTATAACTAGAAGCCCCTAGAGGGGCTAATGAACTAAGTTTTGTCAAAACTTAGGATTATTGTAAGGCTTCTATTGCCATTAACTTTCAATTAGGCATGCTTTTTTTTTCTCTTTTTTGTACGCATGTGTGTGTGCGTAAGTGTTAGCATTAGTTTAAAATTGAATATTTTGTAACTACCTGTGAGTTCCTGTAATTGGCTTCCTGTTTTAATCTTGTTGTTTATTGTAAGTGCTGTTGGTTCTCCTTAACATAAATAAGTAAAACGGAAAATAACCTGCAGCATCGGATAATATTATATCTACATCTCTGTTAGTCGTAGAGAAACACAAACTACAATAAATGTGCCATTTTCAACCAAAAGGGTACTTATTGTCGGTTGTCCATAAGGCGCAATTTCCATTATAGTTTCAATTTGAAATCAACCTTATCGACAACCGACAATGTGGTACCTTTTGGTTGCAAACGTCACAAATATCATTTTTCCCAGGTATTAAAAAGTTTTGTTCACATAGAGGTAACTCAATTTCGCAAGCTCGAATTAATTAGTACCTTTCAAATCTGATAGCAAACAAACATGTAAGCAAATTATCCGAATACGAAATAATAAAAAGTCGAAACTGAATTTCGTGATACAATTTCACCGTGAACCTGAATTTAAAATACACAAAGCAAGTGAAACATTGAATAAACAACTAGCGGACTGAAATAAAGCCATTGTAAGAAACGAGTTACGTCGCAAGTACCTATAGCTTCAAAAGTTCCAGTTTTCAATTAAAATTCTATTAATTTTCCATAAAGCACTCGCTGTTATTCATAAAAATTATATAAAAATCTTACTACATATTTCCAAGTCCATACTAAACCACTTCATTTCCCTTCGTAGCAGTGATTCGCTTAAAGCTTTATTGAAGCTACTTGCTTACAGAACTTTGAATAAGTACAACTTTTCCACTTCATTTGATTAGAACACATACCAAAATATATCTGTCTTATTTAAGCTTGACATTATTTTTAATAAGTAAATTGTACACTCCTCTTAAATAAATTAGAATTCTGGTATACATCAGACGAAATACTTATTAATAAAGTTTTTTTAGGCAGATATTTATATACTCTTTGTTGCCTTAATTGACATACACGAAAGTTGATTATTTTATGTTGGACCACTTGGACCTAACAAAGTTGAGATCCCAGGTCACTTTACAAGAGTGGATGACTTTCAGTTGTTTGACTAACTTGTGCGGCTTTGGTAAAGTTTAAACCCTACCGTTAGCCTTTAGCGCATGAAAGGTAAGTCTCATGTTACATAGATTAGCCTTACTTAAAACTTAACATTGACTTAGCCTTAGGTATGTATTCCCTCAAATACCCCTATTCAATTTCGCTGGTGACTACACTGCGAATCTCTTTCTCTAACCCAACATTGTTTTAAAAGCTCATTTTCTTAAGGCGGTTCCCTGAGCCAGAAGGCGAAAAATCTCCTTATATGATCATGTTTTTCTAAGAGGCGTTGATATTCGTAGACGTGGAAAAAATATATGTAGTTCTTGACTATATTATCTTTAACAACATAGCTTCCGATACACGAATTATGACACTTCGCTCGATACAATTAATTCCCAAAGTAACCTCTAACTCGGACTTTTAATCCTACTTTACTCGGTTATTTATTATGTGATACTATAAACAAAAAAAGAAGAAAAAACAATCTTAACGTAAATAGTAATTTCATAGCTTTAGAATTTCGATATTGTAAGGTAACGTTTTTAAAATAAATAAAAACCGACAAAATTCGATCAAAATTGACACTTGGCGCGTATGTTCTTTCCCGTTCTTTCTTGCGAAATGTGACAAAGACAGCGGCAAACCGATGGAACGGCCTTAACGTGCAAGCGTGTAATTCAATAGTTACGTGTCCATATCATATGCCGTCTTGTCGCAAACCTTTTCCCAAAGTGGAATAGGTTCGCGAACCACACTTTGAGAAACTGTTAAAGAGAAAAGGTAATTCATTTAACAGCATGTCATTTAAAAATAATTAAGTACTGTGTGTGCTTTGGAATGCATATGACTTTGGAGACAAACCCTAACCTACAAGAATATAAATTCTAAAAAGTTATTCCATGAAATGCACCCCATTTTCAGTTATCTTCGAAAAATTTAGAGAACGTTAAAGTAGAAAATGTATTTACAGTACTTATTTATTTAGACATGTTTTACGAGTTTGGATTTGTTTTATAACTAGAACTGGTGCCTTTGTTGACAATGTAACTAGTACTCTGTAGTATGTGCGTTCAATTCGAAGGAGTTCAATTCGAAACATTGAAATGCTTACTAAGAACATAGTAGTATTAACTGTAATTAATGTAAGTGTAGGTAAATCATTACTGTCAATTTGCTATCATTTAGAGATCACACGCACGGGACTTTTTTTATACTAACATATTGGCGTGAGCAAGATGAGTACAGTCAGCATCAAAACTAGCGGATCAAACAAGATGTCAAAAGTATGACATTCTCTGCCGGGCTAGCACGATTGGCGCGACAGTATCTCGCGGCGAGATAGACTACCCGTCCCTCTTTTATTAACATAGTTAGAATAACCCGTCTTACTGTCGCGCCAATCATGTGCTAGGCCTCCTGTAACAACAAAAAGTGATAGTTCTACAGGTTGAAATTTTAACCACTATCGCAAAAAAAACCTTTGGTTGTTTCTTACATTCCGGTTGATGTGATGCCGCTGATTTCTGAGACATTTGAATTTTGGTAATTAAGAAACTAATGCATTTTCACTTTCAGTCTTAATAATAATTCGGTATTTGAAGTTATTGTTCATTTTACCAACTATACAATTTGGATATCGGATGTAATGTGTAAATGTTATTATGACATTTATTGTATTAAAAATAAGTCAGTTTAGGAATTTAGGCATTTTGGAACTAAGACAATTTGACATTTAGTAAAATATGTAAAAGGGCATTATGATATTTGGCTGTAACGAACCGGAATCGTCTCCGCAGCGGATTACACGTTATCTACTGCTTATTTGAAATAAACACTTGTCTGCGGCATAGTAGTGAAAAAAAATACGCAGATTTTTTTTTGTTTTACTCGAGTTGTTTGAGTGACAAAGAAGCGTAGGTACCTAGTGTTTTTGAAGTAGGTATATTAATGGTAAAAGTTGCTTTTTAAGAAGGAGCTTAGCTTTTGAAGAGAGAATAAAAAACACACGTCAGTTTTTTTTGCTTTCGTTCTAGGTACAAGTTAAGTTTCATGTTTTCAAATTCAACCACTATAATTAGTAGATTGTACAACAAGGGCATAAAGCGATCCATTTTTATCCGAGGCAATTTAGTCGAGAATAAAAATGGACACATTCTTGCTTGAGTTATACTCTACTTTTCAGTTCGATTGTGAGTAAAATATACAAAAATTCCAATTATGTAGGTTATTTTACCATATTTATTCAAGACTAAAGAAAATTGTACTCGGGCTAGTCGGGGGCGCGGGGCACGCCGGACGGGAGCGTGCCGGTCAGGGGCGCTCCGGCAGGGCTGGCAGTTTGTATGGCAGATTTGGACTTTATTGTTGAGTCAATAAGACTCGTAATAGATGATTTTACTTTATACTCTAGAACATAATAAGCAACTTTATGTCGTCTACGCACGACTTAAAGGCGAACTTTACGAGCATGAGAAGTGAAAAACCTTTTTTTTCCTATTTAATTCTTATTACATGTTATAAAAGTAAACTATTAAGTAGGTTTACGTAATTTCGGCCCCTTGTTGAAAATGTATTACTTACATATTTATAGATTTATTTACGATTATATCTAATTTTCTTTCGCGCCGTTTTCATCATACCTCTATTTTTACAGTATCCATCAATGTCGGCCTATCATACTAAAATGTGAAATTATGCATCAGACCATTAAATAGGCAAATATATTTTTAGCCTGTAATCGAAATTTGCATATTCTGACAGCAATTTCGTAGGCCCGTAGAAAAGGTCAGGAAAAACCTCCTTGACATTCAAATTCAACAGGTCTAGCCGTGGGAGGTAATAATGCTGAAAATGACAACACGAAATGTATTCTGTGATAAGAAAATAAATATAAGAGACAGGTTTTACAGTAATACACACCCAATTCTACTAAAAAAATTATTCCACCAAACATTGGAAGATATTTACGATCAAAATGGATAGGTTTTGACAAATATGTGATAGGTACTTATAGTTCCGAACCCGAAGGGTGACAAATGAAACCCCATTCAAGGCCTTCACGACCCTTCCGTTACGCCGCAAATGTGTCTTTTAGCGCGCGTTAAAATCTATGTAACTTTGATTAGTTACATAGATTAGGTAGGTAGACATGTTTTTTACAGGATGTTAAACATATAAATCTCAACCTGGCTGTTATTAAGTACTGCATAACAATAATTATCAAACTCAGTCAAATGTTAGTATGTCTTAAGGAATTCTCGGAGCAGTTAGACCCGCAATTTGCCGGGTTTTATATACCACGGCAGTAGCAAACAAATATTTCCCACGTATAAAAAAAGGTCCAAGATTTAATGTCTAAACATTGAAATGTCACGTTTAAATCAGGTGTGTTAAACGATATTACAGCGAATAATTGGTATTATTACACATTGGGGTGTGTAGTTGTTTACACCATAATGTAACCATGTGTACTATGCATCACCTTTTATGCGAAGTGCAACATTACACAAAGCTTTGTACAAATTGTGCTTATTGTGACCGCACAATGCCGACTTAGTTACCGCTGCTGTGCATAATGCTGGCCAGCGTTTGCGATCACAAAAGGAACGAAACAAAGCAGATTTACTTAAGACGAATAGCTGAGGATAGTTTCTGGTTTAATAAGCGGATTGCAGACAAAAGCATTTCGTTACTAAATAATAACGAAATAGATACTTAGTTTTGAAATACAATACAATTCATATTGTCTCTTAAATATACCAAAAACATGATGAGGTATAAAAAAGTTGTAGCCATGCTGCAGAGGGTTCTATTATTTCACAATGTTATTGATGGTTACAAGTTTGATTGGTTTCTTGAAGCCAACTCACGCATAAATTATACATGCATATTTTACTCAAATCTACTTATATTTCCGTTACCAAGGGACTTTTGAATATACACTTAAAGAAGAATTTTCTGTTCCATTTTAGAGTTTAGGTATTCGTAGTTATAAATATAAATAATACAGTTAGTCATTATTTCAGAACGGTTCAAGGTTAAAATTACACTAAGGTGCATTAAATTCGATTAAAAAGTGAACTTGACTGCCAAGTACGGAAGGTTAATTTTAACTGACGTTTACGAGTTTACCGCCGTGTCAGACTGATAATCGGACGGGAAACTGACGGGCAACTTACAAACTAAGTTTATGTGCTGTATAGCAACCCGCCCCGACTTCGCACGGGTACAATGCTGATGTATTATACATATAAACCTTCCTCTTGAATCACTCTATCTATTAAAAGAAACCGCATCAAAATCCGTTGCGTAGTTTTAAAGATCTAAGCATACATAGGGACAGACAGATAGCAGGAAGCGACTTTGTTTTATACTATGTAGTAATGCAAGGTTCGAGCTGGTAATAGTTATTTTCATCACACGCACTCAGTAAATGTGTAATTGCACGCAGGCTTAGCGGAAACAATAGAAAAAGCGTTTTCACTAGGGAGTTATGAAATTTCTAGTGTTATAATTAACAGTTTTTTGTGTTTATACTTCATTTTTGTATCGCAAGTGTGATGAAAAACATTGTGTGTAACTCGGGGCGTAATAATATTGCAAACTCGAGTCTATAAATCGCTCCGGCAAGCCGTCGCGATTTAACTATACTCTCTTTTGCAATATTTAAGTTATGCCCCATGCTGCACAATGTACATTTGTTTTACAAGGGGGCAAAGTTTTTGTTTAACCTCTCGTGCCGATACCGGAGCAAGCGAAAGATTCCAAAATTGAACCACGAGCGACCGTAGCGTGTGGTTCGAACTATGGAATCTTGAGCGTTGAGAGGGTTTTAAGACTTTCAAGGCACGAAGTTTACACAAATTTTGCCACCGAGTGAAACACAAATTTTTTATCCACACCAACACAAGGAAAATATTAACTGTAAAATATCAAACAAAGTCAAAGCAAATCGATTCAAAATAAATGTTTTTTAAATATTTATCATTCAAAATCATAATTTAAGTCAACTCTACCAGCAAACATAAAAAAACAACTCAAAATTTGCATTTGATTACTTTGCCTCACATTTGGATAAAATCCAGTTTTCTTATCAGTTTTTAAACAATCAAATCAAGAGAGCCTTTACCAGCTGGTGTAGTGAAAAAGTTTGCTACTATATAGTTATATATAAATACCGTCTGTTGTCTGTTACTTGAAACCCGAAACACCGTAAACTATGTAACAATTTATGGGCTAATTGTAAATGAAGTGAATTCTTGTCCTACTACGTAATAGGTAGGTAAGTAAGTAAGTAAGTACATATAGTAAATGTGTTATGTAATTTTTTTTTTTTTTTATATTTCGATGCTCTATTGTTTACTCCTAACGCAAATGCCTGAAAGAATTGCGAATATTACGATGAAATTTTGTAAACAGATAGTTTAAGCCCTGGAAAAGAATATGATTTTACGATTCAAATAACTACTTAATCATAAATCGGAAATGATATAATAAAATAACGTAACAATGCAACTATCCATTAAGCGCCACTTGCGTCATCCCACTAACCCGGGGTTAAACGGTTTAACCGTTAAAAGCCTCCGGCAAGCTCGGCCGAATTTCACCTTCCCATACAAACGAAGTCCCTTTTTTATTTTTATTTAAAACTACGTTTTGGATTGTAATGAAACTTTGCACATATAATGACATGAGGTATATCTAGGTCTGAAATTAGTTTATATAGCTCCAGTTTATAAAACAAACGAAATAGAGCAAAAACACGTTTTGTATAAAAAACGTAAATTCGTTGTATTTTTTTAACTGTGGTATCTGAAGCTACGTAATGCCGATAGCCGGCACACTTTGATTTGTTAAATACGCTCATTATGTAATAAATTCATTTAAACTTAAATGTGCATCAGATTTACTGTTACATAATATATGATTTTTTATTAACAGTTACTTATTTCTAGCTTAACAGTTTAACTTAACTAAATATCTAAGGTACTCACCTGAAAAGAGAAACAACATTAAAGCTATTATTCCACCAAGTATTTATTTCTAATTTTCTATTCAATAATTGTTAATCTTATATGCGATCGTTACAATGCACTTTTTATGAACACCGTCTGACGTTTAACCTGTCAACTGTCAATGTGTCATTGAGTGCCACAGATTAAGTCCAAACTGAGGAAAGATGAATGAAGGCCATAATTGTATTATTTATACTTTTACCGTACACTGGCTGATTTACATCAAGATTGAAGAAATATAACTCGATCCCACGTGGATCCCACTTTGACGTTGGCGAAATCATCGACAGTATCGATGGAGCCATTCTACATAAAGATTGATTGAAGTCCAAACTGGGAAAGATGAATGAAGTTAACAATGCTTCATTTACATAAATATACTGTTTCATTATGTATTGTTAAATACTGTTGTTAGCATTATAGGCGCTTTGGTATTACTGTAAGCTTATAATTGTAATTTAATAAATAAAATAAAATAAATAAAAATAAACTAATCAGACATAGACTATATACCTTATCCTATTGTAAGTACTAAGTTTCAGAAAAAACTAGCTACTCGTTTTAAAATGAGAGCGTAACTACGTTTGTATGGAGAACCGAGCTTGCCGGAGACCCTTAACCCAGTGTCAAATTGTACTGGTATAGTAACCATTGTAACTCCAGGTTCAACCAGTTAATAAGGTTAGTGTTATGTTGCAAGTGGCCCTAAAGGGTTAACTTTTTACAAATACATAGTTGCAGTATGTAATGAGACTCACGCTCCCAAGCTTCATATAAACATACCAGTCAAAACCAGTGACGATTAGTATACGGTAGCGTAAACCACTAAATACTACACCGCAATCAGATAGACGTCATACTACAGTTGCATCATTACTGATACTAATAGCGGGTCACTGCACAAATGCATATGATCTTGATACAACATCCGACACATGCGACCCGGATATTAACTTATCACTTTCACAACCACCTATCTCTTCAAAAATTTACACTCAAATATGAACTTTACCTTGCACGAAATAAGGCCGATTTTGACATCACGTAACGTATAAAATACGGCTCTGTGGAACTAAACGATCGATATCTGCCTAATCACAGTCTAATAATGTATGGAGATGATGTGTTAATATTAATTACGTGAAATGTGAGCACCTGCGCGGAAATTCAAATGCATGATTAGGTTTAATCCGAGTTAAGTCCATTTGCATCACTAGAAATCTCTACCTTAATTTAAGTCATGTTTACATACCTACTTTCCTAAGAAAGATAAAAAAACATAATAATGTTAAAAAATAAGTGCTACTCTGTTCAAGACACGCAGATCTACTTTAATTGTTTCTTTGTTTGTTTCTTTAATTGTTTCTTCAGTCTCGCCATTCACAAGGCGATCTCAGTGCTTCAATCCCCGTTGAACATTTGGTACCTGGATGATGGTACCCTCGGGGGTAGGCCTGAGGTGGTGGAGCAGGATCTGATCACCCTGCTTCCACGCTTTCGAGAACTGGGACTGGAGGTGGACTCGAATAAGAGCGAATTTTTTCTTGCAGCGCCGATTCACAACTTTCTTCACCTTCATTTTGTGATTTCCTCCCTGGGCTTAAAGAGCTTTCTCCTCGAACCTTTCATCTTCTTGGATCGCCCATTTTCCCTGAAGCCATTCCAGAGGCTTTTGACTTGCGAAGGCAGCTTCTCCTGACCGCCGGGGAAAGGCTAAAACACATTTCTGCGCACGTAGCTCTTTTGTTGTTGGGGGTGTGTTTTGCCGTTCCCAAATTGACTTACTTCTTGCGTACCGTACCGACTTGGCTTTACCCTGTGCATATTGACTCCTTCGATTATGTGTTAAGGGAGTCATTAGAATTGCTGTTAAATGTTTCCCTTGATTCGAGTCAATGGGAACTGGCCTCCCTTCCCATTCGGACCGGCGGTCTGGGCGTACGGCGCGCGCGGGATGTGAGCCTGCCGGCCTTCTTGGCGTCGGTGGCTGGGGTTGGCGGCCTTGTAACTCAAATTTTATCTTCGACTGGTGATGAGATAGCCATACCTTATGCTGCGGATGCTTTGGCGGCATGGTCCGATCTCAACCCGGGTGCGCCCACGCCTAGTTCACTGCCTTATGGGAATATAGTTCAGATTCAGAAACCGCTACCAAATTTTAGTATGTTGTTGGGCATGGTACTGGGTCTCCAAAACTGCCGGGAGACAGCGGCGCCGGCCATCTACTTCAGCGGAATGACGTCATCAAGATGACTCCCGCCTCGTTACGAATATTGCATTTTGCACCCAAACTATGCAATGCACATACACGTGTGGGGTATTAAACGAAAGCTAATAAAATATTATATATTTTACTAATACACTATGTACCAAAACATACAATAGTTTAAGAGAAATTTAAAAATAAATCAAAATGATGAAAAAAAAATCGATTATTTGGGTTTTTCAACCAAAGTCGGACGTTAAAGCAATGTACTACAAAATTAAAGCTGATGTCTCAAGCCATACACTGATATCAAAATAATCAAAATCAGACCAAAAATGTGAAAATTATGCATCAAAATGTAGGTATCTGCTAGAACAAATGCTTTAAAGTAAAAAAAAACGAAATTGGTCATTTTCAGGATAATCCGCATAAGCTTCTAGAGTATGTTATTAGCAATATAAAAAGGATCATAAAACCGCTGGGAGACAATCTCTACCTATATAGTGCCTGAGTGACAAATAATGGCGTCATACATGTGACCACTACCGAAATTTGCAAAATCTAAATTATAACTATACCATGAGTCATACATATACGTGTGCTATATCAAACAAAGGTTATTAAATATATTATGATTCGTTAATACATTATTTATAAAAACTTTTATAAAAAAAAAGATAAACCGACTTCAAAAAGGATGAAATAAAATATTATCCTTTTTAGGGTTCCGTGTTTAAGTATATGCGTTACCAAGTGATATTTTTGAAGTCGGTGCCAAGCCAAATTTTAAACCATATATTCATAATGATTTTAGTGCAATTCGATAAAGATACATAGATATAGAAGTGTCCTACGAGGGCGATCTCGTTGCGAACGCGAACGCCTTGGGCCGGCCGCGCCGTGCCGCGTCGCTTCGCTTCGCGTTCGCGAGTGTTCGCCTATGTAAGACGCAGCGTACACGACGACAATAAACGAACTTTCTGTACACCTCAGAACAGAACACACGGTTGAACCTTCTTGGCGCAGTTCGTACCATGCTTGTCGGCACGTTAGTGTAAATCTAATACGTTTTATCGTCGTATTTTTTTAAAGAGCATTTCTTACTAATTCTTGAACAGTCATAGCACGCAAGTGTGGGATTGGGACTGTCGCTTATCCAGAGGACTACATTTCAAAATATAAAACAATTCAAGGAACCTTCATGCAAAATTTCAGCTAAAGCGGTTCAGTTGTTTAGCCATGAAAAGGTAACAAAGAGGCAGACATAATTGCTTTCACGTTTATAATATTTGTACAGTTGTAATGGGATTTATAGACATAAAGCTGATTATTTTTGACTGGTATTGTTACTACTTGGAGTACTTGGCTTGGCACCGACTTCAAAAATATCAGTTGGTAACGCATATACTTAAACACGGAACCCTAAAAAGTATAATATTTTATTTCATCCTTTTTGAAGTCGGTTTATCTTTTTTTTTATAAAAGTTTTTATTTTTCAATTTTTAGTTTTAAAACATTGTTAAGAGCGTGACGCATGAATGAAAAACATAATGATGTTTAACTGTAAATTCGTAAACTTTATTAAATAATCAGAATTTTCCTCGAGTCCGTCTGGGAAATCATTCCTGTCACTAAATCCATTCTCCGCCCCGCCACTGACCCAATCCCTCAAACCCGGTGATCACTCAACCTCACAGCACATCAACCCCTGATCACTGAACCCCTCGACCCTAAACCACCAACCCTTCAACCGCCATTCCCGACCCCTAACCCCAGACCCCTTAACTTCTAACCCTAACCCCCGATCCCTTAACTCCCAACCCCACAGTCCCCGACCCATCAACTCACCTCCCCTCAACCCCCAACCTCAAACCCCCCAAACACTAATACCCTCTACCTTCACCTCTCAGTCTCTTTGGTTGTTTCCAACACTACCTACATCAAAAATCATAATACACATACGAGGGAAGTTATCAGTAGCCTTACCACGAGTTTGACATTGATATATTCGCTATCGTGTGCGTAACTTACTGTTTATGCATCTTGCTCGTACTAGCATATTAGTGTACAAAGTAAGTTACGAAGAATATTTAGTGTCAAACTCGTGGTTAGGCTACAGTTGCACTACATCAAATTGGTGGTTTTGGGGAGGAAATGCTTGAGTTACTTTAGAAAACACCGAAATTACCACACACGTGCCTTTAAAAATTGAGGAGTTCCCTCAATTCCTCACGGATTCCATCATCAGATCAAAACCAAAAATATTACGAAAACACCTTGGAGAGGTAACTTCTTTCAAACAGAAAAAGAATAACTCAAATCGGATCATGGGTGCCGGAGTAATCGCTGAAATCATTATCATCAAAACAATCATCATCATCAGCTCCACTTCATCAAATTGGTGGTTTTCGAGAAAAAATGCTCAATTTGCTTAAGAAAACGACCAAATCACCATACATGTGCCTTTAAAAATTGAGGAGTTCCCTCAATTCCTCATGGATCCCATCATCAGAACAGCACCAGATTAATGTGGGACCACCTTGGAGGTAGTTCCTTTCAAACAAAAAAAGAATTGTTCAAGTCGGACCACGGGTCTCGGAGTATTCGCTGAACATCCTACAATAAAAAAATCATCATCACTATCTTCAAAACAATCATCATCATCAGGTGCAATTCATCAAATTGGTCGTTTTCGAGAGAAAATGCTAAAGTTGCTTATGAAAACACCCAAATCACCATACATGTGCCTTTAAAAATTGAGGAGTTCCCTCAATTCCTCAGGGATCCCATCATCAGATCAGAACCAGATTAATATGGGACCAAATTGGAAGTAGCTCCTTTCGAACAAAAAAAGAATTACTCAAATCGGACCACGGGTCTCGGAATAATCGGTGAACATACATAAAAAAAAAAAAAAAAAAAAAAAACATAGCCACAACCGAATACAGAACCTCCTCCTTCTATGAAATTGAAGTCGGTTAATAAAAACAATGTATATTTTAGGAGCTACAAATAAAGAAAAACCACTTGTTTTGAGAAAAGTTCGTGTATATATATTTTATAGCCCAACTAACGTTATAACAATATTGCGTCTAATATAAAAGAAACCAGTTATTCAACTATACGTCACAGCTTAAATTTTTAATTTCCGACAAAAACTGTGGAAGTTGAACAAAAAAAACTAAAGCGCGCCAACAATTCTACCTTAATGCGCTCATATTATGCAAAGAATAGTCCTAATTATGGGGTATTAAATGAAAGAACATTACATAAAATGATGCCCGACGGGTTGACCTTGGTCCCGTGGGAGAGGGGCAAATGTCTGTTGAGGGACGCCACGTGCGTCAACACTTTTGCTGCTTCGCATATTAGCCGCACCGTGCGTTCGGCGGGGGCAACGGCTGAGCTAGCGGCGGCACGGAAGCGGGAAAAGTATGCGGTGTTGAACCACTACCTATTTGTCCCTCTTGCCGTTGAAACCACTGGCTGTTGGTGTGCTGAGGCCAAGACTTTTATTAGGGAAGTAGGCAGACGGTTGCGGGAGAGTGGTCATGACCCCCGCTCCGGGTCGTTCCTTTTGCAAAGGTTGTCCATCGCTGTTTAACGTGGCAACGCGGCGAGCGTGATGGGCTCCTTTGCGTCTGGAGAGGCGCGGGGCGAATTTTGTGAATAGTTTTTGTGTTTGTTAGTTTCTAGTTTAGGTTAAGATTTTTGTAATGTTTTATTTTAATGAATTTTGGAATTTGACATGTATAATTAGTCATTTTATGAATCAATAAATTATTTCTATCTTTAATTGTGAAATATTTCTATTTCATTCTTCATTATGCTTTCCTTTACAGTCTAAGGAAAAGACTGCTACTTTATTAATTAAACTTTTTTTAACTGAATAAAGTTAGTATTTATGAAATCATAAAGACATATATAAATATCATAGCTGTTTTTATACGTTATTAGTATTACTATATCAATAGTTATTAAAAACCCAAAGGGTTGATAATACGTAAACAAGTAAACACTAAATACTCGTATTCTTTATGTTTATAGTAATCGTTCGGTGACCAACCATCCCTTATAATAACCGATAGCGTATTTTAACGACTCATCTCGAAATGAGCTAGTCCCGTTAACGATTCTCGGAATGGGCACTTACGTGTTTTAAAAATTCTTACAGGTTTAACGCCTGTAATAAGCTTTAACGATCAGCATCGTTTCAAAGCTAACGCGATACACTGGTTTTCTTTTGTGTCAATATCGGGATACACTTTTTTACATACATACACATACAAAGGCTACGGAGACGGCATCACGCGGGCCGTATGCTTGTTTGCCACCGACGTAGTATAAAAACGGTGTGAAAACTACATATTATCTCAGTATATTCACTTTTACGTTAATTCTGCCCAGGGCGCGTAGCCGTGCCAAACGTTAACGCTCCGTAGCGTATCGTAGTCATCTCTTTCTATCACTCTTCCTAATTAGTGTGACAGTGACAGTTGCGTTTCGTTAGCTACGGAGCGTAAAAGATTGGCACGTTGGCTACGCACGCAGGACGTATACAAGAGTAACAGCCGTAGCATATGAGAATCAGTCTGAATGTGGAATTATTTGTCCAAGAATACGACAAACGACAGGGTACTGTACTGTACGAGTACGTATTTGGCAGATTATGCCACAGCGTAGCACACTATAGATTGTTACTGTGGCTGTGGATTGATATTGTGTTTAGTTTGTTTTATTTTCTTGCTGAATAAATATTTCTATAGATTGTACTACGATGACCGGTTTCAAACATAGTAAACGACATTCATGCCCGCGCAGCATGGTTCCCCTATCACTAAGTCCGTCACTTTCGCACTCATATACTTGTTAGAACGTGACAGGCATGGTGATAAGCGTACCGTGCTACGACGCCTGGTCAGCCTCTTAGTTTCATAACTATCACATGTTACAGTCAAATGTAAATATGTTGATAAAGAAACCCAGTTTACTCAATCTTATTCTGGATACCACTGTAGACCGTTTTTTTTAGCAGTGAACTACCGTACCTCTCCACATTAATCGCTACATATGTATTTGTCTTTATTCGAATAGTATGTGCTTTAAGAGTCCCCGGCAAGCTCGGTTCTCCATACAAATGTAGTTACGCTCCCATTTTAAAACGCCTAGGTAGATTGCTCTGAAACTTTGTACTTACAATAGGATAAGGTATATCTAGGTCTGTAATTAGTTTATGTAGGTTCAGATACAATAGTCAAAAAAAATACAGCGAATTTAGGTTTTTCATACGAAACTTGTTTTTGCTCTATTTCCTTTGTTTTATATACTAGAGCTATATAAACTAATTACAGACCTAGATATACCTCATGTCATTGTATGTGCAAAGTTTTATTACAATCCAACGCGTAGTTTTAAAATGAGAACGAAACTCCGTTTGTATGGAAAGGTGAAATTCAGCCCAGCTTGCCGGGGACTCTTTAAGTTCAAATCCATAGTTGGAACAGCGCAGCGCAGCAAGCACTAGAACAAATGTCAAGTTAGCACCGACTCAGTCTCCGTGTGACCTATAAAACGTATTTAAATTGTTGTTCAAAGGATCTCACGGAAGATTTAAGCTTTGTAGCAAGAAAAGCACTAAGAGGGCTTATCTTTCATCGACCCGAAGAGGAAATTCAACGGAGCAGACTCTTAAAGCGATTCAAATCTTTGCAGCTGCAACTGAACGTGATATAAACCGGATATAACTTAACTAATCAATGGTTTTTTAAACAATACCCAACGAAAAAAATACATGTGAACTGAGATAAAATAGTCTGTTTAACGTTCAAATTCTGAGAACATTTTAGGTGTTCTGAAAGGAATGCTATATTGGAAGCTAAATCGTCTTCCAAAATAATAAATCTTCGCATCTCCCTATATCACATCACCCCCCGAAAAAAAAATTGTGATGCAGTGCAATAAAGCAGTACGTAATTTGTAATAAACATGTATTGTACGTTATTGAGCAATTTAAATGCAGCGCAATAGGTACCTAAGTGCATCGAATTAAGGTTAATTAAAGCAATGGCCATTTTCTGTCTGTTGTGATTTCATCGTCCGCTGTATGGTTCCAATAATTTTATTCTCTACGGTGCAATAAATAGCGTTAATATGATTAACAATTTGCTAGTAAATTTTGATAGCCTTTAAGGTATTGTATAAAAACTTATAAACGGTAGACATGTTGTGTCGTTCGCGAGTGAGTGATTTAAATGAATGAACTATATTTTGATTGATCTCACTCACTCTTCCACTCACTGATGATTTAACTCGCTCAGTCGCTCATCTATCTCAGTGTTCCTTGCTCGCTCTTTCCCACTCATGATTCGAATGAGAGAACCGAGCGTGAGGAGCGAGTGAGCAAGTGAGATGATGCGAATAGGTTTCGGAGCGGTTCGGAAAATCGTCATCTTGGTCGCACTTATGGCTGTATGTATATGATTAATTGACATCTCTCTCTACTCACTCATAAACAATATAGTCTACACCCACTGAGCGAAATGAGCGAAATGAGTGATTATATATCACCGCGACCGTGAGCGAAAGATATGAATTAATATTTTCAACTCAGTGAAGCGTTTTGCGCATCTCTAATAAACGGTAAGACTGTATCTACAAAGTGCAGGGTAACGTTTAGGTTTAAACATATTTTATTAATTTAATTTTTTAAGTGAGATTTCATGTGATGACGATACAGTTTATCATACGGTGAAGGAAATTATTAATCACGTTTTTTTAGCATCGAGCGAATCGAGTCTTAATAACGCGGTTAGAACTATTTATAGGTAAATATATAAGTCAAACAAGTTTCACATAAACATACAATAATTAGTCGGATATTAACATTATTGAACATATTTTGTCACAATTTGTTGTATTCTATATTTGAACACTCATTACACGCTTACTATGACGTTTAGAAAGATAATAACATTTAATTTTATTTATTATTATTACATTACACAGAAAATAGGCAATACATAAATCAAAACATAAATAATAAAATTCATAATTCTAAATACAATTACAATGTCAATTGTTTGTATATCAACCACAGCTATGCCCGTGTGTGTGTAAACGTATGGACGTTTGATTTTTTTCGGTTTTTTAATTATTATTAGAGTTAGGAGCATTTCAAAATTTGTATGAAATCTGTTTTTCGCACCGAATTTTTACAATAATAAAAAAATCGAAAAAAGTCTAACGTAGCATAAGCATAGCTATGGTTAATATACACAAAGATAGATATAACTCCGTAATAGATGGATACAGTCTAAGGAAAAAACGTGCCTCGAAAATCACGAAAATTTGATTCTCGTTCAGATTTCGCTACTACCTTTTGCCTACTCTCATATAGAGGGCGTTGACGGTTTCGTTTGTTATTATTTAACAATTTTAACGCATATCAGTGAAAGAACATGGGTCAAAATAATAAAAATAATTAATGCAAATAAAAAAAATCATTTATCCATATTTAAATACATTTTATCGTATTTTTTTAAATCTTCATTTTTAGTTTTAAAGTGTGTCGATAGATGGCAGTGAATTTACTGTGGTTACAAAGTTTACTATGACAGTACCGCTCTATAATATTATATCCTCTTTGATATACATCATATTGTGTAAAAATATTTTTTAATACAGTTGCTCAAAAAGTGCTACTTTTCGTGACTGTTTAGCGTGCGGAATGTTGGTTTTCGCGAACTAGTGCTTTTTACTTTTCCAATTTTTTAAAATTTTTACTTGTTCCAATTCATGACTACTTATTGATGAGTGTTAATATTAGTTTCCTTTAAACGTCGTAATCAACATAAAAACCTACTGTTAATGTAAGAATACGAAAAATATGCATATTTCATATTTTATTATTACTTACCTCTTCATCATTATAAGTATTATAACACGTTTATTTTTTAATGTTGAAAAACCGTTCTTAATAAGTTGTCTGAATGGAACGGAACGCCTGTCAAAGAAGAGGCGTATTTTCTTACTGCAAAAATGTTTTAAGTTTTCAAAGGCAACATTCGATATTGTTTTTATAAATATACGATACACAAATAATCGTAAATAACGATATTTAGGTAATAATAGTACAATGTTTTAATATTTACAATTGTTTCTGTCTTATAGAACATGCATTTGAAAAAAAACTTTCATTGAAGTGGGTTCAATAATAATAACAAAATCTATTCTAGTCGAATAAAAGCTAGAAAAACACCTCTTCATAATGTCAATGTCAATGATGTCAGTGTCACAGAATTAATAATACAAAAGTTTCCTTACTTGTTGCTTTTCTTATTTTTTCGCAACTGTATTAAAAAACGTCATTCGATACACGTGCGGATATGTCATTCTTCACTCGTCCCGAGTCTTGCCCAAGATATCTCGGTACTCGTAAGGTGATGACATACTTTTCGCACTAGCATCGAAATGTACTATTCCATTATGTCAATATCCAAAGAGGAAAATAGGGACTACGTTTGTATGGGGAAGCGGCCGTCTCCTTTCCTCTTAACTTCGCCCATAAAGCGGGAGAAATGTTAGTCTGAAACATTTGGGCGCCATCTTAAATACATGTCATTCACGGCCGTACAATTTCGCGCGCTTTCTGGTTTTAACTGGCTCCTTTGGCAGTCAGTCAGCGTCGTTATACATTTGAGAGTTCCGTTTGCATCGCTTTTTTACATTATGCTATACACTGTCTGCCGACTAAACCTCTACTCTACATAAACAGACAATAATATTTTTCACCATATATAAGACCAAGCTCGATAGTCTCGATACATTATCGACCGAAATCATTAGAGCCATTTTCATGAAGCCATTGTATTACGCTTATACGCTGTTATATATACGCTTTCTAACATTGCCTCCTTTCCTAAAAAATACTCTAAGCTTAAAAGGAGTTGCATACTCCATTGGCCCACACAATGAAAAAGGCTGACTCGTGCCAAAAATAGGGTGTAGTTTGGCACAGATCCATATGACCAAGTGTTGAAATACACATTACAGATCTAATTATCAAAATGTTAATAGTCTAGGATGGTTAGAAACTCGTAAACTAGTTAAAATTTTATAGGGGTAGACCCGTAGAGTAGTAAATTTTCACATCACTGCGAGTAATAACTTATTCGAAAGATGCTAAAAAGATAATGCAGTTAGGTATTTTATTTTGCTGATCAAACGGTGCTTTGGATTCTTACTAAACACAAGGTTCTTTTTAGGTACATAAGTAGCAAAACTTTTATATCAACTTAGGTTTTTATGGAGTCAGATTTAATTGAAATTTTTATAAATAGACAACGTAGGTAAATTTGCTGCCTACGTTAACCATTCGTACAAACGAGTCCCGCAAGGCGCATTCGTTGAATTTCACGCTACATAAATAGCTTCCATTTGAAATATGTAGTCAAATGCAAGAAGCACACCGTTTGGAAAATAACTTTAAAATCCATTTAATCACTTCTTTATCTTACTTTTTCGTAATTGATTCTCGGTGTTCCCTTGGCTCCCTATTTATAATTATAATGTTGAGTGATGTGTATGATTTATGAAACGGCAACGGATAAAAATAAAGGTCTTTTAAGATTTATTTTTGCTCGCAAAATGTTGAAGAATGTCGAAAAGGTTATAAAGTAGGTGCTTCAGTCGTCGCTGACATATTGTGCAGAATTTTCCGGCTCATTGTTGCAAATCAAAGGCACACTTTCTTACATTTTGGCGAAATAGTGAAACAATAAACTTACTTAGACGTAAGCAGGCTTATAGTAAGAATTTGTACCTACGGTTTTCAAAGCAATACAATCTCACTTAGATTATTTACTTCTATTTACAAAAAGCTTCTGTTTATAAAAGTTGCGCTTAATTATCTAAGTTTATAAATCAATATATTCAGTATCAAATCAGAAAATGCATGTTTGACATGTAAATATGAAATATGTCCATTGCGTACGTACATAATATGTAAATACATAGTCATGATGACTGTTTTACTTAAAGAGATAAGTACATAAGTTATAGGTTGATAAGTAGGTATATACTGTTCGAAAATATGTCACTTGTTTAAATTCGCATATAAACTATGCCACCTTGAAACTTGAGCAGTCACCGCTGAAAGTTTATAAATTGACAAACTTTAGAAGATCTTATGAGAAATACATATTTCAAATTCCACATAGATACTCGTACTTTGTCGGTTTTGGCTTCACTCAACATGCATTGAACTGCCAAAGTTATACCTAAGACGATGAATCGTTCAATCACATTACTTTTGCTACACCTTAGACCTTAGGTATTAATCTAGGTAGTGAGCGAAATCTACCAAGAGTTCCTAAGTAATCTTTATAATGAAGTATCTCATATTATATTTTGTTTGTCTTCAGATTCTACTGGGATCTGTGTATGCTGCTGCTCCTGGTGGCCAACCTGATCATCCTGCCCGTCGCCATCTCCTTTTTCAACGACGACCTCAGCACGCGCTGGATAGCCTTCAACTGTCTCTCGGACACAATTTTCCTTATAGATATCGTTGTTAATTTTAGGACAGGTAAATAATGATTTTCATACAATCATGCTGTTATAGTCTTCATCTTCTCAAGACAGTAATCTGTTAAACAGAAGCCATTGTCTCTTTTGTGGGAGCGGTCTGCTGTTGTGTGCCATTGTGTGTGAGCGCCGCATGCGCCGTGGCACGCGCCAAGACACAATGGCACACAAAGGCCGACAGCTCGCACAAAAGAGACAATGGCTTTTGTTTAACAGATTACCGTCTTAGACGAAAAAGTCATTTGAGAAGATGAAGACTATACTTATTACGAAGGTTTTGCTGTAGCTCGATATAATTTGACACTGCTTTTTTAGCTAAAACAAGAACAGTGAAATAAATCATAGATTAAATCAAACTGCAATTTAAAGAGCTATCATAGAGGACGAACTTTTGAGACAAATATCTTCTTCTTGAAACTATTCAAGTTATGATAAGCACCTTCCAAAGATTGCTTTTTGTTCTATTTCAGGAATAATGCAGCAAGATAATGCAGAACAAGTGATATTAGATCCCAAGTTAATAGCGAAGCACTATTTGAGGACATGGTTCTTCCTTGACCTCATCTCTAGTATACCACTAGATTATATATTCTTGATCTTCAATCAGGTAAACGTACGTTGCAATTTGGCCGTGTTGTTCTTATTACTGTAGTTTTAAACTGTCTTTTATGTTGTTTTGATATTCTGTTTCAGCATTTGTTCCATTAGAATTTTTATTTTTGTTGTTTCGGTATCTGTTTCTCATTGTGACCTTGCCCAACTGCCACGAGAGCTTCCAAGGCGACACCGTGTTTCGATTTATAATATCTCGTTTTAAGGTTTAACAGAACAATAAAGGTTTGATTGAATCACTATAGGTTCAGTACAAATCTATTTCTTCAACTTCATATTTTCAATATTGTCCACACTTTTATATTGTTGCACGCATCATTGGTAACCCATATGATTTCCTGTCTGAAGCATTTCTACTTTTCGTCCTATTAGGTGTTCTGGTTTATCTTGATATTACTTGGATCGTATGGGATACTCAATCCTTATCTATTGGTTATGGAATCCTTCTTTAAAAATCAGCAATTTCGGACAGTGCACTGGCTCGTTATATATAACATTTCCTAACTTCGCACTTTTTAAAATTATATTGTACTTATACTATAATTTTTCTTTTGACAATATTTCTGCCTACTTCAAATACAATTATTAATGGTACAATGCACGCCATTTTCTCTTTTCCTATTACTACTAGGTATGATATTTATTGTTTTATACTTACATGCCTTTTTTATACACAGCATGTTATAAGTGTTTTGGACTAGTATTCCTATAAGTATATCATGTTACTGTTAAATTGTAGTTTTCGTGTTTTGTTCGAGTAAATAAATATGGCTGAATTATTTTTATTTCAAAACAACACGACCGAATTGCAAAAAATAAACTTTTCTCAATTCTTCTGTTTAATAAAATAGTTTTGAACAAGACTGAGAAACTCATTAGTAAATGAGTTCTATTGATCGTATTTTGACCCTAAAACCTTGCTTAAAATATTCTCTTTTTATAAATACTGTTTGTTCACAATAGGACACTTTGAAAGTGTGTCAAAGTCACCTTTCTGATTAAACAAATTTATTCTTGGACCATCGCACAAACTATGTATGTTAACTAACAAATTCGTGTAAATGAGCAGAATGACGCCCTCCACTAATACCCATCAGAGGTCCCCTGCAACTTTTAATGTAAATTAACAAACCATAAATGTAACATGACATGTTCGTTGTTATGCTTCAGCACTTTTTTTTGGCTGATACTTACTTACTCTTTCGATATCAGCAAGTCTGCATGTCTTGTACACTTCAAACTGTATAAAGAACGTTGCCACCTAGTGGTTTCCTGGGTGCCCCTAAGATAGTTCTGTTTACCTTTCGGGCACCCTGCAATCATACTGGCATTTGAATTATTTTGGTTGTGTTGACAGGACTTTAGTGAAAGCTTTCAAATTCTTCACGCGGGTCGTGCACTAAGGATACTCCGGTTAGCCAAGCTGCTGTCCCTGGTGCGGCTGCTGCGGCTGTCCAGGCTGGTTCGCTATGTCTCGCAATGGGAGGAAGTATATGTAAGCCATCATCTCTACTGATCCACACGTACTCGTATGGGTCGCCTACTTTCTACTACTTACCTACTAACACTGCTCTAACACATTACGCTCACATATATTAACACGACATAACTAAACAGCCTAATGCAAGCCTAATTCAGGATTAAAAATGTTTATTATAAAAATGTATAATAATTAACGATTTGGTTTAAATGCACAGATATAATATAATGTGTTAATGAGTAACATTTTAAAATGTTCTAGCCAGTAGTGGTCCCAAGTAAATGGAGTGCTGTAATCCTGTATTATACCATCAATCCCGCCCCCCACTGTATGTACGCTCCACGTCCCGCTCTGCACTTCTCTTCTGCTTCTCTGCAAGCTTCTTTCTGCCTGAGCACGCTCTCACTCGTGACGTCTATTCTCTCACTTCTTCGCGCCCGAGCCCCGGCCCCGTCGCGCCACGCGCCCCGCCCGCGCCCCGAGCATCCGTCGACGATCCCCGTTCATCGCTCGCCAACATGACAATATTATTTGCGAAACTTCATACATTTTTGTTGCCGCTTTTCCGGAGCCTCTAGAAGATGCGCTGACGCCGAATACGCGATCACTAGATGTAGCTCCCATAAAGCTAATAAATCAAACTACAGCTTTATAAATAAAATCACAAAAACGATATCACTAACTGTACGAACAATTGCACATTCGAAAACACTTGGCAAAATTAAACAAAAATGAAAACTAAAACATAAATAATTATTACCTATAGAACTTGCTTGCATAGTGTTAAACTACATACTTAGAACAGACAAAATCAATATATCGATAGAACAAACCTAATTTAATGAATTCATAAGTACATGAATTGGGCTGCAACAATAAAGACCCTAAAGACCAGTCCAAAATACATTGCGACGTCACAAGCTTGAGGATACGGGTATTGGTTTCCAAGCGGAGATTCAGAGAGAAGTGGAGTAGGCACGGGGAGGGTGGAGGCAGACTGGCGTCCTCGCAGTGACGGTGTTGTGTACAGATGAGCCCCGCTCCGCAGCCGCGCGGCGCGCCGAGCGACGCCGAGAGCACCGGCTCGCGCGACCTCGTCACGCAGGTGCTGCTATGCCTTCCGCATGCCGTGGCCCTCCCGTCCCCTAGCTAGCATAGGGGCCTAGCCCGCGTCCTGTTCGTCTCGGTGTTAGTGCATCCTGTGTGTGCCCCGCGTCCGCTGCTACCCGCACGCGACTTGTAACCCGCCCCGCTCCGCCCGCAATTCCGCGTCTACCTTGTCCGCCGAACCTATCCGCGCTCACGCCGGGCGCGCCTGGCTCTCTTCCTACTATCTTGTGTTTCTCGCTTGTTTTCTAGATCTTGCAGAATCTTCAAAAAAAGCGCACGGAACGAAGGGGACGTCTCAGCTCCGACGTTACCAAAAAGAAGGGTGGCACCAAAAGCAATCTGATCTTCAAGGTAACCAGGGTCGGCACGAGCCGGCGCGCATGTGCTCGTTCGCCCGCTTAGCATGCTGCCGGCGCCGCCCGGCGCCCTAGTCCGCTGCGTTCGCTTCGCTTCCTCTCTTACGTTTCTGTTTCCGACCCTGTCCCGCCGGCGGCCGCGCGGGCGGACGCGCGAGGCGGCGAGGCAGCAGGGGTCTCGCGACCGTGCGGCGGCAACGGCCGCGCGACCTCCTGACTGCCTCCTCACGCATGCGAGCTCGACACAAATCGTCTCACGCGATCATACTTTATTTCTCACTACTACTTTACGAATCCATCGGTAGAGAATCATCGCGATGCTTGACCTCGGGCATCATTGTCGCGCGCAGTCCGCACGGCTTCCTTTAGAGGCGAAGCTGGCTTGAGGAACAACGTTGATCTTTATGTCTCTTTGCAGTTCCTCAACATGGCATCGGTGTTCATGCGGATATTCAACTTAATCTGCATGATGTTGTTGATCGGCCACTGGTCCGGATGCCTTCAATTCCTGGTTCCTATGTTGCAAGGGTTTCCGGCGAACTCTTGGGTTGCAATAAACGAGTTGCAGGTAACAAACACTAAGCTTCTATTTTTACTTTCGATAAACATTCTGAAAAGATTTCAGTAATCATCGCTTGTTCATGTCTGTCATGCAGGATTCATTCTGGCTGGAACAGTACTCGTGGGCACTGTTTAAAGCCATGTCACACATGCTCTGCATCGGGTACGGACGGTTCCCGCCGCAGTCACTTACCGACATGTGGCTCACGATGCTGTCCATGATCTCGGGCGCCACCTGCTACGCTCTCTTCCTCGGCCACGCCACCAATCTCATCCAGTCCCTCGACTCTTCCCGCAGACAATACAGAGAAAAGGTATTTCTTAAAACTGATACTACTAACTACTACTCTTTACTCTCTTTCTTCCTTACAGATTTGGAGACCCAAAGTCCCTGCGCTATGGAAACTTGAAACCGTTATGAACACCTACACTACAGCTAATGCTGTGTTGAACTTAAAACAAGTTTAGTTTCATTTAAAATCACATTTTTTTTATTTATACCCATTATGTTATTAATACTTTGTAGTTATATCAGAAAACCATTCATATTTAAAATAATATCATCCTGCAAATCCTTTCAACATTACCATTGCCAGTTACTAAACCCTCCATTACCTGTTTCAGAGATTAGACGTGAGTACCGAGTAGATGTTCGTGTGTCAATGTCGTTATACAGACTATTCTCGATTATTATATAGTTAGTCTAACTCAGGTCACACTCGCATTTATTCACCACATACCTACCTATGTACCGCTGTAACTGGTGTTATAAATAATCAATTCATCGTATCATAAATATATCATTAACGGGTGTTCAAAACAGTTTTCTTTCCAAGGGTCTTTCTAACAATTTCATTTTCATTTCTATCTATATTGGTGCTACTATACTAATCCCTGACTTACTGCGAACCTCGTAAAGAACAATCTCAAAACTAACGTGACGTACCTGATATTTGTAACACACGATAAATATAATGAAGAAGCATTCCGCAAAAGAACGCTGAGATTCGTAGTAAGGGCATAGAAATAGCATGACAAAAAAATGCACCGTATATATCGTGTGAAGCCTGTGAGTGTATCTTTGGATTTAACGCACTGTGCTTCTCCAAATCATCTGCAAGGGATGACGAATACGATGGTTCGTGAGACGTCATATATTCGGTATGGGTACCACATAGTCTTAGTACCATGTCTAATACTTTCCTTTTAATTTTCAGGTGAAACAAGTAGAAGAATACATGGCTTACCGAAAATTGCCGCGTGAGATGAGACAGCGCATCACGGAATACTTCGAGCACCGGTACCAGGGCAAGTTCTTCGACGAGGAGCTGATTCTCGGCGAGCTGAGCGAGAAGCTTCGAGAAGACGTGATCAACTACAACTGCAGATCATTGGTAGCCTCTGTGCCGTTCTTCGCAAATGCAGACTCCAACTTCGTGTCCGACGTCGTCACTAAGCTACGTTACGAAGTCTTCCAACCTGGTAAGGACGATTGTTATTAAGTCAAAGCTTTAGCGTCTCCCACACGCTTACATGAAACGTTGCCGTAGTTCGGACCTACCTTACCCATTTTGAAATCAAAGTCTCAAATCCTTTGGAACCACTCACGAAGAACACAGATCTCTTATGAAGACACACAACACTCCTAAGTATTATTTTATATGAAACGATATTACCGTCAGTTCACTTGTCACAAAATAAAGTCACATTTACATTGTGTAATAAAATGAGCCACAGCAGGGCTCAATAGCCAAAAACGCTTCCAAGGTATAAAGTACCCAGGCCTAGGTAATTTAAAGATAGCATCTTAGCAAAAAAAATTTTTTTACTAATACCCTTACCCACAACATAATAATCATTATATATCTAAACAAAATAAATAAATAAATAAATAAATAAAACAAAATTATTATCATATAAAGCTTTAAAATCTAAATGATCTTGAATAAAATTCGCGCCCGTCATACGAGTATGTCAATTTGACACTAAACAGCAGTATACTCCGTAGAGTAACTTATATTACTGAGAGTAGGCTCGTATTTATTTAACTAACCTCTTTGTTTTTATCTATTACAGGCGATATCATCATAAAAGAAGGAACAATTGGAAACAAGATGTACTTCATACAAGAAGGAATCGTAGATATAGTAATGGCGAACGGCGAAGTAGCAACAAGCCTCTCCGACGGGTCATACTTCGGGGAGATCTGTTTGCTGACCAACGCGCGGCGGGTGGCGTCCGTCCGCGCGGAGACATACTGCAACCTCTTCTCGCTGTCCGTGGACCACTTCAACGCCGTGCTCGACCAGTACCCGCTCATGCGACGCACTATGGAGAGTGTAGCCGCCGAACGACTCAACAAGATCGGCAAGAACCCCAACCTCGTGGCGCACCGAGAAGACGACACCACGTCGGAGGGGAACCAGATCAACGCGGTGGTGAACGCGCTGGCGGCCGAGGCCGAGCACGTCAGTCTGTCGGACGACAGCGTGGCGCGGCTGTCGGAGCGCTCGCTGGGGCTGGCGCTGCAGCCGCTGCAGGCGGCGTCGTGCCGCATGGCGGGCGTGGCGCTGCCCGGCCTGGGCGTGGCGGCGGCGTTGCCGCGGCCCAAGTCCGAGCACGACTTCAGCTCCGCGCAGCAGCCGCAGCTCACGTCCGCCTCCGCCGCCTTCCACAAGTCCGACGCCGGCATCGCGCCCTGACGCCGCACCGTCTGCTAGGGGCCCGCGGGCCGCTGAGCGCCGACCGATAGCAATACTAGGCTTAGTGCGAGCCGACACTCGCTAGTTGTAGCGTAGACACGAGTATTATAGCTGCGACTTCGCCGGGCGCGCCCGCGAGGTGCCGCCCGCTGAATCTCATTTTGTGATCTTATACTTAATTCTCCTGTGTTATAATTTAGGTTAAATTTTATATCATTGACGCTGTGAGGAATCGGCAAATACGCGACGTATTCCGATTGTATAGATATACCTGTTATATATTGAAGAATGATACTATTGAATCTTTATAGAGATACCTTGCCATTAAAAGAGAAAATAATTATATAGACTAGACTGAAATGTAAAGATATCACTATTTTATGCTTTGTTGACGTATGAAATAGACCTCTATTGTTGACGGATGCCGAATATACGGTGGAAAGCGAACGTTCCAAGTGTATAAAACGTTCTTGTTGTTCACGATTCGGAGATGATTGTAGTATTTGAAGTTGTTTATAAATATAAATAGCTCATGAAGCGACCGGAAAGCCGCGGCAGTTTTACGCGGTTTCGGAAGCCTCGGAGCCCCACGCGCGATTCCAATAGCACACACTTTGCTTTCTTCATTTTAATTATAAGTAGTCATATCTACCGATAATCGATATAATTAGCGCAAGACAATTAATTCTCTCGGTTTCCTAATTAGAGGTGAATCAGTAGCGCTTCGGATAATTTCGAAATCCTTTCTTTATGTAAATATTGTATTATCGAGGATTCGCCTTTAGCGCGGTTTGTTTTTGAGGGAGGACCGGAGGGGTGGGACGGGAGCGCGAGCGGCGGCCCAGTCAATTATTCGGTGCGATCGCGACGCGGCACTTCGGGCCTGAACTTGAGTGCTTAGCCAGGAGGACAATAAAGACACCTTTTTTAGTAATCGACAGCATTCGGCAACCTTCTATTTGTGCGTCACGCGGTATGATCGCCGCTTGCGTAATACCACCATAAGAATTAATTGACCGTTTCAACAACCATAAGCCTTTCTGACTAAAAACAGTAGTGATCTTGGAAGTCACTTTACAGTTCCGCAGTGGATATCGCCACTTTTTGTTATCATTTTTCAATAATACGCATTGTTATTGTAGCATTGACACACTGATCGAGCACAAGGAAATATTTTGTGATCAACCGCGGTCGTGGTTTTTATATAAATTCATTAGTACATAGATGCAATAACTATTTATTGTAGCGTATCGCACTATTTATTGAAATCATGGCAAAGAAAAACTTCGAAGACATTACTATTCACTAACAGCGGCTAACCGAACTACTCGTATATGGATTATAATATAATCTAAGAACTTTAAGAAGCTGTATTAGCAACAGATATTGCTACTGCCTCAAGAACATCGGCAAAATTTCTAAATATCCATTTACAGTAGAATAATGCAATTTTAGGGCAACTTTCATCGTGAGTACTTTTTATGCCCCCGAGCATTACGTCCAGAAAAAAACCTAGTGGAAATCTCCAAGTACCTACCTCAATTGCAAGTTCTTTCAAGAGCAGGCCCGTAGTCGCTCTCAAGCTCGACGCACCGCGGCCGTCGCCGTCGCAATGCCTTCGCACTTCACAACTTGTTTTTACTTATAGGGTAAATAATTTATTATCGATAGAGATCATTTCGTAGAAGTAAGTAGGCCGGAGCGATAAAAAATTGATTGAACTACGTTTTGTGATATTCGTAGAGCAGCGAAGGCTGCTGCGCCTCCCAGCCGCCGGCTCCGTGGACCCATCGGCACCAGTTGCGTAGTTTAAATAGGTAGACTTAATCTGTAACAGTACAAGCAAAGATAAATAAATATTAAAGACTTAGGAGTCGGGTGCCACATCAATCACTAAGTAACTAGATATTGTAGATGGTGCCACTTGCAAAACGTTCAGGCATAAAAGTTAAAACTCATCTACCGTAATTTCTCAGTGAATAGATGGCGTTGCGCAAAGTGGGTCCATCTGCCATCTTTAGCATCCGATTTTATATTGAGATTATCAGTCTTTTTTATTTATTTTGCCTCTGATAATAGGTAATTTGATATTTACACCAAAAGGGCTTTGAAGTGGGCGCTTACGCCCTTGTCATGTTTGCACCAATAAGATACAACGCTATTCTGGCATAAGCTTTTGCTTTCTTCGCGCGTGATCATATTTGGCGACTTTAGCAACACGACAGTTCATAGCGGTAGTAACGGGACTGGATAGTGTTTAATCGCCCAATGAAAACACGCAAAGTCCCTTTTATTGTAAATTGTAAGTACGTGGAACTCGAGGAATTGCTTAGAGCTCGGACGCTGTTTTTTTGCTGACAACGATCACTAGCGTTATTATATTTATTTACGTAGTGGTTTTATTAACGCTTCCTAGACGCAACTTTATGTGGCCACTTCTGTTAATGATATCTTTAAGAGTCCTAATACATATGCAACATATCGTAGGAGCGGGTAGATCGAGCCGAACGCTGGAAGGCGCGCTTCGGAAAGTAACGACGTTGACTATTCTTATAGTGTCATGACAATTTGTAAAGACGGTTTTGCAAATGTTGACTTTTTAGCCAAAATATAGATAATGAATGACGAACCAATACGCAGTAGCTTACTTGTAGAACGCAGCCTAGGTCTCATTTTGGCGACGAACACCAATAGATACCTACTTTGTACTCGTAAGATATTTATACAATTGGTCTTAGCAGAGTGAATATCTGTCAATTTAACTAAAAGAGTATAAATATTGCGTTTTAATTCCCAGAGCATTTAACTGTTGTTTCAACTGGCATTATTACTGCTTTTGTAAATGATTATAAATTTTATAGAAGAGATCTATTTTTATTGTGAAGTTGAGCTACCTTACTGTAGAAAAAAAAGAGGAGTTATACATAATTATTTTAAATCCAAACTGTTATTTTAATACCCACATATTATTCTACGTACGTATATTTACTGATTTCTGGTACCTAACTATTTTCACCAAAAGTGCTCATCGCTGTCAAGAAAATTAGAGAAAAAATGCATTAAAGAATGAAGAAAACTGTGTACGTTTTTCATTAAACTAACCTTTTTCAGCTAAATCAAACAAGTCTCAAGTGAACATTATTTATTTTTATAGGGACCAACTCAAAAAAATCTTAGTACCTAGAATTGGCGATAGATGGCGTCACAATAGCTTACATTGTAGTATCACCACATAATAAATAATAGAGTAAGATGCAATGAATAGGGGGCTTCTGTGCTGCCGTCTACAATTCATGTACAGTCGCCATCAGATATATCGGAGCGGCCGAGGTGTTCATAATATTTGAACACGCACTCTAACGCCCTGACAATAGAGGCGTGTTCAGATATTGTGAGCGCCTGAGCCGCTTTAAGCTGAATTATAATGTTGTTACCTAGCAACGGTTGTTTACATGCAATATGTCAGACAAAAATAAATGTTGTAAACAGAAACAAGCTTACTTTTTCTCTAAATATTAATTTTAAAGTGTAACCGAGTACAATGGACCACGCAAGCATTAAACAGGAGAATAGGGAAATTAGCCTCCCAATATTACAACCATACAACACTTGGAGGTTTAAAATTTTAATAGTGCTCAAGTGCCGGGAAGTTTTGATATTCTCGAAGTTAAAAAGGAAATACCATAATTGGCGCTCACGACGCGCAGGCAGCTAGCGATGAAAAAGACCGATGACATTCTGCAAAAAAATCATGCGAATTGATTCCGCTAAAGACACGTGGAAGGAACTAGAGCGCATCTATGGAGGTACCTGCTTAAACAAGAGATAATATCTATGCCTGAAATTCTTCAGTTACAAGATGGATCCGAATTATGACATCGTTACTCATGTGATAAATTTAAACAATATCTGGAGAAAACTGTGTACGGAGCTACAGAGCGTGGCGTGGCGTAGGTATTACCCCAAATTCTCATCTCATCTGCAAAGAAAATGTGGATATGTGTAGAGTCAGAAGCTGCAAGTTAAACCTACTATTATTATTATTATTTATTATTCTACCTGTTATTCAACCTACTTGATACTAACTTGGTACTTACACCTGCTTTTATTAGGTACTATCTTTGTATGCCAAATTGAAAGCAATAAAAATATTTACTTTAAGTTTTTGTTAAATTAATTCCACTCTTTAAACCATTTCTGCATAATGTTAGGTCTACTTGGGTGGTTTACAAGTACATTTTTTGTTTGATACCTTGTAATAAAAAATCTTTTATAAGTTACAAGAAATCAAACAAAAAATTGACTTGTGAACCGCCCAAGTAGACCTAATATTATGTAGGATGAAAGTACACGTACGTATGTATATGTAGATGTGCACGCACACATACATAGTTAGTTTCGGGAGCAAGTCAGAGATGGTGCTTTCAAATGAGTTTCCATAAAATGCTTCACGTGGGCTCTCTTTACCTATTATTATGGATGGTATAGAAAGGATGCCAATCTCTTATGGCAGAATTGTTGCAAAAGTGACCGCTTTCAGCTTTAAATAATAGTTCCTAATTTCTCCGGTGGCGCTAGTTAGGCTCTGGGACATGAGTATAACATGACACAACAAATAACCCGACCAAATTACGTAGGTTGTTTTTGGTAGTATTTCGGTGTATGGTGGCGCCGCCTAATACAAAAATACAAAATACAAAAATACAAAAATCTATTTGTTTTAAACACAAATAGTTCCTAATAATTACTGTTTTTTGATGGACACTTTTCATACAAAGAGATTTGGCTCCTTTATATAGTCTCCATGCCTATTATACTTACTTTACTCCATGGAGACTGTATAAAGGAGCCAAATCTCTATGTATGAAAAGTGTCCATCAAAAAAACAGTAATTAGGCGGCGCCACCATACACCGAAATACTACCAAAAACAACCTACGTAATTTGGTCGGGTCATTTGTTGCCTTATATGGTTCATGTTATACTCATGTCCCAGAGCCTAACTAGCGCCACCGGAGAGATTAGGAACTATTATTTAAAGCTTAACGCGGTCACTTTTACAACAATTCTGCCATAAGAGATTGCGATCCTTTCTATACCATCCATACTTTACTCTTTGGTCACCCTAATGAGTTTGACAATTGGGGATACCAATTAATATTCAAAGTTACTACAATGTCTACCATACTAAAATTATTATTTTTTTGTTGTGCACATGCTTGGTTTAATCAGTTAATAATGTTAATATCATAATTACTTAAAAGATATAAGAACCGTAATCTGAATATAGCACTCAATTATTATAAGAAGGTAATTAATTTCAGTAGTATATTGATATAAATACTACCACAATGGTATCTTTTTAACATTGGCAACGTGTGCGAGTGAGACACGGGGCTCTGGTTTGCTATCTCATGTGGACCGTTTTTTCTAGTCTGGTACGAACACCTTTCTGGCTCGGTGATAAGGTTTAATTTAGTATGGCAAAAAAAGTGACAACTCGCTCCAGTTTAGGGTATAACTTCATGCTCTCTACTCTCTGGTTTGTTTGTAGCTTGTAGCGCCATCTAGAGAGGAGTAGCAAAAGTACTATTAGCGAACTATTTTTTATTCAGCCACTATTGTACAGTGTTGCTATGTTTGATATAAATTTTTTTACTGATCATATGGATTTAATTATGATTATACTACAAAATAGAACCTTATTTAAATAAAATACAAAATTATCACAATACTCAAAAAAATGCATAAAACACATACCACTATTGCATGTTCGAACGCGAAACGTCAATGCGATTCGCTGTCACATGACACTTCTTTCATTTAATCAAATCATAATCAAATGCATACTGGCTGTCAGCCGAGTCGAGTCGAATCTAGATTCTATATGGATTCTATTTTATAGCTGCTTTCAATCAAGCATGCGCACGAAATTTTACACGAAAAAGTTTTTTAATACATACAGTGTAAATTTGACATTATACAAAATAAGTTAAATGCAATGCATTAAGCTAAAACCACGGTATATTAGACACAAAAAGGTTATAACACAATAACACCAGTGCATACAAAGATTCGCAATGTCTACACGAAGAGCTAGAATAAAAGCCGTAGCTTCACTACCGGTGAGGCGAAAAAATGCGGATAACCAAGTTAAAGATGAAAAGCCTGTTAAAAGTCCAAAAACACCACGACCACAGGCTTCACAAGATGAAGCTGCTAAAATAAAAACTCCCGTGAATAAAATTGCTTCGCCTGTGCAACCGCCGCAAGAACAATCTAAAACAGATACTCCAAAACCTGCAGACACCATTCTATCACCGCCTCCTAAAAACTTACCAACGCCAGATGTTATAAGAACTCCAAAATGCAGTGAAAAAGTGCCTGTTATCACCTCAATATCACGACAGAGTTCAAACACGTTTGCCTCACCGTTGCGATGGAGCAGCCCCGCTAGAAAAGCTGTGCCATCACCAGTCAGGAACTCTCCGCAACCCAGAATATCTTCAATAATTACTGAGGTCATATTTGAGAGACTTGACTCCCCAAACAGTGTTCAAAGCAATCCCCATGCTACGGAAAAACAAGAGAATGTTGCTGTGCCCTTACAGGGTCTGTATTCTTGTAACTTGTAATACTATGAGCAATAAATATGTTTAAGTTTGAGTTTATTAAATAAATTAGCTTCTCTATGTAGCCGTTTTTAGGGTTCCGTACCTTTGGGTACAAACGGGACCCTATTACTAAGACTCCGCTGTCTGTTTGTCTGTCTGTCACCAGGCTGTATCTCATGAACCGTGATAGCTAGACAGTTAAAATTTTCACAAATGATGTATTTCTGTTGGCACTATAACAACAAATACTAAAAAGTATGGAACCCTCGGTGGGCGAGTCAGACTCGCACTTGGCCGGTTTTTTATAATACACAACCCTTTATAGGGCAAAATCAGATTATTGGTTTTTTTTTTGGAGAATTTTGTGGACCGTGAAGTGGCATTAAAGCTTGAAGTGGGGATTTTTTAAATGCGGTTAATGCTAAATACACTCTCACTAAATACTCCTTTAGGCATGATGGGCATAATCTCAATGGGTGGGTATCAACCAAGATGCCTTAGGATTAAACCTGAGGGGTGACAATGAGGCCCTATGCTACCATAGGGTACAATCGACATCTAAAAATGTTGAATCCATCCCTGCTCTTAGTGTGCCACAGGGTCAAATGATCCTCTATAAATATCCAACCTCATGTCTGTGTATGGTAAGGAGGAGGAAGGAAGTTTTGCATTTTTTTGAGAACCACTTTTTTTTGCTCATTACTCAACAGCCAAAGTTCAAAACCCACGATTGATCACCACACAGTACACTCATGTGAATGATGAGGTAGTGTTAATTATAAGTTTTTAAACTAAATATTGCACCATAAAGATTAAGGAATATAAATTTGCTTGTAGATTTATATATAACTAATTTTCGGTAAAACATATATGTACATGTTTCCAGATTACAACCCACCTAGCATTCCAGAGAGCATCACAGATGAAACAGGCATGGATGGTATCATTCCTCTGCAACCAACCCGCAGTGCACCCAAACCTCTAGATTTGCTGAAGAATGAGATCATATCAGAGAATGCTCAAGTACTGTTTGATCCTATAGTTCCTTTGCCATCTCCAAGCAAAGTGCGTCCTAAGCTCAGACCTGCGCCCAGACTTGCACCACATAGGAGGAATAGTATACAAGTACGTAAAAGTTAAATTCATGTTATTAAAGTTTCAATTCTTAATCTTAAAATCAGGGTTACAGCCTGCAGTGCCTTCTAATAACTGCCAGGTTAGATATTGTTCTGATAGTATTTAAGTACTACTTTAAATACTATATCTAGCGTGGAGTCATGTGGAGTGTTTAAAATTAACAATGACCTCCAACTCCTCAGTAACTGAGTCTTGTACATCAGGGTTTGAGCTATCCCAAAGCAGAATGGGATTTCTCACACTATTATGAATATATACAGATGTCCTTATTTTAGACACTAGGCTATTTATTAATGATTGTTTTACTTAAACCAGGGTAGTGCGAGTGAGTCCGAGGACGAGAGTCGACGAGCGCTGCTCAACAGCGGCGCGCCGACGTCGGTCCCGACACGGCAACGACACGACTCCCACACTTCGCATAGTACCCTGCATTCCTTACCTAATAGGTAAGTCATCCTGATATCAATATTCTCTTTTGATTTTTCTGCTTAGACTCTTCTTCTTTTTTTGCTTCTTGTCTTTGGTATGATACTGTTTCAGCCAAACCTTTTAAGACACAAATCTTCTGGTAGGTATGCTTTTATTATTACATCTCAGGGAATTAATTACATATATTATTACGTATTTGAGCCTGGCTAATAGGTATCAAATTTGTTAATAGTGCAATAATGCTGAACGCTGAAAGAGGTACACGTTTATTTGCTGTTATCTAACAATATTAGTGTGTTTTCTATCTACAAGTGGTTATCTGGAAATACTAATATCAGTAACAATCGCTGACACTAACACTTTTTAATGTATCGCACTATCCCTTTCGTCTATTTAGGGTTGTCAAAATGCATTATCTTTTCTGTGGTCGTGCACGCAAAGGGACGCCAAGTTGTGCCCAACCTAATAATTGCTCTATGCAATGCTAAGACGAACGGAGCCGAGAATGTCCGAAAGGAGGAGTGTCGCCCCGCCCCACTGACAGTGACACTAATGACATGATCTGTCACTGGCATAAGATAATATGTTTTAATTTTAACCTTTTCGACGCCGTGTTGAAAACAAAAACTGTCACTCGGACGCCACGTCACCGAAGTGTCAAAACTGAAATTGAACTTTATGCACATGCAAGTAGGTCTATGTTGTTCTGTGGTCTGTGACCGATTAATCGGTCTTTAGCGTTGGACCTGCGGTGCGATGCCGATATATCCGTCATTGGCGTCCAAAAGGTTAAATCGCTACCTTAGTTACTAAACATTATACTAAGCGATAGTTTATTCTGGAGGAATATCCTTTACCCACTAGAATTATGATTATTTGAAAAGTGATTTTAATCGATTATTCTGAAACTCCATACAATGCCGTTACATCACATAACAAGCACTGTAGCTAAACATAAAGGTGATTTAAAGCTGTATGTATTGTTTCAGGGAGGTCAGCCGTATTCGGCACGACTCTGTGTGCTCAGGTGTGAGCCAGCTCACCGCGCCGCCACCTGCTTCGCCGCTTAAAGAACGCCATGTTACTAAGTAAGGACTAAAGAAGTTTGTACCATTGTCCACAGTGTGAAGTGATAAAGAGGGCTACCGTTTTTGTGCTCACCAGTTGGCGCAACTGTAGATGTAGATCCAGAAAAACCGATCTCAAAATTTTCCTATATTTATTTTTATAAAATCAATACGTTCTAATATACACAAAAGTATTTTAACGTCTAAATGTGCCATTTTTTCAATCTGTTTAATTTTGTATATATTTTAGTTGTCACTTTTTTTAAACCACTAACATTTATTGAGCTATATCTATTGTTTACCATGATTAATCAAAGATGGACAAAGATTTACCACAATTATTAATAAGGAGTGAAATAATCCCTCCCGATAAAAAAAAGCTTGAAACCCCAAAAACTTCTATGCATTTAACATTTTGAAAGACCTCCATCTACACTAGCGGCGAAATTAAACGCGGTAGCGCTCATTAGTAAACTTTACTGGAATGACTTAAGGTCCTCAGATGGTCAGTTAGGAATGTTACTGTCTGTACATTAATTAAGGCATTCATAAAATGATTAATAATTTTCTGTATCATGTAACATGATACAGGGTATTTTAGTTATAAAGCCGTAATTTGATAGGTGGTACGACATACTGAATAACTTTTACTATAGGGCCAACCCCAAAATCGCGAACAAACATCAGCTTACATTTCGACCGATCATTTTGTCAACGTTTTCCTGTAAACCTATAAACTATAATCTCATATATTCACCTCTCAAGCTATAGCTAGACATCTTATCTCTTGTATTCTTCTTCATTAATTTTTGACAATTTAAATTCTAGACCTAATTCACATTTGTCTTGACAGATGTCGCCGTCAAGAAATGTCGCGCCGCATCGCCGCAATGCGCAGACGACGGGACCCGGTCAAGCGAGACGCGCTCACCATGTACGACCTCATCTTCTACAACCCCACCACCAACCCCATCCTGTAAGTACGCAATAATACTACTAGACTAGACGTGCGAAGTTACGTGGCGTTGTTGCAACCATTGCCGTTTCACCTGGGGCGTATTTACCCTAGGGAAAAACGGGGTCTCAACTGTTACATAGGAAAGGGAACTGGAATCATATTTGAAACATTTTACTTTGTTATGTGCAAATAATTAATATTTACATATTTAAAATTAACACGGCTCTTATTCGTCCATATTAGGGTCGATATACTAATTTTTTTAATGCCAATATTTTTTACCAACAGTCTTGCCCCTTTTATTACTCTAAAGTATAGCTATCATTTAAACGAATGTTAAATATAACCATATTTAAATGCTCCTTAAACAAACAAAATCCTACAGCCCAGATCAAGACGAGCTGAAAGCCAAAGAGGCCAACCAGAAGGACGAAGAAGAGAGGAAAAAAGCGCCCGTAATAGAAGAAGATCCGGATGATCCAGACGACCCGCCGGGCGACGCCGCGCCAGTACCACAGATCAAACTGGGACCGAATGGGGAGATCATGTTAGATGAACAGAGTTTGGTGAGTACAGACATGTTTCAACAAGCGTCCGTCAAAGATCCGGACGACCCGCCGGCAGACGCCGCGCCAGTACCACGGATCAAACTGGGACCTAATGGGGAGATTATGTTGGATGAACAGAGCTTGGTGAGTACAGACATGGTTCAACAAGTGCCAGTCGAAGATCCGGATAATCCGGACGACCCGCTGGCAGATGCCGCGCCAGTACTAAAGATTAAACTGGGACCTAATGGGGCGATCATGTTGGATGAACAAAGCTTGGTGAGTACAGACATGTTTCAACAGGCGCCAGTCGAAGATCCAGACGACCCGCCGGCAGACGCCGCGCTAGTACTAAAAATCAAACTGGGACCTAATGGGGAGATCATGTTGGATGAACAAAGCTTGGTGAGTACAGACATGTTTCAACAAGCGCCAGTCGAAGATCCAGACGACCCGCCGGCAGACGCCGCGCTAGTACTAAAAATCAAACTGGGACCTAATGGGGAGATCATGTTGGATGAACAGAGCTTGGTGAGTACAGTAACCTCACCTGCAAATCCCGCAATAATATGTTACTCTTTGAAGGCCGCAAAAATATGTGACAAGCTCCTATGACTCTACAAATAAGATCGTGTTAGATATATTTGCGGCCTTTGTTGTATAACATATTATTGCAGGTGACTGTACAGACATGTTTCAACAAGCGCCTGCAGATAGTCCGGATGATCCGGACGATCCGCCGCCTAACGCCGCGCCAGTACCACAAATCAAACTGGGACCTAAAGGGGAGATCATGCTGGACAAACAGACTGGGGAGTTAATTGTATACACTCCTACTTCAAGTAAATAATGAAGTAAGTAGTTAATAAAACTCGCCCTACCTGGGCTTTGCGACGCATCCAGATTACAGATCTGTAAAATGCGCCGCTAGAGCTAAAGCGCCATTTGGGAGAGGATCGCTCACTGCTTGCTAGCGTTTTGTTGCGAATGTCATGAGCGAGCAGTTGGTTTTTAAATGGATTCACCAGATCTGGACGGACCCTTCTTTCATATGACCGACCGAAATACAAACTTCTTCCACTTGACCCCATCCAATGTCAGGCAGTTCGTATTGTGGGTGTCCCGATCTCACAGTCAGTTTGGAACCTCTCAGCATTCGGAGAGACGTTGGCTCTCTGTGCCTGTTCTACCGTCTGTACAATGGGAAATGTACTGAAGAACTTTTTGAATTGGTGCCACCGTCTCGTTTTTACCACCGCACGAAACCCAAGAAAAAGCGGGCATCTCGCTCGTTTTTGCTTCCTCTGATGTTGCTTATGGCCATGGGCGGGGATGACTGCTTCCCATCAGGCGACTCGTTTGCTTCCTATTACATTTAAAAAATGCCGGATCACGGATCCGCGTTAGTGGGTATTAAGCTCTAATTTAAACTAATTACGATTCAAAACCTACACACACAGATCTACTTTTCGTCGTACGAGAGGTTAAGAATGGCTCAGAGTATGGTCATCGGACACAACACCAGCTTTAAGGCAGTTATTCCAAAACTGTAAATTATTACACGTTTATTGCACACATCGCTTCACGTCGCATACTCAAAATTATTTTTCTTTCACAGGTTATAAAACAAACAGACAGCAATCGCAAGCTGTCATCGTCAGTGGTCCGAGAAGGCGCATGGGGCGGCGGCGGCGGGCGCTACTCGCGCTCGGCGCGCACCGCGGACTGGAGCGAGGCCGAGACCGTACGCTTCTACCGAGCGCTCGCTGCTGTCGGGACGGACTTCACGCTCATGGCGCCGCTGTTTCCTGACAGGAATAGGAGAGATCTTAAGATTAAAGTGAGTATAACACTGGCTGTGATAGACTCAAAGTCAGAAGCCATTAACAATCTGTTGACGTTAGTAACACATAGGGTAACGGCGGGCGCTACGCTCGTTCAGCACGCGCACTGGAGCGAGGCAGAGACCGTACTTTTCCGGCTTTTCCCGAGCTTTTGCTGCTGTTGGGACGGATTTCAGGCTCATGATGATACCGCTGTTTGCTGATCGGAATAGGAGGAATCGCGAGATTAAATGAGTTTGTCTGTCTCACACAGCTGACGTCTGTGATAGGCTCAAACGTCATTCTGCTGTCGATGTCAATGATCCGTGAAGGCGCGTGGCCCGCGTGAGGTGGACTGGAGCGAGGCCGAGACCGCACGCTTTTACCGTACCCTCAATACACCCTTACTTGCAGACAAATAGAAGATTTAATAAGTAAATTTAAAAAAATTATAATTGCGAACGTATAATATCCCCTCAAATCACCCTACAAACCTATAGAAGGTCCGAGATAGTTTTCACAACAATACATATATTTTACCGATTGTAAGGTGCTGCCTGTCTATTATTACATTGAGTGAGGCACGCAATTTATCCATTTTAAGTTTAAACCATTTCTTTCAGTTCAAAAAAGAAGAAAGACTGAACGGTGCGCAAGTAGACAAGGCATTGCGCTCGCAAACAGCCTGGGACGCCGTAGGCCTCGAAGACGTGTTCTCACGGGAGCGCGAGGCCGCCGCGCGCCGCGCCGAGGCCGAGAGAGAACAACTACAAGAGGCAAGAAGAGCGCAGCGGGAGCGAACAAGGGCCTTGCAACACATGCGCGTCAGGAACAGTGAGTGTTTAGTCTAATATTTTTTTATGTTTTAACGGCCTCCTAGCTTAGTCGGTTCGGGTTCGAATCCTAGTAAGGGCATTTATTTGTGTGTTCATCACAAATATTTGTTCCTGAGGTATGGATGTTATTTATGTACATATTTAAGTATGAATTTATCTATATAAGTATGTATATCGTCGCCTAGTAGTACAAGTCACCCATAGTACAAGTTGGGTGTTTGGTTGGTTGGTTGGCTTTGCTTAGTTTGGGGCCAGGACGATTTGTGTAAGATTGTCCCCAAATATGTATTATTTATAATGTACTGAGACTCGCGGTCCGCTGAGCCGTCCAATCCAATAAGGAATATTAAGCGGAACTCTGCGTAGGGGGCGCCAGGGCGCCACTACCACAATCTGAGGGTCTATCGTGAAACAATAAAATTTCTTAATCTAACATCTCTGTCACTCTTGCATATTCGAGCGATAAAGAGGCAGATAGCGAATTTTTGGATTCGCGTTTCCCGGTAGGTAATCTGTAAGCAAACCGCCTTCATGCATCAATGTCATATTGTATTATCTCTGAAAACTTGTCAAAAACCTGTTAAAGGTACAGTATGTACAAGTTAATCTATGGTTTACTAAAAAGGCTAGTCCTGCACTCTGGTGGCAGAACATTGCAGTAATATACCCTATTGGTGCGCACTTATTTCTTTACGAAATCAACTGCTATCTGACCTCCCAACCCGGAGAGGAAACTTTTGGGGTTAAGTTTACATTTTAATATGATATGATATTTCTTACATATTCTTACAAGAAATTCATTGGTACAAGCCCGAGTACGTAACTCCTCCAGCAACGCACGCCTTACCGCTAGGAGTTAAGTGACGACAACAAGGAACTCAATTCAATTTCAATTTATTTATTTCGTTCTTTTTTTTTCTTTTTCGCGCTTTATTTATTTATTTATTAATGTCTGGCTCTACCTTTATTCCATCGCTAGCAAGAGTTATTTAGTTAATACAATCTATTTTAGGTGTAATCAAAGAACTACCCACTAACCCTAATTTATTATTCCAGGTCGTGGAGGAAAAGCTCTAGAAACAGTCCCAGAACCCGCACCTCGCGAGCTCACCACCGCCGACGACTTCATCCAGCACGCGCTGGCCTCTAAACCGCGCAGGAAGCGCAAAACTCCCGACGCGGCCGCCACTCCCAACCGCGACAACCCGCAGTTAAAAAACACCACGAAAATGCCACCTCTCACCAACGTCGCCAGAATAGACCCGCCTACATCACAAGTACCTCCGAACATCGAGGCCGGCTCATTAGTGGTCCTAACAGTCAACGATCCAAAGTCACCCACAAAGAAGATGCTACAGACTTATATCTCCCGTGGCGCGGGCCAGTTAACTCCAGTGGCCTTACCACCTAATTTACTTACTTCTGTCATGGGATATGTGAAGAAAGGAACGCCTAGAAGCAACGTGTCGTCGGCATCGTCACCCCTGTTGTCGCCGGCAAGTGTAGCCAGTGCGGATAGTAGAACCTCGGCTAGTAATCTAACTAGTGTTATACAAGTGAATCCGAGCCCTAATAAGAGGCAGAGACACAGTTCTTATACTATTACGCAGCTTTAGTATTAAGTTTTAATTGTTTGCTTTTAAATATTTATACCATTTTGTGTGTACACGGAATCGTGATCATGTTTAAACTTGTGAAGTCTATAAATAATACAATTTTGTATTGCTTGGACCGAATGAAAGAAATTTTATCATGCAAATTGATTTTAATGCCAACGCCCATTTCACTATTTTTAATAAAATTGGTCCTAGCTAGGAAAGAAATTAGATATTTTTGTATAGTATGGAACAGACCTGTACCGCGACAGGAGATAATACGGTGTTTTACACATCTATACTTGCAGCCAGCAACAGAAGTGTTCAAATCATTTTGAACACCTTGTCGTTTAGCCACTACCGCTGCTGTATTTGCTATATTTTGCATTAGCTACTCTACCCCACCACGCATAACTACAGCACAGCAATGACTGTATCAATAAGTGACATTTGAAAACTCAATTCTAAGTTTAAACTATCGATTTTCCAATACCTGGCGCGTCGAATGATGATCCCTTTGAAAGTTAATTTTTATACTCTCGGGCCCATTTCTCTAACGATATTAGACTAATATTATTGGTGTGTTGCTACGATTTAACAGGGGCCCATTTCTCGAATGATATTAAACTAATATTATTAGTCCATGAACTGTCAAATCATATGGGTTGCCATGTGTTTAGGTCTCTCAGGAGGAAAATGGAAACTAGCGTAATTTATTTTTAGACATAACTAATTGTTATCAGTCGGTACAAGGGTTTAAGAGTAAGTGCTTAAAACTAAATCCTATGCTAAAAATTGAAGAGCGCCGTAGCGCACAACACACTAATAATATTAGACTAATATCGTTCGAGAAATGGGACCCAGTTCGTGGACTAATAATATTATTCTAATACCTTTCGAGAAATGGGACTCAGCTGTCACGAAAAATGTTTTTAAATAGCTCAATTATTTATTAAGAGACATTTAAGTGTTAAAAATACATAAAAACATATTTTTTCAATTATTTTTTAATTAAGCCCATCCTGTCACGTTACTCCCTCCTCCACGTATATTGGAGGAGTGAGTAACGGAGCTGGGAGTGAGGAGGTAGAAAGGAAAAGATAGATATAACAGGGGTAGGTTCTTTATTTAACGGCTATTGTCTAAATATGACACGCTACAGATGGTTTAAATTACAAAAAGAATAAAATAAAGTTTATAGTCGCGCTAATAGCACGTGCAAGGCAGGAGCACGCACACGGATAGGCGCGCTGATAGCACGCGCAAGGTGAGGCGCGCTGGTAGCACGCGCACAGTAAGGCGCGCAGATAGCACGCGCAAAGGTAAGGCGCGCAGATAGCACGCGCAAGGTGAGGCGCGCTGGTAGCACGCGCACAGTAAGGCGCGCAGATAGCACGCGCAAGGGTAAGGCACGCAGATAGCACGCGCAAAGGTAAGGCGCGCAGATAGCACGCGCAAAGGTGAGGCGTGCTGGCAGCACGCGCACAGTAAGGCGCGCTGGTAGCACGCGCACGGTAAGGCTCGCTGGGTAAGGCGCGCTGATAGCGCGCGCACGGTAAGGCGCGCTGGGTAAGGCGCGCTGATAAGCACGCTCTTCAAAGAGGCGAGGCGCAGTGACAACACGCGCCTGTTGAGGCGAGGCGTGCCGATAGCGGGCGAGGCGCGGTGACAGCACGCGCCTGTTGAGGCGAGGCGCGCCGATAGCGCGCGCCTAGGAGACGAGGCGCTCCGCTAGAGCAACCGCAAAGCACCACCGGACTTGGGTGCGTGCAGAGAGCGCCAGACTTCGTCAGGAACACAGGTAACCTTTTAAGGAGCGCGATCGAGGGTTTCTTGATGGTGCGGGGCCTGGCTTGGCCCCGCACGGACCCTTACAACTGATGTTCCTTTGTTGGGAACTAGAAGCAAACTGAATTCAGATGTCCGCTGGGCCGCTTATATAGCTAGCAATAACATTTTCTAGAATTCTTCTTTACTTCGTTATTAATTTTGAAAATATTTGAAAATATTTGTTCACCAGTAACAATTTTTAGGTAAAATTTAGAACAAACTAATTGAAAACTATACGACCTAAACTTCATGCTAAGGAATTTAGAGTAATTTAATAGTTTGACGGATTATGTCGAAACAAAGAAACAAATATGTCAAGGAAAATTTATAGTGAATTTTAGGTCGATTAGCTTTGAAATTATTATAAAAACATGAAATGATTAGAAAAACAGCAAGGTAAGTTTCAGGAATTATGAAACAGCAAGCGGGGCAGAGGTTTCAGACTTCGCACGCGACAGGAAAGTTCGCGAGAGCTTTAAGCATCTCCGTAACGTTATCCTGTGATTTTCAGGCGCAGATCAAGAAAATAGTAATTTAATTGGAGCCAGGGAATGCAATTTTAAAAGGTTCGATCAATTGGATTCTTACGCTAGAAACCAAAAAAGGGAGGAGTTACAGAGAAGTAATCCAGGCATGCAAGGTAAAACACTACATTACCCCAAAAACCACGGAAAAAAAAACTTTTACGTTAACTTCAACGGGAAAGTTTTTTTTTTTTAAATTTTTATTATGATTGTCTAATATACGTAAAAGTAGTGCAAAGTGAGGTGAAGTGCTAAAGAAAACATAGAATTAATTATTAAAGAAGAATTAGTGCAGGGTATGAGATGAAGTGCTAGAATAAAGTTAAACAAAATGAAGTAGGGAATTTCCTGTCCGTTCATACCTCTCTTTCAAAAATCACGCGATTATCCATCTCAGACATGAGTAAGGGGTTGTGGTTCACGTTCGATGACTCACACTCCTAAGGAAAAACTCTCAATGACCTATGGCTTGTTTTTTTTTTTGGGAGTAGTCGGCCGCTCCACTGGAAAAAATGATGAAAAATATATACAATCTAGTCGGTTTAGAGCCGACGAGAGTAAGAAAAATAGAGTTAGTATCTACTTAAGTTGTGGTAGGGGTAGACCTACCACGAGTATTGGGCATAAATAGAATGACCAAGTAGCTTAATATATATATATTTTTTTTTATATTTTAGATTGGAGAACCGCTCCGGAAGAAGATGCCATGCGAGACATTGAAGTCTAGTCGCAAGCTGAAGCATATTAGATGCCTGGAAATATAAGATAAAAAAAAAATAAAAAAATAAACCTAAGATGAAGTGATGAATATTAATTTAAATAGGTATTAATAAAAATTAAGTTTTGAAGTCCTTAATGTGCCATTTATTTCTGGACCCATTAGGATCTTCAAGTATATAGACAAGAGGTGAGAGTTTTTGGATAACTCTGCATTTGATATATTTAGGGGCCAGTTTGGCACTAAAATAGTTGCCGGCATTGCTGAGGACGTAATTTTTCCTCCAAATTATATCGCCAACCTCAAATTCCTTAAAGGATTTTCTAAGGTCGTATCTAGTGCTGTTTTTAGAGTGTGCCTTAAATAGGGCGACTTGAACTTTATCGAAAATTGGGGATAAGAGCGCCAGGTTATTGGCATAAATATCTCTAGGAAGGAACACTATTTCGTCAAGATTTTGACAGTGTGAATAAATAGAACCACAAGGAATAGTTTCGCGTCCGAAAACCAAAAATGAAGGCGTGTAGCCAGTTACTAGGTTAGTCGAGTTATTCATAGCAGACTGAATTGTTGGGAGGTGAGTATCCCATGATCTATGATCATCACCAACCAAGGATGCTAGAGCAGTTATTATGGTTCTATTATATCTTTCTGTCGGGTTAACCTGTGGACAGTAAAGGGGATTAAAGTTAGCGAAGGGTATTTTATATTTATTAATTAAGTTGTGGAACTCACGTGAACGGAATTGAGGTCCGTTGTCCATGATTAACGTTTGTGGGACTCCAAAAACTAGAAACACGAAATTCTCTAGGTAGTAGATTATGTCTGGAGCTCGGGCACGCTTTAAAGGAAAAATTATACTGTATTTAGTAAAATAACAGTTTATGACTAGTATGTATTGATTTCTTTTTCTAGTCATAGGTAAAGGGCCTAGAAGGTCAAGGGATATACATTGGAAGGGTCGTGAACAAATTTTTGGTTTGCCCATAGGACCATAGGGTGAATGATTGGAGTGTTTGTAGGATAGGCATGTTTCACATGTAGATATGAGTCTAGCCACATCTTTAAACATGCCTGTCCAGTAATAGTGTTGTGAAAGTTTCTTGTAAGTCTTGAAGGTTCCCAAGTGAGGTGCCGACGGAAGTCCATGAAATTTTTCAATCAGCGACTTTCTTTCTGCAGGAGGTGGAACTTCTTTCCAAATGAAATCATTCGATAAGGAGTCTTGATTGCACCTCTGACGGAATAACTTGTTGTCTTTGAAGTTGTAGTTTGGATAGCTGTCGGGATTGTTTTGACAATCTGTAACAAGTCTGTTATAAAGTTCTTCGTCGTTGTTTCTATGCTGATTTTCTTGGACTATAGGTGCTGTATAGTGAAGATCCGAGTCTTTGTTATTGAAGCGTGATAGTAAGTCTGGGACGACATTATCCTTACCTCGTTTGTGCTTTAGAATGAAGTTGAAAGTTGAAAGTCTGAGAGTCCATCTGGCAAGTCTTCCTGAAGGATTAGATAAATTTGAGAACCATTTGAGGGCTGCATGATCGGTGTATACCGTGAACTGTCTACCGTTGTCGACGTAGCATCTCCAGTGCTCCAAAGCAGTAATTACAGCTAAAGTCTCGCGTTCAGTGGTTGAGTAGTTTTGCTCGTGCTTGTTCAGGGTCTTGCTCATATATGCGATGACAGCTTCTTTATCTTCATGTTTTTGAGTCAGAATCGCGCCGATTCCGTAATTTGAGGCATCACAATGGACGGCGAAGGGTTCTTCAAAGTTAGGGCAGGCAAGGACGGGAGTTGTAGCCAAGAGTTCTTTGAGTTTCAGGAAGGCTGTGTTAGCTTCAGAAGTCCAAAGGAATTTAGGAGCGTTCTTACCCGTAGCTGCTAGCTTGTTCAGTGGTGCTGCTATAGTGCTGAAGTTAGGTATGAACCTTCTAAACCAACTGCAGGTGCCGTGGAATCTTCTGATTTCTTTCTTCGTGGTTGGTGTAGGATAGTCTAATATAGCACGAACCTTATCAGGATCAGCCCTTAAGCCTTGTTCGTCGACGATGAATCCCAAGTATTTGAGTTCCTTTTTAAAGAATTGACTTTTTTCGAAGTTAATTGTTAGGCCAGCGTAAGTTAGTTTTTCGAGAACTTTTAGTAAAAGGGAGATATGTTCGTCAAAAGTTTTGGATACGATAACGATGTCGTCCAAATAGCAAAATACCTTATGTTCGAATTCTGGGGTAAAGAGTGTGTCCATAAGCCTTTGCTGCGTTGCAGGAGCGTTGGTGAGACCAAAAGGCATGACCACAAATCGGTACATTCCTCTGCCGGGAACGTAGAATGAAGTTTTGTCCTTGTCTGGAGGATGTAATGGAACTTCCCAGAATGCTTTAGCGATGTCGATGCTAGACAGGTATTTAGCTTCCCGCAGGTGATCCAAGATCTCGTTCATGAAAGGAAGGCTGTAGGCGTCACGACGAGTGATGGCGTTCAATTTCCTACTATCTACACAGAAACGCCACTCACCATTCTTTTTAGGGGTTATAATAACCGGTGATGACCAAGGGCTCTCGCAGGGTTCGATTACCTTCCAAGCGAGCATCTTGTCCACTTCGTTGATCAGCGCCTTTTGCTTCTCAGGAGAGAGTCGATAGCAGCGTTGTTTTATTGGAGGGGAATCACCGGTGTCAATCTTGTGGCAAACCAGGTGAGTTCTTCCAAGTTCGCCCTTTTCTTCAAAAGAAATCTGCCGAAAACGAGTAATTATATCTTTAGCGATGTTTTTCTGTTCAGACTTTAAGGCTTCGAAAGTAAAGATTTTTTCTTGTTCTAGTGTAATCGTGTTACACTTTAAGTCATCAAGAAAATTAGGTTTTAGTAAATCAGGAATCAAGTCAAAAGCTTTCCAGAAATCAACTCCAAGAATTATAGAAGGGTGTATTTCCGGGAATACGTGAGCTCTTATTGCGTGTGTTTTATTGTTAAAAGTCATGAGCAAGTCTATATGGCCAATTGAATGTAGTTTATTCTTCTTTTTGGCTGTAGAAACTGTAGTTGGACACGACTTAGATAAAGGATAACCCATTTTCAAAAGGCCGAAATGGGAGTTATTGCCCAGAATGGTTAATGAACTGCCGCTATCTAGTAAGCCAGAGAAGGGAATGTTATCTATAGTGAATGTTAAAAATGGTCTGTCACTATCTTGTTCTTCCTCATAGAGAACTGAAGAAATTTTATAGACAGTGAAAAAGTTACGAAGATAAGACAGCCAATCTTTCCAATCATTTGCATTAAAGTAATGAGCTTTATCTAAGTCGCGCTGAGTTAGTTTTTTGGAGAAGAACTATTTGAAGGATTGCATTTAGGGCAATCAGGGGACTTGTGACCTTTCAGACCACATTTGAAGCAAATAGGATAGTGAGGTTGGTTACAGGTGCTAAGGGAATGTCCATTGCTACGGCATCGGACGCAGAAAAGGTTAGCAGTAAATTTATTATTAATGCTATTTACTTGCTTTGAGAAATTATATCTGCCAGGTCTAACCTCCGAATTGAATGCAGATTTAGAATTATAATTAGAAGAGAATTTGGAAGTTGATGGAGTAGGCATATAGTTGAACTCCGAAGCCAGTTGGTCTACAGCTGGTTTGGGTTCTGTGAAGTTGCGGTCTCTGTCCAAAATATGTTCATAATTTTGGCATGCCGCTAGGAGTTCATCAATAGAATTTATTTTGTTGAGTGCAACAAAAACTGAGTAAGAAGGACGTATGTTTCTCAGGAGGATTGCCAGTTGTTCAGATTCCAGCAATTGCTTATTAAGGCGAGAGAACATGCCGTGCATAATGGAGACGTAGATAACGATCGCTTCACTTTCACCTTGCGTTCTAGCGTGAATAGCAGTCAAAAGTTTGTGATCGTAGTCCGTATTTCCGAAATCTCTAACTAATAAGTTAGAAATATCGTCCCAGGAAAGATCTGGTTTACGGATTTTTTGAAAGCGTATCCAATGAAGGGCTTTATCAGTGAAGATTTCAAACACTAACTCAGCAAGACGTTCCTTTTTAAGGTTGCGAGAGGTGCTGAATTCTTGTACCTTTTGAAGAAAAGATTTTGGGCAAGAGTCACCATTATAAGCAAGTTTCCTCAGCTCAGAGATTACGTTCGAAGGAGAAACAATTTGGAAGGTCTGTTGGCCGAGAGGAGATTTTAATTGTTGGGAGTTAGAAGTAGCTAATGATGTCTCAGAGGTCTCGGGCGCGGGAGCGTGTTGGGAAAACTGAGGGGTAGATTCCGCTGATTCAAATAGTAAGCCTTCATAACTGTTCTCCAAAACCTTGAATCTTTCAGAGAGAGTATTAAGATTATCTGCAAAAGGAGAGTCATGATCTAGATCAATACGATTAAATCTATAATGTAAGTGATTGATAAATGATTCCAACCTTTTAGTTGCATATAGCGAAGGTTTCGCTTGAAGCTGCTCAATTTTTGCTTGTATGAAGGTAAGGCAAGTCTCAATCTGTAATAAATCTTCCTGTGGAGGAATAATGGAATTAAGTACCTCCGATGCGGGTTGCGATTGACCCAAAACCTCTGCTTGCTTTTTCAAGGCAACCAAGTTTTCCCTAGGTTCCTCTAACCTAATGCGAACCTCATATTCTAGCTCTGCTTTGTTTAGATTAGCGTATTTAATGGTGCGTGCCATATTTGACTAAAGAAATAAAATAAAAAAATTAAACAGAAAGAGGCCGAAAAGTTATTCAAGATTTAAAGACACGGATTCTGTCTATAATTTAGAATTTAGTGGGTTAAGAAAGCCGGTAAATTTAAAAGTTGGGCGCCAAAACTGTCACGTTACTCCCTCCTCCACGTATATTGGAGGAGTGAGTAACGGAGCTGGGAGTGAGGAGGTAGAAAGGAAAAGATAGATATAACAGGGGTAGGTTCTTTATTTAACGGCTATTGTCTAAATATGACACGCTACAGATGGTTTAAATTACAAAAAGAATAAAATAAAGTTTATAGTCGCGCTAATAGCACGTGCAAGGCAGGAGCACGCACACGGATAGGCGCGCTGATAGCACGCGCAAGGTGAGGCGCGCTGGTAGCACGCGCACAGTAAGGCGCGCAGATAGCACGCGCAAAGGTAAGGCGCGCAGATAGCACGCGCAAGGTGAGGCGCGCTGGTAGCACGCGCACAGTAAGGCGCGCAGATAGCACGCGCAAGGGTAAGGCACGCAGATAGCACGCGCAAAGGTGAGGCGTGCTGGCAGCACGCGCACAGTAAGGCGCGCTGGTAGCACGCGCACGGTAAGGCTCGCTGGGTAAGGCGCGCTGATAGCGCGCGCACGGTAAGGCGCGCTGGGTAAGGCGCGCTGATAAGCACGCTCTTCAAAGAGGCGAGGCGCAGTGACAACACGCGCCTGTTGAGGCGAGGCGTGCCGATAGCGGGCGAGGCGCGGTGACAGCACGCGCCTGTTGAGGCGAGGCGCGCCGATAGCGCGCGCCTAGGAGACGAGGCGCTCCGCTAGAGCAACCGCAAAGCACCACCGGACTTGGGTGCGTGCAGAGAGCGCCAGACTTCGTCAGGAACACAGGTAACCTTTTAAGGAGCGCGATCGAGGGTTTCTTGATGGTGCGGGGCCTGGCTTGGCCCCGCACGGACCCTTACAACTGATGTTCCTTTGTTGGGAACTAGAAGCAAACTGAATTCAGATGTCCGCTGGGCCGCTTATATAGCTAGCAATAACATTTTCTAGAATTCTTCTTTACTTCGTTATTAATTTTGAAAATATTTGAAAATATTTGTTCACCAGTAACAATTTTTAGGTAAAATTTAGAACAAACTAATTGAAAACTATACGACCTAAACTTCATGCTAAGGAATTTAGAGTAATTTAATAGTTTGACGGATTATGTCGAAACAAAGAAACAAATATGTCAAGGAAAATTTATAGTGAATTTTAGGTCGATTAGCTTTGAAATTATTATAAAAACATGAAATGATTAGAAAAACAGCAAGGTAAGTTTCAGGAATTATGAAACAGCAAGCGGGGCAGAGGTTTCAGACTTCGCACGCGACAGGAAAGTTCGCGAGAGCTTTAAGCATCTCCGTAACGTTATCCTGTGATTTTCAGGCGCAGATCAAGAAAATAGTAATTTAATTGGAGCCAGGGAATGCAATTTTAAAAGGTTCGATCAATTGGATTCTTACGCTAGAAACCAAAAAAGGGAGGAGTTACAGAGAAGTAATCCAGGCATGCAAGGTAAAACACTACAATCCAAAAGCGACTTTAATGACTGAAGATGATGATCCATCATTCGACGCGCCTGATATAACAGTAGTTATGCCTTGTGGCGCAGTACTGCAGGCAGACTCGAGGATGTTGCATAATAAATAATTTTACCCAATAATCTAGGAATTATATAGCTTCAATGTATGAAAAAACTGATAAACTGAAGTAAAAGAAAGATGCAAATAATGTAAGTTTTGCATTTCATAATGGAAACTGTTGATAGTGTTAACTATTATTATATGTATAAAACGTTTACCTGTTATTTTATCTTTTTTATGTACATAAATTATTGATACCTAATTTCGTTGTTTTACGTCTACCTCCTGCGAGTAAATTCCCAGTTTCATGCGTACAGGAAGGACAAAATACGAACCCTTGATTGAAAGCAGTTCTGTCTCAAGAAACACAGTTTAACTTATACATTATTTATTAATATAATAATTAGTAATTACAGCCTTAACATGTCACTTAAACTAGCAGTGGCAGACTAGTCTAAGCCCCTGAGCCTAGATCAGTTGACCGGTAAAAGGCAATCAATATGGCCTATGTTGACCAAGACTGCCCCTGACATCTCTTTCGTATAAATTATTAGTCTGATAATCGATAACATTTCATCCTAATGCCTAAGACAAATACATCTCCTAATGCCCGAGACATATATGCCAAAAGCAAAGCCAAAATTAAACTGGAAACTCTAGGAGAACCATTCAAAATAGAACGAGGAGTCAGACAAGGGGACCCCCTGTCTCCCAAGCTATTCTCAGCCGTGCTTCTCAGCTGCAAACATCTTCCGGAAGTTGAATTGGGAACAATATGGTCTTAACATTAATGGAAGAAAGCTAAACCAGCTCAGATTTGCGGATGACGTTGTCTTATTTGAGGAAAATCCAAACAACTTGAAGAAAATGATACAAGAACTAAATAAAGTGAGAAAACTGGACTATCCATGAACATAAACAAAACCAAATTATTAACAAACTCTGACATCTATGAAATTAAGGTATACGATCAACCACTCGAATATATAGAAGAATATGTGTATTTAGGACAGATAATCTCCCATAAAGATATGACAACCAAGGAAATCAAAAGACGGATAGCCAATAGTTGGAAGAAGTACTGGTCACTGAAAGAGGTGATGAAATGCACTGACCTCAGTAATAGCACCAAAAAGAAAGTTTTTAACGCCTGCCTCAGCTATGGCTGCGAAACTTGGTCACTCTCAAAACATCATAGAGAAAAGCTCGAGCATTGTCAAAGAGCAATGGAGAGAAGCATGCTGGGAATCAAACGACAAGACAGACACAGAAATACAACTATAAGAGCAAAAACGGGCATAACAGATGTACTCTTAAAGATAGATCAACTGAAATGGAGGTGGACTGGGCATATGCTAAGGAACAGACATGAAAAATGGAGTATGTAACACATTGGTATCCCAGAGACGGTAAAAGGAATAGAGAAAGACAGTACAAGAGGTGGGAAGACGAACTCAAACTGACAGCTGGTCCAAACTGGAGAAGAGTAGCGAATGATAGAAAGCAATGGAAGGAGTTAGAGGAGGCCATTGCCAGGAGGCACACTGAACTTAGAGACATATTATAACAAAAATAGAAAAAAAAAACTACCAAAGAAAGGAAGAAAAATCTGAGTTCAGGATAAAGGGCTTATATAGATAGATAGATATAGAATGCCCGAGACAAATATATCACATATAATTTTGTAAATATAATACTCATTTTTCATTCGGCTTTTTGCAGAAGAATTCTATTAGACGATTTAGACGCAAGAGACAATCGTGGAGTCATTTTGACATTAGCGCTTGACTTGACATCAATAACAAACCGTATTTTAGTGCCTTACAGCGCTGTCTGGCCCTGGCCCTGGTCGAGTGATTAATTCGCTTCACGATCTGCTTAACTTCCAATCCAACTGTATACATACCTACAAATCTTTTGTTTATGATCTTTTTCGTTATTGGTTGTCCTTTTAGGAAACGTTCTTAGACTCTAATGTTATCTTCAAAATTATGTTCATTATTTTAATTATATAATCCCATTAAAACTTGCTACCATTATCAGAGTAACAGTTTATATAAAACAGGCCCTCAAGACTAGAATCAGTGCACCTCGACGATCTCGTTGGGGAACCACTGCGAGGACTCCAGGCCGTCCCACAGCGACAGTTCGGGTTGCAGGAACTCTTGGTTTAGCTCGTCTATATCTATGGTCTTCTTGTGCTCTGGAAACGTAGGATTTTTTATACATAACGGTGAGCAGTAACAAAGAAAACAATGCAATGCAACGCCTTTATGACACTATTCATTAATCGTATCTGACGCGTCACATAAGAATTTAAACTCTTGCTGCAATGAAGAACGTCACTTAACTAAGCACCACTTGCACCATCCCACTAACTCGCGGTCCACCGGTTAAACCGTTAACCCAGTGTCAAATTGTACTGGTAACCATGGTAACTCCAGGTTTAACCAGTTAACCCCAGGTTAGTGAAAAGTGGAAGTGGCCCTAAGGCGTATAATTCAAGGGCATGAAAACGGTACTGCGCCTTCAGTTGCCAGCTAAGAACGGTAGGTACCTAAAGTAAATCAAAAATTCGCGTCTACTCAAAAAACACATAATTTATATGTTAATATATTTTCCTTTTTTATTGTGGGACGTACCACATTATTACAATCTATAAATTGTATATACAGACGTCAATCACAATGAAAAAATCAACGATGATCAACTCTGGTCAACGTGGGATTCGAACCCACATCTTTGGATTGCCGGTCCAAAGCGAAGTGCTTGATTCATTGTTGAAAATACTAAAATCACTATATGTATGCCTTTAACATTTGAGGAGTTCCCCCGATTCCTCATGGATCCCATCATCAGAACTGCTTTTTGACAAAAACGGGACCAATCTCTATTTTTACTTACAATCAAAAAAAAGAATTTTCAAAATCGGTCCAGAAATGACGGAGTTATGGAGTAACAAACATAAAAAAAAACATACAACCGAATTGAGAACCTCCTTCTTTGAAATCTTGAAGTCGGTTAAAAAAATGGTAACCTCGTAGCTGTAGCATTTTTAGTAGAAAATATGTATTAATTCAAGTTGATATTGATAACATTTGTGTCGGTTCCAAGCAAAAGTCCCACTTTGTCGCTTGCCATAAGGACGCTTTGACAGGTTATTCGTATAAAGATACAAGCAAATCTCGTCCTTATGGTAAGCGACAAAGTGGGACCTTTGACTCGAATTCGACACATTTACTTTATTGAGTGAGGCCACGGATTGGACGCAATCGACGACAAATCAAACCGCTCGCCGGTTTGAGAATTTATTTTTCGACACATTTAGAAATGGAAGAACCATGAAAATATAAATGTTACTCATAAATTACTCTTTCTAATTCTGAATATAACTTGAAATACTCACCAACAAGTTGCAAATCGTCATTCTGCGTCTTGGCCGCCTGCGCCGCAGCCGCGGTGGCGGAAGCGTCCGCGACCGGCGCCGCCGGCGCGACTGCGGCGCTCTGGTCGCCCTGCCCATAGTATCCAGACCACGCTGAGTAATTTTGCCAATAGGCGGACGGATCATAATATTGGTTGTACTCCTATAATCATAACTGCTCGTCAATACACCGTTTATGTTTAGATCTATTTAGCAACGCTGTATTGAAGCTTCAAACAGTTATGTTAGGCATACGCAGCTATAGCTAATGATATCTAGGCAAACGAAAACTTAAAATTGAGTTTTAGCTTGCCGAAGACGAGATTAGTATGGATGCTTATACTAATGATGGAGTTAGGTTAAATGTAATGTAAAGTCTATCTACTTAATTTAATTAAATTCTAGTCGACATTTTAAAACACGTGAAAATTACTCGCCTGCTTCTGAATTCTTATTTTGAGTAGGTACTATCAGCAACAGAGGCCCTACCGCGAAAAACTAAAATCTAAATTCGCGGTAGGGCGTCAGGTATTAACTATCATTTATTGTCCTAATTGTAAAGTAGGTACAATAACATTTTAGTGACTAGTCTATTTTCCTTGAAATTATCCTAGAAATTAATGGAAATTACTACTAATGACAATAATAAAATAGAAACTTCGAATTGTAAGGTCTCACAGGGGAATCGTAGCCACTACGATTATGATCAGGTTCCGAGCGGTGTGCGTACGATTGTGCCTGCACGGTGAGCGTGGTCACATCGATCTGTAGGGTTCATTGCAAAATGAGCTGTACGATAATACAGCTAGGGGTCGATTTTCAATGACAACTAATGTTTGGGACGTAGTTACATTTTAGAGACAGATATTTAAAATGTAAAGGATAGAAATTTACAAAATTTAACTTACATATTTAAGGTCAACAAATAAGGGAAAGTATTGTAACTGCGATATTTGACCGCTGAAGTATACGTTGTAAATTTGTAAAGCCTGTAAGGCCCCATACATTATGCAGTAATTTGGTTGTTAAGTATTAACATTTGACAATTGAGTTATGTTTGGTAAGGCCCGTACAGCGCCATCTACTATACAGCAAATTTGACGTTTCATCATTTTGCACAATTCATACCGCATCTGTTTTACTAAATTCGTACCGATGTAATAAATAAATAATACATTAGGATAGAAGAATTTATAATAGTACATTTCGATGCTAGAGCAAACGACGTTTTTTAATACAGTTGCGAAAAAATAAGAACAACAACAAGCAAGGAATTCGAAACTTTTATATTATTAATTCTGTGACATCATTGACATTATGAAGAGGTGTTTTTTACCTTTTATTCGACTAGAATAGATTTTGTTATTATTATTGAACCCACTTCAATGAATGTTTTTTTTTTCAAATGCATGTTCTATAAGACAGAAACAATTGTAAATATTAAAGCATTGTACTATTATTACCTAAATATCGTTATTTACGATTATTTGTGTATCGTATATTTATAAAAACAATATCGAATGTTGCCTTTGGAAACTTGAAACATTTTTGCAGTAAGAAAAAACGCCTTCTTTGACAGGCGTTCCGTTCCATTCAGACACTTATTAAGAACAGTTTTTCAACATTAAAAAATAAACCTGTTATAGTACTTATAATGATAAAGAGGTAAGCAATAAAACATGAAATATGCATATTTTTCGTATTCTTACATTAACAGTAGGTTTTTATGTTGATTACGACGTTTAAAGGAAACTAATATTAACACTCATCAATAAGCAGTCATTGGAAAAGTAAAAAGCACTAGTTCGCGAAAACCAATTTTCCGCACGCTAAACAGCCACGAAAAGTAGCACTTTTTGAGCAACTGTATTAAAAAAAAATTTTTTTAAATTAACGTGACCTATTTTATACTTTGCTGCTGTGAACATCGGGTAAACTACATGTCACTATCAATTTTGTAAAACTTCTGTGTGGTTATTAAAATAAATGATGAAATAAGCATCTCAAACAACTGCTATGAAGTGAGCACTCTGCTCAAGTAGCATTTATAGCAAGTTGATACATATGTAGCTATTTCACTATATCTAGTGTGGCTCGAGCATTCCTCAGCGTAGCACTATATTCAATAGCAAATTCTCAAGCTCATTCACATTCTGGCAAGAAATATAGTTGTATAAATATCGCTAAGCAAGCTATAATTAACCTTTTGACCTCCAGGATATGTATAACACATTATTTAAAGTAATTGATACCTCTGATATCAATCTATCAATCATATTAAAGTGATCGCTTTGTTAAAAAAACGCACATTTATATCTGGTCAAATTAAATACCAAGATATACATTAGTTAGATAAATATTATTAAAATTAGTCCTTTAAAATAAATTGTAAGATCCAATTTTTTTATCCATGGTGAGTTTTTTCAACTTGCTTTGTTAGATCAAAGAGAATATATAGGATAGAGGGTTACTGTCATAGTAAATTTTGTAGTCACAGTAAATTTACTGCCATCTATCGACACACTATTATAACTAAAAATGAAAATGTATAAAAATACCAAAAAAATTATATTTAAATGGATAAATGATTTTTTTATTTGTATTTATAATTTTTATATGATTTTGACCCATGTTATTTCACTGATATGTGTTGAAATTGTTAAATAACAAACGAAACCGTCAACGCCATCTAGCCGAGAATAGGCCAAAGGTGTAGGCGCCATCTGTCCGAGAATCAATTTTTCTTGATTTCCGAGGCACATTTTTTCCTTAGACTATATTCATCTTTACAGAGTTACATAGGTCTTTGGTTACATGCTAAACCTAACATAACCTAACATGCTTCTCTTGCAAGTCTCGAGTGTACTTGAAATTTTTAAATTTACTTGCAGGATTCAATCAAGTGTTTGGTTTTTTGCGGATTCCATTGCTTTTAATGCCTTTAATGGCATGCATTAGAAACAATATTATTATATTGTACGCCAAATGCTGGCTGAATTGTGACTTTATGTAACATAAACATCATTTCTATTACTCAACTTTCTAACAATAAATAATTTGTATTTGTATTTATATGTGGTGGTCAAAAGGTAAAAAAAAAACATACCGTCCCGCTGTTGTAGGCGGCATTTGCAGCATTGGGAGCAGATTGGTTCTGTCCAGTTGGAGCTCCCTTGGGCTTGGGCACTGCGGTACAGATTTTCAAAGGCTTTGTTCCAAGACCCGTGTACCCATTCATGGCATATAAGGCGTTACGTTGTTCTTCCTCGCTTCCGAATCTTACGAAGCCGTAGCCTTTTGTGTAACCTGAACTGTCCAGTATGACTGAAAAATAATAGTGTAAAATTCAGAAATATAATAATAGTATAATAATGTTAATATAATAATGCAATGTTATGGCAGGTGTCCGGACTTCTTTGCAATAGCCCAGTCTTTTTTCCACCCAAACTTAAACCATAGACCTAACTCTGTCCATATTCTCTACAATAGCTACCAATGCCTGCTGAAACCGGTTCACGGGTATCTATTGATGTACCCATGAATGGGTTCCAGCAGGCGTTCTACATGACATCAAATCTCTCCAAACGGCCTCTACGTGTTGGATCTATATCCCCACGCACGCCTTATAAATGACCGGGATCGAAAGACCCGAGAGTTTTAAAACGGAGATACACATAATAATAATAGTAATATGTATAATAGTGTAGAATTCTTTGAATATTTCCCTTTCAGTTTCTCCTGTATCTGTAACATAGATTGCCTTAACGAATAGCCGGGTCACGCACAGAACGGCTGGTGTAGACGTGCCTCTGCCAAGGCAGCGCGCGAAAGATGTCGATACAACACGCGCGCCTATGCTCGCTTTGTGTAAACCCGGCTATAAAAAAACATATCAAAGTATACCTTTTGCAGTTTTGATAGAAGAGTACTTTGAAGCAAAAATCCTGTACAGTGAGTAGTCATCAACATCAGAACTTAAGTCCCCGACCCACACTGAGAATTCTCTCTCTGATTGCATGTTAGCCCGAGCCTCGCGCGATGCTGTGTTTAGCCTGAAGCGGACCACTGGGAATGTTCCGGGGATGGGTTTGCCGTTCAGTTTGTGCATTGCGTCTATAGCTTCCTCATCAGTCTAAAAACATATAAAAGGAATTTATATTTGGATAAGATTATGCTTTAAACCTTTGTGACTTAACACTAACTACTAGCTATAAGAAAATTACTAACAATACGCAAAAACTTTTAATGTAAAATTGTAAATTTGGAAAAAAAGGCTTTTTACTTTTACTTTACTTACTTTACTTAAACCTTTGTATGCTACTGTCAAACTTTGGTTGTTGAAACCAACCTGTGATATATACATGTTTAATTTGAATAAAAAGATGCACTGATCAGTGCTAAAACATACTAAGGGTATTAATTTGTTAGAAAAACAAAACAATACAATTTTTTTGAAGTTTCAGATTTTTTTAGACCATCAGAGGGCTGTAAAATGTTGTAATAATTTTAAGGTTCCAACATATAATGTCTGTACTGAGACTACAGTGCCCGAGCACTGTGCACTAGGCTTGAGTCGGACATGAACTAAGAACTGTTAGGAATGAAATCCCATGAACACTGAAAGGAACTAAATCTTTTAGTTCAGTGGGATTGGTGAGCGCTTGACAAAGTGAAACAGAAAATGGACAGAATGAAACAGTTCACAATGTCGCTAGCACAAGTGTGAACGAGATGCAAATGTGATATTGAGTCCTAAGCCTGCAAAAATATGAAGGAAAATCAAATATTTCTTCAACATTTTTTTTTATTGTGTCAAGGTCCTTTAATGTTTAATCATAAATATATTGTATCGTACAAATTGGATTATATTCATTAACCACAAATTAGAAAGGAATTTGACCCAGAGCGGAGCACTCTCTATAGTGACCGAGCAGGCACAAGGCTATGCTGTACCTCCAAAACAGGTAAACTGATTTTTAGTTTTATGGTTTGATTGTGTAGTTCTAAGATTCATTTCTTTCTTAAATTGTGGTTTTAGATTCTTTTTTTTTCATTATGACATCAGAAACCAGAGATGTATACATACCTGAAAGTGCACAAATGCATAACCAGCAGGCTCTCCTGTAAACTTGTTCCTCATAACCTTCACTGTTAGCGGGCGCTGGCCCATACGATGAAAAGCTGCTACGATGAAGCTTTCTGTCATATTCGGCTCCAACTAAAAAAACATGAAAAACATAATTTGTAATGATAATGACAACTTTCACTGCACCTCTGTTCTATGTTCTATTTCAATAATGTTAATTCAAGTAAATATATGTTACGTTACACCACTTTTTTTATGAAATGTTATCATGGTAAAACCATTAATTTATTTGAATTATATGGCAAAGGTACTTAGAACTTACACTGCCCATCCATAACTGACACTGCATAGACATGGTGGTGTTTTACTAAAAATAATTAATTACAGAACACAAATTACGAACACGCGAATTAAAATATTGTAGATATCAGTTAGATACGTAAGTAATCTAAATTATTATAAATGAAAACACGCTATCTTCTCCATTCTCCAAGTTCTCCATAAACATCGAATCATTCGATTCGAATTCGAATGTCTCGAACGAATGATCGGAATGATGATCATGGAATGAACTGAATTCAGTGAATGGTTTTACTTTGACACGTAGTGCTGTTAAATTTCAAGTTTACCAATCGATTCAATCTTCCCTACTTTTAGCAATCGATTTGTCTAAAAAAAAAGTTCTCGTATTTTTTGTGTCATTGATTTAATTTACTGATTTATACCAAAATAAAAGCATGGTGGTGCAAAAAATATGTTATTTTTAATTAAAGTAAATAAAACATCGATAAGAATTTATTGATATAGACCGACGAAACAAACATTGCGACATACAGGTGATTCATGACACGAAACATTCTCTTTATTGTGTCATTGACTTTAGTTCTACAGAGACTACAGTCTTTCGTTTCTGTATTTTAACAAAATAAGAAGCCCGAGATCTATTTTCATTAGGTGTTACAAGTTTTCGTCAATATATTTGCAAAAAAAATAAGCTTCATGCTTAACAGTCATTAAAATTGTTAAGAGTTGGACGTGTAGTGAAATATTAACTTTTTATCTAAAAGGAAATTTCCTATCAAGTTAACTGGTAAAGTCAGTGATGTGTTAATCTAATCAGGCTAGGTGGAATAAAGCAAGAATGTCGCGCCTTGATAACATTGATGCACTTGAAAAACAATTAGCCGACTTGCAAATGACGAATAAGGAATTCAGTTCTATTAGTAAGGGGAAAAAAATCCCACCAGTTGTGCCGCCAAAAAAGAAAGCTCAACCTCAAGTTCCTCGTAGTGCTGCCGTCAGCACCCTTCGTGAGCCATCATATTCTACTAAAATATCACCTGTACTGAACAATAATGCTGCTACTCAAAATCAAAGTCTCAGCAATGTGCATTTGACAGCAGCCGATTATGCTAATGTAGGCCATTCGAATATGCCCGGTGTTTCCTTCAGTCATAATACACCGCAAACTTATAACACGACATACAGTAACCTGCCACCATACCGAAATAACAATGACAGTCTTCCGCCGCCGCCACCTCCACCACCACTTCACATTCCAGCATCCAAGTCGTATGACAACAATCAAGGTCATGAAGAATACTTGCCTCCTCCATCTCCAGTCAGCTCAAATTACAGTGAATTAGTTCGGGCTACAGCAAATTTGAATTATAACCAGGAAAGGCAAAATTATCCACCTATTTACCAAAATGAATTTGGTGACTATAGTGCGTCTCAAGGATCAACTTATGAATACGCCATATATGAACCTATAAATCCGCGTCCACAGAGCAGTCTTTCGGGACAGAACACTTTCCATAACTATCGAAATAATGTACCAACTCCTGGAAAATCTCCGCTTCCCAAGGAAGAGGAAGTTGACGCTCTAACAAACATGTTAGTACAGTCTATATCCGACAGTCAGGATTTGGATATTTTTGGTATCTGCGTAAAATGCGACGGTAAAGTAGTCGGTGAGAGTTCAGGATGCACAGCTATGGGTAATATGTATCATGTCCAGTGTTTTAGTTGCTATCGATGTAATACAAATCTGCAAGGAAAACCTTTTTATGCCGTTGAAGGCCACCCTTTCTGCGAAACAGATTATTATGAAACTCTGGAAAAATGTTCCGTGTGTACTAAACCAATCCTAGACAGGATTTTAAGGGCAACAGGCAAGCCGTATCACCCCACTTGCTTTACATGTGTAGTATGTGGTAAGAGTCTTGATGGCATTCCATTTACTGTTGATGCAATGAATCAAATTCATTGTATTGAAGATTTTCATAAGAAATTTGCCCCACGTTGTTGTGTGTGCGAACTACCAATAATGCCCGAAGAAGGTCAAGAGGAAACTGTTCGTGTTGTTGCACTTGATCGCAGTTTTCATGTTCGTTGCTACCGATGTGAAGATTGTGGACTCTTACTGTCTTCAGAGGCCGAAGGACGTGGGTGCTATCCACTTGATGATCATATTCTTTGTAAAAATTGCAATGCTCACCGTATACGCATGCTTACGGTTCCAGTTATGACGACCGACCTGTAAAGCAGGAGTGAATCGTGAATCATTTGTACTCGTATATAAAAAAGATAAGCTGCTTAATTTATTTAATTACACGTTATCCATGAAATATGTATAAGTTATTTCAAATTAGATAATAATAATGTATACTGCTTAAATCAGTTCACTTTGACAGCTAGTTTAGTTTAATAGGTATATTTTTATATTAATCTATTTATTTTTGTCTACGTTTGTAATTTCGGGGATTTTAGATTACTGCTCACTGTTGGTATCTCTATTCCAAAATGAAAAAAATATATATATATGGCAACTATCTGACAAAATAATGTCCTGGAAATCTATATGCTATTAGTTTAATAAAATAAGGGAATATTAAGCGAAACTATGCGCAGGTGGCGCCACTACCACAATCTGAGGGTCTATCGCGAAACAAGAAAATCGAAATTTCGCTATCTAACATCTCTGTCACTTGTATATTCGAGCGATACAGAGGCAGATAGCGAAATTTCGGATTCGTGTTTTCCGTTAGGTCCTCTGTAAACAAACTGCCTTGATGCATAAATTTCATATTTTATTATCTTTGAAAACTTGTCAAAAACCTGTTAAAGGTACAGTATGTATGTTACTCTATGGTTTACTAAAAAGGCTGGTGCTGCACTCTGGTGGCAGAACATTGCAGTAATATCTCCTATTTACATACTTAACTTCACATTAGGTCAGATAGAGATCAAGTGAGACAGTCCATATTAGATTCATAAGGTCATGTAAGATTATTGGTAATGGTTGTTTCATCTAATAGGTATTAAGAACATGTGATATTGGCTGCTAGTGTCATCGATTAAAATAGCTATTTATTATTGTTAGCATTTAAAGCGTTATGAAATAACGCTATCCAAATCCAACAAAATAAAATGTTTCTTTTTAATAAATTTTATATTATTCATTTTATATTTTGGATCTTCTCTGATGTTTTTTTTCCTCTCCTTGAAAATAACTATCCCGATATATTACTACAAGCAGTAATGTTGTGTAGCAAAATTGGAGGATAGATGGAAACAGAAAAAGGGCTATACTACTTGTTACTATAGACAATAAAACTACTTGTTTCAGTATAAAAATGTAATAAAAAAATCATTAAGTACATTATTCATGAGTAATAAAGTAATACTGGCTGAAGTTTTAAAAGAAGGCACTCAAATCACAGTTGTAAATTTTGTCTTTTTGGATCACTTTTGTAAATAATGATTACAAAATACACCATTGATTTTTAGTGGCATTAAGCAATTGTCCAGTAGAAAAAAATAAATTCAACGAAATAAGACCACCTTACTATATACTCTACCTGTACGAGTATGAGGCAGTTCCATCCGAACATTTAGAATTATTAATGTGCACTGAACAGTTATACATATAAATAAAATACAGCGTCTTTCCATTACGCACCTGGTACCCCAGGAGCCCAGTACCCAATTAGTAATCGTTCGTTTAGTGAGAGAAAAGATGAAGCTTTTAGGCTCCTTTGCTACTACTGGGGTCTAACAGGTGGATACTATAAATGAAAAATAGGCCAATTAGCCTCGAGTTCAACTCGCATGTGAGCGGTTTTAATCTTAAACAGGAACAGCGCACTGAAAATGTGACAATCTTATTTGTACAATAGAAGCCCAGCCCACATTTAGTCCGTGAAGCTTTCGAAAGCATGTGTGGAGCCGAGGGGACCTGTAAATTATTTATACCTCCATATCACTGGGTCGATTATTTTTTCTGCGACGAGGCGATTATTTTACTATCATCGTCATCGCCTTCTAGTTACGCACACTAAGTCTGAAGCAGGCTTATAACTAAATTTAATGGACATATGCAGTTTGAAATAGATTGACTACATCAAAGATGAGATCTATGTTATAAATGACTTCAATCTGTTGTTACATCGAATCATAATAAAATATTTACAAGAACTTATATTGTAAAATTTGCCATTTCGCTTGATTAAACCTTATGTTTTAACTTTGTATTAAATTTAGGAGGGCTCAGCACTTGCTTCGTAAACAAAGATCTTTTTTCCTTCATAGTTTTCGACATTATCAAATCAGATCTAAATGGTTCTGAATTATTAGCTTCAGTAGATACTACATTATTTTTTTTATCATCTGGTATACTTTCGATGTTTTCGTTGCTAGTATCAAGTCTATTTCTTACTACAACTGACTCGGCTGATGCAGATATTTTTTCTGATGAATGAAATAAAGATTCTTCGTCAGAATGCATGTTTAATTTTGGTTCAAACTTTTCTCTAAGAATAGAAAATTTACGTCTGGGTTTACTTCTTAAGTTTTTTTTCATGTTCATCATTTTAGAAGGTGGTAATTCTACATTTGATGTGGATGTGTCTTTTTGTATTAGTGATTGTAATGAAGATGTTAATCTTCCCGAAGCTAGGTCTTCCGTAGAACTAAGTGGCATGGAATTATCCGTAACCAGTTGCCATAGCAAGTCAATGTCCTTATTTGACAAATCTTGAAGAGTTTGATCAGGTTTTATAGAATTTCTTTTGTACTGTGTTTTAAGATTGCTCACATTTGTCTTTTGCCGGATTCTAGAATTTCTCCGACCATTAACAGTATGTTCTAGAGAAGAAGTATCAGACGATGATGTCATGGTACAATTTAATCCTTTTTTATGTAAATCAAATTTGGATTCATGAAAAACATTAAGAATATTTTCTTTTTCTGGTAGAGATTCCATTATGTTACTTGAATCAAACTTTGATGGTTCTTTCCACAATGCTTTTTTAAGATTACATTCCATTTTACAAGAGTCATCTTCTTCAGGAGAATACCAATGTAGATCTTTTCGATTGTGGTATAGATTTCTTGGCGAATTGGCAATTGTCGCTTTTCGTATTTCATCTATAGTCGCTACTAAGGAACTTTCTGAATTAAGCCTCTTTTTACTTGATGGATCTAAATCACCTAAATCATCTAACTCTTCCAAAATTGGTTCTAAATAATCTTTTCCAGTGTCAACCATACATGGTTTGGCAAGAAAAGTGTCATCGTTAGTTTGGAAAATAATCGAATCAACGTATTCTTCTTGGTTACTTGGGTCAAACTTGACGAAGACATTGGAGTAGGTAGGAGCTTTTTTCGGGAAAGTTGGCGCCGCTAAAATTGCTGTTTTTAAATCTTGAGATATACAACTACTGATTTCGGAACTTCCAGAAGTTAATGTATCACGCCTTCTATCTCTAAATACACTGCCGTCGTGAAGCCAATTTTCTATATCCGAATATCCATTCCAAGATCTTAGGCCCCACGCTTCACGTGCTATATTAACGGCACATATATTTTCATAATCATGGACCGACAATATTTCAGTTGGTGTATCTAAATCACGTTGTTTCGAAGGGAATGACTCACAGCTCATAACTTTCTTGTTTTTACCTTTTCGGGTGTACATTTCTTTTAAAATATCTAAAGCAATCCTTTGTATATTTTCAATATCAGCATCTTGGTTGCCGACCTTTATATTCCTCAAAGCACTTAAGCACAACTTTTGAACGATATTTTCGTTAAAAGTGTTTATATCTGAACTATTAATATCACTGAAACTTAAATCCAAATCCATGTCTATTGAATCAGAGGATGTCTTCTTATTAGAACCTTCAGTATCGTGACTAAATTCAGACCCATGTTCTGGTTTAGAAGTTTTTATAAAATCTCCATTAACCATTTCACAAACACCCAAATTTTCATTTGTCAAATCATCTCTTAATTCGTCAGATGAACAAATTCCACGACGTTTTTGTAAATTAAGGTTACTTGCAGTGATAATATCTATAGAGCTTTCTATATTTTCAAACGCAGATATCTTTGATGTCAACTCAGTTGGATCCAACACTTGGGTTCCTTTGCCTTTTTTAACTAAAGTTTTTACCCTACCCCTTTCGTACAAGTTATTGTCTTCTTTGCTAACTGATTGAGGAGTGTTTTCCACTGTATGAAATTCTACGCTAGAAACATCTATGCTATTATCACCAACTGGAGCTGATGTAAAGGTTGGAGTTCCGGACCTAGCAATCCAATGGTCTAGCAGGAACTTTTTGTCAGCACTGTCAATGTCGCTTGGTTGTACTTGAGCGCAATTCTTCCTGAAAAATAAAAGATCCTTATTAAGATACAAATACAAGTCATAATCACCTATCATACTTATCTCCCACTCCCATAAGAGAAAGAGGGCGAATTTTTTAGTCTGTGCATTAGTAGGTAACATTATTTTAGTTAGACTAGTAAAATATACATGTTTGTACCTCTCAGAAGTTTCTTCAGTAACTTTTATCTTTTGAGAGCTTTTAAAGGACCTAACGTAATTTAAACTTTTGTTATTGTTTCCTTTAGTTCCTGTAGCTTTCGTGACTTTATTATTTAACTCAATATCGTTGCTGTCGTTTTTCCATGGTATAGGTCCTTTAGAATGAAAATATCTATAATAAAATATCATAGCGCACATGCCTGAAAACAAAAACAGTTTAGTTATAAAAAAAACTTTGACTAAATCGTGGAGATTTTTCGCAGTTTTATAATTTTAATTTTTCAAGATAAATTTTGTCGTCCGTATAAACTCGCAAGCTTTTCAGCGATAAGACGGCCTGTTGTTACACTTGTTACCTAGTCTTAAACTTGTATTTCGCTTTCTGTGTATTTTTTAATTTATAGTGCACAATAAAGAATATTTATTTGCGTTTTTTTACATTTCTCTTTCAATTTAACTACTTCTTACAATACAATTTTGGTTTATTAAAAACCGGCCAAGTGCGAGTCGGACTTGCGCACGGAGGGTTCCGTACCATTATGCAAAAAACGGCGAAAAATCACGTTTGTTGTAAGGCAGCCCCACAAATATTTACTTTATTCGTTTTTAGTATTTGTTGTTATAGCGGCAACAGAAATGCATCATCTGTGAAAACTTCAACTGTCTAGCTATCACAGTTCATGAGATACAGCCTGGTGACAGACAGACGGACAGTGGAGTCTTAGTAATAGGGTCCCTTTTTACCCTTTTGGGTACGGAACCCCAAAAATTATATTCTAAAACTTGCAACAAGACATGATTCCGAAGTACCTGAGTTTTTCCTGTCTCCAAAAAAGTAATGTACAACTTTGTCTTACCTATTATAGTACCCGCAATTACACATGTAGAAGTTGCAATAGACCAGGGTTTCTTTTGCCTTTCCGAGTCAGATATCAACACATACAAAAATAAACTTCCGAAATTCTGTGTCACCATTAAGGTGTAGAACATCATCAGGCGATATCTCGTATGCCCCTCTCGTAAATTAATGTAACAGAAGCAATATACGAGCCCCATTATGACATTATAGAATGTTTCCTCTAGTTTATTGGGACAAAACGTAGTTTTTTGTGTTACAATCCAAAAGGTCATAGCAGACCAGTGAAGGCCTAAAAATTAAGAATAAAAAATTAAGATATTAGTCATATCCGAACTTGGAAGTGTATTAAGGTTTAAATCCATAAAATAAAGTATTAGAATAAAACATACCTAAAGGCACTAATGTCCATATACCAAAGACAATGGTAAATAATATAATACCGGCAATCCGACTGATAAGCATCCCAAAATGCCAAACAAGTTTCAGTAAAAATGCACTCCATTGGAATTTTTTACTGCCAAACCATGAAAGGCCGTAAATGTAATTCGCGCATCCCCATACTACTGATGCAATCGAAGCACAAAGGGCAAATGCTGAAAAGCCAAAAATTACGTTTTAATTACATAAAATATTCTCGATTCCACGAAAACCATTTAACACACAATATGTTTACCTTTTGTATGATAGTTTTCATTTAATGTAACAATTCCGTAAACTTGTAAAATAATTTGTGGAATAGTTCCGATAAAAACATATAAGAAATGCAATAAATTGAGATCATTTATTTGAGTAAATAGCTTTAATGCTTTTATTGACTCCACATTTTTGCATTCAAACACTTTGTGCATGAAAATAATGTACCTGAAACATAAAACTTGTAAGATATTGTACCTATTGAATTATCGTTTAACAATATTTTATTGCTTATTTACCTTTCTAACAATCCCACTAGAAATCCATGAGTGATCCAATGACTTATGCCGGACTTTTGATCAATGACAAACCATCTCAATGAAAAAACGTTTATCATAATATTAGGCGCAACAATAAAAATTAAAGTTGTCAGTGCCCAGTATGGATATCCACTTTTGCAATATTCAACGAAAACCAATACATCTGAAAATAAAATTCGGTTTTATAATCAGTATTATTCTTAACCGATTTAATTTAAGAACTGTACATGAACAAGTGTTGTCTACGCACCTGTAGTCAAATCGGCAAGTATGGTTACCAACGATATAAACACACACAAAACGTTTAATAAACAAACATTTTCTTCTTGGTCGTTAATAGTTTTCCTTTGTGAATTATAACTGCCGAGCCTACAAACCTCGGCCATCTTACGGGTATTACTGAACAAACATTTAGTCAATAAAAATATTGAAATTCTGTTATAAATTATTATAAAATAACCCCAAGGTACAAATCCAGGTAATGGGACTTGCTATAGTTGCTATCCCAAGCGGTTGCGGTAGGGCGGCGCGGGCGCAGGTCGCTGCACGCAAATTTTGTTCTTTTCATTCATTCAGCCAAATGAATTGAGTGATTGATGTAGATTTTTTATTTTTTATCGTAAAGGTGTTGGCCGGTATCAAATCGGTTGCGGACAATCGATTGTTCATAATTCAGTCTTTGTACAGTTTGTACACGATAGTATTTTTTTTTACGATCTATGTCCCTCACTAGTCACCAACAAACTGTCAAGTTGCTCAGATGAAGAATAAAAAACTGTTGATATTGATAATTTAAAGTTTAGGTTATTCTTATAAAAAATCATATTTCTTAGTTTCAAATAATTAAGAAAGTATTCCTGAACTTAAAATCCAACATGATCCACGATGCTCTTTTAGTTTTGTGGGATTGTTCTCAAGCAACAGAAGAGGTATACATTACATGTCTTTCTTATATTTAAACAACAATAATAATTATCTAATAAAGTAATGTAAATACTGTATGTTTAATTAGGGCCTGTTTCACAATGTCCAAGTAAAGTCCTGAATAAGCTACTTGCCACTTATCTGACGAATAAAGTCATCGTTGGCGTTTCACAATCTACAAATAAGCTTTATCTGCTGGATAAAGTGCTTTTTTTGTAGGAAATTTTATCTGCCAGTTAATTTATTTGTTAATTAGCTATCAAATACTTTACTTGGACATTGTGAAACAGGCCCTTAATATAATTTCAGACAGCAAAATATCAGCATTATGCCAATCAAGGAGATTCAGATGTCTACCATAGGATATGCAAAATTGCAAAGAGCCATCACAGGATTCAAATCTTTGTGGATAGCATGAGTTTTCATTGTAGAAAATCACATTCAGGTATGCATTAAATAGTTTATTTTTTGAAAACTAAGTTTGATAACTCTTAATACAATTATAATAATAGCACAGAATAAATAATAGTATTACCGTACAGAAAGGAAACTTCCTACAAAACCGAAGTTTGACAGCGGTTCAGGGGCGAATCATGCTATCCCTTTCTATTATATGGTACTATCCCTTTCGGCTATTTAGGGTTGTCAAAATTCAAGTCATTATCTTATCTGTGGTCGTGCACGCTAAGGGACGTCAAGTTGTGCCAACCCTAATAATTGCTCGGAGCAATGCTGAGCCGAACGGAGCCGAGTTTGCCCGAAGCGAGGAGATTTGCACCCCTGATAATAGGCAGATCCACACAACAAACCGCCTTGTCTTGGCCAGCTTGGTCTGTGTAGACAAGACATGCCTTTGCCTCGAGAAACCGCACTGAGCTGTTTTTCAACTAAATTTTTTAGTGTGGTAGCTTGTTCTGTGTGGAGTTGTTGACTCACCTGGTGATGTAGGCTTACAAGCCAGAATTACAAGCTTGAAATAATTTTGTTTTTTAGCCTCTTCGCGTACAACAGGTCTTTACCCTCAAGCATTGAGTGAAGGCATCACTGAGGTGCTCCAATCCTACAAGAAAACCCTTCTTGAAGTGGAAGGACTAGTGATGGGGAACCATACCTACACATTGTCATTTGTCTATAGTTATGTTGAAAAATACCAGGGCCTCTTCAATACTTTGAACAGACTGATCTCTACTATTAAGGAAAGAAGACTAAATGGATGCCAGATTTTGAGTTTGACTCATCAGTATATATTGAATGGCAATGAAATGGTACATGATGCTATAATTAAGTAGGTATATGCATTGTTCTAATGATTTTAATCTTTTTTTTTTCAATATGACTACAAAATCCAAACATCTGAAACATCACCTCCATACTTTGCTGTGTTTAACATAATATGTACTGTATAAATGATTTCTTTCCATAGACCTAGCATTACATAGATCAGCTATACGCGTGCGCCCGTGATGGACAGAACATACGCAATGCGACAATATGATTGGTCGATTCGATTTGTAGCCCACCATAAACCATACAAATTTACGGTGGGAATAAAAAAAAAGTGTGACAAGGATAAACAATAAAAGCGCTTTCTCTGCTACTCCTACTAAAAGATACATAAGACTATCCCGTTCGGTACTTTCCCCCCACCCCTCATGCCCGCTCCATTTATACTAGATTCGTGTTTCTTTCAGAATCTTTGCATACATCAACAATGTATTCATGAATCAACTTTGCACCTGGCTGCTGTATGGAGAGCTAAGAGATCCCTACCAAGAGTTTTTAATCATATGCAGTAGAGATGAGACTTCTGACACTTTTCTGTCCGCCACTCCATCAAGCACTAATACTGATAAGACTCTTTTGAACAGTGTAAGTATCATGTCATAGAGATGAAAGGAAGGGTGAAATTAAGACTTTAATTTTAGCAGTGGTCTACATATTTAACCGATCTCCAAAAAGGAAGTTTTTAACTTAAACCGAAATCATCATCAAGTGAGTGATTTAATCTAAGTAACTTTACACACACTTGTAAGCTATAAAAACATGTCAGTAATCAGTATGTTTGGTCAATTCATTCTTGTGTGTATTTAATTTAATTTATATGAGACTAGGTACTGTATTTATATATTATTACTAAATTTTTAATTTACTGTTTCATATTTCAGTTGCAGGATGCATCTCTGGACTGTGGCTTCATATTAAACCCTAAAATGATACCTCATTTCATGCCACTTTCTTTAGCCCAAGAAATATTATTTATTGGTAAAACCATCATTTTGTTTGGTTTTGATCCGCAAAAGATGAAAAAGGGTACTTCAATGAAAACCCGGCCAATGCTATCTTTAAAGACGTTTGGAGATTCTAGAAGGTAATTTAACAAAAAGACTAATTTAAATGTGCCCACTGATTACCAGTCCGCCGATATCGGCCTGTCAGTTGTTCGGAACTGTCAAATTTTTGTTCTAACTGACAGGCTGATATCATCCGGCGGCAAAGATAGATATAACTCCGTAATAGATGGATACAGTCTAAGGAAAAAACGTGCCTCGAAAATCAAGAAAATTTGATTCTCGCTCAGAGGGCGCTACTAGTTTTGGCCTACAGTCGTATAGATGGCGTTGACGGTTTCGTTTGTTATTTAACAATTTTAACGCATATCAGTGAAAGAACATGGGTCAAAATCATAAAAATAATTAATGCAAATAAAAAAAATCATTTATCTATATTTCAATACATTCTATCGTATTTTTATAAATCTTCATTTTTAGTTTTAAAGTGTGTCGACAGATGGCAGTGAATTTACTGGGGTTACAAAATTTACTATGACAGTACCGCTCTAGTATAAGTTACTCTATGTCCGGCGGACTGATAATCAAAGCCGCGGACTGGACTCGCGGCGCGATCAAAATGTTTAATGAACCTGTTTTGGACGACAGTGGCCGCGTGCGTACAGTCCACGGCCTTACAATGGGGATTAATATGATCCTTATTTGGTGTACTCCCTTTTTGGCGAATTTTATTTCGCCGATATTCACTTGGCAACCAACTTTTCGCCAAAGTTTCATTTGACAAACCAATCGTTGGCATAACCTTACTTCGCAACCATTTCATTTCCCAACCCCATAGTTGGGAAATGAAAATGACGTACTAGGTTGGGTTGGGTTAGGTTAGGTTGGATTATGTAAATTAATTTTTAACAAGCAGAAACGTCTGCGATCGATGCTATTAAGCTTAGAATAAACTTAAAGTGAGAGAAGTGAGACTTGAACTCCAGCGCTCTAAAGCAGTAATTTTTCCACTTTTAAATTTAAATGGATTATGTAAAGTTGCGAAATGAAATTCGGCCAAATGAGACTTCTGCGAAAAGTTAGTTGGTAAGTGAAATTCGGCATAACAATTTTCGGCGAAAAGGCAGAGAACCTTCTTATTTTTATAGGTTTACAATTTGGGAAGACAATGAAGCTGAATTCCATGAGAAATTACAGAAATTTAAAGATCCTGAATTATTTGAGATCTATAACCTAAGAAATGTAGTGAGGGAGATCAAGGAGTGTGTTACTAAGGTTAGATTATATATAAGTATATACCATAAACGAACGTAGTTTAGCTAAAACTCATCGTGAATAAATCATTTAAATAACGTGAAAGTGCGGCAATTCTTTTGACTAAAAACGCAACGCTTGAGTTTAAACGCTTACATATTTACCCAGTAACACTGTTGAAGTGTTTTTGAATTTTACAGTACATATGGTGCTACTTTACCGCACTAGTGCGATAGTTAGCACATTACGTAACTATGTTGAAAATTTAAAGGGCCACATGTACTGTAAAACGTTGTACGATACATGTGCGAATAGGTAATTCGCAACTCTTGTCGATTTAAAACACTCTCTTCAGTCGTGTTTTAATTTATCGCCCCTCGTTTCGAATTTCCTATTTTTTGCACTTGTATCGTAATTCGTAATGTACTTTTATTGCACACCTCAAGCCAGAAAACAATACAATGAATACAGCAACTCAAGAAGAGGTAAACAACAGGTCTTATCGCTAAAAAGCGATGACTTCCAGACAACCTTTAGGTTTTCTGGGTTGGATCCTTTTCCCTGACTTTCGTCCACACATAAATTTTTTTATTATTACATTGTTGTGAGTCGAAGTCTATTTGCCTCCTTGCATTGGAATGGCCGCCATTGTACCTACCTAAATTAAAACTACAGCCTACGTACATTTTTGGGATTTGGTAGCTGAGCCTTCTTTTTAGGGTTCCGTACCCAATGGGTAAAAACGGGACCCTATTTAATTTATTTTATGTATTTTAAAGTTAAATTTGTAATTTCTATCTATGGGTTTTTGCCTGAAATAAACATTTTGATTGATTGATTGATTACTAAGACTCCGCTGTCCGTCCGTCTGTTTGTCTGTCTGTTCGTCTGTCACCAGGCTGTATCTCATGAACGGTGATAGCTAGACAGTTGAAATTTTCACAGATGTTGTATTTCTGTTGCCGCTACAACAAACGTGATTTGTTTGCCGTTTTTTGCGTAATGACATAGAACCCTTCGTGCGCGAGGCCAAATCGCACTTGGCCGGTTGATTTTAGATTGAGCAAACTTAGTATAGTCAGTATAAACCTGTGTCAATACGGGTATTTAAACGCTATGTTTACCAATACCAGCGGATAATACAGATTGGTACCTATCCCAATCCGTGTATGAAGTATGTCTATAAAATGTGACGTTTTCAACCAAAAGGTACCACATTGTCGCTTGCCGATAAGGTTGATTGCAAATTGAAGCTATATGGAAATAGCGCCTTATTGACAACCGACAATAAGTACCCTTTTGGATGAAAATGCCACAAAAGAACTTGTTTTCAGCACCTCTGGGCAGTAGCAGTGGAAGAAGCACAATTGATCCACGAGCTGCGACTGATGAAGGATTTCTACCTGTTAGGCAGAGGAGAGCTGTTCCTGGAACTGTTGCGACTCACTGCGCATATGTTAGAGAAACCCACAACTCGAACTGGAACTAGAGGTATAGTCTGCATCTTCTCAAATGATTTTTTCGCCAAAGAACCTAATCTGTTAAACAAAAGTGTGCGTGCCCATTGTTGGTGAGCGCATGCCACTCGCTGATACACAATGGTCACGCGCACAAAAGGCACAAAGGCTTTTGTTTAACAGATTAGGGTCTAGCAAAAAAATCATTTGAGAAGATGCAGACTATATAAAATGTAAATCCCTATTAAAATGGGGTAGGGTAAATGGTAGAGTTTTACTCATACTCACACTTTTAAATGCACAATTTTATCTGAAATGGTATGTAGGACGTAAACACTCACACACAGAGACACTTTAAAACCCTTTGATGAGAAAAACGCACTACGGTCGTCAATGTCGCCCTACTACTGATCCTTGTGGGCGGCATTTCTCCAGCAGAAGACGTCATATGACGGTGATAGAGTCAGACCAAGCTAAGTTGGCAGCGTTTTGATAACACAGACTGTAAAAGTGTTATTTAAACCTAAACCTACATTATGACGTTTACTTAACACTGCCAACACACAATAGCTGCCAACTTAGCTTGGTCTAACTCTAGCAATTCATTGTGAACTTTTTAATTTTACTGTTTCAAAAATTAACTACGTTGGCTGAGCACACTAATAATATCTATATGTTTTTACTATTATTTTGATTACAGATATGAACCATGCATTTCAATTGGCAGCGAGATCCGTGTTTCTAAGCAACAGTGCGGACATTGAAAAGTTCAGCTTTGAACTGACCTATGTGAAGCCAAGGACTTCTGACAACTCGACGATGACAGAGGAATCTTATTCAGGTATTTTTAGGGTTCCGTACCCAAAGGGTAAAAACGGGACTATGTAGCTAAGCGAGTATCGATGAACAATTTTACCTTTGCGGGCGGTTTTCTCTTAGAAAGAGCTCTCATCGGCATTATGTATGCACCTGAAGTGATGAACAATCAATATATGCATCTCTTTTACGGAATTCACTTCTACATAACACCAGGGGGGTGTCACTGCGCAGTTTAGGTATATTTGGCCGGCGCACCGCCCGGGCAGGTGTATGGCAGTGGGCTGCCGCTCTCGCAAAATTGAAAATACGCAATGGCTTCGAAACCTAAATCGCGATCTAATATGTATAAAAGATAATGTTCTGTTTACGGATGTCTGAATAAACGGAAGAACAAGGAAGCAGAAAAAACATTTTTTTTAAATTCCGGACTATATTGACCGACATATTTTCGAAGGAATAAGTACTTCTGTGGCATACCTACTTCCGTGAGAATCAAACATACTATCTCCGGCTAAAAATTTTATGTTTACAGAATCAACGTTTGTAATTCCTACATATTTATCTTAAAAATAATAAATGAGTAGGTATAGGTACAAAAACTTGTCAAGTGACAACCCCGTGCCGACACTCGCAGCTCGGTCATAAAACTGCGGCCCACAAAGAAGATTCACGGTTCGTGCGCGGTTATAAGTTTCAATTTTGCTTGCAGGCGGCGAGTGTAGGTATAATTTTGTACCTAAATCTGGCTTTTGTGAAGGAGTGAAATTTCTGTACGGTAGTACTATTAGTTATTCTGTGATAACACGAACGTGACATATGATCCAATTCATCCAATTGTCTATCGCTACATTGTCGCCGCCGACCGGGCAACTTGCGTATCCGGGGTTAACTGGTTAAACCTGGAGTTACCATGGTTACAAGTGCAATTTGACACTGGGTTAACGGTTTAACCGGGTAACTCCGGGTTAGTGGGATGATGCAAGTGGCCCTTATAGTTTCGGGGGCCCTTACGGATACACTCGCAACCCTTACGTGTACATACTAATATTCTCCTAGAGCAAGGTTCCTTACCATGGCATAACATAATGGCGCTCTGTGCAAATAGTATGAAGGCATCGTCCCAATTAAGTTCACATTGTTTCCACGCCATGCGTAATCATGGTTGCATTTGCCCTGTCAAGCCAATATGTTTACTACTTAAGTGATAGTTCGTTAGTATATTTTCAAAGAAAAAATATAAATTTGCATTTCAGCCGCAGACGGTTGGTCCAGCTTAATCCTGAAGTACGACTTCAAGTGGCCGCTACACTTGCTCTTCACCCCTGAAGTGCTCGCCCGCTACAACGACATATTCCGTTTGCTGCTGAGGATAAAAAAGACGCAGCACGATCTGCACTCGCTGTGGAAGACTTATAAGCAGTCCTCGAAGTAAGGATTTTATACGTTCTAGTAAACCAAATTGAAATACTAACGAAACGGCTTAACTCACGTATCTTTTAGTCAATCGCGTGACATGTTTCGGAGAGCCTAGGTTTAAAGCTACAATACCGGCCAATAATATATCACCTCCATGTTTTTACGGTATAACTTTTTTTCTATATTTGTGACTGACTTTCACCTCACTGTTTTAGGTAGTCTAGTAGTATTCCTTTGTACGGGCGACGAGAAAAATTGGTCTCATGTAATAGTTTTTTTTCATTTTTTTACTTGGGGGGGTTTTAGTAATATCTTGAGTATCCTATTGTAATTCACAGCATTTCATTGCAATATTCGTCATATATTTGTATTAAATGACTAGTAAAATATGCAATCTACAAACTAACCTATATTGTTTACTCTATACAAGCTCATACAAAAACACTCAAAGATTATTGACCGGTACTGTAGTAGTTCATCCCGAACAAAGACCTCGCGACACATTACTGCACTGACATGGACCCCTTTTCATGTTCGAACTAAAAAAATGTATTAATCTGATCTATGTTCCCGTCGAGCATCATGAGTATTGGATGAAGAATACGCAAAATACCGTTGTTACAAACATGCAACATGCATGAAAAGTACACCCTGGAATATCACTTCGCTTGGTCAATTAATACGCATTAGTTACGTATTAGAAGACACAATTACAACAAAGCGTCGTCGCAGTTAAGCACTAAAAAACCTGACGTGGTGTATTCATGGCAATAAAAGCACGAGAAAATCCGGTTTCTTCAATTTTCACAGTTTCTCCATGTGCCAGCTGCACAACAAGCTGATGTTCCTAATAAACAACCTGCAGCACTATATGCAAGCCGACGTGTTAGACACGTCCTTCTCCAAACTCATGGACGCCGTGACCAAGACCAACGACTTCGAAAGGCTGAGGAAGGCACACGCAATATTCCTCGCCGATGTGTTGAGCCAGTCCTTCTTGACGATTACTTCTGTAAGTTTTTATATCTTCTTAATACATTCAAGTCCTTTAAAGCTATGTCAAGATGATTAACGATTCTAGATGCCAAGGGATGCGTTAGCTACTTGAATAGTTATTTGTTATACTAGGGTGCAAAGTTGTATTTTACCCGCGAGTGTAGAATTGAAACACGAGCAAGAGAAAGGATTCTATAGGTGAACCACGAGCGAAACGAGTGGTTCTAAAATAGAATCCTGAGCGTAGCGAGTGTTTCAACACACGAGAAGTAAAATACATTTGCGCCCGTGTATAACACAAAACTTTTCACCTCACTATAGCAAGGAAAATGCAACATCCACAGGCGTTAGATCATCTACATCACTGGAATCACTCATTTCTTTACGATATTATAACAGAAAACTGTGGAAGTTGTGTATTTTTACGCGAGTCGGTGAGAAAAGTTTTTTAGTAAAAAAATTGTTGACAATGTTGACATTTCTGACGTATGAAATGTCAACGATGCGTTTTGAAATTGCATCGACTCAACTTGTGCGTTCAGAATTGTATTTAACATCATTATAAAAAAACAAACGTTTCGTATAACTAATATCGAACGAATCGTTATCATAAACGATTTACGTTTTGTTATCTGTCAAGCTACTTAAACACGCTTCATCCAAGGTCAAATTACTTTCCCCACTAGTGGATAAAACGCGTTTTTCCCCGCTTGTATTGAAGGACAACTTTCCGAGCTAGTGAGGGGAAAAATTACTTCCGTGTCTTATTTAACGTTTTTACAATGTCAAATTATAGGACGTCGTGCAGGGCTCTTTCGCATCGTGTTGCTACCACCATCCAACTAGTATGCCATACAATGCTTGCCTGAGATTATATTTCAATTTTCACTCATTTTAACTTGTTACAGTCAACCAACAGCGAGTACTCCGGTTCCGAATCGACGGATTCCATCAACAACCCCGTCTTCTGCAACATTATGGAGCTGCTCAAACTGTGCCATTCATTCTGTAGCATGAGCAGTACTGTTACTGATAAAGAATCTGAAGACTATTACATCAGGGGATACTCTAAAAGGTACATAGTATAGCGCATTTTTATACCCTTTCGGTGACAAACAAGTACATATACAGACAGAGTAATCGGTTACCGTAGCCTCAGAACATCTGAAACTGCATTGGTGTCAAATTAATGAAACCTATACACTCCTTTTTTGGAAGAACCCCCAGCCGGGCTAGCACATGATTGGCGCGAGAGTATCTCGCCGCGACATAGACTACCCGTCCCCCTTTAATTCATACAGTTAGTAAAAGACGGGTAGTCTATCTCGCGGCGAGATACTGTCGCGTCAATCATGTGTTCGGCCTACAGAGTAGAAAGAAGTGAGAAAACCTCAGACAGAGAATTGCAGTCATTTGCGAAAGGACATTTTTCTGAAACCCTGGGTCGGACGAGACTATTTTATCTTATACCTTTAAACGAGCAATTCTTGCTTCAATACATATTAAATCACATTTACAATCTGGTCTATCGCGAATTTATTTTGTTACCTTTATTTACCGACGTTTCGACACAGGTTTCACTGGTTTCAAATTCGCGATAGACCCGATTGTAAATGTGATTTCACTGTGATTTAATATGTGTTCAAAACGCGAAAGTTTTAAATGTTATAACTTGTATATTTATATATTTCGGGGATCTCGGGTTTTCGAGGGCGAAAAATCGATTTAGCTAGTTCTTATCTGTGGGAAAACGCGTATTTTTGAGTTTTTATATGTTTTCCGAGCTAGGCTCGGTCTCCCAGATATTGTTATATAACTGACGACGTTTTGCGATGATTATTACGGCTGTCAAATATACGGAAGTAGCTATGCAAATATGCGGATGGTATCTATTGCTTTTTAATTTCAGATTTAACAAATTAGTGAAGCAACTGATGCAACTTCTCCTGTCGCTGCGAGACCGACCTTGCGGCATTTACCTCGCGCGATTACTGATGCGTCTGGATTACAACCGGTGGTTAAGCGGAGAGGCGCAGCTTACACAGTCTCTAACAAATATGTTACGATAATTAAATCAGAATATAATGTGATAAACACCACCACCAGCTACTACCAGCAGCTTTATAATTGGTTGGACTTATGATTACAAAGACTGGACTTAACATTCGAATCAGTGTTTTGGAAAAATAATGGAGAACTCAGAGAGAGGAGATGGGAACTAACTCATGTATGTGCAAAGTTTCATTCACGTTACTACATGTGTGGGTGTGTGTGTGTTCGTTCTACTAAACGAAACTCTGTTTGTATGGGAAGGTGAAATTCGGCCGAGCCTGCCGGGGACTCATAAGTAATATAAACTAATTATTTAAAAGCGTTTTTCAATATTTTTCAATAAAAGCACACATCAAGATTGTTTACCTTTTATCTAATGCTAAAAAAATGAACTATAAGTAAAGGTGCATGCAGATCTGGCGAATATGCCTCTGGCGAACCATTCGTGAGCTATTTGCTCGCGTGCTTCTTGTAATACGTAGTATGCAGCGCGCGAGTTAGCGAATGATTCGTCAAATCTGGGTGAACCTTAGTAATCAATGTCTACAGTTATAGTATGATAATACTATTACTTATTCTGTGGTTATAGTTAAGAATGTGGCTGTAACTGTTACTAAAAAATAAAAAAGTATTTATAACAAAACCTTTTTATTTCAGCTATCTCCCGCCTCCATATCATCGTCAATATCCTCTTCGACTAAACCATCAGACACCTTAGCTTCTGCAGCGTGCTGTTCCGACTGTTTCATGAATGTCTTTATTAGGATGCATTTGGTCATGTCACAGGAGCATGGCAGGGGATGTTCTACCTCGTTGGGGTCTTGCATTGTAAGCTGGAGATTATATCTGAAATAATGTGAATGAATATTAACTAGGTTTGCTTTTGACCATAGGGCAAGGAATACTTAAGAGTGGAAACTAGTGCAGTTATAGCTGAAAACTTGACAGCTGAAGTAGATAACGTACGGCGTTGTTTTGTGGTAACTATAATTTGTTTTTAGCGCTTGACAATCTAGTTACGGCATGATACCTGAACCTTGTTTTTAAGAGGCCGTAGTCGATTTTGGAGCAAAAATGTAAAATTGATAGATTTAGTCGTTGAAATTATACACGTTTTGTTACGTAATATCTAAATAACAAGTATTGATTTCTATTAGCACGTCTTCTCATCTTGCCTTTTAATAATGAGGTCGCGGGCGTGCGTCACCGGTAATGCATGAAGAGAAGGGGCAGTTTTTAAAAATTCATCAAAAAATCATTGTGGTAAATTATACAAATTGATGTATAAGAATAGTTTCAGCAAATGTTGTAGATTGTTTTAAGTATCAAAATTACGTTGAAATTAAGTCGATTTTTAGAGAAATTGTCACTTGTTTTGAAGTAATTTCTGGAGAAAATTGATTTCGTCTAACGTTCATTTACACTACTTCAAAGTCATAATAATAAAAATGTACTCTGATAATCGTCAAGTACAGGATATGTGTAATACAAAATTACCATGTTTAGCAGTCCAAACATTACGAAATTTACAAATAAGAGCGACAAAATCAGTGCTTTACGCGCGTTTACCTAAACGTCCATCAGAAAAGCAAACATTACTAATTTAGTGAGTCTGTTTTCAAAAAAATTATCTGATAAAAGGTAAGATAAGAAGACGTGCTAATAGAAACCAGTACTTGTTATTTAAATTAGGTAACAAAAGGTGTAAAATTTCACGGACTAAATCTATCAATTTTACATGTTTGCGACTAAAATCGACACCGGCCTCTTAAGCCAGATACTAAGTGCAATTACTCCAAATTGTCTAACCGACATGTCAGTTTAGTAATCTATCGGAGTAGCCAAGGAATTCACAATACTTGAACAAGCACTCTAACGCCTTGACAATAGAGGCGTGCTCAGATATTTGTGAGCACCTTCGCCGCTCCGGTATATCTGATGGCGACTGTACAAAAGAATGATGGATTACCCTATGATGATAACTAATTGTATTGTCTTAGTACCTCTCTGTGATATAAAAACACAGTTTATCGCAGTTCAGACAAAACACAGGTTCAGCGCAAGTTACTACGGCTGTCCAATTTGCGGCATCAATATTAACGCGTGTTATTTCAAAAAAATACACCAGAGGGCCTACCACGAACGAAGTTTTGTCTCTCTGTCGCACTTACGCGATAAATACTGCACATCGGAATTTCGGCTTCGTAGAGCGTTGTTTCTTTCTCTTTATCTTTTCGTTGTCTTGTCTCCAATATTGTCTTTCTAAAGACCGATGTGCAATATGTATTTATCGCCGGGTATCGTCTGTACGAATTAACAAGTGCGTCAAAGAGGTAAAACTTTCGTTCGGGGTTCGCGGTAGGCCCTCTGCACAGAATACTAAAATCAGTTCACCAACCTTCTCCCACTCAACTGGTCCCTATTAATATCCAACTGAAACGCAATAGGCTCTGCAGCCTCCACCTCCTGTTGATCCGGCAGCACAATAACGGTCTGCTTCCAATGGGTCTCTGGGCTTGAGGGACTGGTGCTTAGGACTTCCCTGCCAACCTCGCTGGATAACTCGGGGAACATGCAGTCAAACCAGACACAGATGCCTTGGTATGAACCTGCTTTGTTAGCCACTGTAAAGATTACAAATCAATTAATAGAATAAAAAAGGTGCAAGCAAAAAGGTACAGGTCAGTTCACAAACATTTTTATTTTTGGAACATTAGTTCCAAGAATATATTTACACACCTATAAGCGCCACTTGTACCATTCCACTAACCTGGAGTTACCATAGTTACCAGTACAATTTGACACTGTGTTAACGGTTTAACCGCTTAAGCTCCGGGTTAGTGGGATTTAAGACACTGACAATAAGGTGGTGCAAATAATTTTTGAGAAAAGCACTATATATGACTCGGCCGGAAGGCTACTGCTGGCTTCGGATTCAATTAAACAGACTCCCAAGGTCGTTCCCACACTCCCTCGTGCTCCATGGTTCTCTTTCTGTAGGATGAACAGGCAGAATTTAATTGTTGCTCTTAGATTGCGATCTGGCCACATTCCTTTAAATAGCTATGCGTTTATGATGCGTAAAGTTGACTCGCCCAAATGTAATTTATGCGGAGTAGTTGAAGACGTGTTTCATGTTACAATGGAATGTCGCCGAGGTGCTGCGCAGCGTCGACTGCTTAATGTCAGGTGCTATGACCTCGGCAGGGTCAATAGTATCCTGGCTTGTCCAGCCTCAGAAGAGGCTGGGCTTCTTTATAATATGGTCAAAGACATCATTCAACTTAGAAATAGTGAAAGTTAGTCTGTTGTAGTTTTTTTAGAGAGCCACTATGAGGGTGGCATTTGTTTAAAACTTAAAACCCTCTATAAATAAATAAAGATAAAAAAAAAGGTCGTTCGTTTATAACAAATCCTCAGCCAGCAAGTAGCTATTTCCGAGCCTCGACAATAATTTATTATTGGAACATCGTCCTGTAAAGTTGTTTGTAAACTTGACTATACAGTTAGGGCCAACTTCTCTGCATATTATGCGTATGTTGTACGGCATTAAAGCAAAAAAAAAGAGCACAATGTACAAAATATGCTTATTTCCATTATTAAAATCTGCAAACATACCTACAACATGCTGTATGCTGTAAGAATCCAAGTCTTCAGGCATGTCTTCCTTCAAATTGATCCAGGCCATAGCCACCTCCTCCCCCAGGAGGTCATCAGCTCCAATGGTCAGGATCTCTGGCTTGTTGCACTTGCTTGCTCGGAGCTGCTTGCCAAATGCTGACATTGAGACTCCATATACATTGTCCCATTTTTGGTACAATGATTTAACACTGAAATGTTTTTCTTGGATCAAATTATGAACTTAATACCTAGGTGATAATATAGTTATTGCTGTCTGTTTAGTTTTTAATCTTAATTGTTACTAACCATTATGGGCCATTGTTGTCTTGTAAATAAATAAATTGAATTGAATACCTCTCTTACTATCAGATTACTGGGGCCCGTTTATCAAAAGCTTGTAGCTTGTAATACAAGTGGAAGTCGCTTTCTAACAAAAGCTGTCAAAAAGGGACTTCCACTTGTATTACAAGCTACAAGCTTTTGATAAACGGGTCCCTGGTAGTCAGAACCTCAGAACCATAATAATTAGTAAGTAGTTAAGTCACCACCACAAACAGAAGTACTTGAAAAGTAAGTCCAGATTTTTACATACACAAACACACACAAGCATAACACACACCATATTACACACACACACACACACACACATACATACACGTATGTATGTGTGTAATATCCAACTCACACCCATAGACATACACACACACATAGACATATTAGTTTATTTTTTGTAATTTACTAGCCTCTTCAATCTTCAAAATAACAATAAAGGGGTTCTTTTTTATGATATAGGAGGCTAATGAGCAGACTCGCCTGATTACCGCTGCCCATGGACACTTGCAACACCAGAGAGGTTGTAAGTGCATTGCCGGCCTTCAGTCTAATTTTGTGTTATTGCATTGTTCTGACCCAGAACACCCTGACCTTCTGGGGTTTATTGTGTGGGGCTAATTAGGTTGAAGTAAAAATTCTTATCTCTTAAAAGATTTATTAAAATATCAACCAATTGAAAGATGAATGTATTCCATAATGCCTTACCTACATGGAGCTACATAAATAGTAGCAGTCTCTGGAAACATCTCCCCACCCTCTTTCAAGAACTTGTGTCTGGCAAAAAGCACAGAATCCAGCATGCCCTCATGCAGTAGGTAGAAGCCCATCCACTCTGATACCAGGGCATCTACCTTGATGTTGTTGGGTAGAACTACATCTTCCACTTTACTGTGTATTACCTGGAATTGTTAAATGGGGTTTAGACATCAATACTAACACATAAAAATAGACTAGATACACATTTTAGAACTTAGAAAAGTGCAAAATAAAATACAAGTGCTCGATATACACGCATCAGCTCCAAGAGCTTCTAGTGTATCAAATAAATAAATAAAAGGTAAGAGGGAAATGAAAAAAAAAAGTGGTGACTTTCCACAAAGATTTTTTCCACGAAGAGGTTAGTGGTCAATTGATATTTCATATAAAAAAATTGCTGATTTTTGATATGGCCAAATTTAGGATGTGACAATGTTCTAGATTTTTGAGTAATAAGTGGGGAGGGCTCAGTATTTTTTATTAGCAGAAGCTTGTGACAAAAACATTCTTAACATATTCCGGCGGTATTTAAGGCGAATAGCCGTACTGGTCAATCTTACAGTTTGAATCTACTTGGCTATAGCCGTTACCACCAGGGAACATGTTAACAAATTATGAAATATTAATTACCTCAATAACTTCTTCAAACTTATTCTCTTTAACAATGTCCTTAGCTACATTAGCAAGACTACTTGCTTCAACAGCGTATACTTTTTTCGCGCCAGCTTGGGCACAAAATATTGAAAGGATTCCCGTACCGCAGCCCACATCCATAACAACTTTGTCTTTGAAATAGGCCTTATTGTCCAATATGGCTTTCTGATAGGCACGCGTTCGAGGCTCATCATCAATCATTAACCTGTGAACCTGATTTTTAACATATTTTATTAGGTATTCACGGATAATTTTAGGATTTTAGAGAATAAAATAAAAAGTGCAGTAGAAAAGGTAACCTCGAAATCTTCATAGCTGCAAAAGTAATCTTCATGAATATCCATTTTTAGCAGGTTTTCTTAGTTAAAAAGAATATTTAATTGTAAAACTTGAAATCCATGCCCTATTTATTTGAAAATCACTTCTAACACAATCCAATATTTAGGTCTGAGGTGCAAACTAGCAAAACATAGATTGAGAAAAATAAATGAGAATATGAGAAACGTCAAATTGACAATGACATACTACGGCGATTGTTTAAGTCACTGTTTAAAAAGCTGATTTTGTTGCGATGATTTCATATATGGTCGACTAATCGATTATGAACGCCGAAACCAATATCGAAACCCGTGTACAGCACTAGCATTTCATTCAATCAATCACTCATTTTTTTACCTGTTGTATTTTCTAGTCTGTGCGTTCGTTCAAGAAAAAAAAAACGAAAAAAAGAAATTGGCTCATGATTGGCTCGGCACGGCGCGGAGTAGAGTAGCGTTAAGCGTATCGTGATTTTATTTTATGCTTTAATAATCTTAATGATGTTCTAACAAATTCTCTTCGTTCGTTTTATCATATAATTAGCTACAATGGCTAAAGAAGGCGATATGTCTCTTTACCAAGATGTGTTGGAGCCTTTCAGGCGTGTGATAAACACCGATCCGCCAAAAGAGAAGTTGTCGGCGTCTACAAAAATGAATTTCACGGATAGTAATCAATCTATTAAAGAAGGTATTGTTAGTTAAAGGCATAAATTTGTTTATTTGTTAGGGATTTAGTTAAATTCTGTTTTATTTACAGGCTTATCTAACCTATTGTCGATGGGTAAAAGGAAGTCCAGAATGAGCGTTGCTGAAGCTACACCTGACAAGCGTCAGCGTACCGACAGCTCTACGTCAATTCCTCCGTCACCATGGGAAGCTAAGAGGATGAAGATAGACTTGATAGCAGCCAAGGCTCAGGTTCTTATTTAATTGGGTTCTACTACATGTTTACTGTTGCAACTTCTAAGAATCACATCACATTTTTAGCATTTGTATATAATGGCAAGTGTACGTATACTTAGTCCCACACATTTACAGATAACAAAGCTGGAAGCCAGGGTGAACCATCAGCATACAATTCGGAAAGAGATGCAGATCCTATTTGAAGAAGAGAAGGCGTCTTTGATGGAACAACATAAAAGAGACGAGCGGGCTTTGTCGGACATGGAGGACCGTCTAAACACTATCAGAAGACGGGAGCAGGAGTTAAAAGATGAGTTGTGTGAAGTGAGTATTTGTTATTAAATTTATTTTAAAATTTTATTGTAATTTAGTTATAATATAACCCAGTGGTCCAACAAAAATAGCCTAGTTTTAAACCCACAAAAGTCCAAATTTCTAATATTGGGTACTGAGAAACAGAGGCGCAAGATTTTAAACTTCAACCCCACGATTGAAGTCGGCGGTCAATGTATTGAGCAGGTAGCAGAAGTAAGGAACTTGGGTGTCCTGATGGACGGTAACCTCAGATTTCACAACCATGTAGTAGAGACCTCTCGAGTATGTTTTTATAGACTCAAAATATTATATAACGTGCATAGGTATTTGAGTACTGAAGTCAGAATATCTCTGTGTGAATCTTTGATATTGTCAAAACTCAATTATGCCGATACTGTTATAGGTGGCTGTCTGTTGTCAAAAACCAAAAAGCTAATACAGCGTGTGCAAAATGCATGTGCACGTTTTTGTTTTTACATTCCACCTCGAAGCCATGTTACTCCTTACCTAAATAATAGCGGGTTAATGAATATGGAGTCGCGACGTGCAACGCATCTCGCCTGTTTGCTTTTTGGTATTGTAAGGACAATGACGCCACAATATCTATTCGAAAAATTAACTTTTTCACAAAGGCATATTAGGGGAGCTACTCGTTTGCTTTGTCCACGGCACAGCACCGCCGCATTTCGCGGCAGCTTTAAATACACTGCCACGAAATGCTGGAATAATATACCGCCTCCTCTTAGGAACTCATTGTCAGTAAATTCGTTCAAAGTGAATTACAAAAAATACATTTTAAGTGTACAGAAAAATCGTTGTTAAGTCTGTGCTAATTATTTTTGTGTACTTATGTGTACTTAGGTGTTATGTGTTTCTGGCTTCTAAGTGGATCTAATTGTACAAATAAAAGAAGTATGACTGCTACTGTACTGGTCAATAGTTTTTATATTTTAATGTGGATCAATAGTTATAATAATTCAACTAAAATTATATTTAATTTGTATAGCTGTAGTATTATATATATATTTATTTATTTTATATTTGATTCGTATAGCTGTTGTAATTATATTTAAGTTGTATTTGTTGCGCTCTCTCGGAAGGGTTTCCACGGAAGACCAGCGTCGGGGGCCTCATAGGTTCCTTGACATGAAGCTGAGTGGAGACCATTTCAGGAACGCTTTATAACCAGCAATCTATGTCAGTGTTATTAGTTAAGATTTAAATTAAGCGTTTTTGAATAAAGCATCTTCTATTCTATTCTATTCTATTCTAATAACTTACAAAACAATTGTATAATATAAAATTATGGAAAACTGGGTATTACTAGACTTATATTGACTGGGATATAGACCGTGATTACCTAAGGATTAAGGATTACAAAAGGTAATCATGGTCAATATAAGTCTAGTGAAACTAACCGTGAAGCATTTAAAACTGTAACTGGGTATTAATAAAGTAAAAGGTAAATATCCTCCCTTATTAAGGTCTCATAATAAAATAGGCAAGTTGAATAAATATGCAATATACTATAAGACCTCACTTTTTGAATATAAACCCAAAACCCAAATACTTTAAAGAAAAACTGATCGGATGTCTTAAGTTTTCTTAGGTAGAGTGTTTATAGCTAAAACATATTTTGGTTTGTTTACTTCCAGACAGTAAAAGAGCACAAGGAGAGCAAAGCAAAATGGGAATTAGAGAAAGGAGAGCTCCAGAGGTACGTAGCAGAGCTGAAAGACAAGCTGCTGGAGGCCAATGTGAGCAATAAGGACCAGGTTTCGGAAATGAAGAAAGACATGGATGAATTATTGCAGGTAAAACTCTATGCTGTAAAAATCCATTGTAACAAAAGACACCAATATACACTCACTGTTCCGATGCAAATGGGGCACTTGGCAAAGTTGAGTATAGTTTTTTAGCGCCACTTGCACCATCCCACTAACCCGGGGTTAACCGTTAACTCAGGGTCACGTTGTACTGGTAACCATGGTAACTCCAGGTTTGTAAATTTATGCTCTGTCTTCATGTTTTATGTGTTTCCATGTACATTCATTATGAGGTTGTGCAATAAAAAGGATTTGTATTGTATTGTTGTATTGCCAATTATGACTTTGTGATATTGTAATCATTCATTGAGTATACTCAACAATAGGCTATAAAGTATAATGCATTAAAACTATTATTTAACACTCCATACTCTCAGTTAGCCTTGGGGGAGGCCTATGTCCAGCAGTGGACGTCTATCGGCTGATGACTCAGTTAGTCTGATTTTAAATAATAATTATTAATTTTACGGTTTGGTCACACTCACGCAGGCCCACGCGCAGAGTTCGAAAGAATAATTAATCGATTTGATAATAAACTAAAATTTACGAAATAGAATTAGATTGTTACATACTCTTAATTTCAATTCAATGGTTAATAAAAAACTAATCAATATTAGGTCAGTCTTTATTTGTACATTATTTTTTACTATCAATGAATTTATAGAAAATAAATATAGCACCATCCATACCTGGGATAATTATCCAATATTTGTCAGATAATTATCAAAGACTATAATTATCTGGATAATTTCGAACCCTGCCCACGCGCCGCGGCGGTGTGCAAACGGGACATCACTAAATAATGTGCATAGCACTGTCTCGCTCACACAGTAGAAATTACTTGAGAACTATTTTCACAGGCCTTAGAAGGTGCCCAGGCTGAAGTAGAAATGTTAAAGAAAGAGCTAGCCAAACAGACCAGCCGGGCAGAGCAGTGCACCAATCTCCGGAGCCAGTTGGAGAAGCAGACATTTGAGTTGCAACAGGCCAATAGCAAGCTGAAAGAACTGCAGTATGAGAAAGACTCTTATAAAGATTGGCAACAACAGGCTAAGGTATTTTTAGAGTAATTTTTGACACTAATATTTGTAGGATTACACCTAAGATTACTTAGTTCAAAATAGAATTTATTTTATAATTATCTTTAAACACATTTAAGTAACTTGCAATAAGATCACACTATATAAAATGCTTTTATGGTTCCGCAAAATAGGTCTTTCTTTGGTTTCCGTAGGCATTTTGTTGTGTATGTTTTATTTAGGGTTGCATACCCAAAGGGTAAAAACGGGACCCTATTACTAAGACTCCACTGTCCGTCTGTCTGTCATAGTTGAAATTGCACAGATGATGTATTCTGTTGCCGCTATAACAACAAATACTAAAAACAGAATAAAATAAATATTTAAGTGGGGCTCCCATACAACAAACGTAATTTGCCGTTTTTTGCGTAATGGTACGGAACCCTTCGTGCGCGAGTCTGACTCGAACTTGGCCGGTTTTTGCATGTAATTTTATGCAAGTTTATTTAGAATGCACTGCAAATATTTTAAAAACAAAGTTACATTTGTCTTGAATACATTGTTTCTTGACACAGTTGCATTCATCTCATTCTAACAAAGTATAGATAGACTTTCTCTGTCAGTGCCAAGTCTAATCCTACGAATAAAAACTCGATTAGCTATTTCTAACTTCAGACGGCGCAAAAACGGCTAAGCAACATGGCTGAATTAGAAAAAGAAGTCGCTCGGCTGCGCGCGGCGGAACGCTCCTTGCGGGATAACATTGGTAACAAAATGCTGCTTGAAGAGCAGGTGCATCAGCTGACCAGCAGAGTCGAGGCTCTGCAGCCTGCTCAGCAGGAGCTCCATGAGGCTAAGGTTTGTATTGCATTACTGTAGCGCCATTTGCATTGTTTTGAGCTTTGTACATTACCTTTTTCCTGTGGCAGGTGAAGCTAGCGTCAGTAGAAGCGTCCCTCGCGGAGTGGCGCACCGCGGGGCGCGCTCACGGCGCGGACACGGCGCGTGCGCTACGTTCTGCGCTGGACGCGGCGCTGTCCGGCCAGCTGTCCGCCGTGGCCGGACAGTCGCAGGCGCAGTCGCAGCTGGCGCAGGTCACTGAGGTATGAGATGAGATGCAGACTATTTACTTTTTATATTTTTAAATTCCTTGCAAGTATTATTCCAATAATTGGGTAAGAATTACTCACATTTTTCCTTATTTTAAATTTAACGTATACATATAGGTAATACGTATTTTGTTAATCTTGATACTTATTATTATTATCAGAATTTTACATACAACAGGATGTAGCAACTCTGAAGTACGAGAGAGACAAGGCGACGACGAAGCTGAACGATCTCATGACCGTCCGGAAGACGCAAGAAAGCCTCATCCATAGGCTGCAGAAACGGCTGCTACTCGTCACCAGGGAGCGTGACAGTTACAGGTAAGGCCACGGACTTGACGCACGCGACTGGTGATGGCGGGGCGATGAGCGGCCGTTCAAGGATGTTCAGGTATTTGGTTGAGCGCAACGTTTGAATGACCTTGACCTGCCGCTCGTCGCCCCGCCGGTCGCGTGCGTTCTGTTCGCGCAAAGATAGATATAACTGCGTAATAGATGGATACAGTCTAAGGAAAAAACGTGCCTCGAAAATCACGAAAATTTTATTCTCGATCAGATGGCGCCACTATCTTTGGCCTGCTCTCGTATCTATACGACACCCTCTAGGGCGTTGACGGTTTCGTTTGTTATTTATAATTTTAACGCATATCCGTTAAAGAACATGGGTCAAAATCATATAAAAATAATTAATGCAAATAAAAAAAACATTTATCCATATCTAAATACATTTTAACGTTTTAAATGTACTATGACGGTACCGCTCTATCTTATTATATCCTCTTTGCTAATACTTACCACCACTTGATGTTTGTGATATACTATTGCTTAAGATTTTAAAAATATCATTTCTAATAGGTATCCGTTTTCATGTTAACCACATGTTAACCAATAGCGCGGTTTCGTAGTTTGCTCACGCTTATTGTGTGAGCGGTTCGTAGGTAAATGTTGCAGGTGCGGCAGTTTTGCTAAATCTTGATCCACATATCGCGAATGTGTCTGTTTGCGGAAGGCTCGCTAATACTGCATTACATACACTTGCATCCTATTTGCATATGTGTGCTCCTGTGATCTCTACGCGTTGCGCGTACTTACTCTAGTACTACCTGCATATAGGGTTGCCAATCGCCATACGTCAGGATTTCCCCTGACATGTGCGGATTTTACAAGAAATGACTGTCCAGGAATTGTCCGGTGATGTCCGGACTCTTATCAAGATTTTTTTTCATATGGCAACTTCACCTGCATACAGCTCGCGTGCGTGCTTTCTAACATTCGTCCTGACTATCCTACCACGCGCTAGCACTCATGTGCGTTTTATGCGATTATTGTGCTGATTAGGCTAGATGTAAGCGGATCTTTGGGCGAGTTAATGTTCCAAGATCCTTAATTTCATGTTGTTCTTCAGACAACAGCTAGACTGCTACGAGAAGGAGCTGACGGTGACGCTGACGGGCGAGGCGGGCACGGGCAGCGCGGCGCTGCTGTCCGCGCGCGTGGAGCAGCTCGAGCGCGCGCTGCAGGGCTACCGCGACCTGCTCAACATGCACGACCAGACCTCGCACGCCACAGGTGAGACACGTACCGTGTGTGCTGGCCACAGCTGACGGAGGCGGGCACGGGCAGCGCGGCGCTGCTGTCCGCGCGCGTGGAGCAGCTCGAGCGCGCGCTGCAGGGCTACCGCGACCTGCTCAACATGCACGACCAGACCTCGCACGCCACAGGTGAGACACGTACCGTGTGTGCTGGCCACAGCTGACGGAGGCGGGCACGGGCAGCGCGGCGCTGCTGTCCGCGCGCGTGGAGCAGCTCGAGCGCGCGCTGCAGGGCTACCGCGACCTGCTCAACATGCACGACCAGACCTCGCACGCCACAGGTGAGACACGTACCGTGTGTGCTGGCCACAGCTGACGGAGGCGGGCACGGGCAGCGCGGCGCTGCTGTCCGCGCGCGTGGAGCAGCTCGAGCGCGCGCTGCAGGGCTACCGCGACCTGCTCAACATGCACGACCAGACCTCGCACGCCACAGGTGAGACACGTACCGTGTGTGCTGGCCACAGCTGACGGAGGCGGGCACGGGCAGCGCGGCGCTGCTGTCCGCGCGCGTGGAGCAGCTCGAGCGCGCGCTGCAGGGCTACCGCGACCTGCTCAACATGCACGACCAGACCTCGCACGCCACAGGTGAGACACGTACCGTGTGTGCTGGCCACAGCTGACGGAGGCGGGCACGGGCAGCGCGGCGCTGCTGTCCGCGCGCGTGGAGCAGCTCGAGCGCGCGCTGCAGGGCTACCGCGACCTGCTCAACATGCACGACCAGACCTCGCACGCCACAGGTAACATCACGGAATACTGAGACAAAGCAATATGGAAATTTGCACGCTTCTAGTAGGTTAAGAGTGATTACACCGGTGTTCCAAAAGGTCGCAAGTTTGAATCATGCCTGATTACAATTGTATCGTTAAACCAGTAAGGTTTGTCTCGATACTCCATCCGCAGTAGATATTATACAACAATAAAATATATTTTAACAACATTAAAAACTGTTCATAACATGTTCAATTAAATTTTTCTATCATTTAAATTAATTAATTAGGGTGAAAACGGGACCCTATTACTAAGACTCCGCTGTCTGTCTGTCTGTCTGTCAAATAAATATTTGGGTGGGGCTCCCATACAAGAAACGTGCCTCCGACTCGCACTTGGCCGGTTTTTTTACGTATCGCATTTTGCTACAGTGGTGGAAGGTCTCCGAGCAGAAGTGAGCAAGTGGCGCGACGAGGCGGAGGCAGCGCGGCGCGACACCGGCAAGCTGCGCGCGCAGCGCGACAACCTGCAGGCGCAGCTCGAGAGGCTCAACGTGCCCTCCACTAAGGTATAGTTTAGACCATTTCATCTAAGCTCATTCACTTACCTGTACTAACAACGGCATTGTATTATTACAATACTATTATCTGCTTTTGTTCTCGTAGCCGCCAACCAGTTACTTACAAAATAACTTAGAACTGCATTGCATGTATAATTTTTAACCTTATTCCTTGTTGAACGGGGTTAAAATGGTGTAAAAAGATAATATCATATTCAATCTTTTGTGAAGTCATATCCACATTAGTCACTTTGAGTGTCGGTTGTAAAATGCAAAAAAAGTTATGTTAGCCATTATTTCATTAATGTATTTTGTAGTCTATTGTTAAAAAAATAGAGTCGTTAATCTATACTAATATTTCAAGGCGGTTATAGTCTGCTTTAACTACGAGGTAGTTATCCTAATTTGTGGTTTACCACTCAATGGTATTGTATTCTTGAGACTTTGAGTAAACAAGCTCAATTTATAAACCCCTCCTACAACTACAGCGTTAGTGGAATGGAGCCGACGTGACCGTTACTCTGTGTTAAATAACGTATACAAAGGTATGTAATATAAATAAAAGCACTCAAGTAAAATTTTGTTTATTGTTTCAGGTGATACACTTGGCTGATAATCCAGCCGCCATAGCACATAAACAAGTTCAGGGTGACTTAGAGGCAGCCAATGAAGAGGTACGATTTGATAAAATTATTGTTTATTTGTGTAGTGGTACCTAATACAGGATGATTTTAATTTTTTCATTTTTTTTTTCAAAAAAGTATAATACATTTAAACTTATACTAGGTTCGCCAAACTTGCGTTTGCGTATTTCGGGGTCGTGTAGAAAAAAAACAAGACATCATACAGAATTCACAGATGAGCCTAATCATGTTGATAATTATTGTTTATCACCAATAATGATGATAATTTTGATTTCAACTTTCAGTATTTTTACTCATTATTATTCACAACGACGGGACTTAATCGCGTAAAATAAGTTTTAAATTTACCTTCGACGTTTCGAGGACGGCGTTGTCCCCGTGATCTCGAAGAACACTGGCTAAAGTTGACATCGACATCTTCTAGGCGCGCGAGTTTTTCGAACTACCCGCACTTGGTCTTGTTTATTAACTTGAACATTTTGTGCACTAGGGATGTCACCGGGTCGACACACAACACTCACAATATTCGATATTTGTTTTCACTTACACTTACTAATGACTGGGTTCCATGTGGATGAGATCTTAAAACCTTCGTCTCGATTAAAATTTCTGTTTTTTTATTTCAATGGCTTATTTGCAATGACTTATTTTACGCGATTAAGTCCCGTCGTTGTGAATAATATGATGATAATTTTTCAGATGACAAGTAGAAAAAAATATTTTTGCATACAATTTGGTCGCCCTACTCAATGTGACGTCTTGTCGCTTTCCATACAGCGTATGTCAAAAGTCATAGGGTGACCATGATTATTGATAACTTAGTATAAGCAGGCGTGTCTCACTTCGCGATTTCGTCGCGTCGCTACAAGTACCTGCGGCCGCCTCAATTTTGAGGTTCTGCCATAGTAATTGCCGCACACCGCTATGGAACGGACGCCTGCACGCGCTTGCGCCGCCTTGCGCGTAGTAGTCTCATTTTGTTAGGGAGTGAATCTTCTGTACCTAGTACTATTATATATTCTGTGGTATATATAATATTTAAAGTTAATTCAATCAGAAATTATTGTATCGGTGCATTGTTGACGTTGATATTGTTGAAGTTACTAAATTAATTTATGAGACTAACTAATAGGTTACTAAACCACTGATACGCTAATATGTTAATTTTATGATGTTACCTTAATTGCAATGTGTAAATTAGAATTAATAGAATAGAAAAACTGTACTATTGTGTGCCCTTACAGGGTGTCATGAACTGGCTATATAAAATGTAACACCTTATTATGTACATGACAATGCAATATTGAATAAATAAATGACTAATTTTACTTAAACAATAAGAAAAATTTAACTACGAGTCTCAAAACGCGACGCTACGAGTATCTTTTAATCAAATACTACCATATGATAATGTGGATCATTTACAGTCAGAAAAAAGGGGTTTTGGATCACGACCCAGACATCATCCTGTATAATATATTAGGTTTCTATAATTATTGTTTTCTTAACGTTTAGTTATTCCATTTTTCACTATCAGTAAAAACCATTTTTTGACGTGTAATAAAGCCAGATTTCAGCTTGTTCTTGTTAAACCATCGTCGACCTTACGCAATAAATTCTTAATGTTAGAGTGACATTATTTTCAACTCATCTCCAGCGAATGTGTCTTATCTTTTGCATAACTAACTCGTGAATCGTCTTTGGTTTAGATAAAGAAGTTAAAGGCAGCTCTGAGAGAAGGCGGGTCGCGCGGTAATCCCGAGGAACTGGCACAGTTGAGGCAGCAGCTTGAGAACAGCCAAATTAAACTGCAAAGGTATGTTTTATTCAAATACATTCGCGCCTTTTGAATTGATGTTAACTCGGACTTACTGACGGACTAACTAATAGGGATGTTGACAATTTTTTAAAGTTGACAAGTGTTTTCATTTTATAGATACACGCGTACGCTAATCGCAAAAAAATTTTTTTTACATTTTTATTCATAAAAAATCGACGAATTAGTTTAGTGTTTAAATTTCGCGCAAAAACGCTCCATGCTGTCACGTGATCTTGATGACGTCACGATGTGTTAAACAAACAGCTGTTAGTGCCAGAGGACCACCAGGTTTGACAACTTGTCTGTGCGTGTTTCTCACACCGTGACGTCACGCGCTCCGATTTGCGTTTGCAGTCACTTGATGCTGGGCATTATTTTAAATACTTTTAATTAATTTATTACGCATATTTACACTTATCAATGATGAATTAGAATGATGAATCATCATTCTAATATTCCCTGCTATGGTTAAACCATAACATTTTATATATTCGCGATTCATGTCAACATCCCTATTTTGTATAAAAGTTTATTACTGAGTGTCCAATATTATTACGGTAATGATACTGTTACGTTTCATCGAAGACAAAATATTAGCTAGAGGTTAGAAATCGACAAATAAAGAGAATGAATATAAACAATACTTGTTATTTTAAAGCTAACTTTTATTAACAATTAGACCGCGGGCCAGGAACAGATTTCCATGACCAATCGCCTCCCGGTTTTTTTTATAGACTTTATTTGCTGCCATTCCTCAACCCACCAACGGAGCGGCAGCTTACGTTCACGAGGGTTCATCATTCATAGCCGCTAACCGCTATACGAGTTTTCGCCCGGGAGGCGATGACTGATGAAATTTGCGCATGGCTCGCAGTCTAAATATAAAAGCACAAAAGGTGCATATAAATACTTTTTTATCGCCGTCGGCAGGAGCGAAGCCGATCTGCCTGAGACGGCGGATATATACTAACGGTACTTACATAAATACAAACGTAGAATTGCTGTCTATATGTACTTATTTCTTCTTCATTTCAAGTTCATGTTTACTTTCTTTAGCTTGAGCCGCTAGTTATTTTAGGTTATGCGCCACAGTAATTTTCCTGAATTTTAATAACAAAACTTCCGTGAGGCACTGACATATTAAATATATTGAACCACTTCACCGACTCATCATCTTTCATCGACTCTATAATCGTAAGTGACCCGGTTTAATATATTGAATTTTCCTGAATCTTTGTGATTGACAGCACATATGTTTGAGAACAATGGTGATAGATTTTGCGATATCTCCTTCTATAACATCAACTAAGCATGAAAGCATGAAAACTACTGAAGTGCACAAAGATTATTGTACATTAATTTAATTGTCTTAACCTTAACAAAGGGATTATAAGTTTATCTGGTTTACACAATAGTAGAATTTGACCTCAAAATATTGACCTTATAGTTAGCGGGTAATTTTATATTGAAAAGATACTGTACAATTACAGCTATGGAATAATCGCTCTACAGTTATTAATCACAATTTCCCGTTACCTACTAAAAATACTATGTAACTAGTTACTTATAACCACTTTATAACCTTTTATATCCTTGCTTGTAGCTGCATTGAATATACATACCATAACTTTACGTTAAATGTATTGAATGACATATTATATATACTTACTTTTAATTTTTAAATGTAATCTGATTAACATTATAGTATTCATCATTTGTATTTGGCTTCGTGTGGCCCCACGTCTTAGAATATTACATAGCTCTTAGATTCAATACCTATGAAGTGACCGGGTCCCACGAGGTCAACAGGAATTGGGTTCTTATTTGCCCTTTATGTTCGTGAAAGTAAACATCATGGGGGAAAAAACGCCTAAGCCGGCCTCGGGTGCGTTGCGTTGCGTTTTTTCGCAGCGTCGATGCTGCGATATTTGGCATAAATTTTTCATGACATGCCCAATTAAATGCGTTACGACGACGCGAAGCAACGCACCAGTTGGGCCCTTATTTTAAAACCAAAGTCGAAAGCAGTTTTTGTCGATACAAGATACAATCAGAAATTAATGTCAGTATTTTTATCTTTCGGGAACAAAAGAGCCTTTTTTTGTTATTTCTGCGTGAGTATGAACCAAGTATTAATTGTAGTGATCATGTGTGTTTTAGAATGAAAGAAGAGTTCATGTCATCGGCGCAAGAGTACAGGGACGTGTGTTACATGTTACTGGGCTACAAGGTCGACAGAACCGGACATAAGAATTATAGGCAAGTGTCACTGATTAATTAACCATTTTATTACACTGTATTAAATAAAGTTATTTATTCTACCTTACCTGTGGCGGCTCGTGAATCATCAGTTGGTCAAGTTATGAGCTTTGAGCTTGTTCTCTGAGACTTGTACGAGTAGGGTAAAGTGCTCAGTTGTCATGAAATAGGCAAGCCCATGGGAATCCAGTGGTATGGATGCCCCGCCACTGCAACCTTCATCCACATATCTGAAATGTACAAAACATAAAAACGGAATAAGTCGAGTGTCATTGGATTATAGATAATGTGAGCATGGATTAACCGTTCGCGCGCCGGAATTATTTTTTTCTAATAGTTTCCTCGTACACGGATTCGAGGGCTTAAGACTTAAGACACAAAATGCTTTCAGAAGATACTGGATGCTTCGCGAGTATCTCGATAATATTGACACTCGTGACCCATACGGTACCGTGTCGAAGAGTTAAATATAACACTTTGGGGCTTTCTTCTTGCTTTGACTCAATTTTTTTCTGTTTACTTTTCAGAATATCTAACATGTACGCAGAATCGGCAGAAGAATATCTAACTTTTACTCTATGCGACGACGGAATCGAGATGGTGCACACAGACTATTCCGCAACATTAGAGGATCTAGTAGAGTTACATCTACACCATCACAGGTCCATACCCATGTTCCTTAGCGCTCTGACTTTAGAACTGTTCACAAGAACTACTATGCAGCAAGATGTAGAGGAATCTGACTGATAAGAGGGATAGACTAGTTATAGATACAGTGAGTGATGTGATATGGTGTGGTAACTAGTAAGTATTAAGAGATTGTGAATGTGAAAAGGATTTTCATGATAAGTGATGAACCGGGCTTCAAACATTGCGGTTGTCTTAGCCCAAACTTTTCTATCACACTTTTTAGCCTTTGGTATGGTATGGCCGATTGGTAGTGTAAATATTTCAGAACAAATGTTTTATTTAATGTGTTTTGCACGAAACGAAAAGGTTTGTTTGGTTTACAGTCAGATATGTGAATTATTCTGAAGGCTCAGTACTAGAGGTAAGACGTGGCTAATAGAAAAAAAAAGTGATATAATGTTGAACTCTCTCAACATTGTCCATTTCTAAATAGCATGGCTAGGAGTTATAATATAGTCTAAAACAAAAACTTATTGTTTGTTATATCATTAAGAGCTGTTTTTCACATTAGTATAATTATTGTAAATTGTGTACTAAATCAAAAGCAATTATTATTATTACAAAGAAGTATCTGTACTTCCATTATTCTTCCCCATATTCAACATTTCATTATACAGACATTCATATGTAAAGCTATACTTAGCCCAGTTACATCTAGGAGTGTATCATTCATAGTATTTATAAAGAATATCAACCTAATTCGCGGATGGATGGTATTCTCTCAAGTAATATGTGAGTTGCTGAGTTACTAATTGTATAAAATATTGTGATTTATAAACGTACCACCGTCGACACAGTTAACTGATAATTCGTAACGTAAACTTTATTGCAATGATATAAGTTAAGTGTGTAAAGTGTGTTGCTCTTAGTACTTTAACTTGTTTAAAAACAGTCAGTATAAATTTTACTTAAAAATCTTTTTTGTACATTTTTATTGATTAGCATTGGTAACTCGTTAAACTTCTATGGTATAAAAATCGCAATGTAAATACTAGTAACTAGTAAATATTATTATAATAATTATTTAAGTAGGAGGTGCATATCGGTACTCTGTACTTTAATAAGAAAACACTGAAGTTGCTATGTACTTTAAATAGGGGATATTACTGCAATGTTCTGCCACCAGTGCAGCACTAGCCTTTATAGTAAACCATAGAGTAACTTATACATACTTTACCTTTAACAGGTTTTTGACAAGTTTTCAGAGATAATAAAATATGACATTGATGCATCAAGGCGGTTTGTTTACAGAGGACCTACCGGGAAACGCGAATCCGAAATTTATCTGCCTCTTTATCGCTCGAATATGCAAGAGTGACAGAGATGTTAGATAACGAAATTTCGATTTTCTTGTTTCGCGATAGACCCTCAGATTGTGGTAGTGGCGCCCCCTTCGCAGTTTCGCGTAATATTCCCTATTAGTTTTATATTCTTTCGGTCTAAGTATATCAACTTCAGCCTATGCCTAGTAGTAACAAGTTTTCAGTTATTACAATTAATTACCATTACCAAAATATTCATGTCAACGTCAACTGAATTGTAATTTTGTTCGTTAATCGTAGTAGAAGGCTATGTTCCGAATTACGCTCACAGCACGCTGGCGATCGGACAGATTCACGTTTGCGCTCAAGGTGCTTACGCCTGGGAGTGTGAGCACAGTGAGCGCCGTCCATTGACGTCATCAATGACGTCACGATATCTTAAATCATGTAAACGCTATGAGTGTGAATCGGTCCGATCGTGAGCGTGCTGTGAGCGCTGTGAGCTTAATTCGGAACATAGTCTTAATAATACTCTGGCACAGCCACCTGGTCAGTAGAACAAAGCGGCAAATTTAAAAAATGTAGACGCTAAGAGTTGACTTCTCATAGAAAATTCGAATTTCGCGCCTTTTTCTACTGACAAGTTGGTTTGTTTTCAGTATAATTGATTGCCAAGTTTCTAAAATGTATAAGTTGTCTGGAAAGTAATATTCAGTTGTATATTATTTAATTTTGACTGTTTAAGAGTCCCCGGCAAGCTCGGCCGAATTTCACCTTCCCATACAAACGGAGTTTCGTTCTCATTTTAAAACTACGTGTTGGATTGTAATGAAACTTTGCACATACAATACCACGAGGTATATCTAGGCCTGCAATTAGTTTATATAGCTCCAGTTTATAAAACAAACGAAATAGAGCAATAACAAGTTTTGTATGAAAAACTAAAATTCGCTATATTTTTTAACTATGGTATCTGAAGCTATACAAAACTAATTACAGACATAGATTTACCTTATCCTATTGTAAGTACAAAGTTTCAAAGCAAACTAGCTACTCGTTTTAAAATGAGAGCGTAACTACGTTTGTATGGAGAACCGAGCTTGCCGGGGACCCTTAATGTGTTTCATATAAGTGACATTCCTAATTGGTAATCTCTAATGTATGCTAAATATGAATTTATCAACCATCAGTGTACAGACACAGATAAGTGTTGTAATAAATTTTCTATAAATACGATTGATAGTGTTATTGCAATAGCTCGTTCAGATGCCTTAACCCTTCTAGGCCGCTCCAATGTAGAAGGTTTGCCAAAAAGATCCATATAAATTCCAAAAAATAAGTTTTGGCGATTGTTTGAAGACAAGTACATTTTTACGTGAGTTCAATCTAATTTGAACCATAAGTAGGAACACTAGGGTTAAAATGTTATTGACACGCATGTGGTCGATCAATCTTGCTATGCGGAAAAGGGTTATTAATAAATGAAGTCGGCGTCGGCATCTTACTATACCTCGGATCGGATGCACTCTAAAAACGATTACAAAGATTCAAATCTATCTAAGGGACGCAGGTTAGTGCGTAGCCCGCGGTTTTACCTCAATTAGGGCGTCCGCTAAATAGCAGCCGCGGTCACACGCACGCGGGTGCAATTGTAGGTAAAATCCGTCTCACGCGTCCTTGCCAGTTAGCGTTGCTCATGCTTTAGTTATTATTCTGAGGTAGCTCATACTATTTTTTGTTAACCCGCTCCGTGCAACCGTAGCTCCGTGCTCATAGACCTTGTAGAAGCACGCGAGTAAATTCGGTGCATCAAGTTTTATGATACTGCACTGCTGCGGAAGAAATCCTTCAAATCCTTGCCTTTTCTGGCTTCTTGTTCATACGCCGTGTGTGATCATTAGGGTTCCGTACCCAAAGGGTAAAAACGGGACCCTATTACTAAGACTCCGCTGTCCATCTGTCACCAGGCCGTATCTCATGAACCGTGATAGCTAGACAGTTGAAATTTTCACAGATGATGTATTTCTGTTGCCGCTATAACAACAAATACTAAAAACAGAATAATATAAATATTTAAATGGGGCTCCCATACAACAAACGTGATTTTTTTGCTGTTTTTTTCCGTAATGGTACGGAACCCTTCGTGCGCGAGTCCGACTCGCACTTGGCCGGTTTTTATTTTTAATGAACAACGCGCGTTAAAAAAGAGTTTGAATGACACAAATGGATACATCAAAGAATATAATACTCACGACTGACACTGACACCAATATTATACTACTCTTTGCCTGACACTCTTTGATAGAGAAAGTTAGTCTTATTGCGATTTGTATAAGAGGAAAGAGAAAATAGTGCCATGCTTTGTCCTTATCACCGACCGGGTTTTTTTCCATGGTCGGGTTATGGCAGCATAGGTAGGAGGCGATGGCGAAATACCGAAATTTATAAGAGTGAAAGAGAAAAAGGATTATGCTGTCAATACATGAATATGTCTTTCTCTTACCCGTGGTCGCTCGGTTTCATGTCTATAACTACCAATAACTACTATACTATGTCTATGATACATGAGTATTTTTGCCAATGCTCCAAATAAATGAAAAAAAAATGAGTATTTTTTCAAACGATGGCGGTGACGCTTTTTATCAAGCGGTGATGGATTTTCGACTTTAAGCGTTGGTCGTTAAATCGAATTTAGCGTGCGGACCACTGTCCATCATGTACGGCAGAATATATTTTTATTAATAGCTACCTCCGGAAACCATTTTGAACTGTCATCGCTCACATCGCTGTCAAAAGTCAAAATAATTGTCATTCACGTTTTGCTTTGCTTGTCTTGTCTGTCGTAAAAAATTGTAAATATTATTAACTCAATAATAAATAAATTACTCTAGGGTAGCTGTGCTTATATAGTTTACTAAAAATAACCTAGGTCTCCTATCTTCCCTTTAAAAATGGAAATCAACAACCGTAATAATGAGGCAAAAACAACAATGCATAAAAATCCCTTCAACTTACGAAGTCTCCGGCTATCTCTGAAGTTCAGACCCAAAATATTTAAATTAGTGTTAAAAATGAGGCACAAAATAAGGAAAAAAACACGGCTTATCAAAGTGATGAGCCAACAATTGAAAAATCAGGTATGTAACCTTACTATTGCTTGCTTGATACCTAAAGATGTTCTCTGACTTATTAGTCTGAAATATGACCTATATTAAATGCCTAACCTTAATTAGATATTTATGAAAAAAATATCAGATATAGATACAGACAGGTAGTGGTATCACAAAGATATAACAAGCTGACAGGTGATTTCTTGAGTATCAAAAAACTATTTTCTGTGTATTTTCAATACTTATTTAACTGTCAATGTTTATACTTTAATTATATAAAGAGTTCAAACTATTAACATTGACTGTAAAGTAATTTTGCAATTTCAGCCACATTCCACAACCACGAGCACACAGACTGAAAATGACAACATCCAAGACTTTGTTTCAATCAATAATAATTCTGACTGCAAACAAGTTGACAACAAGGAACACCAGAATGCCTTTACACAAACGGACCCACTACAAACAGATAATTTAGAACATAAAATAAATGAAAATCAAGATAAAAAAGATGGAGTAAATTCCGTTACAGAAAATTCTTATGTTACCAGTGATAAAAATAGTGGTTGGAGTTTGAATAGTGAAGAGAATAAGAAGAGTATAGCTGAGCAGGTGAAAGAAGCAGCGCAGAGTGCCATGCAGCAGTCTGGGATGGTGTTTGTGGAGTCCGCAGGAATGTACTATGATTATAAGACTGGGTATTATTATAGTGCCGTAAGTATTACTAATAACTGAATCAAATTTGTAAACATGTCCTCTCAGTTGGTATGCCTAAATAATTTCTGTGTTGTTCTGTCAAGCACTAACTAGTGGACCAGGTTATACCGTACCAATCAAAAGTTGGTTGCTTGTTTCGGTACAAGTACGTATGAGTACTTTGTGTGCAAAATTTGTTTCCAACTGATCCTTTATTGTTTCCAGAGATGTGTTTGATTAGTCAGACACAATTTACATACATTTCTAAAGAACTCATTCCCTGCTATATACTCTTGCTATTACTTGTATTTTCTTAGTTGACTGAAAAATAAATGGGGGCTGTTTCATTGTCATCTGAAACCTGTAATACAAGGAAAAGTGTCTATTTGAACTCTGTTTGAAAAGATGAGACTTCTGTTTGTAGTAAAGGTTGAAATCGTTTATAAAATAATCTGTCAGTATATTTTTTACTTCCAGGACCTTGGTCTATATTACCATCCTGACACAGGATGCTACTATCACTACTCAGAAGATAAACAAACTTTTGAATTCCACTCATACCCTGACCAAAGTAAGACTGTCACAAACCTTGAATATGAAGCCCATGAGAAGAGAAAGGCACGGAAACTCAAGAAGGTTAGTCCAATATTTATTTGAATCTTGTTTTGATATTTTTCCTCTATTTGCTGGATTTCAAATACTTAATAGTTGATCAAGCTCATATACTATACCTAGTCGGCTCATAAGTTCTGTCACTGGCCTTTAAAATTTAAATTTGGAACTCCTAAAACAAAAACCGTTCTGCATTTGAATTTCGAATCTTTATTAAATATTTGAGTAGTATAATTTTGCAATTTTCTGTTTTCTTCAACATGGATTGGATGCTTAAAGATAGCCCTACCGCAATAATTGCACTATATCGTTGTGGTCACTCGCCGACTAAAATTTTTAAGCTACTTGAAAATTTAAAATTCTCTAAGATTTGTGTATCGTACCATAAAAAGATACAGTGAGGTCTCTAGTTTAAATGACAAGAAAAGAAGCGGTCGTCCGCGTACAGCTAGGACTCCAGCGGTTGTACAAGCAATTAGGGCACGCATTGCCAGAAATCCCGCTAGGAAACAAAAAGTTATGGCCCTCCAGATGGGTTTGAGCAAAAACACGGTGAAAAGAGTGCTTAATCAAGACCTGAGACTTCGTGCTTATAAACGAAAAACTGGCCATCTTCTCAATGGTCGGCTTAAAGCTTTAAGGCTTAAAAGATCTAAAGCTTTATTGAAGAAGTACGCTAAAAATAAGCACCGTTGTATACTGTTTTCGGACGAGAAAATTTTTGACATAGAAGAAAACTGTAATAAACAAAATGATAGAGTGTACGCTCGCAATAGTAAAGAAGCGTCTAATAGCATTCCCCGTATTCAAAGAGGTCATCACCCTTCATCTGTGATGGTTTGGCTGGGAGTTTCTTATGCGGGCGTCACTAGTATGCATTTTTGTGAGAAAGGAGTAAAAACTAGTGCCAAAGTGTACCAAGACACGGTGTTGACTAATATTGTGAAACCACTATCCCATACGATGTTTCTAAACCAGCATTGGGTTTTCCAGCAGGACTCTGCTCCAGCCCATAAGGCAAAGTCTACACAAGCCTGGCTCGCCTCCAATAAAATCGACTTTATACGGCATGAAGATTGGCCCTCCTCTAGCCCAGATCTTAATCCTTTAGACTATAAAATATGGCAGTATTTAGAGGAAAAGGTGTGCTCAAAACCTCATGCAAATCTAGACTCGCTGAAAAAATCTCTTGCTACGGCAGTGGCCAATATCGACATGAAAGTGGTGCGTGAATCCATTGACGACTGGCCACGAAGACTTCAAGCCTGTGTAGATAATTATGGCGGTCATTTTGAATAAATGTTATACATTTAGATTCTCTAGTTTATAAGCTTTCAAACGCTGTACAAATTATATGGAATAAACTTAAACTTTTGATTTTATTTGATACTATGTATATGACAGAACTTATGAGCCGACTAGGTACATTGTATAGTATAATATAGCACATTCTATAAAGTTTCAGTCCTTTTTTCCATATTAATTAACTGCTTAAATTAGTACTAATGAGGAGTGCCTCTTAATAATGATTTTCGGAGTATGTCATATATAGTGAATATTAAATATGACATGAAGCCTAGTCAGTGTAGTCAATGTAATCTATAGTTGTATAATTTATTTTGCAGGCAAGACAACGCGAAGAAGCCGAGATTGATAACCTGACGAAAAATCTATCCCAGGTTTCACTCCGAGCCCAAACCGCCTTAGGTAATTCAATGATAAAATGTAACTACCGAATACCAAAGTCAATGTTGTATTACAGGGGACAGAAGAAGAAGGAAGCAAAGCCAAGCGAAGAAAGAAGAATAAGAAGGTTTTAAATAGAGACAGTGATACCAAAGAATCCGAAAATAAAGCGAATGAAGATGCAGATGAAAATGCAATTGATAAAGAAAAAGAATTGCCTGAGAAAGGTGACATATTTGATGATGCTGATATGAAAGAAAATGAAGAAAAGAAGACAGAGGATACTCAAGTTCTAGAAGAGGGAGAATGCAGCGCTTCCGAGGATGAAAAAGAGGACAACAAGGAGGAGGAAGAAGTTGAATCTGATGATAGTGATGATTCAGATGGTAGCATGTCTACTATTAGCAATGATGATGGTAAATTAATATTCTAAAGTGTGCCGTGGAGGTGTTATTATGCTTTTCTTGATTAAAATAGTTGAGGAAATATCCTTTAAAGATAAACCCCCTTATTCATAAAACTTTACGGGCCTGATTTAGTTAAATTATGTTTTATCCGTTTTTTACAGATACGTAAGTCAAAAAGACAGATAAAGACACACGATTCATAGCTAATTCAGACCAGTAACGCGTTTAGGAAACGCTAAAAAATCATGTGGAAGTAATTTGATTTTTTTTAAACAATTTGATTAGACGCTAAGAAATAAATAATACTTAACCGTTTAATAAGATACCTATTAAATGTTATTTCATCGGGTACCGTTACTGTTGGATACCTTTTCAATTGATACCTTTATTTTAGGTTTCCGGTCTTTTGCGATTTTTCAGTCCCTGGTTTATACCATTAGGACCTTAAAATAATGTAAACTAAAAAAACCATCCGTATCTATCATTCAGCCAATGAGGTACAAAATTTTGTATTTTGGGAACTATATGATTGGTCGATCAACCAATTCACATGGTTTTCTGTATAGGTTTTTATTAAGATCCGAACGGAATAGTCTATTGTACTTAGTCTGACCTCTATAGGTATACTTCTTTTTTACTATATAATATTATATTTCTTTTTTTGATCAGATTCGATCGCTAAGCATCACCCGCCGTCCATGCGCGTGATCGTGCGAGAGACGAACCTGCCCAAACTGAAGGTTGGAACGTTGTTCTTGGTGACCAAAGATGGCGGCACTGTTGGCAGAGAGGGCAGCACTCATACCATCCTTATAGAAGACTACAATGTTTCGAGGGTATGTATAGTAAATATACGTATAGGTTGATTTATAAGAGCTAGTGCGAAATTAGTACTGATCTGTCAAAATTTTCATACCATACCACCACCATAACCATATTTGGCATATACCTAATAGCCACGCCAGCTTTCGTGAATCGACCTACACGGCGTTTGTTTAGTCCCTTGGTCCCTAGTAACTCTGAACATCTTTTACTACGTGACCAATCAAGACAAGGGGAAAAAAATGTTTCTTAGAATATATCGGCATTTGTACAATCGAATCGAAGTAGTCAACTCAAAACTCAGGTGACTTCCGGTTTGGGACGCTTGTGTTGGTGACTTGGTACGTTTTCCAGGTTTTGCATAGGTAGCCGAACGCAAGCATTTTTTTATTAATTATGTTTCTTACTCTTAGCATTAATATTATGAAATAGACAACTATACATATAATGTTATAGTGGTGTAAAGATTAACACGACCACTTATCATTGCAATTTGGATTACCTTGGGTCAATCATGTACTGTGTCCAATAGTGGACACATCTAAATTACCAGCAATACAAGTAGATATGGCCGTATTTATCACAATATTCGTGATAAATCTCTTCTCACAGTATCGCACACGCTCATTTAATGTAAACTGATACCTGAAGTAAATTTTCAATATGCTATCTTTGTATTTGTTACAGAATCACCTGGACATTAAATACGACATGAGCAAAAGGACGTACACAGTTACAGATCTGGGATCTAAGAATGGAACTACGCTCAACGGCGTGAGGATTTCAGAGAGCCAAATTGTTAGCGAGCCAGTTGAAGTGAGTATGATATTGTACTGTGTTATTATTAAGAGTTCTGAAAAAAGCCTTTAATATTTGCCCAGAAGTCACTGAAGTGGATTGACCCTTTTCCAGGCCGCACCAATCTACAAAGTTTTCCCGAAAAATCTAAATATATTCCAAATAATCCAGCTTTGATGATTCCTTAGAAGACAAGTTACATTTCTCGAAAGTTAAATCTAATTTGAACCTTAAATCGGAGTACCTACTAAGGTTGAAATTCTATTGGCGCGTATGTGGTCGATAAATCGTACTATGCCTGGAAAAAGGTTAATAAAAAATCTAATAATAATTTCATTTGCCAAGTATAAAGTTAGTGTGGCTCCCATAACTGAGATTAGGTCGCGTATGTTATAGTTAGATAGGGACCTTAAAAAACTGCTCGCGCGCATTTATCTGCGTAGTATGATATACGAGTATATCGCGCGTATAGAGCGCGAGCGCATTGGCATGCTATTGTAAATTGCGCGTATTCGCCAGATCTGGACGCTCTCTAAAGAAACATGAAGTCTACAACAACGGACTTTACTTTAAACCCAGTCAAATGATTCAGATATAAATAAGCAACCATATTTTCAGGTAATGCATGGGAGTACTCTACAACTGGGTGAAACCAAATTGCTGTGCCACATACACCCTGGTATCGATACTTGTGGGCATTGCGAACCCGGTCTCGTCATGGAAAGTAAGTAACACACTTGAAAAAGGTACCTTTTTAGCCGTTTGCTTACCCTTTTAAACGCCACGCCAACCGTGCGCGGGACGTAATCGTGAATCTTGTCGGCATGCATGAAGGTTGATAATGGACTGTAGCTGCGCGCGTCAGTTGACGTCTTTGGCGGTCAAAGGGTTCCAATTCAGGGTTTAAGTTTATTCGATTGTTCAATACGTAACTCCCATTACTTACGCTATGTAATTCCTAAAGGAAATTAAAAAGGCCCGCGCCGCTCTCTACCTAACTTGGACCCGTTTAATACCTACGGTCACGTTTAATACGATTTCCCGCATAACATGACACTTTAAAATTGTCTCTGCAACTTGGTTTCATACATTTATTCATGGTTAATACACTTTTTTTTCCTTCAGAACCTTGTGGGTTTTGCTGTACCTATACGTAAAATGCACATTTAAAATTTAACCGTTTCCCATTATTATCAAAGTTTAAGTTCTATTTATAATACGCCACTCTATCCTTAAATAAACTAAAACTAGTGTAAACTAAATTAAACATTACAGCCCAAGAAAAAGAGAAAAAAGCCGCTTACACTCGAACGTGTAGCGTTCAGAAACAGCACCAGTTGGAACTAGCACGGCTTAAGAACAAATACGCACCCAAGCCTTTAGCTATAGAAGAAACTGCCTACAACGATAGGGCGAAGGAGAGGAGAGACAAAGTGGGATCCTCGCATCATTCCGAGAAAACGCAGAGAGCCGATTTGGATACGTAAGTGTATAGATATAGAGTATATTTCGCATTAGCTTTTGAACGCCAGGCCTATTTTATACATAACGCGCGCCATCATAAACCTTATGCAGAATGCAGGAAGGGACGCCAAGTGTTTTTTTGAGTGGCACGGTGGGAAAATTCTCTGTCAGGATTATGCTATAAGTAGTAAAATCTTTGATCAAGTTTGACATATGAGTTGTTGAGTACAGCTTAAAATATTGTTCGATATTGACTAATAACTTGTGCAATATTTTTCGGGACATTGTGTTGTGTCCTATACCTATACTGTATTCTTGTGGTGAAATGTAGCAAAAAATGTAGGACAAAAAAAGTCCATATTCGCCAGACTGTTATAAATCGCTTAAAAGTCTTTGACTCGAAAACAAGGCTAAAATGTAAAATATCAACGTCTCTGCGTGCTAACATGGAAATATCATCAGGATAAAATAAATGGCCGACATGACGCAGACGTAGATGCACTAATGGCTTTTTGATTCGGTGCGTAATTGAGGAATCATTTCTGAGATAAAAAATAACATCAAGAGTATCAAGACTGAATTCTGTTTTGGTTACATAGGTTCCTTGAATACAGTAGACCTAAAGTAGTTAAATGATGCTTCCTCATAAGTTATGAAATGTTAATTTAATACCTATAAGTTCTGTATCAAGGATAATATTCTTCAACATTATATTCTTTAACCATGTTAAAAAAAGTTGTTACGTTTTTGATTGCTGTGAGGACATATATTAAGTACTAAACTGAAATCTAAACCACGCACACAAAGCACAAACACAACACGTAGCGCAAATTAATTAACAGTACTAAAGTACAGAATGTTTACTTCCTTCGGAAAGTATGTAAATTATAAAACAGCTGGAATAAATACATGAACTACGAGGTAGCTTCTATTTCTAGGTCTGCCGCGAAATTTTTGCAGTTAGTGAACCATTAATATTCTTGTTTTTGATTCGGTCGCCTGGGGCCTATTTCTCGAATGGTATTAGACTAATATTATTAGTGTGTAGCCATGGTAACCCATACCATCTGACAGTTCGTGTACTAATATTAGTCTTATACCGATTGAGATATGGGCCCCTGGTATCTTTACTACGGTTTTGGTGGAGATCAGATTGGCAAGCCAGTAGAGAGTGCTTAATAAAATAATCAAAGGTTATTAATACAGCTCTGGGCTTACAGTTAAAATCATTCGTTAGGTACATACAATAAATCGTGCCAGATACTTTTTCATGTATGAAAATAATTCCCTTTTCCTGTTGTAAAAGTAAGGAATCCTAAAAACATACGTATACGAGCATGCTTGTATACCTACACCGTCCAAAATTAGCTTACCAAATAAAGCAAAACTGTGTCTGGGTACTTGGTTGCAAAATTAAGTTACGTACCAAGATTTTAAAGAAAGTAATGCGGCATTTCATGCGTTCCAGGGTTCCGTTCCGTTTTAAGATTTTATTATTTAAAGATCATTATATTTTTACGTATAGTATAGTAGTAAACGGGCCAAGACTTAATGCTTAGTGTACAATCAGTAGCCACCACTACAAAACCACAACAAAATCAATCGAATCCGTGTTTAAGAATAAATTAAGTTAGTTTGTATGCACAAAATAAACAATATTTCGCTCTAAATAAATAAACCCTTTCGTCTTCGCTCTGTTGGGAGTAAAAACGATCAAAAAATAACACTAGATGTCGCTAAGTGGCCCTCTATGACATGTATGACAAATATTATAAGTGTATGATGGATATATTCGCACTTCGCAGCAGACTTTGCTCAATTAGCGCCACTTTCACCATCCCGCTGACCCGGGGTTAACCGGTTAAACCTGGAGTTAACCGGTTAAACCTGGAGTTACCATGGTGACCAGTACAATTTGACACTGGGTTAACGGTTTAACGGGTTAACCCCGGGTTAGTGGGATGGTGCAAGTGGCCCTTAGAGTTCGAGTCTCGCTTCGACCAATTAAGAAGGAACCCCCTTTCAAACGACAAAGTTGCTTTAATTAGCCGTTGTTACAGGTTTATCGCTCCCGAAAACAAAGGCTTCAAATTACTGCAGAAGATGGGATGGTCGAAGGGCGAGGGGCTCGGGAAGGACAGCCAAGGAGACACCGAGCCGGTGAGTACACAACGACATTATTATTACCCAAAGCTGGACTCTTTATGTACTCGTAAAACTTCAGGTTCAGGTTCAGGGCATCCCTGTATTTGTCTCCGTATTGGCTCAATACGGCCAGAAACCGCTCTACCATCTCTGTCCATGACATAACAAAACTCATTCGAATTTCATCGACTCGGGCGACGAGTCCGACATCACCAAACCAACTGCCTACTCAAGTTGATTCGACATCGATGAATGAAGGGATATCTTTCGAGATGACGTAATTTTTGTTCTCGATGTTCATTAGAACATTTTGTGGCTTCGAGATCAGAGAAAGTTAAAATGCCGGTTCAGCAGAAATATTTGAGAATGATTCAGTGTCCTTTGTAATTATGTTAGTAATGTTAATAAATTCTTGCGGAAGCCACACATCGCAGCTGAATGTCAAGCATGAACGTACATCTCTATGATAAGAACTACGAGTATTACGTCTACGTGTTTATACTTTTATACGCAATATATTTGTAGGTATGCGTTTCTACGCAAAGCCGAAGACAAGGCATATAGGTTTGCTCTTGGGGCATATCTCTGTGTGGCGACGTGGGACGTACATATAAAGCCATTCATCATCCACAATGTTGGCAAAACCTACAAAATTAATTGCAACCCCTCCGCTCTTGACATGACTAATTAGTCCGGACGAATCGTTAACCTTGCCACGAAATCGTAAAAGCTCAAAAAGGCTTTTTCGTTTTTGGCAATAACAGGCTGTCTGTAGGTCAGCCGTCTGCGGCCCAGCAAACATATGTTGATGCAAGCCAAGCGATAATCGACTTTGTTACATTGGCTTAAGGTTGTTGAGAACACAGAGAAGAAGGTGAACCTATACCTGCCCATTTAAAACAATTTGCGTACTCGTTTTTTTCTGTGGCGGCTCGCATTAGGCTCAGAGATATGATGGGCTGTCATTAATTTGTGCTCAGGCGGTGACGCTTAGGGCGTGCGTGGCATATGCTTTTGAAACCTCGTAACTGCAGGCTTTTACAATCATCGAATTTTAAGTTTTAACGTCAAGGGACAAGGTCGAATTTGATATTTAATTGTCCAATTAGGTAAAGGATTATGGTAGTCATCACCATACTTTGGATTTGAGGTAATGCTGTAGTTTAGTTAGGAGCGAATAAAGGTTTAGAGATATCAACGGTTACCATTGCCGGGGGGTAGGTATATATAAATTCAGTAATTTAAAAATTTCGACTTCGTTATTAATGATAGTACAGGTAGCAATGGTGGACCAAAAAACCAATTCGATTACCAGCGGCATGGCTGTTTTATGCTTATAATACAGTTTTTGAATCCAGATATTTAACCCCTCGAGAACAGTTCTCTAATCTGTAATTGTCAAAAGTGATGATTAATCTGAAATTATAAGAAAATTTTAGTCTACGAAAGTCCTGTAAGAATTTAAATATGACTATTTATGAGGTTTAATTGCCAAAAGAGTGCCTTATAAACATTGGGGTTTGACTACTGCTAAGTACTATTTAAATAATGAATGAGCTGACGAAGGTTTAAATCGGCCGCTTATTAGGAATACAAGCCTGATACAAAAGCATTATGCCTATAGCTCTGAGCGTATCGATATCTATGAATGATTGGCACTAATGCACGTATACCCATTCTCCCTATTAAGCCTCGTGAAATTCATTCAGATCTACTATTTAACTGCAATACGCAACACAGTCCGATGCAGGCACCGTATCTTTACAAGTAATAAAATGTAATGTTTGCTATCGATCGCGATTTAATTTTGCGCGATAATCGTTCTGCAATCAGCGAATGTCGGCTCTCACGATTATCTTGTCACTGTATAGAAATCTGCACCGTTGAAGGCTATTGAAACCCTCTGATATACCATTACATGCAATAATGCGATGCGGTATGGCCGGGAATGACGGGGCATCAAAAAATAAGTTACAAAATTAAACAAATGATAAAAGATTTCAGATATGCGAAACTAATTTACTATATTGAATGCGTGGTGAAATCTCAGAGCGTGTATTTGGGAACAGAAATTCACTACGTGCCAATATAAAACCAATTTAAAATGAATTAAAGTTATAAATTTCTCAAGTGCCTGGATTCCTCAGTTCCATACTTTTGAATTTTGTATTTGAGTTGAAGTTTAAATTATTTTTTGGAAGTTTGACTTTAATCTTTACTCGACTAGAGAAGAATACATTTTTAAAACAACAAAACAATACTGTTTATTACGAATTACATATATATATATATATATAGATACAAAATATATGTGTTTTGATAAAAACTTCCAATATGACAAGGAAGTTTTTTCATACCTAGGACTAAAGGCTTTTTAACTCACCACTCGAAAAAGGGACACAACAATAACGATAATGGCTCAGTATACTTTCTTAGTGTTTTAACCGTTTTTGTAAAATTGAGACGAGTTATTAAAATTCATACTTTTACGAGTACATCTATCTGATCAACTGTAATTTGAGTAATTAACTATCACTGCTTCACGCTAGTAGAGTAGATTATCAGCGAAGCGTGCGGTTCGATTCGAGCTTATGTTCGAAATATCACTCGATATTTTATAGTAGCATTTTGTTAAAGAAAAACATCGCGAGGAAACCAGGCTATTCCCAACAACAGTTTGCCCTCTGGGTTGAAAGGTGTAATTGCATGGAAAAAGAAATCGTTCTTTTCTGGGGAAATTCTTATATAGGATTAGGCTATTTAGGCTGCAGACCACGGGTTCTCATAGGACGCAGAATGCAGCCGGGAGAACCCGTACCTCACATTTTCAGCTCGCTGAAATCGACTCGGACTGCTAGCTAGCTCACGCAACGCAACCAATACGTTTTCGTTATAATTTCGATACGTTCCAGAATAATAAACCTGTATATATTCTCACATAAAGTATCTTACCGTTATTAGTCGGGAGGCAATTTAGTCATTTGTCGGGTGTCAGCACAGGCCCGCCGGACGCCCGGTTACATTGTTGCAACCTTTTGCACGTCATATTTCATCCGCCAATAAGCAAAAGCCATGTGATTACGATTGCTTACCGATCTTTGGAGAGGCGATGGCTCAGATGACTCGGTCGGTCATATTCTCAAGATTTATAGAATTTTGAGAAAAGTTTTTTTTATAGGAGTACCTACTCACGGTCCTGCTTGCAAAACTACAAGAGCGGGAGGTAGCTTTTAGGCCAGGAAATAAATGCCCAGAAAAGGTATAGAGGGAAATGCAAGGAATACAATTAGCCTCATGCATGAAGTTTATATTTTAACGAAATATGTTTTAATCGGATGTTTGTTACCGTTATATCATGTTACAAATGCATTTCCGTTTTTAAATTACCATTTAATTACTTAAAATTATAAATAAAAAGTACAAAAATTTGCCCGCGAAAAGCTAGTGAGCGAAACGCTCGAAACGCCACGTGACGTCACGCGTTCGACAGATTAGTGTCATTAGTAGCAAACGTCAGTTGGGCCGCCCAACGTGTGACGTCATCACGCTCTGTCGAATTCGCGCCAAAAATTATGAGCGTTTCAACCGCTCAAAAATTTTCAACATTTTAAATAATTTTTAATAAAATAATGTTAAGGTTTACAAAAGTATTTTTATCATTTCCGGTGTTCCAACGATATAAATTATGAATCCAAAAATAAAAATAAATTCATGCATGGAGCTAATTTTTAACTTCGTAGCTACGTTTGGACTAGTTAGGAGATGAACATATCAAAAGTCCCCGGCCATAACCCTGGTGCTGGGGGGAGAGGGGGGTTTGAAGGTTCCATTTTTCGGTTTTTCGATTATATCTCGGAAACTATGCGTCTGAGCGACTTGGCCACTTATACAAAATGAAAAGAGATTTAATTTGTTAAGTTTTATTCAGTCAAGTTTTTCGATATCTTGTATTGTTTTTGAGATATCCGCTCTTCAAGGTTTATTTAGGGCTCTCATTTTTATCTTGATTATCTACATCGGTAAAGCTGCTAGGCCGGGTTTGGGATCGTTTTCGTATAAATCGGGGGTGCTGAATTCATTTATGGTATCAACATTGACACCATTCCTAAGTAAAAACAAAATGTAAAGAAATGATTTTTTATAAAACTCCTCTCTACGCTTAAACCGCCGAATCGATTTCGTTGAAATTTGGTACAGAGATGGTTTGAGTCCCGGGACAGTACATAGGATAGTTTTTATAACCAAAATCATCTTTTAAGGGTGTGAAAAGTGGGGTGGAAATTTGTATGGGGAATCAATAACCGCTGAACCTATTTAAATAATATTTGGGATGGTCTACATGTTTGATTTAGTTGATAATGATACCAAACATGGATTCAAACCTAAATTTAAACAGTATTAACCTCAGGAATTCAACTTCGGCGAAGAAGCTGAATTCCCCTCACACCAAATTTCACACCTTCAAAGTATGATTTTTGAGATAAAAACTATATTATGTCCTGTCTCGGGACTTAAAACACCTATTTACCAAATTTCAACTAAATCGGTTCAGCGGTTTAAGCGTGAAGAGGAGTTAAAAAAAGTTATTTGTTTAAAGTTTATATGTTTTTACTTTGGAAAGGTGTATTGTTGATACCATAAATGAATTCAGCACCCCCGATTTATACGAAAACGTTACCAAACCCGGCCTAGCAGCTTTACTGATGTAGATAATCAAGATAAAAATGAGAGCCCTAAATAAACCTTCAAGAGCGGATATCTCAATAACTATACAAGATATCGAAAAACTTGACTGAATAAAACTTGTAACAAATTAAATCTCCTTTCATTTTGTATAAGTGGCCAAGTCGCTCAGACGCATAGTTTCCGAAATATAATAGAAAAACCGAAAAATGGAACCTTCAAACCCCCCTCTCCCCCCCAGCACCAGGGTTACGGCCGGGGACTTTTGATATGTTCATCTCCTAACTAGTCCAAACAAAGCTACGAAGTTAAAAATTGTGTTCCTTGCATTTCCCTCTATACCTTCTTATTGCTTGGCCTATTTCTCATAATCTTAGATATTATCTACCCATATTACTCTCTTAGTCTTGCAGGAAGTACCATCTAGTAACGTATCTAATCCTTGTTTTTTTAGCATTAGAAAAAGACTATAAGATTTGACACGAAAGAGACACCTCTTTATAAAAACACTTGAAAAATAAGTCACAGCAAATATGTAACAATTATATAGCATATGTGTTCATTTACATTCTTTTGGTTTTATAAGTAATAAGTTAAAAAAAATTAAAAGCGTTTTTTAATAAAAAGACACGTCAAGATCGTGTAGTCTTTTCTAATGCTAAACAAAACGAGGTATAGGTGAGGTTCGTGAGTAGGTATGTACTAGGTTTTAGGTTCCGTATGTTCAATAGCTAGTTAAAATTGTTAGGATACCTATATCTAAGACTCGGAAGACCCTATCCTGGCAACTATATTTTTAAACAAAATGAGACTGCCCATTTCCACACTAACAATTTTACAACACTTATTTCGTGTCAATATTTTCAACACAACTACATATTTAATGCAGCCATTTGAAAAAATAATGTCGTCAAATCAATCAATCGGTCTCAATACAATTTAAAATTAAACCACTGATATCTAAACAAACCCGAGTAACACGACGTCAAAAACCCTATGGTTTGCTCCAGAGTCCGACTCATATGTGCTCGCGTAACTAAGCAACACCAACATTGTCAGGAAGGAACGCAGCATTATGCATCATTAAGGCGCTAAGCCGCTATTAGTTATTTATGGAGAACGCTACATGCCCGAGATTAGACGGCTCCAGCGGTATTTAGATGGACTTGAGATTTATGTATCGCTATATTTATGCTAGATTACGGAGATGGACGGTCTGGGACGTAGATACATATCTAAATGCTCGTAGACGTCGCATGTGAAGCACTTTTTATAGATTATGGTGTCAATGTCAAGGATATTTCATTAGCTGGGAATCCATGAACGATACTGAATTGGTAATCCGTGATCCATTATCATGGAGTCGTGGATACCGGGTATTCTTGTACGGATTGTACCAGGTCGCACCTTATCCTTATTCAGAATGAGTTGGTTAGTTCAGTGTAATTGATACCAATATTATAATACTCAGTGTATAATAGGTACTCAGTGTTTGTTAGTTATTAATGGACAAAACGTAGACGTTATTTCAAATTTTATTACAATTCAATCTGAGCTAGATTAAACAATAAATGAGAAAGATTAAACCTCTTAAAATTGGGTTTCTTATATTCTAGAAAATGTGTTGTGTAGAGCAAGAAATAACAAAAGCATGAATGTTGGCACGTAAAATAGATTTATACACTACCGCTCATAACTATTTAGGCACTCGTAATTTTTTCCATACAACTGTATACAAAATCGACTTTCAGAATTATACCGCTAAGTCACAGTCGGGTAACAGTTTTTTGTGCCGTTTACTTTTTTAATTTAACAGACATATCGAGCTTCAAAATGATGTGCAGAATATTCGTGTACATTGCCTATTTACCAAATGGCAAGCGTAAAAAAATCCATAAATCGTTTTCCAGTACAAAATAGTTTTATTTAAACTCGAAATGTTAAAGGATGTCTTTGGCAACAATTTGAGGCTCAATATATTTACCTAAATAGAAATTTAATCCAACATGTAAAAGAGTCATTTGCCTGCGATCGAACAGTATGATTTTGAAAATAATTTTTGTATACAATTGTATGGTGAAAATTGCGGGTGCCTAAATACTTTTGAACGGTAGTGTATCTATGGTCCATGATAACACGCTAGATCTTGCAAGATTGATAAGGCAATAAAATGGCGACGGCCAAATATTTCGCATTCGCTGTCATTGTTCATAAAGCACGTTTTAACGAGCACAAACGTAGTTTAGATTGAAATTTATGGTCGATTTCGGATTGATTGATTTGACTCGAAGATTCTGTAGGTATCGTTTTTGTCTGTCTGTTATTGGTACACAAATGCTAATTTTTGTTTGGACTTTGGATCAGTAAAAATGCATCTGTTACTAGACAATAGTTCTTAGCAAAAATGTATCCTCCTAGTTATTCCAGCTCAGTAGTGATTGTCATTTTCACCTTCTGACCAATAGGGTACAGTATTAGGCCTTATTGATTAATCTCACCAGTTCAAAAAGACTTATATCGACCGGGATATCGGGAGCTCGAAAACAATACAAAAGCACAGAATAACTAATAGTAATCACGGTCCATATGTCTAGCGAAAGGGAATGTTCACACCTAGGAATTCTAGGTATTGTAGTAATTTCGGCTGCAAGCTGCAAAAAAGTAAAAGGGAAGTATTGTCTTCGGTTACCGCGATAGTTACTCATGACCCGCGACAGCGTTCGTGGTCACCCGTTGACCACGAACGCTGTAAAGAGTTCGAAACGTCGGGATGTATTATAAATTCAATATACGCGATATAATCCGTTTTCATAGTTTTATTTTAAAAGGGAAGTAATTAACTAGACACTTCTAGGTATCGTAACATGCCTACTTTTCGGCCTAAAGGCTGCATTTATCACCTGTCTCGGCCAGGCTTACGTGAACAAATTGCTATACCAGCGTTAATGGATAGTTCTAGATTCAAACGTTTCCTTGTAAGAATTCGAATTTCACTTTTATTAGAGCTAATCATAATCATAATCATAATCATTTTATTGGTAAAGCTAATTTACATGTCAGTCTGGGTACAACTTAAAAAAATTACTGGAAATAAATAATCCTTACATAGTAAGCGCAATCACATTACATATCAGTTTAAACCAAAAAGATACAAGGTAATATAAATCTTACTTAAGTGATGTGTGTTAAGTTTCTTTAGTGATGTCTCTCGGGCATACTCTCCCCCTCCCAATAACCTCAATACCCGCAACACCCTCGTTACCACAAATATGTATATATGAATATTTACTTATTCCTGGGAATGGGACATCACAAATTTTTAGAGCTTTAGGATTTCCGTGAATGAGTTTAGAATGTTTCGCCGCTGAGTTCGCGGATTAGGCTGGCTGACGGAACTTGAATGAAATACTTGGAGTTTATTATTTCCTGGTGAATCAATTCGAGATCGCAAATTCCTGGTATATCAATTCGGCCTTTTCCTCGTATTTTGTTCATTAAAATGACAATCTTGTCATAAAACATCGGTAGCATTTTGGTGTTAGCGTAGGTCAATTTCAGTCGTTTAGAGTTAATTAAAGTAAAGAAAAGCTCTTAATTTAAAAACCTTAAAATTGTCTGTATCAATTATGTGTTGAATCGATGCATACTTCTGATAGTTCTGATTTATAAAATATGTGCCGTTGCCGGTTTTTAGGCCTCAATTATTATAACTGTCTTCAAGAAAGATAACGCACCTCAAGACATTTTTTTTGTGGTCTTATCCTAAAAAATATCACATTTATACTGATAAAGTTCATAGACTTAATGTTCTATTACTTAGATCAGAGGGCCTACTGGATGACAATCGTGCATCGACAAACGCCAAACGATATCAAAACATGTATCGGGATATTCGGGATGACATATGCTACGAAAAGTCACGTAACTATTTCCATAGGTACAGTCAAGGGCATAAATATATATACATTCCCAAAGTTTCAAAAATATGTGTACGCTCTTACACCTTAGACAATAAAGTCGTGTTCACATATTTTTGAGCCATTTGTCTGGATCGATATTTTTACCTTCGACTGTACATGAATTAAGTGTTGATTGGCGCCTTCTATCAATGATTGTCATCTTGTCTAGGCTACCTGGTAGGTTTGCCGAATATGTCTGTCTGTATAAACATAATACATATGTACATATATCGCATGTACACAATATGCACACTATGCACAGTGCAGTAGCTCGCACTACTATCCCTTAGTGTTGACAGTAGTTGTTCAAGCACATTCCGGGCTTGTGCGAGAGCTGTGCCAACATTTGACACTCACGTTACTTACAAGTCAATGATAATGTTTTAAAACTTCCAATAGATTTATTTCAACAATAACTCACTGCACTACGAATTATAGTTATGATATGACCTAATATTTTAGTCAGATTATTCGTAAAAGCAATTTTGATCGTAAATACAATTATTTTATGAAGAAGCCGTATTTTACCTTAACAATTTATCTTGATAATTTTTATATTTAATTTAAATTTAATGTTTGATTTTCGTTTCAGTTTCCAATTTGACATTTATTATGATATTGTTTTTATTTTCATTTTATGTTTTGAATAATGTTAATGAATAACCTAATTGAGTATAAATAATCACTAACAAACTATGTTCGCATTAGGTGTAATCTGAATCTGAATTTTGTACGCTTTTGGTTTAATGCTTACATGTATTTTATTTCCGTCGCTTTGGATCCCTGGCATGAAATGAAATCCATAATTTTAATGTAATGAGAAATATCACAGCATGACTTCGTTACTGTTATATTATCAATATTTATTATTTACCGAAACCACCTCTAAATCGTCAGTAACAGAGTCTCTTTTTCTGTTTCAAATATTTTGAAGATACATACAATTTTGAACTACGGAAGTAGTATTACTTGGCGTACTTCAGTTTGCAACAATGTTGCCTTAACAACTGTGGAGTTTCACAAATGGTGCCTTCAGTCATGTTCTCGTATTTTAAAGGAAGTCATTGGAAGAGCAACCTTGTTTATTGTGTGTTTAAGTTGTTATTGCATTGATAAGCGGGGGTGTGATATGGGATATGGGGTAGGAGGCAGTCAAATTTGCCCATCCGGGCGTCTTGTCACTGTCGCCTGTGGCCAGCCTACGCTTGTGCGCAATATGCCAGGCTTATATCAGATGTGGTAATGTACATTTTACTTACTTAAGGAATACATTCATGACTTTACCTTTTTTGGTAAGTAATTTTAAGCTTAAAAACTTTGCATCTCAAGTTGAAACTTTAGAACAGTGTTGTATTAAACGATAGGAAAGTTGGGCTAAAAACATGGGCACATTGTCGAAACGATTGTTTTGCTTATATTATTTTAACTTACCACTGAGACTTTTAATTGCCGAGCCGCTGCGCTGCTTCCACTTTTAGGTATATATGCATGCTCACGTTTCGTTCGTCAGTTAAATTAAAATTGTAGGTGGATTCTCTTCCTACAAGTTACGGCAAGTAGCCTTATCACGGCTGCCTTAGCAGTGTCAAATTGACATAATTAGCTCACGTCTGCGGTCTGCGTAATTTCCTTTACAGTACATATGGTGCTACTTTCTCGCACTAGTGTGTAAAAGAGCACTTTTCGTACATATGTCGAAAGTTTAAAGGGCCATATGTACTGTAAAACGTTGTACGATACACGTGCGAATAGGTAATTCGCAACTCGTGTCGATTTAAAACACTCCCAGCCGTCGTGTTTTAATTTATCGCCACTCGTTGCGAATTTCCTCTTTTCCACACTTGTATCGTAAATAACTATTTTAATACAGTTGCTCAAAAAGTGCTACTTTACGTAGCTGTTTAGCGTACGGAAAGTTGGTTTTCGCGAACTAGTGCTTTTTACTTTTCCAATTTTTTTAAATTTATACTTGTTCCAATTCATGACTACTTATTGATGAGTGTAAATATTAGTTTCCTTTAAACGTCGTTATCAACATGAAAACCTTTGGTTAATGTAAGAATACGAAAAATATACATATTTCATAATTTAATTACTTACCTCATCATCATTATAACACGTTTATTTTTTAATATTGAATATAGAAAAACCGTTTTTAATAAGTTGTCTGAATGGAACGGAATAGCTATGGAAGGTAGAGGTAGGAATAGCTGCCGAAACGCCTGTCAAAGAAGAGGCATTTTTTCTTACTTTTACTACCTACTAAAGAGGCGTTTTAAGTTTCCAAAGTTTTTATTCCTTACTTGTTGTAACACAAAACGTCTATTTTTTACGATATGCTATTACAATACTAAAAAATCTTTATCCTAATGCAATACCAATCGTTAAAATAGAATAGGTCCATGCTCATGGCTCATAACTCTCTTAACTCGGCGCTCTTGAATAATGTTTGTTCTTGCATTTCCTGAAGTTAAAATCAGACGTTTTAGAAATTGCTACTCATCTTACCGCAAGCAGGGGGGTTTCACTGCGCAGTTTAGGTATACTTGGCCGGTGCACCGCCCGGGCAGGTGTATGGCAGTGGGCTGCCGCTCGCGCAAATTTGAAAATACGCAATGGCTTCGAAACCTAAATCGCGATCTAATCTGTATAAAAGATAATGTTTTGTTTACGGATGTCTGAATAAACGGAAGAACAAGGAAGCAGAAAAAACATATTTTTTAAATTCCGGACTATACATATTGACCGACATATTTTCAAAGGAATAAGTACTTCTGTGGCATACCTACTTCCGTGAGAATCAGACATACTATCTCCGGCAAAAAAATTTATGTTTACAGAATCAACGTTTGTAATTCCCACATATTTATCTTAAAAATAATAAATCAGTAGGTATAGGTAATACAAAAACTTACTCGCAGCTTGGTCATAAAACTGCGGCGCGCAAAGAAGATTCACGGTTCGTGCGCGGTTATAAGTTTCAATTTTGCTTGCAGGCGGCGAGTGTAGGTATAATTTTATACCTAAATCTGGCTTTTGTGAAGGAGTGAATTTTCTGTACGGTAGTACTATTAGTTATTCTGTGCCGCAAGCCTGTAACCTCGTACGTAGCTCGGGCACGGGCAGAGCGCTCAATTTGAGCTCAACCGCATTTCGGACTTGAACACTTCATCAGGTACGGCATTTTACATTCGCATAATGGTACGTCCACACAGTGATCGACTACACTACTAGTTTAGGCATAAATTAAACATAATTTCTTTGCAAAAAGAGGGGTGTTATATTATAAGTATAACGTGTGTAAATTGTGTTGTCCTTCCTTAGCATTGTAGTTCCCAGTCGGATAATAAAATAATCCGTTTGATCAATTTTTTTGTCTGAATGGTGTAGGTTTGGAAGAAAGTTGTTGAGTAGTTTCAAGGTAATCAGCTCTTTTCTAGTTTATGATAGGATTAACGTTACTATTCATAAATCTATCCTGCAATACCAAAAAATGTTTTTGAAGTAGATTTGTGTAATTGGATACGAGCGGTATCTATTTCTTAGGCATGCTTTGCCTCGCTTGCGACGGCTTTACTTGTTATATTTATGTTTTTTTATGTGGCATATTAAATGTACTTAATACATTTTGAGGTAGATGCTGTACGGTATCATTTATATACTGCCTACTTATATCGAGTATAATTTATGGTCATAGTTACAGCTTATTCTCTGCGGTTTCCCTCTTAGTAACACACTAAGTTTCTTATACATAATGTAATTTTGTTACAATGTTGCGGGCACCCCAGACGTAAACCCGATCTCGCGTCAATGGAGGTATTACATTACCTCGTCTGGGGTTTCTACAACATATAATTTATTTAGCATACTCATGCTTTTAAATATGTATACATTTTCTTCCTGTATTTCAACGAAATAAGGTGCATGATTGTATACATAAATCTGACACCAATTTTACATCTAATTTATTGCAAGCAAATTGAACCATATTCCTAAGAGGTAGCTTCTTAAACGTTTACGTTACATATTATTTGACGTCTATTTAATTGTCGTATTCGTTTTATGCAACTGTCCCGTTTAGTTTGAAATTAGTCGCAATTTGCAAACATGCATTTATCGGGTGCGTAAAATGCTATGCTGAGAGAACCCATAAATAATACATACACTAGGGGAGAGCGGGAACAAACGTAACACTTTGTACTTTGACCCATAGTTTTTGGTTAACCTTATTATTTTGATGACATTAATGTAGTCTTATAATACTTTAGTTCATGTTCGTTAACATATTGATTAACCTTATAATTGTGTATTCTGTATGTATTATGTGACTAAAAAAAATAGTTTTTTGTTATTTATGACCCCGTTAGCGGGCCGAAAGAAACACGTTGTGGGTCAAAAGTAACAAGACACAGACGTTTGTAATGAATATAATATGACATATGAAATTAAAAAGTACTAATTATGTAAATATGTAACTTAAACATTAGCATTTTAAGAAAACAAATAAATATAAATACGTCGTTAGAAATTATTTTTATTTCAAGTGATGAGATCAATTATTGTGTTATAAATATGTTTTCTAATCAGATAATTCAGGGTCAGACTTCTTTTCACTCACAACATGATTTAAATGCCATGGCATACACATCATTTAAATCATCATTGACACATTAAGCATATTAGATCCAATACATTATATGGGATGTAAATGTTACTTTTGTATCCATACGGCTTTGTTACTTTAGTACCTGACCGCATTTTTCTGAAAACATGAAAGATATCTTTGAGATGAAACGTGCTAGAGAAAAACAAATGAAAACATTTTGCAATAATCAATATGCAAATATTCAGATTAATGTATGTCTTTTAATACGACCAGAGAATTAAGACATGACAGAGTGCTCACTCCAAACATCGGTTTTGTTAGTATTAGTTTCGAACTCTCAGTACTGCTACTCGACAATAGATGTCGCGGCAAACGGAAAGTCTAATGCTCAACGACTTGCAGCCAATAATGTAACCGGATTAGTCGCGACACATGTAACACCTAGTGTCGAGTAGCAGTACTGATAGTAGCGCTACTTGACGCTAGATGTAGACTACGAAAATAATAGTCTTTTTGGTAACAAAACTGATGTATGGAGTGAGCACTATGTCATAAAACGTACTTTTGATTCGAAAAATCACGTTGCGTCCTCTCACACAACCTAAAATAGCACGTGGCGCCCGTTTCGACTGAATGGAAGTGAAGGGGGCGCCATCGGCTATCACCTAATAGCAGCAGAGGGGTGTTTTGACTATTAGATAAACCTACAGAGCAATAGTTACTTTTCACCCGCCGTTACGTTTGTCCCCGTTCTCCTCTACTTGTATTGGAACGAAATGTAGGATACCACAGACAAGCTTCGCTGAGCGTGTGAGGTACCTACTTAACTAGGTATTATCATCGCCAGTAAACATTGTTTTTGTGTCTACATTTTTTTGACCTTTAAAATGTACGACCAAAGTGTCAGTGTAGTGTAGACTAAACGATTTTCAAACTGCGGTGTATTTCAAAATGTCCAAATAGAAAGATTCCTTATTTTCCTTTAAAATTTTCAAAGATCTCATAGAACTTTTCATAGTTTGAAATATTTTTGCGACTTAAATCCGTAGACATACAAAAGTAATAGTCATACTTGTTATGGCCATTTTTTGCCCGGATGCTGCACTTCATGATAAAAGCAAGCCGCTTTGCACAGTGCTAGTAGGGACCAAACTGAGTGATTTGACCCGCAGCAGCGCAAGTTTCACCCCTTAGGAACAGAGATGGCGCCACTTCTTTAAAAAATATTTCAAAAAATGCTACAAGCTAAACCACTGAACCGATTTAAATGTTTAATATCTCAAATGAAAGCTCATTATATAAATTACTTTTAAAAAAATACTCAAAAAATATATACTGATTACTTTCGACAAAAAACGGCATCTTAAGTTTTTTTTTTTACTCGATTGATAGTTTTTACTTGGTTTCTCAAAAAAAATGTATGGAACATGAATAGCTTAATGCATGTATCTATTACTGAATAAATAACAAGTATTATAAAAAAAAACCCGACACCGATACCTCTCATACTTCACGAAATATAAAAGTTTGAATGTGAGTGTAAATTTCTTCAAAATATATTTCAAAAAATTCTACAAGCTTAACTATTTGACCGATTTCAATGTTTAATATCTCAAATAAAAGCTCATTACATACATTACTTATAAAAAAATACTCATAAAACATATACTGAACCCTTTTGGCAAAAAACGGCATCTTAAGTTTTTTTTCTTACTCGATTGATAGTTTTTACTTGATTTCTTAAAAAAAATATTATGGAACATGAATAGTTTAATAAACATATATATAGAACTGAGTATATAAAAGTATTACAAAAAAACCCGACACCCATACCTTTCATTCTTCACGAAATATTTAAGTTCAATTATGCACGTTCTTACAAATAAATCCTTTAAAAGAAATCTTCAACCGCAGTAAGTGCACTGATTTTAATATGAAATGTGTCATATGAAAATAAATCACCCAATTTATTTTAATAAATAAAAAAATTATAAATAAAAACTGAATAAAGTTTTTTCCTGGTGGTGAATTACAAAAAAATATAACAAATCTAAAATTAGGAATTATTTTTATTTAAAGTAACTACATTTGTAAACAAAAAACTTAAATGTCCTCTTCGGGTTCATATTTCATATTTATTTATTGCAACCATGGTTTTTTAGGTATTACAAATTCTTGGTAGTTCCACATGGACCCCGTGGGGGCATAGCAATATTACATGCATACTTAGGATCTAATCTTAAATCTATGTGTATAATATGACATGACAGAAGAACTCTTGGACAAGTTAGAGCGCTTACAGAATGTCTGTATAAGATTCATTTTCGGCCTACGGAAGTACGATCATGTATCTTACTACCGTCATAATCTCAATTGGCTTCCAATCCGCCGCCGCAGAGATCTTCACACTCTTTCTCTTCTCTTCAATGTTCTTTTTACACCTTCTTCTCCTGTATACCTCTCTCAAAAATTTCAATTTCTGGCTGAAGGCAGTGGCCACCGTCTCCGTTCTAGCGCGAATTTATCACTTGCCATCCCCTCTCACAAATCTCGTGGATACAACAAGTCCTTCGCAGTGCTTTCAGTGAAGCTGTGGAATGAGCTGCCAGTTTCGCTCAGACAGGCGCAATCGCTTGCGTCGTTCAAGGAGAGGTTAAAGAAGCTGTGGTTATCTGATTGACTTATGTGCCTATATTTGTATTGTATGTTGCTTTATATTTTTCTACTTCTTTCCAATTTTTAGTGTATTTTCCCCATTCCTTTTTGTGTAATATATTATATGTTTATCCTATTAATTTTGTATGTATTTATATCCTTTATCTTTCTGGTACCTTGTTGTACATTTTGCTACATTTGTCACCCTCTTTTCACTTTCTCCTCTCATCTACTCAAAGGTTAACTGGAAGAGATCCCTCAAAGGGATAAGTTCGCCTTTGTACATCTTATTATTTGTACCATGTAATTTTTAATGTGTATATTTGTACAATAAAGAGTTTACTACTACTACTACTACTAATATAAAAGTAGGTCAATTTAGTAGTTTTTATACATATAAGCCGAATTGAATCAGATAATTGTCAGTGTGTTAAATACAAAAATAAACGGGCAAATAATTATTATTAGGTGATGTTAAATTATATGGTTCACCGGTAGATGTAAAACTGAAAAAGAAAAGTCGTTTTGTTAAGTACTCGTACCATTCCAATACTACAAAATCACTGATCATACATGAACTGGTTGCTGTAAATTACTGTTGAATTATTTTTGTGCCTAGTTGATAACCATTAAACCTATAATTTTGTGCCAGACCTATAATTAGTGGTCAGCATGCAAAATAACCCTGGATTGAAAATTACATTAACTTACTTTTGATTTGTACAGCCACGAGGCTTAATTGAGACCAAATCGCTGTAAATGCCGACCATTCCGGAGTCCAACTCTCTTTTTCCTCAGTCCATCCCCAAAAAGATGTACATGGTATGGAAACTTCTGGATTCAGAGCGTTTCCCCATATATGGCCCTCTTGGTAAGCTGCTCGAAGTGCATGTTTATAGAGAGCAGCTGATGTAGGTGGCAGGGTTGGCAGGTTCTAATTTCTCGGCCAAATCAGATTTGTTCCCTGAACGACGCCCTCCATTGACTGACAACGAAGGTGGACAAATTTGGTTTTCGTACTGAAGGAATTCGTTCAGATCAAGCTGCCTTTCTCTGGCCACTATAAAAAGACGGGAAAATAGGAGTATGTCAACTCAAGTTTTTGATTTTGTCGGTTGTCAGGTGTGTAACTACATATTTTAATTTTAGTATAAAGTAACCCTAGATTTGTGTTATTGTTTGGCCAAATGGAACACATAAACGTAAATGAAGTTCACAAATATTTGTTTGCTTCAAAAAACAAGCTTGTGTCAAGCCTGCCACCTACATCAGCTGCTCTCTATAAACATGAACTTCGAGCCGCTTACCAAGCGGGCCATATATGGGGAAACGCTATGAAACCAGAAGTTTCCATACCATGTCCATCTTCTTGGGGATGGACTGAGGAAAAAGAGAGTTGGACTCCGGAATGGTCGGCAGTTACAGCGATTTGGTCGCAATTAAACCTCTTGGACCATTGTGGCTGCAAATCTGGCTGCGAAACTATGCGTTGTGAGTGTCGTCGCGTCAGCTTACCATGCACAGCCCAGTGTAAATCATGCAAAGGTGGCTGTACAAATCAAAAGTAAGTTAATGTAATTTTCAATCCAGTTATTTTGCATGCTGACCACTGATTATAGGTCTGGCACAAAATTATAGGTTTAATGGTAATCAACTAGGCACAAAAATAATTCAACAGTTAATCTACAGGCACATAAATTTTCCAACAGTAATCTACAGCAACCAGTTCATGTATGATCGGTGATTTTGTAGTATTGAAATGGTACGAGTACTTCTCAAAACGACTTTTTTTCAGTTCTACATCTACCGGTGAACCCGAAGAGGACATTTAAGTTTTTTGTTTACAAATGTAGTCACTTTAAATAAAAATAATTCCTAATTTTAGATTTGTTATATTTTTTTGTAATTCAGCACCAGGAAAACTTTATTCAGTTTTTATTTATTTATTTTTTATTTATTAAAATAAATTGGGTGATTTCTTTTCATATGACACATTTCATATTAAAATCAGTGCACTTACTGCAGTTGAAGATTTCTTTTAAAGAATTTATTTGTAAGAACGTGCATAATTGAACTTAAATATTTCGTGAAGAATGAAAGGTATGGGTGTCGGGTTTTTTTGTAATACTTTTATATACTCAGTACTATATATATATTTATTAAACTATTCATATTCCATAATTTTTTTTTATGAAATCAATTAAAAACTATCAATCGAGTAAGAAAAAAAACTTAAGATGCCATTTTTTGCCAAAAGTATTCAGTATATGTTATTTAAATATTTTTTTATAAGTAGTATATATAATGAGCTTTTATTTGAGATATTAAACATTAAAATCGGTCGAATAGTTTAGCTTGTAGAATTATTTGGAATATATCTTGAAGAAATTTACACTCACATTCAAACTTTCATATTTCGAGAAGTATGAGAGATATCGGTGTCGGGTTTTTTTTAAATACTTGTTATTTATTCAGTAATATATACATGCATTAAACTATTCATATTCCATACAATTTTTTTGAGAAATCAAGTAAAAACTATCAATCGAGTAAAAAAACAAACTTAAAATTCCCGTTTTTATCAAAAGTATTGAGTATATATTTTTTGAGTAGTTTTTTAAAAGTAATGTATATAATGCGCTTTCATTTGAGATATTAAACATTTAAATCGGTTCATTGGTTTAGCTTGTAGAATTTTTTGAAATATTTTTTAAAGAAGTGGCGCCATCTCTGTTCCTAAGGGGTGAAACTGCCGCTGCTGCGGGTCAAATCGCTCAGTTTGGTCCCTACTATCACTGTGCAAAGCGGCTTGCTTTTATCATGAAGTGCAGCATTTTGTTCATAACAAGTATGACTATAATACAAAAGGCTATAAATATCAGCTATGTAACTATATCCAAGTTAAGTATGATGATCCCATCATCAGCAATGTATTTCTTCTATAAAGAAGAGCGAAGAGGAAAGCTAATAGGAATAAATATCGAATGATGTTCCGCACTTAGGCTCCGAGGAATGCTGCAGCACGAAACACATGTATCATGTGCACATTTGTTTTAAAAGCCTACAAAGCTATAGGTACGTACACATCCTTCTAAAAGCCTACAAAGCTATAGGTACGTAAAAAATCCTTCTATTACAGAGCCTAAGAGCGTTTTCACATTGTCCGATCCGATATCGGATGTAGGATCCGACATCCGCGTAGTCAGGCCGCGGGGGCGCGCCCGGGCGCCGTCTTTAGCGGTCACGCACACTACACCAAGCATTATGCCTGCAAGCACCAAGCATACGCACACAAACAAATATTATCGGTCCGACAGCTGACGGGGGGCTCCGACATGGCTGAATTTATCGGAAGCGCCTTTTCGATATCGGATGTCGGAAGGCGCCTATGACAAACACAGCTGCAGGAGAGTACCATTAGCATGAAGTCCGCCTTTTTTGCGTTATTTATCGTTTTAGTAATCATGATTTATTAAATGCATAAATAAATACAGAGAAACACATATATCTTACATTTTACTTCCTTCCGACATCCGATATCGGATCGGACAATGTGAAAACGCTCTAAAATAGACACCCATTCCCACATACAGACCAAACATTCTTACCTCACCATTTTCGTTACTCGGGTAAATTTGGATTAACTCGGAGATTGATGCGGCTGCAGACGGCGGACGGCGGATGCAAATTGCGCTTACCACACCCGCTGCATGCTTCGCTTGCATTCCTTTCATACATGCACTATGGGCTTTGCTTGATTTATTATTGTGCAGCGAATTTCACTGGCTTAATCAATCTTGTCCGGAGGAACAACAATCTAGTATTAGCGGTTCTTGAATAATTATGACAAAAATCCTTTGAAAATTGTACTCCATGCCCATAATATATCTTTCACTAATAATCTGCTGTCACCCTTATAATGTTTACAAGCTTTTATTTAGTTTCACCTCTCCTGTGTGTCTGTCTGTAATCAAATTTTGCAAGTTAAATTTGACCCACTTCCCGGTTTCCATGCAATGAAGCTGAAAGTTTGCATAGTTACATATGTAAGTTGTGTGACAATGCACACGTAAAAATGATTTGAAAAGATGAAGACTATACCATCGAGTTAATCTGATGATGGAGACAGGAGGTGGCCATTGGAATTCTGTGATAAAACAACGCAACTTAATACTGTTTGGGGTATTACCTAAAAATTTACGATGGTTGTTTGCATTGAAATATTTATAATTAACATATTTTAACTAATAATTGATATATATAAAAGATTTAAGTATATAAACTGTTGATAAAATCATGGTTGTGTACAAAAGTGCGAGATTACGAGGAAAGGTTTGTTTACATTATTTGCCATTTTTATGGAACTCCACTTTAGACATATTTTTACAAAACATAAATATAATTGCATACACGTTTATTCAATTACGTCTCCATACCAAACGACTATATTGAATATTATTCTTTAGGAGAAATCCTTAGTGTAAGGCCTGAGTGGACGCTCGTGTTGAGCGTGCAGCGGGGCGGGGCGTGCAGCGTGCATGTTAAACAAATGCAAACGTATAGGAGCGGCCTTAGTGCACGCTGCTCACATCACTTGTGAGCCCGACGCCACGCTGCACGCCCCGCCGAACGCTCCGCTTCAAGCGTCCACTCAGGCCTTACACTTAAGAATACTCGCATTTTTCTGAATGACTATACTTCACAGTAGCCATTTAAGTGTGAAAAACAATAAAATGTAGGTACATACAATAATCTTGTCTTCGGTTATCGCGATAGTTACTCATGAAATAAAACTATGAAAACGGATTATATCGCGTATATTGAATTTATAATACATCCCGACGTTTCGAACCCTTTACAGCGTTCGTGGTCTGAGGGTGTCGGGTGACGGGTGACTGAGGAAAACTACAATGTGCAAAAGTACCCACATACAAAAACAATAAACCATAATAAACTATAAACTTAACTTAACTAGCCTTAATACATACAAAATCGGTTCATAAGGCTGGTAATACGTTACAACATTTACAACTATTTTCAAGTAAAGATATACGCGATCGCTCTGACCCGAGAAGATTAAATTCCCTCCTAAATTGTAGGAGGGTATCCTTATATACGCGATATAATCCGTGTTCATAGTTTTATTTTATTGGTTCAATGTTTAGAATTTTATTCCTGAGTGTCGATGACATGAAATGTTATATTCACATTTTACTGTTTTTAACAGGCGAGTATATCGTATAAACTTACTTACTTATGTATTTTACTGTTTTAAATGCCGCAAACATGGATAATATGAATATTTTACCGTTTCTAAATGGCGAGTGAGTCGGGGCCATTTGGTCTGCGAAACGAAGGTGCGACGCCCTATACTCGTAAAGGTGCGGATTAAGTAGGCATTTAGTTTAAACAACATCCACACAACAGCATCAACATCATTTAGTCTAATGCAACCGATGAAGAGTATTCCACGAAGGCGTGCAGACTGTAATCAAAATTAATTAGGTACCTAAGGTCTGTTTTTTTTAATTCCGTAGACTAAAATGACGTTTCATCTGTATGAGATGACATTTCTTAGTACCACATGAAATGTCATTTTAGTCTACGGAATAAAAAAACAGAATATACTTATTTCACATTTCAAACAAAAATGCTGAGAATAGAATAATATAATTTTGTTTATTGATTCGTTATGACTGACATAAGACGTCATACAAACTTCATTTTGACGAATGGTTTTAGATTTCGAGAAAGTAACTATATTGACTAAATACTTGTCTTTAACTGATTAGAATAAAAGCGACTTTTTCGAATCCAACAGGACTAAAATGCTTCGAGAAACAGTAATGATTTATTTATATTTGTAATAAAGAAAAAAAAAAGAAAAAAAACAAGCGTTAATACGAGACTGACCCCATGACTCGTGGACCTCGTGGTATGCTCTTAAAACAAAAGCCAAACTGCCTCGGTAACCTTTCAAAAGTTACTTAAATATTTTAGGTAATTTTGCGAAAGCTATTAAAATCGCTTATCGCTTTCGCTTATTGCCCTCCTCTCTGTCACCTCTACCTTAAATCCATCTCCTGAAAAGAACCAAGCGTAAGGTTGCTCCATTTAAATCCATACTTTACTGCTCTCTTTATCTGTACTGTAAAGGTTTAATGCGTAAAGAGTCCGATACGGCCATGCAAATGGACTGACCGCTCGTTTCGGGATTATCTAGCTCTTTATTGTTTACCCGGAATAATTTTATGTTTAATAAAATACAATTTTACGCGTCGCCTTTTCCGAATATAAACTTTCTGAATACTGAATTTGAATTGTCAAGTATCGACTCAGTTCTTGTTTAGAGGTGACTAATAATTGCAAATATAAACTGATTTGATGACAATATATCGATGGCAAAAAGCGGAAACGTAGTAACCGCCAAAATGCAAGCTTTACACCAGAGCCAAAACACTTTTCGGTTTTTCGAAAAAAAAAACATCTTTGTTTATTTATTAATGAAATTACTTCCTATTTAGAATACATATATAAATTTCGCAGTTCTTGCTTGTCTCATGCTCAAAACATAATACTATACAATGGCACTTTTATTTTCGTTACGCGGAAACGCTGTAAGTGAAACAGGTAAATTAATGGAACACTAGGAAAAAAATCTCAAAAGCATAAATGCTCTTAGCGGTTGATTATGTTTTCTTCTTACGTTCCATTATATTTAGTGCATACGCCATTCAATTCGTTATCAATAAAACTGAAATGTATGGTCATTTTTTGCCTATTTTCTCGAATAACTTCTAAACTGTTTATCACAAATAGAAATTATTTGAGATTCTCACAATGAGCTCTTTCATTTGATGTGTAACACGATATAGTTTGAAAAACTTTATTTTTTAATTTTCTCATTTACCCCCCAAAAGTCCGTAAGGCCCTTCAGACGCTGTTTAGTTCCGTCATGCGCTAAGGAAAAACGCCGCAAGCGTGGAACAGAAGTGTGGTGGTGCTCTTATCCAAAAAAGGTGAAGAATTATGGACCCATCTCACTTCTGAGCCATGTCTACAAGCTGTTTTCGAGAGTCATCACGAACCGTCTCGCACGCAGGTTTGACGACTTCCAGCCTCCCGAACAAGCAGGTTTCCGTAAAGGCTATAGTACCGTAGACCACATACATGCGTTGCGGCAGGTTATACAGAAGACTGAGGAGTATAACCTCCCCCTCTGCCTTGCATTTGTGGACTACGAGAAAGCCTTCGATTCGATCGAGACTTGGGCTGTGCTGCAGTCTCTCCAAAGGTGCCAAATTGACTACCGGAATATAGAAGTGCTGAAGTGTGTACGAAAACGTCACCATGTCCGTCCGACTACAGGGCCAGAGCTCGAAGCCTATTCCATTGCAGCGGTGAGTCAGACAAGGAGATGTAATCTCCCCAAAGCTGTTCACCGCTGCATTGGAGGATGCCTTCAAGGTTCTGGACTGGAAAGGACGAGGCATCAATGTAAATGGCGAGTACATCACTCACCTTCGGTTTGCCGATGATATCGTAGTCATGGCTGAGACCATGGAGGACCTCAGTGCGATGCTCGCTGATCTCAGCAGAGTATCTGAACGAGTTGGTCTGAAAATGAACATGGACAAGACGAAGATCATGTCTAACGTCCATGTTGTGCCAACTCCCGTATTAATCGGAGGCTCTGCGCTCGAAGTTGTTGACGATTATGTATACCTAGGACAAACTGTCCAGTTAGGTAGGTCCAACTTCGAGAAAGAGGTCACTCGTCGAATCCGTTCGGGAAGCTCCACAGTATCTTCTCGTCCAAATTGCCGCAGTGTTTTAAGTCAAAAGTCTTTGACCAGTGTGTGTTGCCAGTGATGACATACGGATCTGAGACGTGGGCGCTAACGATGGGCCTCATAAGAAGGCTCAAGGTCACGCAAAGGGCAATGGAGAGAGCTATGCTCGGGGTTTCTCTGCGTGATAGTCAGAAATGATGATATCCGCAGTAGAACTAGGGTCACCGACATAGCTCGCAGAATTGTGTGTGGCAGTGGGCGGGGCACATTGCTCGCAGAACTGATGGCCGGTGGGGCCGGAAGGTTCTGGAGTGGCGTCCGCGTACCGCCCAACAAACACATTAGCCATAACAGCAACTCATTTAGAGTCCTGAGTGACATAGTAGTTTTATAAGACCCATAATAATAGTTTTAGGTGATACTATGGAAATAAACGGTCTTATTAATACACTGGCGCTAGTAAGGTGATATAATAGACATATGATTGCATAATGCAGCTAAAGGCTGTAATAAGGTGGTATTAGCTGCCTCTTTATATATTATGGTTACCACTTTAAGTAGATTTTAACGCTGAAGGTTCTTTTGGGGTGCCCATTATAACTTACTCGCGCTATAGCTCTATAATCGTGTCATGTTTACCTTTTTGTGCTTAATGCCGCCTACAGTGTTACAACAGCTATAAAAATACTCTTAAGCCATTTAAGAGTGGCAACAGTAATTCTTATAGCTCTTAGTAATATAGTGATACAACCGACATAATTTTCCCTGTTAAATCACGTCGTTTTTTAGTGCTAGAAGTGCTATAACAGCAGTATGGAATCGTAGCTCTTCAAGAGTGTTTGTGCGAACATTATTACAGCTTAAAGTTATTTTTAAGTATTTCAGGTATAAGATACCTCTCTCTATAACCTTTAATGGTTTATCGTGATACATTGTTGTTTAAAGTTGAATACCACATCAAATATAGCCTTTTTAAAGTTGTCAGTTCTACATAAGGTAAAATTATCACTTTTGGAGTTAGCCATGTGTTTAGAACGTGAAACGCCATTTTGTTTACAAACAAACACAAAAATGCTTGAAATATCTAGTAATAAAGCAGTAATTGTTAAGGTCATTTGGTTCTGATATTACAATATCTAGTATGTTTAGCATAACCATTCACAAAACTATGGAAATAAACGGTCTTATTAATACACTGGCGCTAGTAAGGTGATATAATAGACATATGATTGCATAATGCAGCTAAAGGCTGTAATAAGGTGGTATTAGCTGCCTCTTTATATATTATGGTTACCACTTTAAGTAGATTTTAACGCTGAAGGTTCTTTTGGGGTGCCCATTATAACTTACTCGCGCTATAGCTCTATAATCGTGTTATGTTTACCTTTTTGTGCTTAATGCCGCCTACAGTGTTACAACAGCTATAAAAATACTCTTAAGCCATTTAAGAGTGGCAACAGTAATTCTTATAGCTCTTAGTAATATAGTGATACAACCGACATAATTTTCCCTGTTAAATCACGTCGTTTTTTAGTGCTAGAAGTGCTATAACAGCAGTATGGAACCGTAGCTCTTCAAGAGTGTTTGTGCGAACATTATTACAGCTTAAAGTTATTTTTAAGTATTTCAGGTATAAGATACCTCTCTCTATAACCTTTAATGGTTTATCGTGATACATTGTTGTTTAAAGTTAAATACCACATCAAATATAGCCTTTTTAAAGTTGTCAGTTCTACATAAGGTAAAATTATCACTTTTGGAGTTAGCCATGTGTTTAGAACGTGAAACGCCATTTTGTTTACAAACAAACACAAAAATGCTTGAAATATCTAGTAATAAAGCAGTAATTGTTAAGGTAATTTGGTTCTGATATTACAATATCTAGTATGTTTAGCATAACCATTCACAAAACTAAAGATTATAATTAACTTACTTACCAAAAATAAACTAAGCCAGTATTTTTAGTATACAAAATTTATCAAAACATGTATATTTACAAGGAGCTTGAAAATTGAGATGTAAAATACCATATATAATGACAGAAAAGTAATAACCGCAATAGAATTTCAGTTGAATTCTCTAATACGTGTCGTGAAACTTTGCTGTGTACCAGGTAATAATAATTCCAATAAACCATCAAGCTGTCGCCATTATAAACAATCTGTCTGACTACGTCACGCAACACTATGAGCGAATATTGGAAATTGTATTAAATATTTTGACATTTAAAACTACAAACGATTGTTTTCACTACTGCAGCGTTCTTGTAATACTGTAAGTGATACAAGATAACATATTACAAGGTTATTAGAACTATAAGTAAAAATACTGCTACTTTAACCCTTTATTATCACTTCCGGCAAGAATAATCCCTATTGTAGCACTATTATATCACTAGTTTATCACTATTGCACATAAAATGAACCACTGTAGAGCTTCAAGCACTAACGTCGGTGCCTAATTCCGACTATAAGAGAGTTATTGCGTGCTATATCGCTAAATTTTAGGCCGCACTATCGCTATCAGTGTTTAATCGAAATAATAGTCAGCTTTTATAGAACTAGTTTTATCGCTAAAATGTTACTTGGGCGGAAGACGAACTGCCGGTAGGCCTCCAACGAGATGGAGCGACGACCTGGTGAAGGTCGCGGGAATTCGGTGGTTGCGAGCGGTACAGGATCGGTCGGAGTGGCAAGCCTTGGGGGAGGCCTATGTCCAGCAGTGGACGTCTATCGGCTGACATGATGATGATGATGATGACCCCCCAAAAGTGGGTGTTTAAAATTCATTTGTTTACGTTACATGTCCGTCTTTGGGTCACAAACTTACATATGAATACCAAATTTTAACTTAATTGGTCCAGTAGTTTCGGAGAAAATAGGCTGTGACAGACGGACAGACAGACGCACGAGTGATCCTATAATGGTTCCGTTTTTTCCTTTTGAGGTACGGAACCCTAAAAATATTATACATAACACAACCTTATTGTAACAAATCTCTTATTTGTCTTCGTATATGAAAAAGATGCGTTAAAAACTCTCGAAACATAATTATAAAAACTACAAATACTAGGGCCAAGGTTATTCTCACTACATTATTATCACATGTTAATAAAAATAACTTAGGCTTCGTAAATAAAATCGTTTTAATAACTTAAATATTTCAATTTTGGTCATATTAATACTTTTAAATAGGAACACACAACACGGTTATACTAAAATGTAAAAATAGTTATTTGTTTTACAAGGAGGCAAAGTTAATATTGACACCCGAGCGAGACCGTAAAGTGGAATGGAATCTTATGCGTTGCGAGAGTTTGAAGGCACGAGGGTTAAACAAATTTTGCCACCGAATGAAACACAAATTTTTTCATCACACCAATACGAGGAAAATGCTTATTATAAAATAAACGATTTTAAAATCATCATTTAAAAGTAAAATGTACCATCCAACATTAATACACAACTCAAAATTACTAACTTATTAATCTGCTTTAAAACACAGAGTACGCACTACCACTCACTCCGGTGATTGCCAGCCTACTGATTCGTACGCAGTAAGCGGCTAAGCGGCTAGCGAGACCGACGCCCGCGCATTTTAAAAAGGCGGTAACCTATACTTAAACCTACCTTGCACTGCATTTAAATTGGCGTAAGTGGCGTTAGTTTGTAAAATCATTAACGATTGAAATGTTGTAATCACCGTTCATAGATTATTTATTTTGCGTTAAATGCTGTAAGTGCAATCTTTTTTTTATCACTATATGCGAAATCGCTGTATCTGCCATATAGAACACCATTTCGGCAGCGCTGTAACTACCAACTACCATAGTCTTTTAATTTAGCAAACCCGGAATTGGCGTAAGTGGACTTGATTGAAAACTTGTCATTTTTGTTTACATCATTTCGATTAAGGAGTGATCAAATAAATACATGTGTTTTGCTACGCTGTCCAGTTTTTCCTTATCATCGTAGAGCTATTATGGGACCCGCTGATTTCGAATGTGCAATAAAAAATTTTTTTGGTTAGGTGGCGGTTACTACGCTTCCGCTTTTTGCCATCGATATGTACTTACATGATAATTACTAATAGCCCCGGTTTAGCTTATTCTGATAGAATGGTAACTACGTAAGCCTACGCTGAGGCCGCTGAGCATGGCCCGACATGCTCTTGGTCGATTTATTTATCTTATAATCGGTAATGAATGAACGCTATAAATTATAATGTTACCGCCTGGTCGTCCGAGTTCTGGTCAGATATTGCTCTAAATAAGTTAAATTATGTAGTCATGTATTTACCGAAGGAACGGAATGGAACACGTTTCTCGTGATTGACTATGAATTACATAGTTCCAATTCAAAAAGCAAGCTTTCCACGTAAATTTATAGTCGCCACGGGTTACAAATGTAATTCTTTGTGCAGCACCTCATTAGAATCGTGACTGCAATCATTCAGTGCAGTGCAGCACTATATTTGAATATCCGACATTCAAAATTGCTGTGTTGCATAAAAGGCATGTCTTTACACCAGATAAACAAATATCCGAACAATTTTAAACTTTAGTTCAAAGAAATTAGGCGAAGATTTGTATACAATATTTGCGCAGACAACTGTAACTTTTGACTCTTAAGTCCCTTTGTACATTAAGTGTAGTACTCAGTGACCACTCGTTCAGCATTAAACTGATGGCAATTCGCATGCTGATGTGGCGACACCACGCGAACTTGTGCCAAAGTTTATTGCATTTTTAGGGTTCTATAGCCAGGCTAAGTAACGCCTTCCTGACGTATTTTTTCTGTTTCATTAAAGTCTGCTTTTTATTTTACACGCTTTATCTTCACAGTGTAGTATATTTATTTGTTCGTATAAATATTTATTTAATTAAAATCTTATAAATACAAACTACTATTCAAGTGATCCAGATCTGGGGGCACGGCAGTGCCACGAGCAAGAGCGAAGCGCAAGGGCAGTACCTACCTTTTCTCGAAGCGCTTCGACGTTTTTAGGGTTGCGTACCCAAAGGGTAAAAACGGGACCCTAATACTAAGACTTCGCTGTCCGTCCGTCTGTCACCAGGCTGTATCTCATGAACCGTGACAGCTAGACAGTTGAAATTTTCACACATGATGTAATTCTGTTGCCGCTATACCAACAAATACTTACTAAAAACAGAATAAAATAAATATTTAAGTGGGACAATTCAATCACAGCCACATATTTTTACTAAGGTGTAGAGTTTGTGAATTTAGGGCTTGTAGAGTTTGGCTCTACAAGAGATCTGATAACTTTTTGACAGTGCGAGCCTTACGGTTTCGTCTTGGCAACATTTTACATGAAAATGTTTTTGGTGGGATCCCTTTTTGATTGAGCAGAAATAGCGATGCAATAATATTCCATACACGAAGGTGATCGGATGATGTTGTCAGAAGGTGGCCTAAGTTTAATATGCTACAAACCATCATGGGTCCCCCTGCCTAGTTCTCATTTCTGCCTTATGTCATGTGATTGACATGTGACTTGTATTTTTACGTTTTTTTTTTTACTTTTTACAAAGTATTTTTAATCGATGGAATAATAATTTATTAAGAATTTTCACGGACTCCCGAGCTCCGCAAAAAAATACTTTGAAAATCCTAGCGTAAATAAATGCGATTTTCTGAAGTAGTACTGAACCTTTTTATTACACTACGCTTAGTGATTTGCTTGAATATTCTCGAATCAGCCCACTTTACTAAAACATATCAGTTTTAAAATCGCATGCGCGCGCGGTGTTAAGCCTACAAATGTGCTTTTTAGAATAATTTCAACAAACTCGGTATAAAAGCTTTCAGGATTACCTTCCTATACCTTAGAGGTTTATAAGCGGTTTAACATGTTGATATCTACGAAGTAAACTGTAACTTGTACATTTTATTACGAGTACAAGCTTAAGTAAGTACTTACAAGCTTGAGAGCAAAGGAGCTTAGGAGACTGTTGATTCGACCTAAGACATGAACTCGAGATCGATGAAGACCGGTCACTTTGTGTAGTTTTATACAAAATGCCCCTTTTCATTGATTTTCAGATTCTGGCAAAAAAATCTAGTCATAAAGCATTACCGGAAAGAGAAATTTATATTATAAATTCTACCTCTATAATAAAATTGGGTAGTGATTCTGCCTGTAAGCTAGTACGAAGTTATAGAGCTCGGTCATTCTATAGTAACTGCTATAGACTATGCCACTATTTATAATCAGATTTAGGCTGTTCTTATTCAACTTGTATGGTATATTCCTAGATCAGTATCGACAATGAAGTGTTAATTTAGCCGCAGAATGATGTGTGTCTGTCTAGCCTTGGTCGACATCTAGATGTTGTGGTAACAATACCTGTACATTCCGCAGAGCAGAGGTCGCTTGTTGGATCAACATATAGCCTAGCCAGGTAGGATAGGCAGCCTGCCAGGACCGTAGATTTGAGAGAGACGCTTCGGAATGGAAAGCGAAGATCGATTTTCTAGCCCTAATCGCAATCGGTCTGCTACTATTAGCCTTTCAAATCTTAATGGTGCTCTAGAATAGACGAATAGAACTTGGAACAAAGGTCAAAATGCCAACATAACCTCAGGGTCTTGACATTACCAAATATACGCCCCTTTTTTATCGAACTTGTCTTTTGGATTGTGCTTCTTAGCTTTAAATATTGGAAATAAGAGGTTTATAAGATAGTCAGCGGGAAATAATACTTCAGGTGGCCCTTATTTTTTTTTACACAAATTTTTCAAATATAGAACCGATTTCAAAGTCGGCTACGTGCGATATTAAAATACCTGGTGGGTAAGGCAAATCGATCAATGCATACAATACGAGGGCTGTTCCAAGAGTTGTTTGTTAGCTGCTCCGGCTCTACTCATGCAATAACAATATTATTTGTACCGTTCTGAGGGATATTTCAATATTAATTATGGACACGATTTTTTTTAATTAACACATTTACTGTCCGTGCATTACATGTTATGTACCGTCCAATTAACTCTGTCACGTCTACAAGCGTAAACTTATTTCTAAATCTTATTATACTTACCACACAAGACTAAATGAATGAGAAAACAACGTGGGATTAATTTTGATTCAAAACGATTAATTATTTATTAGGTATATTTGATTAATGATGAGGAAATGGATAATCCAATGTATGTACTTCTTTTTTTGACGTTTAGATTTTATTCTAGTAACATTCTAGACTAGTATTTTTTATATATTTTTTTTCATGTTTGACGATCTTTTTGTGAAATTCTTAGTATTACATTTGATCTGTATAATAATTCAATATTATTATGGAATAATATTAACATCAATAAGATAATGTAATATTATTCACCATTCAGTTGAGTGCTTGTTGAGAGTCAAAATGGCTACGTCAGATCTCGGAGATACCTTGATCAAGATACGTTAGTAATATTAATAAATGTACTCAAAGGACTTTATTAGTCATGGTGAATTCGCGAAACTCGCGACCGGTATCGCAATTTAATAAATTGTTGCAATTATCTACATATACAGTTTCTTAGTATTTTTGAAAATGGATCGCATTTACGAACGTAATCGCCTACGAGGAACGAAATGCAAAAAAAATATCACCTTATGCCGTCTTGACTGAATACAGTCAGTCTTGGTAAAAAGTATAAATAAAATTTATATTCATAAATAAATATAGGTACATACATATACTCAACATACAAAATGTTTACACATCAGTATTTCGCCCGCGAGATAGACTATATACCCGTCCCTGTTTAATTAATACAGTTAGAAAAAGACGGGTATAGTCTATCTCGCGGGCGAGATACCGTCGCGCGTCGCGCCTCTCTTGTGCTAGGCCTACTGGTTACATGTTACCGTATTTTATGCTATAAGCAGTTTCTGTTATCATTCAAATTTATTTCAAAAGTACGACAATCTTACAAACACGAAAGTGCTTTTAAATTAAAGCTGCATTAATGTTTGCGTAATTATGCTGCGGCGTTGACGCGGGCCCTGTCACTGTAATGCCGCAACAGCAACGCTGCTGCAGTCGTTATCCGAATGTCGATCGGTGGCCGCTTTCGGATGAAGAAGAAGTTCTATAGGTGGACATTTAGAAAATTGCAAGACAATAATGAGATTAGCTGAAATGAATGAGAAATGATGCTGATGTTGATAAAAAACCCACGGTCGGACTCGCCCACCAAGGGTTCCGTACTTTTTAGTATTTGTTGTTATAGCGGCAACAAAAATACATTATCTGTGAAAATTTCAACTGTCTAGCTATCACGGTACAGCCTGGTGATAGACAGACGGACAGACAGACGGACAGCGGAGTCTTAGTAATAGGGTCCCTTTTTTACCCTTTGGATACGGAACCCTAAAAAGGTCTTGAGGAATTTAGGCGCCTGAGCCTGACTGACTAATATGGTAATGAATATGATTCAACGTGAATACAAATTCGTTATGATCAGGAGACCAATTCAAACTTATATTTTTATGTCTAAATGATGTTATTTTGCTGTCACTCGCCCGTACGTCTCGCTCGCGCTAATACATGTAAGGTGCGTTGGGTTAGTTTAGATTGGGTCAAAAAAAGGATGGTATTATAACTGAATACAAGTCACAAACTCATTATTATTAAATTTTATTTGATTTATGCCTTAGGATTTACAATACGTCTTTACCTTGACGTTTTTCATAGGGTAAGATGAACATACTCGTAAGTGGTGTTTTGTATAAAAAAGTACCTTATGTCAACTGTATAAGGCACTGCATACGACGTACCCCGGTGGGCTACGTATTTAGTTAACGCTGTTTTTTTTTCCTTTATTTTAAGGGCGGTTCACCCGAGAGTCAATGTTCGAAAACCTATTCTATTGCCGATCATCAATAACTTTAATAGTTTTAGAAATTACGAATATATCGATTTTATCCCGCCACCATTCCAACTTCTCCCAGTCTTTTTTGGTAAAAAAAGTATTTTTATGTGTTTTTACTGATTAGTACCGTAGTCCGTATTACCGGAGTGTTATCGATGGAATAGGAAAATATATTAGTTGCTCTTACCTCTAACTAATGTGTAATGTCTAAAGATTTGTGTTCTTCAACACAAATCTTTGTATTTTGCTTTACGGTGGTTCTAATGCAACAGTGCTCATGAATCTCAATCAAATATCCATTCAATCTTACCCCAACGCACCCTATGCTCGAAACGAAAGAAATGCATCCGCGAATAGCCGGGTCCACACATAGCGAGCATACGCGCGAGGCAATTTCCTCGCGCGTATGCTCGCTATGTGTGGACCCGGCTATTCAAATAACGCCTTAAATCAAAAATTGTAGGTTTGAAAGGTATTTTTTAGTGATGAAATCTGTCTGATATATATTTATAAGTAAATTTAGATATCAATATGTACGTTCGAATTGGCCTCTAGTATAAAATACGAGGACCAGAAATATGTACTTATGGATGACCGTGCTCGATTCGATAATTGGTATAAAATTATTAATATCGACGATTAAGTGGAAAAAATAACCAAAGCAGGCACTTCATCTAAAAACTTTAATAAAATAAAAATCTAAAGTGAAGAATTCCGAGGAAAAACGATTGGAGTCAATTTATTCCAAATTTTTTAAATATTTGGATATGTGTATTTTAAAGTAGAAACACTACTATATAAATTATGAATTGAAAAATTACCTACATTATTTTTCCCCGGAACCCTCAACAATATTTTTATGTTCTGCTCTGTTACTTGTCTTTCCGTCTCAAAGTACTATGTCAAAAACGGTTAAAACGTGCATACAAATGATGTGTAAATAGTTGTGATAAATATTTACAATTCTCTAGAAATCTTAGTGCACTAGACTGACCTGTTCTTAGCATAATTTTAGCCTGCCAATATAGGTATACCAGGTTTGCTCAAGCTTGTCGCGTTTCTTGAATCTTTGCAACTGCAAGATCAGAATGCAAGTTCCAATTCTCACAAGGTTGACCTAGCATGAAGGTGGTTGGTACTTTGTATGGTACCTACATACTAATTAAAATGCATATACATATTTTTACCCCAGTAATTAAACCGTAAGACAAGACACGAAGTCGAGGAAAGAGGATAATGTTTGGTAAGTAGATTATTTGTCAAACCTATTTTCAATATTTATTTAGGGCAATATCGATGATACACAAGTATGAGGGGATTCAGTAAATTATAATATATGTGACGTTTCAAACAAAAGGTACCACATTGTCGGTTGTCGATAAAGTTGATTTCAAATTGAAGCTATATGGAAAATAGCGCCTTATTGACAACCGACAATAAGTACCCTTTTGATTGAGAATGGCACATATAAGTGTTTATCGATTGAAGAAAGGTACATAAAGATGTTCATCTTATGTAGGATCCCATCGACCGGCTGGAGTCGGGCCACGCCGCCGGAGTGCATTTTAAATATGCCTATACGTTATGTATGTAGAAGCGATGTAATCCGTCCGGAGCCGTCCGCGTCCGCGAGGAGCCGACCGGCTTGCGGCCGTACAAATGTTAAATGCGCTCCGACTCGGTCCGTTCGGTGGGAATCTTACTTTACAAAACAAGTTTTCGTCAATATTCTACTTAAAGGCTGAAACATGCGAATGACTAAGCAACATCACGGGACCCATTCACAATCACTGTCGCCAAGCGGCCGTCGCACAAAAAATAGTCTAGCCGACATTGAACAGCCCCTACATGGACTTGTTTTGATCCGTGCCATTGGCCTCATAGATCATCGCGCTCCGGTAATAAAAAGGGGTAAACTTGTCGATGCACAGTCACACTTACGACCTTTTCATTATTTTACAAGGCCGGCGCAAGAGCATCTTCTATGGCACAGGAAATCTGGACTTCCGTCCGTCTAGGCTGTTCACCCGGCTAGACAATGAAGCACTAATAACACATTGTCTGTCTGTCTGTCGTTAGACGTAATGGACGCGTAGTTACCTGCCTTTTACGGTCTAGTGATCCTGTACTCCGTAACGATAGCAAATTATTCGCCATGGGAAACGTCTTGCAGGATGAAACCGATCAAAGTTTTTAACCACTGGCGAAATGCGAAGACTGGTGTCAACGTAGGTTTGTTGACGTATTTCTACTACTATTCGATTGTCCTAGCTATGATGTCTGGAAGTAAGTGTTGACTTTTAGCCCTTTCAACGCCATTCCACCCAAATATTTCACCCACGTGTCAACATCATTGTTAGGTGTAAGAAAATCGATATAAACCTATAAAGATTGAAGGGTACTTTAACATCTGGCGCCACCGCCAGAACATTGTAAGGGGCATTTTATTAGAAAAAGTGCCAAATTATAAATATTTATTTCATCAGCACCATCGCCTAACGATACCTACCTACTTTACTACATAGTATATAACAAAGTCGCTTTCCGCTCTGTATGTCTGTCCCTATATATGCTTAGATCTTTAAAACTGGGCAACAGATTTTGTTTTTTTTTTTATAGTTAGAGTGATTCATGAGGAAGGTTTATATGTATAATTTGTAAAGGTTTTGTGTAAATTAGTTGAACTACCCGTGCGAAGCCGGGGCGGGTCGCTACTTACTACTTACTTCGCTGGCTCAGCGACCCGAAGTGGATCATGGCCTCCGATACTAGATTCCGTCATTCGTTCCTGTCCTGTGCGATCCGACGCCATTTAGCCATTCATTCATTTGGGGCGGGTCGCTAGTGTAATATAAATATTTGAATTCGTTTTTATGCAACGGTTCACCTGAAGCCTTCAGGTGCCGGGAGTTGTCGCGTCCCTTCAGGCTGAAGGCGTTATTTAGAAAGAACGCACATACAGCTATAATTTACATTTATTGTACACGGGCTAGTCTAATTAAAAATTCTGTCAATAAACACAAGGATTTATGTAAAATAGAGTAAGCTTATTTCAACATTGTTAACTATTTATATTTATTTGTTTCAGATTCCCCTGGTTGATAACGATGGTACATCTGGCCTGGGCACGGGTGCCGCCGCTGTGCCTTCTCTAGTTCCGAAGTTTGTTCCTAAAAACCTCCTTGGTACTTCTACAATGAGGCTGGCTGCCAAGACAAAAATGCTTCAACCTCCCGCTAAAGCGTTTCAAGACCCAGAGGAAGATGACTCCGGTGATGAATAACTTATTATTGGTGCTCCTTTAAAAAGTGGTTGCCGTCAAACAAATTTCAATACAAATACAATGCCATTAAATCCAGTATTGAACTGGTCTATGCCTGTTTGTGGATTTTTGTCAAAGTAACTAAGTGCCACTCCACACTAGCGTCTTTTGAGCATCGGCGTCTAGTCAGCGTTATGGAAAATGACGTCGCTGCGCAGTGAGGGCTATCGTTTTTTTGCTCACTAGTTGGCGCCTCTGTTGATGGTGGTCCAAAAGACTAAAGAACAGCTGTCAGTCATTGAAGTGACAAGTGACATTTGACATTTCGAACTATGGAAAAGACTACTATCTACACTAGCGCCCCTAGCGGCGAATTCATACGCGTTAGCCCTCGTTGCGCCGATGTTGCGCCGGGCCGCTGCCATAGAGTTGACTAGACGCCAACGCTCGGGAGACGCTAGTGTGGGGTGGCCCTAACACACAAACGTGATATCGATTTTATACTACAGGTTTTATGCTACATAATTGTACTATAAAATGTTAACACGTTACGGTACGTTACGTATACTAATTAAACAGTTAAGTATAGGTACTTATATGCTGTAAAAATGTAATTAAGTATTTATTGATATTTTATGTTACTTAATACCATTTAAAAGATGACTCATACTTTTAACGTCGAGCGAAAGAATAAATAGAATAGCTACCAGTTCTAAACTATGTAGTAAAATCCGAATGACTTACTTAGAGAAGGTTGCTCTGTTATTTTATTCAACTTAAGGTAATAAACTATATTTTATTACTATTATTAAAGAAATATTATTTAATCCCCCCTAACCCCTAATGAAAGAAAACGCAATGCCGCCTCCGCGACAAACGTTGCCATGACCAGCGGCTCTTAAGACGAAAGTAGAGGACCCGCGCGAAATTGCCTTTTTATACAAACTTAGTCCTCACTTTCCTCTGGATATTAACATTATTAAAAATATTTTGACACAATTTGTTGTATATCAACAGCAATGCCCCTACATTTGATTTTTTTTCGAATTTTTAATTATTTTAAGAGTTAGAGGCATTTAAAAATGTGTATGAAATCTGTTTTTCGCTCCTAATTTATACCATAATAGGCCAGTCGGATTACACTAGTTTAGAACCAAATGAAGGTATTAAGACGATTTCCATCTTGCTGGGATTTAATTCCTCAAAACGCTTTTTTGGGTCTAATTTGACTGGCTTATAATTAAAAAATCGAAAACACGGTTAACATATATACAATTATGTAAAACTATTTTCCATAATGTCAATATCCAGAGAGGAAAATGGGGACTACGTTTGTATGGAAAAACGGCCGTCCCCTTTCCTCTTAATGATTTATTCTTAGTACTGTTTAAAAATAATAATTGAGGTAAATTGAGGAAACTCTGCATTAGCCAGCTGTCTCGTTGCTTGAAAGGTAATAATTAATCTAACTCGCAGAACTGAGTAAATGATACAGACCACTCGGGTCTCCATTACATTTTCTAGAAACAGCAAAAGGCAGTGCACACGCGGCTTCGCTCTCAGTAATTTTGCTGTCAATAAAAACCTACGCATGAGTGATTTTACCAAGTGTTTAGGAGGCAAATGGATCTTGACAGCAGGCTTATTGACTGACAGGTACCAGCAGCTGTTATTAGGTGTCAATATTATAGCAGGGGAGGCGACGTGTCACGTTACTCCCTCCTCCACGTATATTGGAGGAGTGAGTAACGGAGCTGGGAGTGAGGAGGTAGAAAGGAAAGATAGATATAACAGGGGTAGGTTCTTTATTTATCGGCTATAGTCTAAATATGACACGCTAACAGATGGTTACAAAAAGAATAAAATAAAGTTTATAGTCGCGCTAATAGCACGCGCAAGGCAGGAGCACGCACACGGATAGGCGCGCTGATAGCACGCGCAAGGTGAGGCGCGCTGGTAGCACGCGCACAGTAAGGCGCGCAGATAGCACGCGCAAGGGTAAGGCACGCAGATAGCACGCGCAAAGGTAAGGCGCGCAGATAGCACGCGCACAGTAAGGCGCGCAGATAGCACGCGCAAAGGTAAGGCGCGCAGATAGCACGCGCAAAGGTGAGGCGTGCTGGCAGCACGCGCACAGTAAGGCGCGCTGGTAGCGCGCGCACGGTAAGGCGCGCTGGGTAAGGCGAGCTGATAAGCACGCTCTTCGAAGAGGCGAGGCGCGGTGACAACACGCGCCTGTTGAGGCGAGGCGCGCCGATAGCGGGCGAGGCGCGGTGACAGCACGCGCCTGTTGAGGCGAGGCGCGCCGATAGCGCGCGCCTAGGAGACGAGGCGCTCCGCTAGAGCAACCTCAAAGCACCACCGGACTTGGGTGCGTGCAGAGAGCGCCAGACTTCGCCAGGAACACAGGTAACCTTTTAAGGAGTACGATCGAGGGTTTCTTGATGGTGCGGGGCCTGGCTTGGCCCCGCACGGACCCTTACAACTGATGTTCCTTTGTTGGGAACTAGAAGCAAACTCCATTCAGATGTCCGCTGGGCCGCTTATATAGCTAGCAATAACATTTTCTAGAATTCTTCTTTACTTCGTTATTAATTTTGAAAATATTTGAAAATATTTGTTCACCAGTAACAATTTTTAGGTAAAATTTAGAACAATCTACTTGAAAACTATACGACCTAAACTTCATGCTAAAGAATTTAGAGTAAATTATTAGTTTGACGGATTATGTCAAAACAAAGAAACAAATATGTCAAGGAAAATTTATAGTGAATTTTAGGTCGATTAGCTTCGAAATTATAATAAAAACATGAAATGATTAGAAAAACAGCAAGGTAAGTAACCGGACGGGTCAGCGCCGTATTAGGGTAGAAGGAGTTTTAGGGATAATTTAGAAATGGTAGCCAGAAAGTAAACATTTTAAATCAAAAGTTTCAGGGAGTAATTTGGAAGACGAGAATCAGACAGGAAGAGAAGGCAAAAGCGTTAAGAAATTATAGCCGATTGGAGAATCCTGAGCATCAGCCCGTGGGAGTAAGAACTGGGAGTTAGGACCCAGGTATGAGATGCTACATTACCCCAAAAACCACGGAAAAAAAACTTTGTCGTAATCTTAAACGGAAAAGTTTTTTTTTTTGTGAAGAGTTAAGTTTAGGGGAAAGTAAAGGAAGTAAGGTAAGTAGGTAAGTAAGTAAGTAAGTAAGTAGGTAGGTAAGTAATTAAGTAGGTAGGTAAGTCAGAAGAAAGAAAGAGCAAGCTCGTTAATGGGGATGAATAAATGGAATGAGAGGATGAGTGATATAATGGAGAAGAAGATGAATAGATCGAGGAACTTCCCTGCACTCATACATCGCCTGTCATAATCACGCATTCATAAGTCTCTGGCAAAGGAAGGGGATGTGGTTCACGCTCTATGACGCACACTCCTAGGAAGTCCTCGCTATGACCTGAGGCTTCTTTATAGAAGGGAGTAGTCAGCCGCTCCACTGGAAAAGATAATAAGATAATAATGAACGACCTAAGGCTTATTTTAAGGGAGTAGTCAGCCGCTCCGCGAAGATAAGTTTATGTACAAGTTCTAGTCGGTTTAGAGCCGACGAGAATAGAGAGTAGGGGTAGAGCCTACTTCTAGGTTGTGGTAGGGGTAGACCTACCACAGTTGAGTAAAAAAGAAGAGTTTTTGACCATAAGGCTTATTTTTTTCTTCAGAGTTGGACTACCGCTCTGCAGGGTGAAGAAAAGAAAAAGAAGGGCACCTGGCTTATTAAGCCACCCGAGAATATGAAGAAATATTTACAGATGACACACTCACTCAAAATGAAAGAAATGGAAAATGGCAGTTAATGAAGAATGAAAACGAGCTTGAAGAAGAAAAAAGGGGAGAAGGAGGACGGGCTGAGCTGAAGAGTAAAAGAAGTACAATTATTATAAAGTTAAAGACCTATAAAAAATACATCATTAGAAATAAAAGTGATAAAAAAAGTAGCTATCTAGTCTGATTGCTATAATAAGATAATCTAAAAAAACGTGCCATATTGACTAAGGAAATAGAAAATTAAACAGAAAAAGGCCAAAAAGTTATTTAAGATTTAAAGACACGGATTCTGTCTATAATTTAGAATTTAGTGGGTTAAGAAAGCCGGTAAATTTAAAAGTTGGGCGCCCCACGTTGGGCGCCAAAACTGTCACGTTACTCCCTCCTCCACGTATATTGGAGGAGTGAGTAACGGAGCTGGGAGTGAGGAGGTAGAAAGGAAAGATAGATATAACAGGGGTAGGTTCTTTATTTATCGGCTATAGTCTAAATATGACACGCTAACAGATGGTTACAAAAAGAATAAAATAAAGTTTATAGTCGCGCTAATAGCACGCGCAAGGCAGGAGCACGCACACGGATAGGCGCGCTGATAGCACGCGCAAGGTGAGGCGCGCTGGTAGCACGCGCACAGTAAGGCGCGCAGATAGCACGCGCAAGGGTAAGGCACGCAGATAGCACGCGCAAAGGTAAGGCGCGCAGATAGCACGCGCACAGTAAGGCGCGCAGATAGCACGCGCAAAGGTAAGGCGCGCAGATAGCACGCGCAAAGGTGAGGCGTGCTGGCAGCACGCGCACAGTAAGGCGCGCTGGTAGCGCGCGCACGGTAAGGCGCGCTGGGTAAGGCGAGCTGATAAGCACGCTCTTCGAAGAGGCGAGGCGCGGTGACAACACGCGCCTGTTGAGGCGAGGCGCGCCGATAGCGGGCGAGGCGCGGTGACAGCACGCGCCTGTTGAGGCGAGGCGCGCCGATAGCGCGCGCCTAGGAGACGAGGCGCTCCGCTAGAGCAACCTCAAAGCACCACCGGACTTGGGTGCGTGCAGAGAGCGCCAGACTTCGCCAGGAACACAGGTAACCTTTTAAGGAGTACGATCGAGGGTTTCTTGATGGTGCGGGGCCTGGCTTGGCCCCGCACGGACCCTTACAACTGATGTTCCTTTGTTGGGAACTAGAAGCAAACTCCATTCAGATGTCCGCTGGGCCGCTTATATAGCTAGCAATAACATTTTCTAGAATTCTTCTTTACTTCGTTATTAATTTTGAAAATATTTGAAAATATTTGTTCACCAGTAACAATTTTTAGGTAAAATTTAGAACAATCTACTTGAAAACTATACGACCTAAACTTCATGCTAAGGAATTTAGAGTAAATTAATAGTTTGACGGATTATGTCGAAACAAAGAAACAAATATGTCAAGGAAAATTTATAGTGAATTTTAGGTCGATTAGCTTCGAAATTATAATAAAAACATGAAATGATTAGAAAAACAGCAAGGTAAGTAACCGGACGGGTCAGCGCCGTATTAGGGTAGAAGGAGTTTTAGGGATAATTTAGAAATGGTAGCCAGAAAGTAAACATTTTAAATCAAAAGTTTCAGGGAGTAATTTGGAAGACGAGAATCAGACAGGAAGAGAAGGCAAAAGCGTTAAGAAATTATAGCCGATTGGAGAATCCTGAGCATCAGCCCGTGGGAGTAAGAACTGGGAGTTAGGACCCAGGTATGAGATGCTACAGACGATGCTAAATGTGTAGTAACTCTAGCGTCGTAGAACTCGTAGAGACCTATTGGAATCGAAAGATTAGGTGATAGGAAGAAAAAAATGTTATATAATATTTTCTTTTTTAGCGAGCATGAAAGCGTCTACGGATTTTTTTAAATGTAAAAAAAAATCACCATGTGGAGTTACTCGAGCGCGTCAGGTATTGGTAGTGTCAGTCGCGCAACATGTCTCTGATAACAAGGGTATGTTAATCTGCCGGTTTACATAGGCAGGGTGGTCATACGGAAGGGTAGAAAATTTGGAAAAGAATAATTTACTCGAGCGCGACAGATATTCAAAGGGGTTAAATGGAAGGGCCCACAAAAGTGTATATTACAATAATCTCACGATTTCAGCCATCCGTAAGCGAATGGCAGTCACAAAGTTGCAAAAAAAAAACCGCCATCTTGAAATACTCGGAGGTAGCGATTTTTTTCTACTTCTGACGGGCTCTCCTTGACTCCCTGCTCGGTGTCAAGGACGCATACTTGGTGGAGGTACTCGAGTGACTCCAAAAATCCCCTCTTGGGCTCCCCGGCCGGTAGTGCCATTCTTGAATTATGATGACGGAGTGAAACATAAATAGTGAACACCAAGGTGATGAATTCAGAATGAGTCTTTAATTTAGACATACTGTGCTTATGCTGGACTCCGTTTTATGACAGCTTTCACCAGCGAATGTCTCTTAATTCTTTTACTAGGGACTTCCACTTTTGTACTTCAAACTAGGAACATTCATGAAACAGACCCCTAGTCTCAGGTCATGTGTATGTAAGTATGTAATTGTTGAAGAAATTGTATTGTTGACCAATAAACTTTTGACCAATAAAGGATTTGAGGAAGGTACTATGGTGTCTAATTATGACCCAATTTTTTTCTGAATACTCGGACTTGGAGGTTGCCTGCTTGCCTGGTTGATAGGTAGTTAATATAATAAAGTAATAAAGTTGATAGAATTACCCAATCTGAGATGCAGTTTGCAAATGAACTGCCTATCGTATGCAGCATTCGTAGAAACTTGAGAAAAAAACATGCAAATGCATGTACGATTACTGTAATTTTCTACTTAAGTTTCTTATGCTAGCATCCGTCATTAAATGAATGGTTTGTCATTTTGATACTTGTGTATTTATTTTCAGAGGAATCGCTATTTAGGATTCCGTTGACAAAATGGCAAAAACGACAGGCCTATAGGTAGTTTCATTATGTCCGTAAGTATGGCGAGGTGAAGTGTTGTTTTGAACACTCAGCTCGAATGTAAAAAATAAAAAAAACTCGATTGTGGTTAGGTTTCGCAAGCAATTCTAATTGACTAAGCGTTAGCGAAGGTCTCCGTTTAAGCTTGGATATAAATGCTTTCGTATGTCCTGATGTTCTCCTCTGCAGGTCGCATTTCTCAACCGATTCTCATGTAATTTTGTGAGCGGGTTCGGTAGTTAGATATATTTTTTCTGTCGTTTCGTTATTTGTAAAATTATCAAAATGGTGGAAATTGGCATAACGGACTTTTAAGTTCGCTGTGATAATGACTCAACGAAGTAAGTATTTATTATTTTTATCAAAACTAGATGGCGCGTCACCATAGGCAAAAGTGCTAAGAACAAGTAAAAGTGCTTCCAAGAACGTACACTTTCCTGGCAGCCTTGTCATTAGCGCCGGAAACGGCAGCTTTCCATACCGGTGGTCACGCGCCGATCGTAATACACAGAATGACTAAACCGGCGCGGCGTGTGTGGGATTCCGTAACTTATGAAATAGGCTAGATGACAAATTTTCATTAATGGTATCAATCGATCAGGTTTATTTTTAGGATCAAATGTCTATATGGGACCCATTGCATTAAAGCAATACAAAAGTCAGAAATGATAGTCAGTCCGACAGTCGTACTTCAGTCGCGAAACGCTCCTAACAAAACCATAAGTGAACGTGACGTCATAGTCACTAAACACATGGTCATAACAAGAAAATTGCGTTTATGTCGGTGAAATATTGCGTTTATGTATGTATATAGTTGCCGTACTATCTTTTTTGTATCAAATGTAAGGAACCCTTTTTGGAAGTTAAAATAGTACATTTCGATACTAGTGCGGAAAGTATGTCATTACTTCACGAGTACCGAGATATCTCGAGACTCGGGACGAGTGAAGAATGACATTTCCGCACGTGTATCGAAGACGTTTTTTAATACAGTTCCGAATAAATAAGAAAAACAACAAGTAAGGAAGTTGTCTAAAAATCTGGGGTCAAAGGGGGCGTGGCCAAAAGGGGGCGCGGCCGGAATGGACGTGGCTTGGGCCAAAATGGGCGTGGCCAAAAGGGGCGTGGCCTAAATGACCGTGGCTTGGGCCGAAATGGGCGTGGCCAAAAAGGGTGTGGCTTAGGGCCAAAAGGGGCGTGGCACAAAGGGGCGTAGCTTTTGGCTGCAAGCGGTAAAGCGCTAAGATGAGCCGCGTATGACCAGTTAGTGTTTATATTCACGGTTTACTTTGAAAATTGATACATCATCCTGTAAAGTGTATTTGCATTACCTAACCATGACAAAGTATTGATACATTTTTACAAGCTTTTATTATCTTGCAATGTAACTACGTATGGCTCAAATCTTGCAAATTAAATTCGACCCATTTCCCGGTTTTCGATTAAGCTGAAAATTTGCAAACATATGTTAATTGGATGACAATGCAATGTTATGGTACCATTGAGCTGACCTGATGATAGAGACAGGAGGTGGTCATAGGAACTCTGTGATAAAACAACGCAACCTAATTGTGTTTGGGTTTGTTAGAATTGTCTCGATGAGTATTAGTTGCCTGTAGAATGAAAAGTACAGTCAACGATAAAAGCTTTTAACAAATATGAAATTTTTGACAAAAAAAATAGGTATTGACTTTTCGATTTGCGTTTACGATTCGCTTTTGTCACCTTTGCTAAGCCGCTGTGATTTCACCCGCGTGTATTTGAGATGTACCTGTCCAGACACTGGTAGTGGAAATAATGGTTTCTCAGTGACACGTACGGAACTCCAAAAAGCCAGACTTGCGGTGTTGCGGTAAGAACGCACGTAATAAGAGCTTGGGAGCCATGCGGTCTCGGAATTTTAATATTACTTCTTTATGAAGCAATACTTAAAATCATGTTACTATGGACACGAAAAAATCTGGTCGTGCATGATATGGTAAATCTTTTAAATGAATCAGGATTTTCAAGCAGCACTTTTTTTAATGGTTTGTGGATATCAAACTACTTAATAAAAATACAATCATAATATAACTTTAAGCTGTTTGTGAATTTCAGCATTATATATTCTACCATACCTATGTTTTTTGAACAGCGTCTTCGGTTCGGACTGTATTTAGTGTATTTACCAAAGTTTCCTGTTACATTTCATTTTTTCTTTTATTTTGTACTTGATATTTCAAATTATACCCTATTACATCGTCCTTTCACACTAGCTAACATTTTTCTAGTTGACTTCAGATTGAGGTAGTTCGACGGTTTTTAAATTATCGTGTATTTGCCTTTTTTACAGAAAACTGCCTCCCATATAAAAGCAACTTTTAGTGCTTAGAATATATAGAAAGTCTTCCTGACTACCTGAAGTAAAAAAGTGTTAAAACAAGTATTTTTTGGTACAATGACATTCTATTGAGCGTAAAACAACTTGTGAAGATATAAATACAATTACAGCATTGTAGCAGGAAGCGAGTGAAGATTATCAGAAAACGCTGTTCAACAAAATATAGGTACGGTGGAATATAACATATAATGCTGAAACTCACAAACAACTTAACGTTATATTATGACTAGCTTTTGCCCGCGACTTCGTCTGCGTGTAGTTAGTAATTTGGGTAGATTAATTTTTTATCCAATCTGCTTTTTATCGATACCTGATACCAACTTCCACCCCCCTTTTCACCCCCTAAAAGGATGATTTCTGGGATAAAAATTACGCTATGTCCTTCCCCGGGACTCAAACTATCTCTATACCAAATTTCCACTAAATCGATGCAGCGGTTTAAGCGTGAAGAGGTAACAGACACTTTCGCATTTATAATATTAGTATGAATTGTATTTTTATTATGTAGTTTGATATCCACAAATCATTAAAAAAAGTGCTGCTTGAAAATCCTCATTCATCTAAAGGATTTACCAAATCATGCATGACCAGCTTTTTTCGTGTCCATACTTTATTTCTAAAACGTAGTTAATCTTATATGCTTCAAGCACGATATGCTAGATGTCACTATGTAAGAGGTCAATATGGAACTGGCTATATGTATTATCACTTCTGATATCGTAAAATGGCTTGGATGCTAAGTAGGTATTCTGTCCAATCTGTCCTACCACACAACAGTCTCTCGTTGTTGGCAAACTTATTTTTGCCAATTTTAATTAAGATCAACAACTACTTACTTAAAATGCCCCTCCATTACTACCTAAACTTTATTATTTGGTGAGCTACAAAATTACCATATTACGCGCAAAAAAAACATTGTCAATCTGGTTTTCAGTGGCTGTTGTGCATGATAGGGTAGTAGTCAGTACCTATACTAAAGCTATAAGTACTTACCTCCAGAAACAAATTTTGCCAAGTTTGCCAACAAACAGTCTCTCTTTGTTGGCAAACTTATTTTTGCCAATCTTAGTAAGATCAACAACTACTTACTTAAAATGCCCCTCCATTACTACCCAAACTTTATTATTTGGTGAACTACAAAATTACCATATTACGCACAAAAAAAAACATTGTCAATCTGGTTTTCAGTGGCTGTTGTGCATGATAGGGTAGTAGTCAGTACCTATACTAAAGCTATAAGTACCTCCGGAAACAAATTTTCAATTGTAAAAAACTCTAAAAATGCAGTTGCGATTTTTGTTGGCTATATGACCTCTTCGGTCGGTCGATTATTGCCAGAAACAAAAATATCCACGTTATTGTTTTATAACCCTCGGAATCCTTAAAGCCAGGGCCAGACAAGCACCTGACGTGCAAAAACCGCCGACCATTAAGCCGTGTTAACTGCGAGGGTGCGGGGCTATTCCCATTTCTCGCCGAGAGACTGCCTCATGCATTCCAGTGTAGGTACCTATATTTGTGTAAGTGTAAGGCCTGAGTGGACGCTGGAAGCGGAGCGTTCGGCGGGGCGTGCAGCGTGGCGTCGGGCTCACAAGTGATTTGAGCAGCGCGCACTAAGGCCGCTCCTATACGTTCGCATTTGTTTAACATGGACGCCGCACGCCCCGCCCCGCTGCACGCCCAACTCGAGCGTCCACTCAGGCCTTACACTTAAGGTGTTGATAGATTTGAGCAATCTCGCAAAGAGATGAATGTACTAGCGTTCGTCGAACAACTCTCCGAAACTGCTTAAAACTGCGAATGTTCAATGTTCTAGTCGAGTTAATGGTCAAGTCTCAAGTCAGCAATTCAGCACCGTTGTTAGTATCCATATGACTTCGGGATGTGGTAGGTACTAGATTAGTAGTTTCAACATCAAGTAATAGACACAGGGCTATCTTAAGCTGTTTTGGGACTCTTGGGCCCATAAGACTTTGGAGGGCCCAAAATGTATGTATTTACCTAAGTGAAAAGCGGTCGGTAAGTTGTGACACTATTCTGTGAAGAGACTATTTTTGAACATATCATGCGCCCGTGATCGTTGAGAGTGGACAATGCCCCGTACGTGTGCTCTAATGGTAAAGAGGACCCCACACTGCCCGCAAGTCGTGAGTTAAGACTGTCTTGTCAAGAAACTTAATTTCCTTGGACAATTGGACATATCATGAGTTCGCCTAAGATTTGGGGTGGCCAAACGCGTATTAGCAGAAATCTACTGCTTAATTTAGTTTCTATCATCCGCTCCAAAGAAGAATTGATTGGAGATCATCTCCAGATTGATTGGAGAAGAACCTAAAAGCCCAACGCAGTTGACACTGATGCTATGTTCCATCGAAAGTTAAAGACTTATGTTCGAATGTCAGGGTAAAAGAAAAAGGGTCAACTTTGCGATGGGAATACAGCCAGGAAGCCGCGCAGACGGCTGCCCGCGCATAACTAATGCCCGGCGGAGGCGCCACCTGCCGGGGTCGCACTGACCTTTACTTGCTACAATATTCAATACAGTACAGGGATCCATTGTGTAAAATATTTTTTTATTTCAGGAGCAAGGGACAGTCAGCTGTATCCACGCTGTCCAGTCGGGCGACTCTCTATCCGAAGGTCGCCTGGCTCTGGCTCGCGCTAATGTTTTCGTAAATTCTGCATCGTCCTTTTCTGTAATTAGGGCTCTCTGATAGACAAGCGACATGAAGCCACGAAAGGTCACCGCCGCACTTAGGTTCTATCACAAATATAAGAAGGCATTTGCATATGTATTATAATGTAATGTATTCTCGCTTTTTATGGTAGCAGGAAAGTACTACATAGTTTTTGAACCCATGGACTACTACGCAATTTAAATTTTCGCAGGATTGTCACATAGACCATCGAGTCCGCTCGTCTTCTCTCTAATTTTGGACTGATCTGAGATCTGAGCATCCCAGTTTTCGCAGATTTAAGAAAACAGCCACTCAAAAAACCTTCTAGCCTATTATCATTTGTTTTAGGAATTTCAGAGAGCCGTGTATATTTAGTTTGCTTAAATGTTTTTTTTTTGGAATTGTAGGCTGGAGCTAAAAGCTCGATTTTTACCCTTCGCGACTCTTTTGCTTAAATATTAGTTTTTTGAGGAATTGTAGGCTGGAGCTAAAAAGCTCGTGTTTTAACCCTTCGCGACTCTTTTGCATGCTTTGCTCTCTTTCGCGAATCCCTAGCCTAGCAGGTTGAATATAGCCGAGAGACGCGGATGATGCTCAAACATAACGTAACTAAGAGCAAAAAATTTAAACATTAAGGGTTAGAACATTCGAAAAATAGCCCGTTTCGGATAACAGAGGTTACATTGGGCTGATGTGGGAAATAAATACAAGTGACGACAACGCACGGCGCGCGTGTGAAGATTCATGGACCGATAACTTCGTACTATTTAACAGCTGTCAACTCTCAGATTTAACATGTGCTTGTGCATATCCGGGTCTGACGGTGGCAATTTTGGTTTGATGTTAAATTGTGCGAGGGCAAATGAAAATTGAAAAAAGTCGATATCGATAAACTTTGGCGTAACATAGTACCTAGGTAACTATATGTCATTCTAAAATATTATAATCGTGATTAACATAATATACACTAATTCATATTTAATGTTACTTTAGCCCGTGGAGCGCTCTAGCTACTATCACACGTGTGTTAGTAGTTAGTAGGTATAGGAGTTCCATACTTCCACACTACTGTCATACTGGGGCGTCGACGGGTTAAACATTTGTTAGAGTGACTCGAGTCAATGTCCAGATGTTGGTTTCGAGGGGAAGTTATTAAGTTTTAGAAATTGCTTCATATCGATATCTATATTTAATTAATCACTAGCACTGGTGCATTTTTACCCCCGTCAAACCGGGGAATGCCGCGGTATGCAGTTATGTGTATCATCGGCACCTAACCTGGGGCGCACGATTTTATTCTTATACTTTACACATTTTACACAATCAGTTAATCTTTCATAAAGCGAAAAGGTATTGTCTGAATTGGGCATAGCTTAGAGAGTAGCTCGCCCGGGGCCCGGGGCACGTTCCGCCGTCTGCCCCGCGACCTTGACTCACCTGTTGCATCGGTGCCTAATTGCAGGACGCAGGACTGTGTGGGGAAACGGAAGCCAGATCCGCGTATTTGGGTCCTAATTATACGCTATTTTTAGTCTGGTACCTATGAATGCATACCTGTGAATGCATTTTTGGGCCCATTCTAATTTGGTCCCTAAATGTGGGTTTGACTTTGACTCCAAATAATAATGATATTTAAATTAGTGTTAGTTGTTAGTATATTTCGTTTTTAGTACGGTTTCACGTTTCACTTAATCGAAAATGTCGCATCCCCGCCAGATTTTCACTATTATCAGGCGATTTAAACGCGAGTGGTAGTTAACGTTAGGTAATTTGTACATTTAAATTGTATCAAATATTTTACGGACAAAAATGAGATGTGACGTTGCCGTTCTACCATGTGACATGAATATTTAGCATGGACTTTGAAATCTTGCATAGCTACCCAGTAAATATGCATGGCTACCTGACAAGTGTGCAAAGCAAGCTAACGGGAATAATGTTTTATGTATTATTTCGCCTATAGACATCACACCTTTACTTTATTATCTTATATCCTAGCTAGACTAAAGGGATTCAATATTAATTTATGCGAATACCGGAACAATTCATAATGTACTATTTAGTAACACACACTACATGCTACATGCTATGTTTAGTAATACAAGTACTATTAGAAGTTAGACCAAGACAAGTCTGCAACGATTTAGATAGCACACGCAGTGCATGTGTTATTTATACGTCATAATTTCATAGAAGTTGGACGTTTAAAATAACACTTGCACTGCGAGTTATATCAAAATAGTTGCAGACGTCTAACTCTATTTATTCTGTAGTGTGATAGGTTGATATTAGGCATGTGCAAAGAATATAATACTCGGCATGTGTCACGACAAAGTCCGGCTTCGTGGCAAAGCTAGCTGTAAAACAGCGGTAACTATGTCAATTAAATTGAGTCCGTCTCCGTAGACTTAATTATGTCTGCATCTCTGCCATGGAGACTATAAAGGAGCCAAATCTCTATGTATGAAAAGTGTCCATCAAAAAACAGTAATTAGGCGGCGCCACCATACACCGAAATACTACCAAAAACAACCTACGTAATTTGGTCGGGTTATTTGTTGCCTTATATGGTTCATGTTATACTCATGTCCCAGAGCCTAACTAGCGCCACCGGAGAGATTAGGAACTATTATTTACAACTGAAAGCTGGTCACTTTTGCAATAGTTCTGCCATAAGAGATTGTCGTCCTTTCTATACCGTCCATAATCTCTGCATCGACTTAAGGTGACATTCGGATGTCAAGTTGTCAACAGCAGCTGTATTACCTAATACTGTTGCAACATAACTGCTATCAACACCGCCGATGTATCTGTCAATTTAATTGATAAAGTGAGTGACGTTCACCGCCTCATTACTGTCGCGATAGTGACGTTCAATGCGTTAATGCCGCTGCAGTAATGTCGCAACAGTAATGCAGCTGAGGTTGTTATCCGAACGTCACTTTTAGCCATAGAGAATATATGGCCGTGTCATATTTGACGTAGCACTTAGCGCAGACCGAGTCTCCGCAACATACAACTCTAAAGTTGATGGCAACTGCAACGAGCATGGGCTCGTTGTATGAATTCCATATCAACGAAATAAAACAATATTTTCCTACATACTGAATATATAACTGAAGTAGTAGACGACACAGGCGGTCTGATCGCTAGATTTATTTTAGGCACCTTTTATTGAGTATTTTATTGAGTATTAGAGTATGATTAGAGTACTTAAATTGAAGTTTGCAGGGCCGCGTAATGTCAAAATAATTTAAGACCAGACCAACCAGCAACCCTTCGTTTGATTTTTTTATTATTATAAGAGTTAGATGCATTTAAAAATATGTCTTATTTGTTTTTTGCCTCTAACTTTTATAATAATTAAAAAATCGATCAAAGTCATATGAAGGGGCATAGCTACACATCAAATTGGGTGAAAATATTTTCGATAATGTCAACATCTAGGGAGCAAAATAACACTACGTTTGTTTGGAGAAGCGATCGTCCACTAGGTATATAGGTACTCAGCTGCTTGTAGTAAAATCTCAAAATATTTTTACTGCTGTTAGTTTTACTAGTTTAAGCCCTGTTTTACCTACCACTTTAATTAATTCATCCAAAATAACATCTTGCTCTATAAAGGATGTGAACGTATGAGTCGTATGACCATAAAGTTGTTTAGTGGTTAGTAAACACAGTTTATTACTCATGTCGATGTTAGGCACAAGCCCCAAAGGTCAGACGGGCACCTGCTCAATGTCTGCTGCACCAGACTGTTTAGTCGGCAGTTATTTGTGCGCCCGTAAACTTTTTATTATAAAATCCACAGACGGTCTCATTGAAGATAATGTTATGGACTTATGAATGTGTTAAAGATTAAATCGACGAACGTGTGACTGTGATCTCTTGATATGATATAAAATAATAATTTCCAGGTAGTCATTTGTGTTCCTGTAGTCTCATAAACCTTGAATATGCTAACATATATGCTGCTGCTGGTAGGTACCCGTATAAACAATAAATTTAATCATAATGTAATATTATTATACGTACACAGTACACAACGCAGAACGAACATCGGGCTAACTAAGATAAGCAATATCTATCCCTTTCGTCGGACTCGATCTAAGCAAGTTTTCTTTACACTACATTATGATGTACATCATATTATCATCATAATCAAGTATGATGTAACCGGAGGTAGATATTGTTAAAGTCAAAGATTTTCCGTATGTTCTATCAATGCAAGCATGATTTAACATTTAACGTTTCCCAGAACCGCATGACTTTCATACAATCCTCATTAGTCTAGGTCATTTCAATGTTAGTACATAAAAAATACCATTCTCGATACCCCATTATGTGTATTCAATTGCCATGTAAGTAATTACGATCATTCGTCACGGTGCTGTGTCTCTTAACTGTCTCAGCAATCAGAGGTCTTTGTGTGCTGTCTAGGCCTATATACTTGTGGTACTGTGTCTCTATGTACGGTCGAGACTGTCTTAAGCGTAGATGTCAGAAGAATTCACTCGCTTTGCGCTGGAAATGCCTTCATTATACTCCATTGGATATAATGTACAGGTTTATCAAACTATTTATATAGTATTACCTCGCACATCGTATCTAGTCTCTACCAATTTCAGATAGATAATGTTTCGAAAGTTTGGACTTTTTTAGCCAGGATTGCTCCCGGGGTCCCAGGCCTCCCGGAAGGTTTAAAAATGACCAAAATCCCTCGAGTTTCAATGATTTTACAAATTCTATTGCAATCCTACGCCCAAAATCCTAAGATTTCAGACACGAAAGAACAAGATTGTTTATAAAAAAATTACAAACCTGCGTGAGAAATATGATTTAGGCAACATAGAAAAGTAATTTTTTTTTCAGTAACTGAAAGCTTAATTCAATAACTTAGTCGAAAAGAAATTGAAATCAAATATTAAATGTCATCTTCAATACGGGCGAAAGTTAAAGGTCTTAAAATATGGTCAAGGTACTCTATGTTTACCACTAGCTGGGTATTTTAGTTTATCTGGATAACCTGCTTATATAACCTATACCTAAGTAAAACTTTTGTATGATATGTTGTAAATATTGCATGTAATTTTTTGTACTTTATAGGTACCCTGCCCTGTCAGGGGTTGTGGTGGACGTATTACTGTATTAAATTTGTAGTTATAAGACCTATTGTAAACCCACATAAACAATTAATAAATGTATTATGAATTATTAGGTATATATTAGCGACCCGTACCGGCTTCGTACGGGTTACGCAAAACCTTAACAAATTATACACCTAAACCTTCCTCAAGCATCACTATTGATATGCGGAAACTGCACGAAAACCCGTTCAGAAGTTTTTGAGTTTATCGCAAACATACGTACAGGCAGGCGCGGCGGGGGACTTTATTTTATAAGGTGTTAGTGATAACAAAATCTTTCCTCATATGTAGGTACGTAACACACCTAACACGACACACTGTCACGAAACTAACTAAAAATACCATCTGTATATTAACATGTCTACGATCTACATTTTCGGTCGCTTCTCAACATCCTACATCCGTGTATTGTATCGGTACCGGCTAGACGTGCACTTAGCATGTTCGACGCCGAAACGTGATCTCGCAATAGCTGTCTAGACAAGAGTCTGCCTAGGCTCTGCTGCCCAATGCCAATTACCGAAACAGTACCCAGATATCATGTTCGCAAACAAATTGCCCTCATACGCTGTGATTTCATGTCTGCAGTACTGATAGCTAGTTGGTTTTTGGACTGGGAATTTAGAAAGATGAACATAAAACTACACCTACGCTGTCGGCATCAAACTAATAATCAATAAATAACTTCAGATTATTTAAAAAAATACACAACGTCGAATATTACATAAGAGATTTACAAGGCTGAAAAGAAACACATAGTAAAATAGGCCAGCTTATTATAAAGTGGGACATTACAGGCGCTTTTATAGGCTTGAATGCAACAGAGCGGCTTTTCTTTGCACTTTCATTTCAGCTAATAGGGCGTCCGCTAGCTGGCGCGTGCGACGGATTTTACCTACAATGGCACCCGCGTGCGCCCCACAGAACATATGTCTGTGGTGCGCCCGCTCCGTGAACCCGCGCCAGCCAGCGGACGCCCTAAAAGCTAGCTACCGTAAGAATATTCTTACAACAAAATGAACAAAACAAAACAAAATGGCTGTAAACATAAACTTTACCATAGGTACAGACATATAAACAAAAGTTGTCCTAGGTTTTTTCAAAAGATAAAAAGGATTCCTAATTATATTGACATAAACCCCTCACCTCACGTATGGAAAAAGAATTGTCGGTGAGTGAATAAAGGTGACATAACTGGTGTGATGTACTGCGGCGGCGCCGCTGTACCTATCAATTTTCTTGATAATATGAGCGACGATCGCCGCCGCATTACTGTCGCGATCACCGTTACTCATTTTATCAAGGTAATTGACAGGTAAAGCGGCGATTTCATCGCCGTCGCTGTAATATTGCATTACAACAGCAATACAGCAGCAGGAGACATCCGAATGTCACCGTTGGACAAAAATGCTAGTGACTTTTACGGACACGGAGGTATATATGTGAATCCAAATTTCCAAATGATCCCATGAACGTTTCATTTTGCCAATTTTCGCTGGCACTTAAGTGGGTAACTATTGTTACAGAAAAACTTTACAACATTGTATGCGTTTACAAGTCTAATTTTTCGGTTTGTTTCCACTTTCAAATTTAATATACGATGTGTTAAAATTTGGCTGGATTATTTTTAAAAGAATAAATTATAAAATGAGCCTTCGCTCTCGAGGTTAAGGCTTATACTCGTTTGTCTCTGGTGCGTGCCGCGATGTGGGCTCGTGGGTTCAGCCAGACAGGCAGGTATGCCGATGCATGATGCACAGCGTGCGACAGACATCATTATGTCATCGCGTCTAGACGAGCATCGCCACCAGAACATCCACACCGCGAATCAAACGAATATAGTCCTATTTATTATACTTTTAAGTAGTTTAGTACATTCCAAATTGTGTTGGTAGACGTGGTGAGTAAACACCCGACATTTGTTCACGGTCATTACTCGAATCCACATAAATTTTGTGATGATTTGATAGGGTTTATTGTCAGAATTGCCCGCAATTAGTCTGTTTGTTTTTGTCTGCTGGGTACTGAAATGAGTCCTTACTTATCAAAACACGCTAACATACCTACCTATACCTATACTATACTTGTTTCATAACTTACTCATCTTCGTAGGTGCCTACGCTTATCGAATTGTAAGTACCTACTTACTGTAACCTGTAATATTTTTGTTACCTGAAAGGGGGTACCTTTATTAGATTGTCTAAAAATATTATTAAGCAAAATTAAATAACTGTATACCTATTCTATTTATATATTTAGAACGTTACCTGTTCCTGTTGGTCAATTAGAGGTAATAAATAGGTTACACTAGCTTACTTATTATTTGCATGCAGCATGCACTTTATATTGCCTTGCAATCCTTGCATGCAAAATGAAATATAAAACCACAACTTATTAATAAAAATGATACAAATAAATACAAATGAATTATTTCATTACTTTTTACACCTATTCTTAGTTATAGGGGGGTTAGGTAGGGGGGTTAATTAGTCCATCACAGGTATAATGAGCAAGTATTGGGCAAGTATTTATCTATACATTGTGCAACAATTTGTTTGTGTAAGTATTGAACAAGGTGCGGGTACAGCTTGCTGGAATTGAACCCGCCCTTGATCGATGCGTTTTCGTTTCTCATGGTAGTGCCATGCCAGTGCTCATGTTGCGGCGTCCGCATGATTCGTTTTGACTTCTTTGGCAGACGCCTACGCCGTCCACGGAAAATGCTATGTAGTTTCAATGGAATCCCTCAAGGTACCTAACACCTGAATCCTAAACAAAATCATTACATACCTATACTTATTTAAACTATGGTGCGAATTTGTATGATGCATGATTCACTTATATTGCACAGTATTGTGAAATAAACTTACAATCAGTGTAAAAAAGTTACCTATAATAAATATTACATTTACTCAAAAGGGGATTTAGTCATATCGTTCATAGAAAAACTGCCTAGCAACAATTAGCCAATGATTCATGTATTCAGTAGGTAATCTGTGCCACAAGATCCTCAACCGGAGCAGTTAACGAAATACCTAATATGCACGTCCAAAAAAAACGGCGAGCGCGTGTGGAGTTCCTCCAATGGCCCACCGAGCGCAAGTTAGTTTAATACTTGATATAACAGGTATAAGTGCACTTTAAGATTACGCAAAGGTGTTAGTGGTGTTACACATCTTAAGTTACGCTGGTTTTCTTAAGCGTACGATTCGTTTCCGCGCCTCAAGCAATTGAATTACACAGCCTGATTTGATAACACGGGGCTTTTTGCCCGGATTCCTACTTTTTGTTGCCTGCCAGTGTGTTATTTATGTCGGCGGCAGATCGTAAAATTGGGCATTATGGAGATATTCCTAGGCATATCAGGACGCCGCCATTTCATGATCTAACTAGCGACCGCCAGCCATATCGTGCAAACTTTAACATTTAAGCATATCGCCCTACATATTGGTTGTCCTAAATTTTTGTAAATGAAAACCATTGATAAGAATGAAATAAAACATTTAATGAAATAAGCAAATACCTATAGCTTGTCAAAGGACTGTCTCATTTCAAACATAGACAGAGAGACTCATACTATCTTTGTCTTACACTAGTACTATCAATCACCCAAAATAAAAGGATGAGTACCTATACATTGGTCTGATCGATCTGCTGCCTCTTTTATAAGGCAGATCGTGATATGCCTGGGTTAATCTTAGTCAGATCATGAAATGGCGGCGTTTCATGATATGCCTAGGAATATCTCGATATGCTCGATTTTACGATCTGCCGCCGGCATTAACAAGCTCAAAAGTCAGGAAAGTACGAATGGAATTAATTTTTTTTGTCATTATCTTATTTATATTTTCCTCCATTATTGCAGCAGCTTTTGTTTAACAAATCTACAATGTTAATTCTATTAGATGTTCGTACTGTTCGTAGACAACAAGTAGGTAAAGCATGAGCGGGTGATAAATGTAGGCTAAAACACTTATCCACAGGAACATACTTAATAGAAAATCACCTGCAAGTGCAACTATATATAGGGTGGCTAAAAAATAAGTGCATTTCCGTTGCCAGGGAGGTTTTGGGATTATACTGAGCAACTTTTACTCGTACTATGGGACCAACCACGAAATCGCGAAAGCCAAAGACCAGCCAAAATGTATGAAACAGCCAAATTTTTTTTCGCGATTTCGGGGTTGGTCCCATAGTAAAAGTTGCTCAATATAATACCAAAACCTCCCTGGTAACGGGAATAGACTTATTTTTTAGTCACCGTGTATATCGTGGCCACAACATGTACAATATATACATACATACACTAAATACATATTGTAATAATTTTTACATCAATATACTGTGCCTATTTATATGTAGTACGCCGAAAAAACCCTGTCATGTCCGCATAACTAACTTAATAATAATATTATGTAAATCGGCTAGTTTTTGCTCCCATAACTCAGTAATGTGCTCAAATTGCTACTCGAGGCACAATTTTGGTGGTAATAAACAACATCGATGAAGAAATAGATAAGCTAGTGGCAATAAATAGAAACAAAACGATTGTTATTAATAATTTATGAGGCAAATAATGACATGGTTCCATGGGCCTGTCGGGAAAAAAGTTTTGGGAGCTGACACGGTGCTGAGCATGTTCAGATTAAACTAATTTTATTTACGGTTTAAACTCACGTTTCGTTACTTTGCGCGACATGTTTCGGAGAGCCTAGGTCTCCTTTCTCAAGCATACAGTGACCTCACAATAGATTAATTTTATTGTAGTTTGGAGACTTAAGTTGTTTAGTTTGAAATTTTGCATCACTACATTCTTTTGAAAATCACCTATATGTTGACTTAAACTATAGGTAATACCTACTTATTTAATTTATTTGCTTAGTACTCATACATCTGCTACGTAACGTGAAGGGTTTTTGCTACTTCCCAATTTAACTGGACTGTTATCAATCTTGGAAATTGTAATTTTTAGTCGGTGGCAATGCATCGCTAATAACATTTTTTTTCAAATGGCCAAATTCATACACCTATTTGGACAAATTTTGTATTTACTGCGTGGTTGTTAGATCGACAGGCTATTCGAAAGTACATTGATATCAGACATGACATCTGAATGATGTCATTCAGATATCCTGCATTTTGCTCGTACTTGTCCGTACATGTATTGGCGCGGGCGAGACGCACGGTAACTAAATGACATCATTCAAATATCATTCTGATGTCAGTGCACGCTCGAATTGGCCTGCAAGTCTAATTCACCTCTATATTATCGATCCTTCTAGTGGCCGCTGTATAAGTGTATACTACACATACTCGTACAGAGAAATGATTTAGTAAATATGTTTGGTAAATAGTCACTCCAAACAACTTCGGCGAACGACAAACAGACGGGTCGTGTGACCGACTCATTGCTTTGAACATGAACACATACAAAGAGTTAGAGGAAGTTAGTCTTGGGTGATGAAAGACTATTTACTCCTCTATGAACGCAAAAACTTGCGCTTTAATCGTATTGTAAAAAACTCTTTATTGCAATTATAGATAGATTAACCTAACATGAAATAAAAAAGAAGCAATTATTAATTATTAGATGTGCCCATTTTTCAAACTTTTAGTTACTTAAATTGCCGTGTTACGCAGCGTACTACGTAGGCGAACAACACGCAAACGCGAAGAGAAGCGATGCGGCGCAGGTGAATCAATCCTTTGATACCTATAGAATATGTCCTACGTGAGCGATCTCGTTGCGAACGCGAACGCCGTGGGCCCGCCGCGCCGCGCCGCGCCGCGCCGCGCCGCGCCGCTTCGTTTCGCGAATTGTTCGCTTACGTAAGCCGCAGCGTTTGTAAGTATAATAATTAATATTATGATATTAATTAGTATTATGTACGTCAAATCTTGGAAATTTGGTATTCCTACTTCAGACTTATGAAAGACTGGTGACAGTGCAATATCATGATGATATTGAGCTGACCGACGATGGAGCCCGAAGGTGACCTTAGGAACTATAAAACACCGCAAGCTTAATGAGTTGGTTTTGTCAGAATCATCGATGAGTAGGTAGTAGATGACTGTTGAAATTTACTGTATTGAACAAACCCTTGACACTCGTTGATCAACCTCACACAAGGTACGCAACCACCAAAGGAAAAAACAGAAAACATTTTGGTTACCTAAGTATTATGAAATATAGATTCATAAATAATAATTTTACAAACCACTTTAAAAAAAATCATTTTACAAACTTTTTATTCCGTGAACTTCATAAATAGACATTTGTGAAAACCACAATTCGCATGTGTTTTAATTTGTAAACGATTTTATTGTTAAAATATCATTTAAAAGTGTTATGTTCGAGTGTTATTTTACAAAATATGGAAATAAAAATTGAAAATTGACAGTGAACGTCTGATAAGAATAGGTTTGACCGGAATTACAAATCTACATATAATTATACGACTTGATATGTTATAGCTTAAAATGTTTATAATATTGTTAACAGACTCATTTTTTTTATTATATTCTACACCCTACCTTCTATTACAGGTGCCTTGTATTTAACCAAGTACCTACTCGTACCTAGCACATAAATAACTATATGCATACATATCTTTCTACAATTATGAGTCTAAACGGACACGGTACATTAATGTCTGTTTTATTGTATGGTAACTTAGTGTCAAAGCACGTCTTAAGTCGTTAGTTCCTAAAGGCTTGTGAAGGGCCCAACTTGAACTGCAGTAAAATGTTAACGAAACGTAGCTACCGTGCAAAATTTATGCTCTCTCCGGCAATTGAATGTATTAAAGGGAAAGTAACGAGACAAAATTCACGATTAAACCGGCAAAGAAACCACTCGACGTAACGGACGTACAGTCAGCACTAAAAAACCCAGTAGGTTTTATTTAAGGGTCGTTTATTTCCCTATATATCGCTAAGACTTAAAAAGTTCAGGTTTTTTTAGGCCCTACAGTTGTATTTTTAACCGACTTCAAGATTTCAAAAGGAGGAGGTTATCAATTCGTTTTTTTTTTTTTTATGTTTGTTACTCCATAACTCCGTCATTTCTGGACCGATTTTGAAAATTATTGTTTTGATTGTAAGTATACAATACAGATTGGTCCCGTTTTGGTCAAAACGCAGTTCTGATGATGGGATCCATGAGGAATCGAGGGAACTCCTCAAATGTTAAAGGCATACATATAGTGATTTTAGTATTCAATATATATCAACAAATCAAGCATTTACATTTAAAAAAGTGACATTTGATGAAGTGGAACTGCTGATGATGATCAGAACGGAACTCTTCAATGACGCATAGTTCACGTTTGGCGATTTGTCCTCTTCGTTATGTTTGGTAAGCAAGTTAGGTTTTCAAGACACATTTTTGTCAAGCTCGAGTTCTGATCATGGGATCCATGAGGAATTGAGGGAACTCCTCAAATGTGAAGGGCACATATAGTGATTTTTGTATATTCATCAACAAATCCAGCTTTTACATAAAAAAGTGACATTTGATGAAGTGGAACTGCTGATGATGATCAGAATGGAACTCTTCAACGACACATAGTTCACGTTTGGCGATTTATTCTCTTCGTTATGGACCCAGACCCAAACTTGGACCTGGACTTTTTTTTGAACTGCGATCCTCACAGAACCGAACTGCTATCAGAAAAGTGGGTTAGGTTAGGTTAGAACTGTGACCCTTACAGAAACGAAATGCTATCAGAACATTGGGTTAGGTTAGGTTAGAACTATGACCCTTACAGAAACGAAATGCTACTAGAAACGTGGGTGGTTTTACCTCATTTTAGTTAGGCAAAAGATGCTGTCTTTTTCATTTTATTGTCTGGAGTGCACCATCAACAATAAGTAACCTTTCAACGGCATCCCCCATTGAAGTCGGTTTTTTTTTTTCTTAAAAATTATACAGCTAACACTAATTTTCGTAATAACTAATTACCAGAGTTCGGACAAATTATCGCAAAAATAAATATGGTATCCATACCATCCTGTTCCAACAGGATCAAAAAATTTCATGCAGTTTTGAGTATAATCTGGAAATTTTATTCAAAAATACTGTACATAATACGAGTTTAATAAATCTTGTCTTATTTTTGAGATATAAATGATTTTTGATGGTTTTGCGATGATCTGTCCGATCATTGCTAATTACTTACACAAGTTTCAACTACCTGAGGGAGAGAGGTCATGACCCTTGTTCCGGGTGTTTCCTGATGCAGAGGCTGTCTATCGCGGTTCAGCGCGGCAACGCGGCTAGCGTGATGGGCACCTTTGCGTCTGGAAGGGCGCGGGACGAGTTGTTTGACTAGGTTGTGGCTTTGTTTAGTTTTAATTTAGTTTATAGATTCTTACAAGCTTTTATTTAACTAGCCCTAAAAAAATATGTTTTATTGTCATTTTAATTTTCTAAATTATTCTAAACGGCGGAGTCATACATTTATTCAGCTTTGAGCTATGCTCGCGAGGTCTACAGCTTACAGAGCCAGTAGTTTGACGTGCCCAAAATGCGCTCGAGTATTTAGCAAGAAGATAGGGTACCTGAGCCACCTAAGGGCGCACCAGAGAGCGGACCAGCTACACGCTAATAACGCGAATTAAAAATTATCTACTCCAGAGCACACAGTCGCTGTGGCCGAAATCGGTCAGGAGAGCATCATCATCAGTTTGTATCTGTGTTGTCTTTTATGCATGTATTGGCAAAGACTTGACTGTCTGGTACTGAATGATATTAAAAATGCTGAAATTATTACCAATGCTTATCTACAGCCAGCAAAAAGAACATTTGATGTATATATATATACCTATATGTCGTGACCAGAGAATTTGATAATTTCATGAAATGCCATTTTAGAATTGATCACTTCATGGTTAGGTTAGGTTTGACTTTTTCATGATATGGCAATCATTTCATGAAATGATTGCCACATCATGAATAAATGTATGACTCCGCCGTTTAGAATAATTTAAAAAATTACAATGACAATAAAACATATTTTTTTAGGGCCTTTTAGCCTGCGCTTGTTCAATCAATAAGACGAAATTTTTCTTAAAAAAAAACGAAATTTAAGTGTAAAAAAATACAAAAAAAATTGTCCCAGCATTAAATTACTGGGGATCGAACCAGGAACCTCCCTGCTACGAAAGACCTATATAACTCCGTATAAGATGAATCTCGACTCCCTTATATGGGGTTCGGCTTCATTACTAACAGGACTCCAAATGGGTAATAAATTTATTTTGCAAAATTTACGCAGTGCACGCGTCACACTCGCAAACGCATTGTATTGTACTAAAGTAAAAAACTATTTAAAAAAAAAACAAAATCAAAATAACTTAATTTCATTTTTTTTTCTTCAAACAGACATTGACAAAGTATCAGCCGGGAGGCGATGACTGACGATATATACTCCTGGTCCGCGGTCTACTAGTAGCCTGCCCGCATTGTAGTTTAAAAAATGCGAGTTGGCACTCACCTCCGCGACTCTTAAAACTAAGTATACCTATAGATAGTAAACTGTTTGTGAATGAACGGCTACAAAATCCTGTATTGTATAGATATGGTTAGATGTAGTAATACTTACGCCACGCGGACGCCTGGTACCGGCCGGCGTCCGGCGCGCCGCGTTCAGTGGGAATCGGGCTACCAGGTTTACATTAGAAAAATCCTTACGCAGCGTACTACGCGAAGCAAAGCAATGCGGCGCGGGGTGAATCAATCCTTTGATACCTATACCTATAGAAGTGTCCTACGTGGGCGATCTCGTTGCGAACGTGAACGCTTCGCGTTCGAGAGTTGTTCGCTTACGACGCAGCGTTAGTAAAGTTCCCTAAATATCCGTAAAGATTTAACTTAATAAAACACAAAATTTTAAAGTAAGATATTACCAATGGGACCAATTTATCTGATATTTTTAGGATTCCGTATTTATATATAATGATGTGGCTCATTTACAATTAACAATTAACAAATACCGGCAGTGGTCACGCCTGTATGGCGTAATTACTTGGTACTCAGATACTATAGAAAATATAGAGATGGTCTCCCGGCAGTTTTTGGATCCGTCATATTACTAATAATATACTTACGAGAAGCATACATGTGGATTTTCCAGATTTTTTTAACTCCAAGGCAATTAATGTTGTAGTACATTGCTTTAACGCCCGACTTTTGGTTTAGGTAGTTGTAAAACCCAAATAACTGTACTAGTTTACATCTTGATTCCTTCGTAAGTTGCTCTTAAACTCTAGTATATGTATTTTGAAACACAGTGTATGAATCAGAGTCAATCAATCAATTTTTATTTCATCATCATAGGTGTAAATACATTAACTAAGTGTAGTATATTTAATCTGATTCCCACACGTGTATGTACAAGGCGTAGTTTGGTTGCGATATGCAGTATTCGCAACGAGGCAGGAGCCGTTTTGATGACGTCATTTCGCTGAAGTAGGTGGCCTACGCCACGGTGTCCCGGTAGTTTTGGGGTCCCATACTATGCTCAACAACATACAAAAAATTGTTAGCGGTTATCGCCTCTAACTATGTTCTAAACACAAGGGAGACCCCTATAACTTATAATAATATGCGTAATAGGGGGAATATTACTACCCATTTGGATATGAGCTTGATTTACCAAAAACCGTATGGTTAATTGTAACCATCGTGGTTCAAAAGGTTTAAAATTGTCGTATCGTTTCTCTTGAAAGAAAATGGAATTTGCATATGTGGCTTTCCATTATAGAAGGGTCCTTATGCTTCAAGTGCAATAAGGACGTTTCCATCTGAAATTCCAATAAAAATTCTGATAAAAAGGTCCTTATTGCAGATAAAGCATAAGGACCCTTCTCTGATGGAAAACCACTTTTATGTATATCGCTATAAGCTCCATACTTGACATAGCACTCGGCAATAAAGCTTGTGATCCGACTCTATGAAACGCTTACAAACCGGCAAGTTTCCGAGCCGGCCGGCTGGCAACCCCGGCGAGTGGATGCAACTAGTTTTTTACTCGTGCGCACATCCGTGTCGGCCGGGCTGGTTTTTGCGTCGCCCGCGCGTCTACGCGTTTTTCTACAGACGCGATTGATGAACGCTGCTCTGTTTACATGAAGCATATACCTAGCTGCTACCGTGTTGCGCGGATGCGGATGTTAGGTCGAAAGTGGAGGACCCGCGCGAAATCGCCTTTTCGTACAAACGTAGTCCTCATTTTCCTCTTTGGATATTAACATTATTTAAATTATTTGTGGCATTTTCTGTAAAAAGGGACCTTATTGTCGATGGCGCTTACGCCATTATTAACGATGCTCCGATATAAATACAATGCAGTGCGACGCTGTGCGGCGTAAGCGCCATCGACAATAAGGTCCCTTTTCATAGAAAATGCTCCATTTTGACGCAATTTGTTGTATATCAACCACCACGTTTGATTTTTTCGAATTTTTAATTTTTATAAGAGAAGCATTTAAAAAATTGTATTTAATTGCTTATCTTAAAGAGGTTATTTTACCTATATTCTTTTTATAGTGAACTATATAGATATATAAAAAAAGATTGTTTACTTCAACAAAAAAATTATATCTTTTTTTGCAATTATGTTCTTTTTTTTAAATTAAATTGTAGTCATATCCATATTACGAATATCGTTCGACATTATTTTGACGTATTTTACATCCGTGAGCCTCCCATCACTACATAGTATTAATAAAGTCGCTTCCTGCTGTCTGTCTGTCCCTATGTATGCTTAGATCTTTAAAACTACGCAACGGATTTTGATGCAGTTTTTTAATAGACAGAGTGATTCAAGAGGAAGGTTTATATGTGTAATACATCAGCATTACACCCGTGCGAAGCCGGGGCGGGTCGCTACTTAAGATGTTATATCAATATGCGATACGATACCGATCTGTCAGTGTCCAAAGTGACGTTTCAGTTGAAGAAATGTCACTTTTGATACGTACAGATCAGTACAATATCGGTGTGTCTTATAAGCATTGTTCGAATTGGGCCATGTTTAATTTAAACATATCCGCGCCCACGGCATCCGCAGTATCCGCATTCATATCAAAGATGTTTAGGTACAGATGTCATGTCTGTCATCGATATACCACTTCTGAAATGCCGCCTGCTCATAGTATGAGAAACAAATCGGATCAATATTTGTTATATTCTAGAACTCAGACAGGGCTATAGACATTATTAATCATATAAGCATATTACTTTGTTAACAGAATAATCATAGAGTATTCTGTTAACGAAGTAAAGAGACGAATATTGATATATATATATATATTTTCATTCGTTTTGAGTTACATTAATTTTCACAACATTCAAGAACCTTTAGTGGTGGCGTAGTGGTATACGTTTGGCAACCGGAGCTTATTTGGCTTGCTGTTCTTTCCCGACTAAGGTATATTACTTGACCGAGGCGAATCGGATCACAAGGCGAATCGGGTCAAACTAAAAAAAAACGCATCGCAGACTAACGGAAGACATGTACAGTGCTATTTTAGTGAACTCATATCAATGCAATATTTCAAATGTCAATGGATTTTACATCATGACCCTGTGATCCGATTCTCCTCGGTCTACTCTAATAGTCAAGACGGTGGAATTGTGCTCTTTGGATGCTTTGCCACTGTTGTCCTTATTTATTTAAAACCCCTAAAACTGTAGTTGCAGCTGTAGGTATACAGGATGCTTAATATATATGAAGGGTACACGGAAAGAACATGTCTAGTCACTTAAGTAACCTTTTGAGTAATCACGGTTTTAAAATTTGGAACCATGTCAAAATGTATGGTAATTCCGTGACCAGGTCTTTTTTAACTAAAAAAAAGTTGTGTTACATATATTATACAGTGGTAGCAAAAGATATAACTAATAGTTCATTAAGAGCTCTACATTATGAGATGAAAATCTCATTTTCCGAAAAAAGTGACGACATGTTCTTTCCGTGTACCCTTCATATGCTAAATAAATGAAATGAAATGAAATAATTGCTTCGGACAAAAGTTTTAACATAATTTTTTTTACAAATTTGGTTATGTTTATTTTTACTCTACGATCAATACCTTTATGAGCTACAGGCTGTTAAAGTTAACAAAGTGATAAAAAATAGACGATTTAAGAAAACGTCGTTATTTCGTAATTGTTCATCATAAATCATTTTTTTAAAAAAAGGAGCACAAATATAAAAAAGGTACCTTCACTGAATGCCCATATATATTTATATATGTATATTATTTCCGCTGATTGCCCATTAACGTGGTTATATCGGTGTCTAGAATTCTAGATTATTAAATAGGTACCTATCTTTTTTTACGTGGCTTTTCTATTATACCTGTGGTGTGATATTGAAAGGTAAAATTGGCCATTAATTTTAACAATACGAGCCCTTCCTCTCCTAAATAGAGTCATAAAAATCTCGAAACCCAACACCTCAAAATTGTTTAGTTTTTTAAAGGAAAGGTCGGTCATTTGTGTACCATCTAAATTAGAGTTAATCACCGCTAAATGCGTAATAGATAACATGTAATACTAATACTAAATCCTTTTTACGTTCGTTCTTGTCATATTAATTATCTCTTGAGTGCTTTACACGATGCCATTAAATAAACAAACGCATAAACGAACGCTTCATGACTTTAATGTGAACGTTATGTCATTGCGATAGCGAGATGGAGCTGTATTTATATGCTATAAGGATTTTTCATTATGTTTTTTATAATGCACGATGTTTGTTCAAAAGTATGACAACAAAAAAATAAAAAACCGGCCAAGCGTTAGGCAGGGTTCCGTCCCTTCGTACGACCCGCATAAGTGAATAAAAAATAGACAAAAGAAAAATATACAAGCAAAAGGGCGTACCTATTTGGCATTTTTTTCATATTTTTGGTACCCCGGTAAAGATTTCAGCCTGCGTTTTGTGCTCTATATTTTTTCTGTGATTCAATTTATTCAAATAAGTGCTAATAGGTAGGTACGTGTTTTCATCAACAAACTCAGTTATCTTGTCCACCACTATCTTTTTAGTATACGGACCGCCTGATTGTTACATGCGCGTTGCCGACCCTTTAAAAACCTGTATACTCCTTTTTTGAAAAACCCCATACTAGGTATAGTCTCTAGAGAAAACCTCGGCAGGGAGCTCATTTGTTTGACAGATTCATTTATGAATTTTATGAGGTACCTAATATAAGAAAACGTATATGAGATTCGACAAAGTGCATTCTAGCTTCAATTTTTATGGGGACGCGAACAGCCATAGTCTGAAGATGGCCTAAATATGTATGTATTTAGTTAAGAAACTTGTAAGGTACCTACAATGCAGTTTAAGTTACATTCTTGCAAAAAAAATGTTGTTAATAATTTAATAAGTCTAGTAAAACCCTTTTTCTGCAAACACATCAGATCGAGTATAATGGGAATTTTAGTACTTGTCTCTAATTGATTAGCGCAATAAAAATTTTACGGTTTTATTTAGCTTGCCCTGTTTGTTGTTTTTTGGGTCAAATTTTTTAGAACTTAACTCAAATTTGTAGGGTATTAAAATGGGTAATTAAAACTCCAGTTTTATGTTCCTTTAAATGGAACCTCCATGGAATACATACATGTACGTACATGGCAGAATCTACGCTATAGGACACGCTAAGCGACTGATAAACAAAGTCGTAATTTCCGCGCAAAGTTATTCAAATTGCCTCTCACGAGCTCCAGATTCTATATCTATTCGTTGGAAAATTTACGAAGAGCCTGGCTGGAGGCATTAATGGGGAGTGCTATGAATGCCCACTTAATATTGCCAATTCAAGGTAGAAAAGGCTCTTACTTTGTACGTGTGTAAAACTCCGAAATGGTTAGGTACCTATTACTTAGTAAAGTACTTTTTTTGGTGGCATGGTATTTAAGTACCTTAGCCGTGTATTATAATTAATTTATACACTTCATTTTATACATTGATTTTTCAGTTTTAACATATAATAAAAATAAAAAAATAAATAAAAATTCAGATCAAAAGCGATTGATATATTGTTAGTAACACTTTAGTGTTAACACTAAATCTAGGGTTGGGGTCTACTCGTAGCATACCTTTTTAAGGTCGTGCTTGCTATTCATGTTTTTATTTTAAATACATTTTATAAACAAGTACAAAATATTACATTATTTTAGGATGACTTAGTTTTATCAGGGATGGCATTGACAAGCCTTGCAACCGCATTACGTATTGAATGGTCGCCATCTGTACTATTGAATATCTTATCTCGGGAATGAACGAATTGCAAGTTAAGGCGCGTTACGCTTATATTAGCTGTTGCGGTGATTGTAGCGCGGTCCAGTTAGGGTAGGGTGTACACAAATTAACGGTACCAGTGGGCCGATATTGTACCTTCGTACTTTGAAATGACTTATTTCCCAAGGAAAACCCAGGCAGATACCACTTTCTGTGCAAGATTGTAGCAAAGACAGTTCGAAAATAGCTGCGAGGTAAACAAGTGCTATGTAAAGTCGAATCGACGAAATTCTTGGCATGGCTTGCCCGCCCGCATATTTGTGCTGTTTAAGTCGCTTGGAATTTGTTAATGGCCGGTATTGGCTAGTTTATGGCGAACGGGGACCGCGACACTATCGGTTTGGGTTTTGTTTTAGAAAATAAACTCCGCCTACCTACTATGCATAATCCCATCTATATAATTTGCCACTGCACCTAATCCATGCCAGATAATCGTATTATGTACGAGTCACATGAGTGTCTCATCTCATTTAAATAATATCAGATTTCCTAATAAGATGTTTATACGTAAACACGCATGCAACAACAATTCAAAAAGTACAGGGTACATACAGTACAGTACACCTTTAAACGAGCAATTCTTGTATATATCTATCTATATATACTTCGGGGATCTCGGAAACGGCTGAAATTTGCTAAATGGGGGTTTTCGGGGGCCAAAAATCGATCTAGCTAAGTTTTATCTCTGGGAAAACGCGCAGTTTTGAGTTTTTATATGTTTTCCGATCAAAGCTCGGTCTCCCAGATATTCAAACAATAATACGAGAAGCGATGCGACGTTACTAAATTAAGTAGCATTTAAACCCATAGCTAAAATCTTCTATTGTTTATTTCAAATCTTTTAAGTAAAATTTTTGTTTTACGAACATGTCCGATTTAGTTGTTATTTATTATATCTACGTTACTTAAAATATCTATAGAAATTTAATAAAAGTTGAATTCGTTGAATAAACGTAATGATGTTGAAAAAATACTACCGGGGTTCGTTTATTATTAGGGTTCCATACCCAAAGGGTAAAAACGGAACGGAGGGATTATATCGAGAAGAATTTTTTTGAGTTAGGAGCTTGCAACTTCGTAGTTTGTGACAGACAAATCTCATGAGTTGTATAATTATTAACAAATGATTCACCGTCCTTACTGCTATATTTTGCTGCATAATGTAGAATATATAACCACCATCAAACAAATCCACGCGTACGAAGTCGCGGGCAACAGCTACAGCTAGTCTGTAATAAATTTATGTTATAAATAAGGTTCGAGGTATATTTATTTTAATAGGTTATGGGCCTAGCACGCTTCCACTGCACTACCGAGTAGCGGTCGCTAAGTCGCTATTTGACACGCATGCAAATCCATGGATATCATAATGTCTATTATGAATTTAGACACCATATGCTTAAAAGTACAGGTAGGTTAGGGAAATAGAAGAACAATTTTCATATTTGCTTTTTTTAGTCATTTTATAGGAAAAAATTTTTGGCCAGTAGCATAGAGAACGGTAGGCACTCGCACGCAGTTAGACTAGTAGGAATAGGTACTCTGATTACTACGAAGTACGAAGTGGATCGTCTGTATAACTTACTCTGTGGCCAGTGTCCGGCTAGTGGGAAAGTTGAATGGGACTCCTACGCACGCATACCGCCAGTCTAAACGAATTGTAGAACTACGAGGGCCGCCTTTTAAGTCTTGTCGTTTGCAAATCTCACACAATTATTTAAAAAAACTACCATCGTATCAAACTATTTGAATTAAGAATTTAAAAACAAAATACATGAATTATGATTGCCGAACCGTTTTAGTACAGTGTCGAGAAGTTCACAAGTCATTTGTGAAAATGGAAATTTAATAGGAAACTTTTCGTGTGATAATTTTTCTATAACTTTAAATGAGATTTAATGCGACTTCAGTGCTTTAAAGAGCTGTCTACTGTTTTCATTGACAAAGCATCATGCCTTCTGTAACGCTGGTATTTGGAATTTTAACGCGATTGCTCTAGTCTCAGTGAGAGACTGGGTGAAGGTCGTCCGAAAACCGCGAAAAACCAGGAAAACATTGAGGCTGTACGGCAGCTGATCGTCGAAGATGGCCATACCGTGAGATAGAAGCTTCTATAGGGACTGATCACACTTTGCTTACTAGAAGCTATAAGTGAATTCCGAAAAATCAACCGAAAACATTGTATGGTACTGCGAGTGCACCATGACAATGCAAGCTCACATACCTCCCGGCAAACAATTGCGTTTTTACAAGAGCAAAACGTCGAAATTCTCGACCACCCGCCGTACGATTTCTTTGCTTTCCCTAAAATCAAGCAATGTCTTCGTGGTTAATGGTACCGCCGAACCCAAGAAGAGGCGGTAGACGTATACAAAACGGCCACTTGCAGCCCCAACATCTGTCTCGATTGGAATAAGTGGTTTCAAAACTGGATCGACCGAATGAAAAAGTGTATTAAATATCACGGCAAGTTCCTAGAAAATCAATAAATAGTCCTTGAGCTTTAAATTGTTTTTAGATCTTACAAACGACGCAACTTAAAAGGCACCCCTCGTAATTCAGGGACAATCTTCGCACTCTCCCATCTCGTAAAAAAAACGATTCGGAATTCATCCTTGATACGTGCACTGAAGGTTCGAATTTACAGTAAACTTAATTCGCAATTTGCGACCGCTATTGGTCACTTCTCATTTGCCAACTAAACACGCCTCATTTGATGAATGGATTGTTTTTGGGGATCGCGAAGAAATAAAGCCCACGCATTCCTAGTAATAAGCTGACTATAAACGTATAAGCGACGAGGCATTTCTTGAGTTAATAAAAGAAAGAAAGAAATATAATTTAGATCTATTAAGACTTCTTAACCATGTACTTATGATTCTGTAATATTTCATGTGCCAGCGATAAAAGGTTTTGGTTTGAGTCGAAATTAAACTATCGTAATATTTAGATCAGTGTGGTTTTGGTTCGGTTTATTTTTACTACACCGTCACATCACATGCTTCTGAGATCAAAACATCCTCAATGGAATCTTTAGCTGACGCACTGTTAGCACCTCCAGATGGCAAGGAAGGGCCAACTGGCAATACCGTGGCGATATTACCCGCGGAATATGTCTAAGTTTTCCTATTCAAAAATCATAAAAAGTTGAAGTGGTCATATGGCCATTTTGGGAATACCAGAGCCACGTCACAACATTCGATGTCAAAAAACAAAGTCGAATCCTGCTTCAGACCGTACGTATTCGAATATTTTCGATGTGAATCATATCGTCGACTTTTTTGGTGTTCATAATTGTTTTTGTGTGACTTGACAAATTACGCGGTCGTCCGTCTGGTAACTTAATACCTATAGCTAATTATTGTATGCATTCTATGGTTTCAAAAAAATGACATTCGTGTGAATGAGGTCGAAATAATCACGAACTCGAATTAACGTCAATCTAATTCGACAGGAATAAATGGTTTAAGTTTGTTGAAAGGGAATAATGGTTTTCGATTAATTTCCATGTTTTTCGATGGTTGCAAAAACAGTAGCCAGTATAGGCACTGCGTACTCGTACATACCTATATTCCTCAAGCACCTGAAAACAGTGTATCACTTCACTTGTGAATATACTTGTGCTATTAGTAGTATTAGTCGGTCAAATTAATTCTTGTTGATAGGTACTTAGAAGTTTACCGGTTTTTTAATTTAAGAAATGAATAAAATAATTTAGGTACTGGATGGTACTTGATGTGATAAGACAATGGTAAAACTTCAAACTCGAAGGCATATCTGAGCAGTGTCAGTTAAGTTCGAGAAAAATACACCTTAAGAGGCCGGTGTCGATTTTAGTCGCAAAAATGTAAAATTGATAGATTTAGTCCGTGAAAAGTTACACCTTTTGTTACCTAATTGAAATAACAAGTACTGGTTTCTATTAGCACGTCTTCTTACCTTTTATCAGATCAATTTTTTGAAAACACTCACTAAATTAGTAATGTTTGCTTTTCTGATGGACGTTTAGGTAAACGTAAAATTTTGTCGCTCTTATTTGTACATTTCGTAAAGTTTGGACTGCTAAACATAGTAATTTTGTATTACACATATCCTGTACTTGACGTTTATCAGACTACATTTTTATTATTATGACTTTGAAGTAGTGTAAATGAAAGTTAGACGAAATCAATTTTTACCAGAAATTACTTTAAAATAAGTGACAATTTCTCTGAAAATCGACTTAATTTCAACGTAATTTTGATACTTAAACAATCTACAACATTTGCTGAAACTATTCTTATACATAAATTTGTATTATTTACCACCATGATTTTATGATGAATTTTTAAAAACTGCCCCTTCTCTTCATGCATTACCGGTGACGCACGCTCGCGACCTCATTTTTAAAAGGCAAGATGAGAAGACGTGCTAATAGAAATCAATACTTGTTATTTAGATATTACGTAACAAAACGTGTATAATTTCAACGACTAAATCTATCAATTTTACATTTTTACTCCAAAATCGACTACGGCCTCTTAATATGAAATACCTATGATATAATATTGTACAACAAACATTTTTTATATATATATGTATGCACTTATCTACCTGCATTTTATACGCTACAATGAAGAAATCGTATAATTTTGTAGAATTAACTCTGGACCACCATTTACTTTAATAAATGTTGCCAGATGTAATTTAATAAAAATCCTTGCAAGCTGTACAAAATAAATAAAAAATATTCTACCGATTGGCTCCCGGATGCCGTTGCGTTGAAATTTAAATAAAATGCAATGCAAAGTGCCTGCGCATCCAATCCACAAGGAAATTAAATTTTATTTTCAGGTGATATTCTTGTTAATATGAAAACTTACCAGGATGTTGTTAGCAACTTGTTACTTCGAGCACGATGGGTGTAAATCATTTTACATATTGGTTGTTATTAACACGATACCTATATGAAAAAAAAAACGAAACGTGTACTTTTGTATACACACGTAAAAATTAGTAAAATAAATTCACAATTAACATTATTTTGCGCAATGATTGACAAGCATTAAATGAGTAACATGTACACTATTTGTAACATACAATATGCTAGTGTTGTTTAAATAGATACACTTAAGAGATAGTTAAGAGCAATATCGAGTATAACAACACTTTGCTTAGTAGGGATTTTTTATTACTCCCGTTTCGTTACATTACTCCCGCTCCCTTCCTGATTCTGCAATTCCGTTGGCAAAATAATATACCTCAATAATAGTACATTACGATACAAGTACTAAAAGTAGGAAATTCGCGCCGTGGCGATAAATTAAAACACGACCGAAGGGAGTGTTTTAAATCGACACGAGTTGCGAATTACCTATTCGCACGTGTATTGTACAGCGTTTTGCAGTACATATGGCCCTTAAAATTTTCGACATCGGCACGTAAAGTACTAATTACCGTACTAGTGCGGTAAAGTAGCATTTTTGGTATTGGTATAGAATTTGGCTTCGATAGCCATTAAATTTCTTAATTACCTCAAAATAAAAATAAAATTAAAATATGTTGGTACAATATAGGATTATTTTTTACTTAGTTTTAAAAATCGGACTTTTTCGACACTGGTATCTTTCTTTACTACAAAGACGAGAAAGCTTTTCTAGTGGTGTTTTGTGAAAATGTATGCGCCCTTGAATAGACTTCAACGCACTAAAAAACAAAGTGCGTTGATACATTTCTTGTAACATTTTCTTAAATACGTCATTATCTTCAACCACTCAATTGAATCGATTCGCTGATCGAAGTTACCATTGCGTGACCATTAATTAGGTACCTACATGTTTAGTTTTCAGTATACACCAATTTAATTAACTAAGATAAAGGGTTACACAAGTTGGCTCGGTATAAATATTAGGCTTTAGTATGTGGATAAGCGATCGGTGTTATCGGAGCGATCGTAGGTGTAGTTCCGTAGGGCTTTCGACTCTAGTGTTTCGGCTGTCTGTCTGCCGCGTGGCGCGGTCGCGGTCGTCGACTCGCTGCACTTGCACCGGGTCCTCGGCGCTCGGCGCTCGGCGCTCGGCCACGCGCTCGGTCAGTGCGCGCCAACACACCGCCGCCGGCACACCGCGGCGCCGCGCCGTGAAACAATACTTTTTTAATACTTGAGTGGTCGATTTTTGGGTTTGAATTTAGACTTTGTTGTTGTGTGGTTGCACTTGTTGCACGGGCACGCGGGGCAGGCAGGCAGTGTCGCGGGCGTAGCGCGGAGCCGCACGCGCCGGGCCGGCAGCCGGCATGCCACGCTAGGAGCATGAGCATGCGGCTGCTGCTGCCGCTGCCGCTGCTCATGCTGTCGCTCATGCTCGCGCGCCCTGCAGCAGGTGACACATTATCTCTATTTAACTTTACATCATTCATTTATTACACTGCACTCTTTTCATATTTTGTTTTTCGATTGAAGTTAGTCAGTACTATTGTAATACCTTATTAAATTTATAGTAACTACAATCAGACTTGTATCTTGGAAGAGTTCTTTTACATGAACAGAATTACCCCTAATTTTTTTTATACGTGTTTACCATTTTTAACGGTTATCTAAAGATATTCTATATTTACAAATTTGGGTTTTTAGAGTAAGTTCCGCTGAAAAGAATATTAATCTGTTTTAGTAGGTACATACATTTTATCGTGCATAAATATTTTTTGTAAGTTTTAAAAGTTTTAGGTTCAAGACACATGAATCATGATTCATAAAAATGGTGCATGAAGTTATCATACAGGTTGGTGATTTTAAAATCAACAATCGTAAAATATTTGAGATGTCGTCGCGTCACTAGCGTCACCCGAATAAAATGTTGCTCTTTTTAAACAGTTGACATTAAAAACATTACCGACCGACCGAAAGTATTGTATCAATACGGTGATCACTGGCCGGTTCTTCGTAACTATAATTAATACCTAATTAAATTCGGAAGCGTGTGAGATAATTTCAGCAGTCGCTTGACCGGGTGCAGGTAAAATGGACAAGACCGAATTATTTCACGTTTTTAAATTAACTGGGAATACGGAAGACTGCGTCACTTCTGAATGAGATTGGCTCAGGACCGGGATAAGCAGCAGTGGGCGATAAAAGGCTGATATGATGATAATGATGATATTTAACGTTATGATAAGTATATCCCTAAGTCGTGTTGAAACATATATTTTTTTCTTGTCCACTAATAAAAAATTTTTTTGAAATTTAACCCTAAAGGGATGAAAATGGGATTGAAATTTTTAACAACGCAATACGCGCGCGAAGTCATAGGCGGAGCGCTTATAAATGGACTTACATATATTATTTAATAAATTATGTAGGGAGGTAGGATACGTACGTTATGAAAATGAATCATAATTCGTAATGCCGTAGGTACTGTCACTGTATATCAGTAAGAATGACGTGAATAATATTGTCAATCCTTCGTTATCATTTTAATTTTTATGTTACATTATTTCACTGTCAATAGTAGGTAACATTGTTACTGATAGTGCCTGGTGCCTGGTCCACGTCATTCAGATTCACACTTGTTAAATTCAATTATTTTATAAACTAAAATTGGTTTATGAAGCTAGAGCAATGATTTTTTAACAAAGATTATTATTATTAATGTCGGTATCGGACTGTTTTGCTTTTTTTGATATTTTTGTTTATAAGGCGCTTGACCACTTCAAATATTTGCAAAACGGCCTAATTTACTAGACCGCAATGAGAAGCATGGTAAAATTTCATTACCATTTAGATCTCAAAATTTCATTACATTTGGTTAAGTTTTGGAGAAAGAAAGAGTCTAGTACAAAACCTCGTTTTTTTTTAATTTAACAGGATTTTTCGCCTAACCTGGCGTTGTCCTTATTGCACTAGTTTTAGGAGCCGCTTCTATTAGCGAGACGGATATATTCACCTCAAACATTTAAAACTCAGCTCCCGTATCCTCTTAAAGAAAAAGTGACGAGGCCCTCCAGGGGGCCGATTTTTTAATTTCGAGCGCTCGAATTCGTAACTCGAAAATCTGAGGAAAACGGTGAATTGATAGTTTTGAAATACGAGCATTAGGAATTGGGAATCTAGTAGTATTGACCACTCATTTTCAATTCTATTAGTAGAATTGTAATGCCTAGTAGTGGAGATATATTGAAGGGAGCCACAAGAAATCGAGCGCTCGAAATTAAAAAATCGGCCCCCAGTGGTGAAAGGCCGTTCCGCCGTGGCCGTGGCGCAGTGGCCTAATAGGGGTCCACGGCGTTAGCCCGGCTAGCTATAGACGCCGGTTCGAATCCGCCCTTAACCACTGGAGGGCTTCGTCACTTTTTCTTTAATATGTCTCTATTTCAGTTTATAATTTATATATAGTAGTGTGAGTGAATAGGTAATAATTTGATTTGTTCCCAAAAATTAATAAGCATGTTTTCTAAGAAACTTGAGGCATTGACTATGGCGAAAACTTACCATTCAACATCATTTAGAGACAAGTAAAGATATCCACGTGATAGCATATTATACCAGGAGTCGGCAAACCGCGGCTCTCGAGCCCACAGAATACCAGTACGATTGCGTGTCTAAAAACATTTTTATGTTACATAAACGACCTTCCAAAAACCATACAAGATAAATCTATATTATTTGCTGACGATATATCAATACTCACTACCTGTGAATGTACAACCAACTCAAATGATAAAATAAATAACATACTTACTGACGTCGAGAGCTGGATGCACGATCACCACCTAGAAATAAATTACCAAAAAACAAAACTAATGACCTCCTGACCCCTATCAGAAAGAACCATTGGCAATCGATTTCAGCCACAACTCTATTAAACTAGAAGTAATTGACTCATTTTCATTACTCGGAATCACTATAGATAAAAACATATCCTGGAAACCGCACATAAATAACATTAGAACCAAATTATCAACATTTTCCTATGCACTTCGCGAAATTAAAAAAACTACCAACATTCAAACCGCACTCTTAACATACTATGTTTATGGTTACTCCTGGCTCTGCTATGGAATAATCTTATGGGGAAATAATAGTGGTGCTCCCTCCCGTTTTATTAAGCAAAAAAACCTGATACGAATAATCGTTAACATTGAAGAACCGGAAAGTTGCAAGCCATACTTTGTAAAACACAAAATACTTACTCTACCCTGCCTTTACATTCTGGAAACTTGCAAATTTGTCCATAAATACACAGAATTTTACACAAAACGAGGAGACATACCTTCGTCCTACCCATCTAGACACAATTCAAGATTAATGCCACCATCCTCCCGATTAAAACTACATTCGTCTGGCCCCTTAAAAATGTCAATTAAATTGTACGATAAATTGCCTGAAGAAATTAAAAAAGAAGAAAAAGAAACTACTTTTGCGAAGAAATTAAAACAAATTCTTGAAACGAAAACCTACTATTCTGTAAATTAATATTTAAACGACCAACTATAAAATGGAATTTTTTGTTTAATAAGTTAGTTACAGTTGTAATGTTACCTTGTGTAAAAAAAAACATAAGTTTAAGTTAGCTTAAGTTACTTTTAAGAATTGCCATACCCTAACGGGGCTCATGTTTGATACTTTTATCTTATAAGAACCTATGTACAACAACATGAAAGCAAATAAACTACTTGAATTCTTGAACATTTAGTTCTTAGACCACTGAAAACCACATTTGCGGCTCTTTGAGATTCCTAAAACTGGTGATTTCTACTGCGGTTGGCTCTTCTCAAAAGTTTACCGACCACTGGTTTGATTTTTGTTCACATTATTTGGGTGCTTGTTGCATCATATTATGTATGTATTTATAATTAGAACTATAAATAAAGCCCAAAGTCGGTGCCAAAGCTCACCTGCCAATGTGAATCTGTAAATGTTGTGCATTGTTGCACACTAGCTGTGCCCGCGGCTCCGCTTGCGTAGGATTCGGCCTATGCCTTTTGCTTTCCCTACGTCAATTTTAGAAAATCCATCCCATGGCGGCTGTATGACGAATTTCATTATTATCGGTTTAGTACTTTGACCGTAAACAGATAACATACCTACCTTACAGATTGTCAGAATTCTTTTCGCATTAGTTGTATATTTTTACATACTGAAACAGTTGTGTTTACTTCATTAGCCACTTCACTTCACAGGATGATCAGCCTAATAGCTGCCTTATCAAAATTCGTATTTCCGTACAATGTGATTTACAGGCCTTCGTCCGTATTCTGTAGGTACATATAGGTACATTGTAAACATACCTAGTTACCTACTCGCTACATTCATAATCTGAACTAAAACCACCTATCTATAAAGCGTCTAGTCCAGCTAACTATAAGTCCCAAACAAATTGTCTCGCCTAAGTATATGCTTGTCACATATAGTTTGATCGGTACATCCATAAGTCCATAACAATAACAATTACGCGTATTAAGATACCACATTACACTGGTTTGTCTGCGATATATTGTGAATAAGATCCCTGATGCGTCGATGCATAACTGGGTAACCCACATCGCTAAAACTCCGAGAATAGTACCACCTTTGCTAATAAACTTGCGCGATATGTCCGTCGCCGCCGTCAAATTTGAACTAGCGATGATACCTATAGAGATTCAGGATATACGAGTACGTTAGCGCCAAAATTTCCGGCAGATTCAAATTGATGTTTATTGGCTTGTATGCTTAAAATTGCTCTAAGAATAGTAGGTAGAAATTTATGAACGTAATGCATATTGGATAGTAACTCCTTTGGTTTTTAACTTTTTAATCAATTTATTTAATTTGGTACTTATATAATAGGTCGCAGTGGGTTTTTGTAGCTACTGTAGTGAAAAAATATAAGCCACAATATCTTTAGGGTTGTATGCAAAATCTGCTTACTTTCGATTTTCGGTAATTGTCCACGCTTAATCTGCAGCGCACGTAGACATTTAGGAAGTAGACACTAATTTACATGAAAACTAATAAATGCAAGTTAAACAAAAGCAAATATCAAGGTAAAGAGTTTAAGTATCTACAACATCAGTCTCAAGAATGTTAGTCATGCATTCTTTTTTATGATTAACGTCAACACTACTGTCAGTTAACGTACGTAATTGCAGGAGACTGGCGAAGGTCACTGATGAAGCAGTCGCTACATCTCGTCATTAGTGCCTAGATACAGCGACTAACGTCTGAATAATTAGGTTGTGGGCAGGCGTCAGTTAAATCTGTTATTTTATTAGGGTTCCGTACCCGTACGGGACTAGACTTACTAAGACTCCGCTGTCTGTCTGTCTATCAGTCTGCCACCAGGCTGTATCTCATGAACCGTGATAGCTAGACAGTTGAAATTTTCACAGATGATGTATTTCTGTTGCCGCTATAACAAAAAATACTAAAAACTGAATAAAATAAATATTTAAGTGGGGCTTCCATACAACAAACATGATTTTTTAGTCGTTTTTTGCGTAATGGTACGGAACCCGTCGTGCGCGAGTCCGACTCGCACTTGGGCGGTTTTGTATTAAACTAATACAGTCCTTAATTTAATTTTAGGATTAAATTCACATAACTTGGTCACAACCCTTGGTCTCCATGTTCATTGTTCAATCACTGAGAGTTCGGAACATACGTACCTAAATTAAACCGTAAAATTAATTGATGCTAGTGTAGTAATTATTTCAGTCATAATTGAAGTATTTCCAGGTTTTTAGGGTTCCGTACTTCAAAAGGAAAAAAAACGGAACCCTTATAGGATCACTCGTGCGTCTGTCTGTCCGTCTGTCACAGCCTATTTTCTCCGAAACTACAGGACCAATTAAGTTGAAATTTGGTACACACACGTAAGTTTGTGACCCAAAGACGGACATGTAACGTAAACAAATAATTTCTAAACATGGGGGCCACTTTTGGGGGTAAATGAGAAAATTAAAAAATAAAGTTTTTAAAAATATATCGTGTTACATATCAAATGCTCTTTATGAGAATCTCAAATATATTTATTTTGTAATTTTAAAATAAATAGTTTAGAAGTTATTTAAGAATATAGTCAAAAAATTACCATTCCCCCCCCCCCTCCTTTATCTCCGAAACTACTGGGTCTAAAATTTTGAAAAAATTATACAAAATAGCTCACAGGAAAATCTATTAGAAATGTGCAGTCAAGCGTGAGTCGGACTTAATTATTTAGTTTTTGATCCGATCCCTACGGATTTTTTAAAGACATCTCACGTTTCACATAAAAAATAGGTACATTGTTAAATATTGTGTAGTGTACGGAACCCTTGGAACGCGAGTCCGACTCGCACTTAGCCGGTTTTTTTTTAGTTAGTTAATTACAATATTTTTGTTATAGACAAAGCTCCACAAAACTACATTTAGTTTGACTGTGGAGTCAGGTATCAGTCTCAGTATTTTTTATTTAATTAAATTTATATTTTAGGTTTACATTGGCTTACATTGGGAGTTATATTAAATAGGTATATCTTGAATACTAAGGTAACTGAGAATTACATAATTTCTTTCCAAAACCTTTAATTTAGACAGTTGCCTATCATCCTGGTTATCCTACCGAATTCGAGGTTACGATATTATATGTATGCCATTATGGCCAATATTTTCCAAAAGAGGTACACTCGACATGATACCTAAGTAAGAAAAACATTGGGTTGCATAACATTACCGATTTCATTTCTCAGCACAGCAGTTTTATAATTGCGGACGAGATGCGCTGAGAATGAGATTCATATCAAAGGCATAACATATTTTTAAAATCTGCACTTGCCTCTCGATAGTAAACATTCCGAATTTAGTTTTGAATGGATATCGTACAATTAGCACGCGCCGAGGACGCGCGCGTGTCAACAAACCCGCAGCGTAGGCGCAGCTCGCGGAGTTATCGGTTTATCGCTAACGTTACTGATAAATCGCTAATCCAGTTGGAACTCCAATTTAGTGGAATATACTGTCGGTCAGATATTGGCAGCTGCCATCGTACGCACTAACAGGGATAGGTACACACAGCTGCAAAATTGTATACCTACCCACTTTATGAATAAAATTCATTTATTAAGTGGGTATGCACTTTTGCACCTCGCTGTATATGTGTTTTCGACCAGTGACTTTCATAGCTGAAATTGTTATTTCTTAAGATCGAGATTTTGCAGTTGCCTACATGTATAATGCTTGGAAGCAGTAAGTACCTACATTGTATGGTATCTATGTTTTATTTTATTTTGACCTATCGTAATCTCAGCACGAACGTGGTGAGATTACGATCTAAACTTCACCATGATAAACAATTAATGGCATAAGATTAAATAAATAAACAACATACATATTCATGTTTTTTGTGAGCTACAACTACAACCCGTGTATCAGGAAGCTTACTTAAATCAATCTCGCAAAAATCGTGCATCTCTACATCGCGGGCAAAACTCGTTTCCAATGACTGATGGTCCTGTTTACAGGGAGTTAAGTATAAAGTTGATATCCGAAGTATAATTTAACCATCCCTAAATCATTACGAGCTACTTCCCGGCCCGCGACAAGTTTTTGCCACAGTCGGCAGTTCTTGTCCCAATTTACACAAGTGTTTTGAATAATTCTCCCATAAAGCTAGTAAAGGCTCTTGCGAGCTCAGACGTTTAAGTGAAATTAGCGGCAGTTAGCGCCTACTTGTAAGTATTTAATCTCCACTTAACTGAATAACATATTTCTATGTCTGCGAAACATCCGCCGGCCGCGGCGCGGCTAGACCGTGCTCCCTGATACATAATGTAAGCGAGTGCCGTACGGTAAAGCGTCATTAACTTTCATGTCTGGTTAATTTCCGAGTGGTTAAACACCTTGGTAATTGACACGAGTACCTTACTGGGGATATCAGTCAGTGGTTGCAAATAATACTTTCTGTTACTATATACCTACAGAAAATACTATAAGTACTCATTTACGTACTAAAGAATATTGGAAAAAATCTAATTAGAACTTAGTCGAATTTCCATTAGGCAACTCTGATGACGAATAAAATATCCACAGGATTAAAGTTAAATACGATTAGTACCTGGTAAATAATTTCAGGATAGCATGCATATATAGAATCGGGGATGGAATAAAGGGTCGGTCGCAGAAACGTACGTTAACGTTGCAATCATTAAATCAGTCCCCAACCTTACTCTGGTACATTCCATTTTAATTCGCTTTTAAATAGTACTCCAATCAAATGCATATTCGAAGTTAATTCGATTCGCAAAGCAGTCACCCAAACCCAAAAGGTCGTATTTGTGTGATGCTGTCTAGTAATGATAGGTTGTTTTGGCGAGTACAGGAAAATGACCCGGAGTGTTGTTTTGGCCGGCCGGCGTACATTTGCATGTGTAAATAAATATTAAAGAGCCGAGTCTGGCTGAGGCGGAGCGGCGCCGTTCGAGAGGAACCGCATATCAGACGAGCACCTGCGGGTTGGGGGTGGGAAAAGAGATTCTCACCAGGGTATCGATATTTTTTTTATCATACATAAAAACGTAGATATAACTTCATAAATATAAACATCAAAAGATACAAAAGCGTTTTTGCGAAGAGGAAATAAGTAAATCATTAGGTATAATTTATTTTTATTTATTGATAAAAAAAATTAAATAAAAATTACACAGCATTACAGTAGGTACTAATGCACTGCGAAATTTAGGACAGAAAGTAATACATACAAACAAGGTACAGTATACAATCTGGGACTAGGTATGACATTTTTTTTTTTACACAAATTCAAAGAAACAAGTTATATTTATATTATTTAAAACTTATTATAACTTCTATAATATGATGCATAAAAGTACGTGCTTTAGAATAGGTTCATTCAAACCATTGCATTTATATAAACCGATTGGTAATTGGCTATTACATCTAATGGTTGGCAATACATTTGCTTTCTTCAAAGAAACTACATTTTACTTAATTAGGTACTTTTAAACTGTATAGCTTGCAAACAAAAATATACTTTCTTTAAAAAAATATCATATCCAGTAATTAGTGAATCCTTAGAGAGACGATCAAATCTCAAATAGTGAAATTACTTTTTATTCAAGAAAATTTTCCACAATGTCTTAAATAATGTTTACATAAGTAAATGTTTAAAACAATTTTTCACATTAAAGACTCAAAAAATATTTGATTCAACTTTTTAAAACCGGCATTTAGTTTTTGTTGCAATTGAAAAAAATGCCGATTAACAATGTGACATGTTTTCGAATGTCTCAATGTATACAAAAACATACCTAAAAAATCCAAATAATAATCATAAATTACCTATCCTCGCAATCAGATTTTTCGGTGCCGACGTAAACATGTCATTTAGCTTTCCATGGAAATTCCGGGCGCAGGCGCCGCCGGCTTGAGAAGGGACATGTTATATATAAATGTTGTTGGTGCGTAAATACTTTATTGTACAGTGCTTTAGATCCCAATTTTGTGTGAACTTTCCGTTTGTGTCCGTAATTCAAATAATAAAATATGAATATTTTACATAACAAAATAATTTCAACCAAATTTCCTGCATTTATGAATTTAAAAATATTTAAATAAAGATTCTTCACAGCAATTAATTTTATAAATAAGTTGTATAACCTGCCTTGTTATGAAAATGGCTTGCCCTTTACAATTTTATTTAGTTCAAACAACTTAGGTACCCATATTGGGATTATAGGGTGTATATATGTATAGGTATACTACGGACTAAATTTTTTTTTTATTGTATTGACCTGGAAACTGAAAATCTCTCAAATCTATTTTAATGGAAAAAACTAAGTAGCACAAGTACCTAAATACATCTTAACCGCAGGTAATGAAATCAGTAATTTGTAATGAAATACATTTATATATAGCATATTTTATTTCAATAGATAGACTAACGCGTAACCGGTAACCTAACCTAAGTTTCCTCATTAAATAGCGAATTTAAGGACTTTTCACATACCTTCTGTACATTTCACGCAGCAAGCTCAACGAGGGTGCGAGGTGTTAGGGGCGGCAACGCGCATGTAACACCTCTGGAGTTGCAGGTGTCAATAGGGTACGGCGACCGCTTATCTGGCGGGCCGTACGATGGTTTGCCACCAACGTAGTATAACAAAAACCTTTACACATATCCATAACATATTTGGTGCTGACTGTACAGTACACTGTAACGGGTCTGGGTCGCACCATGCACCATGCCGTCTGCATGCGAATGATCTGCCCGCTGAAGTATGCGCCAGCGCACCAGCATCTGCATTCGTCGACGCAGATTTATGCGGAGCGGTAGCCACATACAAATGCCGCGAATATTGACATGAGAACAACATGGGTCCGAAAAATTTAAAAAATAGAAGGCAGGATATGAGCATTATCTAATTACAAACGTTTAAGATGATTAAACATCATATAAATATAACAATATTTAATTCATTTTATAAAAAAACCCTTACCAAATACATATTATAAATTAATAAAGAATTTAATATTATTTGTAGCTTGTCAAAAATGTGCTATTTAAATAATGATCTTGAAGTTTAAATTATTGAATTTTAGAATTGCTCAACGACAGATGCCCGATTCGGGCCTTGCTACAGAGGAGAGGTTAATTAAATTTTCTTGCAAATTGCTCTCTCTAAATAAAGTATTCTATTCACCTTACTAAAGACTCTAAAGGGCATTCGTTTTCAAAACTTACGTTTATATAGCCTGACGTAAGTTTACGCGATTGATTCTCGTAAGTTTTAAAATTATGAGTGAAAGTCGTCGTTTAAATCAACATATAAATTCGTTAGAATTAGTCACCACCAATCCAATAAAACACAGTAATATAAGTTTTTATAACACCCTTTACAGTACATATGGTGCTACTTTCTCGCACTAGTGCGTAAAGAGCACTTTTCGTGCATATGTCGAAAGTTTAAAGGGCCATATGAACTGTAAAACGTTGTACGATACACGTGCGAATAGGCAATTGGCAACTCGTGTCGAATTTCCTCTTTTCCGCACATGTATCGTAAATAACTGTTATATCATGATTTGTCTCCATAAATAAAGTAGAGATACAGTAGTGTAGAATACTTAAGACGAAAGTGGAGGACCCGTGCAAAATCGGCTTTTCAAACTTATTCCTCGTTTTCCTTTCTGGATTTTAAGATTATTGAAAATATTTTGCACAATTTGTTGTATATAAACCACAGCACGGGAAAACGTAGGGGACGTTTGTTTTTTTTTAGAGTTTATTATAAGAGTTAGAAGCATTTAAAAAATTGTATGAAATCTGTTTATGCTCCTAATTTTTACAATAATCAAAAAATCGGAATTAGTCAAACGTAGGGGCATTATAAGCCTATGCTAGCTACAGTACCGGCCAATAATATATCACCTTTGAGTGTTTTTGTATGAGCTTGTATAGAGTAAACAATATAGGTTTGTTTGTAGATTGCATATTTTACTAGTCGTTTTATACAAATATATGAAATATATGATGAATATTGCAATAAAATACTGTGAATTACAATAGGATACTCAGCATATTACTAAAAAAACCCTAGTAAACAATTAAGTACAACAATACATTAAAAAAAACCTCTATGAAAAAACCATTACATGAGACCAATTTTTCTCATCGCCCCTACAAAGGAATACTACTAGACTACCTAAAACTGTGAGGTGGAAGTCACACACAAATATTTAAAAAAAGTTATACCGTAAAAACATGGAGGTGATATATTATTGGCCGGTAGTGTATCTATAATATACATAAAATTATGTAAAAATATTTTCCATAATGTCCATATCCAGAGAGGAAAATGGGGACTCCGTTTGTATGGAGTATCGGCCGTACACTTTCCTCTTAAACGTTGAATGACATGTCATCAGTTTGATGTTGGTGGCGGATTGGCGGTGATGGTAAATACTTATTTACATATACGTTTTTAAGGCCCTATGAACATATTCATCATTATTATTTGTGAATCATTCAAAACTCATATTCATCGATGTCGATAAAGTTCGCATTTCGCTTCACTAGAGTGAATGCACGCGCTCGGTGCAGCGAGCGGTGCATCGCGCGCTCACTATTGTGTCAATGTCAATACTCCGCAGTTTATGTAGTCGCCTCGAGTTCGCAAAAAGCTCAGACTATGGTACCATATTATATGTAGACATTATTAAAGAGAAACCTTCTCGACATTATTGTTTGCTTAGGTAATTTTTTTTTGCTTATTTAAAGTCAGTGCGGATAACCCTTGACTAGCCCTCATATTTCATTTACAAACTTTCAAACAATTTTCCATTCTGTTAATATTATTGCAAATTCTAACTACGAGAATTTATTTGTGCTTCACAGTTAAACTTTATGTCTTTACTTTTTGGCTTTCGTCTGCAGCCGTTACGTGCGCGTGATCTAAGTAATATGAATTTAATCTACTACCATTAGACACGGCCCATTTTTTCGAAAAATGTCAGTTTCAGTAGGTGACACCTGCAGAAACTACCATGTATCGTTTCAACAGTTTAAACTAATAACGTAGGAAAATAGATCAAAAACGCACAGTACGAGTAAGTATGTGTGTCTTTCTAAAGTAAAACTATTCTTTGTCGGCAATTCGATGGCAAAAAAAAAACTGTAAATGTAATAAGAATTTTTAGACAAAAAAGATAGAAATCTGAATTAGATTTCTATCTTTTTTGTCTAAAAATTATAAATTTAAACTTATATAAGTACCTTATTATACTCGTATCTTACGCATTAAAGACTTGCTAGACAAGCCTCACTGTATTATGCAAAGTACCGGCTCTAGACATTACCTACTTGAATCCGTCCTTTGCCGAAACTAGGTCGGCTGAAGGCTGCCAGACAATCACAATTTTAAATTAGAACCCTTAACTTTACATACCGACAGTACCTATACAGGGTGAAGATATGACCCAGACTTGAGCCTTTTAATATCGGTAAAACTAGATTGTTTTGTCAGTCTTAGGGCCTCTTGGACCATCCCACTAACCCGGGTTAAGCGGTTAAACCTGGAGTTTCCATGGTTACCAGTAAATTTGAGACTGGTTTTACCGGTTAACCCCGGGTTAGTGGGATGGTGCAAGTGGCGCATCATATCTCAAATGAAAAATGCGTTTTTATTTGTGAATATGGATTTCCGCAAAGTAATGCCTGATTAGGGGTCATCCATTAATTAACATTACACGTTTAGGGGGATGGAGGGGGTCAAGTAAATGTGACATGTTGTGATAAGGGGGAGGGGGGAGTCACAAACTTTGTGACGTCACTTTAACTTATTTATAGTACGACAAGAAATTGTAGAAAATTATTGAGGGCGCCACTTCCTACGTAACTGTCACATTTTTGACGTAACATGCTTAAACATGACAACAGTTTAGTATGGATTTTTTTAGTTCCATTTTATTTAATTTCGACTATTTTACGTCGCACTATAAATTATTATATTCGCTGTGCAGTTAAATAACAAGTTTTTGGAACGATAATCATTTTTATCCGTTTAATTTTCTTTCCTATAATCAGTTTTGGGTTATAAAATTACTAATATTTCTTTTGTCAAAACTATTTTGATATTAATAATACCTACTTAATTAAATTTCCCGATTTCGTTGAAAAAATGTGACGTCACAGGGGGGAGCGGTTTGCCAAATGTGACCAAATGTGACCAAGTGGGGGAGGTTTCAAAAAACCTAGAAATTCGTGTAACGTAATTAATGGATGACCCCTTGTAGTAATTTTGTAAATATGTTAGTTAATCTTAAATGACTCTACAAACCTGATCGGGAACTTGGAAGGAGCTTGGGGGAGGCCTATGCTGAAAAGCAAGACAATGTTGACTCCGATGTCTGACAGCAAAAATATAATAATAGTTAATTTTTTTATATTGTAAGTTAAGATATAAATAAGATTATTCTATTATTATTAATTCTTTATTTCAGATAATTATTTTATACATAGAATTGTTAGTTTGGCTTATGACTACGTTAGTTACTTACTAATACTAAATTATTTCATTATTTACACATAGTTCAATCCAGAATAAACCAGTTTATATTTTGTAAAACTAGTTAATAAGATTGTTAAATAAAGGCTTATTGAATTGAATTGACTTTACAAACCTTCAGTTTAATTCTTTAAAAAAAATTACCTACTGTCGTGATGTTAAGTAAAAACCGGCCAAGTGCGAGTCGGACTCGCGCACCGATGGTACCGCACTTTTTAGTATTTGTTGTTATAGCGGCAACAACTATCACGGTTCATGAGATACAGCCTGGTGACAGACGGACAGACTGACAGACGGATAGCGGAGTCTTAGTAATAGGGTCCCGTTTTTACCCGTTGGGTACGGAACCCTAAAAAGCAAGAAATGCGTAAAATGATTAGGTATATTTGAAATTAAGCAGCGTAGTGTCCGTGGATATATTTTTGATAGTCAGTGTTTTTGGTAACCTTCTGTAATTTTGGTTGGTATTATAATTTGGATTTCGCCTGTATATTTTAAAAACATAATTAACTATTGTAAACATACTTCATTTATTAAACTGTAACATGTATGGTACATTAAAAAAATAAACTAACTAATAATAGGTACTATTTAATAATAAAACTTTGTAAAAAAGTTAGAAAATTGTACCGATCTTGTCAAATTACCATTCACCGTGTTTTAATTAAGTTATGCTGAATTCAAGGGTTCAAACCTCCATTTTATTCCGATTACTAAGATTTTTAGCGAAAATACCAATATATTTAAATTTAAATTATTTCAGACATTAAAATAATCCATTGTCGCTACCATCCTGAACAAAACATAGGTATGAATGCATCCCTACTCGAAGTTAGGCCCATTTAAATATTTAAAATGGAGAGCTTAAATCGAAACAAGTCGTAGATCTGAAAACTGTTCTAATTAACATATTAGAAATTGCTCTGTATTTTTATGTCTACGTGATAAAATTGAAAGTAAGACCATAAATTTACTTTTTTCTGTTTATTTTCAAGTCGATATGTACCCTGGGGCATTACATTACTATTTACACAGTTATTGTGGAAATGTCTATATCATAGCTATCATATATAGAAAGTCTTCATTTTACATGAAAACTATAATTTCGGAGGTTCGTTAAATAGGTCGTGACGCCCAATGCCCATAAGTTGCTCAGATCGCTCTATGTTGTAGCGTCTCTACACTGCCTGGCCGAATGTTTGCTTTCCCGGTGGATCCTTAGCTTGACGTCAACTTAACAGATCTTGCTTCTGCATTGTTAGGCCTTCACTATACTGATGGGCATCAAAATATTAGCAAAGTATAAAAAATACTGAGCTTTTAAAACTAAACCTAATTTTCTCGTGGTCGCTTATTCATTGGTTCGGTTTACTGGCTAAAATAAACTTGAAAAAATATTAGGAGCTTCTAACCTTTCATCAATTCAAGAAAATCATCAAATCATCTTATACTGTTGTTTGTTGTCTTACCAACCAAACCATATTCTTGGAAACGGGCGGATACATTTATCCATCCGACAGGCTCTGCCAGAAACAATTTGTTTCTTTAATAATATTTTGTTTTAATCAGTCAAAGCTTGAAAGTGGTGGAAGTAATGACGCGGATAATTGGCCTGGATAGTATTAGGCAGGTATTTTGGGATCATTCGGTGCCCGCAAGTATTCGCGTGCGGTGTTTTCGATAAACAAATGACGCAACGTAGATCCGTTTCCGAAATTAGGAAAGTAATATAAGAGCGTATTTGTTTGATTGAATGATGAGCTTATATTAAGCGGCTATTTTGTACTGATTGCTTTAGGTAGGTTTGAAAATGAAAATGAAAATGTTTTATTACATTAATAAAATGTAACATGACATGGTATTAGGTTGGGACTTCCTATTAAGTATGTTATACCTGTATCAGGAAGCCCCCCTCCTCCGTAGCAACAAGTTGTAGGTTAACAAAAACAGAAAGAAAATTTTATCTACATTAAATGTGTGTGTGTGTGTGTGTGTGTGTGTGTGTGTGTGTGTGTGTGTGTGTGTGTGTGTGTGTGTGTGTGTGTGTGTGTGTGTGTGTGTGTGTGTGTGTGTGCGCGCGCGCGCGCGCGCGTGTGTGACACACAGGAAACCTAAAATCAATAAAAATATTTTTAGGAGGTTAAAATACTTAGGTATTAGTTTGATGCCATGGTTGGTTGCGTTGAAGGAAACTGGAGTAGAGGAAGAAGATTAATGAACAGGAGGCCAAATCAAACATTACATTTTGACATCGAAATCTATCTAAGTATATGATGTAATTTTAAGGGGCCCACTGACTATCAGTCCGCCGGACGATATCGGCCTGTCAGTTGTTCGGAACTGTCAAATTTTTGTTATAACTGACAGGCCGATATCGTCCGGCGGACTGATAGTCAGTGTCATTGTCAGTCCCTTTACTTTCATTCGCCAGTGCGTCTCACTTGCGCCAAAATATGTACCTGGACATTAAGTTACGAAAAGCACGCGCGAGTGATAACGTTACATCATTTAGTTTAGATACGAGTATCAAAATGTACGTTCGAATTGGCCTCTTAAGGAGGTCTTATTTGCAAACCACAGGTTGCCACTGTAACGTTAACATTCAGTAGCTAAAAGGGTTTGGAGATATTCGATGAAGAAAAGCGGCTTTAGAAGTCACAACTCTCAGCTTTAGGTAACCTTCTTCGTCTTAAGATTTTATTGCAATTAAATCAACTTTAGGTATACATTAAATGCAAAATTGAAGTCCTTAAATTGAAGAGTGATTTATAATCAACCATAAATTAATCGAACAAAAACCCCGATTGCGCAGGCATTAACATCACAAATTTAATTTAAAGCGGCGTATCGTTATCGCCATTAGATAATTTAAATATAAATCGTGTAATAGCCTCTAAAAAGTGGCGCCAAATCTGTCCGGACGCAGGCGAGATATCCGTTAAAGTCGAATACTTCATAAAGAAGACCTTAATCCGATGCCACAAGAGCCACAATCGTCTAGCAAGTATAAAATGTGCTACATTTTAAAGGTTACGAGTAATTGAAAGCGCAGGAGTGGGATCAACGGCCGCGGATCGCTCCACTGTTAAAATAATATAAAATTTTACACGTATTTTTATCACTGGCCGGTAATACCAGAAAAATAACATCATCATTTATAATTTTAATACCCTGTCCGTCTGCATCGGCTATTAATACAGTAACTTTATACATTTAGCGTTTGCATCAAATCCGATAATTCTGATTTTTTACAGACTTGTATTATGATGTTGGTTCAATGAATAATCCAAGTTTGAGACCTTGAGCGCCGAAAGAACTTTGTCAAAAATCGAGAAAACCGCAAAAATATTGTTTTTTAGATTTGGGCGATTATAACCCTAAAGGACTAGTTTTTGATAGTACCTTCTCGAGACGTTTTTAAAGAAGACTAAAATTTCTATAAGAGGAGACTAGAATTGTCGTAGACGCAAACGAACCCCATTACAAAAGGTACTACTAGATTATTTATTTTATTTATCGATAAGGAAAACATTTCATGCTCTATCCGGCTGCGTTATTTAACGGTGGTTGGGCAGGAACACGTTTTTTATTTTACTTTAACATCAATAAGGATTTAGCATTCATCACATAGATAAGATAGGTATCAGGCGATAACTGGTGTGAAATTCCTTTTAAAGCTTTTTGGAGACTTTATTCCGCTAAGCAAGTTCCTGCTGCTTAGGGATTGCATTTTATATTTTAATTTTAATTAACAATCTGTTCCCGGTTTTCGATTTCATAATCACAAATTCAGGTGCGTCCTTTCGTTAAATACTAAAAATATACTTAGATACTCTTCCGCCAAATCATTATCGTTTACACTTGTCGAAATTTAAAAGGCAATTTACGCCACGCCTCCTGACCATGTTGGGTGGTGGTCGGGCCGGTCCGTGCATCACGGTCACGGCAAAGAATAGTGCTCTGTCTGCCGGTTGTCTAGCGCGAACGCGAACGCGAACATGACTAAAGCTGAGGCTAGGGTTGATGATGCCGTTCAAAAAGGAAGCGGTTCTTTATTAGGTTACTTTCGCCGTTTTTTTTTTCAATACGTAAATATTAACGAAATTAATAGAATTCGTTAAAACCAGTCGCGAAACCCCTGCGATGATTCTATTCTATTCGTTTGTAATTAATTACATATGTATTTCCAGAGCTCTCTCTGGTATTCCGGTAACATAGTTTTAAATGTTTGATGCGTATCTTTAATATCTATAATTTTGTGTTCTTTAGGTCCTCTGATATTCAGATTAGCCCGGGTTCTGGGTGAACTTAAATGATTAAGATGTCTATCGATTCCTCGCTGAAACTGTTAATGATCATATAATCGTTTTTATTTTAAATATTCTCTTGATTCTGTATTTTAACGATCTTTTGATTTTCAGTGTTAGGTTCTCAAATCAAAACTTTATTTACTCACACTCGTACTTGTAACTTTGTTGTATGGACCTGTGTCCTGTTTATCAAAAGCTTGTAGCTTGTAATGTAATACAAGCGGAACTCACTTTTTGACAGCTTTTGTTAGAAAGGGACTTTCACTTGTATTACAAGCTACAAGCTTTTGAGAAACGGGCCCCTGTTTGAGTAGCAGGAACCCTGCACTCACGTACACCACCTGTAATACAAGTGGAAGTCCCTTTCTAACAAAAGCGGTTAGAAAGGGACTTCCACTTGTATTACAGGTGGTGTACGTGAGTGTTACAAGCTACAAGCTTTTGATAAACAGGGCACTGGAGCTGTTACGCGCTGTTGTTCTTCAATCTTCGCCACGCATTGTTTTTGTTTAGTCTGCAACGTGGAAGCGAACGAGATTTTTATTGTTATTCGATTTCTTCAATAAAGTAGTGCGGCACTTCAGTTTAGACGGAGAGCCTGTTTTATGTTTTGGTATTTAGTTGTATATTTAACCGTTTGTTACGATCTAGCACTCAGCTAATTTAATGATCTGTTTGTAATAAAAGTACATTGGTCTGATTACATACCTACCCATTTAACATAATTTCATTTTGTATTTCATTACAATCATGGCCGATCAGTGTACGTATTAATCGATGATTAAGGCCATTAAGGGTATTAAGTATAATATGGTATAATAAGGGGAATTGAACCAGGTATAGGTAAATGTCTAAGTCCAAGTTCCCAGACAACTCCCTCTCCGTTCGATCAATGCAATGGAATCGCTCTACAGACCAATAGAGCCTTACCAAGTGCAGTTTTTTAAAAATGTTAATGGCCTACCTGGTAACGTTGGTAAAGTATATTCTTTTTTTCATAGCCGGGATCTGCTGGTCGGGAATGGAGCGCGACGGGCGTTGCAGTTCGGTGGCGGCTCTTCGCGTAGGCCGCGCCGAGTGCTGCGCGGGCGGAGCGCGCGCCCCCGCCGCCTGGAGTCCGCGCGACCTGGACAGCGGCGAGATATTCTTCTACAAGGCGCTGTCAGGTGGCGTGCCCTGCACCGCCTGCGCCGGTGAGTACATACGCACAGTAGTACGGAAATGTCATTCTTCACTCGTCCCGATATCTCGGTACTCGTGAAGTAATGACACTTTCCGCACTAGCATCAAAATGTACTATTTTAGAACTAAATTTTTTATTTATTTATTATTTTATTAATTCAAAAAATTTACACAGCATTACAGCGAACTAATACACTGAGAAATTTATAATAGAAAGTATTTATACAAACTAGGTACATGATACAGTCTAGAAAGGACAACAGAACAAATGTAAGAAAGAAGAACTAATACAAAACAGATGATTTACGCTTATCCATCGCCTCACAGTACTTCATACATTCTTTACACAGATCCATCCAACTACTTGCAAATACATCACATTCCGGTGCTGATGCGAGGAGCGCGTTGATATATTGTAGAGCGCGGACAAGTGGTGATTTGCCATGAGACATAGTGCGCGTTTTAAGCACAGCTAATAGGTGACAACTTCGCGGTCGGAAATTAATTTGGGCCTTAGTTATAGATGGAACGAACAGGCGTACGAGCTGTGCAACCAGTTCAGGGCACTCTGAGTTCCCCCGTAAGACATTACATGCAGTAGTCAAGAGCCCGTAGTTACGCCTTACCTCTAAGGAATTAAACACTAAAACGCCAAGCAAGAACTTTGGTGGGTACAAATATGAGTAATACCCGTGAAAATATCGCGTAGTTGCGTTTTCAACTATCCCATGGCCATCTCGCTGGTCCAGCGCTGGGCCATCGTGTAGAGGAGCCATAACATGTAATTACCTATTTTAAAATGATTCAAAAAATTTTTCGCTGTTTATGCAAAAACAGTATTTTGTTGCCCTCTTAACGAGAAGTGAATTCGCGAACCCGTTGCAGTATTTACTTTATAAAGTAGTAAAGTGATTACCTTATATTATTATTTCATTAGGTATATTACTTAGCAACTAGGATCAACGGTGCTTAAACTATAAATATGGAACAGATTACTAAGTTCAACTTTGTAAATAGCTCAACTCTCTGCAGAGTTACATATGTATAAAAATGGCTCAGTTCAAGAGTGGCCCGAGTAGTTATGTCAGGTTAAAGATAACATGCACAGAAGCAATAAGTACTCGTGCTTCATTCAATGATAATAATTAACAAACAGCCATTGTGCTATCAAGGAATTAGGACTTAAATTAAATTAAATTAAATATTCGTTTATTTCAGGCCTGGGGCCCATAAAAATGTTGTTAGTAACAATGCCTTACTCTATATTAGTATATACAACAAGTAATAACAATTAAATCCTTATTGATTAAAAGAAAATGCAAATAAATACTACAAAAATTAATAATTACAAAAATAATAATAATAATTCACAAAATAAAAATTTACACAAGCCCAAGCATTATTTGCCTCCATTTGTCATAAATGGGGCAGTCAAACCTATACGCAAACAGCCCCAGGATGCTGTTGCTGCTTAGACTCTGTCTGCTGGACTTAGAGAGCATCGACTTATAAGCAGACAAAGTGTAAACTGAAACTGTTTTTGGTTTCATGCTATTGCAAGTTTCCAGTCAATTTTTCATAACAAATTAGTACGTGGAAAATTTCACCATAAACAGGCACTTTGAAGGTAGTGTTTTTCAGGGTGTTTATCTTGTTACCTGTTTAAAGTGATAATAATTAAACAGTTGAAAAAATTATTAGTGGCAAGACATGCTTTAGTCGTTTTTGTACCTAGGTAAAGCGAATTGCGCACGAGTTACGAAACCCGTGTAACCAATCCTGCCATTGTCAGAGTGACACGTGTCACATGTCAGTTTCGTGAGTGAATGAATGATCTAATTATAGGTATGAAGTGATGAGATGACTGGTGCATCCGGACTGGACCAATAAAAAAACCGCCTCATGGCCAAATATTACTAGAACCTAGTTTTTGGCTTTAAAGTATGGTTCAGCATTCTGAGAACCTTGGAATTTCTAAAATCTTATCGAAAGTTCCTATAACTAAAGCCTGACCAGAAATATATGATCATTGTCAAGAGGGCGCTCTTATTCTAATGTATAGGGTGACAGTTCAGTATAGTATGAAAAAATTTGTTCCAGTGAAATTCCGCAACATGGCGCGTGATCATATATTCCAGGCGGCCTAGCCAAGGTGACAATCGCTATCGCTTCGCCATCGAATCGCTTTGTGTCTCTCTATCACTCTTCCATATTAGTGTGACAGTGACAGTTGCGTTTCGTTCGCTACGGAGCGTTAGCGATTGGCATCTTGTCTACGGGGCCTGGTCAGGCTTTACCTATTTTTATATTTCCGAAAGTAAATTAACGTTATTGCTTACTTCTTGTGGCGCATTGGCATTTAACGTTATTGGAAAAACAAAAAAAATTGTAATAAATACATAGATTAATATTTTGTAAATAGGTACGCATTTTGTATGAAATCTAGACCAGGATACATCAGATTTTTTTATCTACAGAATCATGCGCAGGCGTGTCGTGCGGGGCGGGACGTCGCTGCGTGGTGCGAGGCGGGCGTGCGCGCTGCGTGTGCGCCGCTGCCTGCCGCCGCGCCGGCGCGGTCTGCGGCAGCGACGGCAAGACGTACCGCTCGCTGTGCCGGTTGAGGCGCAGAGCTTGCCGCCGCGCGTCCAAGCATCTGTCGCTTGACTACCCGGGGCCTTGTCGAGGTAAGTCCTAAGTAAATTATACCCTGCGAAAGCGACGGCAAGAATTATATACCGTTCGCTGTGTATTCTGAGGCGTAGAGCGTGTAGTCGCCCGGCCAAGCATCTGTCGCTTGACTACCCGGAGTCAAATATGTCGTGATTCGTATGTAAGTACATCAGCAGCGACGGTAAAAAGTTCCTATCGCTAGTTGTACTGGCTGAGGGCCAACTTCTCTCACTCGATAATCGTTAGCATGTAGAGATCTTCTATACAGGCTAAGAACATTAAATACAAGTTACCGTAGTAAAGAAAAGCATTAGACATCTTAGATATGTCAGATAAATCTCAGATCAGAAGTTTCAGGCAACAATACCTTTTCAAACCCAACAAATGCTAAACATTAACACATTTTAAACATATTTTTGATAGGGTAGAACTCCGAGCATCACGCAAAATGACCGCAGTATTAAAAACGAGATATTCCTTCGCAGTTGGTTTATCTCTTAAATTAGATTACATTGATCTAGATGGAAAACTATCGTTTGATATTACATATATATACCCGATGCATAGCCGGGGCAAACAAGAATGAATTGCGAATTTCCTCATAGCTGTTTTATAAACCGACATACCGCGACAACTGTCACCATGCGTCGTCCTAATCGCGATAATGTCGCACAGTGCTGAAATATCTGTACTAACCTAGGCATAAACGAGGGAGTACCTACTTACCTGACTCTGAGTGCTAGTGATAAATGTGTTCAGCTGTGCAGTACTCGTATGACAGTGCAGCAGATGCGATAATAGTACGAGTAGAGTCAGACCAAGATCATATTAATGTCAAATTCCTTTGAAAGTATGAGGTTTATAATAACACTCCCTCGCTTTGTTCGGTGCAAAGTTAGCTTAGACAGACTCTATAACCCTATTTATTTTAGTTTTCACATTATTTACCTGAATCATACCAAACTGTAACTGGCTGATTTTTTTGTGTAAAGTTATTTTGTGTTAATGACACGTTTGGAAATGAAGCAATCTTCAACGAGTGGCGTAAATTGCCATAGAACTTTCCATCCGAAGTTTCAATCCAAGATCGTTTTAATAAGTTTCTCGAGATGTATATGCAATTATGCATGTGCGCCATATATATGATATATATGATATATATGATATATATGATATATATGATATCATTATATAATGATGAAATAAAATTGTTTTTATTTCAACAAACTGGGAATTACCATCACAATTTTGTAGATCTATGAATAACCATTCAGCAATGGATAATAGTTAGTCGATTTTTAGGGTTCCGTACCCAAAGGATAAAAACGGGACCCTATTACTAAGACTCCGCTGTCCGTCTGTCCGTCTGTCTGTCACCAGGCTGTATCTCATGAACCGTGATAGCTCGACAGTTGAAATTTTCACAGATAATGTATTTCTGTTGCCGCTATAACAACAAAAACTAAAATGTACGGAATCCTCGGTGCGCGAGTCCGACTCGCACTTGGCCAGTTTTTTAACACTGAAGACCGACACAGGCAGATTGCGTCCCAGTTGCAACCATTACGGCAACAGCCTCAGGCAACAGGGCCTCTTTAATTAATACAGTTAGAAAAATACGTCTATCTCGCTGGCGAGATATATACTGTCGCGTCAATCATGTGCTAAGCCTACAGGAACCTATAACACAGTTTCAATACTTAGGAGTCACCTACACCTTCGAGGCCGTCTGTCTGTTTAAACTTTAAGTTAATTGCCAAGTATTAACCTTAACTGCCTGGTAGGTCAAATGGAAGGTTTAAAATGTTGACATAAAGGCGTAAACTTAATATAAATTGTTATTACTTGAGTGCGTTCACGCTCGCAATGATTATCAAAGGTCAGTTTGCACATTCGTCAACTTCACACTTGCGACATGCAACGAATGAGCTGTAGGCGGCGACATCTCTCGTGTAATTAATATTGATCACGTGTTTACGTACATCATTTTAAATTTACAAAATAATACTAATAATATTTATAATTTATGCCTCGCTGGATAATCGTGTCAGAGATGCAAAGAACAAAGGTTAACGAATAATGGTACCTATAAATATGTAAGATCACTTGTGTGACCTCATAAAATACTACTGTGTTAGGTAGCTGAAAGAAAACATATTTTCATATTACTTAAAATTAGACATTAAAGCTTTAAGCATTTTAGCTATTTTTAAAAACGTTTTATACCTAAGAAATATAATTTCTACTGACACCACCTCAAGTCACTTTCATCGCACTACCGTCTGCATGTTTATAAATAAATTTCCATGACATTTCGTCAGCGCAAATGAACGTGCACGTAAAATAAAGTCGCCAGTGGATAGGAGAGCAGATTGCATTCTGGCGCTGTATTCGCCTTAGCGTGCAGGCGACAGTACTATTAGAAACTCAAATATTAAATACCTACTGAGAAATACATTTAGGTATTTCATAACCATAGGTAAGAAGGGTTCGTAATCGAAGGGCCTCCTCATCTTAGCGCTTTTTCAGTTGGTTCCGTAGTCAACTATTAGACTTAGTTTCGCCTTGTTATTCGCTATGTCCGCCTGTCTGTCCGTCCGCGGCCTGGCTCCGTGATCGTTAGTGCTAGAAAGCTGCAATTCGGCATGTATACATAAATCATGCATAGTAACAAAACGGTAAAATAAAAACAACAAAATTTTTTTTAGGGTACTACCTACCATACAATTTTTTTTTCCCAATGGTGTGGAGTATCGTTGGATAGGTCTTTCAGAATGAATACGGGTTTCTAACAACCATTTTTTGATAATATAAATAAATTCGGAAATAATCGCTCCGAAAAAAAAAAAAAAAACAAAAGCTAAATAAATACTTTAAATGAAAACTTTAGCTAACAGCATTGATCCAGCGGCTTTTGAGTTACTGCAAAAAGTCTTCTTTTCTTAGTAAAAAGACGTAGGTACAAAGAGCTGCTAAAGTACCTACTCCCTTCTGCTTGTAATGTAGTTACATGATACTTACTAATATAGTCCCTGTTTAGCCTATTCTGGCAGAATAGTAACTACGGAACCCTACACTGAGCATGGCCCGACATGCTCTTGGCCGATTTTTTTAATAAAGAATAAACGCGAACTGCGTCGCTTGCATTAGTTTTTATTAAAGCAATAAGTATCATCTGACTTTCAAAACCTGAGGGCAAACTAATCCTTATTGAGATCTGGTAGATTGTAATACCCTTTTTTCCTTCATCAAAAAGCAACTGGATATCAAATGACATTTCTTACTAAGTTTCAAGGCATTCATTATTACAATCTAGGGTAGGTATACCTAGTCTTCATCTGCTCAAATGACTTTTTCGTCTAATCTGTTAAACATTACCGTCTTAGACGTTAAAGTCATTTGAGAAGATGAAGATATTATACTCGAAGAAGACTCTTGTTGGTTCTTTGAGTCGAACGCTCGTTTTTTGTCGCAAAACGTCAGGAACCTCGTTGCATTACTTGCAGTTGAATACGTCGAGCTAATATTCCTGTACGGGTTTGTCTAGTCACGAATATGATAGATTGCAATTTTAATTAAGCTGAGCGACGTGTTGGCTGGCCAGTGGAGTTTAATCATGGATAACTTTAAATGACTTAGACATCTTATTGAGATAGAGAGACATGAATATTTTATTTGGACACCAAATATTTACTTAACTTTTGGATTGGACTGTAAAGGTACATGGTACCTAAATAATTTCAGGTTGTATTGTAAGTTTAATACCTACATATACCATATTCACCACTTATTTGAATTGTGAGGTATCACTATGCTTAAAAAACTGAAAAGATTTTAAACATTCTAGAAATATCTACCTATCCTATCTAATAGCATATTACTAACCTACTAGTTTGCTACAATGCCTGGAAGTTTAGTTTTATAAAATAATATTCTCTATGAGAATGTTAGGTCAGTTCAACGTAAATCTTCCTTTTATTTCGAATATATGAGTGACATATTTTACGACGTGGTAGACTATAAATAACTCCGGAATTAGGAAAATTGCCAATTTCTTGGCGCCACTACAACGTTACAAGATATGGTATTCGTGTTATCTGTTACTAGGTATACCTATACATAATTCAGAAGTCTAGCAAACTTGTCTTCTTCAATTGTATGGCACTTCAATTATATGTTAAATGGCACTTTTCATCACAACACTAATGAGTGAGTAAGGAACGCCTTTATTACTAATCCAGTATTTACCTACAAATAAAAACAAAATTTGACATTAATCCCTCTCGTGCACGAGAGGAGGCCTGTGCCCAGCAGTGGGACGTATATAGGCTGAAATATTATTATTAATATTATATTATTTGACATTAATCATCATCGATGCACATCCGTGCCAGTCGTTATCAATCTCTTAATTCATAAAGAATAACGACTTGATAAAATTAATCACGTCACGTGAAAAAACTAGAGTATTGTAAATATATCTTAACGTTTTACTGAAAAGCCGTTATAATTTTCCCATCACAACATCATTGAACATCATCGACGAACAAAGTGACAGAAAGGCCTCAGAATGTTTGTGACTTGACTAACTTATACTCTTTTTGTAGCAAAGTGTAAAGCCATCCATCATGCTCTCACGCATAGCAACCGTCCTAGACCCGAGTCTAGAACCTGGGAAGTTCACTGGCTCACTATTGAGCACCCGAGCCTGACCGCGGTGCGGTACAAGTGATAAGAGCTCGAGGGACAAACATAGTACTTCATAAGTATTCGGATAATAGCATCGCTTGCGCAGTAAACGCATGCGTGAACCACCACGACTAATTAGCCGGAACAGTATTTTTTAATCTTTAGTTGTCAATTTTAATATTTACGTAAAAAAGACTTCACTCTAGGTACCATTTACCTAATAGATTATTTGTCCCATGCTTTGTTGATATTTTATAGGTAGATTATATGTATATACCTACAGATGAAGCTATTTTCTATAGCATGATTCGATTTCAATAGCTAAGTTGGGTGCTGCAATACAATATACGGTCACCTAAGTTTAAACGAAGTCACATAAATTGACCAATATCGTACCTACTTGTAACGTTGTTTCCTAGTGTGGCGTACGATTTGCAACCCGTCAATGGTATTTGGTCCATTTCCTGGTAGTGCTATTATATTCAGGATAGCGTACATTTGTTCTAGGGAAACAATCGTCCATTAAGAACCGGGCTCGGCGTCGTTTTGTTCGTGGCCAGTGCATTAATCCCAAGTGCAGTAATGACCGGACACTCCCCTACTATCGCAGTAGTAAATTGCGAGCTCGTTCCTAGAAGGCTGGCTACATCTCTATTGGAATCGCGACTTAATAATGGCTCATTGCGATGCACGATACGTCTGGCCGGCCGCGTCGCCCGGGGTGCATGCATGTGAATGAGAGCCGCTCCCTACCCGCGGTTCTCGAATGCATTTGAAACGTGCACTGCACCGTTGAGCGTCCGATGAAAAAGCGTTCGACTATTTGTGGTTGCAGTTTACGCTAGATGGATATCGAGTGGATTTTTTTATAGCAAGGGTTCGACAAGTACCTACTGTTGAGCCTATTTGCTTTGTTCTAGCGTTTTACAAAAAGATTGCGGTTACGCGGAGATGTCTATAAGAGCTCTCATTCATATACCTATAAAGCTCCATGTGATGCTAATGAATTACTTACAGATGCAATGCGAATGCATTGACATTCAGACTATCAATTGCCAACCCCCTTTAGACAGAATTAGTCATTTTGCGTAAGCAGTCGAGAAATATACCTAATATGTCCTTTCTTCCTCTCTGAATTCATTTAGCACCCGACTTTATAGGAGCTAGAACCATAGCCGTATCCTCTTCGAGTTCATCACATCAATATATCACAAAATAACTATTTAGGTTTTTATTTGCTTATCGTTCGCCACGATAGTCATCCTTCTTTTTATTCATATCCCATAGAAAAAGACGGCAGCTGCACTATTTGTCGCATGTCAGAATTGGCTACCAAGTGCTGCTGCCGCAGTATAAGCTTATCAATGCCACCGCCAGCCTGCAGCTAATAACCTAATTGCAGTAATGCTACAAAATTATAGACCAGAAATCAAGCGAGCCCACTATGTGTTTAGTGATAATGACCACTCCGACACTTCGTGTTTTGTGTAAATACGTTACGCCTTAGGCTGTTATTACGGCTGGATGACAACTGAGACCACTTCAACCATGCAAAATCGATAACGACCACTTGCATATATATACGAGTACATTATGAGTAACTGTACATACACTGGGTACTTTGTATAGATGTTTGTAGACTGCAAAATAAACATGGAAACAGCGAGTGTGACCACCTACACGTTTCACGTTTGCTGTATGAAGAACGTGATAAAATATTGCAAGTTTCAATTAATTGGCCGTACCATCAATAAACTGCAATTTTATGGATCCTGGTTGTAAATGAATTTCTTTACATTAATAAAACTTGCTTGCATTTGCATTGGACTGTGTCAGAATGTAAATGATGATTATGAAGTTGAAAAGGCCGCGTAGCCAACGTGTCAATCGTTTACGCTCCGTAGCCGCTGTAGCGTATCGTAGCCATCTCTCTCTCTCACTCTTCCATATTAGTGCGACAGTGACAGTTGCGTTTCGTTCGCTACGGAGCGCAAATGATTGCACGTTGGCTACGCACTCAGGTCCGATTTATACTTATGATAAGAAATGGGGCATTTTCTATAAAAACGGACCTTATTTTCGATGGCGCTTACGCCGCACAGCGCAGCGCGGCATTGTATTTATATCGGAGCATCGTTAATAATGGCGTAAGCGCCATCGACAATAAGGTCCCTTTTTATAGAAAATACCACAAATAACATTATTGTGGCTAAAATTAAGAACTGGCCATAATGATTTGAAATAACCGTTATTTCGGTCACATAAATAAGTTTATCAGCATAGCAACATCGCAAAAGATACAATTTGTTACAACACACTCGTTATACTCAAAATAATATCCTCATACAAAAAGTAAACATAACATCGTTAGTACTTAAGCTTCGAGAGTCATTGAGACATGCTTCAAGACTTGATGCTGGTACTTTTCCTAGCGTGATCTATCTAAACGCACAAAAATTTTGGCATTAGGTATTTTGTTGCAAATCATTTTAAAATGTGCACTTGTGCAGGCAGAAAATCCATCAGTAATGTTTTTTATTTTATATTTAAATATAACACAACATATGGTGTGCAATATATTTTATCAATTAAGCACTATTGAATTCTATACATACCCAAACGTTGTTAATTTTTTATTGAAAATAATCAATACAATAAAGTTCCTTTGTTGAACCCTGATTCCTGAAGATCACTCGGAATTTCTGGGTTAAATTAAAGATGGTATTTTAAAATTAAGTATCTACGAAGATGCTCAACAACTAGTAAAAAAAAAAAAAGGTTTTATGTCAAAAATTTCATTTCTGGTACAGTCGACGTCAAAAATATGTTAAATTTTTCGCCTTATTGCCAACTTATTGCAAGGGAGTAGGGTGAAAAAGTGTTACTTATCTCTGACTTCTACTGTACAAGCTTTGATCGCTGACTCTACTTGTCTTACAACAGTCAACTAATTGATACTCATCGGGACAATTCTAACATTTCTAACAAACTGAAACACAATAAGGTTGCCATCATATATGTATAGTTCGTATGGCCACCTCCGGTCCATCCGATCAGTATGTGAAGTTTTAGCTCAATCGCATAATGGGAATTAAGCCTAATAGCCTTGCAAGATTTGACCTGAACATACATAGGAGCATTGCAAGTTAAATAAAAGCTTGAAAATAAACTGAAAAGAGCAGCAGCAAAAATCTGTAAATAGATGCAGTCTGCGTAGGAGAATTATATAGCAGTAGCTGCAGGATGTCACCTGAGAGTGCAGAATTGCAGATTGAGTACAATTACAGAACCGGCCCGCAGCCGTGTCCGGTCTGCTACCTTGCCGTTGTGTATGCACAATTACAGAACCGGCCCGCAGCCGTGTCCGGTCTGCTACCTTGCCGTTGTGTACGCACAATTACAGAACCGGCCCGCAGTCGTGTCCGGTCTGCTACCTTGCCGTTGTGTATGTACATATAATTACCGAACCGGCCCGCACACGTGTCCGGTCTGCTACTTTGCCGTTGTGTACATACAATTACAGAACCGGCCCGCACCCGTGTCCGGTCTGCTATACCTTGCCGTTATGTACATACATACAATGTTAAATACTTTCAATTGACCATTGACGTGATACACAAAGTTGTATTCTATCTATAAAAAGTTGTGAGGTTTCTTCACCTTTTTTTGCTAATCGTGTTTTGTCTCGATTAGTTTAATGACATACTATGTTTAGGTTTACCTATATATAACTTTTAGCAATGTAAGGTCGCTGGAGCTCCCAAAAGATCTGAACTGAAACTATATCTTAACACGTCAATAAGTCAATACAGTAAATCCATGTCTGCATTTGCAAAGCGCTCGTGACATCTTTGTGAATTGCACGGTGTGTCCTTAGGATACAGTCTACAGTGTATATACTTAATCATGAGGAAATACCTTCTTTTTTTGGTCAATCTCGTGATATATGTACCAACCTTAAATTTCTCTAAGTTTGTAGATAGTTAGCTGTTCGCTTTTAGACAATATTTTACTAAGTTCAGGTTTCTTCTGCATTAATTACATAACCAATTGAACCCTTTTGTATATAACAGGCAGTCTCCACGAGTCCGTGGTGCGTCTGACCCAGACGTCCCCATTCCATAACATGAATAATAGCACGATAACATCACGCTCGGGCGAACGTTTCATTGCGTTTTACGAGCGGTAGGCTCGCCACAGACAGCCGTTAAACTTTTCATACATTAACGCACATTTTTATAATATCAAAAACAAAAGACGAAGTGCTCATTGCGTTTACTGCCCAGGGCCACACACTGAATGTATCAAACGTCCTCAGAGATTATTAATAACGTTTCAAATGACGCCCGATATTTCAGCAGGTAGCAAAATAGTTTTCAGTTTTTAGGGCTATTAAATAATAAAATTTGGGTAAGTATCTAAGTATCATTTGATTGTCTTGCGACACCCGGGCGAAAATCTGTATATAAGTAATGAATATCAATTGGCTAATTTGAAGAATAGGTAGGATATGTATTGGCTGTTTTTTTGCTGAAACATGTCTGGATGAAGCATTTCAAAAAAATATTTTTGTCTAAAGCACTACTGACAATTCTGTATTGAACAATTCTTATAATATTAGCTAAACCCTCTATTAAGCGCTGGTGCTGTATCGCAGTTTCGTCTAGACTGGCCGCTCTATAAACCCGATACAATCGGGTGGAAAAGCGAATACTGCCCAGACGGCGCTGATTTCTACTCCGTTATTATGTTACATCAGTGGGCGGCGCAGACCTTTTAACTAGTTTCAGCGGATGTAAGGAACGAGTAGCGGACAACACGCCAGACTAGGTTTAATCGGCTTTTAAAAGGTAACAGTAGTGGAGAGAGATAAATACAACAATAGTTATTTGTTATACAAGGGTGCAAAGTTGTATTTTACCCGCGAGTGTGCAATTGAAACATGAGCAAGCGAAAGGATTCTATAGTTGAACCACGAGCGAAGCGAGTGGTTTTAAAATAGAATCCTGAGCGTAGCGAGTGTTTCAACACACGAGAAGTAAAATACATTTGCACCCGTGTGTAACACAAAACTTTTCCCCTCACTATAGCGAGGAAAGTGCAACATCCACAGGCGTTAGATCATCTTTATCACTGGAATCACTATTTTTTTTACGATATTATAACAGAAAACACTAGAAATTCTGATTTTTACGTGAGTCGGTGAGAAGAACAGTAAAAATTTTGTTGACAATGTTGACATTTCTGTTCTGACGTATGAAATGTCAACGATGCGTTTTGAAATTGCATCGACTCAACTTGTGCGTTCAGAATTATATTTAACATCATTATAAAAAATCTAACGTTTCTTATGGAATTTTAAGGTTTATGACTTAAAATTATTAAATAAAGCTAAATTTGGTATCTTTATTAGATTCTCAAACCATTTATTTAATGATAATTAATATCGAACGAACCATTATTATGAGCGTTTTACGTTTTGTTATCTGTCAAGCTACTTAAACACGCTCCATCCAAGGTCAAATTACTTTCCCCACTAGTGGATAAAATGCGTTTTTCCCCGCTTGTTTTAAAGGATAATAGACGGCTTTCCGAGCTAGTGAGGGGAAAAATTTATTATTTTCGCGTGACAAATTTTAGTACCTAACCGCTGTCCGAAACAACAAAAACGGACTTGGATAAAAGTGATTTGTATTCCTACCATTGCTTTCCCACCTAATAATTTTAGTCAAGTAATAATTTTGCTTATCTTATCTCTACCTATTAACAAAGTTAATGAATCGAACATATTTTTTTAAAATATATAATGGAAAGTACTAGTCTTGTGTATAGAGATATTACGCCAACATATCGACGTAAAACTATATCCCTTTGAGAGAAAAAGCCCGCAGCGACGTGCTGTTTTATGGAAAATAATTAATCCGCTTTGGAGCTTTGATAGACCATTGTGTCAGATAAAAACTGCAGCTTCGGAAATTCAATATTCTCTATGAAATTCTAGTTGAGAGTTCTGGTTATTCATCTATTGAACCGGATTGTGTTACGGTTTGTAAAATAATATAATATTTTCATTTTAGTAATACGGGGAAGTATGGTGGTTGTAGTGAATGTTTGCGATATTTATGACAACATCGTGGTCGTGCCTCCCATAGTGAAAATTTCTAGATATGTAGGTAACAAATCGACTTGAACAAACCAAGTAGAGTAATCAAATAGGGTCGTAGGTATGTATAAGATAGGTTCAGATGTAGTGCATAATTGTTTTCCCTCGTATTTTCTCGGAAACGTTCGTATTTGTTATGCTACTTCAGTCAACCTCAGCACTTTTTGTACCGAGACTGACTGGAATAGCAAGACACGTTCGTACGTTTCCGTGAAAAAACGATGAAAATTTTTATTTTATTTTTTATTTATTTAGAACACAAACAGTCATAACATGCATGTTACATATGTTGTACACAATGTACGAATTGAGATGCGATACAAACACACCTGGAGGTTCATAAAAACAATATTAATAAAATAAAAAGGTAGGTAAGAAAAACGTAGTATAAATACTAAAGTTTAAGAATACATAACTAACTAACAGAATTACTAAAAGAGTTTACGTCTTACTAGCGTTTTTAGACTAGACAAGGAATTATTAAAAGGATCAATATCGAACAAATATCTATTTATTATAGAAACTGGGGACTCGTCTGAAAAAGGTATGTTTAGAATAGTTCTTGCGAGAAAAGCTCACATGGAATAAAGATCTAGGTCGTAAGGGGAGACGCGGACAACCAAACGTCACTAATTTTAGGAGATCAGGACAGTTGATGTTACTTTTAAGAATTTTAAACAAAAACATAATATCTAAGTAATTCCTACGATTAAGGAGAGAAGGGACACAAAAATGCTTTGCCGCTAATGCTGAATTTTCAAAGTATGTACCTGTTCTGTAAGCTAAAGATTTTAAGAAAATGTTTTGTATCCTCTCCAAACGGTCAATGTGGACTTGGTACTGAGGTGACCAAACTATGCTACCAAATTCCAGGATACTTCTAAATAGGAAATAAAATAATAATTTATAGGTATTTGGCCGTTTGAAAGGCTGCGCAATACGAAGGATCATCCCTAGCTTTTTATATGCACGTTTACACAAATTATCGATATGCAAATTATAGTTTAATTGTGAGTCCATGGTAACACCCAAAACTCTGATGGATGATACCCGTGCTATAATATTACCAGAAAAATTGTAGTTGAAAGTTATTGGATTTTGTTTTCGGCTAAAACTAATAATGAAATATTTTTCAGTGTTTAGGAACAAGTGATTATCAGAGCAATATTGGAAGAAATTATTTAAGTCTTGTTGTTATGATAGGCAGTCAGCCTCCGACGATATAGCCCTAAATTTTTTGTGTCATCAGCGTAGACGAGATGTTCAGAACTCCGGAAGCAGGTCGCCATATCATTAACGTACAAGATAAAAAGCAATGGACCCAAGTGTGAGCCTTGGGGTACTCCTGAGGGGATGGGGAGAAAGCATGATGTGTATCCCTTCAAGGCTACTGCCTGACTTCGATTAGTTAGGTACGATTTTATCCACCTCAGAAGGTCACCATGTATACCGAGTTCGAGTAATTTCTTGATTAAGTGATTATGGTTAATTTTGTCAAAACATTTCGAGAAATCGGTATACACGGCATTCACCTGGCAGCCAGAAGATAACCGATTAATAATAAAATCTGAGAAGGTATGAAGATTTGTGTCGACACTACGACCTTGACAAAAACCATGTTGACTGGGTGCGATATGCTGATAAAAAGCAGTGGTTATTCTGTTATATACGATTTAGTCAAGAATTTTAGCGAAAATATTTAGTTTACTGATGGGTCTATAATTAGTTACCTGATGGTGTGCATCCCCACTTTTGTAAATTGGCGTTATCAGAGCACTTTTCTATAAAGAAGGGAAATGGCCACCCGATAATGATTTTTTATAAATCTGTGTTAGAGGTTCAGTAAACTCTTTAGCGCACATAAGATTGAAATAAGGATGGATCATATCAATACCGCTACCCTTACCAATATTTACCTTCTTTAAATACCCATAAACACAATCCTCTGAAATATCAAGACTACTGAGGTCTATAAGTGAGAATTATGCACTATACATCTGTAACTAAATCGTTTAACGCTCAATGTAGGTAGATACTTAACTTATTATACTTATACTTACTTCAGGTGCGCTCAGTGTAAAGCTCTTTGCTAGATATTTAAATAAGTACTGTGAGTAGTTTTCATTTATTTTTACACTGATTTATATCTGTCTCTCTCTCTCTCATCTTTAACGTTTATCCTGGTTGCTTCCGCGGCCACCACTTCGGAGCTCAGGCACAGGATCCACAGTCCGACTTTTTCTCGTCCACTGCACGATTTTATCTGATTTGTTAGAGTTAATAAGTACCTATACCTACGAAGTAATTTCCTATCTCTAATCTCCACGTCTTGTTTTAGTGGGTAGTTGCGACGGCGTCCGCTGCGGCGGCGACAAGCGCTGCGTGCTGGACGCCGAGCTCGGCGCACATTGCGTGCGCTGCGGCGCGTGCAGCGTGGCCGGCGCGCCCGTGTGCGCTGTCGACGGTCGCACCTACGCAGGCGCGTGCGCGTTGCGCCGCGCGGCGTGCGAGCGCGGGAAGGCGCTGCCGCTGGCTTATAAAGGCTCTTGCAAAGGTAAAGTGTAGAGGTGTAGGTATGTACCTACCCTTAACCATGGTGGCTCCACCGGTCGGTGACAAGCGGTGCGCGCTGCACACGAACAGTTTTGAGACCGCAGCCGATGATGGCTTGTACGCTGCGGCTTCAACGCTGGGCAACACTGTGAAAAAGGCGTTGACATTGGCCATTCATGAGCTCTTATTCTAAAGATTGCATGAAATTTTAGTAGACCTTTTTAATTTTATGTATAATTATAGGTATACTCGGTGCATTACACGCTATTTTGAACGTTATTTGAGCTTATTAGGTAGTTAGGATCGTACTTACAGCTGTAATTCGTAAGGAGAAAAATATTTGATCAATGTAAAGTACTTCTTTGTCTTATTTCTTTACCTTTTATTATAGGAGTTATCAAATTAATGCAAGAATACCACCAAGGGTTCATGAACATGTTTCTTTTACAGCGAACGCAACTTGCTCCACAATATCGTGCAACGCCGGGCAACGATGCGTCGCGGGCGGCGCGAGTGGCGCGCGGTGCGTGTCGTGCGGTTCGTGTGGAGGAGGCTTGCGGCGAGAGCTGTGCGGGACAGACTCACGGACTTACCCGTCATGGTGCCGCCTCCAGCGGGCGGCCTGCCACGCCGGCCAAGTCGTCGATCCGTTGCATCCTGGGCCTTGCAAAGGTAAGTTGCAAGTGAAGGTTTGAGACGGACATCTCGCGGACCGATTGCAGTCACCCGAGGGCCATGCAGTAGCGTAGCATGAACTGATCCAGGCGTGGGCAAAGTCGCATCGGCGAGGGATTTTTCTTTCAATGTGTATTCCCAATGTAATAAAAACTGCCTCCCGCGGGGCCCTCTCTAGTGCGAGGCCGTGGGCTAGGGGCTACTCCACTGGGGCCATGGAATCCATCTGAAGCCGTGTATGGCGATACATCTTTAATGATGACTCACGCTAGAACGGTTCGTGTCCGGACCGAGGCGTCCGGCACTTCAGTTTTCTATAGAGCGCATCAGCTACTTAGGTCCTACGGGTCTTGACAAAAAGCTAATATGCTCCAGCTTGCTTTGAGTGCAATCTTAAGCAGACACGCCTTCTTCTTTATATTTAATTAACAGTTTGTATTTCATGACTCCCATGTGCCTTGTCTTAAGTGCAATTTTAATGGTTTTATTTTCTTTCCAGGGAGCAAAAACATAACGGATATTAGAGTGACTGACGAGCGAAGCGGAGGAGTCGGCAAGCGCGTGCTATAGTCACATTTTCTTGCTGCTTCGGTTTAGATAACCTACGTTTTGTGTTAATGTCCGTGTCTAAGTTAATAATCGAAGCCCAAGAAACGATCTTGGACGACGGCATTCTACTGATTAAGACACCTGATAAGGAAAGGGACAACTTAGAACCATGTCTTAGTAGTGACACTGACATTTCTGGTAAAAAGTTAGTTTGACATAAGTAACTAATTCTATAGTGGCTCAAGACTCCATTTCGTTCCGATTTGATGAAAGGAGGCAGATACGGTCTCAATGAGAGGAGCTTCGTTACAGGCTATCAGCATGTGGACATTAACATTAGAATGTAGGCATTTAATGGCACATTTTAGTAGTATTTTGAACTGATGTCTGTCTACCTAGTATGTAGTCCGTTTGATTACTAGATTCGAATGAGATAAGCATGGTATGATTATGAATGACGCAACTTAGGTACTGTTTGGTCCATAGGACGAGTCAATTTTTTTAGTGTTTAGAACCCATCAACGAGCTCACTAGCGCCACTGCTAAATAATTGTGATTTAAATTTAACGATTGATATTTAAAAAAGGGGTCCGCTATGTACTATATGTATTTTGTATTTACCTAAGTACCTTTTGAATACATTATAATAGTTTTTACGTTGCTGGATTCGTCAATCTATACGTCCAAAGTTTAAACGGCCGTTTTTGTTTTGAGTTCATAGATCGACGAATCCAGCAACATAAAAACTAGTTTGATGCATCCAACAGGTACTTAAATACAAAATACAGTACGTAGCGACCCCCTTTTTTAAATATATATCGTTAAATTTAAATAATCACAATTATTTAGCAGTGGCACTAGTGAGCACGTTGATGGGCTCTTCAAAAAATTCAAAATACGTAGATACTTGTAGGATTAGATAATTTTTATCGAACGATACATATTTCGAACTATGTAGATAAATAATTCTATTAGTTTTAATTAATACTTACATAATTAAATTTGAGCACCAAATCGTACTTAATATTTAGTCAGAAATATACTTAGAAGTGTAGTTAGCACAAAATTTGGAATCTTTGTACTAGTGAAAACTCTCTAGTTAAATTGGAATTTTCTTCGTCGATACGACGTAACCGCTAGGGTAAATTAAAATAATACCTTTATCGGACTGACAATTATTCTTAAAATTTTATTAACTAAGACTTGATATTTTTACTTGACGAGAACGAGGTTTTGACGCTTATGCAATATTTATTATTAAGTTATGAAATATTAAGTTTTAGTGCAATAATTTTCATTGAAAATGGTATGTATTCATGTGTGTAAATTTTTGTTTTCTAGAAATGAGTCTAATTGTCGTGACTACGGTAAAAATGCAATTTGGGCATGTTTAGAGTGTTAAATCGTTTTCAGTATTATATGTATTTAAGATTATTAGAATATTCTTATTTTCGGAACATTTTATGAATTGGATGTTAGGTGATTTTAATAGACTGTAGATAAAAAGTAATTTATTGTTACTTTTAAATTATTTCTAAAAGTTTCCAGCACGTTTTAGACCGCGGGCCAGGAGCATATATCATCAGACGCATATGGTCATATGACATCGCCTCTCGGTTGATAATATGTCAGATGATGGTTTAGATGCTATCATGAATTAAAATAATAATCAGCCGGTTTTATCGCGGTGGAAAGAACCTCAGCTGGTCAGATAAACAGGTAAAAAAATATATTTTTTCAGTCATCGCCTCCCGATTGATACTTTGTCAGATGACAGTTCAGATTCTATTATAAATTAAAAACCGTCAGCCGAATGTATCGCGGTGGAAAGACTGTCATAATGTTTTTAACGAAAAAATTATAGTTACCTACATATCTAGGTATTTGAAATAGGTAACTTGTAAGTGTAAGGTCTTTTGGTACATGTTTATACAATACAAATACAAATACTCTTAATCTTATGTTTGTCAATACAAATACTCTTTATTGCACACCTCATTACAGAAAACAATACAAAGAATACAGAAAAGAAGAGGTTTAACAACAGATTTATTTTAAGTACTTACTGCTATTTAAATGTATTGTTACGCCCTGGTAATCTTATAGTTACGTGCATTCATGTTTTCTTTTAGTGAAATTATTCATTAGGTTTAGAATCTTCGATACAATCAAGTTTTAATACCAGATCGCTTAAAGGAAAAAAATCATACAACATTACATAAAAGTAAAACAATTGTAAATTAATGATTAAAATACGTAATTTAAGATCTTTTTATTTTATTTCACTCCGCTCTTTGAGTAGGTACTTATATGTAAAATCATTTCTAAGTGTAGGCAACCCTAGCGTTGTACCGTTGCGTTGTGCGCGTTGCGGGGAGCGGTGCGTTGAAGGTCAGTCCATTATATTTTTGTATAGGTATCAAAGCGTAGCTATTTGCGTTTTCGTAAGATCTGTGATAATACTACATGCAAAGTTTCATGATTTTGATATCAGTATCATAAACAGGAAGGCGGGTTATTTTCTTACATGTTCATTCGACCAGCTGACGGTCTTTCCACCGCGATACAACCGGCTGACGATTTTTTGAATTCACCGTAACATCTCAACAATCTTCTGACAAAGTTACAATCGGCAGGCGATGACTACATTTATTTACTTTTTTTACGTGTTTGGGTGGCTGCCGTTCCTCATCCCACCAACAGAGCGGTAGCGGCAGCTAACATCCACGAGGGCTCATTACACATCCCCTTTAACCACTTTACGAGGTTTCACCCGGGATGCTATTGGTCATGGAAATCTGTTCCTGGCTCGCGGTCTATTTTATCTTGTTAGAGTATTCGTATGTCTCGACGAGTTTAGTGGATTGACTCTCTTGGCGTCCTGCTTAGCTTTAATAAGTAACTCGGTTTCTAAAAGCGCGAGTCAACTAGTCCACATTCTTTCCCCTGCTTGATTGCGCCACTATTTTAAGTTTTAAATCTGTATTTATTAAATTTTAATTAACACTCCTATTCGTCCTACTAAAATGTTGTTATAATTTGGTTGCAAGTCCCTAGACAAGCCAAGATTGAGACACTACACTAGATTTATTGTAATTTGACATTTGTCACTTGTATCGATGGTGTAGTGCAGCGGTCGGCAACCTTTTAGCAGCCAAGGGCCACATAGTAGTTTTTGTTTAAATTTATATTTCAATGAAGAATACTACTACTGTATTATTTTATTTCAAAACATACAAACAGTTAACTATTACATACAAAATAGCCAGAGAGGCTCGCGGGCCGCCTGTTGCTGACCGCTGGTGTAGTGTGTAAGCTTTTAGTAGATTTTTTTAGTAAGGCACGATTTTGTACTATGCTGAAGAACTGCTCTATAATAATGAACCTTCAGGAAACTGTAATAAGATGCTTTATAACAACTATGGAGTTTAAAATTCGTGTCATACTTTGTGAGGTCAATTGATGGTACTTAGATTGAGAATGTGGACGTAACTAATACATAATATATGACTTAGCTCTTGTCAATTACTTCCTAGTGCTAAACAAGTTGTTAACTGCACCTGATATAATAATACTTGTTGTAGTTACTCATTGCGAACATTAGATGATGTATAATATATTTGTCCTTGTTGATTACTTTTCTTGGTCTTCATAAATATTTTACGTGGAGCATTGGACTTTTCATTTACCCTTTATATTATAATATGTATTTACGTTTTAAAACTCTCATAAACAAGATGGAAGGAGCATTTGAAATGAAAAGAAAAGTTTACTAGACCATTTTATTTTATTTCCAAGTAAAAAACCTGTCAAATACAAACATTTGTTAGGTATTTTATATGAAGAAAACTCCGTTGTCTTATATTTCTTATTGTAAGTATGTCAAATTACTTCTTGGTTTACAGCTGTCTGGACTAGATTGCAGATTACATACACAGACACGATAAAATTGAACGGAGTTTCGTCATAGTCTTACCCTTGAGTATAAATTATCGCAAAAATTAAATCCCTTTAATTAAGTCAATACATTCTTAACGCTGTCACAAAGCACATTATAATATAAATGGTCTTTGACAGAATCAGGAGTCAAATCTTTGCCAAATTTATACAAACTCAAAAACTCGAATAACTTACGATTATGTGCGTATGTATCGATCAACATTAAGTCTATCAAATGACAGTAATGGTTCGGTATTTGTTAACAGACACAATTAAGTACATCTATTAAGAAACGAATATAAAGAAATAAAAAAAACCTCGCTGTCCTATAAAATTGTATATAATAAGTATAATAACACTAAAAAGATCTATAAATGCAAACTCTAAATGAGTACAGTAGAAAAAAATACATCCAAATGAAAGTTCATTAAGTTTAAGTTATAGTTCATTTCGTTCATAGTCTCTATCGTTTACACATTTGTTAACCTTATACCCTATGGTAATAATTAGACAAGTACAAAATGATATTTTATCCTTAAAATATCTATTCGTAGCCTAGGATTAAAGTCGGTTGTATATTTTTATAAATACAATAACGTTAATTGTAATTAACAGTTGCCGCCGCAAAGTACTCCGTTCCGGCGGCCAAGTTTGGATTCGATTCCAACTAGCCCGACACTACAGTCAATATCATAAATATGTATACAGTTTTGCACCTTATTTCAAAGAAATAAGGCGAAACATTGTATATACATCTTTATGATAGTTATCTACTGTAGGTGTAAGAGCCTCACACCCCATATCACGACGTCGCATGCACACACTACTTACATAATTTTGTTACAAAATATCGTGTATGGAAGAACTACGCTAAAGGCTACATGTTACATTATAGTTCTCGATATGTTTTACTTTAAATGTCACATGTTCGAAATGGCACGCTTCAAGCCGAACCTCACCTCTGATGCGGTGCGTATGTTACATAGTATACTTTATGTGACGCATACAGAAGTCCCATCTCATGTCTAGGCAACAAAATGTAAGAGCAAAATAATATACTTATGAAATTACTTCGCGTCGGAACTACTACAAAACATTCATAATGAAACCTTATTATGTACGTATTTAGATTTACAATCACCTGACAGGTTAGCACTCACAAATCGTTGCACTAGACGCGATGTCATTAGTGACAGAGCTCCTCCTAAGCTAAGAGCTAACAACGTCATCTACTTCAACAATAATAACACTTAATTATTGTTTCGCGAAGTCACCAACGTACACAATCGAAATATGTATAAAAACTTTACAATTCTATTTCGCGACCTAAATTACGACGAAGAAATCCGCGGCCACTTTAAACGTAAACGGTGCAATTCCTTGTTTCGACGATACGAGGTTAACCCTACTTATCAATAATTTTGTAATAAATGCATTTCGTCCGCATCTACTTATAGGTTGATTCACGAAAGATGGCACGAATGGAACGAACGAAACTTTCATTGTACGAGTTGTATGCGTGAGACCTGTATCGGTGTATCGGTAGATATTTTTATTCACTCATTCATTCCATTTGTGCCAGCTCCTGTGAATCGACCGTGTACATCGCGATCGCGTCGAAGGGCGAAAGAAATAAATAGGAAAAAATTTGGATATCGTCGACTAGTAAAGCTGATTCCGAACGAAAATGTTAGTCCTAGCGATGAAGTCGAAGCCGAAGGATTCAGATGAGTTAAGGCGGGACGTACGGCGGAGGTTTCCTGTAGGTGGGGGTGGCCTTGGGCCTGGGGGGGGTGCGGGTGGCGGCGAAGGGCGGCGGCGGGCGGTAGGGCGCGTCGTCGCCGCGGTAGTCGGGGGCGGGTGCGGACGGCAGGAGGGGCGGCTTCTCCTCGCGCATGATGACGGGGCTCTTGTGCACGGGCTCGGCGTCGCCGCGCTCGTCCAGCTCGTCCTGGAAGATGACGGGGATGCCCTTCGAGCGGAACGCCTGGCGCTCCTCCTCGTCGCCGACGCTCATTTTTCCTGGAATTTCAAGTTTCGATTTAGGTTCTGCTGGCGTAACATTTTTAAGAACCGTGTTCCCTTTTAAATCGGAACTGAGATGCATTTCTTTGTTTTAAAACAAAAGATTAACTTAACAACATTAATCTTACATTATTGACTTCAAATGCAAGTAAAAATAGGTAGAATGTTTTTGGCACTCCTCGTGTTAAAAAAGAAAATGATCTCTGCATGTTGTTTTGCCTATAAACCTAGTATTACAATGATAGGATGATGGAAGCGACTGCTAGTGCTTTCATACAGCGATATATTATTTTAAATATATCCTAATCAAAACGTGAAAATCGGACTAAATCGAATCATACCTATACATAAACTAAATACTACCTTTTACCAGTGATAATTCTGTTTGTGCTTGTTGATAACGTATTTAGTTTTTCTTTTGCTCGTGAAATGCTGAAACTACAACTACAACTTGGAATTATTTGTGCTATAAATATACAATCTGCATTAAATAGTTGACATCAAATGTGAATAATCTTATCATTTAAGTTTTTTGCAGTCTATGATGTGAAAACACTTTCAAAATAGTTATAATGGATATAGTCTAAGAAAAAAACGTGCCTCGAAAATCAAGAAAATTTGATTCTCGATCAGATGGCGCCACTACATTTGGCCTACTCTCGTATAGAGGGCGTAGACGGTTTCGTTTGTTATTTAACAATTTTAACGCATATCAGTGAAAGAACATGGGTCAAAATAATATAAAAATATTCAATGCAAATATTGCAAATAAATAAATAAACATTTATCCATATATAAATACATTTTTTGTAATTTTTCCTTTTAGTTTTAATCGTGTGTCGATAGATGTCAGTGAATGTACTGTGGCTACAAAATTTACTATGACAGTACCGCTCTATCCTATTATATCTTCTTTGGTAATAGCTTACATTTTGTAATAATGACGTGCTATATATAATAATAACCAATTACAAAAACGTCAATTAAAGTATAATTAAGTTATCTCAGTGAATTAGAAAGTGTACGCTTGTATAATGGGGTGTAAGTAATTACCTACTTTCGCAAGTGAGTTAAGCGATATAAAAGCGTAATATCATCATTGCCACCTAAATTGATCGAAATAAATATTTAGCTACGTAACCTTAACATTAGTGTTCTATTATACTATTCATTAGTACATACGGTTATCAAATTAATATACTTTACGGTAGTAAACATTTGATTAATGTAAATAAACTCATGTTTTTACATTGAGTGATCTGGCGAGTGAATAGGTTTCTAATGTATAAAGAAATTATCGTGATACGTATCATACAATTATAGGGCGTTGTTAATGTAGTTATTACTGAAATAAGTAGTACTTTTATTTATTATCTTCTGAACATTGCGTGCGAAATCTGTTTTACAAGCTTTTATTTAGTTTCACCTGCCCCGTTGTCTGTGCGTCTGTAATAAAATCTCGCAAGTTACATTTAACTACATTTAACCCACTTCCCAGTTTCCGATTGAGCTGAAATTTTGCATATGTAAGTCGGGTGACAATGCAATATTATGGTACCATCGAACTGATCTGACGATGGAAACAGGAGGTGGCCATAGGAACTCTCTGATAAAACAACGCAACGTAATTGTGTTTGGGGTTTTTAGAATTGTCTCGAAGAGTATTAGTTGCCCGTGGAAAGAAAAGTACAGTCAGCGATAAAAGCTTGTACTAAAAAATAATTTATTGCCAAAAACTTACTATCGTGTGAATTTTCAATTGCCACATATAACGTTATTTGTAAACGCTTATACGTCGATTTAAACTAACACGATTTTCGCTCATAATTTTAGAATCCGCCGGGGACCACGAACGTAACTTGACGTTCGAAATGTCAGGCCAAATAATAAACATAAGCGCACGCGATTAAGTCCCGTTTCAGTTTGAAGGGTCCCCGGCAAGCTCGGTTTTTCATACAAACGTCATGTCATTGTATGTGTAAAGTTTCATTACAATCCAAAACGTAGTTTTAAAATGAGAACGAAACTCCGTTTGTACGGGAAGGTGAAATTCGGCCGAGCTCGCCGGGGCCGGGGCCGGGGTCGGGGTCGGGGGTAAGATAATAATAGAGCAGGTACCGGTCCGCCGCCTCCTGTAGAGCACGCAGGCGATGATGCCGGCCACGAGCAGCATGCAGACGATGACGACGGCGGGGATGACGAAGGTGACCAGGTACTCCGTGTAGCCGGCCTCGGCCGCGGCTCCGGGCGGGCCCCCGTGTGTGTGTGTGCGCGTGTGCGTGGTGGCCGACCCGCCCGGCCCGGGTGGCGCCGCCAGCGCCGGCTTCACGATCCTAGTGCTCTGCTCGCCGCACAGCCCGAGCGGGATAAGGGTTATCGACATGACCTTCGCCTTGTCGAACACTGTGTCCACGATGTCTTTTAGAGCGCCGTCGTCGGCGATTATCATTTTGCGGAGCGTCTCTATTTTGTCTTTTGGACAGCTGTCCATTGGCAAGCTGGTGTTGTACCTGAGGATACAAAATACGATGTTAATTTTTGCTAATTCATATTACATACCCTATTGCGTATTACGTAGGTATTGAACTCGATGACGGTTCTTTAAATTGATTACGTTTTTAGATCATTATCGGTCGGTAAAACCAGGCCAATATCGAAACTTGATTAAATAAAGGTTCAGACCGAAACTTAGGATCGAATAACCGACCATAATTGACAAATCAAAACCACGGACTGAAAAAGTTATCGTATCGGACGATACATTCGCCGCTCATGTTTCTTAGAAACTGTATACAAATGTAACGGTGTTTTAAATAAAGAACTGGCAAATACTTTTAAATTGGAAATGTGTCCTATTGGAAGCCTTTAGGATGCATAATTTTATTTAAATATTGCAAAAAAATCCACATCAGCTATCTTGTAAAGATAGTAGGTACCTAATTTCCAGGGCGAATAAATAATACTTACCAAATAATAGTAGTGCTAGCATGAGGATGGTCCGTAATATTCCGAATCCTAATATTAGTGGTGTCCTTATCCCCGAAGAGCGCGGCGAGTTTCTCGACGATCTTCCTCTTAGTGCTGGCGCTGTGCGCGATCTGCTCGAAGTCGCAGTCGAGCGTGAGCTGGAACTCGACGGTCGGCTTGATGGCGGGCGCCTTCATTACTTCCACTATGAGGCTGTCGTAGGCGCTCTTCTTGCTCGAGTCTTCGGCGATCTGGTAAATATATCAATAAATATTAGGGGACAATATCCACCCCTGAAGGAGTTGTTAGGACTAATTATACGGAATTCCCGATGTATGTGACGGATTGGCGGTGCGACTATCTACATTTTGCAAACTATGAGATCAATCAAATGCATGCATTCGCTGTAGATAATATATTGATGACTGTATTACGTTGCACTTGTAACACGTTGCACGTATAATATAAAAGGAAAACAGATTGACAGCTAAGGCCAAGTGGATTGGACATTCATAGTTGTACATATCCAAACAGGAGAAATTTGTAAATTTGCTATGAAAATGCTATAAGATGGGTGATGTAGACAGCTTAACGGCGACGATTGATCGCTTTTAAACATGCAGCGGTATTTCCGGACTGCTCGTTTAAAAAAAACCTTTATCAATAGCTATACAATGAAAGCGTGAGAGGAGGTGTCTGTCCATTATTTATTGAACCACTCGTAGAGCGTGGAGACGCAGAGGGCAAGCTGTAGTTATGCAATATATTAGGTCGGGATGGTCGTGTCCCGGGGCACAGACGCACAGCACTCACCAGCTGGTAGTGTTGTGTGCCGACGTCGGCGGCGGAGGGCAGGCCGTAGAACTCCTGGTTGCGCGCGTCGAACTGCAGCCAGTGCGGCGCCGGCAGAGCGCTGCGGTCCTGGTAGCGCAGGGACAGGGCGAGGTTGCGCGTTCCTCCGTCCTCGGGGTCGAAGAACGTGTCCTACCAAACAAATTAACTTCAATAATACATGTCTAAAGTGGGATAAGATCGACTTTCATGCGTATAGGCATTTTTGAGTACGATTGAACTAAAATGCAGTTTATTACATGAGGCTTACGAACTCTAATTGGGTCGATTTCGGTTAGCGCGGGTGTCATTGTCAACTTGTTAGTTATCGGGCTGATCGCTTTCAATTCGAAAGCTAGCAGAGTATAAGCTCCCGTGTATTGGAATCCGATTGGAAACCGTGGCGGCGCGTTGCTAGGGGGGTGGCACCCCGGGGGCGACGCCGTGTTGACGGGGTCGGACGCTCACCTCGGGCACCTTGTAGAGCAGCAGGTGTCCGACGGTGGCGCGCAGCATGTCGACCTGGTTGCGCGTGACGGGCGGGTAGGTGTCGGCGGCGGGCGTGGCGGCGGGGGCGGGGGCGGGGAGGGCGCTCAGACAGCGCCCGGCGCCGCGCCACGACACGCCCAGCACGGTCAGCTCGGGCGACATCACGTCCAGCAGGCGCTGGGACGGTGAGTGAGATTCGGGGCTCGTCTCCAATATCTGAAAATTACAAGTAAATGGTCAGCGAGAAAAATAGTAGGTCGGGAAATGAGCGTAAGTTCCGACCGCCCCGCCTGTTTACATTAGACGGCCGAATAAAAAGTGAGGTGTAGATATAATCGCTTTATTCATGCTCTGCGAATATTTGACAACCTTTTCCTCTACCTCTTGGTATCATCCATAAGGCACGCAATGTCCTTGGACAGAGTACTTATCGTTGGTCTACACGAACCCGCACGGGGGACACGTACAATACATTGAACACAGAAATGATTTACTACTACTAGTACTGTTAATCATTTACCTGCATCAGTCTCTTGATATCATCCATAGGACACGCGGTCTCCATGGGCAGCGTATCATTCGTCCACACGAACTAGCACATGTTACCGCTCTGCGATACATTCAGCACGACAATGTGATGCTTGTGTGTAACCAATAGGTTGACGATGTCTTCCAGCACGGAGCTGCTTCATAATCATTAACATGATTAAACGTTTACCTGCATCAATCTCTTGATATCATCCATAGGGCAAGCAGTTTCCTTAGGAAGCGTATCATTGGTCCACACGAACTCGCAGACGTCCCCGCTCTGCGACACATTCAGCACGGTAATGTGATGCATATCTGTGGCCAGTAGGTTGACGATGCCTTCGAGCGCGCGGATCTGCCAGTCCAGGTCGTAGGTGAAGGTCTTGTTCAGTTTGAAGTGCATGACGAATTGATGGTTGATCGTCCGGGCGGCTTTGTGCTGGAAGATAACGTTTCGGTTAAATACGACTGTTACAATTTTTTGTGCTAAACGAGGATGTCGTCTATATACGATAACGTTATAGTAGTTTATGTGACGGCTACATAATTAAATAATAATAGCACAATAGGATCACACGAGTGTTTTTTCGTGATGTGCAGTTACATACACTGGTTTACCTACACACATAATTATTAAAAGTTATCTATGGTGTGTCATAATAGCAGGCATTGCGGCATCGTTGCTGTTACCTCGTTCTGCGTTCTCGTTCTTCGTTACGCCACCTAATATCTAAATATCAGGTGGCGTTTCCGAAAAGTCTTTATTGCTCATTTTACACGAAAGTTGTGCTGTAGCTAGTTTATAAACAACAAATCGAACTAATTCTATACAAATAAATTAAAAGAGTTATGCGCTAGTTCATTCCTAAGTGACTGCATTTAAATCCAAAATTTCTTTAAGATTCTATACAAGATGAATAGATAAGCCGTACTTGTACCTGTTGGACGGTGATATCGAGCGGCCCCTGAGCTGTCCGGCCTTCGCTATCTTGTGCTTCGATCACGAAGTTCCAGCGAGACACGTGCGCTTCTAAAGGCCTGAAATGTCACAAAAATTGATACCTCTAAATAAATGGAAAAAACCGGCCAAGTGCGAGTCGGACTCGCGCACGAAGGGTTCCGTACTGTACCATTACGAAAAAAAAAACAGCAAAAAAATCACGTTTGTTGTATGGGAGCCCCATTTAAATATTTATATTATTCCGTTTTTAGTATTTGTTGTTATAGCGGCAACAGAAATACATCATCTGTGAAAAATTTCAACTGACCGGACAGCGGAGTCTTAGTAATAGGGTCCCGTTTTTACCCTTTGGGTACGGAACCCTAATAAAAAACCGCAGGTTAAAGCACCATTTTATTGGTAACCAAAAGTAAATTCGTATGCACTAAATTTTGCAGGATTTTCATAACTTTAAGTGTCCACAATTGAACGAAGACTGTAGGGAGATTTAATTAGGATGACAATGACGTAGTTAAGTGCCATATACTCGTATGTCCAATTTTGGGTAAATTTCTGATAACAGTGGACATATTTTTATATCCTCTCTTCACATGCTTACGGAAGTTACGGAAGATCATGTAGGTCTCGCATTGCTCTATTCAGCCACCAAAAACGGTGTCTCTCCGGTGTTACACCACAAATCGGCTGCCATAGACGAAAGGGCCAATGATATGGTGGCTTCATAACGAATTATCGCTTTTACTAGTCGTGCCCCTGGTTAAGTTAATAAAACAAAGCGTACTCACAATGCATACACCTCCAGTTTAGAAGGTAGGAACTGTATCCAGGAGTTCTTGCCGAGCTTGGTGCCCTCCTTCATGTACATGCTGTACGTCAGGTTGCTGTCGTCCTCCGGGTCCGTGAACAGGTTCGCGGGGATCACATATCTGAACAACACATTACATATTCATTATTTAACGCCTAAGGAGTTATTCGAAGTCATGCTTAATCTTCATAAATCAATATTCTTCCGTGTGATATATCGTGGTCACATGTTAGAATTTATAATTCCATGATGTGGCAATCATTTCACACAATACATACAATGTGACACATACATAATTTATAAAAATTGTCATTGTCATTTGCTGAACAGTGGCAGGATCTTGACAGTGTACCCTACACGTCTTTGTATATTTGAAAAGAAAATTGTGTCAAGGACGGGCTACGGGTGATTTTTAGACAGTTTTGGTAGGACTGATAGCAGACTGTCGTTCATTATAATCATACATAAAATAGAAAATGCACAGTAAGTAATTTTTTCGAGATTTTTTTCGCAAATGTCGGGCTTTACGGCCTCAAGAGTACACAAAACATCAATCTTACCTAAATGCTTTTCCAGCGGCAGTGGCGACCTTCTTCATGTGGTGTTTGAGCGATGGGGGTTTCTTGGTCACAGGTATAGGGAACGTCACAGTCTCAGTGGTGCGGCCGAAGATTGTGCTTGATCGTTCCGATGGTGTGACTGACTCCTGGAACGTAAGTACACTGTATTATAGATTACTGAATAGTTTATGTATAGATAGTGAATTTTTCCACTTTTAATTTATTTCTAAGCTTAATAGCATCGTTCGCAGACGTTTCTAATACAAAATTAATTTAGTTTATGTATAAGTTGATAAATGTGGCAAAAAATTTATACAGCAATAAGGTAATAAATTTTATACACCATACAAAAGTAGGTATATATGTAAAATGATTCTCATTTACTAAGGTAACACAAAAACACATGATGCAATTGTTTAATAATTTAGTTTAAATGAAACATAATTCGAAAGGAATAATGATTTAAAAAAAACACGATTTTTATAAACTAGCTATAACAACAAATTTTAAGAAATGTGTATTTTTTTTCAGAAGAAAAAAAAAACTACTTTATATTCAATAGATGCTGTTTCGATAGATAATCGCAGGTCATGATGAGTATAATGACTAATGAGCGACTTAGTTCAGAATTTTGAAAAAGTTAGTGTTAGTTGATTAAGATCGAAAATGCGCCCAAATGATAAAAAAATACCATGTTATCCTTGTGATTTTCACACACGCATTCACTCGAGTAAGTAAACCATTACCACTTCGGCTGCAACTGTGCAGTGTACATCCCTTCTAATTTTCAGTGCACACCATAACCCATTTCTACGATGTTAGCGTACTTACGAGGACTGTGGATCGCTGTCTCAAACTTGTAGGTCGATTGGGCCTGTTTGGCCTTTAGAATGCTGGATCTAATCTTGAATGAAGCGACTTTAAATTGGCAGCATCGACATTCAAATTGCTACACAATAGAACGACTGAGGATATGTTATCAGAGTTTAAGGTAAGCCGCAGAATTTACAAACTGGCTAGGCTAGTGGATTGTATGGTATAGATAGTTCCTATTAGTTCCACAGAATCAAGAAACATTTGCAAGTACAAACTTGTACAGGATCTCTCAGTTCTATCAAAGAGTTATTGACTGTCGAAAGGTGTGGACTAAGAAAAAATGGTGGCCTTGACAGCTGAACTACCTATATATGGTTCTATAGGACGTCATATGTTTTTTGGTCACTGAATCGTCAAACGTCATCTTTTAACAACCGAGATACAGCGACATCTACTTCACTGTCAAATTCGAGGCACGTATTTTTCTTACTCTTCCTTCTAACTACTCATAACTCTTTGGTTCTTTAGATCTAACCTGCTTCGTCACTTCGGTCGTCGTTGACGTTGTCGACTTCGTGGACGGCGCCTCAGTTGTCGTCGTTGTTGTTGATGGCTGGTGGGGTGACTTTACAGCTCGTAGAGTCAAAGAAAAGATAGTGCCCTCGACAGCCCAACTAGGTATATGGCTGTATATGACGTCATATGTGTTGTGTTAACACTTTGACTACCGAGAACCCGCCTGGTAGGCACTCGTGAACTTTGCTCAGATGCCGGACAACCCGCCCAGCGGTTTATTTTTTACGCAGCTATAGACGACCGGTTTCTAGGGTATTGTTCAAAATTTTGCCCGGTTGCGAAAGTGTTAACTGAATTGTCAAACGTTAACTAAATCTTTTAACGCCAGAGATTAACTGCCTACTTCTCTGTGAAATTCAAGGCACGATTCTTAGACTTCATTCCTTCTATACTTACGTAAATATGTTACTCTCTGATTGTTTAGAACTAAAAGGTTCCTACAAACCTTCGTGATTTCCGTAATTTCGGTCTCAGGCAGCGCCACCTCCGTCGTCGTTGACGTTGTCGACGTCGTTGACGTGGTCGACGTCGTGGTCGGCGCCTCAGTTGTCGATGTTGTTGTGGAAGTTGATGACGTAGTAGCTGGTGTGGGTGCTGTAGCCTGGGGCGTGGTGGAAGAGGGTGGCGGCTCGGTGGATGAGGGCTCGTTGGACGCGCGAATTATAACTGTCTGCTGAAAGTGCCATGCTACGCTCACACGATGTGCCGTGAAGGGTGGACGTAGGAACAACGAGTCTAGTTGATATATGAACAGGACTATATAGAGGTACTGGATATAAGAAATTGTAACTCATAGGAAACTACACTTTCATTATTTACGAAATTTTGAATAAATTATTCCCAAGATATACACAATCATGTGGTTCTTAAAACTCATTCTCATCAACTAGTCTTAAAAAAGGATTTAATTAGCACTTGAAAGCTTTATAACAAGGTATACCCAAAACCTACCGGTGGGTGAATTACAGTGCATTAAGGCTTCTAAATACCTAATTTATGATATTTCAAGCTTTTCGAATCAAATTGATATCGTTGTTTCTACGTGATCAGATTAGTCAGTTATATTTACATATTAATATACACGATGGAAATGGAAACCGTGAGGCAAAATGTACACTATTCTAAGTGTTATATTAACACCAGTTCCACTCTGAATCAAAATTAGTCTACTGTGAAGTGTTAAGTGGTTAAGCTGATTGGTGGGCATACATACCGTTTCGGCTTCGGTGGTGGTGGCATCGTCACCAGGTACTATAATGACATGGTCATGGTCGAAGGTCCTGGGATTTGTCGCTGGCACGGCAGAATAACTGACAATACTGGATTCTGATGCTGTTTCGGCGCCGTACGGAGTGATTTTCACTTTAGGCTCCAGCTGAAACATTTAAAACATTATTCAAAAATGGATATTTTTGGGGTGTGATATTTAAAAATCGATAAGCTTTTTTGCACGCTAGGAGAACTACTTCAAACTTCATGCCAGTGCATTTTAAGTTTCTAATCAGTAAGTGTTTTGTCTTTCACTTCTTGATAGAGAAATTTTGTTAAGCTGTTGGACAGAACCAAATAATTTTGACACTAGCATTCTTACTAAAATAGTCCAGTCTGTGGATTCTAACATTTTTCTATCTACTGCTGAACATTTCAAAATACATAACTACTAAATTATATTCCATTCCAATATAAAATATGTAGGAAATACGGCGTAAAATAAATATAATGTGAACCACGTTGCCAAGAGTAGCTACAATCAAAGGGAGTAAACAAAACTGGGGGTACAGGATAGTATTTCAATACACAAAATATTATGATAACAAAGTATACATGCTTTAAAATAGTGTGATGTCAATATCAGCTAACGACACAAGGTAAAGTAGGTCTTATTTACAGTAATATAAAATTAAGCTGAGAGCAACATCACACCGGCATGCCATGCTCACACAGATGCGGCAGCTGGGTTACGACAAACCTCCGTGGTATATGTATTAGTAGAGGCGGGCTCGGGAGTGGTTTCCTCAGCGCGCGTAGTTCCTTCGGTGGTGGTGACGGGGCGGGTAGCGGACGGGGAGGGGGGCGCGGTCGGGGGGGAGGGCTCGGTGGGGGGCGGGTAGGTCTCCGGGGTGGGGGTGTGCGGGGCTGGGGTCGGGAGGGGGGTCGTCGTCGGCGGCGGCTCGGTCTGAAACGTGTCGGTGGTGGTGTCGGGTGACTCGCCGTGGTGGTGGCGGTGCGGGTGCGGGGGCGGGGGCGGGGGCGGGGACGCGGCGGGGGGGGGGACGGGGGGCGGGGCGTCCACCTGCAGCGCGCGCGCCGCGACACAGACTAGGTTAGTACTGCCACCCATTTGTACATACAGTAAGCGAGCCCTGTGTGTGGTTATTGAGACGTAGTATTATAAGCGTTGGGCTTGCTTTCATCCAGACCTTACTGATCAGTGAATGCGCCTTTGGCTGCAAATGGATATCGCTTGGATGGATTTTAAGCATTTTATTGTGTAGGAACTTCAGGAGAGTGCTTTGAATCCTGCGGTGTGTTTTGTTTAAGCTTCTGTTAGAGGCAAAATTATAATAAAGCACAATAGTTAATAACAGCACACAAAGCTCACTTATGATCACAGTTATGATCTTTTATATCATTAAATTTAAACAATTTATCATGAACGTCGATGTAGGTATGAATCATGATATATTTGATTCGAATCATATATTAGGATGCTGTTCGATGTATGAAATGTACAATGTTTGGTCAAATGTTGGTGACGAAATGTAGAAAATTGAAAACCTCATGATGGGGGTTGATTGATTTCAGTCGAATGTTTGCCAAACATGTTGTTCCTGTACCGATTCCCAGTGCTTGTACGGGGGATTCCAACTTGTAGGTATACGGCATTTCCATTCAACATTCCATGCTAAATAATGTGTCTCGATAGATGCGGCTATGATGGCGTGACAGATAAGTGCAAGGTCTCATTCCTTTTAATAATTTACTCTACAAAGGGACATTCATTGGAAAATAATACTTTCTGAAATCTTCACAGCCAAGGCATACATAAAATTGGATTTTGTTACGTCTATTATATTTATTTTCACCGGATCCCAGTTATGTGAAAGGGTTCAAGATGCATTTCGTTGGTAAAATATAAACATAGTGTACTGCTATATATATATTCTCTAAACGATTCGAATTTTTTATCTTTTAAAGTATTCTTTTTCAATGAATCGATCGATGATCATCGGATTACATTGTAAGGTTAGAGTCTCACTATTACGATCGAAAATTGGAAATAGTGCAACTCCAGCCTTACAAAGATGGATGACAGGGTCATACGAGTAACAGGTAAGGGGACAATGAATGAGGAACACGTCTTATCTTAAAACTATCATTGTTATATCAAATTTAATGACGCACAGTTATAAGACTTATCATAACGATGAACCATTTTAAGCGTCACCCAAGCATACATATTTTAGTGCTTAGTTTCTTTGCATTTCGGGAGATCTGTCAAAAACGAGAGAACGTTTTAGGGCATTATTTAGTGTTTGGTTCAACAAACATAAACCCCCTTGAAATGCAAATAAACAAGTAAATATGTGTGCAATTTTCATTTGTTTTATTTATTTAAAAATATGTTTTTACGGCCTGTAACTGATGATTTTCAAGGAAATGATCAAGTTTAGTTGACGATCAGTTCAAGGTTTAAAAACTAAATTTGAATAACAAGGTACAATTAGTGATTCAAAGCAATTCAAGAGAAGGCTAATAGACGTCAATGACTAAGCCATTAAACAATACATTTACTATACTTACTCATTGTCATTGATGCACTGTGCGGACTTAGAGCCGTTACGCACTGTGGATTAGTCGCCGGCGACATGGTCTCTCGGCGACCGAAACATAGGCAACTAGGGCCAGCAGACTAAGCCGAGCGCAAGCATCACTAAAATATGTTGTGTTCTTCACAATTATGAGTATGTTAAAGAAAGAGACGGATACAAATTGGTCGTCTCGACAGTTGCTCGCAGTGTGAATGTGAACGCTTCCATTTAAACCCGTGTTCCTAGTGGTCGCCGGCGACCAGTAGTCCACTACGCAGCGAGTCGCCGAGTCGCTCGGGCGGCCGGCGACTAAGTGCGTAAACGCCCATATAAACTATAGAAAATTACAGTCGCCATCGACTGAGTCGCCAGCGATAAGTCGACAGTGCGTAACAGCTCTTATTTATTAGTATTATTGCTTTTATTAGGATGATACTTCTCTGTCCATTGAAGGTTCTCCACAAGGTCAGAAATGTATTCGAATGAGATTTGTTAGGTTCGTTTTCATCAAAAATAAATGCATACATAAATATACATTAAGCGGATTCGATTACGCCACAAAAATGATTACAAAATTTTAGGAGTAACGATATATATTTAGGTACTCCTGGTTTTGCGAACTTTAATTCACGGTACGCTATGTTTGCCTTTTCTCAGATACTACGGAAACAAAGTTATTTAGAGAGAATGGCGGCTAAGAGATATAGGTAGAGCCGCAACGGCATATTGAAAATCGTCGAAGTCTAAGGGTCTAAGGCAGGTAGTAGAAAGAAAAGTGACGATTACTCCAACGATAAGAGAGTCTTGAATATTGAAGATGAAGGATAAATATTCGGAGCTAAACACTGTAACCATAGTCATTAAATCGGTTTAAGAGAACTTTTCCTTTCATTCTAGCTTCACAAATTCATACATCTTGCAGGTGGATCTCTAATGTTAATTAATTATTTAACATGTGAGAATTTCCAGTAGATTCTAAATGAACTGTTTAATTACACTCAACAAGTCACAGCATATGCACGCGGAAATTATTCCATGGTTCATTTAACAACCGTGAAAGGAAAAGCTTGTTGAAAACCAAACGACTTTACCCGCAGACATTACTATTCATACTCACACATATTCCTTTGCGCCTCTGTATTAGCCAGACGGAAACCCAACCGTAAGTAAGGGCAATAAGGTAGAGTATCGTACGCAGGGCAGTACTCACCATCTCAGGCCCGGCGGGCGGGTCGACGTCCTTGTAAATGTCGTCGTCCTCGGCGTCGTCGTAGCCGCTGTAGTCGCCCGCGTCCTCCTCGTCGTCGTAGTTGTCGTAGCCCGCGCCCGACCCGTCGTCCAGGTCGTGAGGTGACTGCGACAAACAACGATATGCTTACAACGAGTAAACTCCACAAGACCTCCTCAACCTACAGATTTCTACCTAATGATATTAAAATACGGACTCGACAAGTACGTATTCAAATACTTAACGCGGCTAATTAAACAGAAATCTTAAAGAGAAAATACCCTGAATTTTTATATCGACAACACGATAATTATGTTCTTCTTTGAATCGATGTTAATACATACATATATCTATTATCTAATTAAAATATCTTACAGACGAGGTATTTGAGTCAACTCAGCAGCAGGTGCGCCAGCGTGCCGTAGCGGGACTGGTCGCGTGAACCAGCGAGCACTGGACTCGTGTTGGGGATAGTTAGTCACCTGTCTCTTGAGCCGGGGCACGGGCTTGACGGCCGTCAGCCGCCAGCCGATGACGGGCAGCCGCAGCAGGTGCGCCAGCGTGCCGTCGCGGGACTGCTCGCGCAGACCGGCCACCAGCACCTTATGCCGGCTCCATAGCTTCTCGCCACAGCCCACCTGGAACGACAAAAATAAATTGAGGTTATGAAAGCATACAAAGTAAAACGCTTGCTAGGTAAAAGGTATAGCCATAGTAAAGTAAAACGTATGTTTGGATAACAACAAGTCTAGATTGTTGAGAAGTGCTCGGTTTGGCCTTGCAGTTGTTTGTGAGTCATGAATAAAATTTGACCGTCTTTTTCTCAGCAGCTTGACTGCTGGATGGTACTTTTTTCCGTTGAGGCGACCCCACCAAAACTTGGCGGGCAATAAAAACCCGACTAAATATAAATAGGTTGTTTTTGGAATGTCATCAATTTTGGTCCGTGTATATAATTCCGTTAATTGCGTATGTTGTGTCCCTCACGGGCGCACGGGTTTAGCAACTCTATGGTTATAGCCTTAGGAAGAAACAACATTGACTCACGTTCAAGCAGATGGCAGTCGTGGCGTCGCCGTGCCTGCGTGAAGCGGAGCCGGCTCCGCTCATCAGCACCGACTGCATCCGCGCCGTTTCCGTCTTGTACGGCTCGATCCAGAACTCGTCCTGCAAATACAAATCAGTTTTCAATTTTTAATAATTTTAGTAGATCTATATGAGCAATTAAATAGGGTATAAGCTTTCGCTTAGCAGTGACAACAGACCACCAGATGGACCACTATGAATTAGCAGACGTGAAGGGGTGGAGGGAGGGAGAACAAAATCAAACAATTTATATATTTGTGGTTCGTAATTCGTAATTGAAACTACATGTTTTTATTTTATATACATTTACGCTTAACACAAACATAATAATGTTGAACAAGTTTGGGAACAAATCAAATTATTTTATTAAATATTTTGATTTGTGTTTTCCGGCCTTCACCACTGGAGGGCTTCGTCACTTTTTCTTTGATATATGACATCTATTACAGTTTTTAATAATAATGTTGAGTTTTAAAATACGCTGTCCAATAGTATGATTTACGTAATATAGACTTTATGATTATTAATAGAAGATACAAAATAGTCACATTCACTACGCAGAGTACGCCTAGTGGTTAAAATTTCACCCTGTGTTTATACACAAATTACTGCATAATAAATACGTAGTAAAGAAACTAAAACACAATGCTTTACTTGATGAAATCTAATGATAATAAGTAATATTAAAGTCTTCCTTTACTTGCGTGTAACAAGCGAAAGTGTCGACATGAGCGTTTATAAGAGCGTTTTAACAGCGATTAATCAGACCGCTTAGTCACTCAATCATCGTAAAATAACGACGATCATGTGTACGTTATCAAGATAAAGCTATGACAAATGAGATAAACAAGTTAATAATAACTTAAAAAACAGGCCAAGTGCGAGTAGAACTCGCGCACGAAGGGTTCCGTACCATTACCCAGAAAACGGCAAAAAAATCACGTTTGTTGTATGGGAGCCCCACCTAAATCTTTATTTTATTCTGTTTTTAGTATTTGTTGTTATAGCGGCGGCAGCAGAAATACATCATCTGTTAAAATTTCAACTGTCTAGCTATCACGGTTCATGAGATACAGCCTGGTCACAAGACGGACGGACGGACAGCGGAGTCTTAGTAATAGGGTCCCGTGTTTCGCTTTGGGTACGGAACCCTAAAAAAGAAATAATTCACGCATCGTAAACAAATCTAAATTACATACATTGGCACGTGAGCTCTATTCTATACCAGTAGGGGTACTCGCACTTTTGTGGTAACTCTGTATTATGCCTTTATGGCTTGCAGTACTTGTCTGTTAGTTGCCATTGAAAGGCCCTTACGACTCCGCAGGGCACAGTTTGTGATTAACGGATCTAGGTTGCTGCGTCACACTAATTATGGACTAACGGCATCTTACCCACTCTAGAGACCATGCAGCGAGGCGAGATGTTTTGGAAGGCGCAGCCAAACAGAAGCGCCTGCTCCTTGTATTTATACCTAAAGCGCGCGGTTGTTTTATGCGATCAACGCAACGCAGCGTTGAACGCATGCGATCACGGAATGTATGAATCGCTGCGTTCACGCGTAAAACAATATACGGTCATTAGATTATCTGATTTAAAATGTCATTTTTCCTACATTCCGTTGATCGCATGCGTTAAAGGTTGCGTTGATCGCATAAAATAACCGCGCGCTTAAATCAATGAGGATGATGAAGCAATGATCTTACCCAATCTAGGGCCATGAAGCTGGCGAGTTCCATGAGCGCGCGTATCCGCTGCCGCGGCGATATGTTCTGGAAGGCGCCGTCCACCAGGACCGTGAGCACTAGGCGGTTTTCGGAGCCCACGCAAGAGCCATATCTGGAGTGGGGTTTTTCTTCCGCTTTCTTCACCTGTGAAACAAACACATTAACATAAATATAAAACATGAAACCGACGACCGATGAACATGACGACCGATCTGGCCTAGTGGGTAGTGACCTTGCCTGTGAAGCCGATGGACTTGGGTTCGAATCCAGGTAAGGGCATTTATTTGTGTGATGAAAACAAATATTCGGTTCTGAGTCATGGGTGTGTTCTATGTATATAAGTATGTATTTATCTATATAAGTATGTATATCGTCGCCTAGCACCCATCTGTGTAATATGTCCCCTAATATTTTTTTTTATTTTATTTAAACATGCATCGATAAAAAAAAACAATTTGCGTCCGCTCTTATTGTTACCAGGTTTTTGTTTGCGTGTCCTATTATCCTATTAGTATACAAACTGTACAGATAAACTGCAAGTACTCACATCTTACGCACTGATTACCATTCCTTGGCAATGAGAACGCAACCTTATTTATCATTTGCAATGGTGCTAGTCACAAACATCGCTGCTCCAGACCATCAACAAAATGATATTATACCAAAGCAGCAGGAACCGTTGTCATTATTTCAATTAAGTTCCCTGAATGTTAAAACATTTATTGGCATGAATTGAAAGTTACGAGTCCGCTTTGCATGCAATTGCGTCCGCGTAGCCGTCAATGAAGTGCATCTAAACTGTAATAAACCGCTCATCCGCCTCACAAATAAGAGTCAGAAGTCATACAAAAGCGGTGTGGCTTCATTTGACTGACCCACTTTCTTTGTTTGGCCAATACACACTAGTCTCAGTCCACTAATCGGGGAAGGATGCTGGGCTCTTTTATACTTTTCCAATTAAATTCTTTGTATAGTCATACAATAGTGAGTGAAAGAATTGCGCGGTTGATAGGCTTTACTAAACAACGACGTTAGTCTACATGTTGATTTTCTTTTATAATATAGTGACCATGTGAATATTAATGTTACTGCACGATCTAGAATAAACTCGTACGAGTAGGAATACTTTGGATAGGCCCCCAGATATATTGAACAGCTAACTTAATTCGAAACGCTCTCCCCTGAGGAAAAGGCCAATCTTAGATAGCCTGTCCGTGCGTGTCGACAGTGAAGGTATGTGGGCCGAAGTCCTGCGGCATGGGCACGCCGCTGCTCAGCCCGTCTTGAGTCTGTCGGTGTCCTGGACCTACCTCGATAGTGAACGAGTCCGTCGCGCTGAGCCCGCGGATCCGTCCGTGCGCGGTGACAGTGAAAGTGTGCGTGCCGAGGTCCTGCGGCTGTGGTACACCGCTGATCAGCCCGTGTCTCGAGTCCACGGCCAGCCAGCTTGGCGTGCGGCGTCCATCTTCGCTGTGAACCTGGCGGTAAGTCAGTTAGGACTATAGAGTGCATTACATTACAAAAATCTTAAATTAGCAATCATCGACCATAATTACGCTACGATTGGTAAACTTCAAATAAAACATATCTGTAAAGTACCTATTCGACGTTATTAACACAAAGGTAATTAACGTTAACCATGCATTTTCAGATTTTGTATGATTAGCTTTGTCAATGAGGATATAATAAGATAGAGAGGTACTGTCATAGTAAATTTTGTAACCGCTGTAAATTCACTGCCATCTATCGACATACTTTAAAACGCTTTGTGTAACAAATATATGCGACTATGTAATTGCCTATATTGCGTTGTTATGGGTTGAAGTTAGGTAGGTACACGTTATGTGACATTCGACACTTTCCTCTTTATGTGACTATTATCAAAGAGGATATAATAAGATAGAGCGGTACTGTCATAGTAAATTTTGTAACCACTGTAAATTCACTGCCATCTATCGACATTGAATTTAAATATGGATAAATGATTTTTTTATTTGCATTAATTATTTTTATATGATTTTGACCCATGTTCTTTCACTGATATGCGTTAAAATTATAAATAACAAACGAAACCGTCAACGCCCTCTATACGAGAGTAATGTGGCGTAAAAACTAGTGGCGCCATCTGATCGAGAATCAAATTTTCGTGATTTTCGAGGCACGTTTTTCCTTAGACTGTATCCATCTATTACGGAGTTATATCTATCTTTGCTATTATTTTATGGTGTTTTTTCCTCTATAGGAGTATCAATAACTGATAGAAAATGCCCATTTGTACTTTCCTGTATTATGCATTATGCAACATTTTTTTCATCAACCATCAACAGTTTATCAACTAACAGTTTCCTTAACAGTCTTGCAACACGAGTTAGGTATAAATAGGAACATATATAGTTTGTCAAAGGACTGTCACATTTCAAACATAGAGAGAATCATACTATCTTTGTCTTACACTAGTACTAGCACCCAAAAGAAAGGGATGAGTATAATTTTCCTGGTTGTTACTGACTGACAAATTGGTTTGACCAACTATATAACTAATAGTAACTACTTTTATGTTTCTGCATCGATTATAGGTACATAATGATAGGCAATTGTTCCGGTTGTCGTAGGCGACTCGCGGACGGAAGAGCAATGGACCGGAAAATTAAAACTTTTAATAATACTTACCTATACATACGAGTATCACAATCACTACTTAGTATAAAACAAAGTCGCTTTCCGCTGTCTGCCCGTCCGTCTGTCCCTATGTATGATTAGATCTTCAAAACTACGCAACAGATTTTGATGCGGTTTTTTTAATAGATAGAGTGATTCAAGAGGAAGGTTTATATGTATAATTTGTAAAGGTTTTGTGTAAATTAGTTGAACTACCCGTGCGAAGCCAGAGCGGGTCGCTAGTACACTATAAGTACTTAATGAGTTAATTTACCTCGAAGCTATCTCTTAGCGGCTAACCAATTAATTATTAATGCAAGTGATTTATTTAACACTTGGACAGCACATTCATAAATCTGTGACTCATTGGTTAGTGGAAGAAGACTCAACTCATTAAGAAATTAAGTATTTGTTTGTTTAATAACAAATAAAGTCAGAATCGTCAAACGCGAAATGCGTCAAACATAGGCAAACCGGAATTAATTTGCCTGCATTTTCTCCAAGATTTTTGGACAAGATGCCTAAAAAATAAAAAATATTTTTTTTTTCTAAAAATTGCCTAAAAATTCCTAAACTCTTAAATAGGCCAGCTGATCAAATCCTATGAACGACTCGCCAGAAATTTGTTAAAAGTAGGAACGTAGAAATTCAAACTCAATTTCTTCGTTGACTCGATCCACTCTATTTTATAAAATCACCCAGCATTCGAAGGAGCATAATTCTTTGCCAAAGTGCTACATTTGAATTTAGAATTGAATTGAACAAATTCTATTGAACGAATGGAATTGAAGTCGTACCTTATACGCTAATACGTCGCCGGTGAATGCTTGTTTGGGTATTTCCATTCGGAACAAGTGTCCCACGTAGGCCGATGTGTCAGGAACACCCCATAACCTTTTTAGGCCATTTTTCGCTATTTCTGAATGGTTTGCTGTTAGTTCAACCTGAAAGGAAGCAAAATAAATTACTCGTAACTTACTTGAAGGGAGAATAATCCTTTGTCTTCTTGTGCCGAGGGGAAAAGTTTTAAGAGATTGTTTTACTTCTTCAGGTAAGTGGTGTTTTTCTGTGAGAGGCGTAACTAACTGCACTATTTAAGTGAAATTTACTGCAACGTTTACAGTTTATGTTTTTAGCTGAGACAGAGTTCGATGCAAAATGGATCGAAGCATAGATACATTTAAAAAGCAGCAGGGGTAATATTTTGACTAAGCTTCTTTGTGAAACTATGCATCCGTTAAACAGATTAGTTAGAAAATACGTGTGCATTTTTGTTACTGACAGACACAACCGTACGGAGGGAACACTGTACTCCCGTGACTAATGAGTCACTAGCAAATTGCTAGTAAATGTATTTGATTAATATTAAATTTCAGTGTTAAGACAATACTTCATTTATTTTTCTGTAGTTGGTTTTGAGAAGGAATACTTCCAAAAAAAAAACAAGAGATCACATACAATCATAAGATGAAATTATCCGTACGTGTTCCGTGAACCATGTTCGGAACACTTGAAATACAGATAAATACAATTAGGTAATGATAAAGTTTTTGGCCCCAATATCAGCTCAGTAGCTTTAACAGTAAAAGTATGTAACAGTCAACCAGGAGTACGAATACACTGTACAAGTAATTCAGTACAAAACTACCAAATTGCAGTGGTCCTCCAAATACGCAAAGTTCGTGGCGTAGGCAGGCCTCCTTCACTCGCTAAAGGCCACGCGCTATATGCCTACCGCTCGGCGTATCGTCGACGATTCAACCGACAGAGGGCCGCCGAACGCCCGCCTGAGCGCTCGCACCGCGCGTTTCCCGCGCCTACGCTTCGAAATGCCGAAACCACGAAATTATTGTGCAGTAGATGGGTGTAAAAGTCAAAAAACAAAGGAAAATTTGTCGTATTTACCGAGTAGTATTTTAAATCTATCTTTATGAATTTTGTCACCATTTATTTCTTTGAACATAAGTAGGTAAATCGTAAATGAAGGAGTTTTTTGAGTCAGGTAATATAATTGTTGTTTTTAAATATTTGATTGACTAATAAAAAATATGGTTTATTTGCAACATTTGTTATATTACAATAATAACATAAGTAACAGTACAACCCTAGCGCATTCTTACGATGACGCTTTGGCACGTGACTCGCACGGCGAGCAAGGCAGTCTCGACTCTTTGTTCGCGTACTTATGGTACATTTCTTCTCGTCCTGAGCAGCAGGTATTAATGGTATTATTATTAAGAATTTGTAGGCTATTATAGCGTAGGTATTTTCGCTTTTGTATGGGAATGATGTATCTGTTACGTAGTAACTATTTATTAATCTGTGGCGTAGGTACCATTTCCTTTGCTAACTAGGAACTGCCAGTGTTACCTATTTGTCGAAACAGACTCCCTTCTAGTTTAACTTGCAGACATATGCTGTTGTGAGTTTAGTTTTACACGCATGCAGTCTTGTGATTAACATTTGGATTTGTATGTAGCAACAGGTCTGTTGCACTACCCTATTTTGACAGGAAAACTTACACATATAGTAGTAACTTCGAAATACTAAACTTCAAGAAATTACGAAAAGCAAAAATTTTAGTATCAACATCAAAAATAAAACCTTCAAAACCTGCATTCTGCCTAGTGCGTTATGGCTGTGAGACCGGGTCTTTTAGTTACTGAAAACCATCGCGAGACATTTGGAACGTGTCAAATGGCAATGGAGCTTTGTATGTTTGAGATTATACTATAAGAAGAAGAGAGTAACTTAGATATAAGAAAGAAAATTATGATTACCGACATACTCGCTCGCATTGACCATATAAAGTGGGAATGACATTCGTCTGACTCTGGGGCCATACTGGATGAGGGTTGCAGCAGAGCCCAATGGAAACAGTTTGGTGAGACCTATGCCTTACGGCACACCGAACTAAGGGACATATTATAATTATACAATGTTTATATGTTCGGAATAAATGGCATGGTATCATCAGTACTCTTGTCCAAACCTGACTACCATCACCACTCTAGTCAAGCTTCATTGCCTGTCGTTTTAACGGAAGACATGATATGATTGATATGACCACACTTTAGTGTGGTAATTCTTTGGGTCTCAGCAACTTTTATCCTTTGAAGTAAATTTCTGTTTACCTGGAACTCCTCGCTGTTGTCGAAGGCGAAGTCCTCGTCGTGGCGACTGAGGGCCAGCGGACAGAGCAGCAGCAGCGCGCACGCGACGAACCGCGCGCCCCCCATCTCCCGTGCTCCACTCATAAAAACATGCTGCGGACAAAGAAAATACAGCTCAGAATATGGTTAACTAAGCGCTAGTCAGCGCTATGTAAAATGGCGTCGCGGCGAAGTTGCGCCAACGTTGCGTCGAGCAGCACAGCCAGAGTTGACTAGACGCCGACGCTAATAGTGTATTGGCAACGCGTCGAACATATCCGTTGGCCAAATTGGAGGTTCCTATTTGTTCAAATGTTGTTATATGTAAAAGGTGCCCGATTGGCTCAAAATAAGCAAGCTAGCCTTGCCACTGATGTTAACCATGATCGAGAACAGTTCAGAAATGAAAAATTTGTACGTCTGTCTGTTTAGTCAGAAACACGTTTATTTTCAGTGCATAACTGGGACTGTCTTCTCTAGCGGAATAAACATAGACGTCTAATTTGGTTGGCGAATGCAAAGTGCGACAATTATACTAGAATGAGTCACAGGAGGATTTTTTCTAAACTTGGCACGATGGCAATTAAGCGAACTGGCGTGTAAAAATAACTTGAGGTTTTTCAAATAAAAATGTTTTATTGTAACTAAAGAACGACTTTCTCCGTCTATTCCCATAAGCCCGGCCAATGTCCAGGTATATTTATACAAAAACCTGTAATAGTTATACGAGTGGTCGTGGTGGTGGTTGTTGTTTACGGAAAATAAGTCGGAATCGGATTGTGCATTGAGCCCATATACTTAAAGAAATAATGATTTTCAGAATTCAAGCACTTAATTTTTTTGCTGCAAGAGACAAACAACTTTAAACCCTGTCATTTGTAAACTCAGAACAGACAAGTTTCTTTCTCAAGTGTCACCCTTTCCCAAATTCGTGCAAACTTGACAAATGACTACACACAGGGCCTATAAAACGGGCGAGACGGCGGACGGAAACGGGCCGGGTACTGTTACACAGTTAAAGAAGCGTGCTGCCGCATAATGATCGAACGCAAATAGAATGCTGCCGGCGTCTTCGGTCGCGAGTGCATAGCGCCGAGCGACTAGTTAGGTATTAGGTATGGTTGGTTAAGACCTAAAGAGTACAAAATTGCAACTGGAGCTAAATAACACTCGGTTTTTGTAAAAATTGTATGTGTACAGCATTCACCCTTCAAATTGTTACAGGCGTATGAGGTAAGAATCTGGCCCTACATTTCAGAGTGGGTTTGAATGGATTCTGAGGTAGGTAGGTATACAATACTCGTGTTCTGTGTAGGTTAGGAAAGAGGCTTTCTCCTTTTTATAACACTTTTCGTCCGATGCATGACAGCTTAGCATGGCTAGCTATCATATCATATTAAAAATACATACCTACATAATAGTATTGCGTGTAGTGTGTGTAATGTTTAATACAATTATAATAAAACTATCATAGACTTGCCATAATGCCATCGTTATTATCATTACATGTTATTGTTATAAAATTATTATTATAAGTAGGTACGTTGATTTTGTTATATTATGATTTAATCTATCTATCTTTCTTTCTATCTTTTTTTTATACTTATATTTTTCAACTAGTATAAAGACATATTGTATAACGGCTTTTGTTATATTATTTTTTAATATAACGTTATACTTTGTTAGATTCCAATTGCCTAACCATAATACATGTTTTCTCTTAAAGGGTTGCACATTTTCCGCCCTCGCCTGTTCCTTTTACACTATGCGTTTCTTAGTATGTCGCAAAGGCACTTCAGGGAATACATACATTTATACATTCCTTTTAGTACACCGCACTTTTAGACACTTGAAAGCCAATGTTATTTTAAGAAATTACTTCCAGACATCCGAACTTGAACGCATTCATTTCACAGTTTAAGGAAGTAACCTTAATTTGATCTGTCTTATTACGGAAAGACTTTGATGTAGATTTCCTTGAGGAAGTTTGGGTAAAACAAAGTGATGACTAATGATCGGGAGGAAAGTTAATGTTGGTTAATCGCGACATTTTGCAATTTTAGATAAAGATTAGAAGAAATAATAAAAAGAGTATGAGAAATAAAAATAAATATCTTGACTTTTAACTTTAATGAGGTAATAAAACGAGTTCGGTACGGGAGATCTGCAATAATTTCTACGCAGACATCATCTCCAATTATTTTGAAGAAGTTCGAACCAACTTTGGAATTAATTGTGCCCCTTGACAAGTTAGCGAAAAAGCGAGAAAAACAGAAAAGTATTATTAATAATATAATTTGAGTGCTTACTTATGTAAATTGGATTGTGTTTATACACTAATGAATGTTAAATGTTGTTTTATCTTTAAAGTGACGAAGTGACTTCTTTCCGCTGCTATAAGAACTTGACGACAAGTGCTGGAGGCCCAGTTTTATATTGTTGTGTTATCAATTATAGTCAGATTTGTTGCAGTTAGATTTACAGATAGCCTATTTCTACTAACCTTAAAAAAAAGTAAATACAGTTTATACAGTGGCAAAAACATTCACAGAAACAAAATAACTGTTATTTTTATTCACATAAAAATATCTCACTCGAAAAGACGAGCATTATTAACTGATATGTAAGTAAAAATCAACCAGTTTAGAGGCAGTTCGCTCGCCATCGGCAGGGTGTTCATCCTCACACCCTAGCACCTAAATGGTCGCGTACTGTGCGGTTTAAGAGGAATTTCTTCCCGCGTACGCTTCGGCTGTGGAATGAGCTCCCTGCCGAGGTTTTCCCGAGAGGCTACAGTATGAGGTTCTTCCAAAAAGGAGTGTACAGGTTTTTAAAGCGTCGGCAACGCGCGTATAATATCTCCGGTCTTGCAGGCGTCCATAGGCTACGGTAACTGCTTACCGTCAGGCGGGCCGTATGCTTGATTGCCACCGACGTGGTATAAAAAAAGAAGGTTATTATAGACTGGCTATGAACTAGAACGTGTGCAATAAACCTGTATTAAGAAGGTAAATTGAAAAAATATCCTTATTACTGCATACATTTAGACATAAACCATCTACTAGTTAACCATCCATAGTCCCTGAATTAATACCTATAGTAAATAATACGCGAATGACATTTTTATTATTCGTAATAGGCAGTCTTGAATATCAAATGCTAAGTAGTAAAAAAGAAAAAGTCTAAAAAGAATCCTCTGAAGTTCCCTCGATGTTTGCCTCATTATTTTAATACAAACTTTGATTCCAGTACTGAGAATTTGGCCATTATTGATTATTTTACTCAAAGAGCGGAGGTCCCAAGGGGCGGAGGAAAATATACCTAGTTCAGTTCCCTTGCAAAATATGACGCGATACAAAAATATTAAAACACGAAACGTAGGAAACAGCAGCGGAAATTTGATACGCGTAGGTTTAGGTTGAAGTGCGAAGTCAGTTTCATTTCATAGCTTAAGTTTTATTGGCTTTAAAATTAAATTATCAAAACATTCTACAAGCCTGCCCACCTGTTCATTTCGACACGATTCGAGTATTCAAAACACGATTTGATTCAGTTTTTGGACAAATCACTCTTAAAGTCACAGATCTACAAGCGTACATATTGGCAGTAAGTAAAAATCTGTCAAAATGTTTAACCAGTACCTACAGATTGCCGAGGGTCGTTACAATACGACAGATCGTCAAGTATACGAATAGGTATATATAGCAGGAAAGGGAGGGAGCTGAGAAGTAATTATTGCTGATGGTGTTCGTCACCCCATCAATATGAGGCAGTTATCAAATTCAAACAGAGGACATTTTTTTAAGAGCGCGCTAACGTTTGGTCTACGTACAGTATGACTCACAAAATGTTATAAACAATGCACACGTTTACTTTTTGCACTCTTGAAAACTAAAACACATTTTTCCTAAAACAATGTTTATAGGTGCCACATTTTTACCAAGTAGGTAATAAATGAAGAGATTCGGTCCTTTGATTCTGAGAATAATTTAAACCTTAAATAAACTTCCTTCCTTAGCCTTGTCTTGTAAAGTAAAATTAAACTAAGGCATTGTAATAGTAAATTTAACAAATCACTGGAATAACTAAAGCTGTATATGTTAACTATTAGATTTTTTAATTCTTATTTTAAGTACGAATATTGTTTAGTGCCGGTAGTAGTAATAAATAAACGAGAGGCGCTCACCTACTTTTCTGGTCTATCTCTGAAAATGCCAAGCCAGTGGCGACCAGACAAATTAGCAACAAAATTCTTTTAGAAGATATATATTTAGTCTTTATCTAGATAAGAATAACTGGACAGCAACATCAAAACGAATAAAGTCTCATTTACAAAAATAACAAACCTGCTAAAGGATATCACGACGAATACCCTCTGTAAAGTTATCAAATTAGCAGAGATATCAATTTAGGTTTGCAAAGCGGAATGGTAAGCGTGTTACAATCATACTCTCAAAGCCCTCGAGCCCGGGCCGGAGGGTCGACACAATGGACCTTTCCCCGACAAAATCTCCTGTCTACCACATACATACTCGTACTTATGCCTACAACTTTTGTCAACATACAGCTCACACTACTTAGCCCCGGGTAAAAGTTACCCTTTTTACTTGTGGAGGGCACCTAATGCCCACTCAGTCAAGAAATTTTGTTGGCTTGAATTAGATTTATTCAAATTGTTTTGAATATAAACTTGTTCAATGTTCTTATTACAATTCATAACTGTTTAATAAGTAGAATCTGAACAATAGTAATTAAATTCTCAGTCGTTTTTGAGTCAAGTACATTCAAGTCGATTCAGATTTCTTACAATATTTGAATGCCGAGGTAATATTTAATTTAGAGCTACTTATGCACGCGAAAATATCTTAACAATTGAGAAATAATTTGCAAAGACGACGTGAAACCTCGTTAATGCCTATTTTATCAAGTTGAAAAGAATTGCTAAGTTAGGGGAGCGACGCTGGGACTTAATCGAAAAATGTTCAAAGGGAAACTTTGGGCCCTCGGTATTTGGAGAACAATTTATGTGGCAAACAGAAACTTTCCCAATGCATTGAATCTGAATAAGGCATTTATGGGTAAGCCGCCTTTATTTATTTCAGATAGCCCTATCCGGTGTGCTCGGTTATGCTTATGCTTGGAGTATGTTTTCGTAGACCAATGTGCGAAAGAGCGACGTACTAATAGTATTTTTTTTATTACAGTAGAATCCGCATATAATGACATAGAAGGGAAGTGAAAAACTCGTCATACTAAGCGGATGTCATATAAAGCATAGTGGATTAACTTCTTATTTTTGTAAATTCTTCCAAATTTATCTCAAATACCTGTGAGAGATGAGTTTTATTAACCTTGTTACTAACTTTTCATTGAGAATCAAAACTAAAACAACTTACACGCCCCGCACGTACCAAACGTCCTCGCAGGGAAAGACGTGGGGACGGCCACGAAAAGCAGCGAATGTGTCAGTATAACCGGACACAATTTCATGAAAATAGGACTTATAGGTCATATTTAGCAAGCGATTTGTCACTATAAGCAAAGTCATCTTATCCGGCTTTGTCACAAATAATTTTATATGAAAACCAAACTTCGCACAGTAATTACGTCATAGTAAGCGGTTGGTCAGTGTAAGCGGAGAAATAATAAACCGATTCCACTGTATTGTTAACAGACGCGAGGCGGTTATGTTGATATAATATAATATATTACGTTAATATCTATTTTATAGCAACTAATTTCACACAAACCTCATTATATATCTACATTGTACAACAAACATGACAGTCGGACATTACCGCCAATTAATCGTAAAAAAATTAATTCAATTACCATTTCTTCTGAACTTTTAAGGGTTCTGAGTTGACTGTTGACATATGTATTTGTATTGCCAGTGCTTTATATTATACATATGTGCCTACACAATAAAATACTGTCTTCTCTATGTACTGTATCATGATCTACATACAACTCTTTGCATGTCACGGTAAACTAATAACTTTCAGTATGATCTAGATCTAAACCGAACAAGTTGCTGAAAGCTATTTCGTCCTAAATAATGGCTTCATATTACCGCAAATATTACGTCCGGAAACAGGCATGCTCAGATAGTATAGAGGCAAAGCAGGAATGTTGGGAATATTCGCATTCGCGGAACTTCCGCATTATTGTCAACATCCGCATCCGCATAAAATCGATTCGGAGCTTAATGCGGATGCGGATGTGGAACAGATCGGTACAGGAACGTCTTAGCGGCGGCGTAAGTGCTAGTTAATTTCGTCATTAGCCAATAGGAATCTCGTTACGTTTTTGTGATTCGTCGAACGAGCACTTTAGCCTATGACGGACAGCGACAAGAAGTGACGAGTTTGATTTATTTGAACTTTAGTATAGTCAAAGATAGATATAACTCTACTATATCTATCTTTGGTATAGTAATGCGATTGTAGGGCGAAGGGTGTTATATGAGTAGTGTTGTTAAATTATAAATAGAATTGTAAATTGCGGACATTCAGTTTTGATGTGTGTTTCGTTTCGAGTGAATAAAACCAGTGGCAGCGCCGGCGCAAAGTTCAAATACTGTTTCGTTTTTTTTTTTTTTAAATAACTAAAATGTAATATTTGACGTTTTTTATGTACCTACTCTTGACGCCTTTAAATATTCGCATCCGCCTCTGCGGATGTCAAAAAATCGGCATCAGCAACATCCCTGAGGCAAAGTAATTATATTTGTGCCGCACAGGGAATGTCGTTGGTTTTCGAGGCTCACAGAAGTGCTAATAACCAAACGAGCGTATACGTCTAGGAGTGCAGTACTTTTATAAGCTTTAAGTAAGTACGTCGGTAGGGTTGCGAGGGTACTTTACATTCCGGTGTGAATTTGGGTCAGCTGGTAATCAGGGTCGTCATAACGTGAATAATTCACGACCTACGGCACCTGATTGGAGTAAGGTGGGGTCGTAAAGCATCAGCTGATTGAAAAACAGATCACGGGTATATGTGACCTTGGAACATAAAGAGAGGCAATTAAATTTTAACAAGACCCGGGAGGGCCGGATAAAATACTTGCCCGGGTAAAATAATTGGACCTTTCTCTCCAAATCTTTCGAAACCCAATTAAAACTTTAAAACAATGATGTACACGTAGGTATATAAACGTTTAAAAAAAACAGTTGTATAAAAGTATAAAAAAACGGACATTACTTTTATATTTTTCATGCCTTCAAAGTTCAAACGTTTACAAAGAGTGGCTATAAACCTTACAGCGTTTTCAAAAAATATCTAAAATTTTCACCGTCGGCACAGCATCATTTTACGTAAAACCTCGCAAGCGAAAGAAGCACTCTCGACTTGAAAGAGTGCTCTAACCGAAATAGTCTGCGTTTCTCGAAATATTCCAGTATTTTCCGTTTCACTAAATTTTAGAAAAGCTCAGATTCAACATTTCATTTTAAACGAGAGCTTTCAAACGGGACTCAGAATTCTCTCTGATACTGGGATATACTTTGAAGTTCGTCGAAACGAAACTAGTTGATGTTTGGGTATTAAACAAATAGAAATATCGCAATAGGGATATTTGTAAAGAATACCGAAAAAGATAAATGATTTAAAGCGAGCGGGGACAGAGTGATGGATTAATGGCAAAAAAAACTTCCGCCATTTTTAGCCAGTCCTGAAAAGGCCGAAAGTGATATTTTCAAGGGGAATAATAACTAACTTTGAGAATACATATCTCATTATATTCTACCGTACCGTATATATGCAACCTTCACCGTCGCAAAATAGAGTTCAAATTTATTTGTTACTGAACCTGTATAAATATGCTGTAAACTCACATTGGGATGAAGAGAGAAAGGTCGCATTGAACATAATATTCAAAATAATATACAACAATATTGTTCGTAAAGGTGAGGTTATTGTGAGGCGCGACGAAAGAAGGCGCAAGTCTATTTTGACAGCGGAAGTCATGTGCCCGTACGCTACTGCGCTCGCGTGCATCATAATGTCGTGGATTCTTCCAGAAGAATTAAGACGTAAGACAATAAAAGTACATGGTGTGCTTACTACATTTTCGTTCCAACGGACGCAGAGTTCCCAGTATTGAGGTGCTATAAATATGCCTTAGTACCGACTGCCGGTACTGTTCACATTGTGATCACATTTGTTAGAAGTGTTTTATGACGATGGATAGGTCGTGCATATTTAATTGGATACCACAAAGGCATTGGAGGGTGGGTTTTACAGGGTACTCAAACACCGTGTGAAAGAACAGTTGGCGTTTCGATGTGACTTATGAAATTCCATAGTCACTCAACATAGCTATTTGGAAGTGTGTAGTTGTTCCGATCGCTTTGAAAACCGCCGATTGCTCCAAAGCGTCTGCAATCGTAGTTCATTAAATTTACTTGTACGGAAAGTTTGACAGTCCATATTTAACGTTAGTCACTTCGTGTATGTGGTAACCCGGCTATAAGATACCAATGGGCTACGGTTACTCACACTACAGTAGCTAAGTGAAAGTTAAATAAATAAAGAAACGAATGTCTAAATAACGTAGTCAGTGTCAGATCTCTTACAGACCAAGTATAGTACGTTCACAACATAAGACATGAGTCAATTAGGTTGAACAATGAATCGATATTCATAGTATGTTTTGCGTGAAATCAAAATGTGTATCGAATAAAATCATTATTGTCATTTTTGATAGTTTTCTTGGATTGTAAGCGTAAAATTATCTCGGTTTACAAGGTCATTACTCATATGAAGTAACTCGCGAATATCGCACGGTTTTTTGCAGCCCGTGTGCTCGGCCTCGCCATAATAAAGCGAGCCCACCCAGCCTGCATTGTGCGGCTAAAGGCCAGAATACCCATTGTTTTCACCCCATGTGCTAAGCTTTGTAAAAGGTGTGACATTTTCCAGAATTACAGCTGTAGAACGCTCAGCAAATTTCAACAGTTCAGCAAATTTGTACCTATGTTAGTACTACAGTGTTGTATTTAACATGCGCTAATTACCTCCATAGCCTTGACTTTAACTAGGTACCTACTTTAACTTGAAATTTAAGTATCGTGTTGTATTCAAAATATTTTTTTTTTTAATTCAATGTAACAATGCCAGTTGTTAGGTTTAACGTTTGGCAACCAACTCACATTCTACTTCACAAGCTACGCTTCTGTTTTACAATGTTATCGTAGAATTATCAAAAAGACGATATTCTACCTAATGCAATTGTTTTGAGCATCGATGTATCATTTGGATGTTACGCTCGAAGTCATAACCGATCGTTCATCGAACAGCCTCATTTGATGTGAATCACAATTCATAATAAAACACGTCCACTTTTCGCGTTTGTTTACTCACAAAACATATTCTGGGTAGCCGACAGACAGAATGTGTTTCAAACTTTTTCGTAAATTATCTGTTTGGGAAGTTCGAAAGCATTATACCTACCGCATGTTTGCGATTTAAACAGCGAAAACAATCACTTTAGCAGGAACAACAAAAAGTAATACATATATGTATAGGTTTTTCTGCAGAATGATGCGCCTCATTTTGACGTCAATAAAAATTAAACAGGAAACTGTATCTAAATCAATATAGTTACCACAAGTATTTACTGAGAAAATGTATTTCTCATAATCGTACGTTAGAACTATACTTTACATTTATTAATTAATAGTAATGTCACATTCACTTGATTGTATCGTCGTCGTGCGGAATGCTCTACATGTTACAAACTGTTAATTGCTTTTTGTGCCCCAAAAATCTCTATGGGTAAAACATTTAAGAATAGAATAGAATAGCATAGAAAACGTTTATTCAGACAACATCAATAACTTCGCGCTTCTCTTACCACATCGCTACGCTCTCCTACGGAAGTCATCAGTAAACGTACCCTTAAATACTCGGTAACTCAGTACGACATTTAGTTGTATAGTCAGTGCATCACTAAAAACAAAACCCAATAGTTTGGTCTATTCCATGAAAGATAGATTTAATCTCCTCACGTGTGGATATAACTTCTTCGACCGACAGTGACGTACCCCAGTACCTCGCGCTTGTATACAACCATGTTTAGACACTTTGGCACCTTAGGCCATTGCAATAGGGACCAAAATTGTTAAAATATTTTTATTAGATGGAATTGCAAGGTGCCACGTTCCCCGGAACTCGATTAAGTTGGCTCGTAAACCAAGTCAACCTTGAATCCCTCCAACGCGGACTTATTAGTCTAACGACTGAGGTGTGCTCTAATCAGGGAAGATATCTCGCCCAGATGAGGTACTAGAATTTTAAAAATCTGGTCTTGATTTGATATAGTCTTTAATATACTATTTATTGGTGCAGTCGAGAAATATGACTAATCAATATAAAATCAATTAAACCAATACATAAAATTCATTTGCCAAGTTCAGTGGGTCGAATGGTCAGGCAAACCAAGCTAAACTTTCCTCCGATAATTGCAGAGGCATTCAGCTTACATCGCAGCACCCACCACTTCTAAGGGGCCCACTGACTATCAGTCTGCCGGACGATATCGGCCTGTCAGTTGTTCGGAGCTGTCAAATTTTTGTTCTAACTGACAGGCCAATATCGTCCGGTGGACTGATAGTCAGTGGGCCCCTTTACACTCTCATCCATAAATCATCTCATTCATCGCAGCTCGCATATTTTTTGTCAAATGAAAACGGCGACTTAGGTACTCTTGGACCATAGTTAATAACCACCTACATATATTATTTTCAATTAAAGCCCGGTTCACATTTGTCTGACGTGTCGTGTTGTGTTATGTCGTGACGCATATCGGTTTCATACATTTAATATGATTGGGTGCACATTTGTCTGACGCAGCTTGCAAATGTGAACCGGGCGAACGAAGAAGAAACACGTTAAAATATTCTGAGACTCGAATGCAACCAGACCTATTGTTTAAAATGTCTGGAAAATATAATTACAGAGTTAACCTCATCCAACATAGCCAGTGTTTCTGGGCGAGTAGAACCAATATTTTTTTAACAATAATTCAATTACGATCATTCTACAATGCGGTCAAGCGGAAGGATTGAAACCTATGCTTTTAGCTAATTTAATCTTGGCACGAATGGTTTGCCTATGCCTAACCAAACGTATTTTAGTTACCAACCGAATAAAACATGTGCAATTGTGCACTTTTATGACCATCATTGGTTTTCATCTGTTATCTAATGCGGTCATATTAATGTTGGTAAATACCTAAGTGTATGTGAAGGTAACTTTTTTGCCCCACTAGCAGCATATTTTTTTGACCAATAACTTTACGTGAACATACTGTATATGTAGTATGTAGGTAAGTAGTGTATTTACTATGTACTGGTATTTTGGCGAGTACGCTACAATAGAACCGACCCCTTTATGCTTCAATACGTTTCATGCGGTAGGTAGGTATATACCTATATTGTATTAGTTTTTTTGCTTTTAAAATCTTAATATATTCGTAGACGATCATGGTGCTTCATTGTATTGCATTCATTAAAATTTCGGACGGTTCATGTACAAATCATATGTGACATTTACACCTACCTGTTCAGCCATCTCTGTTAAGAGACGCCATAGAATATTATAGTAGACATATAAATATGAATTTTTAATAACCTTCTGTTTGCCATTTTCCTTTTCTACGCCTGTCTACGAGTATGTCTATATTATGCAAACGGTTAAAGCAGGCGTGGAAATGTGTATTTTCCGCAAAAGCAAAAACACAGCCAAACACTATTTGCCCGCTTTCTAAAGCGAAATGTGTGTATAAGATTTTCAGGTCGGCATAAACAAAACGGACCTAGAAACCTAAGTTAATCGAATTTGTGTTTTATGTCTTAGTGACAAGGGTTACATCGTTAACGCATGTCTTAAAATGTTTTATGACAATGTGGGAACAGCGCATCTACTTTCGCCAAGTTAACTTTAATAGAAGAAGGCTGTATGATCATGGTAGTTGTATACGAGTATTCTCTTTTAACAGTGGCAGTGTTTTGATTTTATAGTCGTAAATTCCCGACCTCATGCCGAACTATGCTTTACGATGTGCTCATAATGTTGTTGATTTAGAGAACAAACGTATCTCCATACATGAATAAAATAATTGCGCACCGAGAAGTACCATCAAGTTAAGATTACTATAAAATAATTTATGACAAGAGTCAATAAATGTATGCTTCGAATAAGCGTTCCGAAAATAAGTAATTTTGGTACAGAACACTAAATCGAAGACAAGAAGAAATGTGTTGGAAGCTTGGAAGTAGAATCAATAAACCAAATACAACACAACAATCATTTTTAAATGGATCACATTGCTACGAGAAAAAAAAAAAACAAAAGACGCATGCTGTCAGCGTCCGCCAAACTGCCGGCACGCGCTCACGAGAGGTTTCTAAACAATTGTCCCGTTAAGGCGCCTAAGGTTCCGTGGAGAGTACGAGCGAGCTCTTAGGGAAAACTGGACTTTTTATCGTTTAAATCCTCTATCCGTTCCGTAATGACCGCTGTCTGCACTTGTCGGTCGAATAGCCTTGGTCAGTGAGCTTTTTCCGCTCGCCGGATGTGGTGCAGCAGTCCAAACTACGAATAATCACGAAAGCTTTGATTACGCCAATGCCATATTCAGATATCTACATATTATGTAGGCATACGCATTAATAAAAATGACCTCAGTGGTTATATCATAATGCTTTTTAGACACCGTGGCGCCACTGGCTCTGCAAGTATTGCTTTAATGATTATTAGACATGATTGATATTTCGCGATGATATTTGTAGATGGATTTCATTCCGCTACTTTAGCTAACCTTTGTCACTAAAACATTAAATACTTAAGCGTGGCGCCCCAAAAAAAAAAGCTGTCAATAAATTAATTTTGTATCAAACAGAAACGTCTGCGAACAATGCTATTAAGCTTAGACAGTGAATTTTTCCACTTTTAATTTTTTTCTAAGCTTTCACAAAATAAGCCTCAAAGCCCCTACACACCCTTATTTTGCGACTAGTTCTACCTGTAACCTATTCTGTGCTGTAAATGACAAGGGCATGGTACTCATTACATCTACAAAGGTATATAGGGGCTACATACTAGTACGTAAACACTTTTATCCGTATAAATGAGAGAGTAAATCTCCACCCGGCACTCCCAAAAAATAACAGATTGCGCGGCATATGCCTCGGCGTCGAGGTTATTTATTTAGGCACGCGGAGCAGGCTTCGAAGTAAGGTTAAATAAAAAACTTGGATTTTTCAGAGGGCCTCATACAGAAACATCGAAAAGTCGATGTCGCGACCTAGTATGTCTAAACACCGTCGTTGACAACAAGTAAAAAGCTTCAGGAACACTGAAAATCTATATAGTCACAACACACGCATATGAATCAAACCATTGCTCGAACATAAAGTAACCAAATAGTATCTTATGTTTATACGGTATCGTAGTCAGGGCCTACCATTGGACCTTATGCTGATTACAAGAGTTTGAAACTCTTCGTTTTCGTGTCAGGGTAGTGATATAATTATTTGCCATTTTCAGACATTTAGAACTTCCGGATCTAATATTTTGATAAACATGGATCGTCAAAGGTTCATGAATATTCCATCCCCCGAGAAGACCCTGGTCCATTATTGAAAAGCAACTCAATGTTACCTTATTTGTTTGGAGAAAAAAACTTTGAAGTTGGTCTTGGTAATAAATTATGTTGGTTCCCATCAATCAATCATTTTGCTCATCAGTCGTGACCAAGACATCAAGGCGTATGTGACTGAATTACCTATATTGATAATAGCAACTAGGTAACCGTTGTCAGTTGACACGTAATCTTTATAAGGTACTAACAGCTTAAAGTAGGGCTGCTATGACCAAATAAGGATTGTAATCTTGACATAGAGCACAGTGATCTATTACCGGTGAGGGAGGCTCATTAGTATGGACAATAAATAAGTCTTAATGCCATGGCTTAGCGCTTATATCGTTTCGGATACACTCAACTCTATAACACGTACTTAAACGATTTTCAATCATATTCTTCTCTTCAGGCATAGGTTCGCAGCAGGGAGATACTTTATTTATTACCTGGAGTTGTAAATTAAAAGCTTGCAAGATTTAGTCCACGCTTGCAAGCGTTTATAGAACACGATACCCATCCTTTTGACTACTTTAAGACTATGCAGCACCTTATCCTAAATCAGATAAGCTAGATTAAATCCAGCTTGCCTTAAAACACGTGTGATGTCCTTGACACCACAGTTTTCGTAATGTTTATCAATGCTTGTTACAACTACGAGTATTTTCCTTAAAACAATCTTTCATATTTATTTCCATTTCTGTAGTGAGTAAGACCACATCCTTACTCGCATAGCCTGCAGCCGCCACACGGTGATTTACGGCCACTGTCCTTAAAACACCTTTCTCCCTTTTGGGCAACGCTTTCGGGGAACAATTTATTTGTCTGACTGAATCGACTTCATTATCACTTGGCATTAAGTGACTACCTGCTTTGGATTGGTCATGCTTCGCTCGATTCGAATACCTGACGAAAATGACAAAAAACTTCTGCCAGTAGATTGCCTTGTGCAATTTTTATCGGAGAGAAACTTCTGTTTTTGTACCTTATAAGGAATGTCCACGTCTATATCGGTAGCCTAAGGTTTACTGAAAATAACTCACAGTGCCCGTCCTACAAAAACTCTCGCTTCTTGTGATACAAACGACACGCTAAGGAATCGAAGTTTAGCTAGTGGCGTACAGAAGGCAAAATTCTATACATAAATTATAGAATTTTGCATGTGCATGTGCTTGCACTAAAATAACTAAACTTATAGAGCCTACATATATAATATGTATATTTCAAGTGGATTTATGAGCAAATATCGGTAGGTCGCCTCCATCTCTCTTATATAGGTATGCGCGTAAACGAATTAAAACTTAGAACTACTCTTATAACCTCCGTGATAAAGTTGGCAATTATTCCAATCGGCTACTGAGTGCATATGAGTAGGCCCCGAAAAACCAATCTAAGTTTCTCTCATCTCATCTCAAAATCCGCTACAAATATGAGTTATCGGAGATCAAATTACGAGTAGGTAAGTATACTGGTTCGGGATGCAGTTGGCAAGAGAACCAGGATGGAATCGTCTAGTCTAGACTCTCTAGACGGGCACTAAACCTTGGTTATATACGCGCCGATTTGCATTAAACTGGCTAATGTCTGCTCTCACCCCTTTTCGCTATTCATGAGTTATTGCTTTCATCGATCTATTTTATCTTTAGTGCAAATTTGTTCGCGGATGTCGTTTTACGTGTTAGTAAGTTGAAAATGTTTAAATAAAGATGATTTCTTGCTGGATGAGATTTATAGACAGTCTTGTTGAGTTTTCCTAGGTACCAAGTACACTCACTTTAATAATAGTAGTCGTACAAAGTCGACTAAATATCTTCCAGAAAAATATTTCTTAACGCACAGGAAAAAAAACCACTTAATTTACTATAATAAAAACAACAAATAATCCGATAAGTTCCTGTTTTCGCCGGACATTTCTCATTAAAGCTAGAAATAAAACAATCGGGAAAAACCTTTCGTAAATGCTCCACAAACACTAGTTCTTTGAAGTTTTCTCGTGGAAGTTGGAGCAGTGCCAAGTTTATATAACTACAGGTTCGCACGATATGATGCCTGTAATAAAGCATGAAATAATTTGACAACGGCTTTGGCTGGCCCAGGGAATAAACATCGTCTGACGTCTATTAAGGTTGACGATGATATATGTTTATTACATCGTACCTGTTAGGAAATTATCGTTATTACCTGGACGATATATATAATCGTGTAGTTGTTTTCGTGCATATTTAATTAGTTAAATGCATGTCGTTGACAGTAGCGCGAGTTTGCGTAAGACTTGGAGCGGTTCGAGATAAGAGGCGGTGTCTTTGCTATGCAGAAGTGGGGATCTGTGCCACGCGGCACGCGCGTCTTTGAGACAGACAGCTTTTGGTAGACACTTAAAGCTTTAAATTGTCTCGAGCAGTGGTTTTATTCTAAACGCTTACCGAGCACATCCGAATCACCGATCTAATGTACAAGTTTAAGTGTGCTTTCCAATTATACAATGTTGTAACGGAAGTAACGGCCAAGTAACATTGGTTTGCTCGAAAAAAATCGATTGACCGTGTTTGCGTAAGCAATGAGAATAAGTTAACGGCCTGATAATTATGTGGATACTGTGGACGTCAGCGATAAAATGCTGTCACCGTAATCACACAATTCTTGCTTTTAATTAATTTTGTTAATGAACTGCTCAAACGTATAATGACGATGAAATCGCGTCGTTTGATTATATTAAATTGTCTGCTGTGTTTAATTTTGATATTTTCCCAAGAGCACGCGCGGCGAGTGGTAAAGCCAGAGATATTCGTTAACAGAAATTAGAACAAATGCACTTTACGCGGAGGTTGAACCTTAAAGATCCATGTACGACTCTTCGGGTGGGATTCCATAGTTCAAAATTCCAAATTCCCCAAATGTTACCTATTTATAATTTTTGTGTAGGCGTAAACCGTGCTTGTACGAGTAAGCCTGATATTCAGTCAACATAGCTACTATTAATTCGTGGATTTTCTTGTAATTATCTAATTACTCACAATAATATATAGTTACTCACCTTGTTTAATTTAAAGCCGCGATGGACGGCGTTACAGGAATTTATTTATTTGATCTGTGAAAGATAAAATAACATGTTATTAATGATGACATAAAGATAATTAAAAGAATGGCAAATTATAATTGCAAATATCAAAAAGAGTTAAAAGCGAATAATTAATAAATTAAGTTAAAAAGGTACGAGAAAAAGTATAAGTATTTTAACAAACTTTATTGTTATCAAAACTCGAAAAACATTTATAGAATCCATTGCCTTAAGCTTAAGCTTGTGCTGTCTTAACTCAAAGCAAACATTTAAATTAGCGCTAACAAATTATATCTAAACCACTGAGCAATATCCAAATAACAAAACTTCAACTTAATCCTAAGCCTCCTGAGCTCCTGACCTACTTCCAGTGTTTCTATTTGCAAAACATGCCTTGACTGAGAGCTCATTAAAACTTGATTCCAGGATTCTGTTTATGATTTCCAGACAATAAAATATGACACTTCATTTCATATGTGTTAAATATTTATTAAACGTTGCCTTATTGGTTATGAAACATTTAATAAATGGGTAGGACCTATACTACATAAATTGGGTATCAACGTGGAATTCACATTAGGTAATATTGTCTTCGGTTACCGCGATAGTTACTCATGAAATAAAACTATGAAAACGGATTACATATATCGCGTATATTTCACATTAGGTATTTTTCGGTGCAGCATATGTTTTAGGGGAATAAAACAAAGTGCCCCGCCGCGCCGCGTCTGTCTGTTTGTGTGTATGTATGTTCGCGATAAACTCAAAAACTACTGAACGGATTTTCGTGCGGTTTTCACCTATCAATAGAGTGATACTTGAGGAAGGTTTAGGTGTATAATTTGTTAAGGTTTTGTGTAACCCGTGTGAAGCCGGGGCCGATTGGGTCGCTAGTTATAAATACCTACGTATAGAAGATTGGGTTGGATCGGTAAGCTTTGACAATCGGGAGACAGTTCAGATTCAATATCTGCGGTGTTATTCTTATCGCTCGACGAGCTCGTATGAGGTAATTCCTCAAGTAAACCAGTTTAAGAGCGCTCTTCGATTACGCGTAGTCATCACGAATCCAGAGGTCACGTTACACTAGTTCGTCCAATAACCTGACTGGCCCGAGCTCGGATATCAATCAGCCTGGTCGATCTTAAACTTAGCAGTAAATAAACAAGTACCGTTTGCTCCGTCACGGTAGTGGTTGTAGCTTTGCAGAATTTGAAGCTGCGAGATGTTCGGTATTTAGACCAAATCGTTGGCGGGATCGTTCCAGTCCACGAATCAAGGAAAACGGTCAGCGGGAACAAATGTTTCATGGATTTACTCGTACCGAATTTGTGAGATAGGATATCTAGGAAGGAATGTTTCATTGTCAACGACGTTGTTGCTTAGACAGTAAGAGTGTTATACATGCGATAGTAAGAACATTTGTATTAGTCGGAAAATGACACACCTAAACATAATGAAACGAATAGAGTTAGTGAGAGAGTTAGATATTATTAAGTAGTGACATTAATTAAGTGCTGATGATTAAAAAGGCGGATCGTCGTTTAAAGGGGCCCACTGACTATCAGTCCGCCGGACGATATCGGCCTGTCAGTTGTTCGGAAGTGTCAAATTTTTGTTTTAACTGACAGGCCGATATCGTCCGCAGACTGATAGCCAGTGGGCCCCTTAAGAGCTTAACGAGCAATATAAAATAATTAAGGGTATTAGGGATACTGAATTTATTATTTGCTGCGTGTGATATTCATAAAGCTTTTTGGGCCTCCTTAGTCAATCTTAGTTATAACATTATTTTGGATTAAACCTAGAAAACAAGTGTCAAATTGTGAATAATAACTGCGAAAATATAAAGCGATAAGGACAGTATCAGAAGTGTAGCAAATTTACGGACTGAACGGACGCTACAGCCAACGGATAAATCGAAGGCCTAGAAAGTAATAAAAAAAAACAAACTAGCCCGTAGCATCGGAACCGCGGTCAGGTCGTTTATTTCCATCGCCCGCCGCGAACATAGCGTAACGCTCAGACTAACCGGTCGACTTGTGAACCCGATGCCTGTAATAACTGTACGTACTGATGACGTACTATACTGGATATCCGTGTTTTTGATTAGCTTCCAGTCGGTAAGCGATCGCAAGAATAATCCAGCATACGCTGCAACACTGCATATGACTTGTTTCCAACTACTGGCGTTCAAAAGCTTTCGTATATTCATTTGGAAACTTTCTCAATTCCCTTTGGTTGGCAGCTGGGTGAACTTTGTGTAAAATGCCTTTTTCCACGTTTAGGTATTAAGCGGTCCTTTTACAGGCAACTTTGTTATTATCGCGCGTGATTTAAAACGGATACGGGAAACAACCGTCGTTAAAAGCAAAACATTGTAGCGCTTTGCTTGTGCATTTTTATTCTTCATTTTTGTTTATCTTAGTTTACATTGCAAAAATCATAATTACAATTTATTTTATCTACGCACATATCGTTAGTGCTGTAAAATGCGTTCAGAGACCGTAGGAAATGACCAGCATTATCACAACCAATTTTACTAAGTCATAAGTCATTTATTCATAAAGCTAATTTACAAGTTATAAAAATGGAACATATTTACATATGCCGTTAACAAATACACAAAATCAATTTGAAATAAACATAACATCACATAAATCACATTATTCGTAATAATATATAAATAGAAGAATTAGCTAGTTAACATCCCTTTTGTGGAAATTTAGGTACTCGTCAGTCATAAAACGGATGCTCAACAAGCCAGCGTTTGAGGCGACATAAAAACTGCCCAAGCTCTGGGCGCTGGTGATGCTGTCGGGCAGCTTGTTAGAGACGGCGGGCCCCATGATGTGGGTGAGCTTGGCCGACTTGGCCATTTTACAGCCGACGCCGACGAGCTTGTGGGCGTTGACTATGAGAACTTTCTTATCTGTGGTAGAAGGTAAAATCTGTACTTTAATGTTAGTACATTATAGATTTTTGTAAGGTTATGAGTTTAAATTTGGAACAGCTGTCGGAACTCAAGTGGGTCTCTATTTTAGTATCCATAGATAGTAAAACAGTTATTGATACGAAATGTCAATTCAGTATATGTTTGTAATATAAACCGCACGACATTTGATCTAGTGACATGAGAATACGGACTTCATTCTATAATAAAAAAATAAAAAAACATTCGTCTTGTCATTTGTTTGTTGGATTTTTGCTGTTACGAAAGTAGAATTGTGAAAAGTTGTTTGTAATTTACATTTTAGTTGAAAGTATGAGTAGTTTGTTTCTGTATTTCTTCTAATTTATTTTTTATTGCATTATTTTAATATCTATAGTCTATAGATATTTTACACTAGCACTATTAGTAGCAATGCTGGTCATTTCCCTACGGCTTCTGAACCCATCTTAGAGTACTTATGATATGTGTGTAGATAAAGGAGTGTATGCAACTTTACATAATTAGGCCTTAAAACACTCGTGTGATTCTATTATGAAACTCGCTAACGCTCGTTTCATAAAACCACACTTCTGTTTTAGGGCCTCTCATTATGTATCACTTGCATAAACTACTATTATTTTTCAGTGGGTTTTGCTTGCACACATATTTGTACAGCAGCGTAACACACGAGATTAGTACCTATATACATGTAAAATTAAGTATTAGTTATTTTTACATGAAAGGACATCGTATAATAATATTTATACCTACCGAACGTATTTGGTTTGGATAGCTGTAGGTATATCAAATTGCCCACGCACATATTGGTCACAGATGTAAATATTTATTTTTAGCTTCCGACAAGAGATTGATAAGTTATAAAGTAAACAAAACTTCAAAGATCCATGATTTACGCAGCATCACCTAATGTCGTATGTGACTCATGCTTAGTAACCTTAGCTGTTAAGCTTACGCGTCTTGGATTCTTGAATGTTGGGTCGAGCTCATTGCTTAATATTTAATTTCCCCTAAATTACAAGAGGAACATAAAAGCGCTAAAGCGGTTTGGCTTAGAATGCAGACGGATTATTTTTAGTAGAAGGTAATACAACAAAGTATGAATGTTTACAAAGTCAGCGCATAGTTGCTTTTACATGTGGACACGTAATATAAACACAGGCAATTTGGTTTAGACCGTTTGATTGAATTTGAGTTGACCTTAGTCTTTTTAAAAGTGCTCTATATGTCTAAGTGTGCAGTCAGTAGCAGAAGTTGCTAAGCGAGTGTTCAAAATTACCTTGACACGCTTTTATTCTCTTTAGTCTTAACAATAAAGTCGCGTCAAGATCATTTTGAACACCTCGCCCGCTTAGCAACTTCGGCTGCTGACTGTGCATCAACATCTTTAATTTTTATACAGAGTTGTAAGAGCCCCTCTTATCTTCTTATTTCACGAAGTTTCCGATGCAAACAAGCAAAGTTTGTAGTTCACAAAAACAAATTCCTACCTACATATATGCTACCGATTACATCTTATACATGTCTATGTTATCCTATAGACACATATATAAATAACGTTAGTAATGATTGTTTACCTAAATTACAGTTGACTTGCGATTAGAGAGGCCTTGCCTAGGTTCTAATTCTAAGCATTTAATCACGAGTAGGATTACTGAAATGAACTTCATAATTCAAATTATCTACACCTAATAGCTATGTTTTATTACGATTCAGCGCAATAAATATGCTAATGAAATTAAACAAAACAGTTGAAACCGGCCATTTAATAACAATGGTGAAATCGGCTCGTAAAGTAGAACTAGAAACATCTGTTGTCCGTTTAATTTTTAGAGCCTGCCCAAATGCGAGTAACAGGGGATGGTACGGTTTATTAGCATTGAGCATCGATTTTATCGCTGTTTGATGATAATAAAGCCATAAATATTTAATGCTCCAGCCAGATGCAATATTATACGAAAATATGTGATACCATGCATGAAATATGAAAAATTCCAACGCGTATAATATTAACCGCTGAAAACTTCAGTAAAATTCCTTGATATAATAGGTTTATATCCAAAGAGCCCTAAGGCTTGTTTTCGACACTAACAAAGCAATTACCACCATTAAACATGATAGAAGGGCTTGTGAATCGCCATGTGTTCGATTTCACCATCGATTCGGCTATTCGAATATCGTGATGTCACCCGGCCCGCCCGTTTGTCGCCGAACGGCGTTGCGCAACCCGACATCTCTATTAGTAACTGACAGAATTGTAGCTGTGAAATGTAACTGAGTTCAGTTACTAGGCTAGCTATGCTATGTTGTTAGGCTGGCTAGCGAAGTAATTACGATGTGGTCACAAGCGTTGAATGTGATATTGACAACATGCTAGTTTATTATCGACATATTTACTTGAAATTGATTCCTTGGATTCCAATTAGTTTATCAATCAAAACTTTTTTAATCGCTTGTTGTTATTATTTTTTATATTATAGCAGTGTTTAATGTTTTTACGAGTAATAATTCGTTTAAATGAACCTGTATTGAAACTGTTCGGGAGGATTTAAAAATAATGCATGACTAACAGCGGTCCAAGAGTATACATGTAATCAAGAAGGTAAGCAAATATCGTAAACGGCACATCTATGTAGCTATATTGCTAGTAGCCTATAGTACTCGTATAGTAAACAATGCCGCCTTTTAGCGAAGTTTTAAGGATATTTACACAAGAGTTTGCTTAAGGCTTCTTCATATCAAGTTAAGTGAATTTGTTAGTATCCTCTTATCGTTCTGATAGTAAAAAGCCCAGGTCGTTCTATCAAATATACTTGGTAATCTTGGTATACACGATTGAAGACCGCTATTAGAGAGCACTGGGCTTATTCCCAAACTTACTATCACGAATTTTTATCAATATGAATAATAAGAGTAGTCTTTCCATTATTACAACATACCAATTTGATCAGTCTTATCGCTGGTAATAATACTGTTTATATTATATACTTAATATACTTTAATGCATTTGTTCTAGCAAATACCTACATTTTGATGCATAATTTTCACATTTTTGGTCTGATTTTGATTATTTTGATATCAGTGTATGGCTTGAGACATCAGCTTTAATTTTGTAGTAAGTACATTGCTTTAACGTCCGACTTTTGTTTTGAAAATAATCGTTTTTTTTTATCATTTTTTTTTTTTAATTTGGTATTGTATATTTTGGTACATAGTGTATTAGTAAAATATATAATATTTCATTGACTTTCGTTTAATACCCCACACGTGTATGTGCAATGCATAGTTTGGGTGCAAAATGCAATATTCGCAACGAGGCGGGAGTCATTTTGATGACGTCATTCCGCTGAAGTAGATGGTCGGCGCCGCTGTCTCCCAGCAGTTTTGGAGACCCAGTACCATGCCCAACAACATACTAAAAATTGGTAGCGGTTTCCGGATCTGAACTATCTCTTCGACCGGTTCTTATAAAAAAATATAAATTAAGTGCAATTTAAAAACATACGTACATGTGTTTTACAAGTATAAAATCGGAAAAGATGAAAAATATAATGTCGAAACTGTTAAAATTAGAATGTAAATCGAGACTGATTGACAATTTGACAGATTGGGGATGATTCAGTCTTGCCAGGCATAAATAACTCATTCGTTTGAACATTATTTATTTACGTCAAAATAATTCTCGGCATTCCACTATTTCTTTGAAGTCCTAATTCCGAATATCATGTTTGCCTTATTGATTTATATTTGACAGGAGCTAAAGTAAGGCAGGTAATATTTATCTTAAATAAAAAATAACCGGTTAAATTTATGTTATAAAGAAAATATGTCATAAACTGCTATGGTTAATGGCTATGGCTTAATTTAGGCCTGATTTGGTATTTTTATTCCGACCTGTTGCCACAGGGAAAAAATATATTACGTTTAATTTTATTATTTTTGTAATCAAGTAATGGGATGGTTTAATAATATAAAATTGCACATATGCTAAATAGCTGTAAAATAACAAACACGTTTAAAGGGAGTGAGTTTTACGTATCCCTTAAATTAGAAAAGACTGAATTTGTACGTATTTCCTAGTTATTAGAAACATTTCCAGTAGGATTTCAGTAAGCCAGTGATTTAAATTAAGATATACGCAGTTTTGTGCAATACCAGTGTGGATCATAATAGGAGATGCAGTGCGTGCAACGGCTTTTGAATGGGATTTATCACGGCAACGTGACTGTGCGCTGCCCACGCGCAGATGTTTGCGGTTGGGCGTTAAGCCGTTTATGCACTTACTGACGCACAGTCCGATGATATGTGGTTTACCGGGTTTTGACTTGTTTTACATCAAAATGACTAGCATCGATAATGTGATTTACTATCAGATTCGTAAGTAAGTAAATATTCTTTATTGTGCATTACTACTACACTACACTTATTCTTTGTTTATTTAGTTAAAAATACACAGAAAATGAAACACAGTAAAAAACTAGGTAACAACAGGCGGTCTTATCACAAAGATGCGATTTCTTCCAGACAACCGACTCGTAATATATTATTCGCGAGTTTGTTTTTACTAAAAATATATAATTAACCGCCGATACAAAGTTCCTGCAGATTTTCCTGCAACGATATTGAAGAAAGGGGAAAAATAACTTTAAATTCATAAAATAAGTCTGAATTGAATTGTACTCCTAATAGAATGATCTGGTGTGCATGATGAATTGGCGAAAATTTGTCTAATAAACATAACGGTATTGTTTACCAAAGGAAAACGTAAGTATATACATAAATACTATATGCTGAACCGTTTATGTAGGAGGAGTTTTGGATGTGTAAATAGTGAGTAATCTCAAGAGAAACCACTCGAGCTAAGCACATAGTCTCTTGCATTCAAGACAGGTCATCTACGTTTGTCAGTCGCAGCCCGACAAAGTAAGATAATTAATATAATTATAGTCATCTTTGAGTCTCGTTTTATTCCTCTGAGTAAAATAACTACAGTACTGCATGTTTTCTTAATTATAATTAAATAATTATTCTTAAAAGTAAACCATTAAAATGCAATTTCTATCTTTTTAGTACCTAGTCCACATACAGACAACATCATAGACATATCCATTTTCCACATTAACTCAATCTAAGTAATAAAATGTAAATGTGCATACATATTTGAGATTGTTTTCTTTTATTGAGGTGTGCAATAAAGAGTATTTGTATTGTATTGTATATTTACAACCTAGATTAAATGAAATTGGTGCAATACTTTGACGTTTATTACATTCAGAATAACTCTAATACTGTTACGATTTTGTGTGAACTTAATTTGAAATACATCGACATAGTTATGTTTATATAGGTAGTTGTGGCATGTGACATTTATGCTCATAAAGCCAGCCTTGCGTATAATTAACCAACCCCAATGGAAATAACGTAGGTACAGAGTGGTACAGATACAGACATGACTCTTGAGCGTATAGTTAGTTAGCTCTTAGTAAACGTCTGCACTTGCCCTTAGCGCGCGGGCGGTGCATAAACCTCTTACTTCGAAAGGGCGTCATACCTACGCGAGGTTACGTTAGGTTCTAATGTTAAATATTTTGGAACTCATACATTATTATTTTCGTCGGATAGGTCGGAAGTAGTAGCAGACTGCTTTAGTTAGGTCTGAAACTTTGTTATGCTTAAGTACTATTTATTTACGAGCTCTTAGAATAGAATGTAAAAAAATAATATACTGCATCAGAGTATGTAAAGATATGCCAAAATATGCAAACCTACTCGTAGTACTCGTATTGCAGCTTTGTTTACATAATGTTATCGTATAAAAGGATTATCTTCTTTCTAATAAGATTTAAAACGAGTATCAGATGTCAATTATAATACGTCAAAATAAATATAACGAATAGGTACAATATAAATCTGGATTAGTGCAACCACAGAACTATATAGTGCAACTGAATAAAAAAGGTGCAAACCTTACAGAATTGTTAAGGAGATATGTTGTTATGGAATGGGAAGGCAGAAAGGCGCGTCGTCACGCGCGGCTAGCCAGCGAATTAATCTGCTACGGTGACTGAACTGTCATACATGCACCGAGACACCCCACCCACCAACATACTCTGATGCAGTTCATGTAATTACAGCCTTTACTTCGACGAGATAAGGTCTAAGTGCACAGATTAATTGACGGTTCAGTGTTGCGGCTAATACATTGTGTTAATGCTTTATAATTAGAGCGCTTGTTCGCACCCAGTTTGGTGAATACAATGGCCGCGTATTTTAGAAGTATGATACATATAGGTCACCAAGACTGTAAAACTTCTAGGAAATGCCCGCTGAAATACCAGAAAGTAAAGTGATCGTAAATCTGAGCAATGACAGTGAAATAACTATACTTGCCGCTAATAGATGTTTGTGTTTCGTAATCACATACATAGGTATTAGGTTAGCGTATGGCGTAACATTGTTGTAGGCAATAATATAACTAAAGGAACTTATTATAAGTCATAATGGTAGGTCATAATGTGTTGATTTCGTGGACGCTGTAGCAAACTAACTTAACCTTAAATATGTTACCTGAAGTTCATGGGTTTGATTAGAAATATGAAGCATTTCCTATCCATATTAATATTATAAATGCGAAAGTCTGTCTGCCTGTTACCTATTAAACATATTAATAACGGGTCACTCACGTATTTTAAGTCGAAAACGCTCGACATGTTTCACTCAGTACCGAGTAGCGTCATCAGGAGCTTGCGTCGACGGTGACGGACCGGCGCAGACTGCGGGCCGAAACGAGGAATCGATAAAAAGCAGATTGGATAAAAAATAAGCTACCCAAATTTCTAACTCCACGTAGACGAAGTCGCGGGCAAAAGCTAGTAAACATGTAATTTGTATAAAAGATATCCAATTACATTAATCAAAATCCCTAGACTTCCAGACACGTTTAGGTTGTAATCTTCTTCCAGTCCAGGCACGTATGTAATCCAATTAAATATTGCCATAACACATTTCACTGTTTTGTTAATTATGCTATTAAAATTAGTGGAGACTATCCTCAATTTCGAATTGCTTAACGTGTTGTTTCTGAATCGTGACATTCGTGACATCAGTGCAGCTGTAGGGATTAAAGGGATTGAATTACTAACTAGGTTGAATACCGTTTCAAACTGCAAGCGTTAGTTAAATATGGTTATATTCCTATTCAAATTTGTGAGCGTGCGTTTATGTTATTTAATTAATTTAATGTGTAACCTATATGTTTACCAGTATATAAAGTAAAAGGTTATCGTCGTGCTTTAATTAAAACACTGATAATTCTTTTTCTTAATGATGTATAATCAAATAAACAGTACACTGTATATTTTACTGTAAATATAACATTATGCGACGGCCGATCGAGTGATGAGCGTTTTATTTGCATATAATATCAGTAATTCAGAGGAAAACCCAGACACGTAATAGCTTAACAATAATTATTGGAAGGAAAATAATAAACCATAAAACAATATTTATTCTAGTTCGCGACAACAAACGGCGAGCAGATCGTCCTAGATTATTTTTATTTTGTTAAAAACTGAACCAGAGAATGGACCAATATCTCCGTTCGTAGACAACAGCTGTTGTTTCAAACGGCAGCTCCGTAAGTTTCGTCGTCGCGTATCTAGACCGACATTATGTAACTTCACACTAGCAGGCTGACTCAGGTCAGTCCTTATCTACTAAAGGACCTAACAACTGGGAAATTTGGGTAGTGTACTCTTTTTTATACATAAAAGTACGGTGTTTTCAACTGAATGTACGCTTTTGCGAACATCGTGTGTTTAGGTAAAATGTATTTCCTTATAGATTGCAGTCTTCATAGAATCGTAGACCTTGAACTGTTTGCTAGCACCTGGTAGTATCTTTTTTTGTATATCACATATAAACTTGTTGGCTTCAAAGTTCTTCACTCGTAGTCAGCACATTGTTCAAGCTAGCGGAGTCGTGTGGCTGGAGAGGATGGGAGAGGATCGTGCTGTGAGAAGAGCGTATGTGGGGCACCCGGGCGGAAAACGTCCGTCTGGGCGTCGCAGATACCGCTGGAGTGACGAAGCACAAAGACCTGTCCGCCCTCGGAATACCCAACTGGCGTGAAGTGGCGCAGAATAGGGCAGATTGGCGCTCTCTTGTGTTAGAGGCCAAGATCCTTTTTGGGTCACTGAACCAGTGAAGTAAGTAAGTCAGCACATTGTTACATCGGCCGCCTAGTTAATTACTACCTACTACATTATTTTACATGTTAACGGCGCATTAAGATTGGGCACTTTGCCTGTAAAACTAGTGTCGTCGGCAATATAGTTTATGCTTACAAAACCAATACCTACTGACATGTGTACTTTAATGTGCAACATATCCTTGTACTTACTTAGATCAGTTTAGGTAGGTGCTAAGGAATTTTGCATTAAGAGAAGGGAAAAATGTATCAGTTAAACTTTTGTATCCAATTTTGTTTACCATTCCACTCAGAAAGTCTTTCTTCCTTATTCATGAAACTTTACGGGCCTGATTCAAATACATAAGTCAAAATGTCAGATAAAGACAAACGATTCATAGCTAATTCAGTCCAGTAACGCGTTTATGAATAGCGCCATTTTTCTTTGAGGCCACTATTTTAAAACGATACAGTTGCATCTCTTAACTGAACTATGTAATATAAAGTAGGGCGTTATAAAATCTAAATAACGATATATATGTCAATCTTCCACTATGCACACACTGACACTGAATTGCTTCTGGCCATTTAATTCAGCTACGTGTTCCAAGAACGTTTTACCAGTTAACTCAATTGGCCTATTTCATGCTCAGTATAAAATATAATTTATTGGCCAAGTAGGTAAAGGAGAGTATAGTTATACCCCTGAGTTTGTAAACGTACCCGTAGTAAAGGAGTTGTTTAGGAGTTATTTTGATCATGCAATAGATAACCAGAGCAAATGCATGTGGGTTACCATAAAAAAACCGAATGTCTATAGGTGTGCCTAATATTTAAAGAGTTCCCCTGATTTCTCCAGAATCACATAATTTATTTATTTATTTTAAAATTTATTAGTTGTCATCGATACATTGGGGAACATAATTATATCCATTATCATCGAAAATTTGAGATCGGTTAAAATACAAGAAGACGCAATTAAGCTTTCGACAGCTGAAGCGTTCGCGCCTGTTTAACGTCCAAGTCCACATCCTTTTATAAACAGCGCCTTTCAAATCCCGTTGAAAACTGTACAGTTATACTGCACATTGCACATTCTTTGATGTCATTTGCAAGGAAAATTATTCAAATGCTCACACGAAATACTGGGACGAACGTGAGTCGCGAAAAAGGCAAAATTCAGACCAAATTAATTAAAAATGCCACATTTAAGTTATACGTATATTTTCTAACTTTTCACCTGTTGTTAAATATGTTCGTCAAGTCATAGTATACACAGTAGAGAATGCTAAAAAAATGAACACTCTTATGCGTAACGGTTCTACATCCTTGTTCGGTAGTTAGGTAAAGTAATAAGGCCTTTTTTTATATACCACGTCGGTGGCAATCGAGCATACGGCCCGTCTGATGGTAAGCAGTTACCGTAGCCTATGGACGCCTGCAACACCGGAGATATTACACGCGCGTTGCCGACCCTTTAAAAACCTGTACACTCCTTTTTGAAGAACCCCTTGGCCTTCCTAGGATCCTGTCACCCTAAGGTTATCTAGAAGAGATCGCATACAGCAATAATACTGCCAGGGTGTTACCTTTATTTACATTGTAAATCTGAGTTTGAATTTGTTTTCTTTGTGGTGCAAATGGTGCAATAAACAATATTCACATACTAAGGGCACACCGCACGGAATAATCACACGTGTAGGTAGGTAGGTACACATGATGCACTAATTAACGATCCTTCACGGTAAAGTAATGAAACAGAGCACGCGCTAACCCGATTAACCTGCAGGCAATTATCATCTAGCTGCATTCGCTATGCACTTTCGTAATGAGGGCTAATCGGACATTGCCGTGTCAGGAGCGCGCTAAACATGGATACTGGCGCATTGCTAGTCCGATTACTGGCGATTATGTTCTCTGTACAGCTTTCTAGCTGCTTTCATTGTGATCAAAACGGTCCATTTTAAATACCATGACCAGTTTCTACTTCCGCCTTTGTACTTGGCACTAAATATACCTCCGTTACACGAGGCCCAATTTTCTATTATAAAGTAATAAAGCAATGTGTGGCCTCCTAAAAGCCCTTTGTCCTTATTGTGTCAAGTTGAAAGTAAACGAAATTAACTGACTACAATCGAATACAGAAGTACCAGTTTGTTGATTGTCAAAATGGTTGATTGATATTTTAGTGAAGTCTTATTGAAAACCGCCAAAGCTAGACTTTACTATGTTATTGAAAACCCTTTGGTGTTCTAGAGTTTAGGTACATGCATAATTGTTGAGTGACCTGAGTCCAAAAATAAACTTATAAACAACAAGCTTATATAGCAATATGAGTAGACATTCTGAATCTCAAATTCAGTTATCAATTCTGAAAGTTTTTTAAAGTTTATTTAAAAGACAACAGACACAAATAAAAATTACACACAGGATCATCATACAAAAATAAACATATCAAATTTTAAAATCTAAATCAACCACGTAGATAAAAAAAGATTAAAGAGAGATTGAGTTATTACTTACATCTTAGAGATTCAGTTTCCGATACAATTACGTTTCCTACTTGGAATAAAGGTAAAAATGCTTTATACAGGTTGTTTGTATTGAAAGACCATACTTTTACCCGAACTGAGTTACTATTCAGGTTACGTTCCTTTGTTCAGGCACAATATCTATTAAAAAGACTCAAGGGTCATTCAGAGCGGTATTAATGGTATGCCCAGGAAAAAATGATTGACCCTCAGAGAAGTACTTGAGCTTCGTGGAGGTAAAAAATATTGAAAGTAGATTCAACTGATAAGATTATAAATGAAATTTACATTAATTTAGATAATGGAAGCATAAGCTTAGGAATGTCATTTACCTTGAATACCTATTACCATCTTGCTAGGAGGAAGAGAGAGTTGTTAGAAAAGTCACTTCTGATTAAACTAATCTCTTAAGCTTATTAAGCATAGTTTTCACTTAACCTAATAAGGATTTAATCCAGAGTTGAATATCGGGAAACAAAAACAATCATCCAAAACTATTAGTCAGCACATGTGCTGTTTCTATGTTAAAACTCACAATTACAAGTATCAACACGGAATTACTACAGTATTCAAAAGGATGCGATATGAGCAAATTAAGAAGAGCTGACCGTAATGCGCTTAAAGCGGTAAATCGGTAATTCTCTTAGCAGCCGGATAACAACTCACTGGGCAAGCAGCCGTGTAAGTACAGGTAACCTACTCAACGTTTTATGATGTAACTATTCAGACTGCAGAGGATTAAGTCCACTGAACCTGGACACTTCACGGGATATCGCACCGAGTTCGAGCAGTCACAACAGAAATGCATAAACATTAGTTTGTTTGTTTGTTAACGATATCATGCAAAATTGACTTATCTAGTCATAAAACTAAAAAGGTGTTAGTAATTATTTAAATCAAAATTGCGTGATTAAAAACTTTAGTTGTATAACAAAAAGTAGAGCTGATTTTTTTAAGATTGTGATATTTAGCTGGTATGTTTTTCAAACCCTCCATGCCGAATTCTTAATAGTCTAATGTTTATTAAAACCTTTTATGATTTTGTTGGTATTTTTGCTGTTTGTTTGTTACCTACCCCAATTATTTTTATCAACAATGCCGTAAAACGTATTAATTAAAGTTGTAATCCGATGTTATTGATAAACTTTTGATTGTATTTTTTTAACTCCCAAACACTATGACTAACTACCTAACTGTATTTTAAAACGAACAAATTAACAAATGAAAACAATATGTATTGGAATGAAATTAATATTCAACGTGTACTCAAAGCTTCAAAGGTGTGACAGATCGTTCCCGTCCCGAGCGATATGTATACAACAGTGTTAAAGTTGCATCCGCATTGTATAACCAAACATCCATGCATCCACACGCGCCTTTGTGGCGTAAGACCTGAATAAACAAGCACGGCCACCTGCTCTGAAATAAAATAGAATATTTAGCCGATCGATATGGCGGATGCGTGAGGCGCGATCTCTGCCGGGCACGGTATTGATTCCCACCCGGGATTGACGTGATGTGACGTGACTTGAGATTGATTTGAGCATGCCAATCGATTGAGCAGATTGTCTTTGAGTTCGTGCAATAAAGGCGAATTAGGGAGAGGAAGTGGTGTTTCATGTCAGACGCTTGAAATGCTGTGTATGTTATGAAACATTAATAGTGCCATGTCATGCAATTGTACACAATGACGACAGATTATGCTCTATGGTTAAAGTGTGCGATATTATACACGTCCATGAAAAGATTGATAATGATTATTAAATATATAGCCGTCTTGAAATTACTGAATCTGTAACACTTAACCGACTTTAATTTATGCTTCGATGATTGATTTAGCTGGTAAAGAAATTGACATTCATTTCTTTCACGATCATCCAGATTATGCTGCGACGTGATAAAAAAATACTGAATTTTCCTTGTTGGCAATAATGTAGTTGACTGCCTAATTCTAAATCGCGAAAGTTTAAAACGATAAAATGTAAAAGTTTGTCACGTCAGACACTGTTACACATTTTGCTTTAATACTAGGATTCAGAACTTTAAACATCCTACATTCAAAATGGCCAAGTTGACACATTTCGAGCTCCGGTCTTTTTAGGTAATTTAAAGTTTAAGCCCTTAACGCTGTGAGCCATAAAGTACTCCCGGGAACAGGATTAAGGACCCAAGATACATGAACATCTGCCATAGAGCTGTTGAACTGAGAACTCAGGCTTAATCTGGTAACGTTTATGCTGTCGAAGGATACTCTTATATAATAACAATAGCATCGGATTTTTTTTAAACATTTTATAGCGTCATAATATGTTATGGTCAGCGCGCCTTCAGTTAAACCTTGAGTATAAAGTGTTCTTTGTTTAAAAAATATCAGGCGCGGTCCAAAAAGAGGTCAAAGCTTTAGAAAATCGAGCAAAATTAGCAATTAAATGATTTCGCACCCAGCCTAACTTACCCGAGAGCCACATCCAAACCGAAGAATTCTCTCCGTGAGTCGTCAATCAAACTGAGAGACGAACCATTAATTCCACCGTCCGGAATCTGTGACAATTTGCATCCGTGCCCTTGTTATTAAACGTAGTTTACAAACATGTCCTTCAAGTGTAAACTTACGTTACTAGTAAGCCTTGGAGCGTAATCTGCTATTACAATTCTAGGAAAACGAATTTGTAAATGCCTATAAAATGAGCCCTTTCGTTATGAATCTCGAGAAGGCTGATATTGTAAATATTTCTTTCCATTTATTTTAGGACCATGATTGATTTATACGATGTAGGTAGATTATTTTGGTGGTGATCTCAACCGTCGGAGATGCATCAGAATTTGCAAGGGAAAACATTTACAGTTTAAAATTAAAAATGAGATCATTTCTTGAGAAATGCCGTGTCTTGTGCTAGTTTAAATAAATCCGTCATTAAGATCAACGAAAACATAGTAAGCAGCTGATAGTGCAGACAACAGAAATTAATCTTTGGGGCTTTAGTTTTTAATAATTTTTGAAACTGATGAAATAGACAGATTTTTATTGTTTGTGGTTTTTTCTTAAAATATTGTACTCCTGGTTTAGCAGATGTATTGTTACCAATTGTTACTTTATTGAACATTGAGACAGATTACCACAATAAAAACAAAATATATACAATGTATAAAGGCAAACTTATCCCTATAAGGGATGTCTTTCAGTCAGCCTTAGAGCAATAGAGAGAGAAAAAAACAAGTTAGACAAACGAACACTATGTACAGAAAGTAAATTATGGTTAAATATCACACACGTTCCGGCAAAGATAATGTCTAATAAATAATTCTATCACAATCACTTTCAAATACTGAAATACCAATGCTCTGCGAGCCAGTAAAAAGCTAATTGCAACCATACATTAACCGATTAACTGATCACATCGTAGTCACATCGTTGACTATGAACGCGGAGCAAATAATTACAGTCGGGAAATTGCTCGCTCAAACTGTGACATTATTGGCAGAACCCGTAATTAGTAAGAGAATTATGCGACCGTGCCATATATAAAGATATGAAAATGAGATCATTATGGATTACAATTAAAGTTTATTGACACTCATATGTAGAACTTGTAGAAGTATATATACTATTTTGATGACAACGTTACTTTCATGGCATTTATGACAGCCTATGATTATGTCTATCGCGTATGTAACTGCGTAACTTATTTTAGAGTTCATCCATAAACGATTACGTATTCCGTCACGCCTTTTGGGGCGTGGAATAAAACAAACCGATTATTTTTCGTGAAAACAAAAACGATAATATGCACGATAAAAATCTCACGGAGAACAAAGTTGCTAATAATGCTAATAGAAAACAGTCGAATCATGCTTAAAACAAACAGGAATTGCCGTGACTTTTGTAAAACGATCGCCGGAGTGTGACCGTGCTCGTGTTGGTTGTTGTCATGACAACTACAGTTTTCTAATGAACAAGTGCAATTTGTGTATTCATTCATTCAGGCGAATTTTGAGTACCTATCTAAAGTGCTTGCATTTCTTTGTAAGTCGTAACTGGCCTTAAGCAGTCATTTAAATACTTGATAATTAAAACACATTCGAAGGAAATACATATTTAACCTGGGCATCGCTATAAAATCAGATACTCGATTTTTATAAGATGCTGATTCTTTTAATGCAAAGTGAAAATTGTTTTTAGGTCATTTACAATAGTCGTACATCATGCCATATGGGAGACACGTGATCTCCGAAGTTAGTAGAAAGAAGTGCAGACATGACATAACCAAGGCAATAACTAAGTACGAATTCTGTCAAAATGCTGTATAAGACAAGAACATTTATTATTAACTTCTCATTGTGCATTTAAAAACTGTATTTTTATTGCTTCGTTAGATAAGCCCACGAGGACAGAGGACAACGAACTTGGTGGCGATGTCAACCACGACTGCGATATTGCATAATATGGCCAAGATGCTAAGAGCATTAGCATGACTCGGAAACTTGGGCGCTCAACTTGTCAAATAAATTCACTTTATTTTCCATTGGGGCTGCGTGATTTCGATTTTACGTAATTGTAAATATAATTACATTTTTTTGCATTTTGAGCGGCAAGCACGTTTTGAGGTCATAGTTTTCTGGTTTGTTATCGTTTTCTTCAGTACGTTCGTTAGGAACCTACATACGATAGACAAAATTCGAAGCCTATTTTTACAAAGGTTGATGAGGTTTCCTTATTGAAATAATCCTTTATACATCCCAAAAAAGAAAAACAATTCATTCAACGAAGCGGGGGTATATTTTAAGGGCTGCTACAACATAGCTTAGGGCTAAAATGTAACATTAATAGAATGAAAGAGCCGACAACCACGATCGCAAATAGGCACAATAGACAGCCAAAAACATGAAAAAAAAAATGTAACTTGTAATGAACTTTACATAATGGGGAAGTTAATCCTAGGGAGTTTTATTTGGGCGATTAATATTGCCTATTACAATATTAAAGGTAAGTATTAAAAAGGTCGACCGAAAATTTTGAACAGCCAGAGGTACCTATGAAGTTAAATATCTATAATGAATTAATCACTGTGTGGAAAGAACTTTAAGTATACCTAAAGTTTCTAATGAATAGATTGGTTAGGAATTGTTCGCTTGGTAATTATTAATGTTATGACTTTGAAAGTATATGCAAGTTGTTCAAATATGCCGCTAACTTGATACGTTTGGTATCGAGTTACTTGGGTTGTGTCCGTTGTTATTATTTCGTCAAAAGCGGCTGATGGCTATATTGCTGTCATTATAGTTATTGGATAGGCAGTTATTATGTTTAGACATAGTAGACCCTAGTCATACAATGTTAGTAAGAAAATAAAGCAGGCCGGATTACCTACATCAGGAATAACAATTGTGTTAACTAAAATATAAGTGAGAGTATGAATTACATTTACATGGAAAATAACCATCTATAGTATCTATACTAGATTATCCATATAAAAATGTATGGCTATTAAAATTAAGTAAGCAAATAGTCTATTTCTGTCAATTTTCTTTCAATCTTCGATGTCAATTACGATCATTACAATTATACTGAAGCTAATAGGTCTAATAACAGAATTGGAATTTGTCAAATATGTAGTTACAAGTTAATTAGAAATTGTTTGCGACCAATTTTATGATTATCTGTCATTAGCTAGTCTTCATGATACAGATTCGTGTAGTTGTTAAAATTGCCAATTACTCTCAGCCGGTGAAGTAAAGAATTGGGGAATTTCGTGAGTAGAATTTTTCATCTCGAATCAACTCTCCCCATGCTCTCGGCACACGCCAGGGCTTTTGCGAACTATGTGAATTTTATTAGGGTTGGCAATCGATAGCTACCCTATTCCTAAACCCCTTTTCTACTTTACGACGTCAATAATATTTATAGCGATAATAATGACGGCGTGTGATTGAAAATGCATGAAGATGGAGCGCTTTCGCCTAAAGAGTCAGTAAAACTCGTTTTATTGACACTTGACAGTTATTAAAGCTTAGAGATAGTTCTTATCTGTTGTAATGTAAGACTACACATACATTACATTCCCGTCAAGCAGCATTCGCAGTATTAGACTTGACATTTCTAATTTTAACTATCGTTTCATGTTTATTTTGAAATATTTGTTGATGCACATACACTAAATACCATGCATATTATTTGAATAAATTACTGACAACTTACATGTATTTAATAAATCCGCCAGCCAATAAGTAGCAGTGAATTTCAAAGCACTTTGACACTTAATTGAAATAACTTCACTTCACCAAGTCACTACGCACAGGTCCGCCACAGTCAACCGGCGCCGGCAGCGAGAAAGAGCCGACTAAGCCAATGAACATTCGCTCCCCTCCCTGCTCCCGCACCCAGCCTGAGATCAGCTGAGAATCCCTATATATTTTTTATTTGCGGCACGCATCTGTCGTCAATAAGTCATTCTACTGTTTTTGAAAAATGGGTGGTCACATAGCGACACATTATTCATATTACAAGTACTTTGTTAATTAGCTTTTTGGCTAACAAGCATGTCAATCGTCGTTCAGTGTTACGAAATATTGATAGATGAGACGACAGATTAAACGGTTTCTGACTAAGGGACTATGTACACTTCCGTTATTACTTAAAGTTGACACGATCTATCATCCTATTCATCAATGTTTTTCTGTCGGTGACTTAGGACTTAAGACAGTTTTAAAACTTAGGTTATTTGTCGGATAGTTTGTGCTAAACAGGTCACAATCCAGTTATACGAGGGGTGCCTTTTAAGTTGTGTCGTTTGTAAAATCTAAAGACAATTTATAGCTTAAGTACTATTAATTGTTTTTCTAGGAACTCGCCGTGATATTTAATACACTTTTTCATTCGGTCGATCTAGTTTTGAAACCACTTATTCCACTCCGAAGTTGGGGCTCCAAATGGCCGTTTTGTATCCGTCTACCGCCTCTTCTTGGGTTCGGTACCGTTAACCACGAAGACATTGCTTGATTTTAGGGAAAGTAAAGAAATCATTATAGGGCAGGAAATAAATGCCCAAAAAAAGGTATAGAGGGAAATGCTTGGAACACAATTTTTGACTTCGCAGCTTTGTTTGGACTAGTTAGGAGGTGAACATATCAAAAGTCCCCGGCCGTAACCCCGGTGCTGGGGGGGAGGGGGGTTTGAAGGTTCCATTTTTCGGTTTTTCGATTATATCTCGGAATCTGAGCGACTTGGCCTCTTATACAAAATGAAAAGAGATTTAATTTGTTACAAGTTTTATTCAGTCAAGTTTTTCGATATCTTGTATAGTTTTTGAGATATCCGCTCTTGAAGGTTTATTTAGGGCTCTCACTTTTATCTTGATTGTCTACATCAGTGAAGCTGCTAGGTTGGGTTTGGAATCGTTTTTGTATATGTCGGGGGTGCTGAATTTATTTATGGTATCAATATGGACACAAAATAAGTAAAAACAAAATTTAAAAAAAAGATTTTTTATAAAACTCCTTTACGCTTAAACCGCCGAACCGATTTCGTTGTAATTTGGTTTAAGTACTTTTTGAGCGTATGACTTATTTGCTCGGTTTCGGTTTATTTTAGAACAATCGGACGGTGGATTGCTGTTTGGAATGCCACACAATTGGACAATGCCACAAACGAGTTTTGAATCTCCTCGATCGAATTGTTGCAATTTTGCGGCACCATCTAATGCAAGCCGTTTTTTGATCGTCAATAAGCAAATGTGGTATCCGGCGAGTTTTTTTTTTACACCTAGCTCTTCATGTAAGATTTTTTGAATGGTTGACCCTGAAATGCCTATAGAAGCTTCTATCTCACGGTATAGCGATCTTCGACGATCAGCTGCCGTACAGCCTCAATGTTTTCCTGGTTTTTCGCGGTTTTCGAACGACCTTCACCCAGCTGAGACTAGAGCAATCGCGTTAAAATTCCAAAATTGCTCTGTCAAAAAAAACAGTAGTCAGCTCTTTAAAACACTGAAGTCGCGTTAGTCGCGTCATTTAAAGTTATAGAAAATTATCGCATGAAAATTTTCCTATGAAATTTCCATTTTCACATCTGACTTGTCAACTTTGACTCGACGCTGCACGCTGTACTAAAACGGTTCGGTCAATCATAATTCGTTTATTTGTTTTTTCGTTTATTTAGCTTTTGTGTTTGTTAGTTTCTAGTTTAGGTTAAGATTTTTGTAATGTTTTATTTTGAATATTATTTTAATGGATTTTAGAATTTAATTCAGAAAATACATGACATTACAGTGTATATAAAAAAAAAATGGAATTAAACAATAAACTACAAAACTAACTAAAATATTTTATTCAAAAAGACCTCCGCGAGCTGTACCGGGTGCAAAGGTGCCCATCACACTTGCCGCGTTACCACGTTGGATAGCGATGGCCAACCTTTGCACCAGGTACGAACCCGCGCGAGCATCAGAGGTCCTCTCCCTAATCCTATGTCCCACCTCCCTAATAAACGATATGGCGTCAGACCCCCAACACCCCGTTGTCTCGAAGGCGAGGGGTACAAAATAATAATTTGCCTCGAGGATGGAATATTTCGTTCTCTTTCTTGAAGCTGCCGACTCTGCCGCAGCGCCAGGTGTCTGCACCGTCCGGCTGAGATGTGACGCGGCGAAAGTGCTGACGCACGTGGCGTCCCACAGTAGGCACTTCCCCTTCTGCCATGGCACCAACGTTAAACCGTCCGGCCTTTTGCCATCGGTGCGACAGAGACCCGGTGGTTCCAGAACACACGGTATGTTTGCGGATATTAGGGCTCTCCGGACGATGTCATTAAGCGCGTGGTGTCTGGGAAATCTTCCTGAGCAGCGACAGCAACTCAATGCGTGATGGCCATTAGCTTCCACCGTGGAGCCGCAGATGCATTTGTGAGATATGCAAACATCGCAGCCCAGGCGAAGAGCTACAGCCACACGCATTGAGTCACTGTCGAGGAGTGTTCCCAGGTGAGGGGAAGGTAATGCCTGTAACCACGCTCCCGCTTCTACCTTTGACACCGACCGGAGTCTTGCCAAATCCACACCCGTAGCAGCACTCAAGAGACAGGCAAGTGTGTTTCTGGCACCCGCGTCATCCCACGCTCTCTGCACTTGTGGAGCCTCAGGCACGGACACAGTTGGGTAACGATCTGACCATATTGCCAGCGCATCGCTAACAAAGGGAATCGTAACCCTGTCTCCATGAGAATGTAACATTTTAGAGACAAGGTCAACGACCCCATGCGCTGACGCTAGAAAGGCTGGCAGGCCTACGTCCCTCGCGCGCCGTAAACCCAGACCACCATGACGTACAGGCAGAGAAGCTTGGGTCCACTGGTCATCAGAAAGCGACACATTTAAAATGGTTTCTGTTGTATCCTTTAAGGTGTCGTCAAAAGAAGACACTTCATCAGGACACAACCACGTCGGGGTGGTTCTTAAAAGGTACGTTATTTTTGGAACCGCAAAACACATTCTAAGTAAAACTAGGGCGACGTGGGTACCTATATTATTGAGGCGCTCCCGGGCGCGCAGAAGGAGCCGTTTCCTGGCCTCTATTGCATCCGGGATGGCGTCTGGGAATATTGGGCAGCCCAGAAGGTAAAAAGTGGTGCGTGAAAGTTCTTTGAGACCGGGAAGCAGAGTCTGAAAAGAATACAAGGAAGAAGAAAAAGTGGGGCTGCAGCAGAAAAATTCACACTTGGTCGCGTTCACCTCCAGACCCATCTCCTTAAGACGTGGAAGAAGAAAATCCAAGTCTTGCTTTACAACATCAGGTTTTCCTCCCAATGTCCCGTCGTCCAAATACCATGTGTTAAGAGGTGACTTTAAAAACGGTATTATCTTATGGATAGCGAGGCTGAAGGTGAGCGGTCCGAGTGGATCTCCCTGCTGCGCACCCACCTGGGAAAGGATCAAGGAGTCGTTGTAGAATAGGTTAGACGGGGAATGATAAACTTGGTTCAGAAAAGGGTATAGAGACGGTGAATGTTGTTCTATTTCGCTCAAAAGAACGTCTCTCTCCACGGAATTGAAGGCATTTTTAACATCTAACTTGATGATAACGCAGTCTGTGTTTGCTGGGTCAGCTACAAATGTGCGAGTGGCATGGATAGCGGCTTCACACCCTCTTTGTGTGCCAAAGCCTAATTGATGTGGCTGGAGATACCCAGCCATTCGTTCCCTTACCGCACGACACCCCAGTTTTGCTACTAAACGCCGAAAGGTGCTTCCCACAGCAATTGGCCGTACGCCTCCCTCTTTTTTAGTTAACGCGCACAGAGAGGCTCCATACAAATTTTAGAATTTGACATGTATAATTTGTAATTTTTGAATTCTTAATTCAAATAGTTTGATATGGCAGTTTTTTTTTAAATAATTGTGAGAGATTTGCTAACGACAAGACTTAAAAGACGGCCCTCGTATGGACGTTCCGCTTAGAATTTAATTGTAATTTTTTTTAGGGATACAACAAGATAATTATAGTTATTAGATAGATGCTTCCACTTTTACACTGCGAGTGTTGACCAATTTTCCACTAGAGTTATTTTAATATTGTCAATGCACGTGCCAGACCCATGAAAGACCATAAAAGTGGCATCCATAGGGGTACAAAGCCATTAAACTCCGGGCCGCCATGTGTAAACTTTAATGCAATAGCATTCATTTAGTTACATTGCACAAATAAATTGACAGAATATGCATCGCGAATGGAGTTGGGGTTATTTATTAAATTGAAAGATTTATATCTTTTACGGCTTAACTGGGTCTGCTGCGGTTGGAATGGAATTAACTACAAAATGGTGAGTTTCATTTATTTGCGTATGTAGTATATTACAAGTAATTACTTGTAATATACTACATACGCAAATAAATACGCGTATAATTATACGGTATCTGATGTGGCGCTTTATCTAGTCTATTTTTAACTCCCAACGTAATAAGAGGGGTGTTAAAAGTTTTATTGAAGCAGTATTCGTCACCTCCGGCAGAAAACTTCCACTTGTATGATGTAATGAGCGTGTTACCGACCTTTAAAAACCTTACGGCTGATACAGTGATACTGTTGAAATAATACAAATGATACCCCTACGCAGTGAACACTGCGTATCAGGACTTTAAACTAAAGGAAGCACAACACAGTAAACCTAAGCTAAGTAGTGTAATTTGGTTTTTGTACTTTGCAAAGTACTCTAGCTATGCCGCTCGGCATACGAGAGGGAGTGAATTCCTCCAAGCCCTTCTTCTAGGATATACTAATACTATGTATACCAAAAACATTCTGCGCGGCGAACATAAAAGATTTAGTCCCTGCACTATTATGTAAACTCAATAAAAGTGTGCCTCGAATGCCTAAATTTCTTCCGGTTTGTGTTTGCCTTATCAGAATAACGAAGTTACTTAACGCGTTTTTATCCTGAAGTGCCCTCGAGGCATATTCAGATTTTACGCGTACGATTCTAACCCCTTACAAGGTGTTAAAAATATCCTAATTCACTTATGGTGACGAGATTTATTATTATTATGGAATATGAATATTATCACGACCTGTTTCTTGTTGTCTAGTCACAATGTGACATTAATTATTGAACTCCGTCGATTATATTTCTTCTAATGCACTATTATAATCTGCCAGCTCGGTAAGTACCTTGCCGCCACGATACCAGCGGACTCTGCGATAGACTGGGTGCGCATTCGTCAGGGTAGAAGCGCTCTCACCAATCGGGCACTCCCAATCTTGAACGAATTGGCTGTTCACCAACCAAAAATAGATGTATTTCACGACTCCGCATTCTCAACAACCATGGTTATTTTTAAAGTGATAGTCTTACTAAACATGTACGCTATCCATCAATTCGTATTGAAAATATGTATCACTTGTTGTGAAATAATAACATAAAGAGTAATGCTAAATGTATGTATTACTAACAATACATACATAACTACTACCTCACTCACTACTACTACTAACTCACTTTTAAACGTCTTGGCTCTACTGTTAGCTTATGTTTTTGAATAAATCTTTTATACTCGTAGTTGTCTTTCATTGCTGCGAGAGAGATTCACCGAGATCGAGATTGGTATGACAATGCTATCATATATTTTTTATTCTGAATACGCCACCTCGCTTCTTTTCACGCCATTCGGTCGCGCTAGTCTCATTTGGAATACCATCAATCACTGACACGAAACAACCTAAAACATTCCTGTGCATAAAAAATATAAACATGAGCCATCGTTATGGCTTTCTTTTATTTCAGAAAAAGGTATATGCTAATGTCCTACGTCATTTGACTCGTGACAACAGGGAAAATATTTTGCTTTAAGAATTGTCTAGGCTTTCTTCCTTTGTAGTTTTTAATGCCCAAAGCCCAAATGAATATAGATATACGTACATAGATAACATAGGTATTTTGAAGTTCGAAGTAATGGTCCTGGTCCATCTGACTAATCTTTCCTTCGATGAATTAATGTATATCGATTACTTTCAGTACCTAGGCTAATGCTCCTACACTACAATATGCCTGTGCGTGAGCTAAATTATATTATTGCATACATTTGCTCTTATCTAACGATCTGCCAAGAACACTAATTAGGCTCACTAATCTGTCTGGCAGCAGCTTTAATTTGGTTACGTTTTTGCAGTTTCTAAAGCTAATTACCTATGCAAAAAAGACTATTACAGTACAGTACATATGGCGCTAATTTACCGCCCTGGTGCGGTAACTAGCACTATAAGTGCGTATGTGGAAAATTTTAATGGCTATATGTACTGTAAAACGTGCGAAAAGTTAATTCGCAACTCGTGTTTTAATTTATCGTTGCGAATTTCCTACTTTTTGCACTTGCATCGTAATGTACCATTACAGTATATATGATGCTAGTTTACCGCCCTAGTGCGGTAACTAGCACTATAAGTGCGAATTTTGAAAGTTTAAAGGGCCATATGTACTGTAAAACGTTGTAAGATACACGTGCGAATTTCCTACTTTCCGCACTTGTATCGTAACTGAGAAGTCTGAGGAACAGTGTTATCTAACGTACTAGCAATAGTCATCAATTCAATTGATGCCAGTAATATCTTGTCAGTTATTTCACCTGGGTAATATTTTCCATATTCCTATTTATAATCATAACAAAACCAAATTAACTTTCTCAGACTCAAGCTAAAATGAGTGGCTATAAATCACACAGCAAAGACGGTTCATTTTCTCAGATATAATTTTAACATAATAATTATACGGGTGACAACTCGAAACAAAAACGGCTACGAATTTGTCTCGTTAAAAATATGCGTTATTTTAAGATACTCAGGTTGTTAGGAAAGAAATAAAAGCGGCTCTCGGATATTATATACAGAATTAAAATGTCACAAACATTTCAAATTTCTTTCGATATAATGCTGTAAGTATTAAAATATTTAGAACTTGTAGGAAAACTATGTTTTAGTTTAATGTAAATAATACTTGTAGATATAAATATATACATTAGTAAGTAGGTTAGTAAACATTGTATCATCTATAAATCGAATGGGATCATTGGTAATTACCAGAGGACGACATTGCTCATGGCAAAAATCAAACGTTAATAGAGTTGGAACGTTGAATTTTATCGACTTTTCAGCTATCGATAAGTTCAGTCACCTTAAAAAATTCCGGAAATGTGGATTATTAATTTTTTTCCATGGAATGTTGCAACAAACGAGAAATATTATCAAATCTAGATAAAAACTATTATCGTTCTTTACCTCTTTAAACTCAGGTGAATGTGTTTTACTCGTTATGTGAGTTTCAACACAATATTTTTTTTAGGTGCTTTAAGTGAACCTTACATTTAGAGCAGTATATTGTTGTTGTTTTCGTTGTAAGTAAGACAAGGATATTTCTTTATCCATTTGTTAATTGTTTTTCTTTTTGAATTTACCACTTTTTTAAAACGTGAATTAGTTGTAAAAAGACTAGTGGCAGAAATGACAGTTAACTGCCATGCAATTTACTTTTAATATAATCAAAGAGGTCAAATGGCCAACTAGCTAATCAAAGAGGTTAATGTTAAAGTCAGCCGACTGAACTTATCGATAGCTGAAAAAGTCAATAAAATTCAACGTTCCAACTCTATTGAAGTTTGATTTTTGCCATGAGCAATTCCGCCCTCTGGTAATTACTTAGGTCTAGTCAACAGAGAGAAAAATATTCCGGTATTTGACTATGCTGTAATTTTTCTATATACATTGTAGAGTCAGCCAAAACATTCGGTAATTCCGGTGAGCAAAGCGGATTACTTTTTTCCGCAGTTGATTAAAATTTAGTAATTACATACGTAACTGGATAGTGGTGTCAAGTTTAGATTAGTTATTTTTTGCCGAAAAGTCATCTAATCGTTTTTAAGTGAGATATAAATCAACCTTTGAAATCTGCAATCAGACAGCGAGTATCAGACTAAAGTAGACCGAGGCAGATAAAAAAGTTTCTAACAAAATGTTTATATCTCAGCCAACATACGAGATCGCCGGTCACAACTCTATTACATAAGTTGAATACTTAAACTCTTTGCTTAAATCCCGTTTTATGCTAAACATGGTTAAAGGTAAATCAAAATCTTGTTTGTGGAATTTTTCATGAAAAAGAAGCAGTCACGCGAGCGAGCGCGTCTGAGCGCGGAATCGATGTCTCATTTTGCTATGTACGAGTTTTTCTGACACATGATTTATCCAGTAATAACTTCTGATTCTGAAGTTACGATGTAGGAAATTCTCCAGGGCCTTCATTATTGTTAATCGAGCGAGGCGATTTTCCATTCCGGTGTAAAGTTGGACCTATAAAAAGTGAAGATGCACTCCTATAAATTAAGTTGTATGATATATATTCACTAGCGACCCGCCCCGGATTCGCAAGGGTAGTTCAACAAATTTACACAAAACCTTTGCAAATTATACATAAACCTTCCTCTTGAATTACTCTATCTATTAAAAAAACCCGCACCAAAATCCGTTGCGTAGAACTAAGCATACATAGGACCAGACGGACGGACAGACAGCGCGGAAAGCGACTTTGTTTTATTACTATGTAGTGATATAATGACCTATTTAGGAGGCTCGTAAGGCAAAGTAAGGTTGCCAGAGTTCCCAAGATGCATTGTGCTGGCGATGACCTGCATTTTCTCCTTAACCTGTCAACACGGTGAATACTTATTAAACTACCACCATATTTGATCCTATTTACCTACCTACCTATATTGACTTTATTTTGTAGCTACCGCTCCAAGATATCGTGCTGACATCCCGCATCACCTCTATCTACATTGCTTACAACATATTTCCATAAAAATGCTTCAGGACATGTGGTCTTGAAGTTAGCAATATGATACATCTAGCTTAACCCTTTCTTCTAGATAGTTTCCTACAAATAGTCCGTCGTCAATTTAAAGAAATTAATCCTAAATAATTTCTGCCAAAGAATATGTTTTTTAAAGAAGATCATGCCTATGGGAGTACCAGGGATAATGCTCCAATTCGCAAACAAGTGTGCCAGGCCTCACTCCGCCCGAATGTTTTAATATTCCCTTTCGTGTTTACAGAACAAACGGCCTTTGAGGCAGGTTCCCGGCAAAATTACAGAGGGTCTGGCCTACGTTGTCAATTTAGGAATTAGGACACAATAACAAGAAACGCAGACGAGAATGTGTAATGTATTGCTTACTTAGTACATACTTACATTAGTATGCTAGAATGATGTCTAATTTACCGAATTTTTTTAATAATGTCACCCATTTCCAATATTTATTGAACAGTGTTTGATCGGAATCTTAAGTTTGTGTTTTTTATCAAATGCATACCCGGGCAAATCATTTAATATGGCCATATCATGTCTAAGGGCCAGTAGCACCAACCACAATTAACAGACTGATCAACGTCACGCAGCAGAGACCTATGAAACTTCCCACGCAATAAAATATAGCGAACGCTTTAACGGTGACAGATAGACGGTTTGAATGAATGAATGAATAATATTTATTTCGGGACAAGTCCCATATTATGACATACAATTACAATTATAAATAATACAATTACATATCAACAAATAAAGTTACATATAAACATGTCAACCTTAAAAAAAAACTTACGAAACTAATAACGTACCTACGTGGAGCGCGAGACATGGAGCTGCGTCTCCATCGACGTATCAGCGCGGAATCCCAGCGGTCCGCGAAAGCGCTCAGGATCCCGTTAGTGCTGCAGCGAACTCGGGCTAGCAGGGGGGTTGGTGCAACCGACCCTTAATCTACTCATTTAAGTTCGTAATAGGCACAAACTTTCTTCAATGGACACAAGAAGGTCTAGAGTGCAAATTCTGCAATTTCCAGATTGGAGTGTAACTTTAAATTCGGCTTTCTTCGCAAATAATGAATAACAAAGCTACATATGTATTAAAATGCGTATGCTAAATCAATGTAACTTCATAACTCATAACACTATAATATTTTGTTGTAGGCAACTAAATCATTTACACGCAGCGCAGCTACAAAACAACTACGAATGTAGGTATACAATTGGTAAACCAATCTAATTTTGTCCCCGCGATCTACGCGGGGTCCCTACTACGGTGTATATGACAATGATTCACCTGTCAATTAGATTCAAAGTCATTGACACAGAATCGCTATTTTTATTACAAGATCGTTGGCACTTTGCGAACAAGAAGTACTTTCCGTGTCCATTGTGATGATTTATGTTAACATTTTGGTTGATCGAGATTTCCTTATATTAGAGACTCGTGAATGTTTTGAAAAAGATAAGTAAGCGCAATTTATAATTTGAAAGACTTTGGGAGTTTTGGTTTATTTAGCTTATTGATAGATATTCACAACCAATAAACAGCAATTATTTCGGGGCCGTTGTTCGTCTAACCTATCTTTATTCTTTACATATTTTTCAGAAAATAATATTATTGACACGTATAGACCTTGAATTATTTATTTATCGTATGGCATATCTTTACATGTCACTGCATAATAAAATCAAAATTTAGTACTAGAATTCTTAAAATAGTCCACGGCTTTCCCAGTTAAGGTCTTCGAGCTCTTCAATATTGCCACCGAATTTGATGTTAGGGCATTCTAGCACCATGTGAGTAATAAATAAATATTTGGATTAGGTCTACTTTATCACATCAGTCAAGGTACAATATTTGTCGACTAGTAACAAGTAATTATCTTGAGTGATGTAATAAAAAAAATATATAATAAAGGAATTTTCACGTAGTACAACTGAAAAGACGAACCTTTTGGGCTTGTATGGAAGTACCGCCACTGCCTTTGGGGGGACATGATCCCGGAATCATATTTCCCCCAAAAGAAAAGGACAAAGTCTCCCCATACATAGTAAGATTATAAAACGTGCCGTACTCGAAACTTGATAAACGAAACTTAATAAATATGCCCATAAATGAAAAACTAACGTACTAAAATGTAATCTAGACTCATTCTATCGTTTTTCATTCTTCAAAAGCGATATAACAATAACAATGCGCTTTGTCAGAGGGGTGCAGTAGGTCGTAAATCTTGCGGTCCCAGCTGAAATTACACCGCTTTGTTTCCTTAATACGTAACCGAATAGTCTTTGGGTTAGTGCAGGCAAACGGTACCTGGCGTTGCATTCTGATTGCATATTACGCGAGAATGGCCGGGGGTTCACGGACAAACCCGTGTAACGTGACTTCGAGTTCACAACCCTTCCCTAGTTATCACACAGATGCGGATCCATATGCGTCTACTTGAGCAAGACAGCGCTATACACGTAAATAGCGATGCCCCGCTCGCACACCGGAGCGGTGTGCAGATCCCTATCCAATAAATCTTTTTTTTTTAACACGACGATACTGTTTGGCCACACCGTGGGCCAGCAGCGGCGTGGGACGTGGGAGCTTTTGGTGTGAGTGGGGTCAGTGTCTCGGCCTGGACTATAACCGCGAAAATCGCTCTCTGTCTCTCTAATTACGCCTTCATTGCGAGTAAAAGAGAAAGATCCCCGCAATTTGCGAATTTCGGTTTTGGCGGTAGCCCCTCAGAAGAGCCACGACACTGCCAAGTAGGAAAAGAGTGAGGAAGAGAGAGTGGTAGAAGTAAAAGATGACAGAGAGAATAGAGGAGGGAAGTTATTAACAATTTATATGTAAATAGCAAAACTATGACGCTATGATTATGACGGCCTCCTAGCCTAGTCGCGGTAGTGACACTAGTGACCCTGCCTAGGAAGCAGGTGGGTTTGAATCCTAGTAAGGGCATTTATTCATGTGTATATCACAGATATTTGTTCGTGAGTTATGGGTGTTTTCTATGTATGTATTTATATATTACTACTTATTATATCGTCGTCTATAATCAATAGTACCCACAACGCAAGCCTCATTGAGCTTACAGTGGGACTACGTCGATCTGTGTAAAATTGTCCTATAATATTTAATTTATTATATTTATTTATGTATGATGAGTGCTTTATAATTTTAATGTGAAGACCGCCTTATGCGTATTCGGAATGTGTTCTCAGGTTCTCACTGGTTGACCCAGCGATTAACTCGCGCGAGCTAGGCAAGCGACTGAGATGTAGCTCCTGATTCTATAAACTTCTAGGGTTGCTAAAAGGTATCCTATTATCTTGTAAGTCTTTTTGGAACGCAAATTGCTTTCTTTAAAGAGCGTTGCTTTCTGCTGTTAGTCTCCATTTTACGGTAAAGTTATAAATTTAATCAAAGGAACACTGTTAACGATAGAAATGTAGTCTCATGTTGGAGTTGGAATTCAATTTTTACTTTTATCTGAATGCATTAAAATATTTTCATAAGTTAAAGATATTTAATTTTACACATATACAAAGCTACATATGTATTGTCTATTAATGTAACATATGTATTTATAAAGGACTCGTCAAATTGATAACAACGAGTAAAAACTCTTATGGCATCGCAGTCATCGCACAAAGAAAGCATAGAAAGGTCATACAGCTACCTTCAGTTTACGTATCATTTACATGCAATTTAAACAGACATGCGTTCAATAAAACATGGAATTTGTATAGTTGTGTAGTAGTTGTTACTAAAGCTGCATTAATTTTAAGTGGCGAGACACTGAAGACCCTTGTGTAAGCAAACCTTTTGTTGTAAGACCGTAAAGTGCATTTGTCAGCGACCGCAGGACTTAACCCCGGCACTCGCGGGTGTTAAGAAAGTGTTTACTTTTATATTCATGGCTCCTGATAAACGATGAATAATATTTTGAGCCTTCTTATGAGGCTCATCGTTAGCGCCCACGTCTCAGTGCCGTATGTCATCACTGGCAACACACACTGGTCAAAGACTTTTGACTTAAGACACTGCGGCAATGAACAAATATTAGGAATAAATTATAATACGATTATTCATCCAACGTCTGAAAAGTGGAATTTGACTCGACCGCAAAACCTGAATTTACTCACGCGCATAAAAGTACTAGTGACTTTAGAACATAAAATGAATAAAAGTCTATTGCATTCAGAACTGCAATTTGGATGGCCGTTTTAGAGTTACGGCCAATTTGGTGTCGATACATAACAACTCTTCACGAATCGCAGGTGCCGTCGACACTGCATGCACCGAAATGGATTGCACGTGTAATGCTACGCTATTCTGTTGTGTAATGAAAATCGCTTACCGAGCCTGGGATGTGACATTTGAAGTTTAATTTTGTTTTGTATATTCTAAGGAGTATGCTCTTGTCTTCACAAAGAGCCAGAGCCATGCTGCATGAACTATCTGCATTAAGAGTGCTCCTTGATTACGATATTACTTATTGGCAGTTTTATATTAATGACTTCAAGTAGGTACCTATAATCGCCTATTACCTTCAGTTAAAAACGTAAAACGATTTATGACACTACACTCAGACCAATCCGAGCGCATTGGTGCATCGTTTGCTTTAGGAAGCGTATATCAAACATCGGTCTTATTTGCCGGTGGACCTGTAAGAAGAACTATTAGTGCCTCCGCTGTCTTGCGCGGGTGCACGACCGCGGGTAGGTACCACCGAGGGTTAAATTCGTAACACGCGTTCGTGCAAGGTAGCGTTGCTCATTGTATTTTCGTTACCCGCGCAAGATAACGGAGGCACTTAGTTGCTATTCTGTGGAGCCACGTTACACTGGAAATCTGGACTCTACTTTCGCTTAACCAACGCGAATAGTCTGCCTGAAATTATTGAATTTATAAACAAATTCGTTGTAAGTAACATTTAAAATAACAGTTGTTAGTCAACGGACGATCGAAATATTTAGCTTTCAATTATTGTTTAAAACATCCAGTATGAATATGAATATATAGTAAACAAAAACAATAAAACGGGAAATGTATTAGGAAATGTACCGATCACCGGGTGGCTTTTTAATTATTTCATATGCAATAATAATTATGAATTTAATTTCACATACGAGCTAATCTGAAGCTGAAGTTGTTAGCTGCTCCGGCTCTACTCCTGCGATTAGAATAATATTTATACCAAAATTATGAAGAATCTGTTAGTACTTATTGAGGTGGTGTAAAATCATCTGTTTATTTATTTTCCTTCTTAGGCTAGGTCATTTATAATATGAATATAAAAGTAAAATATATAAACAGATTATAAAACACCTAACCTAGGGTGCCGCCAGCAGCAAGCTGTCGGCGGTCAGGGCCGCAGGATGAGGAACCGACGTACTATACGCGCCGTGTCCAAAATTACACCTTCTGCATCTGACCCTTGATCCAACCACCTAGCGAGAGTCTCTCTAGGTGTTGGTCGAGAGTCGCCTGATATGAGATTGAGACATATTGTACTGCCCAAACTTGTGCTCTACTGTGCAACTTTTATATAAATACTATTTCTTGATATATTATATGGTAAATAGTGTTATTAACTTAAATGCACTTTACACCATCGCTTTGTACGTTACTTGTCTTATTATTCGTATATATTTTGCGTGGAGAAGTATCATTATCGATCCTTGGAATAAAAACCTCTTAATCAGAGGCACGCGGAATAAAACGTACCTAATAGCTTTGCTTCTTTATTTACAGCTAATTTAGTATTAGCTCTAAGGATTAGTTAAATTCGCTAAACGAAGGCGGCCTGACCTTTTGGTGGGCCTTAATTTAAATTCTACTTACTGATCTTTTGCCACTATGAGTACTATTGGTAGAATTACAATGTTGAGTGTGCATACCTGAAAAAGGAAAGAAACATTATTAAACCACTTCTAGGTAAACTCCCCTTAGGTACTACATATATAAATCAAATGATGTTAAAGAAATTTGTAAAATAAACGTAACTTCATGTTGCCATGATTTAAAATAATTCGTCTACTGGTCTGTGATTGGTTCACAACAAATGGTTATATAGATACTCGTACGAAGAACGGTGGCAAAAAATTTGTGCATTCCCAGGGTTTTGGAATACAACTTTTACTATGGGACCAACCCCGAAATCGCGAAAAAACATTTGCATTATAGGACATTTTTACACAAATTGACTAAGCGCCACCCATAGATGTTATCTACTAAAAGTTCAGATACAACACATTTGTTAATCAATACATTACCATAATTTACGCCATTATGTATTGCTTTATATTTTTTGTCATGGGTACACAGCGAAATCAAAATATCAAAAGAGATACCTGAATGACCTCATTACCACTTTATGACATGTCAACATTAGAGTGAATTTTATGAGAAAAGAAGACATCACAGATTCAGTTCGACGAATCGCAAGGTAATAAAGGTATGCCACCAGGAAATGACTGTAAGAATTATTTGAACGTTCAGTCAAATGAAAAAGCTGTGATTTGCACAGCAGCATCTCATCGTGAATATATAAATTGAACCTTATACAAGCGCTGGTGTAAGTGTCTAAGGCACTGCCTGGTGTAAGCCGTCTTTCGCATTAAGCGCTAGTATAATAGTAATACTATTAAACAAGTCGTTGACATAAAGGTTGAATTATGATGATGAAGCCGAAGCCAGTGCCTAGTTATGTCAAATTCCAGCTGCGAGTAATTTAAACTTAAAGTTTAGTAGTTTCAAATACGCCTTGTAATTGTTTGAAACAAAGAGTCATACTAGTATAATAACATTATTAACGATAAATTGAGGGCATGATCTTGTGGCCTGGCTAGGTTGACGCTGTTGAGATTTTAGTGTATCGTTTTATATTTAGTGATTTATTATTTACTCATAATTATTCGTAATAAAGTTTATTACGGAATACAACACAATGGGTAAATGGTTATTCAAAGCTAAATGTCATCTTTTAACTATAGGATCAAACAGAGTTACCTACATAATTTCATCATCCATATAGGCCAGGAAATAAATGCCCAAAAAAAGGTATAGAGGGAAATACATTTTGTTTCAAGCCATTATAAACCGTATGTTGTTGAAGGTAAAGTATGAGTGTGTGGGTTCATTTTAAAGAGAATTTAACCCTTCATTTAAAAACAATGCAAAAGTTACTAAAGAGTAAAAAAAGGGCATTTTTTTAATAAGAAATAAAAATCGTATATTCATGCAAAAAATCAACAAATTAAAACACAATAAAATCAACAGATATTGGAATACAAATGCCTAAAACTAAACTTTAAAACCTAGTGTTGCCTCATTTGGCCTTAATTACTGCCTCCATGCGAGCCTTCATGGACCTCACGAGAGTCACGACGTGCTCTTGAGGAATAGCATCCCACTCCACAATGACGGCATCTCGAAGCTGTTCCAGGGTCGCAGGTGCAGGATCACGTGATCCGTTCCGTTCCGTTTTAGCTGATCCCAAAGGTGTTCTATGGGATTCAGGTCCGGACTCCTTGCTGGCCACTGCATAGCTGTGATCCCAACCTGATCAAGGTAGTCCCGAACAATCAACGCTGTGTGGGAGCGGGCGTTATCCTGCATGAATGTGAATCCAGGACCGACAAATTCGGCGTATGGAACCACATGGTCCTCCAGGATCTCTGTGATGTACCAATGAGCAGTCATGGATCCCTGGCCTCGACCACCACCAGTGCGGGAAACACAAACGAGCTCGGTTTTGCCGGCGAGGGAAATGCCACCCCAGAACATGCAGGATCCTCCTCCGTATCCGACGGTTTCTTCAAGACAGACCTGTGAATAACGTTCCCCTTGCCTCCTGTACACTCTTCTACGCCTATCGTTGCTGAAATGACACACCCTGGTCTCATCGGAGAAGAGAACAGCCTTCCATTGGTCGACCGTCCAATCCTTGTGTTCGCGAGCAAACTCACGTCTGATTCGCCGATGCTCTGCCGTCAATTTGGGACCCGTAGCCGCTCTATGGGGCATGATCTTCTTCTCCCGCAACCTTCTCCTTACTGTATAGACGCTCACTACCGTTCTCCGAACTGCTCGTAGCTGCTGCTGCAGCTGGACAGCATTGGAGAAACGGTCCCGTAAAGACGACGACACAATAAAGCGGTCGTCTCTCTCGGAAGTGCAGCGTTGTCCTCCGGATCCAGGCTTCCTGGTGAAGTTTCCAGTCCTTCGGAATCGAAGAACTGCTCGAAAAACTCGGAAACGGCTTATGTTGAGCTGCCGAGCAACCGCAGACTGATTCCACCAGGGCTACTGCTTGAGCTGATGCTGCTTCCGTGGTATCCATTTTCTTGGGGTCTCCAGCTGTTCCGGTGTGACCTCTGTGAACTCTGGATGCCGAATGACCCATATCTCACTTTTACCCCCCCTTTTATACCTATCCAAGGTAACGCATATAGCGACCCTTACAACGCGTATTCTAGGTGTTTTTTCAGAACGCCATAATTTCGTGATTATTATTATTTTTCCAAAAATGCTTTATTCATGCTTTAAAGCTTATTAATTGTACTTTTTAATGATATTAATATTGATAGGGGTATATACATATGATAAGAGCTGTATTCGCTTGAAACAAAAATCGGTGGGTGTGCGATTTCCGTGACGCCGAGTGTACTTGGAACACAATTTTTGACATCGTAACTTTGTTTGGACTAGTTAGGAGGTGAACATATCAAAAGTCCCCGGCCATAACCCTGGTGCCGGGGGGGAGAGGGGGGTTTGAAGGTTCCGTTTTTCGGTTTTTCGATTATATCTCGGAAACCATGCGTCTGAGCGACCTTATACAAAATGAAAAGAGATTTAATTTGTTACAAGTTTTATTCAGTCGAGTTTTTCGATATCTTGTATAGTTTTTGAGATATCCGCTCTTGAAGGTTTATTTAGGGCTCTCATTTTTATCTTGATTACATCAGTGAAGCTGCTAGGCCGGGTTTGGGATCGTTTTCGTATAAATCGGGGGTGCTGAATTCATTTATGGTATCAATATTGGTAGTGTGTACTAACTATACTAAAAATGAAAAAAATTACGAAACAAATACGTTACAAAAAAATGCGGATTTCACATTCCTACATTAATTTCGTGTTGCTCAACCAGATTATTAAACAAAAATTGCAAAATATTTTTCATGCATGAAATCAATTTTTACACAACATTCATTCGATATTGTCTTGGAAGTACAATTAAATACAAAACCTGAACGTTTTATAACTTCGTATTTTATTACGCCAGAGCATCAGCGCGAGGCCAGAGTGCCCGCGATAGAACACTTAACCTACACCAAGCTCTACCCACTGAAGTATCAAGGGGGCGGGCGCTCTAAACCAGTAAAATCGTTTTGAAACTGTCGGCTGAATGTCAAATCAAGGAGAATCCAACTTTGTAAGAGAAAAGTTTTTCAATCAAGCATCTAAATAGCGTAAGTTGGGGCGTAGCTATTATGTTTGCCGCTTGTGCGTTGGAAATGTTAAGTGTTATTTTTGATGCTTAGAAGTTTCGAACTAACACGGAAGTAGCTAACTACTGTAACTACGTGCAACAAACAGTTAACTAAGAGTTCTTAAGACTATAGCGGACGACCGCTTCTACATACAAACGTAGACTTCATTTTCCTCCCTGGGTAATGACTATTGACATTATAGAACAAATTTTTAATTTTTACACAATTTAATGTATATCGACCAATAGCTATGCCTATATTTCGTATTCGTAAATGCCGTATGTTTCAGTTATATTTTACAAATTATATGAGACTGAAACCTTTCAGCAAACTTTCTGTGACTTTATTTAACAGCGCCTACACAATTCATAAATATTTACATTTCTGACATGGGAAACAGAATGTCGAAAATGTCTTTTCCCCTATTATTTATATATCGAAAATGTACTGACAGTCAAGAATACGATACGATTGTGTAATAGACACCGAAGTTCTCGAAGGCTCCGTTGGATTGTCGGAGTAAACAATTTTCGAACAATTCAAACTTGGCAGCTAGGCAGGAAGTAGGTGCCCGTATCAAACGTCCAAAGCGTACCGAGCTGGTGGCATTAATAATACAGTGGAACCTCGATAGCACTAATCTCAAGGGAAACCCCAAAAACTTCGTGTTAACGAGGTATCGTCTTATGGAGGGCATTGACTTCGGGAGGTTCGAATGGGTTTTTGTTCGTCTTAAAGGGGTTTCGAGTTACAGGGGTAAAACGCATGAAAAATTCGTATCAGAGAGGTAAATTATAATTTATACAAACGCGTAAAGTACAGTTTTATTATCTTTTTCGAGTTACAGAGGTTTGTTAGTTAATAACTTCGAGATATAGAGGGGATAACACAATTTAAGTCTATTTTTCGAGTTATAGGGTTTTTTTTTTCATTTTTTGAGTTATAGGGGTAAAAATTGGATACTGATAGTCGTGAAGGATGTTAAATATTTCGAGTTATGGAGGTTTTAGGCTTTGCAGGGAAGGGAATGGCACTTTATTTCGTGTTAACGAGGATTTCGCCTTATCAAGGTTCCACTGTAGACACAGAAAAATATATTGATGTAAATACATTATGGGCATTCTGTTTACACATTCTTGTTAGTCTTGTTACGGCGCCTTACGGCGATTGATTTTTTCCGTAATGAATGCAATGATACTGATTCGCCCGCAAGGCCGAGAGATATCACGAACCACGATGCGGGTATTGTTTCTCGTTCCCATCTTGCAAATCGAATCCGTATCTTGCATCTGATTGAACTCTGACAAAATGTATAAAAATGTAAGCCCTGTAGGAACCATAAATTGTCTCGCAAACAATTGGGGATGGCGCACATTGTCCTTAAACAAAAGGTAAACACGAGTCCCGACCCCAACCGGCGACAGTCGACACGGGACGAGACTCCGTTGTGTCTAAACAACACAATTACTTACAGCAACATATTGGACAAATAAGAAGATAGCATGTGGCAAAAATTCAATATTCAGTCCAAATCCGCCCACTTCCAATAATATTTGCTGCTTTCAAATACGTCTGTCTTTCTTCGGTTTATTTGAGACCGCTTAACAGGTCGGTATTTGTCAAAGGCTGATTTGTATCTTTAGTAAGCGCTGATGCATTTCCAAGAGATGCAGATAGCAACAGGTCAACGTCTTTAGCCAGAAATAGAGCGCATCGGCCGGTGGCCCGTGTATTTCGTCGCCTTCGCTTAGCGATTCGGTCCGACATCTCATTAATATGTCAACAAGGTTATCAATATGCTGCATCTACATTCAATATTCATGTTTACATTGAAAATTTTAACAGGGAATATGAGCGGAGTAATCACATCATTTGTGGTTACATGACTCGGCGAGGGTCAACGGACGCGACCTATTTTTTCACAAGTGGGTAGCCCTCTTCTCAATTCGATTCCAACAATGCCTCGTTTACGGTCCCCGACCGAATACCTACTCTATTTGAGTGCAGCTAGCTTAATACTTTAACTGTTAATGGAATCGGACGCGAGCTGAAACTGAAACTCGGAGCATGGTCAACAAACCGGTTTTAACGTAAAAGCAAAAACGTCAATTGAATTTAGATTCAATTCGTTATTCAAATAAATCGCCAATGCATTATACTAGTACCTACTCAAATACGCAACAGTACTTTCATCGACTCCTTGCATGTAGACAATAGATAATACTCGCAGTAACCAAATCATACTATTTAACATTATCATCGTAAGTTATATAGTCCCTAAGCCAACTTTATCGTGTCGCCCTTCAATTGAGATAATCAAGCCAGTGCCATATCATTTCTGCGATGCACAATGTACACAGCTATAAATTAGCCTTATCTCGACGATTTGTGACTCTGTCTGCGATACATCATTGTCGTATGGGCTCGTCTGTTATAGGTGTGTACAAGCGAAAGTAAATTGATTCGAAACGCCATTTAGCGGTTCTGTCATTGACCATCTCAATGTTGTCACATATTTGTGATGCGTGGCGTGATTGGTGTCAAATGAATCGTCTTGTTTATAGTTTATTAAACCTACACAGAATGCCGTTTCGGAGCGGCAACCGATCTAAAATATTATTTTAGAAATCTAGGGTCAGCCAGCTGGCCAACGAATCGTGATTAGGTACTAATTACGTATAAAAAATAGGGACGGTAACGACAGCGGTAATTTATTTATTCTTTATCACCTTTTTCTATTCTTCTTCCTCTTTAGGATAACAAATAAAATTGCTCTCCAGTAGATTGCAGCGAGCGATGCCGGTATTAGATGTTGACAGCCTGTTGAGTCAGAACCAAATATGTAACTCCATATATTTTCCTATTTAATCTAGAATAAAAAGAAGTAACTGTAAGTAACGATATTCAGTATGGAAACTACACAGTTTCTTGAGGGCTTAGAAAAGCCCCAATAATTAACTCCGAAAATTCCGAAAAATCCGTTACACGAAATTGTTATTTTTAGTTTTAATACCTATTACCATTGCTACAAAAGTTGAAAACATAATATACCTTGGCTTTTACATACATATTAGATTTCAAATACAAGTAATATGTTAGAACAATATGGCAAAGCATATCTTTTCAGTGAAATTTTAATTACCTTTCTACCAACCTGTAGGTATGGTTTGCTATAAATCTAAGCGAAAACCAAAACCGCAGAGAAAACTTCTTTAGTATCCAGGCTTTACGGAAGGCGAACTAACTTCGCAACTTTACACTGAAATCTATTGAATTTAAAGAGCTTTGCGCCGTTCACGGCCCCTTAGACTCAACTCATATCAGATTTAGTCTGTCAAGTGAACCGATATCATCAAAAGCCTGAATTTAAAAGGCTTCCGTCGGGTAAGGGGAAAGAAAACAAGACCCGAACAAGAACATACCTTGCAAAACCGTAGGTAAATATGGCCCGTGTGATATTTTGCGTTAAGTCTTTCTTGTAGCAAAACTGTACCTAGTAAATAAATAAGCAATTTGCGCAATATTATGTCTACGTCCGAGTGGACTGATTGGAAACATGATACGTGTACACACTACACAGTACAACACAGATGTTGCGCTTTAGGTACAATAGCCTGTTTCAAGATTGATAATGATTGACGGCCACGCCTCTTGTGTATGATTAAATAAAAGCCAAATCCCATTTTGGTAAATAATGAAGATTAAAACTTTAAGTAATTCATCAAAATATATGTGTAGTTTTAAAACAAAGGTGTTATTAATACCTTTAGTATAAATCCAGTTGTACGAGCAATAATAAAAATTATTCTAATTGTAAGGCCTAACAATGGACTCAAATAACTCCTTTCATAAAGGACAATGCGGGAGCCGAAAACGTACAAAGGAAGAGCTGCCGTGTAAAAAATGTTCATTTCCCCAGTTCGCATCGGGCAAACAAATTAAATTCCTTCCTTCCATAACGCCAGTTCCAGTTCGCAATGCGCGAGAAATAGTCATGAGACTTGTAAAATTGCATTCGTTAAAGAAACGTTGCGTTTATTGACAACCAACGTGGTGGTATTAAGTAAACGACTCGAACATCAGGAGCATATAACCATCGTATTTATATATTACCTATGTAGAAGAAGGTGGATTATTGCATATCATGTATATTTATAAAGTATATTAGAATAAAGACAGATACAACTATATATCTCGGCCAGCAAATATGGAGCGGACTCGGTGAAGGCGGAGATCAGTCGGAGGATACAAATGAGCTGGGCTTCCTTTGGTAACAACTGTAACAAGCGAAAATAGCGTAATCACTGAGAACCAATGCGTATTGCCTGCCGTGACCTACGCTTGCGAAACTTGGACACTAATAATGAGCGGAATGAAGAGGCTCAAAGTCGCAGAAAGAGCTATGAAACGTAGTATCCTCGGTATATTTCGCTGCGATAGAACCCGAAACGAGGAGATTTGGCGACGCACCAATGTAGTAGACGAATTGCTACTCTGAAACGGGCCTGAACCGGGCACGTATGTCGCCGAGATGATGGTGGAGCAAGCCTGTCCTAGCTTAGAAGCCTCGGTCTAAAAGACTGAATCACAGACCTCCAACCAGATCGGAGGACGACATTAAAAACATTGCAGGCCCATCTCTGGAAGAGAGGAGCATCAAATCGGCCTGCTTGCAGGAAAATTAGAGAGGCATATGCAACAGTGGGCGCATAATACTCGCTGAAGGAGAAGAAAACATATATGAAAAAAAAATACAGTTATGATCTAGAAGAACTCATTATATATCGTCTAGAAATGTTAGTAGGTACCAGATGCTATCATTTGATATGCTAGGTTCACAGACGATTTGCAGGATATTAAGACACTGTTCCATGTATCTAAAATGTGCAATTCCGGGCAGACGACAAGAGCACATCACGTCCCCGCCAGTGCCATTCACAACCGGTTATTGTATGCAAATCATGGCGGGAAATTTTCATGCCGACTGGATTAGTATTCCCGTAAGTCAATCGCTTGCATCTAGCTGATCTATCTATATAGGTAGTATACGTACGAGTTCAGACCTATATTGGCTATATCTGTTCTATTAATTATTCACAGCCATAAATTGGTAATTAAGACAAGGGTATATTTACCTCAGAGTAGATAATAGTAGCACTATTAGTATTTAATAAAACATCCACGAGGAATAAACGTTCAAAAATAGATAGATGTAGATGTAACGATAGCTCATAACAGTATCGGAAACTTACAGAAATTGTTTTGTAACAAAAGGTAATTTAAAACTAGCCCATGATCATTTGCATCCACGCAATAACGTTATTAAATATGTAGTAAAGTTTTACTTTTGAATAAATGCCATAATTAAATGAAAAAATATACATAGGTACATAAAACTTGTACCTAGTTGAAAAACATCTACACTTTCCAGAAATGCTATTGGCAACTTCTTTGCGCTATCACACAGTTTATAAGCCTTATTAAATTATTGATTAAATTTATCAGGTTAGGTGGGCATCAGACGGAACCCTGGGCTATGAACTTGTAATTATTGCCGAGCACGTAACACTGCCAGGTTTAGCCGTTTAATCTCTCAGGTTGGCATCCCTGCGCTTTATACGGTTTAGTTTCGCGAATTGACGGGAATGCGGGCAAAGGGGTTAAATGCACGTTTCAACAGGATGTATTAAGCAGTGCGCTTTCAGGAAACTGTAACAGTATTAATGCGGGAGACCATTATATTCATCTCGTAACTTTATTTCCGGCTTGAGTTTTGCTAGCATTAAAAACAAGTAGGTAGTCAAAGTAGTAAATGCAAATGTAATACGTGTATGATTTTTCGTCATACACACGTATTAGAAATTTGTATCAAATATTAGCGACCCGCCCCGGCTTCGCACGGGTTACACACAATCTTAACAAATTATATACCTAAACCAAACCTTCATCAACGTATTCTGGCAAATAAAGAAATTCTATTCTATTCTATTCAATAATCACTCCATTGATGAACAATCCCACGCCTAAGGAACTTAATAAACTTTCTGCTGGATTTCATGCATCAAAGCTTAAAATTGGCTCCCGCTACTAAAAAGAAGATTGGTTCGTTTGGGCAAGACAAAGGGCCCTGATGAGTGGGCCCGAGCATTGTCGCCGGCCGCAATCACCGTGCCCCGAATACCAGACCAGCGGAACATTCTCAAAGTTCATTGTAATTACACAGGCGGGGACCGACTTGATTAATCGACAATTTCAAGTTTGGTAACGCGACACAGAATCGACGATATTTATAGTAAGCAGTGGCGGTAGGTAATTATTGTTTAGGTAAAACTAACTCTACGCATTCTAATGTCAGCATAATGTTAGGGTCTCAAGTAAGAGATAATGATTTAAATTGAATATCAGACTAGCGGAACATGGGCAATAGAAAAAAGCAAAGAGAATTGTTTGTAATAGAGAGGTAAAGTCTAAGAAAAACGTACCCCTTAGTTTGACATCCAAAACAGATGGCGCTGTACTGCGCCATATGTTTTGCGGTCACTGAATTGTCAAACGTCAACTTTTGACAATCAGAGTTACCACACATTGGCCCTCGTTTACCTGTCAAATTCAAAGCACGAAAGTGTCTTAGATTTTACGCATCTTACTCAATCAATGTATCTTTGAACAAAGTAATTACACAGGATCGACGAATATTTATGGTCAATACATACATACTGACCCACTGCATAGTAGGAGTATTAGGTACACTGCTAAGGCAAATTTTGTTAAGGATAAAATACGCATGCTAATGTCAGCATAATGCGAGGGCCTCTGAGATATTGACTAAACCGAATACCATACCAGCGAAATACGGGCGGAGAACGACTTGATCAATCCAATATTCCAAATTTGGTAACGCAAGATCGACGATGTTAATGGTTGGTCGGCAGTAGACCCTGCACTGCCTGCAGGGGCATGCCGCATGCTGCCAAGACAAATACTGTTTAAGTCAAGCTGGGGTCGTATTAAGGATTTGCTAAAGTAAAATGTCATTAGTCAAACTAAATGTCAGTTTAGATAATACGTTAGGTTAGGTACCTACATATACCTGATATCAACACCTACAATTATTATGATTACAATGTGTGTCTTAGGCTCACTTGCACCATCCCACTAACCCGGGGTTAAGCGGTTAAACCGTTAACCCAGTGTCAAATTGTACTGGTCACCATGTGGTAACTGCAGGTATAACCGGTTAACGCCGGGTTAGTAAATGGTGCGTGGCCCTTATGGATTAGTTGGATTTTTATATATTTTATATTAAGCCTACTAAGTGTCCCACTGCTGGGCAAAGGCCTCTCCCCTTGATTTCCACGACTCCCGATTTGGTGTTTCCTCCGGCCAGTTGTTCAGGAAGCTGTCCAGGTCATCCCGCCATCTCCGTTTGGGCCTGCCCCGTCCACGCCCCTCTACCGGCATCCACTTGGTTTGATTTAATTAAATATATTGCTTGTCTAATAAACTTATAATAGAAATTCGTTAGATTAAAAAATTAATCTAATTTAACAATCAGGAAGTTGGTTGTTGACAGCTGCATGTGAATATACAGCTCCTAAGTCACCTTTGTCGGACTTGTCTACCTCAAATGTCTATTAGTCGACTTTAGGTGCAAAGATACAACCAGAAACTACGGTAAACTGATCGACGTCTGACAAGCTGATATTATACGAGCGTCTGTAATAGTTGCAATACAAGAAATGGCATATTAAAGTCGTCTGCCTTGCGCGCACTTTTAACAAGCACTCATACATAAAACATAAATCGATGTTATCGTTAATCGACTCCGTATCTGTGAAGCAGTTCAACCGTGTAGCAAGCTCATAGATACATAGCATGTACCGCGAATGTAAAAACGGTAGTAAGAACTATGGTGTTAATGACCTCAGTTCAGTAACACATGACCGAATTGATTAAGTGATATTATGATACGAGCTCTAGAGCGTGCTGGTTCTGTCGATATAATGTAATTGGCTTAATTGTTGACTGGGCAGCGCTGCTACTGTTAATATCAATGCTTGCAGTGTCCAGACCAGTTGAAACGTGTAAAATGCGATATCGATATCAATATACTTACAGTGGTGTTATTGAAATTTCATGTTCTAAATTGACCTGTAAGGATCAAATGTCCATTTGTCCATACCATTTATTATTCATTTTGTCATCATATGAATCAAAAATTACTCAAAGTAGGAACTTTCCTTAGGGCAGGCAAAACGCTTTGTCCTAAGTTGGTGCCGTAGCATGTAGGACAAATGTTTTTATTTATTTCCTTCCGACTAAAGTGTCACTTTGTTTTGATATATTTGATTTCATAATAGATAGTAAAAGGATAGTAAATGAGTAATTTACTATCCTTATCTATTATGAAATCTACATAAGGATACAGCCATTTATGCTGTTATAATAAGCCATTTATAACAAAAGTCTGAGCTTTTAACTTACTCACGGTAAGCAGTCGGAATAATAACTATACCCCAGAGCAAAACGCTTCTGACCGAGCACGCTGCATCAATTTCGTCGCATACACATAAATTAATAAAATACCTACGCTACATTGCGTGTCTGCGGCAAATTTCAACACGCATACAAGGATGGGCAGATGACTCTGGCCTAGGAACCATAACGACAAGCCATATATCACTGGAAAGGTTTTATCATATTCTACAACTTTTTGTATGGCTTGACAAAAAAAAACCCGACAACGAATAAAAAATTAAAATATCGTGAGCGTGACACAAAATTATCGAAAATAACAAAACCTTCATGATCTGCGACACAGGAACTTAGAGATATTCAAGTTGCACAAAAATGGGAAGGATGGAAGCTGACAGTGACTCATTGGTTTCGTTCGCGAGAGCAGCGCAGCGGAGTCGACTTCTCCTTAATCCAGCGTTACGTGACCTTGAAATTCGTAACAACTAGCCTGTTGCCTTCGAAGCGCCTTGGGCTAACCGCGCCGCGAAAATCGAGATTCGAAGATCGCCTATCTCCAACTTCTATCTGTTTGAAATGACATGACAGGGACGGTGATACACGAATTTTATAGTTCGCGGTTTGTCCCTTAGCTCTATAAGGCAATGGGATGATACCCCTGTTTGAAAGTGTGAGCCAACGCATGTGGCGCATCCAAGTGCTTAAAATAAATATCTGACTCACACTCCGAACAAACAGTTGCTGATGCCGAAATGCTGATATGCCTACTGCACTTTTGGTCGGGTAAAATGGTTTCATCACATTTGATGTTAATTATTTTAAAAGCTTTACAGTACATATGGTGCTACTTTACCGCACTAGTGCGATAATTAGCACATTACGTGACTAATATGTCGAAAATTTAAAGTAGTACCATAGTACCTACTGTAAAGCGTTGTACGATACATGTGCAAATAGGTAATTCGCAACTCGTGTTGATTTAAAACACTCCCTTCGGTCGTGTTCTAATTTATCGCCACTCGTTTCGAATTTCCTATTTTTCGCACTTTTTATTGTACTATTCTGTAAACATAAAAAAATACAACACAATAGTCATGTAACTAACATTAGCCGGTACCGCACTTGTAATTGCTAAGTACTACCACGTAACGTAATCGTAGTTCACAGTCATTAGACACGACCTAAGTGTATTGATTGGTAAAAACTGATTTAATATTCGTAATTAGAACAGCGATTAGTGCTCTTCGTGTTCTGTATTATTAAATTAGGAAATGCTTTGGATTCACTGGTTGGCTGGTGGGAAAGTAATGGTTAAAATGTTAAAGTAATTAGAATATCAAGGAATTCATGCAATGCAATACATACATAAGCTTTTTGTAACGAACACTTTTTCTGTGACGTATCATTTGAATTTGGAATCCTGCCGATAGGTACCTACAACCAATGTTAGCAAAAATAAATTCACAGATAGGCACTAAAATAATGAGGCAAGGGGCGCCAACAATGAGTAAGTTTGTTTACGCTATTAAGATACAGCCAAAGAATTAAAAAATAAATATTAAACTTACTACGAAGAACTTGACGACAAATGAACACAGTATAAACCGTTTTGCTGTTATCACAATACATCCTGTATCCACCGACTTAATACCTATATATAGCGCTATGCCCGTATTAGGAACAAGACTGGCCACCGCAGCCGCCGCTATACCTAAAAAGGAAGCCAGGGCCCTTAACGAGCCGCCAGGCTGCGAGTACTAAGCCCTAATAAAAAACGACTTAGCGCGAATCGGACGTGAGTTCCGAGGGTTTTTGTTACGATCGTCTGCATTGTGGATTTCATGCACTATGTAAAAAGTATCGATAGCTTTTAGTTAAGGCTTTACTCTAAAACAAAGTGACTAATGCTTCAGACCCCTGGTGTCTCTCCGCCGAAGCAAAAAGCAAGTTGAGTGGACGTTTTTGGGATCCGTAATCATAGGTTTGTGTTTACGGAAGCATTACGTTTTATCTCCACAAGTGTCACCTAAACAGACAGCTTTATTGTCAGCGAGGGGGGGTGTTTTGCGTGACGATAAGAAAATGTACAAAGTCACCTGTCGCTGTCACACAAAACGTGTAAATCTGTTTTTATATTGCCTCGGTGGCATAACTATTCTGTTATAACAAGACGCTTTTAACACTAAAACTAAAAGTGAAACAATTGCTTAACTACCTAAAAATAACCACACTGTGCACCTGGCTTTGCCCAACACTAACACGCCATTCTGCTCGACTCCACTCCGGCAAGGTCACGTTCAGGGTCCGGGACGCGAACAAGCTCCCGGCTACAACTTGCAACTCCTCAATTTTTTATTTATTTAAAAATTATGATTTATTTTATTTTAGTCCATTTTAACTTTTCTTTTCGCCACTTGTCCAATTTAAAATATTCATTTAGGTATTTTTTAACACATACGAGTTAATAGTACATAATTTTTATTAGTCGTTAAAACACCGACCCATTAGTTTTTCAACTTTTCACTTTAACTTTTTGTTTTAGGTATTATTAGTCCTTTCGTTGTATTGTTTTTTTTTTTTTTCACGCTTTTACTCAAATGTTCCAATATTTTCGTGTGGGTAAGGTGATTCCGTATCACATAGACGTATCACTTGCACCTTGTCAACTCTAAAATTATACTAGTTTCTAAGTCTAAAATTATTATGTGGATTTTCTGAACTCGAGCTATATCGCGTTGCTTCCGTCGCTCTATCGGGAAAACGGGTAAGGGAAAACAAATCGGCTCAATTAGTATTCTCCTATCAAGTGCCAATTAAGGTCAGTCAATTTGTTATAGTTCGTACTTCCTGGGGCAAGAGAGCGTTGACCTAATTTATCCAGTATGGGGTTCTTCAAAAAAGGAGTGTACAGGTTTTTAAAGGGTCAGCAACGCGCGTGTAATATCTCCGGTGTTGCAGGCGTCCATAGGCTACGGTAACTGCTTACCATCAGGCGGGCCGTATGCTTGATTGCCACCGACGTGGTATTAAAAAAAACCCAGAAAATATCGATGTCGATTGGGCGAGCATCTGTTTTATAGTGTTTTGTATTTCACCGTGGGTATCGTAACAGAATCACTGCCAATGCCAAGCCACTGCAATGGTACGCCGTAGGCGGTTATCACAATGGATGCGATTCGCACGTCGCTCCGATGTGCGAGCGGGATGTCGCTAAAATACGCGCATAGCGTTGTCTTGCTCAAACATCGGAGCGACGTGCGAATCGCATCCAGTGTGATAACCGCCGTAGCCTGCTAAATTACGCATGTAACTCTACCTTAAGAGCCTTGTCATACTGGCGATTTGTTAGTGTGGCTTTTCAATTCGCCCGTGTGATAAGGCTCTCTAAAGAAAGTGTCGGTAGATTTGTTAGCAATCTGTCACGATTAGTGTCAAGGAGTGTTTATGATTATCAGTTTTTCTTGCAGTTATGTCGCACGTGATTCCAAGCACAGTGAACGATGAACCATAAAGTAAGTGTGCTGCTAATCTCACAAATAAAATAATGTAAGTATCTATTTGACATTTTCATTTTCTATTATGCGTGTAAGCAAATTAAAAGTGAAATAATTCACTATCTTAGGTGGGTCTTGAACCCACGACCACCGGATCGCTAGCTTGGTGCTCTTCCATCTGAGCTACCAAGACCTTTCCCAATACAGTGAATATTTCCACATATAACGCCTGAAAATATTCCACGATTTCAGTAAGTTTTTTGTCCGGGAACATAACTTCCAGGTGTAGCATACCTATATTTTTAAAGCAGTCGTAAAATTTGCCAGATGCAAGGTTAATTATGACAGAGATGTACGCTGTTGCCACAGGCACCACTGGCCAGCTGTCGCTTAATCCAGCTACAAGCAGATGAAGTTTTAATTACTTCAGCGTCTAATGGTAACTCTAAGGCCATAAGTGTTTTGTTTAGGTACTGTTTGGATCAGATTGGCTTAATGTTATTCACTAATTGCCGATGTTTAGACAAACTTTGTAGTTAGCAGTAGAAGTAGCAAAAGTGAATGAAGTGTTTCAAATGATATACTAACGATCTAGTAGGTCGATAAGATGTTGATAATGAATAAGTTGAAAATGAAATGTATGTAATTAATTAAAATAATGTGCATGGATTATTATATAATATTTAATTTTAACTATTTAATGTAATTAAAAACTGTAATAGATGTCATATATTAAAGAAAAAGTGACGAAGCCCTCCAGTGGTGAAGGCCGGATTCGAACCGGCGTCTTTAGCTATCGCGGCTAACGCCATGAACCCCTAGGCCACCCCGCCACGGCGGTGCCCGTCCGAATTTCTCGACTATATGCCATCTTAGTAAGACTAGGCGTCTTTGACCAGCTCTAAGGGCAAGCAGTGCGCGCTTGCACCTCCTAAACGAACTCCTTACGGAGACGCCTAGTCTTACTAAGATGGCATATAGTCGAGAAATTCGGACGGGCACCGCCGTGGCGGGGTGGCCTAGGGGTTCATGGCGTTAGCCGCGATAGCTAAAGACGCCGGTTCGAATCCGGCCTTCACCACTGGAGGGCTTCGTCACTTTTTCTTTAATATATGACATCTATTACAGTTTTTAATTTATATATAGTAGTGTGACTACTTAAAAAACACAAATCAAAATATTTAATAAAATAATTTGATTTGTTCTCAAAATTTGTTCAAATGTTTATTTAATGTAAGTTTTTAATTATTAGGTTAAGTTAATTATAATAGAAATTCAAACACAATGTTTATTTTTATACTGAATAAATATGATGAAATATGAAAGATTATTATGTGGTCGAGAGCAACTTCCGTCCAACAGCTTTCTGTGATTTGGAACAGACCGACGGGTCAGCTAGGGGCTTCCAACGATGCGTCGTCGCCTGACGAGATTTTTCTAGCTCTACTACTACTATCGATTCTATGAGCAATGTGATGTGCCCCAATGAGTCGTTAAGTCTCCGAACTATGAGTTGGTAGTTTGGTAGATTTCGTAGAGGGAAACCAAATGACTTAATTCAAAATAAAATTATAGTGGTTTTTAATTTTATATAGCAGCTTTTACTATAACGTTGCTTGTTATCGCCTGAAGCTTATCTAGGAAATGGCAAATGTGGCATCGTCTGTTTATAGCCAATAATAAACTTAGTCGGCATGTCGTTAATGACGTCGGCGACGAAATAAAGCCGATAGAAAATTGGGAGGGCTCCCGCGGTGACAATTACGATACATCGTAACTGTATTGAAAAATAAATACATTGGTCCAACTGTATACAGTTCGACCGATTTAATACAGTGAACCTTCCGTCATACTATCTACAATATGTACAAACATATCCTGTGACTCTACTTTGTGTCAGCCGCCGACTGATGCGAACTATCTATTCCATCGTGGCGCCTGTTCCCTTAAGGAAATATCTACATCTAAGCTAATGGGTTTAGGCCTTGTTAAGCTTTCATGTGACTGTCTGCCTTATCGGCGCTGCCAAGCCTTACATTGCTAGCCTCAAGTAAATGCCACATCAGGCTTAACAGAATCCTCAGCCAATATTGTGGAATTTCATTCTTAGTTCCTCATCACTGAACCAAATATTTTACAAGCTTTTATTTATGTCGCAAATATTGCAATGTTCCTTAGATTGAACCTGCAAGCAAGTTTGAAAAAAGTTCCCGATGTCAGATTGAGCTAAAATTTGGTGTAGGTAAACCTAACTTGAGTTGGTGACAGCCAGCACGAAGTATATATGACATATATGTATTTTTAACGCGGGTTATTTAATTAGTCTCACTACCCTATTCATGTAATGAAGAGCAATTTCAGTATCCTGTGTTATTCAGCGTACTTAGCCCGTGCTAACAGGTATAAAAGATTTTATATATAGAATATTTCTATGAAACACAAAAGCGTATCATTATATCTACATCGTTAACTTAACAATTAATGCCTGAAGCAACAAGGACAAAATCCAAACAACAACAGGTCAAAGTTGTTTAATGTCGAGTAACAAACATTGTGCATTTGTGCCTCAGAATCTAATAGACTGAAGTTTTGTAGAAATGTACTGTGCGATGGACTATTATAATTTGAAGAGCACTGCCAGGGAAGTTTCTCAGGCCAAAGTTTATACATTATGAATCGAACGAGACTATTGAATTTACATAATGTCTGGAGGAAATACCACAATTATTATGAAAATATCTCTTGTAACGTTAGAATTATTGTTACTGTTTTCGAGATTTTCCCGCTCATAGGAAATACGCAGTGATATTCTTAAATACGTGTATTTTGTAAGTCTAGATACATTTCTGAAGCGTTGTTTTATGTATTAGGTATCCAATTACACTATCTATAAAACATCAGTTTTAAGGAAAAAATCATATATTTTGAATTTAACATTAATCTCAATTCGCCAAAAACCCATCAAAGTACTTCCTCGTCTTACTTTACCTTCCTTATGTATTGTAATATTTGCAATAAATTGATCTTTTTCAGAATGTTACAAATAAAAAGCAAAACAAACCTGTATAACAGAGATTAGTACTTTCGATTTTATAGACACATTTACCTCTACAATTGAGACAGAGAGTGCATTTTACCTCTATTACTGAGACTATATTTTGAAGAATAATTTTGCTCTATTGTTTTTTTAGAATGTTATTGGAATTGACCTCTGTTTTTGAGATCACGTCAATCTATGACTTCTCTAACTCGGACTCTATTGCAGATCAATTTTCTTTTTTCTTACTAATTCTTAGTCTACTGACAAATTCTGCATTTGATTAATTGTGTATAAACATCTTCAAGTTTTATTTAGTTAAGTAGTTAAAACGATCGAAACGAAAGCCAAAATATACATAACTAACACGAAAACCAAAAACTACTCTCCATTTATTAAAGTGGCAAGACGCAATGAACTCTGTATCAAATTTTATGTGACAAAATCTATCCTTTGTAGAATCATTTTAAATAAAATAAAAATAAAAAATACACTTAAAAAAGTCACTCAATGTTCTGAAGAACAAACCTATTTTTATTGTTAAAGATTACCCCCCCCCCCCCTTTCCTTATTCATAAAACTTTACGGGCCTAATTTAGTTCAATTATGTTTTATCCCTTTTTTACTAAGACATAAGTCAAAATGACAGATAAAGACAAACGATTCATAGCTAATTCAGTCATGTAACGCGTTTATGAATAACGCCATTCAACTCATACATAATGTTTACAAAATAACTTATTAACCACCTCTATAACTGAAATAAGTTTTATTCTCACTCTGTTAATGGAACCCTCTGTAAATGAGACAGAACATTATTTATGGCTAACTGAGACCCTGGGTAAGTGGGATACCTCTTTAAGTGAGACAAATTTTCTCGCCCCTCGATGTCCCACTACTCCCACTTATCCAGGTTTCACTGTATATAAATATTTACTTAAATATCTAATACAAATTGGCTTCAAACAGCCAAGCCTTCAACCAGTCCGTTTCGTAGCTGACCATAATAACTTCTTACCAACAGCATCAGTTAAATTATACCCTCATGTTCTAAACCTGTTTACGTAACAGTTATGGAATTTTTAGGAACATCCTAATAATCTAGCATGACGGTGATATATTGCGAGTGTACAAGACAAAATGATGTCGATTTATCGTTCCCGATCCGCGGCATTATCTTAAAGTATGTGTGTTAAGAAAACCTATCATATTACTTGTAATTTTTGTTCTTTATGGTTCATACACCGGTGAAATGGTATAGTAAAAACGCACTTTTCCCTATATGTTCCTCTTCGTCTTACTGAAAAAAAATATTTTAAGCTCTATTGGGGACTTAGCTTCGTTCCCGAATCGTTTGGTTAATATAAAGAAAGTTCATCTCTTAGGGAGCTACGATCCCACAGAGAGATACAAAGATACCCCTCATTTGCCGACGGGGATTAATAAAAGGATATTCCACGCATACGTTCCGCAAGAATCAGTAGATCAAGAATCGAATCCATAAAAGTATCACGTTATATCACTAAACAAACCACTTCCAGCTTAAATATTTTAAGTAAAGTAAGTAATATATATTTTCTCAAAAATGGACGGCAAAGTCGACGTTGCCGGTTTAAAAGTTGGTCGCGAAGTGCGTTGTTTATGGTCAGGCAAAAAATTAAAAAGTTAAAAACATTGCAGTCTCGATTTCGGGACTGCAATGTTGCATACAAATTCCATTATTTGTCGAGTTCCTAACTTTTTAAAAGTTGAAGTGGCCATATCAAATGAAGGCATAGGTCCATTAAACAGCCAAACAGATGATCAGTACTTATTATTATAATGTTGGTACCGCGACTATTTAGGTGTCTCAAATAGGTTGGCATATTTTCAGCAGAAAAATACACTTCTATTTTTAATTAAAAAAAATAAAACGGCGGCAAAGCAAATCTTTTACTTTTTTCTGTGAAAATATATACATAAAAACGTTGCTTCTGTAAAATATTTCTATTATACTTGTATTTATTGCGCCATTTTTGAGAAAAGCACTATATATGACTCGGCTGGAAGGCTACTTGCTGGCTTCGGATTCAATTAAACGGACTCCCAAGGTCGTCCGTTTAAAACGAATCCTCAGCCAGCAAGTAGCTACTTCCGAGCCTCGACAATAATGTACTATAGTTGAGCAGGATATTAACACTACAATAAGATAAGATCGCCTTTGTACTTCCATTACTGTAATTTATTTTTGTAAACCTGTGTTGTGTACAATAAAGTGATTACTACTACTACTGCTACATAATATATATGTAATCAAAGTGGTTCGAACTAAGCTCGACTATGAGGCCCCATGGGAATGGAACGCGGAGAAAGCATAACGCGTATTACGGGATCTGGTAATTATTAATGTCTCGTCGAACAGGTGAAGAGATAGTGAGGATTATATCTATACTGCAGCGCGAAATTTAATATAAGAATCTAAAGATTCAGTGTAATATTTTATAAATTCAGGGGACAACAGGAAAGGGTAAGGAATGGTAGATAAATTCCGGGTAGGGAAAAATACCAATACTTTTCGGCAAAGGTATTGATTTTTTCTAAAGAAACTGCCAATATTTTAACAGTTTTCTGATGAAAGCTTTCGTTGCACAATCTAATATTATGCATGTTGGACAAAAAGAAAATATATACATAACTTTTTTTTAGGAACATCCTACAGAAACAGTTACATTAGAAAAAAAGAAAAAAAACCGGCCAAGTGCGAGTCGGACTCGCGGACGAAAAGTTTCGACGCAAATATTTATTTAAATCTGTTTTAAATATTTGTTGTTATAGCGGCAACATAAATACATCATCTGTGAAAATTACAACTATCTAGCTATTACGGTTCATGAAATACAGCCTGGTGACAGACGGACGGACAGCGAAGTCTTAGTAATAGGGTCCCGTTTTTACCCTTTGGGTACGGAACCCTAAAAAGGAAATAATCAATTTATAATTATGATATGTTAATACATTCAAATATCATCTTCCCCATTATCTGCACGACTAAAGAATCCTCCTCCTAAGTCCCCGAGGCCTTTATAAAGGATTTAATTCAATTGGAATTTTGAATTAAAATGGAATACAAGAAGGTTCCCAATTCAAAACTGCAATAATGACGTGGGGGACTTAGGGTAAATAATTACGACGACTTTTATAAGGTTTTCAGACGTTTCAGACGATTCATTGAACTAAACTCTTGTAAGATTATTTTACCGTTTACGACTTACCTCAAAAATGACGGAAGCCTCGATCAGACTCAGCAAATAATTGACCTGAAACAAATGACGGTCTTTAAGTATTTTCGACGCAATAATTTTTTTTAAATATTGCGTCGAAAATACTTAGTGCCGGTTGCACTATCCGCACTTGACAGACTGATTAACGTCACCCGGTGCGCCGCGGCGGTTTACTATGAAACTTTCCATACAATACAATTTAGCGAAATCTTTAACGATGACAAACAGTTTGGTGCAACCGACCCTTAAAAAATTTAAAAATAATTTTGTTTTGAGTAGGTATACACGGAAATAATAAAAACTAATACTTAATATTTGTGTTGCGTCCCGCCATAATTGAAGATAATTTTGCTTCGTTTTATTACACGTTCATATATTTTGTATACATTTTAGAAAACTATCTCAGTTAGCTAGAATGACATTATGGCAAGGCTACAGCGACTAATATTGTTGTAGGTGCATGGGCGATAGCACTCCCTCAGATCACTATCTAACTAATTGTAGCGTACAATTGCTTCGACGACTTCACCCTGCCCCTGTGTCATCACGGTAATGTGTTGGTTTCATTGTTAATTAGTTTTTATTAACATGGTTCACGATATATCGATACTCCGTGTTAGTGCGTTCAGTTCTCTAACCCAATGGGGTTTCAAAATATTTATCAGTACGGGTGCAGTGGTGTGCACGACGAACAACCGCCGCGGACACTCGTGCCTGAGGATGGATTCCCAAAGAATCCGAAACATGTCGCCAAAAGCGACTAAAAATAATAGTGAGTAAAAACCGTACTGATAAATATTTTGAAATATGTCTCACGATAGTTTAAGTGCGACCAATGGGGTTTATCTTATCCAGGGATAGGTAGAGTTAAACCAAGAAAAGTCTGCAGAGATTTTGACAGCACAGCGTGCTGCCAAAATGCGGAGCACACGCAGTGCCAGTGTTATTTATATGTCATCATTTCATAGAAGTGTGACGTTTAAAATAACACCTGCACTGCGTGTGCTGTCAAAATCACTGCAGACTTTTCTTGGTTTAACTCTAAAAGAATGCCTGAAAAGACGTAGGTAGTTGAAAATGTTTTAGCACGGGTAGTTGTATTAAACTGTAAAGAGGATTTCATCATGATATTTAGCTAGTTTTCCAAAAGGTTAACTAATAAATAATAATAATAAATAGTTATCATTCATCATTAGTCATAGTTTTATTTCATGAGTAACTATCGCGGTAACCGAAGACAATATTATAATAATAATAAATATTAAGTATAGCTCTTTTCCAAAATGATGAAACGGGTTTTGTAATGTATGTACAGTGAGGATCGAAATTGCATGGACAAATTATGAATAAGTTCCATTCATAATTTCTCCATGCAATTTCGAACCTCACTGTACATACATTAATACATACATAGTCAGGTCATAAGTTCTGTCACAGGTTTTTACTGATAAAATGTGATACAAAGCCTTCAATAAAAAAAGTTAGGCATGATTTGAAAGCTTGGTTTATACTAATCAAAACGTAATATAATTAGTTTAAAATTTAGATAGCGACTCTATACTACTTGTTTACTTTGGCATTGTCGTTAGACGAAAATGCGCGGCTGGATTGTAAAAAATTATACTTCACAAATGGGAGTAAAAATCAGTGTCACATTAATAAAATAGGTACAATTGTTTATTTATATGAATCTACTTTATTAGAACGTTATTTTATCACCAGCATTTAGTTCTCCAACAAGTCTGTACTTCAGCTAATACCCTTCAAACTTAGGCTACTTTTCAGCAACACGCTTATTTTTCACTGCCATCCAACGAGTAGGTTTGGTAAAACATGAACACCCCTATCTAGCCGAAAGTACTTTGTTGACAGATTATAAAAAAATACACGCATATGCAACGGAAAACATTGTAACAGGTACTTAAAAAGAACGAACGGATACAGGTTCGTATTACGAGTATGTACATAGCCATAAGTAGCGTTCATTCTATTGTACGCAAATTGATCTCTTTCGTTTCTAGGGATAAGCAGGTATTTAAATGCAAAGCCGGGCCTAACTAATCCCGCGCCTTATAATTTCAAAGCAATTGTTTTTAGATTCTGAAGTGCCTACTCAAGATTTATTTTGTTGGCATTTATTGGGCTACTCTCATTCAGTCATGCTCATGCTTCTTAAAGGAGGTTATTCACTGTTGGCACAGGAATCACGTCGTTCAATAGAAGTTTATTAACAAATAATTGTCAAGCCGTCTAATCGTACCTATATTATTTATACTATGCTATCAGCAGTAGCAGTGAATAAAGCTATGCTTCATTCAAGTTGTCTCTGCTACCTCTGCTTAGTAGGTAAGCATAAAAATAAAAACATGGCTGTTTAGAGCGTTAATAGTTAAAATAATCTAACGACAGGCGAAACGAAGCACTGCAATATTTGTCGCTTACCGTAGAAAATTAGGTTACAATTTATATTCAATTTCAACGAGTACATATTTGTGCAAGGCTTGTTGAATAAATGTCGCACAAATCAAAAATGTAGGAATGTTTACAAGAAGATAACAGGGAACACACTTATGTAAATGTGTTCAGCTTCTCGACGTATTACATTTGATATTTTATTATAATTTTCGGGTTATTCCCACTAGTTACCAGTGGTAACTACTGAGAAAAAAAAACAAAGTAGTTACCACTAACTCATTTTAGAGGTCACTAGTTCAAGACAAGACAAGACAAGACAAGATGTAAATGTGTTCAGCTTCTCGACGTATTTACATTTGATATTTTATTATAATTTTCGGGTTATTCCCACTAGTTACAAGTGGTAACTACTAAGAAAAAAAACAAAGTAGTTACCACTAACTCATTTTAGTGGTCACTAGTTCAATTTTTATTCTCAGATCTCAGTTGTTACCACCAACATATTTTTTGTTCCATGCTGACAAATATACCTACATAAATATAGAGCAGGTTACTTTTTCCATTGACAGCCAATTAGACTCATGCATGAAGTTTATATTTGAACGAAATATTTTTTATTTGGATGTTCGTTACCGTTACATCATGTTACAGATGCATTTCCGTTATTAAATTATCATTTAATTGCTTAAAATAATAAATAAAAAGTACAAAAATTTGCCCGCGAAAAGCTAGTGAGCGAAACGCGCGAAACGTCACGTGACGTCACGCGTTCGACAGATTAGTTCACATAAGTGTCATTTAGTAGCAAACGTCAGTTGGACCGTTCAACGTGTGACGTCATCACGCTCCGTCGAAGTCGCGCCAAAATGTTTGAGCGTTTCAACCGCTCAAAAATTGTCAACAGTAAGATATTTTTTAGTTTATTGGTACAAGTATGAAATAATTCTACACAAATCAGTGTAACAATATAAGCTATAAACAGCAAACAGCATAGTTTACTAAATAACCTGTCAACGTAAAACATTCCGACTTCATATTTATCTTGGTATTTTTATCAGTATTGGATTGGACATTACATTTTACCGTTGCTCCCAGTGATAAAAGGTGAGAAAAAAAATCCCAATTGTTACCACTGGTAACAGCTTAAAGGTAACTAGTGGGAATAACCCTTATTTTCATATCGGGAATCTGCCACCTCCTTAATTCCTCTAAGCTGTCCCTGTTCCGATGGAATGCTTTGTTGTCATTTCATTTGGGCAGAGTAGTTCTAGAATATCTCGCAATGCATAATTCGTACTGGTTAGGTATTGCAAGATAACAATACAATACTACTGACGCAAACGCGATGTTACTGTATAAGGTCAAGACTTTTAGGAGAATAAGTAGGTAAATAAGATGACGATATTGATGCATTTTATTTGAGTAAATAAGATGACACTATTGAGTCATTTCCTCCTCTCTTTGTTGACTACAGGCATTAAACTCTAATTTGAACGGTCCTAAACTAGATACCGCAACTCGTGTCGATTTAAAACACTCCCTGCGGTCGTGTTTTAATTTATCGCCACTCGTTTCGAATTTCCTTTTTTCCGCACTTGTATCGAAAATAACTATTTTGTGAGCTTCGATTATTAAGTAAGTACTAGCCACCAAATAACGCATTAAGGGCCTTATCCTCTTACCTTCAAATCAATCAACTCGCCAAATTAAATTTCGAGACTACAAGTTGTTTATAAAAAGAACAACACAAGTTTTTTTAAGGGTTACCACGGAAGTGGCATCCATGGAGTTGCAAACCATCAAGCGAACTTTGTTGTTTTGCAACCGACCACCGACGTGGTATAAAATAACGCTCAGAAGTGTGTTAAAATATAACTTACTACTTTACCTAACAATTTCTCAATTACATTGACAACATACACAGAAATAGGCTAACCTCCGGCAGTAACGTTTGACCCCATCACACCCTATTCTCGTCCATCTCGATAAAGCTTTATTAGATCGACTCTGGAAATAGAATGGCGACATTCATGGCAACTAATAAGCGTCATCTATAAAGGTCTGCGAAGTGCTATAATGCCTATTTGGAACGCCATTTGTCACTGGCAGATAAGTATTTTAAGCGCACTGTGCCTCTGAATGAGTCAACAAACCTAAATTTAATCGCGTCTATTCTGATCAATGTTTTATAAATTTTCATCTTCTTGGCTCCGTCTGTTTTTAAGGCTTGCAATAGTAAAAACAATTTTTTTCTACAATGTTAGATTTTTCTTTAAAGTTTCATAAAAACTAACTAATAAACTGAAAGGCTACAAATGTTTTTTGAACAATACATTTACTGTCAAATTTATTTTTTATACATTAAATACCACAATTGGAGTAGAACATAACCTTGAAGCAATAAATAAATAGATTTTTACGTATGTTGCAGTCGAAACCTACCATATGAATTTACAGACAAAAGTTTTTAGCGTGTCGACAGTTTTTCATTTGGAGGGTTCAAGGTTACAATTCAAGAGTTAACGTAAGATTTACGCCTTAAAGCAGACAGAGCACAAAAGGTTCTCGCGAAAATGTTTTTTTTCTCCACTTTCCAGTATCAAGTAGAGTGCCTGAGAGGTGCGATGTTAAAGCGTCCGCCGGAGGAGTTATTATTATAAATGATACAGGGGGTCGCGGAAAATAAAGCCAGAAGACGTTTTACTTTATCCCTAGTGGATGAAAATCGAGGGACGCATCGAGATTGTCTGGGGGCTTCCATTCGAATAATCTTACATATTACTCCTAGTTTTCCTGAATATTTGATAGAGAACGCGTGACTAGAATAGGGCCGAACTTTTAATAAACTTTTCAATAAGATTAGTCTGGGCTTTGTAACAAGTCGCCAGGGAGTTGGTGAGAGGTAAGCTGCAAGACGTTATTTCCTTACAGAAAGGGTCGAATGATGAGCTAAGATAAACGACAGAGCTCAGTTTGCCCTCCATTAGGGATGAGAGGTCGGGATTCATAATTTCGCGTTCCTCATTAAGCGGCAGCGCCGAGAATGAGATATTATTATGAGTTTCCGGCGCCAAGGATATGACCTGAATCGTCTAACTCGACACAATACGAGTGGCGAGAGATGTTTCTTCTTAATTCTCGCAAACACGAGTGCTATTTTATTATTATTATTTATTCAAATGTAGCGGCTTGCTACGTCGGCGAGTAAGGATGCGGTGATAAAGGTAAGCCTTCTGCAACCCTGCATGGAATTGAAGAATCTAAACTGTACTTTATGGTAAAATTTATTTTGCTTTGAACCTATAGTATACAATGTGGAAGTATTGCTTTTGTTTACTAAGGTATTCTACATATTTCAAGAAGAAGAGTTAATTCTGAAAAAAAAAGTACTTGAATACACAAGGACTTTTATTTTCATAATGAACGTTTAAAAAAAACATTTGTTTAACAAATTTTGAGTTTTAAGTAATCGTACCTAATGTTTAAATTAAAAACATGTATTCAATATACTTTAACTAGATATTTAGTAAAGAAAATATAACGAGCTTTCATGGGTGAATAGATAGGTATTTGTAAAAGCTCGATAAACGATATACTATTTTTTGTTGATGGGCATTTTCATACTACACGTATTTATTTTTTACGACAAAATATCAAAATTTGGGATATTTCTAGTCAGGCGGCCTATAGCCATGGTGACTAATCGCTTGCGATTCGCCATCGAATCGCTTTGTGTCTCTCTATCACTCTTCCATATTAGTGCGACAGTGACAGTTGCGTTTCGTTCGCTACGGAGCGTAAGCGATTGGCATGTTGTCTACGGGTCCAGAATCGCAAACAAAATGGATAGTTTTGTGACGGATTTTAACACATATTTTATATGGGCCGTCACAAAACGGACACCTAAACTTTGTCCTAGTGATTATGAGTCGAAAGATCCCAAAATTTGTATAATTTCTAAAAAGTGAATGGTACATTATTTTCTGGAAACCTGTATACTAAAAAAGGTGTATACCTAATCAACAGAAAACTAAAAAGAAAAGCATATTCGTGTCAGATTTTCAACTATACAGCGTTATCTACGGCATAGTCTGAATAGAGTAGCGATGAGATCGCCGTATCTGCCTATCAGTTTTTATGTGGGCCGCACGCAAATGTTTCAGCACGCGATAGTTCACGTACTTTTTATCTTTGGTACTTTCAAAATCTGTAATAAAGTCAAGGACTCAGTCCAATATTGTCATAACATCTTTTCGAAACTAAATTTATTTGCCTTCATTTATTTACCTGAACGTAACTTGTCATGTTGTACTACCTATTCCTATGAGGAAGATTCGCCCCGGTTGAAATATTGACTTTCCTGTCTGAGTATTTCTTTGTATCCCTTTTTTTTAGTAAAAATATACGAGTGAAAAAAAATCACACATTTAACGTATACAGAAAATACAGATCCAGCAATAACGCACAAAAATTAAGTAAAGTAATCCATTAATAAAATTAAATAATAAAAATAGCTATTAAAATGAACGTTCTTCGTGTAAAACATCGGTGCATATCACGGCGATCATGAATAGCAAGACCGGATCTTCCAATCAAAAGTTTTCTATCGTAATCTACTGAGTCTTGCTCGATTGAGCCGATATTAAACTTGCTTCGGCTCTTACCGGACGGCGAGACGGGAATGTAGTATTTCTATTAATGGATAAGTTGGAAATAAAGTGCCAATTATGTAAACAGGTCGTCTCGGTTCTTACATAAGGTTAATTTTACTTAATAGGTAAATCAAAATCATCAGTTATCCAAAGACAAAAATCGGCATAGTGCGTGTCTGACCACATACAACGGAGGGTACCGTACCAATATACATATATGTACAATGAAAAATCATATATAAAGGTGCAGGGTGGTTGCGCCTTTGTACTAATACGGCTTGCTTTTTGGCGATTACTCATATAGGTATATGATGCAAATTGATTTAGTATATATTAAAATTCGTACACATGCCATAGTGTCTATGAGCGTAGGTATATTCTATAGAGACCTTCAGGTACACACAACGCGGTAACTACTGTACATCCGGAGGGAATCGTGACTTATTTCGTGTATGAGCGCTCCTTATCGGCGCGTGAGTCACCCAGACGCCGGCGCTTACCGCCCACACGTTCATGCGTTGTATTGTACCTACATAATAAATATAATTAGTTTAGGTTCGGTTCGGTCCTTATCGTTTCGGTGCCGACTGTGAAAATGCTCCTTGGGTTATATTTAAAAGACATCCTAACGACTTCTAAAGAACGAAGTCTATATGAGGCTATTACTGCTATTAGCATATTAGAGATTGAATATATTGTTAAGATGTTACATAACTAACAAAGGGCCTAAAACAAAACAATGTTCCTGTATTGTATATATGTATATTATATTTGTTTCTGAGTCATGGATGTTTTATATGTATTTAAGTACATATTTGTACGTATATTATATTATATCGTTGTCTGAGTACCCACAACACAAGCCTTCTTGAGCTTACCGTGGGACTTAGTCAATTTGTGTAAGAATGTACCTATAATATTTATTTATTTATTTCACATTTATTTAATGTTACTCAGGCTGAATGCTTATTAACAAAAAATGTGCCGTTTTCAATCAAAAGGGTACTTATTATCGCTTGTCAATACGGCGCAATTTCCTTAAAGCTTCAATTTGAAATCAACCTTATCGACAACCGACAATGTGGTACCTTTTAGATGAAAACGTCACAAATACTTTCAAAGGAAACGATTCAACTTTAAGAAGTCACCTAAAGGACAAAATATTTAAGTTAACGCAGGTCAATTTGAATAAAGGAAATTATGTAGGCCGTTGGGCAATTTTTTCAAGAAAAGTTAAAATGTTTCCTAAGAGCCCGCGCCGCGTTCAGAGTTCTGCGTTCTATGCAATGTGGGTAGCTCCTATAACGCACACAGGAAGCATTCAGACCGCGGCGGTCAGACAGAACGCCAGCGGTCAAGAGTTCTATTCCCGCCGAGACAGAGAACGCCAGACCGGCAGCCTTTCTTTTGATGAAATCGACTTCCTCCAGTTAGTATTTTGCTTTCCAATGCTATTTTTAACGATTATACAATTCATTAAAACAAAGTATTTATTGACATGCGAAAATACGCTTTCGTAAATCAAGCTGTCAGCGGTCAGCAGAACTCGGAACTCAAGACCTCTTTCTTGCGCGGGCTCTATAAAACGTCCGTAGATAACGTTGTGGAACTTGGGAGATATTAAGGGCCGGTTGCACCAAACCGTCTGTCACCGTTTTACTGTTCGCTAAATTTTATTTTATGGAAAGTTTCATAGTTCTCTGCTGCTTGACGTTAATCAGTCTGTTAATTGTGATTGGTGCAACTGGCACTAAATAAGCTCGTACTTTATGACTAACGTAGTAATAAAATTTTGTGGCAGTAGGTACTCGCCGTGTATTCCTAATAACAGTTTCATGAGCCCTGACGAGTCAAACGCTTAGGTTAACCAGTATAAATGCTTATTAAGCATGCGTAATCAGAGTGTGATCATGTAAAGATCTATGTTTGTCTCTATCGGTCTTGTCCTGTTGGAGTGAGACAGATGTTACACGAATTCTGATTTTTAAAGTTCGGCTGGGCTCAGGGGTCGGGCGCGTAAGCCGATTGCAATAACTCCTCGAGTACCTGCCAAATTAACATTCCGCCTCGCGTGCAAACTTTGCTAAAGAATTTGTAAGAAGGAGCTTAATTAATGGGAAAAGCGTGTCTTGCTAAGCGGGCGATGTGGTCAAAATAATCTGAGCACAACTTTGTTGTTAAAACAATAAGATTGAAAACCGAACATTGACGGCTATAGAATGTGGGCCCCCGGTAACTATAGCCCAAGCATAATATTTTTGTTTACCACAGATCCATCATCATAAACATTTGAGTAAAAACTCACATGCAGCCCATATGCATCGCGTATGATGTGAAAAGATTAAAAATACTTATATTAATCACAGATTGTTTTTTTACGTTGTCGTGTATCTCACATAAAAATAATATCAGGGATTTCATCAGGCGTTAAGGAACACGATGAAATAAAAAAGTAACGATAAAAAATAGAGGGAGAGAGATATTAGACGATCGCCTGTTTGTGTTAATTAAAATGGTATAGTTATCGTTATAGCTCCGACAATAAAGAATTATGTGACAATTATAATGCCTGAGTTACTTCAAAGGAAGGGTAACAAAACACATTAATAATAAAATGTACATACAAATTGAATTGACTGAAATTGACGACGTAGATGAGTTTTTCTACAATCTACATATAGAAGTTAGGTAATGTCTCGAATTAAAACTAGTTTGTGTCAATATTAACCCAGCAAGTGTTAATTTGAGGTGCCCTAATAAAATACCCGGCTATATTTTATGTTGCTCTACTGTAGTTGGTGCTATTTGACATTTGATCCCCGCAAAAACCAAGAATCGATTGAAATAAGAAAATAGGCACCAAACCAATTATAGTCGAGCTTTCGGTAGCCAATAAGAATAAGACCTCAGTTCAAACATTCCATTTAGATTTTAGATCAAATTTCGCTCGCTGTGTCAATTTTCGCCAGGGCAGCGAAACGGAATCATTCGAACATAAAACCCAGGCCTGTAATTCCTAGTCGCTCAAGGGTGGCATAGTCGGATTCTCTTTTAGGTCAACCTGGATATCGTGAGCTCGACATTAGTAACATTGACGTGCAATCTAGAAAAGGACTTATACTGGTTAACATGAGCCTTACTCGCCTGGACTCGGTAACATTTGGAATGACACGCCAGATTCAACTGCCAAATTCACGAAACCCCTTCCGATGTCAATGTACCTTCATATACTAATTACATAAATACGAAGCTAAATCTACCTTTTGGCAACATTGTGCGTCCAGTAAAAACAAATGAGGTCGAAATAATTATTTTGGTAACAGAGTGTAACAAACTCATCTAAATTATGGATGGTATAGAAAGGATCGCAATCTCTTATGGCAGAATTGTTGTAAAAGTGACCGCGTTAAGCTTTAAATAATAGTTCCTAATCTCTCCGGTGGCGCTAGTTAGGCTCTGGGACATGAGTATAACATGAATTACATGAACCATATAAGGCAACAAATAACCCGACCAAATTACGTAGGTTGTTTTTGGTAGTATTTCGGTGTATGCTGGCGCCGCCTAATTACTGTTTTTTGATGGACACTTTTCATACATAGAGATTTGGCTCCTTTATACAGTCTCCATGATCTAAATGCATAAGAATGCCGACAGTGTAGGTGTTGTAGTTGTTAATTAATTGTATTTAAACTTCGGAAAAGTCTATGGTGTCAGGAAACACGATATGGAATGAAATTAACATTGGAAATAATTCATGTTTATGTTTACTTAATATTCATTGGGAGATAATGAATTAAAATACGATTAGACCATCAGATTTTCGATTAAGATTCGATTCGATTAAGTAAACAAATATGGTTTTTCGTTCTTAGGGTTCCGTACCCAAAGGGTAAAAACGGGACGCTATTACTAAGCCTCCGCAGTCTGTCTGTCTGTCTATCTGTCCGTCTGTCACCAGGCTGTATCTCATGAACCGTGATAGCTAGACAGTTGAAATTTTCACAGATGATGTATTTCTGTTGCCGCTATAACAACAAATACTAAAAACAGAATAAAATAAATATTTAAGTGGGGCTCCCATACAACAAACGTGATTTTTTGACGTTTTTTGCGCACTTAGGGTTCCGTCTAAGTGCGCGAGTCCGACTCGCACTTGGCCGGTTTTTTTATATAAAATTGGATTTGATTTCAGGTAGATTTTATTTGAAATATTACTGATTATAATTAAAGGGCATTTACATAACACTTAAGGTATGTTTAGCGCATGTTACGCTGAGATGCACAAATAGTGATCTTCAAACGCATTACTTTTAGCGCTGTGATTTTTGCTGAAAACACCGTTATCCCAAAATTTATGACGAATTTTGTATTTTTTCGGCAAAAAGGCGAGTCATCGAGCTACTAGATGATAAATAACCTAGAAAAATTACAACTGCGTTACACGACTTCTGAACTTTTTAATAAACATATATTATTGTTACGCTGTTTTAACCGCTACCGGAAGTATCCTGTTGCTACCTGAGCGCTCAACTTGTTACAACCTTTTCGTGTTATGTTTATCACCGAAAAATGTGTCACCGTCCGTAAGTATCATAACAATAAGAATTACGGGTCAACACACCCTACACGTCGTGATAGAACTGTTGCGGTCCCTCTCGTTATATTGTCACGCTGTAGTCATTGTGGCCAATTAATTCGGACCCAAAGATGGCTTAACCATTAGATGGAGCATCTATCGCAACGCGCTTCCATAATTCAAAAACACTAGCTTGTCTTCCGTGATTTTTTAGATATTTATTTAAACTTTTTTTAACAAAACAAAATAATGTACAGTCGACTACAAAGAGATTTATCCACTTTTTCACTTTATTACAATGCAGTAAGGTGAAAGAGTGGATAAATCTCTTTGTAGTCGATTGTACTAATGGCGGATGGATATTTTTATAGTTATTCTGATATTTGTGGCAAAGACGAATCTAACTAATTAGAAATCATTAAAATCGGTCCCGCCGAACTTGAACTATAAATGGTTTAACTGTTATGTACATAGTTTAGTCCTTCCCTGGAACTCAAACTACATATATTCATGCTCACTTAATAAATTAAAGTTAGTAACAGAAAGACAATTATATTTACCTTTTAAAAATTACTGGGTTTGAGGAGATAAGTTTTAGAAATAAAATAGTTTACTACATTTTGTCTTTTTTTTTAAAAAAAAAGGTTTACGTTACACGTACCGTTACATGTAAAAAGGTTATGTTACAGTTACAGACAAACTCTCATTAATAAAATTAGTCTAGATTAGAGCGCAACCAGTACGTTTACGACCAGTGCGCGTGACAACATTCCATAATATAAACAAAACTGAAGCTTTTCAATTTCATAGGAGCGAAGTTTAACGAACTACGATAATGTTTACAGATTGTTAGTAAGCGGCTCTATTAAGCCTAATTGCCTATGTGACAATATTTCGTGCCCCTAACTCTACGTAACTTTAGGAACATACACATACACCCAACGCACTTGCAACCCCTCTGGTGTTGCGGGTGTCCATGGGCAGCGGTGATCGCTTACCATCAGGTGATCTGTCTGCTCGTTTGGCTCCTATATCATAAAAAAATACAATTTATAATGCGAAGCCTATGGGAGGCAGTCTATGTTCGGACCATCAACGAATGTTCCGCGCGATCAACTAAGAATTAAGGCCACCGCGGATGGTATTGCATCAGTTGTGGCCATTGTACAATTGGGTCGGAATTCGACAATTTATAGATGGGTCAAATATCTGTTTATTAACACGCCCGTTCTATAAGTAGACCATAGTTGTTAAATGCTTACTTGCTACTTGTTTCTATGGTCATGTAATGGTGTGGACCCTGAACATAAGTTGGTATAGCACAAATGCACAATCTACGTGTAACCAAAAATTAAATTAATTATCACCTTTCTCGAGTAAACGATTGAGGGATAATGTGAAGGAATGTTATAAATCTCAAAAATACAAAACGAGAATGTTTATGTAATACAGAAGTGGTAAAGTGCGTTCTAAATCGGGGTATTTGCCGAGCTCATTTTTCGTACTCTGCTACTGAATCTAACGAAACATTTAGATAGGGCGCACTTAATGAAAATTATCGAAGATGTTACACATTCATGCCGACAAATAAATTCAGCACCATTAAATACCTTATAATTTATCCATCATCACTCAATATAACTCAATTTGTTGTTCGGTGCCGGGCGTCAGACCGTCAATATCTCCTGAGGATGCCTCGTAGAGAGGTAAAACAATTTTTTAATTTATTTGCGTGTTAATTTTTGCGGTGAGAGAGTGGGAACATTAATTGCATGTAAAATATACGCAAGTAAGTATATCGGGTTAGCACTGATTGACTAGTACGTTATCTTTTCGCGGATTAGCAAAATAATATTTTGGTATTAATTAATATGGATTTCCGCAAAGTACGCCTGATTCTATTCATTATTTCCAAATGTAACTAATGGTACATATGCGTGCGTTACTTTATGTTTACCCAATTGTTAGGTATGGCAATGGCAAAGTGCGATGAGCTCAGTGCTGTTGAACTCGCAGCTCGCCATGATCTGTCATGACTAAGGCCCACTTGCACCATCCCACTAACCCGGGGTTCAGCGGTTAAGGGTCTCCGGCAAGCTCGGTTCTCCATACAAACGTAGTTCCGCTCTCTTTTTAAAACGAGTAGCTAGTTTGCTCTAAAACTTTGTACTTACAATAGGATAAGGTATATCTATGTCTGAAATTAGTTTTACAACTTCAGATACCATAGTTAAAAACATACAAAACGTGTTTTTGCTATATTTCGTTTGTTTTATAAACTAATTTCAGCCTTAGATATACCTCATGTCATTGTACGAGCAAAGTTTCATTACAAACCAAAACGATAGTTTTAAAACGAAAACGGAACTCCGTTTGTATGGGAAGGTGAAATTCGGCCGAGCTTGCCGGAGACTCTTAAACCGTTAGCCAAGTGTCAAATTGTACTGATAACCATGGTAACTCCAGGTTTAACCGGTTAACCCGGTGGAATGGTGCAAGTGGGCCTAAAAGTAGTTAACTGAATTGGATCCACACTGGGAGGCAACGAGTATCAATTAGAGACTGAGGCACTGAAAGCTAAAGGGTAAGTACCTTTCAATTGAATGAAATGATTTGTTGCTAGCTGTCACCATATGGACCGTTGCGTGCGTGGTTTGAAAGGTGTGTTCAAAAAACCATTACAAAAGTATTTACATTTCTAGTCTATGTCACTAACAATTTAGACGAATTGAAACAGTTAACTAGCGTTTCAGTGAAGTTAACATCCGCCTGCAAAAATACCTACGCAAAAAAAATCAAGTGTCGCGAGAAACATATCGCACGTACTGATCTAAATATGTGAGTAAAACTGTAAATTATTATACGTAAGTGTAACGGAAAATTATTAATATAGACATTGGAGTAACATGCATGATCAGTTTTGTTCAGAAATGAGTTTAATATGTTTATACAAGGAGGCGCGCTCCACTTTGTCCGTGTTAAATAATTTAACGCATCAATATGTCAATACATAATGCTCCGAAGCAGGTTGGGGTAAGCAAATAGTATTGACTTGACTGTTTACCTACAGTAATATTGCTTACGTAACAGATTACCTATGTGCCAACACAGTCATAAAGCGGATGGAAGGATTTCATGGCTCAAGCTCTCTGTCCATCTATTACTTATTAGGTCCAAGCCTAGCCTAGCTTAAAAACGAAAAAAAAAAACAGTATATTAACGTTAACTTATTCATTCGGGTAAGTATCAATATTCTCGTCTTTCACGGCTTGACCCATTTCTAAATTGGTGTCGGCTACCAAATATGCTAATACCCATCCATGAGCATGGTTTTTTAAGATCCGCCCCATCTTTTTTTTAGTAATCCAATCAATGTGCTATTGTTGTATTAATATCTGCTAAAGCGGCTCACTATGGGATTAAAATAGAGTGGGAATTTGGAAAATTACACCTAAGTGTGGAATCAACGGGATTGATACTGAAGTGGGAACATGAATGTGAGACAATATACTTCTGAACGATAGCGCGGGCGCGGTATCACTTGGGTGTCCAGCAATACAAATGTACGACAGGATATACCTATGTGTGAAGTGATAGTGTGCGACAGATCGGTTGTCAGTACAAACTCGTCATAGTCATCGTTTTAGCCTTATCCCAGTTAGTTTGGATCCGTGGAGCATGTCTTTCTATTAAATACCTCGCGCTCCTTTTCGCAATCCATTCAAACTTTTTGGTTTAGACGACCAAGGAAAAGATATAAGTAGTAACTGCGCTTAGCCTTCGATATACCTATATCCCTAAAACTCTTCTTGTATCACGGCTTGCAGTGTCATTTTCAAAACAATGCTCGAAGGTAATATCAATAAAAAAGGAAGGTAAGTAATGTCCGTTAACCGACCATGATAATCATGTATGTATTTAAAATATGTCCCCTCAACGAAATCCCTTGACCGGTGCCCACTGCCGCCTACACATCACTAACAGGTTTTATGTATACTGTACCATTACTTTTACTACGTAGGAAGCGGTACTTGAAACTACTTTAATTTTGTAGACTTCGGCTTTTTAAGTTAATCAAAAGTAATTGAAGACTACTTTATTTTAATAGATACTGGTCGGTATTTTGAAGTGAAAGGTAGGATTAGTAGGATGATAGCCCAGAGATTACAGAACGTAGACCAAGCGAAGGGCCCTACTTAATAAAGATAAAATGACAGTAAAGCTTAGAAATAACCTCAACAATGGGGAACGAACAATCTTTTCGTCTATCAACAGCATTATCGTCACTTGCTTCTTCTCGTAAAAAATACAAAAGTAAATTAGTATTTTTATTTATAGGTACGTCTGACATTATATATGACTTGACATTGACACGCCATCAACGAACGCTGTTGCGACTGCACGCCGCAAGCACGTCGCAGTCGCCGCTGCAGCACGCTGCTGCAGTCGTGCTACATTAGTGCAGCTGCAGACAAAAATGAACTGTTAACCTTACAGTGAAATACCTACTAGCCTAACTTCCGAAAAAATAGAAAAATGTTTTCTGTTTCAGTCTTCTAGGAACTCCGACCAATATTGATTGAAAACGTTTGAGTTATGATCAGTAAGATCTAATTCGGAAGATATACTATATAACTGGGACCTGGATATCCTGGATGGACGTTGCTACGTTACGTTACGGACGTTAGGTAAGTAGTTAGGTGTATACATAACTAACTAACGCATTTATTCGAACAATACAAAAATAATTTGAGCTCACGAAAGTATAGCTTTTGCAATGAGGTACGCTGTCATTGCTCAAGCCCGCTAAAATGTTACGTACCTCGCACATAGCGAATACTATTTTTAACCGAGTTACAGAATTATATCAATTATAAATATGTCCTCTGAAAGTTAATGAGATTCTTGGAAGTGGATTTTCAATTTTCTTATTACCCAGTACATTTTGCTTGAAGATAGGTTACAGGCGGTTAGTTGGCTGTAACCTATCTTACAGCCAACTAACCGCTTCAAACTTTGTACCACAATGAATCTTCCATCACTGTCTTCGTCTTTAGCATTTCGCAGTATGCTTAGAATACATTATCGTTTAAACTTAGCAGGTCTGACTCATTTCTAATTATAATTAATGACACACGTTCAGGTTCAGTGTAGTTTCTAGATAATCGCAATTGCAAAGATATAGATAATAGAGGCATGCTATTGTATAAAATAATCTACCTAGAAAAAGTGTACCGTTAGCTTACTTGGTCGAGATAAAAAATGTATCAATGACCTTATCATATTGAGAGCGAATCTCATTCAAATTATTATAGTAAGTAGGTACGTATATATGGTATATAGATATGTTTTGAGATTATGAATCAAGCCGGAAAATCTTACAACAATAGTTACAGTTACTTTTATATTGTTATACGATTTTCTAAGGTTTTGTTAGCAATTTATGTTTAGCCATCTTCTGTTTCATATGGCAACCTTCATGTAAAACAGGGGTCGGCAACCGGCAGCCCGCGGGCCGCATCCCGCGAACCGCTCGCTTGCGGCCCGCGAGCCTCCGGGTTACATCAGTCCTACGTCACTAAAGTGATCGAGTGAAAAAGAAAAGTCTTTCATTTCAATTTAATTATTTGGAATTGGGTTTGGTTATCACAAGATCTACATTAAATGTGCTGATCACTCAATATGCACTATGCACAGACGTGCCAATATGAGTGTCTGCCTATAGGGCGCTCCAGACTACGCGGCGCGAAGCCGCGAACGCGAGTGTGGAGTCGATTTCGCTGATTAGCGAACTAGACTCCAGACTCGCGTTCGCGGCTTTACGCCGCAATTCGCGCACGAGTGTGGAGGGCCCTTATCGCAATGTAAGAGCGCGCGAAGCACGCTGAATGTCGGGTTTCTCCCGACCTTTAAGTGTGGAGGGTTCGCTGGATGTCGGGCTTCGCCCGACCTTTAAAGGCGCCCTGCATGTGAAAAGCGCGCAAAGCGCGACTAGCTGAATGTCACCTTTAAGTGTGAGGGGCACCGCAGGCGCCCTGTATGTAAGAGCGCGCGAAGGGCGCTGAATAACTGTGAGGAACGCCGCAGGCGACTTGCATGTAAGAGCGCGCCAAGCGCGATGAATGTCCGGCTCCGCCCGACCTTTAAGTGTGTATGTAAGAGCGCGCGAATGACGCTGAATAACTGTGAGGGACGCTGCAGGCGCCCTGAATGTAAGAGCGCGCGAAGCGCGCTGAATAACTGTCAGGGACGCCGCAGGAGCCCTGCATGTAAGACGATGAGGGGCGCCCTGTATGTAAGAACTCGCGAAGCGCGATCTGAATTTCGGCACTCTTTTGCATAAAAATGTATATTAAAAGGTGTCCTTTTTGACAAACGATAATGTAGCGTTTTGTCTAATAAATTCACGAATTATTAACAGTGTGCGGCCCGCTGCAATTTTGCTAACCGCTATGTGGCCCTTGGCTGCTAAAAGGTTGCCGACCCCTGATGTAAAAGAAACAATCAACATAAATTTTAATAGGTATTTACGAATCAAATTATACAGCTTCATTACTTGGCGGTGATGATTTTGTCATCTAAATATTTACAATTTGTAATTGTAAGTGATATTCATTGAACTTAAACCTTGTAGGTATGTACCATTTTTGAAACAATCTTCTTCATATTAAAGTCAAAAAGATATCATTAGATACTTATAGGTATCCCTTCATGTACAGTACCTGTACAGTACAGGGAACCTATCACATTGCACCTTACTGACTAAAGATTTAAAAAACTTCTAAATGTATGTCCCTGTCCCTTTACCACAAGACATTAGCTTTGGCGAGCCTTTATAATAGTATAATGTCACATTTAAAATCGGGTCTATCGCGAATTTATGTTGTTACCTTTATTTATTTACCGACGTTTCGATACAGGTTTCACTGGTCGTGGTCGCGGCTAACTGATGCCCAGCAAAATGTCAAAACAGAGATTTGTGTGACTACCTGACGAAAAGTGTATTTAAAGTTTGGGGTAGACATCACATTTTCAAACCACCCACTACACATAAATGTTAATTATTGTCAATAGTCCGACACGCAACTCGCGTAAATAAAGGTAACAAAATAAATTCGCGATAGACACTATTTTAAATGTGATTTAATATGTGTTCAAAACGCGAGTTTTAAATGTTATAAATAGTAATAATAAAGGTATTGTACCCAAATGGTCGGCTACAATTTTAAGTTGAAACAAAATCCTAATGTGTTGTACAGTTACCTGCAATAATGTTACTCTTTGAAGGCCGCGAAAATATGTGACACGCTCTTATGGCTCTATAAATAAGATTGTGTCAGATATTTTTGCGGACTTCATTATTTTAGGTGACTGTACCTACTTAACTCTTCTTTTTAAACTTCCTTAGCATTGGCCAACTATTCAACTACCTTGAGTTTGTACTACATAACATTATTCCTCATTCTTAAATTCTGGCCAACGGGATAATTATTCCTTTTTCCTCATAATGTTATCAGGTAATAATAAAATTATAATGGTTTCCGGCAATTAATAAAAATTGTTACCAATGTATTAATTTTATTACTTAACTGAATATTTCCTTAAACAATGTTAGGATTAAACTGAAATAAATGTCATATACGAAGTAAAAAATGACCAAAGCCTCCAGTGATATTTTCATAGAAAATAATTTAATTTGTTCTTAGAATGTTAGGATTCCCATTCATTAAAATAATTATGTTACTCGGTATAACATTTCACTCCCAAAAATGTCAAACTTTTTGGTTTAAGTTGGTTTACTTGTCTTCATATTCTTAATGTCTTACATCTTTAATATTAATTATCTATATTTAAATGCAACTTTTAATAATGTCACAGTGTATAGAGTTTACACTGTATTTCATCACATATGAGAAATAGATTAAGCACTGTTGGCTTAGAAGTAGGTCAAGTAGGTGTGACACTTCCAAACCAAAGGTTGTGTGTTTGAAGCCTGTCACCAATTCAAGCATCTAATGTTGCCTTGTTTGTATGTTGAATTTTTATTTACTGGCTATTAAATAAAAATAAATTCTACCTTATCTTTAAATTGATAACTTTTTGGAACTTAGATATTACCAGTCACAATTTGGTGAATTAAAAACTATGTCAGGAAAGCAGACTAATTAAAACACGGGTAAACCACGGGTTGACCACGAACGCTGTAAAGGGTTCGAAACGTCAGGATGTATTATAAATTCAATATACGCGATATAATCATCATTGCAGCATCGTTTTCATAGTTTTATTTCATGAGTAACTATTGTGGTAACCAAAGACAATATTAATCAAAACAAGGCAAGTTTCCCCTTAAGGTTGGAAACCCTAGAGCCATGAATGTTGTGCGGTTCTCACAAACGTTATCTTTACTATGGGGAATATTCTCAAGCGAGAACAATCTCCATACAAAACAAAGACAGCTATATTCAGCCTGCAGAAGCATTAAAAGGACAATTCTTGGAAATAAATTACCAAAAATCAAAGGTTAAGATAAGCACATCAGTGGCGGATTTTCCCTAAGGCCAAGTAGGTGTTGTACAAACTTAAATAAAATAAGTAATCCGTTTGTCAAAACAAAGTTTTGCGCGGAACACTAAAAATAACTTCTTGGATTTAATGGTCATCGGCTAGACAAAAATGTAGCTTGAGGTTAATTCAATGTAAAATTTGAGAACAATTTGTATATACTTTAGTTTGATAACGACCACTTTTCATAAGAATTTGGGTCATAGCTGTGATACCTGTAATTATTTTATTTTAAAGATCAAACCTGCAATTTGGGCCGTCAGGTTCGCAACCTTAACTTTCTGTTTTCAATATTACTACGATACACTACCCAAACATTAATATTATTACTTATCTATTCCTAGATAAGAGTTACGGTATGAATGAGGTATGAATGACCTCACCCAAATACGGAACCTAAGAAAAGAAAACCGGCTGAATCTTTAACGTTGTAAACATCTACACTGATTTAATTGCTAATAGAAAAAATGTTTATGACAAAATAATCAAATTTATAATACTTACACAAATTCACATGACCAAAGCCCGGGCTCCACGAAACTGTTGACACTGCAGCGTCCGTGTATATGCAGGTTTATTGTTTTAGTACGGTCTTTAAAAAATAAAATAAGAAGTGTTTTCATTGATAAACTATATAAACACAACACAAATCACACCTGTAAAAATCACGACAAACCAATCCCCATTTATTCTGACGTTCCCGACTAGCCGCCCTCCACTCTACCTCTGCCCCTGCCCAGTCGCCCTGCGCCCTAACTTAGTGATACCAGATCTAAATTTTATTTATAAACCGCAAATTTAAAAACAAAATTTGACAGTTCCGAACAACTGACAGGTCGATATTGTCCGGCGGCCCTATGGATGGTATTGCTTTAGTCATTATTCTGATGGTATAGAAAGGATGCCAATCTCTTATGGCAGAATTGTTGCAAAAGTGACCGCTTTCAGTTTTAAATAATAGTTCCTAATCTCTCCGGTGGCGCTAGTTAGGCTCTGGGACATGAGTATAACATGAACCATGTAAGGCAACAAATAACCCGACCAAATTATACGTAGGTTGTTTTTGGTAGTATTTCGGTGTATGGTGGCGTCGCCTAATTACTGTTTTTTGATGGACACTTTTCATACATAGAGATTTGGCTCCTTTATATAGTCTCCATGGGCGGCCCCTTTAGACTAACACCTAATAGGTATAGGCATACTTACTAGGTCATCTTATGGTTCGTTTGTTCCACATATGGTTCAAATGTAGATGCCTGTTTAATCAAATACATGCCTTTAGAAAAGTGAATGAAAATCGTTAATATCATATTTAAGTAGATAGGCTTAAGGTCAGGGGAGTAGCTAGAGGATATGGCGCCCGGGGCAGTCACCAAATTTGCGCCCCCTGACGACTGACAAAAGTTTCCCTGCTGCTGCCTTTTGCCCATTTTGGCGCCCCCCCTTGGATGGCGCGCGGGGCACTTGCCACCCCCCCCCCCCCCCCTAGTTACGCCACTGCTTAAGGTACCTACCATTTCTATTCAAACTGTAACAGCATTCCTGCTGTAGTATATGGCGGCGCGATATTGCTGCTTCACTGTCAGTAGTGCCAGTCGAAATCAATGTTAACGGACAAATCGTTGACATTTTCGAAAGCAATGTCGAGTGGCCATACTGCAGTAGTAACGCAGGTGTAGTCTGAATAAGAATGGTTTCTGTAACTTTGTATGGACGTGGGGTACCTTTTCTCTGCAGCTGACTGTATCTTTGACAATTTACAAAAGTGATAACTCATTGTCTTTTTCGTGCTTTGTCTACTTAATGCTGGAGTCCACTCCTCCACCGAATTCCAAAATCCAGTAACTAGACAGTTCGTCCTCTAACCAATCTGACCTCTAAACCCTGTTCCCTTCACTTGCTAAATATACTCTGGCACACCCACTTTGTCAGTAGAAAAAGGCAGGAAATTTAAAAAATGTGGATTTTTCATAGACGGTAAAAAATATGGTAGAAAATTTCAAAAGTATCAAGACCATTTAATCCATTTATTTTCTGTGGTGTTGTCACATCCTGATTTTTAAAAACTACTTTTTAAAACTTTTCTTGATCTTACTCTACCTTCCTCAGTCTCTTTCAGCAGAAAGTAGCCCACGAAAAGACAGTTATAAAATAAGCTCATAAAGAGTGAGATGCGAGACGGTGTTTGCGCCCAATGTGGCAAACCTGTGAATTTTTTCTAACAAAACAAACATTCATAAAATTATTTTACGTCTGGGCAGCATTACAATATTTCTGCCAAATTACTTCTTCCGTAATATTGATAAGTAGGGATACTTAGCCGACAATTATTTTAAATCGCGTGCCATTTGTGGCAAGGTCTGTAGAAGCCTACATTTGGAGAAAGTTTTCTCCACTCCACATTAATATTTTTTTAACTAGCAATACATATTTTGCCTTTTGCTTATAGCGACACCTATTGTCGAATAGTGTTATTAGTTGGACAACCTTGCAAAGAAGTTTTCTAAGATTTTCTTTCTATTTCATAGATGGCGCTAAATGCTAAAGATTAATCGTGACATCTAGTGGCGAGTAGCAACATTAAGCCCATAGTTATGTTGTTGTTAAGAGATGGCACTTTTCAATATATGGGGCACTAGGGCAATTAAGATGAGTAGGCATGGTTATTTTGCAGTCGATAACGACATGTAGTTGCAGCCAATATCAAATGATGAAAAATATGAACAAACGATGATGGTGCATAATAATGACATTGAAGAAGGAAGATTAGGATCACATTAGGAAGGTGTTTTAAACTAAATGTACTTATGTTATTTAAGCAAAGTATACCTTTGATACCTACCCACCATCTTTTTAAACTGAAATAAACTAAACGTGAATTCAGACTCTTCAGGTAAGTAAGTATCTACTTATTGCACCCTACGTTTGAATTTTCTTTATTATATTAAATTATATACTTAAGCAGAAAACCAAGTTTACTATACCTATACAAGTGGACCTTTAGTTCATCAAAGGAGTGTCTCATTTCAAACATAGACAGAGATAATCATACTATCTTCTTCTTACACTATTACTAGCACCCAAAAGAAAAGGATGGGTATAGATTTTTTAGTTTTTATTTACTGCCAATGTGCTTTGACCAACACCTACATGTGTTCATCTTTCTCTAGGGTGTAAGTACGAATCAATTATTTTGTTTACGACATTTCCCTTTAACGCCAATTCTATAAAATAATGTCTATATTTACCGAAATTACGGCTATTTTTGCATACTTATATATTTAGGTACTTACCTTTTCCCTACATGTTAGAAAACACTCCTAGCAGTAAAAATAGTTCTGCGAATGGCTATTCCCACTACACAGTACACTTAACGAGCCGTCGGTTTGACGGGACCTATCTCAGCTTTCATCTACGGTCCCTTCATTATTTTTACAGCCAGATTATAATCTTGGACGCATGTCAACGATAATAAGTACAGTCGAAGGCAAAAATATCGATCCAGACAAATGGCTCAAAAATATGTGAACACGACTTTATTGTCTAAGAGCGTACACATATTTTTTAAACTTTGGGAATGTATATATATTTATGCCCTTGACTGTACAACCTCAGTTTTGTTTGCGATGTTTGTGGAGCATTTAAATTTGCTGTGCTGTGCTGTTGGTGTAAGCAATTACTCTATGGTGTAAGCAATCGACTCGAGCTTGACAAAGCTGATTTTGAATATAGAATATCAAATAAGAATATGTCAGTGACTTTTAAATTGATAAGTCACTCTCTTTCTAACTGTTTTACAAGGAAGATGTCATTAATATTGTGAATGTAAATTTAATAATAAATATGTTGTGATTTTAAAGAAGTGCTTTCCCGTTATTCCACTGAAGCTCCAAGGACCTCCTGTAATCGTTTACTTACCACCCTTAGCAGTTGGCACCCTTGCATACAAATATGTATGCAGTTGCAGAGATGCTAAGTTAATAGTTTTGCTGACTGTACATAAAGTTGAAAATATCGGAAATGTGGTATTGTATTTTTTACAATTTAAACTGGAAAAACCGTGAGTGAAACATAATAAAATATTTAAGAAAACTTATTTTATTACATGCCTCAGGGGGTCTAGCCAAGGTGACGATCGTTTGCAGAAACGAAACGCTATCATTTCAATGCATTATTTACTTTTATCTTAGCGTTTCGCTTCGTTTTCTGCAAACGATGGTCATGTTGGCTGAATAATTAAAATGTGTTTGTTTTTTGAAAGATCTTAAAACATTTCGCAAAAGTTTCGTGGAAAGATGCAAAGATCATGAAACAATAAACAACAATAAACAATAATAAAAACTCAAAATAGGCGCCTCCTATGTTTCAAATAATACAGTTACAAGTTGTTCAAGGTTGCTTTCTAAATGAGTACTTAGCTAAGTAAAATAATAGTTTAGTTTGGTAGAGCTATGTAAGGCAGGGCGACGTCACCCGCACGTGATCAGCGCGCGTGCCGGCCGCGCACGTGACCCGCAGTGCCACACACGGGCCTCAAGCCTTTCGGTACTTAGTCCCACAACTTTAACGGGTTTTAATCATAACTCGAAAGCTACGCAAACTTCACGTTTATCAGTCTTCCTTCGAAATTTTTCTCTCCTTTACAACCGAGTTTAAAACTCCGTCGTAAAACAATCACCTAGTTCTAAGGATTCATCCTTTAAAAATAAAAACGGGTATATTTTTGCTCAAAAATAAACGGCCATTGCTGTGATTCGCTCGCCCTAACCGATTTGACAAGCGTACGTATTTTGCATTAAGTCGATGGCGGCAAGCGAAGCGGAAAACTTAAACTTACAATTAATATTAAAACATGCGCAATAAAATAAAGCGTGATAAAGCCAAGCAGTCGGAAAGTATTCGCGTCAGTCGAGCAGTGCTTTTGACATGGCTATTATTTCTCCGCTCGGCGAAAACGTAGTAACACACGCAAAACTGCCATACCATTTTATTATTTCCAAACTTGTCTACAAGGATGGTTTTTGCTTACATCACGAATATCCTAAGTCGGTATGATTTCGGAAATATTCATAGAGTCTCGGACGATGAATACAGCAGCGATGCAAATGATACAGGTTCTGATATTGTTCTACAAAATTTGCTACGAACCTTGTTTTGTGTTTTGAATGGCTACGCCGGGGTAAGGTTGCTATAGTGGAATTCATGCGAATGAAATTGTAACAACATAAATTTGTAGTAGGTAAACTGTGTTTATTATTTATCTGGTTCTGTACTCGTTGTATTCCTACTATATATGTTCTTATCCTGTCCAATAATAAATGGAAAAGCATTATAGGTATTAGTCCCCGGCAAGCTCGGTTCTCCATACAAACGTAGCTACGCTCTCATTTTAAAACTACTAGCTAGATTGTTTTGAAACTTTGTACTTACAATAGGATAAGGTATATAATCTGTAATTAGTTTATGTAGGTCCAGATACAATAGTTAAAAAAATACAGCGAATTTAAGTTTTTCGTACAAAACTTGTTTTTGCTCTATTTCGTTTGCTTTATATACTAGAGTTATATAAACTTATTACAGACCTAGATATACCCCATGTCATTATATGTGCAAAGTTTCATTACAATCCAACACGTAGTCTTAAAATGAGAACGAAACTCTGTTTGTATGGGAAGAGGTGAAATTCGGACGAGATTGCCGGGGACTTAAATAGAAACGGGATGAAGTGTTCACATTTTAATTTAACTGAGTAATATACAAGCGTAATATTTAAATTATTACGTTGGGAATATATGTTAAAACCTTAGATACTCTAAGATTTATTAAGCTAGATAGGTCTTACAGGCTAATTTGCTAATACATGTAAGGACAAGCCCAAGCGAAATGAACGCGCGAATGGTAACTTAACTGACATAATCAGTGGCGGATTTGCGGTGTCGGACGCCCTAATAGGCCCCAGGCCGTGTAGTACGTACTATTTAGCCGCCCCTTTCTCAGCACCCATCATATAGGTAGACTGCCGAGTGCTGCCCCTAATATCTCGCCGCTCAAGGCCCGGGCCTACTTGACCTTAGGGTAAATCCGCTACTGGACATCATTCAGATATCGTTTTGATGCCAGGTGCACGTTAGAATTGGCCTGTAAAGTATTTAAGTCCTGTGATCTCTAGAAAGAGATCGCAGGACTTAAAAGTAGAACTAAACCACAAGCTATTGCTTGTATATTTACCTAAGTAATATATAAGTATCCTTTGTAAGAACAACTTATTGTTTAATCTATTTACCTACAGTTGTACACTAGTTAGGATTGAAGTGGATTTTAACATGTATCAAATAATTTCATTTGAAGCTGCGGATCTCACAGTCAAACTGTATGTATAGACTTGGGGCAATGTACTTGATTACAATGAACAATAGTGTGCTCATTAAATAAATAAATAACGCTTCCTCATTTTCCGCAAGCCTGCCTCATCGAAATGTACATATACGAGTAGATATGATGTAAAGCAATCTACATTGAATGTGATGTCCCTTCCAACCCTTGAGAGGTAAGGGCATGAACAGCGGCATCCCAACCGCCATTTTACACCAATCAACTCAAGTGCACACCAACACCAACGTAACGTGCTATCAGTACCGTACCGTATTCCTGATCCTGAGGTATCTCTTAACAACATGTCAAAGTAAAACGTTGTATAAGTTTTTTTTTCTAATTACGGTATTTAGACGGCAACTAAACGCTTCTTCTTGGCTTCTTCGAAACTACATTGAGCGATATAGTTGTACTGTAATTCAGTCCTAAGTTATAAAATAAATCTTTTTAATACAGTTGCTCAAAAAGTGCTACTTTTCGTGGCTGTTTAGCGTGCGGAAAGTTGGTTTTCGCGAACTAGTGCTTTTTACTTATCCAATTTTTTTAAATTTTTACTTGTTCCAATTCACGACTACTTATTGATAAGTGTTAACATTAGTTTCCTTTAAACGTCGTAATCAACATAAAAACCAACTGTTAATGTAAGAATACGAAAAATATGCATATTTCATATTTTATTACTTACCTCTTCATCATTATAAGTATTATAACACGTTTATTTTTTAATGTTGAAAAACCGTTCTTAATAAGTTGTCTGAATGGAACGGAACGCCTGTCAAAGAAGAGGCGTATTTTCTTACTGCAAGAATGTTTTAAGTTTCCAAAGGCAACATTCGATATTGTTTTTATAAATATACGATACACAAATAATCGTAAATAACGATATTTAGGTAATAACAGTACAATGTTTTAATATTTACAATTGTTTCTGTCTTATAGAACATGCATTTGAAAAAAAAAAACTTTCATTGAAGTGGGTTCAATAATACTAAGCAAAAATCTATTCTAGTCGAATAAAAGCTAGAAAAACACCTCTTCATAATGTCAATGTCAGTGATGTCAGTGTCACAGAATTAATATTATAAAAGTTTCGAATTCATTCGAATTCCATTCCTTACTTGTTGCTTTTCTTATTTTTTCGCAACTGTATTAAAAAACGTCGTTCGATACACGTGCGGATATGTAATTGTGTAATGACATACTTTCCGCACTAGCATCGAAATGTACTATTGTAAACAATTTAAAATAACAAGTCTTCATTGAAGATCCACTAGGCATCCCTGCAGTACTTAGAAAGGAGCCTAGGCCTCAACATATGGTTCGTGAGGAAAGCGGACTAATCCTAACAAGGCCTAGTTTCCCTTCTGGGTTGGAAGGTCAGATGGCAGTCGCTTTCGTAAAAACTAGTGCCTACGTCAATTCTTAGGATTAGTTGTTGAGCGGACCCCAGGCTGGGATGAGCCGTGGCAAAATGTCGGGATAACGCGAGGAAGATGATGACGGCAACTCCATTGCGCATTGCGCATCGTGTGACCACATCTTCAAGACAGTTTGGTTTTGCGAGCCACATTAGGGCATTTCATAATCCGGATAAGAATTGTTGATAGGGTCGCCATTGCCGGATGCGGCAAGGAAGGAAGACTATGTCGTGGGCTCGTGGGCCATTTTTTTATGTTTTTTTTTGGAACCCGTGGGGATATAGTTTGTCAAAGGACTGTCTCATTTCAAACATAGACAGAGAGAATCACACTATCATTGTCTTACACTGTTACTAGCACCCAAAAGAAAGGGATAAGTATAATTTTCGTGGTTGTTACTGACTGACAAATTGGATTGACCAACTATATGTCTTGTTTTAATAGCGCATTTTCTTTTGACTGTGGATGCTACAGTCACTGTGTTGTACAATTTTGTGCTCATTAAATAGGTAAATAAATAATAACTTCCTCATTTCCCGCAAGGCTCCGTCATTGAGACTTTTATCTAGATAGCATGTGAAGTAAGCTAGATTGAATGTGCCTTCCAGCCCTTACGCAAGCTAAAGGCATGAGCAGCGAGGGTTAACCTTAACCGCCATTTTACATCATTCAACTCAAGTACATGCATCGCAACCCCAAACCAACATACCGTGCCACCAGGGGCCCATTTCTCGAACTATATTAGACTACTATTATTAGTCCACGAACTGTCAAATCGTATGGGTTGCCATGACAACACACTAATAATATTAGACTAACATCGTTCGAGAAATGGGCCCCACTGTATTAAGGATGACTCACGTTAGACCGGGCCGTGTCCGGGCTTACTTTTCTATGACATGACAGGTGATCATGTGATGCTTCCCATAGAAAACGAAGCGCCGGAAGCTCCGGCCCGGACACGGCCCGGTCTAACGTGAGTCATCCTTTACCTTGAGGTTGCTCTTAAAAATATGTCAACGTTGCATTAATTTTTTTTTTGTCTGAATAAACAACAACTCATGGATTGTTAGTTTCTGAAAATAGAGACCTCGGCTCTCCGAAACATGTCGCGCGAGTGACTAAAAATACGTGAGTTACACCGTAAAAGTAGCTTAGTGTTAGTATGACTCAAGCTAGTTTATATTCGATTGTAGAAATATAATATATGTACTTGTAACACTATTACTAGTTAAAATACAGGGTGGTGGGTACTTTTGCCGCATCCGCTACATCGAAGCTGACTGTACCATTTCGTAGGGTATTTTTAATAGTTATTATATGGAGCTTGTAGAGAGAGATACGCCTTGAAATGAAACCAAAATAATTATTAGACTGAACAAGTTTTTTATTGGTGTAGATATGTTCGAAATACTTAATCAGGTAAATGATAATTTTTTATATAGCTATAGTTATATAGGAGCGTGGATATTCTCTAAAGACTCGTAGTCGCGGGCAGAAGCTAGTGTACATAATATTACGATACTCTAAAGGCGGGATTCCACCAGCGTGCGGCACTGTGCGGCACAAGCTTTTTTGTACTGAATATGCTTGTGCCGCACAGTGCCGCACACTGGTGGATGGCCGCCTTTATGTCGTCCTATATTGGCAAACAGCGTTTTTTTATATCTAAGGCGCATACGAGGTGTTGATCTAACGCAGCCATCTTGTATATTTTTCCGAAGCACTACTATGTAAATGCGCTGGCTCGGAGCAGCAGGATTTCTAATGTAATTGACAGCTAGATTAAGATTGTTTCGACCGCCGCGCTGCAGAGGGTTCGACCCTTCAATTTTCTACGCGTGCATGTATAATTTTGATTATACTGATTATCGATCACTATATATTCAAAGATTTGAGAATGAGTATCGAATAATTAGTGACGCAATTTCAAAATCTTTTGTCGTTATGTACCTAGGTACCGTTATGCCCAATCAAATGTAGGATCTTTTAATTTCACTAAATACAGTTGTAGTTTTTTAATTTCACATAGGAGTACTTACAGATATAGCGAGCATTAGAAGTGCATACCCACTTTATGAATGAATTCCAGATGTGTGAACTCGATAAAAATATTGTGCCTACGCTATGTACGTAATCTAATTGCATATGAAACCGAGTTTTGAATGTTATACCTCATAGTAAGGATGTGCTCCGGGTACTGGTTTCCCGTATCTCGTCAGAGAAATTCAGTACCAGGAGCAGTAGATTGCCAATGCAACTCTAAAATGTTAAGTTTCCGTGAAAAATATACCCTTAAACAAAGCCAATGTTTTAATAACGTGGCAAATGCAGATCCTGGTGACATAGGACATGGGACACGTCCATTAGGAAACTATAAATTCCACGTATAGCAAGTAGGTCAGCTTTCCGCATGTCCCCGCCGGGCTCTGGGGGCCTCCCGTATTAACAGATTGGACGCCCACCTAGATGGGTACACTGAAAATTACGCTATTAAAACATATAAAGCTTATCGCACGGCGACGAATATATTTAACGTTTGTGGCGCCTTTTTAGGGTTCCGTACCCAAAGGGTAAAAACGGAACCCTATTACTAAAACTCCTCTGTTCATCTGTCTGTCTGTTACCAGGCTGTATCTCATAACTCGTGATAGCTAGACAGTTGAAAATTTCACAGATTATGTATTTCTGTTGCCGCCACAACAAAAAATAATAAAAGTTCATTCCTGCTACTCAAAGGTTGTCTGAAAGAGACCGCTTCTTATCGGTAAGATCGCCTGTTGCTACCAAATTTTATTTGTTCTAATTAATATCTTTATAACTTTTACTTACTGGTGCATTAAAAAATATTGACTTATTTATACAAGCATTCGAACATTTCCTTCCTTCCCTGACGATAACGTCAGCCGGGTAAAATTAAACAGTATTTTATCTGCTCAATCTGTTTAATTAATTACTCAACTTTAAACAACAGTAATGTCAACAAACAGTAATATAACCTTTAAACCATTTCTCATTGTCAATGCTTGTCACAATTAAAACTGGGGGATGTTCGAACATTAAATGCATATGTATTACCATATACATCATTGCAAAAAACGATCTTATATAAAGTAAAATAAAGACCAATTTAAGTAATTTAAATGTAGATGTGTGTCCGAGGGAGTTTCAGTGACATGTGATAATAAAAACAAATGACACGTCAACATTCGTCGAGTTATCATTATGATCTCTGTATGGGGCAGTACATATCAGGATTATCAGGCATTAAACCGTTTGGTAATGATAATTTCAGTAGGAATATATTTTGTAGTGTTTTTGAGGCTTGAGTCGCGTGGTATAAGTTATGCATTATTTTGATCGAAATCGATTTCTAATTAGATTCGCGTCGCTTCTAACTACATAGTAAATATTATTATTTTCTATACACAGAGAGATTACATTTATAATAATGTATACTAACGAAATTAAGGTTACTGGAATTATAGTTACTTAAAAAACAAAATCTAACTGCTTACTATAGCTACCAAAAAATTTTAAAATTAGTTTTTTTTAGTTTAGAAAGAACTTTCTGCGAATATTTAAATTATAAATTGACCATGCTACATTAGATACATAATTATATTATTATTAACAATTAAAGAGCCTGTGGAGTTTTCTCTAAATGCTAAAAAAACCGAAGTAGGTATAAAAACCTACTATACAAACCTTGGCCTCTCGGCAAGGTGCCCATCACGCAGGCAGCATTTCCGCGCTGTATCGCGATAGCAAGTGTTTGCACTAGTATAGAAAGCTGCCCGCGTACATCACGAGGGTCCCCGTTTGCCATAAATATAAGAGTCGATGAATAACAATAACAATGCATAAGTACTTACTTATTTTTACATTCCATGTAACATATACTGTATGAAAACCATATGAAGTACTACTTACTTTAGGTAACGAACCATAACCATGATGGATTTTTTTATTTTATTTAAATAACATACGTTCTCGAAGGCTCTCTTAGGTTAAAATTAATATTTAATTAAATAGTAAATATGATTTAGTCTTAACTTTACTATCCAGCCCAGATAATTGTTCGTCATAACCGAGTGATTACAGTAGAATCCGCATATAATGACATCGAAGGGAAGTGACAAACAGGTCATACTAAGCGGATGTCATATAAAGCAGAGTGGATTAACTTCTTATTTTTACAGATAAACATTTAAACATTTAAACACTTTAAACATTTTAGGATAAGGGTTTTGTTTTCTTATTTTTGTTAATTTTTCCAAATGAATCTCAAATTCCTTTGTGAGAGATGAGTTTTATTAACCTTGTATCAATTAGGTATCAACTGAGAATTAACACTAAAACAACTTACACGCCACGCACGCACCAAACGTCCTTGCAGGGAAAGTTGTGGGGACGACCACGAAAACCAGCGAATGTGTCACTATAACCGGACATAATTTCGTGAAAATAGGATTTATAGGTAAGCGATTTGTCACTATAAGCGAAGATATCTTATCCGACTTCGTCGCAAAGATTTTTATATGAAAACCAAACTTCGTACAGTAATTACGTCATAGTAAGCGGTTGGTTAGTGAAGCGGAGTCATAATAAATGGATTCCACTGTAGTTAATTTAATCTTCACGAAATTAAAGTAATACACCCGCGTAGGTCCATACGCCAGAACTTATAATTGGTGTTAACAAATGTAATAGCCATTTGATCTCGCGTAGGCGACGCCGCGTCGCCAGCGAAGGGTGCGCCGCGATCCTCACTTGTTTTATTACTACAATGACTTGACAGTTATTATCTGTGATGAAAATAAATTTATCGTGGAATAAAGAAAAAATGATAAACTGAATGGACTGACTAGAAGGGTGTTTATGAGAACTTTATCGGTAGGTTCCTAATAAAGTCATTGTTTTATTCATGAAATAAAACTATGAAAACGGATTATATCGCGTATATTGAATTTATTTTTAATAGGGAAGATGGCTTTTCTCTACCACCAGCTTGGGATCCTGTAGTCCACCTGATAAAGGAGCAAGCGAGACATAGACTGTGAGACCGTAGTGTTGGATGATGCTGGACATTCTGATGTTTTGAAAAGATGTGTCCCGCCGAGTTTGTTGCCGGTCCCATATTGGGATACCCTCCTACAATTTAGGAGGGAATTAAATCTTCTCGGGTCCGTGGTGTAGGGTTGGAGCCGGCATAGTTTATTTTTATCGCGTATAATATCTTTACTTGAAAAATAATTATAGTGTATAACTAGCCTTATGAACCGATTTTGCATGTACAACCAGCCTTAAAGTTTGTAGTCTATGATTGTTCATTATTTTAGTATGTGGGTATTTTTGCATTTTGTAATTTTTCCTCAGTCACCCGTTGACCACGAACGCTGTAAAGAGTTCGAAACGTCGGGATGTATTATAAATTCAATATACGCGATATAATCCGTTTTCATAGTTTTATTTCATGAGTAACTATCGCGGTAACCGAAGTCAATATCATTGTTTTATTATTAGGTTGCAAATGTTTCACCCTATAGGTACACTAGTATAGGTGGTACAGTGAGCATCAAAGTAGCGCATAAGACTACGTATCATAAGTACCACTTTCTAATAGCTTTACAAAAGTAGGAATAACATTAACAACAACATTGTGAAAAATCATTTTGAATGCGAACTGTAGAGATGTATACATATTAAATCACATTACGAATTAATTTTGTTACCTTTTATTTTTAATGTATACCGACTCTAAATGTGATTTAATATGTGTTCAAAGCGCGAAGGTTTTAAATGTTATGTAGAGATGTATATTTTAAAACTAGAGATCCATCCGCTACTATAATATAACCTACTGAATCTACTGATGCTGATTGTGCTATCTTTATTTTTCGTAATATATTTTAGATGCCCGACGGTATGACGGTATGACGTTGGTGCCTTGGAAGATGGGATGCAACATGCGTTGATACCCTCGCGCCGTCCCACCTTGTGATGCTGGTCCTGCCGGGTCCATGCAGAAGACCTCAAACGCCGCGCATATGCCACCCTTGGCAGTAGCTATATTTTTGAGGCGTTTGGGGTCGAAACGCTGGGGCCGTGGGGGCCAAGCGCGCGCCGGGTACCTATACAAGGACTTAGCCCCGCGCCTTATAGATGCTACTGGTGACCAGAGGGCTGGCCAGTATTTTGCTCAACGCATTAGCATTGCCATTCAACGTGGCAACGCGGCAAACCTTCTGGGCACACTGCCCATCGGCAGTGACTTGGAGGATGTGTTTTATTTATAGGGCCTTTATTTTAAGTTTATTTATACCTAGTTTGTATTATAATTTTTAAGCTTATTTATAGTTTATTGTTCCATGTTTATTTAAAACTTATTGTTACTAACTCATAAATGACTTGTAATTAAATCTGTAAATATACGATCCCTTTTAGAACACGAAATTAATTTATACAGTTTAACTCGTGAGTTTTTAGTTACTCGCAAATGAAGACAGCCTCTGCTAAGCATGTCGCGCGAGTGACCAAAACACGTAAGTTAAACCGAAAAAATAGTTTAATATTATAATGACTCATGACAGTTTAAATTCAATCTTTTAGAATAGTTATATGCCAAATATTGCCTTCCATCGAGGGTCCCACAAGCTCCCTATATTCTCTAAGAATTAATTGTCCAATATATTTCGGGTTTGTACAGTTTTATGATAATTTGTGTCAACGCCCCCGTTTTGAATGTTTTATGATGCCGTTTCATTTAAACGCAGTATCAGTGTATGGAGGTTGTAGGTCGGTAGGCTTTTTTTCGTGTAAGTGTCCCTGTCCGCGAGTCAGTTCCTGCTTAACGGTGTGTTTTAGTGCGCGCTGAATTTGATGTTAATGTGCGTTCTGTGTTCATATCGCTGTTACTAACCATCATGGCTAAGGGTTTTTTTATAGGGTCTTTCAAAAATATGTGCAAATAATGTGAGCTATCTTTTATGCTTTTGTCTTTTTTTAGCTTCAATTGAAAAACTTCTCGCAGAACAATGATAATGCATTCATCAATACAGTTAAAAATTATTGACGGTGTCACCTTAAGGCTCAGAGAACGGAGTATAATTTTGAAAGCTCGCTTTTTTAGATCTCAATACAGTTGCCAAAAATTTTATTAGCAATCTTGAGGCCTTTCTCTAGGGACTTCAGAGATAAGAATCCTGAGTTTATGACTTTCGCTCGATAAAAAAAAATCAAGAAAATCCAAAATCTAATTGCACTTTATTTAAAAATATTTAAAAAATTATAGCAAATTTTGCATAAGATGAGCATTGTAGCTCTGATTACTTTTTATTATTAAAAAAAAAAAAACAAATTCAAAAACACGATATGTGCGGTCCCGAGCACGCACAATACGCACATCCATCTCGCTCACGCTCAGTTTTCAGTGAGAGTGAGAAAAGAATCGTGTTCTTACTAGGCCTTACTTATTTTATTAGTTTTATAATAACTCATAGCATGGTAGTTTATTAATTAGGCCTATCGCTAAGTACTGTATCTTACTTATACCATTACATACACCATAACACTAACATTACATGACTGATTACACTGAAGAGCATGACAGGCTTGAAACTTATTTAGATAGCTATGAAATATCTAGTAGACATTATAGTAGAGTTACAGTTTTGCAAACAAAAGAAAAGCGCGGTGCACTGATATTGTAAATTAAATTGATCTTAGTGAGATCGTGAGTCGTTGGTGAAAACAGTGTAGATGGACTCGTTTCCATAGCAATACCTATACCAGAAGGATATATGTATATCACATACATTGTTTTAAATACCTACACGCGTCCACAACTAGCAATACTACTCAACAAAATAGAAGCCGAGTGTTTCGTGACCACGGCGTGTTCACTGGGTTTAACACCTTATAAATCTTCCCATAAAATATACAACGTTGTTGCTTTCGGCCATTTACATTCTTTGTAGCCCAAAGTCCGATCTTGATATAATTAACAAACACATGTTTTATTGAGTTTGGGGAGAACCCAGTCGGTTGTTATTTTCCACAGCTAATATAGTTGTGTGTTACAAAGTAATGCTTCAGAAATTACAGCAGGGTACATTGTATATATTAGTTACTATTTTTATGCATTATTTTAAGTAAGATTATTAGAAACTTACCTACTATCTGTACACACTATACAATAGTGCAGCGAATTATTGCTGCGATCTATTTAACTAGAAATCCTGACGATCGGTCCTGAATCCTGAACGGTACCCCGGGGTTTTGGTTGCGTAAAACAGAACCTATTTCAACATTTCTTAAGATATTCTGAGCTTAGTACCTATTTTTAACTCGTAGCTTGGTAACTATTTTACAATTAAATTAACAAAGTTATAAATACACGAAATCATTCCCGCACCCAAAACCCCAGTATGGACTCCTGAGACCAGGAGCGATCGGTTTGGTCGCGCCAGGCGTTACTCACTCCATATTTCACCGTACTTGACATTATTCGCGAATGAAATTCAATGTTTAGTTGTTCATCCTTTCTTCTTTTTGTCATTCCCACGAAAGCGTTTTAGTATTAATTTAATAGAGTCATAGTAATCCGAAGCGCACTTAAAGCGGTGTTTTAAAACCTGGAGACCTATTTACAACTCGCCCCTTGGATAGATTGAGACGGGAGCCCTAACGGTTTTTTTGTGTCGGTGTAAATCTTAAGACGCGTTTACGGTGTTTAACGTGTGGCCTATTGTGAGGGGTCAAGCGAAAATTGATACTTACTATTGACTAGTGGTTGTATGAGCTAAAGAGAGAAAATTATCCAAAAAAATCAATAATATATCCATATAATCATTGAACCTGTTCACAAAGTTTAACGAGAAACGGCTGAGAAATGTGACCTTTACTGCCAGACAGCCGGACTTACGAAAACATTTTTGCTTAATCTGCAATGTAGACGCTTCGCGCTCGCTCGGTCGCGGCTCGCTAAATTGGTGGATGTATATTAATATCATCCCTGAGACTCCTGTTACCACAATGTTTTTGATCACACTAGAGGGAATTTTGATCGCGTAGCAGTAATGCTGAAACAGTAATGCGGCTGCAGTTGCCATCCGATCCGAATGTCGTCTTTAAACATAAAACATGCAGCTCCACTAAAAAGTAAAATCCTATGACTTAAGCCCAGGTTTTCTTTGCAGACCTTTGCCATAACATCCCATGAACAGTAAAACATCCTTTAAGACGATCGTGAAATTTTTAACGTCCACGCGGTCAAGATTTAAAGTAACGGTCATGGTATTGCTTTTGGATTTTGGCGGTAGGCACTGGTAGGCACTGGCAAAAAGGTGTGTGCGCGTAAAACTTTACGCGCGATTGAAGTAAAAGTTCTTTGACGTTTATCGCTATGTTGGCACTTTGACGTGTGTCCTTTTGTTCGTGTGTCACAACTGAGCGTTACTTCCGTCGGAAAAAAATCTGAGTTACCCTCTAGTCGCGCCTAAAGGAGTTTTACTTCAAAAGTTTTACTTTAAAAATCAGACCTTGGTCCATACACTGTTAGTACCTACTTACTTAATGTTTTCTTAAAAAGTAAACTAAAGAATATATGTATGACGTTCGTCCAAGTCCAAACTGTACAGTTTTCTCTCCTGTGGGTAATAGTTAACAGCTTGTGGGCATGTAGGTAATGATTTTATTATACTTATCCAAATAAAAGGAGTACCTTTTCATGTGGATAGGGTTTAATAAGAAAATTAATAACTAGCCCCTAACTTTTGGGTATGTCTACAGGAAAGACGCGAACCCAGTTTTGTGTTTGACCCCCTTACATCCTGGCAGGTGCTGCCGTGTGCATCCATGACACGGGCAAGGGCAAAGTAAAGTGTAAAAAGGGTTTCTACGTGTTGGCTTCGGCTCTGAGCACGCCTCCCAAATGTTCGAAACACAATTGTTCCGTGATGGGTAAAAACATACAAATAGATATTACTAACCGATCCCATAAATATATTTCTGCACTAGTTCAATTTCATTGCAAGAATACCACGTACCAAAACCATAAGAATTGGCACACTGCGTCCAATTAGCACGTGCGAGCGGGATGTCGCTGTAATACGCGCATAGCGTTGTATCGCTCAAGCTTCGGAGCGACGTGCGAATCGGTCGCAGTGTGCCATGCTCCATAGACCAACATAGTTTTAGACTTCAAAAGAAATATCAATAAAATGACCAAGCAATAAAAATAATATTTGTTTTAAATCGAATCTTGCGTACAAAATTGCGAAATTAAAATACAAATACATTCTATATCAACTTTATTGAGTGCATGAAAAAATATATATAACTTTTATTCAATTGTGCAATTTCTTTTAACATCATGAGGGTTTGGATTAGCTCCATGTTTTTTTTAACGCAATACGCGACAGGCGTACCTGATTTGGAACCAGGTAATTACCCACTGTTCCGCTGCAGGAGCTATATTTCATCATTGAGTGAATGTCTATTTGTTCTTATTTCGAGATCTTGTGGTGCATATCACTCACAATATACAAGTATGAGCGAGATGCACTGTGACTGATATCAAAATGTGATCCAAATTAGATCAAGTTGTAGTTCGATTGCGACTCCTCGTCGTCACACATAACATATCAATCTTGAGACTTCACAAACAAACACTTATGCACTTATACCCATAAGATTACGTTTTATATGTAAGTGATTATGAGTAGATACACTTTGTATCGCAATGGTGAAGCTCTGTACTAGTTGGTACTAGTTTTAAGCTAATTAATACGGTTTAACTTGTGCCAGTTTTAATTGCTTGTCATAGTTGTAAGGGTTTGTTTGGATTGTATGACGACCTGTCTGGCCTAGTGGGTAGTGACTCTGCCTATGAAGTAAGAGCATTTATTTGTGTGCTGAGCACGGATGTATGTTCCTGGATGGTAGGTGTTTACTCTTTATTTAAGTATTCATAGGTATATGTTGTCTTAGTACCCACAACACAATTGAGCTTACTGTGGCTTACCTAACCCGTGGCTAACCTGTTATGGATTTCTGTGGTCCGAAATAAATGTTTTTTTTTGTCAATTTCAACTTCTTCTTCACTCTTATTATATGGACGTTTCACGATGTTTTCGTTCACTGAAAAGCAACGAATCATGCAGGAAAATGGAAGCTTTTGATGATTAAATGCTAATTTGGGAAATTATCTCATAGACTCTGAACAATTAACAATTGTTATCTTACCTCGGAAATACATTTATGATAATTGTTATTTTTCAGTTGAAACAACCAGTCCTAGAAGCACACCGCAACCCATAGAGACGCCAAGTAAGTGGCTATACTTAACATATTCATCATCACTTCGAGTAGGTACTTATATTTACTCGTCAGTGTAAAGGATGACACACGCTAAAACTGTCCGGCTCCGGGCCGAGCCGTCCAACCCTTCAATTTCTATGATTGGTGATCAGTAATCCCGTGATGCTTTCTATAGAAAACGAAATGTCGGACGTCTGGCCCGGACCCGGATTGTTCTAGCGTGAACCATCCTTTACACTGAGGAATATTTTGCGAAAGACACTATCACCCTGAAAATAAATAATTAGAAAGTATTTCATAATTAGGTCATAATTTTAATTCGGTGGTTTTTACTTACGTAAGTTATCACAACTAACAAAGTTAAGATATGTCTTCTAAATCAAGGGAGATAGGGCCTCCTAGTCTATCCGGTAGTGAGGCTTCCTACGAAGCTGGAGCTTTGGGTTCGAAACTGGTGTGAGTATTTATTTGTGTGTTTCACAAATATTTGTTCCTGAATTATAAATGTTTTCATGTATTTGCATAATATTTCTATTTATTATATATCGCCTATCGTCCACAGAACACTCCTTATTGAGTTTACCGTGGGACTAGTCCGATATTTGTAAGATAATCCAGTTTTTTTTAGTCAAGTAAACGTAGGTACATACAAAATAACGAAACTCCTTTTTCACCCATTTCAAAATTAAATTGATGATAATAATTTTACAGATTTAGCAACTGCACAGACTTATCTATACCGTCGTAAGTGCACTTCTCACAGATATTATAATTACCTATATTGCTTAATATTACCTATATTGCTAATAGCTATTAACTTTATACGGGCCGCATGCTTATTTGCCACCGTCGTGGTATAAAAAAATAGACTAGATTCAAGTTATGATAACTTACGTAGCAAAGCCATTTAATAACTCTTATTTGAATTTATTGACACCAGTCAAGATCTTTTTACCGTCGCGTAATGATTAGAATGTGACAGTGATACAATATATACGAGGAAAAATACTTCTTTTATTACCGTTTGCTTTTGTTAGCGTTTCTTGAAAAGAAATATGATATTCAACTAATGCATCTTTTGTTCAGGTGACCGACCACATTAAACCTTTCAAACATTATCTTATCCGTTTCAGGTACTCTCTTCGATACTCTGGAATTTTGGTAAGATTACACTTTGGCTGAAAATATTGTTAGAATTTATTTTTTAGATATTCTATAATTATTGCATTCGGAATTAGAAACAGCTTTAACAGACCCACCGCTTAAAAAGTAAAATACAAAAGACGAATAATATGAATTACATGACTGTAACCTAAATATTATTAAGAAAAATATTATTCCTGCGTTAAAACTATTGAAAAGAACCCAGAAAGAACATAATGCCAAATCTACCCTCATGGGATCCCTGTCTGTCTGTCTGTCTATCCGCCTGTCACAGTCAATTTGCTCCGAAATTTCTCGATTCATGTGTATTTAAGGTTAATTAAATAAATACGTAACTATTGTTTGTATCTCTTATTATAGGAGCGGAGAGTCATTGAAATTAAAAAAAGACGATAAAAACTGCAGAGGAAATAAAATAGACACGTAAGATTTAACCCGACTGATAATATACGAAGCGTACTGTTTGCACATAAATTGTTTCGCAATTGCAGCTGCATTACTGTTGCGACATTACTGCTGCGGCGATGATGACGGATTGTACGTCATAATCGCGGCAGTAAAGCGGCGGCGAAAGTCACTAATTTTATCAAGCAAATTAACAGATACAGCGGCAGCATCAAGCCGCAGCAGTAGGTCAGACCGAGATGAGTTAACATAAAGGATGCGTGCTAGACCGGGCCGGGGCCGGGCCGGAGCTTCCGGCGCTTCGTTTTCTATGGAAAGCACCATGTGATCAGCGATCAGCCGTCATAGAAAATGATGTAGGACGCCTCGGCCCGAGCACGGCCCGGTCTAGCGTGATCCATCCTTAAAGGTGAGGTGACACAGCGGCAGCGTCCATATGTCGCCAACTATAGACGCTAGAAGTATGACCACCAAGAAAGAATGGTTCATTTTCCATTTTAACCAACTTCATAATACATGCCACAGGCGTGTTCTAAATAAAATAAAAAGTAGTCTAAATAAATGATAAAAAACAATGCCAGAATCAGGGCTCGGAACCGGTATTTTTTTTAAACCCCGAAATAGCCCAATATTTTGAATTTTTTTATGCTCATTACGTAGGACTGAATCATGTATTTAGAAAACAATTTTGCATTATTAAAACGTCCCATTAAAAATGAAATTATAAACAAAAGAACGAAAAATAACGTTATAATACCGGTATTTTTGTATGGAGCAAATACCGGTTTCCGACCCCTGGCCAGAATACTCCAAACATACTTTATAGCAATAATGCCAAAACTGGTAAAGAAATGGTCTTGAAAAAATGACGATGAACTTATATTTAGCAATATTTTATTTTAACCCTAACCGCTGTAAAACCTCAACTGCTCATCTGAGGCCTAACAGGCGCATTTTAATTTTTATCATAAGATTTGGATTCGATCTGGATTAGATATGGATCGGATCTGTCAGTGTCAAAAGTGACATTTCTTCAACCAAAAGCATCAAACGTAATTACTATAAGGTAAACGTCCTAGTGCTTGACACGATAATGCCCAATAGATGACACCCTGCTATCATCTTTATTGACAATGACTCATGTCAGGCGTGGCTCACTCTCGCTACAAGTATGCGGCCCACACCAAACGGACGCCTGCTCGCGCTTGCGTCATATCTGTCGTAATAGAAGTTAGCGTTTTGTTAGACAGTGATCCTTCTGTACTTAGTACTATTATTTATTCTACCTTTAAATTTTAATTGAATTAAATTTCACCTAATAATTTAATAGGTACCTATAAAAATTTATTTATTTTAATAATATGTAGTATATTTGATTTAACAACTTACTTAATTTATTTTAATTATTTATTAATGTATCATAAAATTAAAACGCAAAACTGTATTCAGACGACATCTGTCGCCGTACCTATGTAAAAATAATATAAATATTTATCGGTTTTTGTTGCAGCAATAGCAGTGAGACAAATAAGACTGCAAATGTGAAAAGCGGTAGGAGACTCCACCAGGTTTACGATCCACTGTCGGTTGAAGAACACAAAAAGTTAGCTTCTTACATCGTTACTAATAATATATGTATACACACACGTTACGGGTAATGTTAGAAGATTAATTAAACTCAAGTTTACCCTGGCATAACTAGTTACCCGAGTTTAAGTTTAAGGCTTTAAGGCTTGGGTAATACTAGGTATAACCAGGTAAACTTAAGTTTGCGATACAACGAGGGAATGCCGCCAGCATCCTTGGTACAATGCCTCAAGGAACCATTTTAAATTAAAGCTAAGTAGTTATTAAGTCAGTATAGTAGTACTACTGTACCTAAATGTACTGTACCTGTATCTTTTATGTACCTAAATAAATGCATATTTAATTGGTATATATTGGGAGCATAATTTTTTTATTAAACATTTATTCTGGCGAAATAAACCCTATTTTTACATTTATTCTTTTGCCAAACTGCAAGACAGTTTGTGTGTGTATATATATATATATATATATATTTATGATATAGGAGGCAAACGAGCAGACAAATCGACTGAAGGTAAGCGACCGTCGCCTTTTGAGGCCAGGGGAAGGACATAGGATAGTTTTCATCAATCATCATCATCATTACGAAGTCGCGGGCAGAACCTAGCGCATTACTACCTATTCCTGCATACAGCTTGTTAGTACACCTACATAAACAGGTCTCCTTGCTGTCCGTTTGTAATAGCGGTCTTTATATATTTGTTGTTAAAGAAAATGTCTCGGAAAAAATCATCGTTTCAAAAGTTCAATAAAACATCGATGCGATCTGATGAATGGTACAAATTAGATACCTACCCAAAATAGTTTCGTTTATTTATTTCTTTTTTAGGGTTCCGTACCGAAAGGGTAAAAACGAGACCCTATTACTACGACTCCACTGTCCGCCTGTCCGTCAGTCTGTATGTCTGTCCGTTTGTCTGTCACCAGGCTGTATCTCATGAGCCGTGATAGCTAGACACTTGAAATTTTCACAGATGATGTATTTCTGTTGCCGCTATAACAACAAATACTAAAAACAGAATAAAATGAATATTTACGTAGGGCTCCCATACAACAAATGTGATTTTATTGCCGTTTTTTTGCGTTGATCCAACTGACCGAACTTGAATTAGGTAACCTGCAATTGTTATATTCTTTTAGATCAACAAGGTTTGCGATGGCGGACTTAGAGTGAGTATTTTTGTATTATTTAATTGTTATTCGTTTTACAAGGGGGAGAAATTGTTGTTTAACTCCTAATATTGAGACCTGAGCAAGCGAAAGACTCCAAAATTGAACCATGAAAGCAGCAAGTGGTTTAAAAAGTAGAATCATGAGCGTTGTGAGGGTTTCAGGACTCAAGAGTTAAATAAACTTTGTTACCGAGTGACACAACATTTTTCACCACGTCAACGTGAGGATCAAGTAAAACACTACGAATCAAATCCATCACTTAAATTAAATACACCTAAAAAATTTCATTGAATTACTTTGCCACTCTTGTGGAGAAAATGCAACTTTCGGGTCTCTATTGGTTCTCATAAAGTTTTAAGTTATAATCTTATAATGTATTGAAATAAAACTATGAAAACGGATTATATCGCGTATATTGAATTTATAATACATCCCGACGTTTCGAACCCTTTACAGCGTTCGTGGTCAACGGGTGACTGAGGAAAAATTACAAAGTGCAAAAATACCCACATACTAAAAATAATGAACAATCATAGACTATAAACTTTAAGGCTAAATCGGTTCATAAGGCTAGTTATACACTACAATTATTTTCAAGTAAAGATATATATATATATATAAATACGCGATATAATCCGTTTTCATAGTTTTATTTCATGAGTAACTATCGCGGTAACCGAAGACAATATTATAATGTATTGTTTGTCCGATTTTTTTTATCAGAAACGCGTAACTTTTCAGGATTGCCATAAAACAAACCTAACCTAACCTAACCTAACCTGTCTACAGGATAACCTTACGAAAATCCTGAAATGTTACCGGTTTCAGAATTATGACTAATGATAATCTGACAATCATTACATTATGACTTTCAATATGTATTTATGTTTGTATGTATGTAGGTAAGTTTGAGTTTAAATTTGCCTTTTACCGTAGTGTTGAAACTGCTCAGCAAATTTGTGAATGAAATGATAACATTGCCCATATTTTAACGTAGTTTTTTTTTCACGAATAATGCTTTTTGTTTTTTATTAGGTATTTATATTTTTGTATATTATTTTACATAGCTTATTTCGTTTCGTTTTTTAGCTCTACCAGCCACCCCGAGGAGCAGAACAGCAATGAAACTGCTAACAGGCTAAAACTCAATGGATATACGGTAAATAGCAACTGTTGATTCTATATTACCCTCGCATTATGCAAGTATAAATGTGCATTAAAGAAAAATAAAATTACAGCTGTACGAAGACTTGACAAAATTAATGGAAAAATTAGATGCAAACACCTCTGTGTCCGTAATAGCAAAAACCGCCGAGTTCCACAATATAGTGCTATGCAAAATAAGTGCCAAACAGCATAGCAGGTTCTTCAGAACTTTGGATGACAAATATGTGGACGAAAAACCAGAAAAAAAGATAATACTTATCGTTCACGGCCTATCCCCTATGGGCTTCAATACCGTTCCATGCCTATGTATTCAAAACAGCTTAATGAAGTTAGTAAAAATATACGCAAATCATTTGGACAAATTTGATATATTTTTAATACCAATGGGAAATCCTGATGGTATTGCGGACCAGACCGTGAGTATTTTTAATGTAATCGTAAGTTAAATTGTTCTCAAAATCACGAGCTCTTTCGATCATATAATAGGAGACACAAAAGTGGTGCCTTATGGTAGTTACGGTGTTGTCATCTTGTCATCATCCATGACTGATGACGGAGCCCCGCGGCGCGTGCTCCTATATCCGGTATTTGTAATATTATTCCTCGTTCCTATAGAGCAGTAGTGAAACTTAGCAATTTAACCTACTACTGATATTACGGAGAATAATAATTCAGCTCCAAATACTTACGCTCTAAAATTTTATATTTTGTCTAAATAATCAGCTTGTGTTATGGAACAAGAACAAATCGCCTCAACAAGCATGCTCAGGCGTGAACGTGGACCGCAACTTCGACGTACATTGGAACAAGAGCCACGGCATCAGCAGCTGTACACAGGCTTTCCCGGGACCAGCCCCCTTCTCGGAGTTCGAGAGCCGTGCCGTGGCGGATCTTATCCACCATTACAACCACAAGATTGTAGCGTACATCCACGTTCATGCTGGGACTTATAGTGCTGCAACATACAAGGTAAACACGGTTTTGTGTAGAGGCTCTTAGGACCGAGAGCGGTTTTAAGATTTAACGATTTGTACTGTGGTCTGCTTGACCAGACGCCGTCCGCCGCGGGAGACCGCCATTTGCTCATGATCGACTACGTCCGAATGCTATGTTCGTAAATATATGTTCGTGGTCTGGCCCACCACACGCGACGTCCACGGCGTCCACCTGAGGCGCCCGAAGATCACTCGCCGCGGTCGACAACAGGCATTCAAATATAGCAATACAGCATCCATCCGCCGCGTCGTCTATTGAAAATAATAGAAAACATTACTAAAGAAAAAAACGGCCAAGTGCGAGTCGGACTCGCGCACCGAGTGTTCCGTACTTTTAGTATTTGTTGTTATAGCGGCAACAGAAATACATCATCCGTGAAAATTTCAACTGTCTAGTCACGGTTCATGAGATACAGCCTGGTGAAAGACAGACAGACGAACAGACGGACAGACGGACAGCGGTCTTAGTAAAGGGTGACTCACGTTAGACCGGGCCATGTCCAGGCCGGAGCTTCCGGCGCTTCGTTTTCTATGAAAAGCATCACGTGATCACCTGTCATGTCATAGATAAGTAAGCGCCGGAAGCTCCGGCCCAGACACGGCCCGGTCTAAAGTGAGTCATCCTTCATAGGGTCCCATTTTTACCCTTTTGGGGACGAAACCCTAAATAGAGCCACTTATGAGCAGCACTTATGGGCAGTCATCTGCCGTGGACGGCGTATGGTGTGTGGTCAAGCAGACCAGGCACCGGAGGCGGGCAACTTGTCAGTCACGTCACGGCACGCTGTCTGTAGCCTCAAAGGTTTGATATTGCTATGATACGACATTGACATGACTTGTATAGTTCTAGTGCGCTCTAAGGAGCAGGCTGCGGTGATTAACGACTTGAACATTGCATATGACGAATTACAAACTCACGTTGCCAGTCAATCTCAGGTCATCTTTTGTTTGTAAAATTCGTTTTTGATTTTGCTCCATAAGGAAAAGGCAATGCCTATTGTAGGAACCAACGCTGCACTGTAATGAATGTATACTTATGTAGGTAGTGAAAAAACATTGAAAATTATAAATTCTGTTTATATTACCTAAACGAATGTAAGTATTTCTCATTTTAGCCGTTCAAAACCTTATTTCTAACTTAAACTTGATCAATATATTTTCCGGTGTTTTCCCATTTATACCTAATATCATCTACATCTACGTTTATCGTCAATCATTTGTTAATTAAAAAAAAAACATTCCTACCATCCATTTTTCGTACGCAAAGAAAGTCCGTCGGTAAGTAAAGTAGGTACATTATTAAACTGACGTCTAGAATAAGGAATAGTAAACTGACAATTTATATACGCAGGGAGACGCAGTACTTTATCCCAAAGGATACTCGGACCAAGCGATCGATGAAAAGTACACCGACTTAGAGGCGGGCATTGAAGAAGCTATGAGGAACGCCGGTTTCAAAGTGTATGGTGTCACTCTGACCAGCTTATACCGATGGTACGGACGCGTCACTGGAACAAGTGTGGATTACAGTACCACGGTAAGATTATTATTCTCATCCATGTTTTTTTTACTTACCATTTAGTATCTCTAGCTCCGAGATGAGGCCTGCTCAAAAAACCTAAGACATAAAAATCAACAGGCCCAAATTGATAATTTGTCACCTGCATGACTGACTATTCGCCGTACAGCTGCAAAAGAGCATAGCCGCTTTATGAATGTTCGCTTTATACAACTCGCTGTAGTCGCTGTAGATTGCTGGCCTGTTTGGTAAAGTTAGGTAATCGCGCGCTCCCGACCGGCGTGCCCCGAGCCCCCGACCGGCTCGAGTACTATTTTCTTTAGTCTTGAATAAATACGATAAAATAACCTAAAATATTGGATATTTTTGTATGTATACTCGTATTTTACTATCAATCGAAGTGAAAAGCAGAATGTAACTCAGGCATAAATGTCCGTTTTATCCTTGACTATATATAAATTGCCTCGGTAAAAATCGCTTTATGCCCTTGTTGTACAATCTACTATTTATTCTGACTTGTATATAAAATTGCATGTTGAAGTGTAAAAGTGCCCGCCCTTGTGACCTATGTGGTGAGTATGAATGTGCCGCGAATACCTATCTATCATAGGTACCTACCTACGTAGATTTGCGCGCTTTATGAGAGCCTTGCATCAGTTGCGTTAATTAGGCGCGCTGTCTTCCAATCCAAACAAAATAGTTAATAAAATCAAAAAGTAAAAGGTAATTGACATATAACGGTATATTGTATAATTTGTAATTTCTATTTATTACCTACATAGATATATGGCATTCCATATGCCATGGAGTTCGTCATGCAACCGTATGAAGAATACCGATCACCACAGACCACTTCCGAAGAAATGCAGGACAACGTCCTTACCGAAGTCTGGCAAAGAATCATTGATGTAATCTTCAGCACCATTCACAAAAGTACAACACCGTCATCTTCCGCAGAATAATATAAGAAGAGAGTAGAAAGAGGTTTCAGTTGACTTTATATATTTTTCTTTTATTTAGTAACTAATTCTCTTGCCTAAAGCGAGGTTAGAGGACTAGCAAGAACTTGCTTGCAATTTTCATTACATTGCTGTACCTTATTAGTCGGCAATGTAACGTAAATTGCACGCAAGTTCTTGCTAGTCTAGGCCTCCCTTAACTCTGACATCATACACATAAATACTCTTACCGAGATTTGAACCTACCACTACCAGCCTCGCGGTGCACCTGACATCAAAACGATATCTGAATGATGTCAGTTAGTTATGATTCGCGCGTTCTTTTCGCTCGGACTTGTCTGTAGTCCGTACATACATATATTAGCGCGGGCGAGACGCACGCGCGAATGATAACTAACTGACATCATTCAGATATTGTTTTTTTAACTTGCATGTTTGAATACTTTGAATTGGCCTGGCCGTCGCGGTAGAGCATAATGCCCAAGTCGTAAGGCAAATGGTCAAATAACCTCCGCCCGAGACTCCCCGCAGAAATCGTTAAAAACAGCCGGTAAGTAACGGAAACTGTTAAATAATTTAGGTTATTAAAAATGCACTCAAAGCCCTTAAGAGATAGAACTGCATATATGTGACATTTTCAACCAAAAGGTTCCACATTATCGCTTGTCGATAAGGTTGATTTCTAATTGAAGCTATATGGAAATAGCGCCTTACTGACAAGCGACAATAAGTATCCTTTTGGTTGAAAATGGCACATATTGTTAAATTTATGGACAAGCTAACGACATCCTTGTTTTTGGTTAGTGTTTGTACAACGAAATATTAAAGGTAAAAAGAAAAGTAAGTAAGAGTAAAAAGGGACATTTTTCAAATCAGACGTAATAGTAAATGGGAAAATTTGCAAAGGGAGCATTTTGTAGACTAGATGTTTGCGAATGTCATATATCGCAATTTGCGATATGACTATTCAGAGAATGGTCGTTGTGTGATTTAGATTAGACAGAGGTACATTTTTCAATATAATCTAACGATACTAAGTAACGATACGTATATACATATATAAGTATTCCCTCATGACACATGCATGCCAAAAAAACATTTTGATTTTGATTCTGGTTTTTTTAAGATAATTCGAGTCCCCCAAATGAACAAGTCCCCCGGACTCCCCCTACATAGGTATCATGTAAATCAACATTCAATGATGTAGTGTTATTTTTATTATAAACTTTATTGGTATGCCTCACAGTTCGTATCTGAATGGTATGCCAAAGCAGATTACTTTCTTTTCGTTACAAGAGAGAATTCGCACAAGTGTGTCATTGTTATCTTTTGGGCTCTCTTTGCATACGAAAAGGATTCAAGAAATCGAAAATCGAGTTTTCGAGGATTTTAAATAACTTTATTACATGCTTAAATCCATGATGATAAATATTTTAGACAAATACCAAGATAAAATGCAGTAGGAGCCTTTATTTCACGCAGTACACTTCATTTTTTTACTGGTCGTTTGTACGGACGATTTCAAAGATCTCTTACAACGTTGAAGGTGTAAAAAAATTCGCAGCCGGTACAAACCCCAAAAGACCCTACTTTTCTAATAAAGAGATGTGAATGCATTCGGTGCCTATTGTGTTTATTTATCACTATAAAGACACGAGACCTAGTGTCACTACATTACATACTAATGAACTAGAACTCATTTGGGCGCTTTGTACAGAGTTCAATGGATTCATAGTGACTATTACATTTCACCAAAGATTAATGTTGGGTATAGGGCGTTTTTCAAACCGAACAACTGTGATAGTTATTATACAAAAATCTAAGTAAGCAATGTCCAGTATAATGCAAAGCTAGCAGGAATAGTAGATTGTTAACCAAGGGATGAAAGGCACTCACCTGTGACGAGGTATTTTGGCGCTCGAACGCAGTGAGAGCGCCAATAGTCCGAGGCTGAAATGATGCCTTTCACCCGAGTTAAACACTCTACTTTTCATATCGAATATGAGGAAAGTAACATGCATGTGTTTTTTTTAAACATGACCAAGTATACATTTTTATAGTATTTCTTAAGGGTACTTTCAGTTAACAATTTAGGCAAATGTATAGTTATCATGGAATGGAGAGTCAAATATCAGAATGGAAATTGTATAACAAATTCATTTAAACTCAAATTTCAATTGCTTATCGTAAAAACAAACAAAAAATCGTACTTCGAACGTAAAATGCTCTAGTGCAGAACTGCAGACACGTATCATTTTCTGCACACCTTTTAGAACAACAATAACTCTCTTTCAGAGCATTAGAAATTAAGAAATAGTTACGCAATACAATGAAAATTATATAGTTGTAAAAAAAAAACACTGTAAATATACAAATGAATATTAATCGAGTTTAACGAACTAATGTTAAACGAGTTTAACGAACTAGTTTTAAGAACTAATGCACAGCCAGCAGGTAAAACAGTTACGCAATACAATTAAAATTATATAGGTAGTTGTAAGAAAACAAAACACTATGTAGGTACGTATACATATATGCAAATGTATGTATACAAATGAATATTAATCGAGTTTAACGAACTTATAGCATTGAAAATGTACCTACAGGAGAACATCGGCAACTCCTACGCAGTAACGGAGACTATTCAAGCTCTGTCTTTTGCTACTAACTATAAACTTAGTCTGACGTGAAATCAGACTGTTCAGATAAAGATAGATAAGATAAAAAAAGTTTATTGCCATAACTAGAAATCTTACATTCCTTAACAGGTAGGTACTTACTTCTATTTCAATAACAATATCTACCAATAGTAATTTTCGATGAGACTATTCTTAATAAATCAATCAAGTAGCCATTGCGCTAGTTTTCGTCCACTTGAAGAAATTTGTATATAAACCTATATTGCTGCGCAAATTTGGACTTATTAATATCTTAACAATATATCTATCTACATAAAAATGATATTTCGCTAGTAGAAAATTAAAAATGAAATACCTTTTTTATTTGCTAATCCGTCAAGTGGACGAAAACTAGACTAAACTATAAATTATCTTATTGATCTTAAGTATCAGTCTACTCTCTATCTCCAAATTGTGTCATTACCGTTTTTCTGACAACCGACCCTTGTTTGATAATGTATACATATGTAATCATAGTCAACCTCCTCGCAACAACTGATTTTACCCGACGCTGCAACAATCATCTGCTATAGATGTCGTGGCCAATGATGATGATGATACTATGTAGTAATAGTAGTCTAGCAACCTCTGTTGTTGTTTGTAAACATCGTCTCTGTTACTTAGTGAATAGGTACCTGAGCAGGTAAAGATAGTGAAACAATTACTCTCACCACACGTCGTAGGTGTGACATTGCCCTAAGTGAAGAGTTTAAGAAAGTATGCTGACAGGCAGCGGTGAGTCACGACATTCATACAAAGACCAGATCCTCGGGTTAATGCCAAATCTCATTGACCTAAAGACGGGTTTCGATAACGGATCGGTTTTGATTGTTAACATTTAACGAGTTGGCTGTTTCCATGCGTGCGACCTTTTTACACAGCTGACAAAGGGAGGGTAACGGTTTTTGAATATAGGATATGTTTGTGAGCGTATGTCTATATTTTCCTGCAGTACAAACGGATTAACATATTTTTAACACAGTGAGGTGTCTTTAAATTATTTATAGTTGTGCTAGTGACTGACAGTATAAATAAATTAAGGTTTTAGCTTAGTGATTTGAAAGCTTTATTTAATATAGTTAATTAAGGTCAGTTTTTAATGCAGTCATTTTTGTGACATTCGAGGGATTTATGTTCTTTGTGATGCTTAATTGTTTCCATGCACCTTATCTCTTAGTTTGAAAGTAATTTTACTTGTATGAAAAATGATAATTAGGATGAATCATGATGATAGGAGCGCATGCCCAATGCTGAAAAGTGAAAGAAGTAGTTTTAAGTATTTATTTTATTGTATTACTACGGAAGCCGACCTCTGCTATTGTGACTGTGAGTTGGTGAATTGCAAAAAAAATGTACGTAGTTATTAGTCTTAATTTAATTGATTCCATTGTGTTACGAAAATTAACTATGGAAAATGTATTGGATTATATTTTTTGAACTTAATTCATACATATAAGTATATAGCATACGCTAACACACTTTTATGGATATAAACTTAAATAGTAAAACTTAATTGTAATAACACAATGGAATCAATTCAATTCAGACTATTTACAGTCCTTAACTATGTCCATTTTTTTTACAATTCACTCGAGTATCTACGAGTATAGGCTCGTGTGTAAGCTTAGATAAATCAATTGAAAGGGATGATTTCGCAGTAAATTATTTATCTCGTGATGTGGACACCAGCAATAACATATACTAATCTATGGTGGACACCCCGTGACTAATGACCAGAAATGTCAGGATGTATGAATTGTATGTAATAGAGAATATTGCGTAAAAATCGTGTTCTATTCTAAAAATAGGTAAAGGTGTCATTCTAGTTGCAACTGCATCAGCATTACTATTGCGGCGTTACTGCTACTGCCTTGATTCGGACGATATTATCTACCGTCAATCTCCGTGATAGGTAGAATGAATTTTTGATTGAAAGCTAAAATAAATATTATAGTAGTGGCCGGTGGTGACACTGTACAATTTTCGCGTCAGCGCTGCAGCAGTAACGCTGCTCTAGTCGCCATCCGAATGTTACCTTAATAGTTGCTAAAATCGTTAAGGTTGGTGCTGTTTATATACCGGGAGTGGCCTGTAATAATCAAAACATAGATTGTACTCAAACGGTGCCACATTAAATATTATCTTCAATGTACCTAAGCCATTATAATTGTGATTGACGTTGCTTGTCACGACTTATATTAAACATAACAAAATTCGCAATACATTGCGTCTTCGAATATATTTTAAAGTGTACTAAAAATTAAAACGCGTTATTTTTAAAAGTCGCCGAACAAATGATGGTCAGTATGAGGAGTAGCGCCTACAGTTTAAAATTTTGCTAGTATTACATTACAGGCCACACCCGGTATATGTAGGTACATATAATAAAGGTCACATGTGGATATATATACTACGGTAATTGAAATACGTATACTATATGATAATTAAGACAGCCCCCCTATTTCACTTAGTTCACAAATATATGTTTTATACAAGGGCAAATGCCATGAAAAAAAAATCACACGGAAGCTAGACACACACGGAAAGGGCAGACTCTAACCAATCGATAGAAAACATCACGGCAACATCTTTAATTTTCATTTATTAGGGTTCCGTACCAAAGGGTAAAAACGGGACCCTATTACTAAGACTCCGCTGTCCGTCTGTCCTTCTGTCTGTCAGTCTGTCACCAGGCTGTATCTCATGAACCGTGATAGCTAGACAGTTGAAATTTTCACAGATGATGTATTTCTGTTGCCGCTATAACAACAAATACTAAAAACATAATAATATAAATATTTAAACGGGGCTCCCATACAACAAACGTGATTTTTTTGCTGTTTTTTACCGTAATGGTACGGAACCCTTCGTGCGCGAGTCCGACTCGCAATTGGCCGGTTTTTTTTGCTAAATAACTTGCGGCTAATGCCCTACCAAATAATAACATATTAAACGATAGTTACTTTTCTAACCAACAAAACCAATATCCAATAGGACATCAAATATGTGCTAAATAACGTATGTATTTGAGATGAGACCGGAAACGTATTGTTTACACGGGGTCTATTTAGCCAGTAGCCAACAGCGTGACATTGATAATCAGATTAGTTCTAATAATTGAATGGGACGTCGCTGAATGCAAGCCCAGATTAAAAACAACGATTAACAGATCACCGTTGCCGATCGCTTACGGTAGTTGGAGTTGGTCGCACGCGCAGGCGACCGCGAGTCACCGCGCAGTCCGCCACGCCCCGGTACCGCGCGCACACCTCACGCACCACTCACGCGCATCGGAACGACTCAATGCTGACGAACTTTTAATTAAATTTTGATATCGATTTAGCTGCGTTTAGCAGCCTTATCAGTGATTTGAGATGGCTAAGTGCCTCGTATTTTTGCTCGGTGAGTTTTGTTTTGTTGTTTTTAATTAATTTACGAATGTTGACCTAGAAACTATTATTTTAGTACTACGTATGAATATTGAAACGTCGGGATATATTATAAGTTTAATATCCGCGAAATAATCCGGTTTCATAGTTTTATTTCATGAGTAACAAATAACAGACAATATTACTATGAACAGATATATATTTAGTTCTTAATATTTTGGAATTTACCCTGTGAAAATTATGCTTTCTGAATTATAAATATATAAAAAAACAATAATATATTGTCCTAGTTTTTGTCGTGATAAGATTTTTTTTGTGATGATGTGTTATAATAAATTACATTTGATTTTTAATTAACATAAAACGTCATATAATGTAGGTAGGTACCTACATATATTAATGTGTAACGCCCTGACCCCGCGAAGTTTTTGTGTATTATCCAAATAGTGACTTATTTATTGTAAAATAAGTTGTATTTATTAAGTCACTTATTTATAAAATAAGTGACTTAAGCAATAAAGTATTTTTACAAATCCATAATATCAATTATTTCTTTCGCACTTGGAACAAAAACGCATCAATCAATCTGGAACAATGGTAAAATATACTCATACTCTTTGCCTTTCGTTTAAAAAATTCTTGTAAGTCTGAGTAGGTTTATATTACTTTAAAACACTCATCTGATAACGAAAACTTGTCTGCATGGAAATAATGGAAACAACTAATTTTGTTATGACATTTCCATAGAAACTAACCCGTTTTCATTGCTCAAGTGTAGATAATAAGTAGCAATGGAGAGTACGCCGATAAATACTGAACGCATCTATTTATCATGAAAACTTTAGTATACCGGGTAAATTTAATATCTTTCAGTGTGGGTTTTTTTTTATATATCAATTAAAAAAACTTTTTGATTTTTCTGTCTTAACTTTGAAAACTTTTTTGGGAAGATACAGACTTCTAGTAGAATGTTTTTTTATCATTTTCTTATTACGTATGTATTATAGTAACAGTTATTCGGGTCAAACACAAAACTGTGTTCACTTCTTTCCTGTAGCCCAAACCCCAAAATTTAAAGGGCTATAAAGGTTAATTTTATTATTTAATATTTAACCCTTATCCAAATGAAAAGGTACTCCTTTTACAATAAAAAAAATACTCTTTATTGCACACCCCAATAAAAGAAAACAATACAAAAGAAAACAGAAACAAAAGCAGAGGTAAACAACAGGCGGTCTTATCATTAAAAAGCTATAAGCTTTTATTTTGATAAGTATGTTAAATAAAATCATTACCTACATGCCCACAAGCTGTTAACTATTATCCACAGGAGAGAAAACTTGTGTGTTCGTCGAAACTGTAAAGTTTTTCTCCAATTTTGTGTTTGACCCATTCATATTTGTTACGTACCTACTGTAGTTTAGTAGCGACTGTAGCGAGTATCCACTTCTTCAAAATTACTATCATATTAATTAAAATCATGTCAAGAAAATAATTTTGTTTCAAAAATATTGTGTTTAACTATTCAGTAGGTAGGTATATTTCCTATTTATGTGTTCTTGATACTGTGCCTATTAAACTGCCCTCTTAGGCCTTGGCATATGAGATAATTAGTATAAATAATTTATCTATCATCATTAGACAGACGCCATTCGATTTTACCCTGTATACCAGTTTGACGCTTTGTTACTGTAGTAAAAACTACACACGCACATGTCTCAACGGCGATAAATGTCTATGTTCTAAATAGCTAACAGAAATTCAGATTCAGAGATTCAGAGATTGGGAAATTTCATCTCAATCGGTACAGTTTTTTAAGCGTGAAGAGAACAGACAGACACACTTTCGCATTTACAATATTAGTATGGAAGTATGGATTTCGTCGATGGTCATGTCACGAGCTATCGAATAAGGTGACAAAACCATTCGTTTTGGCGTTACGCATACTAAGGAGCTATTAAGAACATAGACATTTATCGCCGTTAAGACATGTTCGTGTGTAGTTTTTCAAAAAAATCAAAATCAAAAATCAAAAAGCATTTATTTCGTTAAATAGTAGATCATAACACTCTCATGGTTGGGACTTCCTAGTAAGTATGTATAATACCTGTGACAGGAAGCCCCGCTCTTCCACATTTATCTAGTACATTTGTACACAGTTAACCATAAAATGTAACATTGTGCAAACTGCTATTATTTTAACAAAATAACAATTTACCTAATATTATTATTACTATTTCAAAATTCGTATATTAACATTTTAGAATTTTACCTTATATTATATTCACAAAGTAACAAAAGATTAGATTGTGTGTGTGTGTGTGTGTGTGTGTGTGTGTGTGTGTGTGTGTGTGTGTGTGTGTGTGTGTGTGTGTGTGTGTGTGTGTGTGTGTGCGTGCGTGCGTGTGTGTGTGTGTGTGTGTGTGTGTGTGTGTGTGTGTGTGTGTGTGTGTGTGTGTGTGTGTGTGTGTGTGTGTATGTGTGGGTGCGTGTTTCAGTTCCTTTTTACTGCGTCAAACTGGTATACAGGGTAAAATCGAATGGCGTCTGTCTAACGATGGGTAAATTATTTGTCGTAATACAATGAGTATCTACGAGTATAGGCTCGTGTGTAAGCTTAGATAAATCAATTTAAAGGGATGATTTCGCAGTAAATTATTAAATTTATCTCGTGATGTGGACACCAGTAATAACATATAAGTACTAATCTATGGTGGACACCCCGTGACTATTTAATGACCAGAAATATCAGGATGTATGAATTGTATGTAATAGAAAATATTGCGTATAAATAAATATTTATCAACATTTACATACCTACTACCTTCAAACTGTTAAAGTACGTCTTCAAATCACATTTTTTAAGATAATTTTAGTTCGCTCGCTAAAAGGGTTAACGTTAAGTAAATAAAGTGACATAATCTTTAAAAAATAATTAGGGAAATAACCGGCCCATTATTATTATTTTTTGCTGATTTTGTTCATGTATTAGCGATTCATGAACATTTAACAGTCGGCATTATGAACGTTATTATGATATCTACATTACCAGAAGAAAACTTTATGTTAAAAGCGGTTAAAGTTCTCTATGCAAAGTTTTAGGCGTGGAATATACGGCCTTTCGAAACTGCTGCAGTTGAAATACATAAAGAGCGATAGCGTTTTCTTGGTAATTAAATTGAAAAGCCGTTAATGAATGCATATATTAATTAGAGAAATAGTATACCTATAAACATAATTAGGAAGTAAATATATACCTTAAAAAAAATATACCTTATATTAATATATTTTTAGCTCGCAAATTACGTAAGATCAACCGGGATAATTGCCACTATGGAATTATTGCGTGTATTCGAGTTTTTTTTAAACAACTTTAGTTACTACAGCTCCCTCCATCTAGAGAATAAGGCCAGGGAGCCGATTTTTTAATTTCGACCGCTCGATTTCGTGTATTTCGTTCAATAATATCTCCACTACTAGGCATTTATTCTACCTACTAATAAAAATGAAATCGAGTGTTCAATACCACTAGATACTCAATTTCTACTCGTATTGCTCGTATTTCAAAAATTATCATTTTGCCGTTTTACACCGATTTTCGAGTGACGAAATCGAGCGATTGAAATTCAAAAATCGCCCTCCAAACTACTTGGAGGACAACACGTAACATAGAGGGCGTTTTACCTATCCGTATTCAATAGTTGAATTAAAATTCTGGGTACGTCAGGAAGTACCCTAAGAATTTTGATGATCATCAGTGAGCGAGTGACTAAATCGGAGGGTTTTTTTCAATAACATCTAAGGTATAAAAGCTATGCAATTGAAACATTTTATGTTTAATAAGTCCACTATTGTAATCAATGTAATCATATCCCGAGAATTTTGTTTATTTGGTATAAGCTAAACGTGATCCAAACCCAAGTTATGATGATGAGTTAGAAGTTATTATGGAGTATCGAGACAAACCGCTCTGGTTTAACGATACACAATTATGTAATTGTGATTTATCTCTACTAAATAAAAATAATGAGGGTTCAAAAAAACGACGAAGCGCTTCGAGAAAAGGTAGGTAGTGCCCCTACGCTTCGCTTGGCTCGTCTTGGCGGGGGCACTACCATGCCCCCAGATTTCACGCGTGACAATAAAGTTGACCAGTGTGGCTCCCAACAGTTTGGCACTGACATAAACGCTATCGATAACGTAACTTACTTTCTATGCATCTCGCTCGTACTGGCATATTAGTGCGAGCGAGATGTATAGAAAGTAAATTACGTAGACGTTAGCGTATATGCCAGTTTTGACGATGGCAGTAACTCATGGTACGGGTACAGCTGCGTGGAACGTGTACACGTAGGAGGGCTTAGGTCTCTCTTTCTTTTTCTTTAGGGTAAACTATACTACTAAACATACCATATTTTGGTAGGTACAAAATTGTAAATAAAGATTTAAAGTAAATATTTTTTATAGAAATTACCCGTTTTTATTGCACTTCCGTGTAGGTAATAAGTACCTATAGCAATCGAGATTTCGCCGATTATCATAAACAGTCATCGTTGGAAAAAATTGTAGGGTTTAAAAAAACGTATTGTCATTAAAAGGCCTTCACTGTTACGACTTTCTATCCTAGGACTATAATGTACGAGTAATGGCGTTAATGTCACCTATTTCCGCTCTCATTATTTGTATGGAAAGTAAGTATGGATGCAGTTTACAATAAACACAGCTAGCAAAATTGTAGTTAAGTAAAGGTACATTTCACGTAAACTTACGCATGCTGCAAGGTACCTACTACTACTACTACTTTTATTGGAAATGTTAATCATCTTTAAGATTACTATAACCTTCAAAATCTTCAAATAAAGTACTAGTTTTATTAAAAAGGCATCAAGTTTACACGAAAAATACAATCACAAACAAATCCTAACAACTAAGAAGCCTTTAACTATAAATAAAAACTAAACCTAAACGAACCTATAAAAACTAATCGAACAACCCACCCCGCGTCGTTCCCGGCGAAAAGATGCCCATCACGCTCGCCGAGTTTCCGCGTTGAATTGCGATGGACAACCTCTGCCCTAGGAACGACCCGGAGCGGGGGTTGAGACCTCTCTCCTGCAGGCGACGCCCCAGCTCCGCGAGAAAAGTTTTCGCTTCCGCGGCGTGGTTTTTCCTTCAAATGTATTTAAATGCTAGAAAAAAATGTAAAGGTGTAAACCCAAAACATTGTCGAGCTCAAAAACATTTCCATCAATTTATGTACCTTATTGCCATTATATTAAAATCGTGTAGGTACACATCACAAATATAAAAAAAATCTTGCATCGCTATTTTTACAGTACAGTATTTAATTTGGTTGTGATAACTCGATATAAAATTGATGTAGTCTATTTACTCACTCAATATTATATGAATATAGAACACAGTTAAATGTCTGTTCTAGTCATTGATACAGCCATAATTAAATAATCTGGAATTCATCTGCGATGGACCGATCAAAGGCAGTTACATCAATCATGGAATTGGCCAAGAAGCCACATAGGCCTGAAGGCAACTGTAAAGAGCTTGGGCACCACAACGTGCTAGACACAGTAGGGACATACAAATTAAGTTAGATGTATGCATCGATGGAAATCTATTCATTAATATTAAAAAATAGTTATTTGTTATACAAGGGTGCAAAGTTGTATTTCAACACGAGAAGTAAAATACATTTGCACCCGTGTGTAACACAAAACTTTTCCTCTCACTATAGCGAGGAAAGTGCAACATCCACAGGCGTTAGATCATCTTCATCACTGGAATCACTTATTTTGTACGATATTATAACAGAAAACACTGGAAATTCTGATTTTTACGTGAGTCGGTGAGAATTGTTTTTAAGTAAAAAAATTGTTGACAATGTTGACATTTCTGTTCTGACCTGACGTATGAAATGTCAACGATGCGTTTTGAAATTGCATCGACTCAACTTGTGCGTTCAGAATTATATTTAACATCATTATAAAAAATCTAACGTTTCTTATGGAATTTTAAGGTTTATGACCTAAAATTATTAAATAAAGCTAAATTTGGTATTTTTTATTAGATTCTCAAACCATTTATTTAATGATAATTAATATCGAACGAACCATTATTATGAGCGTTTTACGTTTTGTCATCTGTCAAGCTACTTAAACACGCTTCATTCAAGGTCAAATTACTTTCCCCACTAGTGGATAAAATGCGTTTTTCCCCGCTTCAAATCAAAGCCGAAGATGCACATTTTAGAAATATAATACGTATTGTTTTAGCTTTGCTTTAAGGTTGACTGGTAGAGAATGCCTTATGGCATTAAGCCCGCCTTTTGTATTTTATTTTGTGCAATAAAAGTTAAATAAATAAATGATTATTTTCTATTTTTAATGACGTGAAATATATGTAAGAAACATAAGTACTCCAAAAAATAGTTATTTACGATGCAAGTTCGGAAAAGAGGAAATTCGAAACGAGTGGCGATAAATTAAAACACGACCGCAGGGAAGCTGTAAAGATTTTTACAGTACATAATAATATGGTGCTACTTTCTCGCACTAGTGCGTCAAATAGCACTTTTCGTGCATATGTCGAAAGTTTAAAGGGCCATATGTACTGTAAAACGTTGTACGATACACGTGCGAATAGGTAATTCGCAACTCGTGTCGATTTAAAACACTCCCTGCGGTCGTGTTTTAATTTATCGCCACTTGTTTCGAATTTCCTCTTTTCCGCACTTGTATCGTAAATAACTATTTTAATACAGTTGCTCAAAAAGTGCTACTTTACGTAGCTGTTTAGCGTGCGGAAAGTAGGTTTTCGCGAACTAGTGCTTTTTACTTTTCCAATTTTTTTAAATTTATTCTTGTTCCAATTTATGACTACTTATTGATGAGTGTTAATATTAGTTTCCTTTAAACGTCGTAATCAACATAAACACCTACTGTTAATGTAAGAATACGAAAAATATGCATATTTCATATTTTATTACTTCATCATTATAACACGTTTATTTTTTAATATTGGATATTGAAAAACCGTTCTTAATAAGTTGTCTGAATGGAACAAAACGCTTGTCAAAGAAGAGGCGTTTTTTCTTACTGCAAGCATGTTTTAAGTTTCCAAAGGCAACATTCGATATTGTTTTAATAAATATACAATAAACAAAAAATCGTAAATAACGATACTTGGGTAATAATAGTACAATGTTTTATATTTACAATTGTTTCTGTCATTAAAAAAAAAAACTTTCATTGAAGTGGGTTCAATAATAAGAACAACATCCATTCTAGTCCAATAAAAGCTAAAAAAACACCTCTTCATAATGTCAATGATGTCACAGAATTAATAGTATAAAAGTTTCGAATTCCTTACTTGTTATTTTTCTTATTTTTTCGCAACTGTATTAAAAAAACGTCGTTCGATACACGTGCGGAAATGTCATTCTTGTGACATACTTTCCGCACTAGCATCGAAATGTACTATTGTATACGTATTTTTGAGTCATCCTGTAAAACCCAAGACTACTAATGCTAGGCACTGACGAAAGAAAAAAACAAAAGAATAGTCAACTAGTGGCGTTCAAATTAAAACGTATTTGGTTTACATGTTCAAGTTAATGTAATGAAAACGCTTCTTGACAATAGAGCAGTTAAACGTGTCATGTATTTCAGTGTATTAAAATGTTAATTTTTCTCTTTCTAATGGACACATAATGCTAAAATGATGGACGAGGATAAACAAAACTTAATTGAGGTGACTATAATCACTTCAGTGTGTGAAAGACACACCATTTGAATGTACCAATTTTAATTTGATTTTATTAATTGCTATATAATTTAAAATAAATAAATAAGCATAACATTAGCATTAATGATGTCATAAAAGATAATTTACTCAAAATACCTGCAGTAAGGTGTGATTTGTCGGGCTCACGCTATATAGGTATGGTAAAGTATGCGTTTCCTGTACTTTCACCTGCAGTGTACGCAAATGGTCACGTGTTAGCATTATGTATGGACTCCATATACTATGGAGGTTAGCTCTCTTTGACTCATAACCGTAGGAACTGTATGTGTTCAATCTGCAGCTGTTCTACATTAACCTCCCACTTTTAAATACACCTTAAGCCATGGCCGTCAGGTCTTCATTCACCGAATAATAATAAAATTTTTGTGTCAAAGGTGGGGTGATTATGGCCAAAACAAAATGTCGATTGATGACAAAATTATAACCTTATTTACTCCACTGTGTAACGAAAGTTATTCATATCTATATTGTCAAGAACATTTGACTAATTTTTGTACTAGGTTGACTCCAGTTTTGAATGACGATGACGTGTACTTGTGATATATAAATCGTGAATAAAACTGCCCTAAGTACCTAATAAAACTTATAAATGAGTTGACAATGTTATTAAATACACGCCTGCAAATGTCAGACTTATTGTAGATTCGACCGCATCCAGGATTTAAAAAAAAACTATTTGTCACGATCACAACATGTACAAACAAAAGCAGCATGTACAAACCATGAAGTTATACCCTAAACAGGAGCGAGCTGTCACTTTTTTTGCCATACTAAATTGAACCTTATCACCGAGCCAGAAAGGTGTTCGTACCAGACTAGAGAAAACGGTCCACATGAGATAGCAAAAGTGGGTCGCGGTGTCCCATTCGCACATGTTGCCAATGTTAAAAAAATACCATTTTGGTAGTATTTATATCAATAACTACTAAAATTAAATACCTCTTTATATTATTTAAGTGCTATATTCAGAGGGCGGTTCTGATATCTTTTACGTAATTTGTAAATAGTTATAATGTCAATATTATTAACTGATTTAACCAAGCATGTGCACAACAAAAAATACATTAATTTTAATATGGTAGACATTGTAGTAACTTTGAATATTAATTGGTATCCCCAACTTGATAAAGAAATTTTCAAAATACATGAATGGCGGCGCTCAAGATTTATTTGCGAAATAAAGTATAAAATGGGTAAAAGATGTTGTGTGAAAGGTTGCAGAAGTGAAAGTTTTGTTGATTGTGGTATATCTTTTCACAAGTAAGCCTCAACTATTAAAGTTTACGATAAAAATACAAGAAAATATTGTCAAACTCATTAGGGTGACTATGATGTCGGCACGATGTGAATCGGCCTTACAGTTCTTATTACCTACGTACTTACTTAATGTAAAAATAAGTTTACCTAAATAAGTATATCTTTATTTCGGCATGTTTAATTATTTGGTTGATAGATAGATAGATAGATAGATAGATAAATGATTTATTTGGGCACGTAATGAGAGCTATATAATTGCCAAAATTTAAATCCAAAATCCTTAAATATTACAGACACATTTATACATAATATTCTATATAGGTGTGTGTTCAACACATTTCCGTCAGTACACAAAGGCGGCAAATTAAAAAAAATGGTGCAATTAACTACGATGACGCTTAAAGAATAGCTGAAGTGTGCAAAAGAGAAGCCATTACGTATATGAACATACCATGAGTGCGAAAAGGCAGACTACAAATGAAAAAAACGTGACCATTTTTAGGGTTTCGTACCCAAAGGGTCAAGTCACTAAGACTCCGCTGTCCGTCTGTCAGTCTGTCTGTCATCAGTAACAGCTTTTATAACGACTAAATTAAGTAAGGTTTTGTGAAGCGTTTTACAGAGGAGAAAAAAACTATATCCATTCTCTCTGACTTCCTATGCATGAATGAAAAAAGATCTTGGCCAAACTATACATTGCAACTTATCCTAATATCCCACATACGTATGACTTATGATCACCCTAATTAGAAAGAGATGCAACCGCCCACTTTGACTTCTCATGTGGACACACTTTTTGGCCCGTGTACTCCATCCGGTTTATTAAAATCTAAATCCGTGGTACAAACAACATGGAGGCCAATTCAAACTTACATTTTGATGTAAAAATAACATCGTTTTGATATCAAAATGCATGTTCGAATTTGGCTCCTACAGCTTAGTAATCAAATGCACACTCACAGCAACAAGCTGGTTAGAGATGTAATATGAATAAAGTGTTCACACTGTCTTGTATAGCTACCCCCTTCTAATTTTAGTGGTGAACCTAACGCTCTAACCAATTACATCAAACCTGAACCACTGCTTTATTTGCCTTACGGCAGGGTTGTTCAATTACGTGAAGCCACGCAAACACCCTGAATGTCACCACAAATTAAAAACTCGTTCGACGCAAACAATCTGTCCTCTCTCCGGCACAAATATCTCGAGTAATGGAAGCCCCTTAAATGTAACTACCCTACTTCTTAGCTCGATCAAAAGACCACAGGTCGAATATTAAATGTTAGTGGGTAGCGTTCAATAAAGCGGCTGGTTTTATAGGTACTTATGATTGATACAAATAGGTACAAAATCGAGGTTGTTTTTATTTGGTTAAATCATTAGATGAATAAGTGATAAATGTACGAGAACGAGGTGCAGAATGATCACGGAAGATTACAGTACTAAGTCTTAGGACAATCATACAGCAAATTTAAATGTGGCGTAGTTAATGCTTGTTTTTTTTTTCGAGCGGCAATCTATTGCGTACATTAGTGACAGTTGTGACGACGCGCCAGTAAGTGTGACGTTTTAAATAAAAAGAAAGTAATGATACATTGCGTGCTGAGTTATGTTACGAGGAAATTAACAAAATAAAAAAAAATCGGTCTATACTAACTACACTTATGGGGTCGCATCAAAAATACACGCTGTATAAATTATAATAGTTACATATATTTACCTAGTATACTGAACCTACTCAGTATAAATACGTTCAAATAGTTTGGGGAATATTCCTTTTGTAATACTAGACACACTTATTTTAAGTAGCTATTAGTTGAATCGGGTTATACACAGCGATTAGGTTCATGTCTCTCTTATAGACTTACCCGAAGTAAAGGCTAAAGTCAAATTTTCTGTTGTAACATTATCCACATAGAGGTATTTATTACTTTTCTATAAATCCGTGTGATAAAATAAAATCATTATTTATAAATGCGCACATGCTGTTAGGTAACTGACGTCCGCAGGAGTGACAACTTTTGTTTTAAAATCAGCATATTTTATGTGTTTCCAAGCAAAAAGTCCCACTTTGTCGCTTGCCATAAGGACGCTTTGACAGGTTATTCGTATAAAACATACAAGCAAATCTTGTCCTTATGGTAAGCGACAGTGGGACTTTTGACTAGACTTCGACACATGTTACCCAATTATAAAAACAGATGGGGTTAATTTTTTTTTTATTATAGGTCTTCTCGGACTTTGCTGGCAGGTTGGCTGCGGGCAGCACAAATACGACAAGTAAGTACTTACCTGAGGGCCTACTGCTAAAATTGAACATAGAAATTTCGTTATCTGCCTCTCTGTCACTTGCCTATTCCAAGAAATATGTGGTTCGTGGTAGTATATCATCACAACTGGATCGTCAAAAATTGGCCCCACAAATCAAGCGAACTTTTGCAACTTACAACTTTTGGCGTTTTCCTTAATATTCTTGTTATCGAGGTTTCACTGTAGTGTTATGCGCGTACCTAGTTGCTTGCGTAAATGTAAGAATTTGTTTACACGCGTATCATTATTGATTCGTCGTCGTAAGTCGCAACGTTACTGATAAGAGTGAAAAAGAATGCAAGTGCAGTAAATTAAAAACACATTAATAAGTAATAGTAGATCGTACAAAAACAGCATACCCTTTCTAACCAAACCAATTTATCGGCTTGCGCTTGTAGGTACGAAATACCTATCTATAATCATCATATTTGAGCAGAAAGACATCCACTATTGGACATAGGCCTTCCCCAAGGATCTTTACAATAACCGGTTGTGAGCTGCTCTCAACCAACGGTTCCCTGCGATTTTATGCAGATTTACGGTCCCTATTGTTGGGACCTCAACGTGTAGGTAGTTAGTATCTTCTTCTTTCATCTGCAGAGCAGGATCAGATAGGCTGCAGAAGCCCATGATCACTGGTCGCAGGGCAAGAATGTGTAGGGATGGACGTACGGTAACGCGTAGAGCGGACAGAACAACGTCAGAGACTAAAGCCCCATTACAGGCTAGTAAACACAGAGAACTGGTGAAGAGTGCCCACAGTCGTCACGTACCTCAGTTACGAGGACAGGACAAAAAACCGGCCAAGTGCGAGTCGGACTCGCGCACCGAGGGTTCCGTACTTTTTATTTCTTTTATTTTTATATTCGAGTTGATTGAATGAAAGGTAAATTGCGGTTTACGATTTAAGACGTATTAAAAAAACTACTTACTAGATCTCGTTCAAACCAATTTTCGGTGGAAGTTTGCATGGTAATGTATATCATATATTTATTTTTTTATCATTCTCTTATTTTAGAATTTACAGGGGGGGGGAGACACATTTTACCACTTTGGAAGTGTCTCTCGCGCAAACTATTCAGTTTAGAAAAAAATGATAAAGTATGGGGAACCCCCAAAATTTATTGTTTTTTTTTCTATTTTTGTGTGAAAATCTTAATGCGGTTCACAGAATACATCTACCAAAGATAGATATAACTATGTAATAGATGGATACAGTCTAATGCAAAAAAGTGCCTCGAAAATCAAGAAAATTTGATTTTCGATCAGATGTCGCTACTACCTTTGGCCTACTCTCGTATAGAGGGCGTTGACGGTTTCGTTTGTTATTTAACAATTTTAACACATATCAGTGAAAGAACATGGGTCAAAATAATAAATATAATTAATGCAAATGAAAACAATCATTTATCCATATTTAAATACATTTTATCGTATTTTTATAAATCTTCATTCTTAGTTTTAAAGTGTGTCAATAGATGGCAGTGAATTTACTGTGGTTACAAAATTTACTATGACAGTACCGCTCTATAATATTATATCCTCTTTGCATCTATGTACTTACCAAGTTTCAACAGTATAGTTCTTATAGTTTCGGAAAAAAGTGGCTGTGACATTCGGACGGACAGACAGACAGACATGACAAATCCATAAGGGTTTCGTTTTTTGCCATTCGGCTACTGAACCCTAAAAACCGGTCAAGTGCGAGTCGGACTCGCCCACCGAGGGTTCCATACTTTTTCGTATTTGTTGTTGTAGCGGCAACAGAAATACATCATCTGTGAAAATTTCAACTGTCTAGTTATCACGGTTCATGAGATACAGGCAGTCCTGGTGACAGACGGACAGACAGACAGACAGCGGAGTCTTAGTAATAGGGTACTGTTTTTACCCTTTGGGTACGGAACCCTTAAAAGGAAAGAGAGAGATTGTTTGTAGACGGGTGAAAAGAGTTTTAAACTATTATAATGCTATAACTGCTAGGTATCTTAAACTCACAAGTAATTATACCACACTATTTGTTTCAGCTACACTCTTCTACGCATTATACCAAATCATGACCAACATCTACAAAAATTGTCGGAGCTCCCCTTAGACGAAGAAATCTCCCATGGAGAAGTGGAAATTCTTAAGAGAAGTTACGGAGTGAATGACAGTACAGATGTTTTGGTGTCTCCCACCACTAAGAAGCTGTTTGAACAGTTTGCAGTTAAAAATGGGATGCCAATTTTGACGAAACATTATTATGGCAGGTTGGTTTCTATTAAATTTAATGTTTGAAATAAAAAATGTTACGTATAGGTAGATCTAATAGAATAAGTGAGCATTAAGTAATGTCGGAAAATGCTGATAAATTATATAGTAAGCATGAATTTTACAATTTTTACATTGAAAACGAAACAATGAAAAAAAAAACGTTTTTTTTATGACGCATCACGCAGCGCAATTTGACTTTTAATTAGTTTTTGTTTTAAAATACTTTTTTTTCACTGATAACAAAACCCGAGCTTGGAAAAATCAGAGCTTGGAACTCAATCAAACAAATAGGTAAACTAACTCATTCACCATGCAATAAAATTGTTGCAACAATATTTCCCGTTGGGGTGCGTATATCTACTCGTATATAAATACGTGTATAAAAATACTAGGAAGTATTTTTATCACGATCATAGTTTTGAATAAAATAGAGCTTGATCAGTTTGCTTGGAAAGTGCCTAGCACTAATTTACTCATTAAATTGTTCATACGTACGACCATTTGCAATGAAAGTAAATGAAATATAACGTCTTTGTTATGTGAGTTTTGCTACACAAAAAAAATATGTAAGGAATAAAAATATAAAAAATATACCTATAGTGTATTATAATAATCAATACTCATATTTTTTTAGGTCATTTGAAGCATTGGAACGAATGTCAAGGAGACGATTGCGAGAAGGGTTTAGTGTATATGGATATAATGGTTTCGATGCTGTAAGTAAAAAAATATATTTTTAGCGTTGTCAAACAGATCTTTTAATAAATTTATATGTAGTCATTGTAATCAAGTCAAGTATACATATTATGCTTAATTACTTAATACTACTTTATTAGGAACTTAATTAAATTTTCCTGAATCCAATATTAGATTAATATTAATTGCTACATTTTTTTTAGATAAACAATTACCTAGACGATCTCTCGTTTCGGAAGTCGGAGTTATTTAGACTCCAGCCCTTGGGCTACAGTTACCAGCGACGTCCCATGCGTCTTGTCAAGATCTCTAAAGACCCCAGCGCTGGAAACCCTATCATTTTTATTGATGCAGGTAGAGACTAAATTTAAAGCATTTGCGCTCTGGTTTTAACTTTGAAAATAATTAAACCTGTTATTACGTCTTTTAATCTGGGTCTACCAGATATGCCTGTGTGTTTTCTTAAATAATAAGTTCGCACAAAATGAAAATATTTCATCATCGATCACTTCGATATACGAAACAATTACTACGAAATAATTACTTACGCAGCAAAATGCACCAATAAAGTAAAAAAATGACATATATCAAGTCACATCTGATACACAGTTGTATTAAAATATGCGTGGGTTACACTGAATTGAAAGTAATCAGACGTCAAATAATTAGTACCTACAACAAAATTGGTTCACGTAGTTACGTTATCGTCGATCCTTCATGTTGTAATGTTTTGACACAATATTTATATCCAAAGGTATCCACGCTCGCGAATGGGTGGCGCCCGCTATGGCCATGTACATCATCCACCGACTGGCGACCGACAGTCGAGCCCGGGAGCTGGACGGCTTGGACTGGTACATCCTGCCCGTGGTCAACCCGGACGGGTACGAGTATACGCGCAGCTCCCGATCTGTGAGTTCCGTTCTAGTCCCATCACATAGGTATACTGACCTGGGGCTAGTTTGAACCGGTACATCCTGCACGTGTTCAGCCTTTATAGAGAGTAATAGTAATAGTACTAGTAAATAAGTATATTAAAAGTAACATAAAACGTAGCTCTCACGTAGGAGTAGAGTTAGTAGAATATGTAGTTCCCAGTAGTTTACGATTTTATAAAATTTGAGAACTGGCAGAAGTTTTTAAGGAGTTATAATTATGGATTATTATTTTTACAGCAACGTTTATGGAGAAAGACGAGGTCGAAGACTGCTCGGGACTGCTACGGAGTTGATGGCAACAGAAATTATGGCTTCAAGTGGGGCGTCAGTGGGGTGTCCAACAACCCTTGCGACAAAGAGACCTACGCCGGCCCCAAACCCTTCTCTGAGCCAGAAACACAGATGGTCCGCAATGTCATGATGGAAAATCGCGATCGGATTAAGTTATACGTGTCACTGCATGCTTATGGACAGTACTTGGTGTATCCTTGGGGATATACTGGCGGCAGTTTGCCAAAGTCGTGGAGGAAGCTAGATTCCCTGGCGCGGAAGGTGTCTCATGCTGTGCAAAAAGCTGGTGGGAAACCGTTCAAAGTTCTGAGCGCAGGGCAGTGGTATCCCGCAGCAGGAGGCAGCGATGATTTCGCGTTTGGCGCCGCAGGAATTCCCTATTCTTACACAATGGAGCTAACCGATGGGTATGAATTCATCTATCCTGAGAATAATCTGGCCACAATTTTGCCGCAGCTGTACGAAGGTTTTAGAACATTCGCTGAGGAAATAAAACAGGAATTTGGTAATAGTTAAAATTATATTTTGTAACTTACGGATGTTCTCTAATTTTGTATCATGCACACCAAAACCGATGTGCAAACTTTATGAAATTAGGTACACATGAATTAAACGCGTCATTGCGATGTTCCTTGCTTTCATCATCCTAATAATTTCCTTCTACTCTTAACTCGCACCTCGGTTTTTAGGTGTTTACACTACTGTTAATATTATGGGCATAACTTGGTCCGGATAATCGTATCAGGTGTGACGCGTTTAAAAGCTATTGAGCAGTCCGAAAATAAAGTCTAATGTTCTTGTTAAGTTAGGAGTGACAATACGCAAGCTCTAATGAAAAAAATTGATTTTCAAGTCAATTTTGCAATCATTTTGACTTTGATTATTTCTGTATGTAATTCGTAACACAAGCTTTTATTATCGACCGTACATCTATTATAGTTATCAAACTTTATGGGTGGGCCTAGTTTTAGGGTATGCTTCAGTCATCATTGGGTTTCATCACCAGACCAGCCGCATTAAATGATAAAGTTAACTTCGTGCAGTGTGATCTTGCTTGCAATTAACTGTGACAGAACCATGGCTAATGCTCATGACGGGTTAGGTGTGTATCGCCTGGGTTTCAAAAATGGAAAGCGGCAATTACGTATAGTAGGTTACCATCATCTACAAATTTATGTGATTTAAACATCTGTACTTAACATGTGAAGTAAAATAAAAGCTTGTAAAAAGAAATCTCGAATAATAAACAATACCTAAATAAATTTCTGGTGTCCTTATTTATAGCTAAAATCCCTTTTTTTATTATATAGACAGATTAAGTGAAGTGTGTATGTTTGGCGCATGGATCACCGCAGCCTGATGCCAAAATTTGTGCCCTGTGTTGTACCTAGTTTTGTTCTGAGTGCTTACCTGGTAAACGGTATGAAAATCGTTACTGCCTACATTAAAATGACTAAATTACCTAACTGCCTGCGATATAAGTACCTAAGCATAAATGGCAGAATGGCAGAGTGAGAGCATAGTGGGAGAGTAATGTGTGACGTTCCGTGCCGCATTACGGTCGCGATTAAAAGGTAAATCCGTCACTCATTTCATCGAAAAAATTCAACTCCGCAGCAGTAATGCCGCAACAGTAATGCAGCTGGAGGATGCTATTTGAAGTAATAATCTTTAGTTAGGAGCACTACATTTCTTTATTAAGTAAAACTTCTTTAGGCGCGATTATAACTCAGATTTTTTTTCTGACGGAAGTAACGTTCAGTAGTGATACACGCCGAATAGGACACAGTGCCAACATAGCGATAAACGTCATCATCAAAGAAGTTTTACTTTAATCGCGCGTAAAGATTCACACACACACACACACACACACACACACACACACACACACACACACACACACACACACACACATACACACACAGACTGTTTTATTATCTTTATGTTGGTGTAAGAATATCTTTAATATTAAATATGATTAATGTGAATATTTTTGTTTTCAAAATTACTATTCCTAGGAACTAGACTAAACAGTTTAAAATGGCATAATTTTTTAGACTTCGTCAGCATTTCAACTTCACTAAATCGTACTCATACTGAGAGCTTTAGCACGAGCTACTAAAAAAAACGTCAAAATCAGTGAAGGTCAATTTAGAATTTTTGAAGTTTCTTCGAATTCTCCAGGAAAGCCATTATTAAACCTTAAGAGTCCCCGGCAAGCTCGGCCGAATTTCACCCTATACAAACGGAGTTTCGTTCTCATTATAAAAATACGTTTTGGATTTTAATGAAACTACACATACAGCATAATGACATGAAGTATGTTTATCTAGACCGGAAATTAGTTTATATAGCTCCAGCTTATAAACCAAACGAAATAGAGCAAAAACAATTTTTGTATGAAAAACATAAATTCGCAGTATTTTTTTAAACTGGTATCTGACATAAACTAATTACAAAACTAGATGATACCTTATCCTATTGTAAGTACACAGTATCAGAGCAATCTAGAATCTAGCCAGTCTTTTAAAATGAGAGCGTAACCACGTTTGTATGGAGAACTGAGCTCTTAAGTCGTATACACCATATGCTAAAACTCGATTTTGAGGCATTCCATTGGTCAGTACCAAGCGTAGACACAGTCTATTTAGTGTCCTTATAACGACAGGTTAAATTTAATAATTCGCCAACAAAACGACGATCATTAACATGGATACCAAGTAGATTTCACAACAAATTATTGGACCGGTTAGACATAATAAGTTAAGTTAGGTTATAAGTGACGATCATAATATAAATTCGTATAGATTAAGTTAAAATAATTTATAATGTAATTTAATATTATGAAATAAATAAATTTAAATCTAAATCATATAAAGAGGAATAAAAAATAAAGTAGTAAGAATACATAGGTATAACGAACTTTCATAGCATGGCATAATTTGACGGTTATAATTTATAATTTCTGTACGTCACGCTCTACTAAGGCTAGAACTAATAAATATTATTAAGTTCGTCGTAAGCAGAAAATGTAAGTGAATACGCGTAACAACTACTTGTGTAAAGTATTAAGAAATAAATGTAAAATAAATACATTTTATGCTGTTGATAATCAAACTGTGCAATAAATAATATTGTCGTACGATAAGAATTTGCAATGCCAGTCAATTTAGTGTTATAGTATAGTTATGAAATGGACCTTAACGTCGAGCTACTTTTCTTACTTATTGCAGGTACTATCTCAAAATTGTATTATTTTTAGTATTTGAAAAATAATAAAATTTTAAACAATCATCTTCCTCGCGTTGTCCCGGCATTTTGCCACGGCTCCATGGGAGCCTGGGGTCCGCTTGGCAACTAATCCCAAGAATTGGCGTAGGCACTAGTTTTTACGAAAGCGACTGCCATCTGACCGTCCAACCCAGAGGGGAAACTAGGCCTTGTCGGGATTAGTCCGGTTTCCTCACGATGTTTTCCTTCACCGAAAAGCGACTGGTAAATATCAAATGATATTTCGTACATAAGTTCCGAAAAACTCATTGGTACGAGCCGGGGTTTGAACCCGCGACCTCCGGATTGCAAGTCGCATGCTCTTACCGCTAGGCCACCAGCGCTCTATAAAATTTTAAACAATATTGGGATTATACTGATTATAGGTAGTTATCGTATCTAGTTCGCTATTGCAAGGCGCTTTTACAATTATATATATATATTTTTTTCGAATTTTATTCCAACGTAGGCGTGTATGTTACGCGAGCATAAAGGCGGGATTCCACCAGTGTGCGGCACTGTGCGGCACAAGTATTTTTGTACTGAATATGCTTGTGCCGAACAGTGCCGCACACTGGTGGTATCCCGCCTTAATAATCGACCGTATGTAAATAAATGCAGACATTATTGTGATTCTTCGGTATTGTTCATCACCTGCATATTTCTGTTTCCAGTAACGACATGCGTAGGAGAGCTCCCAATTACTGGTACCTTGTGTGGGTGAGGACATCTTAAAAATCAGTAAACATTTACTAATATTTATATGATAACGGTGTTCATAATACAGCGCACTGTTGTGGGCTGAAATTCGGCTCTCATTGACATAGAAACCAAAGTTGTTATTTTCAATTTTTTAAGATTCGAATGACTTTGCCCTGCATTGTTATGGAAACTTTTGAATTTGGGACAGATTGGCATAAAGAGTATCGTTATATTTTTTTTGAAAAAAAATGTATAGAGCAGGATAAAAAATCAATTTATTTCATAAACCGCAAAACCAACCGTAATATCCTCGCACATGGTTATACTACGAATTATTTGTGATTTATTGGCATATTACATATTTCCGTCACAGGTGCCTTTTTTTAAATCGTTAATTGTTTCTATGAACTCAAAACAGAATTGAACAAAATTAAGTTAGATCTCCAGTGAACTCCAGTCCTTATGTTTGACCGCTACTGTCCGCGCGCGAATTCCGTGCACGGCTGAGGAATGTTAGGAATGTTGGGCGTCATGACAGAGTAGTGTCATTTTGTACGTACGGGCGCGGCGCACACCGTCCCACTTCCTCGACCTCCAAATGCACGGAATTGGCGCGCGGACAGTAGGTATGTGTTTTTATTTTGTGTTACACCGACAGATGTAAAATGGTAAGACAATGCTACGTGGATATGCTGGTCGATCTGCATGAACAGGACGAGGCCATGTGCATAGATGATGTTGAAGTCGGCACCAGTACCGTAAGATTAGTTTAACCTGAAAACTATTACAGCGAATTTCCAAATGTATACCTATGTATATGATTGTAAACTAACGGGTGCACAATCTTAGTGAAATTGTATACATTCGTCAGTTTAAAATCTCGCAAATTAAATTATAAACTGACGGTAGGAAGATTACAAACTAACATGTACAGATTTTTAAGTAGATACGTTTTGAAGATAATTGAGAGCATTCATTCTTAAACACAAATAAACATACATCCTCCTTCATGGGTATTCCAACCGATATTCTTTTTATACTAGCTTCACAAAATGTGAAATGTTAAATAAATTTAAAAACTGAGTATATTTTATTAGTTTTTTGGAGTTTACTCCTTAAGAATCGATTTTCATATATCCGTACCTAGGAGGCATAACACTGTAAGTGCCATTTTAGTAATTTTACAGGAGAAGCGATTTTCGAACAACATAAAATGATAGGTACACAAGAGGTTTCACAGTTTTTTATAAACCAACAGTAAATATAGTCTGTCAAGTCATTTTCGTCAGTAGAAAAAAGCGGCAAATTTAAAAAAAAAACTAGGTGCGCTTCCGGTTGCGATTGTCATGGTAGCGGTGCGCGTCATAAAGTGGTCATAAAAAATAATTCGAAATCAGTGCAAAAAACCACAAAGCGGCCGATATCTAAACACTAAAACATACAAAAAGTGCCAGTGCTCCAAAACTATCGTGAAATAATTGGAACAAAAGTGATTCGCCGTTAACGATATACATACGTATAACTACTTAAAATCTACATCAACTTCCGGCAACGTCAAGTGACAGTTGACAAGTTAGAAGTGACACTAGCTGTCAAACTACCATGAATAAGCAATTAATTTTATTATGGAACAAAATGTTGGAACAACTAGAAAAACAAACGAATAGGGAATATTACGCGAAACTCTGCGTAGGGGGCGCCACTACCACAATCAGAGGTCACAATCGCGAAACAAGAAAATTGAAATTTTGTTGTCTAACATCTCTGTCACTCTTGCATAATTGAGCGATAAAGAGGCAGATAGCGAAATTCCGGATTCGCGTTTCCCGGTAGGTCCTCTGTAAACAAACCGCCTTGATGCATCAATGTCGTATTTTATTACCTCTGAAAACTTGCCAAAAACATGTTAAAGGTATATAAGTTAGGTGTATAAGTTACTCTATGGTTTACTAAAAAGGCTAGTGCTGCACTCTGGTGGCAGAACATTGCAGTAATATCCCCTAAGGTACACAACACAATCTGCTTGACTATAGACGAGAAATTAGAACCAATAACTCGAGAAACGGAAAAATTAAAAACCGAGAACGAAGCACTAAAAGCCAGAATTAAGACATTAGAATCAGACTCGAGAAAAAACAATATTTATAATTAACGGCGCGGCGTGGTGGAAAGTGAAAAAAAAACAACAACGAACTAATGGAGTTAGTAATGAAAACTCTGAACAACATTAACGCGAAATCACACCTAGCGTTAGTGTTGCTCTAATAGGTCTATTCTTGTTGTCAGCTTTCTTATCCAGTCAAGAAAGCTGACAACAAGAATAGACCTATTAGAGCAACACTAAACGCTAGGGTAGCGGAAATTGAAACTCCTTAAAAATAAGAAACATCCCCGCATGCATCAAAATCACTGAAGACTTTACTAAGGAGGTTATGGAAGAGAGAAAAGCCCTTTTTCCCAAAATGATAGTGGCCAGAGAAGCTGGAAAATTTGCCATAATAATGCATGGCAAACTCATCATTAAAGAAAATGCAGATAGTAAACAGAAAAAAAGAAAAAGGATACCATTATCACTACCAAGATCACCACCAGATAACTTTGGTTCAGACCAAGGCAGAATCTCATCCTCCCAGCCCGCCAAACCACGGAAGACAAACAGATCCCAGGGAGTACCGCATACAAGCACAATAACCAACGGATCTCCAAAAAAACTAATACTAAATAACCACAAGCAACCGGAAAACAAACAAACAACAACAACAACAAACCCATCTCCCACCGTGGGAGTATTAGACCAATACCCTCTAGCAAATAAAAATATATATATAAATATATCAACATTGAACACAAGAACATTACGAAGCTGGAGGAGGCCTTTGCCAAGCGGCACACTGAGCTTAGAAACATACTCTAACTCAGAATAAAAGGGCTTAATAGATAATAGAATAGATAGGTGCGAAGGGTTCTCGTCCCATAGAAAATTTGAATTTTCTACTGACAAAGTTGTTTGACAGACTAAATATTTGACATTATTATGTGTCACGTTTCGAGATATCATTTTGTACTTATAAGGTATATTAAAAATTAAACCGGCCAAGTGCGATTCGGATTCGCGTTCCAAAACAAAAGGGTTCCGTACATTACACAATTTAAACAATGTATCTTTTATGTGAAATGTCTTTAATAAACCCGTAGGTGTCGGATCAAAAACTAAGTAATTAAGTCCGACTCACGCTTGACTGCACATTTCTAATAGGTTTTCCGGTGATCTATAGGTAAAGATCTATTTTGTGTATTTTTTTTTAAATTTTTGACCTAGTAGTTTCGGAGATAAAGGAGGGGAATGGTCATTTTTTGCCTATTTTCTTGAATAACTTCTAAACTATTTACTTTAAAATTATAAAAAATATATATTTGAGATTCTCACAATGAGCTCTTTCATTTGATATGTAACACGATATAGTTTGACAAACTTTATTTTTTAATTTTTTCATTTACCCCCCAAAAGTGACCCCCGTGTTAAAAATTAATATGTTTACGTTACATGTTCATCTTTGGGTCATAAACTTACATATGTGTACCAAATTTCAACTTAATTGGTCCAGTAGTTACGGAGAAAATAGACAGACAGACGGACAGACAGACAGACAGACAGACAGACGCACGAGTGATCCTATAAGGGTTCCGTTTTTCCTTTTGAGGTACGGAACCCTAAAAAAAAACAAGTATTTAAATTTTATTTATAAATCTATACTCGGGAGCAACGCTTTGTCACATCACCCATTTGAAAAAGGGCTTATTCTTCCCTGCTAGGAGGGATCAAAGTGACACTTATCTGTTCTAGGACACAATTTTTCTTCTTTAATTGCAAACTATTTTTTTTAAGTTAAGTAATATTTTGGAACATAATAATTTCCTCATAGGTGATGTGAAATGTGTCACATGGTAGCAAAGTTTCCGTCTTGGGCGTTAACACTTAAATCCCACACCACGGAATGGTGCTGCACAAGAATCGTCCTGTAATTAAATATTGAACACCTATGTATATACACGCTTGTTTAATGCAAATAAACGATCATTCATTCATTCATTCATTCATTCACGGTCAGGGTTCTATTTTCAAATACGTCGCTACGCTCAGTATTCAATTATAGAATCCTGAGCTACGTTCAGGAATCAATGTACGCCCTCGCCGTAAATATATCATTTTGCTCCCTTGTGACACAATCTACTATTGCCACTCGTGCCTTAAAACTTTCAAGCTCATCATGTGGTTAAAATTTGGAATCTTTCACTTGTTCAGGTGACAATACATATACAAACACGAGAGGAATAAAAAACTCTTCCTTTGTAACACAAAAAATAACTGTTGTACCCTTACTATATATCTAATTATTTCCAGTCTTAAGCATGCTGGTAGGTATTCCCACTTGGATGGAGATATATATTATGATAGACAGAAGGGAACACCGGGGCATACAGATTTTCATGATGTTTCTTTAGCCCCGTGCACCTGATTGACCTAATATGTATCATTTTTTTACAGTATATGGTTTATTTCAAAGCGCTGCAAAAGTATTGCAGCTCAGTTTTTAATGTCACGTCTCAATACATGACGGCGGAATCTAGAAATCTCTACGAGGTTAGTTACTTGATCGACTAATATAATAATATATGTTTAGGTATACGTTTGCGACATATAGATTTGTTTGCAATGTTTTTTCCAATATCGTGTACCTATTAGTTTTATTTTCTGGACGAACAATGCTGCAGCCTCCTATATTATAAAAAAATTACATTTTAAAGAAAATGCATATATAATTATTATTAAAAAAATCTTAAGAATTAACACTAAAAGGAAATGAAAGAAATCGACAAGGGACTGAAAAAACTTTTTTAAGGACATTGCAAGGAATCTAAATAATGCGGCAAGAAAATGAGAAAACGAAAAGGGGAATAAAAACCGGCCAAGTGCGAGTCGGACTCGCGTTCCAAGGGTACATTACATTACACATTCGCGTACATTACACAATTTAAGCAATGCATTTTTTATGTGAAACGTGAGTGAAATGTCTTTAAAAAACCCGTAGGGGTCAGATCAAAAACTAAGTAATTAAGTCCGACTCACGCTTGACTGCAATTTCTAATAGGTTTTCCTGTAATTTGTAGGTAAAGATCTATTTTGTGTATTATTTTTTTTAATTTTTGACCTAGTAGTTTCGGAGATAAAGGAGGGGAATGGTCATTTTTTGCCTATTTTCTTGAATAACTTCTAAATTGTTTATCCTAAAATTATAAAAAATATATATTTGAGATTCTTACAATGACTTCTTTCATTTGATATATAACACGATGTAGTTTGAAAATTTTTATTTTTTAATTTTCTCATTTACCCCCAAAAGTGTTTGAATTTTGTTGTTGGAATGTTTAAAATTAATTTGTTTACTTTACATGTTCGTCTTTGGGTCACAAACTTACATATGTGTGCCAAATTTCAACTTAATTGGTCCAGTAGTTTCAGAGAAAATAGGCTGTGACAGACGGACAGACAGACAGACGCACGAGTGATCCTATAAGGGTTCCGATTTTTCCTTTTGAGGTACGGAACCCTAAAAATTATAGAATTTCTCAGATTTTTTTTTCGATTAAAAAAAGTCTTAAAGCAAACGTATTAATATAAAAAATATATATTATAACTTTGTTTTGCTTACCTAAATGACACTATTCATTACCCAGTTTCCAATGCCAAGGGAATAAATATCAGGAAAACAATAAATTGTGTTTCTTGTCATTTGCACTGAAACTGTTATTATTACAACAATAACTATTAAATCAACAAATACATACATTTTTGGTTTTCTTTTGAATAAATCAAACAAATCTATGGTGCAAAATTTTTATATCTGAATTCAGGGAAATAAAAAACATACCTACTATGGAAAATTTCTACGTACGGGGAAAATTTACCCTTTGAAGAATGACTGGTAGTTTTTGACATTCATAAGTGCATTGTAGGTAATTTAACATAGGGAACAAATTATCAATTATTTATTAAATATTTCAAGTGATTTGTTTGTTTTTAAGTAGCCACACTACTATATAAACCGTGGGCTCTAAACCAAGTCACATAGTGGCAGCGTCACAGCCAAAAAGGCGTTTTTCACTGAGTTAATACATAAACAAATTTTCACAAGAATTGTTATTATTCGTCAACAAGACCGATTTCAGAAAACTTTGTATGACATTTTAGTGTCTAAATGCGGTCAAGAATACACTAAAATCTGTCGGGTATTTGACCCCACGGTGTATAAATTATAAAGTGAAATGTGTAGATGTCATATACGAAAAAAAAACTTTAATATGCCTAAACTGAAGAATAAATACTTCATTTTCAGGTCACGGTATACATGCCAAATGAAGACAATGAAGATAAGAAAAATGAAAACGTACCAGTAATTCTGATGGAAGCTGGACAGACCGGGGGCGTGGAGCCATTGAGACTGATTTTGTCGTTTATAGAGCGCCTGGTGGCGTGCGAGGAGAACGATAATATGATTCAGAACGTGCGATGGGTCTTCCTCCCATGCACTAATCCTGATGGCTTGGAGTACACACGATTTGTAAGTTGAAATCATTACACATGTAGAAAGAGAGAAATTAAATACGCGTAGAAGTTTGTATGCAGGGAGGGTACGTTTTCTCTGCAGCTAAAGGTACATTATTAATAGTTTGTGCTCATTAGAGTAGGTCGATTTAGTATATTGCTATTTTTAATATAGTAATCGAGGGACTAAAATATGTATTTTAAAATATTTATGTATAATATTTCCATTATTACGAAAGAAACAGGATCTGAGTGAGGTTAGTTTTTTGGAATTTAATTACAAATCAGAGTATAGGTATTTTATAAGTATTTTCTTGTTTGTATCTTTCCGAAACTAACTTTCTATTATTAATTTTCATGACGATGGTGGCCTAGCGGTAACAGCGTGCGACTTTCAATCCGGAGGTCGCGGGTTCAAACCCCGGCTCGTACTAATGAGTTTTTCGGAAGTTATGTACGAAATATCTATTGATATTTACCAGTCGCGAGCTTTTAAGTAAAGGCAAACATCGTGAGGAATCCGGACTAATCCTAATAAGGCCTAGTTTCCCCTCTGGGTTGGAAGGTCAAATGGCAGTCGCTTTCGTAAAAACTAGTGCCTACGTCAATTCTTGGGATTAGTTGTCAAGCGGACCCCAGGCTCCCATGAGCCGTGGCAAATGCCGGGATAACGCGAGGAAGATGATGATTTTCACAATGATTTTATAGAATCCAGCTCTAAAATTTTCGGTCAGCCAGTGAATGTATAATTATTTCAATATCTACTCAAACTATGTTTCACCTACAGGATCGTCCCGATTGGGCAAAGAATACAAGAAAACTTGAAGGTAGTGGAAGCTATGGAGTTGCCATCTCTAAAAATTTTGACTCTCATTGGAACGAATGTGAGAAAGTCAAAAGTATGCTGGACAAATATTACCCTGGCCCATCGCCTGCTTCCGAAATCGAAACTAAATTCATCAGAAATACGCTTTTGAAGTATAAGGATGATATAAAGGCTTATTTATCACTTAGGCGAGAAGGGCAGCACGGGTTACTGTATCCACACGCTTTTTCGGATAAAACTGATGATGTCGATCCTCGTCAAGTAAAAATAGCTGAACTGATTAGCTTGAAGGTGAACCAGCGTGGCGGAGGTCTTCAGGCATTTGTCAACGACAGCATCTACAGAATAAACAACAAACCGATGTGTGGAAACAGTGTGGATTACGCGCACGCGCAGGGAATACAGCTGCCGTATGAGCTACGGGTGGGTTTTGAAAAGGACTTAGAAATCCTAAAAACGTTTCAGACCGTGAGCGCGAATCACGATGCAGCTCTAAGGGCCTCGTACTTCAGTGGCATCAGAGAACTTCATGCCTTAGTAACTGCACATGCATAAAGAGGCACAACCTTGTTTCCTTTAAAAATATTAGGGTCGTGTTACTGAGATTAGAAATGTATATGAAACGGTCAGAATAATGCAGTAGGTTCCGAAGAATTCTGTAAATATAAATCGGGCATAATAACATGAATTAAACTAATAAATTTTATGTACTTAGCTGAACATCTATTACGATACAATATTTATTTAGTACATAATGGAGTATCTATGTTGGAGGAGTCACTTTTCCACTTTTGGGTAGGATGTCGGTCATGCGCCGTGGCTGCGGGCCAGCGCGCGTGCGCCAGGGGTGGGGCCCGTGGCCGTTCAGCCCGCTGCCACTCCGTACTCGGCCGTGGCGGCGGCGCCGCGCTTGGCTCCAGAGCCTCGACATCCTCACTTCCTAGTACCACTCTCGATAACTTAGCCGCCTGTGCCGGTCGCGCAAACCAACACCGTATTTATACTCCTTCGTTTCTTCTTTTCCATTCGAACTATATTTTCTGGTTGATAATTTGGTTGCGTAGTGATTTTTGTATTTTGAGTTCATTTTCCAAAAGATAAAAAACCGAAAATGATGTTTTGTAATTGTTTTTCGTATATAATTTGGTGTTTTATAAATGACGCTGCCCTCTCAGCGAGCTAACATCATCGAGTTCATCACCGGCATCGAGAGCGAGGAGGTAAGTATGAGTCTTAAATGTACACTCATGTCAAGAAAGTGAGAAGTGGATCAGTCGGGTAAGTTGTAGTCAGGCAGTAGGTCTGCGACGTGAGGCGATGGGCGGAAGGCGGGCCGTCGGCAACAGGTTGGCGCGGCTTGCTCGCGAGAGCCGCCCGCCGGCTTAACGATTCTATTAACCTTTAATGAACACCTGAGATCAGTTTTCTACGTTAATTACCCGAAACGGTGATTTACAAAATGTCGTCCCAAAATTTCCAGCCAATTTCAGCGAAAAACTCACTTAAAACGACAGTTTTAATCATAAAAGGTGTAAATACTAATTTAGTGCGTAAATCTTGGTTAAGAGGGCTCATAATTTTTTATTTGGGTAATTAAAATGTCAAGGGATCGTTCCTCTTAAACACATCCAAGGAATAAAATATTGCTTACGGAAACAAGCTAATAAAGGAAATGTTTAGGGCCTTGTAATTAAAATGAATTGTTTTTTTTTTCAAGCCAACTGGGACTACGAAGAAACGTAAGTCCTTTTGATTTCCCACAGAACATTATAAGATTGCAGTTGTTAAGAAAAATGTAGGTATCTTAATTTTAAAATTAACATTTGTTTGTTTGATGAAATAATGTGGATTAAAAGGGTAGTATGAAAAGTGAGATAATTAAAGTAAAGTTAAAGGCTGTACTCTTGAGTCCTTTACATACATACCTACATTACGATACAAGTGCGAAAAATAGGAAATTCGCAACGAGTGGCGATAAATTAAAACATGACCCAAGGGAGTCGGGAATTGACACGAGTTGCGAATTACCTATTCGCACATGCACCGTACAACGTTTTACAGTACATATGGCCCTTTAAGTTTTCGACATAGTTACCTAATCTACTAATTAACGCACTAGTGCGGTAAAGTAGCACTATATGGTACTGTAAATATAAAAACAGATTACTGGGATCCTAATGAAAAAAATATGTTTTTATTTTCTTTAAATTATATGTAAAAAAAACCTTTATTTTGTTACAAAAAATATTTTCTGAGACATCAACAGCAGTTTAGGAAAGTGAATAAAGTATTTTTCCCCTCACTAGCTCGGAAAGCCGTCTTTTATCCTTTAAAACAAGCGGGGAAAAACGCATTTTATCCACTAGTGGAGAAAGTAATTTGACCTTGGATGGAGCGTGTTTAAGTAGCATTTGACAGATAAGAAAACGTAAAACGCTCATAATAATGGTTCGTTTTATATTAATTATCATTAAATAAATGGTTTGAGAATTTAATAAAAAAATACCAAATTTGGCTTTATTTAATAATTTTAAGTCATAAACCTTAAATTCCATAAGAAACATTTGTTTTTTTTTTAAATGATGTTGAATGTAATTCTGAACGCACAAGTTGAGTCGATGCAATTTCAAAACGCATCGTCAGAAATGTCAACAAAAAATTTCTCACCGACTCCGACACGTAAAAATACACAAATTCCAGAGTTTTCTGTTATAATATCATATTATCGTAAAAAAATGAGTGATTCCAGTGATGAAGATGATCTAACGCCTGTGGATGTTGCACTTTCCTCGCTATAGTGAGGGGAAAAGTTTTGTGTTACACACGGGTGCAAATGTATTTTACTTCTCGTGTGTTGAAACACTCGCTACGCTCAGGATTCTATTTTAGAACCACTCGCTTCGCTCGTGGTTCAACTATAGAATCCTTTCGCTTGCTCGTGTATCAATTCCACACTCGCGGGTAAAATACAACTTTGCACCCTTGTATAACAAATAACTATATTATCTATATCTATTTACATAATATTGTTTTCGGTTACCGCGATAGTTACTCATGAAATAAAACTATGAAAACGGATTATATCGCGTATATTGAATTTATAATACATCCCGACGTTTCGAACCCTGTACAGCGTCACCCGTTGACCACGAACGCTGTAAAGGGTTCGAAACGTCGGGATGTATTATAATTTATAAATTCAATATACGCGATATAATGCGTTTTCATAGTTTTATTTTATATCTATTTACATTTATACAACGCGGTTTTTATCATAGACATTCTAGGATTAAGTATTGCAGTTACAAAATAAACTTGCAATACCTTCTTTCTTTAATAGCTTGCGTATTTAAATGGTAGATTGGGAAGGTTAGGTAGGCAGCGCAATAACGCATTTTTTCAACATTTACTTAAATTTAATTTTGTCGTTTAAATTAATGAGTTACTATGCAATGGATCTAGACAAAGCAAAACGTAGCCCTTTGTTCGTGGTACCTACCTGGCGTTGGTACCTACTTTATCTGGCACTATGTCGGTTCAACCTAAAATACAATACAATACAATACAATACTCTTTATTGCACACCTCACAGTTTACAATAAATGTACAGTAACATAAACAAACACAATTGGATAGAGGTAACAACAGGCGGTCTTATCGCTTAAGAGCGATCTTCCAGACAACCTTTGGGTATCGGACACGATAGAAATAGAATATACGGGCTATACGGCCACCTACTGAATAATTAGCTTCTATACAAAATCAATACCGGACCGGAAGGCCAGTTCGAACGTACATTTTGATACCTAAATTATGTCATTTCGTTATCATTCTCACATACAAAAATAATGAACCATAACAAACTATAAACTTTAAGGCTGGTTGTACATGCAAAATATTTTTGTATGTGGGTAGTTTTGCATATCGTAGCTTTTCCTCAGTTACCCGTTGACCACGAACGCTGTAAACGCGGGTTCGAAACGTCGGGATGTATTATAAATTCATTATACGCGATATAATCTGTTTCCATAGTTTTATTTCATGAAAAACTCTTTAAATTAGAGCACTTTAAGTTTGTAGCGTTTCAGTTTGTAGCGTTTGTAGTAAGCAGTGTTTCCCCTGTTCATATGTCACTATCGCGTATAGTAAAATATTTTGGTATTTCATACAGGCCAAATAAACGGGGGTTATGTTACCTTCATAAGTAAAGTTTGGAGTGCTGATACGAGTATCGATCGTTCTCATTACTAGTCGCATATCGTCGCGATAAGCGCCATGCGGGTGCTTAGGGTTCGCCCACATCGCGACGATGTTTGTGGGACGCCGTTTAAAACTTTAATAACTAGTCGGGCTTCACCTGGATGTTTATTTGCAATTCAAAGGGACCCTTTCACATGACAGCTAAATTCGATTATTGCGGCCAACATTCAAGTGGATTAAGGGCAAAGTGTTTGAAATTAGTGGATCATAACTTTTAGCTTTATTAATTTTAAGCCACTATTCCGCCCCACCACTAATATTTGCAGTTGTGACATTCAAAATTAGTACTATATTTTGCTTGCGACTTCAACTGCGTGGGAAGATGATGATGATGATTTATAAAAAACATCCTTTATCCTTCCTCGGGCCTCAAACTATCTTCATGAACCTTGAGGTTGAGGCGGCATTTTTTAATTGTTTTTGATTATTTTTAAAAAAATTTTTACTACTTTGGTATTCATAACTTTAAAGGCTACTTTTATATTTATTACAAACTCACTCATCACTGTAAAAAAGCTACCACTTTTTGAAAAACATTTATTAATTGATTTTGATCATATCAAATATATTGAAACGAGTATTACGTATTTTAAGTCGAAAATTGCACACTATACCGAGTCATCGCAATCGGATTTTTGATCAATTTCAAAATATGTTTTTCGTAAGTAGTTAGAATCCGCGTAAGCTAACTTTGCACCGATTTCAATTGAATAGAGTGTCGTTATACTCGTTAGGTACAAAATTCATTAGTTCATTCAAATTTGACATTAACGATGACATTGCCACACTTTGTTATTGCAAATGCTATCTTGGTCCGATTCTTACAATTTTCGATTACATTTGATAATAATATCAAAATATTTTTTGAGTAAAATAGCTATAAAATGTCAAATTATATTATATTATACGGAAATTTATATATATACATCATCATTTTCTACTACAGAAGAAACTAATTTTAGTACACAAACAAATTTTGAAATATATATAATATGGTATCATATCGTCAAGGCTACCTACCAAAGTTTCGTTTGAAGAGTTAATTATTATGTATTGGATATGAACATCCGTAAATAGTCCCTATCCTGCCTGTAGTTGAAAATTAAGTTTAGTAATCATTGTGAGGGATGTATATCGTTTATGAGGGAAATAAGGGTAGGAAGGTTAACCTATAAATAAAATCTAAATGCTTCTGATCCAATTAGTTTGAGTAGTTTTAATTCACACATGTCGTAAAAAATATTGTATCTACATCAGCTGTTGTTGATACAAAACAATTTGCAAAAGTCCAATATTTGGTTCCATGTACTTATTACTTAATTGACCGAGCGTTGGCGAAGGTCTCCGTTTAAGCTTGGGGGAAATGCTTTCGTATGTCCTCTCCAGGTCCCATTTCTCTACCGATTCTCAAGTGAAATCTTGTGAGTAGGTGCGATAGATAGATTTTTTCGTCGTTTTTTTTTCTAAATGTTCTAACTTGGCATAAAGAGCTTGAACGCCAGTAGGATCTATGGCGCTTAAGAACATTGTGAGTTTGCTGTGATAATGGCTCAATGAAGTATTTTTTATTTTTTTAAGCATATCTCGAGGTCTACAGCTCACACAGCCACTAGTAATAATAAATAAACAAATATTAAATTTATTTTTCATTACACCCTTAAAGGCCCTTTATATTCTTCAAAAATTGATAAGAAAGTTGCACATTATCGAAAAGTGTGGCAAAGTAATTGTTACCTCCTGATGTTAGTTGGTAGAATAGACTTCTAAGTGATGACTTGATGAGTTTGAATGGGGGTCCCTTTGTTTGACATAATTATTGAAAGTCATAATATAATGATTGTCATATTATCACTACTCATAATTCTGAAAACTTTAACTTTTAGGAGTTTCGTAAGGTTATCCTATAGATAGGTAAGGTTAAGTTAGGTTTGTATTATGGCAATCCTGAAAAGTTACGCGTCTCTGAGAAAAACCAAATTATGACTAACGAAAATGTGGACAAACTGTGGACATTGACTTAAAACTTTATGGGAAACAATAGAGACCCTTTTGAATGATTATTGAATCGAGACAAACAAATAATTTTAAACTTACTGCAGTTTGCTAAAACAAGTGTGTGTTCATAAAAATTGCAGTCTACCTGTTTTTCGCTATAGGCAAAGAGGGATATAATAAGATAGAGCGGTACTGTCATAGTAAATTTTGTAACCACAGAAAATTCACTGCCATCTATCGATACACTTTAAAACTAATAAAAATTAAGATTTATAAAAATACGGTAAAATGTATTTCAATATGGATAAATGATTTTTTTATTTGCATTTATTATTTTTATATGATTTGGTTCATGTCCTTTCACTGATATGCGTTAAAATTGTTAAATAACAAACGAAACCGTCAACGCCCTCTATACGAGAGTAGGCCAAAGGTAGTGGCGCCATCTGATCGAGCATCAAATTTTGGTGATTTTCGAGGCACGTTTTTTCCTTAGACTGTATCCATCTATTACGGAGTTATATCTATCTTTGCTATAGGTTAGTAGACATCTCCAGACATGCAGTCTCCGATTGCAAGTAAGTCCTAAATATTATTAAGTCTTTCGCTACCGCGCCGGGGCTCATGTGGCGTACGTCTTATCTAGGCTTCTTAAAGCTTTTATAGGTAAGTAGCAATCGATTAGTACTAAAAGCAATTAATCTTTATTTTCTCTTTAGAATGCACAAAACTGCACAATCGAGACTGGTATAACATACAAGTTAAAAAGGTACGAGTATTGAAAAAAATGTCGTTTCAATAATAAACTGTCAATGTCTAATACCAATTAAATACAATCAAACTAATTACGCCATCGGCCAATAAACCCGAACAATTTGAGTAAAACAAATGAGCATCCCGCTCACAAATGAATAGACGCGACTCATGGCACTCGTATTATGAAGACAGTTCAAAAGCCCGACAAACACCAGTCGGAGTTCATTTTATGAAGTTAGAGCGGATATTGGATTTCTAACTCCACAGGTAGGTACTGTTACGAATTCCATACGGCCAATTTAGTATTAAGCCATGTCCGCGGCGAACCGACTAAGGGGAGTATTAAAATTTGAAGCGCTCAAACTTGCCTCCTTTTAGTGTTCATTACGTAGGAAAGTTGGTGAAAATTCATACAAGTCTAAGTTCTAATGAACACCAGTCGCTGAAGTTGGTCGGCGGCATCGCTCTGCCGCGTGTGCCTTTTTGCGCCTCAAAATGCCCGCTTTGTTTCCTTACATTAAAATAATTTGCAGAGTTTCGGGCGTGTATTGATTTTGTCGATACATCTGCTTACAATATCGATACATGAGGTAAGAGGATAATTATGAAGCTCTTAAACTTTGCTAAGCTTTATTAATGTTATCTATATATCTATATCGTTTACGTAGTACCACTGTATATATCTTGTATGTAAATAAAGTTTAAAAAAAAAATGTTATCTATGTACTTTGATGAATTAATGTTATGTTTGAAATAGTTTAGTGATTACGGTATCCACATAATTATACAAATATAAAAATAACTGGACTCAATGATATAAAGCACATAGGTAGGGCGTTTGCGGTAACATAAGTTTTAATAGCACTAAATGCAAACTCCAGATTGCCCAGACGTCCCCGTGAAATTCTCACTTAGCTCAAACAGAATTCACAGTTCAATCAAAGTTGTAAAAACTTTATTTTCGTGTGGAAGTTTTGAATGCCTTTTATCCGGGGGATGTACGTTAAATGCAGGGTTCTAAAACAACTCGCACGTTGTCCTGTAGGACATCAACAATTTGCCAACTTGAAGGTTCCAAACTAATGTCGCTCCATAATCTGGAGTGAGTTTGTTTTCGGTGGGACGTTTAAAGTCTAATGGCGTTATTCATAAACGCGAATTAGCTATCAATCGTTTGTCTTTATCTGTCGTTTTGACTTATGTATTTGTGAGAAAGAGATAAAATCTAATTTAACTAAATCAGGCCCGTAAAGTTTTATGAATAAGGAGGTAAGTGTTTTGAAGATAAGGTAGTCTGAAATAGCTTAGAGTACAGTTATTAATGCATAGACTGTGGTTTTGGACACTATAAATAGAAATTATTATACCTTGGGCACTTGGTAACCGACGACTTGCGCGACGATGCGGATATCGAGAGGGAGCGAAGGGCTCTGGCTATCAGAGCCAACATGATAGCTCGCAGGTTCAGTCGGAGTACAGCGCAAGTTAAAATTACGCTATTCCGTGCGTACTGTACATCACTGTATACCTGCAGCTTATGGTCGAGATACACGCAGCGCTCGCTCAATACATTGCGGGTTCAATATAATGACGCGTTCAGGGTGCTGTTGCGGCTGCCGCGGCATTGCAGCGCGTCTGGCATGTTCGCTGACGCACACGTCGACGGTTTCCATGCGACGCTCCGCAGAGTCCGCGACAGCCGCCACAGTCTCCTGAGCGTAGTAGCGGGGAGGTGGGACAGTGGCCTAATCAGGCACTGGTCCTCGCTTCACTTAGGTTTAGGTACTAATATAGTTATTTAAGTATTTTTTGGTACTAACAAACTATGGACACTTATTCGTCTGAAATAAATACATTTTATTTTTATTTCTTTTATATATTAAGTTCTTCCCAACTATTTAATGAATGATACATAAGACATTAAATAACTAAAGATATTTTTCTTCCTGACGTTAAGAAATCAAGTTAGGTACCTACTAAATGATTATTATATATTAACGCATATTAAATTAGATGCCATCCGTAAAAAAATTATCAAGTTAATATTAATATCACTTTTATGATATTAGCTGCAATCTAATTTAGTAACGTGGTGTTATCAAAAAACGTTAACAACATAAAGTCTAAATCTACCTATCCTTAATATCATATTACGCAATATTTCAAATTATTCAACAGCTCTAAATGTATAACCAGACACATTGAAATCCACGCTACACGAGTCAATAAGAAAGGAGTTCCTCGCCAGACATTAGCCCCGTTGTTATTCTAAGTGGATTAGGGCTAGCACATTTCAGATCTGGTTAAGCCTGAATCCAACATTAAGTCTGACAGAAAGCTTTCCCGGCAGCCCATGCACTTTGTACCTCAATCCGGTTTTAAACATTTTTGTAAGTCCCGTTTTTGCGAGGTGCTTACCTAAATGGAAGTGTCACTCGGGAATCTCGGCTTTATGAAACGGTTCGCTACCAATCGGGAACATTTTACAAGCTTGTACAGTTTCGCCTTTAGTAGTCTGCTGATTTGTCTGCAATCAAATCATACAAGATCAATTCGATCCAATGATTAAAGATGACAGGGCAATATCTTAGTGAACTGATCAGAAATAAAAAGTCCAGAACAATGTAGGTACAGTATTATAAGTTTCTTTATAATTTAAAGAAGTAGGTAGTAGAAGTTAGTTTTGTTTTAGTTAAGACTACTAAGTGTGGTAGCAAACTGGTACAACGAAATTTTCGACACGTTATTGTTTCGGCACATTCTTGAATTGTCACATTTTTATTTCTAAATTAGCAATAAGATTGTACCAAAACAGAAATGTACCGAAACAGGAATATATAGTTGGTCAAACCAAATTGCCAGTAAATAAGAACAAAAAAAAAACTAACTAAACTTTTCTTTTGGGTGCTAGTACTAGTGTAAGACAAAGAGTATGATTCTCGCTGTCTATGTTTGAAATGAGACAGTCCTTTGACAAACTATACCATTAATGCGCCAAAAGAAGAATGTGCCAAAAAGGCGCAGAAACAAATCCTACATGAACTATTACGCTACGAGCTACATCGTAGCGCTACGAAATGAACCGCGCAGTGAGTGTTAACATTTGTAGGGGATAACTCCCTAATAAATTACTATTTGTGTTATATTTTGAATGAAGCTGTTAGTTATCTCACGTTAAGTATTAAATAAAACAATCTGCGGTAACCGAAGGCAAAATTACGGCAGATATGTATAAGCAATTATACAAAAAAAAAACAATGAGTAAAACAAAATTGCTTTCAAATTAATTACAATTATTGTCCGCTGTTGCAATAACACCGAACAAACTCCAATAAAAATTTCATTAAAACCTAAGTACTTACGGTACCTTTCTTGGTTCCACCCGATTAATTCATCAAGAGACGTCGAAGAGCGGCGCGCCCTCACGGAACATACCCGATACGGGGGGCGTTCACAAACTCATTAGATAAATGAAAGAGTTCACAAAACACGATCCTCGGCTGCTGTCGCCGGTGATGGATCGGCTAACTATAGCCGCAGATTACCTATATACGATGCGGTGGTCTTGCGCTATAATCTAATAATTGAGGTAGGTAAGCGGAAATAGAAAGCGAGGAGTTGTTACGTAATAGTTATTCCAGGCCCCAAGGGTTGTTGATTTTGACATGATATTTATAGAAACATTCGTAATAAATTGTACTGACATTTTATTTATTTTAATTATGAGTAATAGAATTACTCCTTGTTTAGGTTCATTGTATTGGTCTGTTTCTGGTGGAGGCTAGAATTAAGGGATACAGTTATAAAGCAATTGATCCAACAGTTGCGATACGTATACCAGGCCTACTTGAACTTGAAGCTTTGTAGTGGAAATTTCAAGTGTCTAATAATAATTCGATACATGTTTTGGTCAAAGTAAGAAAAAAATGTGTACTTTTGCTGTATTATACCCTTCGAAATAAAACATTAATATTTCTATCTAGTATGACGATAAGATTGTATTATCGACATCACACGCGCTATCCCCTTTTATTGATATGTACTGCATCATACGAACTCATATCGAGGGGCAGACGCGTCGGTATCGTTTTACCCATTTATTCACTTAGATCGAGTGTTTGAGTAGACGCGTCTTCGATGAGACAAATTAGTCGCGCGCGATACGCTGGTGTCAGGTGTCGACAACTTGCGATTGAGGGTGACATTTCAACAAGAATAAACAGCTTATCTTAATGTTAGAATATTGAAGTTTGACCGAAAAAATATTATACTCTTACCATCAGTCTTGCTATAAGTATCTAACTACCTAGGGACCTATTTGAATCGAGATAGTGACAGAAAGTTACATGGCTGCTAAATGGCTACGAAGCCATGACAACTACCTATAACATTTTGCTATTTTGCAGACCATAGACCACAAGACGAAACTAAAACTGAAAGTAGGTACCTAGTTAATAACTGACGACTAAGACGAGCCAAGCGAAGTTCATTGATTACTTGTCTGTTATATAAGTAGGTACGTTAGTTTTTGTAGTAAAAGAAACGGTCAATACACATATTTAGACTAAGGTGTAGTAGTTAGGTTAGGTTAGGTAAGTAAGGGCGTGTAGAGTTAGAAGCTTGGCTGTACCTACATGCATGAGATCTGATAACTGTTGGACAGTGCGAGCCATATGGTCGTGTTGGCAACATTTTACATGAAAACGTTTTTGGTGGGATAATAACCTTACTCGAATACCTATCATCTCATCTTCCTCGCGTTGTCCCGGCTTTTGCCACGGCTCATGGGAGCCTAGGGTCTGCTTGACAACTAATCCCGAGAATTAATTAGCGTTGGCAGTTTTTACGAAAGCGAATGCCATCTGACCTTCCAACCCAGAGTAAACTAGGCCTTATTGGGATTTGTCCGGTTTCCTCACGATGTTTTCCTTCACCGAAAAGCGACTAGTAAATATCAAATGATATTTCGCACATATAAGTTCCGAAAAACTCATTGGTGCGAGCTGGGGTTCGAACCCACGACCTCCGGATTGAAAGTCGCACGCTCTAACTGCTCACAAAACGGCAAAAAAACACGTGAAATTTCAACTGTCATGGTTCATGACATGAGATATAGCCTGGTGACAGACGGGCAGACAGACAGACGGATGGACAGCGGAGTCTTAGTAATAGGGTCCCAATTTTACCCTTAGCAACCGCCTAAAATATGTACAAATTGAATTTGTAAATGGGCCTCAAGATCCGGCCGGAACCCAATTATGCAATACAATGAATAATAGCAAACCTTCTATCTAAACTACCTCTTAATAAAATGTCAAGAGTGGCCGCCTCAATAATGCGTATCCGGGGAATCCGTTTTTTACCCCAAACGTGGGGTAAAACTATTCGAGTTAATCCAAAGGATAAAGGTACTAACAACGTATGAATTCAGACATTCATATTGCTTTTTGTTAAGGACCTCTCTTTTGACCGCAGGCTCTTGTCCGCACATAATGAAACTTGGACTGAAACCTCTTGAAAAAAGTCAACAGGCATAAAGATCTGTTTCGAAATGATGTAGGCAACTGGCCGAATATAGTTGCATGTACATATTGGTTTTTTTTTTTATTTTTAACAAAGAAAATTATATTATAATTTATTTTTAATTTTTTTTAAATTTAAATATATATTTACTTTATTTTAGAATAATTACAGCTTTTTTAGTAAAAATACCTATATATTTTGTTCATTTATGTACCTCCATGTATGTATGTACGTATGTATGTACGTGTGTATGTTATTCATGTACCTACTGTAGGTATAGATATAGTAATAATTCTTTATGCGTGTAACTAGATAGCAATGTCAGTTTTTTGCTGCGAGTGTTAAGTCCCGATTCTAGCATCTTGCACCAACGAAATGCAAATACCTAGCTTTGATCTATAGCGGTCTATACAACTTGCCACCAGCAGCAAAAGCTTTATATAATCATCTTTAGAAGTTAAATAAAGTTTTCTTATCAATTAGACAAAACTTTTTCAATTTATTTAAGCAATAGAGTTCGGATGTGTGAGCCTCTGCGACTGAATTTCTTGTAGTAAAACATGATTTCTCTGACAAGTTTCTATAATAAAATAATAATACTGTTGAAATTATGTTAAATTGGCTGAGAAAATATTATTATGTAGGTATTTTTGTACTTAAATTTTACAACAATATGAGACTGTATAGGTATATTATAATCATCAAATAGAAAGTCCCCGTTTGAAAACCGTCGCTAGACACTGGGACAGTTTATGGAGCTCGGAGAGTCGGAAATGGAGTCCGCTTGGGCGGAAATCGGCAAGCCGTGCGGGCCGTGCTCGGTCGGGCCTGCCAATACTCGAAACAAGATTGCAACAAGACGAATTTGATATTTGTCGTTTATGAAAAGTGTTGTAGAATGTTTTTTTTTTAGACGCCGTAGGCTCTACAAAGGGCAAGTATTTCGTTAAAATTGGATATACATATTAGTCTCTGCTATATTAGACATTAGTCACCTGCCCCATTTAAAATTTTGCTATACCTTTTATAACTTTTAGGTATGTACTATAAAAAAAATTGTCTGTCACGGTTAAGTCGAGATAATGTAGGTTAGGTTTGGTCATTCTTGATTGGAAGGGTAGTTTATTAGGTAGCAGTAGTAAGTTGCATATTGGTTTAATAAAACAAATATTGTAGGGTTATCATAGCAGGTATTAAAAGACTGCACACAGGAGACTTAAGGATGACTCACGCTAGAACGGCCCAGGTCCGGGCCGAGGCAATCGACACTTAATTTTCTATGACAGTGTCATCAGGAGCTTGCGTTGACGGTAACGGACCGGCGCAGACTGCGGGCCGCAGCCCTGCGCGCCCGGAGACTTGGCGCGGGTAAAAATTCGGATGACAACTAATTTCGATAGCCTCCCGTACTTTTCGCTGAATCACAAACTTTTCTTTCGCCAGCACGGTTACCTTATCGAAACCTCCTCCTCCTACTCCTCGGTACGGAGTGAAATATGTCGAGCGTTTTTCGACTTAAAATACGTGAGTAACCCGTTATTAATATATTTAATATTTATGAAATTCTTAATAAATATACATGCTACTGGCCCCGTAGACAACATGCCTATCTTTTCGTATACGATACGCCTGAAAACGCTGCTATTATCTCGCACACTGTATAGCGTTAAATAATACCTCACAAATGACTACTCTAAATTTCACGTCGATTTAAAAAAAAAATAGTGTAAGTAGGTAAATATAATTTGTCCTTAGTTTAAGTTCAAATAAATTGTAATGTACATATGTACTTATATAATTATGAATATTATGATGTTTGACAATAATTATTTAAAATACGTATAAGTTTGTGATACAAATTTGTATTGTGTTTTTATAATGAATAAACAAATTCTATTATATTCTTCTATTCTATCGCTAACGCTCCGTAGCGAACGAAACGCAACTGTCACTGTCACACTAATATGGAAGAGTGATAGAGAGACACAAAGCGATTCGATGGCGAAGCGATAGCGACTGTCACCTTGGCTAGGCCGGCTGGTCACCTATCAGATAAGTTCTTATTCTTTCAATATGTATGTATGTCAAAATAAAGCTTAATATATATTTTCTTATAAACGAGACGTTCGTTCCTACAATCTTACAAAAAACTACTCACGAAAGTGTTTTCAAACGCATCGCGTAAAGAAACTCTTACTGGGATTGTAGTAAAACTTGTAAATAAAACTGTAACGTCTGTAAGCAATAAAAGCAAGCGGCAATCTGCAGTACCGCCGGCTTTAAAAAGCCGTGAAATAATTCAAAAGAGCACTCGTTAAAGCGCTGCAGCTGCTGGATTTACTAACCAAGGCTTTATCACCTGGACTCAGCTGGTTTATGGCGCATCTAGCGCCCGCGCCCATAAACTCAGCTCTGCATAAACGCGCACTTTCGCTGACATGGAAAATAGTTTACAGGCCTCTACACGTTACAGACTGTTTATCGCTTTTACTGCCGATACTGCTCCTCTAATCTCAAAAATAAAGCTTTATACGCCATTTTTAGGGACCCTTTTATGACCAATACTTTGTAGACCGAATTAAATGTTTAATGAGTTGTTTGTGAACCGGACGATTAAAAAGTTTTATATAGACGCGATAATACCTACCATCTCAAATCGAAGTATTCAAAGATAAAATTTAAACTATCATTTAAGTGAGTAACTTTTCGTATAAAGGTGCAGTACTGCTCTTTTCCCATACACAAGATAAAAACAATCTAAACAGAACACGTCTTCTAACTGAAACATATGACTGATAGTTAGAAGTAATATTCTGTAAAGAGTCGTGACACGACGTTGTATCTCTGAAATAACAATAGAACTGCTACGTACGTATGATATGAGTTTATTCGCCCTCCGTGGAACTCAATAATCGCAGTTTCTAAGTCACTTAACCTGAACGAGGTACCGCGAGCCGCAGACAGTTTGCCTCGCGCGGATTCGAACGCGATACCAAATAAATGTTCGATATAAGCAATATCGGCCGTTTACGCTCCCCTGTCGGCGGAAACCCCTTATTGTACAATAAAAATGTTATGAGGTAACTCTATTCAATGAACTCGTCTGTTATTGAAATCGGCGTTTTGGTTAAAGTAGTACCTATTTCTTATGGAACGTGAATATTAAACAGCAGAGTTTCATCTGTATCGTCCTTTGTTGCCGCTCTGATTGCTTTTATGATGCTTTTTTAGGACCGAATACAATGCGGTTCCGCGATTTGTAAGGCTACTGCAGGAAGAAAATCGATATCTAAATTAGCCTTTCAATATCTAGAAAAACGTTTCTGTTGTCCGTAATGCGATGAGCGGGTGCAATGAACTTTGTTAAACAAGCACCGCTTCGTGATCAGGGTTCATAAAGAACGGATTCCCCGTGGCTACATTTTTTCGTCCATATTTTAAGCTGTCTGTATTATTTCATTAGTTCTCTTTCAAAGTGATCATACTTATTTAGGTCCCGGTTAATCAATATAAAACATCTACCGGAACATACGAAACCGAATGTAGAGTAGCTACCCTTCAAATAAAATAAACTAGCACGTGTACCTCGCGGTGCAATTCCCGAAAGGATGCGTGCCTCTTTTTCCCCGTCTGTGGGCGAAGTCAATATGTCGTCGGAGATGAGTTATTTTTCCATAATTCTGACGGCCGTCGGCGAGACGCGCCCGGAGAGTTTCCCAAATAAATAATAAATACGTCATCCCGCGTGAGATGCGACATACGACTACCACAAAATAGTGTACGAAACAGTTTAATATTCGTCTTAGATTTAATATGCATTCACACTTGTGTTTTTTAAAGAAGTAAAACAAAAAGCAAGATATATTTCAAGTAAGATTCTTCTAATGTAAGGACCTTTTAAAACCAAAAAACCATTAATAAAAACCATAGGGCGATACTAATGTATATAATAGTAATGTATATAATGTGTACACACACATTATATACACCCACATAGGTAATCCTGGAGCTGGCAAAATTTTGTGTCAAAACTTGTAATTAATTTGTGCCTGTCTTTTGTAGCGCAACTCATTTTCGTTGCTCTTCATATTAATTCAATAAATAACACAAATCGATAGGCAAGCTGATAGCCTGATAGATGTTTTTTGGCGGACCTAGGCTTTGGCTCAAAAATAAAAAATTTTTAGCTATTCGTATAATAAATTAGTTTAGACAAAAAACAAAGTTAAACTAATAATTTATAACATAATTATCGTTTGTTAAACAAAATTCAATACCCATTGAACATTGCTAAAAAAATTGAATAGATATAAAAATAATATTTCGCTATAGACATACACTCTACACTTGGGCTAGACTCTAGAGAGCTACCTGAGATAACTCCTCGATGAAGATAACCGACCACACGTCACGGCGCACCACTCGCTCCAAACTTTCACATTTTAAGATGTTATTTAGTTTCGCGAATCCGCGGGGAGAAAGCTGTTAAATTATTAAATTTGTTCACTGCGGGAGCCCAAGTTTGTGGATGCTCTTTGTTGCTCTTTCAGTTTTGTAGGGGTTTCATTGGGTTAGCTTTTGTGATATATGACGTGTCAATCTGAAACATTCGAGGTACTTACATCAGCATTATAACATGAATTTAATAAATGCGAGAGTCGTTGTAACTATAACTATAACCAATAGTTGTTATTTTCCGGATATGACTATTTATTGTAATTGTAATTATAATCTAATTATGCCTATATTCAATTTGAGAAATAAACTTCTTAATACAATCAATTTAAAAATGACAGAACCTGAATTAATTCCACTGATGGGAGAAGACATACGATCGGAGAAAGAAACATTTCATTTATATACCTACCTCGCGACGACCAGAGCAGTTTACAAAGGCAGGATATTGAATGAATTGAATGTTATTTTTAGAATATTTCATCAACAGTTCCTGTTTTATATACTAAAGTTACTAAACTCATAACTCCAACAAACGGCTTCATTTAATTCCATCACACAATAACATAAATACGTTATAAACTTTAATATCACTGACATATTTCGGTCTGCGTGGGGTCACACAAATTCCGGTGATATTCATAGGGCAGACTATTGAACGGGCACTAAGCCTGTCCAGGCTAATGGTAATTGTGTCTGTGCCTCCCTTCCCACCGCCAGAGTAGACTTAAGAAGAGTAGTCCGTCTTGAAAAATAATTCGAAGGCCACGTGCATGAAACCAGTAATGATTTAAAGAATTACGCTTTTTGAGCTCGCAGTGACTAGAATAACCTGGAGGTCTATCTGTAGTCCCCATATAAATCTTAATTCGATTTGTTGTGCAAATTGTTGGTACCCGTGATATTATTAACTTTGAATACTAACGAACTAGAATAATAGATAGAAAGCGAATTTCTGAACCCTAGGAGATAGGTTACTTTCTTGGCCCTATACTGCGCACTTAAATACACTAGAGCATATCTATTCGCATCATTCAAACAGCAACCTTGTCTGTAAGTTATAAGATATATAATTAAAAGGTTCTATAAAGAACTTGGTTTTGGGTTTGGGGTGAAACGCTTCACAATGTAGGTATTGTGAAGGACTATTTTCAGGATACTCAATATGCCCTGTTAGGTACACAAAACAGTAGAAATATAACGGTAGATACCGTTTTTTCTGACGAGAGTATTACGAGTAGTTATTTCTTAAACAAGAAGCTGTCAGTTTATGATATAGGTAGCAAATCATTTTTATCATTGATTATTAGCGTTGAGCCCGTCCTTGCTAAACACAATACGAAGACTGTGAAAATTGTTTCTCTTACCCGGTTTATTAACATAAAAACTTAACTGAATTTGGTTGACTACAGTGTCTTCATGCACAATAAACTGTAAACCCCATTCTCACGAAACACGTGTTTAATCTTATTTCTTTACTATAATTAACTTACCTATCCAAAGTCAACCAAAAAGCAAAAGAAAATGCCGTCCCAAATGGCCGTATAATATAAATTAACCACGAATTCCCGCGCCATTCCTTGGCAGTGCAAATTACAACCTCCATTCACGGGCCAGCCTACCCGCACTCGGGGCTACAATTTGGGCCGGACGCGCTCATTCGTGAACAGGCAGTCATCACGGCCGCACGTGTCCCGAAGTGGCATGTGTTTTATACGATATATCCCGGTTACAGGATAGTTTGGGACAGACGTTTCGGTTTTTATTTGATTGCTACTTAAATGTAAAACCGTGCAATGTTTTGGAAACATTGTTATTCATAAAGAAAGTAAGACCTATGTAGAAAAAAGGAAAAATAATTAGATTCTATAGAACTGATTAAGATAATATATAATATTTCCCGAAATAAAATAGTTTAAATTACTAAAAAAAAAGTAAAATGCCTAATGTGGACGTCCATCCACCTTCCATCCTTTTATCATATTTTGTTATGACTAAATCAGGCTCTCAAATAAAAGTAAATATGAATGTTATAGTATAGCCGGTTTTTTTCTAAACGGTATTGCCAAAAAAACTTCAAATTGGCAAGTTGTAACATATTTTTATATGAAGTCCCCCTGAGCGAGGGAATTAAAGATTGTCAACAAGTTTATTACTCGCTCCAGTGAGCAGAGCCCTCGGGGAGATATCAGTGGGACGTGCCGAGCGACTTGCGATATCACTGAATGAGTTGTCTGCCTAATTAAAGTATGGACCTGCCTAAGTATATTCTAAGCATGTAATCTTCCAAGCGTACGACAGTTTTTGACTAGATAATATACAAAACAGTATAGGATGTGTATGATTTTGTTTCGAAATTATAGTTTTCATGTTAAAATCCGCACATATATTTGTTTTAGTGATAAATAAATACTTTACTAAACTTATACAGCGTATATTTTTAATAAAACTTCACATTTAATCAAGGCGAGATTTCAGTGCCATGAAACGACTTTAAAGAAAATTTATAATCTAGCCTTAATTAACAGTGCAAATTTTTCTTTCGAGTGGCAATGGATTGCTTATATAGTCAATGAGACTTGTGACAAATGTGACATAAAAATTTCTAGTCTTTAATGTCCTACTAAAACATATACTATACATGAAACTTAATTCATTTGGGCCTATATACTAATTGCCCTTAGAAGAATTATGTGGTCGTATCAAAAATACACGCTGTATACCCATTCTTACGCACTTTTTACGTTAGATCAACTCTTCCCCGGTACCTATTTATTGTCATATTAAATGTACCTTCCAAACTAAGGAAAAAATACTCAATTTACTTTTTCTCGATATATCTAAGATTACTTCATCAGATTTTGTCCTGATTACAATACAATGTGACCAGCTATGAATACCTTTTCAAACAAAAACCTGAGTTCAGCAGTTCCACAAATCAGGGAAAAAAAATATCAAGATCCCAACGAGAAGATAATCTTCTACTTTTTGGAGTTGGTTAATAACTCAATTAGCCTTAAAGTGAAACAAGTCTCACCGCGTAATTGGTCGACCTTCGCAATTATAATTAAACCCGTTGGCAAACATTGGCCGCCGTGTCGTTTGCCATCAAACTACAGATTTCATGTTCGCCGCTCGTGTGTACCACTAATAGGGTATTATGAACTTCCGCTAAGAACTTAAGGGCTGAGGGTCCTCGAGGGGAACCAGGGGCGCCGCGGGGCTGAGGGCGGGGGCGGTATTTGAGGTATCTCCTTAGAAGTAAGCAAGGAGGGCGAGCGAGATTACAGATGGCAAGATAAGCCTCGAATTAGATACAACGAATTTTGTATGAAGTTGTAAAGATATTAAGCGCCTTGTATCTTTGCTTTGAGAATAAAATATTAGGTTTATTTTACAAAACCCCTAAGCGAGAGCATTATAGCGTTATTGCGCTTCATTTATTAATTGCCCATCGTTGTTTAATTTGGGGATGAAAACGGTATTTCGTGTAATTTTATGGACTGCTAACTTTCAGCAATTCCGAAACTGGGTAACTAAAGAGCGACAAAAGGGCTGCAAAGTATTAAATAATTGACCAGAGTGCGTAGACAAGATGCCAATCGTTCACGCTCCGTATCGTAGCGTAGTTATCTATGTCTATCACTCTTCCATATTTGTGCGACAGAGACAGTTGAGTTTCGTTCGCTAAGGAGCGTTAACGATTGGCAATTGGCATCTTGTCTACGCACCTAGCTATGAACAATCGCAAACGCTATCTGTCTCTCTATTGCACTAATATGGAAGCGTGGTAGAAAGACAGATGATGACATTCGTTTGCTGCGGCGCAAATGAATGTCATCTTGGTTCTATAATTTAATTTGGAGTAACTAGGTATCGATTTAACGTATCTATTTGTATCGTAGTTGTCCTAAAAAATAACTTCTTCATCAATTCAAATTCAAATAAAAATGCTTATCAACATAAAGCGTACATTATACAAAACAAAACTAATACCATAAATGATCTCTTTAAACGTATTTTCTGCTTGAAGTAAGTACAGATAATATATTAAAGTAAAGACCGCGCACCGGAATACGTGAACAACAGCGGTGTGTTCGCGGCATCCTCCTGCTAAATAATGCTATTAGGGTAAACTAGCTTTTCGCACCGCAGACGACGCGTCTTGTTTTAACATTTTTATCCGCCTTTTTGGCGTAAAACAACTACATAAAAGCGCTTCTGTGAGGAGACGACACTTCCATAAATCGGTTAAAAGTAGGGGAAAACCAATTAGGTTCCGAATCCGTTAAGCGACATTAATCTTTTCAACGCCGGTTGATTTTTTTTATTCAATTCTTAAAGTATTCTTTTAATTTTAATTATGCTACAAAAAGTTTGTATTTTTATGGGATGGGTATATCGTATCTGAAGGATACAACCTTGATATTTTGTGTCAAAAACTAAACAAACACCAACTGATGAAAAAGCGCAGTTAAAGGGTTAAAGAGGTATTTCCCGTTGGATATATGGATATTACGTATCATTTTATAATTAATAATTATGTACCGTATCTGCAGTACAGTTCCATAAGTCTCGTTAAATAGGTATTGAAGTAGAACTGTGTCACTTTGTAAAATTGAAAAATTGAAAAAAAATTGTTTATGACATTATTTTCAAAATTGCTTTCTTGGGGATCGGCCATATCGTATCTGGAGGAGCCCAAACGTGCTGTTTCGAAAATTCTTTGTTTTAATTTAAAAAAAAAATGGCCGAAATGTGATGACGTGATATATTTTTAGAATCTCCTCAAAAAACCCTTTCGTATGATACCACATCCGTAGCGTAGGTTTTGGAAAAAAAATATCTCCCTCCCTCTCCTCCCCCCCCCGGAAATTTTTTTTAGGAACTGCGGGTCAAATATTTTGTTTTGCACCTTTAGTATGCTTGTGCCAAACGGCTAACCGGTACATCGATTTGCGGTTTTTCTTTGTAATTGGGGTCGAGCGAGCCTTCCGCTAAGAGGGAAAGTACCTCAAAACCTTAAGTTAGCTCATTTTACCTAAAGGGGACATTCTTTTATTTTTAAAACGAAAAAAACTGTATATTCAAATATTTTCCTCGTCCGTGAATCGAACCGACTAAAATTAAAAAAAAAAACTAAACACGAGATTTTATGGATATTTTGTACGCCAGTACTTGTGTAATGTGTAATGTTCCTTGGACAAATTTTAACATTAACATAAACTCTATGGGTACCCACTGGTATGAAATCAATTAGTCAGAAATTCAGGAAGTACGTAGCCTTTATCCTCTTTGATAATTTAAATATGTAATTTACTCCAGGACAAAGTACTCGTTAAATCCTGAAAACACAAGAATCATTAAGACGTTGGACGATGCAATTACCGGCTGATACTACAATTCTTGCAGGCTTAGTAGGACAGAGTTTACCGCCCAAGGCGCTCCTCACAAAAACATCCCGCCCGGAGCGGTTCTTAAATCTCAATTAAGGTTAAAACCGTGTCTTGGGGAGCACGTACACTGAATTAAATTAATGGCATCACATATTGCAACTGCGGCGACCGCCCCGGAATTAATTGCTTCTTTTTTCGTCTTCTCCTTAAATGTTTTATTAGTGATGTATATATGTTTGTTTAGACGGGGAATTACTGTGTTTAATCTTGCCAGTTCATTTGTTATTCGATCGATTTTCCTACTGGGTCAACGTTTTGTTTAGGTATTGAAGGAGGGTTTAAGGGTTTATCATTATTTACTTTTACTTTATGTCTAAGTAGTACTATGGATTGCTTAGCATTAAGATAAAAAATATGTTTTTATGTATGGATTGTTGAAGTAGTTTCGTAGTTCTCGATAGCGTTCTTGTATTGTACTCTGGCTGCGTAGCACACCTTAGCGCGTAGCAGCATCTTTCCGCTTTGTAGCAAAACTGTGGGGGATAAACCTATCACTATTTAGCAGAGATCTATAGCACAGTGAAACCAAGAAAGTGAATACTCGAAATTTATTCAGACTTTACATGAGGGCTGTTATTGACCGACTGACGTATCTAAAAGTAAACAATCAATTCTAGAACCGTTGCTATACACATATAAGTTACCAACGTACTTACACGCTGTGTTAACTCATAATGTAACGATCGCATTGTAATAATTGTAATATTTGTAATGAATAATGAACATGAAGAATAATTTAGTTGGATATATTGGTTTATTATTGTACCTATTGTATTGTGACCATTTTGACTTGTAACCTTGGCGTTACACTTGCCGTGTAAACTTGGCGTGGGGCTGCAGAGGAAGAGGAGTGTCGGTGTTACGATGTGCCGTTCTCCCTGTCCTCTGCAGCCGAGTTGTGGTTTTGCGGCAGAACCATAGACCTGATCTGTCGCCGGGCGCCGGGGAAATTCCTGGCGCCCGTGGCTTCCTTGTGGCGGGCTCGGGGGGGTCCGCTACAATACAGAATGGAAGCCGAGGAGGAAGGCACGTCTTACCATCTGGCGCGCCTAGCGTGAAGGGCCTTCGGGCATTAGCGAAGGAGCTGCGCTTGTGGGCGGCTGCCGCCGGTGGGGTCGCGGATACAAGCGCAAGCGTTCCTGTAACCCCACCAATAGGACGGCGAGGCGGCATATGGGGGGTTTTTTAGTGGGTACACCGTGGGCCTCATTAGCCTAGACGAGAGTCCCACATAATCACTCGGGTCACCCCCCGCACCCGGGTGGTATGCGTAATGCATTTTTCCCTCCTAACAAAAAAAAAGGTTGGATTATGTAAATTTGCGAAATGAAATTTCGCCCGACTAAAAATATGGGATAAATAGTTTGGGAACTGAAAGTTTGTCAAGTAATTTTCGCCGAAACATCAGTAAACCATGTACATCACATGTACATTGACACTTCACGCCAAAACAAGTGCTGCCATCTTGTGGGCTACTTTAGAAGGGGCGCCCTCTGGTCGCATAATCACTTTTGTCATATTTTTAATTGTCATAACACTTTATGCATAAGATTGTAAGTCATAAAAATCTTTAGTCAGAATTATTCCTGAGTATAACTGGGTTTTTGTCATAAATGAGTTTATGTCATAATTACTTTAGTCATGAATTGAATTCGTATAAAATTTTAAGTCATATGCTTGATATCCATAATTGTTTTTCGTTCGAAGTATTACAGTGCATACTATTAATATAGGCATAAAAAAGTCATATATATAGTGGTCATAATATGTTTTTTTCATAAATGTTACAAAGCATGAATAATAAATATGTATGGTTGTAAGGAACGCATGAAGCAAATATTACTTTAGTCATAATTATAACCACACAAAGACCGTATAAAAGAGGAGATCGAAGGAGAGGAGCGACCTCCAGTAGGAGTATTTAATAAAAGAAACTAATCATAGATGTAGATTTATTTAAATAGAGAAACTCCTCGAAAAAAACCTTTTCCCTAATCTCCGTCCAAACACTTAATTCGACGATTTCTGCGTCGTTTGTCCTTCGGACAAGTAAAGAAACCTAACGAACCTGACCTACCTAAGGTGCCTAAGGTTGTATGTTTATACCTCGCGCCAAAAAGCTGACGTCTCCTGTGCTGCCCCCTACAGTTTATGCACGCTCCCTATAGGCGCAACAAGATTCTACAAATATCACATTAACATAATATTTCAATACGCCCCCTTAATGTGCATATTCAAAATAAATTGTAACACAATAAAACATACAAACAAATCAAAGTGATATCAAAGAACAACTGTAAAAAAATAAAAAAAACAATTAACAAGCAATGCCTAAACCGCGCATGCACGTATAGTGTTTTCTCTACGCAAAGCCATCGTTAATATGTCGGCAAACATTGAGTTGGTTGGTAAGTACTTTAACTCAATACTCTTATTGTCCTTTAATACACTTCGTATAAAGTGGTACCTTATGTCAATATGTTTATTCCGAGAATGGAACATTAGATCGCTCGCAAGACAAATCGCCCCCTGATTATCTACATGTAAAGATAATGGTGCAAACTTACGTAACCCAATTTCCGTAAGCAAGCTGTTCAAGTAAATTGCTTCCTTCATTGACGAGGCCAAGCTTACGTACTCGGATTCACAGGATGAGGTACTGACACATTTCTGCTTCTGCGACTTTCACGATACGCATCCACCTCCTAACATGAAAACATAACCGGAGTAAGAACGCCTATCTATCAAACATCCTCCCCAATCAGCATCCGAGTAACCATGCAATGATTTACCTGTCTTTTTGTAAACAAGTCCATATTGTTTTGTATGCTTTAGGTATCGCAGCATACGCTTTGCAGTATTCCAACATTACTCATTAGGGTAATCCAAGAATTGACTCAGTACAGCCACGGTATTCGTAATGTCAGGTCTCGTTCTCGTAGAGAGGTACATCAACGAACCTATAATTTCACGATATGGGTACTGTTCACTTTCACTGCACTTACTCGCAGGTTTTTCTATCTTTTGTTTAACTTCTATAGGCGTAGATATTGGTTTACTTTTATCCATATCCATCTTTCCTAGGGGGTAACTGCACAAAAGATCCCTATGGGTCGAAGTGTATCCGCAAGGGCCCCCGAAATTATAAGATAAGATCCATATGAAATTTAATTAATACATCATCAATGTATTTTTCTTGTGACAATTTCATGCCTTGTCACATCTGTCAAACTCTACGCCTAACATATATTTCACAATGCCATAATCTTTCAATTCAAACTTAGTGGCCAGTTCCTTTTTTAAATGTTCAATACATTCACTCTTTTGCGAAGCGACGAGAATATCATCCACGTAAACTAATACAAAGAGTTTAGTTTGCGAATCTATATTTTTAAAATAAAGACACGGCTCATTTAAAGCTGTTCGTCCAGTCTGATGTTCCACTGTCGACCAGCTTGCTTAAGCCCGTACAGCGACCTTTTGAGCCTGTACACACTGCATCCAGACCTCAGGTCGCATAACATCTTGCTAGCTCTTTCATGCAAAACTGAACCTGGCTGCTCCAATCGTGTTAGATCTTGCAAACATTCGTCTAGAAGATCTGGCACTCATGTATATCTCCTCTTCTAGTAATCCATTTAAATATGCCGTATTAATGTTCAACTGATGAATTTCAAGATCTAGTTCCACTGCAAGTGCAACTAACAATCTTACCGAGTCAAGCCTAGCGACTGGCGCAAAGGTTTTCTGGTAATCGATGCCGTAACGTTGGCTAAAACCTTTCGCGACTAGTCTGGCTTTCTTCTTCTCAGTTCTGTCGACATTCAACGTCGTTGTCAATATGTAACGGCAACCAACAACATTTAGACCTATAGGTTTCTTGACAACATCGAAAGTATCGTTTTTGATTAAATTTTTTACTTCTGAGATTATTGCGTCTTTCCATCCTTTTCGCTCATTACTGGATAAGGCCTCCTTTGGTGTTATTTCGGCCACTCCAACGAAATACTCGCATTCTGATGAGTCATCAGTCGACTCAACACCTTCTTCCAAGGAAACCTGTGGCTCTACGTCAACCATGTTGTATATCTTCCGTGGACGCCCAATATGACCTCGCTCCAGTCGCGGTCGCCCTGGACCTCTCTTTACTATCCTCCCCCTTAGCGCGTAGCAGCATCTTCCCGCTTTGTAGCAAAACTGCCCAACCACGTGTGAGGAGAACCCCGGTAAGTCGGTAAATTGTGCGTTGAAATGTAAAACTTTCTGCCAACCACTTACAAATTTTAATGAGCTCATCAAATTAACACAAGTTCGCACGCAAGCTCAATTCCTGAATCAAGCCGCGAACTTGCCTGCTGACATTACAGGCACAATATTGTATAACAAGTTACGCCGTAACTTAAACTATTTACCTAGTGAGCAAGTTTCGCGTGCCGACCGGATGCCGCGGGCGTACGGCGAGATTATAGATAATACGCACTGGAGATGATTACAGTACGTCTGTAGATACCCAGATTCGATTAAATATTGCACGAAAAAACAATTCAGGTACCTAAAGTAAACCCGGAAAGCCTGAAAGGCTTAAATAGCGTATAAAATAATTTACATGGTGGAGTATTTAGATTAAAAGAAGGATGTTGTAATACTTACCTACTCTCGTACAAATAAATAAATAAGTGAAAACATTTTTATATCAACAATTCAACGTGTAGGTACCTATAGATCTATTTTTAACATCTTACTTAATCGAGTTGCCGATCTTATAATATTTTTTAGTTTCTTTACTGCTTTTCTTTTGTTAGATTATCATACAAAGGGCATTTCATAACTTCATTTCGTAAGTAATTTTGAACCTTATTGTAGCAGTTCAGTTCAAAATATTTTTCAGGCTGTAATCGAGTTAGTATTTGAGATTTGAGCATTATACAGCAAACTATGGGTTATTTATCAGAAACACTATCACTCTGAGGCTGTTAAGTGTGATCACCAACCACTTGTCGCGTTAGCCACAAAAGCCGCTGCTTCAAATTGGATCTCGTTGAAATAGTTCAACGCTGTGTATAAATGGATTCTTGGTGGTCTTTTATTACACATCTATACCGCCAAAATGGCTTATTATTTCGATGCTACGGTGGAAAACATTTTATGAAGGATACCCCTATATAATCTACCTACCTATTAATAATACTGTTATCTAACTAACTATCTACGTACAAAAGATTACTACAATCATAACTCATTCTTTTGGCTTTGATGTAGTCTTGTAACAAAGATAGATATAACTCCGTAATAGATGGATACAGTCTAAGGAAAAAACGTGCCTTGAAAATCACGAAAATTTGATTCTCGATCAGATGGCGCAACTAGTTTTGGCCTACTCTCGCATAGAGGGAGCTGACGGTTTCGTTTGTTATTTATAATTTTAAAGCATGTCAGTGAAAGAACATGGGTCAAAATCATATAAAAATAATTAATGCAAATAAAAAAATCATTTATCCATATTTAAATACATTTTAACGTATTTTTATAAATCTTCATTTTTAGTTTTAAAGTATGTCGATAGATGGCAGTGAATTTACAGTGGTTACAAAATTGACTATGACAGTATCGCTCTATCTTATTATATCCTCTTTGCTTGTAATTAAATAGCAACATTTAGCCTAGCTGGACGTTAGAACAAACGTTGGAATGTAACCTACTGCACCGTACGCTGTGCCCGTCATATTTTCGTCTCCGTGAAGCGTTGCCTAGCAACGCCACAAGCCTAGAGTCAAAGCCGGAAAATAATGACGTCCCGAAATATGACAGCTCGCTGTTTCACTGCAATACGACGCCGGAAGATTAGCAAATTTAATGTGTTATTTCTACTTTTTGATGGATGGTTCTTCAAGATTTTTCGTGGTGTTCCTGGTGAAGAGTATGGTTGCCAAAGTTTTTAAACAAGTTTTCAAGTTATATTGTGTAGTTTCAAGTTAAAAACACTTTTTAATGATTTTGCTCAATCGCACCCGCTGTTCCAATGCATGTGCTAATTTAAAATGAAAAAACATGAGGTAATATATTTCTGTAAACAATTATACAACATGTAATTTTGACATGAGCATTTAAGAAATAAACACAAACCTAGGCTATCTACAACTACATATATTTATTGTATTGTGTGTAGATATATTTAGTCACGTATAGTGAAATACGAGTATGTAATTTTGTGAGCAGGCTGGCATAGTTATGCGGTCAGCGCATTCCAGGCTGCATCTACAATCCAGATACGACGGAAATTAAACGCTTCATTACGTCCCCAATACAGCCTACAACGTTACATGCACATGCACATGCTACATGTGACGTGCATGCTTAATAACCCTATTTTCATAAAGGCGGAGCAATGTCCAAAAAGTTACGTTACTTATAGCACAAAATAATTATGCGACATTCCGAAAACTGCGGGCATGTCTAGCACGGTTTTTTTTATCGAAATGTAATTTGTAATTCGAATTTGTATTATTTTTGTCAAATATTACAAATTTATAGAAATAATCCTCTCAAAGTGGTCAAGTTTCAACATTATCAAACTTGGTACAAAATCCGTTATGGTTTTTAATTACACAGACGCTATTGCAACTGAACAGATGTCAAGTCGAACAGGGTTACAATCCAATAGTGGCAAAAACGACGGCCCTGGAGTAAAGGTGTGGCTGTTTGAGCAGTATGTTTTTTAGGGTTCCGTACCCAAAGGGTAAAAACGGGACCCTATTATTAAGACTTCACTGTCCGTCTGTCTGTCTGTCACTAGGCTGTATCTCATGAGCCGTGATAGCTAGACAGTTGAAATTTTCACAGATGATGTATAACAACAAATACTAAAAATTATATTTGTATGGAACCCTAGGTGGGCGAGTCCGCTTCCCACTTGTCCGGTTTTTTATTTATTCAATTCCATCTGCGAGTCAGTATCCCCGTGATGGTGACACTGCTGCAGCCGCATCTATTTTCTGACGGTTCGGATAAAACTTAAACGATGATTATTAATGATGTTGATAATTAATAGGTCTGTAGCCAAATCAAATAATATTCTTGCATTATTAAAATGAATACATAATAATGTCCTCTTCAAATTGGAAATAAAAAACAAACAGGAATAATCGATAATTTTAAACGACAAAATAAATATTCGGTATTCGATTCCATACTTCGGGCGGGTGAATTTTAAAAGGCTTATTATTGGGTGTCACGACTTGATATACGGACGGCTCGGTAGTGGACTCGTAATCAACTATCGATTTTCATTTTCACCCTTCCGTTAAGCATAATATATATATTATATCTGCGCACTTAAGTTACGTGGGCTACGATAAGTTGTAATTGATTCATTGGTGTAAGTTTTACGTATATCTTTTTTCTGATATTACCTAAGTATCTAAAGCTTTACTTAAAAAAATGAATGATTAAATTAATTGTATAGGTACCTAGTGTTAAAAAGTTTTCTATTACCCTTTGCCCTCTCGCCTTCGCGTCCAGTGCATGAGCACAGCGCACACCCTCCCGGTTCCTCAGCTAAATCAGCTCCGAATCCTCGGAACTTGCGTACAATACAGGTTAGTCAGGCATGCAGCCCCCTATTTATGAAAAATAACTAATTGAAGTAAGCTCGCGTTTCCCCGCCATAGCGACAGGCATTTAAATTAAATAGTATTACTGGCATTTGTTTCTGCCCCATTCTTACCTACATTGAAAATAAAAGGGTCTTCGTATATGTGTAGGTACTCTTTAACGTCAAGCTTTCGTTTATGTGTGCAAGTACGAGTGACTAGCTTTATTGGAATGCTTTTATTACAGCACTTATTCCAGCACTCGTAGACACAGATATTGTTGTTCGTGACAATAAATAAGACGTAAAATTTTATTTTACAGCTGTAAACGAAAGAAGCTAACGAAATTACATTCAATTACGGGCTGCGTCGCGGCATTCCTCGCCCGCAATAAAGGCCGCAAACCAACGTTCCTGGCGTAAATTTTTCGGACGTAAAACTGTAAAAGTGAAGTTAGTGAGATGTAGAGCGACAATAAATGTTTATAGAGGTAGGACGCATCGTGGGCCGCCCGCCCCACTCAATTAAGTTTTCGCAAAAGAAAAATTAAAATTCGCCGTTCCTCATTCACAGAGCAAACACGAATAAGGCAAATTAAGTGAGCATAATAAGGTTTCCCTAAAATTAGGTCACGCAACCAAAGTGAGTCTTGGAGAGCCTGCGTCTCGTTATAGGAATGGAACATCGCCGCCGTACTTAATGTAATTAAATTTTGAATTTTTAAATTTTGTGGACTTTCTTGATACTCAGGAATGCGGTCGGATTTAATTTTTCTTATTTTGCCAGCGCCTATTTAAAGGTTTTTTGCTGGTTTAACCATCTTTGAGCACTTACACGTAGCAAGCTTTGCAACGACGTTACGACGAATCATTAGTTAGTGGGTATGAAAACACCAAAATGAAATCGCATAGACTTGCATTAATAATATAATAATAATCTTATACTTATTATTATAATTTTCACCCTTCTTACCTTAGTAAACCATAATTTCCCGATGTTATTACGATATTTAATACCACAAATGCACGGTGGGACGGCCATAGGCCATAAGTCCCCAAAAGTAATTATTCGATAAGCCGATAATTCGAAAAACGGAAAAACCAGCTTTCTAAAAATATATACGTTTCATTTATTTATTTTCTTTATCACTTCGTTTTTGACCCTGCAATTCAACACAATCATTAGTTTAGTGCAATCGCTCTTATTAGTGACTTGACCGATAAATAGTCTGCGGGTGTGATTTTTCTGGAGTCCGTGTAATATTTATTTTAACTATTGAAGTGGCATGAATATACAAGAAAAAGGTATGTTTCATATTTTTTTGTATATTTGTGTATACTTAACGTCACCTATTTTAAACTGTGAGCCCTCTACGCCGTAGGTTTTTAATTCTCGTTATTTCATTGAATACTTTTAACTTTACGTCGACCTATAAATTAAAGGGGCCTAGACCAAGCATTAAGAATTACATAAAAAAACAATAATTGTTATTATGTATACTTTTGACGAAATTAAAATAGGCTGCCGATTTTGGCAAGTTTTTTTTTGTGTAGAGGTTCTACGAAATAACACAATTTTTATATGTTTAATTTTGTGAACAGAAGAGGCTTTTCTCTTCTTCGATGTTGGTGTATTATGTTTTAATTTGTTATTATACTACATAACCAGAATTAGAAATCTATATTATTATCTATATTATTTTAACTTTTAAAATAAAAATAACAGTAAATATAGCTAAAACCTACTTATGACCGCCGTTGTTCCAGAGGGCGGTCCCACCGTGAAATGCCTTTGTAAATAATTGTCATTCAAGCCAGGAACCGGAATCACCCACTAACATAACCAATTTTCTTACCTTTGACAAAATCACGGTTGCTCTCTTTACCTATTACGTAACATTACCCAAAGGACGCACGCGGAGCGAATACGGCCAACCCCAAACATGTGGCGTACCGTTCATGCGCTTTTGGTTCATATTCATAAGTGTTAAAGTACATTTTGCCGTGCGGCATCGTTTGCCGGCAAAAGGCAAGCGATTACAAGACGTTATATTGAGCTCTATGTGCAGGGCGTTAGGCCTATAATTAGTTTGTGTATCAAGGAATCTGGGAACCTCATATGCTCGCGGCTCCTGCTCTCGTAAAAGGAGTCACGGTGCGCTGTCACCTAAAATAGAAGGAAGTCAAACATATGAATCTCGTAGATCCTTACTGCCTTGTGACTTTGTACGGCGGAGCGAGCAAATTAGAAAATCTTTTGGAGAATAATTTAAGAAGTAAGCCCTCCGCGGTTCCCTGGGCTAAGTTTGTTTCGTCTCCGCGGCGCACGGCGATCAAAGCCGAATGCTCATTCCGACTTGTTTAATTTGGCAGTGCAGCGGCGTTGTAAATTGACAAGATTACGTGGAAGTTTGTTGAGACATTTGCTCAACCTGTAAAGGATTGCACGTTCAATGATATTTGCATAAGCAATTAGTGTACGTGCATGCTGTGCTGTTCCATGAAACAGGTATACAATATTTAAAATGCTTACTACCTAGGTAATACAAAAACGTTCCGTTTGGTCTTATAGACACTAAATGTAAATGATACGTAATGTAAACGTAACCTTATTTATAACAAAAACTGTACCTAGGTACTTATTGATCCATATACATATTAAATTTAAATAATCGAAATTTTTAACTTGATTATGTGAAAAGCATTCTGAATATGATGGAAAAAGCCAAGGTGGCACCTGTATGTAACTACATTTTTATTTATTTAGAATTTGTCGAAGAGTAAAATTAAGTCAACCATGTCTTCGTTTGACTTCCATGTCTGACTTTTATAATTTTGTTTTCAAATTGCTAAGGGACCTAAGTTATTGTATTTACAGATTTGTAATTTGTTATTTGCCAGTGCTGGTCAAAACTTTACGTGACCAGAGGGTATGAAACAGCGTATTGTTACGTTATGAATGTTCCACGTTTCAATGAATGATGCCCATTAGCGGACGGTCAATATTATTCGTCATCACGCAGACAGCTCGCACCATTGGCATTGTTTAAATTTGCCGCAACACCAATGAAAACATTAAAACGTGATCAGTCATCAGAATTCAGCTGCGATAGGGTACAAGTAGCGATATAACATTCACTTTGTACATAAGGTTATCAAAATTTTATTTAACGGCATTTGACAAAAATATTTTAGTTTTTTTGGTGACTGATGCTTTGTTTGAATTAAAGATTCATAGATTCTATTAATAGATGTGCAAAGACTGAGACAAATTCGTGCTTCGAATTTGACAGCTAATGTAGATGGCGCTATAGGGTTCCGTACATTACATAACACTAAACATGTACTATGATGTAATATATAATACAGCTTCATTTATTTCCGCTGTTAAACATTTTAAGGAGGCACCTTTTTCTCTTACACTATTTTTTGCTTTGAATATTCAATTGTTTACTGAGATCTTTTTGAGATCTAATTGATGGAAAAAAATGTTAGGTTTTGACCTAACTGGAAATACCTCTTAATCAGCCGCATAGGTATATAGAACTATAAGTTGCAATCATGGAAACAGCACGAATAGCACGATAAGGTCAAACCGTCAACCGGTTTGAATTTTAATGCGTTTTCACTCATAAATATTGTTCTAGAATAATGACAGATTTGTCACACACACACACATCACACCACAGTAAACAGTGAATTTCGATATATAAAGGTATAGGTTCTGCTACGAGTATACAAACCGTACCTATACTATATGCAATATAATGTGCATATAGATGCACCCTGTTACGTCGTCGCCCAAATCTGTTTAATTTGTTTTGTTTTGATGTGTTTTGTTTTTTGTTTCCTTATATGTATTTTTTGTAGTTTCGCAGTGCCTTGGTTTTACTGTAGTAAGAATGCTGTGTAAAACTAATTTGACTAATAAAATAAAATAAATAGATAATAAATATATTGTCGTTACGTTAATAGATGAAGTTACGTAAGAGTTGGCTTGCGGTTATATCGTTACATATATTGACATCAGCCTTCATCTATTTATGGAAATTCTCGCGTTAATTTGGTTTAACATTATAATACTCGTAATATGTGTTTCCTATGGTTTCATTGAGTTTCAAGCCAATTTCGCACTTGCAATACCATTCAACATAATGTAATGTATATGCATAGATGTTTCTATTCTGAGAATGTAGTGCTGCGAATCAGTATAAATGTAATTTTCACTCATTAAATTTGGAAAATATACCCGAACTCCTAAGTCAGTTTGCATTTGGTTATGTAGGTTATGTCAGGCTAGAACGGAAAAACTAATGGATATAAAAAATAGACGTCGGTACTAACGCCGCAACTCGTAGCAAATAGGTACTTTTTGTGTACGGCAGAATGATGAGCTATGCTGCAACGACCTACTTATATGAACTAAAAAAGATATTTATCTACCAACCATCGATGTAGGTATAACAATTAAGGTACCTACATTGAAATTACAAACAGAAACATCATTTTGTTTATTATGTAACATAAATTACACTAAAAGCTAAATAATTGACGACCGGTCTGGCTTAGTGGGTAGTGGCCCAGCCTATAAAGCCGATGGTCCTGGGTTCGAATCCCGGTAAGGGCATTTATTTGTGTGATGAGCACAGAAAGTTGTTCCCGAGTCATGGATGATTTCTATGTATTTAAGTATTTGTATATTATCAAAGAGGATATAATATTATAGAGCTGTACTGTCATAGTAAATTTTGTAACCACAGTAAATTCACTGCCATCTATTGACACACTTTAAAACTAAGAATGAAGATTTATAAAAATACGATAAAATGTATTTAAATATGGATAAATGATTTTTTTTATTTGCATTAATTATATTTATTATTTTGACCCATGTTCTTTCACTGATATGCGTTAAAATTGTTAAATAACAAACGAAACATTCAACGCCCTCTATACGAGAGTAGGCCAAAGGTAGTAGCGACATCTGATCGAGAATCAAATTTTCTTGATTTTCGAGGCACGTTTTTTCCTTAGATTGTATCCATCTATTACAGAGTTATATCTATCTTTGATATTATATATATATCGTTGTCTGAGTACCTACAGCACAAGCCTTCTTGAGTTTACCGTGGAACTTAGTCAATTTGTGTAAGTACATCCCTATAATATGTATTTATTTAATTAACCATACCAACCTCATATTTATTGGGCTGGATTAAACGATAGACTAGCAATTATATCGGAGTTGCTGGTTTCCTATAAAATATTCTTCAGTAAAATATCGCGACAACCCTGCGCTCCTGCGCTGCCGCGGGCTCCTCAATTTCTTTGTCTTACACCCTTTAACATATTTAATTAACCACCGGCAGTACTCGTTTGCGGGTGACGCCGTTATTTACGAGTATAGCTCTAAATTTCCAATACCTCTTACCTCACATACATGTATCGAAATGTAAACCTTATTTCTACAAGACAAGAGCGAAATTGGATCTATTGCAGTGAGTAAAATGAGGTTGCGAGCGACATCCATTGGTTTGCTTGGTACAAGCGTATAATTGAAAGGTGCGTTCGGATGTTTTAAAACACCGTGATTACGAATTTGGAAGATGTTTTCCGTTACGTGCTCGTTCGTAATCCTATTGGGGAGAGACGTAAACAAGTAAGGTATGCGTGATGTAGGCTATATTCCGTATATTAGTGAGCTTTTTCATTGTGTTAATTTAAAATATAAGGCATACAGTAGTATAGTTTTTTTTTTCACTTGACTGTTGTGTCAACCGACCTTACCCTGTACCACACCGAGTACTGGCCTCCGCAATACAGGCAGTTTCTTACATAGTAAATTAGTGAATAAGTCTGTACTTAATAAGTTTATTGTACCTACTTATCTTAAATAAATATTTTTTCATTTTTCATTTTCATTTTCACATATAGGAAGATATATATTAATTATTAGTGCGGGTATAATTTTATAAGAATACCTACATATCAAAATATCGTTTTATTATTGTACTTCACAGACGACATTTTCGTTTTCAATCGGACAAGGAGCCTAAACAAATCATATTGTAATACCATACGAGATTTTCGTAACGTACCAGATTTTATTTACATTGAGTTAACCGAAAATGTATATTTAAGAACGTCGAAGAAGCTACGTTTAAGGGGCGATAGGCGCCCCCATATCGCAAACCTATCTAAACATTTCAAACATTGGCAAAACTTCCTCCAGCAAACTTCTACTCGGATCATACCGTCGTATTTTTCTTCTTTGAAATGTGAAGCGTAACGCTAAAATGTATGCCATAAATCGCGATACACTTATGAATTTTGTACAAGAAAGGCCTAACCAAAATACTTTCTTAACAATTTGTTAGCATCTTATGAACGATTAGCAAATGTGCCTACAGTTAACATCCTGGGGACTTGTAAATTAATAAAGTTAGCGATTGAAAGGCCTCGGCTTCAATTAGATTTTTTTTACTAGATATGATAAAACTCTTGCCTCGATGTTATATTATTCAGAATGAACGTACTTATATGATGATATGGCATGGGCCATTGGGCAGAAAATTTCTTAGTGCCTGATACTCGTAAGCAGAGTTGGGTGTTATCTAGATAATTTCTTATCTAGATAATTATTTCAAATAAAATCATTTCAAATAAATTTATTCGAAGATAAATCCAATCACAAATAGTGCGTTGACAATTTTTAAATTTAGATAAATTATCTAGATGAAGATAGCTGGCGTCGTTATTGAAGTAAGTTTATAATAATAAATTTATAGAATGTCACGTCGGGTCAAACCGTCACACTGACACTGTACTACTGACATTCATCTTTTATTTAAAATCCCAACTAATTTATCTAGATAAAAATTAAACTGATCTAGATAAATTCAAAATAACAAATGACGGATTATTTAGTTATTTCAAATAAAAAATGATTTAGTTATCTTCCCGGTTATTCGTAAATAGATAATTTTTGCCCAACTCTGCTAGTAAGTACTCAATTTGCAGATCGTAGATTTTGAATAGAATGTTATTGTTTTTTATAAAAAAATATAGTAATGTTTAGTTTAATTTCTGAAGCACTGGAAAATTTTAATAGCGTTTTTTGTAAACGTGCTACCTAATACATGCTTCAATTAGTCTTTTTTTTAATATGCCATTTTAACTTACGTATTTGTAAGAAAGTATACTCACTACACGTAATTAAACTAGAGGTAATTAAGTATTTGGTCAAGTTAAATCACAAAAAATATATCAGCTAAATAAGTCTTCGCGTATCGACTGAGTCTGTAACCGCTCGACATAATGTTCTGTAGGTATGGGGTGCCCATCCGGCATCCTAGTAAAATATTGACACAAATCCCTTAACTTATAAAATCGTGCTTCCGTCCCCGATGTAGGCAATATGGGATTTCCGTCGTCATTTTGATGTAGGGCCCGGGGCGGCGCGAGAGTGGGCCGCAGGACGGCGGGGGTGTTTGCGCGGGGGACACCTGGCTACTTACTTCTTGTGGCCTACAGACTTGTTTGCTGATCGATATGAACCCATTTTGTGAGAACTATGCTCTACAATCGTCGACCTTTGCTCAAATCTCATTAACATTTTAGAGAATTTACTTAAAATATCATGAAAAAAGAACAAAGCGGCCGTGGGACCTGCTGATCTGCTCAGTAACTAATTTTATATTTACAGCAAAAATATGGAGGTACATAAACCAATCAAATTGTGTTCTCCCTCTGCCTAATTAATGATGATTAACTAGATCATATTACTTTTGAGATTACTTGAGTTTAATGAAATTGGTATACTTTGTAAGTAGATTGCTCACTACTATAAGTATAATAGTATTTCAGAGAGGAGAAAGGATATTTAATGAGAGCTAGTGCTATATTGCTGTGCAAACAAATTTAAACATACGTAACTACCGCTCAGTACTTATTCGCGTTCGATCGCTAACAGGAAGTAACGGCGCAGTACTTTAATATTAGTTCGATTATTAACAGGCACTCAGCACCGATAGCGAAGAGATAAAAACTGTTCCGAGCATAAACACGCTCTTAATCCTCGATTTGGGAGGGTCGGTGGAAATGGAAAAATATTTGTCTGGAAACTCTCAACACCACCATCGCCATTATATTCAAAAAGACGTAACTACATTCCGAATTTCAGTTCTCATACCTCCTTCTAACTTAATGTATCGTGGACTAGCGATAACACGTACGCTTTTATTTTACGTCGGTTAAGACAAGTGCAGGTTGTCTATTGCACACGTTTTATTCTTTTTACGTTTGCATCACGTACAGCTAACACGAAGCCACTTTCAATTTCCTTTTTTTTGGTTGTTAAAAAGCCATTGGATTGTCGATGTCGCTCTCGCCAGTAATGTAATGTTCGAGGCGAGACTGGTTAGTCGAAGCTTTCTTATAGAACGCGTCAGGTAAGATTTGGTTTTATAACCCTAGTTTGCTAGCATTCTGTGTAATAATGAGACTGAATTAAACTTACCTACATAATTGTAAGCTAAGTGCACACAAAGTACAAAAAGTAGTGGTCACAAAAAATAAATTGCAATATAGTCGTGCTACAAGCTACCAAGAAACATCATTTGTATTGTCACATCCGGAATTCAGAGCTACGCTACGCGCTGTAAAACCTCGTAGCGCGTTGGTAATTTTTTCCGATTAGTAGCACATTGTATGTAACACATGGTAAGAGGTCAATTCGAACGTACACTTGATATTGAAACCATATCTCAATGATGTCAGTTAGACTTGTCCGTACATGTAAGCGCAAACAAGAAGCATGGGCGAGTAATAATACCTAACCTGACTGACATATCAGATATCGTTTTGATATCAAGTATACATACGTTCGCATTGGCCTCTATGCTTAGCTTTACCATGCGCTGTGGTTAACCACAGCGCATGGCAAAGTAAGTCCCTACATACCTGCTCTTGTATAGACATACTTATACAGATAACCATGGCTAAGCTATGCATTGATAGTCTTATCTAGATCCCAGCAGTAAACAGATATAATGTTAAGTCGGCGTAAGCTCGCGTTTATTCAGCGTCCGGTTCATTTTGCAACTTTTCAAATAACTGCCGCAACTTCCTCGCATACCGCTTGCCCTGAACATTATGCAAACTGAACGAGATCGCATTATCGTTATTGGGGTACCTATTATGATAGGTTCTTAGCGCGTCTGGGCACATGTTAGAAGATTGTGCGGTTACATCAACAGTAAAGTTTTATTTTGTTACGGCAGTTATTTTTTATTTAAGTCGAGATTTAATAAACTACTCATACATTTTTCAATTTCGTTCCAGAAATCGGTAGAAAATGGTTCTTTGCAGCTAAACAGGGCCTAAAATACAGCAGCTAAAATATAAAAAAGCTAATCAAAACCCGATAAATTTTTAGTTTTCGACTGGCGTTTATCGATAAACGATTGTCAAGGTAACAATCGTACATCAATAAACCTAAATCGTACATCAGCAATCGTACATCAACAAACACCAAACGAAAAGTAAAAATGTATTGGAATGATAGATTCTACAAACTATTTTACAAACTGCGTGACTATTTCCATACATTATTTAAGTTTAAATAAATAAATACATCAGACATACTTACAAATCAAATTATTTTATTAAATATTTTGATTTGTGTTTTTTAAGTAATCACACTACTATATATAAATTATAAACTGAAATAGATGTCATATATTAAAGAAAAGGTGACGAAGCCCCCCAGTGGTGAAGGCCGGATTCGAACCGGCGTCTTTAGCAATCCGAGCTAACGCCTTGAACCCCTAGGCTACCCTGCCACTTCGGAACCGGTCCCAATTTCTCGACTACATGCCATCTTGCTAAGACTAGAGGCGTCTTTGACCAGCTCTAAGGGCGTACGTGCTTGCACCTTCTATACAAATTCCTTACGAAATTACGATATAGCTAGATAGACTGGTGCTGCCATCTATACACAACTTTGGGAACAAATCAAATTAGAACACAACACAATTATTATTCAGTTTACAACTTGGATCAATTTGTGTTAGTGACAACTTTTATCTGTTATGCGTTTAGTTTAGACTGGTGTTTTCTATCAACGACTGGCATCTTGGTTAGGCTCCCTGATACACGACAGGAGGCGTGTTCTGATTGTAATAACAGGTTGACAATTTGATCTGGATTTGTCATGGATATAATCTGTCAGTGGCAGTAGATATGAATCCAGAACAAATCCAGATCAAAGTCATAACCTGTTATTACAATCAGAATACACCTCCAGGTTAAGTGTTCGTTGAAGGGTCCTGCCAAGTACACGAGAAACCGGTTTCGGACTTTCGGCACTTCAAAAATCATTTAAGTTTTAGTAAGCTAGGCTAGACTAGACTTTACTTTTGAAGTCATTAAAATACATAGTCATTAGGTCATTACAGATTTTTTAATCTGAATCAAAATGAAACATTAACATCTTTGTCTCGAAAGCGCATATTCTAAGAATGAGTAGAAAATGTTTAAAAACATTAAGTAAATGTAATTGTCGTCAAATTATTTACTTCTAATATTAGTCAAATTTGCAAGCAAGAGTCAAGTTTAAGATAATGTTAGTCTCTAAAGCACAATGTAATTCGCTATTATGGCGAGAGGGCACCGCAGACCCGTGGCAGACGCCGTCCGGTTAGCCAAATCGTTCTCAACTTACTCTTCAATTCCTGAACCACGAGAGATTTTGTAAGTTAGAGCACTTAAATCAGTATATTATGTACCTAAAAGTTTTTGATACTAACATACACGTGAACGAGAAAGAAATATTGCCTCGACTGATTTAGGCACACACACCAAATCAAACGATTGTAATATAACTAAAGGGATGTTGACTTAAATTAAAATAAACTATTTCACATTATGTACGAAATAAAAACACAAGATTTTTTTTACATTGTGTCATTTGTGTCTATTCTAGAAATCTAAAAGAATTGCTAAAGAGACGGTAATTTGAATGTGACGTCACACGTTTTATATAAACTCAATAGTGGGTAATCGTTTTGACAGTTCGGCAAAAAAGGTTATTTAATCTGTCAGCTGACATCTTTCCACTTTCCACTTCATCAATCCACTAAAATTCAGTACCACTACCCTAAAAAGTAATTTGTGTTCCTAATCATTTGATTGAACAATCAGGGTGCGTAGCCAACGTGCAATCGTTAACGCTCCGTAGCGAACGAAATGCAACTGTCACTGTCGCACTAGTGTGGAAGAGTGATAGAGAGAAATGACTACGATATGCTACGGCGCGTTAATGATTGGTACGTTGGCTACGCGCCCAGCGTGTGCAGCCGGACCACGACCCACGACACGGCACCGGACCGCAGGCGCTGCCGTTTAACTGCCGGTTTTACGGGCCCGTCCGGAGCCGGCTCGGTTTACTATTCCCGTAACAGTGCTCTTATTGCTAATGGTCTTGTAAATAAACGTCCACTTCCGTTTAATGTTTCCGAGTGATATCTACCATGTTTTTAATTAGTCGTAGATTTATAGGTACCTACATTTGTGCCATTTTCAACCAAAAGGGTACTTATTGTCGGTTGTTAATAAGGCGCTTTATTCCATATAACTTCAATTCGAAATCAACCTTATCGACAAGCGACAATGTGGTACCGTTTGGTTGAAAACGTCACATTTTTGCTTATAATGCCTTCATAAAAAATCAGTGAGTATAAAGGTGATATTCTAGTGTCTATTCAATTCATTCACTATTTAGTTGATCTCATAGCGCAAGTAACCCGCAGTTTATCTAGGCAATTCGTTGTTTTTAAATAAGTTTTAATCCATACGAAGATATTCCAAAACTAGTGTTTTAGATTCGAACCAATGTGACAAAACCCTTTATACAGCCTTCATAGTTTTATATTTCTCTTCGTTGAAGTCACACTGGTTATTTTATTTGTTATCATGGAAACTTTACGGTCCAAACTTTGAAAGGTGCTTTATTTTTAGGAAAATATGACTGAGCCGATATAACAAAATACGTGTCCATTATTTTTTCATGTTCTAAAACATATAATCAAAGTGGTAATTAACTAGCAATTTGCTTGAACAAAACTTTCTTTACAAGTTATAGGGTTTAGTCACCTTTTGATTACTTTGCAGGACAACTTCTCCCAATAGGTTGAGATTGAGCAGAAAAAAATACGTGTCTGGTAGGTACTTTAGACTATACTCTCTAACATATATCAAAATAAATCAAATCGGAGCCGGGCAGTTGGGTTCCTTTCCTTGATAGATGGACTATTGTTCTATCGCCGGTATTCAAGCAATAGTTACAAATTATCACAGAGAGTAAACAAAGAAATAAAACACGAGACAACCGAAAAGTGACGCCGTTAACTTGTTGCGCTTGACGCTTCGAGAACAGTGCTCTTCGCTGAAGCGTGAGGCTCCGCTACGTTTACTTAAGTAACTTAGACACTGAAACATAAAACTCTGTTTTGGGATTGGATTAGGTAGTTTGTTAGAGAATTACCTATTTTATCATTTTTTCTTAAGTGCTGATGTGATTCAATTTTACTGATACTAACAGTTAAGTATAGTGAAGAAAACGTAAGTAAGTAAGTAAAGAAGATTTCGCAAAAGTCGAAATATATTTTGTATGATCTAATGAATTTGGATTGTTATATCCTTAGCCGGATATCAACTAACCGTAGGTCCATACCTACTGAATATTGAATCCAGAAATATAAAAAGTTAATAACGTAGTAGTCAACTATAAGTATGTAATTATTATTGCATATAATCAAACAGCTTCGGTGGCGAGTGACATTAAACCGGGCATAAAGTGAGCGTGCAATATCGAGTTAGCGAGTTCAGACCAAACAAGAGCTGGGGCTTCCGGGCGTAAACTACTTAAATCTTGACGCGGTGTTTGTCTGCGGACCGCAAACTTGGCCGTGACTTGGCTGCCGGGATGCCGCGACTTGGCCGATGGGATGCCGTGACGGTGCCGTGTCGCTATGAGCGCTAGGTTTTTTATCTGGCAATTAACTTTATCGTATTTAGGTACTGAAATGTATTTTTGCAACGCATTTCTTTATATATAGACCAAAAAAAATAGGTAGAGAGGATTAGTGAGTCGCTGACCTATACAAATTTTATTACGTGTAAGATTGTTATAGAAACTTATAAAAATAACGTTTAAATATCTAGAACTGTCTCTAATAAACGGAAAAACATATTTTTGGGAATGTTTATGTTATTTTTCATTATTATAACACTCAAGAGCATTTTAAAACTTTAAAAATCCAAACTAAAAGTATCTTATTGAAAAATAAGTCCATCTATTATAGTATACCTGTCAGATTAGTTCTAACAAAGATAGATATAACTCCGTAATAGATGGATACAGTCTAAGGAAAAAACGTGCCTCGAAAATCACGAAAATTTGATTCTCGATCAGATGGCGCCACTAGTTTTGGCCAACTCTCGTATAGAGGGCGTCGACGGTTTCGTTTGTTATTTATAATTTTATCGCATATCAGTGAAAGAACAATCATGGGTCAAAATCATATAAAAATAATTAATGCAAATAAAAAAAGTATTTATCCATATTTAAATACATTTTATCGTATTTTTATAAATCTTCATTTTTAGTTTTAAAGTGTGTCGACAGATGACAGTGAATTTACTGGGGTTACAAAATTTACTATGACAGTACCGCTCTAGTATAAGTTACTCCATGGTTCTAACTAGCTATATAAGTGTCCGTCTTGCCAAAATACCACTAAGATAGTCCGAGTTTAAAGGACATTCTGACATGAGAGTAACTCATAGTGCTTGGTGTTTGTAAAGTAGAAAGCCGAATAAATCTTCATTTTCCTGTCCCAGATGTTCCTAGCATTCCCTCGGGGCAGGTCTTAGCTGAGGGCATGCAAAAACACATATTATATTTTCCTTTTTATTCGATGTCGCAATTATGGGTATATTATCTTTTATTTAAGGATGTTTTCAACAATGGTAAAGTCTACATTTCCGAAAAAAAAAGACCGAAAATGTTTAATTAGGTAGGTATACCAGTGGATGTTAAATATGAATATAAATTTATTCTAATACTGAAATAATATAAAATAACAATTTATATATACACAGATTAAACAGACAAATTATCATCAATTATAAAAGTAAACCTCGGAAAATTACGCGCGGTTTCATATTTATGCTATTAACTTGATTCTGCTTTTTCGTTTTATGAAAAATTAGTTTAATTAGAGTACTTAATTACTTTCAAAATTGAATACTTAAATTTATAACATAAAGCTTAATTTTCTGTTACAATTCTAAAATAAAGACGTAATGAAAAAATCTTTTGGGTTTTGGCATTCGATACATGTGGCGGACTTAGCTGGCTGTACAGATTAGGAGGGATGACGGAATGCCCAAATTATCTAGACACGTTTGACTTTTGAAATTCTGCTTAATCAAAGGGCCTGGTATGCTGGTTGTAGCGCGGAATGCTTGGTAGATTTTCCCGTTGATTGACATGGTTCGCACTAGATTTACACGGTACTTCGCGTCAGTTAGTAAGCTTGTTAAATCCATCGCATGGTTTTCTGACACCATTTTATTCACAGAGACTGCTAAATATTGGTTTTACTTGTGAAAACCCTGTGAAACAACTATCACGATCATTATAAATGCTGCCAGATATTTTTGCTGCAGTAATCTCTTAAAGTAAGCGCTAAAGAAAAACTCAGTCACTTACAATCTTGGTAGTGCTATTTAGCACCTGTTACGTCCCATCGCCGGCCATCTCGAGGAAAGGCAATTACATTCAAATTGATAAAAGAACCCACCTGTTGACTTCAGCCTCAAAGCGTATAAATGTGCTCGAAAAAGATTTTATTGGTAGAAAACGGTGGCTCGACAGATGTTCGCGGGAGATTTGCTTTCAACTCGCCGGAAAGTTGCTTGTTTGAGGACGCTTTTCAACTTACTGAATACTGTTTCATTCTACAAGCACTTTATCTTATTCCTTTTGTGATAGTTAACTTCTCTCGAGGTTTTCGGCTTTCGTTTTACCTCTTGAAAAATATTTCCTTCGAGATTTTGTGCAACCTGGAAAACTTTTACAATTGTTTTGTGAACCATGTACTTTTTAATTGTCTGGACGCTGAATGTAAAATTAAATTATATCTAACTAAAACATGTTGTCTACTGTTACAAGGTTGACATGCTCTTTTTTTTATCACGTAGTTATTCTTAAATTAAGTTATTATATGTATATGTACTAACTCGTGTATTCTCAAGCAATAATTAAGTTAAGTTTTTACATATTCCGTCTTCCTTATTTGTACCTAAAGTGAGTAAATTGTTTTATGTCTAGATGCCTGCTGCTGTAGAAGTGGTGCCGTCGCCATGTCTGCACAACACCTGAATTGCAAAAGTACAGGTGAGTGTTTTTTTTGTCAGATAAGTATTTACTGTTTAAAACTGAAAAAAACTTTTACGATTTTATTGATTTTTTCTATTTTAAATATATTTAGATATGTTTATTTTTAGATTAAATAATCATCTTATTTCGTTTTTGTTTAATTTCTTTAGAAAAAAAAGGTTTAGATGAATAAAGCCAGTTTTACCCAACTGTGAGTAAGAATGTATACTTATAATAAAAAAAATAGGCTATATATTTATGTATACTTCTTACAATAACTAAAACTGGTATGTCTTTAGGGAAAAACATAAGGTTTCCAAATTAACTTACCAAGTTTAATTCGATTAAAAATTAACTAACAAAATACGGTAAATACTAACTTTGCCAAAAGCGGGCTAATAAAACAACATCAAAGTCAACACAACGTAAAATCAAAATGGCACCGAAATGGATACATGAAGTTCACAAAAGTGTACCATAAGCCGCGACCGAGGCGCGACACACACGGAGCAATTACCTAAAACACACAAGCAGTTGACCTCGAATTGACTAATGAACGCCCGCGGGCGCGCCTTATCGCCTATCAGCGGCTTATGTCGCCGCAATTAACTATACGTGCGATGTTGTACGTGAACTCCTACTTGATTTGACGAAAATTAAAAGACATTAGCTTATCCACAGTCTGTCACATGTCACAGAAAACTTTATTCAATTGATACAATTTTAATCCAAAAATGCAAATTCATACATATTTTGTTTTGTTTACCAACTGATAATTAAAGCAAGCTCTCACCAAGAAGCAATCAAACTGCCTTGATATCATATTTAGTCGATATGGTAAAGCGAGATGAAACACACTAGTCGCGTAACTTGCTCTTATTTCAAAAATAAATATGTAAATCTTGTAAAATATGTACTTACTAGTACACATTTGCTTTAGTAACTAGCACATTTGTCTTCTTTAACTTCATAGGTCGCTAACACGCTATCACAATTAGCATAATGTTGAACATCATGAAATGAATTGTCATAAAAGCCGAACAAAACCTAATGAACTATCGAGTGGCTTCACATTAATAGGAACTAAACACTGAATCTTTACAATGTACTAACATTAGCTAAATGCTACGGAATCCAAATTAAATGAAACCACAAACAAACGTAGAGGGGTAAGAGACCGAGACAATTTATGTCGCCGGGCCCCACCGGCCTGTATCGGTGTCGTTTGCATCTGAAATCTTTCGAGGCAGGACTATATTAGAGAGGGGAATTGGCTGGATCTTAATTTATCGAAGTTTTTATGGTTTAATTAACGGAATTCACTTAGCCGCGGGGAGGGGCGTCGGCGGCGACAGCGCGACGCATCGCCGCGGTTAGCGCTTTATTTTATACTAATAGATGTCCTCCCTGTGCTATAATTAGCACCAGGACGCCAGGACGCCAGGACGCCATTGAAAGTTTTAATTGAAAAGGCTTTGTGCAGTTTTATAGTCCGTGAACAATGTTACACGGTATTTCATGCAGCCGCTGCGTCGCTTAATCTTGACACCTCGGCTTTGTTCGAGGGATGATCGCCTTTTAAACAACCCACCCGAAATGCTCGTTCATCGTTTCACTGATGCCATAAATTAAGTAGGTATCTTAGAACTATAGTAAAAGGAAGTATCGCCTAAAGTTTAGTTACCTACTTTAGTTGATCATTATACGTCATTATTGCTCCGAAGGCACTTAAACTTAAAAAAAAACCGGACGACGCCGAGGGTTCCGTACAAATTTAACTTATTATTTTTCTATTTTATTTATGTTTTACAAAGATATAGTTTTCAGTTTTTTCCCTGTACATGTAGTGTAAGACGATATTAGATGCCAAACTTCATAGTTCTAGAGGTCAACCCTATAAATTTTGATTTGATTTTGATTCCAGTCATAAACGACCGTATCTTTTTTAAGTTAACTTAGAAGTTTGATTTTTTTCACAGCTTTAAGGATCTGTAGACCTGAGTATAATTACGGTTTTAATTTCAACTCAATACCTCAACGCGTTCCCGAGATAAAGGGTCCTGACAGACAGTTCTGACAGTCCATCCGTCTGGACGGACAACAGTGATCCTATAAGGGTTCCGTCTTTTTTTTTTGAGGTACGGCACCCTAAAAAGTAACATAAAACCATTCACGTTTTCCCGTTAAATTTGCCCTTTAAAATAACATAACGAATAAAAAGAAAGATTTAAATAATCCCATCTTGCTTATGATAGATGTTTGACGAGTGAAGACAAGAACAAACACGGTTTCACTACAGTCAAATAGTAATTACATAATATATTCCATTTGAGATTTTTAATAGACACAAGTAAGTAGGTACATAGTACGTGCACACCGATTTATACGAGACCGGTGCCCTCATAACTAGTTACTCGTGACGCTCGTGTAGACCAGAGAGGGGCTATCGCGAAAACTGAAATTCGCAAATTGCAGGGATCTTTCTCTTTTACTACAATGCAGGCATAATTAGAGTGACAGAGAAAAAATGCTCGCAATTTGGGAACTTCGATTTTCGCGGTTATAGCCCAGGTACCTACCTACTCGTAGCGAAACAACGATACGAAGTGCAATGAGCACCGCCTGCTAGTACATTACTTACGCATAAAAATACACTTCAGCCAGCCTAGCCAAGGTGACAATCGCTTGCGCTACGACAACGAAACGCTTTGTCTCTATCCCTCTCTCTCTCTCTATCACTCTTCCATACTAGTGCAACAGTGACAGTTGCGTTTCGTTAGCTACGGAGCGTAAACAATTGGCATGTTGGCTACGCGGCCAGGTCTTAGTTGTTCGGTACTAATAATAATGGACACACAGTAATTCAGTCATATTCAGTCAGTAATGACGGTTAATCGATATTTTATTCATGTCTTTCTTAAAACATAATTGTCGTACCTACATACATATATAGTTATGACTGTTAATCAAACATTAAAAAAAACTCCTGCAAATCAGCCAATAATCGTTACCTCAGATCCGCTCCAAACCCCGAATACTTGAAATAAATAATTAAATTTTACAATTAATTTGTTGATAGGCCGAATACACTTTTCATTGTGTTATTATTGCGTTGTTTCAGAAATTAATTCACCCTTCCGAAATTTGGTATTCTAAACTGTAAATTGTAGCCTCTTGCCCCAATTATTACAACATTTATTCTTTATGGGATAAACAGATCCCTATTTATTAGGGTTCATTATTCGAATTAATTTGTTTGTGTTATGTTGCGGGCGGGCGAGGAGATAGATGGAAGCTAACCGCGCTGAAAGAGGCTGTTTTGATATTTAAATAAGGGTAGAGGCTTGATTGTAGCCATTCACCTCCGGCCGGCGCGGGACGGCACATCTGATCATACAAGTGCCCTCAAAACACATACCTCAAATACAAAACTTTATTTCCCAAAGCTCAAGAAATATATTTCCAATAACTATGCAACCGCTGACTGTACGGCCAGTGACCGAACGGGCTTCCCTATTTCACGAATATTAATGACTTATTACTATTCATATGAATTTTAAGGTATAATTTATTCCATTATTCCATATAGGTACATATAAAGGGATTTTAGGTCAAAATGTTTTGGAAGAGGAAAAGGTTACTTTATCACATGTCATGTCAAAGGGCATCTATTTAAACTTATTTACACAACTTTATTAAATAAGTCTTTTAAAATGGGACTTTGAAAGATACCCAACTAGAGCGGCATTCGGTTTTATTTTATGTGTGTAAGTTATTATTATTATGTCGTACTTATGGCTTTTAACACTGAATAAATATTTAATTTATAATTTATATAGTTACACAGTACGGAAATATTTACAATTTAATATCTAAATTGAGTTACCAATCCCTTGCTTCCGGTGTGAGTGCTATAAACAAGTCCTGCATGCTTCAAACGTCAGCTCGAGCACCCCAAGAAGTTCCGGCCAGCTTATTAATAAGGTTTACCCGGGTCTACCTTTTGGGCTAGGTTTTCCATGTGTGCCTTACATGTTAGTGACCGATCTAAAGTGACCCCTAGTTATTTCGGATTGGGATTATGGCGGATTTTTCGACCGCAGAAAGTAACATCCACCTCCCTATTTGCCAGGCTGTTCGTTAGATGGAAAGCGGTAACCTCTGTTTTTGAAGGATTCGGGTGGAGTCTTCATTTGATGTAGTACTATTGTAAGGCATCAAGGCTCCGCCGCCGTCCAGCACAGCTTCGCCAGCCTCAAAACACCTAGTCTGGGTTGTCAATATCATCGGCGTACAGAAATTTGTCACTGAGTGGCAGGCATGTCGCTGGTGTATTGTATATTAAATAGGAGGGGAGCCAGTACTGAACCTTGCGGAAGTCCGTTGTTTAGTTACTTCTATTTACTGGCTGTGTCGCCCAACAGCACGGTAATCTTTCGGGGCCCCATCATGTTCCCCACAAGACGGCGGATTTTCGCAGACGGAATTATCTTGCCTACCTTGTGGATCAATCCGCTTACCCAGACAGTGTCATACGCTGCGCTTAGATCCACGAAAGTCGCCAGTTTTCTGTCCTCGTTAAAATCCGACTTCAATATGGCTGACGCTAGAATCCGGTCGCAGCTGCTTCTACCGGCGCGAAATCCGGCCTGCTCAGCGGGAATGTGTTTGTGCACGACATCTTTCATTCTGTTGTACAGTAAGCGCTCCAATAAATAAAATTGAAATTAACCGGATCATCGGGAGTTTTTCCGGGCTTGAGTATTTATTATTTTTTTGAATTGAATATTTATTTAACAAAATTAATTAATGCAAAAAAGTAAAACTAAATTACAACAAATACAATATTACCCCCCACTCTGATTATCCCCCGGACCAAATGTGCCAAAAATGCTGGCGGCATTACCTGAATGGCCAGGGATATCTTTTGGACGAGGAAAGAACCAGAGCGAGGGTCGCCGCCCCTTTCCCGCCTCGACGGCAACCGGGACAAAATCGTACACCTGTTCAAGGTTCGCGTACTTGCTGTGCTTGAACCTAGCAGCACTTTCAGCCGCTGCACCTGCCTTGTTCACCGTGCGCGCGAGATGAGTGGGAGCAAAAGTACTCACACACGTGGCATCCCAAATTAAGCTGCGGCCCTTCGCCCAAGGAACAAGCGTAAGGCCGTCCGGTCTCTTACCGTCCAAACGACTTAGACCCTGGGGCTTCATGATGTATGGGACGTTCGCCGACACCAAAACTCGCCTTATTAAATCGTTAATGGCACAGTGCCTGGGTATCCTACCCACACACCGCAAGCAGCTGAGCCCGTGGTGTCCATCTGCCTCCACCATTACCCCACACTTATACTGATGTGGCTCACACACCTTGCCCCCAATTCTTAGTACAATCGCCATCCGTAATGTGTCATTATCAAGTAAGGTTCCCAAGTGTGGTGTCGGCAAGGCATGTAACCATGCCCCGGACTCAGGTTCCCTAACAGCCTTTAGCCTGGCAACGTCTTTCCCCACGGCACCCTCCAACAGGCCCTTATGCCACTCACGGCACAAAATATCATCCCATAGTCTTTGTGATGAGGGGTTCTCTGGTCGTTCAACTCCTGCACAGCGGAACGAACATACATATATATTTAACATACTTCAAAGATGGCAGACCTCGTCCGCGCTGAAAGGTGAATCAAAAGCCACACATCGATTTTAAGAACCGAATAGGTCTTTGTTTAGGGCTCGCGTCTGATGTTTTTAGCGCGTCTGATATTTTTGAGGCGTTCCGCGATGTTGTCAGCATGTAGAGTAGCTGGTCTAGTGTCAGTTGGTGCTCCACCACCCAGTTTTCGCAGTAGAGCCCAACTTTTTCTGCTCGAGTACGTAAAGTTCATACCTTCGACGCTATTTATCCACTTCTGTCAACGGGCCTACCACAAGGCGGCCAGGAGTTTATTGGCAGTGGAGGCTTCGTTTTTTTTTCGAGGCACTCTTGATTTATTTCTTCGATTTACGGAGACCAACCGGGGATATATTTTTTTGCGGTGCAGGCTACGGGGAAAATCATTTAGGATACTGCTGATAGGTAATGTTTCCATGTTCATCCTCAGAGGCAAAACAAAGATCCGGATTAGTATCGTGCTGCCAACGTATACCGATCGGTAAGGTCCCTGCTGTTTGGCATCGAAGATAAGATGAAGGTTTTTTTTCTATACACCGCTTATTTAGAATCTCGCCGTTGGGGTTGCTAAATGTGTATCCCCAGGCTGTCTCGGCTATTGAAATCCCCCAGAAAGATCGCTGTACGGGGATAAGTCTTAAATGGGGGATTTGAGAAGACATTGTTAGGAGGTTTGTAGACTGATGTCAAAGAGATGTTGCATATTTTTAAAGTAGTAACCTCTTAAGTTAAGTTATTATGGGCGGACACCTATTATTTGTGCACTTGTGATAGTGGATCTTACGTAAACAGCTGAACCATATATAGGTATAGGCTACTAAGTTAAAACCCGGGATGATCCCACGGTTGTCAAATTTGCTTACATTATCTATATGATGTTCCTGGACGGTTATCACGACAACATAGTTATCATGAGCAAGTCGCGCAAGGTAGTCGCATTTTGATTGCGACTAACCTAAGGACGGAAGGTCCTAAACTTTTTGTTGCTGAGCCCATTAAGGGGCAAACCATTGAGCGCATTGTATTTTATCTCAAGAGTATCGAGTACAGGAATATCTGGGAGGCTCAGAGGGAGCAGATTCAGCTTGCCAGGAACAGTCGGAATCTTTTAGCCGTCTTCAGTAAAGCCGTTGCCCGGGGTGGACCGCGAGGAGCTAGATTCTGACCAATTACCATCCCATGGATGTATATATGATACACATATACTAATATCACATCAATAGCAAAGTTCCTAAATCTGAATAAAGTTCCTTCTGTAGAACATTGTCAAATATTTTAACCTCTTAACCGACTAACTCAAAGCCATCTTGTTAAACTTAAGAAGAAAATGAATATCTCGCTAAATAAAATCGTGTTAATAATTTGATATTGCTGAAATAAATATCCCATTACGCGCGAGTGGGCGATTTTGGTAGCTATACCGATAACAATAGAGTCTAATTTGTAACTGGCAGGCGTTGGGCTCGGCTTACGGAGTTAATTAGAAGTGCCGTTACAAGATCCCCTCTCAGCAGACTTCTTTGAATCCTGACTTTAAAGTTAACCGCCAAATTGACTGGCAATTACATGCCCAGCGGGAAATCTTGGATTGCCGTATCACGTGTATAACTGACGCATTCGGTTAACTAACTAATGATGTTTAGGGCTAGGTTAGGTACACTTATGCTTACACTTAGGCAGAACTTATTTATGCCACAACAAAGTGAAAAAATGCTTGCATTTGAATTTCGTCATTAAATAAGTTAATCGTATTAGGTATTAAATAAATCAGTGACAATGTTAAGGAAACCCATATAACTTTCTTACTAAATATAATAATTCATATTTACCTTGTTAAAACATTCGTTTATTTTGTTTATTTATGTAGGTTGAAAAATAACTAAATGTTCAATAAAAATCTTAGTTGCTAACAAAAAAACGTGCACCGCCCGCGGCTTGTTTAAAAAATATATCTGATAAGCCTATATATTACACACGCGTGCTTTTTTATCATATATCGCACTTGTGCGGTAATGTATGACAATCCGTTCGAGTTAAGATTGTAACTAATTGCTAATAACACCTATGTATGGAACCGGAGCCTTCTTAATTTGTCGAGTGGATTTTACAACAAGGACTGGCGGGCGCTGGCCGGGTCGCCAGCCAGGGTCGAGGGGCCGGTACTCCGGCAGGCAGTATGACAGATTTTAGACTTTTACTAATTTTCCTAGTTTTAACAATTAAAATTTTGTTAATATGTATGTTTTATTTTGTCCTCGCAAGTGTGTTGAAAAACATCGTATGAAACTAGTGTGCATTGGTCATTACACACATCGGCTTTCTAATTGCGCGCTCGCTTTCATCTCGAGCGCACAATATTACCTCGTGTATAATGACCAACGTAGCATACTTGTATCACAATGTACTATTTTTATATAATATTTTTTATATATTTTATAATAAAAAAAACACAAATCAATAACAACTTAAGACTAAACTTAAGCCTAGTCAAAGAGTCGTCCCCCCCCCCCCCCCCCAAGTTGTCCCTGGCGCAACGGTGCCCATTACACTAGCCGCGTTACCACGTTGAATTGCGATGGACAACCTTTGCACCAGGTACGAACCCGCGCGGGCGTCAGACCCCCTCTTCCTAATACGACGTCCGACTACCCTAATAAAGGCAATAATAATATCACTTTTTTGAAAATTCTACACTCATTTATTACTTAAGAAAAAATGTAATTTAAATTGTAAATATTTTTCCAAGCTGTCATGGGTACAGTGAGAGCATACTGTACCTGTACCGACCATTTTTTATTTCCATTCTGCATTTACGACAGGGTCTTATGTCATGCATATTAAAACTCTCAACAATATTTAGTCTAGGAGGAGGAGTCAGTATGGGCTGTCATAATTTTTACAAGCACTAATACTATACGTAAACTTAAAACATCACAATAAAAAGCAATTCAACTTGCAGAAGGAACATATTTACACAAACTCTCAAACTTCTACTAAAAATCTGAAAATAAAAGCGCACTGCGCGAGCGGAAACGGAAATCGGATATTCAAACAAACGTCAAGCATTCGACAAGCGGAAGAATGAATGAATGCAAATCTCTCGCTACTTGTCCGCCTCCTTACACGACAACTCTACAATAGATTCTGAACATATTTATTGCCGACGTTTTCCGTCCAATAATTTTGTAAAAAACAGCCGGTTTAACCGGTAAGTGGTTTTGTCACAATGTAGTTACTTTCCGGTAAGAACGTTCTCTCGATAAGTTTTTAATAAAAGTGAGATTACGGTATCGGCTCGTCGCTTTCATTTATAGTAGGTGCGAAGAATGTCATATAAGGAGAAGCGCGCTCGGCTACATTTCACGTCTCGCTTCACGCTTTCCCTAAATCTGTTGTCATTTCAGCGCGATCCCGTGGAAATAGGGGCAGGAATCCCGGATAGTCGCGAGATATTTGGAGCTATTTCTCACACGAGCGCCCCCTCGCGACACCTCCACAAAGGCGATTTCGCCGTTTAAATATTTCAGCATGTAAAAAGTGAAGTCGTGTAATCTTGTTACCCAAGCTTCCGGAGTTAGTACAGGATACGCTCTGTAAAGATTTTTGTTTTTAACATTAGTAATACCTTAATCATATTAAAGTACATATTGTACAACGTAGACGGTAAGTAATATTTTGTAACTCAAGGAAATGAATCCACTTTAAACCCAAAATGAAGTTACTTACGAGTAGGTGCAAGACAAAAAATACAAGTATTTATTTCTAAGATATATATCGTCAAAATTCTCTGTGGCGTACCTAAAAGTTTAGAATACTTCGTCAAACAAGTAATGGCCAAAAAAGCCGTTTAAAAATAAAAAATAAAAGCAAAATACCCATTAGGAACTTACGTATTAGCGGTCTGCAATTGAAATACTTTTAAATAAGGCCTTTCCTAAACTCATTTTTTCGAATCCATAGGGAAGTCTTCATGCAAATTACGAAAATAAATAGCGTATTCTCAGATTCTCACCCCTTTTCTCGGCGAGGACAGGCCAAGTACTTCCCGACGGTTGAAATTGGTAGGAAACGCATCTGCGGCCGGTTACCCGGTAACGCGACGTCGACCGTGGGTGCTATCGCCTACATCGTTCGTGTTCGATTAACAAAGAGCTTAACCCGCCATTTGTGTTTTCCCGTGCAGACAAATCGGTAACAATAAAACGCGGGCCTCCTAACAATGCTCGTACGCATGGCCTGCTTTTAATTTGCCCAACGTATATCGAGCCGGACCCGGGACTTAAAAACACTCCCCGGAAAATCTCGCCACGTCCGACGTGTATTTAAGTCGCTTGTCGGTAGCCTCTGTTTTCGCTGCAAATATCGTGCTGTGCCGACCGGGCGGCAATTACGGCTCGATCGATTATTGCCAGTCAAATCTCATCGGATTTTAAGATGATACCGGTAAAGTGAGTAGAAAGTAATTAGAGGAGCGTAGGCTCCCAGGCGTACGATGTTTTGTTGATAATTCAATAATCCGCCCTCGGCGAATCTCTTCATGACGCCTCTTCGCCCCGCACCCCGCCACCGCCTTCTTCCATCCGATCCCGATACCATTCTTACATAATCAGTTAGGGTACCAGATAACTTAAGCGTTTTTTTTATATCCGACATGATATTTAAGAACGACAAGGTACTTGGGAAAAAGTTATATCAAGTTCTAAATATTATCCCGATACAAATAAAGTTAAATTGGCAAAGTTATGGAGGGATAGGCACGAGCTACAGGTGAAATCCAATACGAATCTCGAAAATGATTCTGTAAAAAGAAATTAGTTCTTATGATCGTTAAGGGGATGCTGATACTTAGGGCGAATTTGATCTATTCAAAGTTCAACCACTGTAATTCTATTCTCGAAAACGCGTGGAGGTATCTAGTTGAAATTAAAACCATATACCCAGGTCTACATTCCCTTGATGCTGTGCAAAAATCAAACTTCTAAGTGAACGTAAAAATAAAGATTAACGGTCGTTTATGCCGCTAAAAGCGTATTTCGACACTCAAGGGAATAAAAATTGATAGGGTACTTCCCGTTGACCTAGAACTATGAAATTTGGCAAGTAATATCGTCTTACACTACAAGGACAGGAAAAAATCTATAAATTAATAAATTTGTAAAAAATAATGTAAAAATAAGTTAAATTTGTACGGAACCCTCGGTAGGTGAGTTCGACTAGCACTTGTCCGATTTTTATACATTAAACTAAATTAGGTCTCATTGAATTTCTACACATCAAGATTAGTACTATTCGATACAAGTGATCTTTAAAGGCCTACTATTGAAGCATTATAAGTAAATATGTACCAATTACGGGGTCGATGAACTCTTGAGGAGAGGAGCCAACCGCAAAGGAAATAACTATTTTTGGTACCTAATTTCGAAGAATTAAATTCGTTATAAGAGACATAAAATTAGAGTGATCTATGAACTCAAGTTTTCGTTTCGGATGCCTTAAAGAGCCGTAATTATACCTCCAAAGAGCCGCATGCGGCGTTTTCCGACCCTTGCTAAGTAATTTACAGAGAGGTTGCAGGATGGATTATATTTTGTGTGTGTAGATCATCTTGTTTAGTCACTTCGGTTAAATTGCAAGTTTGTATTCAAACCCCACCTACTAGTATGACTCTTTCCTCTTATTACAAAAACCCCCTCATTAAATTTTAATTCACGTACGTTCATAATAAAAATAAGCTTAACATATTTACGTAAGCATTTCGGTTTTATTTTCTTTTATGAGGTGAAGCTCGGTAATAACCTATCCAATATGTTGGGTCTTGATGTAAGTGAAAAATAGTGTAGTTAGCGATGGCTGGGCGCGGCGCGTGCGGTATATGGGGAAATGGGACAATTAATTAAATTAGCACTTAAATGTATGCTCGCATTTACCGGCGCAGCGGCGGCCCGCAGCCACTAGCACTTTATTAAAACTATTTAATATTGTATGCAATATTTCACTCGCTAAAACCCTAACACAAGAAATGCGTGGAATTGCTCCTTGATTGGGTTTATTGCCGAAAGGTAAATAAAACGTAAAAATTACCTAACAAATTAAAACATTTTTAAATTCTAGATCTCTCTTCCTAGAGTTAAATATTTTTTAGTTTTGATTATAGTTTCCTTTCAATTTCAATTTAAAAATCTAGTTGGTAGTTGGTAGGTACCTATTGAATTAGATATTTTTTTAAGTTTGTACTTATTGTGTTTTTTGATAAGGTAGGTAAATAAACAAAAATTATCTCATTAAAAAATAAATTCTTAAGTCTTGAGCAGCAAGCAGCAATTGTGCAGGTGGTGGGCGCAATAAAGTGTTAATTTTTTTTTTTCTACTCATCCACTGTAATGATTGAAATAAGATTTCGTATACCAAACTATAATTAGGGAAGTGGGACGTCGCATTAGGGAGAAGGGGTCTGACGCCCGCGCGGGTTCGTACCTGGTGCAAAGGTTGTCCATCGCAATTCAACGTGGTAACGCGGCTAGTGTGATGGCCATGGGCACCTTTGCGCCAGGGACAATTCCAGGGGGGGGGGGACTTTTTGACTAGGCTTAAGTTTAGTCTTATGTTGTTATTGTATTGTTATTTTTTTTGCATAATAAATTAATTAAATATCTAACTATAATTGTGTACTTTTCATGTATGGACTCCCAACTCAACTATAATATTCATGTCGATACACTGTAGTCAACTATAAAAGCATTTGACCTATCACGTGCCGTCGGGCTCCCATAGAAAAGACATAAACACGCGACTATTTTTTCTACTGAGATAGTCACCAATTCATTAATTATTATTTAGAAAAAGTATTTTATACAATAGTGATATAATCAAGTTTTTCAATCTCGTACCTTACTTAGGCTACTCAGCAAGCTTTGTTGCCTAAACACGGTACTCGACTAAAAAGCTCTCTATTATATCACGATTGTATATAATACTATTTTTTACAGAAAAAAGTGTTTTAGTATTCAGATCTTTCAAGCATTGTCCTAATCCACTTAGCAGCTTCGAATCGCCGCACCCGCACATTTATCATGCGCTATCGACCACTCTTTAGACGCCACTGTAATTCACACCTTACACGACGGTCATTGAACCCTCATTCCTTTGCATCGGTCGGTCATAGCTAACTAATCGACTGCGAACTTTTGCAAGCTCGTATGTCTTTTACTTGTCTCTGTAAACAGAACCTTACATTGTACACGGTAAAGTTAAAATTTTAAATGAGCAAGTAGGAGATGTTCCTTTATATAGTGAAAATTAGTTGGTTAGCTAACTAATGTGTTAATGGCTTGGTGCTCGGGCTCGTTCTGGGCATTAGTCGATTGCTGCTGTAAATAAATTAAGGTGAAATGTAATTTTTGAACTAAAATTGTGGCAAATATTTCACAACACATATCGATATGTTGATTCATTTACTTTACGGGATTATAAATGACAAATATTATATATATATATATATGAGAAAATTTATAAAAATACAATTAACTACTATTAATTGTATCTTTATAAATTTTCTACCTATGCCTGTTTAGACTGGGAAGAAATATATAAGGTATCTATTCCTAGTAAAGGGAAAAGACAAAAAAAACGGCCAAGTGCGAGTCGGACTCGCGCAAGAACGATTACGCAAAAAACGGCAAAAAATCACGTTTGTTGTATGGGAACACCACTTAAATATAAATTTTATTCTGTTTTTATTATTTGTTGTTACAGCGCCGGCAGCCAGACAGACAGCGGAGTCTCAGTAATAGGGTCCCGTTTATACCCTTTGAGTACGGAACCCTAAGAAGGAAGTACCTACACAGAGAACATTTATTATTAAAATAAACCTAACTGAAACTTGCTAAACTTATACCCGAGTATAAATAGGTCCCAAATACACTGTAGCAAATACCGCCATCAGATTGATTTGCTCTCAGTTCACCGGCCCACCGGCTTAAATGGAAACAGAGCAACATGGAGACGTAACGAGTGGGGACCTATTTTCCGGCTCAATCATCCACTCGAGACGGCCGTTGTCTACCGATTGCTCTCCGGAATCGACCGCGTAATAGATTGCATGAAATAATCTCGCGCATCCTACGAGTATATGTGTTTTCAATTGTCTATTAATTATATAAAATACATATACAACTAGCAAGAAAAATTTAAATTTTATTATATGCTTTTCGGTATGTGTGTCGGTGTTTCGGTGTAGATTGCGAGTCACTTCTGGATGAGGTTAGCTCAGGACCGGGACAAGTGGCGTACTAGAAGAGAGGCCTATGCTCAGCAGTGGGCAATAAAGGGTTGATATGATGATGATGATTTAATTTAAAAGGCTTTATACATTTTACAACATTATTTAATCTGGTCTATTGCGAATTTATTTTGTTTACTTTTTACTTTTCCGTCGTTTCCTTACCTTGTTACACTGGTTGTGGTCCAGAAGTCAAGTAAAGCCAAGGGATCTATCGTCGGATGTATGCGAGGATGTAGTGGTGTTGCGTGTCGAACTATTAACAATATAATAATATATGGGTGGTTTGAATTTGTGATGTCTACCCTCGACTTTTTTTATAGACTTTTCGTCGGATAGTTATACAAATCTGTTTTGAATTTTTTGCTGTGAAAACGTCAAAACGTCGGAAATAAAAGTAACAAATTCGCGATAGAACCGATAAAATAATGTTTTAATACGTGTTCAAATCACGAATGTTTTAAATGTTTTATAAATTGCATGCACAACTCCATAATGCATGTCTATAATTTTTTTATAATTCTATTTACCATATTTATCAGGCGTTTACTCAATCCGTCCTGCATCCTTTAACACTGCTACATTGTGCTACGGGTATGTCTTCGTCGTAGCTCAGGCTACGCAAAGCTTAGTTTCGTAGCAGGCAATTCGTTGATTGTACTATATAGGTACATTTTTAAATATACAGGAGCAGGATTTAGGATTTTTAGTGATTGTTTTTTTTATGTCTGTGTAATTAGAAATGAAACGATGTGATGTAATATGATTAAAACTATTTTGTATAAAAAAAATATTGTTTATAATAATAATATATTATTATTTTTTTAATATTATTTAATTAATATCTGAATTAGGAGTGTAATATCATTGATAACAATATGATTAAGAGATAACCACTCATTTTTAAGCTTAAGAGTAAGTTTTAAATTTCCTTCAACATTCTCAACATCTTAAAATATTATCCAAATAGGACTAGTACAGTTCAGTTCATGTCAAAAATTTCGTTTTCGATAAAAGTTTATTCCCGACTGTACAGTCAGCCACCAAAAAGTGCGAAACAATCCCAACGAGAATAAAACAATTTACCTATTTGAATTTTTAAAATTGATCTTGATTAATTGTTAAAATGTACTTCGGACTCGATGTTCGAGAAAAATCTTAAAAGGATATTGTTGGGCCCATGCCCGCCATCGTGCTACAATATTGACGAATTCGTTAACTGCTACAAGTAACTGACCCATCTACACAATTGTTAAATCTGTAAAAATCTGTTATGTTATTGTATGATATTACCTAATGTACCTAATAATAATTGTATAGTATCTACTTATAGAATAATAATAAATAAAATGACATATAATTTTTTTAAATACTTTTTATTAATAAATTATTTTCTATCTATATTACAATACAAGCCAGACCATTATTAAAATACAAGCCAGACACACCACCTGTAAGTGTTGTTTTAGGTCATAGTGAGATCAAAATCATAGAATTTTTTATAGGTAAGTAGGACTACGCCCCGGACTGTAAAATAGTTGGCACAATTAATCAAACTACGAAACGCTACTTATGAATATGGTTATTTAATAAAAAGCTTGTAAAAGATTAATAACATTTTATATAAATCCATGTAAGTGGCGCCCTTACAGCAAACAAGGCTAGCACCGGAAGCCGCGGTATTATGTTTCGGGTACTGAAGGCAGATTTTATTTTCCGCTTTTTGGGTAATCAATAGGGGGAACCCGACGCCCTTAACGACGGATCCGCGAAGTTGGGCTGTGAGGGTATTTTAAAATTAACGGCATTCAGTATTATTACAAGTCAGATTACCAATTTCACCTGTCCCGGTATTTGAAAAGATAACGCTTTATAGGGCACAATTTACTATACTTTGGGCAAAAATGACCACCCTTTAACATCATCCTCCTTCATCCTTTTGTATTTTTTCTTATGCAGAATTTTCAAGACTGAAGTGGCAATGAAGCTTAGGAGTAAATTGTAGTATTTTATTTGACGGGTAAACTTAAAATTTGATACATGATTGATAATTGCGTCGTGTACAGCGAACATTCTTCTCGTGCGTGGTATGCCGTGATACATCGTCATTGAGAAAATCATTTGCTTGCTTGCGGTAGGCAATTGCTTGCTTGCTGGCTTGTTTGTTACTTGGTTAATTACAATGAGCGAAAATTTGACAATATTGATATTTATAAATTAGTACCTTATTTTACTTCTCTAAATAAATATTTGTGATCTAAACATTAGTAGAATTTTATGGTTTTATTTGCATGGCTATTTTTTATTAAGGTGCATAAAGCCAATTAGTCTGAGTCGGATAGCCCGACAGATTCAAAGTCTGTGTCTAATAATAACTATAGGTAATAAATTATTTAAAAAATTAAAAAACGACTGCGGAATTTTAATCGTCTCTCAAAGCTCTTCATTTTGATACCCCACTTGATAAAATTGCAAGACTTTTTTTTTCCAAATGTCGCGCGTTATTGTGTATTACGTCCGCCATGTTGATTTTATTATGACGTCATATAGCCTATGTCACCCGGGATGACGTAAGGATTCTAATGATATATCATACATCTAAATCGGTTAAGGCATTTAGAAGTTATGGTGGAATAAAGAAACTCACATACAAACATGAACCCTGAAAACAATACACTCCTTTTTTTGGGCAGTCGTGTAAAAACCACATCATAATATCATTATTATGATGGTGGCCTTCACGGTAGTACGAGATAGTTCACGATAAGAAATACGTTTTTAATATATTATGTCAGTTTTTTATTTGGAATTGAACGTATATCTACTGTTCATATCTAAGCTTAAATTAAATTGATTGTCGCTTAAGACGAAAGTGAACGACCGCTCCGAAGACGCCTTTCGCCTCCAAACCCTACCAAATTTTGTAAACATACTTTCTATAATGTTGATATCTAGAGAGGAAAATGGGGACTACGTTTGTATAGAAAAGCGGTCGACCCCTTTCCTTTTAGTACAGAGTTTGATAGTTCATTGCCAGAGGCCTATTTGAGTCGACAAAATAACATGTTGTGATGTGGATACCTAATGTTTTTACACATAAGTCTTACCACCATAAGTCAACTTCATGAGTCATGTTGTTTTACGGTGGTACCTACTGACAGCTCTAAGTCCCAAGGCGACTTCTTGGTTCATCATTCTTCATGAAATCGCTGCCAAGAGGCTTTGCATTCAATACGCATAGAAACATTCATTGCAAAAACGGATATATCAACCTTACATATGTTCTAGCGAACGTGTCGAATAGAAGCACACTGCTCGGTATTCGGCCGACTTTACCCGCAATCTTTATCGAATAAAGCAGTTTGCAAGCGCCGCCCGCCACCCTTTATTATCTATTTATGAAGAATTTAAATGAACAGAATTGCCTCCTGAGACTGCGGCAGATTCGTTTAGGGAGGTTTGAGGAGATGAACGTTTAGTTTAAACGTAATTTACTACCGGGGAATAGTTTTGGGTACACGTTGTTATTGGTGGAATGTATAAATTAGACTAAGAATTTAAATTTACTGCGGAATTGGTTCAATATATTGAATACACTAGAGAGAAAGGAAATATTTTGTTTGAAATTAATATTGATTATTTTATTAATTAATTTATTTATTTAATCTTATGGCATGATAATAATTGTGAAATAGAAACAGTGTAAGCTAAATTTTATTAATTGATAGATACTAATATTGTCTTCGGTTACCGCGATAGTTACTCATGAAATAAAACTATGAAAACCCATGGTCACCCGTTGACCACGAACGCTGTAAAGGGTTCGAAACGTCGGGATGTATTATAAATTCAATATACGCGATATAATCCGTTTTCATAGTTTTATTTCATGATGGATACTAGTATAGTTGTTTTGCTGTCATGTTTTTATTTCTGTTCCACACACTGAGCTATCATCTTAAAATCTTAAATGTAACTAACAATTATGGGACAATGTTGTCTTTGGAGTATATAAACTGAAATTGAATAAACCGTGACACATTTGCTTCATTTGACTAGTGGTAAATAGTAAATCATTTACAATACTCATATAAAAATAAATACACTAAATTTTGGTGACAAATTGATTAACTACGATGGAAAAAAACTGCGATAAACATTCCGCAAACAAATAAGAGCATCGCAGCAAATTCGCAAAAACTTTTAAGCATCATTTTTTATCACACATTCATTTCACACTTTAAGATCCAATATTAGATATTGTGCTTTAAAGGAATATTTCATAGTTCCCCGTATGTGAGGGCTGTTCATAATAATAGGGGACACAGGGGAGGATGTGGCGGATTTATTCCGTTTTTATTACTATTTTACGGGGCGGGTACGGCCCGCGCGGCTCGCTAACAGAGTGTTATGTTACGACCGTCGTATCTGATACTTCGTATACTGGCGAATTTTTATTATTATTTGTGGGGAAAGTGACAAATTTAAGGTGTGAAAAATGAGAAAACCTTGAAATGAAAAATGTCGAGTATGACGAGCGATATGTCAATCAAAACAGTGAAACGATGAGGCTTGTACATTTATAAATGTTATGTACGTCATCGTTTCGATAGTTTTTATAATGTAACAACAAAGAACCCGCCAGCGTTGCGTTAAAGTAAGAGAAAGGGACCCAATGGCCGGAACGAGCCGCGAGTGTTTGCATTCGATAAGATTGTGAAGGGTGCTCATGTCAGGTCTATTGTTTCTCGCAGATTTTTCATTTTCACCTAATCTGTAAGGGTGCGCCTGGAGCATTTGAGTGGAAGTGAAGAACATTTTCTTCTTGAACTGTGCGCTTCCTTTTATTTATATATCTTATATTTCATACATAATATTTATAAATATAAGATATATAAATAAATGTAATATGAAAATATTTACCACTAACCAACCGACGTCTATTATTTGTAATTTATTTTACGTACCTACTTATTTACTCATTTTGTTGAAGGATTGAAAAAAAATGGATCATACTTATCTTTGATAAAAACAATTTACGATTCATTGTATGTATATTTAAATTTTGTCTTAAGACAGATGAACACTAAACGCCTCTTAATTACGGCGACATTTTTCTCTTTCTCATTCCAAAATTAATATAACTCAAATATTAGTCTACATTATTAATGCAAAGGGCTGCGACCGGCCAAAGGACATCGCACTCCACAAAAAGACTAAAACCGAAACACAATTTAAAAGAGAATTCTTAAAGAGCGAAGATGCGCTCGCCGGCAAAAAGATAATTTGCCCGTCTGCCCCGGGCCCGCGTTTGTCTTTGCTATTGTAAACTTTTATTTCGCTTACTTTTATGAATTATTTTCAGTTGTTTTTATCACCGGTAAATTCAAATGGAAGCTCCGGGCTAAGTTCTTTTATGTGCCGACCGCAGCATTCGGATTTTGTTTAAACAGGGACCCTTTTATACCGAAATTGCGTCGATGCGGTTCAACTGCGGCCGCGGCGCTTCGATCACTGCGCGGCGCAAATATACCGAGCATATAGCATACCCGAACGTGCCCCAAAACATAAGCAATTAATTCGAGTGGGAGTATCAAAGTTCAAATTAGGCATTTGTTTGCGTGTAGACGCTTGGCGTCTTGTTAGCGCGGCTTGTCATGGTAATACAACCTTGTCTAGCTCTCCCTCAGTCGCTCTTAAATTAGGCAATACTCGCATGTAATTAGCGGGTTCACTGGCATTCATACCATAAATTGGTTAGACTATTAAACGTGTAAGTCAGTAATTGCATATTATTTGACGGTTCGCCGCTCAACTAGCTATGATTTACTAATATTATTAAGTCTGCGTACGCGTAGTATTTAGATGCTTTGACTAGATTCGTCTTATATAATAATATCTCCGAGAGCTATAATTTAATGATAGCTGTTGAAAATGAAAAGACAAGCAGCAAATAAAAATGCCGACAATGGCAAATACGAATGGAATAAAGGCAGCTGAAAAGAATGCAAGAAGCATCACCGAGTATAAAATTTACACGCATAGTGAGCGGCCCGCCCGCGCGAGGAATGCTTTTCATCGCGGACAAACAGACACGCAGGAGCTAAAGGAAAAAGACGCCGGCAGTCTCAAATCCAACAAACGTAAAAGAGATTACCTACGCTCCAACTGCTTTCAACTTGTATAAACAAAAAAACTCAATTCGTCCGCTTTAAAACAAGGCGAAATTGCCATAGAGCGAGCAAAGACGGTCGAGGAATATTAAAAACGTTTTAAAAAAGACAACTGAGAGAGAGAGTGCAAGTTATTTGAATTTTCATCGTGACAAGTGATGCACGGGGTGAAAAATCCCGAAACAGTACGAGTTCAAACCGACGATTTTATAGCAGTGATTGTTTTGATATTTTTTTAATATAGGTACTTAATTTTTATAAGAATCTTTGCTAAGGTACTAATTTGATCTAATAATCATAATAGTACTTTGAGTATTCAGGGCGGGAAACAAGAATTTACGAACGTGTGTGAATTAAGCCTGAAGCTGAAGGCGAGGGCTTTATTAAAACGAGTTCGTAATTCCTGTACTGTCCGTGGCACACAATATTTATCATCACACTTGTGAGGAAAAAAGGGAAATAAATAAAACTTAAAGGCTCTCTTGATTAAAAATAAAACTATGAAAACGGATTATATCGCGTATATTGAATTTATAATACATCCCGACGTTTCGAACTCTTTACAGCGTTCGTGGTCAACGGGTGACTAAGGAAAAATTACAAAATGCAAAAATACCCACATACTAAAATAATGAACAATCATAGACTACAAACTTTAAGGCTGGTTGTACATGCAAAATCGGTTCATAAGGCTAGTTATACACTATAATTATTTTTCAAGTAAAGATATATATATATATATATACGCGATAAAAAAAAAAAAAAAAAAAAAAAAAAAAAAAAAAAAAAAAAAAAAAAAAAAAAAAAAAAAACTATGCCGGCTCCAACCCTACACCACGGACCCGAGAAGATTTAATTCCCTCCTAAATTGTAGGAGGGTATCCCAATATGGGACCGGCAACAAACTCGGCGGGACACATCTTTTCAAAAACATCAGAATGTCCAGCATCATCCAACACTACGGTCTCACAGTCTATGTCTCGCTTGCTCCTTTATCAGGTGGACTACAGGATCCCAAGCTGGTGGTAGAGAAAAGCCATCTTCCCTATTAAGGTTTGGATATTTCTTAATCTCAATGGCCTCGCGCAGCATTCTGGGTATGTAACGCTTCTCCTTGGCAAGAACCAGAGGCTTATCAAACTTGATTGAGTGATTCTCTCTTGATTGTTCAAAAACTGATAAGAAAGTTGCATTTAAGTCACATGTGAGGCAAAGTAATCAAATGCCAATTTTGGGTTGTTTTCTTATGTTTGCTGGTAGAATTAACTTTTAAATGATGATTTTGAATGATAAATATTTAATAGCATTCATTTTGAATCGATTTTGTTTGATATTTTACAGTTAGTATTTTCCTTGTGTTGGTGTGGTGAAAAAGTTTTTGTTGCACTCGGGGGCAAAATTTGTTTAACCCTCGTGCCTTGAAACCCTCGCAACGCTCAAGATTCCATTTTTCAATCTCTTTTGGAATCTCTAACTTGCTCGGGTATCAATATTTGCACGCATTAAACAACAACTTTGCCCCCTTGTAAATCAAATAACTACCAATTTTAAAATATGCATTTGCTAATAAAGTTACTTTTACTTGTTTCTTCTTAAAAGCTCTGATGAAATTGTATCAAGTAGTAGATAAATAAGCTAAGAGAGAAATTATGAAAAAAAATTGTAGACATTGGTTGTTTACACAAGATTTTTTTTATGATATAAGAGGCAAACGAGCAGACGGATCACCTGATGGTAAGCGATTACCGCCCATGGACACTCACAACACCAGAGGGGTTAAGATATTAAACTAAAGGTATATTACATCATATTACCTACCTTACCAAGTCATTACCATTTGCAATACACAAGCCTCAAACATAGGGCGAAGTATTTTTGTGTTAAACGCCCCTCGGTGATTACACACAAATTGATACAAATTGAATTTTAAACCACTGCCTTCTGAACTGCGAGCCCTGCGGGGCTCGGGGGGGTGGGGCGAGGCAAGATGCTGCAAGGAAGGGTTATTGCGTGCCAGGGCTGCCATGTTACTAAACCATGCTGTCACATGCTATGCTATGCTATGCTATGGGGAGAACGCCGTCCTCGAAACGTGTAAATTTAAAACTTATTTTACGCGATTAAGTCCCGTCGTTGTGATAATGCGTAACAGCATTGTTTCGCTATTGGAAATGTGTGTGTGCGTGCGTGGTGGGACTGGGAAATGTAAGCGACAATAACGCACGGCGCGGGACGTGATGTGAACCTTCAAAGAACATAAATCTCCATACTGTTTGACAGATGTCATCAGTCAATTGACTTGTGTCCCATACCCACTAGGGTGGCGCCACACAGAGCAATTAAAATGACATTCGGCGGTGAGATGAGGAGCATCGGCCGTATTCGAACAATGCTTATAAGATGCCACAGCGATACGATACTAATCTGTCAGTGTCAAAAGTGACGACGAAGTGACGGTTGAAGAAATGTCACATTTGACACTGACAGATCGGTATCGTATCGCTGTGACATACTCTAAGCATTGTTCGAATACGGCCATATAGCATAATGTTCTCCAAAAAGTGTAGGAACCCACAGATATCCAAATTTAAACAATAGGGTATTCTCCTACTAGTCAAATCAGTTTATTTTTTTGAAGTGTCAATACGATTTGCTAATATGGAATTTATATAATTTATAATTTATTATATAAAAATTGCAATTGGTATTTATATAATTTATAATTATAAAAAATATTAAATAAAATTAGCTTACTAAGACAAAGTCCTAAATTAGGCAAATACATGCTAAAAACTAGATTAAAAGAATATATTCTCAATTTATCAAGATTATAAGTTGGACCTAATAAGAAAGTGAAAAATAATGTGAACAAACAAATTTGTTAATTATTTATTAATATTTCAGTGAAAATCACCCGCGTAAAATATTTAGGTTATGTCAAATGCTAACGCATACTGACATATTTGTTTACATTATTTGCCATTTTTTATTGAACAAAAGTTTGTATAAGTATGGCTTATGAAACTGTTAGTTTAAGCGTTTAAGTTATAAAATTAGTTTATTAGGTTAAGTGTATAAAAACTGAGCGCATCTCGCCATCAAACGTAACAGTTTGGCGAGAATATAAATGAAATAAAACTATGAAAACGGATTTTATCGCGTATATTGAATTTATAATACATCCCGACGTTTCGAACCCTTTACAGCGTTCGTGGTCAACGGATGACTGAAGAAAAATTACAAAGTGCAACAATACCCACATACTAAAATAATGAACAATCATAGACTACAAACTTTAAGGCTGGTTGTACATGCAAAATCGGCTCATAAGGCTAGTTATTCACTACAATTATTTTCAAGTAAAGATATATATATACGCGATAATAAAAAAAGTTCCGTCCGTTTTCATAGTTTTATTTCATGAGTAACTATCGTGGTAACCGAAGACAATATTGAGAATATAAATGTTTAGTAAGTAAGTTGTAAATTTGAATATATAAATAAATGTATATATATATATATATATATATACATTACACAGTGACGTCACGGTCAACTCTAGGTGATTTGACCGTGCCGTCACTGTGTAATGTTTCATATATTTTTTTTAGGGTTCCGTACCCAAAGGGTAAAAACGGGACCCTATTACTAAGACTCCGCTGTCCGTCTGTCTGTCCGTCTGTCTGTCAGCAGGCTGTATCTCATGAACCGTGATAGCTAGACAGTTGAAATTTTCACACATGATGTATTTCTGTTGCCGCTATAACAACAAATACTAAAAAGTACGGAACCCTCGATGAGCGAGTCCGACTCGCACTTGGCCGGTTTTCATACTTCAATCCGATTGATTAAATATAAATTGTGTTTAAAAATAACTGCTATGTTTTTCTAATAATTATCTGGAGCTTTATTTCATGCAGGGTGTGAAATAATTTATTCTTCACCTCAGCAGCTCGAACAAGACTACTTTCGTCACTCCCTGGAGTGAGGAAAAGGAAAGTGCTACTTTCGTCACTCCAGGGAGTGAGGAAAGTGCGACTGAGTAGCTTTTTTATTTAGTGAAGGCCATGAACTACATACTTCGGGGTCTATTACAAATTCGAAATACATTTTAACCTCTAATATGTTCTCACTACTGAGGTGAAAAATTATGTGTCACACAAGACTGTGTTTTTGAGTCCCTCGCTACGCTCAATATTCTAACTTAGATACTCGGGACTCGCTAGAAAAACCAACTTTCCTCTCTTGTTGCACAAATAACTATTAAATACCCTATAAATTTGTTAATATTTATATTTACGCATTTTTTACATATAACAGTAAAATTTTGCGAAACAAACCCTTTTCTCGCTTAATGGCGGCGATGATTTCTCGCTGCGGCTTCATAACGCGCCCTCGTCACTCTCACTTAGCGCCGTTTGCTCTGCACTTTTATTCACTCGTCGCCTCAACGCGCTCTTTTGTTGTCGCTTTAAAATATAGGTACAGTTGAAACAAAGTACACTCAATTTAGCATTTTATGCTTATGATAGAGAATATATTGTTTTGTACTACCTATAGCTTTGTACGATCTTGTAATTAGAATTCTAATTAAAATTATCATTATAATTGTTTCTAATACAATCTTCCTGCGATTCTTTATCTATTGTCACATACAAATAAAAATATTTCCAAACGGACGTTTAACGATGAACGTTTAGCTAATTTTCCATGAAATAATAGGAACTTTATGTCATGAATCTGCAATTATTTTTATTTAACTATTTAAAATTTACAACATCCATTCCAACAATCATGAGTGTAATTACAATCATACAAAGGAACAACTAAATTAATTAAGTAACAGCAAGACAAGATGCCGAACACAATAGAGATCGGTCCGATTACATTTACCGTCAACGTGTCGTAGAGCTCAATCCTCCGGCACAGACAAACCCTAAACGCGACACCGAACCGGACGTCCTAAGTGTAAATTAGTGGGTATAGCCCAACGGCGGCCGACCACGGTTCTATTGCATTAGTGCGGGAAGCCAGCCTTTATTGCTCAATTTGACTTTATTTAACGCAATTCGCAGGCGGTCGGGGAGGACACGGGCCCCCCTCTCTCTCCGTCCCGTCTCGGCGGCTGACGGCGAACAGATGAGGTCCCACTTCAATCCACTTAGCACGCGGCAAGCTAGTAGGTGATCGCAATCTACCGACTAACTCTCAGAATGCTTTTGAACATGTCCTTCGCGCCTCAATGGGAATTCCCGTATTTCTACTGTTTGCGAAATGGCCCAACAAAGTCCGGCAAGATATGAAGCGCTGAAGTTGGAAGCAATTCTATAGTGAGCGGCTACTTAGTTTCAACTCTACAGAACAGCTAACTTGTCCCGAAACAAATTACTTCAACAGTCGTATGTCCGCGCGAGGGCTTCCTAAGATTACGACCACCTGCATTCAAAGTTGAGGCTCGAACTTCCCGACTATCCAAATTTAATTAGAGGCGCGCACCGTGCGACGCGCCCGTCTCGGCAGTACACGTTGACTATGTTTATTTTGGTTAATTCATGAACAAGTTTGCACTACAAAGTAATCTCCTTAACCGCAATGTTTATTATCTGGTTGAGATACGATATCGGCCGTAAGCTCGGGGCTTACGGGGTGCGGCAGGTCGGGGGGCTCTGCCATTTTCACGCTCGCTATTGCCGCGTCGGGTCATAATTGAATCATAAAATTGTTGCAGATTTCGACACTGCGCTCTTTGATTCAAAGCGTTTGATGAAGTGACCCCTATTACATTTTATATATTTTTCCGCAGTGAGCGAAAAGCTATATTTCTCAAATTTGTCTTATATAAAATTTACATTGCGCGTAATCACAGCGAATTGTCAGACAAGAATTTTATTAAGCTTTAGGTTCGTGTCACGTATTGTAAAGCGCGTCGATTCGGGCTTCCTTTATGTGTAGGTAATTCACGAGTTGGCAAATAATTTGTGTACCTTAATTTTACGCCACTGAATACTAACGGCAAATTTCCATCAACCAGATTCTGTTTACAACGCACTTCTTTTTTCATCAAACGAGATTTATTTTCTTCAAAAATATGTAAAGTTGACGGGGCGCAGCGGCGGTGCTGATAGCAGCCGCGGAGGGCTGCTAAAATTAAAATGATATCTCAGTATTCGAGTCACGCGAAACATTAAGTTCACCCTGCAATAAACCGCGCCTTAAGCTCCGTCAGAATTAAAATTTGCCGGCTGATCTCTCCGGAGTGACATTTACTGATGGATTACGGAATTAGGTGTTTTGTTAATTCCGAAGCCGAACAATACTTGCTCCCTTCCAATTCACTCCTGCTTGTCGCCCGAGTGACAAACAAATGAGCACGTTCCGTAAGTTTCACTTAGGTACACTTTGATACGCGCCATATATTTAATTAACAAAAGGACACATTTCCCTATCCGATAATTTTGTTACATTTTATTACATTTCAAAAGTTATATAAATAAGTTAAATACCATTTAACTTGTCTCTTTTTCAATTAGAAAGTTGTATCAAATTTTCTAGTCACTGAAATTAAATCTTAGAAGTATACTTTGACACATATGACGAGAATTTAATTTGGCGGAATTATGATTGTTAGGTATATAACAGTTTCTATTGTCACATAACGAAACCTAAATAAAATAGTATTTTATACAATCGTGATATAATAGAGAGCTTTTCAGTCGAGTACCGTGTTTAAGCAACGAAGCTTGCTGAGTTGCTTAAGTTAAGGTACGAGATTGAAAAGCTTGATTATATCACTATTGTATACAATACTTTTTCTACGAGACAAAAAATTATACTTTCAACTAGTAGAATCATATAGATAAAAAAACCAAAAGTACCTATACAGCTAAGATACGCGAGCTGCCGCAGCTAACAAGGGTATGGATGTTGCTATATGAAGGGTGTCACATGCGCGTTTCTGACTTATGAAGCAATTGTTTCTACTACAACACAAAATAAAATGTTTTTGTTAGTCGACCAATCACAAAGCAGATGCGACGCAGCAGGCAGCAGGCGATAAAGTAGGCTAATTTGCATTGAATCGAGTCTCCTTAAACAAGAAATATGTATTCGAAATGTATGAGGTTCTATTTTCAAAATTTTTATAATTGACTAAACCGTATCGATAAAATTCTTATACTTGAGTCGGAAGTGCCATAGACTATCCAACGTTGAAAAGAGTAAGGTTGTAGTGTTGCTTATGAAGTTCTAATACACAGATTATACTCGACGAGTAGAAAAAAAATATTAGAACTACACTCGTTTTTGTTATTATTAAGAAACGATATTGCATATGAGAATATTACACCTTGGGTATTCAGTGCTCGGATCAGATTGAGCATACTAACTAAGTACGTCGTAAAAGCACGGGCTGAGGTAAAATAATGAATATAAAATGCAGTAAACGAGTTAGTAGAAGGGAGGTTTTAAAATCATTTGTAAGAAGCACTTGGTATTCAGCGGACGAGCAGAACGTCACGCACATATTTTAAATTTATTAGAAGTAACGCCGATACTTATGAAAAATTAAAAATGCAATTGCACATGCACGCACGTATTTATGTAAGTTACTCGTGCAAATATAAAAACGCAATAATTGGAATAAACTTTGTTTACTTTATTGTACTCGTAATTTGCACGTAGATTATCAATCAATATCTATTAATTAATATATGTATTAAGTATCATTCCCGGGAGCCATAACATTTTAAGAAAATATTTAAATGCACTAGGTATGCTACCCACATAAATAAATAAAAACATAGTATTATGTATTAAATCATATTTAAAATCGCCGCGACCACAACCAGTGAAACCTGTGTCGAAATGTCGGTAAATAAAGGTAACAAAATAAATTCGCGATAGACCCGATTTTAAATATGTTCAAAACGCGAAAGTTATAAATGTTATATACCTAGTATTATGTAAGACTTACAAATATTTGCTCTACTAATAATAATATATTGACATTTGTAAATCCATTCAGTTCTCTATCGTAGGTCTTCCTGTGCAAAAAAAAAATCTAATTATAACTTATTTCCATATGTCGTGGTAGTTATGCGTGAAGCATCTAAAGGCGGGATTCCACCAGTGTACCAGCAACAGTGTGTTCCAGCATTTTTGTACTGAATGAACACAAGCCGCACAGTGCCGCACACTGGTGGAATCTCGCCTTAAGCTCCTAAGCGATAATGGCTTAATGAACATAGGAATCGTCTGCAATTTGAAGTGTGTTAACTATTACTATTTTCTTCATTTCATTGTAATTTTATAAGTACCCGTACCATGAGTCACTAGCACTGACATACGCCAACCTCTACGTAATTTACTTTCTATACATCTCGCTCGCACTAATATGTCAGTACGAGCGAGATGCAACGAAAGTAAGTTACGTTCACGCTAGCGTTTATGTCAGTGCCAAACAAATTTATCTGTGGCTACACAGAGAAAATATCATTACTACATAGTAAATTATGCTTACTTATGCTTATGTTTACTGATCTCGCCTTTCTTAAATAACAATCTCAGCCACCCGCAAATAAGTATCCTCGAATATCATAAGCAATGTTGATGGAATCAATCATCCGATAATGAGACAATCAAACAATGACCCCAATAATATCATAATATCGGGGTGTTGGCACAAGAAATTTGCCGGAGATATCGTCCAATATCGGGGAATCCCTTCGAGGGAACCGGGGCCTTTATTCCCGAACGGGAATTGAACGTATGAAAATGACTTTTTAAAAATGTTGGTTCGGTGCATTTGCTATTGCAATTTGAGCACACAATCTATAGTTTGTCATAGGACTGTCTCATTTCTAACATAGACAGAGATAATCATACTATCTTCGTCTTACACTAGTACTAGCGAAAAAAGGATGAGTATAGTTTTTTTGGTTCTTATTTACTGCCAATTTGGTTTGACCAACTATAGATATAGACATAATTTATCGGTAATAAGGTCACAATTTTTAACTAACTTCTACACATCTATATAGGTATATCTATCTATATATGGAAATGCGTGTGTCCTGACTGACTGACTGATTCATCAACGCAGAGTTGAAACTGCAAAAGATAAAAAGTTGAAATTTGCACACCAGGTTGCATTTATAAAATGTAAATAAATTCAACCTCTAAGGGGGTTAAAAAGGGGATGAAAATTTGTATGGGGTTCAAGTTTTATTTTAAGCTAAGAATTTGAAACTTTGTAAAAAAGTATTTTATTAATAGAGAAGAAAACTAATTTAAAATTCATCCCCCAAAATGGTGAAAAAGGGGTTGATATTTTGTATGGAGATCAAGCATTTGTTTGAGTGCGAGACTTGAACCTTTGTATAAAGGCATATTATTAGAATAAAAGAAAATTGATTGCAAAGTTTTTAAAAATTCACCCCTTAAAAGGGTTAGAAATGGGTTGAAAGTTTGTATGGAGATCAAACATTTTTGTGAGCGCGGGACTTGAATTTTTGTATAAGGGCATATTACTAACATACAAGAAAAGTAATTTCAGCGTTTTCAAAAATTCATTCACTAAATATTTTTATTACATTGGTATTATAAAGATACCTATGGACATTGGAATTTGGTTTATGAATGTAGGCCCAGATGCCGTGAATCGATGGGAATAATTATCTTTCAAGTCAGTTATTGGAGAGAGTCAACACGACAGGTGTTTGGATACAAAATCGGTGATTTTTGCTTCAAATATATATAGGCCTCGTTGTTCTTAAGCACAAATATATTGTGGTTTCCCTTCACTGTTCTTTATATGGATTTAACTTCATATTACGTTAGGTAACCTCTCTAACAAAAACCGGCCAAATGTGCAGTAAAGCGTGAGTCGGACTTAATTACTTAGTTTTCGATCTGACCCCTACGGATTTTTTTAGACATTTCACTCACGTTTCACATAAAAAACACGTTAAAAATTGTGTAATGTACGGAACCCTTGGAACGCGAGTCTGACTCGCACTTCGCCGGTTTTTTCCTTTTGAGGTACCTACCCTAACCCTAAACGCTAAAAATTTACCCACAACACGATATTTCAGTTAAGACGAGACGAGTTTAAACCGCACGGGGCTCAAATCATTAATAAGTTTAGTTTATTTACACATAATATGTAGGTATAATTTTCACGCAGTATTACTAAAAGGTGTAAGCTGATAGACGGAGGCCTTAGAACGGGTTTAATTTGTTGATAGCTAATTTGCGTGTCTCCCGGGGGTGTTTGGGAGCGAATCAACACTACTGTAATTAAGGAATTCATTTAAAGTTATCGCCGGATTATTTGTGAGCGGGTTCGCTTTGATGTCTGAAGTGATCGTGTGTCGTTCGGTACGTGACTGCAAATACGCCTCCTTTATAATTCAACTACGCAATAGAAAAAAAAGGAACTACTAGATCTATTTTATTACGACTGCCTGACTGCTGGCAGGAAATAGTCAAGTAGGAAGCGACAAGTTATCTATTATTATTATTATTATTGGGCCGTTGTGGGCCTTTGAGTGTCACGTCGACCAAACAGTGATCTATTGTGACGGCCCTTAAAGCTCATTACTAATGCCCGTTGAATCCAGAAAATTCCAGATTCTTTGGGCCGTAATGTTCTGTACCTCATAGGGTTGCATTACGTGCCGCCCTAAGTAGGTACTTCTTTTTGACATTAGTGGTCCACAGGAACAGAGAATGTGCATTGCAGTCTCCTCTGACTCCTGGCAGAACCTGCATGTCGGATCTTGTATCTTTCCTATTTGAAACATGTGTTTGTTCAACTTGCAGTGTCCAGTCAGTATTCTAGTCACCGCGCAGGTTTTGTGTCTTTTGAGCCCTAGAAGCTCCTTAGCAACTTTTCTGTTGAACCCTTTGATTAGAGCTTTCGAGTGTTTTTGTCCTTTGACGAACTTCCACCAATCGATTGCTCTCGTTTTTTCTAAGTTGCTGAGCAGAGAATATGCATCCCGTTTTGTGGTTCCACAGAACGGTTCTGGGCCGACCAGGGTTGTGTCTGCGCCCTTTCTAGCAAGTTCGTCCGCTTCTTCGTTTCCGTTAATGTCGGAGTGCCCTGGTACCCATCTAAGTATGACTTTGTTGGAGTTAGCCAGTGCATTTAGGTTTTTTTTACAGTTCTGGACTAGTTTTGAGTTTGACTCAAGTGAATCTAGTGCCAGCAGAGCAGCCTGGCTGTCTGAGTTGATCTAGATATGTTGGTGTCTTAGGTTTTTATCCAGGTTGATCTCCGCACATTTGTTGATGGCGAAGACTTCTGCCTGGAAGATTGAGGCCTGTGTGCCCATGCTGACGCTAGCTCTGAGCTTAGGTCTTTCACCATAGATCCCACATCCTACATCATTGCCTTTCTTGGAACCATCTGTGTACCAAATATGGCTTCCCTCCTCAACGTACATTTGGCCGTTGGTCCATTTGTCTCTAGGAGGTATTTCTACTGTGAACAGTTTGATAAATTGACATTCTGTGTGCGTGTCATCAGTGGGCATGCTAAGGGTTTTATTTGCAAAAACCCAGGCCTTCAGTTTGGTTAGTGCTTGAGAGCGCCATTTTGGCCTGTTTAGCGTGCATATTCTGTAGACGCACTGCTTAGCCTCCTTTTGCACCTGCAAGTGGAATGGTAAAATGTCCAGCAGTGCATCGAGGGCCGCCCCCGGTGTCGAGGAGACAAGTTATCTAAGTGTTTTACGTTATAATCCAGAGTAACTTTGTCGCCCTTTTGTAATGGGACGCTTGCGTCAAATCTGGTTCTAATTTTTACAGTTGTTTATAAATCATAAATAATTTACTGCGAACCGTACATATGAGGTTGTTACAATTAAATTATAGGAGGGTATTGCAAAATATTCTTAAATCTAATTAGAACTAAAGTTTATTACAGTAATACACTCGTTTTAGGGCATTGCTTATAAATAAGTAGATACATGATGTTGGCTCAATGAATAATCCAAGTTTGAGACCTCGAGCGCCAAACGCCACTTTGTCAAAAATCTAAAAAACCGCAAAAAATTCGGATTTTATTAGATTTGGGCGATTATAACCCTAAAGAACTAGTTTACTAAATTTGCAACAATACGAGACTAGAATTGTCTCTGTAGATAAATTAGTTTCCGAGATAACCTTTAAAAAAAAATTTTTTAACTTGTATACGTAGGCTATAAAGTGCAGTGAGTATGCACTTTTGTCTCAGGCGATGCCGCTTGGCACGATTGTTCTTAAGGTCAAACAAAGCTGATAAGAAAGACATTTTCCCCTCACTAGCTCGGAAATCCGTCTTTTATCCTTTAAAACAAGCGGGTAAATACGTATTCTATCCACTAGTGGAGAAAGTAATTTGGAGCCTGTTTAAGTAGCTTTTGACAGCTAACATAACTTAAAATGGTTCGTTCGATATTAATTATCAATAAATAAATGTTATTTAATGATTTTAAGCCATAGACCTTAAAATTCCATAAGAAGCGTTTTTTTTAAATAATGATGTTGAATATAATTCTGAACGCACAAGTTGAGTCGATGCAATTTCAAAACGCACCGTCAGAAATGTCAACATTGTCGAAAAAATTGACTTTTATTGATGATGGGTGATGATTATAATGTGTACAAGTTAGACTTATTTTTTATGAGCTGTTTATTTGCATGTTTCACTTTCCTCGCTATAGTGAGGTGAAAAGTTTTGTGCAAATATGTAACACATTTCTGACGATGCGTTTTGAAATTGCATCGACTCAACTTGTGCGTTCAGAATTACATTCAACATCATTTAAAAAAACAAATGTTTCTTATGGAATTTAAGGTTTATGACTTAAAATTATTAAATAAAGCTAAATTTGGTATTTTTTATTAAATTTCAAACCATTTATTTAATGATAATTAATATCGAACGAACCATTGTTATGAGCGTTTTACGTTTTGTTATCTGTCAAAAGCTACTTAAACACGCTCCATCCAAGGTCAAATTACTTTCCCCACTAGTGGATAAAATGCGTTTTTCCCCGCTTGTTTAAAGGATAAAAGACGGCTTTCCGAGCTAGTGAGGGGAAAATAACTATTATTCTATAAAGCACACATACACAGGACAAAACGATGAAAGAAATAAGATACTTAAAAAGAGAAAATAATAAGAACAGCAAAAAAAACAAAGGTTTTTCACATACATAATTTCGTTGGCCCTTTTCATGGTTATTTCAAGTTCATGTAATGTTCACTAAAAGTTTTACATTCCTAATTATTACGGTCTTAAGCTTACCATAATTTTAATACGTATTGGCTGCCTTTTTATTTACACACTACAAAGTACCGTAAAATGGGGTGAGTACGAATAAAACTGACATTCAGACCTCGATAACATTTTATTTTTACATATGCAAACTGAATGGTGTATAATTATAATAAGTATTCCGGACGTTTGTATTTTAGTTTTTATTTTATTTTGGGTAGTTCAATTTCATAACTTTGACGATAAACAGGAAATCCCACCTCACCCCGTAGTCCCTCGTAATTGGGGTAGATAGATAGATAGATTAAATATATTTTATTATGAGTATTACTAGCTCCATTTTAAATTGGAATACATTATTTTTGTAGCAGTAGCCTTAAAATACCATCTCACCCCCCTTCCATCCCTTCTCTCCCCATTCATAATCCAACTCTCTCCGCGAACCCTACTCACCCCATTTTACGGTACGTCTGACAGAAAGATTCTCCATTATAAGCCGCAAAACCTGACTAAGGTTAACCAAGAAACTCGATAAAACAAAGATCTCATCGTCTGTGATGCGTTTTTGAGTTTTCCTTTAGTGTTTCGTCCTAGGCAGGGTTGTCTTGCGCTTCATTAGCATATTAATTACCTGTCGAGCGCCAGACGCAGCCGCGCCGCCACCTGCGCCCTGCGCCAGCCCTAGCCCCTTTGCCCCAACCGCTTGTTTGACAATTATGTATATTTTTGTTTAACAACTCGCGAATTTGGTTGAAAAAATTAGAATCCCATGAAAATTCATTACAAAGTACAAAGTTTATGAACCTTCTTGAGAAAAATATAAGCAGCATGAAAATTTTATCCAGCCATCGTAGTCTCATACTTTAAACCTTTTACTTAACAATTAAAGTCTGATAGCTATAATAAGTACTACATCTTGGTAACTTAATCGATACGCGCACACCAGGTATCCTGTAAACCTAGCAGTGTACTTGATCGAGCTGATTTATTAAAGTTGCCCGTAGTTTCCTGAAGCCTTTGTTCGCAGTAGAGATTGGCAGTTCGATTATCCATGGCTCTTGCAAAAAGGCATGTAAAAATTAGACTGTAATGTCCCAGACTTCTTAAGCACCCCGCGGGGAGCGCAGGCGCTCGGTAAATTAAAACGACTGAAATAGGAACCTCGCCGCGCCTCAAAGAAATATTTCTTCGCTTAATAACATACTTGTAACAAGATCACACCCTAGCTGGCCGGAAACGGTATTCAGGAGACTCGTTACCGAGCTCCGGGGTCAGTTTCTAATTCTAAAAGAAATTTTAAATGAATCATAAATGTTTAAAAATAACTGAATAATAAAAGAAAGATTAGATTTAAACAGAATATGTGCTGGCACCATTGACTCAATCACGTCCGCTTTATTATTTTTAAGTCCTTTGGAGTGTTCCCTCGCTTCAAACTTTCCCAACCCCAGTCATGGCTGAAAGTTAATTTCTTTTCGTGTATTTTAAAATTAATTTGCTTTTGTAGCGACCGCACGCCCCGGGACGAATTGTAAGCGGCCGATTGTTAAAAGGTTTCTGTTACGTATAATGGCGCATAAAAACCAGGAAAATGTTAATGATCTTAAACAAATGCGTGAGCACGCACATCATGATGAAATTCGGCCTATTTCTTTTAAATTTCGTAACTTACATTCATTGCTTATTTACTTTGGATCGCGGAATATTTCAAAAGTATCTGATTATTCATTGCAAAAATCTCATGCATAGATTTTTATCTATGAGGTACCTTCCTATCGATAAAATATTATTGAGATTTAAAGAATACTATCGGCTGACATGATGATGATGATGATGATGAAAGAATACTATCCCAATACTGTATTTATGTACTACAGGTACTATAACAGAGTTAGATATGTTGTGAAAATATGTATCCATTCTGGAAAAATATTCATAATGGCCACCAAATACTTTTATAGCCACTGAAAACGCGCTGTGACTAGCAATATTTTAGTGTGAACAATAAAATCAATGGATGCACGCACATTAACCACATACGTGGCGCACAATGCAGTGTATTTTGCACCGACCGCAACGCAAAAAAAAACTGGACGATGCGGAATTAAAAAGTTTGGATTAATACCTACTTTAGTGTAGAATTGTGGAAAATTTTGTATTTGATTTAAACATTTTTTAATTGTGTTTAAAGAGCACCGTACCTAAAATACCCGACAATACATATACAGTGTGTGAATTTAATACGAGCGAACATTTAAACGGTGGTTAGCATAGGACCTAAGAAATATATTGAGCTAGGTTTTGCTTAGAAATACAATGAAAATTTTAACCATACAAAATAATTCGGCCCGCAATGTTATTATACCACACAAGTTACGGGATACGAGCTTTTTAAAGTAACTGCCAACGCTTGTTGGCAATTACTATAAAAAGCTCGTATCTCGTAATGTCACGTCATCTTATGTTTTTTAATATTTGCAGTACATTGCTGCTCGGTAAATTAAAAAAATAATAATTACGGGGTCATAATTAAGTGTAACTTAAAAAAACTTCCTACTTAATGATTAGACGGATAAATTCTATATCTGGTTTAATTTATTGCCCGTATTAGATTTGCACACTGTATAGCCTTGGTTGAGTCTTATTCTTAGTTAATTGGTTGCTGTCTGAAATGAAAACGTTGTTCAAATAAATTATACTTATACCTAATTTATATGAAAACCTTCGTTATGATATGGAGTCAGACAATAGACGAAAAAAATTTTTGAAATACATCCTTCATTCATATTCCATAATTACTTTACCTAATCTAGGCACAGATCATATAATACTATCTATGTATTAAGTATATCATAATCTATATAGGCACAAACATGAATAATAATAAAAAATAAAGAATGTCAACTAGAAGTAAAATTATGACAATAACAGATTAATAATAGTTAGAAAACAATTGCCAAAATGATTATAGTGGGGCCCTTATAAATACGGACCATCATTTAAGACTTAACTTTGACGTAACCAATATTCTCAAGCTTTAAAGGATTTTTAAATTGTATAGCGACCGAGACTAAACACTAGGAGCTGAGTTCCACAGGTGGCAGGCAGCCAGGCAGCCAGGCACAGGCAGCCAGGCCACCTAATTGTCGTTCATATTTATGAGACAGGCTTTTCGCTCGCAGTCTGTAGTTGCATTCGGATTTAATCGTTTTACATCCGAGCTCGACTAAGTAAATGCGAGTTTAACTTTTCGATGTCTTTTTCGGACCGTTTCGTTGCACGGGTGAATGTTAGATACCTTTTTGCTGCTGAAGTGAGACGTAAGATTTAAAACGTTAGCTTTTATTTCTTCTATTTATGTTGTTAAAAGTATATATATAGAACATTATCGATTAAGTTTTATAAGTTTTTATTCTTTAATAATAACGCTACTAATACAGTTTCTACAATCGCAGGCTAAAGAAAACTTTATTTAATTTTGAATATTTTTACAGTAAATCAGGATTGAAAATACTTTTGATTTGTAACGTTGATATTTGTTAGCAAGAGCTCATCTTATTGTTAATAAAAACACACATTATAGAAACACACCACCCAATCAACAACTATTGCTGTCTATTGTATAAGTAGACTAATACAGACCCAAAAGTAAATCTCAATCGAATTACCGATAAGGTCCTAATTAATCTTAAATGTAAAAGCCCATCATGTACCTATATTATCCGGAAATTGAACAGCTTACAGCCCCAATTACTTTCTTCGTAGCAGGCTAAGGATAGCGGAGAATGTTTTGTTAATATTAATTTAGTACACGACACTATTCGTCATGTACCTAATCATTAGTTATTTAGGACAGGAGAATTAAATATCTTTTTTAAACATATGCTTTGATGATGTTTGCAATTATTTGCGTTGAATTATTACATTTAGCAGGATAAGAACATTTTTCACTGAAAAGCAAAAAATTTAGGTGACTAACATAATTAATTATATTTAAGTAGCGTTTAATTGTCTATAAAGTAGAATTTATTTTAATACGCTAGATGAATTCCTTTTCAAAATATTAAAGTCTATGCTAGTGACGCAAAAGCTTTGCTCTCCAGTGTATTATTAAATATGTTTGAATGTAGTTATCACTAGTTCAGAGATCCACCCAAAACGACAATTACATACTTAAGCTTCAAACGATTGTGCCGCTTCTAATAGTGACCATACAATGTCTTAATCGTCTACAGGCGGAGGCGGGCGCTGGGGCCCGGGAGCGACAAAGGGTCGCCGTCAAAGGATCAAAGCCTCAGATAACAGATAAAACCTCCGACAGGTAAGCGCCTGATACGATTGCAGCCTACAGATCTCTAACAAATACTGAAAAGGTTACATTTTGAAAGCGTATAAAGCTTATCCGATCTTCGAGTCCTTAAGAAATATTTGTAGTAAGAATATTTCAGTGATATTCAAAATAGCTATTGTATTTTGATGTTAAAAGAAGGATAATTTTATACAGCTTAATTTTTTAATTAAATATTTTTAAAGGTCAAAGTTTCGAGTAATAATAATAAATAAAAACCGGCCAAGTGCGAGTCGGACTCGCGCACGAAGGCTTCCGTACCATTACGGAAAAAAACAGCAAAAAAATCACGTTTGTTGTATGGGAGCCCCATTTAAATATTTATATTATTCTGTTTTTAGTATTTGTTCTTATAGCGGCAACAGAAATACATCATCTGTAAAAAAATTCAACTGTCTAGCTATCACGGTTCATGAGATGCAGCCTGGTGTCAGACAGACGGATAGACGGACAGACGGACAGACGGACAACGGAGTCTTAGTAATAGGGTCCCGTTTTCACCCTTTGGGGGAACCCTAAAAAACACCGCAGTTTTTATGTTTGCAATATACCAGACAAAAATAGATTTCGTTAAAACCATTGTTTTACATGAATAAATTAACATGCAGCAAAATAAAATCTATACAAACAACTATTCACATTTTAAAAGCTTCGGTAATTTTATGAGTTTTATTATAGAACGCTGTAGGTTAGCTGTACTGTACCTGTGCCTTCCTATAGTATCCATGCGCCTTGAGCCGGTTAATTTCGCCTAGACTAGGTTGCACATATAAAAAATGTTATCGAATATAAATAACCATTCGTATCGGCAAAAACAATATGCATTGGTTGGTAACAATTATAGAGAAATACCTAAGTACCAAAGCTTCTAAGAATGCTTACTCCATATATAGATAAAAACTCATTTATAATGAGTTCTAAGCGAGCTTTGCGAAAACTTATATGTAATAAAATTTAAGCTTAATAATTAATAACTAAGCGAGTTTTTAACTTATCTTCCATACAACTTATTATTTATTAAGTAAGGAAATTGGTATATGGAGTGAGCACTTTAAGCTTAGGTAGTTAGTATTTCTCTAAAGGCATTAATTAATATATAAATGTTTATTTATATGGATTGATCAGACCAAGCACATCACATCTAGATATGTACGCACAATATAGGTACGTGGGTACAATAAACATTGGACTACCTATGCATATGCTTTAACGACCTTCGAACGTATCAATTCGCGATTATACGGGAGCATGCCCTAATTGGCTGCGTGACACTGCTGAGTTCGCTACAATCCTTTACATGACGATGCCAAGGTTTACACGGAGCACGAAATGGGCCATTTGAGTGTACAGTCCACCAAATGGAACCCTGGAACTGTCGAAGTGACGTTATGAATTACATTGTAAGGAATCTTTGCTGGTCAATTTGTGGACCTACGTTGTTAAGACGATTGTTTTATATGTAATAGTCAGTATATATGTACGTATGTCAAATCTCAACGTTTATTTGTATAATGACGCAATTAAAATATTATTTGCATTAGTTCATTTATCTTACTTTCACAATTTAAAAGATGTTTAATTTATATTTGTACGTAACATACATAATATTAATAACCTACATAAATAGTTTCTTTACGATTGCTGTTTATTGTCTGAAAGTAGTTTAAAATAAATATACCTACACTTTCATTTATAACATATTATTACATTACAAGTAGTTCCGACCACAAGTACATTTTCCGATGGTAAATTCAAACGACAAATAAATGAAACAATATGAACTAAATACCTGTACCATCAGGTTCAACAAACATCAGCAAATCTCTCTAAAATACTGGAGAGCTGCGTTTAATCTCGACAATCATCCGTCTGTTTCGTTCCACAGCTAAACCCGTGCGGCGCCGGTCCGGGCATCGCCGTACGCCGTGTTCTGCCGGATTACGGCCGGGTCCGGATGTGCACGGGCGTGCTCGGGCACTCGCCGCGGCGATTAGGCCCACTGCCCTCCTTGTCCCGTGATGCTCGGATTGCCTTAGAAATAGATAAGTAGAAACAAATATTGAGTGAGTTTCATTGTTTCCTTTTTTTTCCTCATTTTATTTTCGGATTATCTAAATAATATATTTTCTGACTGTAACCGTCAAATGTTTGTTTACTACCGTAGTTCGTTACTTCTTTGTTATTGTTGTATGGCTATGACTTGTTGAATTGTTATGTTATCGACATTGCTGTAATGTAAACACTATCTGTTTGTTGTATGCCTACCCACTGTTTTCCTAACCTGTTTGTATAATGTCCAGCTCTACTATTTTTTTAATAATGTAACTAGATGACTGTCAACGATCTGGTAGGTAGCATAACTTTAGTTTTGTATTGACGCGGAGAAGTTAATAAAAAACAGTAGGCTCAGGCCTACCAAAGATAGATATAACTCCGTAATAGATGGATACAGTCTAAGGAAAAAACGTGCCTCGAAAATCACGAAAATTTGATTCTCGATCAGATGGCGCCACTACCTTTGACCTACTCTCGTATAGAGGGCGTTGACGGTTTCGTTTGTTATTTTACTATTTTAACGCATATCAGTGAAAGGACATGGGTCAAATCATATAAAAATTATAAATGCAAATAAAGAAATCATTTATCCATATTTAAATACATTTTATCGTATTTTTATAAATCTTCATTTTTACTTTTTAAGTGTATCGATAGATGGCAGGGAATTTTCTGTGGTTACAAAATTTACTATGACAGTACCGCTCTATCTTATTATATCCCTCTTTGGGCCTACTAAAGGTATAAAGGTACTTAAGCGCTAGAAAAAAAGTTCCTAGTAAACTGTGTTTTCCTTCCTGTGGAAGAACGATTGACGCGGGTGACGACGTGATAGTAACAGGATAAAGCATCCGTCACTTTCTTTCGAGCTGTGTAAAAAAAAATTGCTCTTATCTGTCCCTTCGACATCCACGTACGTCGTACGGTGTAGTAGCGTAGTGCACTTTATGTCGAACTACGCATGCTTACAACGCAGTGGTTTTATTTTACGACGCTCAACATTAATAACCAATATGAGCTTATTATGACTGCTCCATATTGACTAATTCTCAATTTGACAGAACAGCACTAATATTTGTAGTAATAGCTACCAACAAGAAAAACCTTTATTGTGGCAAAATCCTCCATACAAATCAGTAGGTCTCAACGAGCGAGAAACGCTCTGCTTATATTGAATAATGAGAAAAGTTCTTTTCGAATTGTGGCTTTTCTATAAGGTATACCCTAATCTAGGTTGATCTCTTATAACAAGACTTAAGAGGCCGGTGTCGATTTTAGTCGCAAAAATGTAAAATTGATAGACTTAGTCGGTGAAATTGTACACCTTTTGTTACCTAATTGAAATAACAAGTACTGGTTTCTATTAGCACGTCTTCTTATCTTACCTTTTATCAGATCAATTTTTTGAAAACAGACTCACTAAATTAGTAATGTTGGCTTTTAGGTAAACGCGTGTAAAGCACTGATTTTGTCGCTCTTATTTGTAAATTTCGTAAAGTTTGGACGGCTAAACATGGTAATTTTGTATTACACATATCCTGTACTTGACGTTTATCAGACTACATTTTTATTATTATGACTTTGAAGTAGTGTAAATGAAAGTTCGACGAAATCAATTTTCTCCAGAAATTACTTCAAAACAAGTGACAATTTCTCTGAAAATCGACTTAATTTCAACATAATTTTGATACTTAAACAGTCTACAACATTTGCTGAAACTATTCTTATACATCAATATGTATAATTTACCACCATACATTTTTGATGAATTTTTAAAAACTACCCCTTCTTTTCATATATTACCGGTGACGCACGCCCGCGACCTCATTATTAAGAGGCAAGATGAGAAGACGTGCTAATAGAAACCAATACTTGTTATTTAGATATTACGTAACAAAACGTGTATAATTTCAACGACTAAATCTATCAATTTTAAATTTTTGCTCCAAAATCGACTACGGCCCCTTAATCCTTGACTGATAAAACTTTTTTTTGCCTCTCATCAATAAGTACTCTGAAAACCGCGAAAAAAGTAGGTATTTTGTACAAAAAATATTGATGCCAATCGATCCTAAGAATACCTATATGAGTTAACGATTGATTAGGAACAATTCCGGCTCATTGTTGATACTAATTTGTACACAAGATCACGTGTGATTTAATAGGTAAACACATGTAGGTATTTATTATAATAAGACAAATCAACAAGATAAACACACGTAAGAATCTTATCTTCAATCCGAGGCAGTTTCTCTGCATGTAAAAAAATAGTATAACATTGCACCAACTAAGTATGTTTTAGTACTTTTATACAGTGTGAAATCCAATACGGGGATTAGATCAAACCAGACATAGAATTTACCCGTGTAATCATGAATTAAGAAGTCTTTTTTAAGTTACACTTAATAATGACCCCGTAATAATTTTTTGAAAAATTACTGAGCAGCAATGTACTGCAAACATTACGAGATAGGTACTATCTCGTTTCTCGTAACTTGTGTGTTGCTTTACATTGCGGGCCGAATTATTTTGTATGGTTAATATTTTCATTGTATTTCTAAGCAAAAGTTATCTCAATATACTTTTTGGGTCCAATGCTAACCACCGTTTAAAGGTTTGGCCGTATTAAATTTACACACTGTATATGTAATAGTTACCACATGCTCAGTTCATTGTTGAATTCACGGCACTCGACAGTGCCGGTAACCGCACTCAGATTGCAAAGGAGACTGTACAGTCGCCATCAGGTATATCAGAGCGGCCGAGGTGCTCACAAATATCTGAACACGCACTCTAACGCCTTGACAATAGAGGCGTGTTCAGATATTTGTGAGCACCTCGGCCGCTCCGATATATCTGATGGCGACTGTACATCACCAGGTGCAGCATTCTCTTCTTGGCAGTTGAAGCATGGTTGAAGCGCCGAAGACTAATTGGACAATCTGACTTGGAGGTCACGCGTATTCTTGGGGAATTAACACACATTACGAGATGTTATTGCTTGAGAATACACGTAGCTGACAAGGAGAAATTCATCAGGCGAAGATCTTCTCATCGGCATACCATCTGGATATTACAACAACATCAAAATTTTAATTGTTTTAGTGTTGCGCCAAAGACAATCGATATTCAGGAAGATGGGTCGTCCACGCGGAAATCGTATTCATTTCTGAATGGACGGAATCTTTGACGAAACCCTAAATATAATGATCTGACCCTAATTTTGTCCATATGTGTATATAAGTACATGTGACCGTTTAACGTAAAAATAACAGCTAGTAATGCACCTTGTCTATGTAGGTACACGAGGCGCGTACATTAGTACGCGCCGCCGCATAAAAGTTTGTTTTAGCTATGGACAGCCACGTGTACCTATGATTGTTTATCTGAATGTTTCAATGTGTTGTCTCATCCACTGCGACACCAGACTGAAAACAGGTGAATACGAGGGCTGATCCGAAAGTTGTCAGCTGCTCCGGCTCTACTCATGCGATCACAATATTATTTATACCATTGTGAGGGATATTTCAATGCTAATTATGGCTATAATTTTTTTTTTTAATGCGAATATATATTTTTTATTATATATTTTTAACTGAAAGCTGTTTTGTACGGAGTTACGAATTACACAATTAAATGAATTTCGTATTGAAATCTTTGAAAATTGAACTTACATTTACCCGGGACTAATTATTCTGTTCCTTCTGCTATTTCTAATGTATAAATCGATAAATAATGTTATATATATATTTTTTTTTTAATATCAGAAATTTTTACTTTTAATGAAATTACTCATTGTTGACACCTATTAAATCATAATAATGTTTAGTCAATTAAAACGATTTACATGTAAAAAAACGGTCGAGATTCGTAATTAACAGCACCTAAAAAAACTATATTTTTTTAACAATACTGTTTATAAAATGACAGCACATATGGAGTCTCAATTACTGATTTTCATGACCAGGCATCGTACTAGGGTTGTTACTTAGTCAAGTTAAAGTACGTCATTTCAATGGATTTCGCTCGCAGTCTACGTCATGACTGATGGTTAGGTTTCGACGGGTCGAAGTAAAACAAAAAAAAAAAAAAAAACTAATCGTTTTCTAAACATGTATTTACACTACTTCAATAAGTACTGAAAGATCCCTCACAATGGTATAAATAATATTGTGATCGCATAAGTAGAGCCGGAGCAGCTAACAACTTTCAGATCAGCCCTCGTATATATTTTGTCCATTCAAATCGGTACACTTAACAATGAATATTCTGTTTCGTTTGCCAATTTTATTGGTGGCTATTTTTAGACATTGTTAATAGTTTAAATAACTGGGTACAATGAATATCGATAGCGAATTCTACCAGATGATAATAAAACTACATATTAATAGTATCTACAATTTACAAAAATCTTAGAAGTTACCTACGGCTGTTTTGTTGGCTTCAAGATTTTTATTATACCCAGGTTTTTTTACGTAGTATATAGGGTTTTTGTATTTATTTTAACTAGCACAAGGCAGAATTTAGAACGATAATTCGCTATTATGTCTTATTAACTCAGCGTTGTGTTTTCAGAAGTGGAACATCTCCCCGTCGAACCAGAGAATTGGTCTCCGCCTTTGAAAGACCTATACGAAACCTACCAAATAAAGTTATAGGCATTCCAGCCTTTTTTTAACAAAATATACTGCGTGAGAGATCTTGAAATATCACAGCAAAATATACCGACTGTACTCTACTGTATTGTACGAAAGTATGTAGTTTTGAATGTCGACAGCGCCACTTGCACTATTCCACTAACCGGGGGTTAACCGGTTAAACCGTTAACCCAGTGTCAAATTGACTGGTAACCATGGTAACTCCAGGTTACCAGTACAATTTGGCCCTTACTGTTATTAAATTTTAAAATAAAATGTTTTTCAAATAAAGGTATAATAAGGTATATAAAATTTAACTTTAAAGAGAGATTTATAGAGCTTTAGCGTAGGCATGGGTTGACGATAAACGATATAGTGATATAAGTAAAGTAAGTAAAATAATATATGTTGGTAATAAATTCCTAAACTACTTACTAACTGGAGTTGAAACTCTAGGTCCATGGGGTCCCAGCGCGCATAAGTTGTTTGCAGAAATCGCGAAGCGTCTGGTTGACGTAACTGGTGACCGAAGAGCTGGCGGCTTTCTCGCACAACGTATCAGCATTGCGATACAGCGGGGAAATGCCGCCAGCATCCTTGGTACAATGCCTCAAGGGCCTATTTTAGATTTAAGCTAGTTATTAATTTCGTTTCCTTACTCAAAACAATGTTGTATATTGGTTGTTCTAGTTTACCACTAAACTTGTGCTTAGCATTTTCCATTATTATAATGTACATATAATAATGGAATTTTTATATGTACATTATGGTTGTGTATTATTTAAGAGTATCCTTCGTAGCAATAACCGTTAAATTGTAAGCATGTACTATGTGTATAATAAATCTTTACAAGCATTACAATCGTTTTATTAAAACCTTTTTCGATTTAGGTACAATACATTTTTATTACCAATATCAGACTACTAGGTACGCATAACAGACGTAATGCATTCAAAATTGTGTGCAGTATTCTAGCACAACAAATCCCGAATTAAAACTAGTTTTCCGTTGGCTATTATAGGAAGTTATACAAGGCGGGACAGAGTAGCAAGTGTAGTACCAGTGCTTGATATTATTTTCCGAAAGTCAGCTTTAGATTCGCAGAGACATTGTCGAGTTAAATAGAAGCTTTCTGCTATTAAGGTCAATGTATTTTGAATAATGAATAACCATCTTGCCCTGACGTTCATAATATCATAATGTAACTAGTAGGTACCCGCATTTATTAAGGCGAGATACGTTCAGCCTGATTAGCGTATCTTCTCAATCTTCTGTCTTTCGAACTTAAAACACCTGTGCCTGTGTTGTGTAGCCGGCTAACTAGAGCGGTAGAAAATGAAAACTAGGTTCTTATAGTAAAACAATATAATAGTAAAAATATGTACAATAAATAAACTAATTTCTATCAGTACGCGAGTCAAAAGCAATAAAATATCGTCACTTGCCTTAACGTTTTCGAATGCCAATTTTCGTCGTGCCGAACGATGAATTATTGCCCGCAGTAGCACCCGGCAGCGGGTGCTACTGCGGGCTACGCGGGCTCACCAGGCGCAAGCAGATAAAAACTTCAGGAGCGAATATCCAGAAAATAAGTAGCGTCAATCATGCGCGTCTTCAGCTTTAAACCAAAAGAAAGGGCGGCATTAGACACAGCCCTCGCATTAATCATATTATTATATATAAATTGAATACTAAATGTATAGTTGGTCAAACCAAATTGTCAGTAAATAAGAACGAAAAAAACTATACTCATCCTTCTCTTTTGGGTGCTAGTACTAGTGTAAGAAAAAGACAGTATGATTCTATATAGACAGAGAGAAATGATGATGTTTGAAATGAGACAATCCTTTGACAATAGTTATTTGTGCAACAAGAGAGGAAAGCTGGTTTTTCTTGCGAGTGTTTATATTGAGTCCCAAGAAAGCGAAAGATTCTAAGGTAGAATCTTGAGCGTAGCGAGGGACTCGAAAACACGAGATGTAAAATAACTGCTCTCGTGTTGCACACATAATTTTTCACCTCAGTAGTGAGAACATATTAAAGGTGAAAATGTATTTAGAATTACACAGAATAAACAGAAAAAAAAAGTATTATAATATGTACCATACCATACGATACGATACGATACCAGACCATACCATACCATACCATACCATACTATACCATGCCATACCATACCATACCATAAAAAAATGTAATAAAAGTATGAAGTTCATGGCCTTCACTAAATTAATAAAAAGCTACATTGTTTCACTCCCTGGAGTGACGAAAGTAGGCTTGTTCGAGCTGCTAAGGTGTAAATTATATATTTCACATCGCCTGATTCACTGCGCCTACTATCTACTCAAACCAGCCTTAACTTTTCGGACGCCAAGGACCGATATAATAATACACGCACCACGGGTTCAACGCCAAAGACCGATTCATCGGTCACATACCACAGAGCAACATAGACCTACATGCATTGCATATACATAAAGTTCAATTTCAGTTTTGACACTTCGGTAGTGTGGCGTCTGGATGACAGCTTTTGTGTTTGACACGGCGTCGAAAAGGTTGAAAAGTCAATTCTGCGCGGTTATTGCGGCCACAGGCAAATTTAGGTAGGCAGGTAGTGTCTTTACACTACAAAAAATGTCATTTACGGCAAATGATGATGGAATTTATTTGCGCAGTCGGTTTTTTTAATTTATACATTTCATATTTAAAAAAAATACCGAAGAAATGTGAAAAAAATGTAAGTAGTCACTTATTTGATAAACTTGTTTTTTTTTTACGTTAAGATATAAATTTGAAGGTAGGAATGATTTTGCATTATTGATTTACACGAAAATGATACCAAACTTACGACTCGGACTTCCGGTTCGAGCGCCATCTTGATAGTTAGCATCGTGATTAATTACTTTGTTTTTTGCTTATTAATATTGTTTAAAGTGTAATATCGATAGCTTATTATACAGTAAACTAATGTGGTAGTGTGCAGTGAATGGAGAATTAATTTTGAAGCGCGTTTAACCACCATCTTGGAGTCAACGGCCGGTAGTCCACGTGCTTCTTGTAAAGTCTAGCTATCGATTTACAAGAGCTAACAAATCACCGTACACTGTCTTGTACAACCGTACAATTTTTGTCGTTTGTAAACCTCTCAATACCTTGATACTGGCGAAATAGTCCCTCTGGGCTGAAGCCATAATTTTAAAAGAAGAAGAAGAAGAAACTTACGACTCTAACCTCGACGAAACGTAACCAGACAGCAAATTTTTTTGTAACATTTTACGTAGGCACCCCGCTTTAAGTCAAAATTTTGCACCAAAAATTAGATAGGCTCCCCTTCCTAAAACAATCTGTGAGTCTAAAGGACTAACTGCAAGAGAAAATTGCATTGTCAATATTTGCCGTACAATTAAGTGTACATCTCGGACTTAAGTAGTAGTTCTTTCCCTTTACTTTTTTTGGGTCCATAGTTTTTCATAGCGTTCTCGATTAGAGTTTCCTTAAAACTACAAGAAAATCAAAATGAACAGAGATTTAGTCAAAAATGTGAACAGGAAAGTGAAAACGAACGAATTGATGTAAGAACTAGATCATCGCTAAATAAGTGTCATTTATTACCACAAGCAAATAATACCTACTAAACCACCACACCTTGGGCCTTGCCCCGCTGCCGGCGGTACCCTAGGTTAGGTTTTTTATGTCTTTCTATATTTTTTGTATTATTTTGCGTTTTTATATTTTAACTTTATATGCATATTGTAGAAAGCCTAGCCTAAGAAGAAAAATAAATAATAACTAAAACTTAATTCAATAACAATGATATCCGCCATCCCGTACACGCACGACCGTCTGTTCAGTGCTAAGCGAGCTGCGTTCGGAGAAGGACCTGAGTTCACTGCGCTTAAAGCTCTGTAGCAGTTCAACAAAACGCGACCACAGATAGGTAAGGACGAGTGGTAAGGACTTTATTCCTACAATTGTAAAATACTTAATTCCCTTAAATATTTAGAACACAGACAAATAAGACATTATACCTACGGAAGTAGCTACAATTTTATATCAGCCAAATGAACAAGACTTCCATTAGCTTCATCTTACTTAGTTCCGAACAATTTCTTTCATAAAAGGTTATATTTGGCTTTCAATGAAAAGCGAGAACAAAATGAATGAAATGTATTCAATACTGAATTACCGATCTAAACGTCTTATAAACGAACGCTTATAATTGCCAGGGTTCTTAAATTTTAGCTCAACCACATATTGTCTTGAGCAGTGCATTTTTTATAGTAATCTGTAGATACTAGTCCATAAAATCAAATATAATCGTATTTCTCTAATAAGTTATCTTTAAAAGATAGACATACACCACCACCAATAAAAGAGAGACAATTCCACCATACATTGTGTTGTTGTAACTCAAACGGATTGGGCAGCGTTTTCGATTAAAGCTGGCTAAGGCCAGCGTGATTGTTAGGGTTCCGTAGCAAATGGCAAAAAACGGAACCCTTATGGATTCGTCACGTCTGTCTGTCTGTCCGTCCGTATGTCACAGCCACAGCCACTTTCCGAAACTATAAGAACTATACATATACTATCAATATGTTTAATAAGAACTATACTGTTGAAACTTGGTAAGTAGATGTGTACCGCATTAAGATTTTCACACAAAAATAGAAAAAAAAACGATAATTTCTGGGGGTTCCCCATACTCAGAACTGAAACTCGAAAAAATTTTATTCATCAAATCAATACGTCAATCAATCTATGGATAGGTCTTCAAAAATAATATTGAGGTTTCTAATATCATTTTTTTCTAAACTGAATAGTTTGCGCGAGAGACGCGTCCAAAGTGGTAAAATGTGTGTCCCGTCCCCCCCCCCCTGTAACTTCTAAAATAAGAAAATGATAAAACTAAAAAAAATATATATGATGTACATTACCATGCAAACTTCCACCGAAAATTGGTTTGAACGAGATCTAGTAAGTAGTTTTTAGGGTTCCGTACCTTATAGGATCACTCGTGCGTCTGTATGTCTGTCTGTCCGTCTGTCACAGCCTATTTTTTCCGAAACTACTGGACCAATTAAGTTGAAATTTGGTACACATATGTAAGTTTGTGACCCAAAGATGGACATGTAACGTAAACATATTAATTTTAAACACGGGGGCCACTTTTGGGGGGTAAAGCAGAAAATTAAAAAATAAAGTTTGTCAAACTATATCGTGTTACATATCAAATGAAAAAGCTCTTTGTGAGAATAAAAGATACATTGTTTAAATTGTGTAATGTACGGAACCCTTGGAACGCGAGTCCGACTCGCACTTGGCCGGTTTTTTTTAATACGTCATATAGAGTAAACCGCAATTTACCTTTCATTCAATTAACTCAAATATAAAAAAAAAACATTTAATTTCATAAACATAAACCTTATGCATAAACCGTGAACCATTATTTTCTAATATTAAATCTTTAATAGGTAAAATAAATTTTTTGATACATTTGCGAATGCTAAATATTGTACGTTTACGATTTGATACTGTTTTCGTTGGATAAAATTATTTTGAATTACTTACATCGAAATTATTCTTTTAAACTCATTTACTGCCTAGAAATAGGTAAATACTTACTATAAAACGTCAACCTAATAAAAGTTTTGAGATATTCTATTCATTTCCTCACATCTAAATACATAATATACCTACCTACTTCCATAATACCTACTCATATTAGAATAAAGCTTAAGTTATTTTAAGTATGAATTCCTTGGATGATGATCTTTCTCCTATGTATTAAACCCAAATAACGTTCTGGAAGATGACGTCGTGCGAGCATGTCCGTCTGTCTGTCTGTCACCAAGCTGTATCTCATGAACCGTGATAGCTAGATAGTTGAAATTTTCACAGATGATGTATTTCTGTTGAGTCCGACTCGCACTCGTTCTGACTTCGTTAGCAAACATCGTCATATTTCAACTAATTTCCACAAAACCTTAGCAAATTACACGCCTTAACATTCCCCAAGAAGAAAGAAGAAGGTTACATAACTCTATTCATAGGTAAAAACCGCATAAAAATCCGTTCAGTAGTTTTCACTGAAATTACGATTTACTTACTTCTCGCTTAATATTGTGACAAAATACGGGCCTAGAGTTGCAACCGCTGTGTGGCGCTGTCGTCGTGCACGGTCCCAATACTAATATCGTAGCAAAAGGGCCTAATGTTATATACCTAGACGTGCAAATGACCGTAGCGAAGAAATGAATGAAAATACACAATGTGACTCAAATTATTTTATTGCAGTAACTAAATCACTGTGAATAGAATATGCCAACTTCTAGCGCCATCCACTAAGCATATTCAAATTAACAAACGGAATTAATAAAAATAAGATCCTAATAAATATGTATCGACAACAAATTATTTACATATTGCCTTAGTGGCATACATAGACTTATAAGCTACAATCACCTTTCAAATCATACGTACTATGATAAACCTACAACAAAATCACTAACAAGTTTCTTAGAACAACGCTCTTCGTTCTACAGGAAATATGATGTTGTTCACCAGTCTTCCGTAGTGACAAGTTAGGGGAAAAGATAAAACACTGCAGTATAAATCCTACTACATTTAAAAATATTGTTTAATGTCAAACTAATCACGTAAGCAGATTGATCAATGGATACTGAATATACTCGATGCAAAGTTGACAGGTATAAGAATTACATGTAAGATTCATTAGTCTAATTCATCAGCCTCAGAGGAGGGGTCGGGGGCCCTTCTTTCGGCAGCCGCATCGTCGGGAGTCGTCGACAGTAAAGGAGGATCGGTGTCGGGCACGCCACCGCTGACCTTTCGTCGACGGTCTAAAATAGACGTTTTATCTTGACCATTGCTGAAAGCCTCCTCACCATTCGCACTATTGGGGACGGCAGTAGTCACATTACTGCTGGTTACAACTTTAGCTTCATCCCGAGAGTTCTTTCTCGAGATCTCTTCTATTTTAATATTATTTTCACCATCAGAACTGATTGAGTCTATCAAAGTTGTTAAAGAGCTTTCCACATTCTCGTTAACGGTGCCAGTATTGGTACCAGTAGCGGTTGTTTCTGCGGCCACAGTTCTTGAGGAGACGACGTCACCAGTATGGGTAGTGTTAGTTTGTGCAGTAGAAACTTCAGGGGTTGTCTGCGTAGTGGATTGAGTAGTATCTTGAACGGTTTGCGTGGTCGATTGAGTCGTCGGAGGAGTGGCTTGAGTGCCGGTGCCGGGAGCGTCATGATAAGCAGCTCCACTGGCTAGGGCGGCGATACCGGCCAACCCTACCATGCCACCCATACCGTGATGAGTACGAAGCAGCAACTGCTGCAGCTGAGCCTGTTGTAGTATCACGGGCAGTTCGTAGTGATGGAAGAAGTACAACATGGAGTGCTGAAACAAAACATTGTATTATTTTAAAGCCAATAAACGTACCGATGCTATGTAAATAGCCTCAATCCGCAAAAGGATGTGGAGCGTGTAACAATAAATAAACGGTAAAGAGATAAGTCTGCAGTAGGCGATGGTGGCGCAGCTAAGTGGCGGCCGCGTCGATATTTACTCGCAGACGTTCCCGGTGCAGATTATGAGACACGTCCGTCGAACTGAGCAAAACTCCTTTAGACAAATAAATGAGCGACTCGTGACACCACCGAGAGTATCCCCGTTTCTATTTATTTATTTCTGGGTCAAAGTTCCCTCCCCTCGCGACGTCCGACGTAAGTTTTAATTAAGAAACTTGTGACCGCCTGGAAGTGAACTTTTATTTGAAATTATATTTTGTGATCCTCTCGTTTTGATTTTTTCCCTGTTGCGGGTGTAACGGGTTAGGCGGAGCGGACAAGTCGGGACGCCTCTGTGATTTATTATTCGAAGCGCATGCCACGCCACCGCGAAACCTCCGTTACCACTTATTTTGCACCATCAGTAATTGACATACTTGGTAGGAGTTTGGCGTTAGGTAGTTATATAACTAGTTATTGAAATAAGCGTTTCTTAAGAGCATTCTCAGTTACTTTGTATTCGTCTGAACTTAGGAAATCTGTAAAGAAAGTGACTGGTTACATAATTATTAAGTACCTACAATATTTCATCCTCTCAGCTGAGATGAATGAATAAACGGTCAAAGTTCATCGAATCATTTGGGACACAGATCACGCTAAATAATCAGACATATAAACATACATAATAAAACTTACTATTTAAGTACAAAAAAACCTAAAGATAAAAAAATTGGCCCAGATCGCAGTCAACGGGCAAGGTGCCCAGAAAACTGGCCGTATTTCATCGATGTATGGCGATACTAATACGCTGTGCGAAATAGTGGCCAGCCCTCTGTTCACCAGTAGCCTCTATTAGGCGCGCCGACAAGTCTTTGTACAGTCGAACATACATTATGTTTCGTCAAACAATATTACCTACTTGTAAATACATTGATAAACGTCATCAAGCAATATATACGCGCACAAAATAAATCCGTTTGTCCCATAACGGAAATATTCTATATTGTATGACCTTAATTAACACGACACGCCCCAATCACATGTCGGATCATCGCAGCGACAGATTTAAAAAAGGATCAAACGTTTAAAAGGTATTTAATGGGCAGAGATGATGCCCTTTTATCCGTCCATTAACATCAACCGCTTTGAGATTTACCGCGCAGTCCGTCCAATCAAATATAGGTAAAATGATACGTGTACATGCAACAGTGGTAGATGAACACAACCTTTTTGTTAGGAAAATGAGACCGTGTGCAGATCTAACATTTAAAACTAGTCCACTTCGCTACTTATGCTAGATACTGAGCTGATTGTACAGCGATTTGTTCGAAACATTGAATTTCGTTTCGTTTCAGCGCCGTATCTTCTTTTATTATTCTAGCAACAAAATTTTAGGAGATTGATGCTAATCATTTAATTATAATAATTTTAATGCGTTTAGTTCTTTCAAACTCTTGATAGTGTAAGGTTTATAATTGCAAAGAACGTTATGCATATTATGTCTGAAATGCCAGATGCAACGCGTCTTAGACCTTTGAACGTCGAGCGCGCACTTTATGATCGTGGTTGCAGTTGTGAACAACTGCGGAGAGCTGAACACCTCTCGAGAGTTGACTTAACACTTCAAAGAAAAGCGAGCGCTCTTTGTGATGATATTTTTTCTGCCGCAAAATTGTCTTAAACACTTTAGAGCCGGCGCGTTGATTATGCCAAGACGGTAGAAAACTCGGACGAAAATAAAGTTATTTTGATTTAAAATGCAAAGAAAAAACAGCGAACGAACTGCGTGGCACGAGGGGCATAGGAAAAGAAAAAATAATCCCTTTTCATTTAACTAATCCTGCTAAAGGAAAGGAATCACGAATTAGAAGCGAAAACATTGAATTAAATAGGAAAACAAAACAAAGATCCTAATGCAGAGTGCATCGAACATCTAAATAATTAGAGATAGAATCATCACTTATGTTTCACTGCTTTTGTTTACTCAACTAGTATCTACTTAATGGAAAATGGGATAATAATGCGTAGTTTCCTTCTTGGCTTCACTAACTCGATTTCAATACTTCGTCGCATGGACTATAAATAAATAAATAAATAAAAATAAAATAAAATAAAAATAATTAATTTTCAGACAGTTACAGTCCATAGTTGTTAGTATTAACTTACAGGCTATGTTATGTTACAGAACAGTACGTAGTAGGTACTACTATGTATAAGACTATGATGACTTCGTAACTCAAAATCCCCCACGTTACAAATTATGCTAAAATTCTTTACTGTAATCTATTTATATTCGTATACCTAGGACGGAAGCACAATGTTATACCTAAAAGTGTTGGATTTAAGCGAAACTATCATTAGTGGGAGATCTGCAAGATTACCGCTCTTCACCCACCCTGTAATGGCGGACGTCGGCTGTTTATTTAGGACTTGACAAGAATTAGGCCAAAGCGTGCCTGTTATCTTGGATGAACCCCTTTTGCGGAATTGAAAATGAGTTGAGGTGAGAAATTGAAAAATCTTTTAAATTAACTTTATTAAGACGGACTTTAGCAGGCTTTAGTTTGAGCTTGTTGTCAACAAGTAACGACGATTTAAATTAATGTAGCGGACGGCCCTACGTTGGGCGCCATCAATGTTATGCGCGCCGCGTCCCGGTCGGGGAGGCGACCTCGTGAAATATGATTTTTAATAAGTTGACACGCTCGATGATTATAAGATAAGCCCTCACTTTGCATTCCGAAGGGGCTTCTTGTTTTTCGACGTCGCCCTTCCCGCGCTTTAATCCAGCAGCGCCTACCGCTCCAGCTCGAGGCGCTCTCGTTTTGCATAACAGAACATACCTTTTCCATGTTATTCAATCCCGTTCAATACATTGTATCATATTTGATCATATATTTTTTTTAGAAATTAGAAAAGATGTCATAAAAAATTGTAACTAATATAAATGAGGAACCTTGCTTGTTTAGTTAAAATATCCAAACAAAATCTCGCATGCAACAAGCGAGACAGTTGTTCTATACAAACTAAACCCGAGCAAGCCGCGGTTCGCTCGACGCGTTATTAGCTTCCGCAAGCGGCGATCGTATATCGACTCGAGCACTTCCCGTTCAAGACAAGCTGTCTGCGCTTAACTATATTAACCTATACAATGGTTTTTAACTAATCTATGTGTGCCATTTTAAGAATTTATTGGGTATCTACAATAACATGAGACCGCAAAATGAGAAATAGGTATACCTTTAACCTCTCTCTCTCTCTACCTCGTTTCACGCAAAATAGGCACATTGGATGTCGATTTGCGGAAAATGCCCAGCAAAACTAACTAACTAACATACCTTTTCTCAAAAATGGACGGCAAAGTCGACGTTGCCGGTTAAAAAGTAGGTCGCGAAGTGCGTAGTTTATGGTCAGTCAAAAAATTTAAAAGTTAAAAACATTGCAGTCTCGATTTCGGGACTGCAATGTTGTATACAAATTCCATTATTTGTCGAGTTTTAAACTTTTTAAAAGTTGAAGTGGCCATATCAAATGAAGGCATAGGTCCATTAAACATCCAAACAGATGATCAGTACTTATTATTATAATGTTGGTACCGCGACTATTTAGGTGTCTCAAATAGGTTGGCGTATTTTCGGCAGAAAAATACACTTCCATTTTTAATTAAAAAAATAAAACGGCGGCAAAGCAAATCTTTTTATTTTTTTATGTGAAAATATATACATAAGAACGTTGCTTCTGTAAAATATTTCTATTATATTTGCATTTATTGCGCCATTTTTGAGAAAAGCACTATATATGACTCGGCTAGAAGGCTACTTGCTGGCTTCGGATTCAATTAAACGGACTCCCAAGGTCGTCCGTTTAAAACAAATCCTCAGCCAGCAAGTAGCTACTTCCGAGCCTCGACAATAATGTACTATTAACGTACTAATAATACGTATGTATAAAAAAATATTACGTTTTCATAATCTACGTTAAGCAATGTTTTATACATATTATGTAATTACGTTATTTAAGTGCGTTACCGTCCATCACGGCTAGCGGCTCCCAGGCGTGCGGGAAAAATTACGTGCATGGATGTTATTTGGGAATTGCCCGGGAAAACATTTGACAAAACTTTGACGCAGCGGTGACGTCCATTTCGCGAGCTAGGCCGACAGATAAGCCGCACGACCGACATTATCTTTTATTTTTGGTGCGGGAAAGTTGATTTTTGTGAGCTAACGTCCTGGAGTACGCGACTTCGTCACAATAACTTATGGGGACGTGATTTGTTGACAATTGCTCGCGGGTCGACCCCGACTTTTTCTTCAATGTAGTGTGCTTAAAAATAATAATAACTCGAAGGACCAACTGTACGTACTGTGATGACATAAAATATACCTATTTTAGGTCGGAGTTTGAAAAACCACTTCATTAATATCGCTTATTATTCAACGTTGAGCAATGTGTCAACGTATGTATATAATCTATTAGCTCAGGATTTAATAACTGGAGTATGGCAGCGGAATGTTAATATCTCTTTAGATAAACAGTTTATCTGCAAACTCCACGTGCGCATATACTGCGGCCGGCGCCCGCGGCTGGCCAACATCAAAGTGCTCTGGACAAACAGATGGCATGGCCCACTGATGTTATACACACGCAGTCACGCAGGTATTAAGAGATTTGCATGACATTCCCTTAATCAAATCCCCGGGAATGGCATGACCCGCACCAGGGTCGGTTGTCCAAGTAATTATTTTGTTGACAAGCTGTCTGGGACAGGAAAGGGAAAGTGTTTGAGATAGATAAATGGTCTTATCTTGTCTTATGGTTTTCGGGGGCCCTGCATCTTTTGTGCAGTTACCCCCTAGGAAAGATCCGTCAACTACTCAAGAGCTTGTTCCACCACCTCCATATGCCGGGTGCCGGATGATGGAGCTCATGGGTAGAATTTTGAATTCCTTTGGTTCCAGATAGCCTGCTCAGCTCTGCATTCACACATAAGGTGTTTTACGACTTCCTCTTCACCACACATACGACAATCGGTGTTGTCAAAGTGTCCCATCTTGGTCAGAATTCCTTTGACCCCGTAATGGCCAGTGTGTCCCGTGTTATTATTTGGAGTTGTTTTTGCTAAGTTTCCAAAGCTTTTTGCTCCAACCGGAGTACTCCTTGCATAAAGAGCTTTGAGTGCTTTAGACCCGTCAGACTGTCCCATTCTTTTTGATGTTTGGTCTTAGTAAGGTCTTTGATAGTCGTTATAATGGTTCCCTGTGAGAGCCCCACGAATGGTTCCGGACCTATAGGGTTACTTACAGATCCGGCTCTGGCAAGTTCATCTGCATTTTCATTGCCTATGAATCCCTCGTGCCCTGGGATCCATATCTACCAGTTGCACTTTGTTTTGCCTACCAAGCTTGTTCAGAGCTTTGACGCCATTGTATACCAGTCTATATTCTTTCCTATGGTCAGAAAGGTAGTTCAAGTTACTTTACGCTTTATTGTACTATTAGCTTTTGCCCGCGACTTCGTCTGCGTGGAATCAATAACAGCAGCTAGAGTAAGTACAGTGCCTGGATAAAGTGTATTAGCAATCATTCAATTTGAACATAAGGTTAATTGCTTACATCAATTATCAAGCAATTCATTAACTCTCTCAATTCCACCCCCCTGCTAACACTTAAGTGATGATTTCAGACATAAAGACTATCCTATGTCCTTCCACGGGACTCAAACACTATCTCTATGTCAAATTTCAACTAAATCGGTTCAGCGGTTTAAGCGTGAAGAGGTAACAGACAGACACACTTTCGCATTATAATATTAGTATGGATATGTTCAGAAGTGGCCGTCAACTTAAATAAGAATTTATAGTATGCAAAAAATGGCAGAACGTTTGTACACGTATTGTTGACACCCAAAGTGAAATCAAATCAGAAATAGCCAATTCTATTTTATCTACGCCTGTGGTTACGTATCAACAACATATCATAGTAATAATAGGTATGTACGTTTACACAGTGCTCATGTAAGAAGTGTTAACACGTGCAACTTAATAAATATGTCGCAATAAAAGTACGAGGCGATTGCAAGTGCGTGATATTACAAGTAATATATTACCTGTATAAAGAGCCACGAAGTAACAAGCGCAAGACTGCTATATTGCCCATTGAAGCGGTAGTGGTACGCGTAGAACGAGAAGTGGTACAGGTAGAAGAATCTGAGGACAAAATACACAGTATTATAAATAACAGTTGTATTGGCACTGTGCCAAGTGCATGGTGGAGGCAAGAAAAGCGATCGCAGCGCATAAGGTCGGCAACGCGCATGTTATCTGGTGTTGCAGGCGTCCATAGGCTACGGTGACTGCTTACGATCAGGCGGGCCGTATGCTTGGTTGCCACCGTCGTGGTATAAAAAAAAGAAAAAAAAAAGGTGGTAATAATAGGTACTAACGGAAGTTAGCGTCTTTAACATTTCGTACAAGTTATATGGCTCGAAATTGAACTTTCATTTTACGATTACTCCTGAGATATTCATTTAAATTGTATGGTGTAAGGGACCATTGTAATCTGTATGCAATGCTTAATATAAAGAACGTATTTAATTTGATAAAATTATTAATACTGTATCAGTGTAAATAGCTTTGCAAATACCACATATTATGAAATCTTTTTTAGAGGATAAGAATGGGATCGCGGATTTTTGTAGACCAATGAAAGAGAGACAATTCCACAATATATTGTGTTGTTATATCTCAAATGGATTGGGCAGCGTTTTCAATTAAGCTCTTAGCCAGCGTGATTTTTTCTGACTTCATTAGCAAATATTATCATATTTCAACCAATTTACACAAAACCTTAACAAATTATATACTTAGTAAGGCATCTTTGTTTTCTAAAAACGAACGAAATCTAAGGCATTAAATAGAGCGGCACAATCTCAATAAATCAACCCAATATATATAAATAAGCTACAACATCACCACGAAGCACTCCGCTAACAAGACGCGAGAGAAATATCTAAAACTAACTCTAAAACGTCAATTATTTTGACACCGTAAAAGCGGCGGTTCTTCTATTGCATTCGACAAAAGACGTCCATTGAGGAGCCAATTGTCGGGGTCGTATATTTCGCTAGCTGGAGTTACCATTAGCTTCGTTATCTGCTTATTTCGGTGGATAAATTCTCAGTGCGAGACGCGAGCGACAAACGGGCCCCGGAAAGGGGAAAATGTCGCCTCGTTATCTGAAAAGGTTGCAATTTTATTTGAAATCGATATTCACTCTGATATACATTTTTCTCCGAGTGCGGTCTGCTGTTTTGTAAGGCGATGCCACATGTTGCTCTTTATTGGTGTTTATGTTTCAGGCGGAGCGCGCCTTATTGTACATTAGATATTACGTCTGTGGTTATATTTGCGTCCACTCGGTTAGTCAACGCATAAGCATGGTCAGTTTCTCGTATAAACGATTGCTCAATGTACACAGGATAAATAACTGCTTTATGAACTGCGACTACAACTGTTCAATAGTATGACTGACATATTCTACAGAATATGGACAGTCTTCTCGTAGGATTAATGTATCACAAAATGCTCCCTGTACAACGAAATAAACAAAGATTTCGAAATATTCCAATACTTACAGCCTCATTACATTGAAGCATAGAGTTATTTAAAAACTACCTTACTATAAATCGTTAGCGTCGATGAGTAAATTTAAATGTTGTGCACAGTTGTAATGTCAAATTTACTATGATTTGTTTTTTATTAAATATGTATGTATTTATAAATACATACAGTTTAGACACTTGGAGACAGTAAACTCATTACCATTCTAATCCAAATCACGAGTGTTACATTAATAATTATACTAAAAGTGAAGTCGAATTATCACGTACATAAGCATTGAAACAGTGAATACGAGCATTAAGTGGATTGCGATTAGCATGATAATATGAGCACAACGCTCACTAATTAGCAGCTGAAGATTAATGCGACATACCGGGTGTATGTGTAGATTAACGTACCCGTAATGATGCAACGTGATACGTCATCACATGTGGCCCACAAACGGTTAGAGCCGACAGCCTCTACAGGCAGCTTAATTTTTGACATCAAACAATCGAAGATCTACATATTTATGTTAAGATGAAACGCCTCTTCTAAATGAATGCGATTTAAAAACAAAATAGAAACAAATGTTTCGCAAGAAAGGACGGTAAACATCGAATTCAATAAAACGTTGTTTGTAAAACGTCCAGCACAAAGACAAAGAGCGATGCGTCGATTAAGTTCTTAAGTAACAATTTCACGGGTAGATCGCTCCGGGGATGAATTAAAGAGGGGCAAAGCGAGGCAATTCCGTGTCCACTGTTAAGCGGCTTCGGAGGCGTCGTCTTTGAAAGACATCAAACGAAAAAGATTAAGCATTAAACATACATGTTAGTGGATTTACAAGAAATAAGCGGCGTTTTCTTAATGTTACTTCGGACATAAATATTTTATGGACCGCCCGAAGCGCTGGCGGTAATGGAAAGATGTAAATGACGTCGCAAGTGACCAACGGACGAGGTTTTCTATGCGCCATTTTAGTTTTTGGCTTGATCGTATTTAATAAGGTAACAGGCTGTTAATAGCTTAATTTCTGTAGGCAAAATAGCATTGAGGAGCACTACGTACGTTACTATTCCACACTAGTGTTGCCAACTCGGAATTTGAAAAAATGCTAGACATGTCAAAATTATGCCAGAATTATGCAAAATAATTTTGGAACGTGCTAAAAAAATGCTAAACAATATATTGGTTGTAGGTAACTAAAAAAATGAGGATCATCCACATAAATCAAACGATGCTGTTTCTGAAAATTTAACACAGTCAAACCAAGCTAACTTTGCACCGACTTGGTTAGCTAATGCCAAATTTCTTTAGCCCCCTCCACACTCATGCGCGAATCGCGGCTTCATGCCGCGTTTCGCGCACGAGTGTGGAGTGGGCTTTTTAAATGTGACGTTTGTAGTGACTCTCCACACTTTGTAGCTGTCGATGCATTACCATACCATAGATAACACAAAAACAGATTAGTGAGTGTCTAGACGAGACAATTTTACGCATGATTAGATTGACAATTTAATTGGTAACGCGTATGAAAAAAAGAAACGCAAGGATATTGTCTTGCCGATTTCACTATGTAATTGTGTATTATAATTTAATTTCTTATCACAGTGACAATTGTATTTACTCGTCTGGACAAACCTTAAAAAAAAGAGGAAACCTACAACATAATAACAATATTTCACCGTTTTAAGCAAACTTCTGACTGTGTCACTATTAATAAGGTCCACGAACAAAAAAATACAAAAGCCAGGTGGTTAAGGTCTGTCAGTCTGCACCGACGTACCGACCTTACAACAAATGTCATGTAATTTTAAATAACTGCTGGCTATCACCTGGTACCACCTGGCACTAAGGTCGCGGTGCGGTGCGGAAGTCTGTTACGGTTTATAATAGGGGATATTACTATTATTACTGCAATGTTCTGCCACCAGAGTGCAGCACTACCCTTTATAGTAAACCGTAGAGTAACTTATACATACTGTAAACCTTACATACCTAAACTTATACATACCGGTAAACACGAATCCGAAATTTTGCTATCACTCTTTATCGTTCAAATATGCAAGAGTGACAGAGATGTTAGATAACGAAATTTCGATTTTCTTGTTTCGCGAGAGACCCTCATATTGAGGTAGTGGCGCCACCTACGCAGAGTTTCGCGTAATATTCCCTATTTCTCACACTCGCTCACACTCGTGTGTGGAGCGGGCTTTTGACGGTTGTGGTAATCCATGGGGATTATCTATCATTGCTAAGTAGGTTTCAAACTTGGCTTAGGGACATAATTCACTTCATTCACTAAATTATACCAGATGCCAAATGGAAAATTTCGATACCAAAGGGTGTGAAATTGTGCCAATTCTGGCACCATTTATGCCAAGTTGGCAACACTCCACACTATTTCGATACTTAGGACGAAAGTGCGCTTTAGTGATAAACGCTTAAGTTCCCTCGTACTGTACCGCAACGCAACAGGAACATAATAAGTGAATCTCGGTACTATGTAGGTAAGAAAATACATCGTCGATATTCATCACACCATTATCGGTGTTAAGAACGTTCAAATGAGATTATGCCAAAATTATTTATGCCAGTTTATCACGGAGCAATAAATCATATGATATACAAGAAAGTTATACAGGGTGGAAATAGATTTTGGGTCAGTGAGGGCAGCTACCAGATCTCGTGTTGCTAGGCGAAAATGATCTTAGGAGACCTTCCTTCGATTTTAAATTATTGAAGATTGGCGTTTACAGATTTTGGAAAAAACATACAGGATGCGAGAAAATGGTTATTTTTGACAAACTTTTTTTTATGCCAATCGATCCCAAGCTTGTATGGGACCAAAACGAAATTTCCGGCTAGAAAAGCCATAAATCGAGAAAAAGTTTTTTTTACATGTATTTTTATTATGTCAATCGATTCCATTTCTATCCAGTATCAATAGTTTCCTTGGGGTCAACTTTCGGTAATGTACAAAAAAGCCCGAAATTAAAGAAAACTGTTTTCATACATTTACAACTCTAACCTTTCTTGATTCCACGTCATTTTTATAACACTTTACAAATGCTCGCAAAATACCCCGCTCGATTTTTTTAAATTTAAGGTGATAATTGGCTTCAAGCTTTCCAGCATTGCTGTTTGTTGTTAAAAATTTAATCGAACCAAGAGAAATAACTTAAAATTCCCTTTTATTGCTATTTAAAATTTTAGTACTGTAGTGTTTTCATACAGTCATTCAGCATAGGAGGACGAATTAGGGTGACAGATAAATGAGAATAAGTTTTACTTCTCTCTCTCCATAGTAAATGTATGAAAACAGTTTTCTTTAATTTCTGGCTTTTTTGTACATTACCGAAAGTTGACTCCAAAGAAACTATTGATACGGGATAGAAATGGAATCGATTGACATTAAAAAATACATGTAAAAAAAAAAACTTTTTTCATTTTCATACAAATTGTATGGGGAAAGTTTTTCTCGATTTATGGCTTTTCTAGCCCGAAATTTCTTTTTGGTCCCATACAAGCTTTTGATCCTGGACAGGAATGGGATCGATTGGCATCAAAAAAAAGTTTGTCAAAAATGACCATTTTCTCGCACCCTGTATGTTTTTTCCAAAAATCTGTAAACGCCAATCTTCATTAATTTGAAATCGAAGGAAGGTCTCCTAAGACCATTTTCGCCTAGCAACACGGGACCTGGTAGCTGCCCTCACTGACCCAAAATCGACGAGGTTAAAAAGGACTTCACATTACATAACACTCCAACTGACAAAAGCCGCGGCACGAGGGTTGAAGTCAGTCACGTGCCGCGATTCACATCATTATAATAACGTGTAAACAGCTACTTCAGCTTTGCTTAACTTTTAAATATCAAGTCAGATGCCCATTTACAATTTTCCTTATTATTATTAGGCACATCAAAATTATTCAAAAGTCAGATAGGACAGGCGGGGTGAAACTGAATCTTGTTGAACTAACTCGGTGCGAAATCACTTTCGCCTTGGCCTTTGATGTCGAGTGCGCCAAAGGAATGTTATTCAGTAAAAACATGCAAATTCGATAAAGTATAACACAATATTACTGAGAGCAGCTGCCGTGCCCGCGCGACGGGCTGCGACGGCGACGTCGCTACAATACGTCGCGCATCGGAAAATGCTTTGAATATTATTTATCTGCCCCGACCCTCCCCGACCCGCCTCGGTCAAATAACTACCGAACAGTTTTATTAACTCCAAACAGATATTCGATCACTTCGCATACTAGTTTCAAACAAGGAATTTCAACTACTTATAGAAACATAAATTAAATGATTTACAGAAATTTTGACATTCATTATTATTAATGTTACAATCGTAGTGTCGATGACGGTGTAAGTAGTAGGTACGTTCTGTAAGATTCAAGTTTCAAAACTATAGGCCACGTACATTTTCATATCTAAATGATGGCATTACACCATCAATTTCGCTCGCACTTTTGTCCATGTAGTGGTGCGAATGAGAGGCCCGGGCGAATGATAACAAAATTTGATGTCAATGTGTAAGTTTGAGTTGACCTCTCGTGAGTAGAACTTGGTAGAACGTAGTATTGCAATAGCGCCGCCTTATTGACAAAATTAAAATAATAAAAACTGTTTTATATGTATGTACATATTTACAATCGTCACTAGACGTGGGAGAATCAGAATATGCATTCACAGAATAAATTGAATTTGCAAAATATACATTAATTAATGCTTAAATAGTGTATACTGATATCTATCACAATGAAAAACTGAACTGTGGTCAACTCGTTAACGTGGGATTCGAACCCAACAGTGCATAGGAAAATAGATGGCTAATTGAAACTTTAGACATAATATATGTATCATAAATATCAAAATCCGTCTTGCAACTATTTGTTAGGACATGTTTACTGTCAATAGAAATAGAAAAATATGCCAGAAAACGATTCGTACTACTCCGTGCAGAAAACAGTACTCGTATCTACATATGTAGATATGATAACAGTTAAATTTCCGCAAGCCCGCTCGCGGCGTTACTAACAAAATGAAATTCCGCAGAGCATACCATGCGGACGCGGAATGGCCGCGACTTGACACAATACCGAGATTATCCAATAACTATAGCCAGCTGGTTTCACACCCAAAGAAGGACAGGTTTATTTCGATCGATAAGAGGTATGAGTGAGAGCAGACAGATGGAATGAGCTTAACTTTCTTGTTGTTTATGAATATGAGAACTACTTTCCTATGCACTTTCTGGCATGTTTTAGCAAGCCCTCAACATTTCGATGGTATTGTTACTTGATAATTTCTGTATCAGCCACAAATATAGATATTACCTTCCTATCGCTTTAAAGAACTTTAATCCCGAAAGTTAAGATACTGGAGCCTTATTTGTGGTTGTGAGTTATTTCGACTGAAACAGTCTCGACATAACAGACCTATACTAGTAGTTTGTACCTCTAGTCGGTACCTAAAGGGTGGGATCACTGGGCCTCAATATTATAACGTCCGGTGAAATTTTGCTTAATAGACAAAGTTATATATTGTGACTGTGAGTGGATTCTAGACTGGTATACAATGACGTACAAGCTCTAAACAAGCTTGGAAGGCAAAACAAAGTGCAACTGGTAGGTATGGATCCCAGGGCACGAGGGATTCATAGGCAATGAAAATGCAGATGAACTTGTCAGAGCCGGATCTGTAAGTAACGTTATGTAGAGGTCCGGAATCATTCGTGGGTCCCTCACAGGGAACCATTATAACGGCTATCAAAGACCTTACTAAGACCAAACATCGAAAAGAATGGGACAGTATGACGGGTCTAAAGCACTTAAAGCTCTTTATTACGTGAGTAGACTCCGGTTGGAGCAAAAAGCTTTGGAAACTTAACAAGAGACAACTCCAAATTATAACAGGGGTGTTTACTGGCCATTACGGGGTCAAAGGAATTCTGGCCAACATGGGACACTGACAACACCGATTGTCGTATGTGTGGCGAAGAGGAAGAGACAGTAAAACACCTAATGTGTGAATGTCACGCCCTTGCGAGACAAATAATAAAGGACTTTGGAGCAGGCTATCTGGAACCAAAGGAATTCAAAACGCTACCCATGTGCTCCATCATACGGCACATGGAGATGGTCGAAAAAGCTCTTGAGTATATGACGGATCTTTTCTAATGCACAAAATATGCCTATGGGTCGAAGTGTATCCGCAAGGGCCCCCGAAAACCATAAGATAAGATATATATTGTTTAGAAACATTTAAAACTTAAGGAGTATATAACCAATGAACAGCAACATAAATACTACGCCAACAATGGCTTACTGCAGGTAGCAATCTGTAATCCGAATAGGGGAGTTATCGAGTACGCAGAGAGAGTTGGTGTCGATGCTAATCGAGAGAAGAAGTTGCGATCGACCCCGACGAATGCGGTTCAACACACAAACTTGCTCCTGCGAGTTCACCGAGCCTGGGAAGCCTCTAGCTATTCCCAATATGCAATACAGGTTGATTTGAGATATGATGCGATTTAATGACGTGACGACTGAATTTCAGTTTACGTTGGAATAACTGAAGTTCAACTATTCAGAGGTTTATTATTTTTACGTGCATTTCCAGAAATGTGACTTTATCAACTAATTAACATTATAACTTATATGATATGTTCTGACATCGTTCTCGGAAACTACTTACAATTTCGATATTTGACAGTGAATTGACACACTTAGTGTCTTAAGTATTCGTGTCTACATACATGGTTATTAATTTTAACATACTTACAAGTTTAGTTTTGAATAGAAACACAAAGTTATTCCAACTTAAACTAAAGTTAATGCTCAGTCGTCGCGTCATTAAATCGTATCATATTTAGCCGATTAGAAACTGTTACGTTATGAGCTTGAATCTCCGGAAGGGTTCAAATTAGCCGTAAACCGTCATCATAATTACCAAGCCCCGGCGATATCAAGAAGACAACGCGAGATGTCATGTCGCGGCCTTCCGCTCCACTTGTCAAAGGCTCTTCGATCCACTACAAAGATATTATATCCAAGTTGGGACTTCACAGTTGTACACATTCTATTTTAGTGAGTTTGGAAGGACGAAGTTACTACTGCCGACAGTTCAGATCGCTGCGGATTGTCGGGATATTCTCACCCCTGTTTAAGGTTTTAAGCCAACCAAACTGATCTTGCGAAATTTAAGTTTTCAACTTTTGAGTTCAACTGTTCAAAACTTGTTTTAAATGTTTGATTTATCTTTCAGGTTTCAATAAAAAGCTTGAGTTTGTTCGGTGACGCAAAGGAAAAGTTGCACTTCGTCAGGTTCGTAATTAGTGCATTTTAATCGTCTTTGTGGCATTTTGTTTGTGATAATTCTAAGCAACTGAGGGTAAATACTTATTAGAGATCGAACTCGAAACTTCTAAGTTTTACATGCGTAATTGAATGCGAAATTATTATAAATTATTGAAATTAATGTTCCGGCTTTTGGGTATCATTAGAGGCGGCAGGGCGCGAGCCGGCAGCGATTTGTCGCTGTCTGCGGGCCGCCTATTAAATTAACTTATTGTCGGCACTTCGTGCCTCAAAGCGCGCTTCCAGCTAGGTCACGTACTTCGGAACGTTTTTAAGCGCACTTCCGTTTTTTGAGTTGCTCGCAGAAATTCTCAGATTTTTTTATAAATTATAACACTGCTGGCAGATTTGCTATACCGGACCCCGTCTCACCTAAAGGTATGTATTTATTTACATTTATTTTATTTAGTGGAATGTGTTTCTAGTTATTAATTACATTCGAATGGCATTGCTAAATACTGATATTGATGGATCGAAATTTAAGCTTTATGGTGAAGTCACCGAACTATCAGTTTCAAAATAATTTATAGATTGCTGTAGTAGCAAAATACACACAGCTTTTTCGAATTAAAAATGACAATGCTACAAACTGGTTCGTTTCATTAGAGGAAGTGTGTTCGCCAGTATTATAGAGGCTCGTGGGCACCGGAGCGTCGATGTTTAAGTACCTATTTGCTATAAGACGTGTATTGGCGGTGTTATTAAATTCCCGTATTTTTCCCTAATCTCGTTGTCGACACGCCCCGCGGGCCCTCATCGGAAATGGCATTATTTCCCAGTCGGAGCCCCACAGCGGTCACCGGATACTCCCCGCTACCAATCCTCCGGCCACCCCCAAACTCGCGTTTGAAAACTTTTATCTATTTCCGTATCGTACACTTTTACATTTCTTTGTCTTTTAGGAATAAACAATCATAATCGAAGCAAATAGATTTTCAACAACCGAGGTAAAGCGACACGCAAGGGGAGGCGAGGTTGCTAAGACGTCAGTCTTCCGTGACCACAGCTAGTGCAACCTGGCTGAAACGTCGAATAAACGGTAAAATAATGAAATTTAATCGCGTTAGACCCGTTAATGGCATTAAATCACTGAGGTAAAGTTATCGATTAATGATTCTCGGTTACACTGAGTCATGGCATGACCTCTGCTCAAGTTGCAGTTAGTTTTAGAATTACAATAACTAATTCATAATTATAACGTACATAATTTAGTTCACAAAATGTGTAAAGAAAAAAAAACGAGATCTAGAACGGTATTCTGATTCTACAATTTAATACAGTCTTGATAATTATTGTTATGCTACGACCTTGATACTAATCGTAGTACATCTTCGCGCGCATCAATCAGCGCGAGCGATCGTATCACGTCAAGTGCATTAGTTCTTACTGTACCTATAATGCTGTGTATTTTTTGGAAGAAATAAAAAATATCAAAACCGTAACATATTATAAAATCAGAATACCGCGCGCTTCTTAATCCTCTTACCTTACTCATTATCCAACATTATAAATGAAACACTTCACAATTTCGAGAGAATTCGCTCAGTGCCTTAATCGCTAGTAAAAATACAGCCCGCGATAGCGTGCAAATAATTTAATCTTATTAAAGGCAGCGCTAATGAAGTGAACCGACATAAGTCAGCCGCTAATGAAAGGAAACACAATCCTTGTTTACTTTCGCCATTCAACCAGGCATTGTGTTCGCAGGATGGTTCATATTGCGTTGCCTAACGATTATCACAATATTTTTGCTCTCTGCAGGTTAGATAATTCGATATTATTCCGTAATATACAAAATCATAACAGGTAAGACCTGAAATGGTCGTAAAAAAACAACATGAAAAACCGTTAACGTGTTGTTGATAAAAGATTGTAATAGAAATATATTTTGGCCACAATAAATAAAATTGACACATGTCGTTTTATTTCATTTTAATAACTATTAAAATGAAATACTCGTAATAATAAAACGACGAATAGTTACATCCTAAAAAATGTGTGTAAATATTTACCATTACTCAAGGTCGAGTAAAACGCATTGTCTAAGTATTACTACTACATGAAAATTTAAAGACTGGCTGTTTAAATAAACAATATAATTGTAACACGATTGTTTCTGTTTTACAAAAGAAATCCGATACAGATGTAGGTCGTGTACAAATGCTAAAAGATATCAAAGAGCCGCAAACAGCTTCTTAAAAACCTGGGGTATTGTTGTTTCAGGAACACTTTGAACATTTCTCACGTTCCCGATATTTGTCGCGCCGGTCGCATTGTATGGAAAGTTGGACCCGCCACCTGCGAGAGCTTATGAGGACGTCTGTTCTCTCATTGTTCCACAACTTCCTCCCTACAACTTCTACCCTCACTTATTGTGCGAACTCATATCTTTCATTTTTTTAAATTTAGGTATCAAAACGTGTTGGAAATATTACCGTCTCGAGTGCTGCGTGCGCAAAAATAATATTTCATATTTGCAGATACGTAATTCACGAAAAATCTTCGTAAATTAAGGCCTCCAATTGGCATTCTTATTCTTACATGTCGCTCGTCACATGTCTAAGGTATCCAAAGAAGCTTTTATAAAATTAGTTAAATGTGTTGAATAAGTAACTGCATTCGGTATCAGCATTTTCCTGTAAGTGCGACGGCGGAAATTCGTTTTGTGCGATACGGATGCAGTGTAGAAACTCGGGGATCGTACTCGGATTTCATGCAGTTATGATGATGAAGTATTGCTTACGCTATTCTAGTTTACTATAGTGCTTTTCTCTCTTGTGAGCCATTGTTATTTCGCGCGGACTGTTGAAATATTGTGGCGGAGTTTTCAAAACTAAAGCGGACTGCACGAAAATCATCTTTGTGGCGAGGCATAATAGAGATGGCGAGGAATTGTTCATTTAGGATTTAGTTTTTCGTTGTCGGAGTGGGTGTTTTGGCGGAGTGAGCCTTGTGTATGCGTTGGTGGGGTTGTGTTTTGATTGGCACGGTGGCCGCAGGTGGCGCAATTCCGCAACCGTCGACGCGCGTGAATCACGGGCGGTGCAACGCGCCGCATACATCTTAGCTCACTCAGTGTCACACCTCGTTGCTCTTTACAAATTTACTTCCAGCGTTTATGATTTACACAAGCTACCACAACTGAAGTTTAGGAAGTTGCGTAGTTCGTACTTTACCTAATTCGCCTTCATTAGAAAAAATAAATGTTACAAAAGTTCAACTTTTAAACTTATTGTTTCTCAAAATCTGTAATTTTCAGCTTGCCACTGAATAACATTATTTATCTGGGCTAGTTGCTATAAAAGCTAATAGAAATAAACGTCTAAGGTAAATACGACACCTACTTCTAACTTAGGTAGGTATTATTCGAATAACGCTCGAGGCCGGAGTGTGGCCGTCCATTAAGGTCTCGGTGTCACACACAATGGCATACAATGGGCGCGACGGACAGCCTGACGCTTCACCTACAACGGCTACAACTAACGCGACACCAATAAACTATAGCTTACAAGTTAATATGTGCATAAGCAAACTCTACGAAGCCTGAGGGTCAAAATATTCTACTAATATAATGACACAGGAGATTCTATTTCCTTAATGTAATAGTATCTTCGAACGAAAAATAAAATACTGGGAAGTATAAGCCCATTCCTGATGGACACTCCATTGGGAGATGAGTGTAGGGTGCATATTGCCTAAAAAGGACGGATTGTTGGTCAAACAAACGCCCCGGTTTGATAAATTTACGCTTGGTCAACCCGAGGGTCAAATGGACGGGTTACTCACTCATATTTTTGTATTCGCTCTTTGTAGGTCATTTTATTCTAAATTCGTTTGTGTATCGTTCGTGGAAAGTGCGTCACAAAACACACAAGACATTTGGATGAGGTTGACAGGTCCTCAAAGTAACTGCACTCAATTCGATTCGGCTGCTAGCCGCGTCTTGTTCAAACATCTCAGCCGGCGCGCCAAACATATCAGTTTCCGAGGCTCAGCGGCGCACCTCGCCAGCCGTGTTTGAGCGAGCAAATATGAGGGAGGAAGGGTAAGAGAAAAAATGGAGAAATGCGCCCCAAATAAACACAAGAGAAATAACGACATCAAACAATAATTGAAATCATAGCTCGCTCGGTAGCGGGGGAGTCTAATGCGCTCTACAAGCCGCACGCCGCGGATGAGGCGGCGCGGCGTGCCATGCCTCTCCTTATAGCGCACGTCTAGTGGGAAGGTTATTTCAGACGGTTCTTTCAATATCATCACCGATTTTATCTTGCAAACGACTTCCTATCCAAAAGGGCAATCAGTGTGCAAAAAACCGGCAATTGGAGGTTGCTTACACACGTCGTAGCTATTAATCTCGGCAAATCGAATAAAAGGTAATAGAGGCTCGTCGAGGGAGAGGAAAGATTGCCTTCATCCTCAATGGGCGAGGCGAGCCCTATGCGGTCGCGATACCATTATTAGTGAGTTAACTCAATTTGCGGCATATTGTTTGAGAGGAGCTTAATAACAGAGGCGAGAGGTCGCGGGGCATCGTCATGACTACCCTTGATCCGCGCCGCTCGCCCCACACTCAGCTGGAGTTCCACTAACTAATACCTAAGCGGAAAACATGTGTCCCTTTATGATAGCCTCATTCCGCATAATTAAACCAATAGCGAGAATATATCACGCAGGCTTAGAAACAGTTTATAAATTTTCAAATAAGGAATGATAAGAAATAATAGTTATTTGTTATACAAGGGTGCAAAGTTGTATTTTACCCGCGAGTGTAGAATTGAAACACGAGAAGTAAAATACATTTGCGCCCGTGTGTAACCTCACTATAGCGAGGAAAGTGCAACATCCACAGGCGTTAGATCATCTTCATCACAGGAACCACACATTTTTTTACGATATTATAACAGAAAACTCTGGAAGTTGTGTATTTTTTCGCGAGTCGGTGAGAAAAGGTTTTAAGTAAAAAAATTGTTGACAATGTTGACATTTCTGATGTATGAAATGTCAACGATGCGTTTTGAAATTGCATCGACTCAACTTGTGCGTTCAGAATTATATTTAACATCATTATAAAAAAAACGTTTCTTATGGAATTTTAAGGTTTATGACTTAAAATCATTAAATAAAGCTAAATTTGGTATTTTTTATTAGATTCTCAAACCATTTATTTAATGATAATTAATATCGAACGAACCATTATCATGAGCGTTTTACGTTTTGTTATCTGTCAAGCTACTTAAACACGCTCCATCCAAGGTCAAATTACTTTCCCCACTAGTGGATAAAACGCGTTTTTCCCCGCTTGTATTGAAGGATAAACGACAACTTTCCGAGCTAGTGAGGGGAAAATGTTTAAGCCGATTTAAAGTTTCCAATCCCGTGATGGGCCGGTTTCCAGTAAAGCATAATTATAGAAGCAGTATCGGAAAGGAGCCTTTACAAATGTTTCCGCGAAGACTGAAAATAATTTGTCCATTGAGGGTTATTTAACAGGTAGGTTTGTTTATTTACACCGCCGAGGCCTCCCCTTCGCAGAAACTACTTAAAGAAACGAGGTCGGTCATAAATTCGTATTGTATTGATCCTACTGTAGACCTTATAGCAGGTGAGTAAGGCAGGCGTTACAAAAGCAAGGGGTTGTCGCTTACTCGTGGCGAGTGAATACAATTTGGGGTAAATTATTAAAACGAGCTGTCGACCAAACGAAATTAATCGAAAGTATTCTCTTAGAATTTGAAACGGACGCAGAGAGGCCCTTGTAGTTTACTGGCAATGAAGCCGGCACTCGATCGGGACCAGCCAAGCCGAGCCGAGCGAGTCGCACCAACACTTAGTAAATTAACCAATTATTGAGTTACGATAAATAAAGCACCTTCATTTACCTGCAAAAACTTCTCAAATTGTATCAATATTTGAATAAACCTGCGCAAAACAAACAAACTCACATTAAAAAGGTAAGATTTAGGTCTGACAAATGAATTAGTCCCATATTTTGCTTATGTAGTACGTGTCAGTGTAATGGCAACAAGGACGAGTGGCGGGGACAGCGCCGCGGGGGACCGGGCCCGGATGTCATGGAAAAATTGCTACTTCCGGGCCGGGGCACAAAAGGGCCTGTCTGCGATATTATTATCATGTGTAAGTAGTGACCTCCGTTACGAGCAGTCCATCAAAAATATGTCAGCTAGTGTAAGTTTGTAAATGTAAATAGAAGTTCAAATCCCTTTTTCATCCTGACTATAAAAAGAAGGGAGGGTTATGTTTTTGTAGTGTATTTATTTTCTATTCATCATTTACGAGGACAAAATTAATAGTAAGTAGGTATATTAATATAAAAATTGGCTTTTAAATTTAATTGAATGTTTTATTACCTTTAGGCTTTTAAAATGATTATGCTATGCCAAATGCGAAAATTTAATCCTGATTGCAAGCTATGCACATTAATTAATATTTTATGATGTTGAGTCAGTAGTAGATCTGCAAATTGATATGGTTACGAGTATAAACTGCTTTAGATTTAAGCTATGGTCACAAATACTTAGGCCCACTTGTCCATCCCACTAACCCGAGGTTAAGCGGTTAAACCGTTAACCCAGTGTCAAATTGTATTGGTAACCATGGTAAATCTAGGTTTAACTGGTTAGCCCCGGGTTAGTGGAATGGTGCAAGTGGCCCTTAAACATTAAGCACCTTGTTGGGTTTGGAATGACAACAAAAATAATATAAATTGCAATACTCAAATGTACTACAACACTGCTGACAGTACGTCTTCTAAAATAAACCTTAAAGACTAAAGACTCGTATTTAGCAGCAGAGCGCTTTGGGAATCATAAGCTAACGCTTGGCAGAGTTAGCAGTGTTTAGCACCAGAACACACTTTAGCAAAGATACAACTCATAATACTGTCTTCGGTTACCGCGATAGTTACTCATGAAATAAAACTATGAAAACGGATTATATCGCGTATATTGAATTTATAATACATCCCGACGTTTCGAACCCTTTACATACTTAAAATACAAATACCTATATTAATACCTCAAAGCGATAAAACGATTACAAATAAAAATCTTAAGACGACTGCATACTCAAATCTGGAATCAAACACAGTATAATTAAAAACTTCTCTACTCTACTTGGAAATCAAGTATGCTATAGTCACCTGCAATTATATGAACACAACGAAAGCCGCAAAAATATCTGACACGATCTTCTAACATTTAGTTTTTAACTTGATTTTGTTTAGCTAATGAGTGTTGTGTTTTATTTATTTTCCCTATCCCTAATGCGAAAAATTAGATACTGCCAATTTGAATCAACGCACACATTGTGCGAATATTCATGTAAATTCTAAGCCCTTCGCGTATAAGGCGCGGACGCAGCACGGGGCTTACGATTGTCCCGCGCCGTACCGGGCTGCAGGCTGTCAGTGTGCCAATTTCGCGGTATTCACAACAAATTACGTATTAAAGCGAGTGGAAGCGCAAACAAAACAGCAGTGTTCGTGACGTGAATCGCGCATTGCACGGCCTTTAGAGAATTATAGTTTTCATTTTTATGCAAAATGATAGGTCTGTCTAAAGCTGTTTGTAACAAAGCCAATTTAACGTCAATGATATTGGTTTTGACACTCGGTACCTAGTATTATTTTTTAAACACTGTTTCAACCTACCTTGTAGCCTTAGAAGCAATATGTTAAAAGATCAGTCATTTGTAGTCTTTTATAGACTACTAAACCAAATTTTAACAAACAGTAATCAGTAATGACTGTAATGAGTGTGTTTAGTGTAAACAACTATTTGTGACATAGAAAAAAAATATACCATGTTCGTCATATCACTTCTCCTTATAAAACAAAGATAGATAGACAAACCATTTATTCGCCTGCCACAATACACACTTATAGACAAAAAAAGAAACAATAACAATACCAAAATTAAAATAAAATAAAGAACAAGAAGCATCAATAAAAGGTAGGTAGGTTTGCTAGTGTGCGTTGCAGCAAAACAAAAGGGTTCTGGCTCAGTAATACGCTCCACTCTTTCGAGTGAAGGACTGATAATTCTGCTAGAACCCAGATCACGAACAGATTATCGATGTACAAAAATAATAATATAAATATACAAAAATAATTAGAAGTTTGCCTATTAAATAATAAAAAGTGTCGTAATATGGATTATGTAAAAGTGTGGTGCATGTTGGTGTATTGTATTATATCAGATATGGAGTAGAAGGCGGCCTACAATAAGATAAAGTATTTGTACACATACAGACTAGATTCGGTAATCTGTAACCAAGTACCTGTGCGGAATTCCTGTGTTTTGTTTATTTAAGAGGTATATCTTAAAATGAAACTTAAACGACTGTTTTGTTTTAAGGCATCTTAATGGTGGAGGGATATTATTCCAGCACTTGGTTGCGAGATACCGGAAGCAGCCCGTAAATGCGACAGTTTTGAGTGGGTGTGCTTCTAAAAGGCAACGCCTGGTGGATCTAGTACCATGCCGTCTGTAGAATGAAGAAACGTGTATTTTTGAGTATAAAATATATTCCGGTTTTTTGTCATTCAGGACACCAAACAAAAGACTTGCAAGGTGTAGGTATAGTCCCCGGCCGCGTCTGTCTGTATGTATGTTCGATAAACTCAAACACCTGAACGGATGTTCATGCGATTTTCAGCTATCAATAGGTGTTTTTATAGAAGGTTTAGGTGTATAATTTGTTTACCCGTGCGAAGCCAGGGCGTCGCTAGTAACTTATAAATCTTATAATTCAAAAGTAACAAACCTAGATTCGAGTCACATTTAAGTTCAGTCAAGAGTCAGCGTGTAATTGGCCCGAAAGCGAATACTATAGTATTTTTCTATTTTTCTTAATTAATCACGTGATCCTTTCATATGTTATATGAAAAAAATACGTGTTCAAATTTCCAACCAATAATAATACCTAATGCCTACTTAAGGTGATTCGTGAGTTATTTTTGGGCTAATTGTTAAAAAGATTTCTCCAATTAGCATCGCTGAGAAAATCTAATGATCAACATCGTTCTTAAACTGAAGGAGTATTGACTTATTTATACGTTTCTATTTCAGTAAACAAAAAATAACAGGTTTTATTGATTTATATTAATACACAAAATAATGGTCTCTTTGTAAACCGCGGACAAAGGATTCTAAAGAAATTATTAGTTTTGCCGGAAGCTCAATAAACATTTCTTTATAAATAAAAGAAAACTAGCTCAGATCAGATCGGATGAAGACCGTAAACTTGGAAAATATCCGATTACGCGCCAATTAAAAAGAAAATCTCGCAGCACTTTATTCAGGTATCGAGTGAACTGTATAGTTTGCAATCCAGTCACAATTAGCTGCTTCGAGGCCAGCTCGATGCCAGCTCGATATCGGATAGAGTTGTTGTTGCATAAAACAGAGTCACATAATCCATTTAATTAGTCCAAAGATACGAAACGACATCATAGAGCTAGCTAGATCTCCAGAAGTATTTTATACGTAATAAAAAATAGAATTGATGAAGGGTGTGTAGAATACGTCGTTCAAAGATGTCGTCGGACTGAAGACGATCACTAATTCTTCACAGTCAAATTAAATGTAGTTTTGTGGAGCTTTCTTAACCTGTAATTGTAACATTTACTTACAAGAATAAACAAATAAAATAAATTTAAAAACTAATCTTATCGAATTGTCGATAAGATTAGTTTCGAGTTTAGATCTTAAGTCTGTGTAGTGCCTCTTTTATGATTACCTACCCGGGTACGAATTTACTTGTTTTGAGACTTTTGAGTAGCTTACTCCGACACTTGCCTATTTTTTTTCTTCACTGCGACAGCGACATTAAAGCAAAACTAGGTTTAACACCACAAAATGCTAAGTAACATATGTATCTAAATAATTGTACTAAATAGGATAGCGTTAAACATGTAAAAATACGGAGGCTAAGTAAATAAATGTCACGCATGGAGGCGCTCAGTCTAGTCGCCTGCTGCCGAGACAGCCCGCAGTGTCTACGACTCGTCGTGAATGCCTAATTACGTCACGACAAAGAGTAAATAACTTTTCTATTTGCGCCGGGGTCGCGTTCGGTAAAACATTAATCATGATTGAGCTAAGTGGCTTAATACTGGAGGGATAATGGCAATGATCGGCGGGGGGCGGCGCCGCGGCGTCGCGCAGTTGGAAGTCTCACTACCGTCCCATATGGTTTGTACGTTTCTTGTTGAATTGACGGTTGATTAATATATTTTGAGAAATGATATTGATGACATACACTGTTAATGTAACAAGAAAATACAGTATCAACATGATACTGTTTAAACACTATAAATCAATAGCAGTGGATACATTAAGCCTCTGACTGATCCGATAAACGTATATTAAGACTGAAAGAGCCTTCTCTAATAATCTGTGCAATGAGGACAAAATCGCGTTATCGGTTTGGAGCCGATTACAGATGGACATTAGTGACTTCTCCATAAAGTAATTTCCGTAAAAACCTTACACTCAAACAATGTACGAGTACATAATGTATGAATGAGACTTGAAACATAAACCATACAAGAAAAAAGTTTATGTTTACTTTGTTAAAGAAATATGAGTCTCGTCACTATTAAGACACGCCCTTTTACTAGTCAACGAATTACAGACAACCAAAATGAAAGACCTGTTTTGTAAAGTTACTAGATACTTACTTCTTATTACAAATTTTTAAATAAATTCACTGTTTCAAAATGCCAAGCGGTCAATTAGGCCAAGCAATAAGAAGGTATATATAGAGGGAAATGCTAAGAACACAATTTTTGACTACGTAACTTTGTTTGGACTAGTTAGGAGATGAACATATCAAAAGTCCCCGGCCGTAACCTTGGTGCGGGGGGGAGAGGGGGGTTTGAAGGTTAAATTTTTCGGTTTTTCACATATCTTGGAAACATTGCGTCTTAGCGACATGACTACTTAAACAAAACCAAAGCTGATTAAATTTGCTACCTTCCTACCTTTTCTACCAAAGGAAACACTGTAATTTACCAGGGGGCTAGCCAAGTGAAAATTGTTTATAGAAAACGCCTATTGAAACTTAAATAATGTACGGAAATGATCACGTGACGTGACTTTTCGTTCGCATCTTTGATCCCGATACATATATATAGATTTCGACTGACTTTTGTCGATAAACGATTGTTATCTTTGCATGCCTATAAAACAGAAATATTCAAATTGCCCAAAGATGTGTGCATGTGACGCTAATCACTTTTGTGTAAGATCAATAAATATTTGAACCGATACAGTTCGATCGTTAAGTCTGTTTCCTCGGAGGTAGTTAGTTCGAGAATGAAAGCACGATGCCTCGTAAATGGAAAACACAAACATCGGTTACCGGCTCGCCCGCGGGCGCCCTGCACTGTTATTGTTTGCGAACCAAAACTAAACCGAGCAGGAAGCACGAAACAAACTTGAGAAGAAACCCTTGAGGTTAGACAAAATGTTATGTTAATTTCGGCTCCTTCCTATCCCCATTATGTTGAGAACAAAAAATACCGCCCATGTTGCGCATGTCGAGTTAACTGTTTAAAGTAGAAGTGGGACTTAAATGAGCGAAAATATCCCAAAGAAGAAAATTATATTTTATTATATTTCCTTATTCATAAAACTACGACCTTGAATAAGTTAAATTATGTTTTATTCCTTTCTTACAAATGCATAAGTCAAAATGACAGATAAAGACAAACGATTCATAGCTAATTCAGGCTTGTAATGCGTTTATGAATAACGCCATAAGACAATAAAATAACAAAGCCAACAAAAATACCAATACCTTATCTTCTTTACTTTATGTGTTTTATACTTATACAATTTCTTTAGAGAACATTATTGACACTATCTAGAAAATAGATCGACAAATAAATGCACCAAAGTTGGTCTAAATTTTACAAATATCAGTTCAGCGGTTAGAAAAGCAAGTACACGCTGATGCACGCAAGTGCATGGAGTCTGGAGACTCCTCGAAAGTGGCACTCGAGGCGCCGCGGGAGCCGGCAGGGGGCGAGCACGTCGAGAGCTTTTCCTTGTCGCCGCGCATAACGCTAAACGATAATCTTGATATGCCGAGGATATTGCCGTAGACTTCCGATCCGTAAACGGCAACAATTGCCGTCTATCGGCGCTAATGGAGCCAGAACTCCGAACCGGCCGCCTGTTGCATTACCTCCGACCGCGCACAATGTGATTTTGTTAAGGAAGTTTTGGTAGACGGTTGAACGATTTAAAATAAATGGTTTACTACATCGTAAAAGTAATACAAAATAACGTACCTATACATAATTCTAAACTGTTAAATACATATAAATTTCTGATTAATTAAACAATCCGAATGGGAATTATGGCTAAGCATTTTTTATCATACCTATCATCTTTACCTACAATTTTTCCAAATTCCAATTTCCACAATAGAAAATTCAATCTGACATGAGTTAATGACTGTGCACCGAAATATGTGATAATATTTCCGTGTTTTTAACACTAGGCATGAAATTTTTACTGGGATTCGACTTTCCAAAATATGAAAAAGAAAAAAACATTCTGATAACGTTAGATACGAATATAGAATTTAAAACCCAATCAAGGTAGAAGTTAAACATATCAAAGGTAGATTTTTTGTATAAGCGCCTACCTAATTTCAAAGATTGGTCGTTAAAATGATTTCGTACCTATAAGTATTCGCGTGGTAAATTGGAAGCGCCATTGAATTGCGGAACGAGCCGTACACCACGAGTATTTGACGTTAAAAAGTCACGCGCAAAAAGAGGCCACTTTGTGAGGATTCTTTCCAATTGCGCTTTGATAGGGCATCACCTTTCAGCGTGGACGGGGAGTCGACAACAACTTCAATACGTTTTCTGTGTCCCTAAGTCGGCTTCCTCACGATTTGTAGGTGATATTCAAAATGTTCGATCAAGAGACGTTACTTGCCAAATAAAATTGTAATAATAGCTGGCTTTCAGTCATATTTTGTGAAAACTGTGGAGTTATCATAAGTTAGATATTTATTTCATCGCAAATAAGGTGCAGGGGGTTCAGCCAGCAGTTTTTGGAAATTCGTGGCGCTTTTTAGAGGCCCTTGAGGCTTTTCTCTAGTAACTTCATCGATTCGAAACCTGATTAAACGAAGAAAATAATCAGGACATAGGTCTAAAATGCACCATTCAAAACTTAAATAAAAATAAAAAGTCATTTATTGTCGCAGTTAAATAAAAACAGTAGTAGGTACAATAAGCATATTTACAGCAGTATTATACAAGTACATTTACAAGTAGGAAATTTGTGACAATTTTAGCATAAAAGCCAAAAAAAACCGAACTAAACTTAACAATTCATAAAAAATGAGAGCTGTGAGAGTGAGAAAAGAACGAACTCATGGCGCCTTAAGGTTACATAACAGAATACGACATATGTGTGTCTTCTGCCTCAATGAACGCAGACAATCTCTATAAGACATTTTCTTATAGGCATTTTTTTTAATACTACGTCGGTGGCAAACAAGCACGCAGCACAGGCATTGCACTTAATGCCTCCTCTACACTATCGGCGATGATCGTTGATAGCATAATCGTCTATCATCGGCAAGATCATCGTGCAAGCATCCACATGATCGCTTGTACGACGCAACCGCCCGACCATTCCCTTTGATGACGTGTCCAAAAAACCGACAACTCAAGAGTCGCTGGCGATGATAGACGATGACTGGCGGGGACTGCCGAGTATGCCCGCCAATCATCCTCTATCATCGCCGATAGTGTAGAGCCATAAAATAATACAAAACAAACCGTTTGATAGTTATGAGGCTAGTTTATTTCTATTTGATACAAATCGACAGGAAGTACGCATGCCGCTCGACTTGATAATTGGAAATGAACGGAAGGCGTTCGGGCGGCGAACATCCTACAAGCTAATGAACGACAACACTCACGGGCCGATGGTTCATTTAGACAGGTGAGCTCTACGCGTGCGTAGCACCGCGACGTGGCTTCGTAGACGTGCTACGATGTTGTAAGGTTTAGTTAGGTTAGTGTAAAAAGAGCTGGCGTGAATTAATTTCAAATATTACCTTGACTTGTATTAATTTTAAACATAAAGTAGTTAGAGTTTTGAATAATTCACGGTTAATTTCACTAGACTTATACCCGTGAACATGATGCATGTAACTGCGTCGAAATATCGGGAGCTCACAAATAATACAAAAGATAATCACGGTCTATATCCCGGTCAATATAAGTCTAGTCATAAAGTAGTTATTAAGTGTGCATATATATTTATATAGGTACCGGGCAGGTCAATTAGAATGTAAACTGACATCAGAATGATATCTAAATGATGTAATTTAGCTATCGTGCGTCTCGCTCACGAGAATACATGTTTGGACAAGTACGTTCAAAATGGCCAGTAAGTCATTATTAGCGCATGCTATTAAAAAAACCTAATATCGTCATGTGCTGCGATAAATAATAAATTGATCCGGTAAATTCTACGAATAACGCAGTTCCGAGTTCATAAGCATAAATCCGTATTTCTCAAGGTGCACTACAGGGGAATAGCAATATTGCAGGAATCATGTCGCACTTCACTGCACATAGAATGTAGAGTTGAAGCTTAGATTGACCTAATACGATAACTACACCGGGAAATAGATCAGGTCTTTTTTTTTCAAATGCAGTTTAAAATAAGGTATTTTATTATTGAGGATGTAGTCTATAGCTGTAATATTGGTGCACTGATTCTAACTGCTTGTCCTTGTTGATTGTGAGAATGATGTGTAAGTACTAAATTTAGATTGTTACGCAGTGAGACAAATGGCACAAATGATTATCTCTATGCGCCATTAGTAGCTACAAAAAAAAAACTATTATTCCAAAGGTGACTTGATAAAAAGATATCCATTCGATATTACACTGTAATCTCAAGCTCCTGCGAGTTCACGCCATTAAGAGAAAAATTGAAATGCGACATCTAAACTTACCTTAAAATATTCAAATTAAAAACGGACAAATACCTGACGGAAGCCGGTGCGAAATTACGGAAACCGTCCATGATAGCGTAAAAAATCTTGGTAACCCAACAACAAACAGCATCCGAAAACGAAACCAAACAAAATTCACTCCGGATAGAAGTGCGCGGGGCGCGGAGCGGCCGCCCGGCTCACAATGCTGATTGAAAGCAAATAATGAAATCATAGGGCACGGAGCCGAGCCCGCAAATACTGTGAAAAATTGCACTCGCGCTTTCACAACAATGAATGCACACAAGACAATACCGCTAGTTAAGTATGTTTTTGCGGGCGTCTGAATGCATGTGACCGTATCTCTCATATTGCTTTTTCGTGACAATCATGAATCTTAGTTGTTCTTGTGTTAAACTCAACTCATCAAGATCGTCTTAAAGTATATATGAAGAATTTAAGCGACATGCGGCATGGCGCTTCAAGTGTTGTTTATAACAGTAAAGATGAGTCCTGCCCGCGCAGCATGGTTCCCTTATCACTAAGTCCGTCACTTTCGCACTCACATACTTGTTAGAACGTGACAGGCATGGTGATAAGCGTACCGTGCTACGACCCCTGTAGAAATATTAAACTGATAGTGATGATCGTCATTAAACCACCCCCCACACCCACACACCCACATTCCTCTGAACAAGTCGGACAATTCAAACCTGTGAACTAAGAACTGCGTCAGACGGCTCGTAGTAAATATTTTACTGTATACAGGTCGTCCCAAAACTGACATGAAGGGAAAGTACCTTAAATATCGTAGATAGGATATTTTGCTGAAAGAAGACTTTGTTATTTTTAAAAGTTAGATTTTCTGTTAAGATACTATGTTACTTAAGAAGAATTATTATTTTTTGACCATTCTTTCGATTGGCATCATCATTTCGATTGGTATTTTCAAAAATGTATAATGATTCGCACGTGGCCAGACAAGGCCTTTGTAAATGTGATATTGTTACTGTCCATATTGTCCATTGCAGACAACAAGTATCGCATTTCCAGTTTTACTAAAGGACTCGGGGAGCCGTCCGAGGTTCGTAATAGTTGCAACACTTATTATGCAGACTGTAATTATAGCACGACGTATTATGTACCCGGATGTGAATAGCAAAGAGTTATTAAATTGCAATAAATCCATCATTAGATATCGTTGAAATACGTGTAAATCCAAATATTCAATTAGATTTTTGACAAATGTCATTACAATATTAATCCCTTCTAATATTATAAATGCAAAAGTAAGTCTGTCTATCTGTCTGTCTGTTATCTCTTCACGCTTAAACCGCTAAACTGATTAGTATGTAGATAGTTTGAGGCCCGGACAAGAACATACAGTTTTTACCCATTATCATCAACATCATACCACGCAGACGAAACCGCCGGCAGAAGCTAGTTTATATAATATGACGTTGGATCTGAGACTAAGTTCTTATTCGAAATCGTAAAAAGAATGTTAATGTTAATGACTTTTGGTGATTGTTAATAATCGATTATCGTTAAGAGTACTTAATTCAGTTCGATAAGAACATTGTTCTTGACGTGGCCAACATCGTTTACGATTTGTTATTTTATTTAAGCGTTATTGAGACAATATTCAATGTCGCCATCGACATACCACTACAATGAATATCACAAATTGATAATGAGTCATCGGCGCACATTTTCGAAGGCAACAGTAATTCGTAGCTGTATTGGCCGGGCCGTCGTCATAAAGAAAGCGGTCAAACACTCGCCGCAAACAGAGGCGCGGCAGCCGCGCCCGCGCGCTCAAACAACACTTGACCGATCATCTTTACGCCAACCCTGTTTTATGTGAGAAGAAAAAACATACGGATCGATAACTGCAGTCAAAATTGTAGAATAAAATTTTGGGAGTCTAACTTTTGCTACAATGATGTCACTAGGAGTATATATACTTGATATGTAAGTCCGGTCACTATGAATAATGAGCGGTCTGTGTGTATAATGCCCGCATCAAGTGGGCAATGTAATTAAAACTGCATTCAATCACTTTGGCCGGTCAGTATGAATAATGAATACCCTACCTTGGGCAATGTAATAAAACAGATGAGCTGTAGTGTAGATTTTGTTTAGGTAAGACCTGCAACCCCGCACAGAAAGGAACTACTTACAGAAAAGTAGGGTTGTAAACTAAACTACTCACAGAAACGAATTATTTATAGAAAAGTAGGTTTAGGTTAGGTGACTACAGCCCTCCACAGAAAAGAACTAATGCTTTTAGAAAAGTAGATTTAGGTTAGGTTAGAACTGCAATCCCACACAGAAAGGAACTGCTTACAAAAGAAGTAGGTTTAGGTTAGGTTAGATCTGCCACCCCCCACAGAAAAGAATTGTTTATTGAAAAGTAGGTTTAGGTTAGGTAAGAATTAAATCCCCCCAGAAAATGAAAATAAAACAAGAAGAAAATGAAAATATTTTAATACATAAAAAAAGTGAAAAAAGTGTTTTTAGAAAAGTAGGTTTCGGAGAGGTTAGTATTGCAACCCCCTACAGTTATATATAAATGGGTTTTGTAGTATAATTTCTAAAATCAAATATCCTAAGTACGAAATTCCTAAAGACAGAACATCGAAAATCTTTAGGAATTTCGTCCATTAGACATTTTGATTTTCGATGTTCTGTCTTTAGGAATTTCGTACTTAGGATATTTGATTTTAGAAATTATGCTACATAACCACAGAAATAAACTGCTTTCACCGCGGCGCGACCAATTTTTCCGGCTAGAAGTAGGGTAGTATTCATTCCAAGTGATAAATTCAAGCTATCTCAAACATTGATTTATTAAATAGAGCACGGGCCGTCGGACATTATTAATATTGACCGGCCAAAGTAATAAATACATCACTTTGCCCGACGCTCTTGGGCATTATTCATAATGATCGATCATTATTTATACTGCCCGGTAAATCAAGTTGCCCGTAACATATTATATAACCAACTTAGTCCTTTGTTTAAGAATCATGGAAGTCAATTATTAAACTATATTTTAAAATCTTTATCAGTAATACATCACTTTGCCCGACGCTCTTGGGCATTATTCATAATGATGGGTCATTATTTATACTGCCCGGTAAATCAAGTTGCCCGTAACATATTATATGACCAACTTAGTCCGTTGTTTAAGAATCATGGAAGTCAACTATTAAACTATATTTTAAAATCTTTATCAGATACTGCAAGTTACATCAAAGATCTTGTGATAGCCATATTACGACTTTCTTATGATCAAACTATCGAACAGAAAAACTTACAGTGCTAAATGCTCCAAAAATAAGCTTTTAGATCCGCAAAAAATTAGTTTAAAACAATCCTATCGAATAATGCACGGAAGTCAAATTTAATGAGCGGATTACTCATTAAATTTTACTTGAATTATAATATGTATGATTAGCAAATCTTTTATTTTTGCCAACTATTCGCTTTATATACATTACACTCAACTGAGTAAGACAACAAATGTGCACGTCGACACGTAATGTTTATACGAAGTGACAACAAAGTTCATCTATTCTAATATTATTTGGAATACATCCCATCGAGCGAGTCGATTATGAAAATAAGATGTCAATCTACAGACGACACGACTGGGGCCCATTCAATGTTGGTATTATGATCATAAAATCGTCACCGTGGCATGATGTCGAGAACTTTTGCTCATTCAATAAATTAGTAACTTTGCTTTTAATAAGAATTATAAATCATATAAATTATATGATTGTAGTGTAAACATACCTATATAACGGGTACCTCGGTTTCCGCTGTAAAAAAACTAGTTAGTCCAGGTCAGGAATACGGAACAAATAAGTTGTCTAGTCATGATGTCGAGTCCTCAGAGATGTAATGAAATTATGAGTAAACGAGTCTTTATAATGTTCTTCGTCAAGTTACCTAGACCTAAGTGTGTTAGAAGAGGTCACGTAATTAGAGTATTTTAAGACATGTAATAATCAAAGTATTATTATAGCATCATCTATAAATTAAGTTAGACAAAAAAAAATGTGAAGTGAAAATTGAATATCATTTTAGTGCTAGGTCATAAAATATGACAATTTTCAGTTTCAAACCCTAAAAATATATGACCAATTAAATTTTAGTTTGCAAACCCTTATAAAAAGATGTTTTATATCACAGGAAAGTTTTATTTTTAAGTTACTTTAAGTTAGCAAAAATTTTTGTAACGTTAGTGATTAGGATTTGGATAACTTCGGCAATAGTTCGGTAGAACAATTTGGGAAATCGCAAATATCCATTAAAATAGAAGCATTCCACTTTCACTTATATTTGAAGGCTTTGCTTCTGTTTGGTTAAAGAGAGGTTTGTGATTTTCAAATTTAAGATTTTTTCTTTTCCGAAGTTACTCTTATATTCCTTAAAACATTTTAATAACAAAACCTCCTCCTCCTCCTTTCGCGTTTTTTGATTTAAAATACGTGAGTGACCCGTTATTAATATATTTAATATGTCTTTAAAACATAATTGTCATGTTTTCACATTAAAAACAATTTCCCTTAAAAAAGCCAGATTCGGTAGTAAGTAAAGTTCCCTATTAAAGAGTACAATCCGGGAAGGGTGTCGTCGGTCTATGGCGTATTGTCCATAATGAGAATTTAATTGAGGGCGTACCAGCGTCGACAGATACGCTTAACTTCATTAGTCGGCCGCGATTAGGTTACCTAATGTAATTGCTCTGTTACACAATTTCGCGCTGATGTTTGCCAAAATTAACTGTTAGTGATGCCTTTTCACAAAATCCATTAATTTGTGTATTAGAGTATGCGTCAATTTAGTATGAACATCAATATAATGTAAGTGAAACTATATTGTAACAGTGCTTCTCTTATCGTACAGTAATGTAGGTATTTCTGTGAGTTTCCCTATTTATCTTTCCTGTTGCTGATAGTTACAGAGAGCAGAGATGGGGAAAATAGTTTATAAAAAAGTATTTAAATACAAAATACGAATACTTCCTTGATATACGAGTACTATTTCAAATGCAACATACAAAATAGTTTTTAAATTTGTATTTAAAATACTAAATACGAAATAGGTATTTTCAAAATACTTTTTTTATACAAATACTTTGCGATAAAATGCAAGGCATAAATATACATTCCCAAAGTTTCAAGAATATGTGTACACCTTAGACAATAAAGTCATGTTCACACATTTTTAAGCCATTAGTCTGGAATGTCTGGATCGATATTTTTGCCTTCGACTGTACTCTGAATAGTGAATAGTTGAATACCTAGTCTGAATTAAAAAGTATTACTCGGAATTTCCGAGTTGGAAAGGCTCTCTTTATTTTGAAAACTGTGTATAAATCAGTGCTCTTATCTAATAAAGGTAAAGTAAATATTGAAAAGGATTAATTTAGATTTGTAATGTTTTACAGCTAGTATATGCCTCTCGTTGGTGTGGTGAAAAGTCTCGTGCCTTGAAACCTTCGCAACGCTCAGGAATCCACTTTCTTAACCACGCTCTCTCTCGCTACGCTTGTGGTCATGTGCGGCGTTACACATAATGTATAATGCATATATATGTTAGTATGTAAGGTATTTGTAATATGGACCTTGTTGCCTATATGAATAAATAAAAATAAATTGTAACTAAACAGATTCAACAGTTCCATGTCAAAAGAACGAGAGATTTGCAAGGATTGTAACGCCAGAAGAGATTGTTACAATCTCCACATACTTACTAAACAGTATTTTGTATTTTGAAAATAGAAAGTAGGTCTAAAAACCTATTTCAAATAAAATACAAAATAGTTTTCTTAAAAAGGTATTTAAATACAAAATAGGTATTTTGCATTTGCATTTTAAATACAAGTATTTCAAATAAATCACATCTCTGACAGAGAGATACGAGCAATAAATACTACGTAGTAAGCGCAATAATACCTACAAAATTTTAAATGCACAAGCTTCAATTGGCCTTAACATTCAGGAATAAATGAAGTATTTGTTGGGTTTTCTGCATCAATTAATCATATTAATTATTTGTGGGCATATATTATTACAGCAAGAGTTTAACTTGTATGTAATTTGGTAAATAATCGCCCCATATTTTATAAAATCCGTTTAAACCTCATTACGCAATGGCAAACTAAAATGCATTCAAAGAAACAACAATCTACAAGTAACATTTGACTAATCTCCCTCGAAATTCAAATACGCCGCTTACAAATCGTCGGACAAGGGAATTACTTGTGCTCAGTTCACGTGGTTTCAATTACCCGGAGCCCCATATTTCCCGTGGACAGGGACAGTGAGCGGCGATTAGCGCCGCGATCGCTGGCGCCGGCCGTCCGCCGCAGCCTCATTTGCATCTCGACACAGCGCCGCCGCCGGCGGCCGGCTGGTATATTCTACTAAACAATGACTATAATTATCCGTGAAACGTACACTTTTATGGATAACTGTTTGCCGGTTGCCGCGTGATTTACAGCTCAACCGAATTCGTTTTATGATTTTAGCGTTTAATATTTCCATGCTATGATTAGTACTTGGTGCTTGGCAATTAAATAGGTTAGATTTTACAAGATAACCTACCTAACCTTGCCTATAATACTATATATGAAGAAAACAAAAAAAAAACGTATTTTACTCAAGAAAGCTACGGAAAACTTGAGCTGAGAAAAATTAACATCTAAATTGCTAAGCGGCTTGCTGTCTACTAGTTTAATATTAAGAGTAATTTTTAGTAAAACTGTGTCAACAAGTACCTTTTCCCAAAAATGATGAAAACAACACTCATTAACACAAATTACCTATCTGCGTAAGTTCCACATTGAAATGTCAGGTGTGGTAAGAGGAACACTTGTCAGGGATTAATATATTATTCTTCTTGGATACTCCGTGCACAATAAACTGAGTTCATATTACCCCACCTGACTGTAAACCTACTTGAACTAGGCACAAATATAAATTTGTATTCCTCAACGCTACCGACAAGTATAATCACGTAGCAATGACAAAATATTGGCATTAAACTTAATATTGATAAAAACCAATGCAGACCTGCAAAAACTCCCAGCACATAAAACCGTGGTAGCGGTAATTCCATTCACCGTGTCATGTAATACTCTTAACATCCAATATCATGCATATTCGCAATCGGATTCAGAATCCTCTTTGTGTATGCATCGGCATGGTACTTGCTACTCAAACAAAAGAAAACATTACAAAAATAAACCAAACATTTCAAAACGTTCATAAATCATAAACAATTTAATTCCTGACGGCATTCATATTTATTGGATTTTGAGGTTGCCCATATAGTAGGACGGCGGAACAGGGTTTAGGTTACTGAAAAATGTGATATTATCTATTTGTGATCTACTCACAAAGCCACCATTTGGTACCCCACATGGTATGTTTAAAAGAAAAAAACTGTACTACCTACTTTATGACGTCACAGTTCCTACCCCCACGATTTTCACGCTTGTCATTTCATATATTTGTGTTCAGGGCATCATACTGAATGCATGCATCCATATTTACCCATATCCGAGATGACATGAGCGAAAATCGAAAACTTCTAGACAAAATACCGACTCACTAATAGGAATATTGACAGATTTACTGTGAATATACACGGTAGTGTACAGGTGGATCAAAAACATTTCCGAAATAGGTCTCTTCTGTGGACAAAACAATAAAAGTTAACTACCCACCCGATGGCGGGTATTTATTACGTAATATTATCAAGTTTTTTCTTATTGGGGTCTCGAGTACGGTACTGAAAAAAACCGGCCAAGTGCGAGTCGGACTCGCGCACGAAGGGTTCCGTACCATTACGGAAAAAAAACAGCAAAAAAATCACGTTTGTTGTATGGGAGCCCCATTTAAATATTTATATTATTCTGTTTTTAGTATTTGTTGTTATAGCGGCAACAGAAATACATCATCTATGAAAATTTCAACTGTCTAGCTATCACGGTTCATGAGATACAGACAGACAGACAGACGGACGGACATACGGACAGCGGAGTCTTAGTAATAGGGTCCCGTTTTTACCCTTTGGGTACGGAACCCTAAAAATGTATCCTGCCTGTAAGGGTGCAGCCTATACATTAGCTTTTGATTTTCTTAATTTTTCGTTGTCTACAGGAAAGACGCCAACGGACAAGCTACAATAAAATGTGTATGACCCAGGTATTTATGGGATAGCATTTTTGTTTTTTAACTATGTACCTACATCCAAAACATCTAATGAATTTATCGTCGTATAGACAGGAAATCTACCTAATCAAATCAAATCATATAATCCGAGCACGTGACATAATTTTATTGTCATACTTATTTTGAAAGAATGTCAAACTGTTGAAATCCAACAATAGCACAATCGGATTAGGACTAACCTCGAAATCTCTAGAATAGTCCTGAAATTTGGTATGTATGTTAATTAAAGGTCAATTTTTCATGTCTACACTAATTTACATTTGGGGACCTCGAGGAACCGCCGCCATCTTGGAAAATGTGTACAATCTTAGAGAACTTTGCATTTTTCTCGGAATCTAAGTTCTCTATGACAATATGAGTGCATTCATAAGAAAGTTGGAGAAATAAAAAATCTACTTTTGTCTATACATTTGTAGATCCATGATCTACCCCAGTAACAACATTTTACACAACTTAACCAGAAAGTAGGGTTATGGGTACTGATATCCGGTACAATCTGTAGCTTAGAATACTGGACGGATTAGATTCCTCTTGCCCTTGACAACCTGCTTTCACTTGTTTTATTAAAGAAAAATCAAACAGCCGCCTTGAGAGGACACCGAATATAAAATCATATTTTTTCTTCTAGCGCCTAAACTATTGAGCGGATTTTAATAAAATAGACATCAGTAGATCCATAATTGGTAAACGAGTGCTATGCATAACAAATTTACAAAAATTTATGTAAGAGATTTATTTAGGGCTAAACACTTTTAGGATTTTAGGTCTTAAATGCAAACATTAATGACAGTAATCAAATTTTACACCAATTCATTTTGGGATCCCTGTTTGCGTGTCTTAAAATTTGAGCGTCAGGGACCACGGGGATCAGACGGCATCTTTGAAAGTTTAAAGTATACGCCTTTTTTGTTTTTTTTTTTGTTTTTTTTTTGTTGTTTTTTTTTTTAGAATCTATGGATTTTATGTGAATATTGTAGGTATTTGGCAAGACGAAAGCTTATTAAATTCCACATTAAAAATATATACAATACCATGGTCCCTTAAACGAACACTTATTCCAGAAATATGGTTCAAAAGTTAAAAGGTATGTAATCTCCTACTGAACTTTTTTCTCATAGAAAGCTCAGAAAAAAAAAGCGTAGAATTGTTTTTACAAATTATCGGAACACAAATACACTATCTAGTATATCTACACGACTGCGATTTTTGTTTTGTAGAATCTAATAAGCTTCTGGACCATTTCTGAAGGTTACACTTTTGGAACATGGTGTCATATAACTTTTTTGTGTCGAATTTACGAAGCTTTCGTTTCGCCATACGCAATATTCACATAAAACCCATAGATCCTGAAAATAAAACAACAAAAAAAACAATAAAGGCATATATTGATAAAATTCTGAGAATTTTATCAATATGTGCCATAATTATAACATATATATATTTATAGCAGGTAACATATATTTATAGCAGGTAAGCTCTTCTGAGTGTTTACATGATTTAAGTTTGTTTTTTTCGTAAATACCCAAGCTTCGGTAAAAAAGATAGAACCTACGTATAGTCGCGCGTTGAGCTGTAATTAACAACTGCGAACAGCCGTCATCGCGCATTGGTCGCACGCTCCGCTGGGCGCGATGTCGACGACTCGCGCCGCGACGTTTAAACACATCGACGATTCATTAACACTAGTGGAGTGGGTGTGTTCGAGGGAGGTAACAGGCGGACTCAAACATAAGGACAGGAAATAACAGTATGTCACATACTGTATGTGTGTTTAAACATGAAAAGGAAAGTATTAGTAGTTCCATGAGCGGTTCTTTCAAAATCTTAGTTTAACTTTGGGCGTAGACGCAATGCAAGTAAAATCAGACCACCAAAATATTAAACAAAACAAAACCGCTGTAGATTTATATGCTGTGAAAAAAACTAACTAGTCTAGCATCCACCGATAAATTTGGTCTTACCAACCGTCTTAGCACAGGGGCGCCGCGACAGTATCTCACGCGCGAGATATACTATCCGTTTTTCTCTAAAAATTAAAATACTAAAAAAATTAAAATCTTTTAGAGCCGTAAAAGTTTCAAAACTAATACAAAATTACTAATTATCCTAGAGATGCATAGGGTCTCCAGGAGTTGAAGCAAACAAACGCAAAATCCCAAAAATGGGTTAGGCTAACACGAGTACTATATACCTATATATATATTTAGCGCAATGAGAGGTCTATGCCCAACAGTGGCCAGTGTATATAGGCTGGTAGGAACGGTAAGGATGATGTAGGCTGGCGATAATGATGGTAAGATTTAAACTAACTGATGTCACCACACTAGTCTGTGTTGGCATGATTACTAGCGCTGCCGCACTAGCTTGACATTACCGCAATTGGCGGCTCGTTGGGTGGTCAAGCTGTCAGCGAGTGTCATAAAACTGTAATGACTGTAACGAGGCGAGATGTGCGCGGAACAAGTTTATACTGTACCAAATTAAGTAGTTTATCGTCTACGGTCTGTTATTTAATTATTACAAGAGAGGCATTTCGAAATTTAATTAGGTATCACTTTTATTCTGCGTTGAATTCAAGTCGTGCAGTGTATCAGAAAATTCAGACGACGTAAATCCTTGTATCGAAAAATTAAGTTTCTGTTCTGAGGTAACTTGGTTTTTCATTGACATGTTGTCGCCAGTACAATTTAATTAAGCGCGTATTGGTAGGCGGTCACAATGCACTGATTTACTGGTGAAATACAAGTGAGTATAAATTTATTTTCCCCTTTCCACTGACACAGATATGGGCAACAGCACACTAGCGTCTTTTGAGCGTTGGCGTCTAGTCAGCGCTATGGAAAATGGCGTCGCTGCGCAATTGCGTCAACGTTGCGTCGAGCAGCAGCCATAGAGTTGACTAGACGCCGACGCTCGGGAGACGCTAGTGTGGGGAGGCCCTAATTGGGCCCAGCCTAACCAGTCGTTTGACTACACATACCAGTAATTGGAGTTTTCGTAATAATTGTGCGCAATTACCTATTAGTTTCACATACTTCCCTAACACATATTAGGAAACCTTGCAAGATAAATAAAAAGTGTGTAAAATTGTTATACCTAAATTTGATTTTATTCCCAAAACCTAGACGCCTTCTACTAGATTACAACGGCGCAATATGTCAACACAATGATCGCTTCGTAACTTACATGTAACTTCCACAGGAAAACTTCAGTGCATCACGCAGTCGCACGTTCCTTTTGACCATCGGTCATCACACGCGTAATTTTCATAACCGCAATAAAAAGTGTCGTATTAGTTGATATAAGAAAACTGACCTCGGCCGAGTATAAACCTCTAATCGAACCCGCTAGGGGCCGGGGGCATAAATCAGTCTCCCCTCGCTATGACGCCCGACGGAGCCTTCAATTTGGCACATCCTTAAAATGACACACGAGAAGGGCGCCCCTAACGACGCCGCCGCGTCAACTCTAGCGCCGCGCTTATAAATAAATCGCACGCACATTACCGCTTCGGATTATCATTATTTACACGCGGATCGCTTTGCCTCTTATCATGCGTGGTCTCAACACTGACGTTATTTCAGATGCTACTTTCCGTACCGTCGGTGAACAAGTGCGAATTTTCAGCACGTCATATTATTATCAAAATTGGTTCGTGCGTGTAAACGGACAAGAAACAGCAAATAAACCCACCTTAGCAATTTACATTCAGTGACTTGTTTATTTTAGTGAATCGAAATAGCAAAAGGTAAATTTAGCTCTATGAAGAAAACAATGAAAGAAAAAAACAAGAAATAAGAAAATTCATTAGACTTATCACGGATTTACATTTCTAAATTCTAAATATAACCTTTACAAAAAAAAACAACTGTTTGTTTTTACTACTATCCGTTACTGGTGTACTTCGATCCATTATAAAGGAAAGGTATTCAACTCTGCAAATAAACAGATTTTGTTCTAAACGGGACACTCAAGTAAGGCCTGGTGAAAAATGCGATGCTGTTTGTCAGTAGTATCACGCCTTACGTAAAAGTACTCTAAAAGATTTAAGTTTGTTATGTACGCATGTGCTAATGCTATTACGCCGTTGATGAGGCTAAATGACATTTAAATCAAATGTCAGCCGTTTAGCCAAAAGTGAACCTTTCTTTTATGATCAAGTTAGAAATAACGTGTGACCGGTGGAACTAAATTGATCTCTTCAAAATAACACCTGTTTACCAACTCTTTTATTCGACGCTAGTGACAGGTTCGGTCGTGTTGATAGGGTCATCGAAGCCGGGGTTATCGATCTGATAGATCCCAAGTGCGTGTCGCCGTCCGCGGGGAAAGCAATCAGGGCGGCGTCGTAGACAAACTGTCGGGGTGGACCTTAATTGGCGGTCCAAGAGATTTATATTTATGCGGGGAGACCGCTCGTCACGCGGTGCCCGCCCGATTTCACACGACCGCAGGAATCGCAGGATCAGACCCTCCAAGTACCGATACGCCGACAAACATTTATTTGATAGCTGTTCAAATATACTAATCACTGACTCTAAAATTTTATTTCTGGTTCTTTAAAGATAACGCTGAGAACATGTTCAGATACTGGTTGAAAACTACATACCTATACAATATGCCTTTGTGCTCAATTAGTGCCCAACATACCTATTACGTAAATAAAAATCTAGCTGTCGTTCCAGTTTTAGAACGAGAATTAAACAGCCTATGAGAATTCAAAGGTGAATTAAACTAGGGTTAAGAAGGCAATACAAACCACAAGAAAAAAACCGGCCAAGTGCGAGTCGGACTCGCGCACCGAGGGTTCGGTACTTTTATAGGGTTCCGTACCTCAAAAGGAAAAAACGGAACCCTTATAGGATCACTCGTGCGTCTGTCTGTCTGTCTGTCTGTCTGTCCGTCTGTCACAGCCTATTTTCTCCGAAACTACCGAACCAATTAAGTTAAAATTTGGTATACATATGTAAGTTTGTGACCCAAAGATGAACATGTAACGTAAACAAATAAAATTTAAACATGGGGACCACTTTTAGGGGGTAAATGAGAAAATTAAAAAATAAAGTTTTTTAAACTATATCGCGTTACATATCAAATGAAAGAGCTCATTGTGAGAAACTTAAATATTTTTTTTAAATAATTTTAGGATAAACAGTTTAGAAGTTATTTCATTTCATTTCATTTCCTTTATTGACTGCAATCCATGGTACATATAGGTGTTATAATCATTTTAATTGTAACAGCATTGACCCTGAATAGGGTATGGCAAGATAATCTTAATAACTAAATACTTAAAAATACTTTACAAAACATAACATAACATAGATTTGATTAATTTCTAAATTAAATAATCCAGACATACCTCCGATAACATTTACAATACATTATCAATTAAAATAATAATTATTCAATATAAATACCAAACATTAAAATTACAATAAGATTTACAATACGATATTAAAAAGAATGCAGTAATGTCAAAAGGGATATTATATTGTCAGTTTATCCAAATGTTCCATTATCATGTCAACAAATTGGTATTCAATTAGGTAAAAAATATGTTATCATATGTCATAAATTCTTGGTAGGAATAAAATGATTTATTAAGTAGCCAAGATTTTAGGTTATTACGAAATATATTAAAGGTTTCGGCTTGTTTGATGGAGTCGGGGATTGTATTATATATTTTTATTGATTATTCAAGAAAATATACAAACAATGACCATTCCCCCCGGGGATGGGAAGGCCACATTATCTCCGAAACTACTGGGTCTAAAATTTTGAAAAAAATACACAAAATAGTTCCCTACCTATAGATCACAGGAAAATCTATTAGAAATGTGTAGTCAAGCGTGAGTCGGACTTAATTACTTAGTTTTTGATCCGACCCCTACGGGTTTTTTAAAGACATTTCACTTACATTTCACATAAAAAATACGTTGTTTAAATTGTGTAATGTACGGAACCCTTGGAACGCGAGTCCGACTCGCACTTGGCCGATTTTTTTAGTATTTGTTGTTAGAGCGGAAACAGAAATACATCATCTGTAAAAATTTCAAGTGTCTAGCTATTACGGACAGACAGACAGACGGACAGACAGACGGACAAACGGACAGACGGACATCGGATTTTTATTTTTACCCTTTGGGTACGGGACCTTAAAAAGCACTGATTTAAACTTTCACGATTTCTACACATTATTAAATTGTAAAACGGGACTTAACGCGTATTTAAGTTTCATGATTTACCTCCGACGTTTCGAGGACGGCGTTGTCCCCGTGGTCTCGGAGAAGACTGGCTAAAGTTGACATCAACATCTTCTATCGATCTATCTATCGAGTTTTTCGAACTAAATACCCGCACTTGGTCTTGTTTATCACCTTGAACGTTTTACGCACTAGGCCGCGATACGCGATTAAGTCCCGTTTTACAATTTAATAACAAAAAAAAAGCCTAAACAAAATTTTTAAACTGCACTGGATAATGTCTTCGTCGTTTTAATAAGTCTTTTAATGGAAAGCAAATTTAATTTCATACTTTGTAAGCAACATAATGTTCGCCTTATTTATTTAAAATTGCATATTTCAATTAAAAAACTGTACGAAAAATTCCGCTACATTTGTATAAAGGACAGCTGTTAATTAAAATTTTGTGAACTTAATGAAATGATGCATTATTGCATGGATAGCCTGGCGAGAAATGTTTTCACTGACGTATGATACATACTGTAACGCAGAAATTATATCATCGGCTCTGTGTTTTAAATCAGGTATCTGTAGTTACGAAAGGTTTACAAAATAATTAAATTTAAAAAGAGGTCCCCGTATGCTGAGTAGGTAGTAGTGATATTGCATTTTCTGTTTTTATTGGATCACACTAATTTGTCGACAAAGAAGCCTGAACAGGCAGGTAGCGAGGCAGATTTAAATTATCAAGGACCTTTCGCTCACAACGACATTTTCAACAATTTTATTTAAATATTTAGAGCGCTTACCGTTTACTATATGCCTTTATTAGATTGTATATAATTTATTAGTCGGAACATCAAAAAGGGAAGTGCTCTGTGAATAAATTGTTATTTTTCTAAGCGAACACATTAAAATAGTAATTAGATTTTAATGAAGAATATATTCCATCCTATACTCAGTTACAAAGTAACACAGGTGCATATTATAAAAATATACAATGAGCAATAACCCATTCAAATAATTATTAGAATGTAACCTACTGAGTACCTCATAGTTTACATATAAAACTACAACGAAATAGTGTATAAAAAACCGGCCAAGTGCGAGTCGGACTCGCGCACGAAGGGTTCCGTACCATAACGAAAAAAAAACAGCAAAAAAATCACGTTTGTTGTATAGGAGCCCCATTTAAATATTTATATTATTCTGTTTTTAGTATTAGTTGTTATAGCGGCAACAGAAATACATCATCTGTGAAAATTTCAACTGTCTAGCTATCACGGTTGATGAGATACAGCCTGGTGAGAGACGGACAGACAGACAGACAGACAGACAGCGGAGTCTTAGTAATAGGGTCCCGTTTTTACCCTTTCGGTACGGAACCCTAAAAACCACACGCCAAAGCCCTGAATAGCTCTCAGCTTGATAATTGGCATATCCGGTAAAGTATTAACGGAATAGGATCGCCTCGTCAACGGGCAGGTGATAATGAAATTGTTCCGAGCCGACCATCATTAATGAGTGTCGACAACTGCTGGCGCGTGTGTGTCAGCTATTGTCAGTGTCATCGCCGTTCTGTTCTGCATACGGTACTCCCATTACAATAAATACACATAGACCTGGGGCTGCATTCGAACTATATTTTTTTAAACGCTTTATTATTGATATATGTTATTCGCAGCCCGACTTGACCGAACCAATATACCGTTTATTTTTTACACGACCGCATAATCTAAGGATAAGCCCTAATGAACACACTTTCATAGGTTTTATAAAAAATGTACTTACTACTTTTATTTTTCCTTATAAAATAATTCGGCAAGCAATGTATCACTACGTTGTTTTAACGCAAAACGTCGCATTTACTGACGCGACGTCACAACTGTCACAAGTGATCACGATATTAACGATGTACGAAATTCATTGTTACTCGAAAAAGATTCAAACATTAGATACGCTCTGGTAGTTAAAACTAAATTTAAAAAATGTTTCTGAATAGTTTTAAACCACTAGAACCTAGTAGAACCAAGTATATGTTATGGTTATAAGCGGTTGTATCAAAAATACACACTGTACAAAGCCGATATAAAAATGATATGAAATTGACATCAATTTTTAAGCTGGAATCGGCCTCTGAACGCCCTCTGCTTGATAGTGTCCAGATAAACAACAAAACTGTTGCTCAACTGCCTGCTCCTCCTTAATCAAAAGTCGTCCGAGCACGAAGCAATTTGGCTGACCGTCCACGCGGCCAATAAGGAGAACGCTATTAAAACAAGCGCAAATAAAGCAAATTGAAAACGGCACCGTCCTCTCGGGTGGCTGCGATTCCTAGCCTTGGAAAAATACGTCTGGACATCTATAGAAGCTAGTGTATAAATGTGTATGTATATATGTCATATATTATGGATACTATATTGGAAATATCTGGACAGGACCGAATGGTGAAAATATGGGGAGGTATTTGTCCAACAGTGGCTCTAAAATAAGGTAATAAAAAGCGGTATTCAGAATTCTAAAATATTAACTTGATCTCAAAAAAATTATATGCGTGTGATACTTATATAATTCCTCGCAGTGCATCTAGCTTACATTAACTGTACTGCGATAACATAACACAACTTTATTTTCAAAATCTGAATGCCGCACTAAATCAGTACACAGCGCTACGCCGTAGCGCGTAGCATATATTTCCCGCTACATAGCAACTCTTCCTTCGTTTACGCTTTCAGGCCAATCCGAACGTGCACCGACATCAGAATGATATCTGGGAGCATAGCCAAGATGACAATCGTTGATGGAAATCGCCAATCGAAACTTCAATAATGTACGGTAATAGTCACGTGACTTTTCGTAGCATCTGTCATTCCGATACACTTTTTTCTATTTATTTGGCGTTATATATATAGAGTGTGACTACTTAAAGAAAACACAAATCAAAGAATAGAATAGAACGCGACTTTCGGAACCACCACCACCACGAACCACCAACGCTGTAAAGGGTTCGAAACGTCGGGATGTATTATAAATTCAATATGCGCGATATAATCCGTTTTCATAGTTTGTTTCGGAACAAATCAAATTATTGTATTAAATATTTTGATTTGTGTTTTTTAAGTAGTCACACTACTATATATAATTTATAAACTGAAATAGATATCATATATTAAAGAAAAAGTGACGAAACCCTCCAGTGGTGAAGGCCGGATTCGAACCGTGGCGGGGTGGCCTAGGGGTTCAAGGCGTTAGCCCGGATTGCTAAAGACGCCGGTTCGAATCCGGCCTTCACCACTGGAGGGCTTCGTCACTTTTTCTTTAATATAATATATGACATCTATTTCAGTTTATAATTTGATTTGTTCTCTAGTTGAATCTAGTAAAAGGATTCGTATAGGAGGTGCAAGCACGTACTGCTCGCCCTTAGAGTTGGTCAAAGGCGCCTAGTCTTCCAAAGAATTTGAATTCGAACACATGAGAATTTGGGAAGACTAACGCCGTGGCCGGGTGGTCTAGTGGCCAGGACGTTAGCCGCGTAAGCTGAAGACGCAGGTTTGATTCCGGCCTCGGCCACCGGTGGATTTGGTAACTTTTTCTTTATTGTATGATATCTATTTTAGTTTATTATTTATATAATACTTAACTGTAACTACTTAAAAAATACAAATCAAAGTATTTCAGAAAAAAATATTTAGTTTGTTGCCTAGTTGGGTATTTATATATTATTTAATAGTAGGTATAGGTAATATTATTATTTTTTAATAATTTTTATTCCCGTTTAAGAGTATGCACTGCTGAATCAATATTTCGAACGCCTAAAACACGTATAATATGCTTTAAAAAACTGCACATTAATACACTCTGACCCGAAAAACGAGAAAAAAAAATCTTGTCATCCATCCCTCGATTCGGAATTCGGTAGCGATCCCTAAAACGTAACTAATTGAAAATTCAGAAAAAAATCCACATTTTTTTTTAGTGGAACTGTGGAACTGAGTGTGTGTGTGTGTCTAAGGTTAAACCAAGTAATAATTATCTATAACCCTCTGTGTTGGAAAAGCAGCGGATATTGTGATGCCCTGTGCAAAAATTGAACATAGCTTATTTATACAATGGCAAAAGAGCTTTCAAAACCCCAACAGTCACTTATTTTTGCTATTACGCGAATATAGAAAGAATGACGCAATATTACAATGAAAAAGCTTTTGTTGTCGATCTCTCACAATTAGAACTAAAAATCGCTAAGGGATATTTAATTCTGCATGTTATTTACCTACTAAATGTGTATTGATTAAAGTTTGACTTTGTGTCAAAGTAAGATAGACTTTGTTAACTAATAGTAACTCCGAGTTTTGTTTCCGAGTTAAATAATAAACACCCCTATTAACGCATTGTTTCCTGTGGCGTAACTCAATATGCGCTGCAAATTAAAGCAGTAACATAATATCAATATGTAAGCAATATATGGTGCTTATAAAAAGTTATATAATTCATTTATATAAGACTTTCAAATGAAACACTTACCGTTTTTATATCCGATAAAAGGATCTGGCCAAATATAATGGACTCGTATTTAAGAGTATCGGTGATAACTGATAGTGACAATTCACTTTTAATCGACGAGAAAATCAAAGTTTTTTTGTATTACTAGCTAGTTTTCTGAGACTTACCTCAGCCAGTGTCTCTTGGCAATGGCGGTGTGACAGCAAATGGCGTCGTACTGGTCAGCGATCCACACGATCAGTATAATGTAGAAAGCCGTAGTCGTGTCGTTGAAGAACTCCGACATTATAGCCTCCATGCCTGAGGACAAAATTACATATTTTTGATTCGAGAAAGGCAGCATTCCGATAAAGACAAAAAAAGTATTATAACACAGAACTGAAGATTTTATAAATTACCATGTGACTAATTTTGTGACGGTTCCATATTTCGATTCGTCGATTGGTACTTAATTAATAAAATAAATTAAATTAATTGTTAAGGTTTAAAGTCTACTGAGATACCCGTCTCGATTTTGCCTGCAAACACTCAAATACATACATGTATATCTCAGATCAGATATGAAATTCCAAGACGACGTTAGTCTGAAGCTCCCGTCGCCACCGTTAAGGATCCGCAACGAATCTACTTTATTAAGCGCGTTAGCCGGTGCAGCGGCGCATCGCATTAAACATGGGGTCATGTGTGGGAGTCACCGGAGCCCGAGTCAGACTAATTAGGTGTCGACAATTACGCACTAACGACCGAAATCCGAGCCGGGCCCCGGCGCGAGCTTATTAACAGCGTAAGTCCTGTATTACGATCACTTGCTACCTCATGCGAGGGTTTAACAAGAGATACCTAACTAGTCTAGCTGTGGACTCGAGATCCGCAACAATTACGCGAGATCGAAAATCAAGTTATACTGGTTGGTCTCGGGCGATCGCGCGCCTGAAACTTGTATGAATTAGGAATAACGTTTCAGGACCTGCGATTTTGCCCCGTCTGAAGACACTACATTTTCACACGAAAATTCAAACCTGATTTGGAGTTATTGCGTTTTAATTAGCAGCTTATATTCTGTCGACGTTATTTGGGAACTGATAATTATGAAATTACAACACTATCTTCTTTATCAGAAAATTGACCGAATATCTGTAGATATGGTGATTCCGATACAATTGCTCTTGTCAAAACATTTTTGGACCTGAAAACAGTTCAGTCCCTAGAAATTTTAAGCTGATCTATGGAATTATTCAACAGAAAAAACTTTGTAGTTGAAAATACCGAGAATACTTGCGAAAATACGATTCTCGGAATTCGTATTGTTAATTTGGAACTAAAACACAATGGATGTTTAAAATTATACAAAAAATACATGAGAATAGGTACAATGTGACATTGAGGTTGATGGCAAAGATGTCTCAGGAAGATAAATGACGATAAACGGTTGGTCATTAGACATAGTAGGTACCTATCATATAAAAGGACCGTTAATGTATAGAAATGTATGCCAAAATAAACATTTTAGTTGATTAATAACGATGTAACATTATATCATAATTGAACATTATAGTACTAAACCGCCGCTTCGATTCTTGTTATACTTAAACACTTGTTGTTACTTAAAAATCCAAACGCATTGAAAATCTGTAATAAAACTAGAAGCTTTCCATAGAAATCCCACTGCCTACTGTTTAATGTAAATAAACCATATTAATCGTCGCCACAAGATTATAGCGTACCACATTTCCACGGGCATATTGTTCATAATAACACAAACACACAGCACGGGTAGATATACATCCTAAATATCATTAGAATATAACTCAATACGAAACCAGCAACTGTCCGGCGCCGACGTTCGGTCGGTGCCTACTTTATTTGCATTTTGATGAGAATGATGAGCGTCGACACTGATACAATAAACACGGCAGGGCGACCGGGAGCCGGCACGACACGCCGTCGGCCCGACTTCGACGACGTTTAACTGAATCATATCTAACAAGGGACATTTAATTATTTCGGAGTTGGGGATGTATCAAGCGGACATACAGACGTAAATGAAGAATAAGGTTTCCATGTTGTCACCAACCGAATGATTCAAGGGTTTGGATTATTGTACACACCGACAAGACTAAATATTGACAACAACAAGATAAAATGGAGAGTTCATTAATAATAATGCTCATCTACTCGAAATTAAGTCTTTGAATAATAAGGCCTAAAAGGTGAGTCCGCGGACACCCGTAGAAAAGCAAGTACCCCATTGGTGTTACAATGTGTCCCGTCTTGATCGCTAGTAGTGTCTCACTCAATCATTTTGCTTTGGCCTTATTTAGACCTGTCATTTATATGAAACTAAATTCTACGCCATAATAATTTATCGTGGCCCTTGCGAATTAGCCAGAAATAGCAAATTCGTAAGGGTAACTTCCAATGCCTTACCGAAAATGGCCACTGAACAAAGATAGAAACACTCGCTTAAGCAACCCTCCATCGGCAGTCGGGTGATGACATGTGAGTTGACGTAAGCTTTACTGGTAAATTATCAATTTATCTACAGGTACCGGTCCCGAGCCTTACAGTCGGCAAATGGGGTGCGACGGAGCGTAAGTGTGACGGGAGTCACCGGCCGTTACCTATTCAACAGAGCATGCGACATAATCCTAGGCGAGACGAGTAAACAAATTACCCGGGCCGAGTCGGGCCGGTCGACGTGCCGTCCGCTATTAATTTTAATTCCGGCGCGGGGCGAAGATCGCCGAAGATGGGTGAGAGGCACGCGCCGAACATCAGCCCCTGTCGCGAGTCGGGCGATAGAAAACTTGGGAACCCGATCAAATTGACTGTATTTAGTAATTAGGATTTCATATACTCATAAATAAAATACAAACTGTTTTCTACGATTTGTTAACTTGGTGTACATAAGTTATTTAAAAGATAACATTACATATATACTTACCTAATATATTATGTGCATGAGTAATTTATATAAACAGTAAGAGCGGGTGGAGCTGTACGGCTTTAAGGACCTTCGAGGAGTAAACCAGAGGTCTTGGTATGAATCACCCAGGTTTTTACTAATGAGGTCCTCAAAATCAAGGTGCAAAATATCATTTGATATTAATTACCAGTTGCCGTTTGGTGAAGGATAAGGTTATATGAAGTGAACGCCAAGAAATTTAAAGGTGTGTGTGAAGTCCTCAATTAGTATTGGGCTAGGAAGGCGGCTATGGCCGAATTATGCCAAGCAGTGGGATGAATATAAGGTATTAGTGTTGATTTTGATGATCAATTTATTTGAAATAAGGCTTTAATTATACCGGACCGGCCCATCTAGATAATAAGGTCTTTTATCTTATTTGATAAGATATAATACAGGGTGCAACAGGACAAAGCCGAAATGTACATATGCATTAGGGTATTTAGAATCAGTATACCAAGTATCATAAAAACCGGTGTAGCGGTTACGAAGAAATTAACAAGTTACGATTTTTTACTTTGGAGCAGCCTGTATGTTTTAATAGCTGAGGTAATAAATAGTATGAAACCTTCTTCGACCTTATTGATTATCTTTTTTATTTATGACATTAATAAGATTCTACGTAATACGTAATTTGGTCGGGTTATTTGTTGCCTTATATGGTTCATGATATACTCGTGTCCCAGAGCCTAACTAGCGCCACCGGAGAAATTAGGAACTATTATTTAAAGCTTAAAGCGGTCACTTTTGCAACAATTCTGCCATAAGAGATTGCGATCCTTTCTATACCATCCATAATTCTGACTTATGACAAATGTCATCATTGCCGCACATTTTCGAACAAGTTGTCAAAAACACTGCCAATGATTTACAGCATGTTTCTTTTTGTCGTCGATCATTGGAATTATTTTTTCTTTGATAATTTACTTTCTTATCTTTTGTTCTATTTAAAAAAATATTAACGTGAGAGCATTCTTGAGAAGGAATCCTACGTGGGATTTCAGGGTTTGTCCAATGGCTAAGATCACACTTCATAAGATCGTTACCAAAACTAATCGTAAACGCCTCACCTAAGTGAAATTCTTCTTTAAGTGAAATGTATATACCAATGACAATGTATGATTATTACTGAATAAATGATATGATATGATAAAGATCTATACTTATTGTTTATCGCACATACCATATTGTTCAGACAAGAAAAAAAGAACACCAAATTGCGCATTATGAATTTATTATTCCAATTTCTGCAGCTCGACACCTTTTAGATTTTTTCCCCTTTCACTTAAATTCTGTCTGCGGCTAAGACTTTTATCAGTTGTTTTACTTGGGGATATTGAAAATTTAAATTGGATTTGAGTTTATGACCCGGAAATATTTCCTTGGCTGGAAAGAATTATTTGCATTGCGGTTTCACTTTTGACAACAATAACAACTAAAAATGAAAATTCGAGATATTTATATTTCGAGGTATGAATTATTGACATTACAATCGCACAAAAGATAGTTACAATCTATTTCTCTTACGCCTTAGGCCGCGTTTCCACTAAGTCGTAACGACAGTGCATTCGTGGCCTGTATATTTAAATGGAGGTGTTCACATGACACACGACACGATAACAGTAATCGTCTTGTCATAGCGTGTATTTTTAAATAAACGGAGGTGTTCACATATAGGACGGTACGATTAGTTGTTACGACAGTGGGAATGCGACCTTAGCGCACGAGCAAAACTATTCATGCTCTAACCGTATGAGTACCTACGAGTACCTAGAAGAACAGTCTTTTTCGCATGTGACCCTGTCAGATACTGCATTATTTAGTTACTCGAGCTAATTGGTGTAAATAACGTATAATTCTGATAGCCTGTTTTCATCCGATTGTCGGTCAGCATCCCGTGCACCTTTTTCCGATATTTAAATTAAAATAATAAGATATAATATTCGGATGCAGAATAAGCGCCCCGGCATGTCAATATCAGGTAATCGGTAGGTGGTTCAGGCTTGCAAGCGACGAACAGGACAGCCCATCGAGCCCAGTCCGTTCCGTACGCACCGATCGTATCATAATGGACCATAGAAGCAATTGTATGTTTAACATACTTCACTTCGTTTAACTTTTCACCAAGTGGCCATCTGGATGATATGTGTACCTAGAAATTAAGCTAGCATCAATACGAGTGGCCTAGGTGAGAGTACCTATCAGAGCTATCTCCAGGGGCCGTAGCCAAGGTGACAGTCGTATAAATCGTAGAAATGTATCGGGATGACAGATGCAACGAAAAGTGACATGGTCACTTCCATACATTACTTAAGTTTTGTTAGATGTTTTCTATAAACGATTTTCACTTCACAGATGTAAAGTAGGATAAGCGACATGAAATGTTTTTGTTTTCGGTTTCACAGTTATTATTTTTAAATTATTATCTGTATTAGTTATTCATCGGATCATTCAGGCTATAATTAGTATAGTTAAATTTATAAATGAGACATAAAACAGGTTAACTTAGTCGTTCCCATAAAGTACCTCAGTTTTATTTTCATTTTATTTGTACATAGCTGCAATAATCACATAGACCGTAAGAAAAGATTTAGGAGAATAAGATTAAGAGAAGAGAAAAATTTCAGTATATAACATACAATAACAGTTATAACAACAATACTGTATGTAAGTATACATACAGTAAGCAGGGGAGTCAGTTATCTTTGCAGCTTATTGTATACATATTATACATACATACAATATTATAGGACATTATTACACAAGTTGACTGTCCCACGGTAAACTCAATAATTAAAGCTTGTGTTGTGGGTAGTTAGACAACGATATATATAATATATAAATACTTAAACAAGTACATAGAAAACACCCATCACTGAATAAATGCCCTTACCAGGATTTGAACCCAGGACCATTTGCTTCACAGGCAGTCACTACCCACTAGGCCAGACAGGTCGCCATAAGTGCCATTTTCGACCAAAAGGGTACTTATTGTCGCTTGTCAGTAAGTCGCTATTTCCATATAGCTTCAATTTGAAATCAACCTTATCGACAAGCGACAATGTGGTACCTTTTGATTGAAAACGTCACATATTATTATTGTACAACAGTTCTTTTTTTCTGTGCAGGTGCCATATTTAACTTGAAGTTTAGATCAACCAATCATTAAATTATGTTGATGCACAATCCTCATAGAGCGATTTTTGATCATGAGATGTATTTAAAAAAATAGACACAGAAGTATACGTTTTCAATATGCTATTATTATTATAATGTAATACGTCAGTATCAGCCACGCCAGATGGAATGACTAGCTTTTATGCAGTTGCCATAGGTAGACGCCCGATTGTTTGAATGGTGCAAAGGCGATGCACATTTCAGCTGAGTATCTGGCTATGACAATATTAAGGTTTGCAAACTGTACATAATATTTACTACTTAAAAGCAATAAGAGTGGGTCATTTTGTATAGAAATTCCGCACAAACTTATCCATTTCCATAGGTTTGAAGTGTAATGTAAGTATTGGGTGTATTTAATAAGAAAATGAATTTGTTGTAAATTCAGTCAGCCGAGTTTAAGCGTCAAGGGCATAAATATATATACATTCCCAAAGTTTCAAAAATATGTGTACGCTCTTACACCTTAGACAACAAAGTCGTGTTCACATATTTTTGAGCCATTTGTCTGGATCGATATTTTTGCCTTCGACTGTACATATGCAAGACCTTATTATGTTGCATTGTGGAATTTAGCCGCTTTGGATGAAAATGTTAAAATACAACCTTTTGTACCTTATTAAATCATATTTATAACCGGGTCCATCGTAAATTTCGACACAGGTTACACTGATCGTGGTCGCGGCTTTGATTACTTTTTTTTAAGTAGCACCGCACCACTCACTTATAAATAAATGTTTCATTTTAAAGAAACGTTATTCATGACTATCCACAATACTCAAATTTCGAACAAGACGCGCGACAGAGTGCACTAAGCTCAAGTGCAATCCAAGACGAAGTAATATAAATTTTCCAAGGTGAATAGAGAAAATGCACACAAATTGTTACTTCTTACTTCCAGAGGTTTAATCAAGGGGGACACCCGCCGCGTTCGCCAGCATCCGAGCTTCCTTGAACTTGGCGCAAATTGAGAATAATGGAGCCCGTACGCCATTTTAGGGTTCCTTGGAAAAATCTAATCATCGACATCGTATTTGCTTTCTCTTCGCGGAAAGCAATAAAGGGTATTACTCCGTCTTCCGGTTTTAACTTTTTAAATGCGCAAACTACTCCATAAATTGTAAATCTCTTCTTTATTTTTTTGAATTAAACCCGTAAGTAGATGTGATTTTTGCGTAATTGGAGAGAGCTTAATTAGTTTTGTAACTGGCTTTCAATTTTAAGGACGTAATGCAAAGGAGACAAAGTACCTAAATATTGAAATATTCTTTGAAAACAAATTGACACCTTAAATTATGTTGTACAAAAAAAAACTGTGAAGGCCAAAATACCCGACAACTGTACGAGGGTTAAGATAATGACCAGCTGGCTACTATGTTTCATCATTGAAGTGTTATACGGCAATAACCGTAAAACGAGTAAGCTTATTAACACATTTTCACGCCAATAAATCCTTGGACTTGCATTATCACAGAGCTTCATCTCTACTGGTGAAAACTAAACCTTATTACATCGCACTTTAGTAATGTAACTAAAACAAATCAGCCTCATAAAAGTTAGTGAACAACGGAAGCCGCTACACGTTCATTTACTTACCTGCCTTCTTTCCAAGGCACTGTAACAGGCACTGTATTCAAACACCAAGACAAATCTTAGCTAAAACAGTACTTAAATACTTAATTGCTACGTTTTTACCTCCAGATTTTAGATCACGCGAGGGTTTAATTTTACGGGGCCAAGTCATTGAATCGCTCCCTTAGGATCTGGATCATTAAGTGGGTAAATGGTTAATGAAAATAGAATGAGCACTAAACATCGAAGCGGAATTTCGCCAGTCACCTAGCCGTCATTAAATGTTGTTATCGTCGCGATTAAGTAAGAAAACAAACTTGGCCGGAAGGCGCGGGGGCGTCGCGAATAATAATCTCAGTTTACGACAGGAGCCGAGTGAATCAATAAAAACACTAATAATGCACAAGCGTAATCCGGCCGTGCAGCGCGATTACCAACACTAACGAGCTCGTAAAGACGGATCTCCAATGCAAGGCTTAGTCAAGCCGAAACATTAAAACGCGGGATGGGGCTACAGGTCTACGGGTGCTGCACTATTCTGATTACCTCTACATAGACTAATCGCAATAAGTTTAAACCATTATTTCTAAACTGAACCTAATATAAAGTCACGTAACACGCTGTACGTGTCGTCCTCAAACCTTGCCAACGCCTACATCCGACTACCATCATCTACCACATGTCAAGATGACTTAGTTTAGCAAAAAAACACTGTAAGTAATTTGATCAGTTAAGCTTTCACGATAAAAAATAATGGTTTAAATTATTTTTAAAACAAATTGTTCCTGGTTTCCGTTAGCTGTGATTGGCACCAATGCTTACATGAAATACGAGTAGCAATTGTTTAACGCCTACGTAACGATATTTTGTTAAAATAAGCGCTTATATTTTTCCTGGTAATGACAATGCTTTCTGACATTTTTCCATGCAGTGTTTCAGCTTTATTCCCCGTAAAACATACACCATATATAATTTTAAAACGAACACGGGACTAAAACTAAAATTATGAGTCAAAATCGTGGTAGTTTAAATCAATATATTGTATACACCATCTAGTTTACATCACCTTATTTTTCTCACTTCAGTAGGTACCTTATTTTGATGTGTTGGAATAGTTATTTACGATACAAGTGCGGAAAAGAGGAAATCCGAAACGAGTGGCGATAAATTAAAACACGACCGCAGGGAGTGTTTTAAATCGACACGAGTTGCGAATTACCTATTCGCACGTGTGTCGTACAACGTTTTACAGTACATATGGCCGTTTAAACTTTTGACATATGCACGAAAAGTGCTCTTTTACGCATTAGTGCGAGAAAGTAGCACCATATGTACTGTAAATTTTATTTATGCGCTTAAGTTCTTAACCATCACTTCAAAGGAGCACAATTACCCTGTGCCAAGAACTGCTCTGAATTAAATTCCTTTAACACGAACATATTTTGTCGCTGCGGATATCTAAAAGGTACCAATTTAAAGTGACTTTATCAATTGGGGACCGAATTATGAAAATACAATTTGCTCATGCATTGTATCTTCCGTTGTGCTGCAGCTCTGCATAGATTAGACGACGCTGGATTAATCTTGTGGAGCGGAGGACACAATAGGCTTTATTAACATGCATGCGCCTGGCCCGATACAAATTGCCGATGAGTCGCCGTATTTGTGTGGCAAGACGCCGCCCGGCTGGCCTGGCGTGTAATAATGTCGCAGCCGTTTACCTTGCCTTTAAGATTAGACGGTATGGTGGTAGAAACGTGCATGGAAACTAGGAATCCACCCTCGACTACCAAAATAATGTTGACACAACAATTATCGGCCTATCACTAAACAAAGGAAAAAACTTTCTGCCGTATAACCAACTCAATAGAAAGAATTTAAAAAAGTTGAACAGAGTTACGAGTATATTACAACGATGAAGAAATAGCAGCAGTCAATATAATACACTGATATTTTTATTCTCAATAAGCAATATTTTTTGTTTCATTTTTATTTGGAACTTGGGTATGTAGAAAAATAAATCAACAATCAATTATTATACCTATTATAGGTATAATACAAAATCTCGTTAATACTAAAATAATAAAGAGTTATTAAGGATTATTATTAGCTACACCATTTGCGTCTTACAGGCCCCCGCCGCTCGAGCAGAAGATGACTCAATCATTAGACCCGTTGAAGAGGTTAATTTCGATAATCCGCTTTGCCGCTCACCTAAAATCTGGTCATCTAATGCCTTTGCTAGACAAGTCATGGCGCTCAAACGTTCAGAAAATTAAGTGTAAATGGAATGAGGCCTCGCAATACGTAACAGCTAGGCGTTGCAAGAATGTTTACTTATATTGGTTCGCCTGAACATTTGATTGGTTTGCCCTTTAAGCGATTGGAATACCAACCTTGCTCTGAATTACAGTGCAACCCCTGCGAGCCACCGGTAACCATTTAAGTGAATAGCCTGATGCCATCCCGTATTACCATGATTATAATGAACGAGACAGTGCGATGGTAGAGTGATGTTAGGAATTAGTTGATGATAGTTAATAGCAAGCTAAAGCAGCAGCAAGCAAAGCTTGAGCAGATTAGAGTCATCAGTGAGTTACACAGATGTTAATGCGTCAACTAAGCTACATGTATAACTAAGGCCTTTGTAATAGGTACCTATTCGTCGCAACAAAATTTGCAGCTAAATATACGTATTATTTATTTTATTTGGAACGGACTAATTGGATTACAATCAAATCAAATGAATAAAAACAAACACCCCTAAAAGACCTCAGCATACCTTCAATATGTGTACCTATGTAAAAGCATAGGTACAGTCAAGTGTAAAAATACATATCTTACTCAAAAATATGTCGCATAGCTCTTATGTCAGCTAATTAAGAGATATGGGACATAATTTTGAGAAGTTGTATGCTGGTTGCATTTTTACACTTGACTAAAAAAAAATTGATAAAAATTGGGACCATCAACGAAACAATCCCAAAAAGGGTGTGATACCCGATCACCTACCCTAAATAGAAAGCGTCCATCCGATATCAGCGATTGAAACCGTTCAATTTAGGGTCCGAACATTAATTGGGGCAACGCTTTTACAAAGTGTTAATGAAGAAAATAGATCAGTGAGGCAGTCCGATGACGCCCAAGCGGCTTGCCCGTGATAGCCTTAAGGTTTGGGACACAATGGAGGCTGTTTTGTAATGTATTTATAAGTATAACATTGTGATATTTTTTTTCGTATGCTTAGCGAATAAGAGTAAAAGTAAAGTGGTAATCAGTTATTAATACAAAAGCTTTTGCAAAAGCAGAGTTTCTAGTGTGACTGTATTTTAATATCTTTTTGAATTGTGCATAGGTACTTATCTGGGATATCAGATCAGGGTGCCTAGCCAGGATGCCAATCGTTTGCGCTACGACAACGAAACGCTATCTGTCTCTCTATCGCACCAAAAAGGTAGAGTGATAGAGAGACAGAAAGCGTTTCGTAGTCGTAGCGCAAACGATTGGCATTGTGGCTAGGCCCTCTGATAAGATTGGCTGCCTTATATTAACAACAATAATAATTTTGAATCAAAATATAATGTTCGTTTTTTTTTTTTTCAAATTTCATGTCCCAAAATTTTTCTCCATAAGTGTTGCTATTAGGGTTTTTCTTGAAGTAACTCATGTCATGTACCTAATTGCAATATTAACATATCGCTCACATTGGTTTCAGAGATGTCAATTACCAGTATTTTCTTAGGGTTCCCATAAATATTTAACATTTTACTCGACTGACGGGTGAAGTAAGTTGCTAGCTAGGTAGGAACGCTGGTTCTGGAGGCCACTCAGTGTGTTACGGGCTTCATTCCGGACATGCCCCGCGGTCGAATCAACATTTGCCGACGGATCGAATTACCGCGGCGCGTCAACGTAACGTAATTGATTCAGCGTCCGGCGGGCGCCAGCACTCCTTTTTGTCTCCGTTCCGGAAAAAAAAATGCGAATTTCACCACTAATTCAATATCCGCACGCTTTCCGGTACTTTCCGTGGCGGCGCGGAAAAATAAAATCGGTTTACTTATTTTGCATATATTAAATAATATTTTCAATACTTGCGAATAAACAAGATCCTGGATATGGATGGCACTTTCGATGGGTTTTATGAATAAGTATGTTGGACAAATGGTTAAAAAATAAAACAAAACCTCCGTAAAACTCACATATCAAATAACTCAGACAAATTAAAACAGGTCATTCTAGTTTTTAAGTCGAAAATTGCTCGACATAACATGGCGTGAGTGACCCTTTTAATCTAATAGATAAAAAATATATTTACTAAATTACTACTAACGCGCTCAAAAACAATTATACTGATTATTTTGATGCGAAGACCGATATAATGTTGCATAATTTTTGGAGCTGTTGTACCTATTATCTACCTTAAATGTACCTAATTGTAATATAACATTTTAAACTCGCGTTTTGTACACATAATTAAATAATAATAAAATTTAATAATGAAATTTAATCGCGTTAGACCCGTTAGTAACATTAATTATGCCTAATGTAAGTCATCAAGAATCATTGAAAATATTTTGGATAAATCTTCGACAATTTCTGAACTCCTTCCTTGAATTCCTATTTCATTTTAATAATAAACAAGATCTTAAGACGACAATAATTAATGTTTTTCCTCTACTCTGTACTTTGCTTAAAATGCATGGTTGTAAAGAACAAGTAAAGGTACCGAGATGCATCAGTGTCTGAGGCAGGTCCGTTACGCGACTCCCCACCTCCGAGTGCATATTCCCCTCAACATGTACAAAATCGTATTCTTGTAAATAGGCGTATTTCACAACTCGTCTTAGAATCATCGGAATAAAGACGAAATTCGTAAGAAACGTCGACGTGAGATAGGAACTCGCGTTAGTTACGCGACGTCGTGCAATTGAACACCATGCGACGTGGAAACAGATACGCGACAAATGTACGGGAACGGTACTGAATGATTTCACTGGAAACACTCAAATGTTGGTTGCATTTGTGATACGTTTTAGTCCTGTATCATGATAGATACAGAAAACAAACATAACCCCTATATTTAAAATTGTACAGTGACATCTTATAGTTTGGCTAGTATATATGTATTTACGTATAATATTTTATTACTATCTGATTTCGCACAATACAGGAATTTAAAAATTAAAAAATTTATACCGAACGAAGGAAGATCCAAATTTTAATAGAAATTTGGAACTGGTGGTTTGGAAACATTTAACGTGATGGTTCCGAAATAGTGATTTAAGCCATATAATTATGGGCCGCAAGCCAGAAACAGATTCCCATGACCAATTGTTATTGGCGGGCGATAACTCGTAAAGTGGTTAAGGGCGATGCGTAATGAATCCTCGTGAACATCAGTTGCCGCTCCGTTGAAGGGTTGAGGAACAACAGCCACTGTAACAAATCACCTTATTCTATTTGATACATATTTCTAATTATGAAAAGTTGCTTTTCAAAATTATTTTTACAAAATGTAATAAGTATTATTTTTACAAGTGCGAGTCGGACTCGCGTACGAAGGGTTCCGTACCATTACGCAGAAAACGGCAAAAAAATTACGTTTGTTGTATGAAACCGCCACTTAAATATTTATTTTATTCTGTTTTTAGTATTTGTTGTTATAGCGGCAACAGAAATACATCATCTGTGAAAATTTCAACTGTGACGTCTGAAGGTTAGCTATCACGGTTCATCAGATACAGCCTGGTGACAGACGGACGGACGGACGGACGGACTGCGGAGTCTTAGTAATATGGTCCCGTTTTTACCCTTTGGGTACGGAACCCTAAAAATTACCGACGAAATTTGCGCCCGGCCCGCGGCCTAATACTTAGACGTGGCTATACAAACCCAAAGAAGGTTTGACACAGCAATGACAAAAATAAAATTAAATAATGTAGCAAACAGACATTACATAATTTCACAAGTAGTACGTAAAATAAACATGATGCCACATCAAAACAGAATTGAGTGGAAAAACTACGAACTCACCTGGGAGGGGAGCGCAAGCAATATTGCTGGAGTCGATTTAAACAACGAGGTTTCAACTCAATCCTACGCCCGTGTCGTGTGGAAATAAAACAGTTTCAAATGAAACGGGCCGGCTAATTCCCAGGCCAGAGCAACAAGGTAACATACCCAGGGAAATGATATAGTTCTGATTGCTGTATTTGATGATGTACTTTCCGATATCGGATATCGAATATGATATTTATCATATTTTTTAACGTATTTACGTTGAGTCTAATCAAAAGAGCAAATAAATAGGATTTAAAATATTCGGAAATACTTTCTCAGCTCTCTCTATTAGCTGTTTATGTACTTCATAGTTAGTACACATAATTAATGTCATTACCGGGTCTAACGCGATTAAATTTCATTATTTTACCTTTTTTCCGACAAAATGAAACTTAATCGCGCCGGTAATGACATTAATTATTCATAGTTGTATGTCCAAGACTAATAGCCATGGGGCGCGCCATGCTCGGTATCAAGCTTCAAGATCGAGTAAGGAATGTCGAGATCCGTCGCCGCACCAAGGGGCAAGACGTTGGTTTCGTCATTACCAAACTAAAATGGAGTTGGCGGGACACGTTGCTAGGCAAAGTGATGGCAGGTGGACTAAAATGTTAACGGATGGAAATGGCCGCTTTCGGATGATAGAAGCCCCTGGCGTCCGTTGGCTCGTTGTGTGGACGACATCCAGAAGATTGCTGGTCACTTCTGGACGAGATCAGCTCAGGACCGGGACAAATGGCGTACTAGAAGAGAGGCCTATGCTATGGACGATAAAGGGCTGATAAGATGATGATAGTTAAAGATAAGATAAAGATAGTTTATTATTCAAGTAGGCATATTACAATGCGCTTATGAACGTCAAATAAAGCTACGCCGGCTCTAACCGTAGGGTTAGAGCAGAGGTGTAGACCTCTGCCTCGAGAAGACTTAAATTATAGTTATACAATATATTAAAAATTTTGTTATGTTATTGTGAAACATAATTTCATGACATAGGTAGCCACAGCAACTTAAGTTTCGGTTAATAAGGCGGGGGCGAGCAAGCAGCCTGCAGTCGCATACGCATCGATTACGGTGTTTTGTTTGACTTTTACCCGCCCGGTGGAGGGCTGATCACGAAACTAATTATATCTCGAGGCGCCCGTCCGGTCTTACTCGGCTTACTCATATACATTTCACATATAGCTTACGAAATGGATAGCATAAAGAAGTTGACAACAATATAAACATTGATTTGTTTTGGATGTTTTCGCAGGAGAAATAAAATTAGAGTAGTAAAAAACTCTAACTTTAACATATTTTTTTATTGTGTATCGTGTAAAAAGGCAAGTACTGACAAGAATCACGTAATGGGTCAATCCACGTAACTCGGACACGACAACAAAAAAATAAAATATTGAATTTCGAATGTTTTTGAACGTAAAATAAACTAATGAGAAACGTGAGTGAAATGTCTTTAAAATAAGTTTTTGGCAAAAATTTCATTTTTGGTACAAGCTTTTATCGCTGACTGTCCTTTTTTTCCACAGGCAACTAATACTCATCGAGACAATTCTAAAAACCTCAAACAGAATTAGGTTGCGTTGTTTTATCACAGAGTTCCTATGACCATCTCCTGTCTTCATCATCAGATCAGCTCGATGGTACCATAATATTGCATTGTCACCCGACTTACATGCGTATGCAAATTTTCAGCTTCATCGGAAACCAGGAAGATGGTTAAATTAGTTACCTTAGATTCCATTACATAGTTGATTCCATCATGAAGTTCCAGTTCATATCTTCCGGCTCCATCATCAGATCAGTTCGACAGTACCATATTATTATATTGTCATCAGAACTACATACAGCTGCCAAGTTTCATGACGCTACGATCTTTGGAAGATGGTTACCTATAGGATAGTTACCTTAGATTCCATTACATAGTTAGTTAGTCACATACAGGTCGACTTAACAAAAGCGTGTTAAAAACCCGTAGGGGTCGGATCAATAACTAAGTAATTAAGTCCGACTCACGCTTGACTACACATTTCTAATACGTTTTCCTATCATCTACACGGTGGCTAAAAATAAGTTCATTCCCGTTGCCAGTGAGGTTTTGGGATTATACTGAGCATTTTTACTATGGGACCAACCCCGAAATCGCGAAAAAAAATTTGGCTGTTTCATACATTTTGGCTGGTCCATTTTCCATGGGAGGGTAAAATTTCTTATCGCGATTTCGTGGTTGGTTCCATAGTAAAAACTCTTTTGACTATTTTTTTCAAAATATTAGACCCAGTGGTTTCGTAGATAAAGGGGGAGGAATGGTAATTTTTTGGCTATTTTCTTAAATAACTTCTAAACTATTTATTTTAAAATCACAAAAAGTATATATTTGAGATTCTCACAATGAGCTCTTTCATTTGATGTGTAACACGACATAGTTAGAAAATCGTTATCGTTCCCGAAGTACCTACCAATGTAACCTGTACTAAAATGTGGATATTTAATTTATTCTCTTAATATTCAGCAAAAACCTTTAGATATTGCCAAAACCATCAAAATTAAAACTTGTGATTTCTAAGTTACTTAGTGCTTACTATTTACCTAGCAATTATTTACCTAGTGCTTACTTTATTAAATATATTTATTTACACGTGGCGTACATGAACTGAAGCCAAGTAGCAATGTATTGCTTATTTACTTTCAACTGAAAACGTAAACGATCGAATATGTGTGGTTTCTAATTGGAATAAGAGATCTACAAACACGCAGATGGAAGTATAATTGATTTATTCGCATTTACTAACTTGTTGCATCCTTTGAACAAATAATTTGATTAACCAAGTGGGCGTGGAGGTAAAATACGAATTTGTTAATTTTTCCTTTCCATTTTCTCTGCCTTTTTCTTCAGAGGGGGAGGGGTCGGCATCTCATCTGTGTACTCGCTCCAGGGAACGAATGTTCTATCTAATTAACTTTATCATAAAGCGCAGGTTATTACCTTGTCGGCGGAATGGACGGTTTAATCGAAAGCGCACTTTTGAAATATCGTGAGAATTTGAAACATTAAGTAAGTAGATACAATTTATAGGAATGAACAACGTTCCATTATCAATCAGATATTGTTATAAAACTAGACATGACTGAGGCGCTTGAGGTCCAATTAATATAAACTAGTACGTACCTACCCAACCTTATTTAATTAAAATCATATAATTCATATACTTATATTTTAACTGAGGTCTGGAATTGAAAAAAAAATGCTCAATGTGAGACTGAATAAAAATATAAAAACTGACACACCTTAATGCGCCATAAACACCGTCTTGAAATCAACAGTACAGTCATTTCCACATTGATACTAATATTATAAATGCGAAAGTGTGGCTGTATGTCTGTCTGTCTGTTACCTCTTCAGTCTTTACGCTTAAACCGCTGAACCGATTTAGTTAAATGGGGTGGAAATTTGTATTGGGAATCAATAACCGCCGATTCAGATGCAACTTGGTATGGGGATAGTTTGAGCTGTGGGGAAGGATATGGTATAATTTTTAACCCCGAAATCATCCCTTAAGGGTGTAAAAAATGGGGTGGAAATTTATAGTGGACCAATTTGGGGGTGAAAATAAGGATGGATTTAAGCAGATTTGATTCAAAACTAAGGTACCCTTCCACGCAGACGAAGTTCCATCCTTACTAATTCCACGTAGACGAAGTCGCGGAGAAAAGCTAGTATACAAATAAAGCCAGCACACGACGCGGCGAGTGCCGAGTAACAGAGTTATCTCGAACGGACACGATGGCCACAATAATCGCGGGCTAGTAAACGGCCACATGATTACCATAGCTTACCTAGTCTTCGCCTAAGTCGAACCAATGTTTTATCTAGGGGTGCTAGCTGTTCGTAATCAGAGATCAAACTTATACTAGTTAAACTGAGAGAAGCGCTATGCAGGTCTTAGAAATATAAGCGCAGTAACCGGCACCGCCGTCACCAATCTACTAAGTGAGTTATCTCGCACGACACAAGTTGCAGCCGATGATTTTTGGGAATCGTAGTCGGCCTATTTCGACGAATTAGGGAACCGGTTTACTACTAGTGACACACCTGGCGTACTCGTAGCTGGTCTTCACCAAACAATGTAAGTTTGGCATTTAAATTAGTCACTACATAATTAAAGGTCTGGGTCCGGGTCTTGGTGCGTAGACAGGATGCCAATCGTTAACGCTCCGTAGCGAACGAAACGCAACTGTCTCTGTCACACTAATATGGAAGAATGATAGAGAGAGATAACTACGGTACGCTACGGAGCCTGAACGATTGGCATCTTGTCTGATTTGATTGACTCTAACTACAGTCATTAATAAAATTCTGTTCAACAAAAAATATATCTTAGCAAACTTTGTGCTTGGTTGGCGAACAGTTTTTCTTAATAATTGTAACTCAAATTGTTCGCATGTCATGCCGAATATTCGGCGCTTCGGCCGAGAGAGGGGCCGAATATTCGGTATTCGACCAAAACCACTACCTTTTCTGGGCATCTCTAGTTAGAATGCCCATATCATATTTCACTCGTTAAGCATTTATTTCAGCCAAGCCAGACAATCTTAACTTAATTCATCAGGATAGTGCCCACAAGAACACAACGCCATTCCGTGAATGGTCCCCGTCGGACCGGCAGGAGGTCCGCTGCGATTCACTTAGTAAGATTAGTTCGGACTCCATCGAAGGTTTACACCTCGAAACGCGTCCAACATTACCAACACCCTAATGCGCTTGGGAAATCTATATGGTGCAATTTACACGTTCCTTGGAACGGAGATGGAAAGTATTGTGAAATGTAAGTGTATGTAAATGGCTCGTCAGTAAAAAACGTGTTGTTTCATAGTACAATTTAGAAGTTGCACATAAAGATAATGTGATACATCAGAATAATCAATAAACTTTGTTAGAAACCTACATTAAGCCCTAAATATTCTCCTATAGCACGGGTAGGTATCACCTCCCCGCATATTCTAGCACACGCAAGCATCCACACCTTAAAATGCTTACATATGCTGTGAGCCTGTGACATATTTGTGGACGTAAGTACAGCCGTTTAGTTTTTCCATTTTAGATAGGGAGCCCTAAACAGATAGGACATTCTCAGTCGCATCTTAGTTGTACCAAACAATAAAACAATACAGCAACCTTAAGGGTCCCCGGCAAGCTCGGTTCTCTATACAAACGTGGTTACGCTCTCATTTTAAAACGAGATGCTAGTTTGCTCTGAAACCTTATACGATAAGGTATATCTATGTATGTAACTAGTTTACGTAGCTTCAGATACTATACTTAAAAAAATACAACCAATTTCAGTTTTTCATACAAAAACTTGTTTTTGCTCTATTTCGTTTGTTTTATAAACTGGAGCTATATAAACTAATTACAGACCTAGATATACCTCATATCATTGCATGTGCAAAGTTTCATTACAATTCGACACGTAGTTTTAAAATGAGAACGGAACTTCGTTTGTATGGGAAGGTGCAATTCGGCCGAGCTTGCCGGGTACTCTTAATCCACAAAAACTTTATTAAAAATACTAAATTCTCAACAGAAAATTAATGCATTCAAACATAAAGGGAAAGAACGCAGACCAATTTCCAAGCGGCGATTATAAATAACCTAAGCGACCGAAAGATAGCTCAGCACTAATCTTGGAAGTTAAAAATTAAATTTTACCAATAAAATTCAGCGAGAGAATCTACGGGCAAAGTTTTAGCTCTCATGAGATAAGACCGCGCGTCTAGGCTAGTTTCTATCGAGTGTGGATTATTACAATCAGGGAGTTAGTAAAGAGGGTGCTTAGTTTTGAACATCCGTCCGACCATCAGTATAACAAAGGAAAATCACTTTGATGTTTGACTTGAGTGGTTTACAGGCGAAATAGCAACAATTATTTGTTGAAACGTATAAATATTTTACAATGAAGACAACGGGCCAATTACAAACACAAACTGCAGAATCTGAAACTTATTGCACTAAGTCCATAAGGAAATAATAAAAGTATCAGTGGCTCTCGATGTGAAGGTATCGGAATCGAACAATAGAACGTGAAACTTCGACTCGCACTGGAGCGCTGGGTGGAATAACTCTTATTGCAAACTCGCGCGACCCGCTACTTAAACGACAACTCTCCCGACTAAAGCTCGGTACAGACTGGAAAGCACAACGACCAGAATTTTATGTTTTTTATGATAACTTTTTATGATGTTGATAAAGAATCGTAAAGTTTTGGAGTGATAGGCCTAAACAGATTCCCAAGATCCTTAAAAAAAATCATAGATTTTTGTTAGGAAAATTTAAGGTTTTTGTACAAAAACAGAAAATTGTCATATCCAACCACAAGTAGGCATGGCGTCGTTCCACAGTGCGGCATTGCCACTTGAAGTAACAAAATCACGCGATTTGTAAAATTTGGCGGGTTAAAATATGTATCTATATTTGATAAAAGTAGATTTTTTATATTCTTGTTAATAACTAAAGTCTAAACCTATGTAAACGAACATAGCGACAAGCCGGTAATCAAAAACGCCTTAATCTTGAGCCTGGACTTTGTTTTGGCCACTTTTTCGTATATGATATTTATTTTGATTTAAGAAGCACTCGGCTTACTCCACGTTTATCTATTTCAAAACAGTAACGCATAAAATGATTAGCGTTATATAACCTAGGTCAATAAGTGCACTGTTGTATCCGTAGCTTTACAAGTTTATAAATACGCTTAAAGTTGGCACCGTATTGAATGTAAGGAAGTGAGTATCTTTGTTGCCTAAGTTTTTTTCCATTCGACTAAGTATGTATAAGAGAATGATGTTACAGCTTATATCGAGAGCTTTAAAATCAACCGTCATATTTCTGTACTACTATTTGTAATGATGAGGGAAAATGTTTATAGACTGATATTAAGCTAAAAGTCTCCTACTTGATTTATATTTATCGTAACAAGTAATATCTTCTAATAACGATTACTCATTTGTATATAATTAGTTACTCATAACATGATTTTTCTTGGAAATAATGTTTGCATTTATTAGAACATAATATATTACTAAGTTACTCAATATATACGTAACCAAGTGAGCGGAAAATTTAATGTTAGTGGCACTTCCACGTGGTCAGGTTAAAACTATAACAATTGGTCAAGAGCGAACCGACCGTCATCAACTGAGGCGAGCATTAACAAATAGGTTAAAAAAACTGTGTGCGTGTAATTTTTACGCGCGATTATTATTATTTTTTTAATCCTATCTGGCTTTTACTTCCCGCAATTTTGCACGGGGTGAATTTGCCAATGTCGGTTTTTGACTTTCACACGTGAGGAGAATGTTCGGTAGTCTGGGAGGTGTGGTTGGGAAAACCTAAAAACGAATATTTAATTGTTATGAACATCACAGACACGCGCGATTAAACTAAAATTCTTTGACGATGACGTTTATCACTATGTTTTAACTTTGACGTGTGTCCTATTGTGCGTGTGTCACTACTGAGCGTTACTTCCGTCAGAAAAAAAATCCGAGTTACCCTCTAGTCGCGCATAAAGAAGTTTTACTTCAAAAATTCACCTAAATAGTTTAAATAGTCCCCACCTACATCCCCACCATCACCCACATCTAACTAGTACCTACCCACAACACAAGCCTTACAGAGCTTACTGTGGGACTAGGTCGATCTGTGTACATTTAACCTATAATATTTATTTACTTATACTTACCAATAATTCATGCTAAGAGCATTGCATTTCACGTGAAAAGGTGAACATTAGAAATGTGGCATGAAGCTAATAAGGACTTAATTATGCTTTTCCTACATATTTTATTCTTATACAAACCAATCTCACGTAAAATAGCCCGTTAAGGTTTTGGATTTGATTTCCGGAGGCACGGAACCCTAAAAATGCACTTTACTGAAATTCGCTAGCTTACCCTAGGAGCTTAGGCCTATAAGTTAACCTAATAGCTATTAGGAGCACTTCCCAATAATAGTAATTATCGTCAAAAGTGTATGAAAGTCGATACGGCAAAGCATATGAAGGGCGTTTGAAACTCGTCCATAGATATAGAACAGTACTCAGGCGGACGGAAAAGATAACTTGAGGTTGATTAAATAACTTGACAAACGGAAAATAAAGTTTCTTTTCAAAACAATACTATCAACAATACTACAGTAATATTATTACATAAAAGCTTGAGATGAGCTGGTGTGGTGTAAACAGATAAGCTGTACATTTTGCGTTGCATGACCTACAACGCTAACAATGATCACTATTGATCATAGTTTAATTTAACATGTTGTTTACTTATACGCAACTTATGTTCCTAAATAAATGTAATACCTAATTAATCTTTTAACAATACGCACTACCCAGTCTACATAATCAATAGTAAGCAAATGCCATATGTCCTACTACTGTGCACGGGTCTCTTCTTTAATTGACATCGTCCAGCAGGAAAGTGATTTGAGGTTTGATTTTATGTTATTTAAGCAGTAACGCCGACATGCAAACCAAACTGGACGACCTACGGCGAGACGCTTTGGAGGTGGGACTAAAGATTAACATCCGGAAGACCCAGGAAATAAGGTGCGGAGCGACGAGCTCGTTGCCGTTGCTCATCGGCACAGAGGGAGTAGAGAAGGTCCGCAAGTTTACGTACCTCGGTAGTGTAGTGTCGGAAACAGGAGGGACCGAAGAGGACATCGCTTCGAGAATCGCCAAGGGGAAAGCAACCTTCGCACAGCTCCGTCCGGTATGGCAATCGCGGAAACTGACTAGGAGAGTTAAGCTCAAGATATTCCGGTCCAACGTGAGAACCGTATTGCTGTACGGATGTGAGACGTGGAAGGTCACTAACAACATCTCGCGTCAGCTCCAAGTCTTCATCAACCGCTGTCTTCGCCGTATCCTCGGTGTATACTGGCCCGAGACAATATCCAACGTAGATCTGTGGGAACGTTGCGGTGAGACTCCGATCGACCAGCAGATCAAACGCCGCAAGTGGAACTGGATCGGCCACACGCTCCGAAGGGACCCGGATCACATCCCGAGGCAAGCCCTAGACTGGAATCCCCAAGGAAAGCGGAAACGTGGTCGCCCTAAGCAATCCTGGCGGCGGACGATCATCGCAGAGGCGGCGACCATTGGCAAGACGTGGAGCGAAATGAAGCGCGAATCTCAAGACCGAACGGGATGGCGGAGCACTGTGGATGCCCTCTGCCCCATCTAGGGGATATAGGACCATAAGTCAAGTAAGTCAAGCAGTAACAAGCAAACCGTTACAGACAAAAGGAATTGGCAATCACTAATTCTCGATTTATTGGCCCAAGAATTTTTACTCGTGCATCACCGCGCAATCGAACGGTTCATACATCATAAAAGCATGACCAACACAGCGGGAGCTTTATCTCGCCATATTAATTTCGTAGGTATCAGGTCAGTTAAAAGGACGCGCCGCACTGACACATATGCACTGATCATATCGGTCGGACTCACATTGTCCCGGTTTCAATATGCATAGCTCAATACCGGAACTCGACGCTAGGGGTGGTGTTCCCGTAGTTAAGAAAGCGGAGGCGAGAGATTGTCACAAAACTAGTACAAATTGGTTACTGTACACTTATTTCAGCTTTCAAAACGATTATTTCCGAAAATACTTAGTACCTAGACTGAAAAACTTCTTAAGAAACCATAAACCGAAATAAATGTCATATACGAAGGAAAAAATTACCAAAGCCTGCAGTGTCCAGTGTCTAGCCCGTAATCACCTGAGTTTCATTCGGTTAGAAGGTCGAACCATACTGTTCTACCTTAGAGATGACGAGGGGGTGCCACAAGCCTTCAGGAAATTGTCATATACTTGAAAATTTGGTCCCATGCCACCGTGACCGGATAGCCGAGTGGTGCAGGCACCTGTCCGGTAAACGGGGGACGCTGGTTCGATTCCAGCTCTGGAAACTGGAGGCTTTGGTAATGTTTTCCTTCGTATATGACATTTATTTCGGTTTATAGTTTAAATAGTAGTGTGTCTACTTGAAAAAACAACCAATTAATATATATTATCATAGAAGGTAATTTAATTTGTTCTTAGAAACCAGTCTTTAGAGTTCTTAAGAAACTATCAGGCATTTGCAAGGATAGAATGGTGGTATGCAGCTGGCCAAAAACACGACATCACACAACACTTTAAACGTAATAATGTTATGTGATTCATAAGCTGTCCTTCACAAGTGAAGTGAAGCTTACTTCACTTTAACCAAAAATAGAAAAATCACTATCCTGTGCCTACAATATTTAAAGAGTAGCCTTAAACGACTGCCTTGGCAGTATGAAATTGACATATCGTTCGCACTAATATGCGAGTACGAGCGAGATGCATAAAAAGTAAGTTTCGCACACGCTAGCATATATGTCAGTGTCAAACTGCTTGGTGATAGGCGTAGAGTTCCTTCGATTTCTCAAGGATCCCATGACAATAGGACTAAATATATATGATTTAAACAAAATTTTTGAAACATTTTGGCAAATCGGTCTATCTTTCTTTGATTAATCGGGAAACATACCTATCTGCGCTAGACGACAAGAGGCGTAAGCTCGTCTGTGCTCCGTGAGCGATGATTATACTGGACCAGTTCATTTGTCAACGGCCTCTGTACTGACAGTGATGCACCGGCGATGGACGCTTGCTGACAGATTATCAAAGGTTGCGACAGTCGTGGTTCCACTTCAGGCGGCTATAAAGGCACTAGTAGGCGGCAATAGGCTCAAAATTCGTTGAAAATTCTCTAAACCTCATTAAGTTGGATGTTTTAGGTTACGTTTTAAAAAAAACTCCTTAATGGAGACTGTCTCTGATGTTTGACGGATCTTTGTAAACTGTACTAGAATTGGTTTAAATGTTGTATTCTCAGTGTATTCTTTATTCGGAAGTGCTTGTTTAGCAACAACTACCTACCTACTTTTGAATCTTTAATTTTATTAATTTTAAGAAGAATGCGCATGAAAAGAAATGGGTCGTTTTAGATTTCTTTCTTTTGGTTATTACTTACATAGTCATTTTTGCGTTGCGTTAAGTTATGATCTGCCAGAAATCTTAACATAACAAAGATGATGGCTGCTGATTTAACATCTTGGTGGATCTAACAGTACGTATTACCTAACTTGATTTTGTTTAAGTAGTAAAACAAGTTACCTTTTATTCTAATAGTTTTACGTATATAGGTAACTATATAAACTTTTCTGGCGTTTCTCCAATGACCAGTGGACAACATTCCCGTCGTACGAATAACTATTATTTTGACTATCTACCTGGAAAACACCAATAAATGCAGAAAATCAAACAAAAGGCCATTTCGCATACGGTAAAAGCCTATTTTGAAATTTCATTATACGTTGGAAGCCCGTGAAAATTCGCAGTGGAAAAAACGTAGAGGTTAATATGTAAAAGTGCAGTGTATACGGTGACAGTAAATTGAATGAGGCGGGCGCGGTGTTTGCTGCGCTCATCAATCATCCCCGTATGGATTTCGTTTTAATGCGGCGTCATCGTCGTCTCGTGGCCGCGCGTCACGCTCCGCGCATATTGTTTTACGGGACCCGATTTTACGCTCAACCTCAACTATACAATGGTGTTTGTGAGGGAAAGATGGCGTGCCGGTTTCCCTCGTGTTGGGTTGGTCAATGATAAGTTCACGAGCTACGTAATTGTATGTCTATCATACATATCATATAATTCAGAAGTAGAACTTAAAATATTTTAGTACTAGTATTTTGTTAGGACACTATATGAAGCGAATCTAAAGACAATTTCTCCCGGAATGTAAGTACCACTGCCAAAAATACCACATATGAGAGTATTCTAATTTTAATTAATGTCAATTACCTTCAACACATTCGAATTATCCTTCTACTGTTTCATATAAAAATTACATTAATGAAATAATTAATTGTGTGGTTTTAGGAAACCACGATGAATGTGAAACTTTCTTTCGGATTGTAGGCATTAAACTGAATTTTTTCGAAAAATTATTTTTTAATAAATATTACGTAGAAAGGGTTTTAAAGAGTGGAATAAAAAAAAATTGTATGGTTTTAGGAAACCACGATGCGAGTGAATCTTTTTTCGGATTTCGGCATTTAACTGAAATTTAAAGGTTTTAAAGAGTGGAGAGAATATAACAAAAACATAATAGTAAAGTAAGTATTTTTATTGCTTTCAATTTGTTATACAAAGATAGTAACTAATAAAAGCAGGTGTAAGTACCAAGTAGGTTGAATCCACCGCTTGCAACTTCTGATTCTATATCCATTTTGTTAGCAATAATTAGGTATCACATTAGGAGAATTTCGGGTTATATCGCCACGCCACGCTCTGTAGCTCCGTACACAGTTTGCTCCAGAAATTCTTTAAAATTAACACATGAGTAATGATGTCATGATTCGGGTCCATCGCGTAGCTGAAGAATTTCAGGCATAGCTCTTGTATAAGCAGGTACCTACATAGAGGCGCTCTAGTTCCTCCCACGTGCCTTTAGCGGAATCAAATCGCACTATTTTTTGCAGAATGTCATCGCACATGGTTGTCGTGAACAAAATTAAAATGCCTTGAGCACTACTAAAATTTTAAGCCTCCAGGTGTTTTAATACTGGGAGGCTAATTTCCCTATTTGAATCATTCTCGTTATTAATGCTTGCTCCATTGTTATTCGGTTACACTTTAAAATTAACAGGTTGCGCGGTTGAAGTGGCAGGATCGTGTTCCAAACTCGGAGGTTCTTCGTCGAACAGGCATGCCGGGTATGGAATGTCTACTCATAAAAGGTCAATTGCGTTGGTGTGGGCACCTTGTACGTATGGCATCATCGAGACTGCCTAAAGCAGTATTTTACTCTGAGCTAGCCTCAGGTAAACGCAAGGCTGGTGGGCAGTACCTACGCTACAGGGATGTCTTGAAACGCCACCTTTTGGCCACCGGCATATCATGCGAGTCGTGGCAGGAGCTTGCATCTCGGAGATCGGACTGGCGAACTGCTGTCAATACGGGTCTTGATAACTTTGAACACACCCGACTTGAAGATCTTGACGCCAACGCCAGCTCCGAAAAACTCGGCCCAAGCCCTCCTACCATTACACATACAACGCATCTGGGCAACTCTACTGTGTTTTGTGTTGTCGCATTTTCAAAACTAAATTTGGATTTGCAAGCCACGCTCGCGCCCACGCACGTAATAGTTAAGACCCTTTTTATTTAATTTGTCAGGATGTCGCCGTCGACGGATACGTCTGGGAGGACATCATCATCATCAAAATTAATAGAGAAAAAAATGCTAATATTATATCTGTTTACGACATTTACTTTTGTCTGACATTAAACAATAGTTGCTAGAATCTAAGTAGCGAATGTTCTTTCACATTTAGAATATCGAATATCTACATATATAAACGTAAAAGTCCCGACTCGCTTAAATCAACACCCAGCCCAAACCGTTGGACCTAGAGAGCTGAATTTTTCACATTAGGTAGCTTTTATGACGTTAGTATCCACTAAGAAGGGGTTTTTCAAACTTTATCCCCTAAGGTGGTGAAAAAGGGGTTGAAAGTTTGTATGGAGATCATAATTTTTTTTGAGTGCGGGACTTGAAACTTCGTATAAAGGCATATTATTAAAATACAAGAAAAGTCATTTCAGCGTTTTTAAGAATTCATACCCTAAATGGGTTAAAAAAGGGTTGAAAGTTTGAATCCATTACAAATACTTTGAAACTTCCTAGAAAGGCATAATAGCCGATTACAAAAGAAAGTAATATTGACGTTTTTGGAAATTCAACCCCTAAGGGGGTTAAAAAGGGGATGAAAGTTTGTCTTGGGGTTCAAATTTTATAACATAAATGTTTATTAATTATAATAAAAAAACAATAACTCATTTCAGCGTTTTTAAAAATTCATCACCCCAAGGTGGTGAAAAAGGGGTTGAAATTTTGTATGGAGATCAAATATTTTTGTGAGTGTGGGACTTGAATCTTTGTATAAAGGCATATTATTAGAATACAAGAAAAGTAATTTCAGCGATTTTAAAAATTCATTCCTTAAAAGGGTTAAAAAGGGGTTAAAAGTTTGTATAGGGTCCAAATTATATTTTAAGCTAAGAGTTTGAAACTTCGTAAAAAGGTATTTCATTAAAAGAGAAGAAAGCTAATTTCAGCGTTTTTGAGAATTCGTCCCTTAAGGTGGTGAAAAAGGGGTAGAAAGTTTGTATGGAGGTCAAACATTTTTTTAAGTGCGCGACTTGAATCTTTGCATAAAGGCATGTTATTAGAATACAAGAAAAGTGATCTCAGCGTTTATAAAAATTAATCCCCTAAAGTGGTTAAAAAGGGGTTGAAAGTTTGTCGTGGTCCTAATTTTATTTTAAGCTAGGTACTTGAAACTTCATAGAAAGATATATAATTAAAAGAGAAAAAACTTATTTCAGCATTATTGAAAATTCATCCCCCAAGGTGGTAAAAATGGAGTTGAAAGTTTCTATATTTTTTTGAGTGCGGGAATTGAAACTTTGTATTAAGGCATATTATTAGAATACAAGAAAAGTCATTTAAGCGTTTTTAAATATTCATCCCCTAAAAGGGTTAAAAAGGGGTTGAAAGTGAATCTATTACAAATGCTTCGAAACTTCTTAGAAAGGCATTGTATAAGATTCCAAAAAAAGTTATTTTAACGTTCTTAAAAATTCAACCCCTAAAGGGGATGTAAGTTTGTATGTGGTACAAATTTTATTTTAAGCTAGGAACTTGAAACTTGGTAAAAAGGGCATTATATTAAAATAGACGAAAACTAATTACTTACACCGTTTTTGAAAAGTTTGTATTAATAGTTTCGGGAGCGAATTTTTTTTTTTAAATAGTGGACTTGTAAATCTTCTAAGAGGGTCGAGAGGGATTATATCGGGAACAATTTTTTTCGATTAGGGTCTTGAAACTTCGTAGTTTGTGAAGGACAAACTTCATGCGTTGTATAATTATTAACAAATGATTATCCGTCCCTACTGATATCTTTTGCTGCATAATGTTCTATATTATGCTCATAGTAGAATATATAACCACCAACGAAGTCGCGGGCAACAGCTAGTTCTAGATAAACATAAAGAATAATGACAAAAGATTATGAACTCTGATAAATACGGGAAGGAGCGAGTAAAACCATAGACGGCCGTTAGCGCACTGTAACTTCTAGAATTAAAGTAGAATTTTAATAACGTACATACCCATTATTTATGTATTTTGACTGATTCTATTTGAATTTGACAGAAGACCATCACCGTATTTAAAGTTAATAAGGTTAAGGTTAAAGGTAATAAGAAAATATAAGCCGTGATGTTCAAAAACAAAAAGTCGTATGCTTATTTTAAAGACTATGAACTCTAAGTACTAGGAACAAAGTACAATTTTACTAATGCTGTAATGCATCACGCGACATGCTAAAGATAGCCCAAAAAATTTGGCGATAGATTAAGTTTCACTTTATAAAAAAAACTACAACACTTTTCAAAGCTATTATATACACTTCGCCATAAGACGTTCCTTCCTTTCGCGCTGCCTTGCTAGGGAACTCTACGTTGCACATCTCGAACGTGCCAGCCAGTCCGGTGGAAGTTAAAACGAGAAATTGCCCAACAAAGAAGTGACCCCTTCCTCGGATGCAGCGGACGTGAGCGCGGCAGGTAGGACAAACAAATTCTGGCCTATTGTATTTGCGGATGCTGCAAATTAAATCCCCACTCGTGGAGGCCGACTTGGGATACGTGGAAAGAGCGCTCAGCGATATCATTATAATTTAAATAAATATGTAATCATTACGATGATAATACGTTACTAATTTTTGAGCTTGCAGCGGATTTCACAGTTTTCTATGAATATGTTTTAGGTTATTCCAAAAATACAATAAAAATAAATAATATTAGTAAGTTTTTTAAGACTTTTGTCTTGTATTTAACATTATGCAGCAAAGACAGCAGCTGCTGTCCCAAATATATATGAAACAACGTGTATTCTGCCGGGCTATGGACGTATGGACCGCTAAACAGATTTAGATGAAATTTCGTATGAAGATTGTTTGAAAAACGGGAAAGGACATATGATAGTTTTTATTAATTATAATCATCATCATTCCACGCAGAAGAAGTGGCGGGCAGAAGCTAGTCACTACATAGTATAAAACAAAGTCGCTTTCCGCTCTGTATGTATGTCTGTCCCTATGTATGTCTTTAAAACTGGGCAACGGATTTTAATGCGGTTTTTTAATAGATAGAGTGATTCAAGAGGAAGGTTTATATGTATAATTTGTAAAGGTTTTGTGTAAATTAGTTGAAATACCCGTGCGAAGCCGGGGCGGATCGCTAGTTGGATATAAATTCGAAAAAACTTAATTCTTCACGCGTAATTGTTTGTTAAGTGTACGAAATTTGAAGAAAGGCCAGGTCATGAGCACCCTAAACCGGCGAGCGTGTATGAGGAATGTTATGAAAGTGAAGGAAGCGAAAGAGGTATGTCAGGATCGTAGCAATTCCGTGGTCTCTGCCTACCCCTCCGGGAAATAGGCGTGATTAAGTATATGTATGTATGTATGTATGTGTACGAAATTAAAAAAAAAATTAAGTGCGTTAAAAATCATCATCCGCTCCTCATATAAGTTTGCAACGCACGTGTTCAGTAATCCACGGTGTCGTCCGTCGCCATTGTCGTCCGCTCGTGCCGGGCTTAAGGGCTTCGCGAGCCGACTCCACGGACATTTCGTAAATTAATAACCAATCACGCCGATACTTCGGGAATATTAACGCCGTCGGCTTATCGGGGATGTACTGCGCGTTCAACACGCAGGTATTAAATTAGGGTATTTTCGAGACGTATTAATTGAACCTAGCAGGTCAGTTTTACCGTTGCAAACCACGACTAGTAAGGATTGAGGCAGAGTCACAGAGTGTACTCGCTGGAAGCAAGAAACGGTTCAAACAAAGTAATTGAAAATTTGTGATTTTTGCCATTTGAAATTTTTATTTCCGACATATCAACAACAGCGGACTTTAATGCCTTTGCGTTACAAACATCATATGGGGCATTTTCTATTAAAAGGGACCTTATTGTCGATGGCGCTTACGCCGCACAGCTTCGCGCGGCATTTTATTTATATCGGAGCAATCGTTAATAATGGCGTAAGCGCCATCGACAATAAGGTCCCTTTTTATAGAAAATACCACATATGAAAATTACATTCTTTTGATTTATCTGATATCTCATGTCAACAATTCTATTTTTAAAATATCTATTATTCTTATCTGTCTTAAAATTTTGTTTCTTTGTGGTGCAATAAAGAATACTTATTATTATTATTCTTGTAAACGTACAATAAAATTTAATTATTTGGATAACTGGGTGTTGAACCTATTCAACAACATTTTGGTGACCCCGACGTAAATCTCTTTTACTGCAACTAGGTGTTTTGCTTTTTTTGTTAGCCAATCTTAATGCAATCAAGGCTAATGACTACAGCCGGCCTAGCCAAGGTGACATTCGCTATCGCTTCGACAACGAAACGCTTTGTGCCTCTCTTTCACTCTTCCATATTAGTGCGACAGTGACAGTTGCGTTTCGATCGCTGCGGAGCGTAAGCGATTGGCGTGTTGGCTACGCGGCTAGGATATCGAAGTCAAACCTTAATGAAGTTTTTCATTTATGGGGTGGGATGTCAGGAGACAAAACTACTACTATTACTAAAACTAGTACTATTAGTTATTCTGTGATATAACTGAGGCACGTTAAGTTATATGAAACAAGGTTTTTCCCTAATTGTAGCTTCTAAAATCGTCATAATAAGGAATATCGGCACATGGCAATTGTTATCAATAAATATTTTCATTTTCATGGACGTGACTAGGGAATGCAATCCCGCATGAAGAATTTAATCCCGGTATTTAGCGGGATTGGCAGTCTCAGTTCCGCGGGATCCCGCAAGTTAGTATACAATTTTACGAATTGGTACTAAATTTGAAGGTTTTAAAACAAAAAGTAAACAAAATTTAGAAATGGTATTAAGGGCGGTAAAGTTTACCGCCCTTAATACAATTTCAAAATTTTTGTTTATTATTGTTTACCAGGTAAACAATAATTCACGAACGAGTGTGAACTGAAAGCTTAATCAACACGAGTTCCTAATTCCTGTACCGTGGCACACACAATTTGTTTTTCATCACACTTGTGAGAAAAAAAGGAGGAAAAAAAAAATAACCTGCCAAATTTCAGACGTACATTACAGCCCTGGGTCTAAATTTAAGATTTATGGACCGCATCGCCTAGCAAAATATATTACAACCCTGGGTCGAAATTTACGATTTACCGCATCGCCTACCGTGTAATAACAACTTTGACGAGCAAGTGTGATGAATAGTTATTTATTTAACTTCTTAAAGAATAATTAATTATTAGACATTACTGGTATAAAATACTTCCCGTAGTTTTATGATTGCTTTACACAACTTGCATCTAGCACTCTGAGAATCTTCCGCCTTCAAAAAATACTTCCACACACATCGTAAGCTTCCTACTAAGTACTGTTGCCAGTACTTGGAAACTCTTTATACAACGTCTCCAACATACTTAATATTTACAAGCAAAAACATTTACTCATAATATTACTCAATGCACTCAACTCCGGGAAGCCACATATCTGACCCGACTACAAAACCGAAAGGGTTTGACCTTCCTTGTAAAATCTGGTGCCGCCTGAACAGGCTGAGAACCGGACACGGCCGCTGCAATTCAGCCACACACAAATGGGGATGGACGGCTTCCCCACTTTGCGAATGCGGAGAGGAAGAGCAGACCACAGAACATATTTTTAAACGCTGCCCACTCCACTCATACCCTGGGCCTGCTGAGGATCTGAGCACCGTGACACCTGAGTTGGTTGCTTGGCTTGGCAACCTCAAGGCTACACTCTGATTGCCCTCAATGTATATATGACATACGATTAAATAAATAATGCACAAGGTAGCAAAAATAGACAAATTCGGGCGAAATTCTCTTCCGTGTCCCTACCCCCTTCCTCTACAGATGCATCTAGGCTCCGTAAAGAACTTTCGCCAGTGGGCGCGCGTCCACGCACGTGTTACTTGTAGTAAAATGTAAGAACCACGTCGCTCCACAATCCCGCAAATCCCGCGGGATCCCGCTCAATTTACGAGCGGGATTAATCCCGCAAATTTCATGCGGGATCCCGGTATTTCGGGATCCTGGTATCCCGGTATTGCATTCCCTAGACGTGACGAATTATAATATGTGCGAGCCGTAATCCCCTCGCAGAGGCGGGCGCGCGGCATGAATCAAGGCTGTACCGATGCACCGTGTTGTTTCTGCATGCCTAGTTGTTTTATACCGAAAGTTATAATTTTCAACTCTATTGATAGCTATTAAAGTTCATTTTTAAACAAATATTTTTTATTTATGGCATGAAGTAAGTAAGGGGTTAATTCTATAATCTGAGCGTACAGTATAAACAATATAATGTAAAGCCTGACCAGTAATATATGATCACACACACACACACACACGCACGCACGCACGCACGCACGCACGAACGCACGCACGCACGCACACACACACACACACACACACACACGTATACACACACACACACGTATACACACACACATTCACTCGCAACAATTTACTTGATCGAGTCGCACGCTGATGGTTAACTTTAAAATTCCAAGTTTAATTTAGTTAGAGTCAATATAATTTAAGATAGTTTTAGAATGCTTGTTTCTTAATCATTTATTGTAAAAAATGTGAAATTAATTCTGTTTTCTATCTCCTCTTCTTATAGGCTTTAAGTTATGTTAATTAATTGTATAAACTCATTTCGAGTCTGGGTTACCTACGAGACAGGCTAAGCCTAGTGTAGGAACCAGAGTAACCTGACTGTATTTTTCTATGCCAGGTACATTTTGTCAACTGTGTTTAATTCTTTAATTAAGTTAATCTTAACAACCCTTTAAATATTTTTGTGTACCTACAATAAAAACTTTTAAAGTTTTTTTTTGAAGTTGAAGTTTAAATATGCTTTTATCAAGCAAGCTGCAGTATTCAGATGTTTGAATCTTATGGGTTTTTTTTTAATAGCGATAGGGACATTTGCCCTCCTGGACAAAGGGAATAATGTTTAACCTAATCATAGAGTAACTTATACTAGAGCGGTACTGTCATAGTAAATTTTGTAACCCCAGTAAATTCACTGCCATCTGTCGACACACTTTAAAACTAAAAATGAAGATTTATAAAAATACGATAAAATGTATTTAAATATGGATAAATGTTTTTTTTTTATTTGAATTAATTATTTTTATGATTTTGACCCATGTTCTATCACTGATATACGTTAAAATTGTTAAATAACAAACGAAACCGTCAACGTCATCTATACGACAGTAGGCCAAAGCTAGTAGTGCCCTCTGAACGATAATCAAATTTTCTTGATTTTCGAGGCACGTTTTTTCCTTAGACTGTATCCATCTATTACGGAGTTATATCTATCTGACCTAATTGTAGTCGCCAAAATCGTCATAATAAGGAATATCGGCACGTGAACGTGACGAATTATAATCTGTGCGCGCCGTTTAATCCCCTCGCAGCGGCGCGCGGCATGAATCAAGGCTGTACCGATGCACCGTGTTGTTTCTGCACGCCTAGATTGCCTAGTGCCGAATGTTGGTTATACATAACTGGAAAATATTGCTCGGTGTTGTTGTATATCGTAGTCTGGCTCACCATCGTTTTACTATAAAAAACCGGACAAGTGCGAGTCGGACTCGCCCACCGAGGGTTCCGTACTTTTTAGTATTTGTTGTTATAGCGACAACAGAAATACATCATCTGTGAAAATCAGCGATGACGGTTTAAGAGATACAGCCTGGTGACAGAGAGTCAGACGGACAGGCGGACAGTGGAGCCTTGGGTCCCGTAATTTACCCTTTGGGTACGGAACCTTAACAAAGAAGGAAAATTCAAAAATGCTATCCTGTCATTATTTAGATTTCTCACCTTCCTTTTACAATGACAATATAAATGGCCAGATTAAGCATATTGTTTAAATATTTTTCTTACCAAAGATACATTTTTAAACAAATGCATTTATAGCCAAATGTATACCTAAGAGTTTAACAACAACCTTGCAATAAATAAATCTGTTGAGTAGTTCTATATCAGGAAACAAGGCTGCCACAATATGGTCCAAAAAATAATAAAATTCATTTGAATACAATAACAAAGTTAAATCAAATCTGGCGGGCGGCGCGCAGAATTCGAGGTGTCGGGGCCGGCGCACTTCATTTGATTGGGCATTGTTTCGGGCGGCCGGACGTTAATACGCTGCACTGGATGCGATGCGAATCCAATTTTAGGCCACGCAACCTGAGCGACCTATCCACTACTTACGTTCTTATTCTCTTACCTGCTTGTTTTAAAAATGAACTTTATTAAGCAAACAACACGATCCCTATTACAGTCGTACATGAGTATCCGTTACGAGGTTTACAGAGCTAGTATTAGATATCCTCTACCTGATATGTATTAGTATTCAGAGCGGGAGCGGCCGTACGTGCTCGCGGGGAACGTGATGCGAGCAAACAAAACAAGGGCGTACTTGAAATAGACCTGGTTCTGAGATTACTCAGGATTTTGTCGAGCCTATTCATTCTCAGAGAAAAACCGGACTGTGGCCTGGATTCCGAAACAATAACAGACTGAAGGTTGCCTACCCTGTTAAAACATTCCATGATCTTTCTCTTAGCTTTCACTAAGAATACTATATGCAATTAACATTGACTGGTGTCAAATTTCATGTCATGTCAAATTATGCGAATAACAAGAACATTTTCGCAGGGAATATTGTCGGCATCACGGCTAGTCGATTTCAGGTCACTTTCGACCAAAGATAGATATAACTCCGTAATAGATGGATACAGTCTAAGGAAAAAACGTGCCTCGAAAATCAAGAAAATTTGATTCTCGATCAGAGGGCGCTACTAGCTTTGGCCGACTGTCGTATAGATGGCGTTGACGGTTTCGTTTGTTATTTAACAATTTTAACGCATATCAGTGAAAGAACATGGGTCAAAATCATAAAAATAATTAATGCAAATAAAAAAAAAACATTTATCCGTATTTAAATACATTTTATCGTATTTTTATAAATCTTCATTTTTAGTTTTAAAGTGTGTCGATAGATGGCAGTGAATTTACTGTTATAACAAAATCTACTATGACAGTACCGCTCTATCTTATTATCTCCTCTTTGCTTTCGACAACCTATTAACCTGCTCCAATTTGGCTAGGACATAGAAGCATGGCAATTGGACATTGTGTCCTTGTACAACGTACAATGAATTGGACAAAAGCAATCTATTGATAATGATATTAACTTACAAACACGCTTTCTGTCGACAGTACACTTACATAAATGTTGGGATTAGCTCTAGCGTAATTCTTCATCTTATAAATCTTATCTAGTCCCCGAATATCGTTTGAGTAAGATGGAATCGATGTGCTGTCAAGTTCTGAAAATTGCTTTGGAAACTAATTTTGAACAGATCTACGTTGGTATATTTGTAAGACACACGAAAGATCGAGGGCAAACAGCAAGACGAGACGTGCGGCCGAGGCGGGCACCGGGTCTAACAAGTTCACAATCTGAGCTGGTATAATTGAAACGTCTGCTAGCTCCCGAGACAGAGTGACGTAGAGATAATAGACCTTATTAAATATGCCGAACCTCTAGGTGGCTGCTGAGAACGGATTGAAAAATAATCCCTTCGGTAGACATTTTTAGAGCTCGCGAGGCTCGCAGACGGCGGCCCGGCCGAGCCAGCGATACCATCGCCGGCAATCGCCGGAGACAGATTGGAATTTAAAATGCGTAAGCCTCCCCCAAATTAACTAACTGAAAGGTACATTGAAAGATCAAAGAATAAATAGATAAAAAATCTACAAGAGTCTTTCAGCAATGTTTTATTTAGGCTAATAAAAATAATACGTAACACGGCTTACTTCGGATAACAGGAACAAACAAAGAGCACGGAAGTCAAAGTTTGAATATTACCTACTTACAATATAGTAAGTACTCATAGTAAACGCAAAGGTACCCCTATATGAGCCGGGGTAGGTATAGCACACAAAGCGCGGTCGGGTTCGAAAATTGTGAGAAGCCGTATGACGGAGGCACGACTCAACCGGCGATATTAATCAGACGATATGCAATGCGGGCGCACACGTGCTCAACTTCAAGATTAGAATTTCAGAGCAAGCTCGTAACAATAATTGAGTCTGAGGAACTGCAGTTCGTCGAACAAGTTAAAGGGACGAGGACTTGTAATGTATGTAGGTATATTAACACTGTCAAATGAAACGAATCGATAAAAGATGCAATGCTATAACGTCTTGTGTTCGCGTGTCAGAGGTTTTATTTACCACCATTTGACGTTCAGTTTATATTTTACTTAGTTTGTATAAAATTAGTTTGTTTTGTTGTTTATTTATTTAATCTTTGCACAAAAGAAAACCTTACAGTACAAAAGGCGGACTTAATGCCATAAGGCATTTATAAACTAACTATAGCAAAACTTTCGTATAAAATGAGCGATCAAGATATTTCGGAGACGCAATTGCAGAAAAACGATGCTTCAATGCCAGTCGTAACATGCAGTTCCTAAACACATAGAGAGAATATAATAGAGGCTAATTTGTGAGGAATGCAAAAACCTTTGTGAGGCAATGGATGACCGTCCGTTCTCAGTTAGTTATTAATATTTCTTTGTATATTGTTTTATTTTGTGTATATACCTCGTTTCTTTGAATTTGTGTAAATAAAAAAATAAAAAAAAATTGTCATACCTAGTCCCAGATTGTATACTGTACCTTGTTTGTATGTATTACTTTCTGTCCTAAATTTCGCAGTGCATTAGTACCTACTGTAATGCTGTGTAATTTTTTTTAATCAATAAATAAATAAATAAAATATGCGTTTAGATACATCACTGTATACTGTAGTTACATACACTTGTACAGTGAGCTGCGAAATTGCGTGGAGAAATTATGAATTAAATAATTCATTGATAAAGTCGCCATGCACTTTTACGGCTGATGGTACGTAGACATAGTGTACGTAGACGTAGACATACGTGTACATAGGTACAGTTGTAGGTACATAATTATAGGCATTAAAACACTCACTTCGTTCGTTTCATAGACACGCACTCGTATTTTAATATCGTTCATTATGTAGCAGCCACATAAACTACTATTATAGTATGTACTTTTCTACAAAAATATAATACAAACCGTTGGAGTGATGAAGCCACTGAAATAATATTTATCTTGCAGAGAAGTTGCTAACAGGAAATTTCATCCTGCTTCGTAACTAGGACTCCCACGAAATGTTTTTGTTAGAAAACCACTCTATAAAATGTAATTATCAAACAAAGGATTTATCTCGATTTACTTTAATACTGGACCAACAACGCAATTAGCGACATAGCGACAAGGTAGTTTAAAAAAGTGTTTTAGTTGTTTTTTTCTGTTTCTGTGCCTCTAAATATTATTTTATTGAGTTATTAGTGATCCGCCCCGGCTTCGCACGGGTTACACAAAAACCTTAACAAATTAAACACCTAAACCTGCCTCAAAAATCACTCTTTTGATAGGTGAAAACCGCATGAAAATCCGTTCAGCGGTTTTCGAGTTTATCGCAAACATACGTACTGTCCGCGCGCCAATTCCGTGCATTCGGAGGTCGAGGAAGTGGGAGGGTGTGCGCCGCGCCCGTACGTACAAAATGACACTACACTGTCATGACGCCCAATATTCTAACATTCCTCAGCCGTGCACGGAATTCGCGCGCGGACAGTACACACAGACAGACGCGGCGGGGGACTATGTTTTATGTTAAGGTGTCGTGATGATAAATACGCATCTTAAGAAAAACCGCTACATAAATTGTAAAAAAAACCGGACAAGTGCGGGTCGGCCTCGCCCACCGAGGGTTCCGTACTTTTTAGTATTTGTTGTTATAGCGCTAACAGAAATGTATCTGTGAAAATTTCAACTGTCTAGCTATCACGGTTCATGAGATACAGCCTGGTGACAGACAGACGGACGGACAGACGGACAGCGGAGTCTTTGTAATAGGATCCCGTTTTACCCTTTGGGTACGGGACCCTAAAAAACAAGTAAAGAAAATAACTAAAAATACACCTGTACCCACGCTTGAAGCATGTAGCATTTGATACCGTTGGCAACCAAATAATGTCTACAAATCATTAGAAGGCAAATATACGCGAGCAATTCCAACGACTCAATCGCTATTGACGTCTCACTTTGACGTTGCGAATGTAGTTTTTCAGTGACAAATTGTCTCGTTAGAGACGTTTGAACGAGTGAAATGTTGCAGACAAGCATGGAATGAACTAACGTTGAATGCAATCGCTGTATGAATATTTTATGTACAACTATGATTACTGTGGTTTTTTATTATTATGATTACTGTATGTTTAGGGGTTCTGCAGACGCTAGGTACTTATTAAAAAATCCATATGAACTTCGCTTGATAGAAAATTACTTTATAGCTTAAATTTCGTAAACAGATCCTTAATTCTAAATATAGTTTTCTGACACCTACATCATTTTTAAGGTTCCGTATCCAAAGGGTAAAAAGTAAAAACGGGACCTTATTACTAAGACTCCACTGTCCGTCTTTCCGTCTGTCTGTCACCAGGCTGTATCTCATGAACCGTGATAGCTAGACAGTTTTCACAGATGATGTATTTTTGTTGCCGCTATAACAAATATTAAAAAGTACGGAACCCTCGGTGGGCGAGTCCGACTCGCACTTGTTCGGCTTTAAACACATTCACTGCCAGCGACCCGCTAGGCGGGTCTTCTGTTTTTAGACGCTTTTCGCTAGAAACGGGAAAACCGTGTTATTAGCTACACTCCTACCAAAGATAGATATAACTCCGTAATAGATGGATACAGTGTAAGGAAAAAACGTGCCTCGAAAATCACGAAAATTTGATTCTCGATCAGAGAGCGCCACTAGTTTTGGCCTACACTCGTATAGAGGGCGTTGACGGTTTCGTTTGTTATTTATAATTTTAACGCATATCACTGAAAGAACATGGGTCAAAATCATAAAAATAATTAATGCAAATAAAAAAAATCATTATCCATATTTAAATACATTTTAACGTATTTTTATAAATATTTATTTTTAGTTTTAAAGTGTGTCGACAGATGGCAGTGAATTTACTGGGGTTATGAAATTTACTATGACATTACCGCTCTAGTATAAGTTACTCTATGCTCCTACGCTCGTAGCTCGCGCTGACAGTGAATGTGTTAAAGAACTATCTGTGTCGTTTTCAAGCAAAAGGTACCACATTGTCGCTTGCCATAAGGACGCTGTGACAGGTTATTCCTATAAGGATACAAGCAATTTTCGTCCTTATAGTAAGCGACAATGTGGTACCTTTTGCTTGAAAACGTAATCTAATGACAACAATAGGGTTGGCGTTATTAAGGCCAAATAACGGCTTTCTATAGCATCAATGTTTACTGAACTATGTTGTAGGCTGACAAACGGACGCACAAGGCAAAACTATAAGGGTTTCTTGTTAACTAGGTTTGAGGCACTTAGTTATGAATTTATGATATAAACAAATCTATTAGTATATCGGGTCAAAAGTCGCAATGGCGCCTATGAGACGCGACATATGTCTCGTGGAATATCATAAGCGATAAAATACGCTAGTTACAAGCAGGGGTCCTACAACATCCATCGCGCGCCAGGTTTTCGGGGCACCCGTAGCTTTATGAAGATAGTTCGTCAAGCCCTTTATCATGTGCCTTAGTAGAAAATTGGTAAATTGGGTCAAAAGTCTCGATACATGGACAAGTACGGGTGGGCGGTAAGGCGCCTCTGAGACGCAACAGATGCCCCGCCCGCCCGCGCAACAGGCGCCGACTCGGGCGGACCGCACCCGGACTTGTTGAGCGAATCGACCGACCTACTAACGTTAAGACAGTATGAGAACCGGCACTGAACTTGATGTTACGACTTGGCCAGCTGCTAGCATGGACGGGTATGCCGAAAGATGTAGAAAAAACATGGTATATGAAGGGTGGGCTACGCTTGCTTGATTTTCTTTTCCTGGAGTAACAAAGCAACATTTATTTCAAAAACAAAATGATACGAGCTACTACAAAACAATGACAGTATGTAGTATACTAAGATAATAGTCGTAGTTAGTAGTCTGTAGTTCTGGACGTTTACTGATATACGGCTTGTCTCTCGCCTCTTAAAATAGGTAGATACTAGGTAAAGCAAATCATATAGGCTTCAGCCTGCTTGCTTTTCGTACTTTATAAAACAAAGTTGTGTAGTAGTAGTGTATTTTCTTAAAAAACACGATAAACAATGGAGCTAAAAATATTCGGGTGTCATTCGATCTGCAAAATATTCCTATTTTGATGAACAAAAATATATATTTGGTCTGCCAAAATGGATACTTGGTTAGCAACTTAAGGCTAGCAAGTATTTCTAAACCAGATCGCTATTAATGTCATGGTGAGCTGCCCTAAGTTGATTTGGTTGGCAAACTAATTATTTGAGCGGCAGAAAGACATCCATCATTAATCAAATTTTGTCAAGCAATCAGTGGGTAAGCGAAATATTTCATTTTGGATTACAATTTAAGTGATCCGCACATATTGGTTAGCTGAAAAATCAGTTGATCAGCAAATGTCTAACCAATCTAACCTACCCTTTGCTGATCAGCTGATTTTTTAAACAAAAACAATATTGCCCATCATTTGATTACTTCCCTTTCATTTTGTCCTTCAATAAACTTACTGCCCACTAACTTTGTTTTCTAGTAGCAGTTGGTTTCTGTGAAGGTCGCAGTTCTAACCTAACCTAACCCACTTTTCTAATAGCAGTTGGTTTATGTGAAGGTCGCAGCTCTAACCAAACCTAACCCACTTTTCTAGTAGCAGTTGGGTTTTGTGAAGGTCGCAGTTCTAAACTAACCTAACCCACTTTTCTAGTAGCAGTTGGTTTCTGTATAGGTCGCAGTTCCAACCTAACCTAACCCACTTTTCTAGTAGCAGTGGTTTCTGTGAAGATCCCAGTTTTTGTAGTAGTTGGTGTCAAACAAATAATCATCGAATGAAATGCACGCACACGATTGGCTGCTCGTGTCACGTGGACTGATTTCGCTCCGCCTGTAACTCTGCCGATTATTCAAATCAAACGTAACCCACCTTATTATATTAGATTACCATTTCTTTAATATGCATATCTCTCAATTAAACTGCTTAAAGACATTAAAAACTGTAATAGATGCCATATATTAAAGAAAAAGTGACGAAGCCCTCCAGTGGTGAAGGCCGGATTCGAACCGGCGTCTTTAGCTATCGCGGCTAACGCCATGAACCCCTAGGCCACCCCGCCCCCCCGCCCCGCGTATGTGTGACTACTTAAAAAAAAAAAAATATTTAATAAAATAATTTGATTTGTTCCCAAACTTGTGCTTAAAGACATGTTTTTTCTACCGACCAATTCTTAAATCTTGCTGACCAAGTAATTATTTTGTAGCTCGACTATTTATTAAGCAGATAAATTATAACAGAAGCAGATCGACATTGGTTATAATGTTGACCGTTTGTGAATTGTTTGCTGAACAAGTTGTAACTCGATTTTTATTTATTGGCAGCAAAGTTTTTGTATGCTGTCCAAATTATTTAATTACTTCCCATTTGACCGGTTTTGCATTTAATTACTTCCCAAAATCTTCGCTTCCGAATGAAGACAGGTATGATATATTTTCTTCTGCCTAAAAATACTAAGTAAATCAGATTACGAAAGTTTTGTAGGAGATACTAAGTGCCAGTTGCACCAAACCGCATGTCACCGTTAAAAAGTTCGTTAAATTTTATTGTATGGGAAGTTTTATAGTTCACTGCTGAGTGACGTTGATCAGTCTGTTAAATGTGGTTGGTGCAACTGGCCCTAAATACGAAACGTCCACTTTAACTTAGTCAAGAAGTTTATTACAAGTAAACTCTGGCTGGCTTTGATCGGTACGTGATTTTATTTCTAACCAACATCAATATCGACTAGGCCCTAATATAATTTGTGGTGGCAGAGTTGTCGGTAACCTATTTTAAAATCCAATTTACTCTATAACCTAGGAACGCCACATCCGTTTTGTTTACTGTTGCCACAGTAAACAAAACGGATGTGGCATTCGGACTATGTAATGTAAAAACGACATAACGCGCAATGCATCTCGCTCGCGCTAATACAATATAAATAATAATAAAATTTCAACCCAAAAACATTAAAATTACTGAATTTGTTTTCGAAAGAAATCTTCAATTGGCCGGCTACGAAACGCAACGAGCCCTTGTGACACAGTAACCCGAGGGTGATAGGTTCGATCGATGCGCTCTGTCGTAATCGTAAACATGAGCCCAAAACAGAATGCAATTATCACGGCGATAGTGGACTTTCGCAGCGACTTTTTAATTAGTAAGTTAAAAGAAGTAGCGATGAATTATGACTGTATAATTGTTTTATTCTATCAAAATATTTCACCCACTTCAGGACTGTATCGTTTATTATAAATAAATACAGATAAAACCTGGTCTAACTGTTGCTATGTGTATTATTTAGTATTACTATGTTCTAAGGGTTTGATCTGAGAGTATTTTTAAGCCATATCTGATATAAGAAGGTTTTTAGGGACTTTGTGATGATTTCAATATCGTCTAACAACTCAAGCTAAGCCTATCGAGCTTAATTTGAGACTATTTCACTGACTCCTTGATACGATTTAAAGAAATAAAAGGTTAATATGCTGCTAAAACATGTTATCTTTTAAGTGTCCTCTTCATGATTGCTCAATTGAGCAGCTGCGGAATAAATGTGGTGAGTTTTTATTTTTACTTAAAAACGACTTTTCATCCCACGTTTTGGATTCCCTTCAATTTCTGATGCAAGCAAAATGAGGGAGAAAGCTAAAAGAATCAGCTAAAAACCAAAGCCTACGGACATTCATGGCCTTGAACCATCACTAGAGCGGGTCGATAGAAATGCTCCATGATGGATGTCAAAGTCAGAGTTGTGGTAAGTAACATGCCATATTCTCTAAAAGGCCACCATGCACAAATCCAAAAACTTTTTTTAACTAAAAGAAATGATTAGACTATGCCCAGATGCTTCGCTTTACGAATCATGTGTATATTTTTTTGTGTAATATCGTTTTGTTCGCACACCGTAAATTTTCTTGTAGTATTTATCCGAAATTGTTACTATTACTCGGGAGGATTGAGTAAATTTTGTCTAAACAATATACTTACGTGTGTAATTTTTTAATAAAAATGTAACACCAAAAAACGGCTAAGTAAAGTTTTATTTATAATAAACAATACAGTTCTTACCTTATAAAGACCGTATCGTTAATTATAGGTACAGATAAAACCTGGTCTAAATGTTCACATGTGTATTATTTTGTATTACTATGTTCTTAGGGTATGATCTGAGGGTATTTTTACGCCATATTTCATATAAGAAGGTTTTACATTTTTTTTATTTTAGGGACTTTATGATGCTTTCAATATCATCTAGCAAATGTAATTTGGCCAAGCCTATCCAGCTGAATTTGAGACTATTTCAGCGACTTCTTGGTACGATTTATAGAAACAAAAGGTTAATATGCTGCCAAAACATGTTATCTAAGTTTCCTCTTCATGATTGCTCAATTGAGCATCCACAGAATAAATGTGATGAATTTCTTATTTTTACATAAAAACGACATTTTACGCAACATTTTGCCTTGCATTTTTTTGATTCCCGTCAATTTCTGACGCAAGCGGAACGAGGGAGACAGCTAAAATAATCTACCAAAAACCAAAGCCTGACGGACATTCATGGCGTTGAACCACGACAAGAGCAGGTCGATAGAAACACTCCATGATAGTTATATTGCATATCAAAGTCGCAGTTGCCGTAACAAACATGAAGGCCACCATGCACAGATCCATAACTTTTATTTTAACTAAAAGAAATTGTTACACCATACCCAGATGTTGCGCTTTACGAATCATGTGTAATTGCTGTTTACATAGTACGACTTTTTTTTGTCGAACATCGTCTTGTTCGTAAACCGTAATTTTTTTTGTTAGTATTTGTCCAAAATCGTTATCGTTACTCGGGAGGATTGGGTAAATTTTGTCAAAAACATATGCTTTACGCATAGCTCCCAGGACGAAACGTGTACCTTATTAAAGCACTAATTAAACACCAGGCCAGAAAGGCCAGGTCAAGAGCACCCTAAACCGGCGAGCGTGTATGAGGAATGTTATGAATATACGGTCTTTAGTACGTGTTACTCTTACACTTTACACTATCTAACGATTTTTAAATGAAATAGTACATTACTACAGAGGCCGGGAAGTAAGGGGTTGCCGGCCGAATGCATATATATGGATAGTTATGAGGCCGACAACCCCTTTTCACGCCGATGTATGTATAGTGCTTTTCTCAAACATGCAATGAAATAAATAAAGAAATCTCCACGAAATCAAAGTTTTAATTCTAAAGAAACTAAAAGTAAACTAGGCACAAAATATAACTACCACTTGTACCTATCTTTATCACACGTGTCGTATATTTTACACATGTAGTTAATCAATTTATTACACAAATGTTCAAAGGTATATTTATGTATCTTTGATTTTTCGCCTTGTATCCTCTGACTGTAGTTTTAGCCACATAACTAAGATTACATCGTTTTTTATGTTGATATTATGCTTCACATACATCGTTGCCTTAAACATGGAGTATAATTAACAGGTATTCATTTAATATTTTCGTCGGAACTCATATTAAATAACACAATAAACAACGCACAATAAATCCAATAAAATATAATTACAGATACACAATGAAAAATGTTCAACTTTACCTCCAAAACGATTAAAAAACCACCAACGCGTGTTTGAGTAGACATTTTTACCGCTAATATTTAAATGAAATATGTTTGTCAAAGGACTGTCTCATTTCAAACATAGACAGAGATAATCATACTATCTTTGTCTTACACTGGTACTAGCACCCAAAAGAAAAGGATGAGTATAGTTTTTTTGTTCTTATTTACTGACAAACTGGTTTGACCAACTATATTTTAATCTGTATTTGTAGGTAAATTTGTAATTAAATATTATTGGAATTTGTTAATAATGTTTTATTTATATATTTTTTGTAAATTCGATACAAATAAAACTGCAAAATATATTAATAATCGTTTATTGTTTTTTTAAGGGGTATTGGCAGAATCTCATTCCGAACCATAAGCAAATATTGGTTATAATTTTTTTTTTTGGCTAAATGCCATGATGCTGTGTCTCAAATATATGTGAAATGGAAATTAAAAAAGAGCCACTTCCCGGCCTAGGCCTGCAACTTTGTATGAAATTTCATTACAGGCCCCTGGTCTAACCGCGCCGGAGTCGTGATACTTCCCAGCCAAATATAAAGAACGTAATATCAATATTACATAGCATGTTTGAGAAAAATAAATTTTAGCTGTATTCTTGTTTTAAATTTAAAAGTGAATCTTATAAAAGTCACATATAATATTACAAAGTAATAAAGCTCAGCTACAGTTCAAGTTTTACATTTCAACGCTCATACAACCCGTCGCACTCGGGGTATCAAAGGTTTTGCATCGAGAAACGTTTAAGCAAACTTATGCTGAAACGAACGGGCGCAAAGATGTTATTAAAAATGCTAACCGAGCGCAGGCCAATCGAACACCAGTGTTAACGAGCTCTCCGATTACGCGTCGCTGTTATAGCTCTCAGGGTAATAGATTCACAGAGATTAATATGTGTCTGCGATTAGCAAGCGTTTGGAACAACAGTTCAAGAGAGCTGCCAGAAAGGAGCGACAAGTCGACACGTCACTCGTTCCGACTGTTTGCTCCATGCATTGCTATGTCGAGTACTCTTAAGCGTATCTAGATGAATTATAAATTTCTCAGCTACGTGGATGAACAACGTCGGATGTTTGGTATCTTCGCAGTGGCATGTGACGTCGTTTAACCAAAGATGTTGCAAAATGATAAGGGTAATACAAGCACTTACCGACTAGCGCTAAAATGACTGTTAGCAGAGGTGCGGCTGGGAAGGACACGGTCACATTAAACTCAAGCATCTGTAGGAGATCCACTGAAACAAAAATAAGATGTTAGCAATCTGTTATGATATGATAATTTAAAAAAAACAGGAAATTCATTCTGGAGGTACATAGTTGTATTTCATTGTATGTTGTGTGGTGGTTTGATTATTTTTATGTCATTAAACAAACGTAAGAAATGTACAACTGTAGGAAATATAGTTGTAGTACGCAACATCAAAACAACCTTCATTTTTTTCTGTAATCAACCAAGTAAAAAATTAAACTAATCATTTGAACTGTACCTGTTAACAAACTATACGAGTATCCCACCACTCCACCACTTCCTTCACACAGAGCAAGCTGCATCTCACGCTTCGTAAAATTGAATTAGAGTGCGATATAAAAGTAATAAGGGTGAAAATGTTGCAAAATAATATCGCAGGCACCCGCAACGTAGATTTAATTTAAAGTAAGTGTAACGACGGCGGCGGTATGCGCAGAGACCATAAGCCGAGCTATACTGTGGCGCTATGCGTTTTCGTCCTATCTGCGTTTGAAAATCGTGCAATTATGTAACTTATTTCCTGGGGAAAAAGTATAGAGTTGAATAAGTTTTCTAAAGCAGATAGGTTGTGTATGGCTAGTGTGAGAGTATAGGGGCCCCCGGAGGTGCGCGCGCGGCGCCGCACACTAACGCGATCAAACGACGGCCGTATGAATTTTTCATGCCGTACGAGAAGTAATGGTGTCGCCGGAGACACCGGATCATTCTTTACGATCCGACAGCGTACGTTAAAAATATATCGCCTATCCGTTTGTACCTGTCCCGTTGCCTGCTTTACCGCGTAATACAGTTAACTCGGATGTTTTGGACGTGTTTTAAATCCACTTTCACGTTTTAGTCCTACGCTTCGCTCCGCATTCAAGGATTATGTTTTGTGCCGAAAGATAAAAAAAAACCTAATGACATTCACTCTATTAACGCCAGAACGGTCGGAAAATAAAGTGTATCGGTATAAAATAAAGCAACAAGCATTATTTCATTACGAATCTACTCATATTAAAATTGCACCTACGCTATTACAGTGCGTACTTAATCTTTACCTAAGGAATACTAAATATAGTATCATCATATCATCAAGGTAATCATAATGGGAATGACAAGTTTCAAGTGATTTATAGACAAATAATAGTAGATTGTACAACAAGGGCATAAAGCGATCCATTTTATCCGAGGCAATTTATTGGTTCGAGCGCAGCAAGGACCAATATAGTAGAGGATAAAATAGTACATTTTACAACTAGTGTGAAAAGAATGTCTTTTTACCACTAGTACCGAGGTATCTCGGTACGAGTGGTAAAAAGACATTTCACACGTGTTGTAAACGACGTTTTTTAATACAATTGCGAAAAAATAATAAATTAATATATCATTAGTAGAATCATACCACCAAACCAAACCAAAACCAAAAGTACCTATACAGCTAAGATACGCGAGCTGCCGCAGCCCGCGATACCTTCATACTCGTGCGCGCCCCGGCCGCGGCCGCCGCGGGCCCGGAGCGGGTTGGTCGGCGACACCTCCTCATAACTCATGAGGCCCTGGTACCTGCTCCGCGCTAAATTCAATTTTAACTGCGTTTCGAAAGTATAGTTTGGAACTAAAAAGTAAAAAGCGCTAGTTCGAGAAATTGAGCTTCTCGCACGCTACGCAGCCACAAAAAGTACCACTTTTTGAGCAACTGTATTAAAAATGGACATTTATGCCAGAGTTATACACTCTACTTTTCACTTCGATTGTGAGTAAAATATACAAAAATATCCAATATTGTAGGTTATTTTACCGTATTTATTCAAGACTAAAGAAAATTGAACTTGGTTGTGTCGGGGGCGCGGGGCACGCCGGTCGGGAGCGCGCCGGTCGGGGGCGCGCCGGCAGGGCTGGCAGTTTGTATGGCAGATTTTGGACTTTATTGCTAAGTCAATAAGGGTCGTAATAAATGATTTTACTTTATGCTCTAGAACATAATAAGCAACTTTATGTCGTCTACGCACGACTTAAAGTCGAACTTTACGAGCATGAGAAGTGAAAATTATATTTATAACGTATTCGTTTCATGTAGTAACTTGTGATTGAACTTGTGATAATTATAGTTTTTAAAGTCAATTGTTTTTATTTTAATGATTAATGTCATTGCTTCGCTAACCGTTTATATAACTAATATAAAAAATATTTTTGTTTCATTTAAATAATTTATTATTAACGAACTAAATTCTCATTTGGTAAGTCAATTATTGTTTTAACATTTGTACGCCAATATAATAAAATAGGCAAAACACAGTTCTATAATTATTTTCTTATTAGATTAAGACTTGAACTGTATCACCTGTGTTCCACAAATATGTTTTACTTAGTTACGATCGTTTGAGTAACTCCTGTAGTAGATATACATTCACTGGCTTATAATTAATAAATAGCATTAAGTTAGTAATGCGTCGCCCGCCTCAAACGTAACTAAATGTCCCTCACATTTACGACTATAACTGAAAAGTCCAGTAAGCCCACCAACTAAATAGGATTTATCCCAAAGTGACGCTCGGTTTTCGAGAGTTTTTTCAACATTCAGATCCGTAATAAGATAAAGGATTTGCTCTGTCTGTTCGTTAGCATAGTTCGCGTGTGCTCAGTCAGTTCGGTGGAGCTTTGCGGCCGCTTGTTTACTCTAGATGGGATAATCCCGATACAGTTTGCCGGCCGTAGGTGCTGCCTGTCGCCGGATCTTTTGATGCCGCCTAAGGGATCAAGACAGGGGGCAACATGTATAGAAAATCTATTTTTTTTAAAGAAAAAACTTGTGGAAATATTCATTTGCTGCTGAAGCAAGCCGACCATTGTGGCCCTTTATGGTCGGCATCAACTATAAAAGCTTTAAGTAGGTTGAAAGAATATATATCATCACTCGCTTAGTCCTTGAAACATTACTTAATGTAACTTGTAGTATTTGACATGGTTAACAAACATTAAAATATTAAATAATTTTACGGTTTAGACTCACTTGTTTTTAGTCACTCGCGAAACATGATTCAGAGGGGTTTTCCTTTCTCAAGCACTAACAGTCAAGCACAAGTGAGTATAAACCGTTAAATTATTTAATGTTAGTATGTCTCACAAAAGTTTAAATTCGAACATTAAAATACTTTTTGCTCTTATGAAACTAAAATAACAAGACTGATTTGAAGAAATGGAACAAGTATCCCACATGATTCCTAAATGATCATTTCGTAGACATGTCCCGTATACCCACTAGAGGCTTTCACGCTTGCCTGAATGTGTCACCGTTGATGTTAACCAAAATGTGTTCGCGGCGTTGATGATAAAAATATTCACACAATTTCGTGCTACTGTCATTTATTTTAATGGAAAAAATATTACCAGTACCTACTCTACTACTCTAGCTTTTGGTAAATGACATTAACGTTAAGTTTAATAAATGTCACCGCAAAGGCCAAGTTTCCTCTTTGGGATTCTTTGTTCACTTATCTAAACGGTTTTAAATAGTTTGACTAATTTAAATGCAAACCAGTTAATACTTAATTATTTTGTCAACTTCGGGATTTACTTTGTCACATTTTTTACTATTCGGTTAGTAATGAATATATGTACCTGCATAGGTACATTATCTTCACTGTTCTGTGTTCTTTTTTTACCAATTCTGGTTTTAGTTATCAATTTAAGATTTAATAAGAGAGAATTTTTCTATATTTATTACGTTATAATTATGCAATGTAGTCTATTTTTCATTGAGTATTAAATAACTAGTTCTTTAGTATAAACATAAACCGAAATAACTTCCTTAAGAAATAGTTAGTTAGTGTTTCCTGGAAAATTGTATTTAGCATAAACAAAATTAGCTAAGATAAATTAAGAGAGCGTCGGTGGCTAACACTTTTAATATATATACAAGAAACGAGTCAAAGCTCCGCCTTCGGCCTGTGTGCGGGTTTTTTACCTTACTGTCAGAACAGATTTGTTATTGCAGATAAGGTTTAATATTTTCAGAGAAAATTGTAAATCGCATCGTCGAACGCAGTGTACCTACTCATTCATCATGTGAAATTAATTTTGCTCTCGCTACCTATCCCGTTCCCGTTTCGTTCCGTTCTGTGGATATTCTGCGCGCCGGATTCATATTACCGTGAAGTATTGATAGCAGAGAGCGTTGTTGTCGATATTAAAAGTCGTGAAATACTACCACTCAACAGATTTATTATTGGCTTCTTAAGTAAGATAATACCAAATATTTAGGTCATACTAAAAGTTCCTGTATTCTCAAAAACTGTAGTAGATATTTGATAATTAGTTTTCTTAATTCTTTATGACAGTGCGTACATTTGTACGGTACTGGTTTGCAAGTGTTGTGGTGTTGAAAAGAATATTTTCTCCAATATGCTCGGAAACTAGGAGGATATAACCAAACGGAGACGCCACGTCTGTAATTTTCTGTACAAAAAAGTCTGCCGATTTTTGCGGGGGAGGGGAAAGTCAAATGTATACGTAACGTAAAAATAGCCATGTCAGATAAACGTCAGTGTATTGTGTATGACCTTTGGCCAAATATTTTTGACAGAGGGGAACGCCTGTTAATGGCTACTCCGTTTGGTTATATCCTCCTTGCTCGGAAATGTTTGCCTTATTGTATCGAAACTTGTACGGGAAGATGTTAACTATGTCAAAATCAAATAAAATATAATAAATAATTCCTGTACAGTTTAACTGTATTGTTTTTTATCTTTTAAAGACATGTTTAGACAATCAATTGTATACACAACCAATATAAGTGTAAAAAATTATAACGCAAGGCGTTTTTCAAAGTGTCTTAAATAACTTAGTTTTTTTTAACCCCTCAGCGCGTTCAGAAACTACTTCGAATTATCCAATAATCAATATTATATGCTAAAAACAATCTTATTTGTTTAAAATTATTAAACAATTGTTTGTACGTTTGGTATTTTCATTGATGTTTTACAAATGAATACGATATTTTAATAAAACTGGCATTTTGAACAAGATTCCACGGATTGCCCTTTCCCGGCTTCTGCAATAAGTTACTATTATAACGGTGGAATGCTATCCTTCCATAAGTTCCACATTACAAGCAAGTGTGAAAAAAATATTAAATTTTTCTTTTCAACACACTTGCTCGTAATGTGGGACATATTGAAGGAGCATTCCACCGTTACGTAATCGACATTTGTACACATTTTTTTGACTTTCTAAGCCTGGTGCATACTCTTTTGGCTTGTCTTTTTATCGTGTACTTATTATTAGTATGATCTTAAAGCCGCATTCGGCATTAAAGCAAACGTTACGTAAGCGACTCGTACTCATAATTACGGCAATAGTTGGAGTTACAATTAGACATTGCTTAAATAATGGATTTTGTTAAAAAAAAGCCTAGATTAAAAACTAACCGTTTTCTTGGAATGCTCCTGAACCGCTTTTAGGCCTATAATCCTAGATATTAAACTAACGTGTTTTTTTATTATTATAGTTATCGAACTTGTGCGGTAATGTTATAATGATCGAACTAGTGCGGTAATGTATGTTGACACTTTTTTTTATTCACTGTTTGAACAATTAAATTTGATATAATAAAAGTTATGCTTTTTCCTTACAAGTGTGTTGAAACATGCAACATATGAAACACGTGTGCATTAGTCATCACACACATCGGCTTTTTTATTGCGCGCTCGCTATCAGCTCGCGCGCACAACATCGCCTCGAGTGTGATGAGTGTAATGACCAACGTAGCACACTTGTATCATAATGTACTATTACAATGGGATATACCTGGAAAATACTGCCCATTTTTCCTGTCACTTTTTGTATGAAAATCCTCAGTGGTTTTTTATGGCGGTTATGGGCTGTTTCAAGTTTTCTGACGCACCTAGGATTTTTTTACTTTTCCACTTGGATGTCTGAATTTGCTAATGTTTGTCTTTTTCATACTTTTTATCATTGAGCACACAACAGCGATTTTAGTTTTGGGTGTCGCTGTTGAAAGACGTCCTTCTCAATATAATCATCTTTAAATTGAATACCAAAAGACTAATGGCGTTATTCATAAACGCGTTACTGGCCTGACTTAGCTATGAATCGTTTGTCTTTATCTGTCATTTTGACTTATGTATTTGTAAGAAAGGGATAAAACATAATTTAACTAAATCAGGCACGTAAAGTAGTAGTGAATAAATGGGTAAATTTATAAAACCTACTACAAACAGTCGCAAGAGAAGTGGGCTTCATTATAAAGTGATGCTCGAAGCCTGGTCTAACTTTGTTATCGACTGAGGACACATTGGAAATCGTATAAGATTCTAACACGAAAAATTTCTTGGGTTAAAATTGTAAAAACGCCCGACATACAATTTTCTAACCGCCAGCATTCCTAAAATATATATCACAACCGAATGAAGTACCTCAAAATATAGGCACAGGGTTATACATATTTTCAAACAATCTTTCACTGCGTGATCTCTAAGGTGGTTCATTATAGAAACTTTCATTATTGCCAACGTAGAAGCTCTGTAAATTTTAATGCAAATTATTGACTTCAAGATCTTGGGTGAGAGTTTGGGCGACGGCGAACGTAGATCTTTTGAGTGGGTATTAGCAACAACAATACTCGAGGCCCTGCGTTGAACAATAGGGTGAGCAAGTAATTGGCATTAAACCCTGCTTGAACCGGTTGTTAGTCCAGCCAGCCAAGAGGTTAGCGGGCATCGAGCGAACGTTCATAAAGCATTGCATCGTCCCTTCTCTAAGTCCCCAGTATAGCCAGACCCTGAATTTAGGCCTTGGTCGCCACTTGAAGCAGCTGGCAGCTGCGATTCAAAAAGTCAGTTCATTATAAAAAATATTTAATAGGTTCCTTAATAAAGATTTTGGGGACAATCTTACATAGATAGACTTATGACTATGGGTACTAGGTGGCGATTTACATACTTATATAGATATATAAAATAACAGATAACATCCGTAAGTCAGGAACAAATATTCGTGATTAACACATAAAAAAATGCCCTTAGCAGGATTCGAACCCGGGACCTCGTGCTTCATAGGCAGGGTCACAAAGTAACTACGCTAGGAGGCCGCTCTAAATACTGTTTTAAATTTCTGTGTAATTTTTTTGAATGAATAAAAAAAAAATAAGTATAGGAAGCCGTCAACTGCATAACGGCAGTATTTAATAATGTTGCGGTCTTTCAGTATTGTCTTACCTACACAGCATACGGTCTCATTAGGAGAACAATACCTAAGCATAATCACGGGGTCCTACTTTTACTGGTTATCAAACGAATTGGTATCTAGATAACCGCCCTGAGGCGCTAGCGAGTTACCGCTTGCCCTAATTAACAAGAAACACGAGAAACGAGAGGAAAAATGAGCTGTCGCTGAGATATCGACTTCGTGAAGCGCTACCCTTTTTGAGTGGGTATTAAAGTAAATCAAATATTGTGAGGTGAATTGCAGAGGTACCAACAGCAACACTCTTAACTGTTCATCGGTGGACCTTATGCCTTTTGTAACAAGGTTTACTGATGGACAGTCACCAGTGTGGGCTATAGTATGATGAAATCAAAATTCTTCTTTATTATTGTGTTAAATATTTTTTCCATTCCCGTACTTTTATTTGTCATATAAAGGGTCGTGCACACATCTTTAAAACCCTATCACCCGGTCTTGAATTTTATTAAAATATTTACAATTATCACTTTTCTTAAAAGTTTCCGCTTCTTTTCAAAAATATTTATATACTTTATATATGATTTCTCGTGATTGACCATTTACCACCATAACTTAGGTAAATATTCAATTTCATATTTTTCGGCAATTAATCATATTATTTATTTTCATATTTTTATTAATGGGGACTCATCTCAAAAAGGGTATTTCTCCTTACGCCGCACAGCGTCGGGCATCGTTAATAATGGCCTAAGCGCCATCGACAATAAGGTCCCTTTTTATAGAACATACCACATATAGGTTAAGGCTGGCTTTCTATTCCGCGATTTCGTCCGATTTTACCCGAAAAACGAATGTCATTCTGAAAGTTAACGGACTGTATTGTATGCAACGTTGTTTAACTGTATCAAAAATACTCTTGGAGTCTTTCTTAACAGTTTTAGACTTCGCCTCAAATTGTTACTCACGCCTCAAATTGTTGCTCAGAGGTCTTGTTTGACCTCTTAAAGAACGGTTGCATAATAGTACATTGTGATACAAGTGTGCTAAGTTGATCATCACACACGAGGCGATATTGTGCGTAAGCGAGCGCGCAATAAGAAAGCCGATGTGTGTAATGACCAATGCACACGCGTTTCATACGACGTTTTTCAACACACTTGCACACAAAAAAAGAAACTTTCATATTAATCAAATTTTAATTGTTAAAACAGTTAGTAAAAGCCTAAAATCGTGTCATACTGCCGGCCGGCTGGGCCGCGGCAGGCAGTCGGGGGGGCGCCGGTGACCGCCAGTCCGACCAATTAAAGAAGGCTCCGTTTCCATGCATATTATTAGCATAGAGCATAGAGTAACTTATACTAGAGCGGTACTGTCATAGTAAATTTTGTAACCCCAGTAAATTCACTGCCATCTATCGACACACATTAAAACTAAAAATGAAGATTTATAAAAATACGATAGAATGTATTTAAATATAGATAAATGATTTTTTTTATTTGCATTAATTATTTTTATGATTTTGACCCATATTCTTTCACTGATATGCGTTAAAATTGTTAAATAACAAACGAAACCGTCAACGCCATCTATACGACTGTAGGCCAAAACTAGTAGCGCCCTCTGAACAAGAATCAAATTTTCTTGATTTTCGAGGCACGTTTTTCCTTAGACTGTATCCATCTATTACGGAGTTATATCTATCTTTGGCATAGAGTAACTTATACTACAGCGGTACTGTCATAGTAAATTTTGTAACCCCAGTAAATTCACTGCCATCTGTCGACACACTTTAAAACTAAAAATGAAGATTTATAAAAATACGATAAAATGTATTTAAATATGGATAAATGATTTTTTTTATTTGCATTAATTTTTTTTATGATTTTGACCTATGTTCTTTCACTGATATGCGTTTAAATAGTTAAATAACAAACGAAACCGTCAACGCCATCTATACGACAGTAGGCGAAAGCTAGTAGCGCCCTCTGAACGAGAATCAAATTTTCTTGATTTTCGAGGCACGTTTTTTCCTCAGACTGTATCCATCTATTACGAAGTTATATCTATCTTTGTTATTAGAGATCAGTTACCTTCTTAACTCTGTCGGATAATAAAATGAAAAAGCACAAGTGTTATAATATACTGAAAAAGCACGCGTGTTTAATATCTAGGACTATGTTATGAGCCAAAAATCGGTGAATAAAAACGTCGTTGTGAGCAAGTGTGTTGAAAAATACTATTATTAATCTTGCCTCGACTTACTTATAATATGTATTACAATAAATGTAAACTTAAACATCGAAATTTGATGATCGGTTATATCTATTGATTCGTCTACATCACGTGTATTACATTATTCGAAAGATAAATTCCAATCCACAATTAGTTAAGCCTTCAAATTATTGAAAATGTAAATAAATAATCCTCCTTGGCAATCAGGTAAAAATAGAAAGTAATTTTATTCATTTTCAGTTCAAAGCACATTTTTGTTATGATTTCAATATCATCACATCAAACGGTTAAGGTCAACAGGTCTAGAGAAAAAACCGGCCAAGTGTGAGTCGGACTCGCGCACGAAGGGTTCCGTACCATTACGGAAAAAGACAGCAAAAAAAATCACGTTTTTTGTATGGGAGCCCCATTTAAATATTTATATTATTTTGTTTTTAGTATTTGTTGTTATAGCGGCAACAAAAATACATCATCTGTGAAAATTTCAACTGTCAGCTATCACGGTTCATGAGATACAGCCTGGTGACAGACAGACAGACGGATAGACGGACGGACAGACGGACAGCGGAGTCTTAGTAATAGGGTCCCGTTTTTACCCTTTGGGTACGGAACCCTAAAAAGAGAAGACAATTCAATAAACAAGTATTAATTCAATCATTTGAAAACGAACATGTTAAGGAAACTAAGACAATAAGCTCAAAGGAAGAAAGCAATAACACTGGCCCTTGATTGAATTCTTTACTTATTTAAACTGCAAGTGCTAGTAATTTCAACGACAGTTTTTATACAAAGTAAACAAAAAAGGCGGAACTCAATTCCCACTGGCTTGTTTGGTCTTAAGAATTATATTGAATCAACCAAGAAAATATTATCAAGATCGGCTGTAGTCCATTTAAATGCTTAGGATCCATGAAATGTAACTTATTTATTTGACTATACCTTTGTACCAAAAAAGTAACTTAACATAAAACTAATGGCCGCAATCAGTATTAGCGTTTATTATTAAACTTTTTGTCATACAGAATCAAAAATAACGACTAAGTACCTAATTAAGATACATTGTCACATCAAAATACATCAAGTCGTACAAACATAGTACTTACTCGTACTCGATAAATGCGAGCAAGTTAAGCAAGTACGCATTATAGAATCTGTTTACTGTGAACGGGGCTGTTTGTTGTATGAAAACGGCCGCGAAGCAAAGAACGTCAAGTTTTATTGATGTCGGCACATCATTATTATCTCCTTATTTTCTGCTTCGCCTCGATACCTTCTAATACCTCGCTGCTATGGAAAATTGCGCTCCATTTGAGAACGAAATAATTGAACAAATTACGTTGTAAATCGCCTTATGGAATGAAAATATTGCAAATTAGATACTTAAAGGATTTATAAAGCCACGTAGTCTAAAATAATAAAGTAAACATCAAGGATCTTTTCGATGAATTTTCTTTTTATACCAAGTAACATTTTATTTTATTTTAATTATTATGAAACAAACAGTCATGCAATGATATGGTTACAATCTCTGTTTTACGTTTAGATCTATAGTTTCTAATATTTGTTTAAATTTATAGCTAAACACGATGTAGCACGAGAAAAACAATGTATCTTAAATATTAATCAACTCAACTCTACGTTTTAAATACACTTTTTAATGAGCCTATAGTAATGCATGTGGTATTTTGGTGAAACTAAATGGCTTATGTGAGAGGACGGCAAGCAGCAGTATGCCGGTCACACCTTTTTAGTTTCCTAATAATTAAAAAAATTAAAATAAAAATAAAAATTATTTATTTTCAGATAGCTGTGATCCATAAATTGTTAGTTACAAGACACTTATAAAACTACATTAGTAAACTACCTATTACATAAAAACATAAAAATACTTAATCTTAAGTATTATCAGTATTTTTTTCTGATAAAAGCCTTTTTAAGCAAACAAGTTTCTATGCATGGGGGTCAGTTATCTCTGCAGCTTACTGTACAGGTTTGTTATATTGTAGTAAATTTATTTTTAGGGTGCATACTGTTCGTTGTGTTTATAAGCGTTGCTTTATTACTTATATGTTTTATTGACTTGTCAATATCCATTGAATCATTCAAAAATTTTGAAATTCTAAAAACGGATAACCTAACCGAATGAGCTGTTTTAGGGAGGAGGTATGTTCGTGTCTGACTTATTAAACCCTAAACGATATACGCATTAATTGTTGGTCGATTTAACTTAAATATTAGTGGCATATGTAGTAGGTATACATTTATGTAATCTCGACAGCCTTTTTTTCGATTCTCGATTACTCATAGGCAAAAACAAGTTGTTATTTTTTTAATGATTTTTTATAAGAAAAATACGAATAGGTAATTAGTGAGTCAAGTTAGGGGCTTATTTCTCAAATAACATCGACTATTAACAATTTAACATAATTATTTTGGAATACACACTTAACTTAGCTACTTAAAGATATTTTCGCAGTAAAATAATTGGGGATTAGAACTCGGCGATCCCAAGATAGAAATTTTGTTGAAATAAAATAAAAACTAAACAAAATAATAAACAAGTGTTGATGTTGAAAAGGGTTGTTTTATTTTTTATTCTATCCATTAGCGACAGGATAAAAATTCTCGAGCTTCTTAAAATCGAAAACATCCGTGTTAAATTCCGAATGGATTGTAAAAACAGATAGGTCGGCAAAAAATACCTCAGGGCTCCCCTATAACTCTTAATTATCTCCTTAAGATCGCAGAGTTAATTCCGATATTTAATTATGCAAATGTTAAAGCCTTTTTTCCCGGGATGCTTTTATAAAACCCTTTTCGGTTAATTAAGTCAAGTGAACAGAATAAGCTTATTCTTTTTGCAGATGTCTGTAGGAATTGTGCTATGATATTACATGATACCTGTTAACATAATAAGAAATTTAATGAAGAAAACCGGCCAAGTGCGAGTCGGACTCGCGTTCCAAGGGTTCCGTACATTACGCAATTTAAACAATGTATTATTTTATGTGAAACGTGAGTGAAATGTCTTTAAAAACCCTACGGGTCGGATCAAAAACTAAGTAATAAAAGTCCGACTCGCGCTTGACTGCACACTTCAAATAGGTGTTCCTGTGTGTAAAGATCTATTTAGTGTACTTTTTTCAAAATTTTAGACCCAGTAGTTTCGGAGATAAAGGGGGGGAATGGTCATTTTTTGCCTATTTTCTAGAATAACTTCTACTGTTTATCCTAAAATTGGTCCAGTATAGTTTCGGAGAAATTAGGCTGTGACAGACGGTCTGTCTAGACAGACCGACAGACGCACGAGTGATCCTATAAGGGTTCCGTTTTTTTTCTTTTGAGGTACGGAACCCTAAAAACCCGTGTACCTATGACAAGACTGGCATTTCTATAAAACTATTTTATTTCTAACAGTAATTCTTTAAGCATAAGGCGTTTTAAATAATTAACCTGTTGCTACCCAAAAAACTCAATAATTAGGGCGACAAAAGGCTGTTAACTTTAATAAATTAATTATTAACCGAAACTAATTAAGTCAGCTAATTGACTGCCATATAGCTGCTAGTATCAGCAATAATAAGGGAAAATGAATTCGTCATAACATCAAGCGCGCCACAACGCAGTTGCGGTCTGTTTGACACATTCCGCGCAGAGCGGCTCTTTTGTGGATGCGTCTAGTCTAGTGTGACCGTAGCGTATAATACGCGTTCATAAAATAAATTCGGAAGTTTGTCGCCTCTTGATATATATGAATTTCAGTGGATGCAACACAGCTTAGCACAGCTTATAAAACAGAGGAACAACTAAACATGTGATACAACATCCATCGTGTGAACATCAAAATGTTAGGCATAATTTTAAATAGTGTCCGGGCATAGTCGTGCCTAATAGAACACACTGTGATACTTCCAAGTTTAATTTAACTGCTATAAAATTAGGTACAGTCGAGTTAACAAACATGTGTATAAACCACCGCTGGCTTTATTGTCACGCGTGCAATAGAGCATTTAAGAGCAAGTTTGGCCTGGCCAGCCACATTAGGGCTCACGCTAGACAACGTCCATAATGTTTATTTAGGGTCGCCGTCATCGAAAACGATGAGGAGGACGACTATATATAACCCAACTCTAAGAAGACTGATACTGAGAATAAGGTCGTGTAAATATATTTTTGGACGTTGGCTTGTAAAGATGTATGTGAAATCGACCGTACCAACAGCAAATAATTCTACTTATAATAAATACTGCAGATAATTGAAAAAATAGTTCACCAATAACTTGACGGATTTGTGTTCGCCCTAAGGAAACTTAGAAACGCGGTATCTTTACAGGCACCAACAACTGCCTATCACGGATATGTGGCATCTGTACTTAACTACGGTCTTTTACTGTGGGGCAATTCAGTCGACATTGAAAAAGCGTTCATTCGGCAGAAAAAGTGTATTCGTGCGATAGCCAACGCTTGGATCACGGACAGTTGTAAACCACTGTTTAAGCAATTTAATGTTTTGCCTTTGCCTTGCATGTACATCAAAAAAGCATGTCTATTTGTGAAAAAACACCCTGAACTTTTTAAAAAGAGATTTGATGTATTTGCCGGAAATCGGAGAGCGCAATACAAGGATTTATTGTATCAACCTCCTTCACATTCTATTGTATACCACAGAAATGCATACAATATGTGTATAGTTATATTCAACAGTCTTCCTGATGAGCTAAAGCAAATCGATAGTAACCAATTTAGCAATAAGATTACAAAATGGCTGTCTGAAAATTGCTTTTATAGTGTGAGGGAATTTTTAGAGCACAATAATTATTTAAAGCAGTTAGAATGATAATTTAAGTTGCATAAATTATGTACATATTTTGACATCTTATTATTAAATTATTTTCCCAATGACTATTAAATAAATTATACACGACATCCATTTTGTAATTTGACTTTTTATATAAAAAAAAAATAAACTTATCAATATTAGTTTTATTTATTCATGGACATTTTATTATTTAATATTCAAATTGTTACCAACTTATTATTAGTTTTTTAACAGGAAAAATTACCCACTGTTTTCATTTCTGTCGTAATATTTTCTATATTGTACTTTATTTTATGTTAAAATTATTAAATTGTCAATTATTTGCATGTCGTGTCCTCGACTGAATACTGATACATGTAAACCTTTTCTGTTGTCATCTTATACACGTATTCTGGCAAATAAAGAAATTCTATTCTATTATATTCTATAATAATCAGTCAGTCAACAGTATTACTGTTAGTACCAATAGTATTTAGTAGTAATGTGCCATCCACAAGTGTCTATAATCCCGATTCCCGACGATATTAACGCCGCTCATTAAAAAAAGAAGCTATTAAGCCGATATCACTAAAGACAGATAATGGTTATGCAATGTACAACATTCATCATTTAAAGGGTATTAGCCGCAATTAAATCGCAAAACCCTCCCGGTTTCAACAATATTGATCATGATGACTAACAAGTACTGCATTCATTATCCCGACCGCGACAGTATTGGATTTCCACTCTCGTCTGTTATGAGCATATCGTGTTTATTATCGGTGGCAAAATGCACATATCGCTGGACATATCGGTGGTAGTACCGCTGTTGGTTGTGAGACTGTAGGACGATCTACCAGTTAATTACCACCACCGGTAAAGTTGTTGTGCGATGTTTTTTTTTAGTAGAAGGTAATTTAGTTTTAGGACTAAACCTAGTTTAAGTATTTTGTTTTACTTACTTGACATAATGCAAATTAGTCGCAAGTAGCAGCCTTCAATTAGTTCGTAGTTAACCATAATAACATTATACCACCCGCTTAAGTGTAGGGGTACATATAAAATATGGCTTCAAACAGTACAGCCATCACCCCATCACACAGTCCGCACAATGAAGTGTCTCACAGTCACCACTCGTAAGCATTCTTTTATTCGCAAAATACTGCATCGACACACAGACAGCCGCATTACTCAGTTGCATCCCAAACCATTTTACACTACAACAGACTGCCAACGACTACCGACCATACTACTACTAAATGGTTAGGTTACACGATTACATTATATTCATTATATCTATTTTTGATTTGATAGAAACAAGTTAGCATATTATTTCCCTTTTAAAACTGTAGGACAAGCAAAAAAAGGATCAGTTTATTATGTCGGAATTATTTGTATTAAAGTAAGGTAAAAAATACACTTCTTTGTTAAACACTTTTATGTTAAGTAAACGTAATTACTTTAATAACCAAGCAAGCAATGATACGTCCATATTTTATGATTTGTTATGTTAAAAACATCTCAAGCCATTGCAATTGATTTTTGTATTAAGTGAGATTAGAGATATAAGATTTTCTTTTCAAGTATATTTCAAAACCTAAGCTTAAATATGTAGAGAAAAGCTTCGTAGAAACTTAGGAAGATATATCTCTCAAAAGAAGAAAAATATTATATTTCAAAATCGTCAAAGAACGTACACGGGTCTCGCGTTTGTGTGAAAATACTTTTCAAATCGTACCTAATCTCTTTTCCCTCTCACACCTTTATTTGTAGGACATTGCTGCGGTTGTATTGAAGAAGTTGGCACAAAGCTTTAGAGCGCAAAGTATTAATATTATCAGGAGTATTAAACGGTACAAAGGTGCACGTGAGAACTCAATACGATCGGACACAATAACTAATCCCATGAATTTCCAAGACACGACGACTTCGGTTTCGCTCAGGCCCGAAGCTCTCGATCATGAGTGTTTTATTACCCCGCTCCACATTCCCGTTTTGCATGAGAGTACTACACTGAAAATATTTTCAATAAGCTCTCTAATCTCGAGTACGAACTCGACAACAAACAGAGATTAACGAAAAAATCGCAGGAATAGGATTACTCGATATTTTCGGGACCTCTACCCGTTTGTTGGTACGGTTTTTCGCGAATTCTATTTAAGCACGGATGGGTCGCCATAGATACCAACTGGATCCCATTGAAAAGATTTACCTTCCTTCTATATCGCCAGTTGTGAATAGCTAATTCGACAAACGAAGCTTGGATCTGATTTAATAAAGTCATATCAAGTTGTTTTATAAGGTGGTATCTTTATTTTACCATTTGTTCTTATTTAGAGTTTCATCTGGGAATATAAATATTATTTACTTTTAAAAGGATTTTCTGCGTGGGATAGATAAGTGAAAAACTTACTCAATATAATTTTAATGGGTGTAACCTAAAACAATCGCCGTAAAGCCTTGTCTTTAAGTTGCAATGCAACCCAGTGCAGTGCCCGGCTAATTGTAAGTTTCATTGTTGTTCCCTTCAAATTAAAGTACCTACGCTATCGACGCACACGGCTCGCATTTATATAAAGCATGCGCTGCAGTGGATTTCATTTTATCGTTTCAGCGCACATGTCGTCAAGTAAATTATATGATCAGCTCAACGCGAGCTAAGAGCGTACCGACTAATGCGAGCCAGCGTCGCGTGAATCCCGGATATCGTAATGAGCTTATCGATAACACTATAATGACTACAAACCTACTTGGTTCGGTACAATTTACACGCCTACTGATTCTGTTGCGATTTACAAACATAGCAATCTCCAATAATTAAGAGGAATAAGGATTATACGTTTCTACGGAAAACTCTATTCTGAAAGCAGAAATAGAACAACCACCGGAAAACGCTTATCCGTACCGGCACTGAACAAATAGGCAAGGAAAAAAATTATCTCTATCTAGCTAATTGTCGACGGATCAAAGTGGGGGGCGCTAGGTAAATCCGACCCGCGATATTTTTATTTTTCAGTACAAGTGGAGGGCGGGTGGGCCGAGCCGCGGGCGCTATTCGCAATTGTTGTTATTACAAAGAGATTGCCGCTGAGCCGGCTCACGACTCGAGAATTTTTCACCGAATTAATTCTAACAGGCCATAATTGCCATTTTTATAACACGAACGGCACTAAGAAGTCTTCTAGAGCCTGACGGAGATGCCGTTCAACAATTTCATACTTAACTTTGAGACTTTATGCAAGGTCAGAATTATTGTAGGATTTCTCTCGTATTTGTTTAGATGAAATGGTAAAGCAAATACTTACATAGTAAAAATTACGTACATTAACCTATATGAATGTTTTAAAATGTACAGTAGCGGTAATAATATTTTTTCATATTTTACCAAAAATATTATGCAAATGTATGCATAATATTTTTGGTATTTTTCAGAAACGGCTGTAACGATATCGATGAAAACGACAATTTCATCAAACTAGAGTACAGTTTAAAATTAATTAGTTTGTTTTCGCGGTACACCGGTGGGGATGCAAATTGTAAAGTACTGATTCGATTTAATTTTCAAACTAGAGGCTAACGAGGGCGAAAAAATTGATCCATCTAGGTTTTATTGTTGGTAAGTTTCGCTTTTGAGTGTTTTAAAATAAGAAATTCAATAGTTATAAAATACATTAATTGGTGTGTGTGAAGTCATCAATCCGCATTGTCCTAACGTGGCTGCCTATGTTGCACGTGCAGTGCATGGGACGTAAGTATATATGGTCGTGATAATGATACAATCATTGTTTACATGATTTAGTCTAATTTCACGAATTTTCGAATGAATGCCTGCAAAAAATAGCATTATCTTATGATAGTTTTATTTTCGCTATACTGTAGGTTCGGAAGACACAATACAATACATGTTTATAACATGCTGTTATCTATTAATCACAATAATAAAAATCCTCTGTCTTAAAAATATATGTATTTGGTTTTTGAACAGTAGATTTCAGAATTTAAAAGAATTTTTTCTGATAAAGAACTGAGTTAAAGTGCGAAATTAAATTATATGGACCTAAAAAAACGAACGTCAAAAATGTGACAGTTACGTAGGAAGTGGCGCCCTCAACAATTTTCAACAATTTCTTGTCGGACTATAGGTACTCTGCGACTTCTAAGTTAAATTAATAAGAACTTACCTATAAAAACGAAGATCTGGTGGTGAGCGTAGCGGAGCAGCATAGATATGGACACCGTCTGTAGGAACAAATATTATGCTTTACAAAATATTCGCAAGGATTCATTACAAAAATAAGATTTTTTTAATACGCCTTTTCAAAGGTAATTTTGACAGCCATTTTGCAGTCATTTCAATGTACACAGGTGCAACAGTGTATCCATAATGGGTCCATGTCCACGCAATTGAGCAGCTCGCGGTACGTTATCTGACAACAAGTGAATTTTTTGACAGATACTTGTATTAGAACTATGGTGTCAAATAATAACATAATCTATAACAGTTTTTAGTTTATAGGTGTTGTAGTTAACTTCAAGCATAGAGTAACTTATACTAGAGCAGTACTGTCATAGTAAATTTTGTAACCCCAGTAAATTCACTGCCATCTGTCGACACACTTTAAAACTAAAAATAAATATTTATAAAAATACGATAAAATGTATTTAAATATGGATAAATGATTTTTTTATTTGCATTAATTATTTTTATATGATTTTGATCCATGTTCTTTCACTGGTATGCGTTAAAATTATAAATAACAAACGAAACAGTCAACGCCCTCTATACGAGTGTAGGCCAAAACTAGTGGCGCCATCTGATCGAGAATCAAATTTTCGTGATTTTCGAGGCACGTTTTTTCCTTAGACTGTATCCATCTATTACGGAGTTATATCTATCTTTGCTTCAAGCGACAAACATTTCAGTACCGTCAAACGGGGTGAATAGGGCCAATTTTGTCCTTTGAGTAAGATTTTTAAGAAATATTTCCATGAGCGTTACAAGTGTTAAGGTTTAAAAACTTGTGTCTTATGTTTAAGAATCGATTGGTGATAAAATATGTCTTAATATTTTTGTGTACATTAATATTACCAAGGTAGCGGTTTTTTACGAAGTTTTAAAGCCCATATCAATTGATACTGTTAGTTTGACAATATATCACGACTTTAATTCCTTTCCAGTGTGTCCATTACCAAAATAACATAATTTACTATTCTTTTCAATATCAGGATACAATTTAAGTTTTATTAAATATTTAATATTTTATTAATTATCAGGTAAATGTCATTCCCGGTTTTTGTCCCTATTCCCCCTACCGTCCCTATTCACCCCGTTTAACGGTAATTCATTAACGTGGAAACCATTTCCAGAATAGCCTCTAATAAGCTGATCACATTCCGACATTTCCGACATTTTAATTTCACAAACTCATTTTCGTTAATTGTAAAACAATATAATAAAACTCTACTGCAATAAAAGACCAAATAACCGTACGGGGGAGGTTGACCGCAGACAATTAAATTGAACGCATACGGGAGGATTCCGGAGACATTCGTAGCAAAACGTCGCTGCATAAGGCAATATTTAGGTATCGTACTGTTACTTAAATGGATTCAATCTGCACTAAGCGTTTCGTTAATGAAATTCAATCGCCGATGCCGCCCGGGGAGCAAATGATGTGGCGAAAAGATTGATAGCGCTCCGGCGACGCCGACCCTACCTCTACGTACGTGATTCTACGCAATGGCTTCGAATTGAACTTTCTAATAAGAAACGCTCCGCACTATGACTAATTCCTGTTTGCCGAGTGTTAACTATGGGATTTTAAATATAAGGATCGATTATACAAATTGAAAGAAACTACTTTTAGATTACAACTTCTTAGAATTAAGTAATACTTGTCCCAGAAAAAAATGACGCATTTTAATTTTCACAAAATCTTACACAACAGTTAAAAATCAACTGTTTAATGGTAAATTCTTGCTACAAATTTAATAAACAACATGTATGTACGCATGTTTTGAATCTTTGATTTTGTAAATCCAGAAATTTCGTAATTTTGTTGTAATGGCTGCCATCCGGCTTTGTACATAGGACTCTGTTATTTATTTTTGAGCTTTTTTTCCACTCGTTTTCAACTGATATGGCGTTAGTTTTAGTTTCTGCTTCATACGAGCCCATTAATTTTCAATGGATCGTAATTCAGAGCAGTTGGGAGGAATAAGGTGTTTTTTCCACAAATTTGATATTGTTGACTTACTCGCTTTATTGGATAATGATAGATGTGGTTTCCATTTCAGTTTACTATTTTGCATTTTAGTTAGGTACTTTAGTTTATTTGTAGGTCTTTATAGAGTAATTTTGTTAAGGACTTTGCACTGTTCATTTGTACGTTTTGCACTTTTGGCTAAATATAGTACAGACAGGGTAATGGGCGTTTTTTGCAACGCAGCTATGATGTTCTTCTCTGTATTATTTATTAGAAAACCCGGGCTTATGACCATTTCCAGTCCGCCATCGTCTACCATCAGTTTCTTAGAATTGTTTTAACACCCTTTCAACAGGTCTTACTAACTTCACTGCTAGTTTTTCGTGGAAATGCCTCGATTTTGTAAGTGTTTGTACGACATTTTGATGTAGTCTGAGGTCATGCAGCCACGTTCGCATAAGAACATTGACGATAGGTATGTGAGTTAAATCGTGGCGTGACAGTAGTGTATTAAATAGAGCCCCGAGCGCAAGTTGATCAACGCCAGTCAACCAAAAGCAGCACGCCCAGAAAATGGCGGCCACCAATTTGTCCATGTCCAGGTGCAATATGTAAGTTTTCGCAGCGAAAGTATTTTCGTTGGACGGGGGCACTGCAGTGCGAAGAGCAACCCGACGGAGCGTGGTCCAGCAAGCAATGGGCCGGACGTAATCCAGCCAACGGCAAGTTAGTTTTACGGCCACCGTAAAGTAAAAAGCTCGCGTAGTTAATATTAAAACCGCCGCGGTTAATATGTGGGCTCCTGCTTTTATTATCGCCCCCAACGGTGATCGATCTGCCACTACCTAGAGTACTTTGTTGTTTCCAAAACTCGCAAGTTCGAAATTGTTGCCCGATTGCTACGGTGTTTCCTTGATGAAGCACTATGAACGACATAACTTCAACCCGTTTAACCTTGAGTGAGCGCTTACTAGTTTCTTATTAACTAAACAATTTTGTACATAATATATTTAATTTAAACCTTGTTTTGACACTTATACATTTGATTACGAACTGTAATTATTTTCAAAAACAGATACGTTTTAGTTGCCGATTTCTACTAAAGGGATATTGTTAAATCTCATTCGCTATTATTACCTATGCATTTCAAACTGGTAGCTAGTTAGTTTCAAATTCACGGAATATCAACCCTACGATATGTATTGTATAATGTTGAATTCTGTGCTCACTGAAAATATGATAACACCTACCCGTTCCGCAGTCAATACACAATCCCACGAATGGATGGATTATTACATTATTAGCGTCGAGTTCATCTCATTATTGATGGATCTACATTCTACATCGAACTAATTAATACAGCGCCATGGCTAATGCCCCGAACAGTCACTTTTATTTTTCGTACCAGTTTCATGTAATTGGAAATGCGAAGTGAAGAATCGCGCGCTGGAATTTATCCATAGCATAGTTACGTTGACGTTTTAATTTGTCGTGTTAGAGCAAACTCGCTTTATTAAAATAAGGCAGGACTTTATTTGAACGGTGATGCGCAAATAATAAATAGCCGGATAACAGAGCATGGAATTCCTAAAATTCATTTTGTGCTTTGACATCGCTCATGACACCGGAGATGTTTTACGCAATACGTGCGGCGTTTGACAATTGATTAATGCAATTTCTCTGCTTGGTGACGTTCGGCCAATCTGATTTGCCGCCTAACGTATTGAGGTGAGCTACGAGCGAGCGATGGCAGATATAATGCGTCAGTGGCGCAAAATTTAATAGTTATCGATTCGGGATTGGATTGCTTTATTGTCATCAGCGGGTAGAAAAACGGACACAGTAAATGTATATGTAACTACACTAACTACCTTTGGTGTTCAAGACCGAGATGATACGATACGATCTAGTTATTCTAGTTTAATGGATTGAAAATTGACTAGACAGTTACAAAATATATCGAAATATGATAAAAAAATCGGCTTCCTATCAAAGTAGTATTGTGGCAAAATGATAATGTCACTCAAACGACTGGATTGTGTAATATCGCTTTCCTTTTCTCTAAAAAACACCTAGACATAGTTAAATGGGTTTTATTATAATAGTACCTAGAGTCAAGACATAATTTAATAGCCATTATTAAGGCCATATTAGTATCAAATTCCACAAAGCAATACAATAAGTAGAAAATACATCACAACAAATGTTTTTTTTTTTTTTGCACAAAATATTCACAACTTCACTACATAGTATAAAAGACAGTCGTTTTCTGCTGTCTGTCCGTCTGTCCCTATATATGCTTAGATCTTTAAAACTACGCAACGGATTTTGATGCGGTTTATTTAAATGGATACCTACAGTGATTCAAAAGGAAGGTTTATATGTATAATTTGTAAAGGTTTTGTGTAAATTAGTTGAACTACCCGTGCGAAGCCGGGGCGGGTCGCTAGTATTTAAAAAGTACCTAATCAAATAGATGAAATTAAAAAACAGTAGAACTCGCTTCATACGATTACGTTTAATATGATTTCTCGCATAATACCCCATTTATACTGGTCCCACTTGTTTTCATATAATTCATATAATGTTTGAACAGTTAATACGATTTCCTGCTTAAGACGCATTTTTGACGTGGTCCCTTCAGAATCATTTTAATTGTAATTATACTTTTGGATAACATTAAAAGCATTCAAAAACACCAGTATTGACTATCCATTATTTATAATCGTAGCCATACCTACAAAAACACGTCAAGAAAGCCCAAAACTTCGCTTAGTCTTATAAAAACACATGCTCGTATCGTATCAGCGTTGCGTCAGAGGTGGAATTTGGACCCGTAATAAAGTTTGAAAGGGCTGTAAAAGAGCAATAACTGTAACTCGGGGAGAGCGCCGTGATTTTAGTGGCGGTGCAGGGCCGCGCCTAGCGATACCTATTAATTGATCTGGTACCCGTGCTGGCATGTGCTACTGGCCAAATTACAAGTTAGGGTTTTTATTCTAGTTTTAATTTATAAAAAAATATATACCTATACCAACAAAGCTTTGTCCTAGGTTTATGCATGGGAAATTTTTCTCTCCGTCACATAAATAACAACTAATAAAACATGTCGCCTCTTTCAGACTCCTTAACTTAAAAAAAAAACTTTTTAATTTAAGATTAGAAGTTAAGTATGTAAATTAGGATGCTTTTTTATGAAATAAACAGTTTTTTTTTTAATGTCACCACTGGCTCAATCCGAAACTCCATTTTTTACCAACATCAGTATATAACGTTTATTATTCTGACAAAGCAGTCCCAATGTGAGATTTTTTGCAAAACAAAGTCTGATGTCCGTGTAAGTACCCCTTCGTCTAACTAAACTAACGTCGATTCAGTGGCCGTACAGGGACGCGACTATTAGCGATACCCATTAATTGATCTGATACCCGCATGTGCCAATTGTGTGGGCCAATTTCCTATTTATTTTTTTTACAAAAAAGGTCTACTTTAAAATTGATTTTTTTTTCCTCTTTCACATGCAAAAATTTAGTACTGAAACTACCTACCCCTTGGTCAAAAGTGTAACGCGATTTTAGCGGCGGTGCAAGACCGTGCCACACCGTGCCTAACGATATTAAATGAGCTTTTTTTTTACTTCATAATATTTTTCAGCATTTTAATTAGGTATTTGTTGCATGCATCTTTGTAATTTAATCGAATCGATGACACTGACATTTTATAATTTAATTATTAATTTATAACATTATTCTATGATTATTAACTTGAACCAATAAATGACATATTGAAATTGTATTTAATTATATCTATCGTACATTAAGTCTAATCTTAAAGCATTTGGAAATATGACGTGTAAAAAATTGTATCATTTTTACCAATAAATAATCTGAATCTGAATCTGAATCTATTTCATCGGAATGGTAGTAAAATTTTGTCCCAAATATTTTCACGCAAAATTTTATTTCCTCTGTCACACACAAATAACAATTAATAAACAATGTCGGTACTGAAATAGACAGAAACGGATTTTTATCGACGTTTACGATTCTAACATAAAAAGTCCCAACCTGTTCCGGAATAAGATTTGCTGTGAAACAACAAGTTCTGATGTCCATGTATTTTGATACACCTGTATGGTTTATCCTCTCTTGGTCTGAACTGTACCGTGATTTTAGTGGCGGCCCAGCGCGCCTAGCCTACCTACAAACTTCACAAACGATCACATGACTAATCATTCACAGTATCACAGTGCACTCTGTCAAGCTATGGAACGCGCGACCACCTCCTTCAATAGGCCTAGCACAGAAGCACCGCGACAGTATCTCGCCTGCGAAATAGGTTACCCTTCTTTATTAGAGTTCCGTACCCAAAGGGTAAAAACGGAAACCTATTACTAAGACTCCGCTGTCTGTATCTCATGAACCGTGATAGCTAGACAGTTGAAATTTTCACAGATGATGTATTTCTGTTGCCGCTACAACAACAAATACTAAAAAGTACGGTACCCTTGGTGTCCGACTCGCACTATTGTATTAATTAGAGATGGACGGGTAGCCTATCTCGCGGGCGATATACTGTCACGCCGCTCCTGTGCTAGGCCTAATGACAGTGCCAGTCAGTAACGTCGTTAAAAGCTAAATTGGAAAAGTTACGGCTCTCACTCTTTTTTTAATAGTATGTAATAATGTAAGATTACTAATTTTTGAAGCTGGAAGCGGTCCCTCAAGTTCGCCTTTGTATGTATGTACTTTCTAATGTATATTAGCTACTGTTACCTATCCTTCGTTATTATTCGTTTAATCAAAAAGGATATAATAGGTGTTATATCTATCTTTGGTTTAATAGACCTCACCTCACTCCGAACTTCTAGACCTATACCCACAAGCTTGATGTATCTAATTAGAAGCTTCAATCGCACAAAGCTAGCCTCAGGAAGCCTTTCTCGCATGGATGATTGACATAGGTACTAGCTATTAAGCTACTAAGGCAACGCTGCCTACCACATGCTAACGCACTAGTGGCGTCAGATTAATTAACAGGTATTGTCTCAAAGCTTTGCTGTCGCAAGGAAGGTTACCATATACGCAGTGATCGGGGTTTTGGTTGTCACTCGGAGAAAATTACCTTTTTATTTTATTTATTGTCGTATATTTCATAAATATATTACCTACACTTCAATAGCATTATTTTCTAGCACTACCAAAGGTATCGCGGGTTTAAGGTATCCATGATACTATTTCAACTTGAAATACCGCGGTGTGACATGCAAAACTCCGATCACTGAGTATAAGTTATTGGAAAGCATTTAATCTAAGTATATAGTTATATAATATTCCCATTACGTAGAAGACAGTCACAAACACCGCAAAGCATAAAAAGTTAAAAGGAGCTCCACAAAAAAAAAAAAGGATTTGATGAAAATCAACCCCTGAGAACGTATAACGCGATATTGTCAGCTCTTCATGCGAATTCAATTTATATCGTAAAATAATCTCTATACCACATTTGGTGGTAGTTTTGTTATTATTTTGTGATTCTCTTAATTCAAAACTAATTTGCATTACACATAGCTATTAACCCTAAAATCTGATGAATAGAATAGAATAGAATGAGATTTTATTCGTAAGCGCAAACAAACAAGACATTACATAATACAAAAGAAAACATAAAATAAGATTAAAGTGCCACGAAATGGCCTCATCTCAGCATGTTGCTGGTTCCAGCGCTGATCTTCCGATGAGACCATCAGGTGAGAAGAATCACGGAAGGTAACAGACAAGAAGAAAAGATACATAAAATAACAAACAATGAACAAATAGTTAAATACAACAAGCAAGAAGATACAACATAACGCTTAAATTAAAAATTATTATATAAAGTAAGCATCGTACTTGTAACATAACAGTCAGTCCCTGTATCGGTTGGTCCAACCATACCTTGGCTGAACATTACAGCTACATATGTTGATGTTTATTGATGATGTTTATTATGTACTTCTGCTGTGAAATGGCCACATACATTTCTCCATAATTTTCTTGTTTTTTCTGCCGTCGGCTTTTTTAACTGTCGACGCAGGAAGAGAGGTGTTACAGGTCTAACACCTGAATCAGTGTGTCTGTGTGTGGCATCGTAGCCGTAATGAGAATGTTTCAATCTACATTCCAATTTAAAAAAGAAAAGGGTGGTATTCTGTCCCAACTCTACTATCCGCAAACCATAATGACGACCGAGATCATTTTACCAGCACTTTCACTCCTGCTACGTCATGCAAGTGTAAATTAGAAGTTTTATGAACCCAGTCATCAGTTTGGTTTGCAGATAGTATAATTTCAACATCTGACGTCAGTTTTGCTGCGATGGAACTAATAATAACCAGTAGTTTTTGACAAGTTCTTTCTTATGATATTTTTTGGTCGATACGACCGTTTTGGAGATAGTAGTGTCGGCGGCAGATCGTAAATAGAAAAAAGGTAAATAATCTTGACGTCTTTTTATTGAAAAATATTCAAAAACGCTTTTAAAAAATTAGTTTATATTACTTATGAAAGCAAAATAATGTAAAAGATCCTATATGATATGTAATTGTAACATATTTGCTGTGACTTATTTTTCAAGTGATTTTTAATAAAAAATACACGTCAAGATCGCTTAATTTCTTTCTAATGCTAAAAAAACGAACTATACATCGGTACCGCCGACCAAAGAGGATATAATAAGATAGAGCGGTACTGTCATAGTAAATTTTGTAACCACTGTAAATTCACTGCCGTCTATCGACATACTTTAAAACTAAAAATGAAGATTTATAAAAATACGTTAAAATGTATTTAAATGTGGATAAATGATTTTTTTGTTTGCATTAATTATTTTTATATGATTTTGACCCATGTTCTTTCACTGATATGCGTTAAAATTATAAATAACAAACGAAACCGTCAACGCCCTCTATACGAGAGTAGGTCAAAACTAGTGGCGCCATCTGATCGAGAATCAAATTTTCGTGATTTTCGAGGCACGTTTTTTCCTTAGATCGTATCCATCTATTACGGAGTTATATCTATCTTTGCGACGACTGTGACGACGGCGCCATCTATCGTAGCTGAATACTGTTATGTGGTACGTATGCACAAGGCCAGATAAACTTCACGCTATGTCCAGAGTACCGCTATTGCGCACGAGGTGGCGCTTACCGCAGAGGACGTCGTCGCTCCTTTGTGCATCGAACCTATGTACCCAATAACTTTCACTACTCGACTCGAGATGGCGTTAATATCAACATTCAACAACTCATCCGGAATTGTAATCACAAAACCCTTTGGTGCCTATGGACATCATTTAGTGTCCGTGGATATGAGCGAAATTAGTAATGAGGGAAATACAAGCGACGCCAACGCACGACGTGGTGAAAATAGGAACTTTTGTGGGATGACATCTTCATACTATTTGGAAGCTGCAAACTATCAAATAAGTAATATCCCTCACGCACTAGGGCGAATGCACAGAGCGAATTACGCAAGATTCAAACGTAAACGGCTGTATTCCTAAGAATTATTATCCAAAAAGTGGCGCAATTGGCTACCTGTTCAACACTTGAAAATACGAAGATATTTAACTATTTTATTAACCTTTTGGACGCCAATGACGGATATATCGGCACCGCAGGTCCAACGCCAAAGACGGATTAATCGGTCACAGACCACAGAGCAACATAGACCTACGTACATGTGCATAAAGCTCAATTTCAGTTTTGACACTTCGGTGACGTGGCGTCCGAGTGACAGCTTTTGTGTTTGACACGGCGTCGAAAAGGTTAAAACTTTAATTGTAACCTTTTTACACAAAAAGTAGGCAATTATAAAGATTTTTGCCTATCTATTGCGAAGTCTGGAAGTAGGACCTTGGTGGATATGAGCGAAATTAGTAATGAGGGAAATACAAGCGACGCCAACGCACGACGTGGTGAAAATAGGAACTTTTGTGGGATGACATCTTCATACTATTTGGAAGCTGCAAACTATCAAATAAGTAATATCCCTCACGCACTAGGGCGAATGCACAGAGCGAATTACGCAAGATTCAAACGTAAACGGCTGTATTCCTAAGAATTATTATCCAAAAAGTGGCGCAATTGGCTACCTGTTCAACACTTGAAAATACGAAGATATTTAACTATTTTATTAACCTTTTGGACGCCAATGACGGATATATCGGCACCGCAGGTCCAACGCCAAAGACGGATTAATCGGTCACAGACCACAGAGCAACATAGACCTACGTACATGTGCATAAAGCTCAATTTCAGTTTTGACACTTCGGTGACGTGGCGTCCGAGTGACAGCTTTTGTGTTTGACACGGCGTCGAAAAGGTTAAAACTTTAATTGTAACCTTTTTACACAAAAAGTAGGCAATTATAAAGATTTTTGCCTATCTATTGCGAAGTCTGGAAGTAGGACCTTGGTGTCGCTGTTTGTTAGGTTGGTAGGTATTCTGACCTGTTCAATTTCTTTGTCCAATGTGCATTGCGTCTCACTCTCTCATTAAGCAAAATGCGAGACGCAAATACACATTGGACCAAGATATTGGACAGATGGAATACCATCCTAAAATAAAGTTCTTCCATAAAGGTCACACTAATAATATTTTAATGCGGTAGTTACTTACAAAAACGAGCATGATGAAAAATGCCGCAATGTAAGAGCTCCGGGCCGTCAGCATCGAAACGAAGCGGTAATGCTCGCCGGTGATCACATTCCTGTTGATAAATAAAACATGACATTAGGGCGTTTTCTAAAATAAATATTGAAAACCTGATTCTCACAGATCCTGGTGTTTTTGGGTTCTTTCAACTCAGAATCACTAGCATATTTAATCCTGATGATAAAAAAAATGTCCCAAAAATGTATATGAAAATTTTATAATTACGTCACGCACATACATACAAGTGAAAAAAAAATGTCACAACTAAATTACATCTTTTTTTAATAGCCGGATGGAGAATGCTGTCGATTCTGAGTAGAATGAGCCCAAGAATGTCCGGTTTTGAAAGAATTTTTATTTCAATATTTATTTTAGAAAACGCCCACTTACCTACTCATTTTATCCACTCGGCGTATTCGACCACTTTGCCGAATATTGCGTACTATACGTCCGAATATCAATTACCTATCACACCTAGTTATAAAGAAACATTGCAGTTAAAATGTATCGCAAAATATTAAATTTAGGTAATATTTAAAATATTTTCTTGGGAAGGTGTTATATAATAAACGAAGAGTTTTTTGGAGCATTTGCTGATCGTAAATAATAACAGTTTTCATAATATATGTGACTCTAATGTACACATGTTTTGTCGAATATTCGGCCGCTGAAGACTTGACCAAAGCCATATGCAGATCGAAAGTACCCAGAAACCCACTCAGAACGAATCTTGTAAAATTGTAAAGGGGTCTCAAGTGTGATCATTAGGATCTTGAGACAAAGTTGTGATTAAAGTCACGATATTATTTATAACAAAATCGAACTAGGACAAAGCTCAAAAGATATTTCGTAAAGCCCCGAAATTTGGTAGGTATGTATGTTAATAAAAATTGGTATATATGTTAATAAAATTAGAAATGCCATTATCATGTCCAAATCATTTGACTTTTGGGGACCTTGTGGAACCGTCGTCTTGGAATAGGTATGTGTTTCATCCTGGAGAATTTCGCTGTTTACTCTGAATCTAAGCATTCTATGAAAATATGGTCTTGGGCAATATTATAACTTATAATTTAATAACAGAGACAAATGAATACGTCAAACTTCTATGAAATTATAACGTTTATATAACACTTGCACAGTTTGTGCTGTCAAAAACGCTGCAAAATTATCTTGGTCTAACTCGACATATCTTTTGCAGAAAAAATACACCTTTTTAGGAGCATTCCATAAAAACATCAACTTTGTGTCCCTTACGAAACGCTATGGCAGCTACCCTTATAAAACGTATTAGCTGCTAAGAAACACTACCAATTTTAAAGCCGAGTTATGATATTACAATGCTAATAATTAGTTTCCTAATTTTACTTTTCGCAAGTATTAAAAAGGTGGTGTCCCTTACGAAATATTTCATGGAATGCTCCTTTAGAGAAAACACTTAAAAAAATCAAAGCTTTTCGTTAATAACTTTCCAGGGTGCGTAGACAAGATGCCAATCGTTCACACTCCGTAGCGTAGCGCAGTTATCTCTCTCTATCACTCTTCCGTATTAGTGCGACAGCGGAACGTTCGGCGGGGCGTGCAGCGTGGCGTCGGGCTCACAAGTGATGTGAGCAGCGTGCACTAAGGCTGCTCCTATACGTTTGCATTTGTTTAACATGCACGCGGCAGGCCCCGCCCCGCTGCGCGCTCATACTTACTAAATTTCAGGACTATCCTTAAGATTACATCTTTTGTCCTAGTTCGATCGTAATAAAAATATATCTAAACTTTACACACAACTTCGTCTCAAGATCCTAACGAAGCTCGTCACTTGAGACCCCTTTACAAGATTCGTTCCGCGTAAGTTTCTGGGCTATTCCGACCTGCATATGGCGTGGACCAAGGCTTTGGATTGTGTTATTACCTCAAATAGCCCTTGTTGTCCTCCTGCTCAGCCAAAGACTTAATGGACGCCATCAGCAGATCGTCATAGCCGAGAAACTCGTCAAGGACGAATCTCGAGAAGGGATCGCCGAAGCACTCGTCTTTGCTGGGGTCTAATGTGACGATCTTCACTGGGATCTTGAGACGCAGGCGCGCGTTGGGCGAGAGCCGCAGGAAACCGTACTCGAGGGAGTACTCCAATATGTAGTCGTCATCTAAGAACAAATAAAGTTAGTAAAATATCATGGCATACGATTTCAAGCTATAGTGTGAATTTCCTTAGATGATTTTTTCGGGGCTCGGGCCCCAATCTGTTAAACAAAGGCCTTTGTTTCTTTTAAGAGCGGTCTTCAGCACGTGCCAAAGCAGCCATGTCGTTTAAAAAGCAACTATCGTGATAGTATTAAGGTTCAAATATATGTGACAGCTCATTCAGAGAACAATCTCCGAATGGGCTGTTTTATGAATTTGAAGATATAAATAGAATGGTAAATTTTATTCTTAAACGGGCTTATTTCCGTTACTTATGCCGAGGCTATAAGCAGTAAGTAGTGTAACCACTGCATAAAGGAAACGATACCTTTTGTTTAACAGATTAGGGCCCGAGCCCGAAAAAATCATCTGAGATAATTTATGCTATAACATAACATGTTCATTTCCATTATAAATTTATAATCATACCCCGGGGGTTTTGGAGCAACAATTTTTTATGTTATACTTGAGTTGTGCCCTTATATAAAACAATATATCAGACTTGAATCTACATCATACTAGTTTCGTGAGATTTGACTGAAACCACTTTTTCCCTATGTTTGCTGATAACTACGTGACTGAATGTTAAAGAGATCGTCTAAGATTTTTTTATGGATTACAAGTTGCATTGCTAACTGAAGATAATAATATACCTTTTGATGAATCACTTGAGGCTCCTTCATCCAGAGATTCCTGCAACAAAACGAACGTCTTAACAATACGAGTACACAATTTTTGAAATACTACCCTCTTAATGCAGAAGAATTGTATTCTTATTGCGTATCTGACAGTTGACAGCTGTCAAATTGCATGAAGATGACGTCACATCGTTGTCATCGCTTGTATTTTCCCCACCAAGAACATCGAACATATATACTGAAACACACCTAACTTGTCAGTAGAAAAAAGCGCGAAATTCAAATTTTCTATGGAAAGTCAACTCTACGCGCTTACATTTTTAAATTATACGTAAATAGGGCAATGACGTTCGAACCTAACAATATAATAGTAAGCCCTACTATCTACCCTAGTATCTGGACGATTTAAGAAACAGAGCCTACCAAGAAAAACGTAAATCGAAATTTCGTTATCTGCCTCTCTATCACTCTAACATATTAGTGCGACAGATTTGCGTACCCTTCACTACGGGGCGAACATATGGCATCTTGGCTAGGCACCCAGGGCTTCTAAGCCATTTAATGACTTAACTTGATGTTGTTCTCAATACTAGTTTAAACATTAAGAAGGAGTAAGATGAACACTATTATTTATATTTTAACCTAATCGAATTTAAACTATCGTGAGACATATTAACTTAGCTAAATTAGCGGTTTCACTCACGTATTTTAACCTATTCAGCGTTTTGCCTCTAGAACGCACTTTCGCTACATATTGGAAAACCCATGTTATCGACCCGTAGGCGCTACGACCGTGTTTTAGCGGTTTTGTGTTTGTTTTTATTTAAACTCAAAATATAATACTTAGGATGTAAAAAGTTACTCAGTGTTTAACCTTTTCGACGCCGTGTCAAATACAAAAGCAGTCATCCAGACGCCACGTCACCGAAGTGTCAAAACTGAAATAGAACTTTATGCATATGCATGTAGGTCTATGTTTCTCTGTGGTCTATGACCGATTTATCGGTCTTTGGTGTTGAACCTACGGTGCGTATATATCGGTCATTGGCGTCCAAAAGGTCAAAAAAAAAAACATATTTGTGTTAGTATAGATATATAAATATAGGCTTCTGAATTCAATTGTAGTTTATGAAACATTATTTTAAAGCAATATGTTATTGTTATTATTGGCGGGGAGAGCGGTTTTTTTTTTGTAAAGTTTAATCGTTAAAAAACGTTCATAACATTTACCTAAGTATTATTAACCGTAGTTGTACTTGTACATAAGACGGACAATTTAACAGTAAGTGTATTTGATAAAATTAGCATTTTACGTCACAATTAACCTACATACGTTTATGTATTAACATAAAATACACATATTAAATGAGTACATTCTTAACATAAAATGTAAATATATCGACTCATATAAGTCTCAAGTCACATCCCTGCCATTCTACGGTAATATGGTTTCAGTTGCAGACTAGCACATAGTAAATATTCAAGACGGACACCCTCCATACATTACCGCGTTCCTCGCGTGTCCTTACAATTTTTCCATTTTAACTTTATACGTATAAAATCTGTCACCTACTGCTATTTACATAGTATACAAGTAGTTATAGACGCACCACCGAGCGACCGGGGGTAAGAGAAAGAATATTCATATAAAATGTATACTACGCAATTTATCCGGTTTGCATGTCCAATGTCTTTTCTCTTTCGCTCTTATAAATTTCGGTATTTCGCCATAGCCTCCTTGCTATCAGCAAAGAGGATATAATAAGATAGAGCGGTACTGTCATAGTAAATTTTGTAACCACTGTAAATTCACTGCCATCTATCGACATACTTTAAAACTAAAAATGAAGATTTATAAAAATACGTTAAAATGTATTTAATTAGGATAAATGATTTTTTTATTTGCATTAATTATTTTTATATGATTTTGACCCATGTTCTTTCACTGGTATGCGTTATAATTATAAATAACAAACGAAACCCTCAACGCCCTCTACACGAGAGTAGGCCAAAGCTAGTGGCGCCGTCTGATCAAGAATCAAATTTTCGTGATTTTCGAGACACGTTTTTTCCTTAGACTGTATCCATCTATTACGGAGTTATATCTATCTTTGCTATCAGTCACATAACTGCGATCAGTCAAGTCCATTTTCACTTTGCTTTGGCTTTGAAATTATAAATAGCATTAGGCAGGAGTGGCAGTTTTCATACGCAAATAACTAAAATGTAAAAATGATATTTAATGTAATTTACAACGATTCGCGCGGTGTTGTATGAGGCTTATCAGTCTTCTATATTTACTAAGATTGGTGTAAATAAAAAGATCAATATACTTTTGGATTGATAATGGTAGTAATGCAATGTTGCTGTCTCATCATTAATTAACATTTTTCAGAAACAAGTAGGTATGTGATAAAAACGAGTAGGTACTTAAAGTTTGGTTTCAGGACAGCTTTATAATATGCTGAATAATAACTGACAAAAGTGAAATAATTAACAATTTTATGATATTTCTATTAGTCATTAAATAAATCATTTACATATTAAAGTACTGTCATTTGGGTGTGCTACTAGCGAAAATCATATCGTCACAATCATTTCAGTAAAATAACATAATATTGTCAAGGAACTAAGCTATTTTTTTTTAATGGTAATATTACCCTGGTGCCTTCAGACCTGGCAATCCTATAATATTCAATTGAGAAAAGTGCTTAGATGAGGTCAAGTAATTTATATTGACCCGGGCATGTCCTTAAACTTACTACTAAAAAAAACCTCAGCAAAGCACCAAGAGAATCTTCAATGGTGAAGTTGATTTCTAATCAATATAATCAATTCCCACTAATTAACTTGTTCCTCACCTCTAAAACTTTCTCTCTGTCAAGATCTTCCACCAACCCCATAATCCCATCCCAAATTGATGATGAAGGCTCTACATCGTCTCCGGAAACTATTGTAGCATTGAGATCAGCATCATCTGGATCTGCCTTTTGGACTGGAATGGTATCCGCCTTTTCAGACTTGGGTTTAATGTAGGCAGTCTCCAGAATACGCTCCCGCAGACCATCATCACTCTCATAACGGATAGCAGTTAGGTTGCCAAAGTCTGTGCCATCGGCAAGAAACTCATCACGGTTGATTTCATTGTTGGTTGAAGCCTCAATATTGATGAACCTGAAAAGTGAATACGTATTATGTATAAATTATAGAATAATCAAACATTTAACATTTAATTTATAAATGCGTGTCGGGCTAGGCATAATGGGAGGTTCCAGGCGCGGATCGCGACACTTACGTCCTTTTAATAATAATAAAAAACCGGCCAAGTGCGAGTCGGAGTCGCGCACGAAGGGTTCCGTACCATTACGCAAAAATCGGCTAAAAAAGTCACGTTTGCTGTACGTTAAATACTGAAGTGGGCTCCCATACAACAATTTATGTTATTCTGTTATTAGTATATTTTTTTTGTTATAGCGGCAACAGAAATACATCATCTGTGAAAATTTCAACTGTCAAGCTATCACGGTTCATGAGATACAGCCTGGTGACATACAGATGGACAACGGAGTCTTAGTAATAGGGTCCCATTTTAACCCTTTGGGTATGGAACCCTAAAAATTGTGTCACATAGTTAATACATTCCTGACTTTGCATCTATTGTACTATATACATTTTCAACTAAAAAGGGGTAATTTATACCTTTGCTGTGGCCATTAGTGTAACTCTAATTAACAATACTTTGCATGGGGTCTTTCACCCCCTTCTGCAGTGAACATATTAAGTAAAGATTTAACTTCTACTGGGAAAAGCACATTTTAAATTGTGCAAATAAGAAAGTATGAGAAGAGTTACACAGTTTTGAGGCAAGTTTGACATAGCTGGCAATATCACTAAGTACAAGTGTGTATTTGTAGTCCTCTCACCCTCTCAGATACTAGGACTAAGACTAAGGCAATATTTTATAGCAATATGCTTTCCTGTATAGGTTCTTACAATTGTTTAACCAAGTGTTAAGACAGGAAATTCGGATGTTAATGAAATAGCAATAAAAATGACTGGATTAAAATAATGGAAGCTATAATTTTAAATATTATTTGAAATTTTCTTAAACAATAAAGTTTAACTGTATTAATTATTGCAAAAATTTTAACATAGCAATGACATTGAAATAAAATTCCAACCTGACTTAACTCTAATAGGCTTAAACAAAATCACTTAAATGTCAGGGTCGTCTTGCAAGACATATGCAAACTTGAGTTCTAGTGAACTGGAACATGATTGTTTGTTTTAGAGGTGTGAAGTCTTATTGTGATCATCAGATAAACTAACATTTTCACAAGTTTTCTCTTGAAAAAATAGCTTTTGATACAATAATTATATGTCTTAATGTTTTCTTTGTGCATGGTGGTCAAAAATTGTGGGTTCAAACCTGTCGATTGAGCACAAAAAAAATTACATAAAAAAATTACTAAAAATTCGATAAGGATCCTTATCATACACAGGCAAGAGGTTAAACTAACAAAACTGTAATAAACATCATTTTGAAGATATAGAAGTTCTAATTAAAGTCCTGAGTCCTTAAAGATCGCCAAAGTTACTCCTATTCATAAATCTGGCCCAAAAACTGACCCGGGTAATTACAGGCCGATTTCTGTTTTGCCTACACTATCTAAAATCTTGGAAAAGGTCATATATACCCGTTTGAGCGAATATCTTAACTCTATCAACTTTATCTTTGAACGTCAATATGGCTTCAGGCCTAAAAGTAATACATTAACTGCAACAATCGACCTTGTAACTAAAATTAAATCAAATATAGATAAAAAAAACATAGTCCTCGGCGTCTTTATTGATCTAAAAAAGGCGTTCGATACGGTATGTCATAATTTGCTACTTCAAAAATTAAAACAAAACGGTATAGATGGTAACGCACTAAAGATGATTCAATCCTACCTTGAAAACAGACATCAAGTAGTCAAAATAGACAAAACCCAAAGTGCTAAATTGCCGATAACTTGCGGAATTCCTCAAGGCTCCATTTTAGGGCCTCTACTGTTTTTAATCTACATAAATAATGTACACGAAATAGGCCTAAAAGGTCATGTATCATTATATGCAGACGACACATGTCTGTTCTACTTCGGCTCCTCGATAGAATATTTAATAGAAAACGCTCAAACCGATTTAAATAAATTACACTCCTGGTTTCGATACAATCTCCTCACAATTAACATATCTAAAACTAGTTACGTAATCTTCAAAGCAAAAAATAAAACTATCCCACCCCACAGCCCACTGACGATAAATAATGTAGCTATAACAAATAAAAAACATGAGAAATACCTCGGTCTCCGAATGGATAGCTATCTTACGTGGAATACTCAAATTGAACATATAAGGTCAAAATTATCGTCAATCACTGGTTCTTTACGACGCATATCAGGCTGTATTCCGCATAAGCTACGTTATACCATATATAATTGTCTAATTAAACCGCACCTACTCTACTTGATTGAGCTGTGGGGCAGCGCAGCCAAAACCAAACTAACTCCCCTACAAATACTCCAAAATAAAATAATCAAAATTCTTTTTCACTATCACCGTCTAACACCTACCACGCGTATATATGCAGAAACTGGCCTAATGAACATTAAACAATTGTATATGTATAGTACCAGCATTCTTGTTAGGAAAATATTAAACAGCGCACTCCATACTAACTTAGCCTTTATAACGAAGAAGCAAATATCCAAACGCACTACTCGTCGTGCAAGTTTCATTGTGCTACCGAAGATAAGAACACAATTAGGGAAAAAAATGTTTACATATGAAGGTGCACAGCTTTATAATAAATTACCGTCTGATCTGAAAGGGACAGGCTCATTCAATGCGTTTAAAACTAAATTATCGCAATACATTTTAAACCACTACCCACCTTAAAAAAAAAAAAAATGTGTGAGCGTGTACCTCTCGAGCTCGACTTTAATGCTACCGTAAATAGGATAACTTTTACTTATAACTCTGTTCTCGTGTAAGTGACTTGTATGTCTTTTATGAGAATAAATATCTTTAAACCTAATTAAGTGTTGACGTTACACTAAACAATTGTAGAAACAAATAAACATAAAAGAATAATATCTATCACTCACCCTTCAGTATGTAAAATGCCCAACATTGGGATATCATCCTTGTCTTTTTTCAATTTATTCTCCTTCGCATAACTCTGCTCAATACTATAGTCATGAGCTGGATTCCTTAATATTTCCACCCGCAGTATGCCATCTCTAGGCCATGAGTCCTTCACATGGTTCAAACAGGTTGTTGGTGTTCTCGAAAATGCTATATGAATGTAAGCAAGCACGAAGAAAGCCACAATTGCTTTCAAGAGCACCAGGAACTCGAAGAACCTTCTCACTGGCCTCGGAAATGTCCTTGCATAGGCCACAGCAAACTTAAAAAACAAAGCGTGAAACAGCCTTTCTCTCACATTGAATAGAGGATTTTGATTATTATTCCTATTACGATTCATTGTGGCATTCAATATTGGCCCTCCTGGCAACAAGTTGTTCTCAGGATTCACTCCTGGTGGCAAGTTATTCATTATCTGGGGGCCTCCTGCATTACTCATGGCTTCAACTTTGGTGTACTGGATGGTAAACGCACTATCTCAATCGCATTTTACGCATGCCACCTAAAAGAAGAAATAATAGTAGAACACTTCACATATTAACCTCCTGTCACTGTTAGAGGACGTAGGTCCAAAAGTTGCCAAATGCGTGGTACAATAACATCGATCGAATCTAGTTTGTTGTCAGGTTTCGTTAATTTTATTAATGACGTTGGAATCGGTATCAACAAAAAATATCCATAATCGAAACAGAAGGGACTGACCTCCGTTTCACAAAATAGTTATCAAGATGATAAATACAATGTTTTTAATCAAGGCATGTATTATTTAGGGACACAGCTTTATGGGACGAATAACACTAATTTCAAGATTTTCAAGTAATAAAAATCCTTAGACAAGTCACTTTCTAGTTGAGAAAATACAGATAAATATGTGAAACTGTCAAATTCTTGACATGTCATTGGATACGATACAAGTTGAGAAGATTTGAGATCTTGACCATGGAAATTGAATGTTTTTAAATAACCATAGACAGATTTCTTTAATTTCACTAACAAAAAATACTACCATTTTAGATTTCGCTACAGACAAATTTCAGTTGGCCAACATTAGAAGCAAAGAATATAATACTCGGATTACTCGGTCAAATAAATACCGTAAATAGGTGAGGTGAATGGATTACAAGAAAACATACTAATACTTTATAATTTAAGGAAAATATATTTTTCGTTTTGGTTCCATCGGTTCTTAGGATTATATTAATAATTATCATTAGAAGTGGCGAAGAAAGTGTTTGTGGTGGTTCAGAGGTGTACCGCTAGATGGCGCTTGTAGACCGAATGACTGTAATGTCGAAAATTTAAAAACCAAACTCAGCTCAGTCACATTTCAGTCACTTTGGTCAAATAAACAATTTTTTTAAATATTTAATTTAATGACAATTTATCTAAGAATTGTGACAGTATAACAACAACAATGAGACAATTTCGCACCTAAACCGGCGGAACTAATGAACTAATTGCTGATACTACACACTGGCGCTGGTAAGCCTTCAATCCTTCATTTGTTATAAATTCCTATCAGTTATCTAGATCAGCGTTGGTACCTAAAGAGTTTTTTGATCTAAGGGCTACAGCCAGGCCTTTGGCACACCCGATGGGGGCCTAGCCAAGATGACAGTCGTTTGCAGAAAACGAAACGAAACGCTCTCATTTCCATACATTATTTACGTTTATCTTAGCGTACTTTTAAATTACTGACATTTATAATTTAATATTGTCATTTTGACGTTCCAGGGTTATGAAATAAAACTATGAAAACGGATTATATCGCGTATATTGAATTTATAATACATCCCCACAGTATGAGTAGTACAGGGGATGTATTATAAATTCAATATACGCGATATAATCCGTTTTCATAGTTTTATTTCATGAGTAACTATCGCGGTAACCGAAGACAATATTATGTTCCAGGGTTAACCAACCTATAGAAAGTAATAAAAAATATTATTTTGCTATAAAATACTTAATTTGATAAAAATCATTTTAGGTTTAATATGTCTTTTATACATTTATCGCCTATCACGTGTCGGGTTGTCACTATCATCAATTAGTAAAACCAAGTAAAATACTACCCGCAAATACCCATACAATATTACCTACCTGACGTGTGACTTCTAGGACGTTTCTTGAGTGGGGAAAGAGGAACATTATCTTTCCTGTAAATAAAATGTTATCTTTATAATTATAAATAAGAACATTAGCTACATACATCAATGAGAAAAGTAAAAAATTACTTTATAGTTTTTTTGGAATCTAATGGTGGCGTCGAGTTAGTACCAGGCGTACCAGCACCCAAAAGAAAAGGATGAGTGTAATAGGGGGTATTACTGCAATGTTCTGCCACCAGAGTGAAGCAGTAGCCCGTTTAGTAAACCATAGAGTAACTTTTATACATACTGTACCTTTAACAGGTTTTTGACAAGTTTTCACGTTTTCAGAGATAGGTAAGTAATAAAATATGACATTGATGCACCAAGGCGGTTTGTTTACAAAGAACCTACCGGGAAACGCGAATCTGAAATTTCGCTATCTGCCTCTTTATCGCTCAAATATGCAAGAGTGACAGAGATGTTAGATAACGAAATTTCGATTTTCTTGTTGTGCGATAGACCCTCAGATTGTGGTAGTGGCGCCCCCTGCGCAGAGGTTCGCATAATATTCCCTATTGTTTTTGTTCTTATTTACTGACAATCTGGTTTGACCAACTATATTTTTACACTATTTTTAATCGTGGCTGATTGCTGGATGGTCAGTGCCTTCGATGCCTAACCTGTCAAAAAATCGAATGTTTGAAATGTCACCGTATTTATGTAAAATTTAAAAAGGGCCCACTGACTATCAGCCCGTTGATCGGAACGTCAAATTTTTGTTCTAACTAACAGGCCGATATCGTCCGGCCGACTGATAGTCAGTGGGCCCCTTTAGATTTTTCTTCGCAAGTGTAATGATTTGATGAAAAACATTGTGTGTAACTCCGGGAGTAAGAATATTGCAAACTCGAAGCCCTTAGTCTAGAGAATAATAATAAAGTTTTTATAATCGGAATCCTCGGCGTCGACATTTCGAGGAAGTCCAGTTCCGCGGCCATTTAGAGGGTAAGGCCAAATTAGCCTCAAAAAAGCTCGGTGTGCTCAACAGATCGACAGTATTTCACGCCGGCCCACCGCCTACAGCTGTATAAAGCGCAGGTTCGCCCACACATGGAATACTGTTCTCATCTACGGGCAGGGGCACCCCAATACCAGCTTCTCCCTCTGGACCGCATCCAGCGGTGCGAATTGTCGACTGCCAGCGTATTTCGGAACGGCTTGACTCCTTGGCGCTGCGTAGAGATGTGGCCTCGCTCTGCATTTTCTATCGCGTGTATAACGGGGAGTGCTCCGAGGAATTGTTCGGATTAATCCCTGCCGCTTCTTTTCGCCATCGCCCTACGCAACACCATTACCATCCTCACCACTTAGATGGTTGGCAGTCCTCAACTGTGCGTTTCTCTAGAAACTTCCTGCCTCGCACAGCTAAACTGTGGAATGAACTGTCGCCTGCGGTATTTCCGGACCGATATGACCTTCAAACCTTCAAGAAAAGAGCGTATTCCCATCTTAAAGGCCGGCAACGCACTTACAACCCCTCTGGTGTTGCGGGTGTCCATGGGCGGCGGTAATCGCTTACCATCAGGTGATCCGTCTGCTCGTTTGCCTCCTATTTCATAAATAAAAAAAATTGTAATATCGACATATTTTGTGATAGCATATCAATAATAAATATAAATAAATTAGATACTTTATGGGTGACAATGATTCTGGCGCAGGTCAGGGCTAATGTACTGTGGCTAAATGTAAGTACTACCTAACAGGTTTTACCTTCTTTTCTACTTATTTTTTGTAATAATCGATCATATTCATATCGATCCTCTGTTCTTGTGCTGTAAGAACTTGTACATGTGTAATTAAGTTGGGCCTTGTATATTTTATTCCGTTTCTATAAGTGAAAACCTATAATTGGCTTTCTGATTCTATTATAGTTTTTGGATATGTACCAAACTGTTGTCGCTGTTGGTTTTCCATGTACCAAAATAAAATAAATAAATAACAAACCCCGCGGGGGCAGCTTTGTGGCGAGCTGACGGTGAGTGGCGATACCGCGGACCCTATTCCAGAAGGTACTTTCATCTGGCCCACAGGGGCAGCTTGTGGCGAGCTGACGGTGAGTGGCGACACCGCGGACCCCTATTCCAGAGGGCACATTCATCTGGCCCTTGCCTCTGCATGCCTTCACCGGCCGGCCAGAGTGGAGTCGCAAGAGCAGGACTTATGCTCCAGGTTGGAAGTGTAAAATGTCATAACGCCGGCGGCCTGCTGAACGGATTACCGGGATCTGGCTACCGCAGACTCAGCTCTCGACAACCTTACAGCTGCTCCAAAGTGTTGCCCTGCCTCCCAAACCCGCCCATGGTCCCGAGACCCGCCCATATGATCCCGAAATATGGAAAGACAGACATAATAATAATAATTTCTTTATTTCAGGCCAGTTTGCCCATAGAATGAACACCCTCGTTTACAAAATTTCACTTACCCCCCTTCACAATGTACTATTTTTGCTTCTTTGTAGTGGTACCTTGCCTAGCTCTAACTGCTCAAGTAGCACCCTCTAACTAACCACGTTAACTGACTAAGTACAATGTATGGACTCTTTGGCTTTCTTATTATCTGCATTATTGCTTATTTCGAAAACTTATTTAAAGCTCTGAATAACTGAATTTTGACAAAAATTAAATCCAAATTCTCAAAGGCTATCTTTTTACAGCTTTAATTCCTACGCAAAGGAGCAGCCATTAATTTTACGGATTATTTGTAATACAATAGGGGACTTTTATGCCCGGACACAGCGTGAACATTATGAAGGATCATTGTGTGCACATGTCAGACAAAACCTTTACAGAACGTACAGAACCATAGGGTTGACTGACAGCTAAATTGTGCGAGACTCCTTAAGTTTTTTTTTAAATTCTATAAAATTTGAGCTTTGGCTGGGGACGGAATGACATGGTGAAACGATTCGTTAACATTAATGGTGTTCACGTGTCATTTAATGGCAGGTTGATTGACTTGTTATATGCTTGTTATTCACTAACGAGCTAACAGGTTTCTGGAATAAATAGCCTATATTTTATAGCGTAGACTAGACAGTCAGCGCGAAAAACATACGATGTTTTATAATTGACCACGTATATTTTAATCTCATGACTTGAGATCTACTGAAATCGGTTTTTTGGTCTTGTAGCTTGTAGCTTACAAGACCTATAAAGACTAAAGTAGCTTTTAGCAGTAGCTTTTAAACTGAAAAGTAACCAACATTAATAACTAGCAGGAACACATATTTAATTATACGAACGGATCTACCGCGATTTAATTTCATTGTTTTTACCTTAAACAGCCTTAGCAGGAACAGTTTTCGAAAACGCGAAACAATTAACGAATGTACATACCTAAAAATATGTCTCCCTTTAAAGTACTTTCACTACCAATCGGGCTACCAATTGTTTGAATCAAACTGCGATTAGATTTATACAGAAATTAACTTTTATTGAGAGCTAAACATTTATGCTACTACATTCGGTTATGGCACAGAATGAAGACACAGAGTTGTCACTTTTTCGTGAATTTAAAAACAATAATTAATATTGTTAAGGTCCCTACTTCATCAGTATACATACCTATAAATATAATTCGATAGTAACTGAGGTTATTTAGGTCGGTACTTATTGAACCCGTGAGATTAAGTTAGGTCGGCAGATTTAATGGCTTCTATTTTTTATACAACATTACCTTCAGCTAGTTCTCCAACCTGTTGGAATTCATTAATCGTAGCAGAAACAAAACGAACGGTCTTAGATAGAGCCTCCGAGATAACGAGAAGTACCCGATGTTAAATTACTGGCCACTAGAGTTATAAATATTCAAAAAGCTTCGAGTCGGCTTGAGAAAAAGTTGACGTCTCAATTATCGAGCGCCGAGGGACGTTGACAATGGATAGAGATTCAGTAGGCAGGCTCAGTCGTGGCTTTACAAAGCACTACGACTAGCGTTGAGCTACGATCATACATTATTATGAATTTATGACTAGGTGCTTTATAGAATATAGAGCATTAGTTAGGCCCTAACGACTTTAAGAACATATATAGAGTAGATGTACAATTTGTAGATAGGATTTCAGTTCTTAGGCTGTGTAGGCATTCATAAATCTTTTTGACATTCTTGTTCACGTTTAAAAACTGTAGTTTTTTTTATAATATCGCGTTAACAGGACCGCGTTAGCTCTATCAGAATATTTAGGTGAGTACAATATTTTAAGTATTATTTTATGTTCTGTCTAAGACTTGTTTTACGCAATCGTGTCCCAAATTCAAAACGCTACATAACAGACGCAAATACGGCACCCTAGGCAGTAGTTACATTTTTGAGGCGTTTGGGGTCGAAACGCTGGGGCCGTGGGGACCAAGCACGTGTCGGCTCTACAAGGACCTAGCGGCGCGCCTTATAAGATAAGATAATCATTTATTGCATAATTACATGTTGTTACAGAAAGATGGATAGACGCCACAGGTGACCAGAGGGCTGGCCAGTGTTTTGCTCAAAGGATAAGCATTGCCATTTAACGTGGCAATGCGGCCAGTCTTCTGGGCACACTGCCCATTGGCAGTGACTTGGGGGACGTTTTTTTATTTATAAAGCCTTTAAGTTTATTTGTAGTTAATAATAATATTATTTATAAGTTTATTTATTTACTGTTAATGTTATGTCATTTGTAACCTCGTTTTTAGGGTTCCGTACCCAAAGGGTAAAAACGGGACCCTATTACTAAGACTCCGCTGTTCGTCTGTCCGTCTGTCACCAGGCTGTATCTCATGAACCGTGATAGACAGTTGAAATTTTCACAGATGATGTATTTATGTTGCCGCTATAACAACAAATACTAAAAACAGAATAATATAAATATTTAAATGGGGCTCCCATACAACAAACGTGATTTTTTTTGCTGTTTTTTCCGTAATGGTTCGGAACCCTTCGTGCGCGAGTCCGACTCGCACTTGGCCGGTTTTTGAGTAATAATGATTTATTAAATGCCTAAATGAACTATTATTCATAGCAGACTAAATCAAGTGAGTATAAGAAATATAAAACGCTATCATATGAAATATTTTCAACGAAATTGCCTACTGTAGTTTCTTCCGCTGTAGCAGGGGGCAGAGGACTTAATTTATATTATTCTCACGTTTTTTATTTCCTGTTAGCATCTCGTTGTGGTCGGACGAGATACGTGGCGTCGGTGCCTCAGTGCCTCAACTGTGATTTGGACGCTAAATTATTAACTCTTATTATAAACACATTTCTGTGCCTGAATATTTATTTTTATTTAACGCACCGATCCATTTTATGACTTTATCTCACAATTTCACAGGTAGAAAAAGGTAACATCGATGACACGTCCCACTATTAAGTGCTGTTCGTTTTTAGGGTTTAAATTTAATAGTACATTGTGCAACATGGGGCGTAAGTTAAATATTGCAAACGAGCGTATAGTTAAATCGCGACGGCTTGCCGGAGCGATTATACACCCGAGTTTGCAATATTATTACGCCCCGAGTTACACACAATGTTTTTCATCACACTTATGATACAAAAATGGATTATAAAGACAAAATTATAGTACTAGAAACTTCATAACTCCCTAGGGAAAACGCTTTTTCTATAGTTCCCGGTAAGCCTGCGTGCAATTCCACATCTACTGAGCGAGTGTGATGAAAAATAATAATGTTACGTCTGATACAGAGTTTGTTTCTTCAGTGCAGTTTCAGATAAGTAGGTAGGAAATACCCACGTTTGGACGTAATCAGTTTTTATATGTACCTACATTCCTACCCATAGCTGACTTAATCGCACTTCCATACAAAAGCGCCTATAACAACCCCCGGGGAATAAATCCTTGGATAAACCGAAAAAAGAAACAAGCTACTCTGTGTGCCAAATGCCATTTTAATGCGGTCAGTATTTTTTGCGCGAAAGAGCTGCTAATATTTATACACAACACACCAACACCAACTCAATATCTTTCACATTTACCTAATATTAAAATTTATAATTGAGATATATGCAAATGTACAGCTTCATGGCAAATATTTTTTGTACCTAATCGCATTATAAACTAATAACGTACCTACCTACCTACCTACCTACGTACAGTCGCCATCAGATAAATCGGAGCGGCCAACGTGCTCACAAATATCTGAACACACATTTATTGCCTTGACAATAGAGGCGTGTTCAGATATTTGTGAGCACCTCGGCCGCTCCGATATATCGACTGTACAAACCAACAAAACAAAAAGATCAGCTTTATCCACGACCGACTCGTATAAATTAATCTGTCCATTTACGCCGTCACTTTCAAGGAACTGATTCAAGATTAGATTCGACGAATTTTTTTGGGCGATGAATGACAGACTCCTTAGTCATATTTTTTAACAAACTCACGAACGTGTCACAAACGAACCTACCTATAGACCTTACGAGCACAAACACAAACAAAAAACATTTGAAATAAAGCGATGGAAACTAATATGTAATTTCAGTTGTTCACTAAATTAAGACTTGATGTTTTTTTTTGTTTTTATTGCAGTAAGAATTAGTGTGAGAATTATAGTCCCTGTTAAAATGGCTCCAAGATTGAGTTTAGTACCAAAAAAACCTAGAAAAAAATACAAGCTAGGTGCCGGTTATGGGCGGAGATGTTAGTGTGACATAACAACATTTTAATTTAATATCGCTTCTCGGAACAGATTTTTATCGTCTCATGCATATTAAATTATTCCTCAGAATTCCTCAGTCACCCGTTGACCACGAACGCTGTAAAGAGTTCGAAACGTCGGGATGTATTATAAATTCAATATACGCGATATAATCCGTTTTCATAGTTTTATTTCATGAGTAACTATCGCGGTAACCGAAGACAATATTACATATTAAATTAGTTCTTAAGTCGAAAAAGCATTAAATTGTAATCTCTTTTATATAAATCATAAGGTTTTTTGAATTTACGAGCGATAAGTATTTGTGTCTGCCGATGCTGTTAAAATTTATTCGCATCGGTTTTTACGGTGTTGTTTAGTGAAAGAAACAAATGATGTTACCTGCTCCTTTTTGTCTGCTCGGGTAGGCTCTGACAGGATAACTAAATAACCTTTAGTTCGATTGTTCGGCTGTGCTTTCCTCGTTGGAGTTCAAATAGTTAAAAGGCAGGCACACGGTCTTGGATTATGCCTATTGGCATACACTATATACTAGCGGGATATGTCATATCCCTATTCTTTTAATTTTGGATCAAATTTCTAGAGGCCCATTGGAGTTTCATTCCATTTATTCATCTGTCATTTACTAACAAAGATTATCCGTTTAGTAAAACGATTATGTGAAAAAAAGCGCTGGTAGTCTACGTACCGTAACTTATGGAAGCATTAAAATGAGTATGACCAAATTCTACTTAGAGTAGAAAAAAAATCCAATTTGAAGGTAGCCGCAAAAGTGCATGGCAACTTTATCATGCAGCAGTGAATAAAGTGAATTCATTATACATAGTATAAAAAAAAGTCGTTTTCCGCAAAAGTACGCAACGGATTTTGATGCGGTTTTTAGGGTTCCGTACCTACCTCAAAAGGAAAAAACGGAACCCTTATAGGATCACTCGTGCGTCTGTCTGTCTGTCCGTCTGTCACAGCCTATTTTCTCCGAAACTACTGGACCAATTAAGTTGAAATTTGGTATACATATGTAAGTTTGTGACCCAAAGACGGACATGTAACGTAAATAAATGAATTTTAAACACGGGGGCCACTTTTGGGGGGTAAATGTGAAAATTAAAAAATAAAGTTTTTTAAACTATATTGTGTTGCATATCAAATGAAAGAGCTCGTTGTGAGAATCTCAAATATATTTTTTTTATAATTTTAGGAGAATCAGTTTAGAAGTTATTCAAGAAAATAGGCAAAAAATGACCATTCCCCCCTTTATCTCTGAAACTACTGGGTCTAAAATTTTGAAAAAAAATACACAAAATAGATCTTTACCTATAGATCACAGGAAAACCTATTAGAAATGTGCAGTCAAGCGTGAGTCGGACTTAATTACTTAGTTTTTGATCCGACCCCTACGGGTTTTTTTAAGACATTTCACTCACGTTTCACATAAAAAATAAATTGTTTAAATTGTGTAATGTACGGAGCCCTTGGAACGCGAGTCCGACTCGCACTTGGCCGGTTTTTTTAATAGAGTGATTCAAGAGGAAGGTTTATGTATAATTTGTAAAGGTTTTGTATAAATTAGTTGAACTACCCGTGCGAAGCCGGGGCGGGTCGCTAGTTCATAATATCTCCATACAATTTTGCACCTCACTGTGCCTACAGCGAGCTGCAAAAGTAGATATCCTCACATAAAGTGGGTATGCACTTTTGCAGCTTTGTGTACATAGTGTATATGCGTAATTTAAGAAAGATGTATATTCGGTTACGATACTTACGATATTAAAAACTGTTCATATTTATTTCAGTTACATCCTCTAGCTTCCCTATGCAAATATTTAAAAACTGTTCCTTAAGATATCAAGTGATTACTTTCGCGTCATCCTATATTTACCTTGCACCCATCTCCCCTGATAATTCAGGCTACAAAGAACGCTAAGCTGTTTGAGTGATATATTTGCTTTTCCGCCTCATCGCGCACATAACAAGATAATCCTAGCCCGTGGCATAGATACCTGCCTACTTATTCACTAATTCTTAGCTATACTACCAACGTAATACCAACTCATTCCTAATATAACTTGAACCCCAACTCTCTAAGAACTACGCATATACTGAGGTGATAGTTATACTAGTTCTTCCCCACGCGTTCGTTTCCTCCTGATGTGAATAGTCTTCAAATTATGTGACTGTTTGACTTCTAACTGCTTCAATATTTGCTCAGTGCCTACCGTGTAAACTGCCACTTTTACAAACTTGTATATGCGGTTCGGAAACTAGAGATTTCGGGATTCTGGAAGGTTTAAGGATGCTTTTAGAAGTCTTCGGGTGCATAGGTTAGGAAAGTTGGTTTGCACGTGTCGACAGCTCCCGTTTTTGGCTGGTTTTTCATGAACCTATGATTTTTAGGGTTCCGTACCCAAAGGCTAAAAACGGGACCCTACCAGGCTGTATCTCATGAACCGTGATAGCTAGACAGTTGAAAATTTCACAGGTGATGTATTTATGTTGTCGCTATAACAACAAATACTAAAAACAATAGATAATGGTACGGAACCCTTCGTGCGCGAGTCCAACTCGCGCTTCGCCGGTTTTTTTAACTTATCTGCGTTCTGCATTTTTAAAAGTGACTGAAATCATTCTAAAAAATAATTTTGTTTATAAAATACCGTTTTAGATTTTATTGTTATTTAAGGGTGCCCGGCAAGCTTGGATCTCCATTCAAACGTAATTTGTAATTTATTTGCTAGAATCATGGTTAACACAGATCTTACATCATAATTTTTAAAAAAAAAACCGACTTCAATGGGGGATGCCGCTGAAAGTTCACTTATTGTTGATGGTGCACTCTTAGATTCCAGACAATGAAATGAAAAAGACAGCATCTTTTGCCCAATTATGTAGAAAAGGAGGTAAAACGACCCACTTTTCTAGTAGCATTTCGTTTTTGTAAGGGTCGCAGTTCTAACCTAACCTACTTTTCTGATAGCATTTCGTTTCTGTAAGGGTCACAGCTGTAACCTAACCTAACCTACTTTTCTGATAGCAGTTCTGTTCTGTGAGAATCGCAGTTCAAATGCATCATTGAAGAGTTCCGTTCTGATCATCATCAGCAGTTCCACTTCATCAAATGTCACTTTTTAAATGTAAGTGCTTAATTTGTTGATGAAAATACTAAAATCACTATATGTATGCCTTTAATATTTGAGGAGTTCCCTCGATTCCTCATGGATCCCATCATCAGAACTGGTTTTTGACAAAAACGGGACCAATCTGTATATATATATATATATATATATACTTATAATCAAAAAAAGAATTTTCAAAATCGGTCCAGAAATGACAGAGTTATGGAGTAACAAATATTAAAAAAAAAAAAAACAAAAAAAAACATACAACCGAATTGAGAATCTCCTCCTTTGAAATCTTGAAGTCGGTTAAAAATATTAGTCCAGCACAATTCTGCCAACTTCCGGCGTGCAAATTTTACTATAAATACATTAAATACTTAATTACCAACATGTATTTACTCTATATTTACATTTCATAGATTCATTTTTACGTAGTTACGCTCGACGCTCTCATTTTAAAACGAATAGTTAGTTTGCTCTGAAACTTTGTAAGTACTTAGGTAGTACTGTTGTACAATAGGATAAGGTATATCTATGTCCGTAAGTAGTTTATGTGGCTTCAGATACCATATTTAAAAATATACAGCGAATTTAAGTTTTTCATACAAAACTTGTTTTGGCTCTATTTCGTTTGTTTTATAAACTGGAGCTATATAAACTAATTTCAGACTCAGACCTAGATATACCTCATGTCATTGTATGAGCAAAGTTTCGTTACAAATCAATACGTAGTTTTAAAATGAGAACGGGACTGTTTGTATGGGAAGAATGGTAAGATGAAATTCAGCCGCCGCCGCCGGGGGCTCTTAAGGTCAGATGGCAGTCGCTTTCGTAAAAACTAGTGCCTACGCCAATTCTTGGGATTAGGACCCCAGCTCTCATGAGCCGTTGCATAAAGCGGGGACAATGCGAGGTGATGATGATTGTTATTGTTAATACCAGCTTTCTGTTTGGGTCCTTTAGAAACAAACTTGTAACATAAGTGTTCCAGTTATATTTAGTTTGAACACTAAAAAGAAGTAAACTAGAAATTAAATTCGATATGTTACTTACACACGTATCAATAATATCAATATATATAAGTTTTTATGCGTTTTATTCGAGCTACAAAATGTAATATTGTATGGCTTTAGTATCGTACCTTCAGTACCTTAGTAGCATCTGTAGACGTTTTGATGTTGGGCTGAGTCGTCGTAAACCTTTTTTCAGAAAAGTTTAAATTGGAAATATTTTCGACTCAATTTTCTATCGGGCGTACTTACACATGGATGAATCTTGGGTTATTCCCACTAATAGTTACCACCAAGTTCTTACCAGTAGTAACTACTGGGAATTTTCTTCCCACCTTTTACCAACTTGCTCTGAGCTTGTCTGATAGGCAGAGGGAGAGCATTCCACAGCCGAACTGCTTGGTTGGAAAGTGAATGAGTTGGACAAGAATCCAGTCCGATGAGGAAGGACAGCCGCTTTCAGAGTACGAGAAGCTCGAACAACACAACCAGGACAGGCTTTTATAAATTCGAGAAAATTTAGATCCGAGATAAGCTGCACCCAAGCTAGGTCAAATAAAATTGAATACCGAGTACATAAAATTCGCAGTGACCTGCGTTCAATGGCTCATATTGGAGTTTACGGCGAAAAGCAGAATTTACGAAGCTGCGTTAATTATTTATCCCCAAATCCATATCTTAATTACTATTCACAAAGCGCTATTCACAAATTGTCCCTTTCCGTTTGCGTTGATATTGACTTCTTTTTTCCGATATTCCTTTAGCTTTATGTCGGTTTTCAGATTCAGATTCAAATTTTTACTGGTAAAAATAATACAATTTTTTGCACGCCATATTTCTCCATGATTTAAGATTAAACTTAAATGCACGGTAGATATAATTAAATACAATTTCAATATGTCAGTTATTTGTAGGTCCTTCTCAAGTAAATAATCAGATAATAATGTTATAAATTGATTTGAGCCTGCGTTGCTGATCATGAACTATGTATATTAGCTTAAATAAATAATTTGTTTATTAAAAAAAAAGGAAATATTTAGAATTAATTGTTATAAATTGATTTAGAATTACAAAATGTCAAAGTATCGTCGATTCAATTAAATTACAAACAAAAAATGCATGCAACAATATCCACTACCTAATATTGCAAATTATCACTTAGGTATTTCGAATTCGTTTATATCGTAACAAGTTTTCAACTGCACTTGTCGCCTCTGAACTATTACAGTTGGTATGTGTTGTAAAGCGCATTGTAGAAACATCTAGATGGGCCTCTACTTACAGTAAGTAGAGATACTCGTAGTTAGGTAACGTAGTGCCCGACACAGCTCCAATAATCGACATTTTCAATCATAATGCAAGTTGACAGCAAGGTGTCGAATATTGGGTCTTAACATGTCCGCATGTCGATTATTGGGGTGTTTACGCTAGTACCTAATGTGATTTAGAATTTCCGAACTTTGTTAACAAATTGTATATTTATGGAAGAGACTTTGAGCCTTTGAATATACTTGCAGTATAATTTTTGAATTTTGATTTTTTGAAGACTAACATATATTAACTCTATAAAACGGTTGCCGACCCCTCACATCCAGCTGCGATATCTTCATTTGGCGGCCGGCAGGTGTCACGTGGCTCCGACTCGTGCATCCCACTCTAACCCCCACTAACCCCTACACCCGTCCCGCTCGCTTTTGTGCTCCGCTCTGTAGGAAAGCTTGTAAGTTTTTTTTTTTCTTTTTTAGTGAAGGTTTTATTTATTTCTCTCGTATTCTCGTGTTTAAATAAATATGTTTGTATGTGAGTTTTAAACGTGAGTAGGAGTGGGTACTGGCTATCGAATAGCAGTTATGTTTTATATGGTTTCCGTTGAATCGGTTGAATGTTGGCGTCATATGTAGTTCCTATCCCAACTATGGTCGGAAAATAAGATTAATACAAGATAGGTATAATAATAGTGTTGTTGACTGGGTAGTCAAATAAGCTACTTTTTAGGATTCCGTACCCAAAGGGTAAAAACGGGACCCTATTACTAAGACTTCGCTGTCCGTCTGTCTGTCTGTGTGTCTGTCTGTCCGTCTGTCACCAGGCTGTATCACATGAACCGTGATAGTTGGGCAGTTGAAATTTTCACAGATAATATATTTCTGTTGCCGCTATAACAACAAATACTAAAAACAGAATAAAAAAAATATTTAAGTGGGGCTCCCATACAACAAACGTGATATTTTTCAGTTTTTTGCGTAACGGTACGGAACCCTTCGTACGCGAGTCCGACTCGCACTTGGCCGTTTTTTTTTAATTAGCAGCCAGTACCTAATGCCGACTTATTATTAGAGAAGAAAGAAGTTAGAGATTATGAAAACATGATGAATTCCACCTAAACTAACTGTGCAAGTCCGCACAGACTTTGAAGTGACATAGTGTGGAACTACCGCTATAAACGGCATATTTTCATAGCAATCCGACGTTTATGGCGGTAGATACTTCCGTGTTCTGTCACTGCAAAGTCTGCGCAGAGTTAATTAGTTAACTATGGTTAGATTCAAAGCTCTAGAGAACATTCTAGATATTTTTAGCTATCTAAAAAAACTCAAACAAAAAACTTAACGGCCTCCTAGCCTAGTCGGTACTCGGTAGCGAACCTGCCTATGAAGCTGGTGGTTCCGGGTTCGAATCCTGGCAAGGGCATTTATTAAAGTGTTTATCACATGTTCTTGAGTTATGCATGTTTTCTATGTATTCAAGGCCCACTTGCACCATTCCACTAACCTGGGTTAACCGGTTAAACCTGGAGTTACCATGGTTACTAGTACAATTTGGCACTGGGTTATGGGTTAGCCGCTTAACCCCGGGTTAGTGGAATGGTGCAAGTGGGCCTAAGTATTTATCAATATTTTATCTATTATATACATACATCGGGGTTTTTGGTGCTGGAATGTTTTACACTAGCCGAAAAATAGGTAAAAACTATAAAAACTCATATTATTTTAATATTTCCTTGGAGCTTCCTATTTATTTTTAATACATAGTTTGTTAATTATTTCAGAATAAGAGAAAGTTTATAAACTGTAAATACAGATGTCAATCACAATAAAAAAATCAACGATGATCAATGCTGGCCAACGTGTGACTCGAACCCACATCCTTGGATTGCCGGTCCAATGCGACCAATTCCGCAACGGCCGCTTTTTTATTGTGGTACGTCCGACAATAAAAAAAGTAAAAATATATTTATAATAAACAAAGTTATAAATACACGAATTCATTCCCGCACCAAAAACCCCGATGTATGATTGATTATATATGTATATCGATATGTAGTTCCCACAATACAAGCCTAATACCCCAGTAGCATTTTTACGTCATTATGACGTCAGCGACGTCATTATGACGTAATAATGCCGTCACTATGACGTCTCTGACGTCATTTTGCTACCTGGGTACTTACATACAGCTTACTGTGGGATTAAGTCGATTTGTTTCAGAATGTCCCATAATATTTATTTATATCTTACTCAGCTAGAAATGTCAGTAGAAAGAAATATGTACTAGCTTCGCTGTTAATTAATGAAAACTATTGAAAACCCTTCACGCTCATTAAATATAAATAACCGTAAGCATTTCTATGCACCTGTCTCTTCTAAGCGTGATAAAGTAACGTTCAATCAACTATGAACTTTACACTTCAGACATAAGTTTTAAAATGAGACTTGGGCGACCTGAATCGGACATGACGGACATTACATACTTGAATAAGCAATCGTGATCAATACAATTCCATTCAAATATTAAATTGTCGTACAAAAAAAATCTAAACTATGGGATATATGCATGAATTGTACGATAGTGACCCCATTAGTTATGATTATGACTTATGACTTATCATTTATGACATCTGTCCAATAGTATAAAAAATGTTTTGATAAAAGTCTGCATCCTTGCCATGGTTAGCGTCATCATCATTTTGTATTCCTCACATACGAGCCGCAAATGAGTCTTGGCAAGAGCACGCCACTCTGCTCGTTCGAGAGCGATATCTTTCGCCGACGCCAAGCTCACGGAGATCTGCCTCCATTCTATCTGCCCAACGATATTTAGGATGACCAACAGGACCAGTTGGTCGACCCAAGTGTAGGCCTTTTTGGCTGCCCGAAATATTGTATTATTCCTCACAAATAAAAGATATAGTTGCTTCAAGCCCCGATGCATGAAGATCAGGAGAACATAGTGCAGTTACTTAAAACTTACTTTAACACTTTCAAACACTGAAAGTAAGATAAATAATATATGTATGAGTATTTCAATTTCTGGTTAAAATATTATTAAAATACTAAAAGTTATAAAATAACGCTAAGCACTTGATAATGAGAAAGGTTTCTAACTTATTTCGACAGATTAGATTTGTTTAGGCTTTTCAGAAGATTTGGTAGGAGATTATTCATTACTAATAATAAAAACTAACAAAACCACTTATCAATAAAAAATTACAGCATTTAAATATTTTTTTTGTTTACAATTTGCACTTTCCGTATTACATACAAAAGACATCAACGCGCATGGTTTATTCTTCAGACGTGTACTTACCTTAAATTAGTACTTCAGGGTTATAATAATAAAACTACGCTAATTTGATCTTAGTAATACAAATACTTATATGAATTTATTCTTCTTCTTCTTCTTCCTCGCGTTATCCCGGCATTTTGCCACGGCTCCTGGGAGCCTGGGGTCCGCTTGACAACTAATCCTAAGAATTGACGTAGGCACTAGTTTTTACGAAAGCGACTGCCATCTGACCTTCCAACCCAGAGGGTGAACTAGGCCTTGTTAGGATCAGTCCGGTTTCCTCACGATGTTTTCCTTCACCGAAAAGCGACTGGTAAATATCAAATGATATTTCGTACATAAGTTCCGAAAAACTCATTGGTACGAGCCGGGGTTTGAACCCGCGACCTCCGGATTGAAAGTCGCACGCTCTTACCGCTAGGCCACCAGCGCTTCTTATATTATTTATTATCTTATATTATATGCATTTATTAAACCAGTATAATAATACTACCTTTAAATTCTAATACCAATAAACCATGGAATGACACGAGCAAGGGCAGCTCCGGTGTGCCTACTGCCTACCCCTTACATTTCATTAACTCTACGTGTTGGCTTCGGCTCCGCGCATGCCTCCCAAAGGTCCGAAACACCATTGTTCCGTGATAGGAAAGAAATACAATAAACCATGGAAAAATAATTAATTCTTAGAAACCCTCGTAGAAACTCCATATTGCAATTGCCAAGCTTAAACCATTAATTTAAAGTTCAAATTAAACAAAAACGTAGCCTAGACTAAAATATTATCACAATATCACAAAGGGCTACCGACAACTCAAATCACTTTCTGTGCCCTAATTATTATAAAATATTGTCAATTTTAATTACCATTCTTAAAATAAATTCAGGTTTCTATGACTAAGAGTAAAAGGTTGACTTTTCTAGGTTGAGTTTTCCGCTAACCGCATTTAAAATGGTTTTAACTATACGGGGCATAATAAATAGTTACTTTTAGGGCGATAACTTTTTTGTTATTATACAACTTAACTATTTAATGGAGGTTATAAATAAATAAATAAAAAACCCTTATTGGCGAGGCGTTGAACGAGTTAATAAAAATAGTAAACTCTTATTTTAAAATACATTTTATACCTCAGGATTGCTTTGTTAACTCAACTTAAGTTTAATAATTACTTAATAGCTTATACAAAACAATTATTATAGGAGTAGGGAATTTGAAATTGGATAACTTATAATTTTAATATAAATTTAATAAAAAAATTGAAAATACCTATATGATACATACTTTATTTTCTTTACAGAAACCTATACTACTATGTGGGTACCTAAACTTGCGAATACCAGCGTCACTGCTTCCGTGTATTTATGTAAGGATCTCGGTTTACCTAGTTAGGGTGTAAATTTAATTACATTGCAAGAATAAATGATTTAAATTACTTTATCTTTAAATCTAATTACCTACTTAATTTAGGATGACTATAAAATGCTTAATTAAGACTAGAATGTCAAGTACATACATAATATTTGCGTTACGCTCTATCTGTAATTTGGACATTTCTGTTTATTAGAAAGAGACTAAATTTAAAAGAGGTTTGTAAAACGTTGCAAAGTTTTATGAATAAGGGGGTAAGTATATATAAGTACACAAGTGTATATAGGTACACAACTGACAGCTTTCATAAACTAGACATAAATCGACCGGAATATGGACCGTAATTACCTATTGTATAGTTTTCGAGATTTATGTCTAGTGAAACTAACCGTGAATCATTCAAAACTGTTTGTGTGTGTCTGCTTTCATAAATGTTCCTGCTAATACAGGATACATTATTATATACTAAAACGGGACTTCCTCGCGAGTAATTCAGTTTAAAAGTTACCTCGGACTTTTCAAGGACGGCGTTGGCGACCATCTCCGAGACCATGGGGACAAAACCGTCCTCGAAACGTCTGAGGTCATAACAATATTTCTAAGGACATATTTCTCAAATGAGTACATCAATTTATCGAATCTCTTCATTTTAAAAACCAAATAGATACTAATTCTAGAAATGAAAACTATTTTAAAGGTTTGTTTGTAAACCCTATTCTTAGTTGATCGATTTAACCATTCACGTGACGAGATTCATCTTTGAATTGCAGTTGCAACTGTGTGAATTTAATTCATGCATGCATCGACAGAGTCAATGACCTTTAAGTTTGTACCCTGTTCCAGTTTCCGGCACCGATACATTTCTAGAGACTCATATCAACATATCATCATCCGTCTTACGGCCAATTTGTCACATCTACAGAAAGCTTTCTCTTTTTTAGGCCTCTATATTTTTATCGAAACGTTTTTTACGACTTCGTATCGGATACGTCCGAGTTCGACAGACATTTCTTTATACCTTAATTTTTTTAACGTCGGCTTTGATATAAGTTTTCCATGATTTTTTAAAGAATAACTCAAATTGTATGTACTTACAGATGCCTTATAGATAATTACTAGATACCAGAACAATACGAGATATAATAGATACGTTATAGTTTAGTTCTCAACTAGTTATCTTTTGCAGTTTGATTCGAGAAACCAATTGTCACTTCACGCTACAATTATTGTGGCGATGGCGTCCCTCCAGATATTTAAGCAACTTAAGTCGTTCAAGGGAAAATTCGGGATCGCGGAAATGTCAAATTTGACATGATCTAATCTTAAATATCTGGTTATCGTTTCTGTTTCATATATAGTGGATATCTAGTTGATATCTAGATTATTGTTCGAATTGGCCCGTTATTCCTTATTAAAAAAAACAGTATGACTACAATATTCGTAGTTACTTATCTATACGTTATTCTGTGCTTTGAGGTACTGCCTGAATATGCCTGTCCATTGCGTTGCACAAAAGCAGGCCAGTCGAATTCTGGGGCGAACCAGAGTAACAAGACCTCGATATCCGTAACTTGCTATATGTTATCAGAGAGTTATTATACCACAACAGGCAAACAAGCACAAGTCTCGTAAGTGGTCGTACTGATCGCGCGTGAGTTACCATGACAGCGCTCGACTCTTACTAACGCGTAGTGTTTCCTGTACGGTGAAGATACTTCCTCGTCTTCTCTAACCGGATTATGATCAGTGATGTCACTTCGATTCCCTACCATCAGGGCAGAAAGGAACATCGACTCAGCCGTGCTGTGTCAACAGGAATGACACTGAACCGGCCGCGGCCGGAACTGGTTCCCGCTCGTTAGTGCCGATGAAGTTGTTAAACGCGACGACTCGCGCCTGCTTTTATTCCTTTTGCGCTGGCGTCGATATCTACACGTACCTACCTTGGTATTTAAGCACTGGCTTGCTTAGCTAGTTTAGTTTGTTATATAAATTTACTAGTAGGCTAGGTTCTTCATAAGTTTCATAACCTTTACAATACTTTGTAAGATATTAAACTCAAGACATAGCAAAACGATAACTAAAAAAATTACGCTGGGTCCTTATTAAAGACAGACGAAATATGTAAGGATTTGCCACACTGGATGTTTTCTGCAGTCAGCGGTCAGCCACTAACAATATTGACAGCCACCTTTGAAGTTGAAGTTTGACCTGACCGCTGCCCGCAGAACGCATCCAGTGTGGCAAATTCTTAATGAGTTAAAGCTTCAAAGTCTTCAAGCATTATCGAGGCAGGCTACTGTCCGCGACTACATCCCTGTACAGTGTAGAAAGTCATTAAATTGCCCCTGACTGGCCTGACTTCCTTACCCCATAGTAGTTACTCCCGTGTTAACCTTTCAACCGTCATTTCACCCCATTAGGGAGAAAATGTCAAGATAAAATAAAAAGCATCTGCCTGACTCCAAGTTATAAACTATGTTTGCCATATTTCGTCCCTTCAACCGTTTTAGCGTAAATGATCAACAAGCATTTAAGTACCTACATAATTTCACATTTATAATACCTATTAATAATCCTTTATTACAATAAATAAATAGGATCTGTACGATAATCCTATGCCTCTCACTGATGGATAAAAACTCTTCGCTGCCCTTCTCCAACGATTCCCTGCTAGGTATATCTATCAGGTCATATTGTTATGATATACAGCTAAGTAGACCAGCTTATCGAGTAGCTACGGACCTCCCAAATCTCACACCGCATAGGTTTTGCCTTGTGACTTAGGATTTAGATTCATTCATTTGAATGCTAGGCCATTATGAAAATTTATTTTAATTACACCTCGTATCTTAAAATTCATTTGTTATGTGCAACAAAATGTTATTTAATCTATCCAAATTTTTTTTTAGTTATATATATTTCTAAAATATTTTGTTACACTTACAACGATTACATAACGGATATCACAAACTTTCATATTTCGAGCTTAATCGATAAAGCCTAATCCACACTGAAAATAAAGCAGCCTCTTAAACTCTAAACGGCCCGTTTCAATAGAGAAATTTCATTAGTTACGGTCTTTACACTAGCAATCTGGATAAAGTTGTATATCATCCTAAATCTTCAGCATCCGGTACACGTGTGAAGCGTAGGCCTGCACCCACACACGTACAGGTATAATCAAAGACAAGTAAATAAAAGATTGCCAATCTCCATACACAGTCGCATGTTAATAGAGTTCCTGGGCTTAGAAATAGAAACACATCACCATGTAGCTCTTTCAGGTATTTAAGAGAATGTTAACGAACAAAATCATTGGGTCGATCATGTGAATCATGTCATACCAAAGGGTTACTAAGACTGTTTGTTTAATATGATAATTATGTTCCCACTGGCCGAAAACCGAGGCACGTATTTGTTTCATCTACTTAATGCCAGTTGCACCATCCGCACTTGACGGACTGATCAACGTCACCCGGCGCGCCGCGGCGGTTTACTATGAAACTTTCTATACAATAAAATTTAGCAAACTCTTTAATGATGACAAACAGTTTGGTGCAACCGACCCTTAGCATATAACCAACACGAATATCAAGACTCTTGTGCATTCAATCGACTACTAACGTACTAACTCACAATTTACATACGTTATGTGGATAGAATAGTTATAGGTATAGTACGAATTGTATTTACAAATTTTCCATAAGTAGACAATATTAGTATTTGTTTCTCTGTGTAAAATAACAACTTAAAGTTCTCGTAAAGTGTTTTTGACGCGCCAGCCGTAGCAAATGATGCGTCCGTGTTTGTAGAAGTCTTTATTAAAACCAGTCTCTGGTATATAATGAATAAACCTTTTTTGTAAGCCACACAAAAACAAACCTTGTGCCAATGCTATAACGGCGACATGTGAAAGCTTTTCTGATAGTGTCTGTATCTTATATTCCGAGCCCTGTACCCAGCCGCAACAATTGTATTTTAATTTTTAACCATGTTAATCATTTCCTTTAAGAATATGCATAATACGAGTATGCATATGCATTTCGTAGTATTGTCCCTTGCCACGCCTGAGATTAGTGAGATATATTTAGTTAATCGTATGGCATGTATGATTAGGCAATCTGCGTACAGCCTTGAGTTGTTAAGCCAGGTAACTACGCCTGAGATAGATAAAAGACAACTAATATAAAACGAACAGCACCATTTTGCGTTCGGATTGGAATATCATTTTCACAAAACTTTTCTGTTATGTCACGCCATGTTTGAAATCATAATATTTACCTATTTACAGTATAATTCAATTCCATTCAATTCAATTATTTATTTTAAATCATTTTGATCCATATAGTGTTAGTAAGTACAACAAAACTAATACTAGTATAATAAATACTAATACAGAGCATGAAATAATTTAAAATTTGTATAATGGCAGTCTATTGCTTATAAGTGATCTCAAGTAACATTTTAGTAGCTGAAATTAAAAAATATTAAATTTCAGTTTTTTTTTATAGTGTCAAATCATTTTTTCGAATCATTGCGTAAATTAAAAAGCCTCTAACCTTTAGAAAATAAATTTAAACTTATTTTACCTCTACTTTCATGCTTTCTACCATTTTATTAAATACAAATAGTTTAACTGGTGCGTATTCGATCTACTTCGGCGAAGAGCCAAGGTTTGAGATTTTTATTCGCGATTAGTACTCTGTTCGTGTCTGTAGCAAAATACCTACTCTTAAGCGTATCAAATTCCATCGATATCTTTCTGTATAATTTACCCTAAGGGTTACCTTACTTAAACTTTCCCACAAATGGATGGAAATCGTAACATAGTACGAGTATCTATATAAAGTCCGCGATACTTTGAAGTCGTATTTATCATTAGAGGATAACGATTTCCGAAACTCCCGTTTCGTGTGAATATAAATAATTAACGTTTATACAATAATATAAATAAGGTTTACTACTTACATATATACATACGGACTAGATTCCCAACATGATGGATTTAGCTGTATTCAGAACAAAGTCGCTGTGGATTGATGGAGAACTTACACAAGTCGTGATCAGGACTTGATATACAACGTCAACCATTTAAAGTTATAGCCCAAAGCTGTTCCGTATAGGATGGTATAGGCTTACAATCTTATTGAGGTCTGTATTGATGTATTTACTCGTAGAGTCAGACGTCGGATTTGTGTTTTTTAAGTAATCACACTACTATATATAAATTATCAACTGAAATAGACATCATATATTAAAGAAACAGTAAGTAAGACCATAATAACTAAAACCGATATTCTTTGAGCTTAAGAACGCCATACTAATAAATCAATAGTAATGTTAGAGACCTAGAGACCTTTCATTTCTTAACTGCTAGAAACATTGTACCCTTTAGTGCTTTAACTCTCAAAACTGCTAGTTTCCTTTGACAATTTCAGCGCAACATTACCACAAGATACTAAAGTGTATAGTGGCTGGAGGCTGATTCTGATTTAGCAATTTGATATAATTCTCATATTATTATGAGCACCAATCAGCGTTTGCGGCTCACGCTGATTGATGCTGACATTGCTGACGAAATGCAATCGAGTCGTCTCATAAAGCATCTCACTCGCATTTATTGGTGCGCGTGAGATGCTTGATAACGCAAACGTATTTTATTTCGTATATTACCAAAAAATTTTCAACGTTTGAAATCGATGATTATCTTACTGAGCATTTTTCACATCCATTATGATAGAAAGAAAAAAAAATCGCGTTATTACGAGACAACGGTGGACAATTAACAATTTCATGGAATGCTTCTAAAACCCATATCAAGTTCTAAAAACAGAATGAGCCTCCCGAGTCGTGTCTGCCTCTCCCCGCGGCCCGTGCGCGACGAGTTAATCAGACAAAGAAAATCAGCGCTGGTCAAAGTTTACGGGGCAATCATTTGTATTTATTTCTGCAACTTTTTTATGACTTCGGTTTAATCATGGCAGCTATTTGGAAGTTTTAATAGGCACTTCTTAGTTATATACAATTTATCTGGTAACATAAGCAACTAACTAGATGTTAGTAAGATTACCGTTTACCAAGAAACAGAAGGCTTTTTCAAAAGCATGAAATATTATTAAATAGATTTTATTATTCATATTTTATTAACATACCATATTTTAAATTATTTTATAACCTACTGATTTTTAAATTTACATTATCATTGGCGCTATTGAAGGGCGACCTTCCCCTGTGTCTCAAGCGCAAACTCATCGACATGTGTATCCTGCATATCCTAACCTACGGTGCTCAAACATGGTCATTAACTGAGGCGTTAAAGTCCAAACTCAAGGTTTGCCAGCGAGCGATGGAGCGCAGTATACTAGGTGTTCGCAGTGAATCAGAAACACGGAACTGCGCTCCAGAACTCGAGTTGTAGATGTAGGTGTCCAGACCGCTAAGCTTAAGTGGGACTGGGCTGGGCATGTCTGCCACATGCACCCTGAAAGGTGGGCCAAAATGGTTACCGAGTGGGACCCACGGAACACCATAGATGGTGCTGGCCGGGGTGCAGGCAGGCCGAAAAGGAGATGGCGGGACGACTTAGACGCATTTTATCCGGATTGGCGGGACACTACAAACGACAGGGTCGAGTGGAGGAAACGAGGGGAGGCCTTTGCCCAGCAGTGGGACACTAAATTAGGCTAGTAAAAAAAAAATAAAAAATTATCATTGTATGTACTTCACGTTTCTGAATCTTATTCAATGATTTTAACTTTGATCTTAAATATAGAGTGAATTCCTGGTGAATGGTGGTGGTGGTAAATAATTTGGCGATAGTTTTATTTTTAATACTTTTTAAACCTTTGGTTTGGCACGCTAGCCTTATTTCCCGGTTTCATAGAAAAGCCGCCGCTGCTTCGTTTTCGAATTTGAGTTTGTACTAAACATTCGCTGTGTTCAAGTGCACAGCGTCTTACCGCAACAGAGTCTGAACTTTTATATTCAAACATAACAATACATTAGGACGGTGCCCGTTGGAAGCTATCGTTGGCATTTAGTAGATGCTTTACGCTGCTTATGGACGCTGTACGTAGCGTTTCAGTTATTTTCGAACATTATAGCGTAAACACCGGGTGGAACGACAAGGAAAAACAAAGATCACAAAGGTTCTGGAAAACTAGCGTCTTTTCTTTAGACAATATGAAAGATAACGATTTGGGTACATTTTACTGAGGCTTCAAACATATAAGATTTTAAGAAGTAGAAGGTTGGAACATATCTATATGTGTCCGGCAAGAAAAGTAGGCCTTAAAGGCCATTTATTTTATGATGTCCACATTTAAGTATAGCATAACCTTAACTCATACTAAAAATGTTTTAACTCACAGCTACCCGCGATAGCAGATATTACGACAGGTGTGGGTGTAAAACAGCGATATCTGATTGAGCTTAAAAGCTTGATCGAGCCGCACTCTAAACATTGAGCATCCGTGTCGGATAATGGCACATAATGACTCTATCGGCGTCGGCGCGCTCGAAAGCCGACGGCGAGCGGATCAGAGCCATCCGCCCGCTTTTTCTGCCGCTTCCTTCTGGGAACACACAACTGCTTATTACAGACATGTAAATATACATACACACAGCCTGAGAATCGAGAATAAATCACGGCTCAAGAGGAAGCATTCTGATCGTTTTCCGTAACATTAATAAGATCTACAGATGCTTTGAAAATTGGAAGCTATTAGTAGGTAGGTACTTACAAGATGGCGTAATAACGTAATAGCAAGGGACTGGGCCACTCAAGCATTGTATACGTATAGAAAATCATATTATGTATTTATTACTTATGCTTTTTATGAAGCTTTTGTTTTGGAACTAACTTAAGTTATTCAACATTCTCTCAGTTCAAAAACAAACCACTATTGGGAAATATCAAACTTTCAAATAAAATTCGTAAAAAGATCTTGCGAATACACAATTTGTGCAGTTGGTACGTACAGTAACTAATCAATTTTTTAGTTAATGATCTAGAAACATAGAACAAAATAAACTATGAAGTCGCCACGAGTCGATAGGAATTTTCAATTCAACTTAACCGCCTTTTTCCTCACATCAAAAACTATGATGAGACTTTGACTAATTACAATCTTAGACCAATCGTAGCTATTAGGTGTTCGAAACAAATGACAGATCGAAAAAGGTTTAATGAAGACCTCAAGCACGCTGCGGCGAGTCCAGAAAGAACCTTACTTTCACACGTTCGTATCTCTCTGACCCTGTACTTACAAACATTACCTTATTCCAAACTAATAAGGTTTAATTATCCTGGTGATAAAACTTGATAGGATATATCGAAAGGTACGCCTTGAAAGTCGATGTTCTTTTGAAGTTGCCGCCTCGCCGCTCGGTGACATGCGGAGGCGATGACGCCTTCATAAAAACTCAATGATTTATTTATTCCTGGCTGGCTGGCAGGATTGGTTCATGTGTCTATCGAATCGAAACGCAAGTATTGTGGGATATAAAATGATGTGGCAATTACATTGGCTAGTTACTTATTTGTATATAAAAATACTCCAATTAATACATATATGTAGTATAATTAATATTTGTAAGTTTAAGACCACGGTAAGCCATCGGAGCGACCTTTTGCTTGAGTTTCTCGACTTGTCCATAAACGCCTAGTTAGCTGAATACGACCCACTCAAATTCCATTATTCAATACAAAGAAAGGTAAAGCAGATTTACGACATAAGGCATTTCAGTTTTCTTTAACATTTCATAAGTGGGCGTTAATAAAAGATTCTCAGACTAACAAACTGTGAATAGGACCCGGATACCTAACTGCTATTCATAAAGTACTTAATATATTCTTGGGATATTAACATCAAAGGATTATGCAGAAACTTTAATCACCGTGACACATACATATATCATCTTGGTACATCTCTTGCACTGTTCTACTCGTAAAGATACATTAATGGATAATACTTGATCTACCTACTTACATTTTTATCGCATAACCAGCCCACAGCTATCGTAGCCGTTGAGATGCTCTTAATACCATACAAGAAAGCTATTTAAAGCGCTCTAAACCTACACCCACGAATTTAACCTTTGACAGCTTTCGAGGTCACGCCTTGGACATCTTAATTAAAGTAATCGTATGCCATGATTGGCATAGGTATAGCATTGTTTCTACTTTGTCTCCGCGGGTGGTCCCAATTACCGCAGCCTGTCCCGTCTTGCGTAAGCCTTCTAATTACTATAGCAATTCAAGTAAAGATGAACATTAGCCGATACAATAACTGAGGAGGAGGCCGTTCGCTTTTGTTCGGTTTTTCTGTAATTGAACGGTTCGCAAATGGGGAAAGGCCGTTTCATCAGTATGCAAGTAGAACGAACTCAAGTTCTTTTTGAAATGACTGAAACAGTTAGCTAGCGTAAATGATGTACGAGTGACACAATCATGGAAGTCTCGCGAGTTTGTTCACATGAAAAGTCACTAAAGAGACAAGATAAAGATAGTTTATAGGCATATTACAATGCGCTTATGAACGTCAAATAAAGCTACAGAACTATTATGCCCGCCCGCAAATATATATAAAGCCCGTATACTCGTATACCATTCTCCTGTAGGTACAGATGTGGAATACGAATGTGAGTGATACTGCATTTTATATTCTGGATGTTATAATTATATAAAATAGACCGATAATTGCTTCAAACAGAAACAATAAATTAAAACTTAAATCTGATTGGTATGATCTATTAAATCTTTACTGTGCTCATTTTATTGAATCGAAACATTGATAGAAAACACATGAAAAAATTGAGCGACAATCTTCAATTGACAAAGGTCTCGGTTTCAAATCAAGCAAAAGAAACTTGTTCAGGTTCCAGATTTCCAGTAGATACGGGTATTAGTTTAAACTAGACCAGGGCTTACGAAATCCTTGAAGTTTTAACGTTTATTCTCGGTTTAATTCCTAAAATTAGACCTTGATCAAATCATGCCTCTGTAGTTTAACACCTGTCCTATTTAAATCTTCCGTGCCACCGTCCCAGTTACCGTGGCTATTATAATAATAGACATATAAGTTGCTCTAGTTCGAGAGTAACGAAGTATAATTTTCAGTCGGGACCACCGCGCTCGGGCCCACGGCACGACGCTACACGCCTATAATGCGAGACGGATACACGGAGCACGACTGTCTACACTTTGCTGTGATCACCGTTCTGATCGCCGTGAATTTGAGGAAATTTAGTTTTACACGACTGTCGAGGTCCATATTTTCGAAATTTGTTTTTACAGTTTTTTGTTAGGTGTCCTGAATAACTTGTAGAAGTCCCCTCATCAGTTGAGTGAATGATGGCAGAGCACGACCGGTCGTTGTAGATATCCTTATCCTAAGACCTAATGTGCAATATCCGGCAATATACGTCTTTTGTTCCATATAATATTAATAATATAACGATCGGTGTTTATGAGGCCCTCCTACCATATTTGAGCCCAAGCTAGCTTCACCTGCAAGTCGGTGTACCTGCTGTTTGGTTCGCCAATAGTCTCACGAAAGAGGATACCGAAGACCGTGCGAAGTGGAAAAGCAAATAGTGAAAGGGCTGTAAGGTGTAGGTACGCAAAAGAAAACTCAAATCGATGGACAGTTTAGTCGTTTGGCACACGCATACTAGAGGTCAAAACAAAATTTTTGACCCGCAGTACCTAAAAAAAAATCCCTTAGTAGGGGAGTGCCGAGTCATTTTTTTTTAGTGTTCCGTGCAAAACTTTGTTTTGACAAACGGAACACTTATAGGATCACTTCGGTCTTGTGTTTTGTATGGGAAAAATATTTTTTTTGAAACCTATCGTGTGTAGTATCATATGAAAGAGCTTTTTGGGACGATTCTAAAAATACACCACATCATTACATTTCAGCCATTCTTTTTAAAATAAAACTTTTTTTTTAAGAACTGCGAGACAAAAAATTTGTTTTGACCTCTAGTACGCCTGTGCCAAATGGATTTGCGGTTTTTCTTGAAATTGGGCTCGTTAGGTACGGTTTCCACTAAAAGGTCGGAAAGCTAACCCTGGGCACAAAATCCTAAGTTGAGAGATAAGCTGATCTAATATGATACGTGATGTTGTCACTTTCCGTGAAAGCTAAAATGTTAAAAATATAGTTATTTGTTATACAAGGGTGCAAAGTTGTATTTTACCCGCGAGTGTGGAATTGAAACACGAGCAAGCGAAAGGATTCTATAGTTGAACCACGAGCGAAGCGAGTCGTTCTATAATAGAATCCTGAGCGGAGCGAGTGCTTCAACATACGAGAAGTAAATAGTTATTTGTTATACAAGGGTGCAAAGTTGTATTTTACGCGCGAGTGTGGAATTGAAACACGAGCAAGCGAAAGGATTATACTCGCTTCGCTCGTGGTTCAACTATATAATCCTGAGCGTAGCGAGCGTTTCAACACACGAGAAGTAAAATACATTTGCACCCGTGTGTAACACAAAACTTTTCCCCTCACTATAGCGAGGAAAGTGCAACATCCACAGGCGTTAGATCATCTTCATCACTGGAATCACTAATTTTTTTACGATATTATAACAGAAAACACTAGAAATTCTGATTTTTACGTGAGTCGGTGAGAAGAACAGTAAAAATTTTGTTGACAATGTTGACATTTCTGTTCTGACGTATGAAATGTCAACGATGCGTTTTGAAATTGCATCGACTCAACTTGTGCGTTCAGAATTATATTTAATATCATTATAAAAAATCTAACGTTTCTTATGGAATTTTAAGGTTTATGACTTAAAATTATTAAATAAAGCTAAATTTGGTATTTTTTATTAGATTCTCAAACCATATTAATATCGAACGAACCATTATTATGAGCGTTTTACGTTTTGTTATCTGTCAAGCTACTTAAACACGCTCCATCCAAGGTCAAATTACTTTCCCCACTAGTGGTTAAAATGCGTTTTTCCCCGCTTGTTTTAAAAGATAAAAGACGGCTTTCCGAGCTAGTGAGGGGAAAAAACTATTGCAATACTTATTAGGGTTTATTCAAGGTCGGAAAATGTTTTTTCATAAAACTAATGATGAATGCGCTTTTCAAAAATATGACTTGTTTTCGCTAACTCTATTGCTATGATTGCAATGACGTTCTATTGATCGTAATGACGTTGAATTGATCGAGGCGCAAGATTGCAATAAAATCTCATATAAATTTAGAACATCTCGAATAGATACCTAGGCTATAGGGCACTGAGTGATAAAATAAAATAGAACCCTCTTCCTCCGTCTGGCTGATTAAGAGAACTTTTTATCTCATATGTAGAAACCAGAAGAAATTAGTTTCTAATACTTTTTAGTATCTACCAGGGACACCAGGGTATTAACAAGTAATCTACTTAATTATACATATTTCAAAACAGTTTTATGTAAAATAATACGTAAAATGTGGAACATATATCTCATTTTCACGATGAAGTTACATTACACGTATTATCAAATACGCAATCATAAAGTTTAATACCATAATCCCTTTGCAGATAATAATTATTGTTGTGACAAAATGTAATCATCTAGCTAGGTGCCTATCACCGCTATCTAGAGCCGACGATGTCTTGTACACACAATTATTAAGGCATTTTGTCGGCGGTCTACAATGAATTTCTAAACACAGAAGATAATAGGGAATATTACGCGAAACTCTGCGTAGGTGGCGCCACAACCACAATTTGAGGGTCTATCGCGAAACAAGAGAATCGAAATTTCGTTATCTAACATCTCTGTCACTCTTGCATATTCGAGCGATAAAGAGGCAGATAGTGAAATTTCGGATTCGAGTTTCCCGGTAGGTCCTCTGTAATCAAACCGCCTTGATGCATCATAGTCATATTTTATTATCTCTGAAAACTTATTAAAAACCTGTAAAAGGTACAGTATGTATAAGTTACTCTATGGTTTACTAAAAAGGCTAGTACTGCACTCTGGCGGCAGAACATTGCAGTAATATCCCCTATTTATGAAATTATCTTTTAATTTTCTCTAACGCGTATTCTTTTCATTCTTTGTTGTCTCTTTCAATCAAATTTTCTTGATTTTCGAGGCACGTTTTTTCCTTATACTGTATACCACGAATACATCTATCACGGAGATATAATATATATTTATCTTTGAATATACTTAGGTAACTTCGGTATTTACGATTAAATATTGTTTTTAATCCTATGAACACAATTGCGTTTTGTGCTCTGCAGAGTAGCCGCGTAAGTCCCAGGGCGATTTCGGTATTATTTAAAAATGGATTAATCCCATAAGAGTTCAAAATTCAATATGAATTGTACTAATACAATTACAAGTACCTTCTCCAGGATAAATAACTTATATCTTTCTAGCAATCTTCAATAAAATAAAATACCAACCTACCAATCTACCACCGTACCACCATTGAAACATTTACATTCTGCGAAACTATCTGCAGTAAAATTGCTGTAGTTTAAACTATCTTCATGTAACTCACGCTAAATAGTTACAGGCCTTTGGCAGTAAGATACGTAGTTAAGCGTTTAAGTCATCTTAAATAAAATTGTCGGTGCAGATATAACTAGCACTTGCGAGCTGGGTGCCTAGCCAAGGTGATAGTCGCTTGCGCTATGACAACGAAACGCTTTGTGCCTCTCTATCACTTTTCCATATTTTGCGACAGTGACAGTTGCGTTTCGTTCGCCACGGAGCGTAAACGATTGGCATATTGGCTACGCACCCTGGTCCAGCATCCGAGTAAAGGATCGTAACTACCATAATATTTCAGTCAAAATAAAGTTACCTATTTTAAATAAAATTAAAATTTATTTATTTGTAACATTTCAGTCAAAATTAAGTTACCTATTTTAAAAACTCGGGAAACATAGTAACAGTTGATTAATTAAACCATTGGATTGGATAGGTTCCCGAGTTGTAACAGTAAAGTTGTTTTTTTTATTAGTCAATACTCAGCTCCGTATCGTAGTTGCCTGTCTGCAATAAAAGACGGATTTAAAAAATACTTTTTGTATGTAGGTACTAGGTGGTACTTATCTATATTTTTTTGCGAAACCTGAAAGACTTACCTATCAGGTTACCTTACAACAGTTACAATTTTTTAAAGCCTTACTTTCCCATGACTCGAAAGTTGTAGACTAATTGTGTATTCCCAAAAATAGGGCTTTTTACAAAACAAAGTTTAAATAGGGTATTTGACTACTAGTCAAATCAGTTTCTTTATTTAAACTGGCTAAACGATATTTATGACACACTAGCATGTGACGTCACAATCAAATTACGTACTCTTTATAGTTTTATACGAGTTGTAAAATATAAATTGTGTCTAAAAATAACTGCTGTCTACGTTTCTCTATTAATCTTCTGGTGCTTTATTTCATGCATGGTGTAAAATAATGTATTTTAAATATGTACAGTCAAATACCCTATTAAGAAGACATACCCAAATAACCTACACCTATATTGGTGCAAGCGAGATGTGTGACTAATGACAATAACATATTTGTAAAGTCCGAATAGGTTTCCCAACTACGGCATGCAATACCTTACACGCATGCCTTCAAATCCTGGAGCCTAGCCTCAGGACACCAAAGGCTACTGAAACAAGCCGTGGGTGGTCGTCGCCGTAATGACCGCTGATGATGCAGTAATTATGCTCCAACCAAACCGAATAGTTTCCTCATTGTTGCGCCATGCTCGAGCAGAGCGTGTGTGGCGCGCAATAAGACTCGCCGCAGACGATTCCACGTGAATATCATTTTCTTGGAGAATAATATAAAATGTTTCTGAGTCCATTGACATAGGCCGAGCTTACGGGATTCTAGGGTATAAAGGCAGAGATTGCTAGTGTAGTAGCGTGGGTGGGTTAGCTACATACCACCACCAAGGAAATGTTGTAAGCATCAATTTTTTGCATCGTCTGCAAACCCACTCAACTCCACTAGTTACCACCAAGTTGTTACCAGTGCTTACTGGGATTTTTTTTCCACCTTTTACCACTGGTTCCCAGTAGTTACCATCAACTCGGTTTGGTGGTAACTACTGGGATTGTTTTTTCCCAGTAGTTACCACTGGTAAAAGGTGGAAAAAAATTACTTGGTATAAAAATTACAACATTTACCACGATACCACTTTTGCAGATAGGTACCACGATGGAATGACCTACGTCATCCACATCAAACATATCAGTTGCTAGCGCATATGAAAGGGATAATATTTTATGTTATCCTTTTTTTCTTGTATCAATACGGCGGATAATCTAACTGGGTTAAATTTCCTTATATATGACAATGAAAACATCTAAGTATTCGAGTAGTATAATTGTGTATTTTACTTTTCCATATTTTATTACTTTTCAGATTATTTAGTGTCTATAAAAGACAGATTGCGATTTTGAAGTCAACTTACATAGGCACCTACGTAGTTTGTTACATATTTACTTACATGTCAGGAAGTTAAATAAATGCTTGTCAAAATGAAACATGATGATTAATGTAATGATATTTTTTTTGTTTTGAGAAAAAAAAAATTGAGCTTATACCTCACGAGTCCTAAAGTCTAGGAAGATAATATACATATGCTAATTTTGTAATTATTAGTGTGCGGTCGAGCTTACCATATACTTATACTTTACCTACCTATACATAACATGATAACCGCATGCTGGGCCTGTCAGACTCTTAATTTCGACCGTTGCTCTACCAGTTTACAATTAATTATATAAGATAAGCACATGCATCCAAAGTTTGGTATATCTAAGAGATCATATAAACTTTTAAATCATACATATAAAAGTAAGTACATTTGTATGTTGTTACGACATGCATAACGGTAAGACACACAATGTGGGTACGTCTTAACAGTTTATCTATGAAAACGGTAAAATTATGTTTATTTGTTGTCGGATTACATTTGTATTAGTGGACAGGTGAAAAACTATTTGAATATGATATGAAGATAGAGCCGAAGTTATTATAAAGAAATTCTCCGATAAGTAAGCACAATATGAAATTAGAATGCAAAAGAATTAACAATAGATATTTAATTTAAGAGAGCCCGAAGTATTGAAAAGTAATAAAGATATCTTATTTTTGTAGAGGAACTACCTATTTTTTTAATGTAACAAAAAAGAGCAGCTACCTAGGCACAGTGATGCGTGTAGAACAATGTAAGTGGACAAAAACCCCCATTGAATATCTCAAAAATTGTTATTACAAGTAATAGCTAATACCTATATATTAAGATTACCACATGCTATTTTCCCCTCAACTCCTTCAATATTGAGTGATAAGGGTAAGGGTTCTCGTGTAAGTGACTTGTATGTCTTTTATGAGAATAAATATCTTTAAACCTAACTTAATCTCGTTACGAACCTAGAAATGAGTCCGCGCGAAAGTTCACTAGTTCACTACAAAACAGGTCAAAACCTTGCGACGCGCACCTGCAAAACTCAAAATGTTCAGCCGGCCGAATATTAGGCTACCGGATACCGAATATTCGGCCGACGGTCTTATATTAAAAAATTTTTTTGATGTTTCAATATGCATTTTTATTACTGTTAATTTTTTTTCTTAAACACCCTTTATTGACCCATGACCTTAGTTCCCATCGCAGCACAAAAGTGCTGCACTGCAATAGTCTTTGCACCTGGCGGGGACCATCTCCGGATGTATCACATTGTGCTATCGGGGATGGTATCCGCCACGTGTATCCCTTGCATTTAGATTAAAGTGTCTTAAAGGGCCTCTGCGCTGTTGGCTTCGGCCCCACGTACGCCTCCCAAAGGTCCGGGACCCCATGGTCCCGTGATATGGTCCCGTCATATAATAGTAATAATAATAAAATAATTTTGTCCAGTTTCGATGTTCTACACGCATCACTGTGCTAGGTGAATAAAAAGGTACATTTTTCTTTTGCATCCGCATCTGCACTCTCAAGTGAGTAAGTAGTTGCAATATTAGTGGATTTCTTTTGTTTCACTGATAACAGCAGTAAACTTTAATACCATCAAAGTCGGCGCTGCAACTTCATCCACATCTATAGGAGTCCCTAAACATTTCAACTACTCGTAGCATAATCCAGGAAGTTTTTACTTTATACGTCTTTCACAACTTCAACGACATTGTTGTATTGTCTCCACTGTCGGTACTTCACTTAACCCATCGGCTACTGGTGTTAAGTACTTGATCCTTCACCATTAGGGTTTATTGGCATTGTATACTTTCTTGCTAACTCAAACAAAAGCTTAACAGACAATGACACTTGAATAGGGAATGGCGGGTTGAAAATGCAAACATTAGTTGTACTATTTGGGAATATACAATAAATAACAATTCTCGCAAATATGTTTGTGTTAAAGATGATATCTTCGGCCCGGCGGGCTCGGTTCATTTTAAAGATAGGTATTTGACCATTGAATGTGCTCAGTCCTCGTGCAGCGGAAATACGTTCCGTGGGGACACTCCGGGGCATGACCATCAGCCTTCGCAGATGTCACCAAATTTTAGAGTTAAAATCAACATAAAAGACACATCTATAACTATAAAGTATCTGACTATTTACTTGTATGTGACGTGCGTGAATCCTCTGACTTTACAAGCATCTATCACTTTAACTAGGCACAGTCAGCAATACAATTAGCTTAGCACCTTTGCATACAAATTTCTTTGCAGGGGGTATCCCCAGCTGTCTTTACAGTATTACCATAATAAGAGCTGTACATGTATTATTCTCATGATTAAATAAAAATATCTTACAACCTTCGAAATTTGTTTATTCATTATATTAAATGTTTTTCACAACGTTTCCTATTCCTATCAAACACTTCGTTATAGCCACTGCAACGTAACGTGTGAACACCGTGAACCATGTGCATAATTTTTACTTATACTTGTGCATGCGTGCATAATACAACTCAATAGCAAGTCCTACAATTTTCTCACGCTGGTAACGCGGATACCACTCTTCAGGAAGCCCATTGTAAGTTTTAAGTACAAAATTGTTAATAGATAAGGGCTCTTATGAAACAACAGGGTACTTCATGAGACTTGAGTTAAGAGTGTAATTGGCTGTACGTGATTATTTTGGCAAATCCAACACGTCGGCCGTGGGAAAGGATGTCGCGAAAAACTACGATTTTTTTCTATAACTTACAGATATGCATTATCTTGAATATCAAATTAGGGTTTATGGTATTTTCATTACTGCAATATGGTTGATACTGAAAATTTAAGTCTACAGCTACGTTAAGTTTTTTATGTAATAGGTATGTTCTTTAACAAAGTAAATATTATGCGGACCCAACGAAAAGAATCCCGGTAAAATAAGTATCCATGCTTTATCAACTATCTGTATCTGTACCTATGCCATGCCGTTCTAATCAGTTTGACCGTTTTTGCGTTATTGTTTACGATAGATTTTTTTTATCATGAGGAGACATCGGCGTAATGCCAAGATTGTACGCTCTCGCTAACGCTCTGAATTCCATAAACAAATACGGCACGAAAAATATTCTAGGTAGATATGACCAGGGAACAATCCATACAATCAGATTCTATTTTTCACCAAGGGGCTAAAAGGTTGGGAGCCTCTGCATAAAACCAATTGTAAAGAAGGTGCTTAGGTTGGTATAACATATTTGTCGAGTTATTTATTAGATTTCGCCTTATTTTAGACGCTGTGAAATTTTTAAGCATGATTTTTGCATAATATTTTTAGCGGTTTATTGTTTCTCCAGAAACTTCCTGCCTCTCACAGCTAAACTGTGGAATGAACTGTCGCCGGTGGTATTTCCGGACTGATACGACCTTTAAACCTTGTAGAAATAAGCGTACTCCCATCTTAAATGCCGGCAACGCACTTACAACCCCGCTGGTGTTGCATGTGTCCATGGGCGACGGTAATCACTTACCATCAGACGATACGTCTGCTCCGTTGCCTCCTATAGATATCATTAAAAAAAACCGGCCAAGTGCGAGTCGGACTCGCGTTTCAAGGGTTCCGTACATTACACAATTTTTAACAATGTATTTTTTAGGGTTCCGTACCTCAAAAGAAAAAAACGGAACCCTTATAGGATCACTCGTGCGTCTGTCTATCTGTCCTTCTGTCACACCCTATTATCTCCGAAACTACTAGACCAATTAAGTTGAAATTAGGTATGCATATGTACGTTGGTGACCCAAAGATGGACATGTACCTAACGTAAATAAATTAATTTTAAACACGGGGGCCACTTTTGGGGGGTAAATGAGAAAATTAAAAAATAAAGTTTTTTAAACTATACCTATCGTGTATCGTGTTACATATTAAATAAAAGACTTATTTTTGAGAAATATGAAATATATTTTTATTGTAATTTTAAAATAAATAGTATAGAAGTTATAAAAGAAAATAAACAAAAAATGACCATCCCCCCCCCCCCCTTTATCTCTGAAACTACTGGGTCTAAAGTTTTGAAAAAAATACATAAAATAGTTCTTTACCAGTTGACAGGAAAACCTATTAGAAATGTGCAGTCAAGCGTGAGTCGGACATAATTACTTAGTTTTTGATCCGATCCCTACGGGTGATTTAAAGACATTTCACTCCCTACCCTCGACCCTGAACCCTGAATCACCAACCCTTCAACCGCCATTACCCGATTCCCTGAAAAAAAAAACATAGCCACAACCGAATACAGAATCTCCTCCTTCTATGAAATTGAAGTCGGATAAAAATATGAAATGTATTGGTTCAACTGTTCAAGTTCGTTCGTATTGCGGCGATTCTCCGAGATGACCTTTGGTGTGTGAATTCGGTGCCGATTTTTTTTTTTTTTACTTTTTTGATGTGACTATTTCCTAAAATCTAGTCTTTATATAAAAAATATTGGTAGCGGAGGCCTCCATTAGAACCTTTATAGTTTTTAAGATATTTGAGATTTAAAAAAAAACACCGTAATCATGTGCAGGCACTGAAATCAATTTGCGTCACCGAATTCAAAAATGCTTCACGTTTCAATTTTATATCTAAATTATTTTACTATATAAAATATTCATATTTTTCATTCTTATTTGATGATAAGCGATGTAGACAGGCTACTGATCTCGCGTAAGTAAGAATGCATATATATAGCCTCTAACAGCTTCATACTTGACGTAGTTGGACTCTGCCTAATATGAACTTGCAAATTGCAAACTAATGTGACATTATTGATCGTGTCTTTCTCGTATTTGTATTCCTACTCGTGCACTTCTAATAATAACAGATTTTTATATTTACAGATTTAAATAAAACCAATCAAAAGTCAAGTTTCTACATTTTCGACACACTCAGGGAATCCGGTGTTCGCGCAGAACCAAAATCCCAAGAATTGGCACATATTTACATTTTGACGAAAGTGTTCGCTATCTGCCCTTCTAATCCAGAGAGGAAACTACACCTTATTAAGATTAGTCCGGGTTCTATTAGACCGTATATGTATCATTTTCTGCAATCACCATATTGATTAGTACCTATTGGAAAGGTTTATTTATGTTTGAAGAAAACCATAAAATAAAGAAAACAATTTTTATTTCAGTACAATAAAATAAATATATTTTATATCCTTAATATAATTTTACAAAACGAACAAATGCAACAATATTTACTAACTAATTACATCGCTAACTAACTCTAATTCAATAAATTATTAATTACTTATTCATATTTGTAATTCCAAAAACTTTGTACGTTTTCCAAAAATTACTGACATGTAATGAAATGTATAAGTTATAGTACTTATTATATTACATTACTTTTCTCTACACACTATGCTAATAATCTCACTTTGGTAAACTGTGGTTAATCGGTATTATATTTACGAATATTCATTTAAGAATAGTCTATTCTATACCTACATCACTGCAGTCACACAGAATCCCAAGGAATTAAAGTTACTATGTACTAAACTTATTTCTTGCACATCAACCCACGCACACTCACACAAAATTGCCTCAACAAGTTTGCCTTATTCTTATAAATGCTACAATAAGACATCAAATTTCAGCTCTACAAATCTACTGCTGTGCAAAAATCGGATGCTACAGTAAAATGTCCCTATATGTACTGACCCGACTGTAAAGTTTAGGAAAGTTTCCAAAAAGTTTGCAGTTATCGGAAATTTCAGAAATATTTCACAGAAAACTTAAGTTTGGGAAATGGAAAATTTCGATTCCCAAACAAAAATATGAGTAGTTTCCACTTTCACTATGTGGAAATTTCGCGATTTTCGGAAAGTTTTCGACTGCACATCAGCTCCCATAGCGTATAACAGTCGTATTGTCGTATATAACAACCATTGAAAAACCAACTTGAATTTGGAATTGAAGCGCGAGAACAAGGTAAAAAAAATCAATAAGTTTCTGAATGGCTATTTCGGATTGTATGCTATTTAGTGCAGAAATGTATTAATACAAAATAATTATTCCACAAATTTAGAAAAACTTGTATTTAATACAGTAACTTTATACATTTGCGTTTGCGTCAAATCCGGTAGTTGATTTTTTGCAGACTTTTTTATGATGTTGATGTTTGACACCTCGAGCGCCGAACGCAACTGTCAAAAATCCAAAAAACGGCGAAAATTTCGGACTTTTTTAAAGTTATATTCGCGGTTTTTACAAAAGGCGACAAAGTTAATGGATATATGTAAAAAAAAAAAACGAAATAAAATGTATAGATAGGTACTGAAATACCACGCCAGTTTGCTGAATGCCCAATGACTTCAAGTATACTTTACAAAAGATCTGCATTGTAGTCTACAATTCTACAATTTGTAGAATACTTTCGCACGCCAATCTCCAACGATATACCGTAATGTGAAAATAAGTAAGTGTTCATTCGTATGCCGGACATCGAGTCAATTCATTATGCATAAAGAATGACATGATTGGCGACGAAACATTAGTATACAATTGGGAGACGCATACTAAACAACATTGTAGGTACCTACTTTATCAAGAACTCTATCCAAGATTTCAAGAGTTCTACGTACGAATACGTGCCATACGTGGACATATAATGCTAACTAGATAAATAATGGCATATCAAGCAACAACAAAAAATAAACTGGATGATGTGAATGGCACATTGGTATAAGTGATATAGACAAATGAATAGTTTACATAAATGCACGTACCGTACGCTAATAGGGATTCATAATGTTCTAGTTTTACTTGAAAGTGCTCGATTCTATAAGAACCTCTTGCCCTTTCGAATAACGTTAACGGATCTTATGTGTTCGTATCGTATATACTCGTACTGGTGCAAAACAGATCTGCTGTGCTCTCGTTTTGGTGAGCTCTTGGAATAGGCGCTTGGACCAAACCGGTTCCAATCTCTTCATTACTAAGGGAACCTCGGTTAAACCGTTCGGTTTAAATTGAGCAAGAGGGATACATACGTCTACAGCAAGCAATTGGTACACGAACATGAGTAGAAAACTTATTACAATGTACCTATAAGGAAAAGCGGTTAATAGTAGCGGTAGATTTAGTAAACTCATATGCTGTTTTTTTTTGACACCAAGTATCACTACTGAAACTTGCTCTCCCAGATTAATTAAAACGATCGAAAAACGTCGATCAAAGACAATAGTAACAACATGGTATGCTAATAGGAATGTTTAAAACATATTTTTACAGAATCTACCGCCCTACATCAGGACAAACGATTAGTGTCACACCGGAATTAGCTACGACTATGTCATTAGAACATCCACTTCCCTAACCCAAACGACCTCAAAAACTCTTCCGTTTCTTTCAAACGCACGTCATCGCACATGCGATGGATAGGGACAGATTGAAACGTTGATTTGTAAATTCATGTATTTGACAGCGAATGGTACCGGGACGTTAGATCAATCGTCGTGGCGCCGCGGCGGGAACAGCCTAGCATTTGTCACCGGACCACCGGCGCTGCCGTATTTATAGCGACGCCCGCGCGACGCATGCGTGCTGTGGGCGGCGCGGCTATCCTCTATCATGCAAGATTGCCTGCATTATGCGCGTGCGTTGGCCTAAGATTTAACACCGTATCGGCAGCCTAGAGTATGAGATTTCTTTATAAATACGAAGCTGCTGGTTTACAACACCTTTGTGATTCAACATAACCAAAGCGAGAGCGCTTTCAGATACCGTAGCAGTGTATCTAATACTGATTTTGATAAGTGTGCATAATAAAACTGCGAATGGCAACACACGCACCTAATTACCTAATTCGAATCATACTTGATTTGAATTCAGTTGTTTATTTTTGCGAATTTATTCGTATTATACTTACTTATAGTGACAACAAAAATTGTACATGTGTGTCGCTGACTCCAGTGGTACCTAAACCAGCGTAACACTTACACACTAAAAATCATATTCCAAGAAAGACAACCCTTGCCTTCCCTCACTTACCTACACGGCTCTATTTATTACACCTTAGTACCTATACTATTCTTATTTACATATTTACAAAAGTTAACCTTCAATGCAATTGCTGCTCCAACCTTAAAATTAAATTACACCTAATGCTTGAGGTAGACCCATTATAAAACTATCACGTAAAGAATTTTGAACTGAAAAATGTTAATAATACTAGCAGCCGTTTTGAAACAGTGGCAATAGTACTGCTGCCTACTAGAACCACTTGTGGTGGCATTGTTGTTTTGCGTTTTTCGTCTATGGGGTCTAGCTTCATGTGGAAGCAAAGCCTCGCGAGATTATTTTGCATCCTCGGACAGTCGTAATCCTCATTGCCATCGCATTGACATCCTGTTAGAGGTGCTGCTTTCTCCTGTTTTCTTAAAATTTCTATAGCATTTAGGCACTTGTGGGAACATTTTCTGCCGCGGTACATTGCGCGGCACAGGCGATGGTAGTACCCGAGCGCAGTGGCGCACTGGGCATCCGCCGTGCAGATTAGCTGCGACAAACGACACGAACTCGTCGCATTCGCGGCTCCGCGAAGAACCGAAGGGCGACAGACGTCGATCCGTGACTTCGCCTCCAGGCAATACTCGTCTTCACACTCGCACTGCAACAAAGAAAGACTTCCATGATTCAAAGGCAGATGTACATGAAATTTATAATCGATATTTTTTTGAGAAAATCATAAATTTCCGCGGTCTGTATCGCATAATATATTTCACGCTCGTAAAAGTTTTTACGGCATATGAAACGTGCCAGCCACCATCAAAATACATCGCGTTCTGTAAAGTCTTAATAAATATTGGACGTGGCGTCGTGCAGCGATGCGGCCGGATGCTAAGATGCTTTTCATTCACTGGATTCTTTACTAGTGCCAGTGCACCCAATGGTTTTGCGTCTGTATTAGGAGTAGGTACCATACAAGAAATAAAAGTCGTAAGTATGTTACACAGATGTAGGCACATCAAATTTTTTGCGTGAGAGTGATATGCGATTTAACCGCTTATTTGGACCCTCCGACTTCTTTGATACTTCATGTCACCTACTCTTAAGTCTAATACACCACCGTCATAAAAATTGTGCTCAAGTAATGCCCACCTCAGGTCAGGGGGACGATGCGTAACTGCATTCTCACACCGACAAGAAAAAGGTACCTATATCTGAATTACATAAATGGCACTTTTAATCGAGTTACTGACAAAAGGCTGAATCTCTACGAAGCGTAATAAATTTGGACTTATCCGAAATCCGTTTTAATTTTACGGTCAATTTATTTCATACCTAGCCGGGATGAGACTAATGATGGCCGCCGACTTACGCGTTTTTTGTGTGGGCAACACCTGCGCAAGACTCGACGCGGTAGGTCTCAAATCAAGACGTCAAACCCCAAGGCCGCAGTACCGATACACTACCTACAACAATAATCACACCGCCTCTACTAATTAAGGCTTTAAGTGATGTTAATCTAAATTATGGACGCTGCCCTTATAAATATGAATGCGTACGCTGGAATCTCTCTGGGAGAGGCTTTTAAATGAGGCCACTTAAAGTAAACCAACGTACATAAGGATGTAGTTTCATTAGGATGAAAAGTTAAAGCAAGTAATAGTTACAAGGCTAGGTGCATTGCAAGTTGTATTGACATGCTGTGAATCAATGATGCGTCTTAATGTTTAATGTATAATTCTATTATTCTATACGAGAAAATTACTAGAAAAAGTGAAAAATGCACATTTACCGAGTAATAGTTGGCAGAAACCGAAGTTTTAATTTTGTTCGTACTGAATTAATCTTTAATTGCATTTGTAATTGAAATGCATCGCAATTGCATTTTTAGGATGCATAAAATTCTTTGAATTTTATTAGTGTTTTTATATCGCTTAATGAAACAAGTGATCCGCTTGCCGTATTGGTCAAGTCGAAAGAGTAGCGAGAATTCCCAGTAAAGCAAATTTTACATTCTTACTTAAATAGTATTCATTTATAAAAACCTCCATTACATTCATTTGTTTTCCGCTATTGTTATTGTAGATATTTTCAATGCAGTCCAGTCTATACTCGTACTAAATTACAAACACAACTTATGCGAGTAAACGCAAAATGGCAATGCTCCATATAAAGCAAAACATTATGGTCTACAATCTACATCGTGAATAACATTTGCCGTTAATGGATATTTAATGAATCAAACATTAGCAATATTCGCAACATGGAACACTTTTGGCAAGACTCGCTTCTTACATGTGCAATGCATATACGTTCGTTATTATGTCGGTGTGAAAACACCACCTGCGCTTCTACCTTGAATTTAAAGGTAAGAAGTACATATAAAACAACTTAACTGCCCGCCTTTTCCTACTAAAAAGCTGCGCCTGGGGGGTCTTAATTTTATCTTGTATGAATGTAGGTACGCCTCCGATAGTTTTAATAAATTGACACATAAAATTCAACGTCTTTTGCTGGCCGCATGCATTTCCTTATTTTAGTGCTGTGCTAGTTGACATGACGTCAAATATTGTTGATATGTTTGTTGATATTGTCGTCAGTACAGTAACATACTACTGGGTTTATTAAAATATGTTACTATGTCGCCCTTTGTTCTTGCCTACGTACTGTAACGGACGAATGATATCGCAGGATATATTAAGCTTACCTACCCTACACTATCTTTGGCAATTTAAAGCTGGAAGCGCGTGGGCAAAATCGCCAAAATGCCGAATCCACTACACAATAGTAGAGTCCTTACTGCCAAACCAGGTTTGGAAAGAGCCTTAACTGACGCTAAATGTTTTTTTTTAATTAAAAGCTTGAAATCAATTTTATCCTTATGCCGCCAAGAGACCTATAAAAAGGTCCCCCGTTCTATTCTAATTTCATTATTTCTTTTGACGAATCAAAATTGCATTAGTCTTACCATATTTTAATGTCTGGGCGTTATGATAACAAGTAAGTAAACATAAACAGGTGCTTGGATTTCCAATAGAAATCGAATTGCAAAAACACATATCAAACCAGAGGTTATGTTTATGTTATTACATATTATTACCTTGCATATACATACGAAATGTGTATGTGGAAAAACACTTAACTATTATTTAGGTCGATAGGAACTTTATGTACTTACCTACTTAGATAAATACCCTTTAGGTACTGTCAGAATACCACTAGTAGTTCCCTTGTTAAGGATAAAAAAACGGCCAAGTGCGAGTCGGACTCGCGCACGAAAGGGTTCCGTACAATTACATACGCAAAAAAAATCAAGTTTATTGTATGGGAGCCCCACTTAAATATTTAATTTATTCTGTTTTTAGTATTTGTTGTTATAGCGGCAACAGAAATACATCATCTGTGAAAATTTCAACTGTCTAGCTATCACGGTTCATGAGATACAGTCTGGTGACAGACGGACAGACGGACGGACTTACAGCGGAGTCTTAGTAATAGGGACCCGTTTTTACCATTTGGGTACGGAACCCTAGAAAATGTCGGCCGAGTCAGAAATGACCTTTTATCTGTCGGATAATTTAGCAGCTTTTAACTTGTGTAAATCCAATACGGGCGAATACTTAAACGGTGGTGAGCATGGGACCTAAGAAGTACATTGAGATAAATTTTGCTTAGAAATACAATAAAAATATTAACCATACAAAATAATTCAGCCCGCAATGTAAAGCAACACACATGTTATATAGTCACTGCCCACAAACGTTGACAGTTACCTTAAAAAGCTCGTATCTCGTAATGTCATGTCTCGTAATGTTTGCAGTACATTGCTGCTCAGTAAATTTTCAAAAAATAATTACGGGGTATTTATATAATTAAGTGTAACTTAAAAAACTTCTTAATTAATGATTACACGGATAAATTCTATATATGGTTTAATTTATTGCTCCTATTGGATTTACACACTCTATAGGTAGGTATTAAGACATTTACGTTTTATCGTATAATTATGCACACCTAAAAACCGCACAACTTATTACCCTAATGCAGGTGACTATTAGAACTATTTTCCACATATTCCCACTATTCCAGCCATTCTCTACCCTTCTCTAGCCTTCGTCTACGTTGCACCTTTTTCCAAAAAACCTTGCATTAAACCAGCCATTCTCAAAGTGTGCTCCGCGGACCCCTAGGGCTCCGCAAAGCCTCTGTTGGGGCTCCGCGAGAAAACTTGTAATAATAAGAAAAAAAACAGCTCTTCTACATCTGGTCCACAGTTACGAACGTAAATTTTTAATGTGGGGCTCCATCAAATATTTCGCGTTCCAAAAGGGCTCCGTCACCAAAAAAGTTTGAGATCCGCTGCACTATTCTATGTTTGTTTATTTGTGACGTATCCGAGGTCGTCAACCGCGACCCTCCCGCGATTTGATCTTGTTGCCGTCGTGTCCGACAAATCTGCCCGACGACGTCTAAATTAGATTTTATTGCGGGGCGTCTGCGTACGCGACTACCAAACAACACAGACCCCTCCCGTACTGACGTCTCCATTCAAAACGCATGGAGTAAACCCCTGGAATGAGTAATGGGGGACCAGATGTAATTGGTGGTGTTGATCAATTGCGATAGACAGACCATAAACAAGCGTTGATGAGGAGTGATTTCGACACGGTCGAACTTTGGCCCCGGTAAAATTCTAAGCATAAAAGATGGGCTATAAAAACATATTATTATCATATTTACAAATTTACAATATTTACCTTTAAGGTAATTTGAAATTAGTAATACTCTCATGTTAATTTATTGACTTGTCGTTGCGGTTAGTTTTGTTTCGCAGATTCATAATGACCATATACACTATACAGCAACACATTAGGTAACGTACCTATCTATTTCTATACCCTATAGTAATGGATCCTCCTTAGCCAAAACTTCGGATACACAAGTTTAAGGAACAACCTTCACTGCAGGATATTTGATTGACGCAGACCATGGCAGCACAGCCGGTGTGATATGGACTGCGAGAAGACATATGAGAAGATTCTCACCTTCATCAGCTCCTTCCCCTCCTCTGTGGACATGAGCGCTATAAGCGCATGTTCACACGGCTTGGGGCACACGCTAGTCGGTTCAGACAGCACGTCATTACACAGGATCATGTAGTTGTTGAGCGCGGCGCCACAGCCCGTGCGGTAGGCGCAGCGCGTGCGAGCTTCGAAGCACGGCGTGCTCACTGCGCCCGCAGCACAGGCTGCTAGCAGAGCCGCTAGCAGCCACATTACCTGGAAACAAGGAAAAAGTCAGTTTAGGAGATTAAGGATAAAACAATTTCAACTCGTCAGACCTACGAGTGTGCAGTGCACAATAGCAAATGTAAACAACATCGCCAATTTTCTCATAATCGTTGCAACGCTGCTATTAAATATGAGCCTGATTTAATTAAGCAATAAGAGTTGCAGGAAGGGTTTTACTTTACTTCATTTGTTTCGTTATAACGGATTATTTTGCTTTCATTATGTAAATGAACTTCTTTTACTCTATCAAAATATGGTCCGTCCCGAACCGAGCACCCAAAAATAAATAAGCACAAAAGATAATGCAAGAAAGCAAACAACATCATAAGATAATCCTTTGCATCCCTGTTCAAAGCGTAGCAATATAAACAAACCCAATCTCCGGATGACATAGCAAATGTAACATCTCAACTTGATAATAAATAAACATTTAATAATAATAAACAGGGCTCGACGACATGTCTGGCGTTCTTGGAAGGTGCGCGGGCGCTGGAAAACAAACAGAATCGAGGCACGTCCCGAGCACTTGCTACTAACTTACACGCGAGCCTCAATGCCGTAAGTCCGTAACATAGGCCAGGTAGGGATGACACTTTTTGGGACTAATATTTTTGTGTGCAGCAGGATCGCAAAATCGAATATGGTCAAATGTAGATGAAGCAATGCAAGCACACATTAAGAACAGCCTTAAAAAAGTTGTAAGTAAGCTAACTATATTAATAGTTTAATGCTCTCATTATCGATGTGTCGTACGGGGCAGTATTAATTTGTACATGTTATATTTATGTCTAACCAATGTATTCATCATCAGTAAATGAGTGCTGAGCCAGCACTGGGGTGGGGAATGTAGGCGACGGACCTGGCGACCTCTTTGCTGCGTGCGTGCTTTATGTTATCATATAATTCCAAAGCAATTTGTGAAACCTACGCACTGACTTGTCTCTGCGGCGAATCATCATTAAATTCATTATTATTTATGAGCTCAGAAAACAAGAGCAATTCTATTGTGTGTCCATCAAGTGACATCCCTAGACAGGGTCGGGTACGTAGGGTTAACAACTAAAAAATGAAAAATGAATAGGTCGCTACCATCAAGACTTAAAAAATATAACCCTAAAAATTGCTTCAAAATGTTTTACAAAACTTAAACAATCCTGTCTATGAGAATTGTTTGCAAGAAGTAGATTCATTAAATATTACATACCCTATTGAAATCTACTCTACCTAAATATGCCATTAGGTATTTCAGTAACAACAGGGGAATCCCAGCAATAGCGAGCACATTATGTTGACCGTTTTCACGGCAATATTGTCAATAACAATAATACCCACTTTTAAGATGAACATTTGCTAACCCTATTCACATGCAGGTTCGTCGTCCGTAGCCTGGATGCAAAAGAAAACAAAGTGACAATCGAGATGTCCACAATTCTTGCTTCAAGTGTTAAATTACAATAACAATGTCCGTGGAACACAATGTAGCCTTTATTTGTATAACAATAAAGGCTAACGACGTCAGGTACACGTCGTGCCACTGTTTAGTTTAATTATTAGTGGACGTGGTAGGTACATAAGTACATCTGAAGTGATATTTGAATGAGAATCGCTTAGTGTCTAGTCAGTTTTTCTACACTATGCTGTTTCAATTGTCATTTGTCACTGTAAATTAACACCACGGGAAAGCAAAGCAACCTAATGGTACCGTACCGATTCGATCCGCTGTATTTGCCCCGAGACAGCTCTTCGTCAATTACGTTTTTCCAAATCTCCCAACCCTTATCCAAGCGTAACAAAATCCAAACAGAGTTGCAGTTCGGTGGAAATTGGTAATTTTTTGATATTCGTATATGTTAAAGTAACTTTTATAACTACACAAGCACATGCACACCCTTGATTTAAAGGTTAAATTTATACTAAAGACAAAATCAATCATCGATTATTTCAAAGAATTTCTCGTGACAACATTACGTGACATCCGAGCAACATTTTTCTTTCACGACATGACACTTTAAATAGGTATCTAATCTAATCATCGAGATCCAAGAAACGTGGCGACATTTTTACCTCCAATCCAAACGGACTAGCGTTTAGCAGACGGGTGTGAAAAGCAAGACAAGTCAACACACAGCGGTCAAGTGCAAGGTGAAGATGCAACAAGATATTACTAACAGTAACAATTTAAACCAGCCATTGGTGGATCTTATGCCTTTGGAATAAGATTTCGAATAGTCAGTTAACCGTGGAAACGGTGATACATACTATACACAGTTACTGCTCTTAAACCTCGGCCAGTCTACGGTCACTTCAATCGAGTAGAGAAAATGTAAGGTTCATAAAATCAAGTATTTGTAAATCATCGACTTCTTAAATATCTAACTGGCGTTTGTTTGTTTACAAAAAATAGTAGTAAATTTTTTGTCCAATTAGATGCTATGCAAATCCCCTTGAAATCATAAAGTAGACCTACTTACAGTTAGTAGAATACCTTGCGTTTAAAAAAATCTGCTTTTAAGCAACAGGAACATGTTCACATTTAGTTCCCTTAGCGACAAAGTCCCAGAAAGCACAAAAAATCCAAAAGCTTGTCACCCACCCTAACTATTACTATTGCAACTACTCTTATGCTAAACACCTCTTAAGAATCTACCCCTAAAATTTGGCCATGTGATCGTCTAGTCTAGCGTTAGAACCCCTCGAAGTGAACCGCGGAACCCTAGATTCTTTAATGAGTATCGACTAAATTTTGGACTCCGGTATTATTCTATTATTACCTATATTTTAAAGAGTTTTATATTTATGGTACTGAAGATATATTAATATGAAACTAAAGAATATTTTAATAGTTACAGTAGTAAAAATAGTAGATTGTGTTGCTAGGGAGGGAATTGACATATTTACGGTGAGGCCGCACATCGAATCCTGAACGAAGCGAATGATTCCATAATTGAAAACTGAGCGTAGCGAAGCATTCTTAAAATAGTATTCCGAGCGTAGTGATGAAATTAATATTACAATTTTATTAATCTATTCGTGTAATGTAAATGCTGTTAAAGGCTTACTACATATGACATTATTTAGGTAATTGCAGCATATATGGTTAATATGAGGTTATAAATGTTATTGGAAAAATAAGTTTAAAAATGTTTTTGGTGAAGTCCCGCTACGCCTATTAAGCCTTCGGGATAACATACGAAGCAGCACTCCCAGGATAAGCCCATTTACACCCTAGCTTTTTAGGAAAAGTTATAATTATACTATCACCTTCTAAATGATGTGTGAGTCCACACGTACTGCTTCGCATGCTCGATGCGGGTCAGAAGGCCTTATCCCGATCCAAAACATCATTCGGGTCACCTATCCTAACATTGTAGCCAGATGGGCTATGACCAACGCTTCGCAACCTAAGCATTCCTAGATGATCTGATGAAAGAAGCGCCAAGTATCATCAGTCAATCAAAATTACTTCTTTTTTATGTTCAAAAGCTAGGGATACTAATCCCAATTCCCAGAACTAAAAGTATAGACTAAATTTCTAGTCTTTTAGATGTATAAACAAAGTACTAATGTTATTTGCTATATTTTATGAGACTGAAATATCAAGTTGAGCATTATTCCACTCAAATTCCCATTGGACTGCTCTTGCCTGCCAAGGGGTCCCTAAAACAAATCATTCTTCTATCCCAGAACGATCTGTATGCCTAAAACCAGCTTGATATTTTAAAAATTTATTTGGAAATACCTTAGAAACCTGATTGCAAAACTCAGTACCTCGTCTTTACTCCAAAAACCAGAAATTTAATAGATAAAAATAAAGATTTCATAGGAATTTTATTTATTTTCCCCAGATAAATTAAAAGTTAGAAAGATTTAGGCAAAAGAATCCTTTACCTTTTAAATACACATATTTTAGGTTAATGAAGCCATATTTTTAAGTCTTTAAAAGAAGAATTTATATCAACCATATCAGAGTCTTAGACCAATCATAAAAGAGACCCTACAGACAAATAGTGTATGACTCTACCCTATTTATAGTCCTACCCTCTGGCCCTACTCTATGTACACCCAAAGCACAGATCGCACTTACCATTGACCTAGTGCCTTGGAATATACACAAGTGTATCCCTACTAGAAGCTGGAAAGTTCGGTAGACCAAACCGAGATTAGCAAAACTAATGGTCCGTATATTTGACTCCCCCTCCTATGCTCGCAAGCCAAAGAATTAGGAGGTAAGTCGCCCTATTCCGTGTCTATCAGTGGATCGGAACCCTTTGCACACACCAGCACCAACCACATGAGAAGTCCTGCCGCAACTAAGACTAAGTATATAATAATAATCACGACAGAATCCTTCCCCGCAATCAGCACTAGCATGCGCCAGAGCACCGAAATATATAAATATATTTAATAGGGGACCAGATCCCAATTACTGCCGACTTTAGTGAGCTCAGATTACTCCGAATGGCACGCACGTGATGCCCTCACTTCCATCTAACAGCTGGGCTTTGAGACCTGGGAGATAGTTCATCTCTTATGTTGGTAAAGAAGAGATGCCAGGCCCTCTCAAGCCTGGAACTAAAAGACTCCTAACCACCCATCACCTTTAACACCGCCAGGCGTGATGAATGTTTAGTTGGACAAACTGTCAGTCCAAGCAATGATCTGGCTTCAAAAATAGCAAAAGACCCCATAGAAAAGACACTAAAATAACTAAGAGTAATTTTACTAGTATAATTTCTCACAAAACAAACAAACTAAATAAAAAAGTGAAATTCCCTTAGACACCATTATCCAAGCTTAACATTACGAAAATTACTTCTCGCAAAATTAAACCTAGACACAATTCCAAGTACCTGCTATGCAACGATATTGTCCCTGCATAACGTGGCGGCACTTAGAACAATACAGTGTAGAAAATTTCACTTCACGGCACTCAACACTACACACAACACATCAGTAAAGAATCTCCACTATAGTCCAAGTTTAGCGTTACGACGATATTGTCCCCGTAAAACCAAACACAGACCAATTCCAAGTCCTTGCTATGCAACGATATTGTCCCTGCATAACGTGGCGGCACTCGGAACAACTCAGTATCGAAAACTTTACAATAAAATAAACCCCATACATAGCAGCAAAGAATCTCCACAATAGTCTAGGTTCAGCGTTACGACGATATTGTCCCCGTAAAACCAAACGCAGACACAAATTCTAAGTTTAAATTTACCAAGATAATTCCAAGTAAAAACAAACAAAGAAAAAGTAGCAGAGAAACTTCGCTTACCAGTACGAAAATTACGCCCAAAAGCCAGAGTCACGACTAGTCCGATGGTTGAAGAATGAATGAATCCCCCCGTGCCCGCTCCAGCTATTTATACCCGAATTACTGGCGACTTACCGGCGACATAATGACGACATAACGGCGACTTAATAGCGACAGGCGACTTAACGGCGACTGGCGACATAACAGCGACATAATAGCGACATAACGGCGACATACTAGCGACATAATAGCGACAGGCGATTTAACGGCGACTGGCGACATAACGGCGACATAATAGCGACATACTGGCGACTTATTATGATAAACGTTATCCAAAAAGTACCAGGATACCAGAACCGAGAAAGAGGTTGTTCGCCCCATGGCACGTAACGATGCTCGACTCAAGGAGAACGTCATATGTCCAATTGCGCTTACTAAACCTTATGGCCTATACATTAATGTTTACTATCACTAAATGTCGATTCCACCGATATCTATCCCTTTCACGCATGCGGTGTTTGAAAAGGACCGAGACATTTACAACGACATCCACATTTCACGCACACATAGATAGCAGTTCAGTTTGAGGAGCCCAAACAAATAATAAAAGAAGGAGCGTTCTGAAATGCATTACGTATGAATCTGATATATTATTTTACTTTGACATTTTTAGTTTATTTCCGAATTCTTCGCTCACTTCGACGTGTTTTACGTTTATTAATAACAAATATGTTTAAAACAAATTCCGGAAATTAAGATTTAACTATCTTTTATACGTAAGTTTTACGATCAGAATGTAGTATCCAAAACGTTATTGCATGTCATATTGTACCAGGAGCAACAAAACGTCAGTTCGACATCCTGTCAAGCTGTCAGTCTCCGTGTCATTATCAGCGCGCTGCAATTTGTTATTGAACCTTTTTGTTTATTTCTAAGTTAAAAACAAGGGTTAATTTAACGAGAACACTAGTGTTAAATAGTAAAGCATGGAATTTAGTGCTTCAAGTTTCATCTGTCAGAATATTTAGTGGAATTATGAACGAAATATGCGTCTGAAGAGGATTTCAGTTTTACAAAGGTATATTTTCCCATCTTCTATGTTTTTGTAATGAAAAATGAGCTTAATACTAGGCTATAGGGATACGACCAGTCACAGCCGCCCCCGATTTAAGTTTATTAGAAATTATTACAGTAATTTATAAAAAACTTCAATCTACTCTAGATTAGTCGGAAATTTCCCCCCTTTTTCTAAACGTGTAGTGTGTATTCCAATACTAAGTGACCGCTAGTGACTCAGCTCTGAAATCAGTTCATTAGAACTCTGTCAATGAATAATGATGACTCTTTCCCCAGAAACTTCGCTCCGCCAGAAATACCAGGTTGTGAGTCCGGTAGGTTCTAATAACCCGTCCTTGCCAGTTCATCCCGGCAGCGGCGAGTATTCCTTCCCTCTATGCGCCGTACCCCTCCGTAGAAGAGCATCTAATGAAACAGCAAAGACTTTCCATGCAAAACGAAGAGACCTTTAATTTTTATAAGTACGAAGCCTTCAAGCCTCATCGCCAGAAATTCAAACCAAATTTCATTACCCTATCACCTCCAGTCACGTTTTTTGGCGCATGTCTTGTACTTGAATAAAATATACCGACTTAAGTTTGTTTGGGTGTTTTTTTTTTTTTATAAAACAAACTTAAATTTGACACAAATAAATACCCCATTATGGTATGATAAAATATTTTCGTCTAAACTAAAGCATCGCTTAATCAAAATAAATAACAATAAAATTATTTGCTCAATAATATACCTCACTTCCATGAAAACATATAATTGTACTTCATTAACCTCTTGAAAAGAGCCTCGCCCTTTCTAGACGCTCACGGCCCATCAAAATATGTCGAATGTCGGATATATCCCATCCAAGCCAAGGTGTGTAGAGTTTCGTATTGGGCTTATTACCTTGTGTAGTTCTGGCTACAAAAATCTACCCTTTAAATGGGTCTAGTCCAATGGACTTTAACCTACTGATAAGATTTTTCCAGCCAGATGTCCCATTTTCCCCCCCCGTTTTGTTCCCATTGCAAATGCCGACAAATCTAGTTTACTTTGATTACCCTTAAGCTTTTGTCTATCTGTATCAATCCATTCTTTCCAATACACAAATACATTCATCTACATTGGCTTTCATCATCTCACATACAAATCCTCACACTCATAACATTAAGCATAAACACTCAAATCATAATTTTCCTTCCTCATTCGCTCTTTCACTCGATCGATTACAGACAGCCAACGCCCCAACAAGTAATCAACAAAAAAAAAAACCAATTTATTATTTTATTAAAACTTGAATAATAATAATAAAAAAACACCTATCCTGGCCTGATCCAATACTAATTCATTATTTCTAGTTCTAGATGTTAAAAAAAAAAACTTGTGGCATTCATCCCGAGCCTACCCTTAAAAAAAAGATTTTTTTATTATTATTTTTATTTATTAATTACTATCGGTAAATATTTTTGACCAATTATTATGATTAATTAATTCACGCGAAGAAAAAAAAAATGCACTTATCTAACTTAATTTCACGATTCACTAGATTTTGCATTGACTTTTAATTGAAAGCTACATCGGAGATGACACCTCATGTCCCATTTGCCCCTGTCTTTTGCTCAACAATGTCGTTCAAAATCAATATTGTCACACCATTATGCAGTAAATCAGCGTTAGAGAAGTACAATTAGTTGCAGAGAAAACGACCCACCTTGCATACAATTTATGCAAGTGCTAACCGAAAATGTATAAGGATAGTGGAAAAAGGATCTGCACAAGCGCCTACCACTATGAAGGCATCGTGCAGAATGGAAGGTTTTTGGGTGAACAATTTGACGACCTCAGATGGTTGCGGCCCTCAATCATGAAGAATCGAGGAAAAGAACAAACGGAAAATACTGCCAACTGTACATGAAAATATAATCCTGAGTAACTCAATTTATTCCACTTACAACAAGGATTCTCTACAAAGAACAAAAAAAATTTTACGCAGTAATCATATATTAGCTAATTGTCATACAACTCCGGTCTCATCACCTTAGTACTGGGCAATTTTGGTTTAATGAACCTACCTAAGTCACTTATTTAAAACAAAACTGTACTAAAACCCCGGAATGAATTTCGTATAATGTAGAAACAAAATATGTATAATGACTACTTGTATTTGTACTACATTGCCTTTATATGATTAGTCCATTGACCAATCAAAATAATTCAATGATACTCTCAAATAAAAAACCATATGATATTTATAATGCTAATGATGATGATAGTGACGAATCATAAATTTTAAGAGACTACCATATATGCTGCAAAACATGTTCATTTTAATTTCCACCAATGATCATTAACAACCGCCCACAGCACTCACACCACAACCCCAAACATACAACAATGATTTCCCTTCATATCAAATTAGGTTTCAAAATCTATAACATAAAACATTTCCTATTTTTTTTTTTATTTGATTTTAGCTACCTCATATTAAAACAGTAGAAAAAAAAAAAAAATGTAAGTTACAAATATAGATTTTCTATTGAACGTTCAAAACTGTTCATTCTTCCTTGGTCGGTGTCTTTATGTCGTAGATTGTCTTGAAAATTCTCTGCAGTCCTTATGACGGTGGCAACAAGAAAACAGTGATTGTCTTTGCTTGGTTATACGAGCGTCTTGAAGACCGGCCACGTTGTCTCTTGTTTTACAAATTGTCAACACAAATATTCACCTTTCCCACTACTCTGAAGCTTTGTATTGTACTCTTGAAAACATGTAACCACTATTATTATTTTTACACTATAATTCACACACAATAAACCACACTAGACTTGTATCATAACACTTTTAGACTTTTAGGTATCCTAGGAACCAAGTACTTAACCTATTAACTTTGTTTTATAACACTGCACATGTGCATAACCATAATAACTGGTATAAGTAACATTTAAAGAATTTTGAAAGAAACAGACTATGGAACTAAAACAACTTGAATAGAAATGAAGCCCTAAAACGATCCAAAGCAAAGTAAAAAAAATTGCAACATTTGTCTAATAAAAATTAACCCAGTTCACAAAAAATACATAAAAGTTGAAACTTATTCACTACGCGAGACACGAACTTGGATCATAAGCATTTATATCCCGTTCATTAGTCTACCCTAGAGACCGTTAGACTATTAAGGCGTTAACAAACCAGACAAATTTAGCAATGGCTTTTACACACTGGATTTCTTTTATTTTTCAAGTGTGCGTAAAACACTTAATAAGATGATAACTAACTCAAAGATTTTTATTTATCATAACGACTGACTGATTGACTGACTAGTTCTGGTAGAAAACGCTTTTGGCATTAAGTCCGCCTTTTGTACGATTATTTTCTTTTGTGTAATAGATTAAATATAAATAAATAAGTAAATCCAAAACCGAACCGTGAATACCTACACATACAAATTATACGGAATGAAATTTACATCGCTATAGTCAAATAATCGCTACAATCAAAGTTGTAAGAAATGAAATCCACTGTATATAAATAATTTCATTCATATAAATGGTTTATTCCACAATTCTTTAAAAACAAATGAAGCAAAAGATAAATAATAGAAAATAATACATACTAAGTTTTCTGAGGTTCCATGTAATTTCGCCCAAATCACCTTCAGTGTGCACCTTGAGAATTCTTTTGTCTCCATCCTTGGCCCGTACGATCACCTGTCCACCTTGACTTTAAACATACTTGCAAAGACGTTTCCTTGAGTGTTTTATTAATCATCTTGCATAGTAGCTATGATGTGTGTGTCGACGATCATCAAAAAAAACACCTTGCTCTCTCCTTCTTCATTTAAATCTCGAGCCTTTACTGAAGCAACTGCACATCATTCGTCGTGTTTACTATCGCATAGGGAAACCATGATTAAAACATTGATTCTAACATGCAGATTGATTTTTCAGTCTGGTTAAGCTTCTCCTCTCTGTGTTCTTGTATATTTTCTGATTGCCTAGTACAGCAGTTGCGTGAACGCCTCTGCCAGTTGTAGCACGTCTTCGCGTTACCTTCAGCAACGCCACTGATTCCTACGTTGTTATAGAGCCTCTGTCTTGACTTTAAAAGTTGAGTAGACTTGTAAAATTCACTTATTTTTGACACTACTAAATTTCTCACTATCGCGAAATAAAAACAATGAAACTTGCGCACGTAAAATAATACTTTTTTTTTTTTCACTCAAATACGTGTTTTCACTTATTTGTGAACCTTGTCCGAGATAAGTCCTGCATTTGTATTTGTTTAAAACACCTTTTATTTCACACCTCCTAATAGCATATTTCTTGTTCAAAACAAAGTTGTCTTGTTTACTAGGCCGACATAACTGATTATAACTGAATTACCCTGATTTCATGGCCTACTTTGTTTATATGCGGCTAAACTAAACTTGTCAGTGTTCTTCATTTGTTTCACAAAAGCTTTTAATAATTAAAACACACTTTAAGTTAAATCTTTACGATTAAATTGACTTAAAAAAAACTAGAACCAGTAACGCGATGTTCACGGGCATACGGGTCTCATTCAACTGTCAACAAACGTTTCAGTCGTAATTTCTTTTTTAAATTCGAAACTATAACTTGATAGTCACGTTCGTCAGTAAAAACGGCGGTAATCTCGAAAATGTATGCGTAAAAAGCTGTCTTCCATAACCGCGCTCCAAACTATGCGTCGCGAATGAGTGTGGAGGGACCTTAAAAAAAAACTTGAACCCCGCGCTTGCCGTTGAATTGTATTTTACTTTATCGATTTTTAGAATTGATTTTCTTTATTTTTCTTATATTTAGCAAAATATACGAATAACGTCAACTATAACCCGTCAATGACAAGTAGCAACACCATTAACGAATGTCATTTACTTACGTTACTTACACACTATAATACTAGATTTACATTCGCGTCTCGTGGTTCGACTTATGGTTCGCACAGGAATGTAAACCGGGCTTAATAATATCACTATTCTCCGTCAGATGACGTATTAATGGCTGTCGTTTCCCGATCCGAAAATCTACATTGTCTATACTCATCCTTTTCTTTTAGGTGCCAGCACTAGTGCAAGACAAAGACAGTATGACTCTCTCTGTCTACACTTGAAATGAGACAGTCCTTTGACAAATTTTATTAAAACAATTACACATTATTAAAATGAATGATATTTTATAGCAATCGATGAATAATAATAATCAACCTTAAAATATGGAATAACAATAATAAAAGAAACCGTCATCTACAAATTAATTCGATCATTGCAATTCAAAAACCGTCTAAAGTACGATATATACTAGCTCTAACTTTACATGTATTTCAAAATTTTATAATTTGGTAAAATTTATCAACAGGAAGACTATCTTTTACTGCATAAATAAAAATGGCAATTTATTTATTTATTATTTTCGATACTAAATGAAATTGATCGTGCGAACTCGTCTTTTTGCATAAACGTCATTCTCTATGACCACACGCACACATACATTTCCTACAACCAGCAATACGCACACATACACTATGCGACGAAATTAAAAACACGTTCTGACACTCCTGACAATACACCAAACAGGACCTACACAAATTGGTCGGATTCAAAGAATGATTTCGAAATTAATTTGTCTATAGCTCGTGAAGCTGACTTAGATATAGGACCCCTATAGATGGCGCTAGTAAATTAAGATTAAAATTAACAAAAACGCTAATATTATATCATCTAAGGTTTTTAATTTTTATGTAAAATCATTTGAATGGTAAAAACGCTTTTATACAATGCGAAAAAGTCAATAATTGATCTAATAATCTTAAACCATAAACTACTTCTAGAGTAAGATGGAACATTCCTCTTTCCTTTTCTAGCTTTAAATTATTATTATTTTTGTCTATGGTATACTTTCGCTGTCACCAATCCGCCATATTTCGGATCCTGTAATTTATTGTAGTTTTTTCTTCATAAGATGACTTTTATCAGATTACTACGGCAAAAATACATTGGTGAACTAAATTTAATGACAGAATTTTAAAACAAAGAATATTCTCCTAGGGTTTCATAACGTTTTCGCGAAATCGGACAAATATATTTCAAACGTCTAATAAAATGAAAGTACCTAGTATGTTATAGAATGAACAGTGAATTTTCTCGTCAAATAAATGATGTTCCCAGTGTCCTCAAACAAGTACAAGTTTCAGACTGCACAACAGATTTCTAAATGAGCCTACACAGTGCGGATGAAATAGATTAATAGTTGAAAACCATCGCTTCAAACAAGGTAAGATTACGTTCTTGTTTCTTCTTTTAGACAAGTTATTGCTGTTTGAAAGCTGTTAAAAAACTACTATATCACTAATCAGAAAATATTTGTTGGAAGTTTGTCCTATTTTTCACTTAATCTACTTTTCGGACTGACCTTAACTGTTACAACCTAGCTTTTGAATCTCCCATTCCACCACTATCACTTTACTTGAAATGCTTATGTGTGACGTGACGTGTTATGTTGCCTTATTGTTATGCTTTGTGCAACAACATGACTTTTCTTTTATTGAAAACCGACAAGGATCAAAGTAAAATTCAGTGTTTTTTTTTTTTTCAGCAAGCTGATAACTATTGAAATGTTTCCCGGTGCTTAACATACATGACTGTTATCGAAGACAGAAATTGTAATTATGCCGTGAGAACTCCCTTTGCTGGTTTTAAAAGTAAGTACTCTGTAAACATTCAAATACTCTTAAGTGGTCCTACTGTATATAGAATTTAAAAAAGAATGTTGTCGCTCTAGAAAAGATAATTGGCAATTTTTTCTGAAATAAGGCTTTCCGAACTTGAAAATGCAATATATTATAAAAAACATAATTGTATGATAACTCTAAGATTTTAATGTGGTTTTCGCCTATGAGTAGAGTAATTATTGAAAAAGGTTTAGGTATATAATTTGTTAAGGTCTTGCGTAACCCTTGCGAAGTTAGGGCAGCTCGCTAGTAATGAATATGTATTTTCTCTTAACAAGGAACCCGCTGTTGTTTAACAACTTGAAGTATGTAGACCTAAGACCCTTCTGTCAGCACAAACCATCTATCATTCAAGAAGGTTCTTAATCAATATTACATACTTGCTCACTTACTGACATGTATTCTTTTTCCCTGCTGAATTAATTAAATATTGGAAGCAATTTTCAGAAACACATTCTTAAACTATACTATCTGTTGCCACAATTTATTTCTACTTGCCTATGCATTAATCATTTTAGACTGAGCGACTTAACCATTTGGAGTGAGCGCCTTAATTTTTCCGGAATGGACACTAAATATCATTTTAATGTTAACTATCTACTCATTTATTTGACTGGTAATAACTATTCTTCTTTTGCAATAAATTTACCATTATATGCCGAATTTTTCAGCAAGCAACCTAGTTGCCAGCCGACCGTGGTATTTCAAGTCGAGCGAAGAAAATTTCCATTGCTGCTTTCATGGGTCCTTCCAAATGTTTCGACAATTCCCTAGTAAGTACGAATATAACTAACTACTATGCCACCTAGAACGCAATTTTTAGACCAAAACCTACTTAGAAATAAAAAAACTTAAGTTTTTCCCATTGTTCAAAAAAATCTGAACTATTTATTCCCACTTTCCTTACTTAACCGCAAAGACCCTACCTCTAATGAATAATAAACACTTAGTTAGACTAATAAATATAGCCTATTTGAACTAACTTTTAACATCTTTAAATTCAGTGTTTCTCGGAGGACTGTCTGAGCCACAGCATCGTTTATCCAGCTGACTTCAATGTACATCTACTGACTGCTTCTTCTTATGGAAGGTATTTTGCCTCCTCATATTAAAACCTTATTACAAGCTAAAAAAAAACTCATGACAAGTCTGACATTAATATTTCAAAACTGAATGGTGACTTCCCCGTGAAAAAGCAAAGAGATGAAAACTGTTATTTAGTCTAACATACCTTATGCTAACTCTGTCGACTTAGTGTACACTTAATCTAGCTTATCTATGACCTAACCCTGGAAATGAGTCCTGTAAGGCAAAGATTCTCAAACTTTTTTGGATTTTGAAAAATTTAAGCACTGCCTATGAAATCTAAAATTTCCCATGGATGTATTTGTATATATTGTTATTATCATAACATTGCCGAGCTTTGGAAGAGTACATGCGACTGTGTACCCGACTAAATGCAGACTAGTTTTGTTGAAGTAGCCTCATATTTCAATACACTTCACAAGACTTAAAAGTAATGACGCGCCCCCGCGAATGGATGTCTGAAGAAAAATATTGTTGTTTTGCCCAGCTAAAACTGACTCTAAAGCTACTTATTTTTACTCTTCATTAACTGAGATTTCTAACACTTGTCTATTTTATTTCAGGCTACCAAGGGCTACTGATACTTCAATACTTCAGTTCGATGGCCGTATTTCAAGAATTTTGCTGCAACGATAGCTGCCGTCTGCACTGCATACTACAGAAAAATGAGCCTAATGTTCTTTCTCCATGTTAGGTACTTAGAATGCTAACTTAAACAACTATATATTATTATTTTACTGTAATCAGAACATGATTGAAAAATACCGTCAGCAGATCAGTACTGTAATCCTAAATCAACCTATGATAATACATACACTACAACTTATGCTTATGTATGCACACCGTTCGTCCAGATGCTTTAGGGCGTTACATATATTAATCGATTTTCATGAAGTTATTTGAGCGAGAACAAGGCAGCTCTCAGATGCCCAGTAGATAATTGTAATGACTATAACAGTAAACTATACACATTTCAACGCTATTCCTGGTAAATATTGAGACTTTTAGGGTTCCGTACTAAAGAGTATATAGATAAATATCCATACATATGTGTATGTCCCACTAAATTTCTAATAATAATTGTATGATGTACTATTACTTGATATTTTAGACTAAATTTCCTATCATGTGCGTTAGATAACTGCTTGTCAGGCGTACCCACTCAAATCCTTGTTCATACATCCATAGATACACGTTCATCCTATAGTAGCAAATGTATGATGTCTACATACACCAATCAACGTGAACTTAATTCTAACATATATGTGATGGTCCCTTAGAGCTACGCTCAAGTCATGAATTGTGAATAGCTACCTTTTTTTTTCAATATGGAAGGCAAAGAACAGCCAAGCCACTTGAATGTAAGTGATAACCGTCGCACCGCAAAACCAAAGGATTGCAAATGCGTTGTCGGCATTCAAGATAGGAGAATAAGAAAGTTACAGAATACGCCCCCTCTTCCCTAGTATTTTTGCGTGTAAATGGACAATTACACGCCCCCATAATTTTTCAACTAAAGCATACCTACTTCTTACACAAGTAGTTATCTTAGCCTAGATTATCTTAGGTAAGCTTATTTCTAGACTATTGGCAACGGCCTCCTAGCTCAAACGGTAGCGATCCTGTCTATAAATGTAGCCTGACAGAGGCATGCACCTACGTGTATTTTACCACAAATATGTGCTCCCAAGTCTTGAATATTATTTATTTATTTATGTATGTACTTTATCGATATAGGTATGCACTACGCCACCTAGTATAGGGAGCGTGCATGAACTAGAGGGCAATGCAATTATATAGGGGGCAGCACATAAGCAGTCAGATTTTTGGTATGAAATGTAAATGTGAAGCTTATGCTTCCGATGTAACCCACAAGATGGCGGCACCCACTATGCTTACGAAAACGTACGAGAACGGTAGATGGCAGCACTTTCTTTGTCAATGTGCATATTTATGTTTCCGATTCAGGCCACTAGATGGCAGACCCTCCAACGCTATAGACCGTCCGCGTTTGCTTACACTGAGGTTAGATTGATATGTGAAGCTGTTCCGAACTATTTATTTATTTATTTCATTGTTATTATTGGTACCTGCGAAGGAGCTAATTCTTAACGAATCTATGACGCGCGGGAAATAAGTGAAAGCTTTTGCTTAAAATAGCCATTTTAAGTGATAAAGTTATACTATATGAGTTTTAATTATGCTATTTTGTTTTTCAGATATCAAGAACGCAAGAAAATGAATCTACCATTGATTTTTATGATGACACACATCCTAGCTCATGAATATGAAAAGGAATCCCCACCCTACGGCTGGAAAAGAAATGAAAATAGTAGAACTAGTTTATTTTTATGAATCAGTAATTCAGGGATTTTTATTTTATTTCTATGTGTACATGGAAACTTGCTAATAATAAAATATTTGTTTCATGACTTTTATTCAAAACCACGACAAAAATAGTAACTATTGAATAATAAACAATGTTTCAAGACTTATTTAAATCTACAATAATAACAGAGTCCAAAATCAAGTGTACCCACTCCATTTCACGCCAACAAAATGTAGCCAAAGGCTACTTTTGCATAACTATATTTTGAAAACCCATAGTAACCCAGGTAAATTAAATCCTGCGTCACGGCTTCCACCAAAATGTCACCCACCCTAACTATTACTATTGCAACTACTCTTATGCTAAACACCTCTTAAGAATCTACCCCTAAAATTTGGCCATGTGATCGTCTAGTCTAGCGTTAGAACCCCTCGAAGTGAACCGCGGAACCCTAGATTCTTTAATGAGTATCGACTAAATTTTGGACTCCGGTATTATTCTATTATTACCTATATTTTAAAGAGTTTTATATTTATGGTACTGAAGATATATTAATATGAAACTAAAGAATATTTTAATAGTTACAGTAGTAAAAATAGTAGATTGTGTTGCTAGGGAGGGAATTGACATATTTACGGTGAGGCCGCACATCGAATCCTGAACGAAGCGAATGATTCCATAATTGAAAACTGAGCGTAGCGAAGCATTCTTAAAATAGTATTCCGAGCGTAGTGATGAAATTAATATTACAATTTTATTAATCTATTCGTGTAATGTAAATGCTGTTAAAGGCTTACTACATATGACATTATTTAGGTAATTGCAGCATATATGGTTAATATGAGGTTATAAATGTTATTGGAAAAATAAGTTTAAAAATGTTTTTGGTGAAGTCCCGCTACGCCTATTAAGCCTTCGGGATAACATACGAAGCAGCACTCCCAGGATAAGCCCATTTACACCCTAGCTTTTTAGGAAAAGTTATAATTATACTATCACCTTCTAAATGATGTGTGAGTCCACACGTACTGCTTCGCATGCTCGATGCGGGTCAGAAGGCCTTATCCCGATCCAAAACATCATTCGGGTCACCTATCCTAACATTGTAGCCAGATGGGCTATGACCAACGCTTCGCAACCTAAGCATTCCTAGATGATCTGATGAAAGAAGCGCCAAGTATCATCAGTCAATCAAAATTACTTCTTTTTTATGTTCAAAAGCTAGGGATACTAATCCCAATTCCCAGAACTAAAAGTATAGACTAAATTTCTAGTCTTTTAGATGTATAAACAAAGTACTAATGTTATTTGCTATATTTTATGAGACTGAAATATCAAGTTGAGCATTATTCCACTCAAATTCCCATTGGACTGCTCTTGCCTGCCAAGGGGTCCCTAAAACAAATCATTCTTCTATCCCAGAACGATCTGTATGCCTAAAACCAGCTTGATATTTTAAAAATTTATTTGGAAATACCTTAGAAACCTGATTGCAAAACTCAGTACCTCGTCTTTACTCCAAAAACCAGAAATTTAATAGATAAAAATAAAGATTTCATAGGAATTTTATTTATTTTCCCCAGATAAATTAAAAGTTAGAAAGATTTAGGCAAAAGAATCCTTTACCTTTTAAATACACATATTTTAGGTTAATGAAGCCATATTTTTAAGTCTTTAAAAGAAGAATTTATATCAACCATATCAGAGTCTTAGACCAATCATAAAAGAGACCCTACAGACAAATAGTGTATGACTCTACCCTATTTATAGTCCTACCCTCTGGCCCTACTCTATGTACACCCAAAGCACAGATCGCACTTACCATTGACCTAGTGCCTTGGAATATACACAAGTGTATCCCTACTAGAAGCTGGAAAGTTCGGTAGACCAAACCGAGATTAGCAAAACTAATGGTCCGTATATTTGACTCCCCCTCCTATGCTCGCAAGCCAAAGAATTAGGAGGTAAGTCGCCCTATTCCGTGTCTATCAGTGGATCGGAACCCTTTGCACACACCAGCACCAACCACATGAGAAGTCCTGCCGCAACTAAGACTAAGTATATAATAATAATCACGACAGAATCCTTCCCCGCAATCAGCACTAGCATGCGCCAGAGCACCGAAATATATAAATATATTTAATAGGGGACCAGATCCCAATTACTGCCGACTTTAGTGAGCTCAGATTACTCCGAATGGCACGCACGTGATGCCCTCACTTCCATCTAACAGCTGGGCTTTGAGACCTGGGAGATAGTTCATCTCTTATGTTGGTAAAGAAGAGATGCCAGGCCCTCTCAAGCCTGGAACTAAAAGACTCCTAACCACCCATCACCTTTAACACCGCCAGGCGTGATGAATGTTTAGTTGGACAAACTGTCAGTCCAAGCAATGATCTGGCTTCAAAAATAGCAAAAGACCCCATAGAAAAGACACTAAAATAACTAAGAGTAATTTTACTAGTATAATTTCTCACAAAACAAACAAACTAAATAAAAAAGTGAAATTCCCTTAGACACCATTATCCAAGCTTAACATTACGAAAATTACTTCTCGCAAAATTAAACCTAGACACAATTCCAAGTACCTGCTATGCAACGATATTGTCCCTGCATAACGTGGCGGCACTTAGAACAATACAGTGTAGAAAATTTCACTTCACGGCACTCAACACTACACACAACACATCAGTAAAGAATCTCCACTATAGTCCAAGTTTAGCGTTACGACGATATTGTCCCCGTAAAACCAAACACAGACCAATTCCAAGTCCTTGCTATGCAACGATATTGTCCCTGCATAACGTGGCGGCACTCGGAACAACTCAGTATCGAAAACTTTACAATAAAATAAACCCCATACATAGCAGCAAAGAATCTCCACAATAGTCTAGGTTCAGCGTTACGACGATATTGTCCCCGTAAAACCAAACGCAGACACAAATTCTAAGTTTAAATTTACCAAGATAATTCCAAGTAAAAACAAACAAAGAAAAAGTAGCAGAGAAACTTCGCTTACCAGTACGAAAATTACGCCCAAAAGCCAGAGTCACGACTAGTCCGATGGTTGAAGAATGAATGAATCCCCCCGTGCCCGCTCCAGCTATTTATACCCGAATTACTGGCGACTTACCGGCGACATAATGACGACATAACGGCGACTTAATAGCGACAGGCGACTTAACGGCGACTGGCGACATAACAGCGACATAATAGCGACATAACGGCGACATACTAGCGACATAATAGCGACAGGCGATTTAACGGCGACTGGCGACATAACGGCGACATAATAGCGACATACTGGCGACTTATTATGATAAACGTTATCCAAAAAGTACCAGGATACCAGAACCGAGAAAGAGGTTGTTCGCCCCATGGCACGTAACGATGCTCGACTCAAGGAGAACGTCATATGTCCAATTGCGCTTACTAAACCTTATGGCCTATACATTAATGTTTACTATCACTAAATGTCGATTCCACCGATATCTATCCCTTTCACGCATGCGGTGTTTGAAAAGGACCGAGACATTTACAACGACATCCACATTTCACGCACACATAGATAGCAGTTCAGTTTGAGGAGCCCAAACAAATAATAAAAGAAGGAGCGTTCTGAAATGCATTACGTATGAATCTGATATATTATTTTACTTTGACATTTTTAGTTTATTTCCGAATTCTTCGCTCACTTCGACGTGTTTTACGTTTATTAATAACAAATATGTTTAAAACAAATTCCGGAAATTAAGATTTAACTATCTTTTATACGTAAGTTTTACGATCAGAATGTAGTATCCAAAACGTTATTGCATGTCATATTGTACCAGGAGCAACAAAACGTCAGTTCGACATCCTGTCAAGCTGTCAGTCTCCGTGTCATTATCAGCGCGCTGCAATTTGTTATTGAACCTTTTTGTTTATTTCTAAGTTAAAAACAAGGGTTAATTTAACGAGAACACTAGTGTTAAATAGTAAAGCATGGAATTTAGTGCTTCAAGTTTCATCTGTCAGAATATTTAGTGGAATTATGAACGAAATATGCGTCTAAAGAGGATTTCAGTTTTACAAAGGTATATTTTCCCATCTTCTATGTTTTTGTAATGAAAAATGAGCTTAATACTAGGCTATAGGGATACGACCAGTCACAAGCTTCGGATCGGCTCCCGCGCACGCTAACCAGCGCTCAAACACGTTCCCGGCTCATTATTGCGTGTCGTTTAGCGCCAACTGATAGCGCAAACAGCTACCGGCTACACCAATGTTTGCTGAGCTAGAATTCTTTAGTGGAGACGTTAAGAAGCAAGTCAACGTTACGTAAAACTACTGTCATATCTTTAGCAAAAGTTAGAGGCGTTACAGTTAAATTTGTCGAAAATGTATCAGTAAAATTGTTTTAAATTCATTACTGCAAGATATATGCATATCTTAAAATACTGTTTTTTATTCCCAACAGAGCACATAGTAATGAAGATTAGGAAGTACATATAACATAAGTATTTAATGGTAGAGCCCGTCTGCGCTAAGCCTATAGTCTCCAAATTGTACGTCAAGTATGGTGAAGTATACTTGAGCAGTTAGTCACTCCCAGGTCACAAATTTAGGCTAGGCGGACTTTAGCTTAGGTAAGAATCACGGCAGAGACCTACAAGAAATCAATACTGCACCTGGCTTGTCGTCAGCTACATTACTATAAGTACCTACTACCTACTACCAAGGTACTACTACCGGTGGGATATTAGCTCTACTGATAACTATAAGAACAGGGTTTTCATTTTCAGTCTCAAATTTTTTTTAAACTTATACCCACATATTTTCAAATGAAATAATTTTAATATCGTTAATTTTCTTTATTTGAAAATATTTATGTTTATTTAATTTGCCTGTACCTGAATTTTAAGATTTAATAACGTATTTTTGTAGTGTGTGTGTGAGAAAAGGGGAACTAGGTTTGTTATGAGACATCTCTCTCGCAATCAACGCTCATTTACAGTGAGTACAGTGTACTTACAATACTCACTGTAAACCGTAACTTTTTTAGGAAGTTGTATTTTTACAATTATCGGAAAGATTACATTATTACTTAATAAAGTCGGACTTTTTATTACCCTACTGTGCGTAAAGCATCTTTATAATTAAGTTTATTAAGTGATATTCTTACATAACAGTGAAATCCTTACTTACATAAATTTTCGTATAGTCATAAGGTTGCATGTACCTAGCTTGTCAGTACTTTTATTAATACAAAGAGTATTACAAAAAAATATAACAATTACACATAAAATAAATAATAAAACTAAAACTAACTACGATTGTAATAACTAAAGCTAAAAATTAAAAATAGTAGTATAGTATAGTATAGTCATGGTTTCAATCACCAAAAAGCATTGATGATATCGTCTCATTCTTACGAAACTACCTAATGGCAATTACATTAAAACAAGTGATTTAGATAACACTATCGCGCTTTAGATAAGACCGTGCATTGCGTTATGTGTTGATTCTGTTGTAACCATAAACGCTGACCCATAAGACTAACGACTAATGAACCGAGATGAAAGACTTGCAAATACCAGGTTATAATAGTTATTATGTCTCAAAATTTGCAATCTTTGTGTGAATGTATTTGTTCGCCGGTTGTAGGCATTTTGTTAATGAGGTTATCACTTTTTGAGTTCTGAATGATCTTCTTTGAAATATAGCGTAGCGAGAATACGAGTACATGGCTATTAAGATTGTTTCATTGAGTACTGAGGCTGCAAGATTGCACTTCCGATATCTTTAAAACAGTTATAGTATTTTTGTAAGGTACCTAAATAGGAACGTGTTCTTCACCACACCGCACTCCGTACCACCATGTGTGCATATAGGTAAGCGAGACCTAAAAATGGCTCAACTATCCTAGTATATATATACATAAATATAAAAGCAAACTATTCTTAAAGGTCGTCACAAGGGGGTAATATTTGGTATCCAAGTTTCGGCTGTAGGTACGACTAATGGCTAGCTAAAAGATATTCTAGTTCCGCAAAACCCTTATCTGAAGGTACATTTTAAAAGAGGTACAAGGATTAAGCCTGATACCTAAGCCTCTTAGATTCAAGGAACCGTTGCATCGCAATCTGACCCATTTGAATTTCATTCCCACCAGATAGAGTTACTGAAGTGCTCATAACATTCAAAGTTATGAACACCGCGAAACTGACGCCAAACTCCAACGGACTTAAAGTAGTTAAAGTACGCTTGCGTGTACCCTAAGTGTCTTTTTTCGTTGCATTTTAGTTAAATATATGTTAATTAAAGATCCACTTATTTTGCAAGAGGCACAAAGCACATTTTTTCGGGAAGTAATATTTAAAGTGTTCCTTTTGCGTAAGTACTTACGAGTAGATGTGTTTTTATAAAATAAATTTGAGCCTGAAACTTCTTGCTTAACGCTTAATTAAGTCTTTTAGAACAGCCAAAGAATACGAAGGAAATTAAATGGACGGGGATAGCCTAAAATATTTAAAAACTAAATTCCGCCCCATATACTCGTAGGTGAGATTAAAATGACGATAAAAAAAACTCAAGCAGCAATTTTCTCCGCTAAACACAGGAGCCGTTTCTCTAAAATGCCAGACAAAAAAGGGATGGTACCATAAAATAGGTTCAGGTAGCAATTCCTAAGCCTCTTGTAATTGTCCAATTGTGCATCCAGATGAAACATATTAACCTCCATTAGACTCTACGTACAAAAGACAAGGGATCAGGCTTAGCAAAAGTTTTTTTAATAATCGTGCCGAACACTTGAAGTGTAGCTTTACCGTAGAAAAGTAAAAAGTTTAGATTTTTTTTTGGCAAGAAACAAAATCTCAAATGCTGGTTTCCTGACATCTCAATGCGATGTATGAAATCATAAATCACCGAAAAGGTTGTCTGCAAGACAAATTCGTGGCATGTGGCGTGCAGCTGCAGGGATACGCGCTGAATCGACCATTTATAATGAAATGACAACTTGAATACAGCGAGACCGTGCCTATACAGTGCATAGATGCAATTATTGAAAGAGTTCTATCTTAACATAAACACCTGTGTCTGTGTAATAAAAGGTGCACGTATCTGATATAGCATTATTAGTTTAGAAAAGGAAGAAAGCGGAACCCTTATAGAATCACTTTGTTGTCCGTCTGTCTGTCAAGACCCTTTATACGCTATACGCGTAGAGGTATCGAGTTGAAATTAAAACCATATACTCAGGTCTACAGTCCCTTTGAAGCTGTGAAAAAATCAAACTTCTAATTTAATGTAATAAAAGATACGGCCGTTTATGCCGCAAAAACGTATATTTCGACACACTCAAGGGAATCAAAATTTATAGAGTACTTTCCGTTGACCTAGAACTAGAACTATGAATTTTTACGGAAAACTCGATAGGCGAGTCCAACTCGCACTTGTCCGGTTGTTATAATACATCTAAATAAACAATGATAAGTTTAAGGGACATAGAGCAAATCAATGCTTTCCAAATTACCTACAATTTAACAATAGGTCCAGAACGTATTTCGCTGTAACTTATCAATCAAATTTTAATTCGTATTTAAGAGCCGTTGCAAACGGATAATTTTATCACCTAATAATTTCCGCTACCATTAGATTTGTCATGTGCTAATCATTTCAGCTGGCATTTATATCAAATGCCTACAAAACAAAACGCCAAAATGCTATAAACGGAAAGAGGCCAATCCCATACGTGCCTGAAGTCATAACAAACGCCAATATCGCGAACCGTTTTGGTAGCACTCTCCGTAAACCGATCGTAAAACTTAAAATGTACACCATTTTACCTTTTCGTACTGTATCACCTCGTAAATAAATCAAAGTTTATTACTTAATTTGTAAAGAATATTATAAATTAAATGGCTATATGAATCTATAATGTGTTGGCTAATGCTATTCTTAAGAAAACAGGAAAACGACGTAAATATTTAATTGTTGACATAGGCATTGCGCATCTTTTTTAATACATTTGGAATGAATGCAGGAATATTTACATTATATTTGTTATTTATTCCATTTACTTTTCTAGCAAATATACCGGCTTTATTCAATAATGTAAACATTCGTTTCAGTAGGTAAACAGTTAAACACACTCTTATCGCATGTGATGTCTCTACATTTAAGTTTCTGTCCAGATGAAAAGCGAAATACTCGTGCATTTCTGCGTATTGTTCTCTCATTGGTTTTTGCGATAAAACTTATATTTACACTTAAAAATGATTCTTATTAACATTCATTGTCGACTCTACTTATCTTACGAATATAAGCCAAATTAACTTAAGTAGCACTCAGTCAGGGCCACTAGGGCACTTGATTGAGGTTTGGAAAATTGGAACCTAATAAATCCTTGGAATCTTACATTTTAAACTTGAAAATTAAGAAGTCAAAAATAAGGAACACATTGTGGAGGCTAAGATTTAGCTTTCTCAGTCTTAAGTTATACTAGCAAAGTTTTCTATTAAAATATTTGTCTGGGCTTGTGACTTGGGGATGTTCCGGCTGTTATGTTAACAAAAGTAGAGTCAGTTTGTTGTATATGTTCTTTCAGGAGCTGATTTATAATTTCAATGTTATTTGATTACCATTTCTCACCTGATGGTCTCATCGGAAGATCAGCGCTGGAAGCCACCAGCAACATGCTGAGATGAGGCCATTTCGTGGCACTTTAATCTTATTTTATGTTTTCTTTTACATTATGTAATGTCTTGTTTGTTCGTGCTTACGAATAAAATCTTATTATATTCTATTCTATTCTATTCATTAGGGCCGGTACAGACGGACTGCAACCCGACTGCAACATGTATGGGAACTGCATGCCGACGTTGCAGTTGGCGTGCAGTCGGGTTGCAGTCCGTCTGTATCAGCCCTTACAGGAAATACATGCTCTTTAAAATTTTATTTTCTACGAGTATAATATGTAGGTACTTAACCTCCATATTTGTATGAGTTGACTTTAACCGGAGTTATCACGGAAATGTCCAAATAAAACTCAACATAAATGTACTTACCTGCTCGTAATTTGTCCGGTTATATTAAATTTAATGTATTGTTTAAATATACAGGCACAATTTAAATATAAGTAGGTACACAAATCTTTACCCACATTACGCGTCCATTAGGCTCCAACATTACTTACAGGTAAGCCAGGACATTGGCATGGGCAGCTCGTATCGATAGGGCTATAAATCACTTGGCGCCGAATACCAATGAGAATGCTTTATGGGCAGTACGTCAAACGACTAGCTCTACAAACAATCGTGTTTTGTACACATAATTAGGAATCGTTCAGAAACCAAAGTAAGAAAGAAATCACAAGAACCAGGGGAACACCTAAGAAGCACTAGCTTGGTGCCCTGCTAAGCTAAAAAGCAGTATTTTTAATGAAAATTTAATGCAAAAATGTACTAGTTAAAATCTAAAACTGAAAGTTCCATTTTCAAGTTCATTTGTTTTAGATACCGCCTTTTTAGCTAAGGAGAGCTTGGGGTCATACAAGAGGGGATGCTAATAAAGATCATGCAAAAAGGAAATGCCCGTCATCTAACTACGGTGATTTAAAAATACGCAGATGATTTAAAAATACCTTCAGTTTACATTTAAAAATTATGTAAAACGTAAGCTTATCTCTAAAGCCTATTATAGCACACAAGACTACATGAATGATGAAACACCGTGGGATTAAGTGTGATTGAAAATAATTGATTAATATTTTCTGGAATAGAAAGTTTCTAGACTAGTATTTTTTATATGTAAAATTTTGGTGTTTGACGATCCCTTTGTGAAGTTTGACATATCTATAATAATTCAATGTTTTTAAGAACAATAATAATAACTGCATCAATAAACTGCTCTGATATTTAGATTAAGGTAATATTTGAAAAAATTGATAGTTTAAAAGTGCTTGTTGTTAGGCCTATTTGAATAAAGAATATACTGACTTTGACTTTACCTTGGATGAAATTGGATGAAATCAAATCATCCTTGTATTATCGATAGATGTCCGCCAATGTTATTGTTTACCCGCTGCTGTGCGCTTGAATTGTTATCGCTGCAGCAAATACCTACCTACCTCACTGACCTCTGTAAGGTATTCGAACTTGTTTTATTTAGCCGTACTAAGGAGTATAAGTGCATAATTTGAGTCTATGAATAAAGGCATTAAACGATTTTACGATTGCGCCTATCCCTTATTACTCCCATTATTCAGGCCTTACCATCTCAATTTAGAATGTCATATGTTGAAGACATTAAGTTCTTTATGACTTAATCAGTCATCAGGTTTGATATGAAATGGTTAAAGGTAGAGCATAATATTGTCTTCGGTTACCGCGATAGTTACTCGTGAAATAAAACAATGAAAACTGATTATATCGCGTACATTGAATTTATAATACATCCCGACGTTTCGAACCCTTTACAGCGTTGGTGCTCAACGGGTGACTGAGGAAAAGCTACAATGTGCAAAACTACCCACAAACAAAAATAATGAACCATAATAAACTATAAATTTTAAGGCTGGTTGTACATGCAAAATAGGTTCATAAGGCAAGTATACAATACAACTATTTTCAAGTAAAGATATACGTGATTCTATTCTATTTTTTTTTCCTCCTAAATTGTAGGAGGGTATCTCAATATGGGACCGGCAAGAAACTCGGCGGGACACATCTTTTCAAAACATATATACTCAGAATGTCCAACATCATTCAATACAAAGGTCTCACAATCTATGTCTCGCTTGTTCCTTTATCAGATAGACTACAGGATCTCAAGCTGGTGGTAGAGAAAAGAAATCTTCCCTATTAAAATTTGGATATTTCTTAATCTCAATGGCCTCACGCAGCATTCTGGGTATGTATCGCTTCTCCTTGGCCAGAACCAGAGACTTAGCAAACTTTATTAAGTGATTGGCTTTATCCATGACATGCTCCCAGACTGCAGACCTAGGTCGACGGTGCTTGACATCAGCTATGAGTTCCTTCCTTCACCCGAGTGGAAATATGTATGCATCGGGATATATTATAAATTCAATATACGCGATATAATCCGTTATTTTCATAGTTTTATTTCAGGTAGAGCATAGTTAATTTTATTAAAGCGTGGGACCATAACTACTCGTGTAGACAGCGTTTCAAAGATCTAGATTAGGTCCTTACATTATGTCTGCATCACTGCGCAATATATTTACGTCAAGTGGTTGGACCATCTCATTAGTTCTGTGCACGTCGCCGTTACAGCTAAGGACACGGAGTTAGCGAGGACAACGCATTAGAATCAGTACTATAACAATTCATATTATTGAGCTATTTGTATGCTTTATCACGCTTATCACGCATATGCAAATCGGTTTTAGTATGCAGTATATCATCATTCGCAATACCTGTTATTTGCACCTTTGCATTCATTGTTTCGCTAAATTTACGATTGCGGTTCAGTTCCGCCGTGAATAAGTAATGATCGGCCTTATTCATAGATTTGATTAAGATCTTTTTTTTTTCTTTTAAATATTATTTAGCCGGTCCGACGGTTGCGGCCTAGTACCTAAATATTGTCCCGTCATGTGTCGAAACTGTAAATCGTGGTACCTAAAATTTATTCTACCATAAGATATGAGACCTTTCATGCAGTATCATAATTTAAGAACGGCGGCCTCCTAGCCACGTGTGGTAGTAAACCGTGCCTACGAAGCTGGCTGGAGGTCCTCGGTTTGAATCCTGATGAGGGCATTCATTTGTTTTCTAAGTTTATTATATACCTACATAAGTTTATATTTATCTGTTTTCGCACGTTCCTGCCTAGTACCCATACTAGACTATGAACAAGTTAGTTTGGTGCTAATTTGATCTGTGTAAGATTGTACCCAAATATTTAAATATACATATATTATGATAAAAATACCTAACTCTAATAGAAAATTTGAATTTTGGGATAGGTACCTACTTTCAGCAGCGGCTACTTTTGCCAAAAACTTTTTCTTATTTGGTATTTGTCTTTGTTTATGATAACGCTTATTTATTTACTAAAGTATTAATATCAACTTCTTTGCCAACCGCTAAAAATGAACAAATGTATTTCACTGCAGCGCTAACTGAAATAATCTCTGCAAGTGGAATGCAATCATTCATCCTTCTATTTTTAAATACAATACAATAAAGTAAAAATGTACGTACAGCTATTACTCGTTGCCGCCGTAGTCACATGGCTCGCTCGTTGGAAAGTATAGAACTCCGTGTTTTGTTAACTTTAACGATGTTCCACAATATTTATCACTGTTTTCGAGAGTTTAGTTACGCGTTGGTCACTGGTAAAGAACTATCGTGCACAGTTTCATTTAGTATTATTGTTTTGGTAGTGACGTAAAGCCCGGTGGTGAGTTAGTGCGGGGTGTCGCGTCGGCGGGAGGCGTACGTGCAGCTCGCCCGAGCGCGCGCTTACGATTGAGTTGAGTTGAATTGAGTTGTGCCGCGGCACGGACACGGAGCGTTGGCTTGAACCCGCGCCGGCATGCCAAGCCAGATGACAGCTTCATATTCTTCCCTTCCCGTTCCCTACACCCTCCTCTCGCGTGCCCTCAGCGGAATAGATACGTTTTTATTTTATTTTATTTGAGTACCAACCGGTCCATCAATGTTCGAGCTGTCTTCAGCTCTACTGGACATTCTGATAAATATAAATGATTAATGCAGATAATTTTTCGGTAACTGACATGTTACCTCGTTAGAATATTGATGATGTGATATGTATTAAAAAAGATAATCAATAATTATAATTTGTGAGTAGGTGGAGGTATAAGTAAAAAAAGTATAATAACGATGTTAGTCAAGAAAACCGTTAGGTTCAAAATCACCATTTTCGGTCTCTACCTTCTTTTGTTTTTTTAGTGCGAATCGTCCCGGTGCAGGTATGAGGACGTAATTAAAACATTTCCGATTAATTTATTGACGCCTTGCCGCTGTGAATTTTGAGCGTGTTGGCACAGAAGTCCTGGGCCATGGGTTTGCCGAGCTATTGTCTTTAAGGTGCAGTTTGGCTTGCACACTTCCACAACGAGTTCTCGAGAAAGTCATTATTAAGACCTTCGCCCGTCGAGCCGTTTTTTGTTCGCTTCGCTCAATGTTTGTAGTGTTTAAAAACGTTTATTTTAAAATTGCGTTGATTGAGTTGTTACGAGCTTGCGGCGGGGAATAATTTCATGCTTTTGCCTCCGGTTTGATACACAGATAGCGTGCTGTCGAGTTATTTCATTATTGTACTGATTAATTTTTGCAACTTAATTGGTTGATGTTCGGAATAGACGCTTTGATGTTTTGCTTAATTTTACGCTAGCTATTTTAAATCGTCTGTTGCAATTAGGTAAATTTGTTACCGACTTAATTGTAACGTCTTAATTAAATTCACGGATACGCAAGAATAATTGAAAGGTGAAGGTGCCTATAAAATAATGACGTTGAACTCAGATTTTTATCGATTTTTATCGGGTTAAGTACCCAAAGGGTAAAACGGGACCCTATTACTAAGACTCCGCTGTCTGTCCGTCTGTCACCAGGCTGTATCTCATGAACTGTGATAGTTGTGACAGTTGAAATTTTCGCAGATGATGTATTTCTGTTGCCGCTATAACAACAAATGAAGGGTACACGGAAACAACATGTCTAGTCACTTTTTTCGGAAAATGAGATTTTCATTTCAAAATGTAGAGCTCTTAATGAACTAGGTTTGTTAAAGGACTGTCTCATTTCAGACATAGACAGAGAGAATCATACTATCTTTGTCTTACACTAGTACTAGCACCCAAAAGAAAAGGATGAGTATAGTTTTTTTTGTTCTTATTTACTGACAAGATTTGCTTGACCAACTAGTTATATTTTTTGCTGCCACTGTATAATATATGTAACACAACTTTTTTTTTAGCCAAAAAAGACCTGGGTCACGGAATTACCATACATTTGAACATGGTTCCAAATTTTAAAACCGCGATTACTCAAAACGTTAATAAAGTGACTAGACATATTCTTTCCTTGTACCCTTCAAATACTTACTAACAGAATAAAATCAATATTTAAGTGGGGCTCCCATACAAGAAACGTGATTTTTTGCCGTTTTTTGGGTAATGGTACGGAACCCTTCGTGCGCGAATCCGACTCGCACTTGTGGCCGGTTTTTTTATGAGGTACGTACCACGAGTACCACATTCTGTTATATCAATCCAACCGCTAGCACTACACCAACAGTAGACTACTCACGAAAGCAGCCCCCTTCACTAGCTCCAGCATCATGCGCTATGTGCAAGCACAATTAGGTACCTACCTACTGAAAATACAAAATTGAGTCCCGCGACAACATACTTATTTTAAACGAAATTCTTAGCGAACGCCTAAGCAAGACACTTCATTTAAAACTTACTGCTTAGTGAAATTGCTATAAACTTTACACAGACATAAACTTTTACCCGAATTTTGGTTTTATTGTTTAATTTAAGTAACTAACGAGTTATTTAAAACAAATTGTACGGTAGATACTTATATATATCGTTTTCTTAAAACTTCTTTACAATGAAGAAAATATTTAATTTTTCATGATTTTTCTTAAATGCCAAAACGCTTGAAACCGAAACACAAAATGACTTTTACTATAAAAAATAAAATTTATATTCTCTTGTCCATGGTTCAGTTTCTGTCAAAATAAGTTAGGTTAGGTTAGATCTCTTTTGTTCTAAATAAAACAAATGCTTTGAAATACGGGATAACGAATGATATACCAAAATGACGTTAAATCCAAGAAAGTACTTAATTAGAGATATGATTAATAAACCAACACCCTTTGATGTTTGGTTGCAAGGATCTATCGAACAAAATGTCGGTAACGATATTTTAATAATATCGGATACGTTTGGAAGAGCGAAAATAACGAAATGTGAGACTGCTGACGGCGTTATCGATAAAGCTTCTTTACAGAAAGGTAAGATTAGGCACTTATTGCTTAAAATATTCTCTTGGATAAATAGGTTATTTTATTTTTATTTATTTATTCAGGTAAATACACACAATATCTAAATTACAAAATTACCGTTAAACCAGTAATTGGGTCGGCGTTTTGGTGATTGGTTTTTAAATGTGTGGCGGGATTCAAAGTTGTGTTGTAGTTTCAATAAACTTTTCTTTCGACAGCTTGAACCCAATTTTGCTTTGCTTTTCATAGTCCTTTTCGCTTTAACTTGCTTGACTACAGTCGCCAGGCTTTCCTTTTGTCGCTAAAGTAGACTTCCTGATTTTCCTGATCATGCAGTTGTTTATACATTCGTACTAGTGGTGAGGCCAAAATAGCTAGAACAGATTTTTGTGTTTAGACATTCGAGAACACTATTCGCTTCGTCAATGGGGTTGGCACTTTGGCAGCTGACAAAGGTTAAGTTTGGCGGACTCCCGGTTTCGAGCGCCATCTTGAATCTTACAGACTGTCGCACACGTGCGCCAGTGTTGCCAAGTGTCCCATATTTCCATGAAAAATATGGCCTTTAGCCTCGTGAAGCTTAAAGGGTTAGCATCCAGGCCACAAAAAAAAGAATTTGGCACTTGTTCGATCGTGTGTAAGGTGGTCCACCGTACGTCCATTGAGGACGCAGCTATAGGTGAGAGTGAGAGGATTAACAGGTAAAACCTATGCTGGCGCCATCTGTGAAATACTGTACCGCCGGACTTCATTATCTCGCCATTCGCACGAATGAGTTCATGTGTTGCTTGATTCAATGATTACCAAATGATTACACTTAATTGTCTATACAACGTAACATTTTGTAGACACTGATTATATTTAGATTTATGTTTGCTTTCCAGGCAAATATTGCTGTATACTAGGCACAGCCGTCTCAACAAAGGGCCTGCCCGAAGTGCAAGCTAGCAAATTTGTCGATCTCAGTGCACAGCCAGACATGAAGGAGGCGTGGGAATACGAAGTTCGAGAATCTAACTTACTCTTTCAAGGAAAAATAAAATCCTCAGTATAATATAAACATTTTTATTATTTAACTCTGATAAAATCCATCACCATTCCATAACAGTAATGTGAAACATACTTATTCTGTATTATATTGCTTAACCCATTAAAAAAAAGTATAAAAACAAATACATCAGGAATAATTGTTTACTTTAACCCAGGATTTAATAAAAACATAACCATTAAAACGACTGGAATGCTTTATAAGCTTTAATACATTATTTTTCTTTTGCTTTACTTTTGATTTGTGCACTGACAATAAGTTTAAATGATTAAATCAGGCACTTCTGGTAAAAATACTAATAACAGCACAAAATCAATACATTGCACCAATTTGCGCCAAATAAATGTGGCGCTCAACTTCAAACTCGGATCCATTCGATTTATCTAAGTTTGAAGTTAAGCGACTCCAATAAGAGTACTGACCAAAAATATATACATTAGTCTTACAATTTGGCGTCAGATTTCAAAAGAGGTCCTAGTTTTTGAGCCATCATGATGTTGCCGCTGATCTTTAGTTTGCCCTTCATAAAAGCGGTCTGCGGGTTGAGAGATCCACCGGCGATGGCGATTAAGTCGTCATCGGAGACGGTCATCGTAACGTCTGGCTTGCCTTTGGGAGCACCTTCAAAGACTACGGGCGTCTTTAGGTCCAGAGCTGTAACGTAAAACATAATAAATATCATTAGACTTATATTGACCGGGATATAGACCGTGATTACCTAAAATCAAGTGAAAGGTAATCACGGCCTATATCCCAGTCTATCTATCTAGTGAAACTAACCGTGAATCATTCAAAACTGTTATAATAAATATCATGTTTCGTATTTGTTGATCCAGTACCAATGTAGATGACAATGGCAAATTTAAAATTTTAGTCACCTCTAAATGTACACGCTCGGTTCAGACATCTAGAGAAGTACTGCTTGGCCGTCGGAAATTTCCAAAATTGCGAAATTCCCACATGGAGAATTTTCGGAATCTTCTCATATTTTATTATTATTATTTCGTTTTAGACAGCCAGCTGATTCTGGTACGTATAAATCATAGTTCACCTAGCACGATTTCACTTTTTAGATAGTTTGTCAATTTGTTTCGAAATCGAAATTTTCCATTTCTGAAATGAAAGTTTCCTTTGTTTTCTGTAAAATATTTCTGAAACTTCCGAGAACTTTTTGGAAACTTTTCTCAACACAAACTTGCACATCTATATAGAGAAAAGACAAGAAAGTAAAAAACTAAGAGCATACAAATCTTGATTTACGATAAAATCCAACTTACTCCACTGTTTGACGGTCTTCCCGTTGTTGATAATGTTGTAAAGGAACACTCCACCGATGGACTTGGCTTTAGCAGCATTCTTCTTCACCTCCTCTATAATCTTGGCGAACAGAGCGTCGCTCTTTAAAGCAACGCCGGAAGACTGCGGGGCGGCGGCGGGCGCGGGGCCGGACGAGGATTCGACCTTTTTCAAGTCCATGTAGGCGCCTGAAAAGGTATGAAATTAATATAAGGAACCAATTGAAAAACAACTGTTCGCGTGCATTTACGATTTGTTCGCGTCATAGAGTAACTTATACTAGAGCGGTACTGTCATAGTAAATTTTGTAACCCCAGTAAATTCACTGCCATCTGTCGACACACTTTAAAACTAAAAATGAAGATTTATAAAAATACGATAACATGTATTTAAATGATTTTTTTTATTTGCATTAATTTTTTTTATGATTTTGACCCATGTTCTTTCACTGATATGCGTTAAAATTGTTAAATAAACGAAACCGTCAACGCTATCTATACGACAGTAGGCCAAAGCTAGTAGCGCCCTCTGAACGAGAATCAAATTTTCTTGATTTTCGAGGCACGTTTTTTCCTTAGACTGTATCCATCTATTACGGAGTTATATCTATCTTTGGTTCGCGTGATACGATCCGTCGCATTCGTCTGATCTGGACGCGCCTTTATAAACAAGATTCAACCAAGGAGGTTAACGTAAATACGCATACGCTAGTTACTACTGATTACTAGGAAACTAAAAAAAAAACAAACTTAACAAGAGGCTGGTATTCTTCGGATATGTCACTATCGCACGCAACTTTAACAATTTTACTTAAAAAACGCGCCCAAACCGTTCATGCGTATAAAAACTAAGATGACACCCGTAGACGAAGACAAGGGTTATCAACACGTACGAGTGTTAGGTACATTAAAGAAAGTTATTTTGTTAAGTGGGTCTCAAAAAAGTCGTGAACATTTATTTTTTCTTCAACTTTTATTTTATTTTCTTCAACGTCAGTACAAAGGTGAATAGACCACCGTTATAAAGTAGATATAAATTTAAAATAGCCAGTTTTGTCTTTAGCTCTCATGCATCGTTGCATGCGTCGTGTGTAGCTTTTCTTATGTTTAGCTCTTTAGTCTACTGAACCTATCTTTATACCTGCAGCTTATGGGCTGACTATTCGCAAGATCTATCGATCGATCAGCGCCCTACGGGTCTAGTTCAAGAACGCCTTCAGGATGATGTTCGCGGGTAGACGGTTTCTTTGCTAGTTGCTACAATAAGAATAAGAAAGCGCGCCGCCGCGACGCGTCGCAGAGTGCTTGACAGTAGCAACATTATCCCGAGTGTGATAGCGGGCAGGCTCGATAGTCGCTATATCACCAGATGACAAGCAAATCTCACTAATTACTGAAAAATAATTAAACAAACATCCACCTTAGTGGAACCTGCATCGCTCCTCAGCTTCTTATCAAATGTAGTAGATATCTTGTAAGTTAAGTAATTGTTTCTAACATAGTTTTAATTTTAAGTTCCTGCATGTACATGTAACGTTCGACTAACCTGTGGTCCGAAATAAATGTTTTTTTTTGTCAGCTGAGAATAACGCGTATTGTCTACCTATGTGACGTTCTACGGGTAAAGGTACCTTATGTCGGTTCGCGCTTACACTATTATTACTGACGCTCCAATACTAATGAAGAGCTACGCGACGTAAGCGCCAACCACCATTAGGTACCTTTACCCATGGAACGTCACATATACTCGTACACGTGATGTTGTGCGTATGACTTTTGTATCTATAGACTTATATTTACCGGGATATAGACCGTGATTACCTTTTGTATCGTTTATGAGCTCCCGATATTTCGTCGCAGTTACATGCATCTTGTTCAGTGGGTAAACTGAAGATAGCGGGTGGGTGTCAAAGTTGTGTAGACCGCGCGCGGTCTATATCCCGGTCAATATAAGTCTAGTGAAACTAACCGTAAATCATTGAAAACTATCTTTAAATCTATGTTTAGTAGGAAAGTAGTAAGGTACCTGCAATGACGACGTTCCCGGTCTCCTTGATCTTGGTCTGGAAGTGCACTCGGGTGCCGTCGAGCCACATCTCCGTGGCGAGGGTCTGGCCGGGCACCACGGGCTTCACGAAGCGCGCCTTCAGGGCCTTCACGTTGGACGGGTTGTTGCCCGCGTACCTAGTCAATAAACATTTTCTCAGAAATGTGTGGAACTTGTTTTGAGCCTAGCTCGTTTTAGGGATAGCTATACTGATTTCTAATGAAAGTTTACAAAAGGTACACTGAAGGTACAATATAACTGCATACTTTTAGAGCTCTTGCCCACTGACGTCCAGTTTTTTGCGGGTACGCTTTTCGGCAGGATTCCGTTTTAGTAGTATACGTGCTAATATAGTAACGTTCACACGAGCTTCTGTTTGAGGGACACTGCGCGCATACTACAGAAAACTGGATCCTGCAGAAAAACGTACCCGCAAAAAACTGGACGTCAGTGGGAAAGCGGCCTTAGTGCGGTATAATGCAAGATTTCATAGGTCCACCTTATGAAATGTAGTATACATTCCTGACGTCAGAATGGTTAAATATCTCGTTTTAGGGAGAAGGGAGAAGTACACTGGTTTTTATTAAAGGTACACTGAGGTTCACCGAAGGAACAATTATGTTCATAAATATTTACTTGAAATCGCTGAGGTCCACTCCACCCGCCATCCTGACGCTCACAGAAGATGACGTCTGTGGCTGTTTCTGGATCTAATCTAACTTACTGGTTTGCTCAACTTGAGAAATGTAACGCGTGCTATAATTTGTAATCTAATCAGTTATATCCAGTAAAAACTGTGAGTTGATTATCGTATTTCACTGAATGCCCTTGTCATCCACGATTGAGTTCCCTCTAGTATGATACACCCACGATTACCGACATGTGCAAAGAAGACAGATGACAGAAGTCATTCGATCATTTTATTGGTTTTGACTGGGAATTATTACTCCCTAGTAATATTATATTACTTACTTGGTCAGCACGTGTCTCGCCGACATGCCAAGAGATGCGAGGCCGTGCAGGATGGGCTTTTGGTGTCCCATCGAGGCCGCCATGTTCGGGTCGATGTGGAGCGGGTTGAAGTCGCCGGAAAGCCTGCCATTTAATTATTTTTTTTTATATAAAAATGAATTGCAGTTCGTTAATCTCACTAAAATTCGAGAACGACTGAACCGATTTGGCTAATTTTGGGTTTTAAAATGTTTGTGGAAGTCTAGAGTGATAGAGTGATAGATGAGTGTGGAAGTATACAGGTTGAGAAAATATGTAAAAGTTACGAAGTAAATAGTAAAAATAACAAATTTATTTATGCAACTAAATCGACATACTACTAGTACCTGTATCACTAGAAGCCATTCTCAAAGTGTGATCCGCGGACCTCTAGGGCTGCGCAAAGCCCAAGTTGGGGCTTCGCGAGAATACTTGTAATAATAAGAAAAAAAAATAGCTTTTCTATAGGTACATCTGGTCCACAGTGACGAACGATTTTTTTTTGTATTTGGGGCTCCGTCCAAGATTTCGCTTTTCAAAAGGATTCCGTCACCAAAAAAGTTTGAGAACCGCCTAGAATATGCAGGAGTGATAAATAGAGAGGCTGATACATTTAGATTTTATATGTCCGTGGAAGACAGACCGTGGGCTGAGCTGAAGTTTTAGGATCTCAACCATCGCGTGGCCATCTCGCTGGTCCAGCGCTGGGCCATCGTGCAGAGGAGCCGTTAGAGCAAGTGGAAGTAGTTAGTGACCTGTACAGGGCCGCCTGGTCCTGCGCCGTGCGCTGGTCGAGCACGGCGTCGGGCGCGCGCGCCGGCGCCGCCGCCACCTCCGCGGCGAGCTTGCTGCTGCGCGGCCCGCCGAACCCGCCCTGCCCCACCACGAAGATGTGCTGCTGCGTGCGGCATACCAGCTCTTTGTCTTGGTATATTTCACCTGAGGACCAAACGATGAGGTTGAATGAGCGAAGCCGGGCGTGGCTCACTCCGCGATTTCTTCGCGACGCTACAAGCAAATGCGGCCCACACCAATGAGGGCTAACACGTATGAATTCGCCGCTAGGGGCGCTAGTGTAGATGGTGGTCTTTTCCATAGTTCGAAATGTCAAATGCCACTTGACACTTCAATTACTGACAGCTGTTCTTTAGTCTTTTGGACCACCATCAACAGAGGCGCCAACTGGTGAGCAAAAAAACGATAGCCCTCATTTTGGTGTCTAGCATAGTAGTTGCCGCGCACCGCTACGGAACGGACAGGGACACGGACGCCACCGGTCATATCTGTCGTAACGATAGACCTAGCATTACATAGATTAGCTATACGCGTGCGCCCGTGAGGGACAAAACATACGCAATGCGACGATATGATCGGTCGAGAAGATTTGTAGCCCACCATAAACCATACAAAATTTACAGTAGGGAATTTTAAAAAAACGTGAGACTGTGACAAGGACAAACAATAACAGCGCTTTCTCTGCTACTTCTACTGAAAGATACATAAGACTATCGCGTTCGGTCATTTCTCCCCGCCCCTCATGACCGATCCAGTTATACTAGATTCACGGTCGTAATAGACGCGTTTTGTTAGAGAGTTAATCTTCTGTAGCTAGTACTATTATTTATTCTGTGGCAAAGCTTATCGCAGACTGCGCTGCAATGGAATGCCAGGTTTCGAATTTAAAAAAAATCCAAATATCTTGAGAAGTTCCCCACGATTAATCGCGCAGATTTATCAAAGCCCCAAATCTAACCTTTAATAACATGACATTACGAGTCGAGGCACGCGTCTTCGTCAATGACACGATCTATAATTACTTGAAGCTTGCGGCAGAAATCAAGAAAGATAATAACAAAACACTGACATAACATGTCCAATTGTCCATGGACACACTTTTTCAAAAAAACAATTAGCAGTTTGGACCTTATTTGGGAAAGATTGATTCCTGATTACGATAGTGCAACGACTTCAGCTGAATCCACTATAGTTTTCAATATCTATACTTCGACATGTTTTCTAATTAAAACATGAATTAATCCTTCATCTTCACGATTAAAAAGTGGATAAAGGTGTACTCACTGTTGACAAGAGCCACGGCACTGGAGCCCTTGTCCAGCAAGTCGACCACGTAGGCGCGGGTGGTAAACGTGCCCTCGGTGCTTGGGAAGGCGCCGACGAACTCGATGTACTGCTCGCCGTGGAGTACCTGCGAAACATTATTATATAATAAGAAAGTGCCTATTCTCTTTGCCTGCCCTAATTTATGTAAACAATCACTTATAGGTATACCTATTTTACAAGCTTTTTATTAACTTGCAATGTACCTATGTTTGTATGTACGGGTCAAATCTTGCAAGTTAAATTTGACCCACTTCACGCTTCCAATGAAGCTGAAAATTTGCATACATATGTAAGTCGGGTGACAATGCAATATTATGGTACCATCGAGCTGATCTGATGATGAAGACAGGAGGTGGTCATAGGAACTCTGTGATAAAACAACGCAACCTAATTGTGTTTGGGGTTTTTAGAATTGTCTCGATGAGTATTAGTTACCTGTGGAAAGAAAAGTACAGGCAGCGATAAAAGCTTGTACCAAAAATGAAATTTATGCCAAAAACGTATTTTGTTCTAAAATGAAGGTATATGGTTAAATATCTAGATAGCCTAATGCGCGGGCTCCTTTACAATTAATCAGGGAATGCGCCAAGGAAGAAAGAAAGACTTACATTGGAGAAATCAGCGAACTTCCCGTGCCTCTGCATGGCCTGGTTCACGATGGGGGACTCCATGCACATGCCGGCGAGCACGAAGAAGGTGGGCAGCGCCACGAAGTCCTCGTGCCCTTCGTAAAGGAACTTCAGGTCGGTGGGGTTGGCTACCGATGCGCCCACTAAACAAACAAAATGTTTAATTTTATTTATTTTATTTATTTATAATTTATTGCAGACAACATTGGTCCATATACATAATAAGCATAACACAATAAGATAACAGTTGCAATTTAGCCGTGTTTTTTTAGGTTACGTCAAGCCGGGTGGACTCATTGACAGTATGAGACCGATGTATGCCGGTCAACCGGTTTGACCCTATGTCAAAACGCAGCCTAAGAGCATATGTTTATTTTATATTCTAGATTACAGGTTTTAATTATTTACGTTTGTAATAATTGAACCATAATTTACTTTCTGTTCATAGTGTTCGTTTGTCTATCTTGATCTGTTTATTGTTTCATTCTCAATTGCTCAAAGGTTGACTGGAAGAGATCCCTTATAGGGATAAGTCCGCCTTTGTACATTGTATATATTTATGTTCTTTTATTGTGTTTGTAATCTGTCTTATGTACAATAAAGTGTTTACATACATACATACATACATACATTATCTAACCATACGAGTAGTAACCATACCATGAAAAAAGGAATAATGAGACGCATACGTGTATGTAGCCGAAGTTTTTTGTCTCTCATTGCCATGGTTTGAGTTTTCCAAACGAAAATTGTGGCTATTCTAGAACTGAAGAAATGTATAACTTCGCATACTGTGCGCTATAAGACAAATTTTCTCCCGCGGACGCTCCGGCTGTAGAATGAGCTCCCTGCCGGGTTATTTTAGTTATTTAAGAATGAACTGTACAGGTTTTTAAAGGGTTTACAACGCGCATGTGACACCACTGGAGTTGCAGGCGACCATAGACTACCAGGCTGTCAGGCGGGCAATATGCTTGTTTGCCTCCGACGTGGTATATAAAAAATGATTTCCCTAGACTGTTACCATGGAAAACATATGTCCTTTTGTATTTAGTTAACTTTCCAAATATCTGCATACGGGCGAAGGTCAATAGCGATTTCGCTTTGCATTGGTAATTTAAAGACGAATATTAATGATTCAAAACAGACTAATAATACGAACTTGGGAAATTACGTACCTACGTTGTTTTGTTTTATGTACTTAAATAATAATTACACTTCTAATCTAAGATAATCTACCCAGAGTTCATACCAACTATGCTCAAAATTCGCCCATAAATCGTATTCTAAAACTTTATAATAAACAATTTAGTAGTATCGACTTGTTCGACTGCACAAAATCAACTTTAAAAAAACGAGTTCAGTCACTGCTACTGAAATCTAAAAATAACGACAATTGACGAAATCTAACTAGGTAAATAATTACACACCTTAATCTTTCCGTCTTCCATTACACACTCAGTCACAGTCACATACACACACACACACGAACACGCACACACAATCACTCAAAACACACACGTACACATGTTATGCAAGCCATATCTAGTTTGTATAGAATGCTTTTTTACTCCCTTCTTTTTTTTGTGTTTCCACTTAGTTATTGCATGTTAATTGTACTTTTGTGGACATCTGTTATTGGCTATGTTTTCTGTTCACTATTGAATTGTATTGCTGTTTTGTATTGCTGTTGATGCCCCAAATAAATAAAATAAAATAATACATATCATTTTAAATCTGTAATTTATGGCTTGAATTTTGGTAATGACCACTAACCTCCCAAGGCGTAGAGAGCCAAATCCTTGGCGTTGTAGCTGTACGTGGTCCAGTAGGACTCGCGATCACCGTCCATCTTGCTGCGGTCTTCAAACTCCTGAGGAGAATTCATTATTATACGAGACTGGAAAATGGGTGGGAATTTGAACTATCATAGAGTCAGACCAAGACAAGTCTGCAACGATTTTGATAGCACACGCAGTGCAAGTGTTATTTTAAACGTCAAACTTCTATGAAATGATGACGTATAAATAACACTTGCACTGCGTATGCTATCAGAATCGTTGCAGACTTTACTTGGTCTAACTCTAGTGACTTCTCATTTATCGACTAGCTTCTACCCGCGACATCTGCCGAGTAAAATCATTAAACACAATAACTGCCAAAGAGATAATTCACTCCATGATACACGCCTTATCACAGCAAAAGGCGCCTTATTGCCGATGCTATTTAAAGCATTACTTCCATGAATATGCAATTAAAAGAAGAAGAAAAAGAAAAAAAAAATATTACAAAATACCGCATGACTTAAATATTAAACACTAAATTATAGGTAACGATGCAAATAATCACTACTCAGCATAGGTATGCCAATTAACAATTATAAATCGTCTATATTAATAATCGTCTATGTTGCACCTTTTTCCAAAAAAAACCTTTTTATTTTTATTTTATTTTTATTATAAACTGATCGGCGATTGGCCCTAGTCACACCTGATGGAAAGTGAAGACAGGGCCTAAGATGGAGCTCACCGGTTCAGTAACAGCCTATTCACTCTTGTTTTAAAGAGACCGAGGTCATATTGATCAGGGAATACAGATGGCGGGAGCGCATTCCATTCCTTACCTTACATTAAACCAGCCATTCTCAAAGTGTGCTCCGCGGACCCCTAGGGTCCGCAAAGCCTCTGTTGGGGTTCCGCGAGAATACTTGTAATAATAGGAAAAAAAACAGCTCTTCTATAGGCATATCTGTTCCACAGTGACGAACGTTTTTTTTTTTATTTGGGGCTCCATATTTCGCTTTCCAAAAGGGTTCCGTCACCAAAAAAGTATGAGAACAGCTGCATTAAACCGATTTACTAGATATAAGGCATACATCTAGTTTCAAAGTTTTCAAACATATTTGCGTCCTTGTTTACGAATTTATTACTTAACCTGAAACACTATATCACTCGCGTTTTATTACACAAACTATAAAGATAAAACATAATTTATTATATACAAGTCACTTACTTGTAATTTCTCAACCAAGTTGAGCGTGACCTCAGATATCTTGGAGATGTTCTTAGCCCCGGTCATGTCTACTACCTTCTCCCAGTTCTCTTTAACCGACTCTATCGTCACGGGGTCGGTTGGCTTCTTTCTGGAGAAACAATATAATGATTAGAAAATACATCTATTAGGGCTGTCGTAAATAAGTTCCGATATCTCGGGACATGTCCCGATTTAAAGTATCGTGTCCCGGCCATTAGGGGCATTGTCCATAAAACGGTGATTTTTGTCCCTACCCATTACTTTTGTTGCAATCGTTCTAGTCGATTTATATAGGTATGTACATATGTTTATGGCAATCACAATAAACTTGAGTATGTTTATATATACCTAACTATTTACATGCATTATATTAGAGACTGGAGAAACAAATAATATCTGTGGAGGGCAAATGGGAATGGGTCAATATTGTTTTGTTGATATGTGGTCTGTCCCCAAAAAAATATAAATTTTATTTTCCTCATCACTGACTAACACAAAATGGTACTCCATTTGCTAAAAGTCACAGAAAGCATTGACAAAATGATCAAAAATAACAAAGAAAATAATATACAAGTGCGAGACGCAGTCTGTGTTTGCACACAATAGGGTATTTGACTGTATTTAAAATAAATTATTTCACACCATGCATGAAATAAAGCACCAGATAATTATTAGAAAAACATAGATGAAGAAACTAATATGACTAGTAAGAGAATACCTTATTGCATAGAAGGCAATCGGAAGATTAGGGGAGGAAATCGTACAGAATTCGACAATTACTTGTTAATACGTATTAAAAACTGATTCATGGTATTGTTCCGATTGTTCGTACCTGAGGGTAGCACCTTCCGCTCTGACCAGGTGTATTTTGGTGGCGAATCCAAGAGTGGAGTCGATGATGAGGCCAGTTTCATTGAAAGATTCGTGCACCATGTATGCCTGAATAAATAAATATCACATAAGCCCACCAAAATTAAGAAACAAATAAGTTTATTAATACTTAACAAAACAAACATTACAAAAATCGCTGCCGACGGGTAAGTCTCGGTAACTCATTGGTAGAGCCGGTAGAGTGGCGGCGGCGGGCTGGTAACCCAAATTCGCGAGTTAATATTTCAAATTTTCCTTTATTTCAGGAAAAATCAAACAGCATATCACTTACCACGACAGGGGCAATGAGGTTTGGCTTCATGGCCTCGAACATGCTGGGAGGCAGGATGTCCTCAGTAAGGCGGGACGCGGCGGTGGGCACGATTGTGTTTACTTTGATATTGTACTTGTCTCCCTCTATAGCCAGGGTGTTAGCCAGACCGACCAGACCTAGCTTGGCGGCGCTAGAATAAAGGAAATTCATAAAATATACATTATAATTTTTATACCAAGTTCTTGATATTGAAATTTAAATTCGGGAACACGACGAATAGTGCTGTAGAGACAATCTATACAAATTATAGATTTAAGAAATAAACGTATCTACACTATAATTCCAGACTGGATGTTCAGAGTTCAAACAATGGCTTGTACCAATGAGGGCAATGAGTTATTGGGTAAAGTTACCGGAGAAGAAAAACATCGTGAGGAAAGCTGCACACATCTGTAAAGTGTGTAAGTTTCCAATCCGCAGCCTGTGCTAGGCAGGTATACATTTTCTGGTGATAATGATGATGGTGATTTAAAATACCTGTAGTTAGCCTGGCCAAAGTTGCCAAGAAGCCCAGCACTGCTGGACGTCATGATGACGCGGCCGAATTTCTGCTTCTTGAACAGTTCCCATGCTGCCTGCGTGGTCTTGAAGGCTCCCTTCATATGGACGGCATTCACGAGGTCCCAGTCCTAGCACAAATAATGAGCACAAGTGTAAAAGGACTAAGGGCCAGTTGCAACAACGACAATCGGCGGACTGATCAACGTTACTCAGCAGAGAACTATGAAACTCCTTTTATAATATGATATTTAGACGGTTTGGTGCAACCTCCCTAAAGTGTCTGCGACCAACCAAAAATGGTGAAATACTGGTTGTATCTATTTTTTTCGCTGGCAGTTGTTTTACATGTACACTGGCATTACATGCTGACATTGTCACATACTTGTTTCTTTAAGTAAGAAATAAAATAGAGTCTTAACGACGCATCTACTTAGTTTAGGTTCACAGTCGAACGCCTCTGCTGTCTATTAGGCGATTGCAGGCAAACTGTAAATAGGACAGGGCTTTTATGGTGTGTTAGTCTGAGGAAGCGCGGGGGTTACACTGGATAAATGCAGGTTAGTCGTTTGCGTCAGCTAGAGAGTGAACTGTACATAATACGGTCTTTAATATCGAGAAATTGCCGTCCGAGAAAGTGAAACTCACATTTCTTAAATGGAATATTGCTAGATTACCACATTTTCTTTTAATTTGCAATACAGTACAATCTCACTAATCCGGCACTAATGCTGACATAAGAGAGCCGGATTACTGTAAAATTCGGATTACTGGAAGATTAAGCAAATCTCCATATTATCGATGTGTTTTTAGGGTTCTGTACCCAAAGGGTAAAAACGGGACCCTATTATTAAGACTCCGCTGTCGGTCCATCTGTTTGTCCGTCTGTCACCAGGCTGTGTATCTTATGAACCGTGATAGCTACACAGTTGAAATTTTCACAGATGATGTATTTCTGTTGCCAACAACAAATACTAAAAAGAGAATAAAATAAATATTTTAGTGGGGCTCACATACAACAAACGTGATATTTTTGCTGTTTTTTTGCGTAATTGTACGGAACCCTTCGTGCGCGAGTCCGGTACTTAGCCGGTTTTTCAGTAATGTCGTAGAAATACATTTTACTCGAATACTAAATTCAAAAGAAAATTCTACTCTTATCTGGAACTTCGCCATTTATAAAAAGATTTAAGCGCGAAAATGTAAGCGCACATAGTAAATTAGGACATAAAATGATAATTTAAAGTACATATGATGCTACTTTCTCGCACTAGTGCATAAAAGAGCACTTTTCGTGCATATGTCGAACGTTTAAAGGGCCATATGTACTACTACCTACCGGATTATTGGGTATACCGGACCATCGAAGTGCCGGGTTATCGAGATTTCACTGTATTTGTATTACCTAAAATTTTATTGTAGGTATAAAAATTTCTTCATTTATTTTATCAAGTATGGATAAAAAGTTCCATGCCTGTATAAACGTGTAGTATTATCATTATTTTAATATTTGATAACAAGTGCTATCTGATACTATAATAATACTTGAGTTGGTATCTATCTCAAAGTCCTATTTGCTAAAAATTGCAAGATGTCGTAATAGTAGATAACAATTCACATATATGTTACATAATGGTTGTTATTGATATTATGCTGTTATTACTATATGTCAATTTGACTTTTATTAACTAAGTACCAAACACATGTAGGATGTTGGAAAATATTTACCTGGTCAGATATTTTGCTGAAACTCCTATCTCTGAGAATGCCAGCGTTGTTGATAATGATGTCAATGCGCCCAAAATTATCAATTGCTGTCTTTATGATCTTCTCGCCCTCAACCACGGAGTTGTAATCGGCAACTGCCACTCCACCTACAAAACAACATTACTTCATTTTTTTTTATAAGAATAAGAATTGTTTTATTATCCACTATGTAGACGATCTGTACAAAAAAGGGAATCAACAGCAGCATTTAATCAGTATTTGTTTATTTATCAGGAATATAGTTGTGAAAAATAGCTACTAAGCTCTGTTTTTATACCCCAGGTGCTAAAATTACAGTTTTATGGTCCAATTTATTACCAAAATTGTGAGGTTTTGTATGAATTTTGTACTAAAGTGATAAATCGGTTGAACAAATTGGGACAATCAAACTGTCATTTTAGTATCTAGGATATGAAAACAAGGTTTAACATTGTATAAAGTAAGATGTTTTAATCAGTAGTAGTAGTAGTAGTAGTAATCACATCAATGTTGTACACAACACAGGTTTACAAAAATAAATTACAGTAATGGAAGTACAAAGGCGAACTTATCCCTATAAGGGATCAGCTTCAGGGTAAAACTTTGGTTATCAATTAGCATATAAATAATGAGATGTTAATACAAGTTTACTTAACTTTTTAAGATTTTCTCTAAAATTGTTTTGACTTTGTAAAATGATTACTTTACCACTCAATACACAGGAATAACTTTAATCTAGCAAAAAAAAGTTTTACACAAGACAGGCTAAAAGGCTAAATTACACATCAGGTAGTATGTTAATGTAATGCAATTTAATATTGGATAACATTATTCTTTCAGCTGTTTCACTTTTTTAGAGACAAGTACCAAAGAGGATATAATAGAATAGAGCGGTACTGTAATAGTAAATTTTGTAGCCACACAGTAAATTCACTGCCATCTATTGACACGCGATTAAAACTAAAAATGAAGATAAAAATACCATAAAATGTATTTATATATGGATAAATGTTATTTTTTTTATTTGCATTAATTATTTTTATATGATTTTGACCCGTGTTCTTTCACTAATATGCGTTAAAATTGTTTAATAACAAACGAAACCGTCAACGCCATCTATCCGAGAGTAGGCCAAAGGTAGTGGCGCCATCTGATCGAGAATCAAATTTTCTTGATTTTCGAGGCACGTTTTTTCCTTAGACTGTATCCATCTATTACGGAGTTATATCTATCTTTGCAAGTACTCAGTAATATTTTGTCTATTGTATTTTATTAACTGAACATTATTCAAAAATTTATTTAAGCATATTTAATATAAGTATGAATTTTAATAGACATATACATTTGTTCATAATATTTTTAAATATTACATGTCAAGCATTATTCAGTTCCCCTTCCAACATTTTTAACATATTGCCAGTCATGTTGTTTATTGAATTTAATAATGTGCTTAATTGAATAATTTAACCCTTATATTTTTTTAAATTTTAATGTTATATAGTATATAGTAGTATAGTAACATTAAAATTTAATAAAATATAAGGTTTAAATTATTCAAATAAACACATTATTCAATATAATAAAAAACATGACTGGCAATATGTTGAAAATGTTACACATGATAGTCACTTGTATTTTGCTAAATGACCATAAAGTTATATGTATTGTAGAAAGAAGCAGGATTTTAAATTAAATAAATACTTATTCAAATAAAAAAAGACCTACCGTCAAGTCACCATCAAAGAAACTAATATATTATGCAAGCTCAGAGAAGTTTGGCCTCAACAAGTTTTTAAGTTTTTTTTTGTACAATAAAGTGATTTACTACTACTACTACTATCACAAGTTGATGTAACAAACCAGAAACTGATACTGTTCTTTTGCAAGAAGATATTTCCATAATAACAAGATTTTGTGACACTAATACTTAAATGCTATTTTCAGCCATCTTAAGGCAAACATGAGGACTTTCTAGCAATCTAATGTAGCTCTCTATAACATGTGATAAAGTCTTGAGTTACTCCTCCTGTCCAATGTAATCTGATTACATTTTCAAAAGGTCACTGTTGGTTATTACCCTTTAAATATGTAATTAAGTCGATCACATTTAATTTTTATTTTACTGGTTTTAATTGTTAAATCTACAATTGAAAATTGTTATTTGTCACTCAAAGGGTTGTTCACATTATTAATTTATATTTATAATCATTATCCTAAACGGAACCCTTACAGGATCACTTGAGCGTCTGTCTGTCTGTCCGTCTGTCACAGCCTATTTTCCCCGAAACTACTGGACCAATTAAGTTGAAATTTGGTATACATATGTAAGTTTGTGACCCAAAGACGGACATGTAACGTAAACAAATGAATTTTAAACATTTTGGGGGGTAAATGAGAAAATTAAAAAATGAAGTTTTTTTAACTATATCGTGTTACATATCAAATGAAAGAGCATGTTGGGTGAATCTCAAATATATATTTTTTATAATTTTAAGATAAATATTTTAGAAGTTATTCAAGAAAATAGGCAAAAAATTACCGACTTTATCTCCGAAACTACTAAGTCAAATTTTTTGAAAAAAAAAATAGTTCTTTACATATAGATTACAGGAAAACCTATTAGAAATGTGCTGTCAAGCGTGAGTCGGACTTAATTACTTAGTTTTTGATCCGACCCCTACAGGTTTTTTAAAGACATTTCACTCACGTTTCACATAAAAAATACACTGTTTAAATTGTGTAATGTACGGAACCCTTGGAACGCGAGTCCGATTCGCACTTGGCTGGTTTTTTTTTTAAATTCTATTGTTTTATTGTAAATTTATGTTCTTTTACTTTCTGGTATTGTGAATTCTTCTTGTTTCCTATGAATAAACATCTATAGTACCAGTGCTTATATAATTATTATAAATAGTAAGTTCAACTACCTACAATGAAAAGATAACACCTACCATCAATAAGTAATGAATACTACTTCCAACTATTTTCATTCATCTCTATAAATAAATTAACTGCAAAATTGTATGGTCATCACTACTACTACTGTTCTAATACTTATGAGTAATCTTTGGGCACTGGGCTCCAAAAACGACCAGTACTGTGTATACTTATGCAGGGGCATATTTACCCTGGAGCCAGGGGGCATGGCCAGGGGCAGCAGGCTGCAAGGGGCGGCAAAACAGGGTTTTTATTTCCTTATATGAGATACATTATCATCACTTAATGGGGCGGCGAATCTAACTGGCCCGGGGTGCCAACTCTTTAAAATATGCTTCTGTGCTTATACCAGAGCATAATTGAAGGCATGTTTACAAAAACAACATAACTACACTAGATATGAATTTACAGGAAACGAAAAAAACTAAATGTCTTCATATATATTAGTTATTGGACATAAACATTGTATAGGTGATTTTAATAAGTGGCCAATAGTTTCGAATTATATGATTACACATTTCAAAGACCAATACTTTTGGAAAAAAATTGAAAAATAAGTTCGTCACTTATGCTGTTTTTGTAAAATTTTGTTAGTTCTTTTTGTAAGAAAATAAAACAAGTTTCTATAGAAATTATGTTTTGTATTCTATCAGAGGTACAGATTTATCTTACTTAACTAGTGGATTTACTGATTTTGGACAATCCTGCTTAGACGAATGCTATGATACCAAAAACTCAAATCTGCAAAAAATGTTACTTATGTTGTTTTTGTAAACATGCCTTCAATTATGCTGGGTGGTGTCCATTTGCGGCTACTATAACAGCACCAATATTTATTTTATATTAGTGTTTAGTGATTACATTTCTTTTTTTCATGTAGAAGATTGTTGCAATAAATGCTTTTCTACTTTATTCTAATATATTGTTATCAAAACTAGTAATTATATTTAACTACAGATTATGGCTAATGGCTAAAGTCAACATGCAAACATGATAATATGTATGAGAATATAATAAAAAACAAACAATGCTGAAAGAACAGTGACATGACGATTTCAAATGCTAATTGCAACAATAATAAAACAAAGACAATGATAACCTTTGTCCTTGATCTGTTTGACGACATCGTCGGCGAAGTTAGCGGATTTGCCGGCGCCATCCCGGGCGCCTCCCAGGTCATTCACCACCACCTTCGCCCCGCGGGATGCCAGCAGCAACGCGTACTCCTTTCCTAAACCGTTCCCGGCACCGGTCACCACCGCTACACGTCCGTCAAAACGCAGATGCTCCATCCTTCACGGCTCACAAAAGCGAAATGAAACGAAACGATAGTTATTACTGATAGTGCCTGATAATTCAGTGTATCACTGCTATCTAGAGTCAAAGTCCATCAAAAACTTGTTTTACATGTGCTACACTTGGTACTTCTTCAAAGTTCACTACATCGGACCACCACCAATCACTGTTTCGCTAGTTTGATATTGATTGATAAAATTAAACACGTAAAATTATTAAATAATCTTTGTTTTTCGCCTTATCAACTTTATCAAGTCCGTAAAAGTGCAGTGAAATTTTATTATTCCCTTATTCTGTTCAGAACTTTTTTTTTTGTTAGAACGGCTTTTGCTGCCAGGGCACTTTGCCAACGTCAAGTTTTTTATTAAGGTCCATCCACACTCATGCGCGAATCACGGCGTGAAGCCGCGAACGCGAGTGTGGAGTCGATTTCGCTGAATACGTGGTGACTCCAGACTACGTGGTGAGAAGCCTTGAACGCGAGCTGATTAGCGAATAACCCCTTTATTCATAAAAGTCTACTTCCAGGCCATAAATGATAAAAAAAAAAAAAGTACTAGAGTTGACAAGCCGTTAATCGTTTGTCCCTTTCCGACATATTCGTATGATGGATAGGGACAAACAATTATTATTAGCGGCTTGTCAACTTTAGTAGACGTTTATGAATAAGGGGGTTAGACTTCACACTCGCGTTCGCGGCTTCGCGCCGCGATTCGCGCACGAGTGTGGAGACAGCTTACAGCTTAATGACAAACGTGCGCTGCACCGCACACAGGTCGCGGTGCGGTGTGATAGTCTGTTATTAGAACTTAAAGATCCCTCCACATCCTCCACATGAGTGTGCGCGAAACTACGCGGCCCAAAGCCGCAAACGCGAGTGTGGAGTCGATATCGCTGATTAGCGAGTGGAGAGCCTTTAATAGATATAACACACTACCGCACCGCACCGCGAGCTTGGTGCGCCGCACCCGCAAGTGAGCGAGACAGAGATATTTCTTTCTCGCACACACTTATGTGTGCGTCGCACAATAACCTTGGTGCGGTGCGGTAATGTGTTAGCTGCTTAATGGCGTAACACACTTATAAGTAAGAGCGAGAAAGATATCGCTTTCTCGCTCTTACTTATGGATGCGTCGCACAATGCCCTTGGTGCGGTGCGACGGTGTGTGATACCCTTAACGTCAACCAACTACCAACAAAACAAACTAATGTCAAAATTGAAGCAACGTAACCGTCACGTTCATTCAAAGATTTCAAAGTTCAAAGCAATTTAAGCGATAGTAAAGTAAAAATGGTGTGGTGTTTACGCAAAAGATTAAAAAATAAACACGTTTCTGTTTGAATTTTCTCGTTTATTTAAAGACCATCTTAAATGATGTCTGTGTTACATTCCAATGTTGAGCCCTCATGGCAGTGGGAAACCAACGCTGAATTCATCAATGACCCCTTCGCAGGTAATTTTAATATAATTGTATTTAATGCTTACACTGAATATGATAGATTTTAACAAGTGTTTTCTTTATTTCACAGTGATATATCACGAGGGTCAGTGGACGTTAAGTAAAGTTTCTCCTTTGAACAATTTACAATATAACAGAGTGAAGCTAAAACAATATGCGTCCAAAATTCGACTAGCATTGGTCAGTAGCGTGTCTGCGAAGTCTTCTGTCAATTATGCAGTGCAGTTTGACCAGCAGCCTCTATTGAAGTATTGTGAAGATGATGCTGATGCTTTAAAAGTAAGTTTTAGAATAGAAGTGTTAATTGTGAACCTGAACAGTGTTTACGACAAATCTAACAAGTTTATATGCTCTATTTGGTATCCGTAAATACATGGATTGTTGGCAGGGTTGCTAAAGGTTTATTAAATTCAATGGAAAGTTGAGTGACGTTAGGTAACTCGGGCACTAGGTAATACAATATAGTCCAACCAATAAAATTCACTCACTTTATTATACAAATGACCATTCAAAGTGTAAAATTTATCAAATGTATGAGCAGGCCATCACCCTGATACCCTTTGATGTTCAAACCGCAGCCTAAATTTCCGATTAACACAGAATTTATCTGTCCAGAAGTATTTGGGAATAATGGCTCTATTAGATGCATTTGAATAAAAACAAATTAATATTGGATAATTTTACAAAAATTACCTACATAATAAATATGTATTTGTGAGCACAATTAGGTTTTATGTATTTGACATGAATAAATATGATTTCAGATAAATGTTGCAGCAACAACAAACGGTGGTAAGACAAAGATGGCATACACAGGAATTTTGATGTCCTGGGGGGTCAGCAGTGGTCCTGAAGGCACTGTTCACTTGCCTTATATGCTAGAGCGGGGAGAAAAAAAAGTTGCAGATGTTGTTAAAATCTGCTTACAAAAGATATTTGACTGCAATATAAAACCATTGAGTTTTACACAGGTAATTATTTTATGTTGTATTTCTTGTTACCAATTAAATATTTTAAGTTTGATGCAGTGCTTTTATACTTAGGTCTTTGGCCTACTGAATAATATACATATTATGTTTGATCGTCTGTCAATTCAGGCCAAGAAAAGTGTCAAATCCGGCCTGTGAAAAGAAGCAGCCTGGCTTTGGCTCTTGTTTCGAAATGTTTGAATACCCTTGTATTAATTAGAGCATACCTTAGCGTACCCTTACCTGCACACTTATTAAGTATTTAAACTCTCTCTCTCTTTTTATTATTATAGCCTCTTTGTTTCCATACTCTTTTCAATTTTTAGTTTCTATTTCAGTTTTTAAATTTGGTTAAAATAGGTTTTTAAGGTGTTGTTGTTTCTGTTGATTTTTCTTTCTTGGGGTATGGATCCCGTTTGGGTAAAGGCCTTCTCCCATTTCTTCCATAAATATGTTTGGCATTGTACATCCAGTCTTTCCCGGCAACCTCTACTATGTCATCGGTCCACCGTTTAACAGGTTTTCCAGTTTTCCTCTTCGCTGGTAATGGTCCTTTCCATCTTGTTGTTAGTGTTGTCCATCTGTTATCTGTATACCTTGAGATGTGACCTGCCCATTGCCACTTGAGCTTTAGAGCTCTCTCTCTTTAACCCTTTTCTACTCTTCGGGTGTAGGCCTCCTTCATTTTGCGCCATTCGTCATGGTTCTGTGCGACTTGGAGCCCATGCTTCCCCACAGTCCTCTTGATGTCGTTGTCCCAACGCATCTGGGGTCTACGTTGAGGATGCTCTTCCATTCCCACTTCAAACCTTGCTCTGTTGTCTCAGCCATTCATTTGTTTTACGGTCTCTCAATGTGATCCCCACCAGTATTTAAACATTTTAAACTACCACCAAGATATCATACAATATATGCATAGCAGGATTATGGAAGTTTTTTTTTTCTTATTTTAGTATCAATTGCTGATGTTTGGCTTCAGTTTTGTGGAGTGCACATCAGCAAAGGGCACTGACCCTTTTGTCCTGTCGTACACCACTCCCGGGGCAGTTGACATTAAGAATAAGCTTGACATGCGGTTTGAAGTCAGTGATGTACACTACATGTGGAATGCGTAAGTATTTTTTACATGTTATTTTGGCCAGGGAAGCTTTACTACCCCTACTAGACTTATACTGTGCACAGGTATCATTACCACTGCCTGTAATGAAAATGTCCCATCGCTACGCTTACACGTGTCACCGCGCCGGCCTTGGATCGACCAATCACAACGCTTTGAGCACCCGCCTCACACCTCACATTTTGGATGCATTTTGGTGAATTGCGTTGCGAATAAAATGGCCAATTTTAGGCTTCTATAGGCGGTTTTCTGTGCTTATACTAGACTTATCATTCAAAACTCTTAAGCTACCTACTGTATTGTTTCAGTGAGTGATAGTGATAGTTCTATGAAATTTATGCCCGTTGTAACACTTGTAACTGAATGTAATGAAGCAAAACCAACCAATTAACTGGGGCAACATTTCTACAGTTTTGTAAAATTAGTTTTATTATAGTGGAAGCCGCTCGACCCCAATCTCAAAGAAAAACCGCAAATCGATGTGCAGGATAGCCGTTTGGCACACGCATACTAGAGATCAAAACAAAATTTTTGACCCGCAGTTCCTTAAAAAAATTCCCTTAGGACCCCTCCCCTCCTAGTGCTGAAACATTATTTTTTGTATGGAAAAAAAAATTTTTTTTTCAAAATCTTATTGTGTGCGGTATCATACGAAAGGGCTTTTTAAGGCCAATAAAAATATACCACATCATTACATCTCAGCCATTATTTTTTTAATTAAAACAAAAAGAATTTCCAAAACATACCAAGTTTGGGCTCCTTCAGATACGATATAACTGATTTTTTTTTGTACAATATACCACAAATGATACGTATCTAACCCCAAGAAAGCAATTTTGAAAATAATTTCAGTTTTTTTTTTCAATTTTACAAAGTGACACAGTTTTCCCTCAATACCTATTTTACGAGACATGGGACTGTACTGCAGATACGGTATGTACCAACTAAACTAAACCAACTGATGAAAAGGCGCAGTTAAAGGGTTAAAGAGGTATTTCCAGTTTGATATATTGATATTTCGTATCATTTTATGATTAATATGTACCGTATCGCAGTACAGTTCCATAAGTCTCGTAAAATAGGTATTGAAGTGGAACTGTGTCACTTTCTATTATTGAAAAATTAAAACAAAATACTTAATGAAATTATTTTCAAAATCGCTTTCTTGGGGTTAGACATGAGGATATCATGTATCATTTGTGGTACCTTAAAAATACCTTTAAAAAAATATAAGCCATATCGTATCTGGAGGAGCCCAAACTTGGTATGTTTTGAAAATTATTTTTGTATTAATTAAAAAAAATGGCTTAAATGTAATGTGATGTATTTTTAGATTCGCCTCAAAAAGCCCTTTCGTATAATACCACACACGATAGATTTTTGAAAAAAAAAAAACTTTTTTCTTACAAAAAAAAATGTTTTAGTTCCTAAGGCAAATTTTTTGAGGAACTGCGGGTCAAAATTTTTGTTTTGACCTATAGGTCACAGCACACGCATACTATATAGTATGCGTGTGCCAAACGGCTAACCTGTACATCGATTTGCGGTTTTTTTATGCGAACGGCTTGCACTATTAAAAAAACGACAAACACCCGAGACTGAATTTTTCCACTTTTGATTTAAAAAAAAAACAAAGTTGTTTCCTAAGCAACTTCAAATCTATTTGTGTAATTCAATTGTGCAATTATTTTTTTTGCAGATTAAAAGATGAGGTAGACAACATGTCAGAACTCATAAGCCAAGTATACCAGATTCTGCAAAAACAAATAATGCATACAATACAGTATGACATATCTTTCTTGGATATCTTCAAAATCACATTGCTTAAAGCAGAGGTCAAAAGCAATGGTATTGTTAAAATGAAATCACCTGAACTGGTGAACTCTGTTTTTAATGTGTTGAATAAGATCATTTGCAATGAGACTCCATTAGACAGTTGAGTTCTTGTATCATGGTTTCGATTTTGATGTTTACATAGTTTTGTAAATACATATAAGTAACATTAAATTGTCTAAGGCTAAACCGAAAATGTTAGTTAAAACTCGTTAAGTATTGTATTTTTAATAGCTGTACTGTGTCAGTAGAGTTGACATGTAAATAGTTTCTTTGTGTGAGTGTTTTCACTTTGACTGTACAATAAATTAATATTTTTAGTAAATACACGTGGTTAGGGGTCATCAATTAATTACATCACACGTTTAGGGGGGGGGGGGGGGCAAGAAAATGTGACATGTTGTGACAAGGAGGAGGGGGTCGTCACATTCACATGGTGGGCTACAAATCTATTCGACCAATCATATTGTCGCATTGCGTATGTTCTGTCCCTCACGGGCGCATGCGTGTAGCTCATCTATGTAATGCTAGGTCTATGTCTCACCCACACCAGGGGGGAGGGGTTTGCCAAATGTGACCAAGTGTGACAAGCAAGGGGGGGTCAAAAAACCTCGAAATTCGTGTGACGTAATTAATGGATGAACCCTTATATACACGCAATATTAAATCTAATCTATGTATAAAGTAATAGTTATTTGTTATACAAGGGTGCAAAGTTGTATTTTACCCGCGAGTGTGGAATTGAAACACGAGCAAGCGAAAGGATTCTATAGTCTAACATAGAATCCTGAGCGTAGCGAGTGATTTAACACACGAGAAGTAAAATACATTTGCACCCGTGTGTAACACAAAACTTTTCACTTCACTATAGCGAGGAAAGTGCAACATCCACAGGCGTTAGACATATTCACCGCTGGAATCACTTATTTTTTTACGATATTATAACAAAAAATTCTGGAAATTCTGTATTTTTACGTATGAAATTTCAATGATGCGTTTTGAAATTGCATCGACTTGTGCTTTCAGAATTATATTTAACATCATTTTTAAAAAACAAACGTTTCTTATGGAATTTTAAGGTTTATGACTTAAAATCCATACTATCCATACTAATATTATAAATGCGAAAGTCTGTCTGTCTGTGTGTTCCCTCTTCACGCTTAAACCGCTGAATCGATTTAGATGAAATTTGGCATAGAGATAGGTTGAGTCCCTGAGAAAGACATAGGATAGTTTTTATCCCGAAAATCATCCCTTAAGAAAGTAAAAAGCGGGCTGGAATAGAGATAATTAATGAAGTGCCTGCTAATTTGTGTGCAATTATGCACACAAATATTAATGCTCAAATTAAATTATTGTTATGAAATTTTTTCCAGGCGCTATACTTACTTTAGTTGCTGTTACTAAGTCCACGCAGGCGAAGTCGCGGGCAAAAGCTAGTAATATTATAAATGCGAAAGTCTGTCTGTCTGTGTGTTCCCTCTTCACGCTTAAACCGCTGAATCGATTTAGATGAAATTTGGCATAGAGATAGGTTGAGTCCCTGAGAAGGACATAGGATAGTTTTTATCCCGAAAATCATCCCTTAAGAAAGTAAAAAGCGGGGTGGGATACGGATATCGGTTGAGATGATTAATGAAGTGTCTGCTGATTTGTGTGCATAATATGCTCAAATTAATTAATTGCTATAAGATTTTCTCCAGGCGCTATTCTTACTCTAGCTGGGGTTATTAAGTCCACGCAGACGAAGTCGCGGGCAAAAGCTAGTCATTAAATAAAGCTAAATCTGGTATTTTTATTAGATTCTCAAATCATTTATTTAGCGATAATTAATATCGAAAGAAACAATATTATGAGCATTTTACGTTTTGTTATGTCAATCTACTTAAAGACGCTCCATCCAAGGTCAAATTACTTTCCCCACTAGTGGATAAAATACGTTTTTACCCGCTTGTTTTAAAGGATAAAAGACAACTTTCCGAGCTAATATATATAGCCGATAGGGAAAAAATGGGTTTTCCCACTAGTTACCATCAGTGGTAACACCTGAAATGCTTTTCTCAACTGTTCCCAGTGGTAACACAAAAAACAATTCCCATTGGTTGTCGGGTTATCACCAACTCTTCGTTATTTTCACTCTTGACAAAGTGGTCGTGGTCATCATTTAGGCCCTAGTAGCAAGCTTTACAAGACGCCGCCATTCCTCTCTGTGAGCCGTCCTCCTTATCTAGCTTGCGTGTAGAGGTCCATCTATTGCAGCTTTAATCTGGTCGGTCCATCGCATAGGTGATCTGCCTTGTTGTCTAGTGCCATCGGTTTTGCCTTACACTACAAGTCATCACCACTAAGAATGGTCCACTTTGGTGGCAATTTTATCTTCAGTTCAACCCACAAAAATATTTTAAGGTTTCGATATTGACAAAAATACCTACATAAATCTGATGTTTGCTGTCTTCTTCTTCCTCCTTCTCTTAGTCCCAGTTCTATCTGGAGTCGGGCCTCCTTGTACGGCGGCGCCAGGACGCTCTATTCTGGGTTGTCATAGGGGTAAGGTTCTGGGCTTTCATCTCCCGCTTGATATTGGACCACCATGTGTCAGGAGGTTTTCCTCTTCCCAGGGATTTAGTGGGGATATTTAGGACGGATTTAACTGGGAAACGATCATCTTGTCTCATTATGTGGCCGTGCCATCTAAGCCTGCTTTCCTTTACTTTGTCAATAATAGGGGCCACTCTGAAAGTGCCTCTCACGTGCTCATTGCGTATTCTATCAAGACGGGTAACACCGCCTGCCCAGCGCAGCATCTTCATTTCCGCTGTGTGCAACTGCTGTTCGTGCTTTTTTGCCATTGTCCAGCACTCCGCTCCGTACATCAGGCAGGTCGCACAGCTGTCTTGTAGATCTTGCCCTTCGCACTGGCATACGGGTTTCACAGAGTACTCCAGTTAGCGACTTCATCCAGGCGGTGTTAACTCTATGACTGACATCCGCGTCCACGCAAGCATCAGTCGTAAGTATAGAGCCAAGGTACTTAAAGTGTGTGACTCGAGGTAATGTTGTGTGATCAATTGAGATGTTGCAAGATGTTTCTTCTTCACCACCAAAGTCGCATTCCATGTACTCTGTTTATGTGCGACTGACTCTGAGACCATGTCGTTCGAGCTCATTCACCAATCTGTTGAAGGTCTCCTGCAAATCTCTTGCCTTCTTAGCGATGAGGATGACCATGGCATTTCACATTGTAGCCCTTTGGTGATATAATCCATGGTAACATTAAATATCAAGGGACTTAGAGCGGAACCTTGGTGGACTCCTACGCCGACGAGAAAAGGCTCACTGACACCTGCGGGGCTTTTGATTTGAGTTTTAGCCTCTAGTACATGTCTTGAACGAGAGCGATGTGTGTTCTGGGACATTTTGAGCACGCAGAGCCTGTCATACCAACTTCCTTGAGATCCTATCAAATGCCTTCTCTAGGTCAACAAATACCATGTAGAGATTTTCGTCATTGATACGGCATTTCTCCACCAGAATTCTCATAGAAACTGGCGGGAAATTGCTCTTGCTTGCGCGACAGCGGTCTTCACTACAGTTTTCATGGCCTTGTATTGTTTGTATAGTCTTCATATGACTTGGTTGTTTGCCAGATCTTGAATGCATCCCGCTTTGCCTTGACTATTTCTTTAATTTTTTTTAATACCACGACGGTGGCAAACAAGCATACGGCCAGCCTGATGGTAAGCAGTCACCGTAGCCTATGGACGCCTGCAACACCAGAGATATTACATGCGCGTTACCGACCCTAATGTCACTCCACCATGAGGGGTCTTTATTTGTGAGGAGGCGACCTTTGGATATACCTAACTGTTGCATGGCCTCTTTTTGACAGAAATATTCAATGTTTTGCCACATTTCTGCAGGAGATTTGTCCACCTTTAGGACTTCTTTTAGGTAGTTCTTTATATTATCAATGAGTGGTGGCCTGGTGGCCCTTTGTTAGTGTGGATTTCTTTCCACTTTATATGCTCGGTCCTATCTATTCGTACCTTAATGGGTTTTGGCAGTTTCAGAATGGCAATGGTGTAGGCGATGTTGTGATGTTACGGATTCTCCCGGGATGTGATGTTTGCTGTCTGTTGTGTATTTTTACTCGCACTTAGTTTACTGAATGTCGATGTAAAATTTCATATTTATCTAGGTTTTTTTATCAGTAGGTATTGAACATTACAATATTTTAGTGATAAGTTGTTTCCAGTGGTAAAGTGAGAAAAAAATTCCCATCTGTTACGAGTGGTAGCAACTTCGTGGTAACATGTGGGTATACACGAGAAAATAGTAGTCAGGTCACTGTTAGTGCATACAGTCAGTTGCAAGTGTAGCTACCAAATGTATGCACTGCTAAATTGACTGTATATGCAACAATGCAAGGCTATGTGATGGCTCCTCTACACGATGGCCGAGCGCTGGACTAGCGAGATGGCCATGCGATGGTTCAGAGCACGCACTATAAATTGGGCCATGCGTAGATGCGTGCCATAGCTTTTAGATCAGCCACTATGCTTCAACAGCCAATATAGTGCTCGATAGCAAGACGTCACAAATGCCCATATCATTTGTTAGTAATACAATTAAATTAATCTTAGTATGCGAATGTTAGTAAATACGCATTAAATTACAAATAAAATATACATCACATTTAACTACATACTGACGACTGCCACATTCCAAACACTACCGCTGTACATGCAACAGCATCCAGTGGTGCTGGAACGGGCAGTCTAGCCTCTCGGCCAGCACACGCAACAGACTGTTGGAGCTACCGCGCAACCGCCGCATCAGTGAGGAGAAAATATTGAAATACTACACGGTGTTACTTAAACCACTGAAAACCTGAGACACCCCAACAGATTTTTTTTTATTTTAAACTCATCTTGAGTATTTATTCTTTAATCCGATAAATATTTTAAAAAATATTCGTTATTTAGTTTCCTTAACAATTCTATTCGACTGGTAACTACACAAGATACATCGTCGTTTTAGTGACATCAAACAATTGCTAGTTACCATCGTAAACACTGTTAACTGACCATTTGCATACCTTACTGCAACGAGATAAGGTTTACCAATGGCCAGTTAAGGGTGTTGCTCATTGACAAATAACGTGTTAAATGCTAGTTATTGATGTTGTTGCATTACAAACTTGTAGACTGAGCATGTAAAAAAAAAAAATTAGCCCCATTAAAATATAGCACAATCGATTCTGAACAAACTGTTTTTAGGTTTTCAGTGGGTCATGAAACACCGTGTATAAGTATTAATTTTTTAGTTAAGTATCTAGTTGTTTAGTGGGGAAGCCCTTTTAAGAACTGTTTTTCTCGAATCATGTTAATGTGTAGATTTAATTTAATAAAAAATAAACCAACGTTATGTTTTTTAACATTTACTCTCATGAATTACACCTTACAAGTGTGTATTTGCATATTGTAACCTTACAAAATATTACATCATTACAATGTGCTAAACTTAAAATAACCTATTATGTAAACATGTCTTTCTTACCTTGCAAGCAGTCCTCTCATTTGATTACATTTTTACCACTCGATGATTCTTAGGAAGATGTTAAAATTTATCTTATTTTATATCAAATATTTTGATTATTGAAAACTGTGTATCAAATTTGGCAATAATTCAAAGCAAGGCATGTAAAAGATTATGTAAATTTAGTCACACCAGAGTCTAAATCAATATACACATTACACATAGCTAACAAAAGATTATTTATCTATTGTACAAAATGCTTAATTACACATTAAAACACATGAATACATATTTCATATAACTCCCTGTTTAATAAATAGTTAGACCTGCCCAATTAAAATTTAAATATACAGAATTAACTATGATTTTTACATCCATATAAAATTATTATTTTTGTTATGTAAATAAAATACTATGTTTATCACAACAAATTAGATGAAATTCAAATAAAAAAACGTAAGGAAGGTTTAAGGATACGTTTTTGGTAAATAAATGCGATGTATGTAATGTGAAACTTCTAAAATTAAATACACAAAATACATAGCTTCATTCCCTTATGAGAGTCTAACAACTCTAACACTGCACATATAAAATCACAACTAATAACATTCGTATATCTGGTCCATAAATATTCGTAGCTTGCCAAATTGGGGGATGCAATACTGAATGTGAGAAATTAGAAATACAAACAAAACAAATGGAAATTTTCAGAAAAACGCATACTTTTTACTTTTTTCTAAGAATGCCCTTATACATATAGGTATAGTCGTAGAGTAGGTACATACTTGACTCGTACTGTAAGTCTTACCATTACTAAGTATTAAGGCCAGTTACTCACTTTCTGGTCAACATAGTGGATAAACGTTTATTTATCTAGTAAACAAGACTCACGGCCACTATGAGACCAGACAGGAGAGACGAGCTAATTTGAGACTTTAATTATCCAGTACTAATTATTTCTATAAATCGAGTCAACCTTTTGTATCGCCAAGTAGTTTTGACTATTATCGAAACCCGTAATGCTAATGAAGTGGTTATAGTTAAATAGTCTTGCAAAATCCATAATCTGTGTTCCATACATGTTTGGTAGTTTTTGGTTAAACATTGTTTTCTGGATCACCTCTTATTTTTCTATACATTTGTATGTATGTGAAACATATGTTACATAGGAATTTCATACTTGGGCAAAATTATCTTTATTATAAGAGCTACTTGCAAAGAAATCTCGACGTCCATCAAATCAAAAGGCTAACTAACTAGTATGGAAAGCAGCCCTAACAAATACTATAAGTACGACGAGTTTCGACGACCGGTCTGGCCTAGTGGGTAGTGACCCTGCCTGTGAAGCCGATGGTCCTGGGTTCGAATCCCGGTAAGGGCATTTATTTGTGTGATGAGCACAGATATTTGCTCCTGAGTCATGGGTGTTTTCTCTATGTATTTAAGTATTTATATATTATATTTATATATCGTTGTCTGAGTGCCCATAACAAAAGCCTCCTTGGGCTTACCGTGGGACTTAGTCAATCTGTGTAAGAATGTCCTATAATATTTATTTATTTTATTATTTATTTATAAGTATATGAGTCGCTTAACTTCAAACTCGGCTAAATCCAACTGTCAGATTTTGTGATATTGGTATTAAGTAAAGGTAATAGAGTAGATGTTACCTAAGAGGGTCGAATGGATTTGTCCGAGTTTGAAGTTAAGCTACACAATTAGTTAAAGTTAGCACCCCCGAGATTTCAACGTGAACCATCCGAATGTTAAGTCATTTTCATTCCACTGTTTAATATGTACTATTAAGTATTACAAGTGCCCGAGCGGCATGATACCATTTTAAAGTGAGTGTCCGGATGCAAGCGAATTTGCAGCATTAAAAAAATCTAATACATGATCTGTTCTGCAGTAAATTTCGTACCAATGTTCGTTGCACACAGCTGCGCCATTCCTGCGAACAAAAAACCGAAATCAATAGGGAGGGAGTATTACTGCAATGGTCTGCCGCCAGAGTGCAGCACTAGCTTATATTGTAAATGCCTTTGTTTTTTGAGAAGTTTTCACTATGACGGTGATGCATCAAGGCGGTTTGTTTACAGAGAGCCCATCGCGAAAAACGAAATTTCGTTATCTGCTTCTCTATCGCTCAAATATGTAAGAGTAAGAGTGATAGAGAGGCAGATAACGTAATTTAGATTTTTGTGTTTCGCGGTAGGCTCTCTGTATGTGCTAGTGGCGCTGTCTACGCAGAGTTTAAATTATGAATTATGAGTTTTGCGTAATATACCCTATTTAACATATCATTAGAATTTAGATTGTTAACGTTTCATTATCCTTGCACAGGATTTCAAATTGTCAGGTAAAGGTTAGGTAGGTTGTTGTAATAGATGTTTGACTATGGAATGCTTTTTCTGCAAATTTATTTAACTCTCGTGCTTTGCAACTCTTGCAACGCTCTAGATTCCGCTTTTCTAGCCACTGGCTACGCTCGTGGTTAATATCCTTTAACACAACAATAGTTACAAATAACAATAGTCATTTGATTTACCTACCAGGGGGCAAAGTTGTTGTTTAACTGCTCGTGCTATTAATACCCCGAGCAAGCGAAATATTCCGAAATTGAACCACTACACTACATTGTTGCCGACTTGCCGAGGGATGGAAAGAATTCTGCGATGCTGCGCGCCCCGCGCACCGCGCCCCGCGCCCCGCGCACCGCGCCCCGCGCCCCGCGCCCCGCGCACCGCGCCCCGCGTCCCGCGCCCCGCGCCCCGCGCCCCGCGCACCGCGCCCCGCGGAGTACTAGTGGTCATAGAGGTCTTCGCACGGCAGTTTGTATTGCTTACGTACTGTACCCTGATTATCGTATATTATGCAGTACTTGCATGAAAAATACCGTTTAAATATATACCCTATTAAAGGAGAACAAGATAAACAATTGCTCGAGTTTAGAAAACTACGTGTAATTACGGGTTATTCCCACTAGTTACCACCAAGTTGTTACCAGTGGTAACTACAAGTTTTTTTTTTCCCATCTTTTACCACTGGTTACTGGGAAAAAAAATCACACCTTTTACCAGTGGTAACTACTGGGAAAAAAAATCTTCACTTGCGATAAGCAGGGAAGCATAGTAGTCTGTGAGTTATGTAGTCCCTCGCATTTTCGCTCACTAGATTGTGACCCTTTGAGCTCCTCGCCTATGATGATGATGATGATGTCCTCCCAGACGTATCCGTCGACAGCGACATCCCGACAAGCGTTTTATTTGTATATTATTAATATTATTATTTCTAAAAGGGATTTTGTTAACTATTACGCGCATGGGCGCGAACGTGACTAGCAAATCCAAATTTGTTTTTGAAAGTCCTACAGCACGCAGCACAGTAGAGCTGCCCAGATGAGTTGTAGGTGTAGGTTGTAGGAGGGCTTGGGCCGAGTTTTTCGGAGCTGTCGTTTGGCGTCAAGATCTTCAAGCCGGGTGCGTTCAAAGTTATCAAGACCCGTATTGACAGCAGCTCGCCAGTCCAATCTCCTAGTTGCAAGCTCCTCCCACGACTCGCATGATAGTGCGTTGCGCGTCATGGTGAACCTTGTCGGAACGCACGAAGATGAATGGGCTGTAGCCGCGCGCGTCAGTTGGCGTTGTTGGCGGCCAAAGCACAAATAGCACTGCGTGTACACGCGTGCGTACCTTGTGTCGGTGTGCCCTGGCAGCTCGCCCGGCCTCAGCGTGTGCAGGCGCGCGCCTAGCAGCAGCCGCCCGGCGTGGCGCCGCCCGCGCCCGCGCCCCCCGCGCCGCCCGCCGCGCCGCCGCCAACGTGCTGGGGCCCGATCTTGATGCCGTTCGCCTGGAAAAGACACTTACTTTTAAGCCGTCCTAAAAATACGGTTAATCTAATATTTTTTTGGTAAATCCAGTAAGGTCCCGTGCCTACTAAAGCCGTTTAATTTTTTAAACCCTTCGTATGCCACGCCTTTAGCGTGCGGCGCCGCCGTGAACCTGTCAGTCGAAATGCTGTCAAATTCGCTGTCAAAAACTAAAAGTATCAACACCAACTTAAATAGTCTTTTTAAAATACCTTAGCCGGGCTAGCACATGATTGGCGCGAAGGTATCTCGCCGCGACAAAGACTACCCGTCCCTCTTTAATTCATATAGTTAGTAAAAGACGGGTAGTCTATCTCGCGGCGAGATACTGTCGCGCCAATCATGTGCTTGGCCTACAGTTAATCGTATTTATCTCATTGGAAACTAAGTAAACGTTTCAAAACTTTAAACCGACTGCTTTTAAAATCGATAATATCTATTAAAATCGATTTTATTAGACAAAACCACCATAAAAAAGGTACCTATGTCCAAAGAGGATATAATAAGATAGAGCGGTACTGTCATAGTAAATTTTGTAACCCCAGTAAATTCACTGCCATCTATCGACACACCTTAAAACTAAAAATGAAGATGTATAAAAATACGATTATATTTAAATACGGATAAATGATTTTTTTATTTGCATTAATTATTTTTATGATTTTGACCCATGTTCTTTCACTGATATGCGTTAAAATTGTTAAATAACAAACGAAACCGTCAACGCCATCTATACGACAGTAGGCCAAAGCTAGTAGCGCCCTCTGATCGAGAATCAAATTTTCTTGATTTTCGAGGCACGTTTTTTCCTTAGACTGTATCCATCTATTACGGAGTTATATCTATCTTTGCTATGTCTTAGCTGTTACGCTTGACAATAATTAAACAAAGTGACCTTTATATGGATCGGGTATCTTACATCATATATCATATCATATGTGACGTTTTCAATAAAAGGTACCACATTGTCGGTTGTCGATAAGGTTGATTTCAAATTGAAGGCTTATGGAAATATCGCATTATTGACAGCCGACAATAAGTACCCTCTTGGTTGAAAACGGTACAATTAGATATCTGTCAAGTTTAAAACCCCCATAAGCCCCATAACCACTAAGCAAGCGTCACTGTGGCGCAAACATCCAATACTTCGCATGGCTACTATAACAAAATGAAAGGTCCAAATAAAGATGTTAGAAAATTTTCTTCTTTTATTACCATAAAAAAACCGCGTGGATTACTTGAGACTTATTATCTTTGAAGAAATATAAAACAAAAAAAAAAGAAGTGGCCCATGAGGGGATCGAACTAGGGCTCGCGGTCGAATCCGTGTTTCGTTTACACGTTTCGAATACCCGTTTCCGAATAATACGTAAACGGTTTTCTGGCCCGTTCCGCACGTTTAATTAAGAAACGTGTAGTTAAGACCCGTGTACACGGATAAACGGGTATTCGAAGATACGTATCTTATTTATCCGTGGCTCCGGACACGTCCTTGACGATAGTAGCGAAGGAACGAACGCCAGCTACAAATGAATAGACAAAAGATTCATGACGAGTTTCTGTCATATTTAACCTTATTCTGTGGGTCATAGAGACGAAATTCAATAAACGGTTTAGAAACCCCTTTCTTGGGCAGGTAGTTTTTGCTTGCAATAGGTATTACGAGTATTCACGCTTCTTATCAAAGTATAGTATTTTATATAGCACTTTAAATAGCTACTTTTTTTACGTTGCGGGTTAGCAATATAATAAAAAAACCTGCTAGTACTTATTTAAAAAAAATATTAGAACCATCGAGTTCAGTATATAGATCTAGGCAGGAAGTCAAACTAATGTTCGAAATTGGCATTAACCCTTAAATGCATAATGATGTATATATGCATCATATATTTAATACATAATATTTAATACTATGATTTTTTTCTTTATTTTTCCCTCAATCTATACAACATGACACATCTATTTCAATGGATTAAAAAGTTATACAAAAAATCATGCATTTAAGGGTTAAGTATTTATAAAAAAAAAAACAATTTTAACTTGCTTCTTTATTTTTAGTTTAATTTAAGAACATGATATGAAATTGTATTTCTTGTCATATAATGTAGGTACACCTTATAAAACAAAGTCCCCCGCCGCGTCCGTATGTCTGTCTGTATGTTCGCGATAACCAGACCTCACCTATGGAAGAAGTTTTTCTTTGGGAATGTTTATGTGTATATTTTGTTAAGGTTTTGTTTAAATTGGTAGAAATATGACGATGTTTGCTAATGAAGTTAGAAAAAATCACGCTGGCTTAATCGAAAACGCTGCCCAATCTATTTGATCTCAATGTATGGTGGACTTGTCTTTCATTGGTCTACAAAAAAGTGCGCGATGGCTGTCTGTCTATATTTTAAGAATAATTAACCCATTATTAACTTCAAAAAAACCGGACAAGTGCGAGTCGGACTCGCCCACCGAAGGTTCCGTACAAACTTAATTTTAAATGTTTGTTGTTATGGCGGCAACAGAAATACATCTGTAAAAATTTTAACTGTCTAGCTATCACGGTTCATGAGATACAGCCTAGTGAGTGGTGACAGACAAATGGACAGTGAACTCTTAGTATTATTAGGCTTCCGAAGTGAATACTTGTTACAGAATGTATTTTATTATGCTTGACTCTCTAAGCGAAGCCGGGGCGGGTCGCTAGTTATTAATAAACACTTTAAATCAACTTGATAAAATTGCACCTTCTCAATAAATTCTAATTGTTTTTGCTTTAGGTACCTCTTACCACAGTAAAACGCTTTTTAGTGCGGTGCAGCTACAAAACAATGGAAAACATTTTCTTGTGCATATGTTTTGACCTTATTACAACGACATAAAGCTTATAATTGGCGGTGACACTTGTGATAATAGTTTGGGAACCTACATGTTTTCGACGATAACAAACAAAAGGATATTGGAAAACAATGGATGGATGGACCACCGGTCGGCAACGTGCGCATTTAAGTTTATTACCTGAACGCTAGTGAGAAAGTGACCAAAGTGAATTATGAATGACTACCAATTTAAAGATCTATCTTAATGTAATTAGCAATATTATCGCAAGTTATCCAAGGTAGTATGGGTTTTTATGGTTCTTGGGTAAAATTTTGTTTTTCATTTGAGCATGATTACTCGATAATCCCGCTTTTGTGTACCTACTAATAACTTTTTTGCGCCGTTGGCAGGTTTGTTGTTTTCGCAAAGCAGTAATATATCCGAGATAAAAATAACCACGAAATAATTAAACTGTTATTTTTAATTAATATTGTATTCTGTCTGCACACCTCTTATTAACGAAAACACTATACCATTATATAATTATAAAAAAAATCTATGATCGATATCAAATTTATGTAATTAGCTTAGAAGCAATCGGTTTTATTAAATGATATAAATAGTTTAAAATTAAAATTATGTAACCTACTATTAAACATAGGAAGATGGCTCAGTACCTATATTTTATCAATACGGTTAAAAACAATTAAAAAAAAAGTAATTGTGCGGTTTTATGAAACCACGATGCAAGTGAAACTTTTTTCGGATTGCAGGCATTTAACTAAAAAAAATCGGAAATTAATTCGATTTACGGTATTATAATCGCGGTTTTAATCTTAACTTAATAAATTGGGGCGATAGAATAAAAGCTTCACTTTAAAAATCGTACGACAAACGAATTCATCTGAAGTCGGCATAATAATAGTGGACCTTGTTACCATTGTACATTGGCTCAAACTGGTTCGGAGTATTTGGACCCGTTCGAAACGGTCTTAAGTACCCGTGTAAACGGAGATACGTGTCTGAGATACGTTTCTTGGGAACGTTCCTTCGAAACGTTTTCGAATCCCGGCGGTTCCGTGTAAACCGGGTTCTTAGTACCGCCGGGCTTAAGAACACGGGTATACGTTTCGGCGTGTAACACGGATACCGGGAGCCCTAGATCGAACCCGCGACCTTCGCGTTATTAGCACGACGCTCTAACCAACTGAGCTAATGGGCCGATGTGTGAGCGCGCGAAATACGCTTTCACGTTATCCCTTCATCGACACCGCAAGACAATAAAGATAGGCAGCTGTTCGACATGCGATTAGCGATCGATTATTTTCTCCCAAGTTAATAGCATAGAGTAACTTATACTAGAGCGGTACTGTCATAGTAAATTTTGTAACCCCAGTAAATTCACTGCCATCTGTCGACACACTTTAAAACTAAAAATAAATATTTATAAAAATACGATAAAATGTATTTAAATATGGATAAATGATTTTTTTATTTGCATTAATTATTTTTATATGATTTTGACCCATGTTCTTTCACTGGTATGCGATAAAAATTATAAATAACAAACGAAACAGTCAACGCCCTCTATACGAGTGTAGGCCAAAACTAGTGGCGCCATCTGATCGAGAATCAAATTTTCGTGATTTTCGAGGCATGTTTTTTCCTTAGACTGTATCCATCTATTACGGAGTTATATCTATCTTTGTTAATAGGGTAACTATTTGCTAAGGGTCGAGTGGATTTATCCGAGTTTGAAGTTAAGCGACACAAATGTAAACCATACAAGTAGATGAAAAAATAAAAAGTATCTCGGACAAAATAGTGTCGTTGTTATTTTTATTGCGTTGTTTGCTTATATGGATTGGAGATTTTATCCTGTCAACATAAATTTCAATTAAGATGCATTTTAAAAATTAATTAAAGGTGTATATAATATATAATTCTCTCTATATCTAAGTAGCGTTTAGATTTTATTGAACAACCCCCTTCTGAGCTACTTCTTTTGCCGACTATACATGCATACAAATCATACAATGGGCTTCTAGTGTGTAAGAAAAACGAACTAACCTCATTGTTAATGTCGAAGACTCCCTCCTGGATTTTCTCGTAGATCTCTTTAGCGGTGTTGATGAAGGCCTCCTCCACGTTGGCAGCCGTTTTCGCGGAGGTCTCCATGAAGACTAGACCGTGCTCGCGGGCGAACGCTTCACCCTCTTCTTTCTTCACTTCGCGCCGCGACTCCAGATCGCTGTTTAGAAAAAAAAGTTTGATATCTTGCCAGACAGTTGCTTCGAGATTAGGTTTTTTTAGGTGGATGGACAAATGGAGAGTAATAGGGTAACAGTGGCTCTCTTAACATGATATAGCGTGGTAAGCCAATTTTGTCAGCAGAAAATTTTATTTTTATTTTATTATTTATTGCAGACAACATTGGTCCATATACATACAACAATTATAATAAGAACCGATTTAGTTGAAATTTGGTATAGGGGTAGTTTCAGTCCCGGGGAAGGACATAGAATACTTTTTATTCCAGAACTCACCCCTTAAGAAGCCCTCACCTCACATTTTGACCTGCACTATTTCACCCTTTTTAATACCTCTCCTAGTGCCCTTTTAGCACATCACGGATTATCCATTCATTGTGTTACAGACACTTTATCAACAGATATAAGTACCTCCCAATAGTTTATTTTCGGTTAGTACCGGTTGTAGCACATCACTATTTATAAGACGTAAAAAACTAGCAACACATGAAATGTCACTTTAGTCTACGCAATTAAAAAATAGGCTTTATACTCTCGTTTGCAATATTTAACTTACGCCCCATGTTGCACAATGTACTACTCATTAGATATACATTTAATACTATAATAGGTATAGTGGCCGGGTGGCGGGTAGTGTAGTGACAGTTACCTCTTGTTGCCGATTAACATAATGACCATGTTGGAGTTTGAGTGCTGGCGCGCGTCCTCCAGCCACGTGGTGAGGTGGTTGAAGGTGTCCCGCCGCGTGATGTCGTACACGAGGAGCGCTCCCGCCGCGCCGCGGTAGTATGACCGGGTGATCGACCTGAAATTTGTTTCGTATTAACACATATAATTTGGTGGATAAAGAAGGTACGCGTATCAGTAGGTACTAGGTACCCACTTATAGAGATTCGAACGCAAGATCTTTAGCTTTTGAGATAGGCTCACTGCCAACTAGCTAAACAACCATATACCTACACTACAGATCTTACATATATAGGATGTAGACCAATTTTATATTTGCAAATATCTTAAGAAGATTTTTTTAGCTAGAATATTTAAATCCGCTCTTGTAAAACAAAGACTTTGACCTGAGAATGTAATTTTGAGTATAAAGAACTGCCCTCCTCCAAAGGTGAAAGAACTTATTAATCACTCATTTCCCCACACTCGTATGAAAAATGGCTCGAGTCAAAATACTGAGGTCACTAAAGGCTGTGGTCTGTTCAGTCATACGTGAAATTATTTAAAGCACACTGCAATTTATAATGTGTATTATTGTTATTTATTAACCTATCACTAAATAAATAAAAACTCAGACCACTCTCTCACATAAAAAAATATTTTTACCTAATAAAATACCTGTGGCATTTGTTGTGCATTTAATAGAAAGATTATCAATGTGCTATGACTATGACCTTAAACTACTAAATCATTAACTATTTGGATCGAAAACAAAGTCAACAGACCAAATAGCAACCTCAATTAAAAACAATGGATACAGAATGTGGATTCGTACAATAAACCTTACTAATGAAATGACGTACCTTTTACATTGTTATATATATAAACTAGACTAGGTGAACACTTCCTAATCTAAGTCATTGCTCTATCGATATCACACCACTAAGCATTCTTTTCTTTGTTTTGTTTTCTCAATAAGCTGTTAGTAGGTAGCCAAAACAATGAAGTTGTTTACGCAATTACGCATGCAGTTTGTTTTGTTACTAAAAAATCTAAAATCTTATTTGAACTAGAGTTATTTATGGTATAGTTGGTGCCTTATAGACCGCGGCCCAGATCGTCAGTCATCGCCTCCCGGTTGATACTTCGTCACATGATAGTTTAAATGCTATTATGAATTTAAAAAACCGTCAGCCGGTTGTATCGCGGTGGAAAGACCGTCAACTGATAGCATGAACATGTATAAAATACGCACCTATTATTATCTAAATAAGGTTGATTTTTGTTTAATTATTTTTTAGTAATTAGAAGTAATAAGAGTTTTGGTTGTCACGTGACAAAATGGTTTATTAGAAGGATCAGATGAACCGAATAATTCGGCCGAATATTCGGTTCAGTAAGATCTGAACCGAATATTCGTATTCGGCAAACTCCATATTCGGCCCATCTCTAGTTCTGAATATTACGCCCAGTGTTTGTTGTGAATTCCATTATTAAATACATAAATTATATTCTACATAAATAAATACAACAACATAAGTATACTAAATAAATAACTACCAAACATTTAAATCCACACTTGCTAACTGCAACAAACCTTTAAACTTGTACTTTTTGAATGAGGAAAAGTAGACACAATACCTGAATGCTTCCTGTCCAGCCGTGTCCCAAATTTGCAGTTTGATCTGCTTGCCATCAATGGTGATCATGCGGGCTCCGAACTCCACTCCGATGGTGAGATCATGCACCGGCTGGAACCTCTTGTCGGTGAACTGTAGCAGCAGGCATGATTTGCCCACACCTAAACATTCGTAAAAAAAATTAAATATTCATATAAATAGAGAAGCATGGCCGGAAACAACGAAAAAAGCCATACAACAACCTCAATGACTGAGAAGAGAAGAGAGAAACATTGGTAAATAATTGTAGTAACATTACAATTTACAAAAGGTAAACAATCTTCTAAATTAACCAATGCAATTAATTTATTTTTATATTGGATCCATTCTGCAAAAGCACACATTGATTTATAAATTTCAGCATGAATCTCCGCACAAAGCATTAAAGGCACAGACTAGTGTTAGGTTACCACCAGGTTGATGATGAAAACTAATACTTGTACCAATATTTTAACTTTATTCGTTCACTACCAACATAATAACAACCAATTTACAATAAATATTCCAAGACGTCTACACTGTAACTTGTCTGTACACGAACTGCCCCTTGTCACAGTGTACCCTTTGCTTAACAATTCAAGATGGCGGGAACCAGTGACAAGTAAGGGTCAACTGATACTCTTTTTTAAGCTAATCGTAAAAGTAAGAATGGTCAAAATATAAGCTATTAATAAATAATGATCCTTACAAACAGTGTTGCTAACACTAGTGAGAGAGAAAGAGAATGCATCATCAGTGTCATGCACTTGGGAGGGAAAACATTATGTATGACCTTTTATGGTCAAACATTGGTTTTGTTAGACAGTGTGAATTCTGTATTACTATTCTGTGACTGAACACAACAATTAGTACAAAAAAAAATGTAAGGTAAGTTCAATATTGAACACTCATACTGGAAACATTAGTCATACAGATTGATAAACAGAATGTTATTATTGTAATAGGTGAACTGTGAGTAAGAACAAAGTAATCTTGTTTATGGGTTAAATCTGCAAAGCAAATTTTACATTTGTTTGTTTCCTTAAAAAAGATTAAAGATCTACAGATTCTGCAACAGAAGTATTAATTCAAGTGCCAAGTTCTCATCTAGACATAAGATGCAAATCCATCTCTGATAGATGATTATTGTGTTTAATATTCAAGGTATAGGTAAAAAAGTTTTTAAATAACTTTTGATGCATGTTATTTTTTATAAATCAACATGAATTACTCATATTAATGATTCATAGTTTGTCTTTACAAAGTGATATCTACAATTCAAAATGTAAACACATATGATATTGCGTGAAACGAACACTAAAACATTTCTGGACGCTTATTTACATTACATAATTAAATGTGTCATTTCTAAAACTAAACACAACAGAAAAACAAACAAAGGAAGTCCTTGACTTGAAAACTTTTCTGGTATAGCTGATCTACTGATAGCCTGTTTGCCCTATAATAATCACCTAAAACGAATTTAAGATATGCGCTGAATATTAAGTGTCCTGAAACGAGCGTGGGCGGAAAACAAGAGGCAATACAAGATAACAATCATCCACACATCCCATACACCACTAACAAACACTTAACAAGTTATATGAACAGTCGTTATAGCATATCGAAACTTGTGACGGACCTATTTACATCCTAGATAACACGGCACGAAAACAAAAAAAATTGAGTAGATTATAATATCAGGAAATAAAATCAATACCTGTGTCCCCAATGATGATGTATTTGAACAAGTAAGCGTATGCCATTTCGAACTTTTATTCTTCAGATCTTAGTAAATACCGAATAAGAACAAAGACGGGTAATGTTTTAAAGCGCAATTGTTATTAATTGAGACGCAATTTTAAGATATTTCACAGCTGGTCGAAGTAACTTGTCATTGTGGAAAAACTGAAAACTGACTGAATGAATGTATGAATGATTTAGGGAACGAAAGAGTGAATGATTTTTTTTTTTTTTTTTTTAACATTTATGGCCTGAAAGAGTGAATGAAACTTGAGGCGTTTTTATCGAAGCATGTAGACATGTATAGTTGGTCAAACCAAATTGGCAGTAAATAAGAACAAAAAAAACTATACTCATCCTTTTCTTTTGGGTGATAGTACTAAGTGTAAGACAAAATTAGTATGATTCTCTCTGTCTATGTTTGAAATGAGACAGTCCTTTGACAAACTATAGTTTAGAAATGTAAGGGTCCAATTACACAAAAGCTAACAACACTGACATTGAACCGATTAATCATTCGATTCGATCATTCAGTCAGTGCAAAACAACACTATTTTGAAGGCGAGTGTTGAACTAAATGTCAATTTGGGTTTTTGTTATTATTCAGAAATGTATTACTTCTCATGCTTCTATAATGTTACTTTAATTGATTGTCGTCATAAATGAGCAGTAGTTGTGTTTTGTGTAAAATTAATTACTACGCGTGTAATCTCTACTCAACTTGCTTCTGGTAACCTTAAAGTTAATAAATGTTTACAATGCCGACGAATTTCGTGATATCGTAGCCATGGATTCTATCGAAGACGGTGGTTGTGTGAGAAAATCCTATAAACTGAATAGTGACGATGATATAAGTAGGAATTGTAAAGGATCATCAAAACAGCGAGGTTTGAACGAGAATAGTGAAAATGTGCGTCCTGCGTCGGATTCCATTTCCAATGACACAAACTGCGTACCACCGAATGATAGCCATTCAAGGCGCTCGATCTGCTCGAGCAGCGGCGAGCCAGGGCCATCGGGGAGACTCGTCGCCGACAGTGAGGAGTGTTGTAATAAAAACATAGCTAGCAGCCAGGCTGTAGGTGCCAGGGTGAACAACAGTTACCTTGAGGTTGCAGGCAGCAGCAAGGCTGATACCATTGCGCGAGATAATGGCATCCCCAGCACCCAGGAGCTACAGACCTGCCAGAGACACAAGGTGTGCCAGGAAAAAGCTGGAAACACCTACAATTTAAATTTCCCTTCAACAAGTGCCACAAGCAGGGTTTGTGATAATTTCTTTGACTATGCAGGACTGAGAGAAAATAGGAAGAGGCCTTCAAGTTTGAAGTTAAACAGGCCTAACTTAGATGCAGATGACAGCTCAAGCGACACTGGTAATGACGACTACTCTTTAGGCTCTGAAGATGGCTGTATCTATACTTACAGAGGTGGGGAGCACTTGGCAGACCTGCCTAGCTCCTTCTTCAGTCTTGACATGGGCCTTCCCCTGGACAGGCACCTCCCCATACCCCCATTGTACCAACAGCAACCTGCAGGAGCGAATGCTAGAGAACATGGTTCTAGAGCTTCAAGTCCCGACATGGACTTTTTAGAAATGGACTTTGACCCTGGACCCTCTTGTGAAGTGGACACCGGTGATGAGTCCACACCAGATGCTGATTTAGATGTGGCCGTGAACATGCCTGAGGAGAATGAGCCTGTGTTACGGGAACCTACACCAGAATTTGTTCCATTAAGAAACCCTGAGCCTAGTAGACCAGTTAGTTCAACATCACAATGTCCAGAACCTTCTAGCCACCATAACAGCATGCCATCCACTAGCAGAGGCATACCTACAGCACACAGTAGTGCAAGAGAAGATTCTGGAAATAACTACACCTTTGGCCCATACATTACCCATGTTAATTTTAAAGGAGAACAGCTGAAAGTTCGCAGGACAATGGCACGGGGTCCCTGTATTTTGCCGGTCAGCCTGCATCTTACAAATGGAGACTTGATTACACCTAGAGAAGTATTACATCGTAAGTAATTTAATTATGCAGTGTAGGTCAGGACAACATAACATTTGGCCCTCATTTGGCATTTATATTCAACTAGAATAATAATTAGGACTGTTGAGTCAAATAAGCTTGAACTCACAACCTTGATTTTTTTTTCACACATTAAAGGACTAAATAAATTTAAATATGAAGTTGATTTAAATATTTACCATGTGTTAAACATTTCATTTAACTAACTTAGATAAATGCATCCAATTAAATTAAGTTAAATAATAATTTTTGTTTTGTTCCATAAAGATGAGTAAGACCTCAAACTATCAATGCTATGGACTGATAACATTTTATTATAATAATGATGCTTTGTTGTGAGGGCAGTGACTAATTGGTCAATAATTATATTGCAGTTAAGTAATGACTATATTGGTCATTTAATCGTAGTGCCTATGAGGACAAAAGAAATATCACTTTTAATTAAATATGATATTGTTATTATGTAGTTAATTTGAAACAAATAATATACAATACTAGCGTATGTCCCCACACCACTGCCCTATTGCATCTACTTTAGGGTTCAGTATATGTACATATACATTAAAGATCTGTGTGTCGAATTTGATCAATTAAAAATTCATTTAGAAATTTTACGGGATGGAGGAACAAATATCCAAATATCTCACGTACTTTCACGTATGTAATATTAGTCACTGAACTTACATACAAACCTATGGTTATAGAGAGCTTGCAACTTCAGCAGACATGTGTATTGGTATTTTTAACTATTCTTATTTTTTTTCGAATATCTTATATGGTCAACATTAATGGGTCATTTACAATTCATTATTCCCAGATGACGAAAAAATTGAAGAAGAGGAGCCGCCCCTAGCACATCAGATCAACCAAGGTGAAGGCTCGGGGATCGACCCTGTGCATGTCTCCACGGCTCTGTTCCACATGACCATGGCCAAGAAGCTGATGCTGGACAAGAATCGGTCGGATGAAGAGACTGAAGGAGCTGTGGTGGTAATAAAGCATGTTATTATTATTATGTTGGACCAGGGTATGCCCTTAAACTACGTCCAAAAGAGAGGTATGGGCACTGTGAATGTCATCTCACTTTATGTGGTAGGGCACAGCAAAGCCGACTTCACTCCAGATCTAGAGCCGAGCCAAACTAGGGCAGTACCTTACAGAAAACCGCAGCCAAATAAACTAGACCCTTCTCATAGTGTTGTGTTCCTGCCGCACAGTGTGTTAAAAACCCTCATTTTGTCTAATTCAGATTTATTTGAAAAATGCATAGTTCTAATCGTTTTAAGTGCCTCAAGAACTCTGGCTTGCCAAAACTTTCTAGCTTTTATGTTATTAGATGCCAAAGCTGACCCGGGTGTGTGTAGAAATACGAAATATAATTAATTGTCATAAAACCAAGCAGCCTATTTTGTTTTTGTTAAAACACAAGTATTTTTTTCGCGATTTCGTGGTTGGTCTCATAGTAAAAGTTGTTCAGTATAATCCCAAAACCTCCCTGTTAACGGGAATGTACTTATTTTTTAGACACCCTGTATAATTTTTAAATAAATAAAAACTGCACTAGCTTTATACTGTTTAGAATTTGTGTTGCTTCAACAAAACACGTGGAGAGGGTATGTAATCTAATAACTACGTGTAACTATGCATGTAATCTAAATGAATATAACTAATTAGTTATATTCATTTTTTGCTGCTTACCATACCGCCCAACAGATGCTTGGTTATTTTATTATGTCGAAAGACAACAAGCAGGTGTTTCAAGTTCACGTGTGTCCAGTGAAACACCTTAGTTAATGAACATGCAAACATGGAAGGTCCATCTTAGATAGACCTATAGATAATTTGAATATTTTTCTCTTGATGGTCGGATGATAAACTTATTTACATTTAATTTATTTACAGTCCGGGGAAGGCCCGTCAAGTTTAGGAGTGACAGAACCACCTACCAGCATGGTATGGTCCGAGCGCGAGGCGTGCGAGCGCCAAGTCACGCAGATAGGCGTCAGCGCGTGCGGTGCCACTGCCGTTGTTAACGTTTTCGTGAGTTTTATGTCTAATATTGTCATGACCGTTATGTAGACCTATTTGTTACAGATGTAGATGCAATGAGTATGCACTTTTGACTAAGGCGATGCCGCTTGGCACGTTTATTCCTTGGATCGCAGGTACTAAGCTCATCTAATGTCCTAGCCACGGGATTAACTCTTGGCTACCCCCCAAAAGGGGAGGGGAAAGAAAACGTGTCCAGTTTGCACTCTATTTCTACCTAACTGTAGCTATCAGGTCAAGTTTGGTATCATCTCCATATAAATTAGAAACGAAGAATTCATTTATGAAATAATAGTTGTACTTACCTTTATTTTGCCCTTCACAATGCAGTGTGGCGATTTGCACTATATAAAAATCAATTTAGCCAATTTCTTCTTTATTCTGAAAAAAACCGGCCAAGTGCGAGTCGGACTCGCGCACGAAGGGTTCCGTACCATTACGGAAAAAACAGCAAAAAAATCACGTTTGTTGTATGGGAGCCCCATTTAAATATTTATATTATTCTGTTTTTAGTATTTGTTGTTATAGCGGCAACAGAAATACATCATCTGTGAAAATTTCAGCTGTCTAGCTATCACGGTTCATGAGATACAGCCTGGTGACAGACGGACAGCGGAGTCTTAGTAATAGGGTCCCGTTTTTACCCTTTGGGTACGGAACCCTAAAAATGTCACTTCAGTAGGCATGCATAATTATTATGGAAATTATGTTATAATGATTTTTCATGAGGTGTAGGGTTAGAGCCGGCGTAGCTTTATTTGACGTTCGTAATATACCTACTAAACTATCCTTATCATTAATTTGGTTTACAGATTGCATTAGGCGTTCCAGTTAACATTGAAAAAATTAATACATCTGTTGGAACGAGGCAAAGAGCCAACAACGCTCCAATACCCAGGTAAATGATAATCATTGTATCCATCATTTCACATTTCGCCGCTATACTTACTCAACCTCGTATCTGCAACACTCATTTGATGATAAAAACACCCGTATTCCGAATGAAAGAAAAGCGACATTTCCATCAAATGATTGTTGCAGATATGAGGTTGAGTAAGTATAGCAACGATTTGTCTAATTTGGACCTTTTAAAAAACTTAATACCTTATTTGCACAAAGGATACTCCCTAGACTAGATAAGTTTTGCAAAACAACTTTAATTTTTACAATCGTTCAAAGTAATTTCCGTCACAGTAAAAACATCTAGTCATGCGTAAAATAAAAACCAATCATCAAAACTACTTATTAATTTTTTTTTCTGGAAGACACTCATGATCTTAGGTCTTAAAAGTTGCTCATCAATGGTAAATTTCCGCCCTTTCAGCTTATCTTTGGAAATAGGAAATAAAGCAAAGTCCGGGGCTTCATGCCGGGTGCTCATCTATTTTTATCCTAGAAGTAAAAAAAAAACTGTTAGAGCCGCTCGATATGCTGGTGTTAGCACCAGAGGTAAACATATATCGATTTTAAGGCTGGTTATTATATATGCAAAATAGGTTGGTTGACCACGAATGCTATAAAGAGTTCGAAACGTTGGAATGTATTTTAAATTTACTATACGCGATATAATCCGTTTACATATTTCATGAGTAACTCTCACGGTTACGGAAGACAATATTACGTGAACATTTTGTTTACAGGTACCTGCTATCGCGTTCGGTGGCCGGCTGCACGGCGGCCGACCTCGTGAACGGGATCCAGAAAGCTTCCGAAGGTCTGGTGGCGGCCAGGTTCTTCCCCATGTATCCGGAGCGAGCGGTGTCGCTGTCGCATTGGCTGGCGGATTGGATATCAATAGGCCAGTACAATATTATCATTAGTTTGAATATACTAGATTAGAAAGATTGTTTATATAATTGCTCAGTTATTTGAAAAAATGAGTCCCGCTGAGTGTCCTGCGCCAATAACTTCTCGAGCCTGTGGTGTAGGGTTATAACCGGTGGTGGTAATGTGCCTAAATTGAAAAATAAACACTTTCTGTTTATTTTTTACGCAACTCCATTGTTTTTTTAATATATATGCACGGCAGTAAATTAGCACAGCAAAGCCGAGCTTTGTCAATTTAAATTACAGCCATCGTTACATGCTAATTTCGTGCTAATTTCTTTATGAATGTGCCGAAATTTAAACAAAAAACCGTCAGACAGCCATTAAAATTAATACTTTCTCGCTTTTTATTACAGGGGCCGTCCCAATTTTAACAATGAACCTGCAAGTAGGCTGCGAAGGTGAAATCCCCGACGCGTGGCACCATCAAATGGTGTTTGGCGTCTCGCCCCGCGGCATTTACCTCAGCAACCCCGTAGAGTGTACAAGAGAATGCGCGCTGTGGCCGAAACTTACGTCGCCGTCGGTACTGCTGGTCAGGACGAGGGACGTGCTGTCAAGATTCACCCCGGATACCGATCTCACCCCGCTCATGGCTGTGCCAGATAGAAGGTTCAACACGTTTAACGTATTAGGTGAGATTTTGGAATACTAATTTAGGGCCCAAGATCACGGACGTGACAATTGTACCACTAAGGCTAGGTTCACACGGCATTAATTTTTCCCGTATACCGTATACGGGATTTTAATCGAATACCGTAGTGACAGCAAAATTTGTTTGGCAATGTTCAATTATTGTCTCTGTAATAATTGTCAAAAGCGATAATTTACAGCAAGAAATGATAGTAGTCTTTATTGCACAAAAGAAAACTCTTCGTACAAAAGGCGAACTTAATGCCACAAGCAGGGCTCGGAACCGGTATTTTTTAAAAACCCCGAAATAGCCCAATATTTTGAACTTTTTTATGCTCATTACGTAGGACTGAATCATGTATTTAGGAAACAATTTTGCATTATTAAAACGTCCCATTAAAAATTAAATTATAAACAAAAGAACGAAAAAGAACGTAATAATACCGGTATTTTTGTATGGAGCAAATACCGGTTTCCGACCCCTGGCCACAAGGCATTCTCTACCAGTCAACCTTTATTTTAATTTCAGGTCAAGTAGTAAACGTGATACGCGAATGGCGCTTGGCCGACTGGTGCGCGCACGGGACTCGAACGCGTTACATCCGGCTGCCGGCCGCCTACCAGGCCGGCGTCACCGTGGCCGCGCTCACCGGCTCGCACGCGCACAGGAGGCTCGCCACGGCGGCTCAACTGCCCATACTGGCCCCGCATGTTGAGAAGTTCGGCGTCGGCTAGTTGGGAGGGAAACTTGTGAATAAAACCTGTATTACAACTATGAAGGGCGCTATTGGTAAAAAGAGTGATAATTATAAAGAGATGTATGTACTTTATGAACACGTTACCTATCGTCGCCGTCACTGTTGCCGCTCTTACCGACTCCGCGGCACACTAGTGACTCACCACGGCGGCTCAACTGCCCATACTGGCCCCGCATGTTGAGAAGTTCGGTGTCGGGTAGTTGGGAGGTAATAATGTTGCATTGTTGGAATTTGTGCGAGCAGAATCTTGTGAATAAAACTTGTATTACGACTATGAAGGGCGCTATTGGTAAAAAGAGTGATAATTATAAAGGTACTAGCTTTTGCCCGCGACTTCATCTGCGTGGAGTTAGTAATTTGGGTAGCTTATTTTTTATCTAATCTGCTTTTTATCGTTTCCCCATACAAACTTCCACCCCCCTTTTAACCCCCTTAAAGGATGACTTATGTCCTTCCCCAGGGATCAAACTATCTCTATACCAAATTTCAACTATATCGGTTCAGCGGTTTAAGCGTGAAGAGGAGACAGACAGACAGATAGACAGACACACTTTCAATCAATCAATCAATCTATTTTATTTCAAATCTCTACCGGCGCACTGAGAAACGGGTCGAGATTTTGTTTGAGTGCGCGTGCGGCGACGCATAGATACTATGGCGCACACATACAAGTCGCGCGCGGTGCGTTGTATGAAGATAACATACTTTGCCCTATTTATACTATGCTTTTATCAATTCAAAAACTGTTGCGATTTTTGCTCTAACTGTCAGTAGATTGCGATGTTGTACGTAGACATTGCCTTTAGAAAGGGTGTCATTGTGAAATTTGTAAATACTTTTAGAAGGCGGAGTCAACCTAAAAACCCACCTTGAATTCCATTGCGTGTCAAAAAGTCATAGCTTCACTGACTGGTCTAAAGATGGGTAAAAGAGACCTTGAAAAGTTATTTACAATGCATGTGCTTGAAAAGTGCGTTTCCTACGGAGCCATATCATGCGGAAAGTACTACTTTTCCGCACTAGTGCTTTTTGTTTTCAATTTTTTTTACAGTACATATGGTGCTACTTTCTCGCACTAGTGCGAAAAAGAGCACTTTTCGTGCATATGTCGAAAGTTTAAAGGGCCATATGTACTGTAAAACGTTGTACGATACACGTGCGAATAGGTAATTTGCAACTCGTGTCGATTTAAAACACTCCTTTTAATAATTAAACTTATTTGCCATGATATGTTTTTTATTTACTCGCACAATGCATAGTAAAACATTGTATGATTCACGTGCGTAAATATGATTTCCGACTCGTATTCCTTCATACACTCGCTTTGCTCGCTTGTGAATAAAATTTCACTCGTCGGAAATCATACACTTTCCGCACTTGTTGCATAAATAGCTATTTTATCACTCACTAATAAAATATGATCTTTTCCTGTTCTGGACAACACTTTTCTACATAATCTACGTATTATTAATGTTTACCTGTTATTCTCTATTATTATTGTACCCTGGACCAATTTTCTATCTATGCACTTATTATTTCGTACCACACACAACATGAAATAGGTAGCGCCAGATGTGTTATAGGCAAGGTTAATAGATCACTAGTTAGCAGTAACATAGTTAACCTTAAGCGTAGTGTGATATTCCTATTGTTTTTTTGTGTCCCACTGTTGGGCAGATGCCTTCTCTTTCTTCTATCACTACGGTGTCGTAAATACCCCGCCAGTCCCTATAAAGGCTTCAAGGTCCATCTCTTTTTTGTCGAATTAAGTACATTCTGTTTTTGTTTTTTGCTTTTATGTAATACGCATTGTATGTTATTTTTTTCTTAGCAAGGTATATTTGGTTATGTACCAGACTGTACGAAGATTCGGAAATATCAGCATCAAATCTATAAGCTCAGCTAGAGAAAGATCGAAGCGACATGTTTGTAAAGTTTAAATTTTAATTATAATTTGAACTGTCATAGAGTGCATTTTCTTTAAACTCTCAATTATATTTCGATACTTTCCTGCATGAACCTGGACTCTTATGGCTATCACATTAAGGACAACTATTACTTTGGTTAGTTGCAAGTTTCAAATAATATACACTGTTGCTTTTACGTTTTTGCCTATATTCTACGATTATGGACAAGTCTTATGAGAAAAGGTATGCATATATTTTAGTCTTATTCTTATGTACAATATATTTGTAATACCAAAAGTTTATTGTTATAATAAACCAAGTTCTCATAAGTATTTACCTATATTCCTTTACCTAGTACCTTCATAAATACAGTTATATTGTACCTTTAATACTTTACATTATAAACTCTTTATAGTGTTAATATTTACTTAATTTAAGTATTGTTTTGTGTTTCTTTTTTCTTGATTTATTTTTATAATTTCGCTCAAACGTTTGATTTCATATTTCATTGTGTAAAATTAATTATAGGACTTAGCGTTACTGTGTATCGTCAATAGAGGTTATGTTTTGGCTAAATTTTATTAGCCATGGACACGATCGTAAATATAAGAAGCTTAATCGTTCACCGCCACACACAACACCAACACTTATTATTATAAGCGTAGGTCGCACGCCATTTACGACAGCGTGTCGTTAAAATACACAACGTGGTAAAACGCCTGTCTATTCATCATAAAAAAAAAAACAAAAAAAAAACGTAACGTGTGGTTAACGGGTGGAATCACATCTATCAGTTTAAAGATTTAAGCATACATAGGGACATACATCCATCCAGATAGCAGGAAGCGACTTTGTTTTATACTATGTAGTGATAAATCGCTCGTTAGTATGAAGATGCGTACGCATGCTTTCAGCTTCCCGATGCGTACCTACGTACGTACGTACTCGTAAAATGTGGCTCAATGCTGATAGATGTGATTTCGCCCTAAGGCGGTTATTACACTGTTGCGGGTCCGCACGCCGCTCCGGTGTGTGAGCGAGACAGCGCTATATACACATATAGCAATGTCCCGGATCCGCCTTCAATGTAAAGACCGAGTTAATGCTTAAGGTGTAAGCGCGTGGCGCTGAATGTGTTAAGTCAGAGGTTCCCAAACAGTGCGCCCCGGCGCCCTGGTGCGCCGTGAGGCAATCTTCCTCACCATGTTACCTATTTCGAATAGCCTAGATAAGGTAAGGTAAGGCTAGGTAAGGGCGCCGAGATTAAATTTTAAACTTGTGAATGCGCCGCGGACTCAAAAAGATTGGGAACCTCTGTGTTAAGTGATAGTTTACAGGAAAAGGGACCTTATGTGTGCCACATAACGTCGAAATTTCAATAATATAAGTTCCCTTTTCCATCGCATCACGAATATGTATTAGGGCAAATTGGTGCTTACTAGTCAAAATTATATTAGCACATGTTATCTTATTTCAGATCAGTTAAACCTCTGTAACCGACCTACTGCACAGTTCATCCAGCAACATAAGTTACGTGTTCAATGTGTTTATTTATATTATCTTATGATAATTCTGTGGTTGTTAAGATATGTTGAGGCTTGGTACATGAGAATACCTTCTATTCGTCACTTATGGGAATTGGTATAGAAAAAACTCTTCAGTAAGGCTTAGATTTTTTCCTCAAAATGTAAATAAGAATATTTTTGATCAAGCCAACCACCTGACTATACATCTCATTATAATTTGATGTGTTATTATTAGTCCGTAGAACTGAGTTCTAAACAAAGCAAATAATATTTGTATGAACATCGCACCTCTATGAAATGACCGTTTTATTTCTATTATAAATTTTCCAATCCCACGCACACAGTCATCTTCATGCAAGCCAACTGTACCATTTCTATAACCATGAAGTATCTTAATATGGACGCGATAATATAATGCGTTTAATCCCAAAAGCACCCAAAAGTTACCACCTCCGATCGAATTCCAACCTTATAATAATAAGCAAGGAGTTCAAGAGAACGATTGTGTTACGCTCGGTGGCGACTTCTGGGAATGACCTGTTTGTTTCATTGTATTCTAATCATAAGCAAGAGACGGCAACATAACAATGGATGTAAAAGCAATGTTATGTTATGTATAACATTATATTTTTGGAATATACTACGATAGAATACGGTTGTTTTATTTATTAGGTACGTGTACTTTATGAAAAACTTTTCCTGGGTTACGCTCAATAATGACAAAAACACTATAATTTTGTACGTTTTAACACTGTTAACGTCGAAAACGGAAAACATTACCATCAGTCAGTCCCTAAACTAGAAAATGTAATGCAAATCTGATATTTTTAATTCTGATATTTCAGAACACAAGTTCATTTATCTGGTCACGACTTTTTCTAACACGAGGGTCAGGGTTTTACGTAGTCATCCAGACGCCACGTCACCGAAGTGTCAAAACTGAAATTGAACTTTATGCATATGCACGTAGGTCTATGTTGCTCTGTGGTCTATGACCGATTAATCGGCCTTTGGCGTTGAACCTACGGTGCGTATATATCGGTCATTGGCGTCCAAAAGGTTATTGGCTAAATTAAAGTAAGCACATGTAGGATCGATGTCAAATATGTCTACAAAGGCTCGAGGACTTGCAAGTGAGTTTCGTTACATTGCGGCTCGATCGAATTCATTGTACCTACAGTCGAGGTCTGAATATTGACACGGACAAAGTGCCAAAAATATGTATACCGTACCGCGACCTTATGGTCCATATATTAGGCGTTAAGGCAGGCGTGGCCCACTCCGCGATTTCGTCGCGTCGCTACAAGTACATGCGGCTCAATTTTGGTGTCTAGCCATAGTAGTTGCCGCGCACCGATACGAAACGGACGCTTGCTCGCGCTTACGCCACCTAGCGGTCATATCTCTCGTAATAGACGCGTTTTGTTAGAGAGAATAGAGAATGAACCTTCTGTACCAATATTTATTCTGTGGTTAAGGTATTATTGGCACTTTCCTTATCGATATTTAATACCTTGACTGTACCTCAATAGTTGCAACAGTGGCCAAGCAAGGCTAACAGGAGCACAGTAAACTAACTAAACATTGGTAGACCATATCTCGTCGAAGGAGTAATGAGTATGAAATGTCTGTTATCGTTAACTAAGCCATTTACCAAAGGTATTAGGTAAGAAGACAAATACCTTATTAAATTGGGGAAATAAATAAGTAAATAATTTTATTATTATAATCAATTTTCGCACTTAGACTATCGTGAGACATATTTCAAAATATTTAGATCAGTACGGTTTTTACTCACTATTATTTTTTGACGACTCCATCTGCGGACTGCCCCGCGCCCCCCGCCCCCGCCCCATCAGCGCGTGCGCAACGAGCGACGAGGCGGTCGGCGCGGGCAGTGCACGACGTACACCGCCGCGGACACTCGTGCCTGAGGAAGGATTCCCAAAGAATCCGAAACATGTCGCCAAAAGCGACTAAAAATAATAATGAGTAAAAACCGTACTGATCTAAATATTTTATAATCAATTTTATTCATAAAATATCTTATTTTACTTACAACAGTTAAAAAAACATTTAGGTGTTCAAATACATTTTAATCAATATTAATAATCATTAGAATGATATTTTATCTCTCACATTTTTCTTCAAACAATTCCAGTTTAACTAGATTAGAGCAAATACAACCAAACAATCAAAACATCTATTTCATTTAAATAAACTATATAGTTTATGTATTGGCACAGTTTAATGATAGTGCACTAGATAATTAAGCGCGTGCCTGGCGGCTTTGGGCCATATACATTATTTGTCCTCTGTCAACGATAAAATAACTCTTTCTATACATTTATAATGTAATCTGACATGAATAACTAATTAATATTTGTGCCCAAGAAAGTGTTTATATTTGCCCCGATGTGTGCCGTGCTGTTAGTTCCCCGACACTACTTCACACAGCCAATACATGGAGTTCGTATTTTATTGTGCGACAATTCTATCTATATTGGAGCGTATTTTATACATTTGTGACTATAATTCGAGGTACATCATACATAAAGGTTATCAGTCTTTGAAGATCATGTTTAAAGTCCCATTTTGACTGTTCAAGAACTTGCAAGCATTATTCGATACATTGCTAACTAGCTACAGAGTACAAGGAATTCAGGGATCGACCAAATACGGCAATATAACGAAAATCGCATGCAATTTCTTGAACCGTCTAAATGGGGCTTAATATAGGTACTAAGAGCATACACCTTACAAACACCTCCACCCACACTGATAATCATAAAACAATTTTTATATCATGTAAGGACCACTTGCACCACCCCACTAACCCAGGTTTAAGCGGTTAACCCAGTGTCAAATTGTACTGATAACCATGGTAACTCCAGGTTTAACCGGTTAACCCCGGGTTAGTGGAATGGCAAGTGGCGCTTAGAATATGACCAAGTTAACTCTGGATAGATTTTGTCATAACCTCGTGAGGCCCTCGCCGCCTTCGTAAATACAAACTTTTCCTATTTTTAATTTGAACCTTGTCGTACAGTAAATTGGGATGAATTTAGGTTGTTTGGAAAAAACAATGAATAAAAGAAATGTTCTAATTTAATCAGAGTGTGCATTGTAATGCACATTGGGCCTTACGAGGATAAGTGTGGAAGTATCTATGAACATATGATGTTTATTATGGCACGACCACACTTTGTCACGTTAAAGTCTGTCCAGGAAGCTAGGTCCGATTATATTAGGTATCTTTAGTTTGGGCTTGACAGATGGTTTTAATACATTTGATTTTCTAACTTGTTAATATAACTATAAAGTTAAAATGATGCAAAATTGAACCTTATCACTTTAAATTAATACGTTAGAAAGGGGGTCACTGTACCCCGCAGCTTACTGTATCTCCTAAATCAATTATACCTTGTGAAGGCTTATAGGTAGATAGGTAGCTAGAAAATTAATTGCATTAAAACATGATCGTAGCCGATAACACGAAAATATACATATGTAGCGAAAGGCACCAACCGTGAACCCGCCTAGCGGGTCGCTGGCAGTAAATGAGTTAATTTTGAAATACCTGTAGATCAATAGTAAAATCTTTTATTATTTTATCTAACTAACGAATAAAATGACAGTAGGGTTTTAATGAAGCCTTGAAAAACAAAAAATGTTATATTAAATATTGTGAAAAAAACTTTAAATAAGAATAGCAACCTAAGTTTTTCATTATATCGTAGCAATAGTTTATTTTACCCATATGTATAAAAACTTGTTTGACTTAGATGTGTGGTAAATAAATGTGCCATTCACAACGAAAAGGGTACTTATTGTCGGTTGTCAATAAGGCGCTATTTCCATATAGTTTCAATTTGCAATCAACCTTATCGACAAGCGACAATGTGGTACCTTTTTGGTTGAAAACGTCACAAATATCAAAAAATGCCCATAACTATATTTAATTAAATATCATTATATACAGTTAATTCGTTTTAAAATATGTACTCATATTAAATGAGAAAATTAGAGAATATGTCAACATCACATCTTAAATCACATCAGTAGTAATACGTACATAACGTATTCCTACTGATGTGATTTAAGCTGTAAAATGATACACTTACAAACTCTTACTCTTTTCTCTTCTTCTTACTTTTATTACTTAGGGTGACAGCTATAGTTATTGGCATTGGCCACTACATAGTACCTAATTGACCACTTCTAACAAATTAAAAAGAAACAAGCAAATAGAAGTCTTATTTGTTAAGATTTAGGGTGGCCAATTACTATGTAGTGGCCAATATCTATAGCAGTCACCCTAAACCTCACATTGGTCAGTAACAAGTGCCTTCGACCAGAAAAAAAACTAGAAAAGTATTGAGCAATTAATTGTGAGTACTATATCAAAGTTTGACGCAAAACTACCTATCTTTAGCATTTAGTATTTACTGTAAAAAACAGTGGAGTAAGCCATTTTTAGGGTTCCGTACCTCAAAAGGAAAAAACGGAACGTTTATAGGATCACTCGTGTGTCTGTCTGTCTGTCCGTCTGTCACAGCCTATTTTTTCCGAAACTACTGGACCAATTAAGTTGAAATTTGGTACACATATGTAAGTTAGTGACCCAAAGACGGACATGTAACGTAAACAAATGAATTTAAAACACGGGGGCCACTTTTGGGGGTAAATGAGAAAATAAAAAAATAGAGTTTTTCAAACTATATCGTGTTACATATCAAATGAAAGAGCTCATTATGAGAATCTCAAATAATTTTTTTTATAATTTTAGGATAAACAGTTTAGAAGTTATTTAAGAAAATAGGCAAAAAATGACCATTCCCCCCCCCCCCCCTTATCTCCGAAACTACTGGGTCAAAAATTTTGAAAAAAATACACAAAATAGATCTTTACCTATAGATCACAGGAAAACCTATTAGAAATATGCAGTCAAGCGTGAGTCGGACTTATAATTACTAAGTTTTTGATCCGACCCCTACGGGTTTTTTAAAGACATTTCACTCACGTTTCACATAAAAAATACATTGTTTAAACTGTGTAATGTACGGAACCCTTGGAACGCGAGTCCGACTCGCACTTGGCCGGTTTTTACTCAATACAGACTTATAAGAATGTTTTCAGTTTATAGCCACGTAGATCTTTACGATAGATTTTCATAAGTGAGATTTGTACAGGTCAATTCACAAGGGCTGGCACGAATAAGTGAATTAGAATAAATTATCTATGTGTGTATGACATTAACCAATAAAATGGCGGCTCGACCGTATACCGATACCTGTGTCACTAATACAATGAAAGGCGCGCGCGGGGCACGTCTAAAAATATCGATAATAGATATAGTTGAAACGAAGTTCGCCGGGTCATCTAGTTTAATATAATATTTATTTATAATTGCGCGCATACGATAGAGATAGGAACCGGCGAACGAAATTACTTAGACCATTGTTGTGTGGTTTTACGGTACTATATCTATCGTCTAAAACAATAAACTTTAATCGAGAGCTTTGGAAAATTTACAAACGTATATTATTTTTATGATGTTATTTATCTACCTACACACCAATACCACTTTTAGTCTCCAGTATTAATCAATGGCTCCTCTTGTTGAGCATATCAATAAGTTTGACGAATAGAGTAGGCGACAGATCTTCGGGCATCGCTCGGGCTTGGCTTATCAGTGCGTCGTACATTTTGGCTTCCGTTTCGGCGTAAAGTTCAGGCAGCTGTAACTGTCTGAAATAAAAAAACAATACCTAAAAATTTAATAATTATGTACTTACAACGTGTACTTATTATTAAATTTATGTAAGATTTGCAGGTGGTTCGTAGTATCTGTAGAGATACGTAAGTACCTCACTTGAATGTCAGTGCCTTTTTTGTCTTCGGTAGCTATTGCTACCGAACCGGACCGCGACCTCAGTCCGGTCTAAGGCCTGTTCGATCGAGTGGAAGGTGATCTGCTGTACTTATCAGTTTTTTGAAGAATAAAGAAAGCCTTTACGAGGTGGTGTCGTAAAAAAATATTAGTGTCCTCCTCGACGACCATAGGAACTTTTTTATACCACGTCGGTGGCAAACAAACATACGGCCCGCCAACTTAACTATTACCTATTATTATTCACAGCGCCGGGACTTAATCGTGTAAAATTAAGTTTTAAATTTCCGAGACCACGGGGACAACGCCATCCTCGAAACGTCGGAGGTAAATTTAAAACTTTAATTTACGTGATTAAGTCCCGTCGCCGTGAATAATATTGAGTTAAAACCGGCCAACAACGAGTCGGACTCGCGCACGAAGGGTTCCGTACCATTACGCAAAAAACGGCAGAAAAATCACGTTTGTTGTATGGGAGCGGGAGCACCACTTAAATATTTATTTTATTCTGTTTTTAGTAATTTGTTATTATAGCGGCAACAGAAATACATCATCTGTGAAAATTTCAACTGTCTAGCTATCACGGTTCATGAGATACAGCCTGGTGACAGACAGACAGACGAATAGGGTCCCGTTTTTAACCTTTGGGTCCGGAACCCCAAAATTCGTCAGTTTAAATCAGTGTTTAACTACCTAAATATTTTTTGTACCTCTCTCAAACTCAAATGATTTATTTGTAAACATAGGTAACAGTGTTGGTACAAAAAGTATGATAGAACGCTATGCTTCGCCGACAGGCATACAAATTTGAAATTAGGTATACACATACCAATTAAAATACATTGTTGTACAAATACGTAACAAACCTGTATAGTATCCTTATCCGCTCAATATGCGCCGGCTCCTGGCTGGCGTAGCAGGTGCTGAACACGGTCCTCTGGTTGGCGTCGCACCGCTGCAGCGCCTGCACCGCGAACCACGAGCACTTGCCCTCTTGAATGTCCGTGCCTTTCTTGCCGCTTACTGATTCGTCGCAGTAACAGTCTATGTAGTCGTCCTGATAAAGACAATTAAGTTTGGTTATTTTTTCACAAAATAACACGTAGAAACCAGACTTAACAATAAGTTTTCATGTCTCATGCTCTGAAAGTGGGTCGTTGTTGTTCTAAAAAGTGCGCAGAAAGTGATACGTTTCTGCTCTAGTGCAGAAAAGTGTTGTACTCCTCTTCGTCCCCGTCCCACGAGCATCACGAGAAACAAAATTGAAAAATAGTGTCTTTATTTCCCCGCCTGGAACAATTGGAAATTGTTCTAATTTTACTAATCCCGCATTGAATCGTTTTTTATCAAAAATGATGTAAGTAAATTGTTGAAATAAATTATTCTTGATTTCTTTTGTTGAATTGTATTTACTCGATATCATAAGGCGGGAACCAAAAGGAATACACCAAAAATATTTTTTTAAACCATACACTTGCGTAGATGAGCAAAGGCAGTATCTTATACAGCCACAGTTAAACGTTTGTACGATATTAAATGGGTTTTTAAAGTCTTTTATCACTATATTCGTGAAAATAAAATTAAATATAAGATAAAATTTGCTTATTTTATTCATTAAATTGTTATTTAATATTGAAATTTCTTTATATACTTTTATTATGTTGGCTAAATGACTGGGATGCCATTAACTATTGGGAGTTTTACAACGAAAAAGTAAAAAATTAAAAAGTAAGAGGCAATCCCGCTGATTTTGATACTAAATTAACCAAATCATTTTAAAATTACTGCAGTTTGTTAAGATATGTGTGTTTCCGTAAATATTGCAATCTAAATATTTTTCGCTAGGGGTTATTTATCTTCACACGTGAAAAGTCTCCGATTGCAAGTAAGTCCTTAGGAAAAAAATAATGGCCGCAGGTCTATTAGGTACTTTAGTTACTGATTTTGCAAAATTGCCTTGTCTTGTTTTGTTTCCTCGCATTCGATATGAAAAGTAGAGTGTTTAACTCGAGTGAAAGGCACTATTTCCATCTCGGACTATTGGCGCTCTCACTGCGTTCGAGCGCCAAACAACCTCGACGGAAATGGGTGCCTTTCAACTCTTGGTTAACAATCTACTATTGCAATGTATCACTTTAAGTTCGCGTTTTGTACACATAATTAATGTCATTAAGGCCGTTCCATCGGTTTGCCGCTGTCTCTGTCACATTTCGCAAGAAAGAACGGGAAAGATCATGCGCGCCAAGTGTCAATTTTGATCGAATTTTGTAGATTTTTATTTATTTTAAAAACGTTACCCTACAATATCGAAATTCGAAAGCTATGAAATTACTATTTAAGTTAAGATTGTTTTTTTCTTCTTTTTTTGTTTAATGTGTCACATAATAAATAACCGAGTAAAGTTTGATTAAAAGTCCGAGTTAGAGGTTACTTTGGGAATTAATTGTATCGAGCGAAGTGTCATAATTCGTGTATCGGAAGCTATGATATTAAAGATAATATAGTCAAGAACTACATATATTTTTTCCACGTCTAACGCGATTAAATTTCATTATTTTACCTTTTTTTCGACGTTTCGGCTAGGTTGCACTAGCTGTGGTCACGGAAGACGTCCTCGAAACGGCGGTCTTCCGTGACCAACACTCAACAACTAGTGCAACCTAGCCGAAACGTCGGAAAAAAAAGTAAAATAATGAAATTTGATCGCGTTAGATCCGTTAATGACATTATGTTAACAATAGGTATTAAAATGTTTCTAATTTTGCTTTAACTGTATGACCCTGCACTAGCTCAATCTCTTCGGCTTAGCTTAGCCCATGGTTGACTGCTAAAGAATGCCTTTTGGTTCTGGCTTCTGGCTATTAAGTCCTCCATTTGTACTTTCATGTATTGTTCAATAATGTTTTCATTTTTCATGCTCTGAATTGTTCTAAAAGGTGTGCAGAAAATGATACGTGTCTGCACTACAGCATTTTACGTTCCAACTACGATTTTTTTTTACAATAAGCAATTGAAATTTGGGTTTAAATGAATTTGTTATAAAATTTCCATTCTGATATTTAACTCTCCATTCCATAAATAACAATAATTTTGCCTAAATTGTTAATTTAAAGAACCCTCAAGAAATGCTATAAAAATGTAAACTTAGTCATGTTTTAAAAAAAAAACATGTATTTTACTTTCCTCGTATGTGAAATGAAAAGTAGTGTTTAACTCGTGTGAAAGCCATCATTTCATCCCTTGGTTAACAATATACTATTAAATAAATAAATAGAGGAGTGCGCAAGCAAATAATGCGCGATCGTTGCATTTGTCAGATCTGGACGCACCTTTGCGAGCATTTAAAAAAAAAACTTATAGGTGGTGAAGGCCAAAGATAACCTATAGTTTTCCTCAAGGGACCTACTTATGCACGATAGAAGTCTGACCGACTACAATTTGAGAGAGCTCAAGCATGCGGCGTCACGATTTTTGAATTAGCCATCTACATTATGATAAGGTAGGTAATATTTTCCTTTGTGTATTTACAATGGGAGGTTTTAATATAGACACACCATACAGCTTTTAAATAAACGCGTTGACAAAAGAAGAGCATATGTAAGTTCATGTCTAATGCAAATTCACGCATTCATAGTCTAAATAATTTCCGTATGCGATCATGTTACGGATATGTAGATTTTATAGACGCAAGAGTTGGCTCTGGTTAATAGTAGGCTCACGTTTTATTACTAAGTAAGCAAAAGCAAGTAGGTATGGAATTTTTTAAATGCCGAGGCTTCAAAGTCCAAAGTAACTTAAACACTGGACAAATTGGTAAGAATGTAGTACATTGATAAAAGTTACCTTGACATTAGGCGCCACTTGCACCATCCCACTAACCCGGGGTTAACCGGTTAAACCGTTAACCCAGTGACAAATTGTACTGGTATCTGGTAACTTCAGGTTTAACGGTTAACCCCGGGTTAGTGAATGGCGCAAGTGTGGCAATATTTCGTCAGGTGATAATCAAAACTCACTAGGTAATTGCAAAATGAAAACCGGCCAAGTGCGAGTCGGACTCGCGCACCGAGGGTTCCGTACTTTTTAGTATTTAATAATAATAAAAGACGTTTATTCAAGAAGTTGTAACATAGGTACATAATAAAAGTACACGATAATGCTGTTTATTAGTGCACGATATTTATTGTTATAGCGGCAACAGAAATACATCATCTGTGAAAATTTCAACTGTCTAGCTATCACGGTTTATGAGATACAGCCTGGTGACAGACAGACGGACAGCGGAGTCTTAGTAATAGGGTCCCGTTTTTACCCTTTGGGTACGGAACCCTAAAAATAATTAAACAAAAATTAACCTTACTTTCAAATTCAAATTCAAATTCAAATATAATTTATTTCGGAAACAATGTCCATAGTTGTTAGTAACAAAAGTTTACTTAGAGCTAGTACCTTTGGTACTAGCACGGTTTTTAATTTGGCAACAGTAATTAAGTAGTGGCCCTTGGTTGCCATCTGACAATTTGTCCACTGACTCTTACTCTTTATGCACTTGAGCGAATATTGGTATTTTTTTTATTAGAACCCTTAGACATGAGGGAACAACTAGAAATTTTAGAAAATAGGCACCTGAATCTGAAAGAAACTGACAACAACGAGGTAGACAAGGCATATGGTATCAATAAACATTTGACAGTATTAAAATATTTAGCATGTTGATATAACTTACCTTTCTTACCTGCTCTAAATGTGCAATATTTGAACTCTCGCTTTAAATGAGCTAATCATAATTGGTTTTGTGGTATCGTGCCTGAGGAAGAATTCCCGACGAATCCGATACATGTCGCCAAAAGCGACTAAAAATAATAGTGAGTGAAACCGTACTGAACTAAATATTTTGATAATTGGTTTTGTTTATTATAACCGGGCTGCATGGAGATTGCAAATTGCAATGGCTACGATCCTCATGCACACACGAGGGAACGACTAGCAAGAAGATTAGATAACATACGCACCTGTATTTGAAAGAACCTGCCAATATCGAGGCAGATGTCCTCAACCTTCTTATGCTTGACCGGGTCCGTGTTGTTGGCCAACAGCAAGCCTAAACACACCGGCAGCTTGAACGTGTAGTACGCAGTCTTGTATTTGACGATAGCGTTGTACTGCTCTATCGTAAACAGACTGTAGTCGTTTTTGTGACGATTCGCCATCGTCAGATCTAGGTGTTGCCCGATTGAGGTTTGGAAGAGAGTCTGCAATTAAAGTTTAAGATTTTATATTTATTATTTGTTTTGTTAGGTAAACTGCCGCGCGTGGCATAACAGCGTATGTCATTTTTCATACGTACTTATGTAAAATTTCTAGGAAAATTCACTCCCTCACTTTGTTCTATTTAAATTAGTGCAAAATTAGCTTAGATTACCAACTGTACTCGTTAAAAAGAGACAAAATTTAACAGAGGTTAACTAAATTGACCGATATATCCCTTAGCATATTGGTGAAATGTGTATTTTCTTACCTCATTAAACAATTCCAATATCTTAGTATAGAACTTCTCTCTCCCGAACTGCGACTTGATGACGTGGAACATGGAGGAGTAAATCAAGATGGCGTCATTAATGGCGCGCGTGCCGACATCCGGCAGACGGTACCAGCACGGCATGCCGCGGCGCGTCGACGAGCTGTCCATTATGTCGTCTAGTATAAGCAGGTATGCTTGCAGCTGAAGGAAACACAGATTTCTTTTTACAAAACCTTTAACCCTTAACATGAACATTTTTGTATAATAGGCATGGACTCTTTATTAGTTATAAGTAGGCATATTTTAATATTCTTGCGTTTGTGGACAGCTGAATAAGGAGGACAACAACAAACGTGAACATCTGTAACTGTATGCTTTACAAGCAAATAAATGATTTATGATTTAAATCGAAACAAAACACGGAAGGTCGTGACTGTCGTGAGTTCGAACCTCCTCGGGGCTCAATATTTGTAAATAATAATCCTGATTAGAAAAAAAAATGCAAAAAGAGCGTGAAAGGTTATGTTCAGTATTTTGGGTGTTGTCGAGTTATGTTATTATATGGGTTAAGATTAACTGTCACCATTTAGTAGAATACCTAATCTAATGTTTTTTTTTTTACAATTGTACATACAAAAGTCAAGACTCATAACTGAACACTTGTAAACAGTTCTCGTACAAATTAGATGATGTATACGCACAGATGGATAGAGACAGTTCCCCAAAATACAACTCTGTACTTTAACAACGCGTGATCATATGCATAGTATCTGCTTAGGGTCTGTGATTTGAGTTGTGTCAAATCGTAACCAAATAGAGCTTACTATGATTACGAGTATGCAACGTGCATGGAAAATAGGACATGGTGAGTTTAGTTTAATTAGTATACAAATAAAATACCAACTACCTAAACATGTGTTTCTATTATAATATAATAAACGTGCGAATGCAAGATAATTCACATACCATCTCAACACACCAGCCAAGCATTTTCGCTGAATGAATAGTTTCGTCAGTTATATTCCCTGGTTTCTCAAACATCTCATAGGCAAGGAGTGTGGTCATGCCTCTTGTTTTCTTCCCTCCTCCTAAGTTATAATCCAGCGTCTGCAAAAAGCAACTAATTCAATCGCACTCAGATATATCGGAGCGGCCATGGTACTCATGGTGCACAAAAATATCTAAAAGTGCACTCTAACGCGTTGAATATAGAGGAGTGTTCTGTGTGGCCACCGCGAAACCCGAAATTCGCAAATTGCGGGGATCTTTCTCTTTTACTCCAATGAAAGCGTAATTAAAGAGAAAAATGCCCGCAATTTGCAAATTTCGATTTTCGCGGTTATAGCCCTAATATTGTCCGATTTATTCAAGACATATTGAGTTTAGTGTTTATTTAATTATTGATATGATTGTGAACAAGAATAACGATGCTCGCTGTACATACTCGTAATATGAAGTGAAAGAGCAAAGTAACCTGAAAATCGGTACAATTCGAAATATATATTATAGGTACCAAAATAAATTGTATTGTATTGTATCATTCTGTCAGTTTTTTCAGTTATCAGTTAGTTTAAGAGGAAAGGGGACGGCAGCTTCTTCATACAAACGTAGTCCCTATTTTCCTCTCTGGAGTTTGGATATTGATACTTATATGGAAAATATTTTTGCATAATTTGATGTACATATAGTTAAGCCATACGTTTAACTGTTTTAGATTTTTTTATTATTGTAAAAATTAGAAGCGAAAAACAGATTACATACTAATTTTTAAATGCTCCGAACTCTTATAGCCTAACCTAAGATACGTTGTATATAGTCGAACTTCACCGATACGTCTGACGGATGAAACTTATATTTTATGAAAGAAAATATGTTTCTGTTCTGAACATAAATAAATAGGGTTGCCTAAAGAATTTTTTTTTTTCAAAATTAATTTAAAAAAGCCTAGACCATGTGTTTTGTGTTTTTAGGCAACCCTATTTATTTATGCTCAGGAACATATTTTCTTTCATATAATATAAGTTTCATCAAAGATAGATATAACTCCGTAATAGATGGATACAGTCTAAGGAAAAAACGTGCCTCGAAAATCAAGAAAATTTGATTCTCGTTCAGAGGGCGCTACTAGTTTTGGCCTACAGTCGTATAGATGGCGTTGACGGTTTCGTTTGTTATTTAACAATTTTAACGCATATCAGTGAAAGAACATGGGTCAAAAACATAAAAATAATTAATGCAAATAAAAAAAATCATTTATCTATATTTAAATACATTCTATCGTATTTTTATAAATCTTCATTTTTAGTTTTAAAGTGTGTCGACAGATGGCAGTGAATTTACTGGGGTTACAAAATTTACTATGACAGTACCGCTCTAGTATAAGTTACTCTATGGTTTCATCCATCAGACGTTTTGGTGAAAGTCGACCATATATGCATAACGTAGTATTATAATAATTAAAAATTCGAAAAAAAATCAAACATGCTCTGCTCACAGTTGTGGTAGGTAAACAAATTGTGTAAAAACATTTCCAATAATGTTAATATCCAGAGGGGAAAATGAGGACTACGTTTGTATGAAACGGCGATTTCGCACGGGTAATCCACTTTCGTCTTAAATAAGTATTATCATTTAAATATGATAATAACAGGTACGTAAAAGAAACTATTTGACTTTCGAAGAGGGATTTTATGCAAATAAGTACAAGAGGTTTGAATAAGGATACAACATGCGACGTTTTCCTATAAAAGGGTGCAGTGTGGCATACGCTTATGCCATCATTTACGACATTTAAATAAAATGTGCCACCAAATAGCTAGGGTTCCTCACTAAGGTGTCTTTCTGATGAAAGTGATATGAACAAGCTACATATAGGTCTACCACTTATCTCAGGTGGTTGGTAAAGATGTTGCGCGGTGATTTTGTAGTAGAAGATCATTAAAATCATGTTTCGGTTTACCGTAAAAAACTACCGAACCTTTCGGCCTCGCCTAAACTGTATTTTAGGTAGTGTTCGACCGAGGTTTCGGTTTCGGCACGAAAATCAAATCTATGTGCCCTTTTCAACCAAAAGGGTACTTATTGTCGCTTGTCAGTTAGGCGCTATTTCCATATAACTTCAATTAGAAATCAACCTTATCGACAAGCGACAATGTGGTACCTTTTGGTTGAAAACGTCACATATTTTTAAAGTAATAACACTGTGTTCAGGTAACTGATGGCCAAAATAACTAGTAGATAATTATAAATGGATGGTGGGCGATAAGGCATTACAACTTTGCTGTCCATTACTGGGTACTCTTTGCTTAACATATCCATGACTGGTGCCGTCACCCTATGTAACGTCAGTCCGTGGCTGACCTTAATAACTTCTTACCAAAGATAGATATAACTCCGTAATAGATGGATACAGTCTAAGGAAAAAACTTGCCTCGAAAATCACGAAAATTTCATTCTCGATCAGATGGCGCCACTACCTTTGGCCTATTCTCGTATAGAGGGCGGTGACGGTTTCGTTTGTTATTTAACAATTTTAACGTATGTCAGTGAAAGAACATGGGTCAAAATCATATAAAAATAATTAATGCAAAAAAAACATTTATCTATATTTAAATACATTTTATCGTATTTTTAAAATCTTCATTTTGAGTTTTAAAGTGTGTCGATAGATGGCAGTGAATTGATTGTGGTTACAAAATTTACTATGACAGTACCGCTCTATCCTATTATATCCTCTTTGCTTCTTACTGAAATCATCCATAGATTTAATGCTCAGTAAAAGGGGTTTAGCACACAAACCACTGCTTGCTTTGACATTTCTTTTATTACATTGATATACAGGATTAATTATAAGATTACATAAAGATCAAATCGAACATAAGTAACATAACCTCGCGCACAGGCCTGCCGCCAAATCTGACAGCTCTCTCTCTCAAACTAAAATGACCATAGATACAACAATCAAAAGTATAGAGCCAGGTACATACTACATGTAATTATCAGTAGTATTAGGCCACATATAGGATATTAACTATTGTGATGCTTACAGCTCGGCCATCCTTTTTATTTTAGTGAGTCCTCTCACTAAAGTAATTAAACATTTATATCAACAACCATATATCATAACATGTCATCCACCTTAACACTAACGAAAGATAAACATACATAACAACATTATTTTAACCTTCTGGTTATTCAGTTCCTCATTAATCAATCGCAGCCAGTGACAATATGTATATTAACCTGATGCTTTAACCTGAGATCATGTAAACAGTCATTTCATACAACCAGCACCTATAGTAGCATTTACAGCCTTCTTCTAGTCTTTCACTATATGAACTAACTTACAGTCATGGTCTGCTCTAGACAGTCTGTTAAAGTATAAACCAACATCAACATTTACAGTCTGCCCTCAAGGCCTGCTCTAAACAGTTTGGTAAAGTATAACACGTTATAAACAATCATAGTCTGCCCTTAAGGCCTGCTCTATGGCAAAGCATAATACATCATATACAATCACAATCTGCCCTTAAGGCCTGCTCTAAGCTGTTTGACATAGTATGACACATCATAAACAATCAGTCTGCCCTTAAGGCCTGCTCTAAATAGCTTGGCAAAGTATAACACATCATAAACAATCACAGTCTGCCCTTAAGGCTTGCTCTAAACAATTTGGCAAAGTATAAAGTATAACACATCATAAACAATCACAGTCTGCCCTTAAGGCCTGCTCTAAATAGTTTGGCAAAGTATAATTCATGATAAACAATCACAGTCTGCCCTTAAGGCCTGCTCTAGACATCATTCCAAAGTATAAAAATTGTTATGGCCTGCTCTAGACTAGACTAGTCTAGACAGTCTGCCATCACGGCCTGCTCTAGAAGACAGGCTGCTATCAAAGCCTGTTCTAGACAGTCTGCCAACATTCAACCTAGTCAATCTAATTATTTAATTAGACTGTTGTTATGGCCTGCTCTAGACTGGACCAGTCTAGACAGTCTGCCATCACGGCCTGCTCTAGAAGACAGGCTGCTATCAAAGCCTGTTCTAGACAGTCTGCCAACATTCAACCTAGTCAATCTAATTATTTATTTAGACTGTTGTTATGGCCTGCTCTAGACTAGACCAGTCTAGACAGTCTGCCATCACGGCCTGCTCTAGAAGACAGGCTGCTATCAAAGCCTGTTCTAGACAGTCTGCCAACATTCATACCTATAGCCAACCTAATAATTTAATTTGTTATGGCCTGTCTGCCATCACGGCCTGCCCCAGACAGTCTGCCCTCAAGGCCTGCGCTGGACAGTTTGCCAAAGTATAACTAATTATTTATTTATTTTTGAATCTAACTACAAGGTCCATATTACAAGTACCTATCTTTCCCAAAATATAAACTAACATAATAAACAGTCTGCCATTACGGCCTGCACTAGACAGTCTGCCAAAACTCAACGGTTATATTCTAGATTCATAATATCTCTCGCCGAGTCGCTTGATCAGATGCATAAGACGGTAATCGTGGACACGGCGCATAGTACGTCGGTTGCTCACTCTGCGGCCCTGACCATCGGCAGCTTGGGCCCTGCCCACTGCTGGCAGCTCTGTCTTAACAGTTTCACCTCCTTTGCTTCAGTCAGCTCTTGCTGCGATGCCCTCGCTTATCATCAACTTCATCCGTTCAGCCAGGTTACCAGCGTTGAAACATACAAAAATAAAAATAGTTATAATCATTAGCAGTAGCAAAGATAATTTTAGTCACAGTCATCCTCAACAATTTAATAATTAAAATATAAACATCGACTCAGTCAATCATTATCATCATCAATTAATCTTACTATATACCTAATCATCATCTATCATCATCTATATCGTCATCAAAATCGATCTGTTCGGTAATCATCATCGATATCATCATCAATATGGTCAGTCAAGCATTATCGCCGACATTGTTATCGAAGTCGTTCAGCTCCGTTTTCATCATCGATATGGTCAGTTATTGACCCTGTCGTGGACATCGAGGCAAACATTCGTTGACATCGACACTGTAATCGATATGTTCGGTCATATACATAATCATCGTTCTCGGACCTCTGTTACCTAAGATCTTCCTTAGATACCTACTCATCGTTACTGAAATCGTAATCAGACGTCAATGACGTCATGGATATCAGTCATTATCTTCATCGAAAAATCCTCAACATTAATTAAATAAAATGACAAATATTCCATCGATTCATCAACTTTAAGAAGATTACATTTAAAACAGGTTTTTATTAATTTATTTATATAAACAGATAATTATTTATTCAATGACCTTATGATCCTGATGTTTCGTCCTAAACTTCGTTCAGTATTTCACAATGGTAATATTCAGCCCCAGGAATCGGCAAGAACGCAGCAACTATATCTCGGGATGACATGCACCCAAAAAAGTAGCTCTAAATAATAGCGTATAGGTACTACACCGAGTACACCGTAACATATACTAGCGTCATTAGTGTCATTACCCCACCTACTATATTATTGGAAGTATTGGAAGTGATTAAAAGTTATTCCAATATACATTTATACACTTTTTGTTAATTGATACAGCCAATATTTCCTGGCTATGCTAATCGTGGCGACAACGCACTTAATGACAAAAATGCAACCATACATTTTGTCTTTATGAATCATGGTTCTTTTGCCTTACTATACTTTAATTAATATTACCAACTTATTTCTTGTCATCACTGTGTCTCTGTCATAAAATCATACATGTTACCTTCCATGGTACCTTCTGTTAAACCTACTGATCAAGCAAATTTTAAGAATACAAAGTTTCATGAATTGAAATGAAAAATAAAAATTAGTTCCAAGCTCCTTATAAGGCTTCTTGAGCCTACTTTATAAGGCTTCTTTAAGTTTGAATGTTATCTACTTTTAGCTTCGTTTATTTAACTTACCTACTCTGGTGTTGATTCTTTTGTTAAGGTCAGTCACAGACTTCTGCTCAGGACGATACTAAAATTTTGTACTAACACTTGTGACAGTGGTTGTACTTATTCATCGATTTTGCATTTCAAGTCAATTTTCAATGAGAATTCTTTAAGTCTTGTTTTTTTTCAAACAGGGACTGTTTTTGTAAACTTTTTAATTTTACAAATAGACTTTCTTAACTTGATAATGTATACACAAGTATGCTGCTTTTGCCTTTTCTTGACACTTTATGGTCCTTACCTATTAGTAACCTGAATTTTATAATTTGTGACCTAAGAGTTTGATTAACTTAGTTAGGCATCACTAACTGTAAAATTTCTTAACCTGAATCTGTCATACAATAATTATTTCAGATTCACCCTTTATGCAAATGAAACCATAAAGTCACAAATTAATTGTATTTCATAGCAACAATTCATAGTTTCATTTGTGGTTTGTTATTGTATTGTACAACTGCAAAATATAACTGAATACTATGCAATGAACTTAATACAAATATTGAATATTGTGTCAACAGCATGGAAAAAGTAATCTGTTCTTGTTTAGCCAATCTGCTTTTACTAGACACAACTTGCACTAAACTTATAAATTTAGAGAAACAAATGTGTACATTGGTGTATATTTTGTGCAATAAGGTTTAAATATAAATACCGCTTGTCACCAATTCAAAGGTATGAAGTAGGTATTCAAGATTTCTAAATAGAGTGAAATATAACCTTTTAAATACCTACTAGGAGATCTTAACCACTGAAAGTGAACTGTACTTATTGTTATCAGAAAATAAACATTTATATTTCATTTTTTTCATTTTCTTATGCTATGTCAATATCCACAACGCAACCAGTCATCATGTAAATCATGCTCCCTGAATGATAATAATGATGTTTTAAAATTGTTACTTTGATTTTCAATTGCATGACATTTAAAACAGTAGTATGAAATAGATGTAAAACTATCAATGTCATTCATTTCAAATTTAGAATTAATACTGTGTGTAATTCCATTAATTCATTATTGTTTCTATATGCATCTCTCGGAGTATCCAGACTAATAATTTTCAGTACAACAATGATTGGCAACTAAATGCATGTACCTACAGTACTACTATGTAGAATATACCATCTTTAATTAACATTTTTTTTTTTACATTTGCCTATATACAAATGTTTATAAATAATTTGTTTGCATCAAAACAAAAACTAGTTTCTTTGTCTTTTCACCTAAATAACCGATATGCACATTTATCTATTAAGATTCTTTTATTCTGAATTAGAGACCGGGGTATTTATCTCAATAAGTGTGATGCTTGGTAAAGGCCTTTTCTAAATCTTCCCATTGACAACCGTCATGGGCCAATCTCCTACAATTCTAGCCCGCTGTCAGTCGCTACCTCTCATCTTTGCTATCTCATCATTTCATCATGGCAATAACTTCTGCAATACTAATCAATCACCTTTTTTTGTTATCTCTTACCATATATAGGCATTATATACTCATGCATCATTAGAACAAAAAAATAACCTTTTAGTGTCATTAGACTATCCAAAAAATAATAGTAATAATACCTAGTAAATATTCAATTATTGTCATTTTACAACTCATTGTTAATAATTAACTTCACTGAGCACCTGAATTGTACCTGAACAGTGCACAATACCATCCTTACCATTTTGACTTCTTATAACCATGTTGGCTCTTAATGATAGTTCTCTGCGTCTCACCAATCTCACCGTGATGGTCGTTTGCTTGCATTTTCGTCGAGATCTATTCTCATTGTATTCCAACGTGTCTCAACGTGTCAGTCCAAAAACAAACAATGACAAAAAACACAGGTTAATAACTAGATCAATACATAGCAAATGTCCAGTGCATTGCAAATTTAAAACAACTTTTATTTTAAACAAATGAAACCAATTGTCAATCATTTTGTTTACCGTACAAAACAAACTAATGAAATCGTGTATCATATATATTTATAAATATATATACACTATTGTCTTGATTATGAAATTAACATTCAAAAGACCAAGCAACTTACATTACTATGTACCTCTTTCATCATCATCATCAATTTTAAGAGCTATGCTCTTGTTGATGGAGTAATTACCATTCTTTGCTGGGCCAGCCTTTTGACTCCCTCGTACAACATGACAGAAACTCTATCTTTCATTTGGCTGAGATATGTGTTCCTCTGCGTCTTTCTCGCTCAATCTTGCCCTTCAGGATGTTTAAAAAGAATCTGTCGTGCGGGTCGTGCCGTATTAGATGACTAATCATCTTGCACCTTCTGTTAGCTGTTGTGCCTAACAGGCATCTCTTCTCTCCTGCCATGCTCAGTTCCTCAACGTTCGTCTTCCTTTCTGTCCAGCTAATCCTTAGCATCCTCCGCCAACACCGGATTTCAAAGGCCTCCAATCGCTCTCTGTCCCGTTGTGTCACTGTCCACGTCTCACAAACATTTAAAGCAATGCTCCAGATATACGCCTTAACTAAATGTTTTTTTTTTCACATTCTTCGAGATGTGTGCTTCATCTCTATATAGGTGAAAATAATCATCCAATTTCTATGTGGGCATTTGAATTCACAATCCCGCTTTCTGAGTTGAAATCATCCATAGATTTAATGCTCAGTAAAAGGGGTTTAGCACACAAACCACTGCTTGCTTTGACATTTCTTTTATTACATTGATATACAGGATTAATTATAAGATTACATAAAGATCAAATCGAACATAAGTAACATAACCTCGCGCACAGGCCTGCCGCCAAATCTGACAGCTCTCTCTCTCAAACTAAAATGACCATAGATACAACAATCAAAAGTATAGAGCCAGGTACATACTACATGTAATTATCAGTAGTATTAGGCCACATATAGGATATTAACTATTGTGATGCTTACATTACCAACCGCCTCAGATAAATGGTACACCTACAAGTTAGTTTAGTTACCTTTTTCACCCAATTCCCAACTTCAGGTACGTCTGCAAACTGTGTGTTAGTGGTGATAGTGTCCATGATGCTTGGAAGCGCGTCCTCAAAAGATTCTTTCGTCTTTTGAGTGATTAGTTGAGATGCGTTACTTGATACTGACATTTTACATAGATTTATTGGTTTCATGTACCTGAAAATAAAATAAAAACATGATTTATTTTTCTCACAATATAAAATTTCACTCAAATTTATACGAGGTAAATTGTTTAGGAATTTATATTGTGATTATCCGTTTGTTTTCCTTTATATATACATATACAATAACACTTATTAACAATTAATATTATATTAAAAATTAATAGTTTTTAATGATCATTGACATGATACCTAGTACGTAACACGATTTCACTAGACACTAGACTAGATGATATACAATACCTTTGGCCAACTACAGTTGAAAGATTAATCTAAATCGCTATATATATATATATATATATATATATATATATATATATATATATATATATATATATATATATTATATATACCGATATATATATATATATATATATATTACAAAGATCCAGTTTCTACATTGTAAGTTTCTTAATAGGCACCAAAAAACCCTGGCATTAAAACTATAAGTTTTTTTTGTGTCAGAAGACAATTAAGTATCCATCTTCAAATTTAAATACAAAAGAATATAAGCATATATGTTTTACCTCAATTGCTTAATCAAATAAATGACACTGTTATTCATTACTAAACTATTTATGACCTACTAAATTAACAAACTATCTTCAGGAAAAGAAAATTGAAAATGTCTTCGTATTCAGCGGACTACTCGTTTTAAAGAGCATAAATGTGTTCCTCCGAAATATAAATAATGAAGTCTGCTACTGTCATACTACAGATGCCTCACAATTTCCTTCAATTTGTATTGAATTCTTATCTGATTCAGAACTTCCTGAGATATATCTAAAAGATCGTGAAATAAGGTCTCAAGATAACTTTCAGACAAAAGTGACGTTTAGAAATGGTAATAAAGAATAATTATTTATTAAATTTTTAACACCACGCTGGTGGGAAACAAGCACACAGTTACGCTTCTCTTTTCGTAATTTGGTCTGAAGAAATATGGATGGACTTGAACTCGGGTTTTGTCATGCCAATATACAAATACAAAAGAAAACGAATACAAAATCTATTTATTTGCCAAAAAGTCTATTTGTACACATATAAAAGTTACAGTGATCCCCACACTAGGCACAGCCTGTATCGTGGGGACCCAGACCGGAAGTACCCAAAAACATATGCGGCACGCAAGTAATCAGGTTCAGGTTCAAAATAGGACTACACATGACAGTGCCTATAATTAGTGTCCTACCGAAACCGGATCTTTCGCCGAACCCGAAGGTTCCGTTTAGGCTTAATTTCGGCCGAGACCGAAACTTTTATAGACATGTTAAAATCGTTGAAAAAAATCTCAGGGGCCTATCTTTTTAGATGCCTAAATGAAAAATGACATACTTATAATTCGTGCAAGTAGTGTAAAAAACTGGCCAAGAGCGTGTCGGAACACGCCTATTCTAATTAGAATTCAGTTATCAAACTTCTCAATTTTCTCATAGTAAAATTGGTTGTAATAATGCTGGTCATTTGTGACCTGGGCACTAATGATATGTGCGTAGATAGAATATTTTTATGCAAGTAGCCTATCGTCAAGATTTTAATGTCTTTCTTAATCACGGAAAAGTAATAATAATAAAGAAGTAGAATAATTACACGAGTACATATATAGGTGTCGTGATCGGGCCAGGAACCGTAATTTTTGTATTACATTATTTTAGGGATCCGTCATCCGCTTCACGCAGGGCAGGTACAATTCCGAGTGTGTCCCAACAACACCCATTGTCAATTCCAGTACCAACCTCTACGTGCCGTGTTGTATCTATTACAAGAGCGATTTGCCGAACAACTTCATCAAAAGACATTGACATATGACTACAAATGTCGCAGGCCTAGGACCATCCGTAAAGCCGGCCACTCACACATCCACATGTGGGGCCGGTCTTTGTATACGTCTATTACCCGTGTCCAGATTTCACGCTCTTTATTTTCCATTGTCACACGTGCACTCCGCTCGGTTGTCGCCGTTGAACTGACTGGAATTGGAATTGCCCCAATGGCCCAATCGTACTACACATATGGCAACCTAGCAGAACGGTAGTGATAAATTGTTTATTTCATTTCTATCTGTGAGTACCTGTAATTGGCTTTGTATTGTTACCTAAATAAGCATATTTTTTTTGTAGCTGTTGGTACTCCTTAAAAAATGAAATAAAATCTGAAAATATTAACCCTCAAGGGGGTAAGTTTGTATGAATAAAATGAAAAAACCGGACAAGTGCGAGCCGGACTCGCCCACCGAGGGTTCCGTACTTTTTCGTATTTGTTGTTATAGCGGCAACAGAAATACATCATCTGTGAAAATTTCAACTGTCTAGCTATTGCGGCGGTTCATGAGATACATCCTGGTGACAGACAGACGGACAGAGGAGTCTTAGTAATAGGGTCCCGTTTTTACCCTTTGGGTAGTTTGGGTACGGAACCCTAAAAACGTCAAATTTGTTTCTTAAAAGGGCAAAAACGCATGGAAAAATCATTAAAACATTATATTATTACTTTTAAAATGCGAAATTCAGTGTTTTTGTAAACATTTTTAATCTTTGACTGGCCATATTTCCATTTGATGGAACTATGGAAATCGTCACCGCCACGAGCTATTTTTTTTCTATTGCGAAAAAAAATAATGTATGAATGCCTACTGTAACGTAATATTTTTTTAAATAAATGGGCTACATTGACATTTTTATTTACCTAGTGCAAATTGCAACACTGTGATTGTAACAGACAAAATAGTCACATTAAATTAAATTTTCATGTTTTGTACAAAAATCACTTTTTTGTATAAAAAGGTATAATAATTATTTCAAAAATGAATACCTCGTCCCTAAATTGTACGAAAATGATATATTACTTGCCCTAGTTGCTAAGAACAGGAAGAAATATAGCATAGATTGGACCTGGGGAGACGACCCTTTCACCCCCCCACCCCCCACCCTTTTGGGGGGTATGCACGGTACGATCTCGTGGCTTGCGGCCCAAATCAGCTTCGTTTGATCTGAGGAACAATCGTGCCAAGCGGCATTGCCTGAGACTAAAGTGCATACTGTTCCATACATTTACTGTCCTTACTTACCCTACTAATAGTACATAATTATACCACTTGAATGTGATTTTCCGCGAACGTAGTCGAGGGCACAGTTAGTGAATATTTGTTATCTCTGTGACATATCATTAAGTATGTTTAACTATTGGCAGTAAAAAAATGTGCTAGCTAATACCTATATTTAATACGTAATAAGAGAGAAGCTATAATCATTATTTTCATTAACAGTTTGAAGTTCGTCTTATATTGATTGGTTACAATGGTGGTAATAGTTTTAACGATATCTGTTGTCATTGCTTCTTTCTTGTATTACCACTTCACAAAGTACAATAATTATTGGAATAAACGAAACGTTGTTGGCCCAAAACCGACTTTCTTCTTCGGAAATATAAAGGATGCAGTACTCAGAAGAAAACCCATTGGCCACGTATTCAAGGATATCTACGATATGTACCCAGAAGAAAAAGTGGTAGGAATGTTCGTGATGAGATCCCCAGAATTGCTAGTAAGGGACTTAGATGTGATAAAAAATATACTAATAAAAGACTTCGATATTTTCGTGAACCGCGGATATGAGTACAAAAAAACGGGTTTCGGAGCGAATTTGATTCATGGTAATGCAGAGACCTGGCGACTGTTACGAAGCCGCTTCTCTCCGCTTTTTACTCCTGGAAAGCTAAAGAGTATGATGCATCTTTTAAGTGAACGCGGGGATACATTTGTGAAGTATGTAGCCCGAGTCACACAGTTAAATCCGGAGCAAGAAGTCTACGATATGACACGAAAGTTTACGCAGGCTGCCATAGCCGCTTGCGTATTTGGCATAGAAATCGATACATTTAACCAAGAACACGAAACCCTTCGTAGGATCGACAGTAAAATATTCTCTGTTACCCTTAGTCGTGAACTTGAGCTGATGTATCCTGGAATTTTAATGAAAACTGGAGGCTCACTTGTTTCAACAGAAATTATCCCATTTTTTATCAATTTGGTCAAAGACGTCACTGCGCAAAGAAATGGTAAATCAACCAATAGAAAAGATTTCATGGACTTAATTTTGAAAATGAGAGAAGAGAAGCACATTTCTGGACTAATTAGGAAAAACAAGGATACTGAGACGGGTTTACATTTAACTGACGAGGTAATAGCGGCACAGGTATTTACTTTTTATGCTGCGGGTCATGAAACTAGTGCGGCAACAATAAGTTTCATCCTGTACCAGTTAGCTCTCAACCCACAAATTCAAGACAAGGTGATGGTAGAAATAAAAGAAGTACTAAAGAAACATGATGGCAAAATGACCCTACAAGCTGTTTTAGATTTATCTTACATGGGCCAAGTTTTCGATGAAACATTGAGAATGTATCCAATTTTATCCGATTTGAAAAGAAAGTCTAACAGCACCTATAAGATACCCGGTACAAACGTAACGATAGAGAAAAATCAGTTGATTAAAATTCCAACGCTTGGTATCCATTATGACGAGAAGATATACCCTAATCCTGAGAAGTTTGACCCAGAGAGATTTTCACCAGAGAATGTGGCAGCGAGGCACTCTTGCGCATATTTGCCTTTTGGACTTGGACCTAGAAACTGCATCGGTGAGTGTTATGAGTTATTTAGGTAATCTTAGAATTGTAGTTTGAACATGTTTAACCTATAGTTAGTGCCATATGGGTTGGGTCTTAAAAGTACGTAAACAAAACAAACTACGTGATTCAGGAATTCGGCCAACCGAACGACGAGCAACTGATTGACGTTGTTTATTGTGTTAGTACATTCAGCAGTACTATTCGCTTAGCACCTTCGCATACAAACTTCTATGCAGGGGGGTACCTTTTCTCTGCAGCTGACTGTACATTAATTTAAGATTCACATGGAATTCAAATATGTATTATCAATTTATTCGTAAGCTTAGATTCATCGGGGCTAAAATGCGCTAAAAATACGATTAAATTATCGGAAAGTGCAGGGTAGGCCACTCACAAAAGTCACTTCGACAGTTTAATAATGATTGTGAAAGTATTTTGGGTCAAGTGACCGTTAACGCAGGCTTGTTCCAGCAAAGCTGGTATTTTGTCTAATATTTTAATATGAATTTAAATTGTTACATGATGATAATTATTTTCTGTACTACTGCATTATTTCAGGGATCCGCTTCGCACAGCTACAATCGCGAGTGTGTATGGCGAAGCTCCTCTCTCAGTTTCGGGTGGAACCTTCTAAGAATACCCCCCGTCAATTGCAGTACGAGCCTCGGCGCATCGTATTGTACCCCATAGGCGGTATACCGCTAAACATCATTAAAAGACATTGACATATGACGCCAGGCGATACATCTAACTTTGGCATCTATGAGTTCTATCCTAATATCCATAACTTTACGTAAGATTGGAAAACTTTTTCAATTATGAGAATGCTTGATTAACATTTAGGAGTTGCTAGGTTGCTACCACCACCAGTACCACCGGCCAACTTTAACATTTTTTTTAATACGTAATTACGTACCTACTTACTGCGATGTGGGATATGGTTTGCTTTTAATGTTTCATGACAATATTTACCTATTAAGCCTGCCTGTGAAGCCGATGGTCCTGGGTTCGAATCCCGGTAAGGGCATTTATTTGTGTGATGAGCACAGATATTTGTTCCTGAGTCATGGGTGTTTTCTATGTATTTATATATTATATAAATACGAGTTTTTAAATGCTAAGTTTACCTAGTAATAAGGAGTTAGTTATAGGTTCAATGTAAGCATTTACATTTAGTTTAATATTAAGGCATCTTTATTTTGTGTGACTTTCAGCCACGAAATCTAGATTTTATATTTGCATACTTTTTAGTAGAGTATGGTGGACTATGTAATTAAAATTGTAACAACTTATTGTAACCCATATTCCGCAAATAAACATTCATTCATTCATTCATATATCGTCTGAGTATACCCATCATAATACAAGCACAAAATAAGTAATAGTATTATCAAAGATAGATATAACTCCGTAATAGATGGATACAGTCTAAGGAAAAAACGTGCCTCGAAAATCACGAAAATTTGATTCTCGATCAGATGGCGCCACTACCTTTGGCCTACTCTCGTATAGAGGGCGTTGACGGTTTCGTTTGTTATTTAACAATTTTAACGCATATCAGTGAAAGAACATGGGTCAAAATCATATAAATATAATTAATGCAAATAAAAAAAATCATTTATCCTTATTTAAATACATTTTATCGTATTTTTAAAATCTTAATTTTTAGTTTTAAAGTGTGTCGATAGATGACAGTGAATTTACTGGGGTTACAAAATTTACTATGACAGTACCGCTCTAATTTACGCTTAAACGGCTGAACCTATTTAGTTGAAATTTGGTATAGAGATAGTTTGAGTCCCGGGGAAGGACATAGGGTAGTTTTTATCCCAGAAATCATCCTTTAAGGGGGTGAAAAGGGGGGTGGAAGTTTGTATGGGGAATCGATAAAATGCAGATTGGGTAAAAAATTATTAACTCCACGCAGACGAAGTCGCGAGCAAAAGCTAGTATATATATATATATATATATATCACCGAAATATATATATATATATATATATATATATATATATATATATATATATATATATATATATATATATATTTCGATGATACGCGGAAACGGCTCTAACGATTTCGATGGTTATAAGGGGTTCGATCGAATATCTCTGAGATCGAATATCTCGCATTTTTGAGTTTCTATAGGAATGTTTTCCGAGCGTGTTCCCGAGCTAAGCTCGGTCTCCCAGATATTCAGTAAGCTTTATGAACGTTGTCTGAGCCTGGGGTCCGCTTGGCAACTAATCCCAAGAATTGGCGTAGGCACTAGTTTTAACGAAAGCGACTGCCATCTGACCTTCCAACCCAAAGGGTAAACAAGGCGGCCTTATTGGGATTAGTCTGGTTTCCTCACAATGTTTTGCTTCACTGAAAAGCGACTGGTAAATATTAAATTGGGAGTTATCTCATTCAATAATATAAAAGCAATAATAATATTTACAAAGAACCTTTTTCTCTTTAGGGATGGTTATTGCCTAAGAAAAGCATTCTGGCTGTATATGATTAGTGTTTAGCATACTTAGTTGTCCCATTGAGGGCCAAAGTTGTAAACATTGAAATGCTGTGACTACAAGACCAGGCCCCGTAGCCAACACGCCAATCGCTAACGCTCCGTAGCGATCAAAACGCAACTGTCACTGTCGCACTAATATGGAAGAGTGATAAAGAGACACAAAGCGTTTCGTTATCGAGCGATAGCGACTGTCAACTTGGCTAGGGCGCCAGGTTGTCCAATGCCGACACACATTGCCCCACCAAATTATCTTATAATATAAAACTTTTATCTACTTTTAAGTAGGTTTTAAATCATCACTGGTGTTAAAATATATTCAAATAATATTAATTAAATGCTTCAAATGAATGTCTATACACGGCGTTTGGCTGTTTCATACATTTTGGCTGGTCCATTTTCTATGGGAGGGTAAATATTTTTTTCGCGATTTCATGGTTGGTCCCATAGTATAAGTTGCTCAAGTATAATCCCAAAACCACCCTGGCAACAGGAATGCACTTATTTTTTAGCTACCCTGTATAAGAACAGGTGTTCAATTATTGCCCGTATGTATGCATTTACATCAAGGATGAGTGTCTCCTACAGATACTAGAAAAAATATTATGTACACAGGTGAAAATGAAATTAGTATTTTGTTGCCCCGCTGGACCAAATAATTTTTCTACTGATATTAGGCCAAGCAATAAGAATGTATAGAGGGAAATGCTTGGAACACAATTTTTGACTTTGTAACTTTTTTGAGCATGAAATAAAACTATGAAAACGGATTATATCGCGTATATTGAATTTATAATACATCCCGACGTTTCGAACCCTTTACAGTGTTCATGGTCAACGAGTGACTGAGGAAAAACTACAAAGTGCAAAAATACCCACATACTAAAAATAATGAACCATCATAGACTATAAACTTTAAGGCTGGTTGTACATGCAAAATCGGTTTATAAGGCTAGTTATACACTACAATTATTTTCAAGTAAAGATATATATATATAAATATATATATATATAGCGCGTGGTTTACAACCAGGTGTATGCCTCTCTTAAACAGGTATTCTGTCCCTAAGCATGGTTTTCTTAAACAAAGATCTACGGATTCCAACCTTATCTTATTTAATGATTACCTGTCACGTAGCTTAGATAATGGAGATCAAGTCGATGCTGTGTACACTGATTACAGCAAGGCGTTCGATCGCATCGACCATAATTTGCTATTACAAAAACTTCTATCAGTAGGTATAAGGGGAGACCTCTTTCGATGGTTCTCCTCCTATGTATTGAACAGGTCTCAAGCAGTTGTTCTGAACGGATTCTCATCATCGTGGGTGGAAATCCCTTCAGGAGTGCCCCAAGGATCTCTTCTTGGACCACTATTATTCACCATTTTTATACATGATATTTCACAATGCTTCATACACTCAAATATTCTTTTATTTGCCGACGATATGAAAGTCTTCCGGATAGTCAATAACGCTCTTGACGCTACTTAACTTCAAGAAGATCTTCTTAGACTAGATCAATATTGCGCTATCAGTAAACTAGATATAAATGTGTCCAAATGTTTTGCCATCTCCTTTACTCGAAAGCGTAATGTCTTAATTATAACTATATGTTAAAAAATGAGATTATTTCCAAGTGTAGTGAGATAAGGGACTTGGGTATCTTAATGGATAATAAGTTGATTTTTGATCGGCACGTGGATTCAATAGTCAATAAAGCTTTTAAGGCACTTGGTTTTATCACAAGATCGTGCAAGAACTTTAATAAGTTAAAATTAATTAAAATTGTCTATTGCGCATTTGTAAGAAGCCATCTCGAATACGCCTCTCAGGTTTGGAACCCTTGTTATGACACCTATATTTCTAAAATAGAAAGAGTTCAAAAAAAGTTTATTCATTCTCTGAGATTTAAATTCAAAATTCCAAAACAAAGTTATAAACAGCATTGTGCAAAACTTCATCTGCTACCTCTCTACATCCGGCGTAATATATCCGACGTAATATATATTATGAAAATTGCTCAGAACCATGTAGACTGTCCTGATCTACTAGCCAACTTGAATTTCACAGTCCCCCCACGCATATCCTCTTGCACCAAAAAAACCTTCCATATTCCCTCCGTTCATACTAATTACAGGAAAAACTCCTTCCTTCTAAGAGCTGGTAAGTCTTTCAATCAGCTTTGCAAACATCATGATCTCATCGATCTGTTCTGGGATAGCTTTAGTTCGATACGTAAGCTAATGACTCAGGACTTTTCCCACTGTTAAGTGTTAACAGTGGAAAAAGTGTTAACTCAACACTGTATCTCTATCCTGTTCTTTTTTTCTCTCTTTTGTTCTTCTTGTTAACTGTTTAAACCAATTTTCCCTGTCTAGTAAGATAAGTAAAGAATATTTATAAGTTTGTAAGTATTATTAGTTATAATTTCGCACCTCATGCACTTTACGCAGTTTCTATCTGTGGAAACTTGTAATTGGCTCACTGCTTCTATGTTATTACCTAACGTGTTACTTCAGCTGTAAGTTTTCCTAATAAATAAAATAAAATAAAATAAAATAAAAATATATACGCGATAAAAACATTGATTGACGTGATTTCCTGGCCTATATTATAGGAAATATAGGAAACATATTAACAATAGGTAACAAGAAATAAGGCGTAAAATAATCTATTACATCCTGTACCTGGCTAAATAATAATAGTCAATAATCTTACCTCGGCAAATTTCTGTGATTCCTGAACAGTGTACTGCTCCTGATCATGGATCTAAGTAAGTTTGAGGTATTCATCTTCCAATAAGAATTTGGCAATGGCTAACTTTCTCCTGGTTAATGACCGAATTCCTGCAGTTATTTGGGATCTTATAACAGAAATTTCACACAACTATATTTGTAAAGTTAAATAGCGTGATAAAAAAACCGTACTATAGCGGGCCGTTGATAAACAGATGCAATATGCAAATACTAGTATAATTTCTAACTTTATTAATTGTTAAAATATAAAATACTCGACTGTAACTGACTACTTTTCTTCAAGTTCTGATTGTGAGTGACCTGACTTAGTTAGTGCAAGTGACATTTTGACATTAATGTTCAAACTGTCAATGTCACTGTCACGTTTTTTTTAATGGTTTTCCCCTCTTGGGGGTTTTGGCAGGAGGGATTTTGCCAATGACGACGTTTTATGACGTACAACCGCGTATAGTTTGTCAAAGGACTGTCTCATTTCAAACATAGACAGAGAGAATCATATTATCTTTGTCTTACACTAGTACTAGCACACAAAAGAAAAGGACGAGTATAGTTTTTTTGTTCTTATTTACTGCTAATTTGGTTTGACCAACTATATTTTACAACACACGCACCATAGACATAGTCTATACAAGTAGTTATAGACGCGCCACAGAGCGACCGGGGGTAAGAGAAAGAATATTCATAGAAAATTTGGGCAGCATAGGATTTTTTCTCATTCACTCTTATAAATTTCGGTATTTCGCCATCGCCTCCTATATACTTCCCTTATAAAAGTTATCACTTATACACATGAATCTAGTATAACTGGATCGGTCATGGGGGTTGGGGGGAAATGACCAAACGGGATAGTCTTATGGTCTTATGTATCTTTTAGTAGGAGTAGCAGAGAAAGCGCTGTTATTGTTTGTCCTTGTCACAGTCTCACATTTTTTTTGATTCCCCACCGTAAATTTAGTATGGTTTATGGTGGGCTACCATAGACCTAGCATTACATAGACCAGCTATACGCGTGCGCCCGTAAGGGATAGACATAGATGACGTCATAAACGTAGGGATACCATATTGGTAAAAATTACCCCAATATTTGATATCACGTTGGGGCGATTACCCTGGAGGCAAAGTTAGCTTGTTTGACGGTATTAAAAAAATGTTAAATAAAATGTCAATAGGCCGTTCTTTTTAGGCGTATAAACAATGAAATACCTCCTATAATTCGCGCAGGTGGTACAAAACTAAACATGTTTAGTAAATAAAACGTAAAATAAAATGTATTATGGGTTTTAATTTAAAGAAATCACAAATCGCAATCACACCAATTAATGTACACCACATTTAATCTTCACAACATTTGTTTATTTATTTTTTGGAATTAGAAGTACGAAAAAACTTCGAGGTCAAAATTACCCATAAAATTATGATATTTTCATCTGGTATCCCTAACATGATTGTTATGCAGCTAAATTAAGAAGAAGTTTAAAAATGGCTGACCACAGACTCCTACCTACCTACGTAATTTGGGCGGATAATTTTACAAATAATGTTTTATTAATTTGCGTAAATAATTGTGATATTTTTATTGAAATCGTCTGATTCTACATTGCTTTGAGTGTAACGTAATTTTACGATGTTATTCTCACATATTGCGTTAAGAGGAAGGTGTAAAATACCGTACTTACGTGTGAAAGGTTATGATCTCATATTTTTGCTCAGAGCGGCTATTACAGCCGATTACAGAACAATTCACCAGTATTTTATCAAAGTTCAAGCATTCAAAACGCTAACCATCACTATATTTCATAAGAGAAAGCACAATTTCATACAAAACAACAATAATTAAACAAGCAACGAACAAACATGACATGTCACGTACTTATTTGTTTGCCACAACCTCGGTTGTGGCAGCGGTGGAAAAGTGAAACTATGACAAGGACAAACAATAACAGCGCTTTCTCTGCTACTCCTACTGAAAGATACATAAGACTATCCCGTTCGGTCATTTTCCCCCACTCCTCATGACCGATCCAGTTATACTAGATTCATGCATTGAAGTGACAAGTGACATTTGTCATTTCGAACCATAGACCTAGCATTACATAGACCAGCTATACGCGTGCGCCCGTAAGGGATAGACATAGATGACGTCATAAACGTGGGGATACCATATTGGTAAAAATTACCTCAATATTTGATATCACGTTCGGGCGATTACCCTGGAGGCAAAGTTAGCTTGTTTGACGGTATTAAAAAATTGTTAAATAAAATGTCAATGGGCCGTTCTTTTTAGGCGTATAAACAATGAAATACCTATAATTCGCGCAGGTGGTACAAAACTAAACATGTTTAGTAAATAAAACGTAAAATAAAATGTATTGTGAGTTTTAATTTAAACAAATCACAAATCGCAATCACACCAATTAATGTACACCACATTTAATCTTCACAACATTTGTTTATTTATTTTTTGGAATTAGAAGTACGAAAAAACTTCGAGGTCAAAATTACCCATAAAATTATGATATTTTCATCTGGTATCCCTAACATGATTGTTATGCAGCTAAATTAATAAGAAGTTTAAAAATGGCTGACCTCAGACTCTTACCTACCTACGTAATTTGGGCGGATAATTTTACAAATAATGTTTTGTTAATTTGCGTAAATAATTGCGTTATTTTTATTGAAATCGTTTGATTCTACATTGCTTTGAGTGTAACGTAATTTTACGATGTTATTCTCACATATTGCGTTAAGAGAAAGGTGTAAAATACCGTACTTACGTGTGAAAGGTTATGATCTCATATTTTTGCTCAGAGCGGCTATTACAGCCGATTACAGAACAATTCACCAGTATTTTATCAAAGTTCAAGCATTCAAAACGCTAACCATCACTATATTTCATAAGAGAAAGCACAATTTCATACAAAACAACGATAATTAAACAAGCAACGAACAAACATGACATGTCACGTACTTATTTGTTTGCCACAATCTCGGTTGTGGCAGCGGTGGAAAAGTGAAACTATGACAAGGACAAACAATAACAGCGCTTTCTCTGCTACTCCTACTGAAAGATACATAAGACTATCCCGTTCGGTCATTTTCCCCCACTCCTCATGACCGATCCAGTTATACTAGATTCATGTGGGCTACAAATCTACTCGACCAATCATATCGTCGCATTGCGTATGTTTTGTCCCTCACGCACACGCACGCGTATAGCTGATAATGCTAGGTCTATTCTTTTACATGTCTGTATATATAGCTGGTCAAACAAATTTGACAGTAGAAAAAGGCGGCAAATTAAAATAATGTAGGCGCGAAGGGATGTCGTCCCATAGAAAATTTGAATTTCGCGCCTTTTTCTACTGACAAGATTTGCTTGACCAACTATAGTTTGTCAAAGGACTGTCTCATTTCAAACATAGACAGAATCAGACTATCTTTGTCTTACACTAGTACTGGCAACGTAGTGGTTATATACTCTTTTCTGGCAACCAAAAAAAAAGGATGAGTATAGGTTTTTTTGTTCTTATTTAAGTCCATAACAGACCATCGCACCGCACCAAGGTAATTGTGCGATACACCCATAAGTAAGAGCGAGAAAGCGATATTTCTTTCTCGCTCTTACTTATGCGTGCGTCGCACAATGACCTTAGTGCACAAAGGCCTTTACTGCCAATTTGGTTTGACCAACTATATCTTAAATATTTTAGAAAACTAGATAAAAATCAAGCCGACAACTTAACAACATGAGTAACATGATTTGAACCACAGAGCATAAAAATGACAGGTCTGTGATTTGAACACTTACGGAGCTTACGGTTTTTACGTTAGGCCAGGATTACACTTGTAAGTTTTACTTATGTATGTAGGGACACAGCTATACTACAGAATGAGATATGAATATCGTTATCTCATTCTAGCAAATAGCATTGTCCCTACTTACGTAAGTAAAACTTACATTAATTTAATCTTACTGAAGAAGAGGCAGTATGGCCTATGGTCTTAGCCTGTCCAGAAGGACGAATATAAAAAAAAAGTAAAAAAAGTAGCTGCGAAAATTATACGTCAAACGTCATAAACTTACCGCGTCAAAATCAAAATGAAAGTAAACGGGGTTTTTATTATGCGTATAACATTAATAAGTTGCCTATACTACTCCTCGTTTGCTACTATTTCGTCGGTAAATAACTAGAAGTATAAATGTATAATGTTAACCAAAAATATTGGAGATGGAACTAGTTACTATCTGGCACCAATATACTTTTCATTTTTACAATGCTGACGGTGCTGACCCAGCTGAACTTTCGGGCCTTTCGGGGTAAGTTTGAAAGCTTTCCTTTACTTATGCTATACGGAGTGTAGGACTAACAAAAACCAACACTAACAAAACGTACATAACAAAAGTGGTATGGAGTTATTGAACCATAGGTTTAACAGTTTGCCACAGCTTAGGCGGTTGGTAAGAAGTTTATTAGATTAAGAAGATTTACTATGTACTAAAGTCTTGCCTCGCGTGCGAATTTGATTTCAAGGGAAGTAAAAATAAATTACAAACTTAACTACCTTCTGCATGGTTACCACCAAGGAACTTTATTGTCTATTTATTGCTTAAGTGTTAGACCGATAAAAGTTTTTGCCTAGAAAGGCAACCTATTACAAACACTATTTGATATTGAACACTACTAGTCCACTGTAGGTCTGTAAGTTATAGGTACCATTTCATAGCAATTACCAATTATATCTATGTGCATTGAATGGGTTGTTTTGTTTGTTTGAACTGTTTTGGTGGATTGTAAGTGATAATATCTAAGTAAAAATCAAACACTGATTAATTTTTATTTAATATCAAAATTTGTATATTTACATCTACATATTTAACGGTCACACATACACATCCAGCTCTAACTTAAATATTATACTTTTAGAACTGCATTTCATATATTAATTAAGAGAAATTGGTTATTGGATTATGATCAACAAACTTTTCTAAGCTTGTTAAAACTAATAATTGCAACATTTCATCACACAATCATACACATCTTTCATCACAACACAACACTTATAAACTTTTCTAATTTATAAAAATGCACCAGCTATATATAAAATTAATAATTACATTACATTTTGTCAATTCATAATTAACAAAAACATTATTAAGTCATCAGAAAAAAGTCCAGCTTTTTTCTTTTATATTTGTCGCCTGAAAATGTTGTCCAAAATTTTGAAGAATAAGTTGTGGGGTAGGCCTCTTGTGACCTGTTGTATTTGTGTTCTAAGGAGATCATATGTAGTGTCTTCATACACAGAGTAAGTGTGGGGGAGCTGGAGGGATTCATACAGATCTTTGATTTTCTCTACACTTTCAGGGTTTGAGTTGCCATAGTGTTCTTCAATGACTTGTTTCTGGGTAGGGGATGCTCTTTGTAATGCTACAACTGCCAGCCAAGTGCACTTGCCTTCTTGGATGTCGCTGCTAGTCTTGCCTGTGACAGCTGGGTCGCCAAAGCAATCAAGGAAGTTATCCTGAAAATTAGAAGGCATGTTACTAAGCTGTGCAACTAAATTAAAATTTATAAGGTTAAATTAGTGATGACATTGATATATTTGAGCATACGTTTCTTCAGCGCTTTATGAAATGTGCTTTGCGAGGACTACGCAGACTGGACTCAATAAAAACAGGGTCCTACTCCTTCCTTTCGCATATGAGGAGAATGTACCTACTCTGTGATCTTAATCATAAATCAGTCTCGACAGATGTCTGACAGATAATTGACTGTTTTCCAGAGTCATCAAGTATTTTAATTGTGTTACCATTAACAATTATGTATATTTATTGAAGCGAATTTGACATTTGCAACACCAACCTGGATCTGGAAGAACTGCCCCATTTCTAGCAGAATAGTCTTCGCCTGCCTATGCGTTTCCGGGTCATCAATTCCAGCCATGAGTAGTGCCAGCCCCACCGGCATTTGGAATGTGTGGTAGGCGACCTTGTACTTGGCGATCGTCAGGTACTTCTCCATTGTGAAGTTCTCCAGGTCGGGCTTGTCGCCTTTCATCATTGATTGTTCTAAGTACTCGCCGGTGGAGCATTTGAGGAGCATCTGTAGGTATGGACAAAAATGATCAAGAACTTGCTTTCTTGTAATAAAAAATTAGTTTAGGATATCAGAATAAGAATTAGTCCTAAACTACAGGCTACAGTATTGATAGGACGCAACTTGAGTGGTGCGGGTCGTAACGTAACGTAGAATTTTACAAGTAAGAGCTTATGTGGTGTGTTGCGGTCTTCGTAGACGCTTTATGAAGCGGCGCCTGTGATCAAAGTCTGACTAGACAAATGCTGAAGGCTCTTACCTCGTTAAACATTTCGATGACATTCTTGTAGTAGGGCTTGGCGCTGAAGTGCCTCTTGAGGGTCGAGTACATAGCGGACTGGACTAAGATGGCGTCGTTGATACCGTTGAGGCCGACTTCAGGGCGACTGTGCCAGCTGGGGGCGCCGCGCCGCATGTCGCGACCTTCTATGATGTCGTTCATGAGCAGCTGATGCGTGTGGAACTGAAATTAGGAGAGGTCATATCGTTAGTTAGGTACTGATACCAAAACTTAAATGGGTGTAGTTTATCCTTACACTATCGTTCGGCTAATTAATTATTGTATGCCCGAAAAGGGTAAAACTGTTGATACCCATAAAAAAATGTACCTAGCTATACTTCTTGTACCTACACAGTTTGAACAATAAATGTTTCTGATTTCTGATTTTTGATTCGGTTTTACCGATGGGCTTCATTTTTAGGGTTTCGTAGTCACCTAGAAACCGTTATTGTTTTGCCATGTCTGTCTGTCCGAGGCTTTGCTCCGTGATCGTTAGTGGTAGAAAGGTACAATTTGGCATGGATTCATTCATCATCATGGATCATGGGTCCAAAAAATATGGAAAAAATCGTGAAACAAAAGCTTAATAAATACTTTCAATGAAAACTATAGCTAACATGATCAGTCCAGTCGTTTTTGAGTTATTGCAAAAAATCTTCTTTTCTTAGTAAAAAGACGTACAAAGACGTACGCTGCAAAGGTACTCCCTTATGCTTGTAACGTACATGATGCTTACTAATAACTCCCGTTTGGCCTATTTTGACAGAATGGTAACTACGAAACCCTACACTAAGCATGGCCCGACATGCTCTTGGCCGATTATTCCTAATTAGAACTGGCTGCGGTCGGCTCTGTTGCCTGGCAAATAAAATCTTAGTCTATGGGGCAATAATAAATCAGCTAGATACCTTATTTTATGACCTTGTCGTAATTTTCTAACAGGAGAATATTAAACTTTTACTTTTTCGAGACAGTTTTATTTAGCTCTACATTTAACAGAGTACCTACCAGTATCGTGGCGTCATACTTACACGTTTATTATAAACGACTTATTTCCAGGCTTATAAATTAGTTGCTTACATATCCGAAAAATGATAAACAAATGCGAATTTTAAAATTTTATGCTACAGTATCGAGATCGTCTCTAACTGAGTGTACCTTCAAAAATATTTCAAATTCCTTGAACGTGCAGTTATTAGCAAAATTAGCTTAACGTTAATTATTATGCGCTAACAACAAGAATCGATAATTTTTTTAGTAGCATTACCCAATGTGGCTACTGTTTGTTTATAGCCGTCGAAAGAGACGAAACGCGTTCAGTTTACATGCCAGAATTGTTTTGCACCAGCTAATGTAGATAAATGATGTACTAGGTACTTGAAAGGTCTCATTTGCAACGGTATAAACACAGTGGCAAGTAATCAAACCGTTAAACTATTTGGAGTCTTATTTACAGAATGGAAGGAGCATATTCACTTTGTCGTTTGAAACCCATCACGCTGTACCTGCGTGTCAATTGAGGCAAATTACGAAACCATGCTCAATGAGTCGGCGTCGACGCAAGTGCATGGGTTACCTATACGCATTTGTATTTAGTTGTACGTACGATGGTGTGTCTGGAAACTTCTATATTCTATTTTTTTAACTCACGGAATTAATGTAAACAAACTACTGTCACTGTCAAAGTGACACTTGCAGGCAAGTCACGCAGAAAAAAATAAAAATGAATGTAGGTAGGTAAATGAATCAATTAACTCAAAAACTATTTATTAATGACAAACTATGACATATTTGTAATTATCACGATGTACTAAATGGGGAAAAAGAAAAAAAATCCACAACAACTAAAAGCATTATATTAGTAACGTATTCCTTTTTATCACGTCGCCATTTCGGGTACGCAGGACGCAAAAAAATGACCGTGAAATAAACAAGGCCTATCGCAAATCTAGTCCGACGTGTTGCCTCCCTGTCACACTTACGTACGAATTTACAAGAGCGACAGAGAGGCAACACGTCGAACGTGGTTCGCGGTAGGCCCTCTGATTCCTAACACACACAAAGACGTTAAAATTTTTTAACGGTTTTTTTTTTATGTATAGATCCTTATAAGTTCTAAAGTTCTTTTTTATGTAAAAACTACGTAAAGAGCAATCTAATTGAGAAAAAATTATTTAACTTGCAACTTGAAGCTTAATAGCATTATGGGTTTATAAGTAAACTATTTAAACAAGTAACTAAATACATCATCAACTAAGTACAAGATATATCGAAGCGGACAAGGTGCTCACAAATATCTGAATTGAACACGCCTCTATTGTCAAGGCGCTAGAGTGCGTGTTCAGATATTTTTGAGCACCTCGGCCGCTCCGATATATCTGATGGCGACTGTACTTACAAGCATTATACGCGTATCCTATGCAGTCACGTCCTTCCTCAACTACTTGGCTATTAATGGTCCGATTGTTGTAAACACGTTCTACGGTTACCTAAACACTTAAGTACATAGAACTAAGCAGCAGCAGTGTTTAGTAGATACAACAAGTTATACATATTAAATAGGTTTTCATATTATATCCATACTCATACATCCGTACGTTATCGGAGTTATTATCTCAGACAACCGGTTTAACTGGTTTTGTTTAACATTTACAAACCAAAGCAACTGAAATGCGAAAAACGAATAGTTTTAAGCGAATAAAAATTAAAATCGGTAAAACGTAACTATCTACTCATTTCAAAATAGAAGAGCCGGTTCAGTCAGCTCCAGAGATAGAGGTAGTTGACCTCATAGCATAGTATAGCATGTTTGCAAATGGAATAACTGGACAAACATAAATTACTTTATTACATAACTAGCGACCCGCCCCGGCTTCCCACGGGTGCAATGCTGTTTATACATATAAACCTTCCTCTAGAATCACACTCCCTATTTTTAAAAAAAACGCATCAAAATCCGTTACTTAGTTTTAAAAATCCAAGCATACATAGGGACAGAGAGACAGCAGGAAGCGACTTTTTTATACTATGTAGTGATAAATATTCAGCGTTCTCAGCGAATTACTGTTGACTAGTGGTTAATTGTTATTCGATTCCACATTCACCTATTTTATTTTAGTAATAAATTTATTTGATAAAGAATATAAGTAAACCTTGATCGTTTTAAAAATCCATATTTTTTAACTTCGATAAAAGGCCTAGATTTATTTATATACAAATTAAATAACTCATGTTGTCGATGATCAATTGTAAAATTACCTAATAAGGTTTTATTCATTATTTGACCTGACCAGTTCAAATACGTAGGTTGTTTGTGTTCTTTATCGCGCCATCCATGGCAAGACGATAACGCTCGAGCAAATATAATATTAGCATAACTTACGAAATTCAAGGTCTGCAACGCATGTGTTATTTAATAATTCGCATTCCTTCCGTTGCTTTTACATAAATAACTCGGTTGGATATTGGAATAATTCTTAAAGAATTTAAAGGATAACTTTGTATGACAAAGTTTGTCAGTACCTGTCCAAAACAAGGTGTAAGTATATTGAAGCCAATTGAGATCCTTTTTATAGGAAAATCTATTATATTCTGTAAAAGAATATGTGAAAATGACGTCTAATATTATGAATTGATTTAATTAATTATATGATATGATATTGTTACTTTATTATTATATTGTATTGTATTAATATGAGGATCATTACGAGATACCTATGTATAAGTAACCATATTAACATCTTTTCCGTAATTATGCTATTATTTGACATTGTATATTTATTTCCCAATATTTATTTGACTTTGTGATGAATTTATTTTGCTATTAATATTTGATGATGAAGTTTATTTGTATTGGCATTTGTATAAATAATAGTTGACGATCATAATATAAATTCGTTTAGATTAGCTTAAAATAATTTATAATGTAATTTAATATTATGAAATAAATAAATCTAATCTAAATCTATTTGCTTTATATGGAGGGCCTGAACTTTTTAAATCATAAAATTTATAAAGCTAAATACTTTTTTTAACTAATTTTAACATCAATCGCTTTAAATAAATAATAGTTATTTGTGCAACAAGAAAGGAAAGTTGGTTTTTCTTGCGAGTGTTTATTTTGAGTCCCGAGAAAGCAAAAGATTCTATAAGTTAGAATCTTGAGCGTAACGAGGGACTCAAAAACACGAGATGTAAAATAACTTTGCTCTCGTGTTGCACACATAATTTTTCACCTCAGTAGTAAGAACATATTAAAGGTTAAAATGTATTTCGAATTACACAGAATAATACAGAGAAAAAAAAACCGGCCAAGTGGGAGTCGGACTCGCCCACCGAGGGTTCCGTACTTTTTAGTATTTGTTGTTATAGCAGCAACAAAAATACATCATCTGTGAAAATTTCAACTGTCTAGCTATCACGGTTCATGAGATACAACCTGGTGATGGTGACAGACAGACGGACAGTGGAGTCTTAGTAATAGGGTTCCGTTTTTACCCTTTGGGTACGGAACCTTAAAAAAAGGTATGAAGTGGCAGTTCATGGCCTTTACTAAATTAAAAAGCTACTTTGTTTCACTCCCTGGAGTGAGGAAAGTTGCACTTTCTTCACTCCCTGGAGTGAGGAATGTCGCAATTTCCTCACTCCAGGGAGTGACGAAAGTAGGCTTGTTCGAGCTGCTGAGGTGAAAAATAAATAAACTGTTGTAAACACACCGCAGACCCACGCAACTGCAGTCTAGTCTAAAATAACCATCATCCCAGTTCTAAAAATAGCCGCGTCACTAATTCACTGCGTGTTAGTCGTGTCACCGCATACCAACTACCCGTATCAGCAACTTGCAATAAATACGACTTGGTGTTAAACTCACTAAACTTGCGACTGTACTCACTAACTATGCGATGAAAAAACTATAGTATTTAATTATGTATATGTCTAATTACGACTTTTTTGTCACTGCACTTCCTTCCACAAACAGCTACTATATAAGCGCCGTAAATTATCGTAAAATTAATTATTATTTGAATATAATTTAATTTTTAATGTTATTGTATTGTAATATAATTTTAATCTATTTTATTTATTTTTAAGTTTTTTTTTTAATTTTTAATTTTCTTGTGAAGCTGTTAAGTAATATTTTTATCTATGGGTATTTTTGCCTGAAATAAACATTCCGATTGACCGATTGATAAAATACCCCAGAGGCTCTTTTACATTTCTACCTTTGGCCCCTTTGGGTTCAACTGTCGTAAAGGACATTAACTGCTAATGTCCTTTACGACAATTGAACGCAAAAGCAAAGGTATCGATTTGTGTTAAGTTAACAAACCTAGTCAGGGTATCCTAGCGAAATAGGTAGGTACACTTACCATTTCGGTGCACCACCCCATGACGTTGGCCAAATATACGTTGTCTTGACTAAGGTTCTCCGGTTTCTCTAACATTTTGTAGGCCATCACGGTGGCCAGCCCTCGATTTTTCTTCCCATTTGGCACGTTGTATTGCAAAAGCTGTAACAAAAGTATTATTCAAGACACGTTTTTTATAAACAAAGGAAATAATGAGCACATTGCAATTTATTATAGGTAATGTTTGCCCAAGTGCTGGCAGTTTTATTTGATTCGTCATCAATGTTGTGAATATTAAATGGAGACTCGACTTAAACGGCGTCCGATGATATCATTGTTTGTTAACACTGGAGGAGTACATTATATTTTAGCGAACACTTAGCCAAATATCGACCACGTGTTTTCTTATCTATTAATGCAATAATACCATGATTAACTCTGATAATATGTATACCTAAAAACGCGCCCTGATTATAAATATAGGTTTTATGTGCTATCACAATAATTATTTTGTTGTACATGGTCACCGAATTATGTAAGTATTGGTGGGACCATGGTAGGACCCTATGAACTAGTACTGTGACAATTTGAATGAAGGTACGAAATAAATCCCACACATACAATACAAGGCATCTATTTATAAACAATCCAGTCCTCAGCAATTTGAAACTGCTTTCTCCGGCTTTCAATATCCACACATACGACGAAGGTGCACTGTACAGTTATGCACTGGTTTATTTAGCCTTATGTCGATACCTTCATACCATAAAATTTAACTTGAAAAATAAAATTGCTACTTCAAACTTAGTCATACTAATGTACAAGTGAACACAGCTCAATCTACATTTTCTGCAGCTCCTGCAGTTTCCTAAGCAGCTCTTTAGCTTGAGTTTACCAACATTGGGATTTTTTTATATATGTATTCTCAAATGTTTGTATATGACCAGTTATTTTTGTATTTGTATTTGCACTTTTTTAACTTCGCCATGTGTTAACAAAAGAGCACCAATCAATTACGATTACCAAATGTAAAGAAGCTTACAGTGTAATGACTTATATTAACTTATTACTGGACAAATCCATATTAGTGAACTCGAGCTGCCCCCTGACCAGTACAAAACGTACCTTAGCCAACCATTTGCTGGCTTCCGGCACGTCAAGATGCTTCCTAGTCTCCGTGAGGTCCCTCACGATGTCCGGGAAGCAAGCCATGAACTCCCTGGACTGGTCTTTGGACACGGCCAGTCCACGGGTCGCCAGGGGCATTTGCTGGGGTGTCAGGGTCGACAGGAATCTAGAGACCAAAAACATTCGCTCACACATCTGACAGTGCACGATAGTTCTGGCTATAGAAACTGTGACTCCTATAGAAATACTCATCGAATACAATAGAAAAGCATTATCTCATCCAACCAGATGATCAATAAAAAATCCGTTGACAGACGCAGTGGTAATTCCAGTTTCTTTCAGGCTTTGACTTTTAAGGTTTGATACCTTAAATAAAAAATTATAGATAAAATACATTTATTTAGTTTAGGTTAAGATTTTTGTAATTTTTGTATCTGCTTAATTAGATTTTAAGATTTTCAAATTGTATTTTGTGACATGAATACATAATGTGATAAGTAGTTCTATATCTATTTTTCATGCTATTTGGTTCAACGTTGTAGTGCGATCACGCAGAAACGAACGCTCGATGCATGAAAGATAATTATAACAGCTGAAATAAAAAATATGTACTTAAGTGCAAAAGTATTATTTTTAGGGTTCCGTACCAAAAGGGTAAAAACGGGACCCTAATATTACTAAGACTCCGCTGTCCGTCTGTCCGTCTGTATCTCATGAACCGTGATAGCTAGACAGTTGAAATTTTCACAGATGATGTACTTATTTCTGTTGCCGCTATAACAACAAATACTAAAAACAAAATAAAATAAATAAATAAGTGGGGCTCCCATATAACAAACGTGATTTTTTTGTGTAATGGTACGGAACCCGTCGGGCGCGAGTCCAACTCGCACTTGCCCGGTTTTTTAAAGTCGAATGTTCATGCATATCCGACGTGACAATAAATGATAAAGAAAGGATTTTTTTTAATAATGCACACGGCACCTGCCATGCTGGTGCTTGTTTTATTTAAAAAAAAAGGGACGAGGGTATCTATTTTACTTTTATTGTTTTACAAAGAATGAAGGTAAACAAAGCTAACTATAACTGCAATCTGCATAATATTTTTTTGTGCTCTCTATTATATTTAACCATTTATGTTAATTGTTAGGGCATGGCATGCCTTTGTTTTTATTACTTATGAGAGTTATGAGTTCATAAAAAACCTTTAAATAAAATAGATAGTATATCTAAAATACCATATTTGAGCATATTTTAATTACTTAACTCATCTGATTTTGTGTCTAAAATACCAGTATTTAATAAGTACCCCGCCTTTGTACATCTTATTATTTGTACCATGTAATTTTTAATGTGTATATTTGTACAATAAAGAGTTTACTACTACTACTACTACTACTAGTACCAGTACTTAATAAAATCTAAACTATAAATGGTTTCGCATTAAACCGGTATTCATGGAGTTAACGCTTGAGCGCCACTGCGCCATATCAGTGGTAAATGGCAATATAAAATGGTAACCGAATTAGGTTCTAGAATTCTAGGTAAATAACATATAACACACCAAGTAAAAGCCTGAAAGAAACTTTGAACGTTTCAAAACTTGCAAAAAGTTCACGCACGGTTAACAGAGTTCACTGACCTGTGGTATTTCTGCAGTTTGAGCAGCTTCTTTGGGAGTCCGGTTTCATCGTTGCTCGGATGCGTATAGGTAGGTTGATCCAACTTTGGCACCATCGCATCAGAGTTTGTCACGCTGGTAGTTTTGCTGATCTGCCGGCGGACTTCATTCTTGTAAATCTGAATGATCTTCTCTAAACTTCTCGCCGTTGAAAACATCTTGTTTTATTTTTTCTTGTATGACTTGTCTATTAAAATGTCGGCGTAATTTGTATGCGCATAAATTCAGCAGTCAAGCCTGCTTGATTCTCATAGAATATCTAAATTCAGAAACGGTTATCGCAGTCGCGCGCGCGTACGTCTGATCAACATGGGCATGTATGACCGACTGATTCTTTGTTGTGTTTCGCCTCCTTGCCTTGCCTTGCCGGTTTCACTACACTCAATCAAAATACACTATAGTGATGTACTTAGTGTTTACATCAGATTCATCGATATTACATCTCTAAATAGATTGACCAATAAACATCAATATTAACAAATAGTCTAACCCGTTCGTATAAAAATACCGTTTGTATGAAGAAAAAAAAATTCAAAACCTATCGTGTGTAGTATCATACGAAAGAGCTTTTTGAGGCTATTCTAAAAATATATCACATCATTACATTTCGGCCATTTTTTTTAAATTAAAACAAAAATAATTTTCGAAACATACCAAGTTTGGGCTCCTCCAGACACGATATGGCTGATTTTTTTTTGTACAATATACCACAAATGATACGTGATATCCTCATGTCCAACCTTAAGAAAGCAATTTTGAAAATAATATCATTTACATTTTTTTTTTATTTTTCAATTTTACAAACTGACACAGTTCTACTTCAATACCTATTTTACGAGACTTATGGAACTGTACTGCAGATACGGTACATATTAATCATAAAATGATACGTAATATCCGTATATCGAACGGGAAATACCTCTTTAACCCTTTAACTGCGCCTTTTCATCGGTTGGTATAGTTTGTTTTGTTTTTGACACAAAATATCAAGATTGTATCCGCATCTCTAGTCGTTATAACCGGATTCTACTGTGTTGTTTACTTTACTTACTTAAAATCGACTAACACAACAACCCAACAACTTACATTTTGTTATAACTTGGTTTTGTTACACAATCATGTACAAATACAGAAATTTTGGTGGCATATTAAACTTCCTAACTTCATGAGAGCAAAATTATCAACAGCCGACCAACTATCGATATCGCAAACAGACGAGCATCGACCTCTGCCCGTACCTGGCGAGCTGCGTGCGCTGCGCAGCAAAACAAACTCGTTGCCCCCACCTCGGGGCTGCCACGCGGGCTACGTCACGTAGGCACCGGGCACCCGGCAACAGCGAGCGCTATCATACCGGGTCCCTATTCACAACCAAACCAGTATTACCATACCAGTATAACGATTACCTCAGAATGCCCATAGTTGCTAGGAATATAAGGGTCTGGATTTAATGGGATCTACTCGCCGTGGAGATAAAATTTTATATTTGACGGTGATCATGCGTTTTTAAACGTGACCCATTTTTTCCAGCGTGTGCATAATGGCACGTATGCAAGTATCCGAGCATCTAGCATATGTAAATTAGCTAATGATGTAATGTTATGATGTCGTTTATTAACATACTTTAACAAATTATTACATGGTAGACATACTAAATTAAATTATTATTTCGATATACATTTATTTACATACAAGATATATACAGTGGTACTACGTAAACGAAATTAATAACTAGCTTAAATCTAAAATAGGCCCTTGAGGCATTGTACCAAGGATGCTGGCGGCATTTCCCCGCTGTATCGCAAATTATATTATTAATTACTATTATTTCGATTATACCATGTCTAGCCATAAATTCCGTTATAACGTAAATTACACATAAAAACTATAAATTAAAAGTTATTGAAACAAATTCAATATTATCAAATAAACAAACTAATGACGAATTTAAATAACATAATGATTATTAAATTTTGTCATCTCTTGCCTATTAACGTGCTTATTAGGGTAAAATATAATACACATACCAGTGTTGGCCGAACGCTAATGCCATTAACCATTAAAAATTAACAATTAAAAAGGTTAATGGCCATTAACCATTAGCCATTTAATTCGGATTAAAGTTAATTCGGATTAAAGTTAATTCGGATTAAATTTTTGAGACGTTAATGGCCATTGAAGTTAATTCGGATTAACTTTAATTCGGATTAACTTCAATGGCCATTAAAGTTTCAAAAAATTTATTAGAATTACTCTCAATTGCATCAACGTCTAATAAAATTACATTCGTGATATTTTAAAATGAGACAGCAAAATGACCCTGACTGAACCCTGGCAGTAGTAGCAGTACCTACCTACTACCTAGTAGAATTCTGGTTTGGTGCAACACAGACATACGCGGTTTTGGTCATTTAAATCGTCTTGATGAGCACTTCGGAGAGCCGTACCCACGATAGAGCTGATGCTGAACCCTGGCAGTACCTAATGGATCTAAGGTTTGGTGCAACATAGGCACACGCTGTTTTAGTCATCCGACTCGTCTTGATGAGCACTTCGGAGAGCCATACCCATGATAGAGCTGATGCTGAACCCTGGCAGTACCTAATGGATCTAAGGTTTGGTGCAACATAGGCACACGCTGTTTTAGTCACCCGACTCGTCTTGATGAGCACTTAGGAGAGCAGTACCCATAATGGAGGTGATGCTGAACCCTGGCAGTACCTAGCGGAACTAAGGTTTGGTGCAACATAGGCACACGCTGTTTTAGTCATCCGACTCGTCTTGATGAGCACTTAGGAGAGCAGTACCCATGATAGAGCTGATGCTGAACCCTGGCACTACCTAGTGGATCTAAGGTTTGGTGCAACATAGGCACACGCTGTTTTAGTCACCCGACTCGTCTTGATGAGCACTTAGGAGAGCGGTACCCATGATAGAGCTGATGCTGAACCCTAGCAGTACCTAGTGGATCTAAGGTTTGGTGCAACATAGGCACACGCTGTTTTAGTCACCCGACTCGTCTTGATGAGCACTTAGGAGAGCAGTACCCATAATGGAGCTGATGCTGAACCCTGGCAGTACCTAGTGGATCTAAGGTTTGGTGCAACATAGGCACACGCTGTTTTAGTCACCCGACTCGTCTTGATGAGCACTTAGGAGAGCAGTACCCATGATAGAGCTGATGCTGAACCCTGGCAGTACCTAGTGGATCTAAGGTTTGGTGCAACATAGGCACACGCTGTTTTAGTCACCCGACTCGTCTTGATGAGCACTTAGGAGAGCGGTACCCATGATAGAGCTGATGCTGAACCCTGGCAGTACCTAGTGGATCTAAGGTTTGGTGCAACATAGGCACACGCTGTTTTAGTCACCCGACTCGTCTTGATGAGCACTTAGGAGAGCAGTACCCATGATAGAGCTGATGCTGAACCCTGGCACTACCTAGTGGATCTAAGGTTTGGTGCAACATAGGCACACGCTGTTTTAGTCATCCGACTCGTCTTGATGAGCACTTAGGAGAGCAGTACCCATGATAGAGCTGATGCTGAACCCTGGCAGTACCTAGTGGATCTAAGGTTTGGTGCAACATAGGCACACGCTGTTTTAGTCACCCGACTCGTCTTGATGAGCACTTAGGAGAGCGGTACCCATGATAGAGCTGATGCTGAACCCTGGCAGTACCTAGTGGATCTAAGGTTTGGTGCAACATAGGCACGCGCTGTTTCGGTCATCCGACTCGTCTTGATGAGCACTTAGAAGAGCAGTACCCATGATAGAGCTGATGCTGAACCCTGGCAGTACCTAGTGGGTCTAAGGTTTGGTGCAACATAGGCACACGCTGTTTTAGTCATCCGACTCGTCTTGATGAGCACTTAGGAGAGCAGTACCCATGATAGAGCTGATGCTGAACCCTGGCAGTACCTAGTGGATCTAAGGTTTGGTGCAACATAGGCACACGCTGTTTTAGTCACCCGACTCGTCTTGATGAGCACTTAGTAGAGCGGTACCCATGATAGAGCTGATGCTGAACCCTGGCAGTACCTAGTGGATCTAAGGTTTGGTGCAACATAGGCACGCGCTGTTTAGGTCATCCGACTCGTCTTGATGAGCACTTAGAAGAGCAGTACCCATGATAGAGCTGATGCTGAACCCTGGCAGTACCTAGTGGGTCTAAGGTTTGGTGCAACATAGGCACACGCTGTTTTAGTCATCCGACTCGTCTTGATGAGCACTTAGGAGAGCAGTACCCATGATAGAGCTGATGCTGAACCCTGGCAGTACCTAGTGGATCTAAGGTTTGGTGCAACATAGGCACACGCTGTTTTAGTCACCCGACTCGTCTTGATGAGCACTTAGTAGAGCGGTACCCATGATAGAGCTGATGCTGAACCCTGGCAGTACCTAGTGGATCTAAGGTTTGGTACAACATAGGCACGCGCTGTTTAGGTCGTCCGACTCGTCTTGATGAGCACTTAGGAGAGCAGTACCCATGATAGAGCTGATGCTGCACCCTGGCAGTACCTAGTGGATCTAAGGTTTGGTGCAACATAGGCACGCGCTGTTTTGGTCATCTGACTCGTCTTGATGAGCACTTAGGAGAGCGGTACCCACGATAGAGCTGATGCTGAACCCTGGCAGTACCTAGTGGATCTAAGGTTTGGTGCAACATAGGCACGCGCTGTTTTGGTCATCTGACTCGTCTTGATGAGCACTTAGTAGAGCGGTACCCATGATAGAGCTGATGCTGAACCCTGGCAGTACATAGTGGAAGTAAGGTTTGGTGCAACATAGGCACGCGCTGTTTTGGTCATCCGACTCGTCTTGAGGAGCACTTAGAAGAGCAGTAACCATGATAGAGCTGATGCTGAACCCTGGCAGTACCTAGTGGATCTAGGGTTTGGTGCAACATAGGCACACGCTGTTTTAGTCATCCGACTCGTCTTGATGAGCACTTAGGAGAGCAGTACCCATGATAGAGCTGATGCTGAACCCTGGCACTACCTAGTGGATCTAAGGTTTGGTGCAACATAGGCACACGCTGTTTTAGTCATCCGACTCGTCTTGATGAGCACTTAGGAGAGCAGTACCCATGATAGAGCTGATGCTGAACCCTGGCACTACCTAGTGGATCTAAGGTTTGGTGCAACATAGGCACACGCTGTTTTAGTCACCCGACTCGTCTTGATGAGCACTTAGGAGAGCAGTACCCATAATAGAGCTGATGCTGAACCCTGGCAGTACCTTTTTTTTTTTTTTTTTTATAGAGGGGGAATGCGTTACGCATACCACCCAGGCGCAGGGACGGGCCTGGGATGGTTATGTGGGACTCCCATACAGGCTAATGGGACCCATGGTTTACCCACTAAACCCCCTCTGTTGCCGCCTCACTGCTATACGGCGAGGTCCCAGGAACGCTGAAGTACTCTTCCGCAACCTCGCCAGCGGCCGTCCGGACTCGGACCCGGCTCTTGTGCCTTCACCTCAATGGGCGCCTTGTTTGCGCCCGCCCACGCAGGGACCTTTGTGTAGGCGACAGACGTCCCCGAGCCTGCCGCCCACAGGGACCCTTATGGGGGTAACCGGCGGTCGTATGCCAACCGCCGCCGCCCCACGCGCTTGCGGCGCATTGGCTGAGAGGTCGGATCTTCCTCCCTGCCGCGTTCCGCTGCCTCCTTCTGCACCATCACGTCCTCACAGAAAGAGGCCACCGCCTTCCATAGACTCTCCCCACCAAGCATGGCTTTCACCACCGCTGGCAAGGAGAGGTCTCTTCCCACTGCGGCCACGAGTGCGGCCCGCTGCTCCGCCCACGCTGGGCATCCAGCCAGCGTGTGTAGCGCTGTGTCTTCAGCGTCGCCGCAGTGGTGGCACTGCGTCGTTGGTTCCCGTCCCGCCCTCCTACACAGGTATCTCCCGAAACAACCGTGTCCCGAGAGGACCTGGGTAAGGTGGAAGGAGAGGAACCCCCCCTTTCTTTTGACCCATCGCTCCAGAACGGGTCGGATGGCTTCGACAGTCCAGTGGCCGGCACTTGGCGCCTCCAACCTTTCATTCCACTTGTGGAGGAGCACTCGACGGGAGTCAAGTCTCCACCGTCTGACCTCCTCCAGAGGTGGTTGGATCCCCTCAGCCCGCGCCTCAGTGACACGCCAATAAACATCAGCGAGCACTGCTGCGTCGAGGTCCCAAGGCGGAGTCCCCGCCAACACGCACGCTGCCTCGTAGGAGACGGAGCGGTATGCCCTCACCATCCTGACCGCCATGACACGCTGTGGCCTTCGCAATTGGGCCTGATTACCCTGGCAGTACCTAGCGGAACTAAGGATTAGTGCAACATAGGCACACGCTGTTTTAGTCATCCGACTCGTCTTGATGAGCACTTAGAAGAGCAGTACCCATGATAGAGCTGATGCTGAACCCTGGCAGTACCTAGTGGGTCTAAGGTTTGGTGCAACATAGGCACACGCTGTTTTAGTCATCCGACTCGTCTTGATGAGCACTTAGGAGAGCAGTACCCATGATAGAGCTGATGCTGAACCCTGGCAGTACCTAGTGGATCTAAGGTTTGGTGCAACATAGGCACACGCTGTTTTAGTCACCCGACTCGTCTTGATGAGCACTTAGTAGAGCAGTACCCATGATAGAGCTGATGCTGAACCCTGGCAGTACCTAGTGGATCTAGGGTTTGGTGCAACATAGGCACACGCTGTTTTAGTCATCCGACTCGTCTTGATGAGCACTTAGGAGTGCAGTACCCATGATAGAGCTGATGCTGAACCCTGGCAGTACCTAGTGGATCCAGGGTTTGGTGCAACATAGGCACACGCTGTTTTAGTCATCCGACTCGTCTTGATGAGCACTTAGGAGAGCAGTACCCATGATAGAGCTGATGCTGAACCCTGGCAGTACCTAGTGGATCTAAGGTTTGGTACAACATAGGCACACGCTGTTTTAGTCACCCGACTCGTCTTGATGAGCACTTAGGAGAGCAGTACCCATGATAGAGCTGATGCTGAACCCTGGCACTACCTAGTGGATCTAAGGTTTGGTGCAACATAGGCACACGCTGTTTTAGTCATCCGACTCGTCTTGATGAGCACTTAGGAGAGCAGTACCCATGATAGAGCTGATGCTGAACCCTGGCAGTACCTAATGGATCTAAGGTTTGGTGCGACATAGGCACACGCTGTTTTAGTCATCCGACTCGTCTTGATGAGCACTTATGAGAGCAGTACCCATAATGGAGCTGATGCTGAACCCTGGCAGTACCTAGCGGAACTAAGGTTTGGTGCAACGTAGGCACACGCTGTTTTAGTCATCCGACTCGTCTTGATGAGCACTTAGGAGAGCAGTACCCATGATAGAGCTGATGCTGAACCCTGGCAGTACCTAGTGGATCTAAGGTTTGGTGCATCATAGGGACACGCTGTTTTAGTCACCCGACTCGTCTTGATAAGCACTTAGGAGAACGGTACCCATGATAGAGCTGATGCTGAACCCTGGCAGTACCAAGTGGATTTAGGGTTTGGTGCAACATAGGCACACGCTGTTTTAGTCACCCGACTCGTCTTGATGAGCACTTAGGAGAGCAGTACCCATAATGGAGCTGATGCTGAACCCTGGCAGTACATAGTGGATCTAAGGTTTGGTGCAACATAGGCACGCGCTGTTTAGGTCATCCGACTCGTCTTGATGAGCACTTAGAAGAGCAGTACCCATGATAGAGCTGATGCTGAACCCTGGCAGTACCTAGTGGATCTAAGGTTTGGTGCAACATAGGCACACGCTGTTTTAGTCACCCGACTCGTCTTGATGAGCACTTAGGAGAGCGGTACCCATGATAGAGCCTTACCACCTACCTTAGATCCACTAGGTATTGCCAGGGTTCAGCATCAGCTCTATCATGGGTACAGCTCTCCTAAGTGCTCATCAAGACGAGTCGGATGACCAAAACAGCGCGTGCCTATGTTGCACCAAACCTTAGTTCCACTATGTACTGCCAGGGTTCAGCATCAGCTCCATTATGGGTACTGCTCTTCTAAGTGCTCATCAAGACGAGTCGGATGACCTAAACAGCGCGTGCCTATGTTGCACCAAACCTTAGATCCACTATGTACTGCCAGGGTTCAGCATCAGCTTCATTATGGGTACTGCTCTCCTAAGTGCTCATCAAGACGAGTCGTGACTAAAACAGCGTGTGCCTATGTTGCACCAAACCCTAGATCCACTAGGTACTGCCAGGGTTCAGCATCAGCTCTATCATGGGTACCGCTCTCCTAAGTGCTTATCAAGACGAGTCGGGTGACTAAAACAGCGTGTCCCTATGATGCACCAAACCTTAGATCCACTAGGTACTGCCAGGGTTCAGCATCAGCTCCATTATGGGTACTGCTCTCATAAGTGCTCATCAAGACGAGTCGGATGACTAAAACAGCGTGTGCCTATGTCGCACCAAACCTTAGATCCATTAGGTACTGCCAGGGTTCAGCATCAGCTCTATCATGGGTACTGCTCTCCTAAGTGCTCATCAAGACGAGTCGGATGACTAAAACAGCGTGTGCCTATGTTGCACCAAACCTTAGACCCACTAGGTACTGCCAGGGTTCAGCATCAGCTCTATCATGGGTACTGCTCTTCTAAGTGCTCATCAAGACGAGTCGGATGACCTAAACAGCGCGTGCCTATGTTGCACCAAACCTTAGATCCACTAGGTATTGCCAGGGTTCAGCATCAGCTCTATCATGGGTACTGCTCTCCTAAGTGCTCATCAAGACGAGTCGGATGACCAAAACAGCGCGTGCCTATGTTGCACCAAACCTTAGTTCCACTATGTACTGCCAGGGTTCAGCATCAGCTCCATTATGGGTACTGCTCTCCTAAGTGCTCATCAAGACGAGTCGGGTGACTAAAACAGCGTGTGCCTATGTTGCACCAAACCCTAGATCCACTAGGTACTGCCAGGGTTCAGCATCAGCTCTATCATGGGTACCGCTCTCCTAAGTGCTTATCAAGACGAGTCGGGTGACTAAAACAGCGTGTCCCTATGATGCACCAAACCTTAGATCCACTAGGTACTGCCAGGGTTCAGCATCAGCTCTATCATGGGTACTGCTCTCCTAAGTGCTCATCAAGACGAGTCGGATGACTAAAACAGCGTGTGCCTACGTTGCACCAAACCTTAGTTCCGCTAGGTACTGCCAGGGTTCAGCATCAGCTCCATTATGGGTACTGCTCTCATAAGTGCTCATCAAGACGAGTCGGATGACTAAAACAGCGTGTGCCTATGTCGCACCAAACCTTAGATCCATTAGGTACTGCCAGGGTTCAGCATCAGCTCTATCATGGGTACTGCTCTCCTAAGTGCTCATCAAGACGAGTCGGATGACTAAAACAGCGTGTGCCTATGTTGCACCAAACCTTAGATCCATTAGGTACTGCCAGGGTTCAGCATCAGCTCTATCATGGGTACTGCTCTCCTAAGTGCTCATCAAGACGAGTCGGATGACTAAAACAGCGTGTGCCTATGTTGCACCAAACCTTAGACCCACTAGGTACTGCCAGGGTTCAGCATCAGCTCTATCATGGGTACTGCTCTTCTAAGTGCTCATCAAGACGAGTCGGATGACCTAAACAGCGCGTGCCTATGTTGCACCAAACCTTAGATCCACTATGTACTGCCAGGGTTCAGCATCAGCTTCATTATGGGTACTGCTCTCCTAAGTGCTCATCAAGACGAGTCGGGTGACTAAAACAGCGTGTGCCTATGTTGCACCAAACCCTAGATCCACTAGGTACTGCCAGGGTTCAGCATCAGCTCTATCATGGGTACCGCTCTCCTAAGTGCTTATCAAGACGAGTCGGGTGACTAAAACAGCGTGTCCCTATGATGCACCAAACCTTAGATCCACTAGGTACTGCCAGGGTTCAGCATCAGCTATATCATGGGTACTGCTCTCCTAAGTGCTTATCAAGACGAGTCGGATGACTAAAACAGCGTGTGCCTACGTTGCACCAAACCTTAGTTCCGCTAGGTACTGCCAGGGTTCAGCATCAGCTCCATTATGGGTACTGCTCTCATAAGTGCTCATCAAGACGAGTCGGATGACTAAAACAGCGTGTGCCTATGTCGCACCAAACCTTAGATCCATTAGGTACTGCCAGGGTTCAGCATCAGCTCTATCATGGGTACTGCTCTCCTAAGTGCTCATCAAGACGAGTCGGATGACTAAAACAGCGTGTGCCTATGTTGCACCAAACCTTAGATCCATTAGGTACTGCCAGGGTTCAGCATCAGCTCTATCATGGGTATGGCTCTCCGAAGTGCTCATCAAGACGAGTCGGATGACTAAAACAGCCTGTGCCTATGTTGCACCAAACCTTAGATCCATTAGGTACTGCCGGGGTCCAGCATCAGCTCTATCTTGGGTACTGCTCTTCCAAGTGCTCATCAAGACGAGTCGGATGACTAAAACAGCGTGTGCCTATGTTGCACCAAACCTTAGTTCCGCTAGGTACTGCCAGGGTTCAGCATCAGCTACATTATGAGTACTGCTCTCCTAAGTGCTCATCAAGACGAGTCGGGTGACTAAAACAGCGTGTGCCTATATTGCACCAAACCTTAGATCCACTAGGTACTGCCAGGGTTCAGCATCAGCTCTATCATGGGTACTGCTCTCCTAAGTGCTCATCAAGACGAGTCGGATGACTAAAACAGCGTGTGCCTACGTTGCACCAAACCTTAGTTCCGCTAGGTACTGCCAGGGTTCAGCATCAGCTCCATTATGGGTACTGCTCTCATAAGTGCTCATCAAGACGAGTCGGATGACTAAAACAGCGTGTGCCTATGTTGCACCAAACCTTAGATCCATTAGGTACTGCCAGGGTTCAGCATCAGCTCTATCATGGGTATGGCTCTCCGAAGTGCTCATCAAGACGAGTCGGATGACTAAAACAGCCTGTGCCTATGTTGCACCAAACCTTAGATCCATTAGTTACTGCCAGGGTTCAGCATCAGCTCTATCATGGGTATGGCTCTCCGAAGTGCTCATCAAGACGAGTCGGATGACTAAAACAGCCTGTGCCTATGTTGCACCAAACCTTAGATCCATTAGGTACTGCCAGGGTTCAGCATCAGCTCTATCATGGGTACGGCTCTCCGAAGTGCTCATCAAGACGATTTAAATGACCAAAACCGCGTATGTCTGTGTTGCACCAAACCAGAATTCTACTAGGTAGTAGGTAGGTACTGCTACTACTGCCAGGGTTCAGTCAGGGTCATTTTGCTCTCTCATTTTAAAATATCACGAATGTAATTTTATTAGACGTTAATCCAAATTGAGAGTAATTCGGATTAATTATTTGACTTTCATGCCCATTGAAGTTAATCCGAATTAAAGTTAATCCGAATTAACTTCAATGGCCATTAACGTCTCAAAAATTTAATCCGAATTAACTTTAATCCGAATTAACTTTAATGCAATTGGTTAATGGCGGAACTAATGGTTAATAAAATTGATCAATGGTTAATTAAAATTAACAATTACGGCCAACACTGACACATACTATACCTATACATACTTATTTTATTTTGTTTCGTGTACTTATTTGTTGTTAGAGCGGCAACAGAAATACATCATCTGTGAAAATTTCAACTGTCTAGCTATCACGGTTCATGAGATACAGCCTAGCGACAGACATACAGACGGACAGTGTAGTCTTAGTAATAGGGTCCCATTTTTACCCTTTGGGTACGGAACCCTAAAAAGTACGCGTGGCTGAATATAATATTGGTCGAGATTGTACTTTAATATTACTATTATCTTTTACAGAGCGGATTGTACGAGCGTTTTAACTGGGCCATGGGTAATATGTATTTTTTGCTTCATGATTGATTTCTCTGTAACCAGGCAGAAAGTAGGAATTGCACGGAGTTGCTTAACCGTTGCCCAACGGTAAACTGTGTTACAAAATGTCGTTTGCGACAACCCAAAAAAGGCCACAAAAACTAAAGTATTTTGACTGGAATTATTTGAATCTTATCTTATACCTTTAAACGAGCAATTCTTGTATATATATATATATTTCGGGGATCTCGGAAACGGCTCTAACGATTTCGATGAAATTTGCTACATGGGGGTTTACGGGGGCGAAAAATCGATCTAGCTAGGTCTTATTTCTGGGAAAACGTGCATTTCTGATTTTTGTATGTTTTCCGAGCAAAGTTCTGTCTCCCAGATATTGTTCATAAAATGACACTCAACTTCTTATTTCGAATTTTGCAACTACAACTCCATATAGTTTTGAAAATTTATATTTCCCAATATTTTTAATTACATATACGGTCGAACATTGACATTATATGGGAATAAACTTAGAAAAAATTGATGATTTTAATTTTATCTAATTGGAAAAAATAAAATAAAAATTACTTACACATTTAAATATTTTAAAGCATTCCAGCATGCAATTTCAGCCTTTGACTAGATGGATGGATAGATAGATAAACCATTGAAACAGACTGGAGCAAAAACATTAATAAAATATGGCATACTTTTTTTTTCTCCTTATAGGATTGAAAGAGCTTCGTTATTATAGTTATGAGTAGAAAATAATTCCATCAAAAACATAAATGTGAAATGCGAGCTAAGTTCAATATTAAGAATATGCGTCACAACTCCATATAGTTTTGAAAATTTATATTTCCCAATATTTTTAATTACATATACGGTCGAACATTGACATTATATGGGAATAAACTTAGAAAAAATTGATGATTTTAATTTTATCTAATTGGAAAAAATAAAATAAAAATTACTTACACATTTAAATATTTTAAAGCATTCCAGCATGCAATATCAGCCTTTGACTAGATGGATGGATAGATAGATAAACCATTAAAACAGACTGGAGCAAAAACATTAATAAAATATGGCATACTTTTTTTTCTCCTTATAGGATTGAAAGAGCTTCGTTATTATAGTTATGAGCAGAAAATAATTCCATCAAAAACATAAATGTGAAATGCGAGCTAAGTTCAATATTAAGAATATGCGTCGTTGTTGACTTCGCCAGCAAAAGAATTGAGATCTTTATGGGTGCCAAGTTGTAGTTCGCTTGGGGTGTAATTAAAATTCGGGATGTGACTACGACTTGGCTAGTTTTTAGGGTTCCGTACCCAAAGGGTAAAAACGGGACCCTATTACTAAGACTCCACTGTCCGTCTGTCCATCCGTCTGTCCGTCTGTCACCAGGCTGTATCTCATGAACCGTGATAGCTAGACAGTTAAAATTTTCACAGATGATGTATTTCTGTTGCCGCTATAACAAAAAATACTAAAAACAGAATAATATAAATATTTAAATGGGGCTCCCATACAACAAACGTGATTGTTTTGCTGTTTTTTTTTTCGTAATGGTACGGAACCCTTCGTGCGCGAGTCCGACTCGCACTTGGCCGGTTTTTACGTACAGGCTATATTATTATTATATTTGACGACCGTTCTGGCCTACATTAATAAAATAAGGCATACACTTTTTTTTTCCTTATAGGATTGAAAGAGCTCGTTATTATGAGTAAAAAATAATCCCATCAAAAACATAAATGTGAAATGAGAGCTAAGTTCAATATTAAAAATATGCGTCGTTGTTGACTTCGCCAGCTAAATAATTGAGATCTATATGGGTGCCAAGTTCTAGTTAATTTTATATTTATCTAAGTTATTTTTTTATGTTTTGAATACCCCATATAACCATTCCGGTCGCAGAATCATCAAAGTAGTAACTAAATGTCAGATGTGTCGAAACGGTGTCGTAACCGTTACTACACTTTGCGACTGTGTTCAGTTTTGGTAACTTAGTGTGGTCGCCGTGTGCACACAATGTGGCCAGAATTGTTTCAGTAACTAAGTGTCGTCGCCGTGTGTACACTTTTCGGTAACAAGGTGTCGACACATTGTGTACACTTTGCGTTCAGTTTGTGACCAAATCTCTACACAATGTGTCGTAACGGTTACTGAAATGTTTCGAAACATTGTGACCGCAAATGACAATATAAAATACCTATTGGAAACGAAGGTTTGTCAAACTGTCCATTAATAGCAGTGTTGCCAGATCGTCCCAAATAGGACGATTTTCCGTCCTTTTTAATGCCACACCGTCCCTTTGTCGTCCCTTCCGAACTACCGTCCCTTTTGGGCATCGAGCGTCCAGTATAAAAGATTTAATGCCATGTTGTCAATGATTGACGTTATGAAGGTAGAGATACCTTCTCTTAGCGCCTATCCTTTTGAAGGTATGCTTTACAGTATTAAAAACCTGTTACGAAAAGGGAACCAACCATTGGCGCAAGTAGCGAATCGCATACAAGAACTGTCGAAATTGAATATAGAGACTACTTGCAACAAATCAGATCCCGCCCTCAAAAACGAAATTTTACTGGAAACTGGTGAAAAAGTTTTTAAGACAGTCAGAATTAGTAAAAAATACTCGATATCTAAAAATAATAAGTTAATTTTTAACAAGCAGGAACGTCTACGATCGATGCTATTAAGCTTAGAATAAATTTAAAAGTGGAAAAATTACTGCCTTGGGTGAGACTTGAACTCACGGCCTTGCTTTGACAACTGCCAAAAGAATGAAAAAAAGATGAAGGTGTGAAAACTGTCAATGTGAGAAGGAATTGGATGTGATGGTGAAAAAGTAATTGATCTTTTCACAAAATAAAAGTAATTCTGCCATTTCTGCCCATCTATAACAAGTACCGGGTTTACCCAGGATCACGGAAGTTTTTTTAACGTGAATAGCCGACCCTTTAGAAATAAGGAGAACCGCTTTTTGTCGCGGGTAAGTCCGTTCCATATTCTATTTTATTATTTTATTGGTTTTCATTTCATCACTTTATTATAGCGTGGCCCTTCTCTTCGTCCGCAGTTTTTCATTTTATTTGGAGAACATATTGCTCCTACTTTTTCTGGACACGGATCACGGCGCACGCCATACCACAGTGTCCGGCATAGATCCCTGGTTGCGGCTCCGACATCCGCCTGACCGGAACCGGTATAGGCCTGGGCCTGTTTCTCCAAGCAGCTCACTCTCCTCTCTCAAGGGAAGTACCTATTTCCTACCTACCAATTTTAGGCAATCTACTCAACGTCTTCCTTTTTATATCTTTTATAATTTAAACCACTGTTAAATATTTATTACTCGCAGCCTTCACTCCTGGCTGATCCCCACTGGTACCAGTAGGCTTTAGCCATTTTTTATTTAATAAGATTGATTTCCGTGGCATTTTTATAAAATTGATTTCCGTGGCATTTTATTTAATAAGGTTGATTTCCGTGGCTTGTAAATATCAATATATATATCTTGTGGCATTTATATTTTTTATTTATTCCCAAAATTGCTACAATAGATACTCCAGCGCTCTGCCGAGGCATCCAGAGGCCGTGAGTTCAAGTCTCACCCAAGGCAGTAATTTTTCCACTTTTAAATTTATTCTAAGCTTAAAAACAATAAGGACAAGTGGTTTCTAACTACTGACAAAAATTTAATAGAAATGCAATACGCTACTTGTGTAGAAGGAAAAATAAAAGTCTTCGGCGGGAATATAAAAAACAAATATATATTTTTTGAGTTGCCATTTAAATCATCAAACATAAACATACATATATGCCACAGCGCTCATTTATGAAAATGAAGAATTGAGAGATTATAATTTAGACGACATTAAATGCAAAGTTTTTGCTATGGATTGCAATACCGAAATGGTATTCTTTCCAATATTATCAACGCTTCGATAAATAAACATTAATTATTAACATTCTCTAAGCATACTTTTTTTAACCCTTATCTTGGCAAGGCTCAAAATATTTTAAAGTTTAATATTTGTTCAGTGGTTGACCATACTAAACTATTATAAAATAACAAGAAAAAAACCAGGGTTTTCCACTTTACGAGTTTTCGCCCGGGAGGCTATTGGTCATTAAAATCGGTTCGTGGCTCGCAGTCTATACCTATATATTATATCACAACCATACGTTTGTACTTATTTAATACTTATTTAAAACTTAAACTACTAAAACGAATTACTGAGATCATTATACAGGATAATTAAAAATTAACGACTTAATTATATTAGGTATTCTAGTGAGATCCTCATAGATAAAGAAAACATATTTAAAAAAATGTAAGAAATGTCACGGAACGCTCACTTTTTGTATGTACTTTATATGTAACAATGTGTGAAAAATAAAAACTTTTATAAAAAATAACTTCCGGACACAATTTAAGAATCACCAATATAGTACCATGTTTTGTATGAAAAAAAAAGCTTTAAATGATCTAAAATGATTTCAAGAACAATATACTAGAAATTGATTTCGTCTAACTTACACTACTTCAGTCATAATAATAAAAAAATTGTCTGTAAAAGGTAGAGTACAGGATATGTGTAATACAAAATTACTATTTTTAGCAGTCCAAACTTTACGAAGTTTACAAATAAATATGAGCGACAAAATCAGTGCATTACGCGCGCTAAACGTCCATCTGAAAAAAAAAAACATTACTAATTTAGAGTCTGTTTTCAAAAAATTGATCTGTAAAACTGCAAGATGAGAAGACGTGCTAATAGAAACCAGTACTTGTTATTTCTATTAAGTACGTATCAAAAGGTGTACAATTTCTGCGACTTAATCTAACAATTTTACATTTTTGCGACTAAAATCGATAACAGGCTCTTACTAAACTAAAACGACTTGCTGAGATCATTATAAATAATAATTAAAAATTGACGACTTAATTATATTAGGTATTCCACTTTACGGGTTTTCGCCCGGGAGGCTATTGGTCATTAAAATCGGTTCGTGGCTCGCAGTCTATATATTATATCACAACCATACGTTTGTACTTATTTAATACTTATTTAAAACTTAAACTACTAAAACGAATTACTGAGATCATTATACAGGATAATTAAAAATTAACGACTTAATTATATTAGGTATTCTAGTGAGATCCTCATAGATAAAGAATACATATTTAGAAAATGCAAGAAATGTCACGGAACGCTCACTTTTTGTATGTACTTTATATGTAACAATATGTGAAAAATAAACTTTTATGCCAAAAAAACTTCTGGACACAATTCAAGAATCACCAATATAGTACCATGTTTTGTATGAAAAAAAGAAGAGCGTAATTACCTTTTGTATTGTTTTTGAGCTCCCAATATCCCCGATATGATATAATGAGGGTAGACAGAGCGCAGTCTACACAACTTTGCACCCACCCACTATCTTCAGTCACCCGTGAATAAGATGCATGTAACTGCGTCGAAATATCGGGAGCTCAAAAACAATACAAAAGGTAATCACGGTCTATATAGGTAGTGAAACTAGCCGTGAATCATTCAAAACTCTTATAAAAACTTTTATGACAAAAACAAAAAATGGACACAATTTAAGAATAACCCGATTGCGTCGAGGAATCATTTGTATTTTTGTTTGTTTTATTTCCTTCTTGCTTCTTTTCTTTGTCATTTGTATTCTGTAGCAATTGGTTAGATCTGAAAATAAAGATAACTTGCGGTCACGTTGGGCAAAAAACTATGTTTAGTTTGTTTTTCTCAGGGCAAAAGGAACAGTATGCAAAATAGTAAGGCACAGAAATACCAAAACAAAGTCACAAATTTTTACGCAAATAAATCGTACTTTTTTGGTCTGTCACTATTATTTCTACGCCATTATAGTATATTTTTGAACCGCTCATACGAAAAGTACGTAAAATCGTACTAAAATGTGCGGTTTAGCCAAAAAGTACGATTTTAGTACGGTTTTGGGCGGGGTACGTTTTAAGTACATATGCTATTCAAAAAGTACGTAAATAAGAGGTACGATCTGGCAACACTGATCTGAAAACAAATGAGTACAAGGAGCCATTTTGCAAATCCAGTAACTTTGTTACTACTTTTGACATATGTCTACACAGTGTCTACACAGAGTCTACACAGAGTCGTAACATTGCGACTACTTTGTGACTGGAATTTTTCTCAGCCTTAAACCATATTTTTACATCATAAGTACCAAGTTTAGTAATATGTAAAGCGTTATTTTTATTATTTAGGTATAGTATATGCATCGGAGCACTAAAATTGCATCAAATAATGTAGTTATGAACACATGCACTGAGAAGTAAATAATTTCATTTCTGGCTAAACTAAAATAATGAGGTGGCGCGTTGATAAAATTACACCTAGTTAATCAAATCACTCGAGCAGTTTAATTTCCCATAGTATTTAAAGCCATAATGTAATATAAATGCAAACAATAAATACTTACGTCTTGTAAATCCTTCTTAGCGATGGCGTTTGTCACTTGTTTATTTTTATTTAAGTATATTTCCATCTGACAGTTCCCATTTGAAACGAACAAAATGAACGAATGATTTTGGGATAACTAGTCGCAAACTGGTAACAATGTGTGCACACGGCGACGACACTTTGTGACTGAAATGTGTCTGTGTCGAGCCTTCCCCATTTCGGTAACGGCGACGTAACGGCGACCACACTGCGACCGTTTTGTGACCGGAAAAGACGGTGTCGACGCAAGATGTGTCTACACCGTGTCGTAACGGCGACCGAAAATGGTTGTTAGGGACATTTAAAATATTGTTTTTTTTTTAAGTTTTGTGTGCTTTTCTAAAAGGCATCGTCTAGTGGATCTAACTACCAGGGGGCCTAGTCAAGATGTCAATCGTACCGTACAATTCGAACTGTCACGCGACTATTTCTATAAATTATTTAAATTTCGAATGGCGTTTTCTATCAACGATTGTTATCTTGGCTAGACCCCAGGTTGCGTGTGGAAAGAGGAAACGTGTATTTTTCAGTAAACACTTATATATAAGTAATAAGTACCTATATGATTTATTGCAGTCAGCTTTCTCTAGAAAATATTTAAATCTGTCATCTGTGAGCCATTATAAATTTTATAAAAGCATTTCATCAAAGACGAGCGCTTAAATAAACTCAACCGTTTGCCAATAAGGAATATTACTGCAATGTTCTGCCGCCAGAGTGCAGCACTATTGCACGTTCTAAACCATAGAGTAACTTATACATACTATGCCTTAAACAGTTTTTTGGCAAGCTTTCACTACGACAGTGATACATCAAGGCGGTTTGTTTACAGGTGACCTACCGCGAAACGCGAAAATCTAAATTTCGTTATCTGCCTCTCTATCGATCGAATATGCAAGAGTGATAGAGAGGCAGAAACCGAACTTTTGATTTTCGTGTTTCGAGATAGGCCCCGTGATTGTGCTAGTGACGCCCTCTACGCAAAGTTTTGCGTTATATTCCCTATTCATTTCATTTCAGTAAATTAAAATAAAACCATAAGCATCCGATGTTATATTTCATCTCAACTCAAATAAATATTTTTACCGAATCTGGCGGCCAAGGTGACGATCGCTTGCACTTCGCCATCGAATTCCATATTAGTGCGACAGCACAGAATAACGAATAGTACTACCGTGCGTGACAGATGCGTTTCATTCGCTACATGGAGACTGTATAAAGGAGCCAAATCTCTATTTATGAAAAGTGTTTATCAAAAAACAGTAATTAGGCGGCGCCACCATACACCGAAATACTACCAAAAACAATTTGTTGCCTTATATGGTTCATGTTATACTCATGTCCCACAGCCTAACTAGCGCCACCGGAGAGATTAGGAACTATTATTTAAAGCTGAAAGCGGTCACTTTTACAACAATTCTGCCATAAGAGATTGCGATCCTTTCTATACCATCCATAATTCGCTACGTAGCGTTAGCGATTGGCATGTTGTCTACGGGGTCAGGGCTATAACCGCGAGAATCGATTAATTGGAGAAAAGAGAAAAATGCTCGAAATTTGCGAACTTCGGTGTTCGCGGTATATAGGCCCTCAGAAGTGGTTCTGCATTCCTAATTGAAATAAACACGCTTCCATTCCGTGCAAAAATAATCAATTCTTAATTAAGTCTCAAGTTCAAAGCGCTATCGCTAGGTACACAGCGTGCTAACCTGCAATATACAAATATGTAGATCGCTTCTCAAAAAGAACAAATATGCCCGATTGTCATAAGAATACAGCAATGTTAAACGAAAAATATTGCTTGTTGTTTCTATGATATGGTATTGTGTCGTGTCTTATCTCAATGTTTTGCACGGGTTATATTTAATAGGTAGGTACAGAGGGGCAATTATTTAATTGTTTGCAATTATGTTCACTACATGGGATAAGTTGATGATAAAATAGCTGAAGTTTTGCATTACCTGATAACCATCTGATAACTAAATATGCAGACGTTTAATTTTTCAAAAATATTTGTAAGTAAGTATAGAAAGCCCTACATGTTAGTACTTAGTAAGTAACTTTTTAAGTGTAAGTACTACTTACACTTAAAAAGTGAAATATGGCTCTGTTGTTGTTGGTGGTGGATTATTTTTCTTTACCTTGTGGAGACTGATTATAAAATAAAAACATTCAATAAACATTAGAGTATTAGCCAGATATGCTTAGTAGCGAGTTAAATATCGAGACTAATGTGAGCCATTGCAACATAAATATTAAGTAAGTAGTGAAAATGTTGCATCCATGGCCTCTCAACTACTAGCAATATTCAGGAGCAGTCATTTCAAAAAAATATGGCCTTATACTTACTTTTTCAGCATAAGATGTGTCTTAAGTAGCCAAAATTTTAGAAAGGAGATAAAATAATAAAATAAAATGAAATCTTGCTAAAAAGGCCGTCAGCCAAATTTGATAAGGTAAGCCGCCCATGTTTATTAATCGCGAACCACCGGCTTAGAAAATAGACTGTCCTCCCACGGAGAGACTTTATTGAATTTAATTTATGAGAATGGAATGGATCTTCTTAGATATAACGCTACCTACGTAACGTACCTATTTAAAAAGGACAAAATTTGTGAAACATGTTCTCAGGGCCGGATCTAGAGTAGAGCGAGTGGAGCGGCCGCTCTAGGCGCCGGATGGCAAGGGGGGGCGCCAAAATAGAAAATGAGAAAAAAAAGTTTTTAAAGACGCAAGTGTGACGCAAATACGGTTCGTTTTGCTTTTGGGTAAAAAGCTTCAACGAAGGGCGCCAAAACCCGATTTCGCTCTACCCTGATCAAGGACTCGGGCCGGCACTGCATGTTTTTACACAGTTGTTCAGGAGGTTTTACAGCAGCTACGAGTTTGAGGTTCGACCATCAATGTGTGTGGCTAGAAGAATACCTCCCACCAAAAAACCATCACCATGGTACCAACATTTACATTACTTCATTTATATTTACATAACAAAAACACTTTTAATGTTGTTTATACTTACTTTAGTAGAAGGGAAGAGAAGTAGAGGAAAAGCGCCTACCCGGTGGATAGGTACAGTAAAAGCATATGCAGGACGCAGGACCTATGGCCCAGGCTTGCCTGCAAATGGTATAGAACCTGTAAACGGTATCTGATGCGTCTGTGGTAATCACGACCCTCAGCAATGAGGATATGACTGGAAATAAGATACTTACTTTAGAAATGATTAGGTATCTAAATTGTTTGTCTAAAAATATCTAGATTTGAAGCGGCACAGTAACCTGGTCTGAACTTTAGAGATTTGGTACGAAAAATATATATTTCTGCGCTCTTTCTTAAATACGAACACTAATATTTACAGCTGGGATAAGTTTGTGACCTACTTTCAAGCGCGCCTAACGAAGCATCTTAGTTAAAGCATTATTTAAACAAAAAACAGTGGCAACCCCTACATAACATTTTTAAACCTACCCATTTAAAATGTTTTATTCACTTATTGACTGATGTTCTTGTTGATACCGCCCGAGTCGTACCCGCGTATGCCAAAATGTCCCATGTGTGTTAGGAACTTTCCTTATAAAACTGTGCAAAAAAGATCCAATCGCCCCTTTGTAGTCAAAATAAACAGGTTATTTAGAAAAAATATAGCACTACTGAGGTTCAACAACCCTTCAGGATAATACCCCTTTTCCGAGAAAGTTCCTCGTTTTGTTACATCTTGTACCATTCATGGGTTCTTAATGTTCATCATTATAAAGTCATTGTAAATCATTATAATGTAGTTTTCATGTATAAGTATCTGGGTCTTTTAATTAAGAGTCCGTTAAGACCTCTTAAGTCATAAAAGTACTCAACTTTTTTACTGGTCTAATAACTTTGAAAACTCGTTAAACTCAAAGCCGTCCAGTACCTATTAAACACAATATTTTGATTGTATTCACTTGTATGAATGTACGTATGTACTTATAAAACAGATATTTTAGAAGAAATAAGATTGTGAAATAGCCATATCAGTTCACAACCAACATTAGCAATGCGTTAACTTCTTAAGGTAATGCAAATATTAATTGTCGAGAAATGGCTGATATATAAATATTTGGACGACTATATCTGTGGCCCACGTAATATCTACATGTATTATGAGAATAAATAGACGAGTATATAATATTGTCTTCGGTTACCGCGATAGTTACTCATGAAATAAAACTATGAAAACGGATTATATCGCGTATATTGAATTTATAATACATCCCGACGTTTCGAACCCTTTACAGCGTTCGTGGTCAGCGGGTGACTGAGGAAAAATTACAAAGTGCAAAAATACCCACATACTAAAAAATAATGAACAATCATAGACTACAAACTTTAAGGCTGGTTGTACATGCAAAATCGGTTCATAAGGCTAGTTATACACTACAATTATTTTTAAGTAAAGATATATATATACGCGATAAAAACTACGCCGGCTCCAACCCTACACCACGGACCCGAGAAGATTTAATTCCCTCCTAAATTGTAGGAGGGTATCCCAATATGGGACCGGCAACAAACTCGGCGGGACACATCTTTTCAAAACATCAGAATGTCCAGCATCATCCAACACTAAGGTCTCACAGTCTATGTCTCGCTTGCTCCTTTATCAGATGGACTACAGGATCCCAAGCTGGTGGTAGAGAAAAGCCATCTTCCCTATTAAAGTTTGGATATTTCTTAATCTCAATGGCCTCGCGCAGCATTCTGGGTATGTAACGCTTCTCCTTGGCAAGAACCAGAGGCTTATCAAACTTGATTGAGTGATTGGCTTTATCCATGACATGCTCACAGACTGCAGACCTAGGTCGACGGTGCTTGACATCAGCTATGTGTTCCTTCACCCGAGTGGAAATGCTCCGTTTCGTCTGCCCGACATATGATAGGCCACACTCACAGTCCAGCCTGTACACTCCTGCTAGACGAGTATATTTCTGCTTCTTATTTTGAAAACGGTGGGTGTCAATGTAAACGGTTTGAGGGTCAAAGCTCGGTACCGGCCAGTAGCATTGTCCATCACAGACAATTATCGTGTACTAGATTAACCAATTGAATTAAACGAGATGATTGATAAGTGCTCAGACATGACAGGAGATCCGCCCTTATTATATGAGTTTTACATCATATTGAACAAATTCTCTGAACCGAAAGGTCGACCTGCAATCTTCATTTGGATCTGCGCGAGATGAACGCTGTAACCGCTGTCAAGGTTAATTTGAAACAAAGTAATGATAATTGTATCATTTGTAATGATTTAATGATGTTTATCACCAGGTTTCGCAGAGCGGCGCGCGCGCCGGCCGCCATTTTGGCCGCCATTGTTGCTGGTTTCCGGAAAAGCGCACGGTTTGGGGTCACTGAGTGTAACATCAACTTGGATGCGTCTTGTTAGAAGCTCGCTGGATTAAAGCTAAAGGTAACTCGTGTAATGATATTAATGACATATCTGCGGATGGTAAGCTATCCTTTTTATAAACTGACTTTTATAGTAATAGTACCCATGTATAAAAGTGATCCAGCACCGAATGTTGCACAACATTGTGTTCTGAATCATAATTCATGATTATATGAGTTGGTTCCTACTTAATAGGGTTTGTAGAATATCAATAGTTTGATGCGTTGCATGGAAGGACCACTGCCAAAAAATACTTACAGTACAGACCCATAAGCGTAGAGAAGGTATTAGGTACCTTTCCGCGTTATCCGAGAAATACATGCTGGTAGTATAAGCCTCAACATGGTGTGAGATGAAGAACTATTCCTTGTTTTTAGATATCTATATTATAGACATCTATAAGCGCGCTTTATATCGTTTTTTGTACTATAGGTACGTTGATCACTTACAACATACATAATACATAATATCTATGTTGTTTTATACGCTGTGTGTGTTCTGTTACAAACTTGGCCAGCAAATGGTTTATTCTCTACAATATATAATGAAAAGAGAAGTAGGCTTGTTACGTAGATTTATGGTCACTGAATTCTTTTCAACAGCATTTTCCCAAACATAACGGCATTGTCGAAAACTAATACCTAACAGTTATAGTTCAATACGTATTAGTTTTAATGAGCACAGTGAATTCTGCCCAACAATGACAAAGGTATTTTAATATGATCCCAGTCTATCCTATCGTTCAATGGAAAAGAGTGATAAATAGATATGAGGCTTGTAAAGAGTTAAAGCGTTATTCGAATGTATGGGGTATGGCGCACGGCTCGTTCGGTCAGTGCGGGGTCGTCATGGAAAATTAGCGATGCGTAGCGATGGTGTGATTCGCCCACATCAATGCTCTTCTATTGTCGTCCCCCACTAAATGTGATTTAACTGAATTATTGTGTAAAAAAGTCCACAATTTGTTTTTGACTGTCCTGTGGAGTGGCCGCGCGGCTCCCGTGGAAGTTGTTGAAGTGTGTGTTGGACTGTGCCTACTGAACTGTACTGTGCTACGCTACGCGATACGTAGAGACTCGTTACGGGAAAGCTCCAAGTAAGTGCTTCTCCGTAGCGATTGAAGAAAAGTCTGAAGCTACGAGTGATCTTTGCGCAATGACGTGTATAGTTTATGTGATGAGGATGTGATTTATATTATTTTAACTACGAAAGTGGTTACGTGTTGCGTTGTTAGTTTGTGCGCAAAGTTTAATCTGACAATTAAACTATTTATACATGTAATATTTTGATCAAACTTCCTTATAATAGGTGTATCTTCCTTCACGTAAGCATATTAGGTATTTTTGAAATTACTCTCACGGGATTAATGATTTTATTAGAAGGTAAATTAAACTCAAGTCTACCCTGGTATAACTAGTATTACCCGAGGCTTTTGGGTAAAGTAGTAGGGTAAAATTGAGTTTAATTAATCTTCTAACATTACCCGTAACATATATATTACTAAGAAAAGGTACAGGCCATCTTCAGGGAACCAAGGAGGTTATACACGGTGGCTAAAAATAAGTACATTCCCGTTACCAGGGAGGTTTTGGGATTATACTAAGCAACCTTTACTATGGGACATGGGTCCAACCCCGAAATCTCGAAAAAAAACGTGGGCTGTTGCATACATTTTGGCTGGTCCATTTTCTATGGGAGGGAAGTAATATAGTATAATCCCCTGTATATATATATTTTGTTAATTAAGCTATAGTTTTATTTTTACTCGGGGTTAACAGTTTTAGGTAGTAGGTACCTACCTAATTTAATAATTAATTAACATATTTTTATACATATTTTTTTATTACGATTTCAAGTTTACTTAATGTTCCAATTAAGAGTGTCATCAGTGTGGGAACAATGAGCAGTTGCTTATGCCTGGGCTGCACGTCTTGGACCAAAATCTCAGGTATCGATCCAATCTGATTCTGAAAAAAAGGGGGCACCATTATCTAGAAATGGTCCAATCTGATGGAAAACCCCGGAGGAAAGGGGAATGCCATAGTATAGAAATGCTTGAGCCCATCATAATGTCCCAGCACAGTGTCAGAGTCGTTATCTAATGAAACAACTATTATTAACTCTTTCTAAATTAAATTACTTTAATTCTTCTTTCTATTACACTTATATTTTAATGACTGATGCTCAAACACCGAATTGACGGGGGCAAAAGTGCACCAGTGCTAGTGATTAATTAAAAACCGACTAAATCTATCGAAATCGTAAAAAACAATTCTATCCATCATTATCGAAATGGCTAAGTTTGAATAAATTTAATTGCGTGCAAACCTTTTTGTTTTTTTAAGTCGGTTAAAAATGCCTCGCAAGAAAAAAAATCGCTCATTTACATGGAAAACTGACCATTCAGATATAGAAGATAGAGGTACGACTTACTTTTGCAAGAAATGTAAAATTCATATGTCACGAAAAAAGTTTTCCGTACAAAGGCATATAAGAAGCAAAAGGCATAACAGCGTCGTTAAAAACCAAAACGTAATTAACCTGGACTTGCTAAAATTTATTTTAGCTTGCAATATACCATTATTTCACATTCTTAAAATTACACAACGGTTGTACGTTATTTTTATCGATATCTAGTAATAAAATTAATTTAATTTGTCACGCACTATTAAACGTCAGTTCAGATTTGCCCCCGTCAATCCGGTGTTTGCAGTGATGCTATATAGTAGCATGGTCGGGTGGTTCGGGCGGCTCCCGTGTTTGCGCATGCAGTGCGCTGTGACTGCGTTATGCAACCGCGGCGCGTGCATGCCACGTGCATACGCACCGGAACCGAGAGTGCGGTAGTCGGCGAATTGATTTCTGAACTCATCAGTGATATATCGATACAATGCAATTCTCGCGGGCTAACCCATCATGATACCAAAAAGTTAAATAGTTGAATACTTATTGATCATATACTTAGCTCCAGGAAAGCCAAGCCTAATCAATAAGCTTGCCTGTCAAGTAAATTTAGTGCAATCCGTCCGACAAAAAAATTGTAGAAAATTATTACGGGCGCCACGTACGGGCGTAGGAACGTAACTGTCACATTTTTGACGTAAAATTCTTAAACATGGCAACAATTTAGTAATATAGTTGCAAGATAGAAGACTATCGTTCGCTTGCTAGGTATGCCTAAGTCTCAATCAACTGGCTAAATGTTTTGGGCCTTATCAATATTTTCCAAGTCAAAGGAGGTCCCTTGCTTATCAATTGATGTCCTGTTGGCTATCAAACGAATTCACATGTTCAGCGGCCATGGCATGTAGGTAGGGTAGGAAACTGGCTCGGAAAAATATAGCCGGGTACAGTGGCTCACTCAACCTAATTCCAACATGATAGAGGCGATTTTGGGGCGACTGAGCCACTGTTTCCTACCCTACCCTAAGTTTCCAGCTAATCCGATGTCACTTTTACTGCTGACAAACCAAATCCATAATGCAAAGGCCATTTTTACAACAAAAAAAAAAAAACTATTTAAACAAAATTAAGAACAAAATCAGGCTTTATATTATGATCCTTATAAACTGAAATAATTAAATTAAACTACCTAACTATAACTATTACTATTAACTGAAATAATTTAATTTGTTCTTAGAGTATGATCCTTGTGTTTAAAAGGGCAAACTGAAAAGAAGACAAGACAAAGATCTATTAATAATAACTTAGTAGCAAAGCCACAGGTTTAAGTTTGCAAACATTTGTCGATTGTAAGTAAATTTATCGTCACGTGCACATGCATGTGGAGGATGATAACGGCAAGGTCAGGAAATGTTTGAGGATTAACGTTGTTCGGCCATTGGATTTTATTCGTTTGGACAAAGTTCAAATTACCTCATTGTTTTAACCGATAATTTGGTATTCTCTCACTGTAGAGATAATACTACTACTACCTACCAAATACAATTAGGACTTAATAATAAAAATACGAAAATATGCTATATAGTTTTGAGAGCAAATATCCGACACCTACGAGAATAACATATACTAATCTATGCCTACGAGTTTGTTTAAGACCCAAATTGGTATTTTTGTGGAGGTTAGTACATTTTTCATGGAAACTTAACCCTTAAAAGCATTTTGTTTTTAAAACAGGTACCTACTTGATAAATAAAATGTCTGAGTTCTGAATGTAATTCCGAGATGAACAATTGAACTCAAACAAAATAAATGAATTTAGGACGTGCACATTTTATCGGGTTTTACCAACATTCTTGGGGTAGGTAATCATATTTTTTAAGGTTCCGTACCCAAAAGGTAAAAACGGGATCCTATTATTAGACTCCGCTGTCCGTCTGTCTGTCAGTCTGTCACCAGGCTGTATCTCATGAGACGTGATAGCTAGACAGTTGAAATTTTCCCAGATTTTTTTCTGTTGCCCCTAGAACAACAAATACTAAAAAGTACGGAACCCTCAGTGGGCGAGTCCGACTCCTTGTCCGGTTTTTATTAAATGAACGTTTTCTAGTATATACTAAAAACTATTAATAATAATTAATATTAACCTTTTCGCATTAAAAGGTTAATATTAACCTTTTGCCGCCATTGACTTGATATAAAGTCAGTACATTTCGTGCCCCACACGTCACCACTATTTGTTTTTTTTTTGTAAAAAAATATAACATGGCGTTGGAGTCACTATTACTTCATTGACGCGGCGGCGAAAAGGTTAAACTCCACAGCCTACAAACAAACAGCAACACTTTAACTGTCCATCGATGAACCTTATGCCTTTTATAATAAGGTTTACGAACTGTCAGTTAACAGTGTGGGCGATGGTACATAGTCCATGTCATTGCTTCGTATGGGTGCGCCTTCAGGATGTCGCAAGGGCCGCGTCGGGATGCTGCCTTTCCCACGGCCAACCTAGCCCCTCCTACATTTCTACAATAGTCCGAACAGTTTTCACACCGTCCCGCGTGAATGGACATGAAAGGTGATGAAACAGTTTCAACAGTTACTCGGGATTTCTGACATCCGCATTGCTCTTTAATTGATAAATGATGGGAGTGACCCATATATTGTAATTCGTTTTCTCATGAATCTGTCCCGCAACTGGGCAAAAGGGCGAATGCATGTGTGTATCTATTGAACATCTGAAGCCACATCAGATTCTTCTTTTCTCAAATCATCATTCATTCATATTCTAAAGACGAGAATTGAATGACAATTTAATACATTGTATGGAAATAGGTAGATCTCATTCGGCAGACGTGACCATAGCCCAGTCCCATTTTTGCTTGACCGCCTTTCGAGCTACATCGACGATTTGGGTTTTGGAGCGCAGCGTGGTGTTCCGGACTCGATCCATCACTTGACAACTAATATGCTACGCCTACGCTCCATGGCTCGTTGGCAAATCCCGAGTTTGGACTTCTGAGCTTTAGTCAAAGGCCAAGTCTATGCACCGTAGGTTAGAACTAGGAGTATGCACATGTCCATGAGCTTCCGTTTAAGTGACAGCGGAAAATTACCCTTCATTAGGTGTTTCATGGACCAATAGCTCCTCCAGGAGTTTTCAATCCGTCTTTCGACCTCTTGTTCCTGACGCGCCTGGAACGAGACTAATTGGCTCAAGTAAATGTACTCATGGACGGTTTACTGATGTTTCGGCGAAAATTACTTGACAAACTTTCAGTTCCCACAAACTATTTATCCCATATTTTTAGTTGGGCGAAATTTCATTTCCCAAATTTACATACTCCAACCTAACCTAACCCAACCTAGTACGTCATTTTCATTTCGCAAGTATGGGGTTGGGAAATGAAATGGTTGCGAAGTAAGGTTATGCCAACGATTGGTTTGCCAAATGAAACTTTGGCGAAAAGTTGGTTGCCATGTGAAATTTGGCGAAATAAATTTCGCCAAAAAGGAAGTACACCCTCATGGGCATATGCAACATGTTCTCCATTTATTTCTATCCTACGTGATGTGCTGTTGGTCATAAGCTTGGTCTTTGACATATTCATCTTAAGTCCAATCTCGAGGCTTGCGGTACTTAGTTCTTCAAGCATTTGTTGTAGCTCGGAAGCAGTTGAGGAGAAAAGGACAAAGTCGTCTGCGAACCGCAGATTGGTTAATCTGCGATCTCCGACGACAAGCCCCTTCTCTCCCCAAAAGATTATCCACTTACTATATCTTATCTTGACCTAGATCCGCAGCACTACTTTGTTGCTTAATCAAAGATCACACTCATATCTAATCACCCACTGGCCCGTTAGAGATTGATAAAGTCATGTCGATAGGTAGCTTGTCCAAAAGCGTGGCGTCACTGGCGTCAAATGCATCCGTTGGGCAAGTCGTAGCATTTTTTGGCTTGCTTTTGTTCAAGGATTGTCGAATTAGGGCTTTATTTGTTCAAATTGGGTAAGTCGGTGAGAATAGAGTTCTAATCGCCCGACTATAATTTGGATGTAGGTATGTATTAGATAGAAGGACACTTTACAATGGAGACGTTATGAATTAGGCGAAGCAACGATTTAGGTATTAAAAGTCATAATTCGCACTGCAAACCGCGCGAACACATAGGCTAGACAGCGATTTCACGATACAGATAACTGTATAAAATTTGGACGCGACACGCGACGTCATATCGTGGAAAGGCTGCGCGAGGACATCGCTCGTGCACAATAACCCGGATGCCTACATCCGGTTACCATCGGCACATTTTGGTGAGCGCCAAAATTTTCATAGTTTTGGGCCTCATCGCTTTGTCATTTAAATTTCTATATTTCGTCCAGCATACGCATCAATGAGGCAAATTGTTTGCAAAGTACGCCTAGTACATGCATACATGATATATTTGCTGAACGGCTCCCCGTTCAAGTAATTACTATTTTCTGTTTTTAAAACCAGTAAAATGATCGGACTATCCAACATACTCATAAAATTGTACTAAGTTAATAAACTAAGATATCGGTAAGTATCGGTAAAGGCCCCTTTTTATCTGTATAAAATTTCCTACAAAATCCAGGGTGTCCCATAAATAGCACGTCAAACGGACACTGGAGGTAGGACACTAAATGGGTCATCCAAACCAGCTTAACATGACCTCAGTAAAAGTTGCACGGTTTTCGAATTATAACAGATTTAGGTTTTTATTAATTTTGCTCTTTTTTATCACTGACGGTGCCGGTATAAGCCCTCAAAGTTAATTTAAGAGTTAACTGCAATCACGACTCACGAGGTATGCAGGCTGTTCTTTCATTTAATTTTTACTAAGACCCTAACTTCCTTTACTAAGGTCCTACCTCCAGTTTTAGTTTAACGTGATATTTTTGGGACAGCCTGTATATATATTTTGTAGGAAATTTTATACAAATTATTTACGTACAAGACTATTTTTTGCTATGGGCTACCGTTTACGAGTTATTTACGAAAAACTAAAAAGAACGATCTTAGGATTGATTATAAGTAACTAACCCCCACCCTCCGGTACTTTTAGCATGTTGTTTAATACACCATTCCCTACAACTATGCCAAAATATGCTTATACACGAATTATTTCCCCCGATTAGCAATTTTTGGTTTTCGTTTGGTGAGCCTAATTAATAAACGATTATGATTATGAAAGTGATTCACTGTTACCCGCTCTCCCCTACTTACGATCTGTTTCATAAACAAAGTTAGGTTATCGAGCTCTCCTAAAGCAATATAGTTATGATTATGACTGATGTAATGTAACATGTACACCATGCACGTCAGAAAAGATAAACCGCGTGATGTCACAAAGCGCACGCATGCAACATGCAATACTATCATGCATGCACTGAATGACTGCCTCTTTATTGACGTTATCAGTTTTATTTATAACCTTATCCTATCTTCTATTTTGACGTACGGTCAGTAAACTATTAGCTTAAGTAGCTATAATATTAAAAATATTGGTTCTATACATTTTAAAATATGTATCTAAGTAAAAATGAAAAATTTGATACAAAATGTAGAATTAAAATTTGAAGACAAATTATATTAAGTATAAATGATAAATACGTCAATGGTAGAAATTTTGTACAGGAAAATCTGTAGATGAGTAAAAGTATTAGTATAAGTTCTAAATATTTGAACAATAGCCAATTATGCATTGAAACATAAAATGTAACTATTTGCAATTTTCCAGCCCAATTTCACGCGTCTGCGCAAAGTAACGGTATCGATGACCATGTTGGATCCATTACAAATAATGTCCAGTGATCAATAGCAGTACAGTTATTGTGCCCTTAGTACAGGCATTTTCTATTTTATCAACTAAATGGATGCTTTGTACTTCGGTGGCACGTACGCCGCACGCGCATACCGGTGTAATATGAGGAGTTTGAATAAAAATAATATTTCATCTTTTTTTATGACGAAATATTGTTATACTGTGATGTTTATTTTAAAAGAAACAGCAACTCTTAGAAACATACCTTGTCACACGCAACGCAACGCAACGCATGAGAAGTATGTTTCTAAGCACAGTTGATTTCAGGGTTTAGATTGTCATAATCTCATAATGCATTGCATACGTTGCACACGTGGGCTGTGTCTAGGCATACTTACTTTACTCTTTGGTCTAGGCCTTGATGTCATTTAAGTGTTGCCATGGATATAAGTATTTATTTTAAATATAGATAGCATATCTGACTGCGTAAGCATACATTTTAGGTCTGTGTATCTGACAGTTATTTACAATAATTATGATAATATTGATTATTCATGTAAAGATTATATTAGGTTTTAAAGATCTTTATTTGTCATAAAAATACCTACACATAGTAATATAAAAAGATGTTACAAATTAGCGCGGTTTTAGAATAAGATTCAATGCCAGTTCGCAACAGTCTGGATCGAGCATAAATAAATCTATACTCGCCGGTAACAAACGAAACAAATAAAGTAATTCAGCCAACGGGATTATCATGCACTGGACTGTCCATGTGATGCAGCAATGGCGGAATCCTCTCGATGCGACAGGTTATATTCTTGCGGTAACCTTCTTTCACTCACACGCCACGCCGGCCGGCGGTACACTAGACAATCTTAGGCCTTTTGTCACTCTCGATATAAACATTAAAAAAGACGAAAATAAATATGAAAACAATATTTTTGTAAATAAATGCTTCTTTTTGGGTTCACAATAGCAAAGGTACAATCAGTGCCAGCGCGAGCTACCGCACTACGAGCGCACACGCACACACAGGGGAAAAACCGTACGTAGCGAAAAGCGCCTACGAAACAGAAAACCCGCCTAGCGGGTCGCTGGCAGTGAATGTATCAACTATCGTAACTGCTAAACATCGCTACGTGCCTATGAAGGAATCCGTAGCATTTTCCCAATATTCATTGTCGGTGGTAGCATAGTAATATAAAAATAAATCGATACATAATTATAAGTAATAAGTATATAAATAACACACACACGTTTGAGCACAGAACAACTAATAGTACTTGGTTTGAGCGCATTTCGTATTTTTCGTAACGCCATACACACTGAAAAAGTCTTCTTATAATGCTGATAATTATTTGTAGGTTAGTTTAATCATGTAGTGAATGATGAAACTAATTATTTTGATATACTATCTATTTTAAACAAAATACTATTTTCCACTAGATTGTGTTCTGTTATTTACGATGGACATAATATTAATGGCCTTCTTTAAGTAGGTAAACGACTTCATAATTTTCCTATACCAGCGGCCGTAAACATGGTCATTTCAACACTATTTTAATAACTATGTAATTTGTTTACACAAAAAAAAAAAACATTCGAATTACCTACGTGCATAAGAAAAAAAAAAAAAAAAAAAGTTGTTTATTAAAAGAAAGATTTTAAAATTACAACAGGCTCAGTGGTCCCACACTAGGCTAGGCCTGTATCGTGGTGACCGCTCTACAGATTTACTACATAACAAGTTTAGGGGTATCCTCTAAAAGTCTAAACTAAACTAAAGTAAGTCTCTTATCTTACAGTTCTTACATTGAATGAAATGAAATGAGATACATGCAAAACTAATACTAACATTACTTACTAACTAACAATTATTACATTGTAGTTACAATTTCAAGAGCGTACCAGAAAATCATGATGTGTGTCATGTGAGTGTGAGTATGATGTGTATAAGTGTAGTGATTGTGTCTGATGTCATTCAGTGCCTGTACGAGCGAGCCTGAAGGATTATTATGGAGTATAATTTAGACAACTCGTTTCATTATTTGCTCAGTTTCATGGTAGTTCTGGCTATTTAACCAGTTGAAAAGTTTTCTCTTGGCTTCGGATAGGGATGCGTTCTTAATGTCACAATATTTTGTGACCACATTGTATATGTATGGGTGGAGATGACTGGGGAAACGTTTTGCAAAAATTGTATTCGTGCTCGGAACTGGAATTTTGTACACTCTTCTGCTTAGCAGGTACGCATAGTTTTGGGAAGCAATGGTGTTACGATGTATCATGAGAGTAACCCTTTGAAACATAAGTTGCCGAACTGACAATACCTTCCATTCTTTATACAGAGAAGCAGTAGGGAATAGCCGAGGCTTTCTGAGCATTACTTTTAAGATAAAACGTTGAGCTCTTTCTAAGGTTATGAGGTTTGAGCTGGCAGCTCCTCCCCAAATTGTGATACAATAGTTTAAGTATATCTTTGCCGGCAGCGTTTCTGAGTAGTTTCATAATATATATTAATTTTCTAACTCTAGCGGACACAGAATTTATATGGGCTTTAAAATTAAGATTTTCATCAAGGGTAATGCCTAAATATTTTATTGTGCGGCAGTTATTGACACTATTGTTATCCTTACTCCCCGGGCCACTAGAGGGGTCTAATTTCAGGGCGGTGGCTGGGAGATGAAGCTGCAGTCTTGTGAAAACAAAGGTATTTGGTTTTTGAGATATTTAAAGTAAGTAAATTATTTGCAAGCCAGTTAGTTACTAAAGCAAGCCCCCTCTCGGTAGCTGCAAAACATTTTTCCCAGGACGATTCGTGAAAGATTAGGGCAGTGTCGTCCGCATAACAGATAATTTCGGCGCCTATGGAAAGGTCTGTTAAATCATTGATGTAAATCAAAAATAGCGTTGGTCCGAGAATGCTTCCCTGTGGGACCCCGTAAGGAATATTTCTTTGAGAGCTGACCAGGGCGCCCAACTTTAAGCACTGGCTACGGTTTGTTAGATAGCTTTTAAACCATAGGAGTGCCGTACCTCGAATACCCGACAGTTCAAGCTTCCTGAGCAAAATTGGTATCGAAACTGAATCGAACGCCTTGGCCAGGTCCAAAAAGACACCGATGCACGCGTTACCCTCATCCAAATAATTAGAAACAAGGCGAGTAAGAGTTGAGACAGCATCCTCAGTCGACTTCCCATGCCGAAAACCGAATTGACTCGAAGAAAGCATATTCTCTGATTCAAGAAATTTAACTAATTGATTATGTACTATTTTTTCAAAGATTTTGGACACGCTTCCTAAGAGACTGATGGGGCGATAATTACCTGGGCAGTCTTTGGCGCCGCCTTTATGGATAGGAATAACTGCTGCCACCTTCCAGTGGTCCGGAAAGTAGCCAGTTGATAAGCTTAAGTTAAAAATGAATGTCAGTGGCATAATTATACAATCCTTGATGTGCTTTAGTAGAATATTATTAATATTGTCAAGTCCGGGTGCGCTGTCCGATTTGAGATTCCTAATCAGACTCTCTACCTCAGACTCATCAGTAGGGCCCAGGAAGAGTGAATTGGCCGGGGTTCTCTTAACTGTTACATTCGCCGACAAGTTGCTTTCTGTAGTTTTAAGCCGATTTAGGGTTTTACTAGCTAAGTTGTGTCCTATCTAGGTGAAATAATTGTTTGAGTAATTAAGAGAATCTTCAGCATTTGGTTTAATTAATGCAAGCTCAGAGGGGTGAATTTGTTGCTGATGAGTAAACGTTATATCTTTGATCGTACTCCACAGTTTCTTGGGATTGTTTGTATTATCAGCTATTCTTTTACGGTCATATTCATCCTTAACTTTACGTATTAGGCCTATGTAAAAATTCCTATATCTGGTATAAGTTAACTTGGTTAGGTCACAGCCTTGATTTCTACGATATTCAGAATGTAATTTATCTTTATGTTTAGAACATCTAATAAGTCCTGGAGTCATCCAAGGCTTAAGAGCATGAGTAGATCGACTTATGATTTTGGTGGTTGTATGTCTCTTAACTATAGTAGTTAAAGTATCAGAAAAAACTTGTGCTGCTTCCGTTGCAGATGTCTTAGTGGTAACATTATGCCAGGATTCTTGGCTAAGGTCCGTTTTTATAGCTTCAAAATTTAAAGTATTTTTTGTCTTAATGAGTTTTGAGGTTTTAGTTTTAGCACAAGATCCAATACCCAACATGACTATGTCGTGATCTGTAATATCGGATGCACATACCACCGATTCCAAGGCAAATCTCGATCTTACAAAAATATGGTCAAGACAAGCATTATTCCTAGTCGGCTTATCTATTGCTGCAGTCAGCCCTAGGCTTGCCATAACACTGAGATACTCCGATGTGTCCGGGTCTTCGTTAATTATATTAATATTTATATCACCAGCAATAACCAAACAGGGAGGTTTCCTTATACACGATATCATGCTTTCAAGAGAGATTAAAAAGGGGTTTATATTACTAAAAGAGGGTGATCTATAAATACCTAATAAAGAAAAATGATCCGGGATGCTAACGAGGAGGCAGTCGCAGTCCTGTACCATAGGCTCGGTGACAGTAGCGTTTAACTCTTTTTTTACATAGGCGACCACTCCACCTGCCTGGTTATTAGTTCTCATGGTTCGGTAGGAGATGTAGCCATCTATATGCCCCACCTGCGAACCTTCCCTCAGCCAGCACTCTGTCAAGATAATTACATCAAATTTTATATTGATTCTGTTAAACGTTACCAAGAACTGGTCAAAGTTATGTTGCAGGCTCCTTGTTTGGTATTAAAACCTTCACGCGCCTTATGTTATTCGTTTTCTACTTAAAACAATGACATGTAAAAAATAATGTCACTTTTCCGATTCATTTTGTACTGAAGCACGTTATTTGATATTAATAAAGAAGCATTGGAAAATATGTATTTAAATCAATAGATTTCTATATATATATACATAAACCACTTCATTTTTGGTCCTACCTGAGCCGACAGTGCGTAAATAATAATATTTGTAGCAACAGTTACACACATAATGACGGACACGGAAGAATATAAAACGTTAAAAAGTACGAGAAGTATAATAAAAGGTAAGGTGACCAGAATCGTAAACTACGTTACCGGATTGGATTCATCCGACAAAGATAGTTTAAATATAGAAGAGATAAAGTTGAGATGTGCCGACTTATCTACGCAAATGGAGAAGTTCGATCAAGTTCAACAGGCAATTGAGCTCTTAGAACAAGACGAGAAGAAAGCCGACGAGGAACGATCGATCATGGAGTCCAGATATTACCATACTAGAGCGCTCATTAACAAACTGTTGGAGAGAAAAGAAGAGGACGTCAAAGCGAAAAGTCAACCGGTGTACAAACTCCCAAAATTAGAGCTTCCGACATACAGCGGTGACATACGCGAGTGGCCTGCGTTTAAAAACCTGTTCCAGTGTGCCATGAACGGAGGAAACGTACCAGAGCTGCAACGCATGCAATATCTGAAGAGCTGCTTAAAGGGCGAAGCTGCGGGTTTGATTAACTCCCTTCTGATTCTCGACGGAAATTTCAGTAAAGCTATGAGTATACTAGAAAACAGGTATGAAAACCAAACTATTATTGTAAACTTTCACTTAAAGAGCTTTATAAGTTTTCCTATACTTAACAGATCTAACATAAAAGAGTTCTTAAATGTATTGCAACAAAGTTTAGATTCTCTAAATGCTTTAAACCTGCCAGTGCAGCAATGGGATGTACTTTTAGTTTATATAATTACTCAGAAACTAGACAATTCTCTGAGGGCGGCATGGGAGTTGACAAGGAAAGAGACTTCATTTCCTACAATAAAGGAGCTTTTAGATTTCCTTAAGCTGCGTGCAACAGCATTCGAGCTTATGAATGACAAATCTGATAAGTATCCTCAATCCAAATCAACCCCCAAGCTCGTACACGTATCTACATCTGACGATTGTAATGACATATGTACTCTTTGTCAAGGGCAACATAATATAGCTAAATGTGTACAATTTTTGGAAATGCCAGTTGACAAACGCATAAACTACATAAAATCCAAGTTTTTGTGCTACAATTGCTTACAGCCTTACACTGCCAAACATAAATGCTCCAAAAGGTCGTGTTTTACATGTCACGGTAAGCATCATAGTTTGATTCATCTTGCTAACCCTCCCTCTAAACGCGCGAACATTGCTATCGCTACAGAAGCTACAGCTCAACAGCAGCAACAGTCAGCTACGACTTCAATGCAACAGCATTCTCTGCAACAGCAGATACAGCAACAATTGCCACAGCAACAGCTACCACAGCAACAGCTAGCACAGCAACAGCTACCACAGCAACAGCTGACACACAATACACATAACTTAACGCAACCGACAACTGTCAGTGACGTTACACATACACAATGTCAACAGAATTTTGTGACGCCTACTGCAATGCATGTGGTAAACGTTAGTAAACAGATTCTTTTGTCTACAGCGATAATAAATATACAAGATGAGACAGGATCATGGCATCCTGCACGTGTCTTGTTGGACAATGGAAGTGAAATCCATATGGTTGCTCACAGGCTTCTCAAGAGGATGAACAGTAAGCTATATCACGATAACCATCATATATACGGCGTTGGCGTGACAGGTAAGCAAACGCAATTATGTATGAAAGCGAACATAGCTTCTAGACATTCTGACTTTACAACGAGTCTTGAATTTATTGTCATGGAAAAAATAACCCTTCCACTACCTCATGTACACATAAACACAAGTACATGGAACATTCCTGCAAAAATTAACAAATTGCTTGCAGACCCTACATTCTACGAACCTGGTGAGATAGACCTTCTTATAGGTGCTGAATATTTCTATTCATTGTTGCTAAATAATAAGATTAGCCTAGGGCCTAACAAACCTTTACTGATAGAAACAGTTTTTGGTTGGGTCGTTGGAGGTCCTCTCAAAGAATGCGTATCGGGCACACATAAGACACATGCCGCTCATATTGCTTTACATATTGTTGACTCGCCTACGACTGATGATTTATTAGTTAGATTTTGGCAGCAGGAAGAGGTAAGTCCTAAAGTCGTGTTTACACCGGAGCAAAAATATTGCGAACAGTTATTTCTTGACACAACAGTGCAAGCTGAGACTGGACATTTCGTAGTCGAAATGCCTATACAAAACGATAAGGTTCAAGATTTAGGTAATTCTTTTCAAAAAGCCTATCGATGTTTATTAAGTCTTGAGTCTAAATTTCAAAAAGACCCCACGCTCTACACATTATACAAGGCGTTTATTTATGAATACATTGAGCTAGGTCATGCCGAGTATATTGATGACTTTCAACACACACAAGTGCCACAATGCTATTTGCCACATTTAGGTATTTTAAGGCCAGAAAGTCGCTCTACAAAATTAAGGACGGTTTTCAATGCGAGTAGCAAGACGTCGTCGGGATTGTCCCTCAATGATATAATGTTAGACGGACCGAACATATACAATGACGTACTTGACATAATACTCCGATTTCGAATGTACAAATATGCGTTCGTTTGCGACATAGTGAAAATGTTTAGGACTATTTTGGTCAAAAAAGAGCAAAGGCCGCTACAAAGAATTTTATGGCGAGATTCGAAGTCAGAGCCTTTAAAATGCATTCAGTTAAAGACTGTAACATACGGTACAAAATGCGCGCCTTATCTAGCATGCCGGACTCTGCGCATGTTAGCTGGACAACACAAAGAAGAATATCCAGAAGCCGCTGACATTATCGAGTCTGAATGTTATATGGATGATTTCCTATCTGGAGCGGACACTCTTGAACGGGCGCAACAAGTTTGTAATCAACTCATAGAAGTTTTACAAAAGGGAAACTTCGTTCTTCATAAATGGACTACAAATAAGCCTCAAATACTTACAAATGCTGTATCTACAAATGATGACACATACGATTTTACCCCTAGCGAAGCTGTCAAGACGTTGGGAGTGAAGTGGTTACCACAAAGCGACATGCTTACTACAGCTATTCCAGAGCTACAACAGTTCGAGCTTACAAAAAGAAACATACTGTCTGCAATAGCAAAAATATATGATCCTATTGGCATACTAGCGCCAACGGTAATTATAGCGAAAATCCTCATGCAAGACATTTGGAAAGCCAAGGTTGATTGGGATATGGTCATTCCAGAAGACCTACAAAGAATTTGGCTAGAATTTCAAGCTAATCTACCCGAGTTGCAAAACATCCAAGTCTCTAGATATTATTTCTCAGATATACCAACATGGATATCCTTGATAGGGTTCAGTGATGCTTCTGCGAAGGCATTTGGTGCTGTTGTTTATTTCAGAGCCACATATCCTAACAAAGAACCCACCTGCAGTCTTGTTATGGCGAAGACAAGAGTCAGTCCAATCCGTCTTCAATCATTGCCAAGACTTGAACTATCTGGATGCTTATTGTTAGCACACCTAGTTGACAAGCTGAGAAGAGCATTCAAAGAAAAATTCAAAATACATGACATTGTATTATTCACAGATTCGCAGATTGTGTTACACTGGATTAAGTCGCCATACAAGAAACTTCACACATTTGTGTCCCATAGATTAATGGAGATTATAGAATTGACTAAGTCTGAAATGTGGAATTACGTCAATACAAAAGAGAACGCTGCTGATTTACTTACACGAGGAGTTTACCCACAGAACCTACAGGGCAACTCACTCTGGTGGAACGGTCCAGATTGGCTGCTTCGAGATCCTAGTACATGGCCAATGACGTCATCACCTATAATCACTGACAATGAGCTGAAGATTGAAGTGATCGAGCCACGCACCGCTCATACTGTGACTCAACAAAATACACAGGATGATTTCTATACATACTTTCAGAGACATTCGAACTTTAATAAACTGACTAGAGTGTTAGCTTACATGTTTAGGTTTATAAATAACTTACGTAACTTGACTAAAATTGTGTCTTTTCTCACAACACAGGAACTGAAAAGTGCACACAACTTCATAATTCAAACGATTCAGCGTGTACATTTCTCTAAGGAGTACCAAGAGTTACACACATTGAAATCACATATTATACAGTCCACAAATAATACAAACGTAAACTCGAATAGTACTACTACTGAGAATATACAAACTGTCGTTCGAAGCTTATACACTTACAAGTCAAGCCCCCTACGTAAGCTCAACCCTTTTCTTGATGACGATAATATTATTCGTACGGGTGGTCGTATTCAAAATGCTAACATACCTTACAGTCAAGCACACCCGATAGTGTTACCAGGTAAAGAACACGTGACAACTCTATTAATTGAACAGTTTCACCTTCGTTTGTTGCACATAGGCATACAAGGCACACTTTTTGGACTAAGGTTAAAATATTGGCCAATTAACAGTCGTATGGAAGTCAGAAAAGTCATACATAGATGCGTTCGCTGTGTCAGATACAATGCTGAAGCCTGTGAGCAGCAGATGGCTAGCTTACCCGCTCCAAGAGTCACTTTAACACGAGCTTTCTTACATGTTGGTGTTGATTTTAGCGGAGCAGTGTATATTCGAAATTCTATGCTTCGAAATTGTAAGTACATCAAAGGATATATATGCTTGTTTATATGTCTGTCAACTAAGGCAATACACCTAGAGCTAGTTACAGAATTGTCTTCACAAGCCTTTATTTGCGCCTTGAAACGATTTATTAGTCGAAGAGGTTACTGTACGCATTTGTACTCGGATAATGCTACAAATTTTAAAGGAGCAAATAACGAGCTTCATGAATTGTATCAATTATTTAGAAACGATACTTCATATAGTCAAGTAATAGACTATTGTAATATCAGTTCTATTGAGTGGAAATTTACTATTCCTCTCGCCAGCCACATGGGTGGAATTTACGAGGCTGGAATTAAGTCTGTTAAAAGTTTACTGAAAAGATATTTAGGTAATGTCAGATTGACTTATGAATTTTTTTATACAGTTCTTGTTCAGATTGAGGGTATTCTGAATTCAAGGCCTTTATGTTCAGTTTTTGACATTCCTGATAATGATAATATTGTTTGCCTGACACCGGCTCACTTCTTGATTGGTTCTCCAATTTCAGATGTTCCTGAGCCTAATATTGTTGATAAAGCAGAAAATAGATTACAAATGTATCAAAAAATTACTCAAATAAAACAAAAGTTTTGGGTACAGTTCTATAACAATTATTTGAGTGAGCTGCAACCAAGAAGCAAGTGGCTGCAGAGAAGGACCAATTTAGAAATTGGACAAATTGTTTTATTGAAAGACGAAGCTACTCCACCTGCTTGTTGGCCGCTGGCTAAAATAATATCTATTCATAAAAATGCATCTGATAATTTAGTACGGTCAGCCCAAGTCAGAACCCAGAAAGGTGTTTTCATTAGGCCAATAAACAAAATTATTTTGTTACCTATTAATTAGCTAGAATAGCTAGATATTTAAGTTCATTTTCTGTTGAAAGGGGCGAGAATGTTTGGTATTAAAACCTTCACGCGCCTTATGTTATTCGTTTTCTACTTAAAACAATGACATGTAAAAAATAATGTCACTTTTCCGATTCATTTTGTACTGAAGCACGTTATTTGATATTAATAAAGAAGCATTGGAAAATATGTATTTAAATCAATAGATTTCTATATATATATACATAAACCACTTCACTCCTAATGTTAAGTGACAATATTTTAATGGGATAGTTATGAGAAATAATATTGTTACACAGCTCTGGAGCTTCCACGGCATGACAATTTACCAGTAGAGACTTATCCAGCTCATGGAAGGTTTGACACAATTAATAAATAATGTACTTTACCTAAGCATGCTATGTTTGTGGTTCATCCATACTTATCATCACCATCATCATCTAAGTTAGATTATTAGCTGGAAGACCTACGTCTTAACGTGTGTATTTTGTTTTGTAAATGCTACTGTAGTATATAGCTAGTTTGTAAGCGATTTGGTGTAACTGTTATGCTTATAAATGTCAAATAAATAAACAATTAACAATGGCCTACCACAATGATTGCTTCTGAGCTGGGGCTGCCGTGCGCTAGCTGCTCTCATCGATTGGTTTTCTGAGATCTTGTCCAAAACCAAATTGTCGGCACCGTTCGGATGACAGTACCATAGCAGCCCTATCATTTTCAATTCAAATCAATTTTTTAAAGCCGTAAATACCATGTAAAGGCGACAAAATACAATAGAACTTAGATGTATAGGTACTTCTACACTGTGTGAATGGCGCAATGGACTGTAGACCAAGGTTGGTCAGTTTGGGATGTCATGGCTTGGCCTGGCGTGTTGCCGCCAGGGTGGTTAGCGACACAGACAGGACTCTGCTAACAGCTTTACGTGTATTTTCTTGCGGAAAGTGGCGCTGGAACCCACAGTAAACCAACAAAACAGATGCGCATCTACCTGTGCAGTAAGGCCCACTTGCACCATCCCACTAACCCGGGGTTAAGCGGTTAAACCGTTAACCTAGTTTCAAATTATAACCATGATAACTCCAGGTTTGACCGGTTAACCCCGACTAGTGGAATGGTGCAAGTGGCGGTAAGAGATATAAGTAATATTTTAGTTCAACCTTGCTCTCAATTGTCCACCATATTCACGCGACGCAGCGAACCGGAGATCATTTTGCAAAAACCGTATTCATGTCCATAAAACTATGATTAACATGACTCATGAACTGATTTAACTGTAATTGCCCACACGACCCTATGTTCATAGCTTACCGAGCTCGGGCGGTCGTTAGCCTGAGGACGATGAGTTTGAACAGAGTAATTGTAATCAATTATCAACAAACTCGGTTACCTAGGTATCAATGTTGCAATAGGGAATATTTCGCGAAACTGCGTACGTGGCGCCACTGCCACAACCTGAGGGTCTGTCGCGAAACAAGAAAACCGAAATTTCGTTATATGACATCTCTGTCACTCTTGCATATTCAAGCGATAAAGAGGCAGATAGCGAAATTTCGGATTCGCGTTTCCCGGTAGGTTCTCTATAAACAAACCGCGTTGGTGCATCAATGTCATATTTTATTATTTCTGAAAATTCTCAAAAAACTCATAAAATAAAAAACTGTTAAAGGCACAGTTATGTATAAGTTACTTTATGGTTTACTAAATGGGCTAGTGCTGCTCTCTGGTAGCAGAACATTGCAGTAATACCCCCTATTCATGAAGGAACCCTAATATCACTGTGGTGCCCAACATAACCCAAGTAAAGTTTGTCGCAATCTCACAAATCGGCATGAAATTCGCGGGAGTTGCAAAAAGATGAACTGTCGGTACAGTCAGCGGCAGAGATAAAGTACCTTTTCTCTGCACTTCATGTTGGAAAATGATAATCTGAACTGCATGCAATCGGACAGCCTTAAAGAACTCGTGTTCATCAGGGTATTATGTAATGTTTACGAATGGGTGATACGAATATCTAATATTCCTTATCGTAGATGAGTAGGGGAATAACATCTGTTCCTGTATATAGTGATAGTGATCGGTGCTTTACGGAAAGATATTCGTAAATATGATAAATAAGGTATGGTAGAGCGCTGACTGAATATAATAAACAAATCAGGAAAGCAAAAAGAAGGTCATGGAGGAAGTTCTGTGAAGAGATTGCCCAAACTCATAAAGGAGCGAGAATTCACAAAATACTCTCCAAGACACCAACCAACTATCTCGGTCTTCTTAAAAGACCAGATGGCACATTTACGAACACAGAAGAGGAAACTCTGGACTTGCTCAGAAGCACCCACTTCCCCGGTTCGTACTCAACCAGTAACACACAACTTTGCGCCCAAAGGAATTCTCGAAACCACAGGGCAAGCAATATCGACTGGAATTTGGCAACTAACATTTTCAGACCAAACAAAATTAGATGGGCATTGGATAAATTTAAACCATTTAAATCGGCAGGAGAAGATGGAGTATTTCCGGCGCTTTTACAGCAAGGACAGGAACTCCTCCTCCCGCATCTGGCCAGAATATTCCGAGCAAGTTTTGCATGGGGAATTATACCAGATGAATGGACTAGGGTCAAGGTACGCTTCATACCAAAAGCAGGGAAAAAGGACTATTCACAACCTAAATCCTTCAGACCTATTAGTCTAACATCGTTCCTACTCAAAACGATGGAAAGAATCATTGATCAACACATTAGAGCGAAATACCTGGTGGATAGACCACTAAGTGTAAACCAACATGCTTACCAAAAGGGGAAATCTACGGAGACTGCCCTACTCGACCTGGTTGACAAGGTGCAGAAAACCCTAGAGGAAAAGCAAACCGCTCTATGTGCGTTCCTTGATGTCGAGGGTGCTTTCGACAATACGCCCACAGAGACCATACTCAATGGTATGAATTCAAAGGGAGTAGACGAAACCACCACCAGATGGGTACATAGCATGCTCTCGAACAGAGTAGCCACTCTGACCCTCAATACCATAGAGCATGAATTTTATACCACAAAAGGATGTCCACAAGGAGGCGTTCTATCCCCACTATTATGGACCCTAGCAGTGGACCAACTTCTTGCAATTATGTCAGGCCATGACTATGACACACAGGGATATGCCGACGACCTGGTAGTCATTGTCAAAGGCCCTTGCCTCCACACGATTTCCAACCTAATGCAAGGAGCTCTAAACACTATATTCAAATGGTGTAGAGAAAATGACTTGTCCATTAATCCGAGCAAGACTGTAATAGTACCATTCACAAGGAAACGAAAGCTGGAAAAGCTTACACAACCAAGACTTAATGGACAAATAATACCGTTCTCAGAAGAGGTCAAGTATCTAGGGGTCACTTTCGACCAAAAGTTAACTTGGAACCCTCACTTGAGAAATATTATACAAAAAGCAAAAATGGCCATGTGGTCATGCTGTCGAATGGCAGGAGCAAGATGGGGCATAAGACCCCAAATTGCTATGTGGTTGTACACAGCGGTAGTGAGGCCCATTATCACCTATGCCTCCGCAGTCTGGTGTAACAAAACCAGCCAAAAGACGGCGATAGATACTCTAAACAGCCTGCAACGCACGGCTTGTTTAACCGCAACAGGCGCCTTCTCCTCGACACCGGGAGCGGCCCTAGACGCACTGCTGGACATTATACCACTCCACCTGCACGTGCAAAAGGAGGCCAAGCAGTGCGTCTACAGAATATGCACGCTAAACAGGCCAAAATGGCGCTCTCAAGCATTAACCAAACTAAAGGCCTGGGTTTTTGCAAATAGAACCCTTAGCATGCCCACTGATGACACGCACACCGAATGTCATTTTACCAAACTGTACACAGTAGAAATCCCTCCTAGAGACAAATGGACCAACGACCAAATGTACTTCGAAGAGGGAAGCCATATTTGGTACACGGATGGTTCCAAGAAAGGCAATGATGTAGGATGTGGGATCTATGGTGAGAGACCTAAGCTCAGAGCTAGCGTCAGCATGGGCACACAGGCATCAATCTTCCAGGCAGAAGTCTTCGCCATCAACAAATGTGCGGAGCTTAACCTGGATAGAAACCTAAGACACCATCATATCTACATCAACTCAGACAGCCAAGCTGCTCTGCTGGCACTAGATTCCCTCGAGTCAAACTCAAAACTAGTCCAGAACTGTAAAACAAACCTAAATGCACTGGCTGACTCCAACAAAGTCATACTTAGATGGGTACCAGGGCACTCCGACATTAACGGAAACGAAGAAGCGGACGAACTTGCTAGAAAGGGCGCAGACACACCCCTGGTCGGCCCAGAACCGTTCTGTGGAATCACAGGTTATCTAGGTATCAATGTTGCAATAGGGAATATTTCGCGAAACTGCGTACGTGGCGCCACTGCCACAACCTGAGGGTCTGTCGCGAAACAAGAAAACCGAAATTTCGTTATATGACATCTCTGTCACTCTTGCATATTCAAGCGATAAAGAGGCAGATAGCGAAATTTCGGATTCGCGTTTCCCGGTAGGTTCTCTATAAACAAACCGCGTTGGTGCATCAATGTCATATTTTATTATTTCTGAAAATTCTCAAAAAACTCATAAAATAAAAAACTGTTAAAGGCACAGTTATGTATAAGTTACTTTATGGTTTACTAAATGGGCTAGTGCTGCTCTCTGGTAGCAGAACATTGCAGTAATACCCCCTATTCATGAAGGAACCCTAATATCACTGTGGTGCCCAACATAACCCAAGTAAAGTTTGTCGCAATCTCACAAATCGGCATGAAATTCGCGGGAGTTGCAAAAAGATGAACTGTCGGTACAGTCAGCGGCAGAGATAAAGTACCTTTTCTCTGCACTTCATGTTGGAAAATGATAATCTGAACTGCATGCAATCGGACAGCCTTAAAGAACTCGTGTTCATCAGGGTATTATGTAATGTTTACGAATGGGTGATACGAATATCTAATATTCCTTATCGTAGATGAGTAGGGGAATAACATCTGTTCCTGTATATAGTGATAGTGATCGGTGCTTTACGGAAAGATATTCGTAAATATGATAATCATTGGTCACGCTTGTTACGTGCCAAGGATAGTTATTTTTAAAATTACGTACCTAATATTGATATCCTGTGTTACCTACCTACTGCATGATTGATTAAATGATAATATTTATTGATATTAGGTTAGCGTTCGTGATATTAAAATATTCTGTTTAGTTGAGTACCCCCTGAATTTTAAAATGGTGTCATTATTGAAAAATCCATTTAGTCCGTTTAACTCAATCTCACATAGCAATATCAAGTTAAGGTTGCGGACGCGCCTTAGTGGATTTCTTTAAATTTATCTAAATGTAAGCGCGCTGGGCCCATAACCTTATGATTTGAGGGCGTAAATACAAGAACTATAATGGATAATTTAATGAAGATTTATTGTGGGAAAAGCATTGATACAATGTTCTTATTTACGAAACCTGAAGGAAGTGTAACAAAAAAGATACCTACGGAAACAAAAGTTTTTCATATTAAGTAGATATCCAAACTTGATTCCGTGCGCGTTTACGATGTTTGCGTTGTTGCGTTGCTGAACACATTTATTAGGGAAAGTGGCACTAAGGAGCCAGGTAATGAAAGAAGCTATTTGCATGGTTAAGTGGCTCTCAGTGCTTGGCTTCTTCGTGCTACTTACCCACTACATACCTAAATGATCCATCTTGTAGTTGTTTTGTCCATTGTGAATGTTGAAACGCACCGATTTAGTTTCAGGTGGCCATATGAGCGGTCGGTGACGAGGGTCAGTCAGAAGCAGGAAGATGAAGCCGCGAGGGGCGAGCGTCATGCACGCCTTCACCGCGCTCACTATGCTCACCATGGCTAAAGGTATTATACTAATTTATGTACATGCATAAACTGACGCCTGTCCCTCTATCACATCTCTCTACGTGAGCCTCTCTATGGGCCGCGAAAAAAAACAACTGAAAAAAAGTTTATCGATAATAGTATTACTTACCTAAGCCCTTAGGTAGAGATCAGTTATTCTCCTGAGTAATTTCTTCAACGACATACAACTCATATACAATCGCATTATTTCGTTACGATTAAGTACATTTGTAGGCCTCTAATTTGTTTCTTCTTTATTTTCTGCATATGTACTTGTTTACGTGATAATAAACAACAGGTAGGTTAGTCCCCTTAGCCATCATTGCATGGAGAGTTGGAGACACGCCTCCAGAATTTGACGTCATATTGTCATATTCACACCTCGGTAATTTTCAAAGGTCACAATAACGTTACAATATTTACAGCTGTATGTCGATTTATGGGGCCGGATCGACAACATAACGATTAGAGTGCATTGTGCAAAATTAATTAGCAAATATACGTTACATACGATATAATTATCACATTTCAGCTCAAACAACATGTAACCAAGGAATGGGAAGAGTAATGTACGAACGCCTTCCTAATCAACAACTTCACGGATTCGACGATGATGTTGTAAGCATACATTTCCACTTAAAAATATTCCTATACAATTCTCTAATACAATTAGGTACTTACCTACAACAAAACCTGATATTTTATACTTAGATGCTAAAGGAAACCTTTTGTTTGTCAGGTACGAGAAACTGCCCCGCCTTTCCGTGTACTGGAAAAATGCCAAGACTTATGTTTACGGGATAGATCTGGAAACAGTTTAGTCAGGACATGCAACTCCATTGATTTCCAACCTGGAGCGCGTATTGCGGCCTTCAGTCCTGAGCCGGAGTATGAAGAGTCAACGTGCTATTTGACGAGAGAGCAAGCTGCCCCTGAAGGCATTGGCACTCTGATGATCGTACCCAACAGCGTTCATTTCAACGAAATTTGCCTAACATGTAAGACCTACCAAACATTACATATTCGAGATACAGATCTTGTAAGACAACTGCCTGAGATTTAAGACAATCAAATTGTCGGAAGTAGGTCTCTTAAACTGACTGATTATTTAGGAGACATTTTTCTCACGTATAGTTTTTTATTATAGCAAACCGTCCGGAACGAGAGTGTCCCTCTCGTCGCTATGTCTTCGAGAGGCACGCTAGAAAACGGTTAAAACTTCCATCATCAGACCTCAAGGAGATCATGGTCGCCAACAGAACGGAGTGCGAAGACAAATGCTTAGGGGAGTTCAGCTTTGTGTGCCGTTCTGCTACGTATGACTCTGCTTTGAGGACCTGTTCTCTTAGTCGATTCACTAGAAGGACCCACCCTGAACTTCTGGAAGATGACCATAATGCCGATTACTTAGAAAATACTTGTCTTAACGGTATGTAGGTTTTGATGTTGCATTTTTACTTTTTTTAATTCAATTCAAACATAAGCTAGTAATTATTAATCTTTTATTTTAGCGGAAAGGAGATGTGACGGCCTCGCAGTGTTCATCAAGGAAGAGAATAAACGTCTCGGAGGTCCTTTTGAAGCTGACGTTTTTTCCAATATGACCTTGGACGAATGCCAATCTATGTGCGTCCGTGCGGAAAAGTAAGTGTACTCTTTGTACTAGTTAAATACAATTATCCTATATAATGGTTGTCTGCATGATTGTGTTTATTTTATTGTCATTTTCAGATATTTCTGTAGATCGATCGAGCATGACGCAATGACTCGCCAATGTGTGCTTTCCGAAGAAGATTCCGTTTCACAAAAAGACGACGTGACTGTCAGTGCATCACCCACCCATCACTTTTATGATCTCGTTTGTCTAGACAATCGTGAGTTTCTTTTGTTTTGTTGTCTTAACGTTAGGCTAACAACAATTAACTCATTTGTGTTCAAACTAAGACATATAATTGGTACCTACTTATTCCAGAACTAATGAACTGACTAAGCTAACAATTTATTTGAAGGTGACTGTGATGCATGAAGTCGAAATAAGGTTTTTCTCACAATTATGATCAGTTTCTCATCGGGTGACAGCTCGCGGCACGGAGTACCCGGACAACAGCGTGACGTCACACCTGTTCTCTCCGGGTCGACGGCCGGACACCGCCTTCCAGCGCTACCGGAACAGCCGGATCACCGGAGAGTTCCATTCGGAGATTACTGGACGGTCCCTTAGCGAGTGCCTCGACGAATGTCTTAGACAAACCAGCTTCCAATGCAGGTAAAAAAAACCTATCAAAATGTAATTTACTTGTTTATCTGGTCATACCTACTTGCCCTGAATAAACAGTCCCAGATACAATATTTAAGCTATTTTTCACTCACAAAGTACTTAAAATCCATTTCAAAACATGCGATGTCAAACAAATTCGCTTCAAACGTCCAGATAACACATTTCAGTTCATTGTCCGATATTGGATGACGCACAGTTATTTTTATTATACTTACAGATCGGCGGTATACAGTGATCGCGCCAGGACATGTCGTCTCAGTCGTTATAACCAGAAGGATGGGATGAGATTACTTTACGATCCCGATTTTGATTACTACGAGAACCTAATGCGTAAGTATAGCCTATTTTAAACGAGAGAAACGGAAGAGATCAATAACCACTTGACAATTTCAATTGGATGCCCAATAGACGCAATTTACGAGTGCTACTGTCCTCAAAGGTATAAAAGGTCAATTGCTCAGGCACGTGGTCTTCGACATTGAACCCATCTGCGCTCTAGAAATATAATAAGTACGTAAGCTCTGATGTTATTTTTCTCTAACGAGTTGTTTTACCTACACATTACATTACATTACAAAATGGCTTGCAATTGTGTTACAAAAGTAGGTGACAAAAACAATAAGATCAGATAATGGCAGGTGATAAACTAGTTAAAAGATATCGATGTTTTCATGACCGCTTTTAAATTTGTATCACGTTTTTTCGTGGTGTTCTAAATTGTAATTTGTGTGGGAAAACAGACCAGCTAGTGAGTGGTGAGGCTGATGCTAGCGGCGGATCGCAGGCTCCGTGGAGTCGACCCACTACTACAGGTTCGGAATAGTGCATGGTAGACCTGTGGCTTCTGTATTCGCATGTCATCATTTAGATTATGTGTATTGGTAGAATTTCTTATTATATTCAATGAGGCTTCACTTTCCTGTGACGTTAAGTTACATTTTATCAACAATATCGAATTATATTCACTTAGGGTCGATTGCACCAAACCGTCTGTCACCGTCAAAGCGTTAGCAAAATTTTCTTGTATGGGTTGTTTGGGTTGATTCTAGTTTACTGCTAATTACCGTTGTTCAGTCCGTCAATTGTGGTTGGTGCAACTGGGCCTTAGTAACCTGTTTCCGAATCAAAAGACGACCAAACTTATGCGACCAGAATTTTTAGCGTTCTTTTCTGTTTCGAAATGAATGTTAAAAGTAACTTAAACTTTGGAACATGCCTCATTTAGTGAAATATCTTGTAGTTTTTAGTTGTAGTTAGATGTATATTTTAGATAGATCATCTCATTTTAGTAGCAGGCTTTAGGTGTCTAGTACCAGCAGTAGCAGTAGCACATTTCTAATCAGTAGTTTATAGTAGACTACTTTGACGAAGACTAAAATAATTATTGTGAATTTTCATATTGCGTGGCTTTGCAAAAGGGATTCATATTTTTGAATTGTCTATATTGCGTAGTTTGATCTATAAGTATAATTTTATCCTGCATTCCGTTAATAAAGTATAAATTTGTGAGCATGTTTTGGTGTAGTTTGTTTTCCTTTTATTTCAATATTGTTTCTGTCTGAGAACATTTGTTGGAAAAATAATGTTGCATTGTGCAATCGATCCTTTAGTACATATGACTTTGTTTGTTCAATGAATGTTTAAAACAGTCGTAGTTGCTTGATAAGCTCTATCGGTATAGCCGCTGTTTTGTTTATGATTAGCTTGTAGAGTTTATTTTTAAACTGTTTACCCAGCTTTGTATGCATGTTAATTATTTAAAGTAGATTTTGAATTTACCTATTATTATTATTATTTTACTAATTCACATTGGTTATTCAAGGAGGTAGCGGTGACCGCGACCGCGACCGTGACCGCGACCGCGATCGCGACCGGTACCCCGACGACAGCTACTCGGACGACGAGCGGTACGGCAGACCCGACCGCTATCCCGACGACCGCTACCCCGCCGGGCCCGACTACCCGGACCGATACAACCCGGGCTACGACCGCTACCCTGACGACAGATACCCTGATGACAGATACCCCCCTGGAATAGGCTTCAGTCCTGCCGATAGATATCCAATAGACAGATATCCTAGCTCAGATCGGTATCCAGCTATTGACCGTTATCCCCCAGGAGCCGATAGATATCGCCCTGGATATCCAGGCGTTGATAGATACCCCACACGCGACAGATACCCTACCAGCGAGACCCTACCATATCCCGGACCAAACAGAATTCCCTTCCTCGACTATCCAACTACTAATGACATAGGTCGTTACCCACCCCAAGAGCGCTACCCTGTAAGCAGATACCCTATCGACATCTCCCCTGACAGATACCCCGTCGATCGGTATCCAGCTGACAGATATCCGATCCGCGGTAGATACCCGTCCAGACCCGGATGGAACCGGTATCCTGACAGATTCGATCAGGACCGATATCCCAGCACTAGCGACTTGGGACGGTACCCGTACGGCAGCCGGTATCCCGTAGGAGTGAACCGGGACCCGGTACCGCTCGGCGGGGACCGTTACCCGGATCTGTATGACAAGTATCCGCCGACCGGATCGTCATATCCTGGTAAGCACAAATTCCTTAACACATTCAATCAAATAACAAATACTTTGGCCGGGTTTTGTCACTTTGAAGCAAAGATAGATATAACTCCGTAATAGATGGATACAGTCTAAGGAAAAAACGTGCCTCGAAAATCAAGAAAATTTGATTCTCGTTCAGAGGGCGCTACTAGTTTTGGCCTACAGTCGTATAGATGGCGTTGACGGTTTCGTTTGTTATTTAACAATTTTAACGCATATCAGTGAAAGAACATGGGTCAAAATCATAAAAATAATTAATGCAAATAAAAAAAATCATTTATCTATATTTAAATACATTCTATCGTATTTTTATAAATCTTCATTTTTAGTTTTAAAGTGTGTCGACAGATGGCAGTGAATTTACTGGGGTTACAAAATTTACTATGACAGTACCGCTCTAGTATAAGTTACTCTATGATTTGAAGTTTAAGCATAAATTGTTTAATATTTTAACTAACAGCAAAAACCGTGATATTGCCACGATTGGCTGTTTAAGTAAACATACTTAGAAATAGCAATTTGAAAAATCGCTGTGAAAAACCTCAGTCGGTATAAACATGCTCTAAAATAATGTGTCGACATTATTCTAATAATACCTGTAGGTGCTATATTAATATATAACTTACCATATGTACAGTCAAATAAGTAATTTAATTTCCTACCCATTTTGTACTTTGTCAAAGTGACAATAGAATGAGGTCCCTAGCGACTTTCATATTGATTGTCACTGTGACAAGGTACGAAATGGGTCGGAACTTGAATTATTTAACTGTACCTAGCTATACTTATATTATAATTTGAAGTTTGCTATTAACACAGTGATGTTCTTCATAATGTTATAGGTTATGGCCGTGGCGGTTATTATGGTGGTTCTGATTATCCAGCAGGAGACCGCTATCCAGACAGGGGAGTTCGTCCAGGCGCTGATAGGTAAACAGAAACAGTCCAATCCAGTGGAAATAAAGCACACTGAATGTTATTACAATTTGTAGATTATTACAATTTGTTCTTGATCGACAGGTATCCGGTAGGTGTAGAACCTAGACCAATTTATCCTGTACGACGGCCTGTGGATAGACCCGGAGGTTACCGCGACACCTATCCTCCTGGCGTAAACAGACCAATTGGTAAATTGCGTACATTTTCTTGACTATAATTATTGAGATACCTATGCAGCCAAATAACACTATACCCTACTCATAGTGTTGTGTTCCGGTGAGTAAGGTTGCCAGAACTTAACCTTTGGAGTTGCAGGCGTGCATAGGCTACAGTGACCGCTTACCATCAGGTGGGCCGTATGCTTGTTTGCCACCGACGTAGTATAAAAAATATTTAGTTTATTTACACATTTTTAAGGTGGACCCGGTTATGGAGGATACGAGCCAGATGGACCTATCGCACCGGTTGGACCAGTAGGCATCCCCATCGGCAACCCACTAGGAGGAGCCCCAGTAGGCGGACCTCCAGTAGGTCATAGACCGTGGCAAGGCTCCCGTTGTGAGGAGGACAGCTTCAGACAAGTTGGACGGCAACGCATGCAGCGTAGATTTGTGAGGAGATTCACGACTGCGCATTCATTGGCGCACTGTCAGAGGGAATGTATTGAGGCGAGGGACTTCATCTGTCGGGCGTTCAATTACAGGTACTTGAATATAAAGAAACTTTCAAGATTTTTTCCTTATGTCTGTTTATAATAAGAATAAACAAATAATACGAGAATGCAGCACAACACAACACAACTCGCATATAGGTACTTAAAGCCTGACCAGTAATATATGATCATAGTCAAGAGGGCGCTGTTATTCTCATGTATAGGGTGACAATTCAATATAGTATGAAAAAAATAGTTCCAGTGAAATTCCGCAACATGGCGCGTGATCATATATTCCTGGTCAGGCTTTAAGATATTTCGGTTTGTTATAATCTCATAGGAATTCAGTCCTGTGCCTTTAGTTTAATATCGATTTGCGGTTTATGAAGTTAAATAAAGTACCTAACGGTGGAACGCTACATCCGACATCTGTACGTTTCTGTTGACATTAGGCGCCTATCTATTAGGACAAACGGTGGTCTTAATTATATTGCAACAAGACTTCAAATCGCACAATATTTTCAGGGATGTTCCCTACGGAAGCGAACCTCGCGACAACTGCGAGCTCAGCGACCGGGACACTCGAGAACTTGACGCCGCGAATCCTGCGCATTTTGATAACACGGCCAACGACTACGATTTCTACGAGAGGGCCCTTGGGCGCATCGCCGATGACTGCTTGGATGGTAAGTTTTCAAAATTGTAAGATCAGAAACCTGAATAACGCAAATGTTTGCTACTTAAGTTTCGGGCCTCAATGCCATTATTTTTTCTACATAAATAATTTACAAGAAGTTTTACAAAATTATGTACATAGTTCAGCGGTGCATACCGCCTTTTTTGCTGCTGGTATTTATTATGATAAGTCTATTTGTGACTGATAAATACAAAATATTGCTTTCCTTTCCTTCCACGGAATAATCCTGGTCTGAAAAGTAAACAAAAATATTTTCTAAGAGATATTTTTAACAGACTTGTATTGAACTGAATGCAGACACAATCTATATGTATCAATTTATAAATTAGTAAAATCGTTTTGATAATAAATTCGATCTTCAAATTCCGTTTGAACGTTTTGTTTTTGTTTGAAGTATCACAAGTGTGCAATGAAGATGGCATGGAGTTCACGCTTCGCCTTCCTGAAGGGTTCTTCGGACGAATGTACACGTACGGATTCTATGACCGCTGCTTCTTCAGGGGTAATGGTGGAGTGTCGAATGTCTTGCGAATCACTGGAGCCCATGGGTATCCGGAATGTGGCACGCAGCGTGTAAGTACCTAGTTTACATGTCTTATTCTCTACATAGATGCTTTAATAAAAAAAGCCTGTTTCAAAGTTTGTCTAATAAGTTGTTTTTTTTATTGCTCATTTACATCTTAGTTTAAGCTCGCCATGTCTCACTCTCATCATCATGATGAGGTTGTTGTTCTTCTTATGCTAATCTAGGCTAAAATCTAGAAAATGTAAGAGTAGGTATGTACGAATATTTTCTTCTCCGTCGGTAACGATTCAGATTTATCTGATGTTTTTCCTATTGCAAAAAAAGTTTTATAGCAAACCGTTACTATGAAAATACCTTATTACTTATAATGCATATGCCTATATTAAATACATGTTCGTATAACTATCTAATTCTATGTTGAATCCTCAGACCATCTAGATTTGTTAACACTAACCAAAGTAGGTAAATATTTACGTAATCAATCGATTAATTTTAAAACACCTCATTGTCATAGTACGGCGACACAATGACAAACATCGTAGTAGTACAATTCAGTGACAACGTCCAGACGTCGCGCGACAAGCGTTTCAACTTGACATGCCTGTTCCGAGGCCCCGCGGAGGCGGTGGTCACGTCCAACTACATAGGGGCCGGGTGAGTTGGTGTTGTTTGTGATAGTGTCTAGTTTGATTACATGACATAGGTTACATTATTATCACAATAGAACCCTCGTTGCTAACGGCCTCTCCACGTAAGTACTTAATATGTACGCGCATTCCGGTGTTGTCTATGATCGGATTCAATTAATCATCGACGAAACACACGTAAAAATATTCAAGATAAGTACCTGCACAGTAGACCGTGACATGTACGGCCATACAATTTATATCAATAACATTTCCTGACTGTAGGTATCTTTAGCAATCACCATTTTAATTGATTTGAATAAGCAATTAAGCAGGTATGCGATATTTTGGTTATTATTCCGTACTACTTAGTCCACATCGGATTTCTGGAATTTTTTATTTTATTTATTTAGTGTGGTGTTCATTGTTTCCTGGGCAGACGATCATATTTTTTTTATACTTATCAGCAAATATGTACCGACGCCTTTTCATACAAACCTGTATAGGTAGGTACCAAAGCAAATTTAATTCGCAAACTGCAAGGGTCAGGATCGGTCATAGCACTTGTTTTCGACAAAGGTCCTAATCACCATGTCATGTCGTCAAACAGACACGGTAAAGTATTGTTGGATTAACTGTTAACTGCGTGACTGAAAGTTAGCGCTTTTAGCTTGCAGTAATGGATATGTCCGTTTTGTAAACATTAACTGCAATCTGCTTGCAGGTTTAGCATTGATGCTAGGATGTTTTGGTTTAAGCCGATTTCTCTGTTCCTTGTTTTGTTTTCAATAATGGTGAATGGCTTGTGGGACTGGGGTTTTATAATTAAGTAACGTTTTCAGGTCAATAGTCAAAGGTTTTAGATTTGTGGCTCCTTCGCCGTAATCACCACGCCAACCATCTAAGTAGAGTAGAATCTATTGACCGAAAACGTTATCAATTTTTAATAATTGTAATTTTTAAATAAACACTATTTATTGTATTTCTTGTTTGCTTTTCGTGTGTTTTGAGAAGCGATGACTAGAGTTCTATTTTATAACGCCTTGATATTATTTAGTACTTACTTATTTATTGGAGTTTTGATTTTGAGTGCTGTTATTTCACTAACAGCTACTAACAAATGACTTTGAACGGATTCACATTTCAAATTAATAATGCGCTTTGTCTAACGTTTTAGTATATATATATTGAAGTGATCTGACTATTCATACTCTCTAAAATATTGTCTCACATTTAAACATAAATAGAATAAAACATATTGTCGTTTGAATCCATTCAAAGTCAGCTACTATTTATTTAGAAATATAAACTTCACGTCTAACCGCAGTTTTGGGTATGATCTCATCGACAGGTCGGGCAGCCCCATACCGATAGAGTACCTCCCGGAGGAGAGCTCGCTCAACTCTAAGGTCCGGCTGATGATCCTGTACCAGGTAATTATAGCAGATCCTGTTAAAAGCTATTAAATCATCGAATTTAAACTATCGTGAGACATATTAACTTAGCGGTTTCACTCACGTGTGTTCACATGTCGCGCGAGTGACTAAAAACACGCGAGTGAAACCGTTAAGTTAGTAAAGCTATTAAATATTGTAAATTGCAATAAGTACATTAATGTTGGCACGCAGAGGTGCCTCAGACCTTCATAAACTCACCTTATCTCCAGCAACATCATTGGCCTTGATGCACCTCAGACCAGCTGCTTGTGACGCTTTCGATGGCCCGTAGCCGAGCCTACCGCAATAATTGAAATCGAGATTTTATTAGATATGTGTATTTTTATTGCTCCAGCATTTCGACTAATCGAGCGATAGAAAGACATATCTACTGACATTAAGATTTTCGATATTCGCCGTAAACCGGGAACCAGGCCTTCTATCCGGTGGTGTCCACCTGAAAGTGATGGTTGCTTTATTCGCTTCTCTGCAAAGGGTTTAACCTATGCATCTTACTTATACTTATGCTATATTTCATCCTATTTGAAATTTAACAGGGCCGTCCGACCACGACCATTGCTGTTGGAGACCCATTGACATTCAGGCTAGAGGCGCAGGATGGGTACAACTACGCGACAGACATTTTCGCAACGAACGTCATTGCAAGGGACCCGTATTCTGGAAGATCGGTGCAGCTGATTGACAGAGTGGGGTAAGTCCAATATATTCCATACTATTATCTCTCTCCTCTCAGAACTATTCGACCACATTTATCGCGGTCGCTAATATTCACCTGAAAGATAGAATAGAGTGGGGAATGCTCACCTAATATAATGTCTATGGTAAAACGGTTTAGCACTTTGGACATCATCGTCTATTTTACGAGTAAGTCTAGGGCAACTAAATCAACAATAGGCAATGAATGTAAACTGCGGTAGTTATTTAAATATTTGTATGGAGAGTATCGGGAAATTAATAAATTACAATAGAACTGACCGAACCGATTAACTCGTGTAAAGCTTTACTTACACGAGACGTGAGACTTTTTGATCGTATTTTCTAGTTCCCTATCAAATTTACAGTCATATTATGTAATGTATGTCCTTCAAACATACTGGAAAACATGTAACTACCTGCAGATCTATAAATAGCGTTTATCTGTTGTTTTCTACGTCGTTGTATTTGCATTATGATTTAAACATATATACAAAAGCTATCATACTGTTTGTTTCCGTGTTTAACATAGTATACTGATGGTTATGACTACTTAAATCCGTACATAAATATTTGCCGAGTTATATGATGTTTACGATAAAATACCTTAGTTATAGAACTTATAGATGTTTCTAGGTACTTACCTCCAAACATAAAAGGTAAAATCGTCTTTGCTGTTCGCTAAAATTTATTTTAAAGGAGTATAATTTCAAGTTGTTAATAGATATAATAATATTATTTACATTACATCATATACCTATGTATCGCCAACAACACACCCGACATAGTTTTGATTTTGATGATTGTGAGTTGTTTACGAATGTTGTTAACTTTCGGATCACAGATTAGAATCTAAATCTATGTAGGTATATTATTTTAGGTTAGTCAATGTCACAGTCATACACAATTCAGTTACACATAGCCATTACTGTAACTAGGTACAGCTGTGGGTCATACACATTTTATTAGTCGTTCGCGTTTTTAATCTACATAGACTTCGCAAATCTAAGAAAACAAAAAGATAATTTTTACCCTGGCGGGCGGGATATATTTCTTCAGTGCTTGGGACTCAAATAAGAAAAACGTAATGATCCTATATGTATAACCCGGGTCGTTAACATTTATTGTATTGTCTACAAAAGTGACATTTTCAACCTACGTGTTATCCTTATAATTATCCTGTTATTAAACAACAACACCGCACTGTCGGATGTTAGGTCTCATTTCACGATAAAAATGACAATGACCATTATGATACGAAGACGATGACACATTGCACATATGTTGTCGGTTACACCTTACACCTTGCAGTATCAACAAACAAGTTTTTCTCACGTCCTACAGATTTATAAAATTTATGAAATTCATAGGACTCGGATAAATTGGGGACGAGATAGAACTTAGTGGAATACGCTTTTTTGCCTAACGAGGGGCCATTCATGAAATATTGTAGCCAAGAAGTTATTTTATTAGAAAAAATCTTCCGCGTGTACTAAAACTAAAATGTATAACCTTATGAAATGCACTCCAGGCATATATATAAGAATTTAACCGGTGTGACACAAGCTGCCAGACATTTTTATACTAAAGTAGACCCCCTACGCTAACCTTATGGTCAATTTCGCAGATGCCCGGTAGACCCCGACGTGTTCCCTGAACTGGACAAGGGCCGCAGCGGGGATTCGCTAGAAGCCCGCTTCAACGCCTTCAAGATCCCCGAGTCCAACTTCTTGGTGTTCGAGGCGACTGTTAGGACGTGTCGCGATGGCTGTCAACCGGTGAGTACCTACATATTTAGTACCATCCCTTGCAGGCGAAAATAAATGGTTGGATTCTTACAATGCCATTGGAGTGCCTTTACTAAATCACTATGCTTTTAGCAACCTAGCTCCTTAGTGTTTAAGGCTGAGTGGATGCGGGGACTATGACTGGTTATCTGTAGCTATTACGTAAGGTCAGGTTAACAGGAAGCGTATTAGCCAATCGAAATGTGTAAGAAATGTATGTACCTACAAAATGTTTCGGAATTTTATAATAGATGCGAATAAAAAGTCACGTCTTTTATTTTTCGATTAAAGATTGTGAAATTGTGGCTAATTGGCTATTATGTCCCCTGGTAGATCAGCTATGTTGGTACGAATGGTAACACAAAACGACCTAATTCACTTTGCTGCTTCTGTTGACCAAAGATATCCACCGTGCCACTTACGACTGGTGAGGTAATTTAAAAAATACAATATCGGTACCTAAGTGACCCACATAATATGAATGAGGGCCGTGTGCAAGCAACGTGCGATGTAAAATGCGATTTTCAGAAGATAACGAAAAAGATTCGGATCTAAGGATATCTCGTGATAAATTTAACTATTTACCGCAATTAGAAAAGAAGAGATACTTAATAATTTGCAACAATAGGAAAAATGCTTCACTGACTTTTTGCCAAGCTTTATTTCCCGACACGATTACAGAGGTAAACAAGGCAACTTACGTCAATGCCTGCACTGTTATTATTATTGAAGCTGTTATCATGCTCCATCCAGTTCTAGGGGGTATCGGAAGATAACAAGGGTTATCGCTTGATCCTCACATGCTCGCAAAACATGGACTACCTACCTATATTCAATTTATGAAGGCGCCGTAAATTCTCGCTTGCTTTTCAGGAAATAGGCTGATTTTAACTCTTTCCCCAAATAGGTATACAAGGTGTTCACGAGGAACCCGAAAGATTTCAACCACGCTTTTTTGAGGCCAAAAGAAGGAAAAAATGTAATAAGTTTAGGTCAAATTCGCAAAAAAAAAGATCGTTTTGTTTCTTCGATGTTTTTAATGTAATTTGTACATAAAAAGTAAATGTTATTGGTAAACTTGTCACTTAAACTGGACTTTTACTTTTTTTTTCGCAAAACCTAGTTTTTGCAAAGTGTTACCTGTCACTTTTTGACACCTATCAATAAGGATACTTAGACTACGTCCCATAGTGACAATATCCGCAATATCGCTATCAAAAATATCATCACTATGTAACAATAAAAACTTTTTTTTTAAATTGGTATAAGAGGCCGGTGTCGATTTTAGTCGCAAAAATGTAAAATTAATAGATTTAATCGGTGAAATTGTACACCTTTTGTTACCTAATTGAAATAAAAAGTACTGGTTTCTATTAGCGCATCTTCTTATCTTACCTTTTATCAGATCAATTTGTTGAAAACAGATTCACTAAATTAGTAATGTTTGCTTTTCTGATGGACGTTTAGGTAAACGCGCGTAAAGCACTGATTTTGTCGCTCTTATTTGTAAATTTCGTAAAGTTTGGACGGCTAAACATGGTAATTTTGTATTACACATATCCTGTACTTGACGTTTATCAGACTACATTTTTATTATTATGACTTTGAAGTAGTGTAAATGAAAGTTAGACGAAATCAATTTTCTCCAGAAATTACTTCAAAACAAGTGACAATTTCTCTGAAAATCGACTTAATTTCAACGTAATTTTGATACTTAAATAATCTACAACATTATGACTTTGAAGTAGTGTAAATGAAAGTTAGACGAAATCAATTTTCTCCAGAAATTACTTCAAAACAAGTGACAATTTCTCTGAAAATCGACTTAATTTCAACGTAATTTTGATACTTAAACAATCTACAACATTTGTTGAAACTATTCTTATACATCAATTTGTATAATTTACCACCATAAATTTTTGATGAATTTTTAAAAACTGCCCCTACTTTTCATATATTACCGGTGACGCACGCTTGCGACCTCATTATTAAAAGGCAAGATGAGAAGAGAAACCAATACTTTTTATTTAGATATTACGCAACAAAACGTGTATAATTTCAACGACTAAATCTATCAATTTAAAAATTTTGCTCCAAAATCGACTACGGCCTCTTAACTCTGAAACTTATTACTTTAGGACATTTTAGTCTTTAAATATGATCAGGAATATGCTGTCAAAATTATTCGGTTTCCTCATGTTACACCGTTACACCTATATTAAACTTGAAAGTAGCCACAGTCGTCAGCGTCAAATAAATAGTAACGGACAAAATTTGTATGATTTATACATTTTGGCTGGTCTGTTGTTGATATTTTGTATGGGAGAGACAATTTTTATTATGTATTCACCCGGTGAATTATTGCAGGTGACTAAAAACATCCTGTAGTGTAATGTCATCTTTGTTACTAGAGTCAAACCAAGGAAAGTCTGCAGAGATTTTGACTGCACACGTAGTGCAGGTGTTATTTTAAACGTCAAACATCTATGAAACTATGACGTAGGAAATAACACTGGCACTGCGTGTGCTATCAAAATCTCTGCAGACTTTCCTTGGTCTAACTCTATTGAAATAAGGATGTGTTCCGAAATATATTTGGTAACTTATTTAGCCTTCCATATTTGTGGCGTTTCATTCCTAAAGGGTCCTTATGCACATGGAACACCTTTAGACATGTAGCGCCACATTTAATGACTGTACGCGTACGCGTAAGTAGCGTGGCTCTTTACCTGCAATGTCTTTTGGTTTACTCTTCCATTTAAAATGCCAAATAACATATATGCGCGAGCAATACCTAAAGTAAAGGTACCTATCGAAGCTAGCAAGTAGGTAAAATATTATTTTCACCACACCAGCTGGTAAAGGCTTTCTTGATTGTTCAAAAACTGATAAGAAAATTGCATTTTATTCACGTCTGAGGCAAAGTAATCCAATGCTAATTTTGAGTTGTTTTCTTATGTTTGCTGGTAGAATTGACTTTTAAATTATAATTTTGAATGATAAATGTACTTAACTATGGGTCGATTCACGAAAATTGGCGAGGATTTTCTTTCATATATAATTTTGATAGTTCAATACAAATCTTGCGCAGGCTCTCGTGAGTGTTACCTATACCTTCAAACTATTACTACCTACTACCTACCTACATTATGTTTTTGTTGTTTTATAGACTGCTATTTATATACAATAATGAAACTCCAGGCCTTAATTTAAGAAATATTTATGTTAGACTTGTTTGTAAACGACTGTTTGTTTCTTAAATAAATAAAATAAAATAAATTAATATTTAATAACATTCATTTTGAATAGATTTGCTTTCAATTTGTTTGATATTTTACAGTTAGTATTTTGGTGTGGTCAAAAATGTTGTGTTTCACTCGGTGGCAACATTTGTTTAACCCTCGACAACTTTGCCCCCTTGTAAAACAAATAACTATTTTTTAATAAGACTAAGTTCTCACAGTTTCTCAATAGACAGGCAACGATCGAGCCACACTACTTACGCGTACATACAATAAAGTGATTACTAAATGCATAGAGTAACTTATACTAGAGCGGTACTGTCATAGTAAATTTGGTAACCCCAGTAAATTCACTGCCATCTGTCGACACACTTTAAAACTAAAAATGAAGATATATAAAAATACGATAAAATGTCTTTAAATATGGATAAATGATTTTTTTTATTTGCATTAATTATTTTTATGATTTTGACCCATGTTCTTTCACTGATATGCGTTTAAATTGTTAAATAACAAACGAAACCGTCAACGCCATCTATACGACAGTAAGCCAAAGCTAGTAGCGCCCTCTGAACGAGAATCAAATTTTCTTGATTTTCGAGGCACGTTTTTTCCTTAGACTGTATCCATCTATTACGGAGTTATATCTATCTTTGCTAAATGTATAGTTGGTCAAACCAAATTGCCAGTAAATAAGAACAAAAAAACTATACTCGTCCTTTTCTTTTGGGTGCTAGTACTAGTGTAAGACAAAGATAGTATGATTCTCTCTATCTATGTTTGAAACTACCTACCTACCTACAGTCATCAAAAAAATAGAAAAATCGTTGTTTTTGAGATTTAATTATTAGGGTTCCGTACCCAAAGGGTAAAAACGGGACCCTATTACTAAGACTCCGCTGTCTGTCTGTCTGTCCGTCTGTCACTAGGCTATATCTCAAGAACCGTGATAGGTAGACAGTTGAAATTTTCACAGATGATGTATTTCTGTTGCCGCTATATCAACAAATACTAACTGGGGGGCTATAACAGCTTTCAAATTGCGGGCATCTTTCTCTGTCACTCTAATTACGCCTTAGTTAGCTACGCTAGATGTCGCTATACCCGTGAGTAAACTGGGTAACGAGACGCAATACTAGTTTAGTACTGTCTGGATGTTCGGCTAGCAAATTTAATTTATTTTGTTATAACCAGTTTTTGAACGGCATCCGTAGCTTACTGCTATGCGATTTGTCGATATTTTGAAATTAAATTCTCCTTATTTTCTAACTAGCGAGAGCGACCCGCCCCGGCTTCGCAAGGGTAAACCTTATTACCTTAGCAAATTATACACTTATGGCGTTATTCATCAACGCGCTACACACTTGGTCACATTTGGCAAACCCCTGATGTGACGTCACATTTTTCAATGAAATCGGCAAATCGAATTGAAGGGTTTTTATGAGGGGTAAGACAAAAAAATTCCGTATGCCAGAGCATTACCGACGACTTTTCATCTTACCCCTCATAAAAAAACCCTTCAATCTTATCCCAACGCACCCTATTAGTAATTTTATAACTCCTCCTTTTGTGACTCCTCCTTCCCCTTGTCACAACATGTCACATTTTCTTGACACCCCCCCCCCCAAACGTGTGATGTAATTAATGGATGACCCCAAAGGGATTATTTATTTATTCGTATGGCAAAAAAATATACAATCGTTCAATATGATGATGTACGTAGGCAAAGAGGATATAATAAGATAGAGCGGTACTGTCATTGTAGATTTTGTAACCACAGTAACTGCCATCTATTGACACACTTTAAAACTAAAAATGAAGATTTATAAAAATACGATAAAATGTATTTAAATATAGATAAATGTTTTTTTTTTATTTGCATTAATTATTTTTATAATTTTGACCCATGTTCTTTCACTTATATGCGTTAAAATAGTTAAATAACAAACGAAACCGTCAACGCCATCTATACGACAGTAGGCCAAAGCTAGTAGCGCCCTCTGATCGAGAATCAAATTTTCTTGATTTTTCGAGGCACGTTTTTTCCTTAGACTCTATCCATCTATTACGGAGTTATATCTATCTTTGACGTAGGTAACAGGTATATAATTATATTATAGTAGTACGCCCAATTGCTGGATCCATTGGGTGACTTTGTTGTCTAGGGTGAACAAGTCCCGGGTTGCCCTTGCCCTGGTACTGTCCGCGCGCCAATTCCGTGCATTCGGAGGTCGAGAAAGTGGGAGGGTGTGCGCCGCGCCCGTACGTACAAAATGACACTACTCTGTCATGACGCGAGTTTATCGCGAACATACAAACAGACAGACGCGGCGGGGGACTTTGTTTTGTAAGATGTTAGATTAAGAAGACATAGTGCTCATTCTGTACATCGGTTTTGTTACCAAAGACTATTATTTTCGTAGTCGACTTCTAGCGTCAAGTAGCTCTCAGTACTGCTACTCGACAATAGATGTAGCGGCAAACGGGAAGTCTAAGTCTACGCGCGCACTGCGGATTTCTACCGTGCGTTTTTTTCCCGCAAAATTGTTAAGTATGCAACCTCCTTGAAGTGCGCGCATTGCGGAAAATAATCTGTATGCGGATTAAAATCTGTGGTTTGCTGCAGATTGGTTGCGGTGCGGCGCCGCACGAATTTTTTGCATCCTATGGACTATTGAATACATCCGCGCACTGCGGAAAAAAATCCGTGCGGACACCGGCCGGCAGCCATCCAGTGACGCATTTGTTCTCGCGACACGGTACTGCGCGGTCATGTCGTCGCCTAGCGCGTCTCCGAACGCGGCGCAAGCGGCGATCGCAACTTTAAATATTGAACAACTAATTAATGAGGTTCAGAATAGACCGCCGATTTGGGACAAAAGTTGCCGTGAATACGCAGATAGAATAATAAAAACAAGAATGTGGGAGAAAATTTATAATAATCCTTGAATTGGCCGCAATGCCACGAGGGGATGTACCCATAGGTGCTTTTTTTTTTGCGCAACAGTAAATATAGACAGATCTGCATTTTGGTATGATAGTCCATTTTCAACGTCCGTTCTTGACTTGAGTTGGGACTAGAATGGCAAAACGTGCGGATATTTCACCGCTGTGCGCGTACTGGACACACACGGTTTTTTTCCCTTTGCGTATTTAAAAACGCACCGCAACTCGCCGCACCGTAGTGCGCGCGTAGCCTAATGCTCAACGATTTTCAGCTAATATTATAACCGGATTAACCGGTACTCTATTTTCAACCCCTCTGCTTATAACATTAGTTATAAATTGTTGAGCAATACACTTTTCGTCAGTCGCGACACATGGGACATCTAGTGTCGAGTAGCAATACTAACAGTTCCGCTACTTGACGCTAGATGTACATAAACTACGAAAATAATAGTCTTTTTGGTAACAAAACCGATGTATAGAGTGAGCACTCTATGTCTTCTTAATTCTCTTTTGATGTATATAATAGTTGGTCAAGCAAATCTCGTCAGTAGAAAATGGTTCGAAATTCAAATTTTCTATGGGACGATAACCCTTCGCGCCTACATTTTTAAAATTTGCTGGCTTTTTCTACTGACAAGATTTGCTTGACCAACTTGAGATTTCGATAGGATGATAATTATTAAGGAAAAGTATCTGAATTAATATTATCATGTCAATTTTAGTTTGATAATGTATAGGAATCCAACTTAAGTTTCGACCCATACTCACGGTCCCGCAATTTGTTGAACTATGATCCACACTGTAGGTAGTAGGTACTACTTGTAGTGTATGACGATATTACTTGCCAAATTTCATAGTTCTGTATAGGTATAAATTTCTATTCCCTCGAGAGAGTCGAAATATACGTTTTTTCGGCCTAAAACCGGAGAAACTGAAAATATGAATGACTGAAATAAAGAAAGTAACGTGGGCAAATTTGTAATTTTTCCTAATCCTAAAGAACGATGTACAAGTAACAAACATACCTCGATACATATGTCGATTACATATTCGCTTTCTTGAAGATAGCATTGATAGCGGCGTGATCGTCCTGACCTAGTTAACCCTTGTTTTGTGTTTATCTTTTTATGTCCCGTAAAATCAATTGAATACGTCAACGACCTAACTAAATGTATCTGACGTTAATGCATCAAAATGCACTCTGGAATATAAACATTACATTACCTAAATGCCTAAATATAAACTATTAAGCGTTATCGAAATTATTAATATGCCGACGGAAAGTTTTCGAAATTGTGAACTTTTGCACATGGAAAAACATAAGTACCTATTTATACGAGACTTAAAAATAGGATAGGTAATAAACGATTTAGATCCCTGTTTATTCTTTATTCGGTTTGGTTTAATATCTGCTTCAATAGGGTATTTGACTCTCATTTGACTACTAGTCAAATCAGTTTTTTTTTCGAACTGGAATGGAATGGAATTTATATGAAACACTAGCATGTGACGTCACAATCAAATTACCTACTCTTTATAGTTTTATACGAGTTTTGAAATAGAAATTGCGTCTAAAAATAACTGCTGTCCACGTTTCTTTATTAATCTAATGGTACATGCATGGTGTAATATTTTTTTTTAATACAGTCAAATACCCTATAGTAAGTAGAAGTTCTGGGTGTTAGGCCAGGATTACACTTGTAAATTATACTTACGTAAGTAGGGACAAAGCTATTTGCTAGAATAAGATAACGATAAGATTCATATCTCATTCCGTAGTATAGCTGTGTCCCTACTTACGTAAGTAAAACTTACAAGTGTAATTCAGGCCTTGTGACGTTGCTTTTGATTGAGAAACCGTCTATCTTTAATTGATAATAGATCAAGAAAAGCCTCTAGGTATTTACTTAATGCCGAGAGGTGGTTCCAATTATACATACTTGGAATTTATTAGGATTCATAGACATTCAACCTAATTTTGTTCACAGGCGTACTGCCCGAGTCAAACAGGCCGCTCCGAGCCATCCTTCGGCCGCCGCCGACGAGACGTCAACGGGACGCTCACGATCGCCAACGACACCGCCGAAGCCGACACGGACTCGAAGACCGATAACCCGGAGAAGGATGACAAAGGGGATGCTGTGTACAAGGTGTCGTTTGAGGACGCGAGCGTGGACAAGTATTTGAAGAACGAGGTGCAGGAGACGCCCAGCCATGTCAGAAAGATGATTGAGGTAAGATTTATCTGCTTTTGGTTGCTGAATGGATTTTCTTTAATAAAATAATTAGGCTCTGTCTAGGACTATTGACTGGATATATTTAATTATAAACGAATTAGGTAACAAAAACTGGATTAAGAAAAAGGTCTAGGCCGTAGACCTTGCCTAGACTGGCTTTGCTCATAAGTGTAAAATAAATATTTTAAAGTTTGTTTTAGTTTTGCAACTCAAGTTGAAGGGTGTATTTTCATGGTGGGAAGATTAAAAGCAATTACATAGGTACTAAGTTTTATTTTACGGGAAAATAGATTGAATAACCCACAATTAAACTTACATACTTATTAGTCATTAAAATGATTTATGATATTTTTTGGTGCAGGAGTAGTGGGGTTCCAAGTGTAGCAACTGAAAGGGTTTCTTATCAACTACGTTAAACAAACAATATGTCTCAGGTGTTCGACAACCGAAATGAGTTGTTAGAAGAAAGCGGACCGGACTCGTCACCAGTCGTCGCAGCCGTAGGAGTTTGCGTGTCGCCTCACCACTACCGCGCGCTGCTCGTAGCGCTCTGCGTTTTGCTGTCCCTGTTGTTGGCGATGCTGCTCGCGGCCTTATACATTTACAGGTATTTATAACCTTTGTTTATGTTGTGCTATAACCTTTTTATATAGGTGCTACAGTATTTATTTATTACCTAATACTTCTTATTCCAGGCGTTATTGGCGCGTGGTCCGCAAGAACATCCATGCGTCCAGCGCGGCGCCTCCGCTGCGACCCGTCACGCCGGGTCCGAGACCGACTCGTCCCTCGCTCTTCTCCGCTTCTCATCTGCACAAGCCTTTTTCGCTGAGGTAACCCAGGCTCACAATTCAGGTGTTATTGGTGCGTGGTGTGTAAGAACAACCAAGCGTCAAGTGCGACGTCTGCTCTGCGGGCCGACAACTCATTCGTACGTCGCTCTTCTCCGCTTCGCATCTGCACAAACCTTTACCAGGTTCAACATAACTAGCTACACCAAACAACTAGGTATAGTCATCGAAAAGGTGCTTTCTGATTTCGTGAATCTGCGAAAGAATCGGTAAATACGATGAAGATCACGAGGAAGTCTCGTTCTCGAAATATAAATGCAACTACTTAGACGTAGCGTCATAACTATCAGCATTGACTAACGAATATGTACCTAGATTAGATAGATACTGGATCGAATAATACCTCTAGAGCTGAATGTCTATTAAGTCTGTCTGTCTGTCTGTCTGTGATTGACTATTAAGGTCTAAGTAAACGTCCAACAAATTCCGATTTGAAAAGAAACAATTGCAGCGATTAGTTTAGTTGATAAGTTTTGCCAGTAAAAATCCTAACGCCTACACAAAAGTACAAATAATTTAATATTGTCTTCGGTTACCGCGATAGTTACTCATGAAATAAAACTATGAAAACGGATTATATCGCGTATATTGAATTTATAATACATCCCGACGTTTCGAACTCTTTACAGCGTTCGTGGTCAACGGGTGACTGAGGAAAAATTACAAAATGCAAAAATACCCACATACTAAAATAATGAACAATCATAGACTACAAACTTTAAGGCTGGTTGTACATGCAAAATCGGTTCATAAGGCTAGTTATACACTATAATTATTTTTCAAGTAAAGATATATATATATACGCGATAAAAATAAACTATGCCGGCTCCAACCCTACACCACGGACCCGAGAAGATTTAATTCCCTCCTAAATTGTAGGAGGGTATCCCAATATGGGACCGGCAACAAACTCGGCGGGACACATCTTTTCAAAACATCAGAATGTCCAGCATCATCCAACACTACGGTCTCACAGTCTATGTCTCGCTTGCTCCTTTATCAGGTGGACTACAGGATCCCAAGCTGGTGGTAGAGAAAAGCCATCTTCCCTATTAAAGTTTGGATATTTCTTAATCTCAATGGCCTCGCGCAGCATTCTGGGTATGTAACGCTTCTCCTTGGCAAGAACCAGAGGCTTATCAAACTTGATTGAGTGATTGGCTTTATCCATGACATGCTCACAGACAGCAGACCTAGGTCGACGGTGCTTGACATCAGCTATGTGTTCCTTCACCCGAGTGGAAATGCTCCGTTTCGTCTGCCCGACATATGATAGGCCACACTCACAGTCCAGCCTGTACACTCCTGCAGTCTGTAGAGGGGTATTGCATTTTACAGGCCTCAGGAATTGTGACATCTTCTTCATTGGCTTGAAATATGTTTTTATAGAAGCACGCTTCAAGATGTGGCTGATCCTGTCCGTGACCCCCCTGACAAAAGGCAGAATGGCAGGCCTGCGCTCGACTGTGGGGATCTTAATGTGGGACCTCTGGTTGACCCGCGGTATCCTGAGCTCGTTTGCCTGGAGCGCGCGCCTGGCATGCTGGAGCTCCGCGGCCAGATGCTGGTCATCACATATCCTCTGGGCTCTCTGAAACAAAGATTTGCCTACTGTAACAAGTTGACTGGGATGGTGATGCGATTTGCCATTTAAGTACCTATCAGTATGAGTAGGTTTCCTATACACAGTGCGACCTAGGGTGTTATCAGGATTTCTTTTTACCAATACATCTAAGAAATAAATTCCATCCATAGCAAAATAAAATTTACTATGGAGTTGGAAAAAGACTGTTCTCTCCCCTTCTTAGATGTATTGGTAAAAAGAAATCCTGATAACACCCTAGGTCGCACTGTGTATAGGAAACCTACTCATACTGATAGGTACTTAAATGGCAAATCGCATCACCATCCCAGTCAACTTGTTACAGTAGGCAAATCTTTGTTTCAGAGAGCCCAGAGGATATGTGATGACCAGCATCTGGCCGCGGAGCTCCAGCATGCCAGGCGCGCGCTCCAGGCAAACGAGCTCAGGATACCGCGGGTCAACCAGAGGTCCCACATTAAGATCCCCACAGTCGAGCGCAGGCCTGCCATTCTGCCTTTTGTCAGGGGGGTCACGGACAGGATCAGCCACATCTTGAAGCGTGCTTCTATAAAAACATATTTCAAGCCAATGAAGAAGATGTCACAATTCCTGAGGCCTGTAAAATGCAATACCCCTCTACAGACTGCAGGAGTGTACAGGCTGGACTGTGAGTGTGGCCTATCATATGTCGGGCAGACGAAACGGAGCATTTCCACTCGGGTGAAGGAACACATAGCTGATGTCAAGCACCGTCGACCTAGGTCTGCTGTCTGTGAGCATGTCATGGATAAAGCCAATCACTCAATCAAGTTTGATAAGCCTCTGGTTCTTGCCAAGGAGAAGCGTTACATACCCAGAATGCTGCGCGAGGCCATTGAGATTAAGAAATATCCAAACTTTAATAGGGAAGATGGCTTTTCTCTACCACCAGCTTGGGATCCTGTAGTCCACCTGATAAAGGAGCAAGCGAGACATAGACTGTGAGACCGTAGTGTTGGATGATGCTGGACATTCTGATGTTTTGAAAAGATGTGTCCCGCCGAGTTTGTTGCCGGTCCCATATTGGGATACCCTCCTACAATTTAGGAGGGAATTAAATCTTCTCGGGTCCGTGGTGTAGGGTTGGAGCCGGCATAGTTTATTTTTATCGCGTATATATATATATCTTTACTTGAAAAATAATTATAGTGTATAACTAGCCTTATGAACCGATTTTGCATGTACAACCAGCCTTAAAGTTTGTAGTCTATGATTGTTCATTATTTTAGTATGTGGGTATTTTTGCATTTTGTAATTTTTCCTCAGTCACCCGTTGACCACGAACGCTGTAAAGAGTTCGAAACGTCGGGATGTATTATAAATTCAATATACGCGATATAATCCGTTTTCATAGTTTTATTTCATACAAATAATTTACTTTTTACATTTCCAGTGGTCTGGGTAGGACGTTCGCCGAAGTCGGCGAGGAGGCCGGCTCGGCGGGCCGCCTGGCGAACGCCTTCGACGACGGCAGCGAGCCCATCTACACGGACCCCTCCCTCTTCGAGCGCTCCCGCTCCCTCCGATCTCTCCACTCCCTGGATCTGAAGCCCGAGCGACGCGCCCACTAAACGCCATCTTGCGGACAGGCCAAGTTTTAAACAGCTAGAATAGTAGTGGCCTATTCCGCGAAGTCTAATATGTATTTTTAACTTACTAAATCAGCAATGACAAACTTTGTATGATCAAAGTAACATAATTAACTGCCATGATTGTGCTCAGATGTCCGTCCATAAAATAGATTATTGTAACGTCCAGTAATGTACTTTAATTGTAAAACTGTTGTTTTAAGTCAATACTAATAAATATTTACAGATTTTAATTACCTTGTTTTATTTATTTGACTTTAGTGACTAGCTTTTATCTGGTAACTATTGGAAGTTACTGTATCTACACCAATAGGATAAATTGATTCAGGAGTGTAAAATATTGTAAAGGTAACTACTTTTCGAACTGCTAAGTCAATTCATTTACACAAACCAACACAAACATATGATATGACGCAGTTCAGTGCTATGTATAACCAAAGATAGATATAACTCCGTAATAGATGGATACAGTCTAAGGAAAAAACGTGCCTCGAAAATCAAGAAAAATTGATTCTTGATCAGAGGGCGCTACTAGCTTTGGCCTACTGTCGTATAGATGGCGTTGACGGTTTCGTTTGTTATTTAACAATTTTAACGCATATCAGTGAAAGAACATGGGTCAAAATCATAAAAATAGTTAATGCAAATAAAAAAAATCATTTATCCATATTTAAATACATTTTATCGTATTTTTATAAATCTTCATTTTTAGTTTTAAAGTGTGTCGATAGATGGCAGTGAATTTACTGTGGTTACAAAATTTACTATGACAGTACCGCTCTATCTTATTATATCCTCTTTGGTATAACCAAAGAGAATTAAGAAGACATAGAGTGCTCACTCCATACATCTGTTTTGTTACCAAAAAGACTACATTATTATCTTATATAATATAGTTTGTCAAGGGACAGTCTTATTTCGGGCGTAGACGGAAAGAGTCATACTGTCTTTGTCTTGCACTGGTGCTGGCGCCCGGAATGTGTATAGTTTTCTTTGTTCTTATTTACTGACAAGATTTGCTTGACCAACTATAGTTATAAATTGTTGAGCCATACCTACACTTCGTCAGTCGCGGTACATGTGACATCTAGTGTCGAGTAGCAGTACTACTTGACGCTAGATGTAGACTAAAGAAAAGAGTAAAGTAAGTAGACTATGAAATCAATAGTCTTTTAACAAAACCGATGTATGGAGTAGGGAATGCAAACCGGTTTTCATTTGTATGAACTTTCGGTTAATAACCGGTTTTGCCGTACAATTAAAAACCGGTTTGCATTCCCTAGTATGGAGTGAGCACTCTATGTCTTCTTAATTCTCTTTGGTATGACTCAATTTCGCATCTCTGCATCTTAGTAGCCGTGTGCGGTTCTGTTGTTATTAACCATCATGACTTACTCTGAAAATCATTGAGCATCCTAGATACAGATAGTTCAAAATATAAAAATTACTGCACTGAATTTTGAATGGCATAAATGCATAAAGGAAAAACAACTCTCTATGCTATAAATTTATTTTATAATTAAAATGTAAATAAACCTTATTGCTAAATACATAAAAATATTACATGTGAAAAGGCGCAGGAGTGGGCACACTCATAAGTGGTGAGTCGAGGTACTCCATCTCAGTAGTGCTCGGCCCCGCGGGTTCTATTTGCACAGTCATCTTCTGTTGTAAAGTCTCGTACAGCTTGTGTACAGATTCATTGTGTTGTGTACCAGGTTGCAACGCTTTCATGAGTGTCTGTATCCTAGTTTCCGGTAGCTTAGGATGTATATACCAAAGCAGCTTCAATAAATGTCTAGTGACATTGTCTTTTGATAGACCAGCAAAAAAAAATTCATCAAACAAAACTGTACTGAAATCTTCACCTTGGAACTCATCAGGCAGCTGAATTAATAGTGCAACAAGTGCATGTAAGAAGGGGTCTTCATATGCTCTGCCGTCTTTACAACTGCCCAGGATACTGAGGATTCTGAGTAAGGCTCCACGGTCACGCAATTTGGCAGCATGCAGGGTGTAATACATAGCTAGGACACCACAAACTGAACTCTCTCGCATGTAAGCCTCACAGGCATCAGGAGGGGGCCCAGAGTGCTCAATAGTTGTAATAGCCGATTCCCTTTCATCTGGGGGCAGTTTGTTATGAGTGGCTCGTACTTGGTCGTCCACCATTAGGGACATTAATGCTGGTAAGTATTTTGTTACCACTTGGCTATCTAGCTTTGGTTCTTTGAATTCCTGTGAGTCTATCATGACCCAGGCACTCAGTCCTAGGGCCAACATCCTCAACAGGAGTATAAGTATGGTGTTGTCCCTTGGAAGACCTTCAGTGTTTATCAAATGTTGCAGGATTTTAATGGCTGAGGTAGCCAAGAAATTAATAGCATATGGATCACATAGGGTCATGGATAGGTCACCCAATACTTGCTCCTGACCTTTCTTTATACTGTCCAGGAATCCTTGCAGTTCTCTGGACCTTTTAATGTCTACATTACGCTCCCTGATGCAAGCATCTAAACACCATGTGAATTTGTGACATGGGTCAACAGAAATAATGTCTTGGATCTCCAAATCATGGAGAGCCATCAATAGTTCAGCTCTCAGTGTACAATAATGTACATTCCTTGTCCTCAAGAATAGGGTGCGGAGAAACTGCAGTACCATGTCATATAATTTAACACTATTGCCAATCATGTGAGCAAGTTTCTGCACAACCGCACCTTGTCTTCTGACTTTTGGTGAAGGTGAAAAGAACAAACTGTTAAGATTCTCATGGTCAAATAATACATTCTCCTTTTCTCTGATATACTGACTTAATAATGGGGATACCTCGTCCCCAAATAGGGATTGGTTGTCCTGCCAAATTTGTCGTTTCACTTCAGTATCTGTGTCATTATACAGTTCTCTATCCCTTACTAAAACTCTGAGGAATTTGTCGTCAATATGTGGTGTATTCTTAAGAATACTCATTATAACTGGTCGTAAAGCCTTCACTCGTACAACTGAAAAGCTTTTATTGAGCAATTCCTTGAGTTTTTTGTCATGCTCCCTGTTCTCTTTAGAGCCCAGTTCATTGATGTGCGATGTCAGTTTATCTCTCAACTCTTCTAAAACCGATGTATGGAAATCTAGTCTGCGGACGCCATGGAGATCGAGTAGGGGCAGCATTGGTCTCAATGAAGGCAACAGTATACCGTTTTCGAGTTGAAATTCTTCTATAGCTTTCAAGGGATCCGTGCAGCTCGTGAGTGCGTCTCGAAGGAAGGCTTGTCCGGGAACACCGACATCTTCTAAGCCAGTGCCAGGCAACTTACTCGATGAAGCCATTGTTGCACAGTTAAAAACGTAAATGATTTACTCGAAATTATAGAAATCGCTAATAAACAAACAAAAATAACACCAAATAGTAGCGTAGCATCATTTCTTAGCCAGTTCAAAGTTGACATTTCCACCATATCATATCATGTCACAGTCAGACAAGACAACAGACAATAAAAATGTCACTTTGAAATTAAAATCAGGCTGGCCAATACACAATGTGAAAATGTTTGTCTAAGTAGATGAAATAACTGCTGATTTTACTTAAAACGAAAGTAGTGCTTGAACAGCCCGGTAGTTGTTTTTTATTTTGACAATTTGACATTGACATTTGACAGTCGGCACAAAGTGCCAATGCCAATCGCTGCGTTGTATTTACAGTCCAAAATTGGAAATAAAAATCAAATATTTCTTTGCTTTATTATGTGACTTGGATTTATTACTTAATAATAGTTCCAGCAATCTGTCTTGAGTATTGGGTAAAACTCTAACCTATAGTAAAGGAACCCCTATTTGACTACGACGATGTCTTCAACCGTAACTTCTTCATCAACATTTGCAGATCAATCAAAGCAGAAAACGTAATGTTTCTTTACGCATTTTTGACGTATTATTCCTCGAATGTATTTTTACTAACCCAAATTTATTCCTTTAGCTTGTTTTGCGGCGACGTGAATGGGAACTACCTCAGTTTATTTTCCCGCGTTGAGACCATAGTAAAGAAGTCTGGCCCGTTTGATGTCTTACTATGCGTTGGAAATTTCTTTGGCGAAGACAATTCACAATTGGATGCTTATAAGATGGGCTATAGGAAAGGTAATTTTATTTAGATAAATCATAGAAAAATAAAGAACGGAATTTTTGCACTACATTCAAAGGGTTAGGTTTTGTAACACCTGATTGTTTTTAGTTCCAGTAACTACTTATGTTTTTGGGCCAAACAACAGTGATCATTGTCAATACTACTGTGAAGAAGGATCTGAAATTGTCCCAAATGTGGTTTATATGGGTAAGACATTCATTTAGTTACAAACAATTTTGTACTTTGTCATATAAAAAAAAAGTCATTTGAAAATTAAGATTAATTAGCACATCTGTTTTTAACCTGTAATTTTTTTTAAAATTTGGAGTTCATTTTAAGATCCAGTTCACACAAAACACACAACAATGCAACACTCAACAAAATGACCATTGTGACTAATGGCTGTCATATCTATTAATATCATTAACAATTAATATTTCCAGGCATAAGGGGCATCTTCACAACAAGCCAAGATATAAAAATAGCCTATTTAAGCGGTTTATCACGCAGAGAGCTCGGCAAAGACATGCCCATGTGTACATTTGAGCCCAGCGATTGCAGTGCCGTGAGAGATGCTTGTTTCCGGGGCCAGAGTGAGTATAGAGGCGTTGACATACTGATTACTACTCTGTGGCCTGTGGGGATACAGCAAGATGAAAATCAAAAGGTAATAACTAGGCTTGTCTACTTATAAACCCTGTAGTGCCCAATGACATATGGTGTTGTTATAAAATCCTGCAACATCAGTAAGATATATGTATAAATGCCTGGGTCCTGAAGGGTGTCAAAATATGTTAAACAAATTTAGCAAGAGGAGAGATGCTAGAAAAAGATAGACATAGGTTTCTTATTGATGAAAATATGAAAATATTAATCATTAAAAACAAAGTAGCATTTAGTTTCTGTCGTAATATTTTCGAACAAATGAAATTCAACCCAATTAAAAATACAAGTAGATTCAAACTTGCTTAGCTATAATTTAGTATGGTGGGCAGCACGAGGTATACGATCTTGGGCATGATAGTAAATACTTTGGCACTTGCCAAGACAAGCCAAAAGGTCATTCACTTGTATGTATATTTCTATGCTAATACAATATCTATTTTTAAAATCTTATTGTATGTTTTTATGACCCTGAACGAAAATTATTTTCTATTTTCAGATAGAAGTAGAGCAAGAAAGAACATCAGATTTAATAGCATGGCTAACTATGCATATAAAACCAAGGTATCATTTGGTGCCTTCAACAAATAAATATTTCGAGAGGCAGCCTTACAGGTAACATTACATGCTAATTTCTACAGATATTTACATCAGTACTAATTACAAAAAATTATAATAGACCTATAAATTAAAAAGATTTAATTTAAATAAATACTATAAAATTGGAGATGGAGGCTCATAGAAAAATGTTCCTGTCGTAAACTTTTTGAAAATTTGTACAAAATGTTGTTGTTACTTTTGCTTTGTAATCCAACTTAAATTATTGTTTCAAAACTTATTTACCCACATTAATTAGGTAAAAAAATGTGGTTTTTACCAAATATAAACCATTGTAAATAAAAATAAATAATTTCATATGGCCTTTTTTACAGAAACTTAAGTGTCCATCAAGACTACAGAGAAAGCGCAACTCGGTTCATAGCGTTAGCGGCCGTGGGCAACAAGGATAAAGAGAAGTGGATCTATGCATGTTCCCTGCAGTCCATCAGTAAGATGCGTATGACTGATTTGCTGCAAGCCACTACTGACGAGACGGCGTGTCCTTTCGATCCGGAGCTCTTGAAACAACATCAGCCAGGGAAAGTTGTCAAGGTAAAATTCAACTATAATGTCAAACTGATAGGTTTTTACAAACGAATTTTACCGGTATTTTAAGAGCAGGTTCGCTTCGTGGCGAAGTTGCCGCGTGTAGCAGTGGCAAACGCACGCGCCTTTATGATGCCTTGAGAGAAACACGTCTTAACTAACAGAGCTTTGTGAGGCAAGATCCTCACTAGGTAGTTCGATTTGTGTGTAGCTGCTTCGTGAAAACAAGTTAGATAAACTTTGGTGGCTGATATACATACAAAAAAACGAAAATTGTGTCTTGTTTTCCCGAAAGAATATGCAGTCTAATTTCTGGTGTAATGTGTCCGATACTGCCTAAAACAGATGCCATTTGGGGAATTTAAAAACCTTTGTATTGAGATTGACTCTTACGAAGAATGGCATAAGGATCAAAATTACTGAGCATTAAATGAGGTTTGGTTTTTCTGTTGCAGTTTACTGGCAACGGTCAATTCTTCTACGACATGGACGCGAGGGATGACGACCATGGCGGCAAAAGAAAAAGGAAGGGTGACCATCAAGAGAGAAAAAGGAAGGAATTTGATCAAGGTTTGTAGCCCCATAAGAGTTGTTTACGGCACTTTGCAGATGCTTCTGATTTCAGAGCCGGATTGTCTTTTGGTTCTCGTAAATTCAAATCTAATTTGAAGGAAATCTGAGTTTTATAGTCTGGTCAACATTATTCGTCATTAGCCCACGGGTCCACGCAGAGCGAGAATACGCGCGAGGCAATTTCTTCGGCACAAAACGCCCAGTGTAATCCAGTGTGCGGCGCGCGCGAGGCACGTCTAAAAATGTCGATACAACACGCGCGCCTAGGCCGAGGCACGTCTACACCGGCCGTTTTGTGCGCGAGGAAATTGCCTCGCGCGTATGCTTGCTCTGTGTGGACCCGGCTTTCAAATAACGCCTTAAATTAAAAATTGTAGGTTAGAAAGGTATTTTTTAGTGATGAAATGTGTCTGATATATTTCCATGACTGTGAGAAATCTGCTAGACAAGTAATGTTTCAACCAAACCACCATAACCATGTCATATTTGCGAGTATGTCACCAACTTAGCTTTAACGAACGCGCCGTCATTGTGTCATTTAATAAATGATTATCATGCGCTTTTGGTAGGTTTGTTTCACGCAGAAACGGAACAAGAGTTTTTTTTTGTGTAATTTTCAAAAACTGTTCTCTGAACCTACGGCACCTTAAGATTGACCGGTAGTATTTATCTTATCTTTTATATCCGCAGATCAATGCTGGTTCTGCCTGGCGTCCCCCACCGTGGAGAAGCACCTCGTGATATGTGTGGGCGAGCATTGCTATCTCGCTCTACCCAAGGGGCCTCTCACTCCGGACCATGTCTTGATATTACCTATTACACATCACCAATCGGTTCTTAAAGTAAGTATAAGATCTCTACTTATAATCAAAATTGATAGACGGATTAACATAATTTAGAAAATCGCGGTTGCCTTGCGTTTGGGGTGTAAGGTGTGCGAAGCACATCGGTGCATTTGTGGGGTCATGGTTGAAGAAGACGGTCACCATGGCCTTAGCTGCATGAAGTGCGCGGGTCGTTTTTCCAGGCATTATGCCATCAATGATGTCATCCGCAGGGCTTTGGTGTCGGCCAATATTCCTTGCGTTTTGGAGCCTCCAGGGTTGTGCCGCACGGATGGCAAGAGGCCTGATGGTCTGACATTGGTTCCATGGCAGAGGGGACGATGCCTCTTGTGGGATGCAACGTGCGTGAGTACATTTGCGCCGTCCCACTTGAGTCTCACCGTCAGGTCTGCTGGTACTGCCGCGGAGTATGCCGCTAAAATGAAGCATGCCAAGTACTCTGCCCTGGAACCAACGTACGACTTTGTGCCGGTTGCAGTCGAGACTGCAGGACCTTGGGCTGTGGAGGCCAGGGACTTTGTGAGGGATTTGGGTCGGCGGCTGAGGGACAGGGGGTGCGACCCTCGGTCCGGATCGTACCTGGTCTCTCGATCTCGTTGGCCATTCAGCGCGGTAACGCTGCCAGCGTAATGGGGACATTTGAGCCAGGTGCGATTCGTGACGGTTATTTTATTTAAACAAAAAAAAAGTGACGAAGCCTGTTGCGGATATCATCATTGGTATTTTTGGGACGAAGCATGTTGCTGATTTGTATTTGTGGCCACCTGACGAAGCCTGCGTTGCGGATTTTTTACATATAACTATATTATTTTTTAAGATATTCTTTACGAGCTACATAAATTCATAATATTGAGCGATGTTATCTGTAAATTAAATGTATTTATTTGGTTGTGAGCCTTTAAATTATTAGGCACAAATTTTGAAAACAAAATCATTTTACTATGCCTTCAATCTACTTTTGTGCCTATAACAGCAGTCAGACAAATCCAATTTTACATCTAAAAGTAACATCATTAAGAAAAATTGAGTCGCTTAACTTTAAACTCGGGTAAATCCATCTGACAGATCATGCGATTTTGGTATTAAGAAAAGGTAATAGGGTAGATATTTGCTAAGAGGGTCGAATGGATTTACCCGAGTTTGAGGTTAAGCGACACAATTTCAAGAATATAAAATTTATAAAATATTTTTAAATATTACATGTCAAGCATTATTATATATGAGGATTAAATTATACAATTAAACACAATTATTCAATTAAATTCCATTATAAAATTACACACATTATTCAATTCAATTTATAAATTGTTGGGTAGGTTAAAAACTCTTTGATGTCGTAGAAAGAATAGTTTAAGAGCCATTTTCTTAATTTTTTAAAGAATATTTGTGTACTACCCGCGTTCTTTATCTCCGCTGGGAGCTTGTTGTATATTCTAGGTCCGTTCCTACATGTGACATGATTTTGATAATAATAAAGAAAGTGGTTAATTTATAGATCACATACAATAGATAGGACCATAGAATATATTTTTTTCCCATAAATGGCTTATACTCATCCTCGCTATTTTAGCAAGGTGGATTCTGCCAAGTGCGAGAAGTGTGAGAAGAGGTAGGTAGCTCGGTTAAATTTTGATATAATTGTAAGTAGGTATGCCATTTCTCCAATGTAACATTTGAAAGTGTACCATATTACAACACACTAAAATTCGCTTCTCATTCCAGGCGCCCGAGGAAGTAGTGTCAGAGATAAAGAAGTTTAAAGACGCGCTACGTAACATGTACGCGTCCAGCGGTAAGGCGGTAGTGTTCTTCGAGAGGAACTTCCGAACCTCGCACATGCAGATACAGTGCGTGCCGGTGCCGAGGGCCAGCGAGCCGCAGCTGCTTGAGGTGTTCCAGGTATGCTAATATCAACCTTATTTTTATTTAATACAGTTAATAATCGAATGCAAATATTGACTTTATCGCCGAGGAAGTAGTCTAAAGAGGCGTTGCGCAACATGTACGAGTCTATACTCTAAACTCATCACAAACTTAACTCATTTTCGAGGTCATAAGACTTCTTATTCACACTTGCATAGCCGTAGCAAGAGTGAAGAAGACGGTAATAATGATGGTATAGTATAACGGCAAGGCAGTCGTGTTATTCGAGCGAGAGGAACTACCGCGGCGCGTCATACAGTGCGTGCCGGTGCCCGAGGGCCAGCGAGCCGCAGCTGCTCGAGGTGTTTCAGGTAACATGCTAATATCGACTTTATTATCCATTCTATAAAGTTTATAAACGAATGCAAATATCGACTTTATCGCTCAGGAAGTAGTAGTTTGGACCTGTATAGAATCCGGATGGTACTGTTTGTTTACTAATCATATTGACTATTAACGGTAAAACGGTTCGCAAGAGAGAATCAAACTGCTGCTGTTGCTGCGGCTGTGTGAGCCATAAGGCTTTATTGACGGTTTTTCTGTTTTAACAGGACGAGGCAGGCATCAACAGCGTGCAGATAGAGGTGCTGCCGCCGTACTCAGAGATGAGCCAGGTAATTTAACAATTCTGAATAAAAATGTATCGTCAGGTGGCAACCAAAACTCACTAATTGTTTAGCAATTAATTAATTAATTTGAGTTTTGGTTGTCACCTGACGATAAGGAAAACTTGGCCTAATCAACCCCCACTTAGCGTACTTTTTCTGTACTTTATACCCACAGTTTTCTTTAAAAGTTACAAAAATTGCGTTTCGGTACTTTTGCGGGGTGCAGCGTGAAGGGATTATGCTAAGGGTTTATAAAAAAAAATCGATTTATATTATAACTTACATATCCCAATAAAAAAATATTCATTAATTATGCCGTATTTTCAACCCCCGTGTGTGTCTGTGGCACCGTAGCTTTTAAACGGGTGAATCGATTTCGATGCGGTTTCGTTTATTTAAAAGCGAGTTTACTAGCGGTGGTTATTAGACATGTTTTATCAAAATCGGTACATCCGTTAGTGTGTGGTGGATTTTTTAATTTAATGTTATTAACAAATTTTTACGAATTAAGGTGACGATGCCCGGGATGCCTTACTTCCACGCCGAGCTGCCCAGCGGCGAGCAGCTCTTCGCCAACACCAAGCCGAATTTCCCGCTGCAGTTCGGGAGGTAAGCTGACATTACATATGCAAGGGTATTGAAACAGGACCACAAGAGATGCTACTGCTCTGGCATTTTGCTGGTATCTGAGCAGCCCAAAGCCCAACCTTACAGAAGACGTCTTCTTCAGTCGTTCCCTCAATGCTGAGGATCGTGACATCATGTCCATCTGTTGAAAACCAGGTTTCTCCGTCTCCTTCCTCGTCAAGCGCATGGCTTCGTGCAGTTTTAATTGCAAATGTGCAGTAATTTGAGCACATCGAACGAAAGGAAGACCATGATAACAATGCTACTTTAACTAGAACACTTTCAGTGCCAAGCGCCCCATTTCCAATACAAAATGAACCCACGCAGCGGGTTCTTGACAGTGAATGTGTTAACCTATAAACATCCTTATCTAAAACGAAACTGTATGACGAAAGGGTCACGCTTACGGCAGCCGTAGTATGGATAGCTAAAAATAAGTGGAACCGATAGAGATTAAACTGTCCGTGTCATATTTAAATTGTAAAATTCTTATCTCCATCCTATTTGTACCTGTGTGATTTCGTTCATTCATCAATCAACTTCATAAGAAGCGCGCGCGGCGGGCCCCGGTGCAGTGTTCTTAGAATCCTAACAGCAGCGTTCTTGTGGATATTCATACAATATTATGCAACTGTTGTTTTTTTTTTATTCTGACTTCTAGGCAAATATGTACAAAACAATAATTACTTTGATTTTATTTCTAATTTTAGGCGTTTGCCGCTGTCTTAGAAAAAATATTATCTGCAACGGTACATAATTAGGTCTTAAAATTCTCAGGCCTGTCTTTACAAAACTCAACTTCGCTTCGTTTTGTAACTTCGGCCCTTATTATGTACCTGTTGCACAATAGTTATTTGTCCAACAAGAGAGGAAAGTTGGTTTTTCTTGCGAGTGTTTATTTTGAGTCTCGAGAAAGCCAAAGATTATACACATAATTGAATCACGAGCGAAGCGAGTGATTCTGTTAGAATCTTGAGCATAGCGAGGGACTCAAAAACACGAGATGTAAAATAACTTTGCTCTCGTGTTGCACATATAATTTTTCACCTCAGTAGTGAGAACATATTAAAGGTTAAAATGTATTTCGAATTACACAGAATGTATGAAGTGGCAATGGCCTTCCTTCATTTTCGTATCGCAAGTGTGATGAAAAATATTGTGTGTAACTCGGGACGTAATAATATTGCAAACTCGAGTCTATAAATCGCTCCGGCCAGCCGTCGCGATTTAACTATAATTTCGTTTGCAATATTTAACTTACACCCCACGTTGCACAATGTACTAATTCTGTTTCAGAGACGTTCTCTCAAGCGCCGAAATCCTCGACTGCGAGGACAAAGCTGACTGGCGCCAGTGCCTCCTCAGCCGCGACCAAGAGGACGCCTTCGTGGCAGACTTCAGGACCAAGTTCCGCCCTTACGACTTTACGGCGGACGACGACAGCGACTGATTCTGGGCAGGGCTGGAGTACTTGCTCGAAATGTATGTTATATCAGGTAACTGCGTTTTAGTAATTTTTCTTGTTTCCGTTTTTCTGAAACTGTTCTTTGTGCTCGACATTTACGATTAAATTGTACTTTACCGTTATCTGTTTACTCCATGCATGGAATTGATTTGATAATAAGATTCTGATCAGTCTTTTATACCATACCGGTATTCTTCAAATTATTATTTAACTAACATTAACACAGTATTTACATACAAGATATATACAGTGGTACTACGTAAACGAAATTAATAACTAGCTTAAATCTAAAATAGGCCCTTGAGGCATTGTACCAAGGATCCTTGAGGCATTGTACCAAGGAATTGAATTATTTAACTTACATCGATTGTGAATTTTGACGCCATATCGATTGTGATGTGAATAAATTCGCCACAGTAATGCAAATAAGATTTTTTCAAATGTGACTGTTTGAATGTTACGTGGCCGGGTTTAGAAAGAAGTTCATCAAGATAATTGCGTTTTGGTAAGTTGACTTCAGTTTTATTGAAACTGTTCTGTTTTTGACCAATTATAATTTTGATTATGAATAATTAATTCCGGTACAAGCCGGATATGTAAACTTTGGATCAAGCAAAATTGAACTTCTGCTCAATGACACGAGTATCTTAACACGTGAAAACTATTCTCACTTTTTGTATAAGAGTTGTATATATTCTACCATATATCTTTGTATATAAGCACGTCATAGTAGTTGAAAAAAGAAATTGTGCAGCCTAATCTTAGCTGAATCTACTATTTCATTCATACTGTTGAAAATATTGATTGTCGATAAGGATAAAGCTCTTTTTGTTGCTATTTAATACATACTTACATGAAATAATGTATTCTGTCACTACTTTATATTCTCAAATGTATAAAAAAAATATTCTACAGATTTATCATTTCATGATAAAAATGTTGTAAGAACATTTTTTTTTGTCGCACTTCCATATCAGTTGGAATGGTTTCAGTCAAATTGGAATTGGATAATTAATGAAAGTTTAAATTATGTATTATAATTGTTGAAAACACCTACTTATTCTTATTACATGGAATACGTGAAATAATTAAAAAAAGTGTTCACATCGTTGTAAAACGACCTGAAAGCAAGTGATTTTATATGTAATTATTTTTCTTCAAATGTACGTAATACGTGTAAATGAATTAGGCGTAAGTAAAAAATAAAAACACACATTTTCAAGTAAATGAATTTTTATTTTCGTCCACATCATAATGTCCTAATAACTCATTTGTTTGCTTTATAAAAACATATCTGTAACAACATGATTAACTAACCCTTACATGTACGTGTATCAAAGTATCGTAACATAACTCTCAAAAATGATATGGTACATTGACTAGAATTCAAACGACTTTTGAGGTCTAATATTTTAAATTATTTAAAAAGTCTCGAAAGTAAATGACATACGATTTTGTAGATCTAAATAGTTCGCTTTTGACCTCCGATGTGGTCACAATCAGTCCAACGGGTTCTGTTTGCTTTGCGGTTCAACTGTAAAGTTAAATCAAATTGCTATATTTTGTGTTAATTTTAAGTCCCATTTAAAAATACCTAATTTTTATGATAAGAGAATTAGTCGCGAATAACAGTTAGGTCGCAGTCTTATACTAAATGCTGCTTGGCACAAATTTATGAAGCCATTTAGTGTGGTAATGGACTCGGAGGACCGCATTTTGTATAAGATGATATTTTTTAATAATTTATTCGTCTCTGCAGTAAAATCGCAAAGTATAAATCTTTCATTCAATTCAACAGGTCACTAACGAATGAAATACAGATAGATTTTCAAATTGCATATGTCTATGCCATAACAATCGGAACTACAGCTTAAAATTGTTAAACCTCATGGTGACTCTTACATCCTACGTTATCCCGACTGACTAGCATTAGGTTTGTGTTTAGTATATATATAAAATAGATCTCAATTAAATATAGGGCAGTCTTCGTTGGAATTACGAAAGTCAACGCAAACGATTGTAAAACAGTAAAAATTCACACAATCCACTTAAAAATATTTTATCGAATACAAAATGTCGTGTTAAGTGTCCAACACTCGTAACTATTTCTACAGATACAGTTCGAATGTACATTAAAGTTAACTTTCTGCCGTATTCACCAAAAAACTATAGGTAAGTGTATTGTCTTGTGTTACCGTTTACTGAGGATTGTTTATTTACTAAGTTTAACTAAGTTTAGACCCTTTACACACTAGCGTTTCTCGCCGGCGCAGCGTTGCGCTTAAAGGCAGTGTTTGTTTTTTTTTGGTTCTACTATCTACTGCCATCGCGCCATTGGCGAAAAACGTCAGTGTGCAAACGCTCTCCTCTTAGGCCTCATTAGCACTAGCGCTTTTACAACGCGCGTTAAAAAAGCGCTTGAATGACACAAATTGATACATGCATTTATTTATTCACGCGATGGCGGTGGCACTTTTTATCAAGCATTGTTGGATTTTCGATTTTAAGCGTTGGTCGTTAAATCGAATTTAGCGTGCGGACGGATTCAAGCGCTTACTTAACGCGCGTTGAAAAAGCGCTCGTGCGTATGAGGCCTTAAGGTAGGTAATTGTGTCCAATTTACATTTTACTGCTTTCGGGGTTTACAAAAATGGGCTTAATATGAACTTGGATGTGAATAATATTAATATCTTAGGGCACTGTTGAAGTTAAGTATGAAGATATTCATAAACACACAAGTGTGTTACCACAACTGGAAAATGTCCATAAAGCTAAGACATATAGGTATTTGAGTTACACGTTAAGGTATGCAAGATATCTTACAGTTATAGACGTTAAGAAAGACTTGCCAATCGAAACGAACGTTTCTCATAAACTTTACAACAATAAACAATTATAATGAAAATACCTATGGGATATAATTTTACAATTACATCCAAAACTAGTTTTAAGACTTTGGTCAATAAGGCATTAAGTTTAAATATATACTTTTATTTTTAATTATTGTTCTTCTTATGTTTACATTCGATAATAAGTACACAGTAATTACAATAATATTTACAGAGCGACAGAGCCAAGAGCTACTCTCAAAGTAAAAAAAACCCGATTCGCAGTGTCCTTTTCAGACTTCACTAATGTGATAGAGTGAAAAGGATTGAAGAACTAGTTTCTTTTTCAAACTTTGGAGAGCTCACCGAGAAGAATCGGAATCGGAAGGCATGAGCAGCGTTCCGAATACAAAATTGAATATCGTAAGTGGCACTAAGAGTAGTCATTTACTATACCTACCTATCTATCTACACTCGTATGTACACCACTAGAAGTAGGTACGGGAATTTTGGCAACTTCAGCAAATCGTTTTCAACAACATCATTTATATTTTATAATAATTACAATAATATGTTAGGCATAAGTCTCGACCGTTAGGAATACCAGGAAATTTAAATATAATTGTGCCGCGCTAAACAACTCTGCTGTATTTAAGTAGTTACTTGCGTTTGAAAATTCGTTCAATTTGAAACTTCGTTGAATTTGAAAGATTTTGCCCTGGTTGGCCCATTTAATGTAATTATCCACAATAATCTTTGTTATCCATCGCGCGCAGACTATACAAACAAACAAAACTAATTGCATATTTGTAGTGATTACAAAGAAATGGAGATAAGTACTGCTTACTCGCACAATCCATAATTTTTTATGTCGGTATTCAGTTATTTGCTGGAGGAATGTTGGAATTACAGTCTTATCACTTAACTCAAGCGGCTCGTAAAGAAATACCGCGGTGGCGCATGCAGAAGGTGGTTAAGTTTGGAAATATCTTTGCTCACATTTTAACTTTACTTACTGAGCTTGATACGAATCAGACGAATCCGTCTCCGCGTCGACATCTCAGTTAAGTAATAAACCTCTATGCACGCTCCTGCTTGCAGTTCTGCAAGAGGAGAGGCTACACCCGAAATATATCTACGAGTAGTAACGAAGGTTTTTGAATGGATGTGTTTTTGGGTAGAATCTGTACCCGTCGAGTGTGAAAGCAATGAAGGTCAATATTACCATCTCACTCTAGCAGATAGCGTTTCGCTTTTTCAGGACTAGAAGCATGACCGTGATTACTAGGTTGTAGGCCTATAGTGACAATAGTTCTATTGGTAGATGTTGCCGAAGCGCTCCGCGCCACGGCTGTACCGCCTGAAGGACTGCTCAGCTAATCTTCCCTGCATTCCACTGTAAAGACAACGTTTGACATTATTAAGCATTATAAACCACTTGATGAAATAGTATAATACTGTACAACAATGTTCGAGGCACAGGCGTTTGTTTAGAAATCCACAATTAAATAAAACAATTGTGTTATTTAATGAAACTTTATTAACATTTTCCAACATTTTTGTCTCATTCATGTGACTAATATAAATTTTCTCATACGGACGTTTTTCTTTTGGGTTACTACTAACCTACTTACTTAAAACAGTTTAGTCTGAAAATTTTCTTTGACATTCGGCTTCTGGAGCCTATAGTGAACAATCTCTAATAGTAAAATTAAACAACACACCAGCCACATGATCCCTATAAAAAAGAAACAAGAGCCGAGCTTTACGATGTCTAAATGTCCAGCGTCCGTGTCAGAAGAGTTTCTTCTCAGCTTGGCTTCGCTCTTGGCAACCGCAAGTTCCTCATCTCGAATTAATTTCTGTAAAAAACCGGCTTCTACCAGCCTGCTTTGCGCGGTGTTTATTCTTACTCCACCTCCCCATCGGGCGCGAACAAGTGTCGTAATAGCTTGTATACCTTCGGTGCCCTTCAAGATTTGCAAACGATACCCTAACAACATCAATCTTTCAGTCAAAAGAAGATATCTCTTACCCTGCGATATGCGGATCAGGTTTTCGACTTCTTCAACTAAGTCGATCTCCTCAAATCTGTTCCAAATAGGAGTGCCTTTATACCATTCCCTATACCACTCGGCTCCTCCATAGCCGTCTACTAAACTAATAGCATTCGCAACTGTGTCAAACCGCGGCTCCAGAAGTTTCGTCTGCAAACCTTTTACTAATAGCCCGTTATAAGCAGTGGTTACCACCATACTGAACCAAATCCAAAGCACAAAAAGGAAATTCACCAAGCGAGATTTTGTTACAAATTCAGCCTGTTGCCCTAAGAGAATCGCTAAGATGTTCCAGACTATGTGGAAGCTCTTGTTAATTGGTTCAATCTTGCTAATGATCTTTAGTAGCACCACAAGCGCTATAAATGCGGCACAGAGCAGAACTATAATTTTATTCATGAAAGGCACTAAAACTTTAATCCAAGCGTGGATTTCCCGCTGCGAAGGTCCACACCAAACCATCTCAAAGAAGTGACTTATTGCTGTAGTCTGGTATACCGAGGTATACCAATCTTCGGGTATCAGCGGCGTGAGGACATGGATATTTCCTTCATTCAATGAATATATTTCGTCATAACTCACACATAACACATTCACTGTGGTATTCATGTGTTGGGCTATCAGCATGAACAGGTTACCGAAAATTCCTTTAATGAAAGGAGATGAACCGTTAACACACTTTACTTCTAAATAGGGCTTAACAACTGCTGCCCATGTTCCCACTCGAGTTTGGCATCCGAGAAGATTTTTAAACTTACTCGGGAAAAAGTTTTCTTTGAAATCCACTTTAATCGGACAAGTGTTTCCACAAACATTATTGCGGTAGGGATAGTACGTGTACATTTCAGACTGGTTCTCATTTTGAATCAGAATTAGTAAATCCGTAATATAATATTTCCAAGCTATCTTCGTAATATTACTGAGATCTGGGATGGGATTCGTTACAACTGTTATGACTTTGCTCGGAGAAGTAACATTTTTAGGTAAATTCGCCACGAATTTATGGAATTCGTAGGATGACGTTACAAACAGGATCGCTTGTTGTATGTCTATTGATCGGTCCTGGTTCTCGTACGTGTGAATTGTTGCTACACTTCCTTGGTAATTTGACAGGAGTTTTGTTACTTGGTCGAAATCGGCTTGATGCCATACTATTGAAGTTTTCTTTCGGTATTCGAACTCAGAATTTGCAATGAAAGAAGCCGTGTCTGCCAAAGTGGGTTCGAACGTTAAAATACTAATTAAATATGGTAGAGAGAAATTCATGGTGAACAAAACCAGCACGTTTATTCGACATATGATGTCTAACAAGAGTACCTACCTAGTACAGTAGGTTTGAACTGCATGACAGTAATCATAGGAAGGAAACGTAAACTAACTGTGCCACGCCTCATACATACGGGAATTTATAGAAAATATAAAGTTACTAAAAGTGTGCCCTTTCACATGGGTTCCGTATTGAGAACTGTTGAAATGTGTATTTCCATAGTTTTTCTAATAGGTAGGTACACATTAAGTTTATGATCACTGGTCTAGTGACTAGGGGGTTTTGTAGGGATTTCAAATTAACACCCATTCATACTGGAGTTTATAGGTATTAGCAAATTTTAAACAAAAAAAAAAGTCACAAATCTTAAACGTAACCGCCGTAACCATGAGTGAGCATTCCATTACAGTGAACCCAAAAGTGACAACGACGCAAAGATACGATACTGAAACATAATGTTTACTTGTCAACGTAATGCGATGATTGATGATACCTTACCTTTACTATTAAAATAAAACAAATTTGCTACACCCTGCCCGGGTTCATTTTTCACATACATGGTACTTTGTAGTTACCTACTTATTATGTTGTACTGTTGTACATGAATGCAATAAATAAATGATTTATGATTATGAATTACAGTTTTAATAACAAAACTTCCGTGAGACATAGACATATTAAATATATTAATAACGGGTCACTCACGTGTCAAAACAGCCTAAGGGATCTCACGGAGCACCTCAATACCAGGCATCACAAGATCCAGTTCACAGTGGAGGAAGAAAACGAAGGAAAGCTGCCGTTTCTGGATGTCTTGGTTATGCGTAAACCTTGTGGGCGGATACAAACCACAGTGTATCGTAAACCAACACATACAGATCGATATCTGAGGGCAGATTCGCACCATCATCCGTGCCACTTATCTTCTGTGCCCAGAACACTGTTTAATCGGGCCTTGAACCTCTGTGATCCACAGAACTTGGACCATGAGCTGGGTCACGTGAGGCGGGTATTGGAATGCAATGGCTATAACTGGAGGCAGAGTTATCGTGTTGCGAACGCATCAGCGCGTCCCCGTTTAACTACGGCAGAGAGATTGCCCCTATACCTACCTTACATTAAGGGCGTGACGGATAAAATCGGACACTTATTACGCCGGAGATACTGCATTAAGACGATTTTCCGTCCTCATATGAAGCTAGGACAGGTGCTGCGTTCGCCAAAGGATAGGGAGCCTTTGAACAGTCCGGGTGTATACATGATTCCTTGCTCCTGTGGGAAAAACTACATAGGAGAGACGGGCCGAAACATTTCCACCAGATTGTCCGAGCACATACGTAGTATGAAGAACAGGGATAGCCGGGGTTCTGCGGTGACGGAACACGTGTTGGATTCGGATTCGACTCACTATATACGTTTCGATAAGGTAACTGTGCTGGCGAAAGAAAAGTTTGTGATTCAGCGAAAAGTACGGAAGGCTATCGAAATTGGTCGTCATCCGAATTTTAACCGTGATTGTGGTTGGTCAGTGCCTCCGAGCTGGAAAACTGTTTTGGGTACTACGTCGGTGGACAGTGTGGACGAACCATTAGCGAATGACGTAGTGAGTGTTGTGTGCAACCCATCATTTGACAATAATGCCGTAAACGAGGGTAGTTTCTCGCCCCCCCTGCCGCCACCGGCGCCCGCGCCGAGTCATCGGGCGCGGAGGGCTGCGGCCCGCAGTCTGCGCCGGTCCGTCACCGTCGACGCAAGCTCCTGATGACGCTCCTCGGTACGGAGTGAAACATGTCGAGCGTTTTCGACTTAAAACACGTGAGTAACCCGTTATTAATATATTTAATATATGTATTACAGTGCTAACCAAGACACACAACTGCCTTCAAACAGCGGTCTTGATATAGTTTAGACAACCTACGTGGAAATATATTCTTAGATACATTTTGTGCGAGATGGTAGGATGGGTGTGTGAAATTAACAGGACACCATTAGCACGAGCGCTTTTACAACGCGCGATAAAAAAGCGCTTGAATTCGTCCGCACGCTAAATTCGATTTAACGACCAACGCTTAAAGTCGGAAATCCAATAACGTTTGATAAAAGCGCCACCGCCATCGTGTGAATATACATATGTATCTATTTGCGTTATTTAAACGCTTTTTTAACGCGCGTTGTAAAAGCGCTCGCTCGAACCTTTAAGTTGTATTAAGTCCGATCCAGATTAGAGCGCGAACCAAACATGCGTAGCCGATGTGCACATTGGTTCCTTACAGCAGTCATTGACTTCTCGAGGTCTCGTTTGCTCATAGTTCGTGCCCAGTCGCCGTTTCCGCGTATAATTCGAGCTCTAAGTCTGGGTGCTCTAAGTTTTATTAAGCGGGCAAAACATCACATGTAGTCTTTCTTTGGGACACCGGGACAGTCGCGCTTAATTAACCTATGTTATTATCTACGTATATAATGTTTATTACGTTCGAATTGTTTACGAAAACGGCTGTTAGGAGCTTTTTTAGGATCAAAGAGGATATAATAAGATAGAGCGGTACTGTCATAGTAAATTTTGTAACCGCTGTAAATTCACTGCCATCTATCGACATACTTTAAAACTAAAAATGAAGATTTATAAAAAATACGTTAAAATGTATTTAAATATGGATAAATGATTTTTTTATTTGCATTAATTATTTTTATGTGATTATGACACATGTTCTTTCACTGATATGCGTTAAAATTGTAAATAACAAACGAAACCGTCAACGCCCTCTATACGAGAGTAGGCCAAAACTAGTGGCGCCCTCTGCTCGAGAATCGAATTTTCGTGATTTTCGAGGCACGTTTTTTCCTTAGACTGTATCCATCTATTACGGAGTTATATTTATCTTTGTTAGGATGAATCATCTAAACATACAACTTAATTTTTATACAGGTAGGTGCGACACCGTCTACCGTAAAACACGCATCATGTTATTTCCTGTCCCTTTAAGCCTCATTTGCACTAGCGCTTTTACAACGCGCGTTAATAAAGCGTTTGAATGATACAAATGGATAATCATAATGTGTTTAGACGAAGGCAGTTTTTTAGCGCGGCGCTTTTTTATCGAGCGCTTTTTCAGCGTTTAGCGTTAATCGAATTGCGCGTACAGAACTCCGTGCTTCTATTCTGACGAGCGTTAAAAAAGCGTCGGCGAGGGCTTAAATTGGCACTCAGTTAAAAAACTTATCAGTATGAAGCCTCAAATGTTCACAAAGGCAAATATTGTTGATCATTGAGGTAAGGTAAGGTTAATAAAATTTAATTTTTCTCGCAATACAAATGGATATTGCCAATAATTTTACATTTAAATTACTAACTTATTATTCTTGCACATCGAAGAAAGTGCGACACAATGATTTTTCAGCGTTCATATGAACACAAATATTAAGAACGATAAAAAAGCGCCAACGTAGGGTTTTAACGCGACGCTTTTTAAGCTCTCATGCGAATGGGGTTATATTTCCAGCACCTACTATTACCTATGGTAGAATTATCACGTGAGGGCCACCGATGACGATCGCTAACATAAAGCATTCATCTCTTCATAGTTTAAAACTACCTATGTAAGCGAGAGGGAAGTATGGTGCGTGAAGCCAGAATGTATAACAACATATATCTAAGCTGTTACACGTAGCTTTAAACTATACATTTTGGATATTTATAAAATGGCAAAAAGGTCTAGGAATGCGGCATTTTATGATATGGCTTTTAGTGATGTGTTTTCTCTACGTATAAAATTGACGGCCGTGGTTCTCAATCTCATGCGTGCACCGCAGAGGTTCCTAATGCAAGTAAGATGAATGCTTTATGTTGGCGAGAAAGGACCCTTGCAGACACAACTGAATTCTAGGCCTGATTGTCTATTGAGTCTGATAAATATTACAGATTTTCTTGACTGTAGAATCCACTAGAGCGAAATAGACAATCTGGCTCTGAATTGAGATATAGCTGCAGTTGAGTGTCCCTACTATGTAAAATTCATAGCGTTACGAGTAGATAACATACGGTCGAACAGAACCGCGACCTTGGTACGGTCCGTACCATGCTCAATGGTGTGGAAAGCATTCCGCCATACACAGTAATATCACTAATATCTCTAACACACAGCCGCCGTGTCCTCAGGCCACGCCACAGGCACCAAGGTTGTGGTCCGGTTGAACCGTGTGTTAACGATTTAAAGCCTGGCCACGCCACAACATCGCTTACGTTATTACACGTTAATTTGAAACGCCTCGCGCGGCATCTTGTCGCGCTTGCGCCGGGGCTCGTCGGTGTCGTCTGAGAACCGCGACGGAGGGTGGATGTGGTCGTTGAACGAGGGGTAGTTGGATATGCTGAAATGTTTTAGGATTTAGTTCTATGGCGGGCGGTTCCAAAAGTTACTATGAACTAGAGTTCGGACAATTGTAATCGAAAGGTCAAAATTTTACGTGCGAGAGGAACGCGTTCGTTTGATACGTTGTGTTGAAGTAGGTATCATAGTTCTAGTGCCAGTTATAGAGTAGCGACCATTGTGTTGTGATAGCTAGATCTTGTAGAGGAAGGTTTCCTTCCGCACGTGACTCTGCGGTGCCGCTTTGTAAATGTTGATAGATACCTAAAATTATTGTGGCTACAGAAAGAGCAAGACCGAGGAAATTGACCAGAAGAATAGGTCGTATTTGCACTACGCCCAGATCTACCAGAGTTATCTATAGTGACAATCACCAATAGCTGGGTTGTTGTCTATATGTTTTTGTTAAGATACATCGTTTTCGCCTCTGCGGTACCACAAATATAAGGCCAATCATTTGAAGCTGAAGCTGGAAGTGGCTGCTATAAGTAGGTATCCATTCTTACCTGGAGCTATACTTGCTTGCGTTGCTATTACAAAGATGGACCTCAGTCTTACGATGCTACTGTTATAGTGTTAGTCACCTGAATGTCGTCTCATCGTTGTGGCTGCTGTAACCACTGGAGCTCCTCACATGTCGCTTGCCCATCGCGCCGGCTTTACCCTTGCGCGAGGGGAACGCTTTCCTTACGACGCCCCCCACCGAGTTTTCCGACGAGGAAGAAGATTCTTCGCGCTCCACACTTGGATCTGGATAACAGTTTTAAAATTTCATTTTGTGTCATTGTGTGATTTTGTATTTTTTTTTAGGTAAACTCAGTCATGATTTATGAAGCCTACCACCAGTGTCAGTTACGAACGAGTTTTGGTTTGACACTGTTACATTTTTAAGGTATGGAATATCATCTCACCGAAATTCGGCTTCTAAGCATTTTTCGGAGTAGGTACCTATTAAAATACCTACTACTATTTTTAATACTTAATATTTAGTGTATCTTTATGTATTTAATGTACCTGTATGTATTTGTATGTATGTAGATACTTAGTTATCTAGTCAGTTAGAACTATTAGCACGATTGCGTTATTATGCGATTTGTTGAGGAGAATTTATTCCCCTATTGGCAAGTGGGCAACCGCCTGAAAAGGACAAATGCTACATTATAGACACAGTTGATCGGGATATTTAGGTGGCTAACAGACGTAGAATGCCGAGCAGTGTTTTTCTTTTTTATTATTCATTATAGCATCAATCAGTTGAGATAAATTAATTTGGAATGCAATAAGCCAATCAGTAATACATGAGTTGGGATGCGCGGGGCGCAGGCGCGCGGGCTCGCTGTCCGAGTGCGGCGCGCTCGCGTCGTCGCTGGCGTCGTCCTCGTACTCTGTAATGGGCAGGTGGAGCGTTAGTATCTTCTTCACCTCCGAGTCCGTGGAGCCCAAGTTGTCCGACTCTGCAATGCAATGAGAACTGTCGGTTGGGGACGTGGAGCCGGGAAGGTCGGGAAAGATATGACGGCTCGGTTAAAGAAGCAGAAATTTATGACTTGATTTGTATTAATTATGGTAATGACAAGAATTTGAAAAGGCTAAAGGTTTTGAACGCGTAGGACTACGCTTTCGCTTTAATTTAATCACAAGTATGTTTATTTAATCGCCTACCCGTAACGGCCCAGCCAGTATTGCGGTACTTAAGATCATCAAAAAAGTGGCGGTTAATCCTATTTGGCGTCATACATAGTCTACGTCACAAATCAGAAAGTAAGACGGCACTTAAATCTAAATGACAAGTTGAGCATTATACATCTCTTAGGGGGCTCGGATTACCAGTCCGCCGGACGATATCGGCCTGTCAGTTGTTCGGAACTGACAAGTTTTTGTTCTAACTGACAGGCGGATATATGGTCCGGCGTAAGCATAAATTTCAGGTCTGTGGGTCCCGCGGACTGATAATCAGTGGGCCCCTTTAGTTGAATTTATATATGTCATTTCATTTGCATTTTGTTAGGGCGTGGTTACCAGAAAGAAATTAAGTAGACGCAAAAAATTACGAATTACTTACTTTGGTTTATGTTTAGTTTTTCAAAGTGTTTTTATTTGTGAGTATATTAGTACTAAGTAATATTAGTTTATTATGATGTTTAGAGGTCATATCTTTCCCGAGCACTATGTGGAGAGGTACATGTAAAAACTGAGCAACATAACAATGGAAGACGCTCATGATTCGCCACCAAGGATCAAAATTTCAAAATAGAATTAATAAAACTTCACGTGGCCAGTGAATATGGAAAAAAATATTATTTTGAAAATATAATAATGGTAGTGTAAAATGGATATAAATGTCTGGTGATTTGGTTATGAGTTAAAGTAGTTTGCATGCAGTTGCAATTTTAGATAACAATCAAATAACTTATCAGTACTCGTTAGGGTTCGAAATAATCCGGATAACTATAGTCTTTGATAATTATCCCATTTTCTTTGAATTCTTTAATAGTAAAAAATAATGATTGGGGCGTTTTTTGCTGTGTACCTACTTACAAATAAAAACTGACCTAATATTGATTAGTTTTTTATTGAGCCATTGAAATATAATAATCATTATGTATAAACAATCTTATATTTCGTAAATTTTAGGGTATTATTAAATCGATAATTATCAGGCATAAAAATCACGATAATTATCAAGATGACTATCATTGATAATTATCCTTTCGAACTCATGGTACTCGTATCACAGAAATAGCGTCGTTAAATATTTTCATAATCAAATCAAAATATCAAAGGCATGCTGCAACTTTATAACACAGCCAAAATGCATTTGAAATAACTTACGACATAAAAGGAAACCTCATTGGAATGCAGTTTTTGTTATTTTGTATATTCAGGGACCAGTAGGTATAATTGCGTTATCTGATTTGAATAAGTAGTTGTTTTCGAAATACAAAATAGGGGTGGGGCGGTCTTATAAAACTGAAGATCTAATGAAATAACAGGACCTAATTAACACCCTGCGTGTATAAACTTTTTTTGTACAGATGACTTGGTCTTAACAATAATTATATTATGGTGAATGAAATTGAATTCGGTTTCGGTTTAATTTCACATGTTGTAAAACGGGGCAAAATGTTTCAATAAATTTTAACAAATTCTGCAGCATTCCACGGGATGTCAGACCGTAAACGAATAATATCACAAAGCCGAATCAGTACTACAGCATGACAACTACCTACTTTTACAAAAAAAAAAAACTGATAGGTATGTTACAATACATACTTTGTGCATGCTTACCTTTACAATTACAACACCAGTTACGCTCCCATCGGGTTGCATAAAAGGCCATCATTTGTCAAATTGAAATATCAATACTTAAACTACAACGGGTCCAAATTAAACTCCAATAGGTGCGGTCTACTTGAAACAAAATCAATAGTCTAACTACTTATAGGTAAGCTTCTTTTAAACTGTCTGCGGAGTGGAAGTGTGGGAAGTAGGTACCTTGGCTCTCGGAATGAGGATCGCGGAGGCGATTTCCTTTTCTTCTCACTTTCGTGTATTCTGGTTCCTTGCCCTGTGAATATGGTAAATCTTTAATTATAATTTTTATATATAATAATTTTTACCCACTTCTGCAATGTTCACGATTGAGCACGTTATTTTATTTCCATTCTTTTTTCAATTACACGATACCTGACGACACCTCTTTTTAAGCCCCGTCCCCGACGCAAAAAGAAGGGCGTTATAAGTTTGACGCCAATGTCTGTCTGTCTGTGGGATCGTAGCTCTCCAACGGATGGACCGATTTCGATGCGGTTTTTTTTCGTGGAAGCGAGTTTCCTTGCGGTGGTTGTTAGCTATGTTTGATAGAAATCGATCCAGCATTTGAAGAGTATCAGCACTTTTCTAAAATGATGTAAGACATTTTTGGGACATAGCGTAGGGGTTTTTTTTTAATTTTGTTGAAGTGGGCAACTAGTAAGTCCAATTCTTTCTATTTAAAACTATACTTACAACTTATTTATCGCATTTGAAGTTTCAAGTTTGTCATGCTACTTCACTCAGCCTCAGTTGGTACTTTTTGTACTGAGACTGACTGAAGTAGCATGACAATACGAACTTTTCCGAGTAAAATACGACGAAAACGGCGTATTCACTACGTCGGTACCTTATATTTATCATTCTGCTTGAGGTCGTGGTAGACGAATGAGCCGCGCACTGAGTGGTACGGGCCGCTGTAGACGTTTCCACTATAGCTGCTTTCGCTGTACGTAGGCTTCGTTAGCTGGAACGTTGCGTATGGGCAAATGTCTTCGATGTATTCTGTAAGAAGAAGAGCGTATGAAACAAAAGGCCATTTTATAAACAGGTTGGCAGTCTGAAAATGGGAACAAGCTCGGTTCTCCATACAAACGTAGTTAAGCTCTCATTTTAAAACGAGTAGCTAGTTTGCTCTGAAATTTTGTATTTACAATAGGATATCTATGTCTGTAATTAATTTATTTAGCTTCAGATACCATAGTAAAAAAATAAATACAGCCAGTTTAAGTTTTTCATACAAAACTGGTTTTTGCTCTATTTCGTTTGTTTTATGAACTTGACGTATATAAACTAATTACAGACCTAGATATACCTCATGTCATTGTATGTGCAAAGTTTCATTACAATCCAAATACGTAGTTTTAAAATGAGAACGAAACTCCGTTTGTATGGGAAGGTGAAATTGGGCCGAGCTTGCCGGGGACTTTCAAGCAATGCTGTCTCGACTGTCCTGCAATCGCAAAATACCACGAAAGTGAGGACGAAGCAAGGCCGCTCGGGCTAGCGGATCGGTTTATAAAACACCTTTGAAAATTTAAGCGTGTTCGATCTCGACCCTTCAGCTTAGCCTTAGGCCTCGTATAGAAGCGCGCACCGCTCGGACAATTCGGGCCTTTGGCCTACGCAGTCCCTCGAAGCTCATAATAGTCGGGCCTAGACGAGGCCGTTTGCGATAAGGCATGTGTAAGTACCGTTGGAGGCGTGCTTGTAGTGGTGGGGCGGCGCGGGGTGCTGCGCGCGCGCGGCGAGGTACTGCTGGTCGCGGTTGGCCTTGTTCTGCAGCTGCGCCACCGACGGCGACTCGCCCGCCGCGCTCTCCGTCGCCGCCGTCTCCGTGCCGCCCGCTTCTTTCACGGTAAAAAACATACTTGTTTAATGAATAGGATTAGTTGGTCAAACCAAATTGTCAGTTAATAAGAACAAAAAAAAAACTACTCATCCTTTTCTTTTGGGTGCTAGTACTAGTGTAAGACAAAGATAGTATCATTCTCTCTGTCTATGTTTGAAATGAGACAGTTATTTGACAAACTATATATTTTTTCACCACACCAGCTGGTAAAGATTCACTTGATTGTTCAAAAACTGATAATAAAGTTGCATTTTATTCACATGTGAGGCAAAGTAATCAAATGCAAATTTTGAGTTGTTTTCTTACGTTTGCTGGTAGAATTGACTTTTAAATGAATATTTAATAATATTAAGTTTCAATCGATTTGCTTTGGATTTTATTTGAATAAAGAATATTTTGACTTTGACTTTGACTTAGTTTTTCAAGAGTTAATGTAAGTACACTGTACTTACTGTTCCTCCGCACTAGTAGTACGATGGCAACAAGGGCACCGAGCACGAGCAGCGAGAGCGCCGCGGGGAGGATGACGCGCGCTCCTCCTAGAGAGCGTGCGCCCGCTGCTGGCACCGGAGGTGACAATTCTCCGTCTATAACTATAAAAATAACAAAGAGTTCCATTAGATCCATCAGACTAATTTACAATACCTATCACTAGCAATATACTTGGAACAATGAATGCCAAGGTCTGTTTACATTCTATAAAGTGGCGCCCAACGTTTGGCCTATATCTAGACTTCAACACTTAGTTAAAACAGTCGAAGGTGGTAGCGGACAACAAAGACTTTCAACGACGGTATAAAAACCATGGCCTAGTGAGGAATAAGTCAAGTAAGATTCTGATGTTTTATACGACATCCACGATAGAGGGAGACATACGTATTTTGCATGCATACCCCTAACCCCCTTATTAATTCCTTAATCCTACCATTCTATATGTTGTTAATAAAAATTCGAAATTACTAACTTTTAAGCGAAAATAATAAAGTTTCCTCGGTTTCTTTAACCTAAACATAGTAATATTGACCTTAACTTAAACTTACTGCCACTAATGGAATGAGTAGTGAAGTTATATAACGCCACGGCATGTCCCGCGTTGTTATGTGCTGTTATCCGCAACTGATATTGAGTAGCTGGTGTTAGACCAGGCACGCTGAAAACTCGCTCGGTCGCTTGGACGCTGTTAGATACTAATCGCCACTGAAATAACAAACACATGGTTTGATTTGAAATATTCAAGAAAATTTTCATATAAAGTCCGATAGAAATACACGTAAAATCTTACTTGGTTTTAGTGTTACAGATATATATAAAAAAACCGGCCAAGTGCGAGTCGGACTCGTGCACGAAGGATTCCGTACCATTACACAAAAAACGTAAACAAAACTTATTTTATTATTTTTTAGTATTTGTTGTTATAGCGGCAACAGAAATACATCATCTGTGAAAATTTCAACTGTCTAGCTATCACGGTTCATGAGATACAGCCTGGTGACAGACAGACGGACAGCGGAGCCTTAGTAATAGGGTCCCGTTTTTACCCTTTGGGTACGGAACCCTAAAACATTTTTGAAGAATTTCTTATATTTTCATGTTACTCTGTTTAGTGGCGCCCAAACGTGGGGCCAATGATTTACAAATAAATTAAATCAGAATTACAGTTGCTCATAGGCTAGAGAGTTTTTCAAGGAGATTGGGGACCGTTTGCGAAATAAAGACCTGGATCTCCGCTCCGGGTCATTCTTGGTGCAGAGGTTATCCATCGCGATTCAGCGCGGTAATGCGGCGAGCGTTTTGGGCACCTTTGCACCAGGGATGACGCGGGGTGGGATTTTTGACTGATTGCTGCTGACTGGTTTGTTTTTATTTTTTATATGTTAAATAATGTTAATGTAGTAATATAGTAATGATTTATGTGGTTTAATGATTTAATTTATTATAGACTTTTAATTGTAATATCTTGTAATAAATTTAATAACAATACATTATGTATATTAAGTAGTACTTACTTGTGACTGGCTAACTTCTCGGTATTCAATAACGAAGTAGAGGATTCCGCACCCGCCGTCGCCCCAGGAGTCTAACCACACTGTTACAGTGGTTGTGTTGAGAGTTATCATTTGCGAGTGTTTCGGTTTTACTGGCACTGAAAGAAATCAGTTATTAATCTTAATTAATAACTCCCGATCCGATCCTATCCGATTCTGACTTATCAGAATCTGATAGGATTTATTTTCGTGTGGGCAATTTTCGAATTAAACAATTAGGATTGTTCATTTTTTTTTAAATGTTCTATTTCGAAAACCATTTCGAGATATGAGGTTTTTAAACAGTCTCCGACATTTGCTGCGATATAATAATCGAGGATTGAAGATATTTCAACAAATATACTGATGACCTTAGTTTGACCTTCTCGCGAGCCTGAATATAATAAAATCATAGTATAATAAAAGTTATCGAACCATAGTAAATAAATCCGTCACTCACGTAATTGTCAAAGTTGTCATTGTCATCAATTGTCATAATTAACATTTTCAGTTAAACCGCTAGTTTCTTACGATTTGATTTATAATATTTTATACCTAAACAGTAGATTTTGATTGCTTAATATATCAAAAACCTTGTTCCTTGTTACACACAATGATGCTGTGAGGATCACGTCGATGTAAGTATAAAATTAATATAATTTTACTACGAATATTTAATAGTCCATTTTGGTGGTCGGGTCACTATTACCTATTTATTTTCTGTGATGATGTGGCCAGAATATCTAAAGACAAACCGTTTAACACAGCTTGTCCCCTACTAGCTCCGTTTTACTGCTTTGAAGTTAAATTCAACAAACAGACATACATATATGTAACTTATAACCATCTTGTAAGCAATAAATAATATACATACAAGAATACATAATAGTTATACTCAAAATCAACATGAAACTGAAAAGATAATTTCTAATTTCCAGGTACCTACAAGTTGCAGTTCAAGGTTCAAGCTGCTGATATCACGACCATGGCGGACAAAACCAAAGTTAATAAAGAGTTGTGAAAAATAAAACATGTCTTATTTTTTACTTTTTTATTAATTTAGGAAAAACCTGTTTCCCAAAAATGTATATACATTATATGTTCAACATGTTCTGCACGTGAGGTTGACAATGAGGGCTTTGTTTAGTAGCATTCAGTTGAAGTTCTACTCTTGTTGAACCAGAAAATAATTGTATAGTTTGTTATTAAATCTATGCCCACACCCAGGCACTATTCTTGCTATAACTTTACATTCTCCGCCTTCTCTAGAAATTTGTACATTATATACATCCAATAAAACTAAGTTATATAACTTAAGGCAGATTTGTGAACTTTAACAAATTTAGCGTACTTTTTGATTATTGATTTAGGGATTCAAATAATACGACGATATTATTTATAGAAACGCGTTATACTAACATTAATGACATTAATGACAGATGACAATTACAATCAATTGACAACATAGAAGGTAGGATCCTGTAGAAGTGACAATAATAACGCTTTCTCTGCTACTCCTTCTTAAAGATACATAAGACTATCCCGTTCTGACAGTTCTCCCCACCACTCATGCCTATTCCAGATCTATACTAGATTTATGATTGACAATGACAACTACATATTTTTTAATGCTTGTTGTTGCTTGTGCTTTATCAACAGCCACGACATGTAATTTACGAAAAGTCGTACCTCATATTTTTAATAAATTATAAATATTCAACCGAGCCATGAATTACTAAATCATTCAAATTGGTATCTTAAATGAACCTATATTTTCAGAAAATAAAATAAAAATGGGGGGTTAAAAAAATGAACAATGCTAATTGGCCAATCATACAAAATTAACAAATCTACGTTAATCAAATCATCTGTCGCTCATAACTTTAGAAGTACTTAGACCCTTAGAAAAAAATGCATAAATAGTAACGTAAGAGTAAAGACGTCATACATTTTCAGAAAATGGCTTTTAATTTGAAATGTATCGTCTAATTAAGTATTTTAGGTTTCTGGCTACTTACCAGTTCCTTTAGTGAAGGCGTGAACAATATCGCAAGGCAGCCCCGTCCCGATGCGGTTGAAGGCCGTGATGTACAGCTGATACCGAGTTCCGCACCAAAGGTTTGGCAGCACGTGTTCCGACGTTCCAGCCTCCACTTGCAACTCCTCCCAGTCTCCGTGCTCGCGTTTGTAGTTGATGACGTAACCTGCAAAAAAAACGACCATAGAGTAGGTACAATATGGTCTTGTTGTATGTGATCATAGACTAAACCATATTTTACTATGAGACGAGGATTATGTCCAGCAGCACAGCGGGACGTATATATGATAATGGTGGTGGTTTTAAATCCCTGAATCCGTTATGTCTTCAGAGCAACATCACTTTCAGCAGTTTCCATATGGTTTGGTAAATACGCCTACACAGATATGACGGTGGCATTTTTTCGCCATATCTATACTACCTATAGATGTTCGTCACGTTCCGACATCTATCTATATTCAACTGCTAGTGACGGTTTTTTTATCAAGTCAGTAAGTGATAAAAGTGCGAGCAAAAATAGCAAGTCTGGTAAGTAACATAAATTCTAGTTACCCAATATAGGGCTCCCTCCGTCGCCCTGGTCACTCCACTGTAGATGCAGCGAGTCGGCGTACGAGTCGACTACGGCGAGCACCGGCGGCTGTGGCGGAACCTTCACTTCTACGCTGTAAGTGACCTCGTCCCGGCCGTGGGGGTTCTCTACGGCGCAGGTGTAGTTGCCGCTGTCAGCGTATTGGCTCATGCTGGCAAGGATAACATTTACCGTTAAAAAAGTAGTAAACTGTCTGCTAAATTAATTTATGCGCATATTATGTAAAAAATTATGATGCTAGTAAAGGTATGAACAGTTTTGAATAACACACATACAATTTATGCCTTTAACAGTGCTGAAAGGGATGTAATTCTAAAAGAAGTTAAAACTCACACCCCATCACTATACCCTTTCTTGTATCAGTGCTACTCTTCCCCTAGTAACCTTTTTTACGATGGCAGTGAGATCGCTTCGCAGGTCGGCGCTCAGCAAGGCGACCCGTTAGGCCCTCTCGTCTTTTGTTTGGCAATGCAGAATGCAATAACGGCTTTAGAATCACCTTTGAATGTTTGGTACCTTGATGATGGCACTATAGGGGGTGGTTCTGAAGCCGAGGCTCTTGCCGGCGTTGCGATCCATCGGTTTGGAAATCAATTCTTCGAAGTGTGAGTTGTTTCCCTGCGGTTCCTTGGCGCAAACGTCCCTATCAGATTTTGAGTCAGTATTGCCCGGCATCAGGGTACTTAACAAGTCAACATTTTGTCTACTTGGAGCTCCTATTTTTCCTGAAGGGGTGAGCTCAGTGCTGCAGACGAAGACGACGGCACTGGATTCTTCCTTACAGCGTTTGAATCAATTGTCATCGCATGTGGCTCTGGTTCTGTTACGCAATTGTTTTGCGATGCCACGCATAACCTATACACTGAGGACGGCGCCTACATGGTTTTTTAGGCAGGAGGTCAGTGACTTCGATGGTGTGCTCAGGCGGGGCCTCGAATCCATCTTGAACGTACACTTTGATGAGGTTCAGTGGCGGCAGACGTTGCTGGACAATGACACTGTGAGGGTGAGTGTCGCATTACGTCTTGGGAGCAGGGTATGTGAGCCCCACAGATGCCCTTGCGGGGTAATGGTCGGGATTAATGGGCACCACGGGCTTAGTTGCGTCCGATGTGTAGGGCGAATACCTAGGCACCAAGCCATTAACGAGCTGCTTCGACGCGCTTTAGTCTCGGCGAACATACCATGCATTATAGAGCCTCCTGGCTTAAGCCGTACAGATGGCAAAAGGCCGGACGGTCTTACACTGGTCCCGTGGGCAAAAGGCTGGAGCCTGCTGTGGGATGCCACATGTGTGTGCACGTTTGCTCCCTCTCATGTCGGCCACACATTAAAAAAGGCAGGTGCAGCGGCTGAGGCCGCTGCTAAGGTCAAACACAGCAAATACGCCAACCTTGGACCAGTGTATGACTTCATTCCGGTTGCTGTCGAAACGGCTGGGCCATGGTGCGCCGAGGCCAAAAAGCTGGTCAGGGAGATCGGGCGTCGGTTGAGGGACAGAGGCTGTGACCCCCGTGCTGGATCTTACCTGGTCCAACAAATATCCTTTTCCCCTCACTAGCTCGGAAAGCCGTCTTTTATCCTTTAAAACAAGCGGGGAAAAACGCATTTTATCCACTAGTGGGGAAAGTAATTTGACCTTGGATGGAGCGTGTTTAAGTAGCTTTTGACAGATAACAAAACGTAAAACGTCATAATAATGGTTCGTTCGATATTAATTATCATTAAATAAATGGTTCGAGAATTTAATAAAAAATACCAAATTTAGTTTTATTTAATTATATTAAGTCATAAACCTTAAATTCCATAAGAAACATTTGTTTTTTTAAATGATGTTGAATGTAAATTCTCAACGCACAAGTTGAGTCGATGCAATTTTAAAACGCATCGTCAGAAATGTCAACATTGTCAACAAAAAAAATTTCACCGACTCCGACACGTAAAAATACACAACTTCCCGAGTTTTCTGTTATAATATCGTATTATCGTAAAAAAATGAGTGATTCCAGTAATGAAGATGATCCTGTGGATGTTGCACTTTCCTCGCTATAGTGAGGGGAAAAGTTTTGTGTTATACACGGGTGCAAATGTATTCTACTTCTCGTGTGTTAAAACACTCGCTACGCTCAGGATTCTATTTTAGAACCACTCGCTTCGCTCGTGGTTCAACTATAGAATCCTTTCGCTTGCTCTTGTTTCAATTCCACACTCGCGGGTAAAATACAACTTTGCACCCTTGTATAACAAATAACTATAGCCGTTCAGCGTGGCAACGCAGCTGGCATATTTGGAACATTTGGGCCAGGTAGGGAACAGTTCGGAACTTAAAAGGAAATTTTTGACGGGACTAGTTTGTGATTAATAAGTTTTTATATACTAAGTGTATACAGTTTAGGTTTAATAGGTTAGTTTTAATTTTATAATATTGTAATTTTATTTATTATAATTATTTTCAGTTAAATATATATTATATTATAATTTATTGTGTTTGTAATTTTAAAGCGGTATTTTTGATAGACATATTTTTGGTCAATAATTTGTTTAATTCGACTTGTTTATCCCGAAAATTATTAAGGTGGGTGTTAATGGGAGTTTGTATGGGACTGCGATTGACTTGTTTAACGGAACAAGTTGTTTATAATATTCATATGTGGTGTTTTTTTTTTACTTTAGCAAGTTATTCCTTTAAAAACTTTTTATGAGCGCTCTTTTTAGTGATGAAAAACATGCGAGCAGTGAGCACAGTATGATCTCGTATTTACCCCAATCGTTATATCGGGCTAGCGTTTGGTTTTTCAAAGATGTTATAATAGCTAGTACGAGGCACTGTAAAACTACCTTGATGGAGTTATAAGGGTTTTATAATAGTAATAATGTTCTTACCTGATGATGAGTGTGCCATCAGTGGTAACGTTTTTCCTCAACGTCGATTCGAGGGAGGCACCGTTCATGCTCCAAGTCGTAGAGGGATTCGGGGAACCAACTTTGTTACACGATAGCGAAATGTTCTCCTTCCATGGCGTCACTATGCTTCGGCTAAATGAGGTTATTCTTGCTGGTACTGGAACCAATTAAAAAATAATGTATATAATCTAATAAGCTTACTCTGCTGATCAGGCGTGTGAGTTTACAAAACCCAAATTCGAATCTTGGTGCATACACAAGAGGATTTCAATAAGTGTGTATTTATTGAATATTTTGTGCGTCCAGGCAAAATCGTGTAAATACACCATAAATGCTTATAAAAATACACCATAAATGAACTCACCAGAATCAGACGGTAGGACAGTGGCAACTCTAGTAGCTTCTCCTTCACCGAGTCTCGTAGACGCTGAAACCCAAAATTGATGCGTTGCTCGCGGCGGTGACCGTGATGTTTCATGAGATAGTGTGCTTGGAGACAACATACGCTTGTGGGTACCCTCCTGAAAATCACAGCAAATTAACGTTTTTCACCCATTGCACAACATACCTAGCAAACAAAGTCGTTAAAGTTCAAAAACCGGCCAAGTGCGAGTCGGACTCGCGCACGAAGGGTTCCGTACCATTACGCAAAAAACGGTAAAAAAATCACGTTTGTTGTCCCACCCCACTTAAATATTTATTTTATTCTGTTTTTAGTATTTTTTGTTATAGCGACAACAGAAATCTGTGAAAATTTCAACTGTCTAGCTATCACAGTTCATGAGATACGATACAGCCTAGTGACAGACGGACAGACAGACAGACAGCGGAGTCTTAGTAATAGGGTCCTGTTCTTACCCTTTCGGTACGGAACCCAAAAAAGGCTATTTTTAGGTTTTAAGACAATGGTTCGTACCTCCCTCCCATCTTCTATGACGCTCATATACAGAGTGTAGCCCACTAGCACACCGTTAGGGGAAGTGGGAGGCAGCCATGACACGAGGATTTTATTACGCGAAGATACCACTGCTTTGATGTCCGCAGGAGCTGACGGCACTGTAATTGAAAATTTTGCTGTCATTAGAAGTTAGATACAATTAAGAATACGAGTGAAGGCGAAACCATCATTTTTGTAACAGTGGAGAAGGAGGCTTTTATAAGGTCTCGTCATACTTTGACCTTGCTGGTTATTACCCTCTCTGTTTCTAAATTGATCCCATTTCAACATTGTGACAAAGATCCCATTACAGTATTGTTTAGATACTTACCATCTTCCTCAGTGTGACAATAAACGGGAGCAGCTCGAACCCCATCTCCAGCCGCGGTGAAAGCGCACACTGTGACGGAGTAGTTCGTATACCGACGCAACCCTGACAGAGTGGTGTGGAGGCCCGATATTTGCTTCGTTACGGCATCTTCGTTTCCTGTAATGAAAAATTGCTACATGTAGACACACTCCTCTTTGTCTAAATATGTGTTTTGTCGGTCGTTCGTAGGTAAGTAAAGACTATGACGAAATACATATTTATCTTAAGAATATTTCAGTGCTATAGAGCAAGAGAGACGCACTATACGTCTACGTCTTAATCAGCTACGTTTTTCTGATCCTCAAGGCGAGGTTAGGTTATTTAAGTACTATTTGTCAGGATAAGGTTGTAATTTTGAGTTCACAAACTGTCCCCTGGATGAATACCTACCATACCAATCAGTAACTGGTGCGTATGTGACTCGGTAACCCTGTAGTACTCCGTTCCGACCGCGGGTGGGAGGGGGCTCCCAAGCTACGCGTACTGATTGAGAGCTCAGCGCTGTGCACTGCAGCGATCCTGGTGGTAGGCTGGGTACTGAAAATATACACGTAATGATCACACATGCACTAATATTACAATTCGGATAGATCAATTGGACCAATATTCTAGATTGACATAACAAAAATAAGGGCTGTCCCATTATGCATCATATGATATGAATTTTGGTACCCGAAATTTTGCCAGGTTTAAAGTAGGTATCTATATAAGATTTCTCACCATCTTCCATAGTTGTCGCAGTGGTAGGCGGGGACGCAGGCCCCGCACCTCTACTATTATACGCTTGAACAACGACAGCATACGCAGCATGTTTCTGAAGCCCCGAGAGCGTGGTTCTCGCTCGGGCTGTGCCGGCACCCTCGACGGTACGGACGGTGTAGGAGGCGCCACCTGGTCCGCTTGCGCTTAGAATTGTACTGTTGTTGTTTAACTGGAAAGAACAATTTTATTGAACGTGGAAAGAGAACTAGCAATTTGTGCCAATTGAATGGTTAATCTATGACATGTATAAAAAAAGGTTTTCACGAAATTAATCGATAATGATTCCATGTGCATCTAGTTCATAAATTGAATCAATAAGTTGAATTACCTCCTGAAACCCCACGTAGTACCCCAAGATGTTCCCGTTCCACAGATCTCTCTGTGGAGGCTCCCAGCTCACAATTAGCTCGGTGGAGCTTTTGGCTTCCACCCGCACGTCCAACGGAGGACCACTCGGCACTGAAAGAACAGATGAATTTGGTAAAGGAAATATCAATATCTTTTCTCCAAGTATCTTTCGTGATAGGCAAGGGATGACATAAATTTGTTCAGACGAGTTTTCTTTCTTCTGGATTTTACTCGTAGCAGGCATCTTCCATGCCTTTCCAAAATACCTTTGATTAATTGAACTTGACTGGACTAAATAGTTCATATTGAGTTAAATTGATAGGAATTATTTTGTCTATTACCTTCCTCAGTCGTGGTGACTTGCACAAGCTGGCTGGGCTCGCTCTGCCCCAGCCTGTTTTCTGCTATGATGCGAAGGTGGTACGATGTTGCTGGCTGCAGGTTTTGCACGTTGGCCGAAGTCACGCTCCCCGGTACTATTACTTTTTGAGGAGTCGTCGGCCATGATTCTAAAAATGTGAATATTTATGTATATCTGTTTAAATACTTACAGCGCTTTAAATATGTAGTATAACTTTGTTGTCATCATCGTTAAGCCGAAATACATGACTTGGTACATATAAGAACCAAATATGGATAAACTAATTTTACCTGGTGCTTCCTTATATTGTACTATGTAGTTTATTATAGGACTGTTTCCTGCGTATGGTTGGGTCCAAGATATTTGAATCGATCGGGACTGCTGGTCTATTATTCTTATATTTTTTGGCATTTCAGGCACCTGAAATGATAAAAAAACTTAATAGCTAACTAATGACGGCCAATAATATATTACCATGTTTTTACGGTAGAACTTTTTTTATATATTTGTAAATGATTTCCACCTCACAACTTTGGGTAGTCTAGTAGTAGTCCTTTGTGCGAGCGGTGAGAAAAATTGGTCTCATGCATGTCTCATGTAATGGTTTTTTCATAGAGGTTTTTTTTTAAATATATAGTCTGCTTCATTTTTTCATTAGAGCTTTTTTAGTAATATGTTGAGTACCACATTGTAATTCAAAGTATTTCATTGCAGTATTCATCATATATTTGTATATAATGATTAGTAAAATATGCAATCTACAAACTTGTTTACTCTATACATGCATACAAAAAAACACAAAGGTGATATATTATTGGCCGGTACAGTACCTATCTAAAATAAAAAAATGCTTTGTAAAGTAAAGTATACAATACACTATCAGAGTTTCTTGAACATCAACTCAACATACTAATTATAACAACGTTTTAATGTTTGAATGACGTAGAAATAAATGTACTGAACATTTCTAGCTTAAAGAAAAAGATGACATGTATTTTTATTACCTCTTGTATCACAAGATGTATGAGCATCTCATCTTGTCCGTAAGCGTTGGAAGCCCTACACGTGAGCGCCCCTGTGTCTTGCCGGTACGTCTGCAGAATACTAAGCTCGGAAACTAGGCCATCGTCCAGAACTTGCTCGCGGATTGTATATCTGTAAAATAACTACCAATTAAAACTTCAACAAAACAATAAGGCGGAACTACTAGTACGGTTTTCTGCTTGCTCAAAAACGTAGAAAACGGAGAAGTTTCTAACTTGTTTAAAGTGATTCCGCCTCTTTGCTGGTTCTGTGAGAGTGCTATCGTTCTATTAGGTTACTACTATTTTTTAAAGAAATTGCCAAGTCTTATCAGCAGTCTTAAGAGTGAATGTGTGTGTGGATATGTGCATAGCTAGGTAGGTTTTTAGAGGAGAAAGTGTTCTTTGGTGTAGTAGTAATTTAGGACAGCTTATTTCGCAATGCTTAAATTTATCTTTGGTAACACTAAGTCATCACTATGAGGTTGAAAAAAACTGGTACATAACGCCCCCCTTGCTGTTACTACCTCTGATCTAGGTGGTGAACGATGGTGTTATGGTGAGGGCTCCTCCAGCTGACCTCAAGAGGCACGTACCCAGATGGGGCGCACTGTTAATACGCCACTCCCCCCAGCACCAACTGAATGATAACTACACCTAACCCAGGTATGGCTCCTCCAACTGACTTCCAGCGGTGCGTCGCCAGATGCAGCGCACTGCAGATGTGCTGCTTTCCCTGCCTGGACGGTACTCACCTCTGATCCAGGTGGTGAGCGATGGTGTGATGGTGAGGGCTCCTCCAGCTGACCTCCAGCGGAGCGTCGCCGGACGCAGCGCACTGCAGATGTGCTGCTTCTCCCGCCGTCACTTGAACGGTTTTGCTCTTCATCGGAAAACGGGCTGGAGCTGCAATTCAGAACTCGCAGGCATCTTTATGTATGTAGTGTAATTTCTATTTCTTAACCCTAAATCCTTATTCGTATAAGCATCGTTTTGTTTTAGTTCGTTTACAAGACTTATAACAATTAGGTAAGTAAATAACCTATCTAATTTCAAGCTTCTACTCGATCTTTATATATTTAAAATAAGTACTACTAAGTATCTACCTATCCTATTGTTACTTTTTTGAAAACTTTGGTTAGGCAGTGATTTAATTAACATTCATTTTTAATACCTTTTTGAAAGAAAAGCGTACCCAACCTCATCAACTCGATATTAACTTACTCTTATGTACGTGGCTATATACTTAAAATTGAACAAACATTAGGAATTCTAAATATAGAATAGCCTTACAAAGGAGCCTTGAGTATAAATTAATTGCTGAAATAAAACAATATTAATGGTATCTATAGTTACTTAGTAAAGTCTGACTACAAAATCTTGATTCTCATTGTTCAAATTGCTTTTGATCCGGCCTATTAATACAAAATTTGAAAGTACTCTACCGACTTGTATTGGATGATAGGATTTCCGAAGTCAAGTTTAATTAAAGCAACTTAAAAGTAAGTCATGGCGAGGTGGCTCAAAGGTTAAACTTTTAAAGCTGATAATTCGGAGCTCCAAAGCGATCGAACTGATATTCGACTAACTAAGTACTTAGTAAAATTGATGAATGAAGAATACTAAAATATCCAGACTTATAAAATAAGACTCAACGGTGCTTATTGATCATGCTAGAGTCTGTGCGGAAAGAGAAGAGTCGTGGAATGTATGGGGCCCAATACATTCCACAACTCTTTCCGAACAGACTATAACCGATTTATTATGTCAAGTAAATTACCAAATACAGAGGTTAGTGATCCAGCAAAACATGTGATTCTAACCTAAAGATACAAGTACCTAGAATACCTAGATTGCTTACCTACGTCACGCTCTAAAGGTCGATTAAAAAATTTCAGGATGAAGAGGTATTTCTCTCACATGACTTTGCCCATGATTTTGTTAACGGAACCTGTTGTTTGTTATTCTTAAATAAAATTCTTCAAATAAATATCTTCAACAAACTTTACTATTGCAACGAAAAGTTATAAAATTTCCTTTAAAATAAAGATAATATTATGTCCTCATATTCTTCATTGCCTTTGTACCGCCTGCAGGAGAAATTCTTCATTTAGGCGGAATGTAAGATATTGTCTACGTTGAACTAAAAAGGCTGGAAAGATTTACGGCAAAATGTTTGTGGCGTTCAGTGATATTTATGGGCGAAAACCTATTACATATACTGCTCCTTTTACCGTTCATCTTAACACATAACATAGATCAGCCAATCTAAGTAATGTGTGCTGACAACAATAAGACGATTCGACCTTAAAACATTGTTTTATTTAATTTCCGGAACTTTAATGATCGCTCGGTGAAAATAAAGTAATTCTAAGCGTAAGTGAAACCCGAGACGATAAACATGCCGGTCATCTAAAGACGTATATAATTAAACAAATATAACATAAAATAACTACCTGCATTGCAAGATATTTTCTTTTAAAACATTTTTAATTTTGGTTAAAATCCACATTGTATTTTATAAGTATTTTACTTCCAGCAGGAAAAAGGAACAAAGAATTGTAAAGCCAGCTTCTTTCTCGAGGCCGAGGACTGAAGTATACGTTTTTGCGAGGCTAGTTTTTTAAATCCTTTATAATATTTCCTGTCAAATTCTGTCTTTGTCTGTTACCTGCAATGATTTAAATTTTGGTTAACTTTATCAAATTTGTAGTTGTTTATTTGTGAGAACACATTGCAAAAAGTTACCCTTTTCATATCGCCGATAAACATCGATCATAAAAAGATAAACGAAGGCTTCAGTGCATCGTCTAGTTAAACGGTATGTCGAAGTTTATCTCCGCAAGTAAAGCTCGTGTCAAACCGAAATAAACTGGCGGGAAATACAATTACGGTTGGAAGCGAGGAACTGTTTACAAACCGGGCGTGGACGTGACTGCCCTGGCGCGGCGCTGGCTATCGAACTTCGAGAAATTCTTTTACTGATGTTTACACTGGCAACTTGTTACAATCTACATATATTGAGGGCGGGATTATTCAAACATCAACAATGACCCACAATAATTGGAAAAAAAAGATTGACCTTATCCAAAGATATTATAAATGGAAACTCTTGAAAGAAAATGCCATTTTATTCATTGTTACTGAATGAAAGCAACCGCAGCAGAAAACTACTTAGCAGTTACCGCTGCACCGCGACCGATACTGAGCACAATTGAAATTGTATTACTTTCCGATATTTGCCATTCAACAAAAGCCAATAACGGCGAACACAAACACGTACACGGTGAACTTATTCTAGTGGAAACCGACTGTCTCGTTTTCCAATAAAGAGGAGACGTATTGCGACGTACGGTCATTGAGTTTTCTGCTCAGACGCGCGCGAAGCAGCCGCGTCTTCTCACCTTGCAACCAAACTATTGGTATAATATTACAGCCGTAGGAATAAATATAGTCTTATTCGTTACGGCAACTTATGTTGTACTTATCAGTAATGAAATATATTTTTAAATAGAACGTCTTCGTTTGTTTTTGAAACCGATCACAAAATATATTCATAAAAGCGACGAGCAAACGCCGACGGCTTTGAAGTGACCCGGGTATAATTTTAAAGTAGCGGTGCCACTCAGCGCTCATCAGACGTGGCGGAGTGGCGAGAAAATGGACTTCCTCCGATATTACATAAGTACAATAGAATGCTGCCAATTCAGCAATTTGAGCGAGTTATCGGGCGCGGCGGAATTCTATAGAATTAAATAAAGTTCGCCCGGGGTGGAGCGGTTAGATATAATATTATAGGAAAAGTTGCCGACCTTCCGTGATTCGAATGATAATTGAAAGACCGGGCTACTAAACGTGACATAACTTCTAAACAACCTTAACACAAAGATTCTGTTATTTTTTAAACAAAGCTACTGCTTTTTTATGCGCTCGCAACTGAAATTGTCGGTGAAAGCATTACACAATATTTTTTGTGCAAAGACAAATGAATACTAAGACGCACTTGATACCGAATATATTTTTAAGATATTATGTTTAATTCTTTTGTACAGTAAAGTTGTTTATTACTAGGTAATTCAGACATTCTATTGTCTTTATTTTAGCTAAAAATATGAAAACACAAATAATGCAGTCGAGTGTAAAGCTACCGATAAAAATAGTGGCCTCTATATCCGTGCTACCAAGACGTTACGTAGCTCTCACTACACTACACTACATATAGTTGAGTTCCATTGTTTTTAATAGGAAGGATATATCCACGGCGTGCAACTAGCAATAATGACGCGAAAGAATTTTCATTTGAGTACGGTCGCTGGTCCCGACCAAACTCATCCCAGCGATGGCAGCCATCAAGACATTCCACAACTTTTCGCAGACGGTTCGACAAAAAGATGCCGAGTTTTAACGCTATATCTACAGATCGTGAAAAGTAATTTTCCCTTCCCCTCAAGTTTAACTCGTGTTTCATTACTTAAAGTAGTCGCGAGTTTTTGGGAATTTCGCAGTAACCAAGCCTATTTTATAGTCTTCGCGGCGCGGTTTAGCTAAAATTTATTTCTCCTTTTTTAGACCAAACAGTTTTAAGTGGTACATTCTGTAAAAACCGAGGTAGCTACTATGGAGTTAAATGTGTCGATTTGAGAAAGATAGTGTCATAAAAACGTGTAGGTAGGTATTTATTTCATGAAACTATAGGTAGAACTGTTCATGGAAGAAAAACCAGTCAGTCGAAACAAATGCAAAACTACACGGATTAGATTTTTTATGAATACCTACTCTATATAAATTATGCATAAATTTTGTTTGTAAGCATGTACCCTTTGTGTAAATAAATTAAAAAATATATATATATAGGTACCAACTCTATACTCATACTTATGAAACTGGCAGTTATACGTACATAAATTAAATTAAATCATTACTTATATTATTTTTCGTAGCATCAAACCCATTCAACTCTAGTAAGTTGCATTAGTTTCAGATAGGTAGTTTTTAGGGTTCCGTACCCAAAGGGTAAAAACGGGACCCTATTACTAAGACTCCGCTGTCCGTCTGTCCGTCCGTCTGTCCGTCTGTCTGTCTGTCACCAGGCTGTATCTCATGAACCGTGATAGCTAGACAGTTGAAATTTTCACAGATGATGTATTTCTGTTGCCGCTATAACAACAAATACTAAAAACAGCATAATATAAATATTTTAATGGGGCTCCCATACAACAAACGTGATTTTTTTGCTGTTGTTTTTCGTAATGGTACGGAACCCTTCGTGCGCGAGTCCGACTCGCACTTGGCCGGTTTTTTTAGTCTAGTAATACTCACCATTAACTTTTAGAAATATGAGCTTGCTCAATCCCGCGCCAATGTCATTCCTAGCCTCGCACAAGTAGTGTCCCTCGCTGTCCTTGGCCACTCGCTCGAACACCAGTGACCCGTTCTCCAGCATCCTAGAGGTGCCCTCGAACATGAAGTCCTTGTATTCACCAGGAGTATTCCCTAAAGGGAATTGTTGTCAATATAGTAATGCATAATAATTGTAAATTTTGTTATGTTTTGCAACAAACGAAACCATAGATAACAATGTTGTTTGCAAAACTTTGAAGTGGAACGGTGCATTAAAATAGCCAATTAGAATTGGTCGTTTGAACATTCTTGGTGCACATGAGACACATACTCGCGCGCGTAGCATTTCCTGCTACATACTTAGGTACGATATCGACATGCATAGGCTACGAGTGCTACGACGTTGTAGCATTTTGGTCTGAAGCTGTATAATATTGTATATCGAAAAGTCGAACAAAAAAAAATTGTCATAAGCTTACCAACAGCTTTCTTCCAGGTAATGATTGGTTTCGGGTACCCTTCAGCTTGGCATTGAAGAGTCACATCTTGCCCGGCAGCTACTGCCACGTCGTTGGGCTCCAGTCTCCACCGTGGAGGCACTAAAATATGAGGTAAGGTTAAAATAAAACATCTCTATGTAAAATACTGGTAACTATTCCATATATTAAAAAACAACTAGTGCTATATATATATATATATGTATATATATATATACTCAGACTTACCATTGACAGTGAGCGGAACTGTAAACCGTTCAGAACCAGCTACATTCGACGCTATACAAGTGTAGTTTCCACTGTGCAGCGAAGTAATGTGTTCGATGACCAAAGACGCGCTGTACTCGTCCATTCTTCTCGTGATAATCCCACTAGGAGCATACGGGGATGATGTCACGGGCTGTCCATTCTTCTCCCAGCGAAAGGCAATTGGCAAATCCCCCTCCAAGATCTGGCAAGAAATCGCTGCTCTCATGCCTTCCCTCAGCAAGTTCGTTAGAGGCTGAATAGGCAAGATCTTCGGTTGAACTGTGAATATACAGAATGTGTTTGACATATATTTTTTGAAAATTCTATATTATAAAGCGAAATATCGTGGGAATTTTCCAAGTCAGCGGCTTTAATCAAATTTTAATTAGTGAACCTATTTAGGTTTAGGCGGTTTCGGCGAGCGCGGGTCGTCCAATTATTAACCACGTGACAACGTCATAAGTGCTTGTGGTTTCCACTCCTAAAGCGATGGCATTCAGCGCATAAGTATTTCTTGTTGACGCCGTCCTCTGAAATGCAATATATTTGGCTGTCGCGCCGGAACTCCGCCACTCTAAATGCATCAGGGGAAACGTTTGCCGAGCGAGTTTGTCCACGGGAATCGGGCGTGAAAATATAATTAGGAATTTGAGTTTTACCTTTTTTACTCAAACTTCTCCTACCACATAATTCGCTGCGTTGCGCTTCAATCCCCAAGGACCGGTTTATCAAAAGTTTCGCTATTTGTGCGGGTGAGTTTGGTAGTTTGTTTTTATCCAACCTTATGATATATTATGTAATGGTTTTGTAACAAATGTGTGCTACGTTGGGTATGATAAATTTCACTTCCAATGAATTACTATAGGTACTTTAATTGAATATATTTGATTTCATAAATCACCAACCAACCCACCACCAAATACGTATTTATGTAGGAGAATGATAAATTACCGTCCTGCATTTTTTCTTTCGTATCGGATCGGTATCGAAAAGTCATGTCAGAATTTAAATTGAAGCTCGAAATTCCCTAACCTTAAAAATACAAACTGCGTTTACATTTTGGATAGAAATTCATGTTTACTGTTAATTATCGTATCGTAACCTCTGTTCACAGGCATGTAGCTTGCTCAGTCTGGTGTGCTCGTGGTCCCTATTTTTATTTTTTTATTGCCCTATTAACCGGGAAAAGCTGCGAGTTTGCCCGTAGATGCCGCGGGAATGGTAAACGCGCTAACTTTAATGAATTACGGATGAGTAACTCCGCCCCTTTTGAATTTGTGATTTTATAGCGCTCTAAAGCTTACTGACAGAAAATGAGAAAGTTTATACCCCAAATTCTGATTACGTTTCTCTTTAGAATGTAAATAATTCAAGATAAAACTGCCCTCAATTCCCATTACAACGGGTGTGATTATACTAATGAGGGATGTAAATGAATTTATAAAATGGCTCTGTATATCGCGTTCACACGCGTCGAATGTGTAAGCTGTCAATGGCCGCTCCCCTGAAGTGACAGCCTTCATGCATTTAGGACATTCTTGAACCGCAAAGAGAAATTTCTGTAAATATTGTTTAATAAATTCCTAGTTAAGTACTCCAGCTCTTCACTGCAAATTAGCTTCTCAACAACTTCTGGATAAGTGTGAATAATAATAATAATAATAATAAGCCTGACATTGTGATAATAGATCGATCGCAGCGCCGGGCCGTGCTCGTCGACATCACCATCCCCCATGATGAGAATCTCGTGAAAGCCGAGAAGGACAAGTCCAGTAAGTACCTAGACTTGGCTCACGAGATAACCGCCATGTGGGATGTTGATTCGACGATCATTGTCCCGATAGTCGTTTCAGCGAACGGTCTCATAGCGAAGAGTCTCGACCAACACCTTGAGAGACTCTCGCTAGGTGGTTGGATCAAGGGTCAGATGCAGAAGGCGGTGATCTTGGACACGGCGCGGATAGTCCGCCGGTTCCTCTCTCTGCGGCCCTGACCACCGGCAGCTTGGGCCCTGCCCCGCTGCTGGCGGCACCCTAGGTTAGGTTTTTTATAATTTGTTTATATGTATTTTGTATTGTTTTGTAAGTGTTTTTATATTTTACTTTTATATGCATATTATAAAAAACCTAACGTAAGAAAAATAATAAATAAAGAGAATAATAATAATAATACCCTATTAATTTCTAATGCGTCGTGGAAATTAAACTAGGATTTGTATGTGAACCACGCGTGTGTTGCGCATCTGTTGTTTCTGCCGTTTTGTTTGGTTTGAAACAAGATTAATCTGAGTACATTGTTGAACTAACAGACTTAGAATTTGTGCCTGCTACGGCATGTCGCATTGCACTATTAATTTGCCTGGCATGTGTGCGACTTAAGTATTTGAATCCATTTGGTATAATGAATAAATAGATAATATGGATCACTTGCTTGTTTAAACGTAAGCATAAAGTGCATCAAAGGTTAATTAAAGAAAAAATATCACGCCAGATTATTAAAAGTGGGTCAAGTGTACGTGTGACGACGTAAATGTAACTACAAAGCCTTTATTGAATACATAATTGTGTGTGCATAAATTCTTAACTTCAACCCTTCTATGCGTACGTGTCGGGGTTTTTGCCTTGTTGGCTGACTGACTTAGAATAGTGCATATTCTAAGTCAGTCAGCCAACCTAGAGTAGGTACTTTGTAACGATGTTATTTGTCATTGAGTAAGTAGTTGTGTGAACTGACTTACAATCTGCACCTGGACTTCCCGACGAGTGTACCCGGTGCTACCCGGTATGTGTAGTTGGGTACGTACCCGCGTATTTGTCTCGCTACGTTTGCCTCAAGATAAAGGTGCGGTAGATAACTGACAGAATGTACACTTACCGTCTTCTCCCGGTAACGGTTGTATTTGTTCATGAGTAGTTGTGTGAACTGACCACTTCAACTCGACTTCTCGGCGTGCTGCGTGATTTTATCTGTATGCCGCCTGAAATGTGTACGTGCAGGTGTACGCCTCGCTGCGTTTGCTCCAGTATAAGGGCGCCTTAGAAAACCGACCTAGAATGTGCACTGTACTATCTGTAACTTTAAATATTCGTCCTTGAATATCTAGTTGTGTGAACTGACCTAGAATCTGCACTTCAACCTCCCGGCGAGCTGCATGGCGTTGTCTGTTCGCTGCCTGGCATGTGTATGTGCCGGCGTCATCGCCCCGTTGCGTCTGCTCGACGATGAGCGTCCCGTTAGGAAAAACTCGCTGACGACGGTTCAGTGGCAGCGTTTGACCATCTATAAAAAATAGTACTTCAAAGTTTGGTGGCCACTTGTTCTAACTAAACAGAACAGCATTTTTTTATTGAAACCGATAGAATGGAGTTAGTTTTGTATTTTTAATGACAGGTTAAAAGCTTCTGCGCGCCGTCAACTTAAAGCATTGGCAATAAATGTACCTACCACATTGAAAAACATTCTCTCATCGGTGCAATTATCGTCCATCAAAAAATGTTGAGTTATTATTATGTTTCAAATTTCACTATAATAATCATCGGATTATCTACGCAGTAATTAAGCCGCTAGGAATTAGACCGCCAGGAAAAGGGTCAAAAGAAGATTTTTTTAAATATTCCTACATAGTTACCTGGACTAATTCCTACGTATGACCTTAAATGCCACTAAATATATATCCTCGTAACTGCAGGCGACAATTTTATTCCAGCATAATTTATAATGCCGGAACCTGGTGGCTAAAATAAAATTCTAATTGTAAGCTATGTGGACCGCAAGCGGAACTCGGTCGAGAGCCGAGCAGCCAAACGACATCCAACAAATTTCAGCCAGTTACCCGCCGAAAGTTTACCCGGGACGCTCTAGCCTATTTCCACATTAAACTACTTCCACACATTATGTGGCCCACTACTTACCTATGAAATATACGTGCTGACTAAAAAGTAAGGAGACAACTAAATCAGTAGATTTGAAAACTTAAATCTAAGTGAAGTCGCTTCGACTAGACTCTCTTGTATAATTTGAGCATCGTTTTAAGATTTATTTAAAAATATTGACAATTAAGGCTTAGGATAAAACAGTTTTTATAAAGCACGGATAATTGAATTTATCGCAGAAATTCACTTAGTCTTCCATCGAGCCTCGTTATCATTCAGAAAACAGTCTTCGCTACGCTATGAGAATAATACCCGAACTAGATGTCTCGTACTGATGTTACTTATCTATAGAAAGAAAACTTTTTCTGCTTTAATCTAGATCGTTGTGTGAATCGAATATAAAGGTAATCTTTTGATTCGCACGGGTACCCAACCTTTTATATCAATACAGGTATCAGAAACCTTCGGTCAGCTTAATGAGAGTGTTCTATGAAAAAGATAAGGCGGAGTTCTTGACAAGGGTCGCTACGAAAAAGGAGAATTACTAAGGAGTGACCGAAGAGCCTTAATTTAATCTTGCACAGTAATTCTGTTAAACGCGAGGGAATTTTCACGGTCTTATAAATTTTTGTCGGAGTTTACTTCATTATGCTCTAAGGTCGCTTGTGCGGAAGAAAGCCCATCAATCGGAAGTCCTCAATTTGATATTTTTTATTATTATTCCGGAACAGGCTCCTCCTGTCGCTATTGAACAACGTTCCTGATGTTCGATAACGTTATTGAGTAGCAGTCCATAAAGTTACGACCTTTTGCCGTTAATAAATGGTTTCAATAAAGTTACAATTTACTTCATAACGCAAACGTATGGCACGATGATTAAATTGTATAAATGTGACAGTATTTGCAACCAAAATAATGAATATATTTTTCAAACTCGATGGGTACGCTGAGAGATGTCATTAGAGTTCCGTACCCAAAGGGTAAAAACGGGACCCTATTACTAAGACTCCGCTGTCCGTCTGTCTGTCACGAGGTTGTATTTCATGAACCGTGATAGCTAGACAGTTGAAATTTTCACAGATGATGAAACTTTTGCCGCTATAACAACAAATACTAAAAAGTACGGAACCCTCGGTGCGCGAGTCCGCCTCGCACTTGGCCTGTTTTTTTATTTACAGTTTTGCGAGATTTGACGTTTTTAGGTTATTTATTGCGTTTTATATATATATATTGCGATGACAGAGCTGTCAGGCTATCATTCTACCTATAAAATTAGTGAAATACTATACTCGGGGCACCGGTTTTTACTGACGCTTCAAAGGTAGATCATACAAAATGTGTGGGAGCAGCGGTGTGGATTCCTCGGTACAATATTGCCCTCCCATTTAAATGTCCTCCTCAAGCATCCATTTTCACAGGCGAGGCAGTTGCTATTCTTGAGGCTATCAAATATGCAGAGACCCACAATATTAAAAACACTCTCTGATAGTAGGTTGCCTGCAGGCTATTGTAGGCAACCAATTCAAATTAAAAGCAAAATTTCCATTGATTCTCGAAATCAAAGCTGTGCTACGTAGGTGTGAATCAAGGGGCCTACATATTGTTCTCGGGTGGGTTCCAAGCCACTGTGGTATTAACGGCAATGACATGGCTGATATGTAGGCAAAACGAGCGATTGACATTGGATCAATAAAGCAGGAAATTTATAGGTACAGTACTGACCTGTTGAATTGTGCGCTATCCAATATGTTGAATACATGGCAGAAGCAATGGGATACCTCTAGATTACAGACAGGTAAACATTATGGCTGTGTACAACCTCGAATTACTCGAAAACCGTGGTTCTATCGTTTTCGTACTTCTCCGAAATGGGTAATATCGACCATTTGTCGTTTACGCTTAGGCAAAGTATGTACTCCTTTATTTCTGGCTATGATTGGTGTCCGTGCGAACTCATTGTGTGAATGCGGGTTAGATGAGGGTAACTTGGACCACATCTTCTTTGCTTGTTCAGGGTGTAGCTATTCACTGTACGATGTATTACCCGAAAATGTTCCACGACCTATATGCTTTAGCTCACTACTTTGTCACATGGATACTAGGCTAACTTCTATACTCATTAAATATTTACAAACGAACAACATTAAACTCTAAATAGCGTCTTATCTTTTATAATCTAATGCGTCTAATTATTTATGTTTTATTCGATACTTCATATATCATTTATATATCATTTTCTTCTCTTCCACTTCCTTCATGTTGGCACTATTAACGTTCTGTCACCCACTTCCCGCTTTTCAGCTAATTTTTGTATTCGTCATGTATTTGTCTGTGATGTTCATAACAATTATTTGTTAATAGGTTTTCCCAACCACATACACCCTCCTAAGAATACCGAACATTCTCCTCACGCGTGAAATTAAAAAAACCGACATTGGCAAATTCACCCTGTGCATAATTGCGGGGAGTAAAAGCCAGATAAGAGAAAAAAAAACGGGGCACGAACAGTAAACTAAAGTGATGTTTATTTTTAAAGTTTATTACGTTAAAAGGCTCGTTGTTTGACATGATATCGCACCTCTTGACAGTAATAGACGGCTTTCAATGACCAAATGCATAAATATAATTTAATAAACTTCAATAATAAACATCATTTAGTATTCGTGCCCCGAGTTAGCACACGTATGCTAATGAACCAAAATCCTGATAATTCAATAATCCTTGACCTACTTTCTTCAACCTAGTTTTGAAAGCGGCAAATGAATTCCCAAACCACACAAAACCAGCTATAAGTATCCCTCTCCGAACAAAACAAATGGGCGAAACATTCACACTTCGTCTATCACGTCCATGGATCGTCTATAACGTTATTCGGTGACGTTACGTAAAAAGGAGCTCCAGTTTCCTCTAGTTTCCTTAACGACCTGTTGCTACGATACCTCTCAAAGGAGAAATGGACTAAGAACCTAAGGAACTTATATTATGTAAGTGCTTCTTTCTTGTGAACTGCGGTGCGAAGTCGCGACCCCCGCGGGAGCTTAATTCGTTACTCTTTCGCTTGCCCATTTTCTTAAACATATTGCTAAGTAGGTATGTTGCGGGTCGGTAAAGATTTAAGAAAGGATAATGCGGTCAAACTCGAGTGGCACTACGGCTCCAAGGGTTTGGATATACTATGAGTGGTATAGAAAAATGGCTAGATTAATCATACCACTTAGACTTCTGCCTTGAGTGAGTCTTAGGTATTGGATAAAATAATTTAAATAAAACTGGATACTTACGTATGTATTTAAGTTATATGAGTACCTACCCACAACACAAGCCTTCTTGAGTTTACTGTGGAGCTTAGTCAATTTGTGTAAAAATATCCTATAATATTTCTTTATTATTACATCAATAACAAGGTTACTTGAAACCACCTCATAATTAAAGTGAAATAACTACTCTATCAACTACCCACAATAAAGATGATGACTGATGACACATGTTGAAATTTACAACAAAAAATAATATATGAAAATGATAAAAAAATACAGGACTCAACAGTTTCGAAATTTTTATTTCAAAAAGGTATTAAAAACTAAAAAGTAATGGTACTAGTACTATTCGATTCCTTACATTTTAAACCCGAAAAAAGATTGTATAGCTGCTATATATGTACATAAACGGAATATTTCACCGACAAATTCGCAATTTTCTTGTTTTCCATACTAAGATGGGTTTCGCGAGTGAGGTACGACTGTCGGACTTTGACTAACATTTCTGACTTGTATTGCTTTACTCTTTAATGCAATGGGTCCCATATAGACATTTGATCCTAAAAACAAACCTGATCGACTGATACTATTAATAAAAATTTGTCATCAAGCCTATTACAAATCCATACCCATCCTTCAGAAACCAGGGGATGTTTAAAATTGCTTGCTTGTAAGTTGTGACTGCGTTTATCTATTAAGCCATTTTTATTGATGATCTCTCTTTCTGGTTGCAATTTCTGTACCACTATCTTCGTCTTCAGCCTCCTTTGTATTACTAGTATACGGTGTATTAACTGGTGACCTGTCAGTTTGTTAAACCCTTCCTTCTACGGGGAATCTTTTTTCGTTACGTAGATATTTGTTTTTAAAATCACTTGCTGATTTCCGTAAGTAAATGTGGCATATCAACGAATGCGTCGTTGACGATACCAGTCAATATACTATTTGTTTGTATTTGTGTGTGTTGTATGTGTAGTTATTGGAGCTATAATTTTATTTTATTAGTATTGTTATTATTTTCATTTTTATTTTGACGATCATGATAGAAATTCTTATATTTTTGACATCAATGCAAACTTATTATGTAATTGTCTTTCATGAAATAAATCATCTGATCTAATCAAATCTAATTTAATCTATAAAGTCGTAAGCAGAATTGAAATGTCTGACAGTTGTTTCTAATGCCGACTCTATCTAAAATTCACTAATGAGCTGAAAGGAAAAAATCTTTACGTTTAAACTTCCCTAAATTAAACGACATTTTGTATGAATAAAACATTAGGTTTGAGAACACTGGCTTGTCATTATTCCGCTCATGCAATATGAAGGAGGTTAGAATTATTTTATACGCAAAATCGTTTCACAGAATATGGCGAGAGTTAATTAAAGCTTTCATAGAACGCTATAGGATCATGTTATAAGACGTAGACCTCAGAAAAAATACTCGGGATTTATTCACGTTTGTAAAATGACGACGTCGTTTGTAAAATGATGACGCCGTTTGTAAAATGATGACGCCGTTTGTAAAATGATGACGCCGTTTGTAAAATGACGACGTCGTTTGTAAAATGATGACGCCGTTTGTAAAATGCCGAAGGCAAATTATAAAAAGTCCGCATTTTGTAAAATACCTTATGACAATTTATAACAGCGTCGTTTGTAATTTGCCACGGCATTTTTATCGAATTACTTCTTCAATTTACTACGCGTGGCGCTGCACATCGAAACTATGAAAAATGCTGGGGTGCCCATCAAATCTAGAGTTCGTCGGACTGTTTCTTTTCAAAAAACATTTCCTTCACAACTTAACTAGACGGGGCTCCTATTTCTGGGCGGTTTGCCCTTCGGGCATCGGAAGCTACCTAACGAACCTAACCTACCTACCCATTGATTTAGTGTGATGTCCGTGAAAACATTACACTTTGGGGAAAAAAGCGTAAGGAAAAGGTAGGTTAGGTAGGGTAGGTTGGTTCGTTAGGTAGCTTCAGATGCCCGAAGGGCAAACCGCTCAGAAATAGGAGTTTAGTTGTGTTAGTTGTGAAGGAAATGTTTTTGAAAAAGAAACAGTGCGGTGCGACCATGGTAAAAATAAATTACCCGTAGACCAACTGGCGAACACTGTTTAGAACAGTGGGACAACGGGCAAAAAAAATACCCGTGGACCCACTGTTAGTCAAAGCAGTGGGGCCACGGTTAAAATGTGCGTGAGGATGGTGGTGTGGTAAAAGTGTAAGTTAATATAAATTTATAAAACAGCAAGTGCAATAAAGTTTAAATCATTAATTATATAAAAATTGCAAATTATTTGCGGGTCCACTAAGAAGTGAGCATGATAATAAAAGCATGATAATCCGCTATACGTGCTGATTGGGGTCTTAATAACCTTTTCTATCGCGACCAATTCAAAGCCAATAACTTCTATCTCGTAGATAAAATAGTCGCTGTCGATGTTCATATTTGTGAGAGAAGAATTATTTTAATTAATTTGATAAAAAGTCCTGACAATTGCTGATAGATAGCTAAGACATAATAGCTAGGGCATGCAATAAATATAAGTACGAACAAACGCTAAAGGGGCCCACTGACTATCAGTCCGATGGACGATATCGGCCTGTCAGAACAAAAATTTGACAGTTCCGAACAACTGACAGGCCGATATCGTCCGGCGGACTGATAGTCAGTGGGCCCCTTAACAAGCAAGTAAATTGAGATACTCCTAAAGCTATTCCAATAGTAACCATGAATTAACTTTATATAACTAAATATAATAAATATTTTCGAATAAATATTACTTAAAAGTACCTAACGATAACAATGGCCGATGTGGTCATGTCCGGGAGAGCGGAAAAGTTTTAGTGATAATGTTAATGGAAGCAATCGTGAGGATTTATTTTGCCTAAAACTAGCTCTGCCAATTGTTTGCGGGTAACTAAGACTTTAGCACCGAATGCAATCAGGCAATCACAATCAGTATGATAATTCGAGGCCGAACGCTAAAGAGCGTGCAGATTGGGGTGCCTAATAAATAGCCTTTCGAATTGTGTTAGACAAACTATATAGGTAGATACGAATATAAACTTTCATTTCGTAGATTAGCGCTGTACTGCAGTGACTAGGTACATTTAGAAATTGTGAAACAGTGTTTACGTAAATAAGACAGTTTCACGAGTAAATTGGTTTTTAAAATCACGTAAATAGAGCAACAAATATTTTATAAATTTTTGACGACGCAAAATTAATTACTTGGTTAAATCAACTGTTACCGTTCACCAACATTTCATGTTTGGTTTCCGAGAACCTTTGTTTACTATGAACGTAAATTGAATCTGCTCTCTCATTTCTAAGATTCAAAATTATTGTCGTTGACAAGAACATACCTCTGGTGATGCCTCTTACACCGGCCGCACCAATATCTCTCGGGAAAACGTCATCGAGAGCCGGAACAAACTTGTGTCTGAAATTGAGACTTCCCTAAAAGAAATCTCTGAATGGGGTCGACTAAACTTAGTCCGTTTTAACCCTGCCAAGACACAGGTTTGCGCGTTTACCGCAAAAAAGTTAGAGTTTGTCGTATCACCTCGTTTTGAGAGCACTCCCCTGACTGCCGCAGCCAGTATCGGAATCCTCGGCGTCGACATTTCGAGTGAAGTCCAGTTCCGCGGCCATTTAGAGGGTAAGGCCAAATTAGCCTCAAAAAAGCTCGGTGTGCTCAACAGATCGAGACAGTATTTCACGCCGGCCCACCGCCTACAGCTGTATAAAGCGCAGGTTCGCCCACACATGGAATACTGTTCTCATCTATGGGCAGGGGCACCCCAATACCAGCTTCTCCCTCTGGACCGCATCCAGCGAAGAGCGACTCGAATTGTCGACTGCCAGCGTACTTCGGAACGGCTTGACTCCTTGGCGCTGCGTAGAGATGTGGCCTCGCTCTGCATTTTCTATCGCGCGTATAACGGGGAGTGCTCCGAGGAATTGTTCGGATTAATCCCTGCAGCTTCTTTTCGCCATCGCCCTACGCGAAAACATTACCATCCTCACCACTTAGATGGTTGGCAGTCCTCAACTCAGCTAAACTGTGGAATGAACTGTCGCCTGCGGTATTTCCGGACCGATATGACCTTCAAACCTTCAAGAAAAGAGCGTATTCCCATCTTAAAGGCCGGCAACGCACTTACAACCCCTCTGGTGGTGCGGGTGTCCATGGGCGGCGGTAATCGCTTTCCATCAGGTGATCCGTCTGCTCGTTTGCCCCCTATTTCATAAAAAAAAAAAAAAAAAAAACACATCTTCTGTACATTATCTAAACTATAGGTTTGCCACTCAACATTGTTGTTGGTTGGTTGGTTGTTGGAATTTACGGATTGATTAAAGGCTTGTCTGTATACGTCTGATTTGTATTACGTTAACTTAGTATAACTTCAAAACTATTTAAATATATTAACTTCTACAAGAAAACAACCGAGAAATTGCTTTACCATCCGCCTGAGTTAAGTAGACCTATACTTATTTGTTCGTCTTGTTGTGTATTGCTTTTGAATAAATACCTATTTACTTGGACCAATTTAAAATCGCGTAACTCCAGTTCCCTGTAATACTGTATTAAGAGCCGTTTTAACATTGTATCCTTAGCGTTAACAAATTCGGCCGTCGAAATTGATTTCGTGTTCACTCCAAAATCGACTTAATCTATATGTCAGCAGCCTGTCCCGCCTAGGCACTAAACTCTGTGTGTTGAGTTGATATTGCAGTCGCTTTTCGAGCTAGAACGAGTCGTAGGTTTAGGTGAACCAATACAAGTGGGATCTGTTTGCTATAGAAAGATTAGAAAGACTGCAACACCTTGCAGCCGAAACTTTACAATACAACTCTTCTGACAGATCTGACTGGTCCTTTCCATAAGGATGGCGTTGCTTCATCTATCAGATCGGTTAGGAACTTTGGCAGTGGCATTGACTTAATCGGTTTGCCACTGCTTCGACCAGTAATTAATTATATAAGTGAGAAGGACAACATAATTTGAGACATCATAGATGTGTAGATACTGTTATTCTTATGGCTATGGCGCGTTCGTGAGGATTTCTTTAAACAGTTTCACTGATTTATCTTAAATCATGTCAGAACTTTTACTCTTACAATAAAATTGTTACAAATCTCGAGGTCACGTTACGTTGGTTTGCCTTACAACTCGTCTGGCACGAACTCACGTAACCCTTGTAAGTGCTTGTGTGCTTCTGCAGCTATAAGCCGTATATCGCCGAACCAATTACGCCAGCGTTTGTACTTGCTGAAAGCAGGTTTTAACTGCGATATTTTTATCTCTACGTATGACCTCTTTTCGAGACATGTCAACGAGTACCCTACTTGAATATGTTAATATTAAAAGTACAATAACAGTTGCTTATCACAAAGTTTGTAGGTATAACAAATTCGAGTATTATCATCAAACCTTAGAATATGCCAGGTAACCTATTTTATTTCAAGAATATTTTAAATAAATAAATCTCTACTCTACCATTAAGACAACATAATTTTTGGAATTTTTCTTCTAAACAAAAGAAAGTCCAATTATTTTAGGCAGTTGTAATATCATTATGTTCATAATTTAGCTATGCCAATGGTACAACGAAGATACCCCCTTATTATATCATTATTAACCAACAAAGGAAAATTTATTACGAGAAGGCAGGTTATGTTGCCCCGGTTAATATTGGGCAGGTAAGTCTCAACAGGAAAATCATCCTATTAAATTCTGCCTCGACTTACATTAACGTTCACGTCGGATAGGTAGTGCTGATGTACTTAAATAAACTAAGGACCATAATGCGCTGTGTAAGGATTCAGAGAAGACTGGGATTCTTGCCAAAACCCAGTAAATATCGCCCGGAAATTTGCCAATCGGTTCGAAATACGACTCAACATAGCTCAACATCGTCTGATGGTTTTATACTGCAGACGCTTAAGAAGTCTTATTTATCTCCCAATGGTCCTATTATTCTTAATACATCAATATCGTTTTTATCGGAATCTTTAATCTATCTATACATATAATAAAGCGGAAGAGGGTCGAAAGTCTGTACATGGAAGATATTCGAAAAAAAATTGCCTGGGGATACTTAGAATCGATAACAGAACACATTCCAACAGTTTTTAGAATTTTTGTCTGTTTATCTGTTTGTCTGTTTATCTGTTTATCTGTTTGTCTGTTTATTTGACCGCGCTACAAATGAAAACGGCTGAACGGATTTTGATGCAAACTTTACTAATCTGTCGAAAAAATCCACGGCCAGGTTTTAGGCTATAAAAATTTGAGAAATTTTACCCCTAAGGGGGTTAAAAAGGGGATGAAAGTTTGTATGGGGTTCAAGATTTATTTTAAGCTAGCAATTTGAAACTTCGTAAGAAGATATATTATTGAAATACAAGAAAACTAATTTCAGCGTTTTTGAAAATTCATCCCCTAAGGAGGTGAAATAGAGGTTGAAAGTTTGTATGGAGATCAATTTTTTTTTGAGTGCGTTACTTGAAACTTTGTATAATGAGCATATTATTATAATACAGGAAAAGTGATTTTAGCGTTTTCAAGAATTCGTCCCCTAACAGGGTTAAAAGGGGGTTGAAAGTTTGAATCCATTACAAATGCTTTGAAACTTCTTAGAAAGGTATGATAGACGATTACAAAAAAACTAATTTTGACGTTTTTGGAAATTTAACCCCTCAGGGGGTTGAAAAGGGGATGAAAGTTTGTCTTGGGGTGCAAATTTTATTTTAAGCTAGGAACTTAAAACTTTGCAAAACGTTATTACATTAAAAAGCAAGAAAATTACTTTCAGCGTTTTTAAAAATTCATCCCCCATGGTGGTGAAAAAGCGGTTAAAAACTTTATCTTGATAACTATATCATTTCAGCTACTAGGCCAAGTTAGGTATCGATTTTGTATAAATCGGGTATGCCGAATTCATTTATGATATCAAAATGATACCATTCCCGAGTGAAAACACAAAAAATATGAAAAAACTTTTTTTAATTTCTCTTTACGCTTAAACCGCTAAACCGATTTAGATAAAATTTGGTATAGAGATAGTTTGAGTCCCGTGGAAGAACATAGGGTAGTTTTTAACCAAAAAAATGGAGACTGCGTTTGCATGGAGAAGCGGCCGTGCCCTTTCCTCTTAATAATGGTCACGAAGGTGGGTACTTTAAAAAAATCATTTTTCAGTAAATGTCAAACGATTTGGGACTTAAACGCGTTACCATGCCTTGCCGAAAAAAATCGAATCTTTCGCAAAAGTCTCGCAATGCATTGCGGCCACAAGGGGCACGGTCTCAGGAGACTGAGAAAAACCACGGTGAGAGACTCAGTGGCGCTCTAGCCAGGCAGGTCGCTTCGCTTTCGGCTGAAACGGCAAGCCAGCGCGAGTTCGATTGTGATCCCAAATATATCGTACGTAATACATATGTAGGCGCAGATCCTGACGGAGTGTGGCGCCGGAGAAGCCGTGTTCATCCCGCGTATCCTTCTCATTCCGAGCAACTTCCCGTTCCGCTTCAAGCGCCTACAGGTCCCCGTGAGTGTCTGCTTCGCTATGACCATCAACAAGTCGTAGGGGCAGATGCATTTCAAACTCCGAAAAAAAAAAAGGGGGCAGACGCTGCCCGCCGCCGGCGTCATTTGACTGATTTGACTGGAGGACCGATTTGGATGACATGATTTTGATGGGAACACCCAAATATTCCGAAATATGTTTTTCCGATTTTTATAACCACGACTTTCATAATCCCGATTATTTATAAGTCCGAAATATCAAAATTACGATTTTTAAAAACACGATGGAATAAAATCACGATTGTGCTATTTCCGAAAACTTAAAATCCGATTGTCACTTGATAGAAAGCTTAAAGTTCCGATTTTACACTTTTCCGAAAATATTTTTTTTCCGAATTCCTAAATTCTGAAAAATCATTGTCCGATCGGAAATAAAATAATTCGGTATTCAGAAATTCGGTTTTTTACAAGATCGGAAAAATGAAATCCGTGATATTCAAATGAAGACTCACGTTTTAGTAATTATTACGGGTACCTGTCGTGCCGCATCATGTTAAATTCGGCATAAAATATGTTTGGCATAAAAATTCGGCATAAATAAATTAGACAGAACTGCGAACCTGCGAACCCGAACTGTTGCTAGAAGTGGGTTAGGTTAGGTTAGAACTGCGACCCCCAAGAAAACGAACTGTTGCCAGAAAAGTGGAAATTTAAAAATTGGGATATTTAAAATAGGAATCACGTTAATTCGGAATAAGGGCAATTCCGAATTCGTGATTTTGAAAATCGTAAATGTTAAATTCGGTGTTTGCCACCATCGGAATTGTTATAGTCGGAATTATGTAGTTCGGAATTTACAATATTCGGCTTTTTGGGTTTTCGGAAATATAAATCTTCGTGATTTTCATCATTCGTAATTATGACAGTCGGAATTTTGATGGGTCGAGCATTTAAAAATCGGAATGATAAAATTCGACATTCTAAAATTCGAAATAAAAAATTTCGGAATTATGTAGTGTACCCGATTTGCATAGGTACAGTCAAGGACGTTAAACAAAAATGGTACTGTATCGTTCGAAATACACCTATACTACTCTATGCCATTTAAATCACGACAAAAATTTGAATAAGGGCAAAAAAAATATTCATTTTGTAGTGTAATTTTATTTAGTGGTAGCAAAGAGGATATAATATTATAGAACGGTACTGTCATAGTAAATTTTGTAACCACAGTAAATTCACTGCCATCTATCGACACACTTTAAAACTAAAAATGAAGATTTATTAAAATACGATAAAATGTATTTAAATATGGATAAATGATCTTTTTTATTTGCATTCATAATTTTTTTATTTTGACCCATGTTCTTTCACTGATATGCGTTAAAATTGTTAGATAATAACAAACGAAACCGTCAACGCCCTCTATACGAGAGTAGGCAAAAGGTAGTAGCGACATCTGATCGAGAATCAAATTTTCGTGATTTTCGAGGCACGTTTTTTCCTTAGACTGTATCCATCTATTACGGAGTTATATCTATCTTTGGTGGTAGGTACCTAATTGTAAAATATTTTATCTGGACTACAGTCCTCTAGCGTATCCATCTGTCAACTTTACTTTAAGTTCTGTCTCCAGGGGACAGGGAGATAAATTAGGGGTGAATTAGCCGCTTACTGAAACAGACCGAATTCCACGCAGGCGAAGCCGCGGGCACAGCTAGTATCTAATAAGGCTTGAATAATGAATATCGAGTTTGTAGTTCGATTTTTCATTGCAGTAAATAAAAAATAGTCGCTGATAGACATTAGACAGTGTAAGTTAAATCAGAGCGGATGTGTTAGCGTCATACAATTTAATAATTTTAAACAACACCGAAGTATTTAATTAAACACATGTATTCTTGACAATCTTGACCCTAAACAATAAGGTCCCTAAAAGACGTCGTGAGTTATTGTGCCCATATTAGGCTCTAAGAATGCTTATAAAATGTTATAAATTATGTTATGTAGCATATGCTGATAACTACTAAAGTAACCTTCATGCTTTTAAATAAGACTTACTTTTGGTACTTGCTTTTTACCAACGATGATGGGGTGTATGTACACACGCACACATGCATGTGAGATTTTAGACAGGTGACAAATTAAGTGATATAAAGTCGAATCTACTCACCTCTCTCCCATGTAATAGATTCGATAGGATACCCGGCGACGGGACACTTGATGACGAGGTCGCTCCCAGCCACGGCGGTGACTTTCGGCATCTCGCGGATGAACGGCAACCCGTACACGTTGACCCTCGCCGCGTGCACCGCCTTGCCCGCGGAGTTGGTAGCCACACACGCGTATTCGCCGCCATCTTGTTCAGTAACTCGGCTGACGTTAAGATGGCTGACGACGTCGTCCTGTAGCGTTACGTGCTGGCCAACTACAAATCTGGAAATAAGATTATGTGTAAAAGCAATTTTCAGCAGGTTTCACAGTTTTATTAGAAAATATTTTAATACCAATCATCCCATCCAACAAAAAATAATTTCCAAGAAAATACCTAGCTTCAAAAAGCAACATTGTATAAAGTGTGTTAAAGTCAAACAAACATTAGGCGATTACGATTTCATAATTTAAATATTTGTCGGAGCGTGACTCCAGAAGGACACATTGCAGCGTTACATTTCAGTTTTAGACGCCTGTATACAATTGATTAGCAAAGTGTTGCTATGTATTACTTAGTTGATAATGTAATTTATCGAGTTATGTAGAGAGTAACGCCATCTATTGGCATTCTTGTTGAAATAAGATTAGGTACAGGCTTTGGAACGTCAAGTGGTTTAGCTTGCGTGAAGTTAGGTACGAGTTGGCAGTTTTGTTGGTAACTGGTCAAGTAAGTTGGCCTACATTCACTTTGGTGGGAGCGATTTAGGCTCCGCCGCTCCGCGACATTCATTCCAGGATTCTCGATCGGACCGTGCTAGATATCGGACGTTAGCCAACCTCGTGCCTAAACTCACTACGTTCCTGAAGGCTTATACCTGAAGGTTTATTTTGAAAGCTTATAGATTCCAACATTATTTAATCATTTAGCTAAGTGTTTTATCCCGAGTGTTAATTTGATTTCTTATGAGTCATTAGAGGTTTACTATTGTAAAAATTAGAAAATAAGTGTTGTTTTGAAAAGATGTGTCCCGCCGAGTTTGTTGCCGGTCCCATATAGGGTTAAATCTTCTCGGGTCAAGAGGTGTACGGTTGGAACCGGAATAGCTTTGTTTGACGTTCATAATCGCATTGTAATATGCCTACCTACTTGAATAAAGAATTGAACGTTTCGTGATTTTTCTATTTTTTTATTAAATCGATTTCCGTTGCTAGTGTGACGAGTTATTTTATCATTTAGTACGAAAGTATAGTAGGCACTAGGTTGATGAGTCCGTAGTATTATTTCATACACTGGTAGCAGTGGTAGCATACTATTTAGCTGTGTAGGCATACATCGATGTACTGCGCCCACTACCGCCACCGCTATAGGCCACCACACGCACCCCCCAATTATCCCCGTCATCAGAGCGTGGGATAAAAGAGCATCATGTATTGCTTGCACAGCCACGTGGGATCGTGGTGTACTCGTATTTCCGGATTGTATTCGGGGACATACATGCCTAATCTGGACACGTGGTAATGGTAAGCTCACGTGTCTGACCTACATTGAAAGGTGAGTGAAGTTCATTGTTATTTGGTGTGAATTATTGTGAATTATGATTAAGGTAGTCGACCAGAGCCGTCGTAACGTGACCTTATCTCTGATATCACCACGTTTCTTTGTTGTTGATTTGTAATCCGTTAAAATTAGAGCGATCACGTGTTATTTTGTTGTAATATCATTACGTTTAATTACAATCAGGCATCAACTATTACGACATGTTATTATTTCTTCGCTCAATTGTGATTATTGTAAATCTACCCTCTAAATTTGATTTTCATGAAAATAAAATTGTGCCGATAGAAAATAATCCTGCCGATTCGCCAATGCATAAAATTATGATATTCTTATTCTGTAACGTTTTGTAATTAATCAATTGCAACCAATTGTTCCCGTAATGCCGTGATAGACACAAATCGTGTATATTATGAAAACATGAACTACGCGTTTGAAAATTAATGTTACAGTGTAGTGCAGCCTGAGCAGAGACAACTTACAGACGCCATCACGCCTGTAACACATGACTGAAGCAGCCGTGCAGTATCTTCTGTGCTGGAGTATTGGAAATAAAAGGACAGGTTTCGTTCCTATTCTTAATTGGTGAATTTTATTTTGAGTTTAATGGCTAAGCATAACAGTCGACCTTAACTAATTAGCTGTCTCTGTTCGAATTAGTATTCTTTTTAAAGCAGTTTTACTCATTTTGGAATGCGTGTTTGTTAATAAAACACATTCATTGAAGTTTAAATTTTAATCTGACATATAAAGTCCCGTATCCATTAGTAACTTGTCTATTGTTTCCGCTACTAGAGCATTTCACAAACCTTGGAGTTTAACCTGCATACACGATAAACCTGATACCGTGCTAATGATGATTTCAGTAACAGCCAGCTATGAAAAACCACATCGTGCATCTCGCCATCTGCCGCAGCAACGGCAACTGCAAGGCGGAGAGCATCGGCCTTCGTGCTTGGACCTTTGAGGACGTGTGCAAGTGTGCATCATACCTACTGTATTAAGCTGGTGAGCAGTTCCCATTTCGTTGGGTTTATTTTGAGAAGTTTTACTTCTGTTCAGAACTCATGTTCACCTTATGTTAAAGCTAAAGTAAAAAGCGATCTTATGTGATTTTGATCAGTAATGTTCAGTTTGAGTCTGTAATTGGGTCAAAAATATACTGACGCGTAATTGACTTTAAAATACCCGCATTATCGAAATAGAAAAATGCCTGAGCAACAGGTACAGGTTGCCATGAGTTGGATATTAATGACGCTGATAGTACTAGTGATTCTGAGTAACATTATTGTAACGCTTGTTTTTATTATTTCCTTTTTTTTTTGGGATTTACTGTTAACATTTTATTTTGCTTTCGACGGACTGAAAGCTTGTACTTTCGAAGGACTGAGAGTACGCCCGATGGACTGGGCACCACTGTTATTTTGCTTTCGATGGACTGAAGGCAGCCCGATGGACTGGGCACTACTGTTGTTTTGCTTTCGATGGACTGAAGGCAGCCCGATGGACTGGGCACTCACTACTATTTTGCTTTCGATGGACTGAAAGCAGCCCGATGGACTGGGCTCCACTATTTTGCTTTCGATGGACTGAAGGCAGCCCGATGGACTGGGCACTACTGTTTTGCTTTCGATGGACTGAAGGCAGCCCGATGGACTGGGCACTACTATTTTGCTTTCGATGGACTGAAGGCAGCCCGATGGACTGGGCACTACTATTTTGCTTTCGATGGACTGAAGGCAGCCCGATGGACTGGGCACTACTATTTTGCTTTCGATGGACTGAAGGCAGCCCGATGGACTGGGCACTACTATTTTGCTTTCGATGGGCTGAAGGCACGCCCGATGGACTGGGCACTCACTACTGAAGGCATGCTCGATGGACTGGGCATTGTCTAATAATGCATCAGAAGTTCCGGAGCATGTAAGAGGTGCAAGTGGTCTGCTTTTTATGTGCAGTATACTCTTTGCGAGGAGTAGCACTTACGCGGCTGAGATGGTTAACTTATGATGAGTTGTTAGATTCCAGCAAGCCGATGGACTGGCGCATCACATGTAGAGTCACATGTAGGAGTCACATGTAGTCACATGTAGAGTCATATGTAGTCACATGTAGAGTCATATGTAGAGTCATATGTAGGAGTCACATGTAGTCACATGTAGAGTCATATGTAGTCACATGTAGAGTCACATGTAGAGTCACATGTAGAGTCATATGTAGAGTCATATGTAGAGTCATATGTAGAGTCATATGTAGAGTCATATGTAGAGTCATATGTAGAGTCATACGTAGAGTCATATGTAGAGTCATATGTAGTCATATGTAGAGTCATATGTAGAGTCATATGTAGAGTCATATGTAGAGTCATATGAAATGAGACCGAAATTGTGGGTCAGGAATGACCGAGCGATTGAAATACTCTGCTGTGTGTTTTGTTTCAGAATCAAATGCATACACCCACACACGAGGACGTGTGTACCGCAGGATGGCCGTGTCGGAGCGTGACTCCAGAAGGACACATTGCAGCGTTACATTTCAGTTTTAGACGCCTGTATACAATTGATTAGCAAAGTGTTGCTATGTATTACTTAGTTGATAATGTAATTTATCGAGTTATGTAGAGAGTAACGCCATCTATTGGCATTCTTGTTGAAATAAGATTAGGTACAGGCTTTGGAACGTCAAGTGGTTTAGCTTGCGTGAAGTTAGGTACGAGTTGGCAGTTTTGTTGGTAACTGGTCAAGTAAGTTGGCCTACATTCACTTTGGTGGGAGCGATTTAGGCTCCGCCGCTCCGCGACATTCATTCCAGGATTCTCGATCGGACCGTGCTAGATATCGGACGTTAGCCAACCTCGTGCCTAAACTCACTACGTTCCTGAAGGCTTATACCTGAAGGTTTATTTTGAAAGCTTATAGATTCCAACATTATTTAATCATTTAGCTAAGTGTTTTATCCCGAGTGTTAATTTGATTTCTTATGAGTCATTAGAGGTTTACTATTGTAAAAATTAGAAAATAAGTGTTGTTTTGAAAAGATGTGTCCCGCCGAGTTTGTTGCCGGTCCCATATAGGGTTAAATCTTCTCGGGTCAAGAGGTGTACGGTTGGAACCGGAATAGCTTTGTTTGACGTTCATAATCGCATTGTAATATGCCTACCTACTTGAATAAAGAATTGAACGTTTCGTGATTTTTCTATTTTTTTATTAAATCGATTTCCGTTGCTAGTGTGACGAGTTATTTTATCATTTAGTACGAAAGTATAGTAGGCACTAGGTTGATGAGTCCGTAGTATTATTTCATACACTGGTAGCAGTGGTAGCATACTATTTAGCTGTGTAGGCATACATCGATGTACTGCGCCCACTACCGCCACCGCTATAGGCCACCACCACGCCACCCCATGTCCACGACATATTTATGTCAAGCTGAAACTAGGAAACCAATCTCTATTTGCTTAATTTTACCCAAGCGTTCCTCTCCTAAAACTAACCCTTATAGTCCCGTAAATATGCTGAATAGAAGAACAAAAGCCGGAAGACTTTGCCCTTCTAATTCACGGAACCTTTGATAAAATAGGACGCAATAAATCTGTTTATACGTGGTAGATTGTTTCCGCTATATCGACACATCATTTGTCTAAATCGGTTATGGGGCGAGCACCAGCGTGAATTTCTTCTCTTTTTGGCTTTTCCGCAGTAAACAACTACATTATAAAGAAGAGTGATGGATTATCATTCATGTCTAATTTATTTTTCTTAAGTGGATACGCTTTGGTTTTTAACGATAAAAAGCAAAAAATGTTGTATAGAAAAATATACCTAATTTAATTTCAGTTTTATGTGTGGTGTATAACATAATTGAAAATTTAGATAACACAGATTTAATATTTATTTCTGTGTTAGATAGCCATTTGTTGTGGCCATTATTTTGTATACTTTTGTATTTAAAAACCACTTATTTAATTATCTCCATATGTATAACTAAACACCATCCAATTGCTAGGTAAAAAGTAAAAAGCATAAGTCGAAATAATGTTTTTAAAATTACTTTCTCAAAAATTTACTACACGTGATAACAAATTACACACGAACATTACAAAGTTAATTTACACGTCATTTTAAGTATTATCGTTAAGGTGACTGTCCATTTCCAACCGCAGCTGCGTTACTGCTCCGACACTACTGCAGCGGCCTGAACGCGTCGGTGTTATTGTCAATTTCCATAGTAAAATGAATGACGATATCGACTGCACGTAATATGGTGATTTTAACGTTTTCCCAACCGCAGCTGCACTACTGCTCCGACACAACGGTGTTATTGTCAATTTCCATAGTAAAATTAATGACAAGGCCGACTGCACGTAGCATGGCCATTTTTGCGTATTTAGTGTATTATTGCAACTGCGGCTGCAGACCGCACGTCAAATCTGTCACCTGCACTGAAATGTCTTTGGGTCACAGTTATGAGTAGTTCTAAGCAAAGAGGATATAACCACTACGTTCTAATAAGGAGCTTATTACACCCAAGGATATACAACCCGGATGGTACAGTCGCCATATATCGCAGATATATCGGGTCGGCCCAGGAGCTCACAAATATCTGAACACGCCTTTATTGTCAAGGCGCTAGAGTGTTCAGATATTTTTAGCACCTCGGTCGCTCCGATATATCTGATGGCGACTGTCCCTACTGTAAACTTTTTTGCTAATCTATATTGAGACATATCACCGAGCCAGTTAGGAAACGTGTGTGTTGTACACAATAATTGTGTACAACACGCACCGCGCTAGTTGTATGCATGCACAATTGATCTTGTACCTCGGCAGAGGGGAAATAGTGTCCCAATTTGTCAGTAAATAAGAAAAAACAAAAATCTACTCATCCATTTCCTTTAGGTACTAGTATACTAGCCTAAGACAAAAGGGGATATTACTGCAATGTTCTGCCACCAGAGTGCAGGACTAGCCTTTTTAGTAAACCATAGAGTAACGTATACATACTGTACCTTTAATAGGTTTTTGACAAGTTTTCAGAGATAACAAAATATGACATTGATGCATCAAGGCGGTTTGTTTACAGAGGACCTACCGGAAAACGCGAATCCGAAATTTCGCTATCTGCCTCTTTATCGCTCGAATATGCAAGAGTGACAGAGATGTTAGATAACGAAATTTCGATTTTCATTTTGGTTTGCGATAGACCCTCAGATTGTGTTAGTGGCGCCCTGGCGCCCCCTACGCAGTTTCGCGTAATATTCCCTAATCCTGGCCAAGCTATATTTTCCTACGTGATTTTTTTTATCATTTCATGATAAATTCATTAAATAATCAGTTTTTTTATTTTTTCGTAGTTTTGCGAGGATAGCTATAAGCTCGACAGGGCACGAGCGATAGATAGGCAAATAGAATACTGAATAATCGGCAAAGTGGCCGAATAGGCCGAATAGTTGCCGAATATTCCTGGCAACTCTAGTCGTAATATCATATTATATAATGTCGTTTATGGCGACACTTTCTAATTTTGTCATTGCAAAATTTGCAAAGCATTTCCTGAGCTAAATAAACGAAGCAATCATTAATTTTTATTACAAGGAGCAAAGATGTTGTTTAATACCTCCTGGTAATATATTGATATCCAAACATACGAAAGGATACAAAATTGAACCACGAGAGAAGCGAATAGTTTAAAATTTAGAATATTGACAGTTGCGGGGGTCTTAAGGCATGAGGGTTAAACAAACTTTGTTACAATGCAACACGCAATATTTCATCACACCAACACGAGGAAACCATTTATTATTCAAATTAATTTATTTGAAGTTCTTTCTATCGGCCAAGGTGAGGGCAATAGCTTTCTTCATAAAGGATTTCTTGTCTCGCCCGTCAAGTTTTATATGGATGCACGGTCATATCATAAAGAGTGCCGTGCCGCCCATGGACACCTGCAACACAAGAGGGATTTTAATTTGTGTTTCAGTTTCAAATAGGAAACTTGACAATATGAAGTGTAAATTGCGCAATTACTTATAGCTCTTACAAATAATTTTATTCATCGCATCGGATTGTTGTGTGCGGTGGTCACCTGGTGGTCACGCATTTAGGCAAGAGGATGGGGAAGAAAATTTCACATTGTGAACTTACCTTAATGTTAAGAATAAATTTTCCTCTGCATTAATTATATTTGAGTAATTTGATTGTATTTCGTCAATTATTAAGTCTCATTCAATGTTGAATTGCTTTTCATTTAATCGGCAATATTATTTGAATAAAGGATCACCATTAAATATCAGATTTTTTATTAATATTGCGTAGCTGCCTTCGTCGGACTCTTGACTATTGTAGAAAGGCAAACTGGTCTTCTTTTTCATGTAGCATGTAGCATTATCGTCACTCTCTTCTTCACGTAAAAAATACAAAAGTAAATTAGTATTTTATTTGTACGTCTGACATTATATGACTTGACATTGACAAGCCATCAACGAACGCTGTCGCGACTGCACGCCGCAACAGCCGCAGTCGTACTGCTACAGTAGTGCGACACCGCGTAACGTCGCAACTGCAGTGCAGCGGCAGTTACAAATGGACAGTCACCTTTACAGAGGTTACATATTATTATGTCTTGAGATGGTATATGACCTACCCTTTTAAGTATAAATACGTTAAATTCGAATTTTCTCAAGGACACTTACCTAGAATTGGTGGGTATAGGAAAACCATCTAGTAGCCACGTGAATTGAGGCGGGGGGTGACCCATCGCTACGCACTTGAGCGACACGCTGGGGCCAGGCTGTAGAGTCTGTTCCGAAAACCAATACACCAGCTCTGGTTTCAATTCTGTAACAAAATATAATATCGATATTTCATTTACTGAACAATGGTATTATGACAAAGGAGTTATGCCCACCCTTTCAACTTTTTTGGATTTTTCAATATAGTATAGGTACTGTGAAATAATTGAATACGATAACTTTAACTTTGATCGTGTAAAACGTATTTCTGAACGTAAGCGTTAATCGACTTTTTAATACATATAAAATCTCTCTTAACTTAACAATCATACTGGGTCAGTGGATTTCGGCCTCTGTTTAAAAAGCTTAACGTCCGCTGAATTGTTTGCCTATGATTAAATATTTTCAGGTACCTAGTCAAATTGTAAAACAATAAAATTAATATATTCTATTTTTATGATATTAATATATCATATTTAATTATACGAACGGGTCTGCCGCGATTTAATTTCTTTGTTTTCACCTTAAATTCCGACGTTTCAACTGAGTTGCATTGCACCAGCACACCTGCTCACACCCACACACACACACACACACACACACACACACACACCTGGTGCAACTCAGCTAAAACGTCGGAATTTGAGGTAAAAACCCGTAGACCCGTTCGTATAATTAAATATGTTGTTGTTCAAAACGCGACAGTTTAAAGTGTTATGTATGTATGTATCATATCTAAAAAAAACAAGAAATCGAGAGAAGTACGGAGACAGTACGAATAACGTGCTCTTAAGTTAACAAACCCGAACGTTTTCAAATGGATGCGTTTATGCGTATAATCTTGTATTGTCATTGTCATATTTCTTTTCCGTAATAAAGCAGTGCCACTTGATTTAATTCCACTAATCCTTTTCTGGCTCTGCTCCTGGCACGGCGCCGGATAGATTCCGTTTTAATTTTCATGTCGATTAAGCGGCATGAGGCCGGCATTATGGGACAGGCTGGGCCGCAAATCCGGCCCGCGCGCCCGCCGGCACGACTGCCCTTCGCTTAGATTAGTATTTTTCTTGGCGAATTTGTGAAACAAAGAATACATTTTTCTTAGCCTAAAAAAACTGCGCCTCAATTTGTATAACGCTGAAAGAGAATAAAAATAAATCGATTTGATAACTTGTCGCAAACAAGACCCCAATAAGAAGTTTTGTGTTTATGATAATAATTTATGGAAGTTGTGAAAAGAATTAATAAACGTGTAGGTAACGCTTTCACGGTTTTGAACCGTAATACCCTAGCGTCACATAGGTTTTCAAGTATGTAGCCATCGTCGAATAAAGGGCTTTTAAAAGTTAAAGTGTTCCATCAATATTGGCAACAATCACATTGGCCATTGTTGTACCGTGTGTGCTGCTTATTGAAATTAAATCTATTTCATTAATAATTTTTCAGCCTCACCATCAATCCAATAGTTGAAAACCTAAACACAAAATTTAATATATAGTACCTAGACGACAGGACCCTTGGTTGTGAAGCGATTTTAATTCTCGGTGATTTGGAAAAATTAAAATCAGACCTCAAAGTTATTGGCTTAATCCCTTAACTTTTCAAATCTTTTGTTACATAGTCCTGTCCACACAAGGAACCAACAATAGTACAGTTCGAATAACTAGCTACTGGTATTAAAATTATTAAAAAAAGAAACGCTTCACCTCCTTGGCTGTCCCATCTTGGACCAATCTTTAAAAAAAATTACTTATATATACAAAAATTCAAAATTTTAAGGCATCCTCGCATCGTCTGATCAAATTTAATATATAGGTACATTCGGCATATTGTATCATAAACCATTGTCTATTTGTCCCCAAATTCACATACATTCTTCGCGGATCATAATAACACTATTGGACCCATCTCATATTTGGACAACTTAGTTTTAGAAACCATCACCACCATTTTCAACATTTCTTTTGGCAAAAGAACATGGACCCCAGGCTGGCCTACCCATTAGGTTGGGTGGCTTTCTTGGCTTCGGTACACGATGCTCAAAACCAGATCGGGAAAATTTTAGTCTCTTCTCTTCGGGTCCTGGAGGCTTCGCACTGTATCGAGGCCAAGAACGTATGAAACGTAAATTTTGCCTAGCGGATCAGCATTGCCATACAGCGGGGCAATGCGGCCAGCCTTCTGGTCACCCTACCGAGCGACTACAACTTAGGCCAATTTTTTTATTTTTGAAGTTTTTAATTTAAGTGTTATTATGTTTTACATACTTATTTAACTTCAACTGAGAAGCCACTCGAACATGCACCGATACCTATAAAATGAAAACTACTTTGCACATTGTTGTCAGAAGAAATTCTACAGTACAGAATAGATTTAGTGTTTCTTTTCAACACGGGCAGAGCTCACTTTTATTGTGCAACATCTTTTGAGCAGTATAATTGCCGGACGTGTATTTTTACGTCCTTCCATCGTCGTATTCTGGCTCGCATTTAAATAGGATTGCTCGTTTTAGAAATGTCCTTTTTGCCTCCCCGTTTAAACGAGACAATGGGACTGGATTAAATTTATGTCATAGTTGTCACAGGAGACCCATGAGTCCGGGATTTGAAGTAAAACGCAATAACACAGTCCCTTCATTACCGGGTACACGCGCCGACTATTTTACAAAATTCTCACGACACGCATTTCCAAGTGATTAAGTGTAACGATATTGTAAGGGTTAGCACATCGTGGTTTTTGTAAGTTGGTGGAATTGTTGTTGTTGACGGTTTGTAGCATGTTAATGTTGCATGGAATTTGTTAAACGAGGTCACTATTAAACAATACCTACCATGGTTGTACCTATCTGCAAAACGATATTATTTGTAATGTACAGTCGAAGGCAAAAATATCGATCCAGACAAATGGCTCAAAAATATGTGAACACGACTTTATTGTCTAAGGTGTAAAAGAGAGTACACATATTTTTAAAACTTTGGGAATGTATGTATTTATGCCCTTGACTGTACCTAAGCATGTTTATTTCACTTTTAATTGAGATTTATGCATGTAGCAGTTATATTTACCAGTAATTTACTACATGAACCCGCAATGAATATACATTTTAATTAATATACTTACATTTAATTTGACACTTATATCTGCATGACCATTTATTACCCCCAAAGCAGACCCTGGGCATAAAAGGAATAGGTACCTTTTTATGTAGCACCTACAAGTGTTTTTATGTTGTACGGCATTCCATTCAAGTGCAGATACGTTACGAACTTGAATATAGTAGTTAATATCAATACATATGTACTTATACCTATTCCCTCACCATGAGTTAAACGCTAGTGAATGAGTCATCTCAAACGCAGTGCATCTCGCTTGCATCAATGTCAGTACGAGGGAGATGCATTGTGAGTTAGCTTACGCAGTCGCTAGCGAATATGTAGGATATTCGAAGCAGTGACATAGTGACGTCACGATGTGTTGCCATTTTTTTAGAGCATTTCGTCAGTAAAGTGCGGGTGCCATACTTTGACCATCATTTGTGAGTTGCTTTAAGACAATGGGTCCCATACAGAAATTTGATCCTCAAAACAAACCTGATCGACTGATACCGTTAAAAAAAAATGTCAACTACCCAATTATATTGTTACAGCGTAATATTATACGATTGCAAAGAGAAGAATACCTAACCTAACCCAGATAGAGAGAATCAGTGAGGGCGTATGTTGTAAAAATTGTTTTTAAATTTTCCGTCATAAATAAGAGTTATTACAATAGTTCAGCTACAAAAGTGCATTTTTTATATGCACGTTACAATAAAATAGGTATATGACATATAGCGTGTACTTAATAAACACATTATTGCCTACATTACTCGCTTTACGTAGCGCAGTCGGGTAAAAACTGTAGTTAACGTTATTTATAAATCTTATTCTTTTATATTAAATATTATTGATAACGGGTCACTCCCGTATTTTAAGTTGAAAAACGCTCGACATGTTTCACTCCGTACCGAGGAGTGTCATCAGGAGCTTGCGTTGACGGTGACGGCCCTTTTTCTTTTAACCTAAAATTGCACTAGACGCTTGCATTTTAAAGATCTATTAGCTTGGTCTGTCTTGTACTAAATAAGTTCTACACTAAATAATATTAGTAATAAATAGTCTCTCTCTTCTTTTTTCCTTTATCGAGACATTTTCCTTGTATAAATGTCTACTAATTATCTTATAGCTGTGCTAGTAGTAGAAAAGGTTATGATAACAAATGAGGTTAGTCAATGGCTTGCATATTTCATCGAGAGAGCTGTCTGGCGCACCCGTCCGAGTCCAATGCTTAATCTGGGCCATCCGGAAAATCACCCAGTTTTCTCTTATACGTGGGTATTAATATACTGAAATTTGTTTTATTTGCTGTCAGATTTCACTTAAATGTTTTCGCTTGATCGCTTTTACCGTCAGATATTTAAAAAGCTTTTATCTGTTATTCAGCCGTGTCACGTCAAAAGAGCCTACGTCTACTTTATGGCGGTTTTATGAAATGAAATGAAAATCAGCTTTTCTGTTTTGTGAAAGAAGTTGTTAGTCTCTCAAAATCAATATTAAAATCTAATATTTGTTTCTTATTACATACATATTATTGTTAAAAAATACTTACAAAATGATGAGCAGACGATGACTAAGCAAAAATATGTCTTTTTTGCTTCTTCAAAAGAGTCGTCGTCTACATAAACATCATTTTGTGCGAGCACGTCCTTTTGCTTAAAGGTAAGTACCTTATAGCAAAAGGACGTGCTTTTTCATGCTATGCTGTACCGGGTACATGCAGGGTAGCATGAAATTAAAACTAAATAAAAGTTCTGTTGCTATAATCTTCTACTTTATTCCGAAAACTAGGATAACAAGTTAGCTCTGTGTCTCTGTCAAATTCAAGACGAGAGATGGTGACATGTCCATAATGCCCACAGTGCCCACTCATTTACTTTTATCCCCATAAAACTTTTAAAGCTCTGTATTAACTTTTGTTCAGACACGCACAATAACTTCCATTTACTATAAAATGTCGCATATTCCCTGTGCACCTATAAAGCAAAAGAATAGATGATTTTCCCTCTATGATACCCTCTAGTCTAGTTCTTTAGCTTTGTATAGAATTTTAAAATTAACCCGCTGAGCTTGCTCCAGCGTATAAAGCAGGGTTAATATTCCTACCCCTTTTCAAGTGCTTGCCTCCGGTTAAACAGTATAACTAGAACTTCCTATTAGATATAGTTCATATCAATACCGAGATCATACTGTTTCTGGTGTACACACTCGAGGCCAATGTTTGGTAAGAAATAAGAATATTAGCCCCGTACTGGTTGACTTATGGAAAAACGTTGTAACTACATACGAGGTTCATATAAATTTAGTGCATTTTAACAAACAGTATTTTAACTATCCACTTCAGTCTCAAGGCGGATAATAAATATGGAGACCATGTTTCATATCCTGTTCCAAGCGCTGATTTATTCCAGGAAACTGATCGACGAAGCTGTCAGGAGGAGTTCATATTATGAACATCTAGGGTAGGGAGGATAGATCGAACTATTATTGGCTTAACTCCGTTCAAACAGGTTCAACGTTATGTGCCTACCTTTTTTTAGGGTTCCGTTCCCAAAGGGTAACAACGGGACCCTATTACTAAGACTCCGCTGTCCGTCTGTCCGTCTGTCTGTCTGTCACCAGGCTGTATCTCATGAACCGTGATAGCTAGACAGTTAAAATTATCACAGATGATGTATTTCTGTTGCCGCTATAACAACAAATATTAAAAAGTACGGAACCCTCGGTGCGCGAGGCCGACTCGCACTTCGCCGGTTTTTTCTAAACGTACCTTATGTGTCTACCTGGTAGCTATTACCTATCTAAATTTATTTATTTATTTATCGTCTTTACTGGTTTGGTTATGTATTATTGGCTTTAAATGCTTAGGACCACTTGCACCATCCCACTAAGCCGGGGTTAACCCGTTAAACCGTTAACCCAGTATGACTTTGACTATTATACCAGGACCAAACCCTCAGTACCTACGTAATGGAAGGTTTCATACTCTTAGGTCTTAAATGGTTTTTCTATCTTACAAAAAACACCGGACACAAAATTGTTTAGAAACAGATATAAAAAAACACCGGGCACAACTAAGTCACGAACTCGGATAAACATCTGTGCTAAAAAGTAGTAGGTCTGTAGTATCCTCGTGTCGTTCGTATACGTATCGTTGTATGTATAGATCGACCGCTCAAATAATACTTGTTCCCTAATAGGTTTAACAATTAAGATCAAGAAGGGCCTTTGTGTAACAGTTACAGGATTTTTCTAAATGCAATCCTTCTATATGTTCAAGTAAATGCATTGCGACGCCAGTTGTTGTAGGACAAATTGAATTAGATACGTTTTCTGTCGAACAAAACTGCTTGGGACGAGGTAAAGAACGTTGAAAAAAATTTACATTAGGGTAGGGGTAGCTATGGCGGAGGTATAATTATGAATATGTGGCGGCACGACTTGCACGCCAAGGCCCTGCTTATATGGAACCCCTGAAGAGCAGTGACACCAAATAGCGGGGACCGAATTAGTAATAAAACAAAGCGACTTATACATACACACGGCGAAAGAAGAAAGAACCTTATGCGGCCCAGGATAAGATCTTAATTGAAAATTTGACGAAGGAGCATTTAGTGCGGGTGCTGGATGCGCCCGCGGCAAACGTGCCTGCGTCGCTGGAACTCTTTGTTTGAGCTGAAGGGCTGACTCTAATAGCTTGCTGCGAATCCGCGCTTAAAAATGGACTTTTAAATATTTTATGAAGAATCTGGGCGGGTAGCGGTCGGGAAAAGTTGAAAAATTACAGGCACACGTGGTGCAGATAAAATTATGTACAACCGTCGCGTCGTTACCGAGCTCCTTTTTCCCTAAACCTGCCTGTATCAAAAATGGCGGCGAAAAATCCTATTTCGTTTCACAAGGCCGAGTACGCATGCATTATGAAAGGCTGTTAAAATAAAAGGTTGAAATTTAATATATTTCCTCGTTGCACGTGTAAAGCGAGGGTGTTTTTCAGGAGGCAACCGGAATTATCGCTTTTTGAAATATCGATTAATCTGACATTGAATTAATTTTCTAGGAGCGCTCTCAAGGAAGGGCTTACCTTGTTGGAATGGAATATAGAGCTTGTTGATTAAGGAAATGCTAAACGAACTGAATATTTATTTGATTGTTTCAAACCAAGATTGATTGTATTCACTAAGTAATAAACACAAACTTGAAAAAAGTTTAACATAGGTTTATTTTGTTTGTTTTGCGTGATTTTCTGGTCACAAGATGATTAATTTATTCGGTTGACTTATAAATTATACCTATAGCTAATATAAAACCACTTGGTGACCGAAATGTTTTGTAACGTATAACGATTTCCGAAACCAATTTCACTCATACTAAAGAAGAGACGCTTTCCGCATAGATTTTCGTAAATATATAGACCCGCCTGTTGCTATCTCTATTGTACGCGCATAATTATATTGCTGTCTCGCCCATGATGCCGGTTGTCAATGACAGTGAACGAGCGGAACAGCAATATAATTATGCGCGTGCAATAGAGATAGCAACAGGTGGATTAATGAACAAAAATATTTTCTTAGAAGATAAAGATTGATGTCCGATAATGGCTTCTGGACCGCAAACTTGGCGCCTCAAATATAGCGGATCAGGCATAGTTTCTGTTTATTGTATGACAGTTGTAATTTGTTTTTCTTTTTCCAAAGATAACTTCATAAATTACTGGCGACAAAAACACTGTGGGTCGTAGGTCACTGCCAGAACTTCGACTATTGTTTATGTAGGTAGTTGGTTCAACTTGTGACACGAGGCTTAAGTGGAAAACTTTGAGACCCTTTTGTTTACTATTTTCGGATGTGGATCTAACCCAAAATTACTACCTAACTAGCAGCTAGCTACTTGTATAGCGTTAAAGGATACGCCGGGATTAATTTAACTTAAGATTCCATTTCCACTTCAAGGTATAGTCTTCTCAAATGATTTTTACGCCTAAGACGGTAATCTGTTAAACAAAAGCCATTATTCCTTTTGTGGGAGCGGTCGGCCATTATGTGCCATTGAGTCTGAGCGCGTGCTACGGCGCGTGCCATTGTCAGAAACAATTTTTTTATGCCTGATGTAACAAAATACACAGGTTGTCTTTTCGTTACTACAAGAACTTTTGCATAAAAAAAAGTAATGAACAATTGAACAGTGAATTATTTTTCACCTTTCGCCCATGTGACGGTAGCGAAACGGCCAAGCTACATATTTTGACCAAGGTGTAGTTTGTGAAGTTAAGGCGTGTAGGGTTGGAAGTTTGGCTCTACAAGAGATAACTTTTCGGGATTGCGAGCCATAAATATGGTCTCGTCTTGGCAACATTTTACATGAAAATGTTTTTGGTGGAATTTGTTTTATTGGGCCCTGTACGAATAAGATACATATATGGAATAATATATAATCACATTTAACTAAAGAGGATCGAATGCATGCAGTTAAACGTGTATTATTTCAAGTGGGTTCTTATTCTTTCGTTTGTTTTGGTGACTTGAATGCTTAGGGCGCGAAGCCAACGTGCTAATCGTTAACGCTCCGTAGCGTATCGTAGTCATCTTTCTCTACCACTCTTCCACACTAGTGCGACAGTGACAGTTGCGTTTCGTTCGCTACGGAGCCTACGGAGCGTTAACGATTGCACGTTGGCTACGCACCCAGAACTTTTTAATATTAACTTGGATACAATTGAAAATCACCCATTAACACGAAAATAAACGCAGTCAGATTGCAAGTAATACAACATTTGTTTTTGTTTCTTAATTAAAAATAAAATTTGGTAGGTAAATACTAAATTACCCACAACGCTTTACTTTAATAAGCAAGCCTCTGTTTGGTCGCTGTTGTCGATAAATTTAGAAAGCATTTGACATGTTCTAATTGGCTCCGAGAACGATACGTTCATTATTCAAGGTAATTAAAGTTTCCTAACATAATGTGGCGTCAACTGTCGAGTCAACATTCAATAAAACAGCCGATAACACTTATTTATCACTTAATTATTCTGCTCCATATTTCAGGCTTAAAAATATATTGAATGTTGCCCGTTCTCGTCGAACGTCTGAATAAATGTTGAAACTGAAAATAAAATACCTCGTGTGCCAGTGAAGTTCCAGTCGACATCATGCGACTGCGCGCTGCGAGCGTAGGGGGCTCGCCGCGAGCGGTTGGCGGTGGCGGTGGCCCGCGGCCGCTCGGACACTGCAAATACCAGCCTTTACAAAAATAGAAGACACTCAAGAATATACTCGTATTACGAACACATTCGGAATAAACAGTCCTAAGCGACATTCATGCCAAAGCAGGAAGTTCATATGTATTGGAAAAATCGACCTATTTATTTGCTTTATCGTACTATCCACACGAGATTTTAAATCTTGTCGTTTGGGACGTTCTGCATTGGATAAGTAAAACAGCTTCCTTGCAAAGTTGAGTCGAGGTAAGCAGTTCTTACGTTTCCTTTGTGAATAGCAGATCTGAAAAATGAACCTCTATTTCGCTTTGAATTTGCTTAGCGATACGTTTTAAAGCGGTGTCCGCAGTTTTGTATTTCGGTTTCAAATTTAACCATTCTAATTTGGGTAAAAAAAAAATTTTCTATCTAAAGTAAAAAAAACATAAAAACAGTACAAAATCGAGTAGGCCTTATATTTTCTAATTAATACAGCTAGTGCGTAGCGTATTCCGCAATTTTTGTTTGATGATTTACGTTTATAGTAGTATTTGATTATATATCTACATTATATAGAGGACGAGCATAAACTGAAATAAATGTCCACATGTGTGTGTGTGTGTGTTTTTAGACGAGCATAAAATGCAAAACTGTACCTTTGTACAGGCATACAAAAGTTGTAACCTCTATTACACAATCTAACATACCTCAACGACGAAATACATAACAAACAACACAGAAACGTAGCGCTGCAAACTTGTTCCTTTCTACACACATTTTGCAAATATATGTGCACTAATATACTTAGGGGATGCTAGACACAAAATTTTCCTCAAAATAAAAGTCAAACGGCGTAGGTAATTTAAACTTTACGGCGTACGTTCCTGCAGGCTGATAGTGTCTAATATCTCTAAAAGTCATTATTAGTAAATTTCTCACCGTCTATTAAATACTCCGCTACGCCATAAGCTTGGTCTCTGCTGTTCGAAGCGAAGCACTGGTAGACACCCTGGTCCTCCTTCTGCGTACCCTTGATATGTATTCTAAGGCCGTCATCCGACAGCCGAATTCTCTCATTAGGCTTGACGGCTTTTGCGTTGTGGACCCAGTATTGCTTCTCGATTGGATGCCCGGTGACTTTGCATTCAAAAATGACATCCGAGTTTATTTTTGTTCGCAATGCTTCTGGCTTTATTCGGACGGAGATAGGTTCTGCAATAAGAGAAATGAATTCTCTTACTATGCACATTAGCACGGGTATAAAACATGGGATGGTACCTAATAGTTTTGAAGTTGAATTTAATTTTATGTTAGTTTTAGCTTAAATGTTGACATTTATCACTTTGTTGATTATATTTAATGTGAAAATTTCTACAGTAATAAAAAGCACGTTTCGCTTAAATTGCAAATGTTTTTTAAACTTCGAACTACTTTATGTTTTTCGGTAAAAATGGCTACTTACGGCGAATTACTTTTTAAGTTGGAATTAAGTATACAGGTGTAGGTGCCTATAATTGATGGACCAACTCTAATTTTACTGACACATACGAGAAGAGTAGGTACGTAAGTAAATGTAACCAATAGACCTAGACAGTCTTTGATAATAATATCTAAAATAATTGGGGGGAAGATTAACTAAACTCGGGACGTCTCCCATGTTTGCAATATTAATAAGACTAAAGCTACATATTATTATGTGTTTTGACAATACCTATGTTTTGCTCAAAAGCGGTGTCTCTTTTTAACATACATAGAATATGATAAACCAGATGATAACAAATATGATATTAAATAAAGAGGAACGGAGACCTGGTCTACATCGATGAAGTGCACTGCACGGCCATGGCCGGCTCCACAGTGACAATCACTAAGAATTTTTTTTCAGTAATCGACGACTGTAGCCTGTTATGATCATGATAACAGGCTACAGGTAATACTTGTTAGGTGTAAATCTATGACTGCACGACCAGCCCACAGCGGCCGCTCAGTACCTGTGACCGCGAGCGAGAAGTGTACGGACTCGCCGCCGGCGGTGTTGTTGAGCCAGCACACGAGCCGGCCGGCGTCCTCGCGACGCACGCCGCGCACGCTCAGCAGCCCGCCCTGCAGGTGCGCGCGCGACCATAGCGGCGTTTGCTCGATCGGCGTCAGCTGCTCGCGGTGCTCGCGAAACCACCTTGGGAAACAAATGATAGAATACAATCAGATCGAAATTAATAGACATTTTGTTACAAAATATTTTTTTCACCACAACAGCTGGTAGGTAAAGGCTCTCTTGATTGTTCAAAACTTGATGAGAAAATTGCATCTTATCCACATGTGGGGCAAAGTAAACCAAATGCTAATTTTGAGTGGTTTCCTTATGTTGTAGAATTAACTTTTAAATGATGATTTTGCATGATAAATATTTAATGACATTCATTTTGAATTGATTTGCTTTGATTTTATTTGATATTTTACAGTTAGTATTTTCCTTGTGTTGGTGTGGTGAAAAAAATTGTGTTTCACTCTTTTGTGGTGGTGAAAAAAAATTGTTTAACCCTCGTGCCTTGAAACACTCGCAACGCTCAACAATCTTTCGCTTTATTCTTTATTCTTTATTGTATTGCAGTCATGTTCATAATACATTAGGTGTTACAGTTTGAGGATGGTAGGTACATGACACCCTGTCAGGGCACTCAATTTTCTTAAGTCTAGGTAAAATTACATGCATCTCATACAAATAGCAATTAAATCTATATTTATAACTTTATATTTTATTGACGTTTATGCAACGTTAAATGTCAAGTTCGTTTAGAAAATTAGTAAAATAATAAAATAATGATGCTAAATATTAAATGTCCAGGTTAATTTATACATAGATTTAAATGATGTGAAACAATATAGTTAATGTTAATTAACTATATGTCATTTTAGAAAATGCATAAATGTCAATAAATGTTTACAATAATATTTCAATAAAATTTAATTAATTCAATTTGGGTAAGTACATAGCATTATTTCAGTGTTTGGTCATTTAGAAATTCGTCTATTGTGTAATATGCTTTCTCTAGAAGAAGCTTTTTAAGCGTATTTTTAAACAGTTTATCATTCGGTTCCTGTTTTATACTGTCGGGTAGTTTATTTGTGATTCTAATACATTGATAATAAGGTCCCTTTCTGCACATAGCTAACTTGGTATTTGGTATGGCTAACTGATTCTTAGACCTACTATTAGTTTTACAGATTTCTCCTTTGGTTTTAAACAATTCCGAGTGGTTTCTAACAAAAAGTGCACACTCCAGTATATATATACACGGTAAGGTAAGTAGTCTATGTTTTACGAAATGAGGGCGACTGCTGTTTGGTATTCGTGTGTTTGTCAGAATACGGACGCATTTTTTCTGCATTATGAACAAATCATTGGCGTCAGTGCTTGGGTACCACAAGACCACACCATACCGGAGCCACGCGTACGCATATGCAAAATATGCGGTTAGCGCTGTTTCGAAATTTGTGTTTCTCTTTAGAATATTTAACGCATAGACAAACCGTGATAGTTTAGTTTTTACATTTTGAATATGACTTTTCCAGTTAACGCTAGTATCGATCGTTATCCCTAATAGTTTAAATTCACTAACTTCTTCAATAGACTGACCGTTTATTTCTAGTTTAATTTTCAAGGGTTGTTTCTGAGTTGGTCTAAATTGAATGATTTTAGTTTTTTTGAAATTTATCTGTAAATTATGGTCGGTAAGCCAATTTGTGACGCCTTCAAGAGTTTTCCGTATGCGGTCGGTACATTCCGTGCTATTTGTAGTATTTAAAAGTAGTGACACGTCGTCGGCGAACATAATACATGTTGTGTCTATTGTTTTTGGTAGGTCATTAATATATGCAATAAATAACAGACAAGAGATTACTGATCCTTGAGGGACAGAGCAAGTAGTTCGACGTATTTCCGATTTTACTGTTCTAATTTCGTTCGATTCTCTGTGGTAGTGTTCGATCTGCACTTGTTGGTATCGGTTTTGCAAGTACGACTTGATCCACTGATATGCTATACCCCTGATTCCCATAGCGTATAATTTATTTAGTAGGATGGGGTGGGATACCCTATCGTATGCCTTGGACATATCCAATAGTAGCCCTACTGCGTATTGTTTTTTGTCTATTAGATTTAAAGCTGATTGTATAAATGTGTACACTGCCAAAAACGTAGACCTTTTCTTTCTGAATCCGTATTGATTGGTGTCTAATAAATTATATTTTTCAAAAAAAGAATAAATACGATTTGACATTGTTTTTTCATATATTTTCGAGAGGGCCGGGAGCAAAGATATGGGTCTGTATTGACTTACATCATATTTATCGCCACCCGGTTTCAAAACTGGGTTTATTAGAGATATTTTAAGAGCGTCCGGAAATGTTCCTTCATCATAGGATTGGTTTATTAGCCAAGATATCGGAGTGCATAGTTCTGAAGCGCAAAGTTTAATTAATGCCGGCGGGATTTCGTCTGTGCCGTAGCTTTTTTTATTTTTCATATTTTTTATAATATTATATATTTCGCGAGTAGTAGTATGGTGTATAAATATGGAATTTAACGCGGATGTAATAGACGAGCGCGAGCGCTCGGGCAGCGGGTCGGGGCGCGCGGTTGGCATGGCCGAATTGGCCGATGCATTCGTCACTTGTGCCGCCGCCGCCGGTCGCGATGATGACTCACCCACAGCTGCGAAATGCTCATTGAATGTATCTGCTATTATCTTGGGCGATTCTAAAATATTACTCCCGTGTTTTAAAGTTATGTTTTGGTATAATTTTTTTGTATTTCTGTTTGTAACGCGCTTTATGATAGTCCACATTGACTTGGTTTTATTTTTTGATTTTTCCATATACTTAACGTATGAGTTCTTTTTAGATTGGTAGTCACCCGTTGACCACGAACGCTGTAAAGAGTTCGAAACGTCGGGATGTATTATAAATTCAATATACGCGATATAATCCGTTTTCATAGTTTTATTTCATTGGTATATACATTTTTTTAAGAGTTTTTCGTATTTTTTATAATATTTATTGATAATGTCGTTTTTAGATTTATTCATGAATATTTTAAGCAGTCGTTTATTTTTACATGATTTTTTTAAACCTTTAGTTAACCACGTGTTTGTATGTTTATGTCTAGATTGTAATTTTATTTTCTTTTGTGGTATATGTATATTTAAACATTCTTTTAATTTACCTATGAATTCGTTGTAATTTGTATTAGTATCATTATTTTTAGTTATTATTTTAGCCCACTCAATGTCGTTTAAAGAATTTTTGAAATTTAACATATTAGTTTCACTAAAAATTCTACCCCAGGTAAACCATTGATCTTGTTTGTTTTGTGATTGTGTCTTTGCGCTCTTACTTATAATTTCATACAATAATCCCTTATGATCCGATATGCCGTGGTCTTTTACATCGATATTATAGTTTGTCATGTTGGTAAATATTAAATCTATACAGGTACTTGAATTATTTACTTCTCGAGTTGGTTTATTTATTATTTGTCTGAGGTTATAGCACATCATAATATCTATTAATTTTTTTGAATACATGTTATTTATATTTACATTAATGTTGAAGTCGCCAGTTATAATGATATTTTTATTATGTTCACAACATTGAATTTTATTTAATAATTCATCAAGGCACTTAAAAAATTTGTCTATTTCGCGATCAGGCCTATAAATACAAACTAATATAATTTTTTCTTCAGGGATCTCTATTCCACAGCATTCCACAATATATTCTTGAGATAAGGCTGCGATGTCTGGCCGTTCTTTATACTTGATGTGTTTCTGTAGCAGAATTGCCACCCCGCCTCCATGTCTGTGTTTACGATAGTAAGCCGCCGCGTAGTTGTATCCGCTAATTTGTATTAAATCTTTTTGAGATTCAGAAATCCATGTCTCGGACAGGCAAGCTGCATGTATATTGTTATTATTTATGAATAGATCTAATATATGGGATTTGTTTTTTATGCTTTGCATATTTTGGACGTATATAAAAAATTTATTCTCGAAAGGAATGGGGTTCTTCTTGGCTTATTAGGTTTTTTTCTGCCTGTTCAGTTGTGTTATGTGAGCTAGCGCGGGTTGTTAGTGTTGTTACGTTTTCTTCCGTCGGTATCGTGTACTCGTATCCATTCACGTACACTTTGTCCTTCTTAATGAATGGGTGGAGTCCTCTCTTTCTTGCATGTGCTGAAGTGTCTTTTAATAGCTTTCGTTGTCTTAATGCTGTCGCGTCCATGAACTCTGATACTGCTAGCCCGGTGTTTTTGAAAGCGTATTTATTGTCCAGTAGGTATCTTTTCATCCTCTTACTCAGTAATTCTATCCTTAGCGGCCTACGGTAGCCACGTTTGCCAATGCGATTTATTTTTTCGATAAATCCGTTTATGTCTGTGCCTAGTATGTCATAGAAAATATTACTAATACGTCCAATTATGTTGTATTCATTTTCGTCGGGGTATTCATTTAACCCATAGAGAACTATGCAGTTTCCGTGCTGGGCTTCTTCTGTGTTTGGTTGAATTTTTTCTGTAATTTTTTCTGAAATTTTTTTATTTAGCTGTTCTAAATCTGCATGTAATGTTGCGTTTTCAGCCTCAAGTTTTTTTATATTTATGTTTACATTATTTATATTTTTCTCTAATTTGTTTTTTTCTTGAAACAAAGTTGCCGAATTGTTTGATATACTTTGCTCCAAGCTGGTTATTTTTGCATTAAATTCGAGTACTAGCGCTTGTTTGATATTATTCGTAACGGAGTGTATTAATCGCTGTTCCATAGCTACCAACTCGCTTTTTATTAATTGGCTGAATTTGTTATACGAAATGAACTCTGAATTTTGCTGTGGTGATATTATCTTAGTATCGCCAATCATATTTGTTATGTTGCTGTCATCATAAGACATATTGGTATCTTCTAGGGCCGCTTGTTCTAGGGCCGCTTGTTCTAGCAGTCTCCTAGCTGCCGGCGATGCCGGGGTGTCGTCGCTTCGCGGGCGGCGCGTGACTAGTTCACACGAAGGACATTTCCAACTCGCTTGTAATTCGCTTTGGTGCTCTCTAAAGAATGCGGATGTATAGTTTGCACATCTGTAATGATAGCATCTTTGACAAAGACTACAGAATAGGCGCTCCGTTCTGTCTGTTTCAAGTTCACAACCTAAACAGAACATCTTTAATGTTTTCTGTTTTTATTTTATTTCAATGAAATTGAACTTTATTATAAACGCCGTAAGGTCCGAAATAGAATGTCGAGTGACAGTGTAAATGACTGAACCGCGCGGTAGATAAGATTTAAGCTGGTCGGCGCTAAGATCCTCTGCTTTGAGCAAAAGTATTTTCACTATAACTCACGATTTAGTGGTCCGATTCAAACACTGTAAACACTATAACACGGCACATGTTCTTAGCTTTCTATACATATAGATGTATCACGAACACACATGGTATTTCTCGATAATTGGATTTTTTTAGATCGCAGCGTAAGTAAACAAGTCTTTTTTCATTTCGCGTCGACTATGCCGCTTGCTCGGGTATCCATATTAGTACGAGAGGTTAAACAACAACTTTGGCCCCTTGTAAAACAAATAACAATTTCTGTGCCGATAGACCGAAGGTCAGGTCAGGACATGCATCATAGTCAAAATACTTTCTTAGGAACGAGTTTGATTCGTTCGTCTTCTACAAGAAAAATACTAAATTTATTACAACTTCCAAACATTGCAAAATTCTTTGAGATGTTGAACAAGGTTAACGCTATAAGTACTTTTTACTTTAAGTACTACACGACTTATAATCTGCTTTTATCCATGCTTATTCTTATTATAGAGTTTTATAACCCTTTCAGTTTTTACAGTAGCGATGGCGATTAATTAAGTTCTTAGTATGGGTGCATAATATGTATGTGGGTGTGTATGTTCGTTCGCTGAAAAATGCCAATGCATGGTTCGATAGTTGATAAATGCCGAACTCCGAAGTGAGACTCGGTATAAAGTACTTTCGATCCGAGCGCTTAATCTGCGACCCAGAGTTCGACAGCGTAACTTTACCTGCTTCGAATCGTTAAACATATTTTGCTCGAAGGAGCTCACTTGTTAGTGGAGTGGTAGCCCGAGGCAGGCTTTAACGCAGTTTTTACTGTAGCGGTTTATGTGAACAAAGCGAATAACATAATTTAGTTAAAAATATTAATTGATATAGTGTCCAGTGTTTTCTGCTAAACGATTCCGGTGCAAAATACTCGGCGAAATCCATTTTTAGGGTTCCGTACCCAAAGGCTAAAAACAGGACCCTATTACTAAGACTCTGTCTGTCACCAGGCTGTAATCTCATAAACGGTGATAGCTAGACAGTTGAAATTTTCACAGATGACGTATTTCTGTTGCCGCTATAACAACAAATACTAAAAAGTACGGAACCCTCGGTGGGCGAGTCCGACTCACACTTGGCCGGTTTTTTCAAAACAGTATACTTAAGAGTTACGGTCAATACGACAAAATCCCTTTACGAGAAAATCCGTACATGGGAGTATTTTTTTCTTATAGTCAGGTACACAGCAACGATTGATCGCTGGAACGAAAAGCAAACCCTACTCATCGAATACGTTAACAATTACCTAGTGTACTGTTGTTTGAAAAACACCAACACCGTGTTTTCAAACAATAGTACACTAGGAATACATACAGAATTTCCCGCATAAGCGATTCTTCAGAGCGGGAAAGGCTAATTTTAATGAATCATCATCAGGTAACTTATGACAACGATGGTAGCTTACAAAATATATTCAAGAAACCCAAGTCCTCGTCAATTCCTAAAATGGGCTGACTATATAAACACTAGTCTAGTCCGGTCTTCAACAATCCTTTCTTAAAGTAAATCCAAAACGAAATTTTCACACTAGTAAAGGAAATAACAAGAACTGAAACAATACTATACATATAAATAAGTATTTCACAATAACACACTTGGAAGATGGATATAAACCGTATATTCAGCTGAGTTTTCTCAAAATGTAAACACTACACGTGTCAATTTACAATGAAGTGAGCAAACATGGAAAGTTTGCCGAACCGGTCCGGAACAACGTTACCCTACTTAAACGTACCGGTTTCTTTCACTAAGAATATTCTATACTCGTACCCCCTATATTACCCCTTCGTTCATAGAACATAAAAACACAGACAAACGATTAACAAGTTTAACAACGAAGTCTTTGATTTGACAGACGTTTATTAATAACGCAAATTTTGTACTTTAATAATCTTAGGTAGGTACGGATAGGTAAACAGGGTGTTGTGATTTGAAACAGTATGGATAAACTCGAAACTTGCTTTTGAAAACATTAGGTTTATTGGTAATTTTTTTAACAACAGACAAATTTGTGATTAAAACCAACAGTCGCTTCGCACAAACAAACCCTGCAAGACTGAGTCAACCTTAAAAAAACAAACTGCAATCTATTTGAGTGTTGTATTGTACTACCAAATTAGTTTTTGTATCTTTTATTGTTACTAATTACAGTTAAAAAACTGATTATTTAAATGCACGTAGAACACCATATATTATATTATACATATCAAACTCATACTCTCATAAACTCATCAGTATAACTCGTGGGAAAGAAAGGAGTGCAAGCGGGCACGCTTATGTATGCCGAGTTAGGTACCAAGTCTTTTAGAAATAGTTTTGAAAGCAGCTGAAATGAGCGAGACATTTGCATTCTAAAAGATTTCCTCTCGGCAATGGTGGGACATGAAACTTTATGGTGTATTCTGATAGATAACAGAACTGAGAATGACGTATTAGAGAGCGCATGAAGCAAGGTTCAAGGTTCAAGTAGGTAATAACTATAGCAAAAATCACTTTATAATGTATACAAGTAGAGACCTTTGCGAAACTTGGAATTAATGTGTTTTGCAAGCTCAATATATTCCGTAATAAAATTCGGTATGTTTTTTTTTCTAATTTGGACAAATAAAAATAATTTAAAAACATATTTCGGATGTTGTTCTGCAGTCGTTGGTTGCCTACATCTTTAATGATAACTTTAATAGCCTCAATCAGTTGATTTATATTCTATATCTTTGATGCGAATTGCAAACGATTCATACCTAGTTAATTTTGAGGCATGTAACGTGTTTATGAATAACGCAACTAGTGTCTTAAGTTAAGTCCTCCACGGCAGTTTTTTTTAAATAAAAATACCGGTAAATAAATGATATGTGTTTTATAGTGATTATAAGTACCTAATATAATAAGAAACTAGTGTTTCTTCTTTAAAATATTAATTGTCTAACGCAAACAAATATACGTAGTATCACAGATTTTAATTAAGAACAACGTCGCAAAACTCCCGTATTTGTTTATTTCGTTCGCGAAGTCGGCTCTCCCGAGAGACGTTCCAATGGCTTAAATTTGCTCGGCAAATTTAAACGCTGCTAAGGAACTAAGTTTTAATTTAACTTCTTTTTATGATGGCAATAAAATCGAAGTCTTAACGATGTTCCGGAGGGCGCGAATGATGATGAATTAGTCATTCAAGTTCGCTTATGAGGCTCGGTGACAGACTTTGTTTTGAGTTTGAGTACTTAGTTGAGTTGTGGAAAGCGAGTGAATGCTTCAATTTGAAAGAGTACGAAAATACCAACTTAATTACATAATTTCGTAATCAACACTCGTAATTACGAAGTGATGTAAATAATTTTATCTGAACCAATATGGTCCTATCAAAGATTAAAAGTTAAAACAAACTTTGTCCAAATATTAGTTAAAAGCCAATGGTGATGATGATAATTGACATTTTCTGATAACAGGACTATAAATAGGTAAATGTCCCGTATATCAGGCGTTGCCGTCTTTTCTAAATACTTTGAGACGAAAGTGGACTACCGCGAGAAACCGCCGTTTCATACAAACCTAGTCTCCATTTTCCTCTCTGGATATTAGCATCGTAGTTTTTTTTTACATAATTTAATGTATATTAACCACATATTAAATCACATTTAAAAACGGGTCTATCGTTTTTAAATGTGATTTAATATGTGTTCAAAACGCGAAAGTTTTAAATGTTATATATTAACCACGGCTTGATTTTGGTTTTGTTTGATTTTTATATTACAATTATTATTAAAGTTTAAAGCATTTAAAATTCGGCGGCCATCCACTAACACCCATTCTGTTTCTGTCTCTTTCTCTCTTTAGGTATAATTATAACCGCTGGGTAGATACTGTAAAGAAGGCCTGCCAGGGATCTACACATCAGGAAGGCGGAAAATCGTGCAAAATGGAGAGCTTTGGTGCACAAAATAGCAACCTCATGAGGTCGTGACCCTCAGCCATGAGAAACCGAGGAGGAAGAAGAAGAGAATAATTATAGTAATGACTATATACGTACGGTCAAGCAATTTGATTTCTGAGCCACTTGGTACCTTGTCACAGTGACTATAATTGAGATCCCCCAGCTACTTTCATATTGATGGACACTGTGACAAGGTACAAAGTGGTACAGAAATTAAATTGTTTGACTGTACTTCTGTTGAAGTCGTTATCTGTTGATAACAGAGGCAGTAACTTTAAATTTAACTAAAGTTGGAATTTGAGTTTCCGCCCGAAGACAAATATTCCTAGCCGACTGTGGCCGTCGGCGCAATGGGGTTATTTGCCCAAACATGGGCAAGTTGCCGGGCAAACTTAGTCTTGTCAACAATGTTGTACAGGCTTAGCATATAGGTTACATCAAAAACGAATCTTATAACGGCCTCCCAGCCTAGTCGGTAGTGACCAGGAGCTATAAAACAGGGGTCCCGGGTTCAAATCCTGGTAAGGGCATTTATGTGTGTGTTCAGCTCAGTTATTTGTTCCTGAGGCATGAATGTTTTCTGCGTATTCAAGTATTTATCTATACCTATCTATTATAATATATTATCGTCGTCTAGTACCCACAACACAAGCTTTATTGAGCTTACTCTGGGGGTAATTTTTTTATTTATTTATATAAATGCGATATCTTATTGTGAGAGTATTTCATTGTGAGGAAACGCATACAACTACGTAATTGGTGTAGGTAAGTGAAGTTTTTCATCTCTATCATGAATAGATGATTTACTCTTAGACTTATCTTTGTTTAAGGCCTACAAAGTTTCTAGTAAAAGTGTGTAAAAATATCCGAATCACAGTCATATATGTGGAATTCCCACGCTTTTTACAGGACCCCATCATCTAATCTTGACTTGATGGCAATGACACCAACTATAAAGTATATACACTATAAAACGAAAAAAAAACCGTCCTTTATGAAGCCAGTTAAAACAAAGTAAGTGCAAATTGCAGAATCTTATTGTTAAGATTTACAATCAGCATTAGCATTTACTGCTGTTGAGAAAATGGGAATACCCTCCTAAGGCCCAAGGTCCTACCTATAGTAGGTACCTCTTCAGTTCGATGAAATTTGAATCCTATTCAATTGGAACATTCGTTTGTTCTGATTCGTTCAATTTTCCAACAACGCAAAATCAACTCTATTTCCTACACCGTAGGTTCAAATTTCAATGACAAATTTTGGATTTTTCCTTTGTATGGCTGGGCCTTAGGAGGATACATTGTGATGCAGATGAAGCAAACAGCACCGCGACCGCAAGGCCCTCGCTACGCTTCAAACACTCCGCTCCGTTCGGCCGAGTTTAGAGAGCGTTTCGTTTTGGCCTTTACTTAACATGTTACATTTATATCGGATACTGTTGTTTGTATTTCTTGTATATAAATACTGTACACGATAAAACACGGCCACGCATGATATGAATCTTCACAATATAACATTAGGTTGTCTGACTTGGACCATTATATATTATATTCCACAGTACCTTCTAAGCTTCTAATCTTACTTAACATAAGTACTTTTTGTTCATATAAGCTTCTAATCTTACTTAATATAAGTACTTTTTGTTCATTTATTTTTATTATATAGGTAACTACTCGTAACATAACCGATGAGCAGGATCTCCTGCCACAGGTATTGTATACCTACTAGGAGATCTTTACCATTGTAAAATAACCTGTATGTTTTAAAAGAAATAAACATTTTTCATTTTTTCATTTTTCATTTTCACCTAAAAAAATTGTCCATGGTCTTCTGACAACCTCTCTCAAATTCTCCTGTTAAAAACATTTTATTATTTTTAATTACATAAGCCAAGTAGTATCTTATTAAATTATATTTTCACAATAGCTAACGTTCTAAATTTGTTTAGATTGAGATAGTTCTGACTGGTGAATTCGACCTTTTGACAAAAAACTGCCTCCCATACAAAAACGACTTACACTGCTTGGAGTAGATAGTCTGCCTGACTACCTCAAGTAGAAAAGTTTCAAAAGTATTTTTTGGTAAGATGACATCATAATGTGCATAAAACAGCTTATAAAAATATAAATGCAATTATGGCTTTGTAGCAGGAAGCGAGCGAAGATTATCAAAAAACCCTGGACAAAAAATTAAACATATTTATTTAAACTAAAATAACTGCTTGAATATGTCTATTTGGTAAAAATATATACCAGATCATGCGTGGCCGGATTTTATCGTGTATAGTCTTTAATACAGTTTTACTTAGTTTTAATTACATTAGTTGCATAATTTTTCATGATTAAATCGATGAAAAAAATGGGTCACGAGCCTAAATAATTTGCAAACGGAACGATTAATCAGCAATTAGTTTTCAAACACTTAACCTAAGAGTTAACTTAAGAGCAAAGTGTGTGGAAATTTTAATAAAAAGTTTTCATTTCCCTTAAAAGTGCAAATTGCAAATTCACAGGTTTGCGCACATGGACTTGCTCTAACATGAAACCAAATTTATACAGTGAAACCCAAACGGGGAAATCAACACATGGTGTTCGAGGTAATAGCTTATCACAATTTGAATGAAATTAACCTCTACCAACCTACGGACATTCATAGAGCGTGACAAGAAACTTAACGACAAAGGAAGTAATTAACAGATTTACTCACATAATCAAATATATTCTCGCTAAGATACCCATTAACGACTCTTTCCTGTTTATTCATTAGCTAAATGGAGACAATGAAGAAATAATTCGTTTCATGCATGACACACTCGTTTAAATTAGGCGTTGAATGATTTAATTATGAAAATCTACTTAAATTACCCGGGATTTGGTGGCAAGTGCCACGTAGGTACGCGTAAATACATTTACGAGGGTATAATGCAATTTGGCGGGTTTGCGAGGCAAATTGCTCCTTGGCAGTTAAAACGAATCACGTAGCTTGGGATTATAAAATTGCGGTAAAATCTCAGCGTGGGATCAAAACGGATTCGCGACGAAATAAAGCACGCCGTACTTTAACACGCACGGCGCTAAAGGGTTAATTTAAATTGAAATCTTTCAAGCCACCTCCCTTTTATTATCTGGGTAGCAAAAAAGGTTGGTTCATAGTTATTAAGCTCGTAGACTGAAACAAAGCTCTACGCAACACAACTTTGAACGAAGTTTCCATGGATTGTTGTGAAATTATTGGTGGTAATCTAAAATAGATCGCTAGCCAGGTTCTGCGTAGATTGGGCTTGATCTCGTTAAGGCAGGCGTTACATTTAATCTTTGCCAAAATGAAAAGCGTAAGGCGCTCTCACCTAAGTGGATATGGGTAAGTGTATTCCGCTCGAATTTTCACAGAAACAATTTTATTTCTGAAACCTTTTAAACGAACGACTTGTTGGCGAGTTCACGTTATTAGGTATACGTATAGAGGACGGATACAAGGAAAGACTAACGATAGTAACATATCTCCGCAGTTTTCACCTTTAACGTTAATATCTTGAACTAACTGCTCATCTTTACTATTACAAAGTTAATTCGCCATCAAGGCCCAGTCGTTTCACATTGCATTAAATAACCCTGGTATTGAAATTGTATGTGTTAAGCTTTTAAACTGTGCCTCTTTAAATAATATTGTATCACTGTACTGCCCTTCATCAGTGCGAACAACTCAACTCGACTGGGATTCAATTTTCACGGCTCTTTCGAATAAATCATTAATAGCAGGGGACTTCAATGCCCATCATACTAATTGGTCATATAAATGTGACGGTAGAGGAAATCAGCTGTTTGATTCGGCAATCGAGCATGGTTTTGTGTCTCTTAATGATGGAAAGGCGACAAGGGTTAAACTCGTAAGTGGGTCACTTCAGGAAAGCTCTCCAGATATCACCTTTTGCTCGTCTGATATTGCTGTTGATTTTGCCTGGCAGGTTTCCAATGAACATTTAGGGAGTGATCATCTAATTGTAAAGTTTAGTTTAGATTATCAAGACATCAGGCACTTTGAGCAAAGATTAAATTTTAAAAAAGCGGATTGGCCAGGCTTTCGCGAATTCCTAAAAGAATACCTTTCGAAACAGCCAATTCCTACGCAACACGATGTTCAAGTTACTTATGACATCTTTGAGACTGGTATCAGTAAGTCCTTAGCGATTAATATCCCTGTAATTAAAATGTGTACTGATCCTACACGGAATTTCAAACCCAAAAGCTATTGGAATGCCTCGTTGTCTTTGGTTGTAGCTCAAAGGCGACTAGCATTAGCAAAATTCAGACGGAATCCGACCCCTGCTAATCTAAAACTGCTGCAAGAAAAGGTTGCAGAAGCACAACGCCTCATTCGTAATGCTAAGGCGTCGAGTTGGCGGGAGTTTTGCCAAAGTATAGATGAAACTACTTCCGCGTCTGACATGTGGAATCGTATGAAGTGGATAAAAGGTTATAAGCGTTCTAGGGTTGTTGCATCTGAAGAAAAAAAAGTCGAATTGTTGCGTTCTCTCACGCCTGATTTCGTGCGATAGGAGTCACCGACGTTTACATCTGTGAACCCACAATTAGAGGTAGAATTTTCGCTAGAAGAATTAACAAGGTGTCTAAAAAATAAGAAATCTTCTCCAGGGGTAGATGGAATAACGTATGCTGTGTTATGCAATCTGCCATCACAAGCATTGTTGTTTCTACTAAAACTGTATAACTTGATTTTTGTGTCAGGTGAGGTGCCCAGGCAGTGGAGAGTTATCCAGGTCGTACCTATTCCTAAGTCAAGTCAAGATAACACTTCGAAGCTAAGACCGATTTCTTTAATGTCCTGCGTATCTAAGATATTCCACACAATGCTAGCGAGACGCCTGGAATGGTTTATAGAACACAACCAGATTCTATCTCGAAATACCGTGGGCTTTAGGAAAGGTCTATCCTGTATGGACTGCCTAGCTCGCTTAATATCCCACATACAAGTGGGTTTTGCCAAGAACACTTGTACTCTAGCTTGTTTTTTAGACATTGAAGGTGCATATAACAATGTTTCGGTTTCTAAAGTTGTTGATATTCTAGATACCTTAGGAGTTGGGGGCAATTTTTGTAGATATTTATGGGCCTTCTTGAGCGAGAGGCATCTTCTACTAAGAGACCCTGATGTCGGTCTTTCTATGGTGCGGTGGACAGACAAGGGCCTAGCTCAAGGGGATCCACTCTCCCCTCTTCTGTTTAACATTGCTACATATCAGATTTGTAACGACATAGTCAATGTCTCAATTTCCCAATATGCTGATGATTTTGTGTTATATGTCAGGCAAAAGAATTTATATGACAGTGTCTGCTCAATGCAAGACAGTTTAAACACAATGTTAAAATTTTTGGACAGTTTAGGACTAGAGGTCTCAGCTAGTAAGTCAAAGTTTTGCATTTTCAGCAAAGGTGATAAAAAACAACAAGTAAACCTATTAATTCGAGGACAACCGCTTTGCTCTGATAAATCTATTAAATACTTAGGTGTGTTGCTAGACCAACACCTACGATGGGGAGAGCACATTAACTATGTAGTCGAAAAAACTCAAAAATACCTTAGCATTTTGATAACTTTAGCTGGCGCGTCTTGGGGAATACATCCTAAGCACCTACGGAGGTTGTACATCTCCTTGATTAGAAGTAGACTGGATTACGCGAGTGCACTTTTTCACAATAGCGCCAACAGACACATCTATAAGCTTGAAAAAATTCAAAACCAAGCTCTAAGGGTAATCGGAGGCTTTATCAGGTCTACACCGATTCACGTGATGGAAAGTGAATTATGTCTTGTGCCATTACATCTCCGTAGATGGTTACTGGCCACTAGGTTTTGCTTGAAATCACTGACCTGGTCAAATAGCGCCACGGTTGATGAGATTCTGGAGTTGCGGGCCTCATGCCAAAGAGGGTACTGGACTAAGACAAGGAAAAAACCTTTGCTAGCTGTCGTAAATGAGGAAATCTCTGAAGAACATATTCAGTCGTCATTCCCATTACCAATGTTTCAATTAGATGTTTGGGTGTCAAAAATTGAATTACATGAAGTCTTGCACAGCGGTTTAGAATCTGTTATTGGTGCAAAACACACACACAACGTCAATGCTCTGCGTATTGATGTGGTTCAAGAATTGAATAGAAAATATATTAATTTTTATAGAATATTCACTGATGCGTCGAAGTACGGTAAAAAAATAGGGGCTGCCTTTTTCGATCCATTTAGTGCCACAAGAGCACAATATAAAATTTCAGCTGGAGTTTCTATAATGACCGCGGAACTCAGTGCGATTTATCAGGCTTTAGTGTTTGTTGAAAATCAAAATTATCCTAATGTGGCAATTTTCACGGACAGTAAAAGCTCCATTCAGCATTTGAGCCGGTGTGCCTCAGGCGAACGGTGCTTTTTACTGGCGTACAAAATCTTAATGCAAATCTCTAAGCTCCGAAATTGCGGAAGGTGTTTGAAAATACAGTGGGTTCCATCACATATCGGTTTGGTGGGAAACGAGGAGGCTGACCGGTTGGCGGCAGCGGCTGCTTCTGAGGGAACTGAGTTTGATGTCGCTCCAGACTTCTCAGAAATAGTCGCACAGTATAAAGGTAAAATATATGGTCGCTGGAAGGAGTTCTTTGATGAAAGATCGCAAGAGAAAGGAATCTGGTACAAGACCATTCAATGTGAGCCTCCTCGGATACCCTGGTGGGAAGTGGCTGACTTGAACCGGGCGAAAATTGTACGCGCTCACAGGCTTCGGTCCGGTCACATTCCATTGAATATGTTTGCTCATCTGATGAGGAAAGCAGAGTCGCCCAACTGCGATATTTGCGACTCTGTCGAGGATGTACAGCACTTCCTAATGGAATGTGTTCGGACTCGAGACAAGAGGGCGCAACTATTTGAAGCTAGGGGTTATGCAGTAACTGACATTGGGGTTTTTCACACGATATTGGCGGAACCCCTGTCTAAAACTGCGAAATTCGTGTACAGTTTTTTTGATGTATACTAACACTTATTGAAACTGTAATGTAGAGGCCCAACGGAGCCGACATGTCTCACTGATAAAGGCTCCTTTTAAATATGTAGATTAAAAAAAAAAAAAAAAAAAAAGTTAATTCGGGCGAGACAGATAAATCTAATATGTAGAATATGTAAAAACAAGAGACTTGATCATTCATGGCATTTTTAATTGCTGCCGCAAGAGATACTTATGCTTTTTTAAACTAGACTATAAATTTACTCTGATGAACACTTACCTAAGTACTAAGGTGTCGTCGGGTGCAAATGGCTTTGCGACTTTGCACTCTTTGCAGTGCAATGGTGGGGCGGTAAAATGTCGCACGTTTCAGCTATTTGTATGCTTAGTGCAGAAGCGAGGCTTTTAGTTGGAGAATGCAGTAGAATATGACTTTTGTAAAACTGCAAATCACATCCATTATTGATAGTTTAGTAACCTACGTTCAGAATCCGAAGTTTTAAACAAGAAAACGTTGCTTGAATGTAAACTAGGAGGTTTATCATTCGAAGGAATCTTTTACTGAACAAGAACATGCATCAAAAGCTTTGTTGCAGAGGGTAGTAGATATATTAAAACGATTTTACGACAGTTTTAGCGGTGTGTCGTAAATAAAAGGTCGGATGTAGTGGGTCACCCATACTGATTTAGTAGGGTGGTGAATTTTTTTGTCACAATCGGTTTAAGGAGTTGTGTGTAAAAATAAAACTATTTACTAAAACAATTTAGCTGAACAGCCAAAGCGCTCTTAAAATACGTTAATTGTGATTCCTACACTTTGCATTATTCACTGGCTTTGAGCGTAGATTTAAAGCACATAACGGGTGAGCTAAGTGCTTGCCGATCTGTTTGGTATATAGCCAAAGAATACCTAGGCATATGTAAAAGTTTCTATATCAGCCGGGACTTCGGCAATGTTTATGGTTCCAGAGAGGAAAATTCTAGGTTACGGGGTGAGTTTATAGGAGTTTTGTGGCGTAATATTAAGACAGAAATGGGGAAACGTGATTTGTAATTTTGTATAGCTAGGTAGTCATTTTCTTTTAAGTCGGTCCCTCTTTGACTTTTGAAGAAGAAGAAGAAGAAGAAGAACAGATAAAAAACCTGTATTCATGGTATATATTCATACAATAATACACTTAAATGAAACACAACTACAAATAAACAACATATGAATGAAGCCACTAAATGTTCGCCACCGCTGATCTTCCGTCGGCTCGTAGCCGTTTGTGATTCCAAAGAGAAAAACGACACTACAATAATAAATAAATACAAAAAAAGAGTTACAATCATGATAGGCATGCCTGGCAAGCATGACTGGCAAGTTTTTCAAGCGAAATGACAAGTCTCAACTAAAAAACTGTTTTTAATTAATTAATACACTTAAGTCCCCGGCAAGCTCGGCCGAATTTCACCTTTCCATACAAACGGAGTTTCGTTCTCATTTTAAAACTACGTGTTGGATTGTAATGAAACTTTGCACGTACAAGGATATGAGGTATATCTAGGTCTGTAATTAGTTTGTATAGCTCCAGTTTATAAAACAAACGAAATAGAGCAAAAACAAGTTTTGTATGAAAAACTTAAATTAGCTGTATTTTTTTAACTATGGTATCGGAAGCTACACAAACTAAATACAGACGTAGATATACCTTATCCTATTGTAAGTACAAAGTTTCAGAGCAAACTAGCTACTCGTTTTAAAATGAGAGCGTAACTACGGTTGTATGGAGAACCGAGCTTGCCGGGGACCCTTAACAATTAAACAATTATGTTGATAATGGGCTTATCATTTATAACGTTGCCATTTCCCGATACAAGACAATCGATACCAGTTTAGCTACCCGGCATGAACATGGCTCTCTACCTACGTATCGCCAGATGGATACATAATAGTTACCTGTAAGTGGGTACTGGCCAGGCGTGCGCCGCGCACGGCAGCCGCACGTCCTGCCCGGCCTGCACGCGCCGGTTGCGCGGCTCGGGGCCTATACGAGGCCTCACACCGCCTTTCGGTTCCGTCACTATTACGTGACCTGTTAAAGAAAGAATGTTTTTATTAGGTATCATATCATGACCATAAAATAATTTTGTAGGTACATACTCAGAAAGACAATATGCCCACGAAAATGTTGTTTGAGAATCGACCATCAGGTTTTTTGAGATTGGAATTGGTGGAAGTGATGAGATAAATTTATTACAGTACATATGGTGCTACTTTCTCGCACTAGTGCCCCAAATAGCACTTTTCGTGCATATGTCGAAAGTTTAAAGGGCCACATGTACTGCAAAACGTTGTACGAATCACGTGCGAATAGGTAATTTCATAGACCTAGCATTACATAGACCAGCTATACGCGTGCGCCCGTAAGGGATAGACATAGATGACGTCATGAACGTGGGGATACCATATTGGTAAAAATTACCCCAATATTTGATATCACGTTGGGGCGATTACCCTGGAGGCAAAGTTAGCTTGTTTGACGGTATTAAAAAATTGTTAAATAAAATGTCAATGGGCCGTTCTTTTTAGGCGTATAAACAATGAAATACCTCCAATAATTCGCGCAGGTGGTACAAAACTAAACATGTTTAGTAAATAAAACGTAAAATAAAATGTATTATGGGTTTTAATTTAAAGAAATCACAAATCGCAATCACACCAATTAATGTACACCACATTTAATATTCACAGCATTTGTTTATTTATTTTTTGGAATTAGAATTACGAAAAAACTTCGAGGCCAAAATTACCCATAAAATTATGATATTTTCATCTGGTATCCCTAACATGATTGTTATGCAGCTAAATTAAGAAGAAGTTTAAAAATGGCTGACCTCAGACTCCTACCTACCTACGTAATTTGGGCGGATAATTTTACAAATAATGTTTTGTTAATTTGCGTAAATAATTGTGATATTTTTATTGAAATCGTTTGATTCTACATTGCTTTGAGTGTAACGTAATTTTACGATGTTATTCTCACATATTGCGTTAAGAGGAAGGTGTAAAATACCGTACTTACGTGTGAAAGGTTATGATCTCATATTTTTGCTCAGAGCGGCTATTACAGCCGATTACAGAACAATTCACCAGTATTTTATCAAAGTTCAAGCATTCAAAACGCTAACCATCACTATATTTCATAAGAGAAATCACAATTTCATACAAAACAACGATAATTCAACAAGCAACGAACAAACATGACGTGTCACGTACTTATTTGTTTGCCACAACCTCGGTTGTGGCAGCGGTGGAAAAGTGAAACTATGACAAGGACAAACAATAACAGCGCTTTCTCTGCTACTCCTACTGAAAGATACATAAGACTATCCCGTTCGGTCATTTTCCCCCACCCCTCATGACCGATCCAGTTATACTAGATTCATGGGTAATTTGCAACTCGTGTCGATTTAAAACACTCCTTTTAATAATTAAACTTATTTGCCATGATATGTTTTTTTATTTACTCGCACAATGCATAGTAGTATGATACACGTGCGTAAAGATGATTTCCGACTCGTATTCCTTTATACATTCGTCGTCATTCCACTCGTCGGAAATCATACACTTTCCGCACTTGTTGCATAAATAGCGTGCGTTGTTAACATCATTTTATCTATGTACTTTAAAGTCAAGACCTTTCTTGTTGCGTGCTTACCGAAGAACTGACTGGTGTAGGCGGTCCCGGTGACCCGGTCCCGGACGCGGCACCGGAACGCGTCCCGGCTGCCGGCGCGCACCGCGCTTATGTACAGCGAGCCGTCGTCTAACCTCTGGTACCGGGGTTCTGCGAATACAATACCATGTAATCACCAAATCCCTATTTTTAAAATGTAGAAAGAAGTTTAGTTTCAACTTGTGAGTAGCTGGAATAAGTAGTAAACAGAAAAAAACTCAAATGCCCTAAATCAAATGAAACGCACCGCCGATATTGGTCGGACTGTTTTACAACAGAGCTGTTGATATATATAACTAGGTACATTTTTTTATCAGTAGGTATAAGTACTTACCATATCTGTGATCTATTTACAACAGGGATGGGGTAACTGGTAACTGAGTGTTAGAAAGATGCATGGACGGTAATTACTCATAATACTAGCTTTAGTTTAATTAACGGTGTAACAATCTGGTTGTTTTTTCTGTCATGTTATAATGTCATTGTCAATTAGTATTAATGTTATTAAATGAGGCTAAAATAAGAGAATTTAAGGGTTTGAATAAACCCTTGTTCTTGTTGTTGGTGGTTCTTAAGTAAACCAACATTATCAGTTGCTTCATCACTCGGGAGCCCGAAAGCACTACGAAACTATGTACAATATCTTAAAATTATTCACCTACTGATTTAATATTTATTGCATCTGCAACGTTTGAAGCTTGAGATGGTTGTAATAATTTATTTGCTGTGGAAAACATCTTAGCTACGATGCCTGGAAGGCTGGAGCATCCCAAGAGAGCTGTCAGCTTAAGGTTCGTAGCGTTCCGTTCGTCAGAGGTTTGAGTTCGTCCTGATATAATTTATTAGGAGTTTGAAGGAAATTAGACTGCCTACAGTGCCTACTACTGTTAATATTACAAACTGTGTGTTTATATTACAAAGAAAAAAGAAAAAAATGAACGGTTTTCATTTTCACAAGTGCGGTTTATGAGGCCTCTTGGGATAAATGGCTGGCAAAAACTTTGTTAAACCAAATCCTTTATTGTTCTACTTGAAAAGTATAAGGCGAACCTTAATAGTAATCAAGTGCAAAGAATAAAGGTAGCCCTCAAAAGAAGTTATTACTACCACGGGACTCACAATAGGCCCAATCAAGGAAAAGTAGGAGGTGCAGTAAATAAAGTATCCGAGAGGCAATCCTTGAGCGAAAAGGCAAGGAATGTGAGCAAGTAGGAGCGTAAACAAATGAGACCTGTCAGACGCGCCGGCGGAAGTCTGGTATTGGCTTTTAGTCGAAACTGTAACTTATTCCGTTATGGAAGAGCTGGAAATCGAGTATTTCCTTCGAACAGACAAACAATTCAATAAAGTATCGCTGTCTAACTGTCTAAGCAGAGCTGGATTCTAAAAAGCTCATTCAGGGTTACCGAGCAACATGTCGAGACGAAGTAAATTGATTGTACTGGTTTGTCTCAACTAGTAATACCTATAATTAGTAAATTTCATTTCCATTTTGAATATTGAGTCCCCTCTTTGTCTACAAGGAACACATATTATACGATAATATGTAGAAAGATTTTAATTTCGGACCCATTTTGTACCTTGTCACAGTGACAATAGTATGAGGTCTCTAGCGACTTTCATATTGATTGTCACTGTGACAAGGTACGAAATGGGTCATAAATTAAAATCTTCGATAGTACTTATCTTAAAAAAGTATCTTCATTCGTAATAAAGGGCTTGATTGTATTTTTATGCTTTAGGTTTCGTTCCTTTAGGTAAAATAAAACTGCCTTTCTTGTCTATTACGTCTAAAAGCCTCCCCAGACACCCGTAAAAGTAAACGATAAAAAATAATTTAATCTGCTGCCAAGTTATGCAGCACTTATACAGTTTTCTTGTTAATACAGAGCAAGATTAAGTACGAGTATACGTATGTTTTTGCTTCATGAATGACACTGACACTGACACTGACAGTGTCAAAACTGACATATACGCTAACGTCTACGTAATTTACTTTCTATACAACTCGCTCGCACTAATAAGTATGAACGAGATGCATAGATAATTTTTAAGAAAAAAAAACGACCAATGGGGGATGCCGTTGAAAGGTTACTTATTGTTGATGGTGCACTCCAGACAATGAAATGAAAAAGACAGCGTCTTTTGCCTAACTAAAAGGAGGTAAAACCACCCACTTTTCTAGTAGCATTTCGTTTCTGTAAGGGTCACAGTTCTAACCTAACGTAAACCAATGTTCTGATAGCATTTCGTTTCTGTAAGGGTCACAGTTCTAACCTAACCTAACCCACTTTTCTGATAGCAGTTCGGTTCTGTGAGGATCGCAGTTCAAAAAAATGTCCAGGTCGAAGTTTGGGTCTGGGTTCATTCTGATATTTCTGATCATCATCAGCAGCTCCACTTCATCAAATGTCACTTTTTTAAATGAAAATGCCGGATTTGTTGATAAAAATACAAAAATCACTATATGTATGCCTTTCACATTTGAGGAGTTCCCTCGATTCCTCATGGATCCCATCATCAGAACTCGAGCTTGAAAAAATGTGTCTTAAAAACCTAACTTGCTTGAAAAACATAACGAAGAGGACAAATCCCCAAACGTGAACTATGCGTCATTGAAGAGTTCCGTTCTGATCATCATCAGCAGTTCCACTTCATCAAATGTCACTTTTTTAAATGTAAATGCTTGATTTGTTGATGAAACTACTAAAATCACTATATGTATGCCTTTAACATTTGAGGAGTTCTCTCGATTCCTCATGTATCCCATCATCAAAACTGCGTTTTGACAAAAACGGGACCAATCTGTATGTATATGTACTTACAATCAAAAAAATAATTTTCAAAATCGGTCTAGAAATGACGGAGTTATCGAGTAACAAACATTTAAAAAAAACATACAACCGAATTGAGAACCTCCTCCTTTTAAAATCTTGAAGTCGGTTAAAAATAGAAAGTAAGTTACGTTCTCAATAGCGTTTATGTCAGTGCCAAAGTGATGGTAGCCATACAGATAATAAAAAAAAGACAAACATTGTTACTATATTTGCCTGAATACAATGGATACAATTCATTAAGGTATACTACTTAAACACACTACACACAATCTGAAAATGATTTAGTCAAGGCCAAAGGAAGACTAAAAAAATTGGTTAAAGAAAGAAAAGATCCGTAAATTCGGTTGATCGCAACTAACAATTTAGTACCAATAGTACCTATATATTTTAAAAGTGTAATGGGAATATATGCAATGCATTGTAGACTCCCACGGACGTATTAAGGCATGCCGTTTGCGCTTCTTTAACCACTGCAGATTGCATACCAAAAGAGAAACGGCGCCCATTTAGTTTCTTGCATTTAAGCCGAAATATTCAGCTTCTTCCATATTCAGGTGCCGGCAGTTATACACCTTACACACGTGTAAATCTACCTTAATATTCATATTCAATTTGTATCCGAATGCTTGGAAGGCTTACGCCAGTTAACACCTCAGCCTACCCAGAGTTTCATTTTAGAGCCGCGTATTTTTTTTCCGAAAATAAGATATTTACATTATTTACGTGATGAAAATGTAATTGCGTGAGTCGTCTCTCACTTGACAAGTATTTTGATGAGAAAAATTCAGCAATTTTGAGAATTTTTGGCTACATTTACGAAATATGCTTTCCTTCCATTTACCAGTTTAATTGGAGGGTAAACTTATTTGAGAAAGGTATGAGACTTGGTTGTAATTTTACATATATCGGGTGTTTCCTGTAACAGGAGCAATAAATTAAACTGTCAATGTATTGCAAATGCTGTTATGTTTAAAGCGTGACAAGCAAACCTGTGATAACTCGGGGCATGCTCGGGGCACAGTCTAGGGATTTGATATCGATAAAAAAGATGACGACATATATTTTGCATCCGTCAGCCGCCCATTAGTCATTATAATATAGTAAAAATAGTTTTGATAAAGAATTCCTTGTCTCGAAATGGTTTAATGTACCTAACGGTATTTTTATGACTTAAGGTAAATTTCCCTTTTTATGTACTTTAAGCAATAAATGAAGATGGAGTAATGTTTAAGAAATAATAAATAACGATATAAAATGATTAGAATAAAACATTTAGTGCGAATGTGGAAATACTGACCTGGTTTAAAAATAAAATAAATTCTTGGAAAAACACCTTATTAGAATTTAAGAAGCAGTATACAAAGCAATTACGTGTAAATATATTTATTTTTTAGAATATTTAGATGTTGACAGTAACATCGATATAATTGTCGATGAAATATTTTGCTACGTCACTAGTATAAGTGCCTCGAGTTGTCCCAGGTTTGGTGACAAGCAACGTCAAATACACTGATGTCAGCGTACATTGAAGGCAATATTTATTTTGTATGAAAAAGAGGAAGTCTAAAGGATTAAAAGATTTAAAAAGTTGTTTAACAACAGTTTTTTAGTTTGAGGAGCATAATATATGTTTTAATTATTTGCTCGTGTTACAGGCAACACACGGTATAATGCAAACTAAAAGCGTGCAGCAACTTTACATCTTAGTTTAGAAACTAAGTAGATCTTAGGGACGTCATAAGCGGATACGGTGTGGTACGTCCTAATGCCAGGACTCGTTCATTATTAAGCAACAGGTGGAATTTGATTACAAATTCAATGAATACATTAAATTTTAATACATAAAACCTTTTACGTTAATCAACTAAGAGATTATCTAATCTTCTAAGAAGGGACAGAGGCTTTCACTTTTTTTACAAAACTAGTGCTCGCGCAAATTCTTGTGAATAAAAAACTACACAAGAGGAGAGTTAGGAGGAGAGGATACAGAAAGGAGGATTATTAACACGCTGACTACACACACACACACACACGTACACGCTGTATTGGCAGGCACTGACTCTTACGCCGAGGTGCAGTGCGGCGGGACGATACACTAAAGCACGGCGGCGCGCGGAGTTGCCCGCCATCACCACACGCAGACCCGGGGTGAACACTGAACACACTGACCTAGGTATTGGAAGACACTGACTCCGTCCTCGCCGAGCCAGTCGGTTGAGCTGACTCGATCCGCACAGTGCGGCGGGACGATACACCGGAGCATGGCGGCGTTACCCGCCATCACGTACTCGTCTGGCACGCGGACCTCCCACGGCGTGCTTAGCACTAGAAAGGAACATTATCTTATTTTCATTAGCTAAAACCTACAAATGGTACATATTTGTTTCAGGCATCTTCTTGAACTGAATTACTTTCATAGATGCGTGTGATAAGATGCAACAAATGCTGACAATAAGTTGGCTTGGCTTTAAAATAAACGTGGACTGACAAGGAATCTTTCGAATGTTCAAGAAATCATGTTTGTCTGGATATTTTGTTATTTTTGTAGGAAAAGTGTTAATGAGATTATGGTAAAATTTGACATGCATACTCAGTCATTGTTATTAAGAGCCTAATGTGTCCCACCGGTAGGCAAAGGTCTTCACCAGATTTATATTCCTCCCGGTTCTGTGCAATCTTCGGCAATTCCTTAAAAAGGAGTCTAGCTCGTCACAACATCGCCAACGTGGTTTTGAACGCAGCAGACATGACCAGCCCAGTCTCACTTCAGCTGACCCGCTTTCCAAGTTACGTTGATGCCCATCCGCCGCATCCGACCCATTAATTTAGTACCTAATATGTTGCGCTCCATGGCTCGCTGGCCAATCCAGATTAGGGGTTCTGAGATGCTGTCAAAGACCAAGTTCGTGTACCGTCGTAGGTGAGAATTGGAAATATGCACATGTAATGGGATTTCATTAGATGTTTTATGAACCAAAAGGGCCTTCAAACCTCCAGGCGTTTTTATTCCGTCTATCGACTTCCGTCTTATCGCACCTGGAAGGAAACTATTTAGCCCAAGTAAAGGTACTCGACGTAACGACGACGACGTAAGACATATTCAAAAGGGTTCACGGAAAGAACATGTCTAGTCACTTTAGTAACATTTTGATTAATCGCGGTTTTAAAATTTGGAACCATGTCAAAATATATAGCAATTCCGTGACCAGGTCTTTTTTAACTAAAAAAAAAAAATTGTGTTACATATATTATACTGTGGTAGCAAAAGATATAACTAATAGTTTATTAAGAGCTCTACATATTGAGATGAAAATCTCATTTTCCGAAAGAAGTGACTAGACATATTCTTTCCGTGTACCCTTCATATGCAATAGATTCTCCGTTTATCTCAATCCTACGTGCGGTTCTATTGGTCAAAAGCATAGTCTTTGACATATTTATCTTTAGTCCAACCTCAAGGCTTGAGCTGTTAAGCTCTCGAAGCATTTTTCGTAACTCGGAAGCAGTTGAGGAGAACAGAACAATGAAGTTTATAAATAGGATTGACATATAGAGTACTTTTATGTCAGATGTAACCCCAAAAGGAGGTCAAGCTTGTACGGAAGGTTAACGAGACGGCGTGGTCGAAGTCACAAGTAAAATCCGCCAAATAAATATACAAAATCTTCCTTCAAAGGTTAATTGTTATTCAATGATAAATACTAACGTCAATCGGAAAGCCTGTTATCGTGGGTTGAACGCGTGGGTTGGGTTTAGGACTATTAATGGTTCACGTCAGAGAGTCAAGAATTTACAGCATATACGTAGCAGTGTTTTGGTTTAGGTACTGTTGCTTTTGAAAACGGTATATAGGTTTATTGAAATATGAGTACCTATACTAATTATATTATGTTTACACATCTAGTATAAATTTACCTCAAAGAACCAACAAACTTTATAGTAAAGTAAATTATATATTGTTTCGTTTGTCTTCTTAGAATAAAAATAAATAATTTGTTACATATTCCCAAAACACGTGTGTGAAATTCAAATTATGAGAGCACTCAAGGTTCACGCCTAAAAGGTTCCCTACTAATTTAGCCACTTAGCCGAAAAGTAGCCGAGTCACTTATTCTAAACATGATAAATTTATTGTAAACCTTAAATTAAATATTTTACTTCAATTCAAGTATAGCATAAATAAACAGTATTCATATTTTAAACGGTTTCACGCTTATCTATTCGTATTTACGGGTAGTTACCTCGCAATATCCATCTCACGTAAACTGACAGGACTCTCTAGTATATATTACAAAAACTAAGTTCATTCACATTATATGCTCCCACAATCACAGACTTAAGTTCATGTAATAAAATAATGTACATCTAGTAGGGATGAGTTAAGAAATATGTTACAGGTGAAATTATCCGTAAGTCCCTTTAAGCCGCTCCTGAGTCGATCCCTGATCGGAGTGTCAGAGTGGGGACGTTCCGTCAGCGCAATATTTATAATCCGGTGACTTAAATAATTTCACGGTTTAGACTGACATGTTTTAGTCACAATTTTTTTTTATTTTTTTTTATTTGTTTTTTTTTTAAATGTTACTATGTCTCACAACAGTTTACATTCGATTGAATCCGGTGACTTTAGATCATGTATGTGGAAGGTTATCATGCTAACAGATGTTGGATTGGAACTGACGTGATTCATAATACTAATACGTTAATTCAGTAGAATAGGTAAGTATGTACAGGTTTCAATTTGAGAAAGGTAGTTCATGACCGCCGATCTACTACAAACACATGAACTTCATGGCGCAAGCCCCGTAAGGTAGGTATTTAAGTAAGTATATTCGTTTCCACTTCACAAGAAGGAGACTATTATCATCAGAAAGATGTGGGTAGCTTCTCTGTCAGGTTGATTTTCGTAAGTAACACCTGTTAACTGGTAGACGCCGCAAATAGGTACCTAAGGACGATTAATACACAGAAATTTTGAATTTATATAGCTCATTGACAAAAGAATTACATTAAAATAATCCATAAATAACGTATGGCACTTCAAGATTAAACCGTCGCAGAGTATATCCAGCTTCCAGCACTGATTACTCTAATGATAATTATATCACGAGAGTAATCAGTGGGCCCACGGGCTCATTAGAGTGTACCTGCGTGCACGTGTATGGTCCTCGATAGCACGGCGTTGTCCGCGATCCGCAGCCGACAGCGGTACGAGGCGGCGTGCACGTCCCGCCGGTACCGGGAGGCGGGGAACGGCGGGAACACGAGCGAGCCGTTGGCGAGCACGTGCCGCAGCCCGGCGAGCGGCGTGGCCGGCGTGTTGTCCACAAGGAGCCAGTCCAGCTGTCAAAGAAAAATCACATAATAATTCACCATTGTTGTATTCGATGGATGAAAAGAGTATTTAAGAATACACGGGTAATTCCTTCCAAGATAATTTTCGGATTTACACAATGAATTAAAAAAATGCGGGATTATTATATTTATTATTTATTTATTATTTATTATTAACCCGGTGGTGGTAATTTTGAAAATGTTTGTCAAAACCAAAATCAACCAATACCTATGTAAAATTATTTAGAGTACCTACATAGGTAACAACGAAAAATTATTAAACTGGCATTATTTTGTGCTTCCTCTTTTACTCAATAAGTGGTTTTATTTATATTGCTTGTTATAAAATTTTTATTAATTAGGTACTTTTAAGTACTTACATAAACTTTTAGAAACAAAAGTTGATGATGTTGTCCGGTTTTCTAACCGACTGTTAGGGGAAAAATTATGATTTTACCAGTTTATGTACATGCTTACGTGTTCTGGCCACGCCTACTGAGATATATCTCATAGTAGGTTCTGTCATCTTGTGGGCTACATCGGAAGCAAAAACTTCACATTTACGCCTCGCGCCAAAAATCTGACGGCTTCTATGCTGCCCCTATAGCTCATGCACGCTCCCTATACCGCGGGGTACCGTAGTCGGGTTCAAGTTTTTCTTGTCCATGATCACTAATGAATGACTAATGGGCTGCTGACGGATGCAAAATATATATAAGTAGACATCTTTAGAATGTGCCCCGAGTTATCACAAGTTTGATGATCAGTTATATCGACGATTAGCTAGATAATGGTTTGCAGCTTTCATGTTTTCATAGGCAGACATCAAAAATAATGCCCAATATTTTCCTTCAAAAATAAATTTTGCTTTTAACTTTGGCATACTTTACGAACCAAGGGTGCTGTAAAAGTGAATTGAACAATAAATTTAAACTTTCTCAAAATTCGTTTCAGGCTTGGCTAGAGTGATATCCAAGATTACATACTTAGTGATATATGCATTTGCTAGCGTACATACCTATATTCAATTTAATAGGAATCTAAAACCTTTTTAAGGATTTAATTTAACTTTTATTCATGGTTTTACTCCTTAGAATCTATATCTTTAAGTAAGTAAAACTGTCTTAAATTCTTTTTTATAATATTTTGAAATGTTAACTTAAGCAGATATAGAATGACAAATACCTATTAACCTAATTAAAGTCCTACGCAGAGGCATAACAATTTCGACTTTAAGGTACAACTTTTTGGCGTAAAAAAGCCAACTTGTTGAGATGTGGCGGTTTGTGCGACAGCTAATACGCTACAACGCGATATTTATACCGCTCCTGGGGATTTTCGGGACTCCGTTCTGTTCCCAAATGCGTCTTTTACGTGCAGCGGCGTGTTACCAACTTTTATTTATAATACGTACGTAAACACTCGCTCGCGTACAATGTGGTATATAAATATGATACTTTTATGAAATACTGATCGCTGGGATAGCAATTATAGATTCATTGTTGTTACCAGCCTCCCGTTCCACCTTTTGGGGATCTATAGTTGCGGAGCTTCAGGTTGGAATACGTAACTTTACACACAAATAAGAATTTTATTTTCCCCTCACTAGCTCGGAAAATTGTCTTTTATCCTTCAAAACAAACGGGGAAAAACGCGTTTTATCCACTTATTCTGAACGCACAAGTGGAGTCGATGCAATTTCAAAACGCATCGTTGACATTTCATATGTCAGAAACGTCAACATTTTCAACAAATGTTTAACTTAAAAACTTTTCTCACCGACTCGCGTAAAAATACACAACTTCCAGAGTTTTCTGTTATAATATCGTAAAAAAATGTGTGATTCCAGTGATGAAGACGATCTAACTCCTGTGGATGTTGCACTTTCCTCGCTATAGTCAGGTGAAAAGTTTTGTGTTACACACGGGTGCAAATGTAAACTTTGCACCCTTGTATAACAAATAACTATATTTGTAATATGAAGTGTAAGAAATAATAGTTTCATGTCTCATGACCAGCTATCAATTTGTAATACTAACTTTACTAAGGTTCGTAAATATCTTTCGCTGCTAGAAGTACTCCTCCCCACCCCGCGTCACGCGTCTATCCTTACGGAACACGATGTAGCCCGGTGGGAATCTTGTATCGAGCTCGTTTGAAATGTTTCCGTGAGCGCAAAAATGTCACAGGCACTTGCGAGAGCATTTCTATAAAAGAGAGAGGTTCGGCTACGTACTAGTTAGTCTTTCCAGTGGACATCATGAGTTTAAAGCATAATTTCCTTGCTGGACCCCTACAGGCTTCTACTTAATTATATTGTCCACAGGAAATAATGTTTTGCGACGCGATATTGACAAAAACAACAATGTACATACGTTTCCACTACCTATGTTCCAGTATTAAATAAGCTTATTTTACGTATCGGCCTAATAATGTTTGTTAGCAAACGCCTCGTCTCGGTCCCTTACGTTCCGCTTTCCCTGCGTAATGCAATAAATCTCACAGAAGGTTAGCCTAATATATTAGGTGTGTATTAGGTACACCAGAAATCTCATAGTACATGAATTAAATTAATGTGACACGAAGGGTTCACATCAGAAAGTTGTAAAATGATACCATCAACTAGCAAAGGCCAAAGTTAAATGGATTATTAGTTTGACTTTTATTTACGATTTTAGAAAAAATACAAACTTTAAGCATGATAAATTACATTAATTAGCTTAAAACCTCAAAATTGCTAGTTAAATTTATAGCAGCCGTATTGTGGTTTAAAAAAGCGCTGCAACTTTTTAAAAACTTCGTTTTCTGAACCTACTGCACCTTAATACGCCCATTTTCGTACGAAATCCGACGATAATGATTTTAAGGTGTGTTATAAGTATCTATAGTTTAGGGAAATTATTGAAATAGATTGGTGCAGTTTGGTTGGTGCGATCTAGATCACTGATCGTACCGATTTATCCGAGACTGCCACACCAAAACCATATTATCATACATCTGTAGGTAGGCACTTACCTACTTCACGCTGAATAGGTATGCTGAATACAATTTGAGTTTGAGGCAAGCTGGTTTGCTACCTTTATAAGTATGTACGGCCGTGATACATAATTTTACTATCTCAACACTTTTTCATTATCTCTAATATATCTAATATTATTCATACTGTGACGAAAAGCTCACCTATACGTTTCTTAAAAATCTATGCATACATGTACAATATTAAAATGGCTTTTATTTATACCCTTCCATATATTATAATGGATTTTGTGTTGCCAGAATTCATGATATATTGATTTATTATAGGAATCGAAACGTAGTAAAGTATAATTAATCTCGTATTGTATTAATATTAGAATAATATTAGAAAAATACAAGGTGACGCTACTCTCATGATTGGCCAAAAGCCAAAAGCTTAGCGCAGGACGCATTACCATATAAGGTAATGAAAGCGAAAGGGAGTTATAGTACTATCACTAAATTAGGGTCAGTAAATTACATAAGGTCCAAAACTCAAAACGACCAACCATGGAGAAAACTGATGTTATTTGTAGATACACACAACAAATAAGGCAAAATACTGGGAATAAAATATAATATATTCATGGGATAATATTACAAATCAATTAGATTCGACATTAAATAATTTCACTGTTTAGACTTACTTGTTTTAGTCACTCACGCGACATGTTAGTGCTTGACAAAGGAGACCTAGGCTCTCCGAAACATTTAGTATGTCTCACAACAGTTTAAATTCGATTAGATTCGACATATTTTAGCATAACAGTTGCACCATAGTTTGCTAGTCGGGTTATAGCTTCTCTCCTCTTTATAAAAGCACCAGGGGTTATTACGTACAGCTACGGGGTCCTACTATTTTCTAGACGATCACATCACTTTTATGGTCAATAGTTTTAAATGCAAGACAGAGATAAATTTAGGGTTTATTATGATTAAGGTTAGTAGTTGAGTTCTATGGGTTCTTGGGCTTTAGATGTATAAAGTAGGAGGGTTTGAGTGAAGGGTATTATAGGGAGTGTCATTCTTGACCGTCACAATACACCTCGAGCTTCTAGGGCACTATTTTTATGCAGCAAAATTTTCAAACGAAATTTAAATTTATGTTCCTCTAGTGGACATAAAACCTCATTACACAACTTGATTAAAAACTCCTACTGTGTCTTGACTGCTCAGAATTGAGGCACAATGTTGAATATTTTAAAAGGCTTTACGTTTTCCAGAGCCTGACACACAAATCCCCCGACTTAATGTTTAAACCAGCCCTATTTTTTTAACAGTAGGTTAATAATACCCTTTTCAAAAATTCTATGCTTCATCTTAAATCTCTCGTTATGTGCTAAATTTAATGGTTATTAATGTGCACAAAGTAATTAACTGGTGAAGCCATTTATGCAGTATTTTCCATATCATCAGCGTTAATCAAGTTAGTTCTAATGCACAATCTAATTATTATAATAACGTACGGGTTTTAATAAATATATTGCGACCTACATTATTTAAATCAATAAATATTTGGGGACAATCTTACATAGATCAACCTAGCCCCAAACTAAGCAACGTTGGTACTGTTGGTATAATGGGGCAGAGTGCTCGAACATAACATAACGTTAATAATTGTTTTTTAACATAACTGAAACCAAATATATATATAAACTAGCTGTGCCCGCGGCTTCGCCTGCGTGGAATTCGGTCTGTTTCAGTAAGCGGCTAATTCACCCCTAATTTATCTCCCTGTCCCCTGGAGACAGAACTTAAAGTAAAGTTGACAGATGGATACGCTAGAGGACTGTAGTCCAGATAAAATATTTTACAATTAGGTACCTACCACCAAAGATAGATATAACTCCGTAATAGATGGATACAGTCTAAGGAAAAAACGTGCCTCGAAAATCACGAAAATTTGATTCTCGATCAGATGTCGCTACTACCTTTTGCCTACTCTCGTATAGAGGGCGTTGACGGTTTCGTTTGTTATTATCTAACAATTTTAACGCATATCAGTGAAAGAACATGGGTCAAAATAAAAAAATTATGAATGCAAATAAAAAAGATCATTTATCCATATTTAAATACATTTTATCGTATTTTAATAAATCTTCATTTTTAGTTTTAAAGTGTGTCGATAGATGGCAGTGAATTTACTGTGGTTACAAAATTTACTATGACAGTACCGTTCTATAATATTATATCCTCTTTGCTACCACTAAATAAAATTACACTACAAAATGAATATTTTTTTTGCCCTTATTCAAATTTTTGTCGTGATTTAAATGGCATAGAGTAGTATAGGTGTATTTCGAACGATACAGTACCATTTTTGTTTAACGTCCTTGACTGTACCTATGCAAATCGGGTACACTACATAATTCCGAAATTTTTTATTTCGAATTTTAGAATGTCGAATTTTATCATTCCGATTTTTAAATGCTCGACCCATCAAAATTCCGACTGTCATAATTACGAATGATGAAAATCACGAAGATTTATATTTCCGAAAACCCAAAAAGCCGAATATTGTAAATTCCGAACTACATAATTCCGACTATAACAATTCCGATGGTGGCAAACACCGAATTTAACATTTACGATTTTCAAAATCACGAATTCGGAATTGCCCTTATTCCGAATTAACGTGATTCCTATTTTAAATATCCCAATTTTTAAATTTCCACTTTTCTGGCAACAGTTCGTTTTCTTGGGGGTCGCAGTTCTAACCTAACCTAACCCACTTCTAGCAACAGTTCGGGTTCGCAGGTTCGCAGTTCTGTCTAATTTATTTATGGCGAATTTTTATGCCAAACATATTTTATGCCGAATTTAACATGATGCGGCACGACAGGTACCCGTAATAATTACTAAAACGTGAGTCTTCATTTGAATATCACGGATTTCATTTTTCCGATCTTGTAAAAAACCGAATTTCTGAATACCGAATTATTTTATTTCCGATCGGACAATGATTTTTCAGAATTTAGGAATTCGGAAAAAAAAATATTTTCGGAAAAGTGTAAAATCGGAACTTTAAGCTTTCTATCAAGTGACAATCGGATTTTAAGTTTTCGGAAATAGCACAATCGTGATTTTATTTCGGACTTATAAATAATCGGGATTATGAAAGTCGTGGTTATAAAAATCGGAAAAACATATTTCGGAATATTTGGGTGTTCCCATCAAAATCATGTCATCCAAATCGGTCCTCCAGTCAAATCAGTCAAATGACGCCGGCGGCGGGCAGCGTCTGCCCCTTTTTTTTTTTTCGGAGTTTGAAATGCATCTGCCCCTACGACTTGTTGATGGTCATAGCGAAGCAGACACTCACGGGGACCTGTAGGCGCTTGAAGCGGAACGGGAAGTTGCTCGGAATGAGAAGGATACGCGGGATGAACACGGCTTCTCCGGCGCCACACTCCGTCAGGATCTGCGCCTACATATGTATTACGTACGATATATTTGGGATCACAATCGAACTCGCGCTGGCTTGCCGTTTCAGCCGAAAGCGAAGCGACCTGCCTGGCTAGAGCGCCACTGAGTCTCTCACCGTGGTTTTTCTCAGTCTCCTGAGACCGTGCCCCTTGTGGCCGCAATGCATTGCGAGACTTTTGCGAAAGATTCGATTTTTTTCGGCAAGGCATGGTAACGCGTTTAAGTCCCAAATCGTTTGACATTTACTGAAAAATGATTTTTTTAAAGTACCCACCTTCGTGACCATTATTAAGAGGAAAGGGCACGGCCGCTTCTCCATGCAAACGCAGTCTCCATTTTTTTGGTTAAAAACTACCCTATGTTCTTCCACGGGACTCAAACTATCTCTATACCAAATTTTATCTAAATCGGTTTAGCGGTTTAAGCGTAAAGAGAAATTAAAAAAAGTTTTTTCATATTTTTTGTGTTTTCACTCGGGAATGGTATCATTTTGATATCATAAATGAATTCGGCATACCCGATTTATACAAAATCGATACCTAACTTGGCCTAGTAGCTGAAATGATATAGTTATCAAGATAAAGTTTTTAACCGCTTTTTCACCACCATGGGGGATGAATTTTTAAAAACGCTGAAAGTAATTTTCTTGCTTTTTAATATAATAACGTTTTGCAAAGTTTTAAGTTCCTAGCTTAAAATAAAATTTGCACCCCAAGACAAACTTTCATCCCCTTTTCAACCCCCTGAGGGGTTAAATTTCCAAAAACGTCAAAATTAGTTTTTTTGTAATCGTCTATCATACCTTTCTAAGAAGTTTCAAAGCATTTGTAATGGATTCAAACTTTCAACCCCCTTTTAACCCTGTTAGGGGACGAATTCTTGAAAACGCTAAAATCACTTTTCCTGTATTTTAATAATATGCTCATTATACAAAGTTTCAAGTAACGCACTCAAAAAAAAAATTGATCTCCATACAAACTTTCAACCTCTATTTCACCTCCTTAGGGGATGAATTTTCAAAAACGCTGAAATTAGTTTTCTTGTATTTCAATAATATATCTTCTTACGAAGTTTCAAATTGCTAGCTTAAAATAAATCTTGAACCCCATACAAACTTTCATCCCCTTTTTAACCCCCTTAGGGGTAAAATTTCTCAAATTTTTATAGCCTAAAACCTGGCCGTGGATTTTTTCGACAGATTAGTAAAGTTTGCATCAAAATCCGTTCAGCCGTTTTCATTTGTAGCGCGGTCAAATAAACAGACAAACAGATAAACAGATAAACAGATAAACAGACAAACAGATAAACAGACAAAAATTCTAAAAACTGTTGGAATGTGTTCTGTTATCGATTGTAAGTATCCCCAGGCAATTTTTTTTCGAATATCTTCCATGTACAGACTTTCGACCCTCTTCCGCTTTATTATATGTATAGATGTATAGATAGATAAACACCAATTTTGTATTTTCAAGTAATTTAGTAACTGAGATATCGGTAACATCTAAAAACTTATCTAGTTGAATTCCCTGACCCCAAATATGTATATTTAGACACCAAGTTTGTGATTCTAAGTGACTTACTCGTAGAACTTGAGATATTAATAATTAACTATAATTCAAAATGGCCGCCATAAAATTAAAGATGGCCGACGGAGGAGTTGGTTTCTATCAAAAACTTAAATCTATGGACCTAAAAAGTACCTGAAAAAAGATTGGTGCTTTTGTCCAGCGTGTCCACATTATCACCTGAAACTGCCCTACTAGTACTGCTAGGCGACGGTACACATACTTATATAGATAAATAACATTCATAACTCAGAAACAAATATTCATGATGATCACACAATTAAATGCGCTAACCGGGATTCGAATCAAGGACCCCCTGGTTCGTAGACAGGATCACTACAGCTAGGAGATTATTACGAGTGAGTTTCAAAATAATATTCGTTATATTTGGACTAACATGAGCCTTGTAATACAACTACCTACTTATTTGGCATAGTAATTTTGATAGTTACTTATAGATGGGTTATCATTACTGTCATTGTAGGTGTAGTATATTTATATTGACAACTGTTGAGTAAATTTAGAATTGAATGAGTATATAACTAGCACATCATGATACCTACCTATACCTATTCGTTTAAGCTTAGTTTTAAATGATATCTGAAGTGATGTCGTCGGATTAGTATAAACCAAATAACGAAGACATTTTACACATTTTATTTTGTTCACTTGAGGCACTCCTCTTTTCTTCAGTCGGCTGATAATTACGATCTTGTTTAGTTAAAAGCGACATGTCAATGAATGTGCAATACAGATCACTCTGTAAAACAGAGTATAATTTCAATACTCGTCTCTTTGAAGTTCCATTAGGCAGCGTTGTCAGCTGTCATTTAGCTTGTCTCTTGCAATATTCATCCCTTTTATCTGAACGCACTTCCCCTGTCCCGATACGTCAGGAGTCTCCCGCGGTCCCCTGCCAACCTGGTCGCCTAGTATTTGCTTTTCCCACGCCACGATACTCGTTTCTAATTCCTGTGAGAGGCAAAATATTTGTTTTCAGTCTGAGACGTACCCATATATCCATCGTTCCGTGCAAATGCGCTAAGTCTGAATGAACAAAGCTGATGTTTTAATGTTGCTCGAGAATAACGATGTTCGTTATTGTTGAGCTTTCAGTTAAAGAATAACAAATTTGAATCACACAAACATAAAATCATTGAAAAGGAAATCAGTAAAGCTTCCATTGTACTTTAAACTGGATGAAAATTATAAAATTCGATGTTTATTCTCAATGAAATATCCGTATTCCACAATATTTCAATGATTATTCTTCTCTAGTACTAGCATTCGAAAACGTTGCTAAATTTGACAACATTTTATAAATAACTTTTAACACAGGAAAACACTTAACTTTTAACTTTGGCTAAATATTTCCTGATATCGTCTTCCCTCCCAGTAGGATGCTGTCAAACATGGCGTGTATTGACATTGACTTACTAACTTGCTTTTCAAAAGTTGTAAAATCCAGCGTCCAAATATGGTCCAAATCCTAAACGATAAACTAGCAGTATTTCCATATTTGGTTTAGGACTTGACTCGGCTGTTAGTAAAGTAATAGCGCGGTGCTTTGTATTTGTAGTAGATGTCAGATAAGTATGGGAACGAATAATACCTAAAAAAAAGGTACCTACTCAACATAATGTACCTTTACATAATGTAGAATAGAATAGAATACAAATAATTTATTCGTTAGCACACACAAATAGAAAATTATACAAAACAGAGAAACATAAATAAAAAGAAAAAGTGCCACGAAATGGTCTCACCTCAGCATGTTGCTGGCGACTTCCATCGCTGATCTTCCGGTGAGACCATCCGGTGAAACAATCACGACAGGTAACAAGAAAAACAACAAAATTAATATATAATATAACATACAAAAGACAGAGACAGAGATAAGTTAAAAATACATATTACAACAAACGCTATCACCACGTACAGCTGTTATATCCGGCCGAACTCAGCTTGGCCGTACATTATAACTAGCGCCATGCGGCAGATACGTAAACTAAACTAAAATTACAGCTAAGACAGGTCGATTTTATCAGAACTTCTCTTTGATTAGAAAAAAACAATACTGTATCAATCTAAATTTGACTGCTTAAGTGCTTACAGACAGTCGCAAGAGGGCGAGAACAGAGTTTTTTTAAAGTAATGTGCCATGGCAATGCAGAGGGAACCTAATAATCTAAGTGGTAAGTAAAAGCAAAAAACTACAGGCAGCTCGTATCGTGTAAGCAGGTTTCCTGGCTAAGTTGGTGGTTAAGCATGTACGAGTAAATCAGTCGCACCCACGGGTGCCCACGGTATCCTTCAATCGGTTTTTAATTAACCAGGCTTTTTTTATGCAACCGGCTCACTTAGTTGGTATAGGTACATTTGGACGTAGTTACGCGAAAACGTTCCAACCCACAAGTCACTCGAAAATGAGTTACCATAACCAGGGTACTATTTTTGACATATTACATCATGTGCACACAAAGATGCTAGTATTTTTAGGTTAGTTTCATCAATAAAGTTTGACCCAAATGTTCCAACCCACCATTATGCCAAGGACGTGTACTCAAAATAAAGTAAAAACATTACATGCATACTGAAACATATTGTTAAAAACTCTTAATAGAATATCATATCGTTATAATGTTCCACTTGTCTTGGAACATTATACTAAATTCATAAAACGCACATTTAATTGTTTCTTAAATGATCCATGTGGGTTGGAACGTTTTTGCAAAATCTTTATACATTTTTTATTCCTGCAAAAATGTTCCATGTAATTTGAAACCTTTTAGATTAATCCATACTGTTTTTTTAAGCTGCGAAGACTGTTCTAAATAAATTGGAACGTTTTATTATAATATATTATTTTCTAATTTTTTGCTATAAACGATCCACATATACTTGATCCATTTTTGCTATTAAATATGTTCGAGAGAAAAAATATTTTTTACCAAAATAAATAACTATGGTATATTTAAGTTTATGTATTTAGTCAAAAGAATCAATGGACTATTTACAATAAAGGTGGCAACATTATTACTCTTTGCTCCCGTAAAATGACAGCACCAACGAAACGCACATGTGAAACGAGACGCCGCCGCGGACCTACTTGTCATCGTAGTGTGAAAACAAATGCCGACAAAGTAAGACGTGCATATTTGTTGTGTGTTTACACATACTTATATAGATAAATAACATTCATAACTCAGAAACAAATATTCATGATGATCACACAATTAAATGCGCTAACCGGGATTCGAATCAAGGACCCCCTGGTTCGTAGACAGGATCACTACAGCTAGGAGATTATTACGAGTGAGTTTCAAAATAATATTCGTTATATTTGGACTAACATGAGCCTTGTAATACAACTACCTACTTATTTGGCATAGTAATTTTGATAGTTACTTATAGATGGGTTATCATTACTGTCATTGTAGGTGTAGTATATTTATATTGACAACTGTTGAGTAAATTTAGAATTGAATGAGTATATAACTAGCACATCATGATACCTACCTATACCTATTCGTTTAAGCTTAGTTTTAAATGATATCTGAAGTGATGTCGTCGGATTAGTATAAACCAAATAACGAAGACATTTTACACATTTTATTTTGTTCACTTGAGGCACTCCTCTTTTCTTCAGTCGGCTGATAATTACGATCTTGTTTAGTTAAAAGCGACATGTCAATGAATGTGCAATACAGATCACTCTGTAAAACAGAGTATAATTTCAATACTCGTCTCTTTGAAGTTCCATTAGGCAGCGTTGTCAGCTGTCATTTAGCTTGTCTCTTGCAATATTCATCCCTTTTATCTGAACGCACTTCCCCTGTCCCGATACGTCAGGAGTCTCCCGCGGTCCCCTGCCAACCTGGTCGCCTAGTATTTGCTTTTCCCACGCCACGATACTCGTTTCTAATTCCTGTGAGAGGCAAAATATTTGTTTTCAGTCTGAGACGTACCCATATATCCATCGTTCCGTGCAAATGCGCTAAGTCTGAATGAACAAAGCTGATGTTTTAATGTTGCTCGAGAATAACGATGTTCGTTATTGTTGAGCTTTCAGTTAAAGAATAACAAATTTGAATCACACAAACATAAAATCATTGAAAAGGAAATCAGTAAAGCTTCCATTGTACTTTAAACTGGATGAAAATTATAAAATTCGATGTTTATTCTCAATGAAATATCCGTATTCCACAATATTTCAATGATTATTCTTCTCTAGTACTAGCATTCGAAAACGTTGCTAAATTTGACAACATTTTATAAATAACTTTTAACACAGGAAAACACTTAACTTTTAACTTTGGCTAAATATTTCCTGATATCGTCTTCCCTCCCAGTAGGATGCTGTCAAACATGGCGTGTATTGACATTGACTTACTAACTTGCTTTTCAAAAGTTGTAAAATCCAGCGTCCAAATATGGTCCAAATCCTAAACGATAAACTAGCAGTATTTCCATATTTGGTTTAGGACTTGACTCGGCTGTTAGTAAAGTAATAGCGCGGTGCTTTGTATTTGTAGTAGATGTCAGATAAGTATGGGAACGAATAATACCTAAAAAAAAGGTACCTACTCAACATAATGTACCTTTACATAATGTAGAATAGAATAGAATACAAATAATTTATTCGTTAGCACACACAAATAGAAAATTATACAAAACAGAGAAACATAAATAAAAAGAAAAAGTGCCACGAAATGGTCTCACCTCAGCATGTTGCTGGCGACTTCCATCGCTGATCTTCCGGTGAGACCATCCGGTGAAACAATCACGACAGGTAACAAGAAAAACAACAAAATTAATATATAATATAACATACAAAAGACAGAGACAGAGATAAGTTAAAAATACATATTACAACAAACGCTATCACCACGTACAGCTGTTATATCCGGCCGAACTCAGCTTGGCCGTACATTATAACTAGCGCCATGCGGCAGATACGTAAACTAAACTAAAATTACAGCTAAGACAGGTCGATTTTATCAGAACTTCTCTTTGATTAGAAAAAAAACAATACTGTATCAATCTAAATTTGACTGCTTAAGTGCTTACAGACAGTCGCAAGAGGGCGAGAACAGAGTTTTTTTAAAGTAATGTGCCATGGCAATGCAGAGGGAACCTAATAATCTAAGTGGTAAGTAAAAGCAAAAAACTACAGGCAGCTCGTATCGTGTAAGCAGGTTTCCTGGCTAAGTTGGTGGTTAAGCATGTACGAGTAAATCAGTCGCACCCACGGGTGCCCACGGTATCCTTCAATCGGTTTTTAATTAACCAGGCTTTTTTTATGCAACCGGCTCACTTAGTTGGTATAGGTACATTTGGACGTAGTTACGCGAAAACGTTCCAACCCACAAGTCACTCGAAAATGAGTTACCATAACCAGGGTACTATTTTTGACATATTACATCATGTGCACACAAAGATGCTAGTATTTTTAGGTTAGTTTCATCAATAAAGTTTGACCCAAATGTTCCAACCCACCATTATGCCAAGGACGTGTACTCAAAATAAAGTAAAAACATTACATGCATACTGAAACATATTGTTAAAAACTCTTAATAGAATATCATATCGTTATAATGTTCCACTTGTCTTGGAACATTATACTAAATTCATAAAACGCACATTTAATTGTTTCTTAAATGATCCATGTGGGTTGGAACGTTTTTGCAAAATCTTTATACATTTTTTATTCCTGCAAAAATGTTCCATGTAATTTGAAACCTTTTAGATTAATCCATACTGTTTTTTTAAGCTGCGAAGACTGTTCTAAATAAATTGGAACGTTTTATTATAATATATTATTTTCTAATTTTTTGCTATAAACGATCCACATATACTTGATCCATTTTTGCTATTAAATATGTTCGAGAGAAAAAATATTTTTTACCAAAATAAATAACTATGGTATATTTAAGTTTATGTATTTAGTCAAAAGAATCAATGGACTATTTACAATAAAGGTGGCAACATTATTACTCTTTGCTCCCGTAAAATGACAGCACCAACGAAACGCACATGTGAAACGAGACGCCGCCGCGGACCTACTTGTCATCGTAGTGTGAAAACAAATGCCGACAAAGTAAGACGTGCTGCTGTGTTGTCTTCTTTTGTTAAATTGGACGTAGTTACGCGAAAACGTTCCAACCCACAGCGACCCCATTTTGAGATAAACGCAATTTTGTGTTTTCGTGGTACACTTTTTCCCTCTAATTATTTCAGGCAAATACTATTGGTTTTACTGTGGAATGCCAAACTGGTTATTGAATGATATGCATATTTTTTGTAAATACATAATACAAGGGGCATATAAATAGGTAAAACGAGTTTGAAACGTTTTTGCTAAATTTAATTTTGTATGAACCTTGTTAAATAGCAATTATGCATAAACGTTCCAAAACGAATTTAGGTGTATTATTTTATAAATATATCTAAAATAAATTTAATATGTAAAAGAATAAATAACAATGAGGAACATACAAAACAAAAAAAAAAAAATGTATTGCAAAAAAAAATAGGACGTGATCTTTTGAGCTTAGAACCTATGCCAAAAATTAGCTGATATGGTTCCAAAAGTTATCAAAAACTTATATTAAACATTCAATCATCATCGTATTCTATGATCTCGAAGTCCGGAACTCCACCAAACCCATCAACATCATCAGTAGCTTCTTCATAACATCAATATTATTAAAACCTGTAAAAAAGTTAAACCTCTTCAAGTTTACAAAATGACAAAGACTGATTTTTTTAGTTCAACTAAACTGGAAAAGAAGATTATCAATAGGAAGAAGTTTACAGACTCATCTAAAGTTAGTTGGCTACATACAAAAGAAATTAAGTTGGATAAAGATAAAATGTTTTCTATTTTTATGCGGTCTACGATGGAAGACGATTTCGTATATAAATACATACATACATACATATAATCACGCCTATTTCCCGGAGGGGTAGGCAGAGACCACGGATTTCCACTTGCTACGATCCTGACATACCTCTTTCGCTTCCTTCACTTTCATAACATTCCTCATACACGCTCGCCGGTTTAGGGTGCTCTTGACCTGGCCTTTCTTCAGGATTTCCCCGATCTGATCAGAGAAAGTCCGCCGAGGTCTGCCCCTTCCAACTCCCGTTTCTACCTCTCCCTTATACACTCTCTTTGTTAGCCTTCTTTCACTCATTCTTTCCACGTGTCCAAACCATCTCAACATACCTTTCTCAATTTTTGTCACTACATCTTCGCTCAGTCCACACTTTTCCCTTATCACACTGTTCCTAATTCTATCTTGTAATCTCACACCACACACACTTTTCAACGCTCTCATTTCCACTGCATTCACTTGGCTCTGATGCCTCTTCTGCCATACCTAACTTTCGCTACCATACATAAGTGTAGGCACCAGCACCCCTCTATGCACAGCCAACCGTGCCTTTTGCGACACCTTCGTTGTCGACCAATGAGTTGAAAATTGATAAAAGAATAAAGCGAGAACTGCAATACATAAAAGAATCTGATTTTTGTTTATTGTGGCCTAATGGCAAACCGATTGCTCCAGCGAAATTAGTGGACTTACAATCCATGTACCACTACATACCTGAGGATTGCCTTCAATTTTATAGAACGCTTCAAAGTTCTGAAGAAGCTACTGACGATGTTGATGGGTTTGGTGGAGTTCCGGACTTCGAGATCATAGAATACGATGATAATTGAATGTTTAATATAAGTTTTTGATAACTTTTGGAACCATATCAGCAAATTTTTGGCATAGGTTCTAAGCTCAAAAGACCACATCCAATTTTTTTTGTAATACATTTTCATTTTTTTTTGTTGTTTTTGTATGTTCCTCATTGTTATTTATTATTTTACATATTAAATTTATTTTAGATATATATTTATAAAATAATACAATAAATAATAATAATAATACAATAATATTCGTTTTGGAACGTTTATGCATAATTGCTATTTAACAAGGTTCATACAAAATTAAATTTAGCAAAAACGTTTCAAACTCGTTTTACCTATTTATATGCCCCTTGTATTATGTATTTACAAAAAATATGCATATCATCCAATAACCAGTTTGGCATTCCACAGTAAAACTAATAGTATTTGCCTGAAATAATTACAGGGAAAAAGTGTACCGCTAAAACACAAAATTGCGTTTATCTCAAAATGGGGTCGCTGTGGGTTGGAACGTTTTCGCGTAACTACGTCCATTTATATACTTAAATAATATATGGGTTTTATTTACAAAAGTTATATTTTTTATCTGTTACACAGAAAAGTGTATGATTCAGCTTCCATGCTTCAATTATACAAGATGTTGAATCAGAGAGGCTGTAGTGGAATGCTCTCGGCACAATGCCCTAGTCAGCTGCGAGTGCAAAGGCCCTGACAACTGACAATGCAGTTACTATGAATAATTGCTTCCTCCCTCTAGCACATCATGTACAACTAGAGTTCTATAGACAGATGAAAGATAGCTTTGTAATACTGGTTGGTTTGAATGCACAAGGAATCATAACGGATCTAGTAAATAATGTTAATAGTTCCGTTTTAATATCATAGATAAAATGACAGTTCGATTGGGTATGTGGTATACTTTAAATAGCATGTGCTATATAAAAATAAGGCACATCAAAAAGGTATATAACAGTAATCTGTCGGGATAACAGATGCTGCGAAAAGTCACGTGACTTTCCATACATTATTTAAGTTACAGTTAGATTTGTTCAAGGATTGGCATCTTGGTACTCTTACATGCCGGGCCGGGATACTTATATCCCGGCCCGGCATGTAAGAGTACCTAAACAAAAAAAACCGGTCAAGTGCGAGTTCGTTTAACTCGCGCGCCGAGGGTTCCGTACAAACTTTCAATTTTCCATAGAGTAACTTATACTAGAGCGGTACTGTAGTATAGTAAATTTTGTAACCCCAGTAAATTCACTGCCATCTGTCGACACACTTTAAAACTAAAAATGAAGATTTATAAAAATACGATAGAATGTATTTAGTAGTAGTAGTAGTAAACTCTTTATTGTACAAATATACACATTAAAAATTACATGGTACAAATAATAAGATGTACAAAGGCGAACTTATCCCTATGAGGGATCTCTTCCATATGTATTTAAATATAGATAAATGATTTTTTTTATTTGCATTAATTATTTTTATGATTTTGACCCATGTTCTTTCACTGATATGCGTTAAAATGGTTAAATAACAAACGAAACCGTCAACGCCATCTATACGACTGTAGGCCAAAACTAGTAGCGCCCTCTGAACGAGAATCAAATTTTCTTGATTTTCGAGGCACGTTTTTCCCTTAGACTGTATCCATCTATTACGGAGTATCTATCTTTGAATTTTCTCATGTAACTATAATCACGAAGACTTTTGACTAGAAGTATACTAAGCATAATTGTGTAAAGCGCCATCTATCGGCAAATTGACTAACTAATTTGCGCGAACTGTATAATAGTTATTTGTTATACAAGGGTGCAAAGTTGTATTTTACCCGCGAGTGTAGAATTGCAACAAGAGCAAGCGAAAGGATTCTATAGTTGAACCACGAGCGAAGCGAGTGGTTCTAAAATAGAATCCTGAGCGTAGCGAGTGTTTCAACACACGAGAAGTAAAATACATTTGCACCCGTGTGTAACACAAAACTTTTCACCTCACTATAGCGAGGAAAGTGCAACATCCACAGGCGTTAGATCATCTTCACCACTGGAATCACTCATTTTTTACGATATTATAATAGAAAACTCTGGAAGTTGTGTATTTTTACGCGAGTCGGTGAGAAGTTTTTAAGTAAAAAATTTGTTGACAAATGTTGACATTTCTGACGTATGAAATGTCAACGATGCGTTTTGAAATTGCATCGACTCAACTTGTGCGTTCAGTTATATTTAACATCATTATAAAAAACAAACGTTTCTTATGGAATTTTAAGGTTTATGACTTAAAATCATTAAATAAAGCTAAATTTGGTATTTTTTATTAGATTCTCAAACCATTTATTTAATGATAATTAATATCGAACGAACCATTATCATGAGCGTTTTACGTTTTGTTATCTGTCAAGCTACCTAAACACGCTCCATCCAAGGTCAAATTACTTTCCCCACTAGTGGATAAAACGTGTTTTTCCCCGCTTGTTTTGAAGGATAAAAGACAACTTTCTGAGCTAGTGAGGGGAAAACCATTTTTCAGGGATAGTTCTTTATCATGTGAACCGATTTCTAAATTTTTTATTTTATTTGAAAGAACGTGTTTTTAGTGTAATCTCATATAAATTTCAAATATATTAAACACCCGCAAAGGGGTTAAATTGCAAATTACATTAGAGAATGTTTTTTGATAGGTAATAAAAAAAAGTTATCAAGATAGAGGTGTGATTATATAAAATATGATAATATCAATATTATGTAATAAATTTAAAATTTTTCGTTAGTAAATTTCGGAGTGAGGTTAGGGGATTTTTTGTAATGTTCAATTTGAGCATTTCCAAATGGTACCACACTTGACCTAGTAATTAGACTGAAATTTCACATCGATAGCTTAAGTATTTGTAAATACTGAACCGTCAAATTTTATGGATATCATTTGTAACAGAATATTTAAGTACAGTATAATTTAGGAAAATTAAGCACAAAAAGGAATGTCACACCTCGAAGAAATATAATATTCAGTTCAGACCAAAACATAATTCATCATCGGCATTTTATTTCAAAAGAACACGAGTGGAAAATAAAAGGGATCATCCCTTTGAAACTTACAAGTTTTATATTTTTCTTTGTACTTTCAGCTTTGATGGAAGTTGGGCTTTGTTTGGGACGGCTGTTAAGAATTCGAGATCCTCTGATGTAAGCCCAAGTGTTCTGACCGACGAACATGGTTGGAAAGGTTTCTGATTTGGTATTCTATTCAAATAAATAGTTTTGCGAAAAAAAAATCTGGTAACTAGGCCATATTACAACAAAACTTTTATCTTTTACTCTTATTTTATTAAAAACTATTATTTAAACAGGGGAAGAACTGTTTATAATTACAACAGTTATTATTTTATTTCATTAAACCCTAAAAAAAGATCGCTAACCAACTTAACTTTTTTTAGAATAATACAAATACTATAAAATAACCTAATTATACCAATCCTAACCGATTGAATTTATTGTGTTCAGAATATATATTTTGAACGTATTAAAATTAATAATTTTACAAGTAAATATGAAGTTTGATTGAGGGTAAGATAGCCTCTCAGCAGCAGGGTTATTGATCAAGACATCTCAGAAGGTAGAGTTGCCTCAAGTTCTATTTGTAGAGGGTCAGGACGTCCAATATTCGGATGCAAATATCCGACATATTTCAATCCTGCGAGTGGAAAGGCGCAAGGAGTGGCGATTTGTTTTTATTTACATTATAGAACAGAATTTATATATTTGTTTTGTAGATTTACATTATAACTTGTTATGTTTTGCTTGTAAACAACATGTTTGCAACGCACTGTGAATATGTAATTTAAATCCAACCTTGTTAACAACCGACAGGCAATAACTATTGTCTCAACCACATAATCCAGTGTAAAGTGGTATATGCCGTCATATAGCCATTCGAATGAGTTAATTTAAAGAAATTGTAGTCAAATTATGAATGAAGTAACCCAAATAAACTTAAAAACAGCATGTTATATAATAAGTCATAATCATAACACACTAACAAAATTCCACCACGTAACCCTTTGAAAATTGAAATACATCATTTATCTAAAACTTTTGTAATTAAACATTGGGTCAGCCATATTTGACTTTTATCTCTAAGTTTAAATTTACGAGTATTGTTCCTAACAAAGGAGATCGATGGTTAAAGTATCAAATTTGCAAACAACCCGGACTGAGAATTCATAGTCGAGTACAACAATTAAGGAGTTGACAACTCGGCGTCTTCATTACCAAGAGTAATTAATTCTATTTATCCCGATCCCGCGATGACTCACTGCTGAAAAGGAATAAGTTGCGTTTGTCTTGAGCTTAGTGGAGATTCTAGAATTAGGACATTCATTACATACTTAAAATGTGTCGTTTTCAAGAAAAAGGTACCACATTGTCGCTTGCCATAAGGACGCTCTGACAGGTTTTTCGTATAAACAAACTTTTATTTAGGGAATATTGCCGCGATATGTTGCGATTATGAGTATTATTACGTTCGATCCGTCACTCATTTTATCAAGAAAATTGATAGATACAGTGGCGGCATCAATGTCGCCTCAGTAACGCACCTGCAGTTCACATCCGAATACTTGCGACGCGTTGTTCTAATCATTACTGTTTATGCTACGATTATCAATATTATCAAAGATAGATATAACTCCGCAATAGATGGATACAGTCTAAGAAAAAAACGTGCCTCGAAAATCAAGAAAATTTGATTCTCGTTCAGAGGGCGCTACTAGTTTTGGCCTACAGTCGTATAGATGGCGTTGACGGTTTCGTTTGTTATTTAACAATTTTAACGCATATCAGTGAAAGAACATGGGTCAAAATCATAAAAATAATTAATGCAAATAAAAAAAATCATTTATCTATATTTAAATACATTCTATCGTATTTTTATAAATCTTCATTTTTAGTTTTAAAGTGTGTCGACAGATGGCAGTGAATTTACTGGGGTTACAAAATTTACTATGACAGTACCGCTCTAGTATAAGTTACTCTATGATATTATGGAACCGTGCGTCTCTAAAAGCTTTGGTGTGTATTAAATATGATTTATACCTTATTCAAACTTAATGATTAATAGTTTTCAAACAACGGCAATACACAATTGTAAAACACGCAACAACATCGAGTAAATATTCCGCGACATTTAATTTTTCATCGACATTCCTACAGTTATAAAAGTACTTAATAAACATAAAGTTTCCACATAAACCTTTGTGCGTCGAACAAAAGTGCCGTATTCTATAAATTTTCATCGGAAGGGCACGCAACCAGTACTGGGTAATATTCAATTTCTTAAAAGCGCCACCGTGGAGCTGTATATTGCAGTTAAAAGGGCGTATAGATGTTGACGTGGTAATGTTTATAGGCTGTTGTGAGGCAGATCTGCAGAGTAGCACTTCATTAGGCGAGGCCGCATCTGCGACCCGCATTCCTGCGATTGTTTGCTCCTTGACTTTAGCTGCTGTATTTTTATGACTAACGAACACTTGCCTCAGACAAGCCAGTTTAAGTGTGATCCCTAGACCCATAACAACAATGAGTAATAGAAGTCGCTCTTATAGTTGTTGGGCAATTACTGTGTTGGGTTGTACGGAGTAACAAGTCTGCTACAGTTCGCTTTTGCACCCCCATTCCATTATTAAAAGATAATCCGTTTGTATACCTCTTTTCATATTTTGCTTCGAATTTTATTTAGTCGGTTACTTGGTATTGCGATGCGACAAAAGCTATTCACAGATTTTAAGTATTCAATTAATAACACTTTCTGTACCAATATGAAATGTCACAGGAATTATATTTTTATTCGCTTTAAAGAATGTTGTGCTTCTTTAGATACCTAATAATGTAATAATATTATTTCAGATAAAATATTCTGCGTGTTAACAAATGTTATAAATAAGTGGTTTTATTGCTCATAATTTATTATTTTTTCGTAACTGCTAAGAATAGTCCTACATAGTTAGTACATAAACCGTGTTAAAGTTGGATTGGTTGAATAATAATTACCTATATCAATATAAACTTATGAAATTAATGGCAGAATTGTCACATATACCTTGAACTTTAGGGATTCGTTGTTGCAGAATACTTATTGGTATCTTATTAGCCGAATGCGAAAAATATCTGGAAATCATCTACTCATCACGTCGTTAAAATAAAATCGCTGTAAAAAAAATTAAACAAGGTATGTGTTTTTTTACTTCTGACCGATCGGTAATGGTAGCCTTAACGATTGGCGGCTTGTCTACGCACCCAAGGAGATCTTGTAAAACTGTCATTGTGACTACACTAGATTACGTGTATATTATGTCAGAAGATATTATTGTTAAATTAATACGTCTTTCCGTACCTAATCTTTAATCCTAGAGGAAACTTGAACGTGATAATATGAACATCGAATCTGGCAAGTTATGTAAAATTACGTGCGCAAAATGATGAATGTATTCCAAAATGGCGTCGATGATAAACTTCACAGAAACTATGTTATATTTGTATCGGTATCATTTAAAGTTCCGCGTTCAATTTTAGAGTTGCCTTAAGCTTAAAGCTTAACTAATTATTCTGTTGAAGTATCGTATGTTATCTTTGGTAACGTATCACTTTGTAACGTAACACGTATTCTACCTAGTTAATTTATTGGGTTTGGGTTTACAGATACCTTACCTACGAGTATATGGTGAACTTGCAGGTGATCGCAAAGATATCTTTGTAACGTTGAAAGTAGGTGTTGTTCTATTCTTTTAAGTTATTAAGACGATAGAGGACGACCGCTTTTCCATACAAACGTATTCCCCATTTTCCTCTTTGGACGCTTTCTCTCTGCGCAAACTGGACGATTGTTTATTTTCGTATTTAAATATACAAGCCGGTTTTTTTTTAATTAAGTAGATAAATGGTAAATGATGACAATAATATATACTTACGGCCTAATGTATGATCCCTGATCTATAAAATATACATATAATATCCATCAAACTTCCAAATCTAAGTAGTCAATAAACGACGAACATTGAAGTGTCACGTGGCACATAGATGTATCGCGAGTCCCTTATTGCTTTTCGAGTTCTCTCAGGAATGTTTTTATTGCCGAGTTCCCGTGGTTTTTTCCAAGTTCGCTGAATCACATTACACCGCTCAGCTGTGGAACGCAGTTTGCCTCAAAACAATTTTATCTTACGAATCTTCAACAGTTTGAAGGATTATGAAATTAAATGATTTTTTGTTGAACAGTTTTATAGCCACAAGACAAAATTGTACGCTTTGAACACTTTATGTTAATGTTAAAAGCCACAAAAAAAAACTTTTGTGTTAAAAAAAACTGTTGTTCGAAGAAAATTTGAGTAGGTAAATGTCAAGAATAGATATCTACCAGAATAAGTACCATACATATATTATCATCTATTTACTTAAATCAATTTCTACTACTTATATGTGATAATTGACTTAAAATGCACAAATATTCAACCATAAAAAAGTGATTAAAGTGTGACTAAGTATTAGATTGATTCACGAAAACTGGCGCGGTTTATATACGAGAATTTCGACAGTCCAGTACATATTACAGTACCAGTCCAGCGCCAGCTCTTTTGAAAAATTTGAAATATTCTATAACTAGCGTGTAAATGAAAAAGTAGCTTTAGTGTAATTTTATTGGATTTAATAATGTTGGATATTATATTATATATCCCCTCAGCTGTGGGAAAGGCCGACAGGCTCAATCAACTTTGATATATATTTATGATATATATAAAATTCAAAATTGCTCGTGCCCCCTAGACCCGTTCACAGGTGAGGGGATATACAAACGAGCAACAAAGCGACTCACAAATAATAAATTGCAATATTCATTAACCGATGGAACGTCAAGCAATATTGCTCACGAAGCACTTAACAGAATGGCTCGTCAACACAATTAATATCCAAAACAATAAATATCGGAGACGCCATCAGTGTCGTATCCAAGTAATCGAGATAAAGAGATACAGTACCCTGCGATAAATATTTCACATCGGCCTTTGGTAAGAGACTGTTAACTTCGGCTTCGTAGGCTTTATTAATCATTTTCGTATTAATTTCAGATATATTATAAACAAGTAACATGCGTTAAAAAAATTTCTTTTGCCACCCCGGCGGCGATAGGAACTTTCGGGGGAGGTGTAATATGGCAATTAGCCACTTTCAGTGTTTAGAAGTAACACACTGGATTACTGCGACATAAACGCATATTGCTTGTGTCAGCGCAACCTGGCGTGTATATTATAGGCAGGCATTTACAGATTCTAATACTATATCGCTTACTGTGCTGTACGTGTTTCACTACATACTCCCTGCCACTACTCGAGACGATATATAACAAGATTCATCGTGTTATTTGAGTAAAAACACAAATGTTTTGGTTTTATGTATGTATTTTCGATGAAAAACATATTGATAATTGGAAAAATCGATGAAACATTACGTTCTGATCAACTAAAATGATACCTTACCTGTAAGTAATAAAGGTAAAATTTAATTTTTAACAAGCAGAATCGTTTGCGATCGATGCTATTACGAGTAAGCTTAGAATAAAAGTGGAAAAATTACTGTCTTGGGTGAAACTTGAACTCACAGCGAAGTGTAACGCTCTTACGGTAAATGTCGCTAGGGTCTCTTAAACCCATATGGTGGAAAGATTCGCTGGCTGTGGATGAGGTCTTGGTGGCTTATTTGGCAGAGCGCTGGACTATCGATCCAGAGGCCGTGAGTTCAAAACTAACTTAAGGCAGTAATTTTCCACTTTTAAATTTATTCTAAACGTAAAGAAACTTACTTTAAAAATATATTTTTTTTTTTCAAAATCTTATACCTATTTAAGTTGCTTTCGTATAGTAATTGGCTTTAAGATTTATTAATGACTAAGGATATATACTTAATATAACACTAAAATGTTTTATGAGAGTAACATAAGTATCTTATGTGTAAACCTGATTGAAGGGTCCGGGTGTCGGGTATTGCGACACGAATTAATGAGAATAGAGAACAAGCGGTCTTGGCGTGCATAAACCTTATTTCCCTGTAGGTCGGCGTGACCGCAAACTTTCAGTACAACTCCGTCGAATGGAAAAACTTTATTTATATTTGAGTTGGGCGAGCGGGTTTCTGAATACAAAATCAGATTGGCGCAGGGCGCGGTAACAATTCATGTCGCCTCTACGCCTCCACTATATTCTTCATAAAATATCATCGATTTATTTACGTATGCCGCGGTGTTATCGACGTCGGAGTTGATTTAAAGGTTACTTGTGAGTCTTTTGTGCTTAGAATTTAGGGGGTTCGGAAAAATTTCAATCACAAAAATCTTAACAAAAAAGAACGTATTACGTTCCTCATGGAACCCATTATCAGAACTGGATCTCGACAAAAACGTTCCCTAAAAACCACAGGTACAAATTAGACAAACTAGCTCCATGCATAATTTTTTTTAAATTTTTGTAATCATAATTTATATCGTTTGAACACCGGAAAAAATAAAAATACTTTTGTAAACCTAAACCAACCAACCAAACCATTATTTTATTAAAAAATATTTTAAATGTTAAAAAATGTTGAGCGTGTACAACTTGTATAGTAAAGGTAGTGTACCAATGTCCCGCTAGATGGCGCTGTTCCCTCCGCGTTGTTCTGTACATCGCGGTGTTAAGATTTTTCTTAGATTGTATAAGTAGTCTGTCATGTTTTTGTTTACCAACCTCAATAAACCACCTATTTCGGATGAACAGTTTTGTTTGATTTGTTCATGGTCCTTCGTGTCGCCGGATTCCGGCAGGAATAGTAGTGGAAACGTTTTTGCGTAAATAAAAATAAACAATTCGTCAATTGGACGAATTGTTTAACGCGCACCTATGGGCAGTGGATTGCTGTTCGGGGCGATTTCAGCAAGTACGTGAGGAGCGTACGACTGCATCCAGGCTGCCGACAGAGGGCGCCTTGGAAGGAAGCCTACAACAGCGAGCGAGCAATCTACACCCGTGACGTCACGGAAGGATATGGTGCAAACGTGAACAGCCAGGTGACAAAATCAATGGTCAAACAACTGTGAGTACTTTTACAATTTTTAAAGAAATAACAACCTTTAATCCAGTGTCATAAGGTTCAGTGTTTTCATAGTGGTCAAGTAGTAAAAAAGTGTTGTGCAAATTTGAGCCTTGTGTCTAAGAATTGGAAAACTTTAAAAAATTAATCATCGAATCGAGAATCAAGTCAATTTGAACTTTAAGTGCATTAGCTTATTAACTTAGAATAATTTAGTTTAAGGAAATTAGTTCCGACGGGGAACCTATGCCCGATTTCTGGTAGAAATTAAATCTTAAAAACACTTGTAAAATTCTAAAAACTTATCCTATACACTTGTAAAATTTTAAAACTTTATTCTATAGACTTAGAAAAATTCCATCTGAAAAAACACTTGTAAAATTTTAAAAACTTATTCTATACACTTGTACAATTTTAAAACTTTATTCTATAGACTTAGAAGAATTCCATCCGGTAAACACTTGTAAAATTTTTAGGTTTATTCTATAGACATTAGGTCCTATAAACACTTGTAAAATTTTGTTAACGCATTATAGGAACTTAGAAAGTTAGTGTCATATTACGCTGGATACTTATTCAATTTTAGAATTTTGATTAGAAATACATTTACATAGAACCCATACAACATGGAAGCCTTGATTGCAAGCCAAGAGGATATAAATAAGCGTATGAATAAAGCTCGAACGAATTACAAAAAATCTCCGAAAGAGCGTATAACAGTAAAGTATATAGAAGTTAGGATAGAAACTTTGGATGAATTGTGGACGGAATTTCTGTTGGGTCACAAAAGATTAATGGAAAATCATCACAAAGAAATAAAGTCGTCAACTTATGTTCAGAGCGATATGTATGATATCACTCAGGAATTGTATGTAGAGTTTAAGACTGAGTTAAAATCAGTTGCTGAAACTTTGGTCACTGACCATATTCAAGAACAATCCATGCAATTCCCAGGTACATCACCCGCTGTGTTAAAAAACAACTCAGTGAAATTACCAAAAATTGTTATTCCGACCTTTTCGGGCAAATATAGAGAATGGACTACTTTCCGTGATTTATTTGAGTCCCTTATTCACAATAATGAGTCCATAGACAATGTACAAAAAATGCACTATTTAAAAGGGTATTTGTCTGGAGAGGCGGAACAATTGCTTCGTCAAATTCCGATATCTAATTCCAATTATAACAAATGTTGGGAATGCTTAAAACAAAGATATAACAATAAAAGATTCATGTGTCAAACTATTTTAAAACGCTTTTTATCTCAAAAAAACGCAACTTGTGAGTCAGCAAATTTCTTAAAGGAATTAATTGATACTAGTTCAGACTGTCTACATGCTCTAAAAAATATAGGCATAGACGTCAATGCTTGGGACGCCATAGTGATTCATTTGCTCACTCTCAAGTTAGACCCAGAAACAAGAAAGCAGTGGGAGTTGACTGCATCAATGCAAACCACAGAGGAGACCTTACCGACCTTTGAGCAATTCAAAGATTTTATAACAAATCGATTTAGAGCTTTAGAGTTTATAGAAACCAAGAAAACTGTTAATCATAACCCCACCCCTATAACTTATAAGGCACGCGCCTTGCATGTAGCTCAAGGCAGTCAATGCCCGTTTTGTTCAGAATCTCACAAAATAATATTCTGTAAACAATTCGTCAAGCAAGACGTAGACTCACGACGCGAGTTTGTCCAAACCAAGGGTTTATGTTTTAACTGTTTAGGCGGATTCCATTCAGCGAAGGTATGCCAGAATCCCACACCATGTAGAGTTTGTAAACGCCGCCACCACTCATTACTTCATCCCAAAAATGGTCCTGGTGCCAGTGTTTCTTCCGACGAGGTAGCTGAAGGTACAACTAATGTTGGTACAATGGAAGACATGGAAGAATTAACTGACTCAGAACCAACAGATATTACGACTTGTTTTTCTTCGGGTGATCAGGGTCAAGTACTGTTAGCCACTGCAGTTGTTGGAGCCCAGTCGAGGAACAATGAATATTATCCCGTGCGAGCAATGATAGATCCATGTTCTCAAGCTTCATTTATTACGGAGGCAACGGCTCAATATCTGGGACTGAAACGTATCCCAGTCCGCAGTAACATATTTGGTCTGGGAGGACAAAAGAATGCAACACCAAGGTCGAGGGTGATACTAAATTTGCAATCATTGATACATCCTGAAGAAAGGCTTTCAGTAAAGGCATATGTACTGAGTACAATTACTACTATTATGCCAGCCAAGAAAGTGGTAGATTTGGGCTCAATAGACGTCACAGGATTACCACTGGCTGATCCAAATTATCACACGCCTAACAAAATTGACGTCTTGTTAGGTGCAGTAGTTTATAGCCAGATTGTTTCGGGAGAAATAAGGAAAAACAAAGAAAAAACTCTTGTAGCCCAAGCAACGTCGTTGGGTTGGATTATAATGGGAGCGACTGGATCCAAACAAAATGTATCCAATGTATCTGTGTTCCATACTTACCTTGTTGGAGATGATCTGCTTAAGAAATTCTGGGAATTAGAGTCTGATGTGTCTATGGTCAAAGGTCACGACCTGTGGACAGAAGAAGAGAAAAGATGCGAGGAAATATTTGCAGCTTCTACTTCTAGAGATGATACGGGAAGATATGTTGTAAAGCTCCCGTTTGCTGACGACGACCCTGGCTGCAAATATGGCGAATCTAGAGATGTAGCAGAAAAAAGATTTTATACACTGGAAAAGAGATTAAATAAAAACCCGGAACTTCTATCACAATATAAAAATGTAATAGATGAATACTTACAATTAGGACATATGGAGAAAGTACCTGAAAAAGAGAAAAATAAAATAGACGCTGTATACTTACCCCACCACGCTGTGGTGAAAAAGGAGAGAGAAACAACCAAGGTTAGGGTTGTTTTTGACGCTTCCTGCAAAGGAAAGAATGGAGTGTCATTAAATGATAATCTTATGATTGGACCAAAATTACAACCAGATTTACGACATTTAGTACTTCGCTGGAGACTATATCCCATTTCGCTAGTATCAGATATCGTAAAGATGTACAGACAAGTCAAGGTAAAGGACGAAGATGCCAACTTTCAAAGGTTATTATGGAGAGATAATCCTGATTCAGAGCTGCAAGATTATAGACTACTCAGAGTAACTTTTGGTACGGCTAGTGCACCATATTTGGCCGTCAAGGCTTTACAACAAATAGCACTAGATGAAGGAGAACATTACCCTTTAGCCACTGAAAGAACACTCAAAGACTTCTATATGGATGACTTCATGACAGGTTGCGAAACGGAAGAAGAAGGGATTCAAATTTACAGGGAAATGAATGAATTATTGGGAAAGGCCGGATTTACTTTACAGAAATGGACTACTAGCAGCAATGACTTATTGGAGATGATTAAAAGAGAGAAAGAGGATGTGGGGAGTGGAATAGAAATTAAACAGGATGAAATAATCAAAATTTTAGGACTTACCTGGAATCGAGAAAGTGATGAATTTCACTACGCCGTGTCACTTACACCTATGAAAATACCGGTAACAAAAAGAAATATAATTTCGGATATTTCGAGATTATTCGACCCATTGGGTTGGGTAGCTCCTTGTGTAATTTTAGCAAAGGTTATGATCCAGAAGTTGTGGCTGACAGGAATAACCTGGGATGAGGAAGTTCCTAGCAACCTAATAAACGAATGGAGTACTTATCGTGAAGAATTGGCAATGCTTACACAGGTTCATATTCCAAGATGGATCAGATTAAAGAAAACTAGCAAGAAAATAGAACTCCATGGGTTTAGCGATGCATCAAAAATCGCATTTGCTGCTGTGGTGTATGTCCGAATAGTAGACGAAACAGAAGATGTAACGGTCACTCTAGTGTCGGCAAAAACAAAGGTTGCTACAATTAAACAAGTGTCCATACCCAGACTGGAACTTTGTGGGGCGGTTCTTCTAACCAGGCTTTTAATGGAAATTTCGGAGAATCTAAATGTCAACAAGGGTGACATTCATGCGTGGACGGATTCTACAGTCGTCCTAGCTTGGCTTAACAGCCACCCAAATAGGTGGAAAACATTCGTCGCGAACAGAGTGTCCGAAATATTAACTACATTAGATGCCAACCAATGGTCCCACGTCCCATCCAAGCTTAATCCTGCAGATTATGCCTCACGAGGCTTACGTCCATCAGAGCTTACAACTACTTCTATGTGGTTTAATGGACCAGAGTACCTTCAAAAAGAACCAATAAAATATGACAGACCAAAAAACATAGTCACAGATCTCGAAGTAGCAAAGGTCTTGCATATTACAAGTGATTGTACAATTTGGGATAGGTTTTCATCGTTATCACGACTGATCCGAGTTATTGCTTATTGCAGACGTTTCTTAAACTCAAGAAGGTCTGTCACTGAAAGATATAACACCAAATATTTAACCAGTAAAGAACTAAAGGAAGCTCTCTACGTTTGCATACGGCAATGCCAAAAAGAATATTTTGAAGAAGAAATTAAGAAGTTAAAAAACAAAGAAACACAAATGCCACGAGGTTCAAACTTAAAGTCTCTGAATCCATTTTTAGATGAGCAGGAAATTATGAGAGTTGGAGGGCGATTAGCAAATACTACCCACTTAAGCAACGATAGGCAGCATCCAATCTTGCTGCCCAAGATCTCTACATTATCACGTCTGATAGTAATGGACGCTCACATGAAGACTTTACATGGTGCACCACAAATTATGCAAAATTACATTAATTCAAGGTATTGGATTTTAGGATCAAAAGATTTGGTAAATGCCTGCTTCAGAAAGTGTGTGACATGTATCAGACATTCTACAGCAAGTCGATCTCAATCTCAATTAATGGGACAATTACCAGCAGCAAGGGTTACACCAGCACGTCCGTTCAAATTTTGTGGTGTCGACTATGCCGGCCCTATCCACCTCCGAACGTCTGGAGGGCGTGGACACAGATCCTTTAAAGGGTATATATGCCTATTTATTTGTATGTCCACGCGAGCTGTCCATATCGAAGTAGTCAGCAGCCTTACAACTGAAGGGTTCATACAAGCCTTTAAACGATTGGTAGCTAGACGTGGACCGTGCCAAGAAATTTGGAGTGACAATGGAACAAATTTTCAGGGTGCCTCCAGAGAACTTAAATTATTGCTACAAGCGGAGAATAAAAATATGTTGTCAGAAATCGCAGAAGCTTTGGCAACCGAAGGCACCACATGGCATTTTATTCCGCCACATGCTCCCAATTTCGGCGGCTTGTGGGAAGCAGGTATCAAATCCGCAAAGTACCACCTAAAAAGGGTCATAGGTGAATCCACGCTGACGTATGAAGAAATGGCGACGGTATTGGCTCAGGTTGAAGCTTGTTTAAACTCTAGACCCCTGACCCGTATAAACAATGATCCAGATAATATAAATGTCTTGACACCTGGACATTTCTTGGTTGGAGAACCACTGGTTACCGTGCCAGATTACAATTACTCGAACACTAATGTTAGCAGTTTGCGCAGGTGGCAGTTTACGCAACGCATGGTCCAAGATTTCTGGCGAAAATGGTCAAATGAATACCTCACAAGGTTTTTACATCGTTATAAATGGTCTCAACAGACTCCAGAACCCAACATTGGAGATGTTGTCCTAATCAAGGAAGACGATTTGCCTCCCAGTCGTTGGCTGCTTGGTAGAGTTGTTAACAAACACCCTGGTGCGGACAACATAACTCGCGTTGTTACTTTACGTTCAAAGGGGTCATTAATGAAACGCCCAACCTCCAAACTGTGTGTTCTGCCAGTTAGTAATTAAGTTGCATGTAAAATTAAAAGTTGTCATTTCCTATTATTAAGTTTCGTCCCAGATGGACAATATGATGTTAGTTTTAAGTCTAACTTACATTATATATGTTTTTTTGGTCAATTATGGACCAAGGCCTTTTAGTTTTAAGTCAGTGTGATTTCTGTTTGTCACATTTTTCTAATTAAGAGTACTCTTCTTATGTAAACAATAAGAAGAAATGTATATTTCCATAACTTAGATTACTTACCTAGTTTACGTTCTTAGTTTGTTAGTTTAATTTTGTTAGCCCTTAAGGAAGGTTTTACCCATCTACTCATCGTTTTTATAAAATTCTGTCACGGTGGGCGGTATCTTCCTATAATTAAAGAACGTAAGACGTTCCTTGGTGGGCGGTATGTACAACTTGTATAGTAAAGGTAGTGTACCAATGTCCCGCTAGATGGCGCTGTTCCCTCCGCGTTGTTCTGTACATCGCGGTGTTAAGATTTTTCTTAGATTGTATAAGTAGTCTGTCATGTTTTTGTTTACCAACCTCAATAAACCACCTATTTCGTATGAACAGTTTTGTTTGATTTGTTCAGAGCGGTTGAAACGCACATAATGTATTTTGTCACACTTTACTGCCAAATATAGCTATACTCGTACATATTATAGCGTAAATGAGAGGCGAAAATGATATCTGCTATTTTACCGTTAGTTGTCAATTTAAATATGTCCTTAAAAAACTACATTGCTCTATAATGGAATACAAATTCTCTACAATGAAAAAGTGTTTTCTTTAGACGTCTTGAACACACCATAAAACGGTAGTAAAGCGTGTCATCGCTTTCCAAGTAGGTAAGTGTTTTCAATTGTAACACCGTGTATTATTACATAAAGTGGCAGTTTATGTAATGATTAAGATAATGATAAAAAATGAAGAAGACGAATAAAGAACGAGTGACGAATACATAAAGATACGAAATAAGAAATAAACGAAAATGAATGAGACGCAATGCTGATACCGATTTGGCTCGCGACATCTCACTCGACTGACACCGAGAGGGATCCGAGACGTTAGCATACTTCATAAATTTCTCTAGCTCCTGTCTCCTTAAACTATGAAGTTGGAAAAGCAACCTTGCTCTATACACTGATTTAAACTTTCACGATTTTTACTCATTATTATTTACAACGACGGGACTTAATCGCGTAAAATAGTTTTAAATTTACCTCCGACGTTTCGGGGACGGCGTTGTCCCCGTGGTCTCGGAGAAGACTCGAGTCTTTAGTGAGAACTATTTTACGCGATTAAGTCCCGTCGTTGTAAATAATAACCTTGCTCTATGCTAAATAAAGTGTATCAACTAAAAAGGCATAGTCGAGGCAGCAGAAGCCGAAAATAGATTTTGTTTATTCCTCAAAAGAATTACGAAATGAGACAAATCGGTGAAATATTCGGCTTAGCCTCTTCTGTCCCAATTTGTTATTGTGTCTTATTTCATTAGTCATTCGTTTCTGCGATAAATCTTCCCTTAATATAGTCAGCGGGAGTCAAGCTATTATTCGGATTTTGTTGACAACATTAACTTAAAAGCCGGGCTTTATATATCAAGATACTTATTATATACGAAGTGTACACCAGTGTAAATTTATTTAGATGAATTAACAACAGCTATAGATGCAGACGAATTGTTTTATTTAAAAGTACTTTTTAGCAATATTTATTACCGGCGACAAAGTAATTAAAGAGTTTGGTAGGTGATCAATTGATCATTGACCAATGAATGAAGCTTATTTAAAAATATACGATTGCCAACAAATATTAAAAAAAACTAAACATTTCTAGGTACAAAGATATTCCTGATTAAGGCAATAACATATCCATGGTCCATATCCACAATGCCGACCTGTGACGTCTTTTCTTCCTATTATAAATGTACCTACCTATGTATTATGTCGTGTAAAAGACGAAAAGAAAAAAGATATTCACATGAAAAATATATATCAAGAGACGTTATAAAACAATGCTTTAAAGGTGAGATTTAGATAGCGACAGCAGCAACATTACCGTTGGAACGTCTGTTGCAGCGTTGACTTGAGCGGACGGCGTCACTGTCAATTTATCATCTGCCACCTTAAAGTCACGTTTAATGTCGATCAAAACACGTTCAGTGGGTCGGATCAATGTACGATTAGCGGAAAATATTGCTCCGAACGAAAACTGATTAACTATCACAATTGCAGTGTAAATTAAACATTCCGTTTACGAGACTAATGCTAAGCCCGAACAGGCGCAGTTGAGGTCTAGCGCTGATCAAATTGCGGCCGCGGGTCGATATTGGCGAACTAACAACCAAATCAACGCAAACTTTCGTCCAGGACTCGCAACATCAGTGCTGGATTGGTTTGGTTGAATCCGTACTTAAGTAACCTACAGATAAAACGAGGTTTAGAGTTTAACTAAATTCAGCACATTGTGATCTTTGAACTTGAGATACAAGTAACTTGCATCGCTGTGTCGTAGATAAGTTTTGTTTCGACTATTTTGTCTGTTTTATTGACCAAAATATATATTTAAATTTTAGGTACAAGCGTCATTCACTTGCTGTTTTTCATTCTCGAAGATTAAAAGCCCTTTAGTGGACGTCCCTTTCAAAAGGATTTGTCAGTCGAAAGGCTTATTTGACTTTCCTTAACCAAATATACCGCTAATTAAAACACAATCCATTATTAGCTGTGTACATGAGATAAGATACATTACTTTTTTGACACACATATGAAGTTCTACAAAAAATTACGCTTTTGTCATGATTAGCGTCATCCCTTTATTTCCTCACACCATGCACTTCACACTTATCCAATATCAATATCAACCCTTTCGAATATGTGCTTTACGAAGAAGATGCAAGACTACATTTGCCATATATATTGAAATGTTTGAGGGTCTACACACTTTCTGACCCCAAAGGCCACACCTGCAACTTAATAATATTGTTGTGGGGGCTTTTGTCACTGTCATGGGTCAAAACCAGACATTAGGTTCTCCCGAATCCTTCCCACGGGTCAGTTTGGAAAAGCTTGCGGGCTGGACCCGGCCTGAGGGCATTAGTTCGGGTGCGCTCGATTTACGGCTGCCATGGGCAGTTCTTAAGGCAGGCTTATAATAGTCGAGATAAGGAACGCCTCACACAAATCATGCGTTAAAGACGTATAACGTGATTTGCTGTTAAAAGTTGTAAATTCTGTGGTTTGGCATCCCCCGCGTTAGAGCAAAGCCTAGTAAAATGACATACCTGATAATCTCCCCTAGTGGAGCACGTGAGCGTGGCGCCCGTGTTGTTGGTGAACTCCACGTGACGCGGTGGCTCCTGCAGCGGCGGCACCCGCCGCGGCTCCGGCGACGCCCGCACTGCTGCAACAACACAATTATTACTCATGGTGACCTTATAACACTAAACTCTCGCGTTTTGTACACATAATTAATGTCATTACTGACGTTTCAACTAGGTTGCACTAGCTGTGGTTCCGTGATCACAACTCAAATCCCATAGGTCCCATAGGTGGACCTAACGCGATAAAATTTCATTATTTTACCTTTTTTCCGACGTTTCAACTAGGTTGCACTAAAGCTGTGGTTCCGTGACCACAGCTAGTGCAACTTAGTTGAAATAGGTAAAATAATGATAATCGCGTTAGACCCGGTTATGACATTAATTACATGGTGACCTTGTTTAGTGTTTATGTACAGTCAACAAAACTTAATCATTTGCCTATGCTTAGCACCCTTGTTAGGTACATTATTCTAAATTCGAATCCCAATAAGAATATTTGTGTGTATATGGTTGCGCTGTTATACTGTTCTTCTTCCTCGCGTTATCCCGGCATTTTTGCCACGGCTCATGGAAGCCGGGGGTCCGCTTGGCAACTAATCCCATGACTTGGCGTAGGCACTAGTTTTTACGGCAGCGACTGCCATCTGACCCTCACTTTACCCAGAGGGTAAACTAGACCTTATTGGGATTAGTCCGGTTTCCTCACGATGTTTTCCTTCACCGAAAAGCGACTGGTAAATATCAAAATTAAATGATATTTAGTATGTTCCGAAAAACTCATAGGTACGAGCCGGGGTTTGAACCCGCGACCTCCGGATTGAAAGTCGTACGCTCTTGCCGCTGGGCCACCAGCGCTTTTGTTGCGATGTTGTATGTTAACACTTGCACTGTTATACTATTAACAGTGTAAAAGTAACGAAACTAACGAGTATTAATTTATTTTATGTAAACGTGAATGTGGTGTATGCCACGATATAAGTAGGTAGGTACGACAAAAGTACGATCATCCTAAGAAATACAAAATAATAGATAATTGTGTCACAAGGGAGCAAAATTACATGTTTACGGCGAGGGCGTACATTGGATCCTGAACGAAGCGAAGGATTCTATAATTGAATCCTGATTGAGTAAAATAGAATAGGATTCAAGTGTTAACGCCCAAGGTGGAAATAATTTTGCTAACCATGTGATACATACTGCTTTTCCATCACCTATGACGAAATTATTATGTTCTAAAATATTATTTAACCTAAAAATAGTATGTATAAAAGAAATAAAATCGTGTCCTTGTACAGAAAAGTGCCACTTTGATCCCTCCTTTTGTCTCTTTTATTTACTACAAAGAGGTTAACTTAATGTACCTATTTAATATGAAATGTTCCCATTAGGTTTTCAAATTGCTAAGTGATTCTTTGCTTTTACATACCACACCGATGTATGAATATGGAATTTAGTAAAACGCTGGATAGTCCAAGTATGCAGCAAAGCTATCCGCCACGGTAACGTACCAAAATAATAAAAGATAATGTCGTCGGAGTCTCACATAACTTTAGAAACGCTGGTCAGACATCCCCCCTCCTTAGAGGCCGGTTTTCACAGATAAAATTGAAAATAGGAAAGTAGCGACGTTTCGACGCTTTATTCATTCAATATTTACCAGAAACCATTATTTGTTGAGGGACAGATTCGTGCTGCTTTGTGAAAGATGAAACATCTTAAAACGAGGAAAATAAGATGTTAAAACGTGAAACAAATGAGGGTTTTGAGGAGTCAAAAAATTTCATCAAACAGGCGGGCCCGTCTTTCTCGTCTGTCTTGTGTCGTCGCTCTATTACGTTTATTAATACGAGTACTTAACCTCGCGTCGTAATGTAATGCAAAAGTAATGAGTAATGATATTATTAACACGTCCTATTCTAAGCATAGGTAGACTTAAAATGAAAATTTGAGTCCCAGGGATTTAAAATACACAAACTGAAATACATAGTTGTCAAAAAAAAATAGATGTCAAAAATAAATTTTTGTAAAAATGTGACCACGCCCTTCTGGCTGACGCCGCGCCGGATCTCAACTGGCGTCTTTAACTTTCGCTAACGCCATAATATATTACGTGTGCCACGGTGGCACCCGTCCCAATTTCTGGTGTAGGTACGTATGCATAAATTAAATTTTTGAAATTCTGTAAAAGAGTTGATTAAGTGAAACAGATATTTCACTTAGTAAGTATAAAAGCGTCATAATTTATTTATTTAGTTGCTTCTGGCTGTTTAGACACAACAGCCAGAATAGTTTACACTTATAGGTAACACAATTATTGATCTGAGAGAAACAACTTGCAGTACATGCACATTCGTAAATTAACAAGACAATTATAAACTAAAACATTTATGAACAAGTAAATGAATGAGAATATTTAAGAAATAATAGCACAATAAGCGTGATTTAATGTTACAGTGGCCATCGGAGAGGCCAAGGTGCTCACAAATATTTGAACACGCCTCTATTGTCAAGGCGCTAGAGTGCGTGTTCAGATAATTTTAAGCACCTCGGCCGCTCTGATATATCTGATGGCGACTGTACCATTGGAACCAATCTCGCGCGATAATAGGTAGATGCAGATGTTATCTGATAGTATAGCTAGCGGAGGCCGCAGCGTCGCCGTTCGATTTCCGTTCAATCTCGCGACGACCGTGGTGCCGTTTATGCCTTTTGTATATTTGTATGTGTATATCTGGCTTAATTGTGACTACTATTATTAGGGTTATTAACATTGATAGTTATTAATAACTAAATACTAGGTTAAAATATTTCTGTAGAAGCTCCTCGTTAGGAGCAAAATATGTCGAGCGATTATTAACTTGAAAAAGGTGATTGATTTAATACATTTAATGTGCCTAAGAGTCACTGCAGAAGTTTTATTACGGTATTTGAACACGATGAAACTATTTTTGCTTCGGTGAAGGATTTACAGAGTCGTCAAAAAGCACACGGTCTGTTCCTTTCACCGTGCCGTGCAGCTATAGAACGGAGCAAGACTGTCGTTTCCTGGCTGTCGTCTGCCTAATTGTACCCACCCCGTGGGATAGACAGCTTTCGAAGTAGTTTCAATGCTAGAAAAAAAGTTTGAGAAGAATACTGGAGTCTTTCGATCCCATTGCCGGAAAAGAGGGCTAATATCTTGATCGACTAATATTCACTATAGCAACGTAGATGTAGTTTGAACAAGACGACCAAAATATCATCACACTCACTATACGCAGGTACTTCTCATATAACCCCGGCGAGTCAAAGCTCTGGCTCATAGCGGCAGGTATCTCCGTGTACAAAGTGGATATAGTTAACACTCCTTAGTTCTTTGAAAATGCCACTTAGAGATCATATAACAAAAGAGGCATACCTATAATAGTTTACGAAAATATAACTTTAAAAATATGAGTAGGTAGGCAGGAGGTTATAATTTTTTTGATGTAGTTATTTATACGAGTATGTCATTCTGTTGTCATTTGTATATTTCAGGATTGCTGGCAATTTGGAATTTTATGTCGAGCGTCGTTCCAATTTTGACCCGAGAAAATTTTCGCGACATTACTTTATACGATACCATCATCATCATCATCCCACGCAGACGAAGTCGCAGGCTAAAGCTAGTGCGGTATAAATAAATAGTTGGTCAAGCAAATCTTGTCAGTAGAAATAGGCGGCAAATTAAAAAAAAATGTAGGCGCGAAGGGATATCGTCCCATAGAAAATTTGATTTTCTACTGACAAGATTTGCTTGACCAACTATATGTCAACTTTCTTTTTGTTTTTTTTAGTCAACCAAAGTTCCAGGACCGCTTCGTATTACTAACATAACACTGTTACGGTTTTAGTATTTCAAAATGGATGTATTGGTGTATTTCAAAATGCATGTTGTCGCGGCAATTCTCGAATCCCGGTAGAAACCGGCGGAAGGTTTGCAGACATGCGGAAATGCAGTCTTGTATTGGAGATTACAGTACATAATAGCCTTGTATCGGTGATTGGAGTATACATATTGAAGATCAGTGGAGATAGGAGACTACAAGGGCGATTCAGATTGTTACATGCACCTTGTTATACATTTTGGGATTTCAACTTTATGAGAATTCAACTAGCTCCTAATGATTTTAATATGATGTGTTGTAAACGGCATGTTCCATCTTCGTGGAAGACGGCCCTTGTGCACCCTGTGCCTAAGTGTAATTGTACGCTTGAGTTGGGCGTGCAGCGGGGCGGGGCGTGCAGCGTGCATGTTAAACAAATGCAAACTTATTGGAGCGGCCTTAGTGCACGCTGCTCACATCACTTGTGAGCCCGACGCCACGCTGCACGCCCCGCCGAACGCTCCGATTCGAGCGTCCACTCAGGCCAAACTAAGGCCTAAGTGTAAGGCCGCTCCTATACGGTTGCATTTGTTTAACATGCACGCCCAACTCAAGCGTCCACTCAGGCTTTACATTAGGGCGATAGAGCGGACCAATCGAATTACAGGCCTATCGCTATCACCTCCAGGTTTTGAACTGGTTCTGATACGACCTTGAATATCGTCTTGGTGATTGACGTGCATCTCATGCACGACTTCACTTCATTTCGCATGCATAAATCAGCGTGAGCGATGTTCAGGTCGTGTCAATATAAGATCAAAACCCAAGTTGTTACGGTACGGGGCTACAGTATGGGGTTCTTCAAAAAAGGAGTGTACAGGTTTTTAAAGGGTCGGCAACGCGCGTATAATATCTCTGGTGTTGCAGGCGTTCATAGGCTACGGTAACTGCTTACCATCAGGCGGGCCGTATGCTTGATTGCCACCGACGTGGTATAAAAAAAAAAAACAACCGAACGATCGACAATACGAGAAGAGTAATTTAGGATATAATAGAATAGAAGAGATTTATTCAGAAAACGCTTAAATTTAGGTATTACATAGACAACATAACAATTTATTATTATTAATAAGAGTCACTGAAAGGGTCTCCACAGCTTCATGTTAAGATACCAGTTAAGGATCTCGACGCTGGTCTTCCGTGGAAACCCTTCCGAGAGAGCGCAACTACACGCTAAAGTACATAATATTTTATATTTTATTTTATATCAGTGCAAAGCTTCAAGTAAATTTAATAAGGCATAATTATTATTATTCAATTAAAAACTATAATAACAGATTACGGTACCTAAACAGTCATTAATCGAAAGGTGAAATAAATTATATATTAAATTATATGGGAGGCGTTCGTTATAGCATGGATGGCACAGGAGTATACCCAATATTTATATTTTTTTGTAAGTTGAGAATGTGTTTTTTAAAATTACATTTAAATGAACCAACTGATGATGAATTTAACCGATAAATTTTTAATTTATGTAAGTAAACGGCTATGGAATATTTGTACATCCAGTTTTTAGAACATGATCTGCAATTACGCACCACATGTTACTCATACTCTGCATGATACTATTATTAGCTTGCTCAAGCACGTCCGTGCGTAATATTGCATGACAGTTTCCGCTACGCCGTAGATGTCGTAGCCCGCGTAGCACCCATTTATAGCGGGTGCTACGATGTTGCAGTCGCCGTCTTCTGATTTGGCATGAATTGTGTATTTGTAGTCAACACACGTCAAAGTTATGTGGTGATACTATGTTACTAACAGCAATACAATGTCGGGCATCACAACTGTTAGTTGCAGTTGGCAACTTGACGTAAGCAATACAAATTGAATTAAATTACAAAAATAGTCTTAATCATTTTTTACGGTCTGTAAGCCGTCATCCATTAGGTGCCAGATGCCAATAAAATAACAGTAGGCTTAAGCAGGTATTACAATACAGACAATGGTAAAATATTATACAATCGTCCTAATCTCTTCTTAAACAAAAAAAGCTTACTTTAACTATGTTGTTTGCAATTTAAGCACTGTTCACGTTTCACCCTAGGCAAAACTTCATTTTCTTTATTATTACTTGGCAAAATACTATTCCATTACAAATCTTGTGGCGATGTTTCACAGCAAATTCAAACTGTTAACACGCTCCATTACTCTCAAGCGAAATAATAAAGGTTACCACATTTACTATCAATATCCGGGAATGGCTATCGTTCATCTCTCGCATCGTAATGTCATTGTATCTCATAAACATTTGCATAATTCGAATCAGCATTTATTCGGCGGTTGTTTATTTGCAAGATTTGCTGAACGAATGTTGTTTCTACAAGTAACCAGGCTGATCGTATTAGTTATACGAACGAGGGCGAGTCATAGTCTCTGACGAGTTCTACAGGTCAATTCAATCTTACATTTTGATGTCCTATTGTTATCATTCACGCGTGCGACTAGCTCGCACCAATAAATATGTACAATCTGTTTAAAAAAAATACGAACAAGTACGCGATAGTTACTCATGAAATAAAACTATGAAAACGGATTATATCGCGTATATTGAATTTATAATACATCATGTGTACGCGATATAATCCGTTTTCATAGTTTTATTTCTTAAGTTTATGTCCTTCACATGTTTTCGAACACATTCGAGTCTTGAGAAGTAGGTAAGGATGGCGTGAGGAAACCTACATAAGAAATTGTAAAAATTCGATAAATCTACATATAAATTGTAGCACAAACCTTATTATTGGAGGAGGTCTATGTCTAGTCGTGGGACGAGAACGGTTCCGAGTCTGCATAATAGGCATGAGTGTTCTTCTGATAGGTATAATGAAGCCTTCTCATTTTCGAAAAGAGAAGATAGTTCTATATTCGCTTTAACCTTTTTTTTGCTATAATGCCAAACATTTCATAGGTAGTGGTACCTATTCTATTAGCAACTGCACATTCACTTCACTATCGTCGACACGAGGTAACTGTCAATTTGTAAACCTTATCGTAGCGAGAACTTTAATAGATGTGTTCATTTATGGATGTTGCTGTTAGTACACTGATTCGCTAAACCTTTGACTCGCTTATACTTCTTAAGTGTTTGGAATCGCACCCTTGATTGGGTTCGTTCGACGCTTAAGACTACTGCCGATCTGATTTATATGAGGATGTATTTTTAACTAATATTTTGCTAAGCGCTGATGTGTGTGTTTTATTTGGAAGGATGTCAATAAATCACTTTATTGGCTTGGCGTACGACTGTTTATTTACACTGGACCTAATGCATATTCATATTTATTCATTCATTCATATTAGGTTATTGTCTATAACAATATTTTTTTTAATCAAAATAATTACAAACTTAATTGTCAAATAACGATACTAGTTGGTTATTCCCATTTCCGATCTCATTCAAAGTCTCATTGCATATTACGTAATCTTGGATTTATATAAACATGTATAAATGTGCCATTTTCACCCAAAAGGGTACTTATTGTCGCTTGTCAGTAAGGCGCTATTTCCATATAGCTTCAACTAGAAATCAACCTTATCGACAAGCGACAATGTGGTACCTTTTGGTTGAAAACGTCACAAATGCTTAAAATAGAAGCTCCAGTTACTGCGCGTGGCACCGTCTTCCGTGTCTGTCGCACAATACACGAATTATAGAGGTGAGTAGATTATCTCGAGTAGTAGTAAATTCTATGAAGAAACTGATGAACTCTATTTATTAAGCACTTACTTAGCTTTGGGTTTTCTGCGCCGCACAAGGATTTAAATATTCCAACCAAATTTAAATGAAAATATAGGCCACGAGGCACTCGCAATAGTCAATGCGGCAATTCGGAGCTGCATATTACTTCGATCTGTGGGTTGCCACACCGAATAAGGCGATTTATGTGTCGCGCCTGCAATACCTCGCCATGGAGGCCAATTCCAAATTACATTTTGACATCAAAATTAAATAAATTATGTCTTTTTGTTATCATTCGACCGTGCGTCTCGCTAGCCCCAATGAATGCAAAACGAGTAAAATGCACAATTGCATACGCTAAAATGACATCATTTAGATATCACTTTGATGTCAAATGTACGTTCGAATTGTCCTCAAGGTAGGTGTTTATGTACGTCTCGGTACGACCTGAGGGTATTACAGCTACGATCACGCCATTACGTTTGTCGTACATGTGACTTCTGTCGATTTTTACACCGAAACAGGTCACGCATCAGAAAACCGCAGTGTCGTCAAAGTAATGCTTTTTTAATAGATATTTATGTCAGTGCGATGAATAAATGATTTAGAATGTCTGATCTCTAAATAAAATAATTGACATTTTATTGTCTTCGGTTACCGCGATAGTTACTCATGAAATAAAACTATGAAAACGGATTATATCATATGTCGGGCAGACGAAACGGAGCATTTCCACTCGGGTGAAGGAACACATAGCTGATGTCAAGCACCGTCGACCTAGGTCTGCTGTCTGTGAGCATGTCATGGATAAAGCCAATCACTCAATCAAGTTTGATAAGCCTCTGGTTCTTGCCAAGGAGAAGCGTTACATACCCAGAATGCTGCGCGAGGCCATTGAGATTAAGAAATATCCAAACTTTAATAGGGAAGATGGCTTTTCTCTACCACCAGCTTGGGATCCTGTAGTCCACCTGATAAAGGAGCAAGCGAGACATAGACTGTGAGACCGTAGTGTTGGATGATGCTGGACATTCTGATGTTTTGAAAAGATGTGTCCCGCCGAGTTTGTTGCCGGTCCCATATTGGGATACCCTCCTACAATTTAGGAGGGAATTAAATCTTCTCGGGTCCGTGGTGTAGGGTTGGAGCCGGCATAGTTTATTTTTATCGCGTATATATATATATCTTTACTTGAAAAAATAATTATAGTGTATAACTAGCCTTATGAACCGATTTTGCATGTACAACCAGCCTTAAAGTTTGTAGTCTATGATTGTTCATTATTTTAGTATGTGGGTATTTTTGCATTTTGTAATTTTTCCTCAGTCACCCGTTGACCACGAACGCTGTAAAGAGTTCGAAACGTCGGGATGTATTATAAATTCAATATACGCGATATAATCCGTTTTCATAGTTTTATTTCATAATTGACATTTGTCATCAGTGTTATTACCATAGTCATAATAGATAATAACATCAGAACAAAGGCCGGTACAACGACCGGTCGTTACTGTATTTACCCACCGGCGCCTTAGTATATCAATTTATCTTATTTAAAAATAACTTTATCACCATAAATCAGCTTACAGCAAAGCCCTAGCTCTTATAACCTGAAAAGGTGCGTGAAGTTGGCGATCGCTCATTAGCGGCACAATAGCCTCGGACTAAAACACTCAAGTCCACGCGGAACTGAAAGCGTCTACGCCCTTTTGATCTCACAAGGCAGCACAATAGGGCGGCACAATGCTGCTCGAACATAATGCAGTATAGCGGGCATTTAGACCGCGCCTTCACTGTGCCTGTATGGGCTACTTATTATTGGGAACTCCGACGTGGATTTCAGTTACAGGGCGTTTAATGTTGTGTTTATGAAGTGAATAAATAGTATGCGACGTATGCAACTGATAATTCTTTATCCAGAGTATGGATATAAATTGGATTTGTTCTGTTGGGAGCTCGTAATATGATAAAAACTCAATGATTCATAAAATTTAAATAGACACTAATAGCAACTTTTATATCAGCTAATGTTTCACAAGCTGTGTAAAACTGTATGGGATTGCATCCTTGCGCAAAATTGTTACAAAATTACAAGATTTGTCGTCAATTAATGTTATTCATCCTAAAGATTCAGAATGCGATATATGATCCCGAATAGACATACGAGTAAGTATTAGTTATAGGGTATAGTTACTATGTTTAATTAACTTCCCAAAGACTATTAACTTCGTTAATTTCAGGAAACGATGAAACCCAATAGTTTACCGACTATGTACACCGTATCGGTTACTTGACAAATACAGCGTTCCTAGTACTAGTAATATTTGCTTATAAACGCCTGTTATAAACTTTTATGAGCCGGGACTGAGCGGTATTACCGAAACAGTCGCTTAAAGCGAGTTTACGAAGTTTACGTGCCTGAAAAGTGGCGAGGCCACGTATAAAAAACCGGCCAAGTGCGAGTCGGACTCGCGCACCGAGGCTTCCGTTACATTACATAATTTTAACAATGTCTTTTTTATGTGAAACGTGAGTGAAAGGTAAATTGCGGTTTACGATTTATGACGTATTAAAAAAAACTACTTACTAGATCTCGTTCAAACCAATTTTCGGTGGAAGTTTGCATGTTAATGTAAATCATATATTTTTCTCAGTTTTATCATTCTCTTATTTTAGAAGTTCCAGGGGGGGGGGGGGGGGACACATTTTACCACTTTGGAAGTGTCTCTCGCGCAAACTATTCAGTTTAGAAAAAATATATATTAGAAACCTCAGTATCATTTTTGAAGACCTATCCATAGATACCCCACACGTATGGGTTTGATGAATTTTTTTTCAGTTTCAGTTCCAAGTATGGGGAGCCTCCAAAATTTATTGTTTTTTTATTCTATTTTTGTGTAAAAATCTTAATGCGGTTCACAGAATACATCTACTTACCAAGTTTCAACAGTATAGTTCTTATAGTTTCAGTGAAAAGTGGCTGTGACATACGGATGGACGGACAGACAGACAGACATGACGAATCTATAAGGGTTCCGTTTTTCGCCATTTGGCTACGGAACCCTAAAAACCGTATTTTTTTAGTCCTAGTGGCAGGATGTTGACGAAATTTTGAAGTTTAAGCTTTAAGCTTCAATTTCGCAGGTTTTTTAGTACCTAGGAAATTTTTAATTATTTAGTACGTATCTTTTTGTGTGATAAATAGTTGTAGGATTTTAAATGTTGTTAAGTCGTTTAATATGTATCACACGTACGGAATTACGGATACTACGATTCGGTTTCGCGTATCAACTTTAAATTACTATTATTAAGCGTATTTTCGAAGCATTTCAACAACAAACTGTACCAATCTTCGATATTTCCACGCAAATACAGGTATAAATATATAATTCCCCGCGTACAAACACAAGTTTATCCCGCAAATATCCTCCGGCGACGGACAAAGACAAATAGGTCACGGAGGTGTGCTCAGAATGTCATCAGCGTGATATTGCGTCGCTAGGTGCATTCCGCGCCCCACGCATTTTTATATCGCCAACTATTTCACCGGCTCAATAATATAACGCCCATTCAATAAAGCGATATTAAACGTTGTTTTTGCTGTATTGATCGGTTTTATTAAATTATTTGCAATGGCATTTAATGAACTTTCTGCTGAAGCTATTAAGCATAAAAGGTAGCTAGCTAATAGCTAAAGCTTCCTCATTTTGAGAATATCTATTTTGCCATTTGATATCTTCGTTTTCAATCATTAATATTACTTATAATTTTGCTTTAGAAAAAAAAATATAAGTCTTACACTTATTATGACTTAGCAGAAAATAATTGAATTAAGGATACAGGATACAAACAGGCATCATATCCCCAATAAAAAAATAAGTACTGCCGCTCTGACAAAATGTCAATCGATTATTTCTTTATGGTCCTAAATTATAATTGTATTTATAGAAAGGTATATTATCGTTAACAACAAAATTTTGTAGGTGACGGTGCGAAGAAAATAAAGACGCCCCACGGTGTATATTTTATCAAACAAAAATGTAATTTTTAGGATAAGTATAATTATTCTCTAGTCACGTGTCTCGTGTAGCCAAAGATGCTTGACGTTATTTCTCATTATTTGAGTTATAATCACACGATAATAGCACAATTTTTATTTAGTGGAACTCAAAATTAATTATTCTAGAACATGCTGAATAAATGATCCAGCAGGCACATATCACTTTAGTAGGCTAGGGTAGGGTAGGTAGGCTGAGTAGCTGCCACGCCGCCGCCGCGCACGTGATGTACTTACTGCCTTCCAGCTTCAGACGGCCATTACTGCTACAATAGGCTGGAATTAAACTTGTAATGCTTTACGAGGTAAGTAATAAACTATTACCATATTCTGGTAAGTGTGTATTATTAACTTAACAACCTAAGGAATATTTCTTGGAATTGTTTTTCGTGTGTCAGTTCAAACACGATCTTTTCCTAGATTATCCAAAACGCGTCACTACCCACTATGCTAGACCGGTCGCCAAAATGCTCCTTTGCTCCTTTAATTAAGCTCTTAGTAACTTGCCATAAGATACATTACTAGAAGAAAAATCTACAAAGCTCCTATCCACAAGAATTTCCACTGAGTGTACATAATAACACGCATATGATCATACGTTACGTTCTGTCCATGTTATGTAAACAGACGTGCGTAAAGCGTGGGGATCAACAATCGATGGCACCCGCGCCGTCCCGCTTTATTCATAACTTATTTTCAAGCGTTGCAAGTCCAGTAACTGGTATAACTTGATACCTCGTAGTATAACTTGATAACTAGTTAATGTATTTACAGACGACGAAAGTAATTATGCAATGGCAATGGGATTACTGCTGTAAAACAGACAACCATCTGAGTAAATGAGATTTGCATAATAATAAATGTTATATGAACACCTAGACGAATGAACTTTTGAGGGTTGTTGAATGAACAGAGCAATGAATGGGAAAAACTCAGGATGGAAGATGAATTAGGGCTAGTAATTATTTTATTAGTGGTTAGATTTATTCGTCAGCTCCTATGCAACTGATGATGCTGTGGACCTTAGCTTTGGAGAAATTTATAGGCTTCTCCAATTGCTACGATCTTTAGCTACCAGCAATAACTTGTAATGTCAGTAAACAGATATTGAAATATCATATAAATAAGTCGTCCACCAAGCATCGACATTTTTATGTCGTCGCTTATGTAAAGTGGCGCCCAACGTGGGGCGAAGCCGGATTGGTGTTGAGCCTCCCGTTACAATTTGTTTATTGGTGTACCGTATTATCCTGTAGCCCAGGGTCATACTGGTCTGTTACAATGCAGCCATGATTTTGTGAACGGCCCCCTGACCCGCGCGCGGCCAGCCGTGAAGCGCCGTCGCTCGACAAATTACCGGCGTGTGTCACAAATATTACTATACTTTTAACTTGTTATTAAGAATAAACAGCAGTATTTTATGACATTTACGATTGCACCGTGGAACTTTGAAACGAATTGACTTTACAACAATTCTAGTTTGTAGTATAGTTTTTTGGAAATGCCACAACTACGCCACATGCAAAATGTCACTTATATGCCAAGATCATAATCTGGACCCGGGCTATTTCAATTACTGTATATTGGCAAGTGGGATTTATATGCCAAGAAGAAAGTGGTATGACAATTAAAAGTATGACAACAGTTGTAATGCGACCAGAGGGAGTTCCGTATTAGCCCATATTCATAAATACGGTATGATAGTGTGTATGTTGCATTTTTAACATTGTCGCATGATTACACAGGTCGACTGTAGGTGTTCTGTGTGTCTATAGTTAATAGTTGTTAATTTGTCAGTGTCAGTATTCACCAGTCAGTTATCAGAGGGGGAGGGTTATTTATGTCAGCTATTGATAATTAAATGGTCATTTTCGATAAGTACATTTCCTTTAAAAGAGAAGCAGATATCTGACCTGCAGCGACAAAACGTCAAGCGATTGACCATGATATCACAATCAACGAACTACTAAAATAAATAAATATAAGGGGACAACTTACACAGATCAACCTAGCCCCAAACTAAGCAAAGCTTGTACTATGGCTGCTAGGCGACGATATACATACTTATATAGATAAATACATACTTATATACATAGAAAACACCCATGACTCAGGAACAATTATTTATGTTCATCACACAAATAAATGCCCTTACCGGGATTCGAACCCAGGACCACGGCTTCACAGGCAGGGTCACTACCCACTAGGCCAGACCGGTCGTCTATCGTACTTATACCACTATAGGTATACAGTCATATTGTACTTAACTGTACCGCCCAAACCGATGTCGAGGCTCAAACTGTTTCCCGCCTAAATAGTCCATCCTTTGTGGCATGAGAGTAATCATCTTACGTTGTAGCGCTCAGCGGCCGGAGCTTAATGGCCTCTTCAGTACTGCCGATGAATCCTAGAGAGCTACGCGTAGCGTAGGACAGATACCGGAAAGGGGATCACCTTTTTTCCGTTTAACGAAGAAGGCTAGGCAATATTTTTCATGAGTATGAATGTACGAGTATGGCCCTTTCATTTACCTTAGTGATTAAATGGATGATCAGATTTTAACATAAACGTATATCTCTCTCTCTTTGCCTAGCCACGTCCCATTTCATTTGGGGTCGGCTCTCCTCGTCAATCTTCGCCACACTCTTCGGTTCTGGGTCGTCGTGTCGTTGATTTGGGCTTTCTTTAGGTCATTGTTGATGACAGACATCCAAGTTTGAAGGGGTCTACCGGGATTCTTCGGACCGGTGTTTATACTGAGGACCTTTCTGGTCATATGATCCTCGGGTCTCCTCATTACGTGTCCATACCACCTTAGACGGGTTTCAGCGAGTTTCTCCTCAATGGGTCTGACTTTAAAACTGCCACGGATGAACTCATTTTTGACCCTGTCTAACAAGGTGACACCTCCCGCCCATCTCAGCATCTTCATCTCCGTCGTATGCACTTTAGTGGTATGGACTTTTTTCACTGGCCAGCATTCAGCACCGTATGTAAGGGCGGGGCGCACAGCCGTTTTATATATTTTTCCCTTTATGCGCACTGGCATTCTGTTGTCACATAGTACGCTCGATAATTCTCGCCACTTCATCCAGCCAGTGTTAATTCGGTGGGTTATATCAGCGTCGATTGTTCCGTCGTTTGAAACAACAGATCCCAGGTATTTAAAATGGTCGACTTTGCTTAGTGGCTGGTCCTGTAGACTGACAGTTTGGTGTTGGTTGGCTACCGAATAGGAGCACTGCATGTACTCGGTTTTGTTTCGACTAATTTTAAGTCCAGCGGATTCTAGTGCAGTTCTCCAGCGTTCAAGCGATTCCTCGAGTTCAACGTGGCCATCTCTTATTAGGACCACATCGTCCGCATAAAGTAGGTCCCAGGGTGGCTCCTTCTGAATTTTTGCTGTGAGGTGCTCCATTACGAGATTGAAAAGCAGTGGGCTCAACGCTGACCCTTGGTGTACACCTACTGCTACCTCAAATTCATCGCTTATTCCGGCCGGGCATCGTACTTTGGTGGTGGCGTTGCTGTACATGTCAGTTACGATTTTTACGTAGTATTCTGGCACGTTTTGTGACCGTAGTGATTTTAACATAAACGTATATAAGAAAGGTATATATTACCGATCAGTCCTACTAGATAGAACATAATTTTAAGAAGGCGTGCGGTCTAAGAATTTAGTATGAGGCCTATGTTTGCGACCTGCGCATACTAATTTTTGCGGGTCTTATTTTCTCATTATTGGTCGTAAGTGAGCGCCTGTATCCTACGGTGACTGCTTTAGCAGTAACAGCCATTCTAACTGACGATTGGTCTTATTTACATAGGTAGATGGCGTTATCCATAAACAAGCCTCAGTTAGCTTTTAACCATTTTCTTTATTTTCTGTTATTTTGACTTATGTAGGTATTTATAAGAAAGGGATAAAACATAAATGAGCTAATTGAGGCATTGTAAAGTTTTATATAAGGGGGATATACCTACTTAAAAAAACCGGACAAGTGTTAGTCGGACTCGTGCACAAAGGGTTCCGTACTATTACGCAAAAAACGGCAAAAAAATCACGTTTATTCATGCGGGATTAGATAATAATTTTATTCTGTTTTTAGTAGGTATTTGGTGTTATAGCGGCAACAGAAATACATATATTATGTGAAAATTTCAACTTTCTAGCTATCACGGTTCATGAGATATAGCCTGGTGACAGACAGACAGACGGACAGTGGCGTCTTAGTAATAGGGTCCCGTTTTTACCCTTTGGGCACGGAATCCTAAACACTTCAAAAAAGTAATAACTTGAAATGGGTAAGCTTATGATTTTGCATTCACTATATAAATATCACATTGCAATCTGGTGCTGACTGCACAAAATATGTGCAGGGATAACTAGACAATAGTCTATGATAGTTCCAGAAACGGGTCATTAGTGCAGTAAGTCTCTGTCTCTGGTCTCGACGACAGGCTATTCGGGCCACGTCCTCCCCATTAGAGCCGATCCCCGCCCAGGTATAATAATAATAAGAATGGGTTGAGGAATGAATAAACATAAAGTATACTGAATGCGGTTTGTTACTATTAGTAGTATTAGTATTTGTGATGTGACTTAATAATGCTTAGGCAAATAAGTTTTTGTTATAGATTATATTTTCCTATTACATTAGTGGTCTATTTCAAAGACTTTTTGATCTTACTAGTTGGAAATGAACATGCAATTGAAATAAAATTGCTATAAACGGTCATACTTCGTAAATTAAAATGAAAAGGGATGAAAATCTGCGCACCATTAACGCCACCTGGCACTAGCGATTAATTAGCTGAATTGTAAAACTCGGCTTTTAATGAAATACTGTGTGAAAATATTAATTTGTATTGCATTTCAGCACATTATTATTGAGTTAAATGGACTTAATGGTATAATTAATCTTTAAAATTATCTTCGACAATAAAAAAAGACAAGACGATATTGTCCTCGGGGTCTCAGAGAAAGATTAGAGGTTGACATTAACATCTTTTGGTTGCGCGTTGCGCGAAATATCAGAAATAAAGGTACCTAACAAAATAAATTCGTGATATACCCGATATTATAGTTTTAACATGTAGTAGGTATACTGTCTTAAATATGTTGTCTGTTATAGGCGTTTTATAAAATTTAATAGGCACCTGAAAAAATATACCAGGCTAGCATGGACCAATAGTCGACGAAGTAGCTAAAAAATAGTTCAGGTACCTTTATAGATACACCTGTACTCAAGGATCAGGTGGATGATAATGTGTTCCGTACAAAGGACAATATATCTCGTTAACTACGGGAGGGAACAAATAAAATCACCCTGGTCACATTCAACAAATTGATTTATCCTAAAAAAGAGAAATTGAAAAAGGTATTGGTTTTGTGAAGTAAGTAAGCTTACTCTTGTATTTCTGAACTTTATAAAGCTGTTCAGGACTACATTGTTCTTTTCATTAGCTATTGGAAGTACTTTAGTATCGTGTTTACCTTTGATAATTGTCTCGATTTACTTTAAGTCCATTTTGCTGAGAATAAAGTAAAATTTATTTCCTTTTGTTACGTCTTTGAGGAGGTTTTAAGTGATTTTATATTAGAAACCTACCGTAATAGTTAAACGATGTATTAAAATTTCTATCTTTTAAAATTTCTTACGCAGCGTACTACGTAGGCGAACAACACGCGAACGCGAAGCGAAGCGATGCGGCGAGGGGTGAATCAATCCTTTGTTACCTATAGAAGTGCCCTACGTGGGCGATCTCGTTGCGAATGCGAACGCCGTGGGCGCACCGCGCCGCGCCGCTTCGCTTCGCGTTGTTGTTCGCTTACGTAAGACGCTGTGTTATTGAAGCTGTTAATAAATAAATAAATTTTGCTGGTATTGAGATTCCAATTGTAAAATATAAAACTCGCCTTATCAATTTCGTGTATTTATAAAGTGGACGAGCAACCATGATAAAGTTTATAGAGTCGGACCAAGCTAGAGAACATGCGAAAGGCCATGCCAGGAAAAGCTAAGTGAATCTGCCCCCAGCGAGTTTTAGCTTGTAATTTCGGCTTGGTGGTAGCGCCATCTGTGCGATAATCAAATTTTCTTGATTTCCGAGGCACGTTTTTTCCTTAGACTGTATTCATTTTATACGGATAGGTCTTTGGAGTTGTTAATCGATTAGCTTGAACGAGCGTGTATAGAAAATGTATAGCGATGTATTCAAGTAAAAAAAAAAACACCTTGTTCTCCCACAGATAAAATTAAGTAAATACATTCGTTTTGTAACTCAATAAAGAGGCTAGCTTTGGTGAAAAACTTGGAGCTATCTGTGATCTGAAAGTACTTAAATAAAAATAAAAATGTCGTATAATAGTCATTACTATACGCACAACATACTGGACGCACGTCAAAATCGGCAGGCTATAAAAAAATATCGAAAAAAGATCATATTTCGTTGTTTTTTTTTTTTTACAAAAAACTATAAAGTTTTGGGGTCTGAAATTTTGCATACTTGTTACTAATAGAAAGCCACGTCACTTAGCTTATCCTGGCATGGCCTTTGAAAATTATTTGCAACTGACACTTCATTTCGAATAAAATGTCATCTCGACTGATATTAGAATAGAGACCAAATCAAATTTCTTTGTTTCTCAGAGATGTTCTAAATTTGAATGTAATTAAGTTATCGGTTATCGATAACGTAAAGTTAAAATTACGGTGCACCCACAGACAGGTTTGTTAATATGTATAGGCCGTTAACTTATCGTTTCTGAACATGTTATAGGGAAGTTATGTTATTGATGTAGATAAACCATTTTATTTAGATCTAGCCGACGTTAATGATAACAAAAAAAGGATATTTTAGTATGGGCTGCAATGGCCACTTCAGGTTTTAAAGTAATACCCCGAAATAGAATTCCAATCTTAAATGCAATTCTACTCAAAAACATAAAGCAACTTTAGTAAAATAAAATCCACAACAGAATATTTCTGGCTGAAGAATTTAATACAGAGCAGCTACAAGGTTTAGCTGGCAGTAAACAAAGGCCAAAATTTTGCCCAACTTTATATCATAACAAGGGGCAACGCAACCTAGCCGGGCAAAAATAAACGCGGCTCGCGCCGGCCGCACCTGTCTATAATAATTGACCTAATTTATTTTGGAGAGGCTACCTCGTGTTCTGGGTAAAAAAGTTACGTAAATAGAAAACAAATACTTGGCATAAAATTTAAAAAACTGAACTCTTTTTTTACAATTTAACGTAAGTAGATAACTTTCGAAAGAAGGTTGTTTTTAGACATTAAATGATTTTAAAACATTGTTGCCTAATTTACGAGAAACAATATACATAAACGCACCATTTAACCGATAAAATCGCAATTTCCTTGTTTTCCATACATCGAAACGGCTTCTCAGTTCTAAGCAATAGCGTATGTTTACCCTTTACTGAATACAACAAATGTGTAGATTTTCAAATGAATATAAATAATTTACGAGTACCATGTTCGATCTATCTCGACCAACCATTAAATTCATGTCATGAATTTTTATTGTACCGACCGTACAGCTACGTCTTGGAGGTTCCAGATAAAAAAAAATACTTAGGTAGGTACCTAATGCAACATTTTTCCATAACAATCCTGCACTCTGTTAGTTTAATATAAGCTCAAAATAGTACCTATTAAATGTAGCTTGTGAAAGGAGAACCAAGGAGATTCACCAAGAACAAAAGAGCGAATAAACGAAGGCTGAGAAGTTGGCCGGTGGTAGGTGCTGTAAATAAGTTCACCGGCTCCTTTGCCTAATGGTCCATTGTTGTCGAACTTGACTTGTTTCTGGGAGTAATGCGTCGCCCTAACTTTATTAAAGAGGCTATTTGCAAAGTTTATGGGAAAGGGGATTCGTTCGGATTTTGGGTATTTCGCGGACAAAATTGGTTATTGGCTGACAATAAGCTACTTTAAGAAGAAATCGTCTTAGGAAATTTACAATAATACATTTGTAGAAAAGGATCTCTCTTCAGGCGATTATTAAAGTAATTCTGGTAACCGAAATACCAAAACGGCCGGAGTGAATTCATGAATCCGACGTAGAAAACTTCGATAGAGCGATGCAACACGTTTAAATTATTTAAGCCAAATTTATGAAAAAATATGCAAACACCATTTTTAAATTTCTAGCTATCTATAAGTAGAAAATAAATCTAAAAACATAAAAAGGTACATATAATGCCTTAACAAAAGTAATTAAGCCTATCTCCACCAGCGCACGCATGTTTGTAATCACACTTTCACTCCACATTTTACCCTACAGGGCTTCGCCTATTGTCTGCCACTTCAAATTCAATTTCCTCTTTGGGCCTACCATAATGTATATTAAAAACTGGATCGCATTGTTGTGTATAAATACCTATTTACTCTCTAACATTAGAATTTTTTGTGATCACCTTCATTACATGATAATTACTGAATAAAGGAGTAGTTACCTAAAAATCTGTGATGAACATTTAGTACAAAATTGTATTTACATATATTATGTACAGTTTTGGTTTGTGTGACCTCTGGCTTCCTCCTTCCGAACCTGATTCCATCGAGCAAAATACTTGGACACTAAAAGACGACTAAGTCCTCCGCGTGCACTAGCCGCAAAGTCCAACTCCAAGACGTCTACATTTACATACGAGATCGTAACTGGTGGGGAAGCACCGCTGAGTTCAGACATTGTGCTTCAAGAAGCGTAGCGAAGTACAGGGGTGGCATGCCAATTGTAAGCGAGATGATGACGTATGACAGTTAGTTCTGTAAAAATACTATTTTTTATTTCACATCAATAATAAATCAAAACAACCGTATTACAACCGTGCGACATGGTTATAATTATATCACTCCTCTGGAGTTGCAGGCGTACATAGGCTACGGAGACTGTTTATCATCAGGCGGGCCGTATGCTTGTTTGCCACCGACGTAGTATAAAAAAAAAACACTTCATGTGCAACATGACGCATTTGACATCATTATTTTGACTAACTCCATGAAAAACTATTTGCTTTGTGTGTTTATTTGTTTTTATGTTGTATACAAAGCAGCTGAAATAACTTGTCAGGACCCTAGTTCTGGCCTATTGCGCTCTCCGATATAAATAAAATAAATAAAAGAAAAAGCTTTTATTTCAGGCATTTTCTATGAAAAGGGACCTTATTGTCGATGGCGCTTACGCCGCACATCGTCGCGCGGTATTGTATTTATATCGGAGCATCGTTAATAATGGCGTAAGCGCCATCCACAATAAGGTCCCTTTTCAATGGAAAATACCACATATTGTATATCTAGACCCAGATCTCTAGGTCAAAGGTACAAGGTAAGTGCACCACTTAGTGGATTTATTCAGCGATCGACTAGCCCGCGCTAGGTAGGCAACAGAAATACACGGCCAGCAGCAGCTCTGTGCAATTAGCAACACTGTTCGAGATTGGAATAGTTGCTATACTTGCATTTAGTTCTCATGGCTGGCATACGTTGCTGTCACGTCTAATTATATTTAAACTTCGGCCTTAATGCGTACTGAGAATTAAATTTTACATTAAGTTTAAGTACTAATATTTACTTTGTAAACAAGAAACGAGCTTACTCGCACTAAGTAGTTTGGTGGTGCTGGTACATAATTATGACAGAATCTTTGGAAAAAGCTACAGTTTACAATTAAAAAACATCCAATTACAAGGCCAACTCCGTTAGATGAAATAAACTGTAACTTTATTAAGTTACAGTCTGTCAGTCTAAGACAGTCAATAAAAACTTGCTTCAATATCAATAAAACTAAAATAAAAAAGGTATAAAAAAGGCAATGTCCGTACAGCACCTTATACATAAAAAGTTAAGCAATCTAGTACAAAGAGACTAGAAGAATATTGTACTAATAATGATATACCAAAATATTTTACTAATAATGATATACCTATAGATTTTCCATCTATTATTGACCTTTAATACTTATCCTGGGAGCCTAGCAAAGATGTCAATCGTGCATCGACGCCGACGACACGAACAACGACATCGAAAAAAGGAATAGAAAAATGTATTGGGATGACAGATGCTACGAAGTCATGTGACTATTTCCATTCATTATTTAAGTTTTGATTGGCGTTTTCTATCAACAATGGCCATTTTGGCTATTGCCCCTGTTATTTAGGTACGCATTAATTTTAAGACCATTATAATTCTGCTTATGTACGTATGACATCATGAGACTAAGTTCGAGTTTACTCTACTGAGCTATCTACTTTTGAGTTTATTCTGCGGAAATGCAAATCACAGTTTTAAAAATGATCCTTATATTTTTGCAACTTCCCGTGGGCTGGTAAAACCCGACAGATATTAAAGGTGTATTCTTGACCACATTTAGAGACTAAAATGTTATACAAAGTTTGACACAAGTATCTCATATCATATAAGTATATTGTGGGCACAATAAATAAGAGAGTAGAACTGCCGTTTTCAACAATAATAGTCGAAACACAACAATTGTAAAGACAGAACAACTAAATGGGGAAAATGCTCGGTGGCTTTAACTTTTTTTTAGGTAACTAAATAATGTTTAAACTGATTTTTAATATAGGTAATAATGGTGTAACCGATGCACACATATTTTATTATTACAGTAAAAATAGGTGTAAATAGTGTACATACTACACTTATTATTACTTCAAATATTTTCTTTGCAATAAATTTGAGAATGCAATGAAAATTGCTGGAGGCGCGAAACCCAGACACGAGAGCTACGAGCGTAATGTATGTGTCCACTTTCAAAATTCCCGGCTAAAACAATGGACGAAGATTGGCCAACTTCCAGCCGATAACTTAAAGGAGGTCAAACTCACTTTACTTTCTTTACAATATATTTCCATGCCATTTTAGCTCGTGTAATAAATTTTATCGCTATTGTTATTGTTGTGAAAGAAGCGGAAAATATCTGTCTTTTTAAGTTTTACATTACAAAAACATTACATGTCGCTTTGGTAAAAACTAGTGCCTACATCAATTCTTAGCCGTGCCATGAGCCGTGGCAAAATGCCGGGATAACGCAGGAAGATTATTACAAAAAGCTGAAAGGATGAATAAAACGTCAAAAATGTATACAAATATACCTAATTCGTATTTAATTAGGTTTTAATCGTTATTGTTGTAGTTTTTAATTAAATTGACACAGTTCCTACACTAAATTGTAACTGTACAATCGCATGTTCGTCTTATCTTCTCCCAGAGTGGATCCAACGTCGCTCGGATGCTATCGAACTGTAAGTTTTCACTTTTGTCTCCGAGTAACTGAGCTCGCGTGAAACGTGTCCTTGCTGTAATTTAGTCAGTTTGTTGTTTCTTTGAGTAGGGGAGCGTTGCTTGAGGGAAATGTTTAACTTTCCCTTTGTAATAATAAACACAATAATTAATTTAGTTATATGGTGTTGATGAAACAATTAAGGGCATACAAAGTGGGCTTAATAGTTAGTGTTTGACAAAGTTGCCTAAAACAATTTCTTATTAAAATATAAGAAATTGTTTTAGAAATAAAATAAATATACATATATACATAAGAAAATAAACGTACATATATAGATTGCATAAGTAAGCGTAAATAATTTTATAACATTTTCAATCGAATTGTCAACCAGTCAGTTTCGCTCCATAAATTAACAACTAACATTAAATGACGTCGTACATAAATTATGCCCTAGAACATGGTAACACTTTACAGAATAAATTGCTTAAGGGCCCTCCACACTCATGCGCGAATGACGGCGCAAAGCCGTGAACGCGAGTGTGGAGTCCAGTTCGCTAATCAGCGAAATCGACTCCACACTTGCGTTCGCGGCTTCGCACCGCGTAGTCTGGAGCGACCTTTATGTAACGACACTACGCAGACACAGATGTTGCAGCCGAGACAATATCTGATGTCCTGTATTGCAATCTTCACTATGTATTGTACGATTCGGAAGACAGTGAGAAACGGTGCACATTGTACTTACATCTACACAATGAATATACATGAACCTCTACTGCGGGCTGGCTTCCGTTTAATTGGGTTGTGTAGACGCCTGTTATCATAAAATTCTCAACATTTTTAATTAAAAACATACCGTACTTCATATTCCAATATTAAACAATGCAAAGCTTTGTGTACCTTTTTAAAAACCTTACGCAACAAATCAGAAAATGTACCTACTCATTAAAATTTATTACAATATTAAACGATCCCTATATTAAGGTTTTTTATTTAGTATTCCCATTATCAAAATAAGTGGCTTCGTTAATTTGGGAAATTTACCGCCCCGCCCTCTAGAAATTTAAATTTGACTAAGAAACAAAGTACACAGAAGTGAGAAAAAGTGAGCCAGTGGCGGTCGGCTGGCGCGGCGGCGGCGGCGGCGGCGGCGATCGGGCGGTATCAGATCCGAGAAACTTTGCAAAGTTTCGTCTCGCGTTGTCGGTAAATACCCATTTTCCTTCAATGAATTTATGTAAAATTAAGTACCAGTGCAATTAACTTCGAGATTCCGTTTTACATTGCATCAACGAGCAAACCATTTGCTTTTCTTTAAGATCTATGAGTTAAGCAGATAAAGTACTGCAACGTCGACAATGGTGAATTAAATATATTATGTTTCTTGTTGTTTTTAAACATCACTTAATTGAACACTTTAAACTCGTGCGTTTTGAACACATATTTGATTATACGAACGGCATACATACACATATTTAATTATACGAATCGCGGTAGATTCGTTCGTTTAATTAAATATCACTTAATTGAATTAAATTGTTGAATTGATTTAAAGGTGCTGTATATCTAGTGGATACAGTTATTTCTAACAGCATAATTTAAAATTTGGTATTTTTTTGTTTTCAGTACTCTAACGTATTCGATTTTGAACGAAGCCATATGTCGAAAACATCACCTAACCCGCGTAAGTTGATTGGAGCGCAGTTTAAAATTGAAGAAATAATATGTCCCTAATCAATCGGTACACGGAAAAACATTTTATAAAACCGCCCTAAAATTCAGGGGAAATAGAAAAGCAGGCATAATGGGATATTTATTTTGTTCAATTTGGTTTTATTGGGTAATTCATTGCCGGAGGAGAGCGGCACTGTCGGAACATTTGCCAAATCCCGAGTGTGCGGCGTTGCCCGGAGTTTGGTGTTCGAATGACTTTTTATTACACGACCTTTACATACAAATGGGGTATGAATTACTGTTTCATTTAGGGTAAAGAGATTTCAGGTATTTGGAGGTAATGATAATACATGTTGGCAGGCTTTGTTCTGCAACTCTATTAACAACACTTGTAATTGAATAAGGCATCTGTTGATACTAGCTTTGCTTCTAAGGGGTCGTCCTAATACAACGTGACTACGCGATTATCGCGCAAGTAGTTAAGCGATGCGATCATCGCGCCGGTCGAGCGATAATAATAACTGGCAGGCGTGGTGACTGGTTATCGATCTGATCTGTCAGTGTCAAAAGTGACATTTCTTCAACCAAAAACTTCACTTTTGACACTGACAGATCTGATCCATATCTAATCCAGATCTAATTCATAACCTGTTATTAAAATCAGAATACGCCTATGGTGTCTAATATTCATATTATTGTTCATAAAATAATTTCATATTCAATAATTAAAAAAATAAAGCCAGCCAATAAAACGTAAACATAATAACATTATTCAACCTACATTGTTTTCAATATTTTAAGAAGTGCACAAACGGCCAGTGTCATCACCAAAACGTAAAATATATTAACAAACCCTCATTTTGAATCATTTAATAAACATATAATATTATAATAAGAAAACAATGAAAAAGTAAGAAAAAAATGGCATAATCGTCTCTTGATAACAAATAGACAAGAAAAGAGGAAACCCGTATAAAACATTATCTCTTGCCGCGCAGAATAATGCAGACACCAAAATAAAATGCCACGTCGTTGAATTTTAAAATGCTGCATACCAGCGTGGTACTACTAAGCGACTTTGCAGAATCCACATTCCACTCCTGGGATAACCTTCAAATTACATGAAAATATAATATTGCTCTTGCACTCCAGTTGTTACGTATTTTAATATAAAACTCTGTCGCCACCATTATTAATAGTGAATATTTATAGAATATCATTGGTACGAGTAATATTCTGTCGATATAACGTAATAAACAAAACAGCAAGCAATAAATTAGCCAATAAAATTATTGCAAACGATTAGAACCATAATGTGTTTCGCCATAAATTATTGCCAAGCACTAACGTATGTAACCAAATTAGCTAGGCCCCCGTAACTCTTCTGCCTTCAAGGCTTAAAGATGCGGTTAGAAACTTAAATGGGTCACGCTTTATTGGATTTGCTACCGAAAGGTGTAGGGGAATTTACGAGGGTTTGGCAGCCATGTTACAGATATTTCCCAGCGAATATCGCAAAGCTTCTCTATTAGAGAAAATTGTGCGGCGTGTTAGGAATCAATGTATCGCTCATCAAAGGAGTTCACACTCCGCTGGAGTCTTGAAAGAAAACGTTTTGCGGTATTTGATGTTGGATTTTTGTAAGAAAATGGTAACGTTTTCATATCGCAAATACAATTTTAAGATAAGTAGGTTATTTTAACCCTTTTTAGTAGAACGAGCTTATCTCTGCGTCTTTTCCTTGAGATATCAAAAAATTGGAAACTTTGAACGACGTGCGTACGTACGTGTCCTTAACATGTTTGTTTAAACTGAAAACAAAATTGAAATAACAAACCTCCTGGGTTGATAGTTCATACCAAAATTTATCTTAATTTGATATTTACTTTAAATATTCGCCGCCGCTATCTATAACTGTAAAGGATAACTAAATAGTAATAATATGTAGGTATTTTTAGGGTTCTATACCCAAAGGGTAGAAACGGAACTCTGTCTGTCTGTCTGTCACCAAGCTGTATCTCATGAACCGTGATAGCTAGACAATTAAAATTTTCATAGATGATGTATTTCTGTTGCCGCTATAACAACAAATTTACTAAAAATTCAATTTGTACGGAACCCTCGCTGGGCGAGTCCGACTCGCACTTGTCCGGTTTTTTTAGGTCTGTAACTCGCGAGTGAAAGAGATCCATGACAGTGAAAATATAGACTGACAGCAGTCCCCTAGGGGTATGACAATAAACATAGATAGTTTTATGACACAATATTGTTGTACAAATAGTAACTAGGTACCTACTTTTATCTTATTTTGATTTTTTTTTGTGACATTATTATGGCAGGGTTTAGCGACATGTTTGATTGTCTGTGTGCATGATAAAACTATAGAAACTTTTTAGCTATATAAATCTTGTCAAAATAGGCCCCCTGTCTTTTAAATACGAACTTTATCGAGGAACTAATATCGCGACAATTGTAAAGTGCGAAGTCACAACGTTAGAATTACAATAATACGAGATCTTAGCCCTTTAATTATCATGAAAGACAAGGTGCAAAGTGACTCGTCAGAATAGTTGTAATTCAAATTGATTAACTGTACGTATATGTCATCAGTCCTCATACTAAGTATGTTACAGATAAAAAAAATCAAACACGATTTACTTATATAAAGTCTAGACAGCTTCCCTCCTGCGACTCATCTCATCTCCAGCCTTCTTTGATATTTTAAAACAGTTTGCCGTCAGCCGCCTGGGGACAATGCAGCTATTTATCGATTGAACCACAACGAAAATTGTCGGGCTAGCGGAGCTCCCTGGTGGAATCAATTCTCTAGTCCAGTCTATATACGTACCTACGTAGTCGTTATACGTACCTACTCACATTGCACTTAAGCACTTAAAAATAGAAATCGGATCAGAAATGTAATACTAAAATTAGACATGTATTTTTTTGAGCCAATTTTAACCTTTTAAGGTTTTGGTTAGAGTCTGCCGTGTGATTTTTTTTATTGCCCTTGTTTAAAACGTGTAAAAAAATCAATATAAAAATTGCAACTATACCTGCTACAAAATGCTGACCTCTCTTAAGCAGTTTTATGACTCTTGTTTATGGTAAGATGTTGCGTGTTAATAATTTATTTAAACTTTATTGCACAAGTTAACACAAAAAGAGTACAAATGGCGGACTTAACGCCTTGAGGCATTCTCTACCAGTCAACCATTGGGCTAAACAGAGACAGTTTGGTGCAGGATTGTAAAGAGTGGATATGAAAAAGTTCCAAGTCAGACTACTATTTATGCTAAATAATTATTTTACAAAATTTGTGGTTTACGTTTCATTATTGGTGCTACGTCCATTATGGGTGTTTACTATAATATTTTCAGTTAGGTAAGTACAAAAGCTATTAAAATACCCGCGTAATTATATTTTGTAAAATGTAACAAGTAGAATCCTGCATCGAAAATGCCAACCAATTCGTGAGTAGATACTTAGTATGATAAATAATGCTGAGGCAGACAATAATTTCCTTCGTCCACAGATTATTTCTATGGCTGTTCTCATTCCAAAGTAATTTCTATCATCAAATATGTAAAACCATAATGACCTTTGCGTCCGCGTCTAAGACCACGGATTCCTGTATTATTAATACGTCTTATTCCCCGATCCCGGATTAATTACAGCCGTTTCGTAAAACTACGCTCTATTATTGGAATCCACAGCTCTTCGATATAAATGGGCGGCCATTTTTAATTACGGATCGGCGCCATTGTCAGGGGCCCTCGACATATCCTCGATGGAGGCTGATCGACGCGCCGGCGCTCGGGAAACATTTGAAAAACTGATCATTAACACTATGGCTTAAAATAACATGGCAGCGCTGATGATGCAAGCGACCGAGCTATTGAATACAGTTTCAAGTAGGAAAACGTTTTATTTACTTAATCGTACGAGTAAGTCTGATATTTTTACTCTTCGGTATACATACAGTATTGACTGCATGCTCTCGCTCGTACTTTAGTACATAGCCACGTGTGTAAACAAATTCAAACAAAAATTTCGGATAAAATAGCATTTAAAAATAAAATATCTAAAATATAATAAAAATAAAAATTTAATATGTTAGTAGGTAACAATAGGTAATACTTAAGAAACTATGTAAGCACACAGGAAATAAATTAAAAGTAAATTTAATTAATATTACAATAAACATGATGCACTTATATTTTTGATTAACTACAACCTGGAGTGGCATTTGATTAAAAAAATTGATCCCGATTTATATTGACATGGTTCTCGCTCGTACATACATATTTAATAATATTGGTAAAAGCTGACTACACTACGAGTACCTAATGTCAACAAATATCCAATTGAAATCTATTGTTTGTAGTTCTAATGCCGTTTCCGAGGCCAAACAACTCTATGGAGTACCCGTACCATGAGTCACTGACAGTGTCAACACTGACATATACGCCAACGTCTACGTAATTTACTTTCTATACATCTCGCTCGCACTAATATGTCAGTATGAGCGAGATGCATAGAAAGTAAATATCGTTTACGTTAGCGTTTATGTCAGTGCCAAACAGGCGCGGCTTCCTCTAAGGAGCGCTTGTGCAGTGCACTCCCATAAATAATCATAATGAAATTATAGTGCCTAATTAATATATTACTCTTTAAGATCTATCGTACAAAAGTAAAATACCAATTAAATAATTACCTTTATTCATTATAAGTTTATAGACGGCCTATACTACTCGGCCTACTCCTATAATTTCATAGGAATCATAGGTAACGCGCGAAGCGGAGCGCTTTGGATTGCGCTCCTATGAAAAAGATTTAGTACATAAAATCAATAGGAAATTCAATGAGAGCGAAAGAGAAGTTTCGCTACAGTTCCGCACGTGAAACAGAAGATTTTCTATGAAGAAAGAGGTAAAATTGGAGCGGCGCTCCGTAGCCCGTTTGACCTTGCGCCCTCTCGTCGAATACGCGCGCATTGTGCGCGCCATATTGTCACTTGTTTGTAAACAGACCTTAGTTAGTAGTCAATTTTAAAGTACGCGCGTGAATGGAATTTTGGCATTTTTTTATTATAAATAATTAACCAAGAGTTTAAGCAGTAAGTGCACATAATTTGTTTGTTGTGAGGTATTTAAAATGAATGAATTTAACGGGAGAATGTGAAAAAAGTTTACAAAATCGACTCGAGTTCAATATAAAAGGAAAACCTTGAACTTTCGTAACAATGTTCGTCAAAAACAAAAACTTATATGTCATTAAATAAGATCAATATGCAAAAACACCGTGGTTGTGTTATGTCGCTGTGATAAAAGTAACTAGGTGTTTTAGTTTATCGTGTTACCTACCTAAGTACATATGTCTTGTTTGGAGCGGGCGCGGGCGGGCCGGGCGACGGCTGTGCGGTGAGTTTGCTTGGACCGAAACCGATGTGTTAACAATTTAGCACATATTTCCATAAAATTTTAAAACAACATTCACAACCTAGAATCCATTTGTAAAATGAACTGCAGTTAGCGTCTATCGGTCGTCAAGATATTCGTAATAGCGAAATTCTATAAGAGAATTCAATGACCGTATTTTGTGTCGGTTAATTGAATGTGTAGTTTTTTACTGTGATAGTGAACACCCATAATATAGAATCACCAGCCGCCGCTGGTGCCAAACTGGTGGTAGCCACATAGGTGATGCGGACAAACAACAGCAAAGCGGTTCCAGTCACAATTGCTAAGAGACAAGCAAATAAACAAACAATCACGTTATTTTTAGCACTCACAGCCTCTTTCATACCCAAATACTTTATTAATATGGACCCCTGACTGTGCTTACGGAAGCTATTTCAACCTTTGTCAAAAGTAGGTAAGCATTCAGGGTCTTAAAGTTCGTCTTTAGCACGTACATCTGATAGTAAAAAGTATCATCACCCTAGAACGCTGCAAACACTTAGTCATGTCTATTGTCTTTCCAATTAGTTTGCACTCATTCATACCACATCCGTTTTTGGTGATACTTGTAGTTTGAAATAGCTAGTTATTTCCACTATTTATAGATTAGTATCAAGCTTTCGACTAGGGCGAACCAGTTTAACTAAGACTTTATGATCCAATGAAACAATGCAAAATCGTGGATCATACTTATATGGCCTCGCCTGAGTTAAACGTTATTCTGCGCTTACAGATGAAACAATAACAACCTCGAGGTGTTGTTCCAATGGCTTACTAATCATGGATGAGTCGAAGGCTCAGAACAACCAGTATAGTTCGTGCTTCAATTAAGCATAGTTGCTATAGATCTCTAGGTCCATTAATTCTGGTTCGTTTTAGAACTTGACTCACAGATGAGAATACCTCTAGGTTCTTAAACTAGATATTCCCGGCGATAGATCGCTCGTCCCGCAGTGCCGCCGGCGCCGATCGCAGTTGATACGGCACGTCTCACCACTCTACATTTCCCTCTTCACTCACTCAATGTAAAGAAGTAACATTCGTCGTGAATAATAATCAGCTTTAGAATAATTTTTGTCGCATAAAAAAACTGAAAAAGTGAATTTTTAGCTACTTTACGACGTCCGAGGGGATCCGAAGGCGCTGCGTCGGTTATTTAACGGGGGAGATTTCAATTTTAAATTAAAATACTTTCCATTTATAAATGTCAGTGGTAAAATTATGCTAACTGGCATGTTCATTAGCCAACTTGAACAGTAGCGTTCGGATGATTGCATTTTGTAATACACAAATCTTAGAATTCTGACCCGCCTACGTTATTAAATCCGATTATATAAACACGAAATATCATAAAGCCTACCTTTTGTTATCGGATGGTTTCCATGAAATCTAAATATCTTGTAAAATATCCAATAAGTGATTTGTCGATGTTTGATTTGGATTAGACTCCGACCACGCAAAGTACGGCGACTTAGCAATGTATGGCTGCATCCATACTATGGATTCCATAGTTCACGTAAAACTTTGTGTGGCGGGATTTATGTATTTACACAACACGCAAATGCTCATTCCATTAGTGTATTTAATCTCTTTCGGGCTTGTCGAGCGCCCGTTCTACACTTACCAGGAGTTCTGTTCTCATAGAGAATGAAAATTGTCGAAATAATAATAATTTTAATAATGTACATATGTGCAAAATGTTGATCCATAGTTTGTCATGTAAATTGGTTTTATAAATAAAAATAATTATGTAGTTTCTGTAGAGCAACAGTGCAGGATATAAGGTTAGTTCTTGAAAATATTAAATTATAAATCTCGCAGGTTTCGAACTTCTTGAAAACCCGAGACCTCCGTTGACTCTTAGCCCACAATGTTTCTCTGTAGATACCGCTATTTTTAAATAACTTCAGAAGATAAGCATGTATGAACACACGTAGCACACGTACCATCAAATGTGTGCGACATAGAGGCCGATTCTATTTTAACAGTTTGATAAGGTTTTGATCTTATTTTGATACGACCCTGAGTTGTGTAATAAAAAAAAATCATTTATTTCGGACGATAACACAATCCATATTTTGTTAGTTACAAATGTACTTAAATTACTATGTTAGTACCTAAACTAAGATGTTGGGAGGTCCAGTGCCTAATAAGTGCACTGTCCCATCTTCCTGCCACGACGGCCAGGAGACTGTGGCGGCTGTCGCGAACCCTTCGGAGCGTCGCGTGGAAACCATCCACATGCGCGTCGGCGAACATGCCCGACGCGCTGCAGAATCGCGGCAGCCGCAAGAGTACCCTGAACGCGCCGCGCGTAATGTATTAGGAATCTTACGCGCATTGTGTGTGCGTGTACACAAACAATTGCATTTCGTAAAGATCAATCAGCGTTAGCGTTAACGGATGACTTACGCCCGGGCCGTGGCGTCCGACCACAGTCCGACACTTCAGCTTTCTATACATTTTATTTATTTAGTTATCATCACATGATCACCGATCATCATAGAAAATGAAGCGTGGCCCGGACCCGGACCGTTCTAGCGTGAGTTATCCTTAACTCAGGGTCGTGTCAAATACCTTTATACATACCAATATGAAAACAAAAACAATTTCTCTGGTTCTACGTTACTTATATTTCCTGAGGTATATAATAAAATAAATATACCTAGTCTAGCTAGAGGAAGAGAGTATAAATAAAGCAGTCGGTGTCTTAGTATGGCGGGGTAAGCAATAACGAAGTCTTAAACTTGAACCCGCTTTTAAAAATTGCTTCGTAATTAGCAGTAAAGAACGCATGAAAGCTTGGCTGCTAAATATTTATCGCTCCAGTTAATGAGGTCTCAGAATGCAATGCTTCCGTCTTTTAGAGATGCGATAACTTTCAGACCACAGGTTAAGGTCTAATCATAAAAATAAGGATAGATATATAGGAAGCTGTTACTGGAACTGGATACATATATTTAAAAGTTTGTTTCATAATATGAGGGCCCATTTTATATACCAAGAGTTCCAGTTTTTTATGGTACCTACATTTTATTACAACAGACTTAGATGAGGCAAACGCCTCAATAGGACAAGTACATATAAGTAAAGATAGATATAACTCCGTAATAGATGGATACAGTCTAAGGAAAAAACGTGCCTCGAAAATCACGAAAATTTGGTTCTCGATCAGATGGCGCCACTACCTTTGGCCTACTCTCGTATAGAGGGCGTTGACAGTTTCGTTTGTTATTTAACAATTTTAAAGCATATCAGTAAAAGAACATTGGTCAAAATCATATAAAAATAATTAATGTAAAAAAAAAACATTTATCCATATATAAATACATTTTATCGTATTTTTATAATAAATCTTCATTTTTAGTTTTAAAGTGTGTCGATAGATGGCGGTGAATTAACTGCGGTTACAAAATTTACTATGACAGTACCGCTCTATCTTATTATATCCTCTTTGATACATACATAGGTACATTTCAAGTTAATAAAAAGCTTGTAAAAATTCAGGCAAAACCGATAATTAAATATTGATATTTAATTACGTATTGAAACTTTGGACTATTGTTGTAGTATAATATTAGACTATATTAGTTGGATGTGGTTTTACGGTAAGTATATAACTACACTACATTACAAATACTAACAAATGGTAACATTTTAGAAGCAAAGCACTGCCCAGGTAGCATTTATACGTCATAATGACGTCCGCGACGTCATAATGACTTCATAATGACGTCATTATTACGTCATTATGACGTCGCTGGCGTCGCTCTGCTACCTGGGTGGCCCGCAGTGAGTTCACGAAAAATGACGGTAAAGCCTAAGATTTCACTAGCTCAGTTGTAGCCTATTTACTCTTGTTCAAACGTGAGTTACATAAGTATAATTCAGTGAAACAAACATTTATTACGATAATGCAAATGGACACTTCAAAAGCATAACTTAACGACAATGATGATGAAATTAATTGAGCGAGGCTGGATCCGACTTCAATTGAATAGTTTAGTTACAATTATTAGTGTTATTAGAGTACCTATAGAAGCTGGCACTCTATTATATCCGACCTTATTGCCACAAAAGCTCATCAACGTGTCATGTGACAACAAAATTACAGCTATTAGTTGTAATTAACAATTCAGCAATGGTTACTGTCAATTTCTATGCAGTCGTCAAATATCGCTTAGACTCTAACGCATTATTAGCGACATCTAAATAGAATTTAATGCGGTTACGATATTAGATTCAATTGCTTATTAAGTACATTATCGTTATCAAATAAATATTAGAGGCTCGAGAGTTTTTCAAGGAGGTTAAGAACCGTTTGCGGAATAAGGGCCTGGATCCCCGCTCCGGGTCATTCTTGGTGCAGAGGCTATCCATTGAAGTTCAGCGTGGTAATGCGGCAAGCGTTTTGGGCACCTTTGCGCCGGGGATGACGTGGGGTGGGATTTTTGACTGACTGTTGCTTACTGCTTGGTGTTTTGTTTTGTATTTGTGTGTGTTTTTTTTTATATATTAAAATATATTAGATATTGTTGATGAAATTGTATGTAGATTTTTTTAGATTTTAGGTAGTTATTAATATTTGTATAATTTTTGACATTGTGATCAGATATTGAATTAAATATAAATTGCATTTGTTTTGAATAAATATTTCATATAATGTGGAAGGAAACTGCATGTAGATTTGGTCTCCACGCAAATTTGCTCCGCACAAGACCAAACTTTTGAGCAGGTTTGTTGATCTTTATTACATACTTGTCTTTGTTTGAAACAGTATCTAGGCCGCAGGTAACTTTATGTGCAATGGGTTATGTACATGTGGGTACAGACATGTGCATGTTAACTGGACCCGCAGCCTTGTGTATCTGAAGTAAGTAATCGAACGACGGTGGACACGGTGTTTGAGCGCTTTGTAGCAATAAATAAGGAATAAAATCTGTTTTATTACAAAGGATATAAGTAAAGCTTAATTTAGCCACACCACGCATAACAACCGTAAGTGACAATCGAAAATATATTATATGTGGTATTTATGCGCAATAAATTATTAGTCAAGTTGGTTCCAAACGTTACAGGAACCTTAACGATTGATGCTAAAGATTGGCAGAATTATAATTATTGAAAGATCGTTAATGTTAATAACAACCAACGGGGGTAAATACCTACTCGTATGATGGGCGATATTATCGACGAAACAAAGACGCAACTACCTACAAACCTACATATCAGTTTTTAATACACCTAGAATAGCCAGATAGAAAGTGATAGACACCGGTAGCTGTGACAATCATATCCGTACACATCAAGAGTAGTTTTTTAAGAAGCGCTAGTAACTTGGCGGTAAGGCACGAAAACTTTGCAGGTTCGAAAAAAAAATCTAACGTAGCTGTGGTTGATATACAACAAATTGTCTCAAAATATTTTCAATCATGTTAATATCGAGAGAGGAAAATGAGGACTAGGTTTGTATGAAAAGGCGATTTCGCGCGGGTCCACTTTCGTCTTAATATTTATATACTAGATGCTTTTAAGTGAAGAAAATCACGAGGAAATCTGTAAGACATCTGCCTAGTAAACAAGCCTATGCGGAAAGAACGATTCATTAGAGCAAAGATAGATATAACTCCGTAATAGATGGATACAGTCTAAGGACAAAACGTGCCTCGAAAATCAAGTAAATTTGATTCTCGTTCAGAGGGCGCTACTAGCTTTGGCCTACTGTCGTATAGATGGCGTTGACGGTTTCGTTTGTTATTTAACAATTTTGAAGCATATCAGTGAAAGAACATGGGTCAAAATCATAAAAATAATTAATGCAAATAAAAAAAATAATTTATCCATATTTAAATACATTTTATCGTATTTTTATAAATCTTAATTTTTAGTTTTAAAGTGTGTCGACAGATGGCAGTGAATTTACTGGGGTTACAAAATTTACTATGACAGTACCGCTCTAGTATAAGTGACTCTATGATTAGAGTTTCTTAAAAGCTTTCCAAGTTTCTAATCTGCCTGTTACGTGTCCGCATCCCACTATGCTATTGATTTCAATCCCGAGCACCTTTCTAGGGTGTTGTATACATAGTATATCTTTATATTTACGCAACGCAAGCCTCCGGACGGACAAAAGATCACGTATCTTGCCTGAGGGCATTGTTCCAATATTTTCCTTAGGCGCGGCGCAGGTGAGTTACACACAGGAGATGAAAAGGCCTGTTCCCTTTTTTATTTTTGAAGTGTCTATGTATTTACGAATATAAAAATCAGAAAGTTACGTTTTGTTCGAATAAAATACAATATGGCTGCTGTAAGACCGAAAACGCTAATAGCAAAGAAAAAAATCTCGTTGAGATAAATTAAGAGAAAGTCCGACGATTAGATCTCATTAACCCGGGGTTAACCGGTTAAACCTGGAGTTACCATGATTACCAGTACAAATTGACACTGGGTTAACGGTTTAACCGGTTAACCCCGGGTTAGTGGGATGGTGCAAGTGGCGCTAACTATTGCTGGTCCCCAGCGGTGGGTCTGAGGCCTACCTACATCCACACGTATAGTAGGGTACGTTTATTGCGCGAGGAAGTAATAGATTGGTATAATTTTTTTTTTTTAGTATGAAATATAATACGCCATACATTTTCTATGCAAGAAACAAATGAGTACTCCATGCTATTTCCTATGAGCAGTGCCTAGTTAAGGCCCAGTAAGTTCGTGTTCTTCTCTCACTCTCACTGAGCGTAAGCATGAGCGAGACGGAGGTGCGTGTCCGGGAGCGCGGATATCGTTTATTTTTTTTATTTTTCGTATGTTTAAATAAAATAAAAGTTATCGATACGTTCCCTCAAACATGATATTGCCGATTTTTACAAGTAATTTTCATATTTATAGCTTTTGTGCATAATTTGATACAATTTTTTTAAGCGCATTTTAGACCTACGTTCCTGATTTTTTTTCTATCGAGCGAAAGTCAAAAACTCAGGAATCGAATCGAAACAGTCCCTCCAGAAAAACCTCAAGATTGCTAATTAAATGTATGGCAGCCGTATTGTGATCCAAAAGGTCCGTTAAAATTTCGCGGTATAAAGTGAAGGACCTGTGCTCGCATAGTTTTTCGAAAAAAAAATTTTTACCTATATATTTTTACTACTCGAATTCTTTTTTTGGTGTTTTGGATGGGAATAATGGAATTTTTAACCATTAAACAACGATGGAGTGTTGTTTGTAAATAATACTGGTCCTTGAAGTAAAACATGTGACTTGGGGACGGTGGGCACAAGAGGCGCAGCTGTGGTCCACACATACATCAGCCCCAACTCGGAGACCGATAGCTATTCGGAGGGTCCCTGGATCGATGAGTATTCCCCCGTGTTTGGTTATGGGTATGCATGTAGCCAGTGTCCAGACTCAGGTCAGGAGACAACAAGGAGCCTTGCGCGGTCCTTAACCTGAGGACGTGTGAATTAGAGCTTTCAGAACGGCATCGGAAGCTGTATTGTCTCTTTGCCCTTTAGGTCTAGTTGTTATCTTTAGGTTGAGCCCAGCTGTCCAGGCACTCTTGGCCGTCTTAGCCTCCTCCATGCACGCGATCTCGCAGTTTGATGCCGGTAGGGTTTTAAGGATTTTACCTGCGAGATCAGATGTCTCTCTTCTTCTTCCTCAGCGAGTATGCGTTGGGCATACGCCTCTCCAAAACTACTCCAAGCAGCCCGATTTGCTGATTCTCTCCTCCAGAGTGGGCCTGCAATCTTTTTAATCGGATTTTTTAATAAGATAAGATCAGATCTGCTATGGATTTAGGACAAGAATGCCGGCAGAGCAACATTAGATATTTTGCGGGTTCCTAAACCACCAAACCTAATAGGCAAAGAAGCTTGGGTCCATGTCTGTTCACAGAAATGGACATTCAGAATCGATTCAAGCTACGACTTTAGGAGACTATCAATAGATTGGACTACATTTGCGAATTTCCAGATAGGGCAGCAACGGAGCAAGTACAAATATATTATGTATTATTGCTAGTGATCGGTAACAACGTTTTAATTTCATGGCAGCGTTGTCGACTTAAAGGACTCTGTATAGTAAAATTCAGTTGAAATTATTAATTAAGGTTAATAGCCCTTATATGAACCTGTAATTAACCGTCTCCTTTAAAATTGTTTACTTTAAGTAACTCGACCACGCTGCCATGAAATTAAAACGTTGTTACCGATCACTAATTATTGCTTTTCAGTCAAGTAAAATAAAATAAAAAACTTATTTTTATTACATGCTATAGGCTTATAATATACCTATATTACTTGGCGCCGTTCTGTGGAGCAAGAGCTGGGTGTATTGGGGATGGGGTGGGAGGAGGTTACCCAAGCTGCCCGGGATCGGAATCAGTGGAAGAATATGATTCGAGCCCACTTCGAGCCCTACACCCCAGCAGAGGGTAACAGGATGAAAAGAAGAAGAAGATATATACTTATATATAAAAATTACGGAGGCTTCTAAAAGGTCGCTTTTTCATTACATCGCGATAATAACGGACGAAGGGTGGGCGCTCTTAAGTTATTTATGTGTCCGATTTTATCCAATTTCTCCGTAATATTCATATTGCCTTAGTGGCAAGTTGAATATTACGGAGAAATTGGACCAAATCAAATTATCACATAACTTAGCTTTTTGCGGTAACATTTCCGGCTTGCGTACTTTCGAGTATTTACTAATAAAGATTTACCATAAAATTTTCCCCTATAGGCGTAGCGACACAAGCCAGGCGACTTCAATCTTGACATAAAAATAAATAAAAAATAAAATGCAATGCGGGTAAAGCCGATATGGGCTTAGTGGGTAGGATTTCTCCCCCTTTTCTCGCTAAGAGAAAGGAATGGGAGATGGGAGTCCCACATAAACCCGACACCTCCCTAGGTCACAGGGGGCATGCGTAACAGCATTATGATATCGTTGAAAAAAAAAGACTAAGCTAACCCTCTAATTCCTTGACTAATTTCACTAAACTTAAAAAATCCTTAACAAATTGGGTATTCATAGCGTTAATCTCGGTTACAAGATTATGGTTCTTAATTTTAATGTAACACGGGGTTGTAAATTGCGGGGGATGACAGACTAAAGCCGGTTAAGTATCGGCTAACGTAAAATAATCGTCTAATAATATTACGTATCCTATAGCCGTTTTAAAAAGAACTTAAATTTCAACATCTTTCAAAAAATGTTTTGAAAATAAGGAAATATTAGGTAATACGATGTTTTATGTGAACACTTGGTTGGTAATTGGCATGCTTACCCCAATTTATGTAGCATATTTTCCTTAAGTAGGTACAAACTTACGAATTATTTCAAATAATGTCTGCAAATATTTATAATTGATTTCACTTAAAGAAAGTGACTTAATTATTGTACTCGTCTGACGTTATAAAATGTACATACACAAATATATTTACACTCATCTATTTGGTGAGCTACAAAAAGTATCTAGTTAATTTTACACAAAACTATGTCAGGAGCAATACTAATATAAGTATAACCTTAAATCAGCTAACTAGTGTATTTCTTTTAAATAAACACCCCGGCACGGATCTGTGCCCCAAGTTTACGCCATTTAACGCGTATAAGAAACTTTAATCATTCTGCTAAATGAACTAAAGTACCTAGTGAGGTAGCGTAACATGTTTATAAAAAGTACAAACTCAACAAGTTGCCGCGTCACGCTGGCAGAGCGTCTACGATGGTCGAGCACTCGGAGCTTAAACAAGTTTGAAGCTAAAGAATCCAATTTTAGAGTGCACGTCAACCATTTTGTTTTCCTGGAGTGCTAAAATAAATACTCCTGTTTGAAACTTGGGAAAGAAACTGAATATTGCCGAGCTTCCGGAAATAAACATGGAAACAAACGTACCTACATCTTGAACTAGAAAAACATATTCTTCAGTAGATCAAGAAAATAAACCTGTCTACATATTCAGTACAATTAGTTAGGGATATGCGTGCAGATATTTCTGTCAAATCTATCTGGCAGTTATGTATGCCGGACAAGCCAATGAATGGTGGGAATTATATTTCCGGCAGACATGTATGTTTTATCTAATCCTGAAGTGGGAATATAAGAAGTTTATCATCTAGAAAATAATAAGATTGAACGAATAAAATGAGATCACTGGTTTTATTGCGAACGAAAATCTGTGTAGGAGTGTTTCTTTTTATAAACTAAAGACGTTAATTTTATTTTAGCCGTAAGAAAGGTTCTATAACTATCTAATTTCTCAAAAGGATTAAATAGAATCTGCGTAAACAAAAATATCTATAGCTCTTAGCAGAAAAATGAATATTGAAACCCTTCTATTGTTTTTAAAACAAAAGGATTTCCTTTCACGTAACTTGAGCTACGAATATTTTACTGCAAATTGTTTTGAAGAAGAAGACTTACTCGTAAATTAAGGGTCCCCGGCAAGCTAAGTTCTCCATACAAACGTAGTTACAGTCTCATTTTAAAACGAGTAGCTAGTTTGCTCTGAAACTTACAATAGGATAAGGTATATCTATGTCTGTAAATTAGTTTATGCAGCTTCAGATACCATAGTAAAAAAAATACAGCGAATTTAAGTTTTTCATACAAAATTTGTTTTTGTTATATTTAGTTTGTTTTATAAATTGGAGCTATATAAACTAATTACAGGCCTAGATAAACCTCATATCATTGTATGTGCAAAGTTTCATAACAATCCAACTCGTAGTTTTAAAATGAGAACGAAACTCCGTTTGTATGGGAAGATGAAATTCAGCCGAACTTGCCGGGGACTCTTAAGGTAAAGGTTTAAAACAAAAGCTAGTAAACATAGTATTTTAACTTCAAAAGCAATCATTACTTAGACCGAGATAACTAAGCTAAATATGTACAGTCGCCATCAGATATATAGGAGCGGTTGAGGTGCTCACAAATATCTGAACATGCCTCTGTTCTCAAGGCGTTAAGTGCGTGTTCATATATTTTTGAGCACCTCAACCGCTCCTATATATCTGATGGCGACTGTACAATGTTACTAGCTTTAAATAAAAGGTTTTCATAATGTGAAGCATATAAAAGTTTAACCCAGCTACGTTTTTCTTCGCACAAAACGAGCCTTGATGAGAAATTAGGGTATAGAATGTTTTAAATTTTGTGTATCTGTGGCCATGATATGGTGTCACAAACTGTCAAAATTAATGTCTGGTTCAAACTTACAATTACAAAGTTTCAACCAGCCTTTATAACTATTTCTGTTATTATTAGAAACTGGGAAAATGCCTCCTCTAGACGTCCCGGCTCTGATACAAAATTTTCAACACAGACAAATATTAGTAGACTACGTAATGGCATTTACTTTTGGCGGCATCAACAGAGTTACTTAAACATGGTCGGTGTTGATGCTGATTTAAAAAAGAGAGATAGGTGAGAACTTAAGGTACATCCTTTACAGTTTTAATTTTTCTTTTTTCACGTGTTTGTCGGGCCATCAGTCAGTAGGTACATCTAAAAATTGTTTCCTACATATATATGAATATAATAAAAGCAACATAAGTTTTCCTATGAATTACGCTACATGTGTTATTTTTAAGTAGGTATATATGTGTGTAATATATGCCCTACATAAATAATGCCACGCGGAACATTCTCGCCGAGATTGCGTGAGAGCTAACTCGCTTAAAAACGACTTAGAACTCGTAAAAGTGAGTAACGACCGGTGGAGCCTTAAAATATGCCGCCAACGATTTTGATTGCTTCTTTATTTGTGCAACATGTCTCTCATGAGTATGCTAGCAGCAAGGTGTCTCCACATTTGGCGAATGCACCACAAGCGCCCCTTTTTGTTAAAGGTTTGCTAATTTCTCGCATTATGTGGTAGGTACGATCATTACACAGCCCATTTGCCAGATCTAGATAGATCTTTAGACTGATGTTGTTGGTGATGATGAAGATTCTTCATAAGACGTAGGTACTTACTTGCACATAGCACATTAAATGCCATAACGTATTATATCGTATGGTATTCCTAATGTTCTTATTTATCTAAAAAAGCAAATAAACTTTTATTCTCTAAAGCCACAAGATGGCAAACATCGCAACACAGCAACAAGTCTCAACTTAAACAGAAGTCAGGGTTCTCCGCTGGAATACGAGTTAGGGCCACGGCTGTTGTTAAGACCTGAACGACAATGATGGACGCGTTTTATCATTTACACATGTGGATAAGGCAGACGTCATGTTCTGACTGACAAGAGTATAAGCGCGAGTATGATGAACATGTAAATATTTAAGACGCCATATCGACGTCTACTAACGATAGAATTAGAAATGACCCAATTTAAGGTTCACTGATATAAAATAAAAAAACTATTTCTGCACAAAAACACTGTTTTTACTAGTTCTTTTAAAAACACAAATGTTTTATAATTTTAATATTATTAGCCGATAGGGAGGTTTAGTTTATCTCGCGCCTACTTGAGATACTGTAGCGGTTTACTAGTGTTATTAACTCTGCAGTAACTTGTACATATATGCCTTGATCAATTGATCACGTAACCTATACTTATAAAAAGTCTACGGCTCGATTCTATGTCGATCATTTAATCACCCGCGACATTTCGCTAATGCCAAATTTTACCTGAAAACGCGTTTAGGCGTCACATCAAATAAGCCCCGAAATAAGAGTCGGGAGTAATGTATTTGCTCAAAGAGGGTCGCGTCAATTTGCTTATTTGTTTAGTGCCACGCGTGACTCGGCAGCACAAGGGGTCGCTGACCTTGCACGTTCCCACGTTTGTTAAATTGTCGGTCGGAACCGGAAAATTCCAGAAGTATACATATTGAAGGGCTAAGCTTTTTTCGTTTTCTATTGCATTGGTTTAGCTTTGAAATAGGCATATAGGATTCAAGAAAATACGAAGTTACTTTTATGAAAACGAATAAGTATTATTTCGCAAATTATACGCACAACGCGCGCAAACTGTCCAATTATTATTTTTCTTAAATAAAGCTGACTAAAGTTTCACCTGATGAAAAAGTCTTGTGAGCAACATAAAACACTTGTACAAATACCTACTCAAGTAGATCTAACCTATTTGTCAGAGAATACAGACGACGACGGAAGCGGATGGATTCTAGGAATTCGCATTAAGAAATAAGATGCAAACTGCATCGCGCGAGCTAGTAACAGTATTGAAAATATATGGGAATAAAATAACTCCTAGCTCATACGCGTCTCGTGTTAGAGTATTACAACAAGAAAAGTAACTACGATATATATTTAATGATTTCAGTAGCTTTAATATAGGTATGTATACAGAAAACCGCCTATTTTAATGCATTTTCGACATATTTTTATTCAGTAAACTACTAGCTACAGTGTGATCGATCCTTCCCGTCCGTCTTACACTAGTCAAAGCATGAGGATGAGCTAAGGAACCCACCTTACTAAAGTTTTACTATGTTTTACTAACATTACTAACATGTGTGTAACAAAAAGAATCTGACGTCTATCGTCTAGCAATGATACGAGAAAACTGGCATGAGACATGTAATTGTATAAAGGGTTCCACTTAGCGATTACGAGGGTCTGAAACTTGCCCCTAGGGCAGGCTGCTAGGATCAAGTGATGGCTATAATGATTTTCACACCATCCTTTCGGAATAAAGTAACTTAACGATTCTGATTGTAAATATCTACGTATCTAAAAATTTGAACTGAAATAAAAGTATAAAACGGGTCAACAAAAGTAAGTAAGAAAATGTACCAAAATTTTTTTTTTAATAAAGCTTGCATAATGTAACTACCACAACTAAATAATACAATTTAGTGGTGTCGCTGAGTCTCACACATTTTGCAATACAAATACCCGTAAATCTACCTGCTATTGTTGTTCCGATGTAATCTATCTATTAAATTTGTGTGATTATTAATGCGCATGTCGAATCTAGGGATTCAGCTGTGGTTGAGATACAACAAATTGTGACAAAATATTTTCAATAATGTTAATATCCAGAGAGGTAAATGCGGATTACGTTGTATGAAAAGGCGATTTCGCTCCTCCTCTTTCGGGTCCTCAACTTTCGTCCTAATGAGCCCTCAAAATCCTTTAGAACTGCGTAGTCGGATATCGCACTCAAAATGGATCTCATAAGCAACTCGCGCGTTCTAAGTGTGAGTTTGGAATGAAACCAAGCTCAGAATCCAGCGACAAGGAATATTTGTTCAGGAACTGCAGTTCACGTTCCCTTTTAAATAAGATTAAAGTAAATTTGATTGCAACTAGTTTTTTACAGTTCTATGACGAAACGAAATCGCGAACTTGCATTCGATTTATTATGCATTTATAATACCTACAATAAAAATTGGTACCTAATTATTTGCGTACATAATTGACGTATCTAAATGCCGTCGTTATCTTCTTTATATTCAAGCAACTAGTAAAGTTGACAGGGCTTTGTTCTCCATCGCGAAATATGTATTCCCTTTTTTTAAATGCCTGCTCATTTCGGGAAGTGTGACTATGATGTTCTTAAAATACTGGCCTTTTTTTCTCAGCAACTTTTCCTATATTTTTCCTAACAGCTACTCTTAACTATTTATTAGTGGACCTGCTATTTCTTCGCCATAAAATTCTAAGTACGGGGACTTTTGACTTGATAGTCATTGTCGTCATTTACCATAGATATTACAAACTGGATTAAAAAAATTGTTAAAAACGCCAGCCAAAACTCCGTTTGCCAGCTAAATATTTTGATATAATTAATAATTATAAGCCAAGTAGGCTTCGCGCAATATTGGCTAATGACTCTGTTGTCAATACGCCGTTATTTACCGGGGCACCTGGACGGCGAGATAGCGTAAGCCGCCATATTTATGCGTCGCTGTACGTCACACCGGGGCGCTCTACAAATAAGAATATTTTACTTATAATTTATTATTGTAATTTGAATATACCTATAAGACATTAATATGAGATTGTAATACGAGATGAAAATACGTACCTAAATAACATATTATATAACATTATAGACAATCGGATGGTGACTGCAGAAGCGTCAAAGTTACATTCGGATGACGACTGCAGCAGCATTGCTGCATAAATTGTGTTGCTGTCGTTGCCGCATCACTGTCGCGATTAGAAATTTCAACCCGTCACTCATTTTATAACATTAACAATGACACCGCCGGCTGCAGACACCATCTGAACGTCACATTGAGGGATTTAGACTGCACCAGCATTACTGCTGCAGTATTGCAGTGCGACCTTACTGCCGACTGCATTGCTGCCGCAAATGACAAAATTCCGGGCAGCAACAGCGTTTGAGGTTTGCGGTAGCAATGCAGTCGACAGTAATGTCGCGCTACAATACTGCAGCCATAATCTTGGTGCAGTTAAAATCAGAACGTCATCGTCTACTTTAAACCTGTGCCTGCTAGAATTTATTACAGTTCGATTATTACAATGGTACCTATACTTCCCAAGACTGGCGTCTGACCTACCAAATCAGGCAAAAATATATTTTTTTCCATCAAACTATTTATCTCATGAGACTTAGAGTGTGGTTGTGAGTACCTTGAAAGGTTTTTTAATGAGTAAGCAAAAACACCCTTGAAGTTGCATGCGTTGATCCGTAAATCCATTCATATTACAGTATCCACTTACGTAAGTCGATATTCAATAATGGTAATACCTATATGTTTCTGCGTGATCTCATCAGAAATGAGGCCATCCGCAGCAGAACCAAAGTACCGATGTAGCCCTCCGAATCGCTAAACTTAAATGGCAGTGGGTGGGGTACATCGCACGTAGAACCGATGGCCATTGGGGCGTCAAGATTCTCGAGTGGCGACCACGTACCGGAAGGCGCAGCGTGGGTAGATCCCCCACAAGGGCTGATGACCTGGTAATGGTCGCGAGAGTCCGCTGGATGCGGGTGGCGCAAGACCGGTCATTGTGGCACTCTTAGGGGAGACCTATGTCCAGCAGTGGACGTCCTCTGGCTGATATGATGATGATGATGAATATGTTTGTATCAACGGATTGAAATGAATCTCCCAAATAAGTAACAGTAGGTATATAGCAGTATTTATACGTACATTTAGAACGGCAATGCAATTAACAGTAACATTTCAATTGCCATCGGTTTGGTTACACATATTTAATCAATTTCGATGTAATGAGAGAAACTACGCTCCTAGGCAATACAATGTAACTATGTGTGCTAGGTATAGGTATACTATATATGTGACTAATGTATTGCTCGTATACAAATGCAAATTGACCTAAATAGATTGACGCAATCTGTGTTGATAATAATAATAGCCGGCATTGTTTGTACTGAATACTTTAGGAAATGTAAAAAAATTGAGACTAGAGAGAGGTAACTACCTGTCAAGTGGGACGTGGGGCTGATGATCTAAAACCTACTGGAAGGGGCTGAGTAAAACAATGAGAAATAGAACTAATAATGTGTCCCGTATACCTATAGTTTAAAATGCTTTTTACGTGGAAGCGAGCAACCTCCTTGCTTTGACCACACATAAGGACCCTTACGTTGTATCTTGTATCATGTTTTTTCACGGTTGCTTCGTAGATGCGTATTGACAATGTGTCGTAATTAACCCTACATGAATTAAATCAGCTACGGATTAGGAAGTAGCATAAAATGCTACGATTATGCATCGATAGAGTAGGTAGGGTAGACTGGGTACTGTTGTGACAGTTTTGGTTTGATCGCCCATAATTTTGTAAATTTACCAGTTAGCTGGGAGAAAAGTGACTTAAATCGTAATTTGAATATTTGCCTATGTAAAAATACTATAATATTGTCCTTAATTACGCTGTATAAGACATTAGCTCAAAAAAAAGGGAAATTGTCACAACCAGCCACACCCCAAGGACAGTTGTGATAGTGGTTGAGGTCGGTAGTGACAGGCATACAAATACATCCAAATAGTTTGTAATGACTTTTATTGTTAGAAATATTTAACAAAACCCAACATAATCTTCTTCTTAACAAAGTTAACTATTACTTTGTGACAAAAAACCTAGAATCTGTGATCACTTCTCTTCTTAAAACTAATAATGCACTGTAACATCTAATGTTTTACAAAACATAACATACCTAATCTTCTTTTAAAGAAAGTCAACCATTACTTTATGGCAAAAACGCTAAAATCTGAGATCACTTCTCTTCTTACAATTAATAATGCACTGTAACATCTAATGTTAACATGTAATATATAACATTTAACAGTCTTCTTCGTCACAACCGTACCCACAAAATTTGTCACAACGGTACCCAACGCACACTTTCGAAAACAAAAAATCACCATGACTGAGCCAAATGAACTGCGTAAAAAGTAATTACTCGTAAGTAACTACTAATATTCAAGCAATAACAAAAAAAAAATACAAGGCAATCTATCTGTGTACAAATAACAGTAATTACAAAAAGAAATCGTACAAAAAACTTACTTTTGACTGTCGAAAAGCAATGTGGCCTCATGCTTATGTTACCCACGCGCACCGGCTGACGCAATACTGGGACACGCGTTCAGACTTGCATGCCGGTTGTCTTTCCCCTTGCACCCCTCTCCGCGATCCGTATAGTTTCGATGTTATAAGGACTGTCACTACCGTACCCTGGCACAATCGTACCCAGTCTACCCTACTCGTAAGATGAGATTTTGTTCTAGAATACACACATTCTAAACTCAAGTTACGTATTGGCTAAAGCGAGATGCATTGAGAGTAACGTCACACTAATATTAATAAGCTTCATATTTTTTATTTTTTTATTTCAGTAAGCAGCTGTGAAACAGTATAGAAATTTGGAATGGATGTATTGAATTTTTCCTATTGAGCGCAATCTGTATTAGTTTTCCCATACCACGCAATCATACACAACAAATTACACGTATTTTATTTGCTCTGAATATTACGCATACAAATCCGTTTGCGCATTACTATGCCTTTGTTGCCTTGTTTAGACGATATCTCCTGTTTACATACACACATTATCGTCAACGTCCGTGACTGTAACGCTTTGAACACAATGTAGGAATGTGCGTTTGATAATCAGTGCAACCTCGTCGTCTGCGTCCCGGCATTTAGAGCAACGGACCTCAAATCGGTTTAAAATATAACTGATTGGGCTATTGAGCGGATTGTTCGTGTGACGTCACAGTGTGTTGTTCCAGTCATTGAGTTGACTGAGTCCAACTCTCATGATAAACGAATACCTGTACCTAAGTATCCTTTCCGCTGTACTCCCTTTTTGGCGAAAATTGTATTGCCGAATTTCACTTGGCAACCAACTTTTCGCCAAAGTTTCATTTGACAAACCAATCGTTACCAAATTTTTTTTATGAAATAGGAGGCAAACGAGCAGACGGATCACCTGATGGTAAGCGATTACCGCCGCCCATGGACAACCGCAATTATTTTCCCAACCCCACAGTTGGGAAATGAAAATGACGTACTAGGTTGGGTTAGGTTAGGTTGGATTATGTAAAGTTTGGAAATGAAATTCGGCCAAATGAAACTTTGGCGAAAAGTTGGTTGCCAAGTGAAATTCTGCAATACAATTTTCGGCGAAAAGGCAGAGAACCATGCTTTCCGATTACAATTACACATATTTTTTGAAATAAAGGGAAACTGAGTGAGATTTAAACTAGCATCTGCACACGACCATCAACAACAAAAGCTAACAAATCGCTAAGCTAAATTAATTGCAGCGAATACTTCACAAGTCCTTTAAGACGAAAGGGGACGACCGACCCGAAATCGCCTTTCCGTACAAACGTAGTCCCCATTTTCCTAATATGTTTACACAATTTGATGTATTATAAATTATAATCATAGCTATGCCCGACCGTTTGTTTTTTTTTTCATTAGGTATTATAAGAGTTAGAAGCATTTAAAAATATGTATGTTCCATTGACGAAAATGGCTTGTTAAAGTATATTTTAGAAATAAGAAAAACATGAAAAAAACGCCAAGGTGAGAATCAAACTAGCGCTTTTGAGAAACCTACTATCCATACTATTTTACTAAACCTACAATACCCACACAATTTTACAATAACCACTTACATACTTATCTGGGACTTCATTATTTCCCCTTCATTATTTATTTTAGTTGCTCAGTAGATGGATTTCAAACAAATTTATTGGTAGTCATTACGGCTCTCAAAGCTAAAACCTAGTATACTGGCTGATAAAGTTTTCGACTCCCTTTCTCTATACAAGCCATGACAATCGTCGGCCGCAACCGAATGGAACCGGGCTAATGAAATGTCTGTCAAAATAGTCGAACGGATTTCAATTAAAAGTTGACAGCTGGAAATTCACACCTTACCCATAATCAAATGTTATTCGAACTACGAATTCCCATTTATGTGACATATTATTTTGACCTACGTTTAAGGTACCCAATTTCAATTATCTTTTTCTTCCTCTTAGTTCTTCGAATTTGACAGAATAAACGTGTCATTATAAATTAAATGTCATAGGTTCATAAAAATTTGATACTCTTAATATACTTTGATATGGCAAAGTCCGCGCATAGTTAGCTTGATCCAAGTCTCGTACTTTATAGCAGATAAAAAGTACAAAACGTTAAATACCAAGTAAGCACACTTTTTGATACAATAAATATGAGAGGTTTATGCATTAAAATATCGAAATCTTTACGCGACTCTCTTTCATAATAAGATTGAAAATACTGAATAAGATAAAAGATCAGAGTCGACTCACAGAAACAAAAGCATCAATTTAAAGTTCGCACATCGTTCCGCCACACCGTTCCGTTACGGCTGAGGAGGTTTGTTTTCAAGAAATTAAGACACTGTCATTAATTCTCTGCCTGGAACAAGTTAGTGCCTGAAACTTATCAAGAGTTTATTAATGAATCAAATGCCGGAGCGTTAAAAAGCAGAAATAATAAAAAGGGCAAAATTAACGCCGAAGCTAAGCGCAGCCAAAGGAAATGTTTTTTTTTTCCTGTGATGAGAAAAGTTTAGCGCCGACAAGATTCAAGAAAACCACTAAAACTGCGTCTGCTAATGGAGTTATGAGATTCTGACTTCCTTCCCACTTCTGAAGTGCTTCGTGGTATTACTTTAGCTATAGTTTGTCTGTGGAAATGTTGAAAAGAAATCTATATTTAATTAAAATATTTTAAATCGTCAAAAGTGGTATTACAAAAAGGTTTTTTTATACCGGGTGTGGCCTGTAACACGAGCAAATAATTAAAACATAGATTGTACTCTTCAAAATGTGACACTTTTGTTTAACAACTTTTAAAAATTATTATGTCCTTAGACTTCTTATTTTTCATACAAATTAAATATAAAAAGGTTTATTGTTTGAACAAGTTTGGGAACCAATCAAATTATTTTATTAAATATTTTGATTTGTGTTCTTTAAGTAGACACACTACTATATTATATAAATTAAAAACTGTAATAGATGTCATATATTTTAAAAAAAGTGACGAAGCCCTCCAGCGATAGCTAAAGACGCCGGTTTGTACCCGGCCAACTGGAGGGCTTCGTCACTTTTTCTTTAATATATGACATCTATTACAGTTTTTAGGTTTATTCTTTATTTAATTAGTGTAAAAGTTAGGTTAAGCTTTTTCATTATTTGTTACTTTTTACAGTTGTTATATATGTACTCAGATAGCATTTCATAGTATTAAGTTTGTTAAAAAAAATGTTTTACATACAGGAAACTATAGGTCTACATTATAAGAAATTCTACCTGTTAGCTTATTTACCTACATGTTTTATAAGACTTTGTTTCTAAAAAAATATCTTCGATGTACGCCATTATCATTGCGATTGACGTTGCTTGTCAGCTTCTCACGCTTTAAACATAACATAATTCGCAACTCATTGCGTCTTAAAATTAACTTTAAAGTGTACTAAACACAAGTTATTTTTAAAAGTCGCAGTGTTGGGCAGTATGAGGAGTACAGCCTACAGTTCTTGCTCGTATTACAGGCCAAATTTTTGCAATAACACTAAGGCAGTACAGCCATTGTAACGAATGGACATAAATAATAGCAGGTGTAATCCAAAAATAATAAATATTTAACGTATGTGTTTTAAAGAACATGTGCATTGAATTTTGAAACATTGCTATACTTAAAAAAAAAAAGCTGTAAAAAGTAATGAAATCAATTCATTTGTATTTGTAAATGTAAATATTTATAGGTAGATCACTACGGTTACACTTGCTAGTATTTTTGGTCGCTTTTGGTGACATGTTTCGGACTCGAGCCTGAGGAAGGACTCCCGACGAGTCCGAAACATGTCGCTAAAAGCGACTACTAGTGAGTGTAACCGTAGTGATCTAAATATTTTGAAATATGTCTCACGATAGGTTAATTGCGATTGCTATACTTATTTAATTTCACGGTTATGTATCGTTTTTTTTTATTGTTACCTACTTTTTGTGTAATTTTATATCAATTTGTAAATTAAAGATGCATAGTTATGTAATTGATCTTCAGAGTAAATTAATAATAATCGAAAATGTATTGACCTGTGTAAAATAAATTCATATTAAATCGATCATTATTGAGACTAAATCGCTGAAAAACACCTTGTTTCCTATTTTGATATTTACTTATAACGTATAACATTAAATACTTGTTATCTTATAGCACATAAAAAAAGCTTTTATCCACATTTTATACAGTTTTATTTTTCTATCATTGTTATTCATATTCGTAAAATTATTCTCCGAATGTTCTCGTCTACCGCAAATTTTTCTGTAACACATTCAGACATTGTGGGGTAAGACATAGTGCCTTAAAAAGGTATGAAACTTGTGGATATTTATGCTCTTTTTAGGGTTCCGCACCCAGAGGGTAAAAACAGGACCCTATTACTAAAACTCCGCTGTCCGTCTGTCTGGCTGTCCGTCGGTCACCAGGCTGTATCTCACGAACCGTGATTCCGTGATAGCTAGACAGTTGAAATTTTCACAGATGATGTAACATATATATGATGATGATGTACGTTGCAGATGATGCCGCTATAACAATATACTAAAAACAGAATAAAATAAATATTTAAGTGAGGCTCCCATACAACAACAAACATAATATTTTTGCCGGACTCGCGCTTGGCCGGTTTTTCTTCTCTGCAATCTCGTTGCTCCCTTGGCCCAGCGACAAGTAATTCACAAACCGCCGAACGTGGGTGTGTAATTGTGTATGAATAAATATCACACAAGATTTTACACAGACGAAGTAACTACTAAGCTAAAATGATATAATTTTTAATGATACTTATATCATAATACATTCTATGATATTATAACTTTTTTGGCCATTCTATTATGATAGTTGCATTATGAGGTAAAATGTGTTAAACATCAACTAAAATTTTAATAATAATTGATCATTGAGTGCAATTTAGTATGCTACCTATACTCAACAACATGTACTCCGGGTCTCTCAATTTTAGAAATTCAAGCTCAATATGTAGATCCACCAGAATAGCGAAAATGCGGACTAAAATAAATTATCTTTCAATTTGTAAAGTTTTTACACGAAACCGTAAAATAATTATTTGTCCTACTATAATGTAAACAAATCGGAGCTCTTTCTTTCTTCAATATCTAAAGCTGAAGCTTGATATTATACGCAAATATTTATCAAATACGTGGGCAGAATTACGCATCCACTCCATTACCGTAGCAATTTCCCTGAACGCACGACATTTTTAACCAGGGAGTTTGACAGGGTTTTTATTTAACATGGTCCTTTCAAACCCTAGCAGTGCTGATGAGACCTTTGCGGTGTTGTGACGAGGGACCCATACTAATTACAGGCTCCGTGCTTGGCAGATTACAACCGCAGCTAAATGTACCGCTTCTCTGGAAGATAACGCCTCCGTTACGTTAATTGTGAAGATGAATGGCGCCGGGAAATAAAACAATAAAATACATTTTTCATTTCTCATGCTCTGAAAGAGAGTCATTGTTGTTCTAAAAGGTGCGCAGAAAATGATACGTGTCTGCACTAGAGCATTTTACGTTCGAAGTACGATTTTTTTAATTTTGTTACGATACGCAATTGAAATTTGAATTTAAATGTATTTGTTATACAATTTCCATTCTGATATTTGACTCTCCATTCTATAAATAGAGACACTTTTGCCTAAATTGTTAACTGAAGGTAGGGTACCTAAAAATACTATAAAAAATTATACTTGGTCATGTTTTAAAAAAGACATGCATTTTACTTTCCTCGTATTCGAAATGAAAAGTAGAGTGTTTAACTCGGGTGAAAGGCATCATTTCAGCCTCGGACTATTGGCGCTCTCACTGCGTTCGAGCGCCAAAAATACCTCAGCAGAAATGACTGCCTTTCATCCCTTGGTTAACAATCTACTATTTCATTTCTCATGCTCTGAAAGAGAGTCATTGTTGTTCTAAAAGGTGCGCAGAAAATGATACGTGTCTGCACTAGAGCATTTCACGTTCGAAGTACGATTTTTTTAATTTTGTTACGATACGCAATTGAAATTTGAGTTTAAATGGATTTGTTATAAAATTTCCATTTTGATGTTTGACTCTCCATTCCATAAATAACGATACTTTTGCCTGAATTGTTAATTGAAAGTACCCTCAAGAAATACTATAAAAATGTATACTTAGCCATGTTTTTAACAAAATACATGCATTTTACTTTTCTCGTATTCGAAATGAAAAGTAGAGTGTTTAACTCGGGTGAAAGGCATCATTTCTGCCTCGGACTATTGGCGCTCTCACTGCGTTCGAGCGCCAAAACACCTCAGCAGAAATGAGTGCTTTTCATCCCTTGGTTAACAATCTACTATTGTATATTAAATTATATTACAAGGACATGTTAAATATAAAATGGGGAACATAATATTTTTATAACGTTGTAAAGTAAACATATAAATGGAATTTAACTAAATGTACCTACACTTAAATATTTAATTTTCTCGCTTCAATTTTAATACTTACGAACTATATACTTAACTATATAATGTTTAATGTCCTTAATGTATAAGTAAAATGATGAAATTCCCGCTCCAATGTATCAATGATATTTAATACGATACCGATTGTATTTTATTGAAGCAAGTTCAGAAGTCCTTATACCTACGTCTTTACATACCACGTATGAGCGCAAAAAATTGAATCGCATGTTGTCGGTTGTAACACGATTTAATTCGGAACACAAAGTTCTCATACACAAACTAATTTAAATTAACGCCCCTCATTGAGAATTGTAAACACATTGTAACTCATTTGTTTCACTTCAATGCTGGCTCACATTGTTAGTCGTTCAAACTCGTGATACAACACATTTGGGAGAATCCAGCAAATAGGCAGGAAACGTGACGCCCAAATGTAACGTGTTGTCGCATAAAACTCGTCATATTTACGCGAGAGACGATGCGTGAAAATGATTGATACGGTTTTAGTAGGAGTGGGAAACGCTGGGATTCCTCAGATGAGCACATTCATCACCAGGCTGTCAGCCGGCGCCATTACGTTTACGAATTGAATAAATACAATTTACGATCATGCAAATACTAGGCCACCTACAATCATATGATTAATGTTGCGTCGACGTTTTTTGCGTTTTCCCGGCCATTTTTAGGGATTCGGAAATTTGCTAACGTCTTTGCTTTGGGATGTCTGAATCCGAATTACATTATGATGAAGGTAATGCAAATGAAGCCTATTTAAAAAGTAATTGGACGTCGGTTTGATGTTGGAATTAGGTAAGAAGTTGGTACCTTTCCTACGCTTCTTTAAATTGTAGATAAGTACAGTCGAAGGCAAAAATATCCATCCAAACAAATGGCTCAAAAATATGTGAACACGACTTTATTGTCTAAGGTGTAAGAGCGTACACATATTTTTGAAACTTTGGGAATGTATATTTATGCCCTTAACTACCTAATGGAGTACCCAGGAGGTATTTCTACTAAGTAAATTTCTGTTGAGATGTACTTATGTCCATTTTTGACACGTCCCATCTTTAGCCCAAAGGGCCTGATCATTGGGATGTTATGCGAGTCAAATATTTATTGTCTGGAATTTTGCTTGTGATCTATTGTTTTTGAACTAATAATTTGTACTGAGTATAAAATTACTAAAATCCCCAGTCTTCAAAGTCATTCGTGCTAACTTTATTCTATTTTATTGCTCAGTTTAAGAACAGGGAGGTCTCAAATTAAATACCCTTCTCAGTCCTCAGACTATCCAAAGTACTCTTAAATTACAGTTTTAAAGCTTTTGTCTAAGAGCAGGCACAGAGGTACAGAAATTGGACGCGTGGAATTAAATAGAATAATTATAATCAGTATAATTATAATCAGTATAATATATCAGTATAATATTTTAAAAGTTACAGGGGGGGGGGGGCACACATTTTACCAATTTGGAAGTGTTTCTCGCGCAAACTATTCAGTTTAGAAAAAATGCTATTAGAAACCTCAATATCATTTTTGAAGACCTTTCCATAGATACCACACGTATGGGTTTTAATAAAAAAAATTTGTTTTGAGTCAGTTCTAAGTATGGGGAACCCCCAACACTTTTTTTTTCTAATTTTGTGTGAAAATCTTAATGCGGTTTACAGAATACATCTATTATACTTACCAAGTTTCAACAGTATAGTTCTTATAGTTTCGGAAAAAGTGGCTGTGACATACGAACGGACGGACAGACAGACAGACAGACAGACATGACGAATCTATAAGGGTTCCGTTTTTTGCCATTTGGCTACGGAACCCTAAAAAGTCTCGCTTGCGCCTGATAGAGCAAAAATAATGGTCTATGATAAAAAATACAATTAAAGAGAGTGTACAATTATGTAAGTATCTTATGAGATACATTGCCAAATTGATCTTATGAGAAAAGGGTTAAGCAGTTTTGATTAACGTGTTGCGTTATGAAGATAATTTCGTTGGTATATAGGTAATGTAATAATACCTACCTAGGTATGTAGTCAGCTAAATGTCTGGCTATTATACTTACCAAGTTTCAACAGTATAGTTCTTATAGTTTCGGAAAAAAGTGGCTGTGACATACGGACGGACGGACAGACAGACAGACATGACGAATCTATAAGGGTTCCGTTTTTTGCCATTTGGCTACGGAACCCTAAAAAGTCTCGCTTGCGACTGATACGAGCAAAAATAATGGTCTATGATAAAAAATACAATTAAAGAGTGTGTACAATTATGTAAGTATCTTGTGAGATACATTGCCAAATTGATCTTATGAGAAAAGGGTTAAGCAGTTTTGATTAACGTGTTGCGTTTTGAAGATAATTTCGTTGGTATATAGGTAATGTACGTAATAATACCTACCTAGGTATGTAGTCAGCTTAATGTCTGGCTGTACATAACTCACGTGCCGGTATTTCCAAGATGAAATTGCTGAAGGTACATTCACCTATATTGTCAATCAAGTTTTCATACAACAAAGATAATAAAAATACGTTATAGGGACAGACAACTAAAATTAGTAATAGGCAATGAAAAATATTAAAATTACCAACTGGAAAGAGGGTGGTGAAATTCTGAACCCGAAACCACATGGGGGAAAATACAAACTACAAATATTACCAAAGATGACAAAGACTACCTACCAGCGAAAGTGACAAATGAATAATGGATGACGAATGCAGAATGAGACGATTTAAAAACTCGTGAGTGAATAATTAAGTGAAGTCACTGTCCCAATATACATCTACGTGTTGCTAGTAAAGTATATGATGTCATCGCCACGATTGGTTTCCGTACCTTAGACTTGGAGCCTAGTAGGATTACCGTCGTACGTTTAATAAAAACCGGACAAGTGCGAGTCAAACTCGCCCACCGAGGGATCCATACTTTTTAGTATTTGTTGTTATAGCGGCAACAGAAAAACATCGTCACTTCATGTCTATCATCACTACTGTAATCACGGTTCATGAGATACAGCCTGGTGACAGATAGACAGACGGACAGATGGACAGACGGACAGACGGACAGTGGAGTCTTAGTAATAGGGTCCCGTTTATACCCTTTGGGTACGGAACCCTAACAAAAAGAGGATAAAACTAAAACGTCAGGGACATAAAAATACCTAATTGCGGTTCTAGTAGTCACAACGTTCAGCCTTAAGAAGTAAAAAGAGCACAATTAATGCTACGAAACTATTTATTTATTTTAAATGAGCCTAGTGTCCCACTGCTGGGCAAAGGCCTCCCTCCCCCTTTTCCACGTATCTCGGTCTTGACCCGTCTCCCACCAGTTCCTGTCAAGGGCGTCAAGGTCATCTCGCTAACGCCGTCGAGGTTTGCCGCGACCCCGGGTTTAGTGTGGGACCCAATTGGTTGTTATAAACTATAAGTAAAGATTATTTATAAAGATTTTTTTTTCAGCTGTTGCCAGTTTCATTTTCCTAGTCCAAAAAGTACTAATATAGCATAATCATAACTAAAGTATAAAATAATACATCCGATACGCTTGAAAGTAAGTCGCACATGCAATATTCAAACTACACTGAAGTTAAGTCATTTCGGCCGAGCACGGGTTGCGCGATAAACCGCGCCATTTCGCGAACTCCGCACCGCTAATGGGAACACTGGATGACGAAAACGCTCCGTTTATGATAATCGCTGTATTTCATGACCACATAAATGCGCAACGCCGTATCAGCGGGGTGGGATTTTTATAGATATTACGCCCCCTAGCAATGGGCGATTTGAAGCATCCTACATAGTTATTCAATATCCATTTCGGCCTTTAGTTTTTAGATATTTAGGTCCGATGTTGGGCTAAGGTTAAAGTACCTACGCTTTAGTTTTTCTAATAGGATATCTGTAGCGATTGAATGGATATGCCCAATTCTATTAGGGCTATTACTTTAAAACTATAATATTTTAAGATATCCTTAGTGGTACGAAAGCTTAGTTAAGTATGTACATAGAGACAGACAGACAGCAGGAAGGACTTTGTTTTATACTAGGTAAAGTCTGAGGAAAAAACGTGCCTCGGAAATCAAGAAAAAGTAATTCTCGAATAGATGGCGCTACACCTTTGGCCTATACTCGGCTAGATGGCGTTGACGACACCGTTTGATATTTAACAATTTTAACACATATCAGTGAAAGAACATGTGTCATAGTCATATGGCGTTCTAAAAAATATATTAAAAAAAACATTTATCCATATATATATATATATAGGTTTTTTTTTATATTTTTATACATTACAATTATTAGAAAAACAAGAGTTATTAGGCAACACTTTTTGTAAAATCTATGATTACAAATACTTAGAGTTTAACTTCTATGAAATTATGACGTATAAATAACACTTTTGCACTGCGTGTGCTATCAAAATCGTTGCAGACTTATCTTGGTCTAAATTTAGTTAAGCTACGTACGTACGACTACGTAGATTACGGATCTAGCAATAGTTATTCTTGAAGGCGTAACGAAACTGTCTAAGATAAAATAAGACAAATTATTTCTGCTTACATATTCTGTTTGAAGTCAATACGCGGTATACAATATGGATGATATCCATATTGTGTGTCACACACATTGTGTATTGTGTGTCATTAGGCTATCATAATCGATTTTCAAAATCTAATGTATCAAAAAATAACATAATAGCACTGAGAATCCGATAAACTTAAATATGACCACTGTCAGCGATTGCACGAAGATCCAATTTCCGTCAAATGGAACCGTCTGAAAGAGCTCGCAGCGTCACGTAGAACTGAGCTCATTTACATATGGAGTTACGCTCACCATTTGATACTATCATTAAAATGGTCTTTTAAATTCTATTCTGAAATTTACTTATTTTTAGTCTTTTCTTGAGTAGTTTTATTAAAATATGTGAAGAAAATAATATGAAATATATTTTGCTGATTTACTTAACCCTATTTTAATGTACCTGATGGGTCAACGTTTTAGTTTCAGCCATTGCTATGGTAACTTTCCCCTGGATAATTTCCGTACCCAAAGGGTAAAAACGGGACCCTATTACTAAGACTCCGCTGTCCGTCTGTCCGTCTATTCGTCTGTCCATCTGTCTGTTTGTCACCAGGCTGTATCTTAGTAGTGACTGCCTCAGTATCGAACACTTAAAATATGCCGGGATTCATTTGCCGAGAGTTTTGTCTATGTTCTTTTCATTTTGTCTAAGCCATGCGTACTTACCAGATGAGTTAATGAATACCATTGTTGTACCCATAGTGAAAAACAAGACTGGAGACATCGCTGACAAAACCAACTATAGACCAATCTCTCTCGCAAATGTACTCGCCAAAGTATTGGATGGCATGCTTAACGCCCATCTTGACCACTACTTACAATTTCAGGACGGACAATTTGGATTTAGACCTGGCCTCTCGACTGAAACTGCCATTTTGAGCCTTAAGCATGCCGTCCGGTATTACACTGAACGTAGCACTACCGTCTACGCATGTTTCCTGGACCTCTCTAAAGCCTTTGACTTAGTTTCCTACGACGTCTTATGGCAGAAGATGAGGGATAGGAACATACCAACGGAATTGACCAGCATATTTCAGTATTGGTACGCTAATCAGCGCAATTGTGTACGATGGGCTAGTGCACGTTCAGACTCGTATGGTTTAGAGTGTGGCGTAAGACAAGGAGGATTGTCTTCGCCTAAGCTCTTTAACTTGTATATGGATGGGCTTATATCTGAGCTCAGCAACACGCATGTGGGATGTCACGTGGATGGTGTCTGTGTAAACAACATCAGCTACGCAGACGACATGGTGTTGTTGAGCCCATCGGTGAAGGCACTGAGAAGGCTCCTGAATATTTGCGAGTCCTATGCGAGCAGACACGGATTACAATATAATGTAAAAAAAAGTGAATACATGATCTTTAAGGCCGCCGGTAAAAGACCGGAAATGCCACCTCTTAATGTGCCGGACATTTGTCTCAACGGTGCACCATTGCAGAGAGTCTATAGTTTCAAATATCTGGGGCATTATCTAACCGACGACCTTAAAGATCATTTAGATATTGAACGAGAACGCAGGGCACTGGCGGTGAGGAGTAACATGTTGGCCCGCAGGTTTGCTCGTTGCTCGGATCAAGTCAAGATCACTCTATTTAAAGCGTTTTGTCAGAGCTTCTACACGAGCAGCCTGTGGTACAACTGCACTCAGAAGGCGCTCAGTGCCCTGAGGGTTCAATATAATAACGGCTTTCGGGCGTTGTTGAAGCTGCCCCGCTTCTGTAGTGCATCTAAAATGTTTGCGGAGGCACGTACAGACGGGTTTCACGCCATCGTGCGCAAAAGAACTGCCTCGCTAGTCAGTAGGATGCGGGGCAGCTCTAACAGCATCCTAAAAGTTTTTATAGAAAAGCCTGATTCGCCCATGCACAAACACATTAATAACTTAACGATCATGGGTAGTCAATTGTGTAAATTTTAATTTGATTGATTTTATTTATTTATTTGTGAATTCTATTTTAATTGATTTTAATAATTTATTGCAAATTTTGATTGTATTAATTTAATTTATTGTAAAAATAAAATCCATTCATTTAATTTATTGTAAATTTTTAAATTAATTTAATTTAATTTAATTAGTATTTAAAATATTAACAATAGATCTTAAGTCACCATGTACCTAACCCCAATGGATCCTAGTTATCTAAATAAATAAATTATAAATTAAATTAGATCCGTGATAGCTAGACAGTTGGAATTTTCACAGATGATGTATTTGTGTTGCCGCTATAACAACAAATACTAAAAAGTACGGAACCCTCGGTGCGCGAGTCCGACTCGCACTTGGCCGGATTTTTTTTAAGGTTACAAGACGGTTTAGCCGTCCATGTTAGTAGACTGTGACACAATCACTATACCACTAATTTTGCCACTATCGTCACTTGGACAACGAGACAGAATTTGATCCAACTAGTTACTTATTAGAAAGACCTAAATACTACCGATATATTTATTTTAATGATACTAAATACTCGTAGGTTCAAACCGTTTACATTATTCAAGTTATGGAAAGTGAAAAATGGCAGACTCGGCTCTCGGTGTATTAAAAGAATATATAAATTCGATCGGAATTTTATCCGACTACCAACTGTAATATCTCCGTATATCCCAAAAGCCTCGGGTATTTTTTAATAGTATGTAGCTATATCAGGATTTATTCATAGCCATACAATATTCAAGTTTATAATTTAATTAAAACTTTTAAGAACTCAACTTACTAATATTGTCTAAAATTTTACATAAGTAAATACAATCCAATATTCAGTTAATCTAAAACTCGTCAAAATAAAACATAAATTAGATTTTGATTTATGATTATTTACTTCTGACAATGATATCGAATAGATGTTTACGCATCAGAAAGTTAAATTGCTAGATCTTAAGTACCTATGTTCTTGTCTACGGCATCACGAACAAGGGAGCCTAGCCAAGCTGCCAATCGTTTGCGCTAAGACAACAACACGCTTTCCTCCTCTCTATCACTCTTACCTACATATTACGAGTAGTACGATAGAGAGCCAGATAGCGTTTCCATGGCGTAGCGCAAACGATTGGTATCTTGGCTAGGCACCCTGATCTGTATTCAGCGTACAACGGCAGATTTATCAACGGCAGAATCCATGCGAAACAAAATGGTCCAAAATTCAACTACGAGCAGTGGCCATTAGGTATGCATAAACAGTGTCCACGTTAACTTTTAATGCGCGGACTCTCTAGAGATCGTGTGAATGTCATAGAGGCTACCATACAAAGGTAGCTCAAATTTAGTTAACAGTCGCCATAACACGTATGAAATAAAATTGTAATACATACCTACATAAATTTCTTGCTGAAAAAATTTATTTTTTGCTGAATCAGCTTTTTTTTAAGTTACCTATGAGGTACCTTATCTAATCAAAAAGATATGTACTAAGCTCAAATTTTGATCAAATTTGATCAAGAGTCTGTTTAAGCTAACTCTGCACCGTGTTTGACAGCACAAATTTCTACGAATATACGTTTATGATAATACTTCCACACTCAGTGCTATCAAACACGGTGCAGAGTTAGCTTAGACGGACTCTCAATACGCAGAAACATCTACGCTCAGGTAGCGTTGCGATATAAGTACGTACCTAATTATTAGTATAGGAAGGGCACATAAGTGTACCTAGACTTATAGCAAACGACATCTTGGATCTCTAGCCTTTCTGCTACCTTCATACTTGGTTTACTTTGTTGGATTACTGAATACTACAAGCGCATAAATCACATATTTCTGAAACAATTATTTCAAATTAGCGAGTACTGGAGATTCATTCTTGCGAAACTACGTTTGTATGGAACGCGGTTGACACGTGCTAGATAATAACTCGAGAGCGCAAGGCTCACGAGCTCCGCACAGCGGTTTTAATGACGCGTCTAAGTGGCAAGTCCCACTGCGATCCGCTGGGATCCGATACAGTAGGTAACTCCGCAAACTTACTTCCAACTCCAAACTAAGTGGCTTAAAATTTAAGACAACTTCGTGTCCGTGCGCCACTGACACTTTCATAGCGGATTTAAAATATTGAATGAGTGTTTTTGTTTCGGAGGCTGGGTCACTTGATGTGAAGAGTTTACTGGCCACTTTAAGTATATTGATATGATATGGGTCTGTTTGAGAATTCTTGCTTATTAGATGTATCTATCTTGGTACCATTAATTAGTCCCACATTCGTTGGGAAATAATTTTGAAATCACTCGATGTGAATCTTACTTAACAATATATATATTATTATATACTATTGGTGAGAACGAGATGCTAGAACGAGTAAATAATGTCGATATTAGATCAATTTGACATGTTTTATTTAGTAGGTAAGTACCAATTCGAACAAAATAAAGAACGGTGGTTAGTATATTCCACACAAACTCAATGTTACATTTATTTCAAATTATTCACGATAGCTATCGTGACAAAAACTCAAAGCTCTTAATCTGATACAAAGTTTTCTAAGGCTGAAATCTCTTTTAATCTTCATCGGTGCTCGTTATCCCTCTAAAGCATAAATTTATTGTAATGTTCATTTTGCTTATCGGCCCTAACAGATAGCCGTCGCCTGACTAGAAAGATTTTACGAAATTTCGTGTTCGTTTTTTCAACGAGCATAATTTTCGGATTTAGTTTCCAAAAAATAACGAAGATAGAAATGTTTGTAAACTATTTTCTGCTATTGAAATAAAACTATGAAAACGAATTATATCGCGTATATTGAATTTATAATACATCCCGACGTTTCGAACTCTTTACAGCGTTCGTGGCCAACGGGTGACTGAGGAAAAACCACAAAATGCAAAAATACCCACATACTAAAAATAATGAACCATCATAGACTATAAACTTTAAGGCTGGTTGTACATGCAAAATCGGTTCATATAGTTATACACTACAATTATTTTTTAAGTAAAGATATATATAAACGCGATAAAAACTACGCCGGCTCCAACCCTACACCGCGGACCCGAGAAGATTTAATTCCCTCCTAAATTGTAGGAGGGTATCCCAATATGGGACCGGCAACAAACTCGGCGGGACACATCTTTTCAAAACATATTATACTCGGAACGTCCAACACCATCCAACACTAAGGTCTCACAGTCTATGTCTCGCTTGCTCCTTTATCAGAGATGGACTACAGGATCCCGAGCTGGTGGTAGAGAAAAGCCATCTTCCCTATTAAAGTTTGGATATTTCTTAATCTCAATGGCCTCGCGCAGCATTCTGGGTATGTATCGCTTCTCCTTGGCAAGAACCAGAGGCTTATCAAACTTGATTGAGTGATTGGCTTTATCCATGACATGCTCACAGACTGCAGACCTAGGTCGACGGTGCTTGACATCAGCTATGTGTTCCTTCACCCGAGTGGAAATAATTGTAGTGTATAACTAGCCTTATGAATCGATTTTGCATGTACAACCCGCCTTAAAGTTTATAGTCTATGATGGTTCATTATACAATAATAACAATATAAATAATTTAAGTTTAGTTGCTTAAGATAGTATTAAGTACTAACATGTATGGACCATTATGAAGTCTGAAATAAACGATTTTTTTTTTAGTATGTGGGTATTTTTGCATTTTGTGGTTTTTCCTCAGTCACCCGTTGACCACGAACGCTGTAAAGAGTTCGAAACGTCGGGATGTATTATAAATTCAATATACGCGATATAATCCGTTTTCATAGTTTTATTTCATGAGTAACTATCGCGGTAACCGGAGACAATATTATTTTCTGCTATTGTTAAAATATTGTAATATAACTCGCAGACCAATTTGAACGTACACTGATATCAGAATGACATCTAAATGATGTCATTCAGATATCGTGCATTTCGCTCGTACTTGTCCGTACATGTATTGGCGTAAGCGAGACGAAAACGTATAAACTAACGAGTAGGTATCATTAGATCCAAGGCAAACGCAAAATATGCGTTTCAGAATTTCAAGTCTACTTTTGTCAAACACCTTTATTAGGTTTATTTTACTGTATCCTTAGCTAATCGCAATTAATTAGAGCTTTATCAAGATCGTGAAACAAAAGCCAAAGCATTCTCGCACTGCTACAACAACTGGCTCACGTTACAAATTATTTGCAGCTAGTTGGCCACAAGCTGCACAATAGTTTCTGACTTGTTAACATGCTACCCTGACTAAATGTGCATAACTGATACGAAACTTGGCAAAATATTAACGGCAAGGGCGTGTTGCTTATGTGCGAGAGTAAGTTCTGTTGTAACGATGTGCAGAATGCACACAAGAAATAGTTCTATGATACAGAACTACAAAGTTGGCGCTATTAGAAAGTCTAACTAAGTAAAATGAGAGCGTAAAATTATGAATTTAGTGCATCTGTTTATTACCAACCAACATACCAACATTTTAGCGGCAACCATCCAGTTACTTATTAGTATTACTATTACTTAGTATTACTTAAACTGTAAAATAGATTAAGGACTCATTTCGACGGCGCGCGAGCTCGCATGCGAGTTTAGTTACAACACTTACAACCAACCAACTACTATAGATAGGTTAATACTTATATATAAAAGCACAAAAAATACTTCTATATTTATTTATATACCTACGAAGTAATCTGTTATTATTATTTAATTTTCGCTTCCATTCATCTTTGTCATGTTGTTAAACATGAGCTTGTCTTATTCTCTTTCGGTTAGCTCGTTAGCACGTGCACATTTCTCGCTTGCCCAGGTGCGAATAAAGGCAATTTGTACAATTGGGTAGGTAAAGTTTTTTGAAGATAGGCAAATTATATTTTTATCCGATAGTATTCGTCATAACGATCACGGAAATGCAGCTCTTTTATTTTTATTTCGTATTATTTATTAAATATATTTTTTTAAGTGACCGAGATGACGTTTGTGAAATTTAATAGCAGATCAGGCACTAATGCCTGTGCACGTGATTTAATTGATGAGATAGAAAAAAAAACGATGTCAACTGTCAGTGTCACTTAGCTGTCATTGCCGAAAAATGTTAATAACAAAATGTTTTTATTTCACGGATACGTACAGGAGGGCCCTCTCTCCTCTAATTTCGGCGGCATTGTGCTTATCACTGTTATGATAATAATTTAAAAACATAACTAGGTCCATGTGGGGCAAGTTTGTAGAATCTGCTCGCATAAACTCGCTCATCCTTCTTGCATAACTCAGTCCAAGGGTCAGCGCAGGGGTCGGGTCGTCGTAAGGGAAGAAAACGTTCTCCAATAAGCAGTGCCAAGTTGTCGAAAGTAGATTCAATCTTTGTCCAAATACTCGCAGTTGTCGTGGGGAATCAGAAGTCCTTGGGTCGTGCTGAGGTCGTCAAAAATCTCAATGATAACCATATGATAACACTAAATCGCAAGGTAACAAAAAGGGTTGGGCCGTTATGTCTGTTATTTTTCGGCAATGACAGCTAAGTGACACTGACAGTTGACATCGTTTTTTTTTTTCTATCCCATCAATTAAATCACGTGCACAGGCTTTAGTGCCTGATCTGCTATTAAATTTCACAAACGTCATCTCGGTCACTTAGAAAAATATATTTAATAAATAATACGAAATAAAAATAAAAGAGCTGCATTTCCGTGATCGTTATGACGAATACTATCGGATAAAAATATAATTTGCCTATCTTCAAAAAACTTTACCTACCCAATTTGTCACAAGGTAAGCGCTTCAATTTTGGAACGCCTGTAACATATCTTGAGTTATTACAACAGTCCACGTTACATCAAATTCAACCGACCTATCAAATCCCGTAATGTAATTTGCAAGTCCTTGCATCATCTAAATGAGCCCTAACTCTATGCTTCAGACACGACTAGAAACGTGTTAGCAGTCGTTTGAAATGCTTGACGTTGGTAAACTATAATTACCTATCTTACTGGAAAATATCAACAACCCATAAGCACGCGCAAAGAAATGCACGAGTGTGTATTGTCAAAATTTGATCGAATTGACACTAGATCAATTTTTCAGTTCCCATAGTCTTCAGGTAGATGTATGGACCTATGTATCAGAAATTAAGCCGTCGCTTATTTTTGTTGTATTACAATTAATACAACAAAAATAAGCTTTGGTACAGAACAAAGTATATTGCTCATTCGGTTCATGGAACTATCACATTAGTTATGCGAGTATGAATTAACATAAGACGGCTTCCAATCCATAATACTTTCTGAGCAAAATCATAGACTTTCCTCAAACAAAGGCTAGCTGTTGTTTGAGGAACACGAATTTCACCGTTGTACCTAATATTAATAATACGAGTAGGTAGTTATTATCTTTCGTTTTCAGAATATTAGGTATCTACTTTTTAGTTGAAAAGAAATAATGAATTCATTCATAATATTTAAGTTGGAAATTATTTTTCCCGCGTATCACAACATCAACGAGGAAATTTCACTTATATCTTTAGCTGTAAAAAGAGTATCCAAGTGTCTGCGCTGGAGGTAATGGCGACCAAATGAAAGCAGGGAATACTAATATCTATGTTTAATGTTAACAGAAGGCTCGTTGGAAAAAGTGGTTTGATCTACATACATGTAGAAGCTGATAGCATGTAGAGCATGAACTATTACATATATTGACATAGCTAACTAAGCTTAGAGAGCACTTATGCTAGTACACAAGAGTTTCGGTAGATGTCACCTTTACATATCATAGGACTGTGGTGCCTACAGACGATTGAGAGACTTAATCTATCTAGATTAGGTAAGTAGGTAGTAGGTATGCTAATACCTACTTATCTGTTACTTGTTAAGATAGGTCTTAACACCAAGTTTATTTTAAAGTTCATCATGATGCGCTAACAATGCTTTTAAAAAAGCGCCTCAAAAAGCAGCGTGGACACAGCGCTTCTCGGGATAAAATACCGATGTAGGTACATATTATAAAACGAAATATGGAATGAAATACCGATATTTTAATACTCACTTTCTTGGAAATTATTTACTTTATTTCGTAGTAACGTTACCACCGCTAGGAATTGATTACTTTTTACGTATAATCATAATCATACAGCTCTGTCAAAATTTGTATTGCCAAACCTATTTGTTACGAGATATTATAAATTTTATCCGGGTGGATTAATTTTAATTTTTTTTACAAGATTGTTATTTCACAAAATTGTTATTTACATTAATAAGTGTACGGATAGTTTGGGACAAGGAATAAATTAAATTGTAACAATATGGCTCATTACTATTCACGACGATGGGACATAATCGCGTAAAATTAAGTCTTAAATTTACCTCCGACGTTTCGAGGACGGCGTTGTCCCCGTGGTCTTGGAGTAAAAAATCAATAATAATTAAAAAAAAATTGTATTGTTTTGTAAGTGTTTTTATATTTTACTTTTATATTCATATTATTAACGACCTAGCCTAAGAAGGAAAATAAATAAGGAAAATATAATAATAATGGGTAAAAATCGTGAAAGTTTAAATCAGTGTTTTAACTATATGGCTGTAGAGAGGCAAGGTATATTTCAATTGCTATGTATTAAACGCTAAACTTGTTCAAGTAGACCAAGTTAGTTCGCATGCAGATGGCAGCCCAGTTGACAGGCTGGAACTTTGGCGGGAATTTTACGCGCGACCGACGTCGCTAGCCTAGACGTGAGTCTGGCAACACTCACTAAGCATGAATTTTGAAAGACCATATAAATATGATACTGAATTATTTGAGATTTATCATCATAAATTACGCACAAAAAACCTTGTTATTAAATTCGTATAAATTATGCAAAGTATGCAAGTTTCCGGATATGACGTATCTAATAAACTTTTCGAAACTGTCTATGCCTAGACGGTAAAACTTGAAAAGGCATCAACGGATTCTGTCAGTTTTTTTTTTATTACATACATGGAAAACCAACATTTATTTATAAACATTTCTAAAAACTACAATAGAGTTACAGAGCCAATTGGCTGTAATTAATTACAGGTTCTCGCTTAAGTATACTTAAAATCTTGGTATCTATATGGGTTGATTTTGGCGTCGTGATCCTGAATGTGAAAAATGTGATAAAATGGTCATACCAAACAAATTTCCCCATTGGACTAACCACAAAAGACGATAAAAATTCAATGGACTCGCCGCCTAATTACTGTTTTTTTGATGGACACTTTTCATACATAGAGATTTGGCTCCTTTATATAGTCTCCATGAGATAAACTTATACGGCGACAATCAGACGCCATAATTATTGGAAAAAAAAGAAAAAAAGAAAATCGATATACTATTTCGACTGGGGAATTACTTCCCCGCTCGATATCATTATAACATCAAATTTTTTAATTTCAAATTTTTCATTATAATTTCAAAATTATCTTTAGTTGGAATCGCCGTTTTTAATGTTTAGTTATCGTTGTAGAGTTTTTTTTTATTTACTTGTACGTTATTCAGTTTCGAAATCAGCGCCTCGTAGCAAAATACATTACCATTAAAAGATTGCCGGATGATTTTGGGGTCGTGATTCTAAATGTCAAAAATGTGCATATTAGGATGGTCATACTGAACAAGGTTTCCTATGCGACCGATATAAAAATAGTAAAAAAAGTGCCCCTACTCCGCCCTTACCGATTTTGATAATTCTCACGTCAATCTATTTGTCTTAATTGTCCGAGTGTAAATTAAGAGATAAACTATGGATGGTATAGAAAGGATGCCAATCTCTTATGGCAGAATTGTTGCAAAAGTGACCGCTTTCAGCTTTAAATAATAGTTCCTAATCTCTCTGGTGGCGCTAGTTAGGCTCTGGGACATGAGTATAAGGCAACAAATAACCCGACCAAATTACGTAGGTTGTTTTTGGTAGTATTTCGGTGTATGGTGCCCACGCGTTTAGTTTCTGAGTCACAAAGGATCAAACATACATACTTACCTACATACATAGCCTGATGAACACATTACCCTTGTTTGCGTTGCGCTGTCGGGTAATAAGTACATTATGATGTACCTACAAACCAACAAAGTCTTTAAACTTTAAAATACAAGCCAGAGTATTCTTTGAAGCTTAGTTTTGTTTGTAACAAGTTTTCGAAAACAAACCAAAATGAGCGCTCACTAAAACCACATTGTTTGAAATGATATAAAAGACAAGTTTGCCAACCTCAGAACATTGCGCGATAAGGCAGACAAGGGAACTTGCGCACCCTTTGGCGAGCTAAGTTATTTCAACTGTGAAGTCGGCGCACGGAGAGCGTAACTTGCTTTTTCGAGTTGGTACAACTGTATTTTCCAACTTTTTTTTGTTTTGATGTAGAGATTACGGCAAATTTTATAAGTACCTACTCGCTGTACAACTGTACTCTGTTCCTACACTGGAACATTGAGAAATAAATATATTTGCAATTCTTTAAAATGTTATGTAATTTTACAACATTTTTAGAGCAAAAATTTTCGGTAGCGAAAATGACTGAGAAACTCAAAAGTTACTTAAAGCATCAAAGCGATAGATACCACTTAGAATGATCTGGTAATATCATTGCGACCTAGATTCCCGCCATCTGTCTAAGAGGACGACGAGCAATGTATCTCAGTTCGGCGGGCACGTCTCTCGTTTTACTCAAAAGATCTGTGTCCGCAGATTTACCGAGCCCCCGGGACGCCCCACGCTCAGTTAGAAACGAAATTCACTTTGACACAACGACTTTGAAATACGTCGCCGCGTAACTTTGCTGGTCTGTGAATGCAAAATATAAAATCGACAACAAGATATTTGCGAAGGGTGACGAGTCAATTGTGTGACGGTCGTCACGGTCGGCAAGGTGGTTGAAAATTTTAAACACGTTCAATTTTTAACTCTTGCAATTTCTACTCGTAGATATTTAACTCAATACATAACGCAAAATAAGTAGGTAAACCTGTTATGTATTTCACCACGAACGAGAAAACGAGACTAAGGGAAACTCATGTTTTAAGAAAGCTTTCTAATTTAGATGCTGAATTTCGTTCACATAGAAAAGACGAGCTGTATTTTTAAGTGAGACGTGGTGAGTAAGACGTATAGTATTTTTTTGTTAGTTATAACCTTATGAGGGAATGTTACCTCATAAGCAAACTGTCCTAAATGTGCGTTGAAAATTGGAAACTTAAATTATTTTTCTCTGATAAAGATCTAAAAACCAATAACTTAGAAATGAACTTACCCAAGAAGCTGAGCAGCAAGTACGTGCAGATCTTCATCTTCAGTGCCCTGTAACAAACAAATTTCATTTTAGAACTTGCGATTCTTCCAACTTTTACTGCAGCGAATGGTGGGTTGTGGAGTAGATTTTCAAACCGAGTTCTATATAACATATTATTTTAAACGGTAATTGAAGACTCGTACCTATATACCTATATGTTTGTTATATAAAACAGACAGACGTTTCATGAAAACAACGAAGAACATGCAACTAGATATCAACCACTATTATATGATATACCTAGGTACTCGTATATCATGATATACCTAGCTATGAAAAAAGTATAGAATTAAAGACATGATTGGCGTTTAAATAGGTTAGCAACATTTAGGATGTATGCTACGTCTTAGACATGTTTCTAACCAAATACAATAAGTACTATAGTTATTTTTTTATTGCGCTGGTTGATTTGTGTTTATAACTTACTGGGTGTGTTGAAAGCAGTAAGTGTAAAATGATTACGAATTTTTGAAATCAATACCGACTGCTCGCAAACTTGTTTTGCTAAAATTTCTACGCAATGTGCAGGTAAATGCATTCAAAGCGTTTTACTGGGTTTATAATAGTTTAGCTATTCAGTAAGTAGTAGATAAGGAGCGTCGCTGGAGTGCGGCTCCTTTAATAGTTACTACTTGTTCTGAAAATTGCTCCTGGGGCATTAATGTCTGAAGGGAAAATAGAGAGCCATCTCTATAAGTTTCTATGCTGACACACTTTCATCACGACCAAAGACGGAAAATAAGATTACTTACTTGGCAATAAACTTTCCGTAAGAGTAGGGAAGACGTGTATATTTTTGGATAAAAATCTCTCAATAGGTTTAACTCATAATTTAAACTGAAGTTTCAGGCCAAATGGAAGTGCATGCGATTAAGTTTCATTTTAGTTTCAATAACAAAAGTGTCCTAACTATGTGGTACTTAATATTTCGACTGCTTACACTAGAATGTGCTGTCATACGAATATACTTAAATACGTTATACCTATACTTAATAAAACGATTCTGCAAAACGAACATCAGGCTTAAAATTACCCTGATGATTAAAATATCAGACCGAAGTATCTTTAGTTCCCAGCGCCTCCTCTTGGCCTCAGTTAATTTAACTAAAAGCAATAGCCTGCGGTCAATGATGCGTTAGGAAAGGTTGTGTTGAGATAACTTAAACTTTCAGAGTTATCGGCAAATAAAACTTGAAAATGCCGTTTATTTTCAATCTAGACGACAGGTTTATCCATAGTGCACTTATTAATATTCTACATCTTATATTTTTTATAGAAATAATGTGGAGACAAGCGATTCAAAAAAGTAGACGTTATATTTCTAAACTGTCATAAATAAAATTGAAACATTAAAAACAATTTAGGTAAGCACATAGAAGTTCTCCAAACTGCCACTTAAATTCAAACAGGAGCTGTAACTATCAGACGAGTATTAATGGATTAAAAGTTTTAATTCCCCCCTGAACCTACAACATTTGTCAAAGTTCGCATCTTTGACAAGGGTCACGCTGTATTTACTTATCCCACCCCGGCTTCACCTGAGTTCCAATGACTTCGATCTTGATAGTCTCTTATTTATTGGTTCAGTTAAGCAAGTATTAAACGATTGGTTAGCAAAGTCAGGTGAAATATTGGGGAAATTAATTTAACTTTAATTGTCTTTATATCGCTGACATAAAGCGTACGTTTTTTAGGACTTAGAAAACTTATGACCAGGAATAATTGAATAACACATCACATTAGGTATACTTCTATTCCTTAGGGTTGAGAGATAATCTTCGAGGACTAAGTGGCCTAAAAATTTAAACTAGTAGTAGATGATAATAAGTACCTACGCGTGTTGTTCTCTATGAAATGTAATATTTAATCACAATATTAACGGAACCTGTGCATAAAGGGTAAAGCTATATTTTCTATTATCATTAGCAGCTAAGAGAATTAATTGCAGAACAAAATAAACTCGAAAACGACGGCCAAGTTATGAGCCAAAAGCACAAAACTTTGCATACCACTAGCGGAGATTTTACATTTGAACGCTGTTATAGAAATAAAAGCATTTCAGTTCAGTGACTTGAACATTCTAACAGCTGCAATTATATATTTACTTCGAAGAACGCGAAACTCGTAGGTACATTAGGTTTTATATCGAAATATTCGACGAATTTTCCTTACCCCGGCTGTCACTCACTAAACAGCCTTAAAAGCTTTCCAAACTGGAATATTAAAGTAGGTGTAATATCAATATTCTTAAGTGTTGGCAGCAAACATTCCATTTGCTCGCGCTAGCGTAAGACCTATTTACGCGTCAGATTCGTTGGGAAATTCCTCGAGTTAGTTGGCTCTTGAGGGCTACAGCAAGGTCCTGGCAGAGTGGTTGGTTGGTTCTCAAATGGGTTAATCGCTCGAGGTTGGCAGCGGCTGCACCTGACGGCCTGAATTACGGCATTACGCCTGTAATACGTAGCCTGCAAAAAGCATTCCTCTCGCCGGGTGCCGGATTTCGACTGCTTCCGTAGGCACTGCAGTGCGTGGTACGATTACATCGTAAATCAGCAATAGCTGCCTATCTTATAATTTGTGATTGAAGTCTGTATACCTAACAATGATATTAAAATCTAATTATAACAATAAAAAGGCTACTTGTTTTATAAAATACCGTAATTTTCTAATACCTGATGAAGAATGTTACAGGATTTGCTTTAATCATTAAGATAGATAATGAAAAGTAGATGCTATATTTTATCTTATTCATGTGATACATTTTGTTTATAATGCGTCCCCTGGCCCTAAATTACATTAATTATACGTCAATAAGTCGCAAAGCTCTTTTACATTCCTCTCTCAAAGATTTTTTGGAAGAAATCGCTTCTTAGCGATAAACCGACCTGTTTTCTATAATTCTTCATCTTTTTTCTTTTTGGTGAATAATATAGAGTACCTACTTATTACAATCGATTAGACTTATTCAAATCAATTGAAAAAAAAATACTTATTTCACTCCATTGAAATACAAAGAAACAATTTCTGAATACCTATACATAAAATGAAGTAAACAGAATAAGCAATTTGTCAGAAAGGTTCGAATGTCGGGTCGAACCTCACATCACGAGCCTCTAAAGAGGTTTGGATTGCGGGTAAAAATTTATCATCTGGAAATTATAATTAGGACTATGTATGACGTAATTCTATCGAACATACACTAGGAGGATTTACCAAACGGAGTAGCCATTAACAGGCGTTCCCCTCTGTCGAAAATAGTCGGCCAATGGTCATACACAATGTATGGACTGAAGTTTATCTGACATGGCTATTTTTACGTTACGTATACATTTGACGTCCCCTCCCCCGCAAATATCCGCAGACTTGTTTGTACAGAAAATTACAGACAAGGCGTCTCCGTTTGTTTATATCCTCCTAGAACATACGTATAGAGCGCGATTTTAAAGCAAATTACCTTTTTTTGTTAATTATTAATGCTGCAGGTTTTTAATTACAATACGTTGAATGCAATACCAATTCGACGAAAGGAAGCACAATGATTTCAGATTTCAGTTCCAGTCCAGTATTATTACATACATGCTTAGGTGGTAATGGATCCAGATAACCTTTAACAAATTATTATTGCTATGCATATAAATAATTAGGTACAGTAAAAAGTAAAACGCTTTAAAACTGACTTACTATATTATATAATATATATAAAGGTCGGGCAGGGGCACGGTAGGCAGGGGCCAGTGGAAGAATATACTTCCGGCCCTGTGCCCAAAAGATGTTATGGGATATAGAATGAAAAGGAGAAGAGAAGATAGGTTAAACTACCCATTGACTGTTCTTGTTGGTGGAGGTAAGTTCTTTCTTGAAAAAGCTATTAGCTGGTAGCACTAATTACCTCACTTCATAATTTGCACCCTTTGCAACCTGGGTGTGTCAAATATTGCAATAAATAGTTGATGGTTATGCTATTTTACTAGGGCGCTTAAATCCATTAATCCAAATAGACTTTTAAGTGCTTTTACCTTTTAGCCTAGTGACGTAAGTACTTTCAGACACTAAAATATTCATCACCCATAAACCACTGATCCTGACCCTTCATCATATAGGAAACGCTATAAGTAATAGAATGAAATGAGAAGTAAATGGAGCCATCTCGTCCGTCACAGATCAAATCGCCGAGGAGCGACCCTTGTACAATATCAGGATTCCATATCCCCAACCTATAAATTACAGACTTACAACAGAGCCGAGTGCGGCGAAACGTTGCAGTGTGTTTCAAATGGCGAATTGGTAATCCTAGGCCGGTTTTGCCGCAGGTTTTGAAAAAGGGCTGGATAATCTCTGTATTTGTGAATCGTGGTGACTATTTGAAAATGATATAATTTTTCTCCATGTATTTACAACAGTCGAGTGCAAGCAGAAGTGCTCTGAAATATAAATTAAATTGTTGTGTTGTGTTGTGTTGTTGTTGTTGTCGTGTTGTTAATATTTAACTTATGTACTCAAGAGGAATATGTGGATTAATTTGCTCAGTGAGGCAAATTAAACCGTCTTTGTATCAATAAAAAGTTGTCGTTTTCTTTTTTTATCAAGTCTAATATAAAGAAAAGTCTTTAACCCCTGGGCTATGCATGGTTTTACCCATATTATACACGATTGATATCTCAAATTAGGCATTCAGAAGTTATGGTGGAATAAAGAAACTCACATACAAACATGAACGCTGAAAACAATACCTACACTCCTTTTTTAGGGCAGTCGTGTAAAAATAGAAACTTAAACGCAACAAGTTAAACATATTCCATTTTATTGGTGTGCAACTCTGACACACTGAATTTCTGCAAGATTTAACGGATCAAAGGTGTCCAACGTTAAAACCGTATATAGGTACAACACTAAGCTAGTAAGCGTAAGTGGTTACAACAGTTTTTTACGTAATGCTATTTTCATGACCATTTCCAGTCGTATAATCTCATAATGCTCCATTCTTCATCAGTTTTATAGGTGCCTTAAATGGGAGTCCGGGCCCGACGGGCTCGAAAGATAAATGGTTTCGTTAATTAAAAGAAGGGTGACCAGTCCTGAAGGAAATCAATTGAATGACGAAACTCATTATAAACCCTGACGGGGGCTTCCTTATCAGTTTGAAGTACATTCGAGGCTCTTAACCCAACCCCTTATATTATACAATTTTTCAACACAGACGCGTTTATAAACTGTAATAGATGTCGTATATTAAAGAAAAAGTGACGAAGCCCTCCAGTGGTGAAGGCCGGATTCGAAGGAAGGATGAATTCGGAAGGCTGGATTCTGGCGGTGTCGAAACGAGTTTGTTAAGCTAAATTTACGCTTTAACTCACGTATTTTGAGTCACTCACGCGATATGTTTCGGAGAGCCTAGGTCTCCATTTTAAAGCACTAACAGTAGTACTACTAGCGTAGTGTCGCTCGTAGCGCAGCGCGCTGGGCGCACTGTGAGATAACCGGTTGGGGGTGATGTATGTATGTAAACACTTTATTGTACATAAGACAAATTACAAACACAATAAAATAACAAAAATATATACAATGTACAAAGGCGATCGATCGAAGCGAGGTAATCTTGCGATTTCGTTATAGACGAGCACAGTGGCGGGTTTGGGTCACCCAACACTTGTGACTATAAAAATACGTGAGTTAAACCGTAAATTTAGAAATAAAACTATGAAAACGGATTACATCGCGTATATTGAATTTATAATACATCCCGACGTTCAATAATATAAATAACATAATAGTAATAAATAATAATAGTAATAACAGTATAAATTCAATATACGCGATATAATCCGTTTTCATAATTTTATTTCATCACTTTCATGAATAACTATCGCAGTAACCGAAGACCATAAATTTAGCTTAATCTTATTATGACACAACAGTTTAAATTCGTCAAACCTTAAGTATTTTGTTTTTATTATGATGGTTCCAATGCGTTACTGCTCATCTCATCAAAAATCCGTTCAATCTTATCCCAACTTACCTTAAATATAGGCATAAAAAGTATTATAGTTTGTCAAAGGACTGTCTCATTTCAGAGAGAATCATATTATCTTTGTCTTACACTAGTACTAGCACCCAAAAGAAAAGGATGAGTATAGTTTTTTTTTACTGACTTTTTGTTCTCATTTACTGACAATTTGGTTTGATCAACTAAACTATTCATTAAGTTTGATCAACCACACTAATATGCTCTTATAGCGTACCTACTCATTATCGCGGCTGTATTTATAATTCAGGGTGATTTAAACGGTAATACAGTGGCGATGGCGATAACAAAGTGTTGGCAAACTTGAGAATTCGTTAATAAATCAGTCGGCAACAAGTGCGTGTAATGGCCGCATTAAACACCGCTGTCTAGGACGATAACAATTATTTTTATGGCCCGTATTTTATAATCACGTTTTTCGTTACTAGAGAACTCTTATAATTCACTTTTATTTAATTTTATAGAGTTTAAACGGCGAAAGCGTTAAATGGTAGTATTTTTCAAAGTGAAAAAGAAAACATTTTTTTAAATATTTATTTCACTGGAAACATAACTTTATATGACTCTAACCGTTGTATAACTTTCAATATCCAGTCCGGTGAAAATATTTGTCCCCCAGCTATTATGATGATCTTTGGCTGCAATGGTCTACATTGCATGAGTATTTCAAATAGACATACCAACAAACTTCAACAAAACAGAACACAAATTTTAGCTTCCTTTCTCTATTTACTTTCCGTTATAAAATGGAATCCGGGTTTAAACTTTTCTAACTCGTAAAGGCTTGTTGTCAGTTGTCAAATATCACTGCCACAGCGACTGATGTTTGCACGAATATTTAATATTTGTTTACCAACCTACATTACCTACAACATGAGTCTGAAAATTTTTCACCCTTTTATTCTTGTGCTGTCAATAGTGAATAAAAATACCTACTTTAAGTATTACGGATAAAAAGGGGATTAACAAAATGGGTCTCGTTTTATAAGTCACTAATGTAAAATAAAAAGCATTGAGTGAACGTGGAAATATCTGAAAATAACATTCTAAAACATTTCTAAATCAATACACTGATGTAACGCAGCTCAACTTTTGAAAAACCAATTAACGACTGTAAATTGTTTTGTAGCATTAAACACGCGAGCGGAAATAAATGTCACAACGTAAAATTGGCGACAAGCTTACGCAGTTCGGTAGATACTTGTTGTTTCATGCATGGCACATTTATTGTAACGCTTTCTTGAATTGGTTGTCTCAAAGGGGAATATATTCATTGATAATGTATTGCAGCTCGCTATACTTTCAACTCATCGCTATGTTTTTGAAAACGTAGCTAACAGAATCAAACTCAAACTTCAGCAACAATTGCGTTTAATGGCCACGGATTCTCAAAGTCCGGCAGTCCGTGACAATCGGGCGCGGTCGTGGAAATGAAATCGTAGTAGCATGCCACTGTTTATACGTCTGCAGTTTGTGTATGGTTTCTTTTAATATTAATTACATGTGTAAATATAATACAAACAGTAGAAATTAAACAACACTTAGGGCCTGTTTCACAATGTCCAAGTAAAGTATTTGATAGCTAATTAACAAATAAATTAACTGCCAGATAATACTACCTTCAGTTGTAAAGGTATTTATCTACCAGTTAAGCTTATTCGAAGATTGTGAAACGCCAAAGATGACTTTATTCATCAGATAAGTGGCATATAGCTTATTCAGGCCTTTACTTAGACATTGTGAAACAGGCCCTTACATTTCATCCGTCCTCGTTCCGTCGTCATTCATTCATTTTTCATGGCCATCACTACTAATGTAAGGTGGGTTCCCAAGCCAATTCTTATATTTTGTCTTTCGTTGCATTTCTGAACTACCTACCTATACCTCGTTTTTAGGGTTCCGTACCCAAAGGGTAAAAACGGGACCCTATTACCAAGACTCCGCTGTCCGTCTGTCTGTCACCAGGCTGTAGTCCGCTGTCCGTCTGTCCATCTGTCTGTCACCAGGCTGTATCTCATGAACCGTGATAGCTAGACAGTTGAAATTTTCACAGATGATGTATTTCTGTTGTCGCTATAACAACAAAAATACTAAAAAGTACGGAACCCTCGGTTGGCGAGCCCGACTCGCACTTGGCCGGTTTTTTTTAGCATTAGAAAAATGGTTAACAATTTAACATATCTTTTTATTGAAAATAGTGATTACTACTTATTAAACCAGAAGAATGTAAATATATGTCCTTGCTATATAATGGTTACATATTTGCTGTAACTTATCTTTCAAAAGTATTTTACAATAAAAAAGACACGTCAAGATTGTTTATACTTGCTATGCTAAAAAAACGAGGTATAGCGCGATTTCTCGTAGTCAATGTTCACACGAGTAAAGGATAACTAGACAATGGCGTCAAACATATCAATAATGTCTAAGTGTTCAGAAACGAAGTCGGTCGCCAGACAATTCCTCGTTAGATAGCAAGTCAGACTGTGTATCGTGTATCCCTTCACTTACTAGGGGATGCGTATAATTTTATTAACCGCATCTCCCAGATAAATTCAGGGAGTGCGAACAAAACAATTTGAATTCCGCGTGAACAACCGTCACATTTGTTATCGAAGTGCTTTATGTTTCTGCGAAACGTTTAATTTATGAAGGACAGATAAATGGAACTGATTTATATTCAACTTGTTTTCTGACGTTGTTGGAACATGAAACGTTTTGTATATTTTGTATACTTACATGAACATTTTAGATTAATAGTAACTTAAAGTACCTTCTTGTTTAACGTGTACCAAAGATAGATATAACTCCGTAATAGATGGATACAGTCTAAGGAAAAAACGTGCCTCGAAAATCAAGAAAATTTGATTCTCGTTCAGAGGGCGCTACTAGTTTTGGCCTACATTCGTATAGATGGCGTTGACGGTTTCGTTTGTTATTTAATCATATTAACGCATATCAGTGAAAGAACATGGGTCAAAATCATAAAAATAATTAATGCAAATAAAAAAAATCATTTATCTATATTTAAATACATTCTATCGTATTTTTATAAATCTTCATTTTTAGTTTTAAAGTGTGTCGACAGATGGCAGTGAATTTACTGGGGTTACAAAATTTACTATGACAGTACCGCTCTAGTATAAGTTACTCTATGCGTGAACTAAACATGGTTAAAAGTAGGTACGCTTTAAACATGGTTTGTTTATTCAACTGTAAAGGATTTTAGTAGGATTCATTATTCGTCTTTAAACGTTTGTACTTGTTATACAAAAAATAATATGTATCAGATATATCGGAGCGGCCAAAGTACTCACAAATATCTGAATACGGCGTTATTGCCAAGGCGCTATAGTGCGTGTTCAGATATTTTTGAGCACCTCGGCCGCTCCCATATATCTGATGGTGACTGTAGGTACTAGGATTTAATTTATTATTTAGGTATATTACTTTTAGCGTGGGGTAAAATCAGGTCTCTGTGACTGAAGAGTCCAATACCAGAGCGGCATCTTCTGCCACAGCAATCACAAACATGACGAGAGTCAAAGGCAGGAGGCAGCGCAACAGCTCTATCAGCTCGAAGTCTTTTCTGTCTATGGTTCTTTAACCAGTCCTTGTCATGTTTGTCTACACCCGCTTTGAGATATCGTCGCCACTGGTCTCATTTCAGCCAGAGACTCCTAATTGTGAGGTTGAATATTGACGCAGATATACCTTCAATTTACACGTGCACATACACATGAAACGTGCTAAAACTCTTATTAAAAAAGAGGCGCTCACAGCAAAATGAAATCTTAAGCAATTTCGCTTATTACAAGTACGGCACGGAGTTCCTAGTCCGCTATGGCGCCGGGAAAATGTAAGTAATACGTCGCGGCGATGCGGCGGCACGTGCTGCTGCCTTGTTAGGTGCTGGAACGTGGCCGCCGCATACAGTAATCGTCATATCGAGGCAGGTGAAAAATCTGCATCTCTATAATACATATAAGTTTACTACTAGCTAGCAAGCTGCCCACAACTTCATTTCATTTCCATGCGAAAAATATCCTTCCTAGGATAAACTACCTCTTTGCCAAATTACAGCTAAATCGGTTTAACAGTGAATGAAAAGGTAACAGAGAAACGAGTTTAACTACGGTCGCATATGTTTTGGTAGGGATTCGTTCTGTGCATGACTGTGGTGGCCCCTTGAAGGGTATGGGGCACACATTATTAGCTTGACAGCTGCCAACTATGAGGTACGTAGATGTGAACATTCGTCCCACGAACATTTTATTTGTTCCCAAGCCGTGCGTTGTCGTCGCTTGTATTACTCCCACCACACTACACCACGCACTTGGCACGTACGGTGTATTCTACAGAGCATTGGAAACTTGTGTATTGAATTTCTAAATAAACTGCTATGTAACTTAGGTGATCTGGACTACTGCAGATCTTCATCAAACGGGGTATTGATTCAGTGAGAAATGGCTGCAACAACAGATGTAGACAATATCGTAAAGTATGCACCAGAGAAAGTTAAAGTAATAAAACACAAAATACCTGAGTCTTTGATGTCCTAGAGCTGCGTTGTTCCTTTGAGAATGCCATTTTGCGAATGCATAAGCGCGTCTCGCGCAGTCTAAGTAAAGTTCTCAAAAATAATATTGCACTGAAGATTTAAGCAAATATTCCATGACGCTCAAGGCAAATAGCATCACTAACAGATTTAATCGAGCAAAGTCTGCGCTCAAATATCTGGTTAGGAATGCAATGAAACTTACGCGCGTTCTGCGGGAAGCTTTGTTGTTATTATACGTCGGAACATCGGGGAACTTGCCTTGTCGAGGCATTTCTGTTTATCAACATGTTGTTCACTTCACGTCTTTGTTTAGTTTAGATCGCACAGTTTTGGAAATTGCTAAGTTTATATACCTACTCTCAATCTTTCTTTGTAGTGTCGTAGTCAGTGAGGCAAAAATATTGTAAAATGAAAAGCAATGAAAAGTGAAAAACATTTTAATACTTGATATGTCAAAATGAAGGACTGTCTCAGTATATAGTATAAAGCCTAGTTCGGACTAGGTTAGTAATTTAGTCGAGTGGCGAGTATTTGTGACTTTGCATGCCTAAAGGGTCCTTATGCTCCGTGTGCGGCATAGTCCCTTTAGGCATGCAGTCACAAATACTCGCCACTCGACTAAACTACTAACGTAGTCCGAACTAGGGTTTACTAATGTATTGCCAAAAATCGTTTCCCAAAGTATTACTTCCCAAACTATTTTACGCAAATTATCATTAGGCAAAATTTCATTTCGCAAATTTTCATAATCCAACCTAACCTAACCCAACCTAGTACGTCATTTTTATTTCGCAAGTATGGGGTTGGAAATGAAATGGTGGCGAAGTAAAAAACTTGCTAAAATTTCATTTGGGAAATGAAACTGATGCCATAAGTTTGTTGAGAAGTGAAATTTGGCGAAAAATATTTTGGCTGAACGGCGGTATCCCCCGAACTAGGCTTTAGTTACTCTATGAAGGACTGCCATGATGACAACCATAGATTCATATCTACTACCATTACATACTTACATTTTATCATATTTTGCTAGTAACAAGGTATAGTTTGTCAAAGGACTGTCTCATTTCAAACAAAGACAGAGAGAGAAGCATACTATCTTTGTCTTACACTAGTACTAGCACCCAAAAGAAAAGGATGAGTAAAGTTTTTTTTTTACTGACAATTTGGTTTTATAGTTTATTTTTTCCGCAAAAAATAAGCCTGTACCTTTTTTTAACTGACAAAAAACAATAAAGTGTTTGTTTTTCAAGTATGGGCGAAACTTAAATAGAGAATAGGGAATATTACGCGAAACTCTGCGTAGGGGGCGCCACTACCACAATCTGAGAGTCTATTGCGAAACAAGGTAATCGAAATTTCGTTATCTAACATCTCTGTCACGTGCATATTCGAGCGATAAAGAGGCAGATAGCGAAATTTCGGATTCGCGTTTCCCGGTAGGTCCTCTGTAAACAAACCGCCTTAAACTGCCGCTCAAAAACCTGTTAAAGGTGCAGTATGTATAAGTTACTGTATGGTTTACTAAAAAGGCTAGTGCTGCACTCTGGTGGCAGAACATTGCACTAATATCTCCTATTGGCCAGTTTGTTTGTGGACCCATATCTTAATAGATTTGGCAAATAAAATTGCTCTCGAAGGGTACGAAATTAGAGGTACCTACCTAATAAGGATATGATTACTTACTTGATTAATTTCGGAATTAACAGTTCCCATCTCGTTGGCTCTTTAATAAGCATTTACATAAACGCCTTGCTTGTTTTTCCAGAGGATTTAGGCAACAACCCCACGAGAATTGTCATATAGATAATCGTTAATTCCTATTGTAGATGTGACTTCTAGGAGATTATTTCAACTTAAACATTTCCTGTTATATGGAATAAATGGAATCCCGCGGAGAGCATTCAAAGTTAGACGCTTCATACCGCTTCCTAGGTTTATATACGGGATGTAAAATAGAGGACGTCATATTCGAAGGCGTCAGCGGTATTAAATCCTTGGGAGCAGCTGCGTCCTCCGCGACTATTCGACGAAGGCTAAAGGAATCTTAGATATCGAGCGAGTAGTATGCTTTCAAGTTTTAGTTCGCAATTCCAATTAATTATGTTTACGACTGGTCGAATAAATGTCTAATAGCAATAAGTATGTTGTTTTTGCTAGTAAAAACACCTACTTTTCATTTCAAATACGACGAAAGTAATAGTTATTTGTTTTACAAGGGGGCAAAGATGTTGTTTAACCTCTCATGCTAATATTGATACCTGAGCAAGCGAAATACTCCAAAATTGAATCACGAGCGTAGCGAGTGGTTCGAAAAATGGAATCTTGAGCGTTGCGAGGGTTTCAAGGTACGAGGGTTAAACAAATTTACCCCTAGTCAATACTATTACTTATTCTGTGCCCGAGTGAAACACAAAATTTTACATCACACCAACACCAGGAAAATACTGACTGTAAAATATCAAACAAAATCAAAGCAAATCGATTCAAAATTTATCATTTAAAATCAAATTCATCATTATCATTTAAAAGTCAATTCTAGAAAGAAATAAGAAGACAACTCGAAATTTGCATTTGATTATTTTGCTTCACATGTGATTTAAATGCAACTTTCTTATTAGTTTTTGAACAATCAACAGCCTTTACCAGCTGGTGTGGTAAAAAAAAATCTTGCTCTTTTTTTATTTAAACCATGTCAGCTACCCTCGCTAACAGCGTTATTCAGCCGCGTAGCCATTCGCAGTGGTACGTTAAGTTTTAAATTGGTTTTTATATTAAACTAACTATACATAGATACTAGTATCTACCTACTAGTTTGAAACTTAAACAGTGACAATAATATACGGCAAACTTTACATTGCACGCCTCCTCTTTACTCGGACAATCTGACTTTAAGATTGCGAGATGAACGTCGAATAAATATCCCAAGACGCTGATGCAGCTTGCGGTTACTTATTGCAAGCAAGCTCCAGGAAGAATTAAATTCAAGTTACTTCCTTGGAATGTAGGTACGAAATGAAATAAGAGCTACCTAAGTGACCTGCAAGTGCAGCACCAGATTAATGGCTCAGACTTAAGGTAACATTAATTTCTACAATAACTTTTCTCGCTAAGGATTACTTGTAATTAGAGTTGTTGTTTCAAACCTCATCAGTTTATTTCAAGATGGCGATTTTATAATGTTTGCTGATGATGGATGTGCCATTGTTACTGGTGATACTTTTGATGAACTCAAGGAGCACATTTTAATAAGTACTGTTGCTATGCCCTAACGGGTGCATGTTGTAACCTAAGATATAAATAAGACCTAATGTAAACACATGTATGCAATAAATGATATGACTATGACTATGACTATGACTACTTTATTAAAATTGACATGCTGGTTCCAAGTAAAAGGCTTTTTGAATAACCTAAATATAAGACATCTATAATGCATTTCTGGCTAAGAGGACTAAATCCGACCCCCTTGGCATAACGATAAATAATATAACACTTCCACAGGTGCAGAACATGCGGTTTCTTGGTTTTGAATTTAACTGTGGCTTGAAATGGAATAAGCAAATTGATGCACTTACCAGTAGACTTACTAAAGCGTCGCTTGCATTGTCTCGGCTTGATCCTACACTGTCCGTATGGTATTACGCGTATGTGAACTCAATCCTAGCGTACGGTATTGACCTTTGGGGGCTGGCAGCCGATAGGGACAGAGCATTCTTGCAGAAGAGGGCTGTTAGAATGTTGTCTGGGGTGCCGCCATTTAACTAAAGAGTATTTCCGCGAATTAAAAATTCTAACGGTGCCCTCTTTATATATTCTTGAAGTAGCGAAGTAAACACAAAAGTGAATATGTGATGCGGTGACCTGAACAAAGGAAAACCGATACGGACATTAAATCTTTGTTAGGCTTGCGAAAACATCCAACTCGCTGGGGGTAGTTGGCATTCAAATCTTTAACAGCCTGAGCCGTGAGATTAAATAGGCGGCTTCTTAAGTTGAAGCCTATTTCATTGATAAGGCATTCTTTATACTCGTAGTTAGGGAATTCTACAGTAAATTTAGTCCCCTCCAGACTATGTGGAACATATCGCGACGTTGACGTATGACTCCATACTCGCACAACTTCACGGATATTTCACGGCGATTTCGCAGTTTGGTTTGCGGCAAGATGGCGGAAAAGCATCAGCTGGTTGAGTGTAACCTTATCTATGGCGTCATACGTGAATTACCTGTTTTTCTATTTAGTTTTCTTGTAAAACCGTAAAATATAGCTGCTTAATATAATATAAGTAATCATAATATAATAATTATTTATCTTGTCACAGAGGAGCCAAAATAGTGTGTAATGTGGTCTTGCAAGTTCGCGCTTCGTGTCTCCTTTAACGCGGGCCGAAAAACCGACAAAAAACGGGGAACAAGGCGCGAAGGCGTGAACAATCTGCGAAATCGACGCCACACTCGCGTTCGCGGTTTCGCGCCGTGATTCGCGCACGAGTGTGGAGGGCCCTTTACATTACATGATTTTCACAAAAATTGACATTTTCAATAAGTTTATAAGTTTAGTTTTTATAAGTTTTAATGATTGTGTTTTTTTGGTGACATTTGTATTTATTATTATTACTTCTTTCCTTTATCTGGTTATATGTTTTTAATTTAGGCCTGAATTATACTTGTAAGTTTTACTTACGTAAGTAGGGACACAGCTATACTGCAGAATGAGACATGAATATCGTTATGTCATTCTAGCAAATAGCTTTGTCCCTACTTACGTAAGTAAAACTTACAAGTGTAATTCAGGCCTTAGTGTTGGTTCAAAATTTTGTATTTTTATTTTATTGTGATTTTTGACATGTGTTATTTTGACATTAAATATATTGAAATTGAAGTTGAAAATTTTATAACTTATAAAGAAGAAGTGGTATGGAAGGGTAATTTTATGAAAGAGTCACTTCCATTTTTATAGTCGATTCTACATGAATTAGCGCGGGTATGTGTTCATACGTACGTATTATCGGCAAGGCGTTGAGTTTCAGTATGTATAGATATGTAAGTACTTAATTTGTCTAGAAACATTATGCTGCCCCTTAGGTATGTTTAAAACTCTTTTATTTCTATCGTCCTATTGAAGATACAGATCCTATAGGTACCTACTTACGATGATTTAACACATTTTGTGCCAGGCAGCGACCTGCTAGGTACCCACCTACACCTCTCTGTTTGTAGAAGCTTTTCGCTATATGAATACAGTTTTTCCGTGTTATTGGCTACGCTCGTAGCGCGTAGCTCGCGCTGGCAGTGAGTTACGTATGACATTATAATTATATAATCGCACGCCGACACCATGAATATTTGAAAAACATAAATATGTATAGTTCCGGAAAACTAGCAGTATAAAGGGGCCCACTGACTATCAGTCCGCCGGACGATATAGGCCGGTCAGTTAGAACAAAAATTTGGCAGTTCCGAACAACTGACAGGCCGATATCGTCCGGCGGACTGATAGTCAGTGGGCCCCTTTAGCTGAGTACTTTAGGCATGCGCCTTGGTACTAATGAGCTTCTAGAAACTTATGTGGATACCTACAGAATGGAGGCTTTCGTTTTTTACGTTTGGTTTCGGTGAAATAAATTAAAGTAACAAACCTAGGAAATCATACAAATCCTGCGCACCATATACCTACAACCGTTAAAGTGCTTCCAAAATCTTTCAAAATATAATTACATTGTACTGAAAAAAAACAATGTGGCGCCAGCCCCCTATACCCGTAACTAAAATAAGCCTCACACACGGAACTCTGTACAAAGGTAATATCGAGCCTTTAGCTAATAAAGGGGCTACACCGTACCCCCTGTAAGGGTGTACACGACACATAATGATCGAGGCGTGATGTGCCTATGTTGCCTGTATGTGTACAACGACTAGCGAAACATGGACCTGTATTACACGGTGGCTAAAAAATAAGTCCATTCCCGTTACCAGGGAGGTTTTGGGATTATACTGAGCAACTTTTACTATGGTGCCAACCCCGAAACCGCGAAAAAAAATTTGGCTGTCATACATTTTAGCTGCTCCATTTTCTATGAGAGGATAAGTTTTTTTTCGTGATTTCGTAGTTTGCTCATAGTAAAAGTTGCTCAGTATAATCCCAAAACCTCCCTGTCAACGGGAATGCACTTATTTTTTAGCCACCCTCTATAAGGTTAAATTATTTAAGTTTAATAACATATATTATAGCGTAGAAAGTTATTTAATCGACTAAGTAAAAACTCATCCCACATTCGTTTAGTTCACTTCTTCCTTTTTTCTTGGGCGTCACGCAACTTTCACTCCCCTCGTCACATCCGTCGATGGAGTCTTCGCTCCGCAAATGTCCACCTTCATCAAACATCTCGGTGAAGCCATCGCTGATCGGTGGAACAGATCCCTTAGTGTAGTAATGGACTGGCTAAGATCCAAAATTATGATTTCGATAATTCGAGCCACCAGCATGTGTCTCTGTTATTGTTTAGTTAAAATTAAATCTACCAGAATATACCTAGGTATACCTAGATATACCTAGGTATATTCATATTCTCACATATAAATACAAATATAAATATAGATACCAATTAACCTTTTCATGTGAAAAACTCCATACTTTTTATGTGAAATTCATACGCGGCAAAAAAAAACGGTTTATTTTTTCGTATTTTTTTAACACAAAAGTCCATACGTTTGCTGTTGTTGTCACGTATGTACATAGCACCGGATATTAATGAGGCAATCGACGGACGGAACCCGATCGTATTAGGGACCAAATCGGCCATCCATTACCAAGCGCAAATATTCACGTGGGCGTCCAATTTTATGGGGATTGACCTTTAATTAATACGCGGCTATCGGCGAGAGGACCAAAGCTAGCTGATGCAGAAACTGTTTCTTGTAATAACTCAATTTATAACCTGTGCAAGATCACAGTAAACAATTCAAACAGTCAGTTTTCTCAAAGAGTTTGGTTAGGGCGTTTTCTCAACTCGTTGTGTGTTCATGTGATTTTAGGACTCCGAATTTTTTTTGGTACTATTATCCTTTCTACTAGGTCCTAGTAGAAAGTATAATAGTGCCAAAAATTGTTCTCTATTCTATTTTTCCTAGTAACTAGGAGAACAATAGAGACAAAATTTATAGTAAATGATGATTTAACTTAAACTATCGTGAGACATATTTCCAAATATTTAGGTCAGTACGGTTTCACTCACTATTATTTTTAGTCGCTTTTGGCGACATGTTTCGTGTGTTGTGCACGACGTACAACCGCCGCGGACACTCGTGCCTGAGTAAGGATTCCCAATGAATCCGAAACATGTCGCCAAAAGCGACTAAAATAATAGTGAGTGAAACCGTACTGATCTAAATATTTAGTAAATGATTTTATGAAAGAAATTGAAACTGACGTTGCCCACGTCGACGCTGCGAGTGACGCCGCAACAGTGACGCCGTTGCACTCGTTGCAGTTGCCATCCAAGTGTCACCTTTACTCGCATAACTAAGCAGCACACAATAATGCGAAGACATCGATTACGATGCCCCTTCATCTGTTATTCCAGTGTGCGGGGACACGTCTAAGAAATATTGCCGTATCATTCACAGCGCTACATTATTCAGCGCTGGTTGCAACGGCATGACACCATCCAATAGTCCTAAGTCCTCCGTGTCTTGTTCACAATCGATCGGTATGGCGGCACTACAACGAATAGACAAACAAGGCTATAAATATAGCAAAGTTAGATATTAATACGACCACTACAACTTTTTTAAACCGTGCAAAATGTGACAATCTTCATCTATTATATTTACCCATTTTTTACAAAATTTATCAATTTGAATTACCTTTTTTTTAGGAAGAAAACAAGGTGACAATCTTTTTTCGACAAAGGCCAATCGAAAAGTAAGGATGACATTATTATGCGAACGAAAGATACATTCTTTAAGTTTCAAATTCACGGTTTAATAAGCGATTGTAACTTTGCTAATGTGTGTGTTAAGTCCTCCACATTTCATTCACATTCGCTGATTATTCATTCATATAAGTACCTACCTATTATAACTATTATATGAAATGTTTATACATTTGGCAAAGCACTTCAATGAATAGTTTAGTTCTGAAATGTTTCGTGTGTATTTTAGGTACACAAATGTGTAGGTATGTATATCGGTATTAATTATTTCATAATAATATCGGTTTTGCAATATACCTCTATCGGTTTTCATCAACATATGAATAGTTATCACAACACGGAATAACTTTTGTCAAATACTATTACATTGAAAGTTCGATTCTAATGTAACAATTTGTTATACTTATATTTTGTTATGATATGACCTTGACAGTGACAATTCACGCGAACCTATAAGTACAAGCGAAATGTAAAAGGACACGACCGACACTATGGCCCGCGGGCGGAGGGACCAAATAAGCTTGAGCGATTGTTAAGATCGTATCAAATCAAGTCTTAAATCAGAGAGCCGAGCTCAAGAGCTCTATTGATGTTGAATCTCGATAGATTGAAATGCTGTTGTGTCATACAAATCGCAGGAGTTGGAATACAAAGCGGATGCCAGAGTGCTTTAAGCAATTAGCCCTTACTTGAATACGCCTGCATACTGAGATTCATGATTCGGCACTGCCAGGACTAGCCTACGTACCTACGTACGACAACTATTTTATGTGTAGGTGTATAATAAATATAAATCAGTATAATGTAGGTATACTCTCTATATACACGGTGGCTAAAAAATAAGTGCATTCCCGTTGCCAGGGAGCTTTTGGGATTATAGTGAGCAACTTTTACTATGGGACCAACCCTGAAATAAGAAAGAGTTATAAGAAAAAATTATAAAGTTCAAAATAGTTATTTACGATACAAGTGCGGAAAAGAGGAAATTCGAAACGAGTGGCGATAAATTAAAACACGACCGTAGGGAGTGTTTTAAATGTTTTAAATCGACACGACGTGCAAATTACCTATTCGCACGTGTATCGTACAACGTTTTACAGTACATATATGGCCCTTTAAACTTTCGACATATGCACGAAAAGTGCTCTTTACGCACAAAGTAGCACCATATGTACTGTAAAAGGATGATGTAACGAAAAATGTAACGTAGCTGCACATATATTTGGTAAATACTTACATAAATATAACAAATATATATATGTATGATTGGCAAACGTAGATAATGACTTTTTATTTATTTATTTATTTATAATGTTATTATAATATAATAGCTTTTGCCCGTCTTCTACGTCCTTCCCCGGGCCTCAAACTATCTCCGTATCAAAATTCATCTTAAAGCATGTAGAGGTAATAGACAGACAGACAGTCACTAGCGCATTTATAATATTTGTAGGGATTTTAATGAATATTATTTTATTAATTTGAGCTGTTATGGAATGCAAAATGAATAACGTATATTAATAGCCAAATAATGAAACGCATTTAGCATCGCACACCGCAAATAGTTGGGCTACCCCTGCGGTGAACATGGCCGACGGATGATTATCTTACGCTCCGAATGGTTATGTTCAAATATTCATTAACAATATTAAAACAACATGTATTGCAGTCTGCTAAATAATGCAATATTTCGTGGAATCGCGGCCCAGTGCACGGCTGTAACAGCTGGTCTATGATGATATTTAAAATTTTGGCCTGAAAAAATACCTAATCATTATGTAATTTTTTTGCGAAATTAATGGACAGGATAGCTTATATGATCCTTGGTCGTTATTTTTATATCTTTATTTGTAAGGTTTAATTTTAGTTATATCATGAGTGTCCGTCGAATTTAATTTTATTTAATCACTCCAAGACACTGAAATCGTCGAGTTTTTGTTAAACTAGTTTTTTCCTCACTCACCTAGTTTTTTTTCCATTATAGGATTAATAGTTTATCAACTAAACTTTCATTATATTAATATACTTTGCCTGAGAGGTTTCAGTTAATTTGATTAAAAATACTTCTTCAAGTATAACCTTGAAAAGAGTAAAATTTCGTTCTATTTGTAAGGTGTTTTGTTTTTGTTTATAAAACTATATATAAAATAAAACTATGAAAACGGATTATATCGCGTATATTGAATTTATAATACATCCCGACGTTTCGAACTCTTTACAGCGTTCGTGGTCAACGGGTGACTGAGGAAAAATTACAAAATGCAAAAATACCCACATACTAAAATAATGAACAATCATAGACTACAAACTTTAAGGCTGGTTGTACATGCAAAATCGGTTCATAAGGCTAGTTATACACTATAATTATTTTCAAGTAAAGATATATATATACGCGATAAAAAAAAAAAAAAAAAAAAAAAAAAAAAAAAAAAAAAAAAAAAAAAAAAAAAAAAACTGCCGGCTCCAACCCTACACCACGGACCCGAGAAGATTTAATTCCCTCCTAAATTGTAGGAGGGTATCCCAATATGGGACCGGCAACAAACTCGGCGGGACACATCTTTTCAAAACATCAGAATGTCCAGCATCATCCAACACTACGGTCTCACAGTCTATGTCTCGCTTGCTCCTTTATCAGGTGGACTACAGGATCCCAAGCTGGTGGTAGAGAAAAGCCATCTTCCCTATTAAAGTTTGGATATTTCTTAATCTCAATGGCCTCGCGCAGCATTCTGGGTATGTAACGCTTCTCCTTGGCAAGAACCAGAGGCTTATCAAACTTGATTGAGTGATTGGCTTTATCCATGACATGCTCACAGACAGCAGACCTAGGTCGACGGTGCTTGACATCAGCTATGTGTTCCTTCACCCGAGTGGAAATGCTCCGTTTCGTCTGCCCGACATATGATAGGCCACACTCACAGTCCAGCCTGTACACTCCTGCAGTCTGTAGAGGGGTATTGCATTTTACAGGCCTCAGGAATTGTGACATCTTCTTCATTGGCTTGAAATATGTTTTTATAGAAGCACGCTTCAAGATGTGGCTGATCCTGTCCGTGACCCCCCTGACAAAAGGCAGAATGGCAGGCCTGCGCTCAACTGTGGGGATCCTAATGTGGGACCTCTGGTTGACCCGCGGTATCCTGAGCTCGTTTGCCTGGAGCGCGCGCCTGGCATGCTGGAGCTCCGCGGCCAGATGCTGGTCATCACATATCCTCTGAACGCTGTAAAGAGTTCGAAACGTCGGGATGTATTATAAATTCAATATACGCGATATAATCCGTTTTCATAGTTTTATTTCATGAGTAACTATCGCGGTAACCGAAGACAATATTAAACTATATATAGTAAAATGTGCTTACTTTGATCCCTACTGGGTAATTGGGCTCCAACAGTTCAAGTAGTGGTGATCTGCTTTACACCTTATATTTTATATTAATAGCCACACCAATATTTTTATATATTATGTCAGCATACCTACCACAATATAATAATTTAAAAATTTAAATGAATTTTCGAATTATGGAGCAAGGCATATTTACGGTACCTACTATAAAGCAAAAACAAAGAGCCATCAATTCCTTAGGAAGATATTTAAAAAAAAAACTCCTTTTTAGTGAACAATGTAGTTAAACAATTCATGGAGTTTCACTGATTACAGTCAGTACAAGCGTTTACAAAAAGGGATCAGTTGCGTTTCTGACAAGCTGATACTAATCAATACGCACTGTTGGATATGTCTGCGAAAGAAGACTTTTTTCCTTTGCATGTCTCCTTTGCATTTCTTGCAAAGCGTCAAAAAATACACTTGGCCTCCACCCGCCCTTGTAAAGGTAGCATTTACACAAATAAGTAATTTAAAGCAAATTGAGCGTAACCAGCCAAGACGTGGTCGCCAGAAAATTGGCAACTCGAGCCGCACGTGACATCAAACTCAACTGCGGGGAAAATTCACTTAGAGTGGGCTTTAAACAACGGCCCTCGTTAGTGTATACAGGGTGACCTCTGAGACGTGATTAGAAATCTCCTTTAATTTCCATAGTTGACCGTCTTGAACTTTACCTGAAACAAAATAAATTGTTTTTTAATCAGTTAAAGTTAATATTTGGTTAAATGAATATATTATTGCGTGGGATTATGTCAGCAAAAAATGTTTAAAGATTGTGACTCCTTAGTTTATATAGTGAAGCGCTCCATTGGTCCTAACACTAAGATTATCTAACAGAGGTGAAGTAAATTCAAGTTAAGTATGATCTACAAAGCATGGATTTTAAAATTACAATGCCGTAGCTTGTTACTTAAAACATCGTAAAACAGCAACAGTTGCTTGGGCACCGGAAAGTGGGTCGAAGTGGGTTGCAAGATATAATTACTGACCCGCAGACAGCAAATGAAACAAGTTATTTTCAAAAACATTTTTTGTTACAGACACTTTTATTGCCGGTTGTACTTTCTGTCTGCATCTATCCTTTAGCTAACTTCCGACTGCAACATCAGATCAGCTCCATGTTAGCATGAAATACGGAAGTATGCCAAATTTCAGCTCAAGCAGACACCGGAAAGTCGTTCAAATTCTAGTTACAAGATTTGAAGCACATAAACATATATTATATTTATACAAATGATACGCCTTGAAGGTAACTAAGTGTGTGAAAATAAAATAATCAAAAGCTTGAGAGAATTTGTTCACATTAAGTATAGCTAGAAACTTCTCTACCAAGTTCGTCTTTTGATTTCATATAAGTACCATTTCTTATCAGATACCCGTTGTTACCCTGTACGTATACGTATAATAATAGAAATTCACTTCAAGGAACTTGAGTTTTGTTTTCTATTACCTTTGTAATGTAAGAATATCCCTAACCCAACTGAAAACTATTTTCTCTGCAAGAATAAACTGACTTTCTGTTTCTATTTCATAACCAGTTTTAAGGAGAAACGTAGGCAATTTTCAGAACAGAAGGTTTAGTACTGTCTTTTCTAATATTATAATCTTTATCTTTTTATCGTTATAGTGTCAGGTCAAATTAATTAAGAGAGTGGGTACCTATTGTAATCAGAACTTTTTGTACCGGAACTCTTTTCTGGCTTCAGTCTTTCAGTGTGTCTTCCTGTTAATATTATGAATATGAATGTTTGTATATTTTTAAAAGGCAGAATATGTTTGGATAAAAATATTTTTTTTATCTCTAAAATCATCCTAAGAAAATATACAGAAGTAATTCAACGACTTCTATAAGGACAAAGTCTCGGGCAAAGGTCAATATGTATGATAAATTAAGCACAAATTCAATTTGTTGTCTGTAACAAATATTAATCTCATATTGTTGACGTTATAACCTCTATAAAAACGTCCCATTTACACATCGACCACAAAAAAGATGAACCAAAACGAATAACATGCAATTTTTCTTGCACCCTCATCCTTCATTCCTAATCTCTCTCCATTTGGTCGACTTTGATTCGGAGGTTATATTTATAGCTTTGATTTGAAGGGATATTTAGCTGACGGAAATACATGACACACTTTTTGTGAGAAATCAAACGTTCCATTTCGTTTGTGAGTTTTAGGCATTTTTGCTAGCCGATTGTGTAGGGGCTCTCTGTTCATATTTAAGAGCATTATGAGCAAAATAGAACACAAATACGCAACCGATGGAGAGGTACGCATGATAAAGATATCACTTTTTATATGATTTAAAAATGAGTTAGGAAGGGGCCCAAAAGTGCGTTGCATTTCCAGGTTTTTCAAAACATGTGTACGTTTCATAGAGTATGCAGTTTGAGGCGGGTTTTTTACCTCTTGTAAACTTTGCTGTACTAAAAAATATATATATACTGATAGGTAAGGAAAAGCAGTGTAACTTGGTTTTCACAGTAAATTTCATATGGTCCATACTATATTCTGTAGAAAAAAATGTCGCATGTCGTTGCATTTCTATGACAGCATCCTTGATGGTGTAAGCAATGTAAAAAAAGCTATTCTATTCATCGCTAAATGTAAAAAAAGTTTACACAAAATGATTCTATAGAATATTCTTCTATATTTTCAAAACGTCACATTTTCTAACGCTTTAAAATTCAAGCTTGAATGAAAAGCCGCGGGGACGGAGCAAATCAGGGCGACAACTGTGTATTAAAATCTACTAAGAAAATTATGCTCGTATGGAATGGTATCTATTGTAGTGGAAATTTTAGTTATTTATTTAATGCGACAATTACACTGGGTCGGTCGCCTCATGCAAAACACACCTTAGTCTAAAACATTTCACGTCTAATATTACTACTCTACTCTGTAATATGTTTAGGTGGAGCGAGGCTAAAAGTATTGCTGAGGATAGGAAAGCGTGGTGCGAGCTCATGACGGTCCTCCGGTGCCACCAACAAAGGTTGTTTTGACTTTGATGAGGTATAATATGCATTTCATATATTTGATTAAAGCGATTCAGAGGTAAGGATGAGTCATGCTAGAACAGTACGGATCTGAGCCGAACCGTCAGTTATTCGTTTTCTATGATGGGTGATCACGTGATGCTTTCTATAGAAAACGAACTCTTGGACGCCTCGGCCCGGACTCGGACCGTTATAGTGCGAGTTACCTTTTTATCAACGGCCTCTCAGCGTAGTCGGTAGTAACTCTGCCAACGAAGCAGGACGTCCCGGGTTCGAATCCTGGTAAGGGCACTTATTTGTGTGTTTATCACAAATATTTGTTCCCGAGTTATGGATGTTTTCTATGTATTTATATATTAGTACTTATATATTATGTTTATATTATATATACCGTCGTCTACCCACAACACAAGCCTTATTGAGCTTACTGTGGGACTAGGTCAATCTTTGTAAAAATTGTCCTAAAGTATAAAATAAATATTACTGTAACAAAAGTAGGTATATACCAGGCTGTCAATATTTCACAGGATGTACATATCGAGCTGTAAATGCACAAATCGTTTACTTTTATCCCAAATAGCATTGCATTGTCTACTTTCAATATCAGAAATGGATGCTGTCGATGCGACCCATATTTTATTTGCATGCACTACGAAAACATCGTGCATCACTCTTACGTAACGTGTTGTAAAAGTGGCTTTTCACCGGAGAGGCGAGACGAGAATTATATGGTAATCTATCGTGAGGTAGCTCAACTATAAACTATTGAAAAATATGGAAAACATCCAATAGTATAAAGGTTAATAAATTAATAAATCGCTTTAACTTCCATACAACGCCGTGAAGCTCATCATGTTGCTCTTTTTATATTATCTATTAACAACTTCCAAGCAATACAACTTTCAAAGAAGCAAAGTATCCTATAGGTTGTAAAGTACAGTGCCATCTAGTATATCTTTGAAAGGTTTAAATGTAGATGGCTTTATTCTAGCACTCTATGAACGTTACTCTTCCTCTCCGCTAGCCGAGTAAAAACAGCACTGTATTCAGATCATATGATTGCTGCATCATTGCCGCCGCGCCGTGCGTTCTGAATGAATGAATCCTATTACGCTAGTTATACGCACGGCGAATGTGAATGGAATCGATCCGGCAGAGGATAACCTTTATTGACACATCAATCAAACCGCCAGCGTACTGAAAGAGAGCTGTTATTTCCTTCAAACTATCACTTAACGTCCGCAGTTGGCACCATAAGACCCGTAGGTATTGACTATGTGAATGACAGTGGCATCGACCTGGGGGGCGATTTTTGAATTTCGATCGCTCGATTTCGTGTTCTCCCTTTAATAATATCTCCACTAGGTACTGGGCGTTTAAATTTTACTAATATAATTGAAAACGAGTGGTCTAACCACTAGATCCCCAATTTCTATCGCTCGTATTTCAAAAATAGCATTTCGCCGTTTTCCACAGATTTTCGAGTGACCAAATCGAGCGCTCGTAATTCAAAAATCGCTCCCCTGACGTGACGTTTGTGAACGAACATAGTTATTAGATCAATAGAATTAAAATATTACATCTGCGAAATAGTACCTATAAAAATATAGGCCCACGAAAAGTGACAGTTGCGTTTCGTTGGCTACGGAGCGTTAACGATTGCACATTGGCCACGGCTACGCATACAGATATGGTAAAGGCTCCTCTACACGATGGGCCATCATACTGGCCCACTAAGATGGGCCAGTGTCTAGAGAGAGTAGTGGTGTCGGATGGCTTATGGCGCGGCGGGATGGCGATGGGATGGCCACGTTGTCGGTTTTTCGTCCGCACATCAAAGATAGAAGGCCACAGCGATAGTGCGTACGCATCTACAACACGTGGCCCAATCCATAGTGCGTGCTCTCAACCATCGCATGGCCATCTCGCTGGTCCAGCGCTGGGCCATCATGTAAAGGAGCCAGAATCGTCAAACGTCAACTGTTGATATCCAAAGTTACCGCATAATGAGTTTGTAGCACGAGTTTGCCTTACACTTTACACATCTAATAGATACTGTCAATGAATCTTCGTCCCCATTAAGCGTATTCAGAGTTCAAATTTATTCTGGTTCTCGATAGGAATAGAGATTCACGACTGATGATGAATGACGCAATACAGTCGAGCCTTGGTGATTTTTTCAATGTTAAAGTAATAAAAGAAACGCTTTTAGCTCGCGTATATTAGGAATAAAATTCCGTTTGTAGCGAATTTATTGCGTTGGCTGAAAATGACACTGTGAGATTCTTTCGTAAATTGATTAAATTTATGGGACTTTTTTTTGATTGTCGTACAACTGAAGTCTTTACAAAACAGATTGTTATTATTAGTGCTCCGTACAAAACTTTGTTTATAATCATTTCGGTACCATAAGACTATAGTGGGATAAAATATTTGTAGGTGCATTTTTATAAAATCAAACAAAGCATTTATTTAATCAATGAAATTACCCCAAGCGAAATAAATTAATGTCCTTCTTTCTCCTATCCCGATACAAAGTATACTAATTTCGATAGTGCTTGATTCAAAACCAATAAAGAGGGACTACCCTAGTAAAAACCAATTTCAACTCATTTTTTAAAACGAACAGTAGAACCGATACGTTCAATATCCGTTCTTTAATATTGACATAATGACAAAGGGTTAAAACAGGGATAACCTCACATAGGGTCCGCGTATTTTCAAAAACTCGTGGTGAATTCACATAATCCTGCCCTCATTTAATTGTAAAAAACACAACCACACAGTTGCATAGTTTAATATTCATTCTTTTCTGCAAGTAGACCTCAAGGTTCACTCACATCATAGAGTAACTTATACTAGAGCGGTACTGTCATAGTAAATTTTGTAACCCTAGTAAATTCACTGCCATCTGTCGATACACTTTAAAACTAAAAATGAAGATTTATAAAAATACGATAGAATGTATTTAAATATGGATAAATGATTTTTTTTATTTGCATTAATTATTTTTATGATTTTGACCCATGTTCTTTCACTGATATGCGTTAAAATTGTTAAATAACAAACGAAACCGTCAACGCCATCTATACGACTGTAGGCCAAAACTAGTAGCGCCCTCTGAACGAGAATAAAATTTTCTTGATTTTCGAGGCACGTTTTTTCCTTAGACTGTATCCATCTATTACGGAGTTATATCTATCTTTGCTCACATTTACAGTGACATTATAATGTCACTGTAAATGTTGTATTGACATGTGAAACAGCCGTCGAGACATTTGTGAACTACATTATGAGATCTCAATGTCAGAAAAAAATACTAATAAGGTTTGGAAATGTAAAGGCTCTCCAGCGTCAAAATGAAATTATATCGGTGGGACATGGCTATAAAAGTGCGAAACTGACAAAAATGTTATACATTTTATGGTTGATTGGTAGAGAATGCTTTTGGCATTAAGTCAGACTTTTGTACGATAAGTTTTTCTTTTGTGCAATAAAGATTAAATAAATAAATAAACATACTCGATACTACAATAAGTTCTATACGAAGAACAAGAGCGAGACTATATTTTTGCATAGAAACATCAATCAGTAGTCGTCTCTTATACCTACCTACACAGGTTGTTATTTTTACCCTTTAGCATGATATATTTTACGGGGTAATTATTACAGGTCATACCTACTTTGCAACTTTTACTATTAGACCAACCCCAAAATCGCGAAAAAAAAATTGGCCAAAGACCCTGACTCTGGCTAAGGGTTTGAAAACACCCTTTATGCTCCATCTAGCTAAGTGATCTGTAGTTGAAACTTGAAACGGAGCGGTTATGCACGGATATGAATTCCGCGAAATGCTTTATTTTTAGGAGTCCAGCTGCGATCGATACCTGCCCAGTCTGTGACGTTCCAGTTTCCACCTACACGAAGCCATGTACACTAGTGTATAACTTGAAATGTTCAAGATCTCTCCTAATTATTGGGTGTAACGCGAGTAAGAGATACAATAAGTAAGCTGGAGAGAAAAGGCATACATGCCTGTATACAAAGTTCTGTAAATTAGTATGGACGTGGGGTACCTTTTCTCTGCAGCTGTACACGAGTATGCCAGTAACATTTAACTATGACTGATGATTGAATTTAAATCGTATAAAAGCCTGACTGAGTGTGCATGAGATAACTATGGTATTACCCTAGTTTTATCCATAATATTAATAGAAGAAAACCAGAGTTTGCCAATTTTATTTGTTACATATACACGGTGGCTAAAAAATAAGTGCATTCCCGTTGCCAGGGAGGTTTTGGGATTATACTGAGCAACTTTTACTATGGGACCAACCCCGAAATCGCGAAAAAATATTTGGCTGTTTCATAAATTTTGGCTAGTCCATTTTCTATGGGAGGTAGGAAAATTATCATATTTTGCTACTATTAAATGATCTACATGCTCAAAATAACAATCGCGAAGCGTCTGGTTGACGTAACTGGTGACCGAAGAGCTGGCGTCTTTCTCGCACAACGTATCAGCATTGCGATACAGCGGGGAAATGCCGCCAGCATCCTTGGTACAATGCCTCAAGGGCCTATTTTAGATTTAAGCTAGTTATTAATTTCGTTTACGTAGTACCACTGTATATGTCTTGTATGTAAATAACATTACTAATAAAAATATTATGTATATATAAATAAGTGTTGAGGATTGTAGAAGGACCAGGCAGAATAAAAAATTGTTAAAAATAGAAATGTACTGTATTCTGCCACACAAGTACATATATAAAAATTAGAAAATTATGTTGCTTGTTTCAAGTTCAAAGTTGCAATGTCACAACGTTAGCTAGAGAGAATATCATCAACAGAGGTCGCCCCCGTCTCGCCGCAGTCTCCGGTGAAGCCTTGCGTTTCGTTACAACATGCCCGCCCACGTTGAAAGCTTGGTCTTTCAACTGAAGAGTTAATTTTCGACTGGCAGTGGACATATTTTGCTGAACGCACGACGGATGATCCCAGACGACGTCCTGATGTCGGCCACGCGATTGACGCCATCAGATCCAGGGATGACGCTAACTATTCTGCCGAGCTTCCATTTCATTGGAGGCAGGTTGTCTTCTTTGACGACGACCATGGTATCGGTAGCAAGTTGACCCTTGGCTTGCCTCCATTTGGTTCGCTCCTGAAGTTCAGAAACATATTCTTTATACCAGCGCACCCAGTAGTGTTGCCTCAATTGTTCGATCCTCTGGTACCGTGTCAGTCTCAATGGAGGAATCTCTATCAGACAGGGAGTCGGAAGAGCTGTGAGTGGTCGTCCAATTAAAAAATGGCCTGGAGTAAGTGGTAGCAGATCAGAAGGATCGCTGGTTAAAGGAGTAAGAGGCCTTGAATTTAAAATTGCCTCTATTTGACACAGTGCGCAATAAATCTCTTCAAAGGTTAAATGACAGTTACCTAAGACTCTAACTAAATGGTGTTTAGTGGATTTTACCCCGGCTTCCCACAAACCGCCAAAGTGTGGTGAATATGGTGGAATAAAGTGAAACCTAATGCCGGCATTGGCTGCAGACTCAGATAACGTCTTCGCATGGCTGGTAAGGAATCTCTTTAAATCATTGTACGCCCCGACAAACTGGGTTCCATTGTCGGAGTATATGTCAGAAGGTAAACCGCGGCGACTAACGAATCGCTTCAACGCCGCCATGTAACCTTCCGCAGACAAGTCACTACATAGCTCAAGGTGTACACATTTAGTTTTAAAACACACAAAGATCACGATGTATACCTTTATGGTTTGACTACCACGACCCTTTCGAGACGCAGCCAGTATAGGACCGGCATAATCTACGCCAACAACCTCGAAAGGAAAGCCTGGCGTTACTCGCGGTGAGGGTAAGTTGCCCATAAGTGGCGCAATAGTTGCACCGCGCATACGAGTGCACAGGATGCATTTGTAATATGTTGACCTAGCTTGTGTACGACCACCGATTGGCCAATAGGTAGACTTTACGTATGCTAGCATGGCTTGAGGTCCCGCGTGTAACAAAATGATGTGAACGGCATTGAAATATGTCACCGTTATAAAATGCCCTTTCGGCAAGATAGCTGGGTGCTTTTTATCAAAGCTAAAAGGCCCGTTTCTAAGTCTTCCGCCTACACGCATAAGTCCTTCAGAATCCACAAAAGGATTCAGCTTGGTAAGCGGATCTTTGGCTTTGAGTACAGTTTTATTTTTAACATCATCATATGAGCAAAATGATTCTATCTGCGCTAATTTTACTAAAATATTCATAGCCGCATGAAGTTCTTTAGTGTTAAGGAATCCTGAATTTCTCACACTACCCGGTCGTGCGTTATTGATAAACCGTAGAACGTAAGCGGTGACTCGTTTGAGTTTGGTAAAATTGGAAAACTTCGTAAGATTCAATTCTGATAGCGGTCGGTAGCGGGAACTATCTAGTACAGCTTCGCTCGCTACATTTGCAGTGATTACCTCAGCCTTAACTTCATCGCTATCCTTGCTCGCGTGGTGATTTTTGGGCCAGTCCTCTTCGTCATTACGTAGGAATGCTGGACCGTTCCACCAAATATCAGCCGCAGCAATTGAACCCGCATCAAGGCCGCGTGAGACCAGATCCGCTGGATTGTCCTTAGTAGGTACGTGTCGCCAAGGCCAACCGCCAGTGATTTCGAGTATATCAGCTACGCGATTTCGTACGAATACTTTGAGTTGGGTTGGTAGCATTCTAAGCCATCCTAACACGATCATGGAATCGGTCCAAAATGTACAACTGTCTGCTTTCATGCGAAGTGATATTAGCGCTTTTTGGTAAAGCTGTGCTCCGATCAAAGCTCCGCATAATTCCATCCGCGGAATAGTTACCGGCCTAAGTGGAGCTACCCTACTCTTTGCCATGAGTAACCGAGTAACTACTCCTGTGTTAGTGATAGTACGTACGTACAAACAAGCTCCGTACGCAGATTGAGATGCATCCGTAAAAATGTGGAATTCCACTCGCGACGCGTGGATTCCTACGACACTACGAGGAATGCATAAGTGGTTTAATTCCGGTAAAGACATTGTTATACTATGCCATTTTTGAGAAATTTCTTGAGGCACTTCATCATCCCAAGAAACTCGTGAAAGCCATAAAAGCTGTAGCAGGATTTTACCCTGAATGACAACCGGCGATAAAAGACCTAGAGGGTCAAATATTTTTGCTATTGTGGAGAGGATAAACCGCTTGGTTATTTTTTCAGGGTGTTTTCCTAAGTCGATAGTAAAATACAAGACATCGGCTCCACTTTTCCAACCTAGCCCTAGCGTCTTACTTTCGTCCAAGTTGCCTAGATTTAGATTTCTAGAGTCGTCATTATGTTCAGTTATGAGCCTAGGTTCATTTGAACGCCACTTGCGTAAATTCATACCGGCACTTTTAAGTACTGCACTAACCTGAGTTATAATGCTGGTGGCCTCTTGCTCAGTATCAGACCCGGACAAAAAGTCATCCATGTAAAAGTCATGGGCAATGATTTCAGTGAGCCGAGGGTCCGAGCATTCCAGTGATAACTGTTTAAGGCACCTAACAGCTAAGAACGGAGCACTGGCCGTACCGTAGGTGACCGTATTTAATTTGTATACGCACAGAGGTTCAGATGGATCCTTGCGCCAAATGATTTGTTGCAAATACCTATCGTCAGGGTGCACGACTATCCTCCTATACATTTTTTCCACGTCAGCCGTGTACACAAAGCGGTATTGCCTAAACCGTAACAAGATAGCTATGAGATCGTCCTGAATAGTAGGTCCTACATACTGAATGTCGTTCAGCGTTACTCCGGTAGACGTGCGCGCACTAGCGTTGAATACGACCCGGAGCTTTGTCGTGAGGCTAGATAGCCGTAACACGCCGTGAAAAGGCAAAAAGTTTCCTACTATCTCATTGGAAGTAACCTTGGACATGTCTCCCAAAGTCTCGTATTCGTTCATAAAATCTTTGTACATCGGCTTTAATTGCGGCTGCCGTTCTAGTCTGCGCTCTAACGACAGGAAACATTGTTTTGCCCGCTCGTAAGAATCGCCCAACGAAGATGCAGGCTGCTTTAAAGGATACCTAACCATAAACCTACCGTCCGGTAACCGAGAGGTATTTTTAACAAAGTGTTCCTCGCAAGCCCGTTCATCGTTGGTATAATAAGCCGTCGCGGGTTTTATTGTTGCTTCGTCTAACTTCCAAAAACGCGTCAATTCGTCATCTTGATTATTCATCTGAACAAAATTGCAACAAATGCTTTTAGAGTTAAGATTACCAGCATTATGACCCGACACTACCCAACCTAGCTTGGTCTCATAAACTATGGGCTTGTTTCGTCCCAATTTAAATTTATCGTTACCTACTAATTCCCAAAAGACCTCGGCGCCAAGAAGAAGATCGATAGCTGCCGGCGAGTGGAACTGAGGATCAGCCAAGACTAAATGTTTAGGTATGTCTAGCAATGATACATTTACCTTTTCCAAAGGTAAGTCGCATGTAGCTTGTGGAACTACGTAAAATGACCTTTTCATGCTAAAACTTTTGTCAAACAAAGATGAAAACCTTGCGTCACATAATTTATGTAGGGTCGACTTAATATTTTGAATACCAGTTAAAGACACATTTACCTCCCTAATAGGTAAGTTCAGTTTTTTGCAAAAGTCAGCTCTAATAAAATTAGGTGAAGACCCATTGTCCAAAAATGCGCGCGCCATGTGTGGTTTACCGTCGCGATCATATACTTCTACTAGCGCAGTAGATAGTATGACTTGACCTTCTAAAGCAGGATGGGCCGGCAACAAGAAACTGCCGTTAGCACTGCAGCCGGGGTCAGGTGCAGGCTCGTCGTGCTCGCTCGGACTGCTAGGAGTCACTTCTATCGCCGGCATTGCTACTGGAGCCTTCGACGGTAACCTATCCACGTGTATAAGTGAGCTATGACGTAATGAACACGACTTGCACGGACCACGCCTACAATACTTCGCTATGTGCCCGGGTTTTAAGCAATTCAAACATACTTTCATCCCTTGAACCTTATCTGCACGTTCTTGATTAGATAACGCGAGAAAGTCGGGGCATTCAAATAACCAATGACCACGCTTACATAACGGACATTCATATGTAAAAAGTGGGCTACTCACAGTATCGGTTTCACGTTCATCTAGTCCTACGAAACATTTTTCCTTTACCCGTTGCACGGCGGAGCGCGCGTGCGCCGCGGAAGCAGCGCCGGCGCCGGCGGCGAGCGGCCAAGACGCGCGACGTTCGGGGCCATCCATCGCCATGGTTTCCAATAGATCCGCACGATCGCTGAGGAAATGTATGATAGCATCGAAAGTAATTGTTTCGCAACTAGGCACAAACTCCTCCCACTCTCGTCTAGTAACATTGTCAAGTTTTTGACATATTATATACACTAATAATGTGTCCCAATGGGTGGTTGGTTCATCAAGGGTCGCTAACGCACGTATATTTTTGCATATCGCGTCAATAAGATGCCGAATAGCTGTCGATGACTCCTTGGTAATTGGGGTTATATTAAATATGGCCTTGATATGATTATTCACCAATAACCGCTTATTGTTGTATCTGTCGCATAATAATTGCCAAGCTATTTTATAGTTACTACTAGATAATGCTAATGATTGTACAATTACCGCGGCACTGCCTTCTAATGAAGCCCGCAAATAATGAAACTTGTTTACATCATCGATGGAGTCGTCATTATTAATCAAACTATCAAATGTGTCGCGAAACTCAAGCCATGTATCATACGAGCCTCCAAATTTGGGTAAAGTAATGGTAGGTAACTTACATTTTACATGTGGATGACGCCGTGTATTATTGTCGGAAACCCCATCGCTAGGCGCGACCTTGGTATGCATGGTTACTAATTCCTTAGCCGCCGCGACTGACGAGTAGTACAGATCCTCGAAATCAGACCTCTCGTTCAATTGGGCCTCGTCATCCTCCGCCATATACTCCAACTTGGTTTGAATCTCGTCATACGTGTTGTAAACACATTCTAATTTAGCAATCCGAAGTTGCAGTTCCGTCACCTGAGCCGCACACCATACTTTTTCGGCTAACTCGCGTATATAACCTGAAAATTTAGTTAATCGCGACTTAATATGACCCCTCTTCTTAGTTAACTCTTTAAACAAGGCTTCATCCATCTTAAATTGCACTTAGTATTTACCTTCTTAGCACTATCAACACTCTGTTTCACCAAAAACACCAGCACAATGAACCGGGAACATAAACAAACACTTTCTTACGAATTTAATGCTAATTACTCCGATGTTGTTTACTATAAGCAGGCCGGCTAAGTTATGGCGATAAGTACCTATGTCGGCCGGGCGCACCGTTAGATACCTATGGCAAAAAAACGTTTATCGGCGCTCGACCGATGCACTTATTATGCAATTATGTAATTGAGATTTATTTGAGTTTTAAAGTATGATTTATTTGTATCGTGGTTTTTTAAATAGGTTACGGTAATTGTTTAAAGGCCTAATATAGGGTTTTTAAGCATAAGTTTCTTTGTAAATTGTGTCAAATAGAGGAATATTATAGAAAATAGTTATTAATGCTTCTTACGTAAAATGATTGACATATATTAAAGGAACGGACTCACTTTTAGCTCTTCTTAACCTGTTCACTCCTTATCGACGTCGTCGGATTGTAGTTTTCCGGAATAACGGTAGAACAGTTGAGCACTTCGTAGCTGATGGATGAAGATATAGCCGCCTCGGGATGTTTCAAGCTGCACTCCTCACTGGAAAGCCGGTATGTTGGATGCGCAGGAAATATTCCACACGATGCGTTTCTTCTTTGTCTCAGCCGTAATGGCGGTCCTTGGACCTTAATATCTCGTAGCTCGCTGATTCAAATAATTATCTGGCATCGAAGACCATGTTGAGGATTGTAGAAGGACCAGGCAGAATAAAAAATTGTTAAAAATAGAAATGTACTGTATTCTGCCACACAAGTACATATATAAAAATTAGAAAATTATGTTGCTTGTTTCAAGTTCAAAGTTGCAATGTCACAACGTTAGCTAGAGAGAATATCATCAACAGAGGTCGCCCCCGTCTCGCCGCAGTCTCCGGTGAAGCCTTGCGTTTCGTTACAACAATAAGTACTTTCAAGTTCACATAAACATAAACGAATATTTTTCTAACAAGTTACGAAACCTCCAGACATAACAATAATCGTATTACCCTTCGAACGTAAGAGGTCCTTCTGCAAATTAGAAAGGAATCCTTGAACGATAGGTATTTATTAGTCCCTAACTAAACAATAGTCGTAAAGTACCTTGCATTGTGTCTCCCCGCATTACGATCTCGTAAGTGTAACGAGGGATTGAAGTACAGTTGGCGATTGATATTTCGTAAATGTAAGAATATCCATGCTGCCCATCATTTATTGTACAGCATGTTGCTATAGATAGAAACGGAGTGAAGTTAGCATAACAAATACAAACGTTATAGAATAAATTAACGGATTTGGTTAGTCATACATTAGATTTAAAAATTTTTTTAGCCAACTTTAGTAATTTTTATGAGTTTTTGCTGGGATATTTGACATCAAAACTTGCCAATACAAATGCAAAATAAAAATTCAAAATAGAATGCAATAGGAAACTATATTATACGCCTTTGGGCGGCTAGAGAATATTGACAGTATCTACATCAAATATGAAAACTAGGATCTCTCCTCTACACCTGCGTCACGCGCGAGTAGCGACTGCCTACAGCAAATCCCGAATGTTGACATACGATACAGGTTTGCAGAACATATTCGAGCAAAACACGCCAGCGTGAAACTACGTGTCGTGAGTTCGGAAACGGGGATATTTCATAAGTTCCTGCTTTAAAATGTGTTTGACTAGTCTCAAACTTTAGTCAATAGTTATTTGTGCAACAAGAGAGGAAAGTTGGTTTTTCTTGCGAGTGTTTATTTTGAGTCCCGAGAAAGCGAAAGATTCTATAATTGAATCACGAGCGAAGCGAGTGATTCTAAGGTAGAATCTTAAGCGTAGCGAGGGACTCAAAAACACGAGATGTAAAATAACTTTGCTCTCGTGTTGCACACATAATTTTTCACCTCAGTAGTGAGAACATATTAAAGGTTAAAATGTATTTCGAATTACACAGAATAAACAGAAAAAAAAAGTACTTATTATACTATGTACCATACCATACGATACGATACGATACGATACGATGCGATGCGATACGATGCGATGCGATGCGATGCGATGCGATGCTATGCGATGCGATGCGATGCGATGCGATGCGATACGATGCGATACGATGCGAAACGATACGATGCGATACGATACGATGCGATGCGATGCGATGCGATGCGATACGATGCGATACGATACGATGCGATACGATACCACACCATACCATACCATATCATACCACACCATACCATACCATACCATACCATAAAAAAAATGTAATAAAAGTATGAAGTTCATGGCCTTCACTAAATTAAAAAGCTACATTGTTTCACTCCCTGGAGTGAGGAAAGTCGCACTTTCCTCACTCTAGGGAGTGACGAAAGTAGGCTTGTTCGAGCTGCTGAGGTGAAAAGAATATTGCTAGTTACTTAAATTAGACTTAAAAATCTTTAGTCTGTTCGCATAAAATTATTCCGAAGGAGATTTATTTTCCAGTTTTTAATCAATTATATCTAGGTGTAATTTATATACTAATTAAGTAAATACATTTTCTAGAATTCTGACGCTATACGATACATTTTCATATAAATGATACCAAATATTCTTATACACCCAATTACTAATAAATGTGGCCGTAGGAATTGGCCGTTCCAAGATAATGATCCAAATGGGTTCCCCTCATATGACAGAATATTATTTGTCAGAAATACACTTCGCATAACACGTATCGTAGAAAACTTTTAGTCGAATGATATTTTCGCATAATATTTATTTGGCAGAATTTTCTAAGTGGGTAAGGTTAGGGTTTTCTGCCAAATAATATTATGCAAAAATAAATTCTGCAACGTAATACAGCATTGTTAGCGTAGTGTACGCAACCTACTGTATGAGCAAGGCCTTCGCTGTAAATATTTAATTAGTGTTAAATTAGGTAATAATTAGTTTAGTTTAGAATAGTATAATTTAATATAGATTAGAATGTAGAATAATATAATAATTATAGATTAGATTAATATAATAATTATACTTAATGTAATGGGTTGATACCTAAATAAATAACATTTTTATTTATTTATTTTATTTATTTATTAATATTATCCAAAAAGCAGTATGCGAAAGGTAATTGTGCCAAACGACATTTCTGCCAAGTAACATTATGCAATACAATAATACATATATCAAAAAACTTTCTGCAACACAATAGGGAACCGATCCATCTGTCATTTAGTACCTATTAGGTATACAGACATACATATGTCAAGGGATGCAGAGGTGCAATTAATGCCAGTAGTATTGATCTCTTATCAGCAACAGCTTCTACCAAGACAACATTGAAAGGCTTAAAAATATTAACATACATTCTTTTCAAGAGAACGGTTTGAGTTAAGTAGGTTTACTCTGAAAAAGCAACCGTAGGCCGTTTAAAAAGCTAAAGGTCACAAAATTTAAAGAACACCATCAACGTTTAAAATAAGCTCACACACGTCATACAGTTTACCTTATGGCTGAAGTAAGCTTTTTTGTTTAGTTTCTACTTTCTAGCAAGAAATAAATCGATTGAAAACTGCAAGTCACGTTTATTAACGCCTCTTTTCATTTCGACTACCTTCTACCTACTCGTAGAAGTAAATTGCCAATGTATAACCACACGGTATCCGTTTGACCTTTTGCTCATTGAAATTGATTAGGGACTGCTGCATAAGGGCGGGCCCATGAATCCTCGCTTACTTCAAGATGGACAAATTACACCATTATCTCGCACGTGAACAAGATGCCTTATTTTTTAGGCGTGACATATGTTCCAAGTAAGCACAGAACCTGATAACATAGGTTAAGGTGCTGTAGGTTCAGAGAGAAAAGTTTTTGAAAAATCGTACCGCTTTTTTAGATCACAATAAAATTAAATACGGTTGCCAAAAATTTAATTAGCAATGTTGAGGATTTTTTCTAGTGGCTTCATTGATTCGAATCCTGATTTTTTGACTTTCGCTCGAGACAAAAAAATCACGTACAAAAGCTAAAAATACGAAATACGTCAACATCGATACTTTTTTTTGTTAAAACTTACAACAAATTAAAATTCAAAAACATGATATACGTGGTATCGAGTACGCACATTCATCTCGCTCACGCTTACGCTAAGTGAGAGTGAGAGAATAACACAAATCTTAAATTACGGTGTGTATTTAGGTGCGAAATGCGTGATGGGGGAGATACTTATAATATAAGCGATGACAACGCACGGGACAGTATAAATGTGGGACGCATGAGACGAATTCTTCATACTATTTAAAAACTGTCAACCGTCAGACAGCACTGCTACCTAATTTAGTATGGGGTGGTGCATCGTTGCAGGTGAATTTACTATTATGACTTGGAACTCCCGTAACCGTTTAAGAAGTGTAATGCTCTTACGGTTGATATCGCTAGGCGCCTCCCTATTATGGTGGAAATATTCACCATCTTAGGGCAAGTTTCGGTAGCTCAGTTGGCAGAGCGATGGGCTGGTATTCCAGTCGCTATCTCGAGTCTAGCCAAGATAGTGAGTTTTCCCACCTTTCCTTTATTGTATTTTATTGTATTGTATTCATTTTATTTAAGCAAAAAGGCTCATAAAAACTTTGAAACATAAAAAAATAATAAATTAAAATACAAACTCAAAATTCACACACACATTTATTTCTAAGCATTTTGGACTAAAAACTTTTGACTTTCATAGTTGCAAAAATCCAATTCGAACATAAGTAACTACTAATTAAGACTATCTGAAATGGAAATGAATTTACCTATTCCAAAATCTAACTTAAAAGACCTTTGAAAAAAGGATTATATAGCCCTAACTCTAGTCGATACTTTAGGCAGTTTACACATAAGAGAGCTTATAAAAACGAATATAGAGCCAAATCAGCCGAAAAACTTTATTTACTCTCCAGATAAGCCAATAACACGATATTACACAATCCTATAAAGAGTAAATAACTGTAACCACGTGACTAATGCTTATTGAATTTCGTAGGGTTGGCAATTTCATTACTTTCTATCTCGTACATCCTTGAGACTAGGCGCCATTCATTTATTACGTAAGACGATTTAGGGGGGGAGGGGGTCGAACATATCTTATTTTTTCTTACAAGGAGGAGGAAGGGGGTTTTCATCATTCTTACGTAAGATCTCAGATACGAAATTTTTCAAGTTTTTATGACGTTTGAAATGATACTTCCACACTCTATGCTATCAAACACGGTGCAGAGTTACCTTCAACGGGCTCCAGTACCTTTGTAGGTACAAATAAACGTCCAAAAAATGATTTTTTGAAAAATAAACAGCAAAACAAACCAAACGTGTTTAAAAAAAAAAATACTTTATATTCTTAATAATCGTAATATAGGGGGGGAGGGGGTCAGCCTATTCTTATTTTTCTTACATGGGGAGGGAGGGGGTCGAAATGTCGAAAACTGGCAAAAATCGTCTTACGTAATAGATGAATGGCGCCCTATGAATCGGTCGGTACTGGCACGTTATAGCCATGAGCTCTAAGATCGACAAAGCCATCCATATGATTGCCTACAAATTGGGCCTTCTTACACTCATTGGACGACGGATATTTAGTTTAAGCACTTCATATATATTGCTGCAATACTAATACTGCTAAACTAAATTAATCGCGGAACCAATAGGTCCCCGCTATTTATTTATTAGTGAATTTAACCTCGTACCGCCTACCATACAAAATTATAGCTAAAGAAGTTTGAATCTAGTAGTATTTTTTATTCGAGTAGTTTTCATTTGTTCGAACATTTTACGAGACAAATGAAATGCTGATGTAAGTAAGTAAATATTCTTTATTGCACCAAAATATTCAATATTCTTTGCAATATTCTTTGTTTGCTGATGTGTTTGTTTTTAATGAAGGTTGGCATTCCATCGAAACGAGTGGTCGAAGTGTATATCCTAATGTAGAACATTGGGCGGCTCGAGGCTAATACTATGTAAGTATTAGTATTGTGTTGTCAGCAATCTGAAATTGCAAGCATACCTACTTTATCAAGTACTTTATGTAGTTTGGGTATCCCCAATTAGTTTACAATAAACAAAACTTAAGAGCCCGCAGCAAGCTCGGTCGAATATCACCTTCGCATACAAACGGAGTTTCGTTCTCATTTTAAAACTTTGCAAATGCAATGACATGAGGTATAACAATACCTATAATTAGTTTATATAGCTCCAGTTTACAAACCAAACGAATTAGAGCAAAAACAACATACAAAACTTTTGTATGAAAAACTTAATTTCGCTAGATTTTTTTAACTATGTTATCTGAAGCTACACAAACTAATTACAGGAATAGAAATATACCTTATCCTATTGTAAGTACAAAGTATCAGAGCAATCTAGCTAGTTGTTTTAAAATGAGAGCGTAACTACGTTTGTATGGAGAACCGAGCTTGCCGGGGACTCTAACTTCATACCTATAACCCCAACACCTACTAGTTGAACCGCATTTTAATATCCGATAAGGTAACAGGTTAACACACAACCTCCTCTTTGTGTATAACAGAGTAGAATCGCCCGTAGATTGTATTAAACCGCATATAATGTTATTTATTATACATACCCGTTTATAGAGCAAAATCCGTTTATGTTATTATCTGCAAGTCACAGCTAGATTAGCAAATCGATCACAGCTTGGTAAATGGATTTAATCTGCATCGCTTGGGAGCTTGATTTAGATTTAACAACTTGTTATGGTTTTAAAGTGGTTTTGATACGACCTTTGGATCGATTGGCGCGCATCTCACGCACGACACACTTCATTTCGCATGCATAAGGGTCCCCGGCAAACTCGGTTATAAAACGACTAGCTAGATTGCTCTGAAACTTTGTACTTACAATTTAGGATAAGATATATCTATGTCTGTAATTAGTTTATGTAGCTTCAGATATCATAGGAAAAAAAAATACAGCAAGTTTAAGTTTTTCATACAAAACTTGTTTTTGCTCTATTCAGTTTGTTTTATAAACTGGAGCTATATAAACTAATTACAGACCAAGATATACCTCATGTCCTTGTATGTGCAAAGTTTCATTAAAATCCAACACGTAGTTTTAAAATGAGAGCGGAACTTTTGTATGGGAAGGTGCAATTCGGCCGAGCTTGCCGGCGACTCATAAATCAACGTGAGCGATCTTCAAAGTTGTGTCAAAATAAGATCAAAACCGTAATAAGTTGTTAAATCTTAATCGGGCTCCGGGATAAGTCAAGTAGATATATAATTAAGTCGCGTCCATATTTGATCAGCAGAGCTATGTCTTCCGCGTGAAATGTTGTACATAATTAATGATTACGTCCAACACGTGTCGAGTATTAATATAGTAGGTACCTAACTACATAGATCGATCTTAGCCTTTAGGAAAACTTAACAATTACGTACCAAGGCAATTAATGGCCCGATTCGAACAATGCTTATGAGAAGTGTGTGTGTGTGTGTGTATGTATTCTAATTGCAGCATTATATATTGCCTTTATAGTTGTTAGCTACAAATCTACAGGATTTCCCTACTAATTTAAACTTTCACCATTATTACACAATACTTTAGGTATTATTTACCTAGGTACTAGGTATAACGGGACTTCACCGCGTATAATTAAGTTTTAAAATTATCTCCGACATTTCAAGGACGGCATTGTGTTCTGCCAAAGTTGACATTATTCATATTATCATCTTAATGCTCGAGTTTGTCGAACTACCCGCACTTACTTAATTATAATTATAATAAATGAAGTTCCGTTTTAGTAAATAATAATTTACCTACGCACATAGATTATGTTATTAAATTAGATTAAAGGCCCATTTACACAATAATTACCGAGTGTTTAGTTAGTGCGAGTTCACACATTTAGTACTTGCGTTTAGTGACAAATGTATAAACTCGCACTAAACACTAATCAATGTGTAAACAGGCCGGTTGCACCATTATGCCAAATCATAGATAGAGATTCGTCAAACTTGTTTGTATCAAAAGGCCGTCGAGGAGGGATATATATTTAAATAAGTAATTCGGTCCCCGAGTTTGACAGCCGGACTAGATAGCGCTATGCTATGGCGATCTGAATTGTCAATGGTTGAGTCTCTGAAACTCCAGAGTTGCCACACAGAAGGTACGGGCCCGTACAGCAGCATTTGCTTCTGCTGCCAAATTCGCAATGATTTATTCTTAGGGCGTTACGTTACGTTACTGGCCTGAATTAGCTATGAATCGTTTGTCTTTATCTGTCATTTTGACTTATGTATTTGTAAGAAAGGGATAAAACATAATTAACTAAATCTAGACCCGTAAAGTTTTATGAATAAGGGGGTTAGACTTTACCTACACCTCTTCTACTATTACTAATCACTCTTTGCTTATACGAGTATGGAATTTGCTTGTCTTTTCATAGACTGTATATAGAAAACAGCCAAATACTACTGATGTTGATGCATGTGCAGAAACTTCTACTGAAAATTATTTCTTTGTCGACTCTGTCGGTAACACATACACACTACATAGTACACTAAATACACTGTGATAATAAAAGTTCCCGCCATCGTAAACCAAAACCTAGACAATCTAAAACTAATTTTTGTTTTTAAGTTGTTGTACTTGTTTGCTATCTTTATAGCTGGGACCATAAAACTAAGATTAACCGCACAAGCAGCTGTATTTTAAGTAAAAGTTGTGAGTTGTGAGTAAAATGTTATTGCTCACGATGTAATGAAGGGTGTTTAACTATTATTAAACTACGTAAATCCGTAAGGAGTTCGTTTAGGAGGTGCAAGCGCGCACTGCTTGCCCTTAGAGCTGGTCAAAGACGCCTAGTCTTACTAAGATGGCATATAGTCGAGAAATTCGGACGGGCACTGCCGTGGCGGGGTGGCCTAGGGGTTCATGGCGTTAGCCGCGATAGCTAAAGACGCCGGTTCGAATCCGGCCTTCACCACTGGAGGGCTTCGTCACTTTTTCTTTAATATATGACATCTATTACAGTTTTTTTTTATTATTAAACTAGCTGACCCGGCAAAATTTTCTTTTTTTTTCTCGATATTTTGCTATTCGTGATGAGGACGACTTTTAACAAAATCAGAATTTATTAAAAGCCGTCTTGGGTTATTAATTATTAATTGTGTAACTACACTTTATGAAAGGAAATTCATACATTAAATGGGTAGTTATGCACTTTTGCAGCTCGCTGTACCTGGACAGGAAAATGTTAGTTGAGCGTTTCTTTTTTTTGCCATTTTTTTATGTGACTTTTTTGCAACTTTTATGTTATTTCTACTCAAAATCAGAAGCTCTTTCGATCTTAATGGGATAAAAAAAATGTCCGAAGGTTTTTTTCCTATTGTATTACCATTTCCCCATATACTTTGTATAGCGGTAACAAAAAGGAAAGTTTGAAAAATGTATGGAAATTTTGGGACACTTTTTTCTCCTATAAGGATGAAAAGGGCTCGTGATCCTGACTAGAAATAACACAAAAGTGGCAAAAAAGGTAAAAAAAAAATGCAAAAAAAAAGAAACGCTTAGTTATCAATTGTCAAGTTGGGGCAATGAACGCCTGTCTTCAGTCGCTACATATTCCTGTGCAAAATGTAGGCGAGATTCCCAATTGTCCTTTGGTCTGAACAGCCAACTGACAAAATATATTGTATTAAACTTAATGTTTGATTATCTGCAATAGATGTTACAGATCAAAATCTCGTAATTTCTCAGAACATCTACATAGCATAGCTTGCAATTTCGCCTAACTGACCTTTGTAAAACACATTCGATAAATGCGTACATCAATGTCTCAGCAAAACTTATCTGCGGATCGCGATGATATAAAGACTGCGGTTCCGCGGATTAGAGAACAACTATTTATTACAGCCGCCCGCGGAATACCAGATGAAGCGGATAGATGCTTGTGCTCGTATTCTAAACAGAGGATATCATAATACGTTACGTGTATCCTGAGATGAAAGTGATGTATTAGGGCTTAGAGCTCAGCTTAGCGTAAACGTGTGAGGTAAGACTTATTACGTAGCAAAGTGTGATAGAATTTTCAGTTGCGTTAGTTGACGTGACGCAGAAAATGTCAAGGTCAATTTCGATGTTGTGACTAATTTAAATTTCTTACAACAATGTAGACGGCGGCATTGCTGCGCTGCAATCGTCGCTACTATCGTCATTGGACTGACACCCTCAGTTTGTAGTTTGCTATAAATATTCCAAACTGCCAAATAAGAACTCAGTGACAGCTTATAAAGACAAACTAACTTTGGAAAAAAACTATTACTTTAGTATTACGTCTATACCTTCCTCAAGAATCACTTTTGGTGAAAACCGCAAGAAGATCCGTTTAGTAGTTTTTGATTTTTATCGCGGACATACAAACAGACAGACGTGGCGGGGGCTTTGTTTTATAGGTTTATAGTAATGAATTACTAGTTAAACTATAGAATACTCAACAAAATGTATTACTATCGTAGAACGTTCATTCATTGAAGATTCTTGTTTAAAATTTAGCGAGATACAATTATGGCTATCTCATTTTACTCTAAATATAGCCACCTGCCAACGTTTGTTAACAACACTAAGTCATAATGAAGTAGGTAATCACGCAGAACAATGTGTTTACAACAACTAATGTGCCCTTTGAAATCGCAAACAACGTCATTATTCCTGTACTTAATTTAAATTTGAAACGTAATATCTTCAGCGCCCGAAAATACAAATTAGGCACTTATTACATTACACGGCCCTGTTGTAATTCTGTACGTATTTGTAACATTAATTCCCAACTGTTTACCCTGGCAATTAATGTCTAACATAATGAGTTAAGATAAGGCGGAGAATCTCGCAAATGCCCTGGGATATTGTTTACAGTGTACGTTTATATACTGCTATTGTATCCTTATATATTTAACCCGTGCACAGGCCCGAATAACACCACAAAATTTAACCACATCTTGTATTTTTGACGGTATTAAGTCCCCGGCAAGCTCAGTTCTCTTATAAATTTTAAAACGACTAGCTAGATTGCTCTGATCTTTGTACTTAGAATAGGATAAGGTATACTCGTATCTATGCCTGTAATTAGTTTGTGTAGCATCAGATACTTACCATAGTAAAAAAAAATACAGCGAATTTAAGTTTTTCATACAAAACTTGTTTTTGCTCTATTTCATTTAATATTGTCTTCGGTTATTCATGAAATAAAACTATGAAAACGGATTATATCGCGTATATTGAATTTATAATACATTGTCGAACGTCGGGGTGTATTATAAATTCAATATACGCGATATTGGCCTACACTAGTACTAGCACCCAAAAGAAAAGGATGAGTATAGTTTTTTTGTTCTTATATACTGACAATTTGGTTTGACCAACTATAGGTTAAAATTTGTAGGGTCATTTGGCCGAAGCTGTATAACGGACTGTAATTATCTAACCAGGAGGCGTAGTGGACTGTGAAATTGGATATGATTTGTAGTTCGAGTTGTGCCGTTCCCGGGAACGTTCTCCATTTTGTATGGGGAACGTTCCCGGGGACGGCACAACTCTATTTATATGTAGTTCGACGCGTTTATACGGTAATCTTCACAATAGCAATATCTAGTACCTACGTTAATAATTTAGTTATGGCATGGCGCGCTTTGTTGCTACAAATGTGCTACGAATATTAGAGCGAAGATAATCAAGGGCGTATTGAAGGTAGTAATAGTAATAGTTATAGCAAGAACCCTATTTTGTCATTACGTTGGCTCCATTGTCTATATAATAGTCTGGGTAACGATAATATGGGCTATCGGGTTATCCTATATTAATTAATAATATTAACTTTGTTGTGTCGTATTCAAGAATAATGCCGTAATTTAATGAAAATGAGAATCGGTCTTTGACTCTTAACTCATCTCGAAAGTTATTTCGAGATACTTTAGAGTAAAGAATGATGTATGTTTCAGTGCTGATAGTAGTTTACCCTGTCTGTATCTCCGCTTTCAAGATAATTATCTCAAGTACATACGAAAGGATCAATCACAAAAACTAATCCTTTTAAGGTGACATTCGGATGTCAACCGGAGCCGCATTAGGGATAACTCACGTTACAACGATCCGGGTCCGGACTAAAGCGTCCGACAGTTATTTTTCTATAGAAACATCACGTGATCACCGACTTCCTGCAGAAAACGATGTGCCAGATGCCTCGGCCCGGATCCGGACCTCATCCAATGATGCAACTTTAAAGCGGCGGCGTTGATGTTGTCGCTGTATCTGTTAATATCGTTGACAAAATGAGTGGCGTTCGCCAGAACTATTATATAATCTGTGCCGCCGCATTACTGCCACATTATTTATGACGTTTTATCAAGAAAATTGACAAATCTGTGGCGGTATCAACGCCGCCCCAGTAATGTCGCGCTAGTAATGCAGCTGCAGTTGGCATCTGAATGTCACCTTAATAATTAGCGACATAGTTCATAGAACTGTTCCATAACATTATATCTGACTTTTCCTAGTTAGTCCACTGAAGCTTTCAATGGTGCTTCAATCGAGCATTTTTAAATACTTACTTCTTTTGGTTTAGTTTCAGAAACTTTTTGGGTGTTTGTGACTAAGTTCCCTTTTCGATAAATTTCATCCGGTACCGATACCTAATAACTAATTTAACAAAACTTCCGAGAGACACAGACATATTAAATATACACGGGTCACTCACGTATACATAAAACGTAAATGCGTGTTACCTATTTTAAAATGTTTAACTTAACCTTTGATTTAACTAAACCTTTAGCCATTGACATTTTTCAAGCATTAATGCAACTTAATACATGTATAATGTTAAACACTGAATGGGCGAGTAGTGTTTTGATTTGGAGCGTGCCCTGTCACGTTCCCGGGCGGAGTGGCTGCGGCCGCTCCGCCATCTTGAAACGTGACGTCGAGCACTCGTTGACGCTTCCCCATTTAAATTCGCCCTCTTTATTCACCAGCTATTTTATTTAAGAAACGGCGGATCTAATTTATTGGAGGACCTATTGTTGATGCATTGTAATGGACGCGGCGTATATTTTTTTGTTCAACATTAACGAGGAACAAGGGTGGGTAAGAAATTCTGCGAAAGCTTCAATTGCATTTTTCACACGGCTGCCTCTAGCTCGTTTACAATTTTATTATGGGAAAAGAAAGCGAGGAATTTTGTGACTTTTTAACTGAGTTAAGGACTTGTCTGTCGCGTGCGGGCGATGTTTTGTTCGTTAGTACACATAAAACCCGTTGTAAAGCTTTAGTTTTAAGCTTTTAATTCTCACCACTGATTCCATTTCAATAAGGCTGCTGTGGGTATTTGAGTAGGTATGTGTAGGTATTCAGTCTTGGACATATTTGGATTACCTACTCTTATGTGTAGGGAATCATGTGTATATTTTTTTTGTAAATGATATGTCAAAGGTTATTGAGTGGTTCTGTTTTAACTTGTGTAGTAAAATTATTAATTATATGAACACAGGCTGTTACTAATGTCCACAAGCGTAATGATTTTTGTTTTAAAATCTAGGTATATACTTAGTACCTATATAATACTGCCCATATAATCTTACTGTCCCATTATGTGCTTTACGCGTTTTGCGAATTATTTACACTGATTTTCTCAAGTCCCTTTCTCAATATGAAACAAAAGATAAGTAGGCCATCTGTCTACCGTCACTCAAAGCATATTTCTCTCTAAACAAAACGTTCTTTTCTATTCCAAAAACGCTACTCATCACGGCAGACAGGGAAAGGGTGAGCCGGAGGGATAATAAATTCCAGTCAAGAGAGGTGACTTACCGACCCTGGAGTCAGTTTTTTTCTTTATATAATATAGTAGGCAAACGAGCAGACGGATCACTTGATGGTAAGTGATTACCGCCGCCCATGGACACCCGCAACACCAGAGGGGTTGTGAGTGTGATGCCGGCCTTTAAGATGGCAGTACGCTTTTTTCTTGAAGGTTTGAAGGTCGTATCGGTCCGAAAATACCGCAGGTGACATTATTTTCCTAGGTATGACTTACTGTTGTTTAATTATGTCCCATTGTTTCAGGACAACAATGGCTGGTTCTTGGAACAACAACTCGCAAAGATTGGCCGGTCTGGGCAGTCTAAGTGCGGTGTATAGATAGCAATCTGAATCCTGGTGTATATAAAAGCACTAGACTAGAAGATTAGCCACGCAGACATCTCATTTTGTAAGTTACAATTTCGTACTTTGTAGAATAAAATCAGATATGAATAACAAGTAACAGATACTCGATTTAAGATTCGTAAGTCGTAAGTATATTGAGTTGAGTTTTTAGTGTAATACGTTTTTAAATAATGTAAAATTTTGACAAGCAAAGCAAATAAGTGCATTAAATATATTGTTATCTCAAAATGTGTCATTTGTGTAGATAGATTGTGAACTATGTCAGCCAAGCGTTAAGGCGTGTGGCTTCCAAACTGGAAATAATGGATTCAAACCTCAACCCTTTCCAGTGAGTTTCTTGGCACTTATGTACGAAATATCATTTAATATTTAGTGGGTTAATCTTTGATGATGGGAAACTTCATATTATTAAGAAACCGCACTATACCCAATATAGGTACCAGTTTTTCCTCCGAATTTGAAGTATCTACGCTCCGGTAAAAACTAGTGCCTGCTCCAATATTAGAAGTCAGGTTGTTAAGCGAAAGCTCGTGAGTTAATAAGGATGGACAAGGATGTATTCAATATTAGTTTCCTCTGAATACCTAGTACTTACATAAACTCTAGGTACGTGTAGGTACTACGTACTTTATATGCAACGTTCACAACAACATTCGATACACGTAACCTAATAAAATGAATTACCTACACCCAATCTATCGATTACCGCGAACTGAACCTAATCAAGCGTATAAACTAAACCAACAACTTCATTTACCTACTAGTACATAAAACACACATCACGTTCAGTTCATTAATTAACTTCGGCCTGAATTTACTTTATTAATACAGATAAATGTTATTATCATATTTTATGGAGCAAGTTTGCGCTCGTAACTCAAGGAAACCGTCATAAATGAGATAGATTCGAAAATGATCCGCGCCATTGTAAAAAGAGGCTCGAGGAAATTAGTTTTTCTTTCTAAAGAACGGTTTTAATGAAAGTGATTATTTTCTGTACCATTCTGAAATAAATTAACCCTTTTACCAACAAAAACAGATAAAATTTCAAAGCGACCATTTTTTGTGACTAAATCCTTACAAACATTTTTCGTCCTCAACGAACATCGGTTGCTAATGTATCTACATGTCGCATGTAGTGACTAAAAATTCACGAGTAAAACCATAAAATCGTTATAGTTAGTGACTGCCAGTCTTGTTGGCAATAATGCTGTGTTGGTAATAACTCATTCATTGCTAAGCTACGCTCATAGCGCTAAGTCGTATTCGTATCCCATAGCACAGATTTCCTGAGAGAGTAGGGAGGGAGGGAGTTCGCTCTGGTGTTTATTAAAAATGCTTCTTAGTAAGGGCTAAGCATAAGTCGTAATTATCTATTCTAGTATTCTCCAGGATAACAGCTTTTCATTATTTTCTGATACAAAACGCTGCTTACTTAGCGAATATCGCTATCGAAATTGGCTCGTGACCAGACGTTTCCAGTGCAATGTGACAGAACATTATCAATTACAGTACATCAATATTACGTACTATTTTTATTTCGGTGGGATGCAAATTTTGTCCATTGCATTTGAATCAGAATATACCTTCAGCCTATTTATTTATGCCATCAAACCAGGCAACTTTATAAATGGGGGCACGTTAGTAATTTTTGAAACCAGTTTGCACAATTCCGATGAATTTTACAACTCTAGGGCCGGAGAAAGGTAATTAACCTGGCCAAATCTATTTCATAGAAAAACTAGTTTATAAACTAATTCCACTTTAATTCCTTGTAACAAACGCGGTAAGGATCGGCCACACCGCTGCCAAAATACGGTGACAGTACGGAATCGCAGTGACGTGCCGTAAGCGTCACGATTTTATCGCATGTCCTATTGCCCTCCACACCTCTGTTCAAAATATGCTAATGGTGCGGAATTGCAGTGACTTAATATAAACGTCAGAACTTTACCGCATGTTCTCTACTCCGCTGCTCAAAATACGCTGACGCATCATAGTTTCGCATGAGGCACGACACGCTTTTTTAAAAATTATAAAACTCAGTATCAAGCTCATCCCCCACATTTTATTGATGAACCAGCTACAGGTGCCACGCAAAAAGAATTAATTTTAAATTGCTGCGATCGTCATTAAATTCGCCCAGTCCTCGGCCCGGTCCCAATAGTTGTCGGAACCCCAATTTAAGCGGCTGAAAAAACTTTTCCTTTCCTCGTAATCCGCTGAGTCGGCCAGGCCTAATTGATAGCTTATCATTAGCTCGGCCTACACACTCACCCGTACTGTAAGGGTTGTCATCGAAAGGTTTGAGCATAAAGTTACTAGAACAGGGGTGGTATTCGACAAGCGATAATTGACGTATCGTGTTGAGCACCCGTTAATGTGGGAAAAACAAGATATAATATAACAAGGCCAGACTTATATCGACGTGGATATGAACCTTAAATATCTTTTGTATTGTTGTTTGTGTTGTTGATGTTGTTGTTGTTTGTGTTGTTGATGTTGTTGTTGTTTTGTGTTGTTGTTGTTGTGTGCTGTAAGGTAATCACGGTTCATATCCCGTTCGATATAAGTCTAGTGAAACTAACAAAACTGTTAAAACAAGGCTACTTAAGTAACGTCATAGATAAGCCACGTTTTATAAGATAACAACAAAGGCCAAGTCTTTTGGATATACATTATATAAATATATAGAAACGGAAAACATGAAATATTCATCTAATATGTCGTTTACGTGTAGCCCGTGTAGGTACGTCTAACTTGAGTACCCAGTTTAACAATAGCAAAACTACTTATTGCGGTAGATACCTGACGATAAGTAACGGATGACCCTTTATATAGGTGCCATTCATTTATTAAGTAAGATGATTTAGGGTGGGGGGGGGGGGGGGGGTTCGACCATGTCTTATTGTTTCTTACAAGGGGGTGGGAGGGGGTTTTAATAGTTCTAACGTAATATCACAAAAATGCGCGAAGTTAAGATTATACTTTGAAAACCCAATGTTCCAGAGATGTTCTAGAGGCAGATCCACTTTCTGAGTGGGTTTTGCGCCCCTGGACTGATCAAAATCTTATGCAAAGTTTAATGATAAACGAACATACTACTACTATACTATTTTTTATTATAGAATTTATTTGCTGCCATTTCTCAACCCACCAACGGAGCGGCAGCTGACCTTCATGAGGGTTCATCAATTTCATCATACATAGCCGTTATTAACCGCTATACGAGTTTTCGCCCGGGAGGCGATGACTGACGAAATTAGCGCCGAAATTTAAAAATAAATTGAAAAATACTTATACATAGTTTACCAGAACTTGAATTTGGACCATAGTTGTGGACTAAAGTTACCTGAGTTTACGGTAATTAAAAGTGACCTGTACATATCTAAAAAGTTTTATTACTAACTTTTCTACGATCCGCTTCACAAACTTTCATTGCCGTTCTAATATTTTTAGAAGCCACCGAATGGTTGTTCCCCGAAAAACCTGCCTCGCTATACATCCAGAGCTGAAAACATTTCTGGCTAAAACCGCAAATTCAGAGAAGTTTAGTTACTAGGAAACTCGTTTGATTCTCTCAATGTTCACCTGTTCTGAGAATAGTGACTTCATCTAGACTTGTTTAGAGAGTTCCTATTTTATTTTATGTAGTACATTAAAAGCAAAGAACATTTTTCCTTTAAGGACCTACATGTAGAAACGTAAAATACATTTCATCATATCATGTCCCTATGTATTAATTAAAATCTAGATTGTTCGTTCTAGATAGTAAATTATATTACCCGAAGCGGAGTGTTTTTTCCTTTCCATTGTGTATATTAGGTATTCCTACTAGATAACGCTTTTATACTTTTCGGTTATGTTAAGTTTCAAAATGTTATGAAATATGTAACTCATTATATTAACGAACATATGTACATATATTTTTTTGTAAATGTAAAATGTGACCTGTAAAATTTGCTTTTACCAATTGTTCACGCGCCTATGAGGCGTGAACTATATTCTTGATTTTATTGTTGTAATAATGATAACTTGTTATTATAATAAATCAGAATATTATTTATTGTATTTTTACATTGAATGTATTGACATTTGTCTTATTGTTTTTATAGCGAATGTTTTATGACATATATTTAAATCATAGTTTTATAAGTAGCATCCGCGCTAGACCACAAAGGTTGGATCGCTAACACCAATAAAGTTCTGTATTCTGTTCCATACAGGCTGTTCTGTGCATTTATACATATTGATTCTAGTCAGTGTACTGTGACCCACTAAAGGATAATTGGTCGGCATTAGCGATCTCGCCTGCCTCGGACGTTGAATCAGTACGCCAACTCAGCTTATTTGGGCGATAGGGCGACTCATCAAAATTTGTTATAACGGCACTTGGGACGGCCAACGTCGTTGTCACCGCCACTTCGGGAACTTTGCGAAACTATTCTATAGGGCTTACCTAATATCGTTGAGTATTGTGGAAGGTGCTAACTTTGGGGAAACTTGGATGCTTAAGGAGTATATGGTTCTATTATTATGTAAATATGCCTAGTAATTCAATATCTGGATTACGTGAACAGAAATCACTTTGGCAGAGTCTATATGGCTTAAGTAATATACATTTTTATACTAAACCCAGATATTGTAGAGGTGTGCGTGCCAAACAAGAATAAATACGTGTAGGTGCCCACTTGAAAGCTAAATTTTTTCTTTTTAACTACAAGTACATACATAACTAATGTCTAAGTTACGCGAGATCTACGAACTGACCGTAGGTAGTAAGAACACTAAGAACCATTATTTATGAGAACATCGTCGGTACCCAGGGACCTCCCTGGGTACCGACGATATGGGATAATGAATATTACCTAATAGTCGTTACATAGAGTTAATATGTTACTGCTATTCGCAAGGTCAAGTCGTTCACTGTAATATAAAAATATTAATTTATCAATATGCCGGCTTCGATAAAAAACGTATCCGTTACATTTCAGTAGTATGTTTCATGCATGCCTTTTAATAAGTAAATCTGTGAGAATATAAATTTAACCCTCCTATTTATTTAACGGCATGCTTAACCTTTGTATGTGCGTGGTGGTCTAAAATCGTGTGTCCAAACCTCGGGCCTCGGTCGTGACACATAGAGCAGAGAAAAATGTCCTAAAAATACCAGAAGATGACTAAACATTCGGTCATAAGGTTAGTTATATCAGTTATATGTACTTATTTTATGGTTCAGTTTAGCCACATACCTACAAACAACAGTGAGATTATACCTAATACTGATAAGTATGTACAGCAAGCTGCAAAATTACGTGGAGTATGAACGAATTCATTATTATTATTATTATTCATTTATTTCCATAAGACACGGTACATAGGTGTTACAATGAAATATTACTGCCAAACTGCGAAACAGTTTGATGGCAGTTAGTTGAGCTCTTGTAATACATTTGTGTCAGTTAAATATTAACATGCTGTACTATTTTAACTTAATAACTAAGCATGCAAAATTAATCCTAACTATTCTGTTAGGCCTTCAGGGCCAGCAAAGACGGGTCCACTTTTTATATGTTTTCATAATAAGCTGACCAGTCTCTACTGCTCCTGTGGGCAATTATCTATTAAATATTTTCTAACACATGTTTTAAAAGTACGTGGGCTTATCTTATCATCAAACAATTTAAGAGGCCGGTGTCGATTTTAGTCGCAAAAATGTAAAATTGATAGATTTAGTCGGTGAAATTGTATACCTTTTGTTACCTAATTGAAATAACAAGTACTGGTTTCTATTAGCGCATCTTCTTATCTTACCTTTTATAAGATCAATTTGTTGAAAACAGACTCACTAAATTAGTAATGTTTGCTTTTCTGATGGACGTTTGATGATAATGACGCGGGCAAGTGGAAAGGAAAATTATGTGGTTATTTCTTTCATAAAACATACAAGAAAATCTGAGGGAAACAGGTACTTAGTGAAAATCCGTGCTCTCTTTTTTACGACGCTGTATTTTTCGGAGCGCGCCACGTTTGTTTATCTTCCATATTTCGTGTCTTTCGTAACATTTTTTTTATGTCCCACTATGATTTCTTGTAAATTTCTTTTCTATTTTGGAAAATGTGTCATAATATTACAGGTAGGTAAGATAAACGTTTTAGTGCTCGACATTCTAATGCCGATAATCGACACAGTGCTAGCACTTCTATTGACAATGAAGAAAAGTTTATACACAGAACATGTATGATCACGCTCTCACGCCTCGTGATTGTAGAGCCATTTAGGGTCCTAGCTACATTAGTTATTCAATACTTACGCTATGGAAAGTCCAGTTTAGCTAGAACCCTAAATGGCTCAACAATCACGGAGCGTGAGTACCCGCTTTGCACTATTGCAGTATTATTACTTTCCAAAATTGGATATTAATGTAAAAAAACTATTTACAATGCATATAAATATTAGATGTAACCCGTTGGGGTAATTAATATCAAATGGAATAGCCGAAAAACTTGCCTGTGGTGTGGATATTAACGTAAGTAAAGTATCACTGTCTTAGTAGTAGGTAGCTCATAGTGGTGGTGCTGCATCAGGTGCTATCACGACTGCAATTGTAAACTGAAATAGACGTAATATACTGCTAAAGAAAACGTGACTAAGGCTTCCAAATCTTCCAATGGCTGAGGTCGGAAACGAACCCGCGTCTTCAGCTTATGCGGCTTCCGTCATTACCCCCAGCCCAGGCCACCCGGGCACGGCGACACCCGTCCTCTGTCCGAAAATGTTCCATTTTTATTTAAGGCGGTTCCCTGAGCCAGAAGGCGAAAAATCTCCTTATGTGATCCTGTTTTTCTAAGAGGCGTTGATATTCGTAGACGTGGAAAAAATATATGTAGTTCTTGACTATATTATCTTTAATATCATAGCTTCCGATACACGAATTATGATACTTCGCTCGATACAATTAATTCCCAAAGTAACTCTAACTCGGACTTTTAATCCAACTTTACTCGGTTATTTATTATGTGATACTATAAATAAAAAAAGAAGAAAAAACAATCTTAACTTAAATAATAATTTCATAGCTTTCGAATTTCGATATTGTAGGGTAACGTTTTTAAAATAAAAAAAAATCGACAAAATTCGATCAAAATTGACACTTGGCGCGCATGATTTTTCCCGTTCTTTCTTGCGAAATGTGACAGAGACAGCGGCAAACCGACGGAACAGCCTTAAATAAAACTTTTTTTTAAATTCGGAGCTCCGTCAAATATTTCGCTTTTCAAAAGGGTTCCGTCGCCAAAAAAGTTTGAGAACCGCTGGTCTATACCGTCGTTACCCGGCATGGATGGCGAGTGCACGTGAATGTCTACGCAGAGAGCCAAAGCAATGCTGCATATGCCTTCGGTGTGTATTGACCTTAAATTGAACAAGTCTTCCAATGTTTTTATTTCTTATTAATATGTTCAGAATAAAACCCCGGAGTATCATAATAAACCCCTTTTCTATGGAAGCATCCACAAACACATTTACGTCCGTAATAAAGACATCAACGCCTGCTCTCTATTTATACCTCGTTAACTGCCCTGGGAGAAACATAGTTATGCCCGCCGTAAATCATACTTAGTTATGCTACGTAAAGTCCTTATAACTTATTTTACAGCTTACTAAAAGCTTAGGTATAAAGCCACGAAACTTAGGCCTGCTAATGAAAGAACGTAGTTATGCGTTTCATATTCAAATCAATTATTTATTTATTTCGAATCATAAAAGATCCAAAGTGTTAGTAGGTACAACAAATCTTAGGTTAGGTTAGTGACATACAATTACAATTTACAACATAATTCAATATACATAACACACATAGGTACAATAAATTATAAAATAAAATACAATAGTAAATAAAATATAAGCAATCTAGATGCACCATTTCTTAATATCTGTTTCTGCCACATGTAGACAATTCCAGTGTTTGAGTAATGGTGCATCCATCTTACCTGCCAACGTTTTCAGGATACTATAATATTGTTACTGCCACTAGAGACTAAGTGACACATAAGTGACCCGGAAACACGGACCCGGTTCCGCGTTCATGAACCGGAATTTAATAAAGATATGTTTTATTTTCTCGACGTTCTGTATTGGACTGCTGTTAGCACAAGATGACGATCGACTCACTTATTGCTTCATATAAACGTGAAATAATATTGATGTTCAGGTATATCCGTTCGGATTTAATAAAAAGTTTTGGTTATCTGTATTCAGGAAATTTGCCGATATTGTAATATAATTTCAAATAAAGCTAAGTAATATATTATTCCATCCGGTATAAATGAGATATCTTTTGAACGTAAATAGCCTGAAGCTCTTTAATGAAACAGATGTTCCTAAACTAATCTTTCACGCAGCCACAAGGCTAAAACATACGTGCATGCCTTATTTTAAACTTACCTATGACGTGCTGACACCGCCATCCGATTCAATCACAAAATACGCCGCTTATACATATCACAATCGTAGTAGCACATGGGTTCTACGCGCGACCGTCAGCTGTTCGCCGTACGCACGCCGCCTGGGCAGCGACCACTTTAAAGAACGAGAGTTCTAGGCGGGGGATTGGTATTTATCAATGATTTTAGGTTATATTTGCGTTCGGCGGGGCGTGTTACGTCATCGTTCGTCGAAGCGGGCGGCCCCGCCGCGCTTGCCGCCACACTAATCAGTAATCGTTGTCGGGAAGGGAGGCTGCGCTCCCGCCCGCGCCCCGGACCCCGCACGTAGCGTACCATATAGGGGTGCAGATGCTGAAAAAGGTACAATTCGAGGAAAACGCTCATGCTGAAACGTGCAGCGTAAACAAATAAAAGCATTGCTTGACACGTGAAATCCCGTAGCACTGGGTATTGTATTTAAGGCCTCATTCGATACTAGTTTTGTATGAAAAAAAAACGGTAATTATAAAAGAAAAACGATACCGGTATGGACCGCTTATTATAATTAGATAAATGTAGGTCTAACTAGTTTTTTTTATGTCTTCTCAAATATCAATTATTGAAATGATTAAATCATCAGAAAGTGTATAAAACCGTTTTATATACTTACCTACAATTCTAGACCTGAAATATATTACGTTCGCATCAAACAAAATAATTTTAATTAAACTTTAAGTCAAAACATCACTTTAATGAAGCAGTATCAAGCTCAAACTTATTATCATACAATTTCATTCAGGTTTTAAATGACAAATTAGGTCTATAATGTACCCAAAACGACAGTCATATTTAAACTCGACAGACGGGGGCTGTCTACACGCGCTCATCAACACTTAATCTATGGCGGCTATAGGATCCGAATTTTCAGGGGTGACACACTCCCATTAAATATTCATTCTCGTATTGTAAATTAGTGAATTCTAGCAGATAATAGGGTGCTGTGTTAAGGGAAGTGGAGAATTAGCGGATTGGGTTGTGGCAACCGGGGCAACCCTGGAACCGTAGGTACAGTTAGTGGCATAATAAGTTGGGAAAGTATAAGTGACAAAAAGAGAGAAGGTTTAGTAGGTCAGTCTTATTGAATTGTTGTTGCATTATATGATCGTATTTTATTAAGATAAACAATTAAAGTACTTATTCAACGTTTTGAAGCCGATTGCACAGATTTCGTTAAATATCTAATTAAGGATGTTTTTTCACCTTACCCCCCTAGCTCCCAAAGGCTAATTATTTTGTAGGCCTTCATGTTATAGAAGGCGCTTTGTTAAAGCACTTTCAGACCAATTATCACTTTGTAATTAAATCAGGTTTTTAGTCGTGACTTGTGAATTAATAACAGCTTTAGAGTAAAAGTGAAAAGTGAAATTATAGCGTTTTTGCAATCTTCACAAGCAAGTTAATTTATGCTTTTTATTAAAAACTTTAAATAAAGTGTCTATTTTTCGGCAACTAGTAAGATTTATCCCGAAATCGCGAGCCGCATGCGGTTCTTGGGAGTTACGATTGCGGCTCTTTTAGATTCCTAAAACTGGTTATTTCTACTACGGTTGGCTCTTTTTCTCAAAAGTTTGCCGGCCCCTTTGAAAATGGGAATTATCTATAAAACCAGAACACTCCATATTTAAGCAATACTTACACTACTGCCACGCTTTCCTAGGCATCTTGCTACAGTAGAAAGTGCCTCTAGTTTAGTCCATATTTGATATTTTCAAAATTTCCCCCTTTTCGCGTTATCCTAATGCGACTTAACATACATAGGACATGAGAAATTGCCCCAACAAACAAAAATTGTTACAACGGTTTGATATATGCCACCAAAATTTTGGGATATTCAAATTAGAATGTGAATTATTACTGCGGTTGTTTTCAGAGCACCCCTTTGTGTCTTTATTAATGACCTTGAACTTATACGAATTTGCAAAAGCACAAAGGTTTTTAGCGGCTCCTATACCTACTATTTACATCAGTTATACTTATAACGCAGCAAAATTATACCTCAACACCAATGGCAAAAGTCATTCAAAAATTCAGAAACAACAATATAAGAATTTATAAGTCTAAACGCTCATTTTAAGTTTAAACAATAGGATATTCTTAAATTACAAATAATAATTTTCAGCTCATCAGCGTTCATAAAGCATCTTAATGTACCTACACTGAGTGAGACTTGAAAATTAGTTGTTAAACAAAGTTAGTCGACCCTGGGCCGCGCAAGCGCTCTACGCCGACTCGAGAGATCTTCAGGGCTGGTATTGCAAACGCTTACCGACTAAAAGAGAGTCGAAAATTACATATAACCAGTAAAAGTAAGCTCTCTGATTGTGAATAGTCGCTAGGAGTCCTGAGGTCACCGCAGATTGGCTAAATCGAGAACTTAATTCGCTTATAATCACGCAACCAATTGGAATATTTGGAATACACAGTGGTTAGTCACTGCGCTTGCTGAGCATTAACTGCTAGAACCAGTGTAAGCTTAGTCTCTTATTACATACAGTTGGTATGGCTCTCAAGGCTAAGTTATAACAGACTTGAGCTGCTTGAGGTAGATCATTTTGTGAATAGCTGATCTTTTAAAATTCAATGAGAAACTGCAGCGACACGACGACGGTTCGGTTGTGGCTACGGCCGATAAAGGCGTGTATCCATCAGATGCGAAAATACATTATAATAGTTATGCATAGAATACATCGGGGTAACATTTGGGGTATTAGAAATTATAATTGGAGGACGATCTTAACGATCACGCTATACAAAGAGTAAACTAAGTAAATGTAAACATAGCAGAGAGCTGTAACGATGATCGATACTTTACAGGAGGGGGGAGCAGATTAACTACTTCAAAGGGAACGAAATCACGGACAGAAGCTACTTACTGTTCCTAATGTTCCTATTGCAATAATAATTGATGTCAATAGGCCACAAAATCATTAAATATGTACTTATAAAGAGTATGTAACTTAAATTGGGTCGCAATATAATATAATGAAATTCCCTTTCCCGTATCAAGGATAAGGGGGTGCACTGCCTGTCACTACAAAACCATTCAACTCTGGAGGGAAAAACCAGGTTTGAACCATTCCAAAGCGCTTATCAAGGCCTTCAGCAAAAAGGCGTCTTCGAGCGCCTTGGCGCTGCCTAGGAACCAACTGCGCAACTTGGTTAGGGTGCTTACCGGGCACTGCGGCCTAAATAAGCACATGCACACTATGGGGAAACGTGACATGGGGCGGTGCAGACTCTGTATGGAGGCAGAAGAGACGCCCCTACACATCCTCACAGAGTGCCCCTGCCTAATGCGCACTCGTGACTTGATCCTGGGTGGACATATATTGCGCCCGGAGGAGTTAAAGTCTCTCGAAACCAGAAAAATCCTGCAGCTGTTTGAAGTTGCAGGTTTGGATCGAGAGTTCTAGTAGGTGGCGATCACAATAGATCAGAGATGGTCGCAGTGATACATAGGCTCTGGAGCCTTACATAGCCCCTAGAAAAAGAAGAAGAAGAAGGGGGTGCACTACATATATGCCTACATTCAAGTGAATGCAATTTAAGGGACGATTGACATTTATTTCATTAAATAATTGTTTTTATTGATCTTTCAATCTGCCTCTTCAGACATGAGAAAATAACAGAGTAAATTCCTTAATTATGAAAACATTTCATTATGTACCAGCCACCGCCCGTGATTTCGCCATTACGTCATCTCATCTGATTATTAAAACCCCGAAATTTTTCATTTGACCGAACGCGTTTTTTCTAAAAACCGTTGAGTTTTTAGAGGGGTCACCAATCTTACCTAACCTAAGCCAATGGCTTCGACGGGATACCTTTGTCAAGTTTGGAAAATTTTACTGTTTTTGAAAGAAACCGTGTTCGATCAAATAAAAAATCGTCAAATGAAACATCGGGCAAACGTATTTCGAAGTTGCGACATGTTAACCAAAATAATGTTTTCAGCGGAGATCTATAACACATAAAGAATATAATTTCAAATTTCAAGGTCCTACCTTCAACGGTTCGGTTTTGCGGGTTTTGCATTAGGGCAATTATAACTTTCTTCATATTTTTTGTCGCCCAGATTCGTAGTATCCAGTTTTAGTTTGGAGGGGCTTGAACTAAAACCTACCCTGGTTTAGGTAGGGACCTAAATATCTTTATGGAAGTACATAGATGTTTTTGGGTGGGCTTGAGCCTTTTAGGTACCCCCCTAAATCTGCCTGACTGGTTGGAGCTGTTGTGTAATCCATGTCAGCTCCTAAAACAATTGATCCAATCAACCAATAACAGTAACAAGTTTGTACTAAAATAACAGTTCTGAAATTGGAACAATCGAACCACCATTTAACTATCTAAAATATAAAAAACAGGGATAAGGTACCTATACAATTTCAAATTATCGAACTTTTTTATTAGAGGTAAACGCTCATATTAAATCCCTAAGGCCCACTTGCACCATTCCACTAACCCGGGGTTAACCGGTTATGCCTGGAGTTACCATGGTTACTAGTACTATTTGACACCTGGGTTAATAGTTTAACCGCTTAACCCCGGGTTAATGGGATGATGCAAGTGAGCCTAACCTAATTGTTCTTAGAGAGATTTAATTAACAAAGATACGATTCTTTGTCCGCTATAATTAGTGACTAAGTACACAAGCAGTCCAAAACAGCTGTTACTGCTGCTCTCTTAGTAATTAATCTCTTCAAGTTGTGCAAAGAAGCAAGTTAGTAAGGAGTTAACTCTACACTATTGAGAAAACTGAGCTTTCTGTACTACAATGTCGTTTTGTAAGTTCACTCCAAACCACTGTTTTAGTTTGTTGTAGGATTTTTTCACTCCTTCAGGTAAAAAAAATGTTTCCTACGTCGTCTGGATCACAAAGTAATATGCCTTTACTTTACATTATATTGATTAGAACCAAAAAAGTGAAGTAAGTACCTATTTAAAAGTAAATCCAGAAATTTTCATCAAAGGCATATTAAAACATTGATTTAAAATAGTGTCAATATTCAAAGATCCCATTAACTCCCTCTAACGATCTATTCACGGGGCGTTTTCATTTCAAGTAATTTAAAGCGTGTATCCACTTGCTAAAATTTGGGTCAACGAATGCAAAAAATCAAGTACAAAAACCCTCAGAGCCGGCTGCATCAAAATTTCACCTCGAAAATCTGCCGACGACACAGTTGCATGCCGTCACTAGGCTTTCCTTCCCCCTCTTTCCCTTCTCCCCCTTTAAAAGGGGGGGGAGTCATTGTGCTGTCACAGGTGAGAGCAGACGGGTCGCGGAGCCCTATTCTGGGGGGATAGCGACCGCGAAAAGGTTTGCTTTCTGAAAAATAGACAGTCATTAATTTTATAGCATCTCAGAAAGGTGATTATGACTCGTTTTCGTCGAGCTTAAGTCGTTTTTGCAGCTTGAAGTCATTGTAGCTTCGTAAAAAGAAATCTAAAAATGGAGGCCGTTAGCAGAAAAAATACGTTTTTTTTCCTTTATCAATCATAGTTCCATAAAATATGAGTCTTGTTCATCGTTAAGCTAATTTTACGGTGTAACTCACGTACTTTTACTCACTGGCGCGACATGTTTCGTGAGTTAAACCGTAAAATTTGCTAATGTTAGTATAACTCACGACAGTTTAAATTCAATTGTTTGTCATTGTCGTGAAATTAATAATTATTTCGTTTAGGTACTTACGTATTATATTATATCTCGCGTTGATTAAAAGTGATGACATCTTTCATATTTTGAATAGATTATTAATATTTATTCCGAAGTCTGATAAAAGTTATAAAAGGTACCCACACAAAAGGCTAAGTAGGTAATATGTACGATGCGTTTATTAATTTTCAGAATACGTATATATAATAGGTTGTACCTAGTCTACGAAGTTTGAAACCTGTCCGCCTCGACACTCGATGGCACAAACGGGGAAATTGGCGCTCAAACAATAATTTAATACCCACAACAAAGTTAGCACGTCATAAGGTGCAGCATGAAATTCGCATTAGGTACCTATGTTGTACAACATTCAGTTTAATAATTGTGCTTTGACGGCCTTGCTTGGCTTGAAGTTGGCTGTAGTTGGTTGTGATGCCTTTGATTAGAGGTTTCAGGAGACGAGGCAGCGGGAGAAAAACCCTAATATGATGAACGGATAATACCTATTGGATTAGAGCAGCATCCAATTTATCTTTATGGAGATTATTGAAGGTTATTGTCCGGCAGAGGAGGTTTGGTACTGATACGATTATGATGTTGAGATATTCCCGTTATAAAAAGCTTAGCAGAAAGGAAATAACAACACGTTTTTGTTCTTTACTAAGAAAGTCAACCAGGTATTACGCATTTCCAATATGAAATATCTAAAACGAGAAAACTGAAGCAATTTTTCAGACGGTAACACCAATATTTGGCAAAAGCTTTTTTTTATCTACTAAGGGAAGTGAAATGTAAGACTAAGATTAGTTAAGCTAATTCAATAATCAGTAATATAGATTATTCACTGTTCCTTTTATACCTATACAAATACCTAAATTGTACCTACTTGCGACAAGGGTAACAGGTACCTTTTAATGTTATAAATCATAATAAAGTAAGTTGCACGAAACTCATTTTTGTACAACATTCAATCTAATTAGAGCGGTTTGTCGACATTAGAATTACAAATAACATCCTAAAAAGTCATCAAATCGTCTAAATAGTTTTAAGTTCAGTGGTTTAAGGATGACTCACGTTAGACCGGGCCGTGACCGGGCCGGAGCTTCCGGCGCTTCGTTTTCGATGGAAAGCATCACGTGATCACCTGTCATGTCATAGAAAAGTAAGCGCCGGAAGCTCCAGCCCGGTCACGGCCCGGTCTAACGTGAGTCATCCTTTAAGCGTGAATTTAAGAGGTAGCAGATAGACAGACAGAGATATTTTCGCAAATTATAATATTAGAAAAGATAGTAGGGATGAACTGAAGTGAGTATTTTTTTTAAAGTAAATTTTGAATTTGAAAATATATCATTCATAGACAAATAAGCCCGATTCTGTAATAGGGGGTATTACTGCAATGTTCTGCCACCAGAGTGCAGCACTAGCCCGTATAGTAAACCATAGAGTAACTTATACATAATGTAACCTTTAACAGGTTTTTGACAAGTTTTCAGACATAATAAAATAATATGACATTGATGCATCAAATCAAGGCGGTTTACAGAGGACCTACCGAGAAACGCGAATCCGAAATTTCACTATCTGCCTCTTTATCGCTCGAATATGCAAAAGTGACAGAGATGTTAGATAACGAAATTTAGATTTTCTTGTTTCGCGATGGACCCTCAGATTGTGGTAGTGGCGCCCCCCACGCAGAGTTTCGCGTTATATTCCTTATTATCCTATAGTAAAATGCGGATAAAAATTTCTACCTATTTTTGGGCCATCTATGTTGCTAAAAGTGTGAAAACTATAAAAGCCAATGAAAATGTCCTAAAGCCCCGATAGCCTGATATAGAATGCAATTTATCTGGCTAAGTGCATTAAGCTAGTGGAATAATATTCAAGCGTAACCCTAGAGAGATATGTGGGTTTAGGTACAAACCGTGGTTGTTGTGGAAGACCTAAACTTTATCTTGAGCTGTTTACGAGTACATACGATACGAGTCATACACATTTTATTGTATACTTAATGTCCTTCACGTCATTCCTGTATACATCGCAGTTAAGAGAAAACCGACAACAAAGTTAGTACCTACCACGTCATATAGCCAGGACAAAACATAAACATTTTGATGTTTTGACCACAGACGTGATCTTTCTCTGAAATGTGTTTGACCCATACTTAATAAATAAGCAACTAGCTGTTACAGTTTTTGAACTACTCAGGCCCCAAAAATGGTACACGATACTGTACTATTCAGGCGTCTGGCAGTTGTTGATCGGTGGAGGTCAGAGAATAATAATAATAATATAATGTAAATAATACAGGTCACTTGAAGGATGCAAGTTTTAGAGTCGTCTGGATTCAGTAATAAGGATAGTACTTATATATAGCAAATTAACTGTCAAGTTTCTTTGTTCTCATTATCATATACCTACAATTTTCCGGAGTTAGGTCCGGTCCTAAAAGCTACATTGTAAGTTTAGCTCAATCTTGCATATACATATAAAAACTCGTATAGCGGTTAACGGCTATGTATGATAAACCCTCGTGAACGTCAGCTGCCGCTCCGTTGGTGGGATGAGGAATGGAATGGCAGCCTCCGAAACGCGTAACACGGTCTTTCCACCGCGATACAACCGGCTGACGATTTGTTTTATTACCAAAAGCATCGAAACTACCATCTGACAAAGTATCAAACGGGAGGCGATGACGCCGATGACTGAAAATAATTTTCTTTTTTTCATGTTCATGTGACCAGCTGACGGTCTTTCCACAGCGATACAATCGGCTGACGATTTTGTTTATTCATAATAGCATCTAAACTATCATCGGACAAAGTATCAAGCGGGAGGCGATGACTAATTTTTTTTATAGACTTTATTTGCTGCCATTCCTCAACCCACCAACGGAGCGGCAGCTGACGTTCACGAGGGGTTATCATACATAGCTATTAATCGCTATACCAGTTTTCGCCCGGGAGGCGATTGGTCATGAAATCTGTTCCTGGCCCGCGGTCTAGTACAACATCAACAAAATGTGTTTCATTTACAAGACCAGTCCAAATAATTATAACTTTATAAGCAAGCAAAGACGCGGGTACGTGAGTAAATGGGTAGGTACGTACCGAAATTATTATTAATCTTCGTAAGTTTGTTCAGGACTCAGGCCCATCAATCAGAACGTCTCTTGCAGATTCCGACGCTGATACGTGTTTATAGGTAACTTTAAGAATCTTGTTTGCCGGTAAACTTGTTGTTTATTCTTGACTTGATTAAAAACGATTTTACCGAAAAAAGCTTTATGGAGAAATTGTGTTTTGTTGTTTGTTACTAATAATTAAGTAAAGTAAAATCAGCGATGTAATAAAAAGTACAAACCCTAACACAATATTATAATCACTATGTCTTATATAACAAAGTCCCCCGTCGCGTCTGTATGTTCGTGATAAACTCAAAAACGACTGAGCGGATTTTCATGCAGTTTTCTCCTATCAATTAGGTAGAGTGATTCATGAGGAAGGTTTAGGTGTACCTACAGGTCGCTAGTGGTCAATATTTAATACATTTTTTTGCATTTTGTCTCCCTGTGAATTTTAGAACTTCATTTACTATTTCTGTATGAAAATTTATAGACCTATTAATTAATAATACCTGCCGCATATTTAAATTAATATTGCAATGACATAAAGTTATAAGAAAAGAAAGATTGCGTTAATAGTGTAACTAACTAACTAACTAACTAATTATTTTGGCTCGGTGATCCAAAGAGAACCTTGGCCTCCGAAACGAGAGCGTGCCAGTGCCACCTGTCTCGATCCGATAGTGTAACTAAGTACCTAATTCTTAATATTATTAAGCTTATTGAAAGAGTACTTAATTAAAAACTTAATTCAACATGACTACTTTTTTTGGTTATCATTGCTGAGAACTGTTGGGTGAGGGCAGCGCATGAGCGGTTGTTTTGGAGATCTGGGATTTTTATGTCTTTTGAAGTTTTGACTGATATTTTTATTATTAGTTTAATTCATTCACGAAAACGCTTTTAATTTTACACAAAAGTTTTTATGAAACGACTACCTATTAACTTTAGTGATCTAAGTAACGGTAGAACGGTACACATATCTAGGTGCCAGGCAAGCACAGCTCACTGCCCAGATATTTAGTAACAAACGTTTTCACAGATTCAGCAACACAATGTTTTTATTGTTTTATTTATTTGATAAAGGACACTCCAACTCAATTCATCTGCATCTCACTTCGAATAAAGCTTAAATTCAAACAAAACGAACACCTCCATAAACCAAACATGATTTCACCGCTCGGAAGTGAGCCTTTATGGCCATAGCCGTTGGCCGTTACTGCACATTGTTCATAGTCGCCACTTTAATCAATCCACCCCTCTCCTCTCTCCCCTTCACAAATATATATAAACAGGGGCTCATCTAACGCTCCTAAGAGCTCCAGTAACACTGGTCAGGTTATGAGCGTGCTACGTTTAAGCCCCCATTTTATTTAAGGCAGCCTGCCAATGAGCAGGCGCGAGATAACGGCCCATGTTCGGAAAACTAGCGCCAAGGCAATTAACCAGAAACTACGGTATTACGATACACGAGTATAACACCTTTTCTGCGCGAACAACAGGCTAATGAAGTGGAATTTGAGTGGGTCTACCAGTTATGAAGGTATCTTGAGAGGTGTAAACAGCTGGCGTAATCCACGCCAATAATGAGTTAGTCACGCATGAGTTGGGTGCAGGTAGTTGGTGTTATGTGAATTCAAGATTTCTGGTTTACATAGGCTAGTTTTTTTTCAGAAGTTCCATGTCTGAGAAGTGCCTCAAAAATACCTAAATAACTTCATAGCACACTTCCTCACCTTTCGCATTTGCCCTATTTTTCTAAGTAATTTAGACGTACCCAACATATAACAATGTCTGACTTGCTTTGAAAATTAAACAGTCATCAAACATTATATAATATGTAATTACTTGTAAGCTAATACGTGGATTTCGGAATCTTAAACATATAAGTATTATAAAAGAAGGAACAGTACCCAATCCTTGACTTGACTGAACGACATGGAATTACTGGTTCACTATGAACATTTTACGATAGAGTCGGACCAAGCTAACTCTGCATTGCATTTACAATAACAGAATGTGGCAATGTCATCATTAATGTCAAATTTCTATGAAAATATCATTTTTAGACTGACACACGTTCACCTTGTTCTGTTCAAATTGGTGCAGTGGCTATAAGGAGCTTTATTCATAGATACTTCTCGTATTGTATAATTAAGTCACATACGCTCTACATCTACAGTCACCAGCCAGCAGCTATTGATTTTAAAAGATATTTCGGTTGTGCTAAAACGAGCAGCGGAGCGGGTCGGTCATTGGGGCTCTGCGGCGGGGCTAACAAAACGTCTGTCTGTTAAACTTACGTAGATATATTCTGAATTTAATCGAAGAATTTCAGATACGAAATGATCATTATATCGTCATACCTAAACCTACATGCCAAATTTTGTATTTTAGTATTAATGTTTCATCCCGGATTGCTTCGAAATGGGAACCACCGTTTTCTAAAAACCTAAGTTAAAACATTGCGATTATAACTATAGAAAAAACAGGACATATGTTTGAAACTTCAGAAAAATGATTATTTCCGGTAATGAAACCTACCTCAATCAAATTAACAGCCCTTATAGTCCCTATACCCACCTAAAACTTCTTTGAAATCGTATCGTTTTACAATTATTTCTTTGATTTATTTGATTCTAATTTAATTAATTAATTGATTTAGTCTTCCTTATGTTACATAATTAAATTTTTCATTTTTATTTCTAATTTGACGTGTCCTTACTAACATTAGCATATTAAGATTAATTTTATTGCATTACTAACAAATAGTATGGGCTGATGTCTAAAATAAATGATTAAATTTAAATTAATTTAATTCATCAGGTTAAATTGTATATTATTATGTAACCTTGTGTACAAAGTTGATAAAAAACTTCTGTGTTCTTCCACCTCGATATTATATCCAAGCAGACATTTTGCGTCTTGTACTGGTAGGTATGGAGGTATATAGCTAATTGCAGAGTGCAAGCATTGTTGTCGCGCCCCAGGAATTACCCCGCCATGGGTTTTAATTATTCTGTGTGACTTTTTGCGTTTCTGTATTTGTAAAGGTACTTAGTGGGGTATGTTGCTGCTAATGAGTGATGCTGATTACTTTGCTTTTCTTATGAAAATTTACGTAACTGATACAGTTGGTGATATGTATCTAAAGTTTTCGTGCAGTCTTGTATTATAATTTTCTAATATTCCGCATATATATCACGAGCGAATCCTTTGACAGTTATCACACTGATAAGGTTTCTGGGTGTGGTGACTATGTAGTAATTGTAGTAACCGCCTTATTCTTCGAAAGCTTCATGCTGTCACCAACGCATGAAAAACATATAATATTCCACAGGCCACAGGAAAACTGAATTCAATCATTAGAGCGGCCTAAAGCGGAGCAGTAAAATTAAGTACAAATTTTCAAATCTTAATTTGTAGCATTATTATTAACGTCAGCCTAATTATTATTTACAGCTCTTTGCATTCCAATATTACCTTACTCGTATTCCGTTTTATGGCGTCTATGTACAATTCAAACAGGTATGACTTATAGCCCGTTCTCAATCGGTTTTTAGAAGGCATTAAGTCTTTACCATTGCAACGTCACTTAGGCTGTTTTTAAATAAATTTTCAGAGGAAATGCTACGCATTTCTCGACTGAGTAATGCCTCCCGGCGCACCTGTGCCTGAAAATGTTACGTACAGCGGGTGATATGGCAGATTGCAGTAACTGTGTGACGTTTAGCGTCGCATAAAGTAGGGTTAGGTAGGTTAAAAAGAAGTACAAAGATAAATTTACAAAAGATATTTAAATCACCAAAAATTTAAATTTAGACAACCGGCCAGCACAAAGCGCCAATCGCGAACGAGGTTTTATAGCAAACCGTTACAGCTAAGAGTTATTAATTTATAACTAATTTCAGTATTTCAGGACGACTTCATTGTTTTGTGTTGAAAATCTAAACTAAATCGTTATTAAAAGAGTAAAGGGGCCCACTGATTACCAGTCCACCGGACGATATCGGCCTGTCAGTTGTTCGGAACTGTCAAACTTTTGTTCTAATTGACAGGCCGATATCGTCTGGCGGACTGATAATCTGTGGGCCCCTTAAAATAAGAAAAACAGGTAGGTATCTATACTGAGGATTCATATAAGGTGCGTTGGGGTAAGATTGAAAGGGTTTTTCATGAGGGTTAAGACAAAAAATCGTCCGTATGCCGAAGCATTACGGGCGACTTTTCACCTTACTCCGCATGAAAAACCCTTTCAATCTTATCCCAACACACCTTACCTCTAACAGTCGAGCCCGTAGGTAGAAAATTCGGGTGTTCTTCTAGAAGCACTTAGGTAAGTAACGCTAAGAAAGCAGATGCTTTCCAATAAAATTACACGATAATTTCACTAAATTACTTTTTTATAAGTAGTGGGTATCCACTCAATCCGAACTCATAACGCAGCACTACTGAAGGCTATAACTAGTTCCATTTCAAATATCTACCACCAAAACCAATTGAGTGGGATGTAATGGAACCTTTACCCGTACCATAACTCACTGACAGTGTCAAAACTGACATATACTCTAACGTCTACGTAATTTACTTTCTATACATCTCGCTCGCACTAATATGTCAGTACGAGCGAGATGCATAGAAAGTAATTTACGTTTACGCTAGCGTTTATGTCAGTACCGAACTGGTACCGAACTACCCCGTACTTGTAATACAAAACTAGTTTCACAAATCACTAAGCTAACGCGAATTTTATCTGACTACGAGCCCTGAACATGGTGCAGTGAACAAGCACACACATAATGTACACCATACGATTATAAGTTATTATGTTTCATATCAAGTGGTAAAGAGCTTCTTATTTAGGTACAATGTGCAAAATATGATTTGATATCTACAAATGGCTCGTGGCAGAAAAACATCGTGATGAAACTAGTCCCATTAAGGCCTAGTTCTCTTATGGGTTGGAAGGTCACATAGCAGTCGTTTTTATTTAAAAACTAGTGCTCTAGGGATGAGATCGCGGACCCCTGGCATCCCAAATGAGCCGTAGCATAATGCCGGGACAACGCTAGGAGGGTGGATGATCAGCCAAAAGTCGTGACCTGCTGGATAAAGGACTTCCTTAAGGATCTCCGTAACGTCCACTCGCTGCGCTGCCCGCATTCAACGATTTCTCGCGACTAGAAGCCCTACCGCGAGAAACCGATATTTCGCTTCAAAATAACGTTTTTCCATGCTGGCCAAAGATAGATATAACTCCGTAATAGATGGATACAGTCTAAGGAAAAAACGTGCCTCGAAAATCACGTAAATTTGATTCTCGATCAGATATCGCTACTACCTTTGGCCTACTCTCGTATAGAGCGCGTTGACGGTTTCGTGTTTTTTAAAAATTTTAGCGAATATCAGTAAAAGAACATGGGTCAAAATAATAAAAATAATTAATGCAAATAAAAAAAACATTTATCCATATTTAAATACATTTTATCGTATTTTTACAAATCTTCATTTTTTAAAGTGTGTCGATAGATGGCAGTGAATTTACTGTGGTTACAAAATTTACTATGACAGTACCGCTCTATAATATTATATCCTCTTTGATGCTGGCGATAGGTCCCAGACCCAACTAGATGGTTGCCTGATGGCTTTTGTATTACTTAATATGAATGTATCTGACTCGAACAGGCGGCTTGATAGTTAGTGTAGCTTTGTACCTACTCGTATTTAGGGGTTCCCTAAAAAAATATCATACCTATAGTACAAAACCAGCAAATACTTGATTATCTAAATTCTTCTTCAATTCATCAACAAATTTTATAAACATCGAATAATACCTATACCATTCTATAAAACAATACAGTCATTCGACGAAGCCGTCCACACAGGGCAATCGTGCGCGCACCCGAGCTGCATACATTTGCCATTGTTAGTAGCTCGGTACACGTCATAGTCATCGGTCCACTGTATACTTTTTACACTGTGCCTATACTATGGGTATATATAGCTCAACATCGATTTTATATTCAGAAACCTCTGTTCTTTTTTTAATAGTTGAAAAATTGTCCCATTGCTAGACAAAGGACGCCCTTGTCATTCGATATTTGATACAATGAAAAATCTGTCAGATGGCGTCTGTGGACTCCACACGCTATTTTATTTAAGCTAAGTTTCAAACTACACTTGTTCTCAACCTTTGAAGTTGGCGGGATTTCCTACGCCTGGAAACTTATGCTTCACTTCTATTTACTTACAACTATACCTACCTATCCGTAAGCGTACTGTCAGTGAAACCACATAACTTACTTCAGTTCACTGTTATATTTAGGTAAGTAGGTATAGGTAGGTAACTTATATAAGTTCTAATATCAGTGACGCGTAAAATAAGAGGTAGTTACTAGGTATACAAAGGCGGAAAAGTGGATCGGTGCCTATATACTTTACTTAAGTATAAGTATGTTAGGGCACCGACCTGTAGGTAATTACCTACATCACGAAATAAAATGATGCTTGTAATATGCCACCGTCTTCAGCATTGTGCGTAATCTTTTAAGGACCCATAGGCACCATGATTGCGAACTAGATATTTTTTTGCAATTTTTCGGGTGGTCTGTAAATTTTCTTTAATATTTAACCTCATTATTCATTTCGTGTAGTAGGTAGTACGTAGTACCTATCTATTAGGCAAACCTCGAATAATATTCCTAAGGGCCTCCCGCTAACATCGAAAATCGTTTACCTCTCTGTCGCTCGAATAAGCAAGAGCGATAGAGATGCATAAAACGATTTTCGATGTTGGCGGGAGGCCCTCGCCCTCAGGATGTTTTCTGGCCTAAAAACCTACTCCGAAAATCGAAATTTCGTTATCTCGATCTCTCTCGCTCTCGTATTTGAGGAATAGACAGACAAATAGACGAGCGAACAAAATGGTTCGAAAATTCGAAATAGGGCCTCTGTATACATATTCCATGTCTGGTATCTGAATAGCGCCCGCTGGTAACTAATTAGGGGAGAGTGGGGGAATTGGGAACACTTAACTTCAAACGCTCTAAAAAGATATAAAAATATCATAAGCCGAATTATTTTTTATTCTCACCGTTAGTTTGGTTATCTCAATCTGTCTATCTAATTTTAACAAAATAATAATTCTTAGTTTTATCCTACAAAATTTGGGCGAAAACCAGAACCTTGCCGTTCCTTTTTATCCGAAACCGTATGGGGTAATTGGAAACAGTCCGCGGGGGAAATGGAAACACTGAAGATTTTCAATTTAGTATCACTTTTCAAGGACCTTTTTTTACCTCACAGGATACATAACAATTTACAAAGTATAAAAATATTGGATTTTTAATCAGTATGTAGTAGGAATTGGTAGGAATGCTTGAGAATGCAAGGGGTAATTGGGAACGCTCTCGTTTCCTTAGTTCCTAATTAACCCAATTGAATGATATCAATAAAAATGAGTATCACTCGTGATTGTAATCTCTAATCTAATATGTCTCACTGTGTTTATTTATCCGCCGTCCCCAATTCCCCCACTCTCCCCTACAGGAGCTTTGTAAAACCGGGATCACCGCTTAATTTTAGGCCCGGTTCGGATTCCGTATTGAATGGGGAAAACTTGGTTCGCAACTAAAATGGAAGGTGTTATGAAAGGGTAGGTAAAAAGCCGTTGAATTTAAATTTTAATTAGAAATGAATTATATTCTGTGGTTATTCGGTTCGTTAGATTTGTTTGTTTAATTTAATTTGGACATAAAGAGTAACTCACTGAAGATTTTACAAACAAAATGTTTTACCCGATTTTTCTAAATGTACAAATCTCCAGTTCCTTATCAGAGTAGATAGTACAACTGACATTATGGAGGATAATAACATTAATAACTAAATTTAGAACTGAATGACATGTTATAAAATCAGCTCGGTACCTATAACAATGTTTTACTTTCCTCATTGGTTTCCTCAAATTATTACTAAAAGCTGTATATTCCTATGAAGCCCGAAATATAAGTTGGGCAACCTTAGTAAATCTACAAGACGAAGTTACCTAGATACCTTGTGGTAAAACGAGATCTAAAATAAGGCTGGAATGAAAATAAAGACTTGCCGAGGTAGGCTCAACTCTGGATTGGGCTAAATGAAATAATTAGGTAAAACCTAGATCAATAAGTAAGTATTCGAATAACTTTTATATTTGTGTTTTTATATCCCGGATAGCAATACCTATAGCTATATATTATTGATGACGTATTGCTCATCAATAATAGGCACTCTTATTGATTACATGCGAGCAAAATTATCTTTAAATCGGCTGGTTATTGATCTATCCAATTAAGCTGAATTTACGATACTGCCTCGAGTGGATGTTGTAACTCTCGGTACAATTCGAACCTTATTGCGAAGCAATAGAGTACAAAAATATATACACATTTGCTGACAGTACAAGATTTCAATTACCTACCCCTACAGCCTGCTATTCAAGGCAATTCCATTCAAAAAATGTCAATGCTCTTTTCAGCTCCTAATTAAGTAAGCTTAGAACACGAGTTATATGTACCACATGGTAGTTGCATTAGTTATATGTATACACATAGCAACAATTAAGACGGTAAAACTGAAACTTGGAAAATAAATGTAAGTAGGTAGGTAGAGAAAGCTGTCTTAAACCCGTTAAATGGCATTGAAATCTAGGCATTAAATTATTTATCTCCCTCCTTAGATCTAAGGCTGCGTCTTATCATAGAGTAACTTATACTAGAGCGGTACTGTCATAGTAAATTTTGTAACCCCAGTAAATTCACTGCCATCTGTCGACACACTTTAAAACTAAAAATAAATATTTTTAAAAGTACGATAAAATGTATTTAGATATGGATAAATGATTTTTTTATTTGCATTAATTATTTTTATGATTTTGATTTTGACCCATGTTCTTTCACTGATATGCGTTAAAATTGTTAAATAACAAACGAAACCGTCAACGCCATCTATACGACAGTTGGCCAAAGCTAGTAGCGCCCTCTGAACGAGAATCAAATTTTCTTGATTTTCGAGGCACGATTTTTCCTTAGACTGTATCCATCTATTACGGAGTTATATCTGTCTTTGGTCTTATGTAGGCGAACGACTTGCGAACGCGAAGCGAGCGGCGCGACGCGGAGAGGAAAAAACAAACCGTTGATGCGTATGGAAGTGTCCTAGGTGAGCGTTCTTCGCGCGAACGCGGGCGGCGCGGCGCGGCGCGATACGATGGCCTTGTCCGAACTGCCCGGGACTATATCTATGCCAAATTTCAAGTAATCGGTTCAGCGGTTTAAGCATGAAGAGGTAACAGACAGACAGACAGACACATTTTCGCATTTATAAGTACACTAATCTGGATACCTCGCCCGCTTGGCTAATGTTGATGCTAACTGTATGAGAGTGAATGAATTCAATGAATGCATGTGTAAATTAAATTGCTCACAGAACAAATAAACTTGAGTTGATAAACATTGACAAATCTTTTCAAACTAATGTTTACAGCATTTTCAAGTGTCAAGAGGATGTGGTATTAAATAATAGTCCAACATAATAATAGTTCTAAGTATATTTTAAAAAGCTGGAATGCTAAAATTAAATGCGTATAATTTACAATGGTGCCTCCAGCTTAAAATAATAGAATTAAAATATCAACTAAGGAAATAGTTCAAATTAAATATCTTTGAGAACATATTTTGCAGCTATACTTCCTGTTGGTGTATAGAATAGTTATCATTTTAAAATAATGATCAAAAGTTAATAGTTACTTATAAAAACAATGGTTACTTAAAACTAATAAGTAGTAAATAAAACTGATAATACATTATTTTATTGTAATTTCATGGTGTTTGAGCACATTATGTCATGGTTCCAAAGACCGGGTTGTGCCTGCAGATGCTTGGGCCGTACTCCATGTAAGCCTGCTTAGTGTGGCACACCTGGTAGAACTCGGGGGTGGATCCCAGCATACTTCCTCCGAACCAGACCGCATACCTCTGCATGTTATGAGAGATCACCTGAACATCAATAGGCTTAGGCGTGATCCGGCCCTCAGAAAGCATAGTTGAGAGTTTTAGTCTTGCATCAACTGTGCGCTTAATGTCACGCTGCAGTCTCCTACCAAAGTCACGGAACATAGTTGAGCCACCAGATAACACAATGTTTCCATACAGACCTCTCCTCACATCGATAGGGCAGTTTTGAATCACCTCATCCACCATCTCATTCAACGGCACAGTGAAGTCTGCATTAGAAAACTCAGGGTGGAAGAAAATCTCTGGTCCCAGGAATCTTTCATAACCAACATCTACACTAAAAGGATTCTTAGTAATAGCATTAGTGCCTGTGTACTTCTTCATCCACTTTGCTGGGTCACTATCATATTTGGCAAACTCTTTGGCAATATCGGGGCAAATGTAGCTGTATCTCTCCTTAATAGCTTTTGCTGTTTCTAAGCTCTGTTCCGGTGGGATACCAACCTCGCGCTCACGCAGGAGTGACTGGATGAATGAGGTAATGTTTCTACCAGCTATAGGGATGTGTTTAATACATGATCCAATGACATATCCTTCAGCTACAGGCACTATGTGGGTGACGCCGTCGCCGCTGTCGACTACAATACCCGTGAAAGTGCGTTCCGCTGACGTACGCGACTTCCACGACGCAGCGAGCGCTAACACCGCTTGCACGGCGATATACAACCCAGGCACATTAAATGACTCAAACATAATCTCTGCCAGATATTCACGATTCTCCGGCGTGTTTAGCGGCGGCTCGGTGAGCAAGAAATGATGATCTTCGGGCTCAGCGCGGAGATATTTGAAGATGCATTGCTCTATGTAACGCTCCATGAGGTCCCAGTCCTCTACGAGACCGTGGCGCACGGGATACTTCACCGAGTACCCCGTCGCGTCGAACGCTTCATCGCCGATGAAGAAATCCAAGTCCTCGACCGCTTTCGTCATGCGCCTGGTACTCTGATCGCCGACTTTCGCCGTTTCCTTTATCGCTATGGCTGACGGAATGATAAACTGAGGTTCCTTGTTGCCGGCGAACCCCAGCTTGGTGTAGCCGGTACCCACATCGATGACACAAGCAGGCAAATGGTCTCCCATTGCGACACTGTTATTTATATTTTTTAAGAAATCAAAAATTAATAGATATTAATAATAGGGCTTAAATGGGTGCGGACTTCGATAAAATATTGCTTAGGTTCTTTGACGTATGAATGAATCACAGATGTGTCAACTTCAGCCAATGAGAAAGCACAAGTGTATTCGGAAACCTATTCATGATCGGGACTGAGCAGACTTCGAGAGTTTTGGTAAAACCAAACTTGAAGGTTTAGTGGTCACGTTAAATTTCAATATTAGAACGCATTATATGTATTTATGATTGATTTGACTACATTAAATTTTGTTTTAAATAAACGAATATAACATATGATATGATTGTGTTCTATGTCTTTGTACAATAAAGAGTTTATACATACATACATACATGATTGGGTTTCAGAACGCTTCCAAGAGTATAAAACTGTTTGAGCAGCTTGTTTAATCGTTACTTTAATACCGTGTCAGCAAAGTGTCAGTGTAAAAATATAGCACTTATTCCGTGTTAAGGGCCCTCCACACTCGTGCGCGAATCGCGGCGCGAAGTCTGGAGCGGCTTTAAGTTTTGCACTCTTCCTGAATTTCATAGACATAGTATATACAAGTAGTTATAGACATGAAACCATATATATATATAGCATAATCCTTTTTACCTATGATGCCACCCGGTCGGTGATAAGGATTCCCGTGCTGAGGATCCGGAACCACGGCTGAAGACGTCTATCTCCGAGTGCAACTTTCTGCAACGTAGTGCAGGGAAGTGACTCCTATCAAAGACTTGTTTCGCGCTAATTTACTAATCTGCTAGCTCAGAATTAGACTCACGGCCCTATCTTCCGTTTAGTTAGTTTTTAATTTAAATACATTTTGTAATTTTAATCCGGGTATTTTTCTTCAACGTATCCTATCCTACTAAATGCGACTTAAAACGTCACATTGGCATTGCACTATTTTCTCTTATAGGAATCGCAATAAAACTATCCTTCTCTGTCAAAGAGACACTAGCGCCCCTAGCGGTGAAATTAAACGCAGTAGCCCTCATTAATTAGCAGTGGCGCTAGTGAGCACGTTGATGTGCTCTTACATACTTACACTCTTTGGCCCTGATAGTCAGGGGGCCCCTTTAGCCCATTTTTTATACAGGGTCAATAACCTGTAGGGAACAAGTGCGAAAGTGACGCATGACGACAAGTGATAAAAATGCGACCATGATACCGCTCCTGTACTTTGAAGTTTGATTCAAAGTGTGTTCAAAGTTTGAACACACTTTGAATAATCCAAGGTATAGTAGCCAATAGATGGTACATACTTGCCTATATCAAAGAGGATATAATAGGATAGAGCGGTACTGTCATAGTAAATTTTGTAGCCACAGTAAATTCACTGCCATCTATCAACACACGATTAAAACTAAAGATAAAAATATAAAAAAATATATTTAATATAGATAAATGGTTTTTTTTTATTTGCAATATTTGCATTGTATATTTTTATATTATTTTGACCCATGTTCTATAACAAACGAAACCGTCAACGCCATCTATACGAGAGTAGGCCAAAGGTAGTGGCGCCATCTGATCGAGAATCAAATTTTCTTGAATTTCGAGGCACGTTTTTTCCTTACACTGTATCCATCTATTACGGAGTTATATATCTATTTTTGCCTATATGCAATAAGCTCCCTGCCAGATTGACCAGCGCTAACGCGATTTATAGTTCGAAAAATGAAACAACTGTTATGATAAAGCAGGTAATAGTTATTTAATGTGACCTGATACTAATATTATATTTACAAAATTTACATTACAGGAATGTAAAGATAGAAAGTATCTACTATTGATACTTTTGACGTTGTTTTCGACTAAATTTTATGCCAATAAAAATATTGAAAATAAACCTTCTACCTAATTAAGGAATGATACCATTAAATTGTTAGGTCTAACAAGTAGTATACATTAATAAGTATTTTTTTATGAAAGTCGCCAGCTTAGAATGCATTAAATTAAGTCTTCGTTAATAGTGATACTATCTAGTGATCATTAGCAAACCTAAGGTACTGTCAAACAAAATCCACTGGTCAGGAGTCTTCGAACCAATGGCTTTTTGGTGTAGCAAAACCTCTTAAGGAAATCTGACTAATCCCACATATCCCAATGAGCCCCAAGTATCACTGTGCATAATGACCTGCCAATGCCTGCTGTGTGCAATGTGCCTTTGACCGCCAGTCGTCAACTGACGCGCTGGGCTACAATGTAATATCAACCTAACTTGGTATAAAAGGCGTGGGGTTCAGAGTTACGGTAAGATAGTAGTCATTTTCGTAAAAAACCTAATGTATGTGCCAATCCTTGGGATTAGGTTGCCTATCAGACCCCAAATCAAATCAAATCAATTTCTTTAATGGCTTTTGGAAATAAGGGCGTGTTTATATATGTTAATTTAATAGCCGCCATCGACAGTTGATTTTGTGTAAACGAGCCCTTAGTTTACAACTAATAATGCTAACAGACGAGCGTGCCGGACCGCGACCTCCTTGGTCCGGTAAGCAGATCTCTTTCTCGCTTTCACTCAAAGCTGCTGCAGCTGCGTCCTTAACGGACATAGGTACGGCGAACCACCCGAACAGGCCTCAAACCGTACCAAGGTCACGGTCCCGTGCGCCCGTTTGTTAATGCTTTTGTAAACATTACCATATCACTTTAATATTTTATAGCCAGATTATACTTAATTACTTCCACTTTCGTTTCTAAGCTTTCACATAACGGTATTACTTTATTTAAGGCGTGTCTATCTGACAATTTACAATAAAAAAATAAAATCTGTTCGTATATATCAATTATTCAGATAGAACTTTGGTGGTTACATTGAGTGAGAAATTTCAACAGAAATAACAAAATAGGTAATATAAATAAAACATCCTGTATACTTACACTAAAATTCCTTAACCTAATATAATAATCAAACTGAGATTGATTATACTCTTTCAGAGTGAGTCTGAATAACGAAAGACGAACCTTTTAAATTCAGTTGTGGCAATACCATTGGTATCATGTATCTAGTATATAACTGGATCAGGTATGAGGGGTGGGGGGGAAATAACCGAACGGGATAGTCTTATGTATCTTTCAGTAGGAGTAGCAGGGAAAGCGTTATTATTGTTTGTCCTTGTTACAGGCTCACATATTTTTTGATTCCCCACCGTAAATTTGTATGGTTTATGGTGGGCTGCTACAAATCTATTCGACTAATCATATTGTCGCATTGCGTATGTTCTGTCCCTCACGGGCGCACGCGTATAGCACGTCTATAGGATCCTACCATCTATGATTGATATTCACCCTTTGACTGCCAAAGACGTCAACAGACGGCTACAGCCCAATATCAACCTTCGTGCATTGCGACAAGGTTCACAATCACGCGCCGCACCCCATAGGCGTGGCTTTCATATTAGTTAAATTTGCATTATTACACCCAACCTAACAGTTGTCTGGAGGAGATCGCTCTTTAAAGATAAGATCTCATCTCCTACGTTTTTAACTAAATTTTTGACTCTTTTCTTTTTGTTTTTTTACCGGGTGGCTAAAAAATAAGTGCATTCCCGCCAGGCCTGTTTTGGGATTATACTGAGCAACTTTTACTATGCGACCAACCACGAAATCGCTAAAAAAAATTTAGCCTGCCATAGAAAATGGACCAGCCAAAATGTATGAAACAGGCAAAAAAAAATTCGCGATTTCGAGGTTGGTCCCATAGTAAAAGTTGATCAGTATAATCCCAAAACCTCCATGGAAACGGGAATGCACTTATTTTTAGCCACCGTGTATATGCAACTACGAGTATTGTAATGCAAATAGTTTTCTGTGGCGCGAAATTCAATTTATAGGTTTAAACTCTCGTTATTCAGGCAACCACATGTTGTAACAAACATAAGTCAAACAAAAAAGACTTGCCAAAATTCACATGTTATATTATATGACTGTATATTATATGTTATATGACTTCATTCTAACAAAATCTAAGTGAATTCAAAAATTTGAACAGGAGCCCGATTCAAATTTAACCTTTTCGACGCCAACGACAGATATATCCGATCTAACTGCAGGTCCAACGCTGATGACGGAGCAACATAGGCCTTTTTTATTCGTAATTATGGCTTCTCTGATACCAGGGAACTTTGCCAACGTCAAGTGTATTAGATATATGTATATAGTAAGTCATCAATATTCAGTCATGCGTCGAGGCCTTCACGATGCACTGGAGGATAGCTGGAGCAGCAGTACAAGCATAATGGCGACCTAGACGACGAACCGCCGAATGATGTCCAAAAAATTTGGCATAGGCCTCTCCCATATTCCTCCACGAGTCCCTGTCTTCGCCACAAGGCTCCAGCCACCTGCCTGAACTCGTCTTCCCCATCTCATTTTTTTGTCTTCCATCATTCCTTTTTCCATGGGTAACCATGTTGTGATGTCTTTTGACCAATTTTCTCTATTGTCTCGGAGCATGTGGCCAGTCCACTTCCACTTCGACTTTAGTTTTTTGTGTGGTTTACATCAATTATTTTTGTTCTCTTTCTAATGTCGTCCAGTTTTAATCTCTAAGTTTTATATTCAACATGCTACTCCATACTATTTTGGCAGACTTGAAGAGCTTTCCTCTCCTTGACAGATTAAAACCGTAACAAGTTGATGAACTTTATCAAAATCGTAACAACTTGTTGAATTTGAATCGGGCTTCTGAAGTGTAACTGACCAATAAGCAAAGCATCTAGATTTCTCTTAGTTGAACTTATGTTTGCAATGTCTCCTGATTAAGCATATATATGTAACATTGAGATACAAATTGTAGAAAATGACACTTTCAAATTAAATATTGTCTGATTACATCAACTAACAACAATATAATCAGTATTATAATTTCTCAGACTTATAAACATAGACAAAAAACACATTTGAAGCATTCCACGGGATGTCCCGTACAAACGGATTTTATTTTATGAATTAGAACCTTTTTTTCAGTGTTTAACTTTAAAGCCAATATTTAAGAGCATTTGTCGCAGAAAATAAACTCCTATAACTGCAAATCTTCACTAAATTCGCGTTTGTACGGGACAATGGTAGGCAACTTCATGTAATGCTCCAATTCTTTTGTTAGATTTATCATTTGCCCTAACATTGTCCTCCGTGTCAATGTTCTAGATTTCTCACCACATTGCATAATCTGAGTCCTCCATGTCAAAGATTGTGAAGAATCCAAGAATGGTCAGGTACACTATTACATTGCCTGCCAGGGTCAAGTAGCATGCTCCCGCTGCAATCTGGAAAAGATCAAGACGGTTTTTGGCAATTTTGTTTATTAGGGAACCTTTTTTTGCTTTGAAGTCCGTCGGCGTCTAGTCAGCGGTATGGAAAATGGCGGCGCTGCGCGGTTGCGCCAATGTTGCGTCGAGCAGCAGCCATACAGTTGACTAGACGCCGACGCTCGAGAGACGCTAGTACGACTAGTGTGGGATTGCCCTAAATGATTTAATTGTGAGTGTAAAAAGTAATAGTGGTATAAAAATGTTAACCCCAATAAAAGCTTCATGCCCCAACAAGATAGACAATCATTCCGGTAATATTGTAAGGAACCCTTGGATGGCAGAGGGCAAAATACGGCCAGTCGTTGGTCCTTGGAGGAAGCATATGTCCCAGCAACTGCACTGAATGGTATTGTATAATTGTTACTAAATTTTGCAAGTGCGGATATCAGTTTTCAGGTTGCAAAAATAGCTTGGCCTTACTCTGCCACAAATGCAATATTTTCTTATTGAAATATCTTTATTATATAAAAGATGTAAACAGTGGTACTACTTTTAATACACATGCAAGAGAAAAACAACACTATTTTACTTACAGTGCCTACATGGGCAAGCACAATGGGTAGACCAAACGAACTGACAATTAGGCCCATGGTCAGAAAAACTGCTGTCTCCATACAGGGTGAATTACCACCCGCAGTGCTGTCTGTGTGTCTGCGTGCTATCATCGTTGGGATGGGGCACAGCACGTAAAACAGGACTACGAAGAATGGCCACCATAGTCTGAAAGTACAAACAAAATTGGAAAATTGTATGTTGTGTCATTTGGTACACATATAGTAATGACTTGGATGTGTAAAAGGTTTGGTGCATCATTTTTTTTTATCTGGATGGCTTTTTTATTAAACATTATTTCAATCACCAGTATCAATTTATCTAACGAAAAGTAAGGGTAAAATCAATATTCTTATTTGGTTCAGCTGTGAAGTAAAAAGAGGTCAAGGTTTGAAATGCTAATGCTTGTACCATAAAAAGTAGTCATGTCATAAATCAATTTAAATCTGCAATATTCTAAAACTTTTAAGGGTTTTTTTTTTATCACAACACAATCCTACTTGTAAAGTAAATAATCATAATAGTAAAGAAACCATAAAGTGCGAAAATAATTACCCGTATTTCGGTAAGGCACACGCTAGTATAACCATGGTCATACCAATGGAGCCAGCAAAAGCCAGAGCTATCAACCTGAAATCAGTTAACCAAAAAGTTATTACAATCCTAATAGAAAAATACACACAGGAAACTATAGGTCTATATTGTAATAAATTCTAGCTGTCAGCTTATTCACCTACATGTTTTATAAGACTGTTTGTTTCTAAATAAATAAAAAAATAATAAGTAACCTTTTTGAAACATCGTTTTTACTTACAGCACATGGATATAAAATAAAGCTATTCATTTTTAGAATAGGTAGGGATCCAAAGCTTGTATGGTTGGCTCGAGTAACTCCACTAGAGTTGCAAGTGCCCATAGGCTGGGGTGGCTAACACATTTATTTGCCACCGTTGTGGTACAAAAATAAAGGTACTCAGAATCAGTAGAACCGAAAGTTGTCAGAAAAAAAGTTCTGTAAGACTCGTCACTATAAAAAAATACATAGAATCTGAAGAAATCAATATATTGAAGGAAATAAATTCATTTTGCTATAAACGCTACAATCTCTATCAACAGACATATTTTAAGATACCATAAAAACACCATACTTAGTTCAGAGTACATACACTATGACGTCTATATTTATTGACATATATATATACAATAAAATACCTACACAAAGATTAATTTGAACATTTTTTGTATAGTTAATCTAAAAATGTGGAAATATTTTTTTATCGTAAGTTTGAACATCTAGTTGGCATCATTTCTTTACATAATGTTGACATAGTAGCCAAGATATTACCTATAGTGTAAAATCTCATTAGAGAAGTACCTACAGTCTGTCCTACTTAGAAACAATTTTGGTATTATCAATAAAAGCTACTGATATAAACAATGAACTTACCCTGTAGTTCATCCATGAGTAAAACATGAAAAGAGAAAAATAAACAAATTAGACTTGCGGTAAATTAAAATTAAGAACTTATTTGTAAATAATAGAAATGAGTCATTGAGACTGACTTTCATGAATTTCTTAAGATTGCAAGACTGTTATACGATATAAAATGTATCCTATTACCTTTAACTCCTGCCATTGTTGTAAATTACACTCACTACAAAGTGGACAATCAAGTGTTTGGAATTGCTAAATTTTACAAGGGCAGAACAAGTCGAGTACACATACCATGCAAATCATGCAATTTATGTACGAAGAAAAATTAGATACAGACTACAGATTAGCTAGAGAAGATAGATATTAGAAATTCACCACAGAGCAAGCAAATTCATATTCTAACTTTGTAATGTTGGCTGACTTGTTTATGCGTTGAAATTAATACTAACAAACCAATAATAAATTAATAATTTTATTAAATCTACGCGTTTTTACTGATGTATCAAACAGAACCATGTTTTGACATTTTGCTTGGCTGTTGCTATTGCTATTGCTTTTCAGTCAGTCGGTTTTGGTAATTTTGGTTGGACTTAGTTAGGGACACTAGCTTTGATTAACGTTTATTTGCCGTAATAATTGAAATTAACAATAATACATAATCCGTACAGAAGTATATTTTATTTTATTCATAATGGATGATGATGCGGAAACCTACAAATTATGGCGTATAAGAAAAACTGTAATGCAAGTAAGTTTATAGGTTATATTTAATGTTTTCTGCAGTAAATGTTTGTATTTTTCCTGACAATAGTTAATCGATGTGCTTACTGCCTTTGATAATTTGTTTAAATCGCCACACTTCTTTTTTTCATTTCATTTGGAATTGTTATTTACATGGGGTTTACTCATGGTTTACTGGAATGTAATGATATTTTTCAGTTGTGCCACGACCGTGGATACTTGGTTACACAAGATGAATTGGATCAAACTCTCGATCAGTTTAAAGAGCAGTTTGGTGATAAACCCAGGTTTGTCCTCCCTTTATAATAATTCAATAGTGTTACTTCTTGCCTAATCATAATTTAAAAATAATAAATTTGTTTTACTTTTGATTTTATACGTAGTTTTTATTTTTATACAGAACAGTACATAACTCATACTAGTATAGTGTAACCAACTAAACTATAAAATTGTTTACATTCATACTTTAAACTTTAAATGTAGTGAGTATTGAACTCTGGGGAAACATCTATCAGTATAATAGTAACAGAGCTCATAAGAGCTCTGAATACAAAAGAGAGCAGTTTATTTATTTATTTAATCTTTATTGCACAAAAGAAAATACAATCGTACAAAAGGCGGACTTAATGCTATGATGCATTCTCTACCAGTCAACCTTCGGGCAAAGCAGAGAATTTGTAGGCGGCAGTTCATACTATAGTTCACATACCTCCATGGGTTTTGTAAAGACATTTTTTCAAAGAATTAGGAATTCTTGCAGTACCCAGTTTGTATGTCTTGGTGCTGCTCACAAAGCCTCTTAAAAACGAGTCTCGTAATGAATGCTTACTTACATGCACCAAAACTATGAGTTAAGTTTTGTCCTAGACTCGAGGTTGCTGCACACTCCGCTGGTCCCCAAGCCATAAGCTTTTATAACAGATTGCCTACTGAATAATTTTGATAATGTTTAAGATTTAGGCTTATTATATTATGATCTTCTCATCTCACTAAGTTATTAATAGTTTTAGTTTTAAGGCATGTATTTCATCAGACACAATACCTGTATTGTTTTTTTGAATAAATGTATGACTGACTAGTACAAGTAATATTGATAAACTAGTGTTTTCCTACAATATTAGTTAAATAATAATAATAAATAATATTAGTTAAATGTAAATAAATACAAACTCATAAATGTTACTTACCCAAGTGCAATCTTGTGTTGTCTGACAATGTTTGGTTTATTAATGCATTTTTAACTTTCTCATCTAATACTTGTAATACAGTAGGCTGCATTGTTTAAACAGTTTACTTGTGATTTGTGCAAAATATTACCTAGCAAAACTTATATACTCTCCATGAGCAAAACAAATCTGAATCTGATTGCCAGAGACAAGACATGTCATACACATGTCAGTGTTTGATATGTTGACAGTATATGCCAGTGATACTTGTTGTAATTGAAAAGTTATAGAGTAGGTCATAAATAAGTAAAATAAGTGATAATATACCTTTGGGTGTTATAGGAATTTCAATACTTCAACTCATTTTCTGATTTCTAGTCTAGAAATGTATTGGTTTGGGCATAGACTTATATGACTGTATAAAATGAATAGTCTAAGGAAAAAACGTGCCTCAGAAATATACCAACCTTGGCCTATTCTCGGATAGATGGCGTTGACGGTTTCGTTTGTTTAACAATTTGAACACATCAGTGAAAGAACATGGGTCAAAATCATATAATAAATACTAATAAAAAAAATATTTATCCATATATACATTTTTTGATATTTTTATTTTTAGTTTTAATTGTGTGTCGATAGATGGCAGTAAATTTACTGTGACAACAAAAGTTACTATGACAGTAGCCCTCTATCCTATATGTATATATTCTCTTTGGTTTGGGTAACGTGATATTTAGTGACCACAAATCTCGAACTCAGTACCGAACATGACTCATCATAAACTTTTTATATTTCAAGTGAAAAGCGGCCAGCTAGGAGTGATCTGATTGTGCTGGTGGCCCATAATGATGACCCCACTGATCAGATGTTTGTGTTCTTCCCTGACGAACCCAAGATTGGCATCAAGACCATCAAGACTTATTGTACTAGGATGCAGGAAGAGAATATTCACAGAGCAATTGTAGTGGTGCAAGCAGGTAACATTCATTTATTTATTTTATTTTTATTTCATACATGGAAAACCAACAGCTACATTCATATTTCATGCTGTGTTAGTAGGCATTTTAACTTAAAAGTGTACCGTTTACTTTTTACGAAAATCCAAACACTATAAATTATAAACTGAAATAAATGTCATATACTAAGAAAAAGTGACAAAGGCGTCCAGTGCCCTAGGCTGGAATCGACCTATGCCTCTGTGGCCTGGTGGCCTAGTGGCACAGGCACCTGCCGCGATAGCAGAGAATGCTGGTTCGATTTCAGCCTGGGGCACTGGAGGCCTTGGTCACTTTTTCTTAGTATATGAAGTTTACTTCAGTTTGTTATACTAACTGTTATCATTTTCCAGGAATGACCCCATCAGCCAAGCAGTCGCTAGTGGACATGGCTCCCAAGTACATTCTTGAGCAGTTCCTTGAGTCGGAGCTGCTCATCAATATCACTGAGCACGAGCTGGTCCCGGAGCATATTGTGCTCACCCCGGATGAGAAGCAGGAGTTGCTGGCGAGATAGTATCCTTTACTAACTGAAACAAGTTTTAAAAGATCAAAGGTTTAATGTATTGGGCTGTTTTCTAGGTTTGTTAAGAGTTGCAAGAACCTAACTACCGCGTACAGACGCATTATTGCAAAATATTGTAAGATTTGACAACTTAAGTACAGCACTAACTATTTCAGCAGTCAAATTTGTAGCTCCAATATTTTGCAATACTTTAAAATTTATTGTGCAACTACTTCTTCTATTGTTACAAGATTATTCCAGAATTAGGGTTCTAATCTAAGTTCCTTAACCCACTCTCTCAGTAAATTGAAAGAGAACATGTTAATGAGAATACAGGCTGGCGACCCCGTCGCACGGTACTTCGGGTTGAAGAGAGGACAGGTATGTCAAATAGTAATTTTGAATAAAATACAGTATACAAAAAAACACCATGTCTTATACAAAAACGTGACTCATGCGCCAAGATCATAGGCGCAAGGGAGCTAATATAAATCTTATTTGAAAATATGAAGGTTACAACAAATATATAAACGATTTTAAGCGTCGGGGGCACTTCTCACCACGACAATTCCTACACAAAGATAATCCGTTCAAATATCGAGCCTACAAAAGGTCCTAGAAAAGAAAACTGAATATTTTATAATTTTTTTCGGGTTTAAGCATGTTGAAACTTTTGCGTAGACAGTGGCGCCGCGCTCACTTTTGTAATCAGTGACAGTGTACGGTTAACTTTATAATGGAGGGTGTCAATGATTATCCATAGATGGCGCTATTGGTCGTAAAGGCAAGTTTATTTATTTGATTAACATTTTTTTTCAGGTAGTGAAAATCATCCGATCTTCAGAAACAGCGGGAAGATACATTTCCTATAGATTAGTTTGTTAGATATAAAAAAGTAATTAAATAAGTTTCTAAAATCTCCAGTGTTTCATTTGTTTACACCCTTAGCCGAATCGCCAAACGATAGGTACGATCGACTTCGGTTTATTTCATTTAGAATAATAGTAAAGACTTCTGCGTACCTTGCAAAAACTGGCATGCAATTTGAGATCATTGCTTGCTAAGTAGGAGTAACGAATTTAATCAATCGGTGGAACGGCGCAATGTATCGCAGATCGCTTGCGATTATCGGCGACGTTTGGAAAGGCCATAACGTTCAACCAAACCAACGTACTGCCAGCGGATTTAAAATTTAACTGCAAGAAGCCGCTATCAGGTCATGTTTTGACCTTTGTAACCTGTGTAGTCGGGCCGTTATTACTACAACCAGAGAATGAAGAAGACATAGAGTGCTCACTCCATATATATGGGTTTGGTTACGATTATATTCGTAGTCTACATCTAGCGTCAAGTAGCGGAACCCTTAGTACTGCTACTCGACAATAGATGTCGCGGCAAATGGAAAGTCTAATGATCAACGATTTTCAGCTAATATTATAACCGGATTAACCGGAACTCTATTTTCAACTCCTGCTTATAATATTAGTTATAATTTGTTGTTTCTTGTCGCGACACATGTGACATCTAGTGTCGAGTAGCAGTACTAATAGTTCCGCTACTTGACGCTGGATGTAGACTACGAAAATAATAGTCTTGGTAACAAAACTGATTTATGGACTGAGCATTCTATGTCTTCTTAATTCTCTTTGCTACAACCGTAACATATAATAATCGTTTAAAGCGCCAGTGAGCCGAAAATTGGTAACTTTTAGAATGACTAACGCTACGCGTAACAATATGTAACTTGCGCACGCAATGCTATCGTAACTGCGAGCAATTCTGACAAACAAGATTAGTGCAGGTGCTTAAGAGGATAGTCGACGACCGCTATCGATGTACAAATGTAGTCTTGTGTTCAAAAGTGCTCCAAAAGTTTGCCGATTCCTGGTTAAGTGATAGGCTAACAATACGTTTCAGTTGGAGAAAAGAATGTGGGTATTTAACTGATCACCAGATATAGTAAATTGAAACATCAAAAAATCCTTTTTTCCACCAAAAATAGTAAATGATCACTAAAATTAGAACTCCATTTTTATTAGGGTTCCGTACCCAAAGGGTAAAAACGGGACCCCATTACTAAGACTCCGCTGTCCGTCTGTCTGTCTGTCACCAGGCTGTATCTCATGAACCGTGATAGATAGACAGTCGAAATTTTCACAGATGATGTATTTCTGTTGCCGCTATAACAACAAATACAAAAAAAAGTACGGAACCCTCGGTGCGCAAGTCCGACTCGCACTTGGCCGGTTTATAAATTTTACTCTTCTATTAAAGAGAATGACACCAAACTAATCATTGTTAACCCAAAATTAGTAAATGATCACCAAATTTGAAAACCAAATTTTTTACATCTTGCTATCTTATTAAAGAAAATGACACTAAACTAATAAGTACCTAATTGTTAACCCAAAAATAGTAAATGATCACTAAAATTCAAACTCCATTTTAATGTAAAATTGTAACCAAAATTTTATCATCTTGCTATCCTATGAAATAAATAACTGAATAAATAAATAAATAAAAGCAAATAACTCCAAACTAATCACTGTTAACCCAAAAATAGTCAATAATCACATTTCATTATAATTATTTGGTTTTTAATACAATTTGAAGTGATTGAAACAGCTGGCACTTTTGTAATTTTAGACCTTTTTTTTTGGTAAGATTTTTTTATTTAAGGTACCAAAGTATTTTTTGGTGGTCATTATCTTTGTAGCCGAAAAGAAATGGCAACATTATTGCGAAAAAAAACCGCAGGCGTTGACTATGAATGACCTTGTTGCCGGACCGGCTTTGTCCTTTGTCATATTTTTAACAAATTTTACACTTTGTCTTAGTAAGCGAACGCAAACGCGGGTGCGGCGGGCCCTCGGCGTTCGCGTTCGCAACGAAATCGCCCACGTAGGGCACTTCTATAGGTATCAAAGGATTGATTCACCCTGCGCCACATCGCTTCGTTTCGCGTTCGCGTGTTGTTCGCTTAACGAGCAAATGCCATGAGTTAAATAGCTTGGTCCGACTCTATTACACGGTAATGAAGTTCTTCCTTAAATCAAGGGCAAATCGTAAGAAAACGGAGTGAAATTTGGTTGCACCTAAGTACCACGCCTGTTTAAATACCTATTGTGCATCGATTACCGCGTGCCTTATATGTAGGTAATATTAGCTTATTCGGTAGGATATCCTGATGACTAATTAACTTTTTCAAGGAATGCACATGATGAACAGTCTGAGCTAGGCGCCATTCATTTATTACGTAAGACGATCTAGGGGTGGAGGGGGATCCAAGATGTCTTATTTTTTCTTACAAGGGGGTGGGGGGAGTCTTAATGGTTCTTACGTAAGATCACAAATATGCGAACATTTTCAAATTTCTATGAAGTTATGACGTTTAAAATAATACTTCCGTACTATGCTGTGAAACACGGTGCAGAGTTAGCTTAGACGAACTTTAGTACCTCTGTTAAGGTATGAATAAACGTTTAAAAATATATTTTTTTAAAGTAAAAACTAATAAATCAAACCAAACGTGCAAGTATTCGTTTTTCCTTTAGATTCTTGCGTAATAAACGTACCTAGGGGCGCGAGGGGGTCAAAACCTCAGAATAATGACTAAAGCAAAGAAGCCGGGCAAAAATAAAAGCTTGGTAAAAGATATCGTATTCACAACACGTTATTACTTTTTGTCTATGAGTGAGTGAGACAACAATCCGCAAGTTCTTTCGTTTTGTTCAGTATTGTCATAAGATAAACTGAGGGAAATGTCAAATGGTCCTATGTGGTTCTATAATATAATCCAGCCAAATAAAATATATGTTCGTTATTTCACAGGTAGGTGTCAACTGTAACAACTTGACATAGTCGTATTATTTTAGTTGAAATATTTCGGGATGTTTCAGCGGTCATCTTGGTTTATTTTAATTATATTTTTGCTATTCCTGAAAGATTGTTGGAATACGTGCTGAGTTTTTATTTGTAATGGTTTGAAGTTCCCTTTGTGATAATGTCTTGTGTGATCGAGGGCTGTAAATCGCATACAGGAAGAAAAGAAAATACGCACGAACCGATAACCTTTAATCGGTGAGTTTTGTTCAATTTTGAAGAAATTTATTTATAGGACCTGACCCTAAACATAGAAATCGATATGTTGTTTATGTAATTATTACTTGCATTCAAGTCTATATAGATTTTTGCATATATTTTCGAACTTTTCTGCTAAGTATGAAAGGTTATATTTTTGGCATAGTGATGTATCGACCTCAGATCAATAACCTATCGACATTTACAGCTTTCTTATAGTTTGGCCCAGGACTGTCTCATTTTAATTGATGAGTACAGTCAAGGGCATAAATATATATACATTCCCAGTCTCAAAAATATGTGTACGCTCAGACAATAAAATCGTGTTCACATATTTTTAAGCCATTTGTCTGGATCGATATTTTTGCCTTCGACTGTACCTATAGTTTTCTTTGTTCTTACTTACTGACAGATTGTGTTTGCCAGACTATAGTTTAATACTAAAAACCGGTCAAGTGCGGGTCGGACGCGCGCACCAAGGGGACCGTACTTTTTAGTATTTGTTGTTGTAGCGGCAACAGAAATACATCATCTGTGAAAATTTCAACTGTCTAGCTATCACGGTTCATGAGATACAGCCTGGTGACAGACAGACGGACAGCGAAGTATTAGTAATAGGGTCCCGTTTTTACCCTTTGGGTACGGAACCCTAATAAAAAAGACATTAATGATCATTGATGAATGTTCCTTTTATTAATATTGTTGGTCACAAAACTCAACTTTTTATTTCAGATTTCCAAAGGACGAGGAATAGGGGATATTACTGCAATGTTCTGCCACCAGAGTGCAGCACTAGCTTTTTTAGTGCACCGTAGAGTAACTTGTTCATACTGTACCTTTAACAGGTTTTTGACAAGTTTTCAGGGGACCTACCGGAAAACTCGAATCCGAAATTTCGTTATCTAGCTGCCTCTTTATCGCTCGAATACGCAAGAGTGACAGAGATGTTAGATAACGAAAGTTCGATTTTCTTGTTTCGCGATAGACCCTCAGATTGTGATAGTGGCGCCACCTACGCCAAGTTTCGCGTAATATTCCCTATTATTAAATAATAAAAAAATATTACACGAACGTTTTTTTTATTATTTCCTATTTGGTACAGTCAGCTGCAGAGAAAAGGTACCCCACGTCCATACTAATTTACAGAACTTTGTATGCAGGGGGGTGCCTTTTCTCTGCAGCTGACTGTACATGACTAGAAACTATACTTAGTCTTTTAGCATTAGAAAAAACGGTAAACCATTTCCACGTGTCTTTTTATTGACAAGTTTTTTTATAAATATAACAATATTTTACTTATGAAAGCAAAAGTATGTAAATGATCGTATATTATATTTGTTGTGACTTATTTTCAAAGTGTTTTTCGATAAAACGACACGTTAAGATCGCTCGCCTTCTTTCTAATGATAAAAAAACGAGAGGTATAGTTAGACGGTTCTGTAGACTGCAAATGAGATAAAAGCTATATTAGGTACATGCATTAATCCTCATATCAGGCGGCTCTTGGATTCCAAGGATTGCATAATTTTTATACTTTTTAATGATTTTTAGAATATGAAAATTATAAAAAGTGTAAAAGTTATGCAATCCTTGTATTCCACGCATTTCATTTCAACGAGCCGCCTGCTACAGATTTCTTGAAATTGCCGCGTTTTTTCAGGTTCAACTTTCATTAGCCAGCTATTATCAATTTGCCAATTTCGTGATTATTATTTTACACGGCACATAAACTTATGCATAATTTATCGATATAAAAAGTCGACACAGTTACATCCCTAGCAAATTATCAGACTTATGACACCGTACGTAAATGAGAAATAACAAGCATATATGCATCTCTTTTCGGCACATTATCTAATTCGTAAGGAAGTAAAGTACGGGTATACATATTTGCGAAGCATTTTTGCCCGACTTCTATGCTTTAGTCATTATTCTGAGGTCAAAACTGGCAAAAATCGTCTTACGTAATAAATGAATGGCGCCCTAGCGAATCAGCCTATGCTTCAAAAGTATCTACCATTCTCTATTCAATCAATCTCGAAATGCAGACCTACCTACTTACTTTATTACTCTTTGATGCAGACTTACAGCAATTAGACTGTGACAGATAGGTACCTAACTACCTACTTCTAAACGCGAACCTACCTACCTATATGTATCTCTATTTGGAAAAGTATTACCACCCTGGGTAGATTCTTTTGGAGCGTTGCTTCATCCGTTACTATTGATGCTGGCTGTAGGTATTTACCTACTTATAGTTTTTTTACTCCACACTTCACCAACTCAAGCCGAAAAGATCAGGTGAACTTTTCGGTATAGTAGAAGATAACTGCTATAGGTACCGAGGTGCGTAATATTTAATTTTCGTAGCAAATGGCAAATACGTCGATCTCAATGTGCCCATGAATGAAACATTCCAAACTGACGTTTCTTATCTCCGCAGAGGTATGTTTCAGTCTCACTGTTCATTAACTACAAAAAATCTTAGATTAAACTCTCAAGCATGAGCATCATGCAAACCCGTGCGTACGCACGCGACGCGCTATTTCACACGTCTTGCGCGCATCTCGCTCGGTGCACGTCGCGAAAACAACACATTCTCAATAGCAATAACCGGCAACGAAAACTAACTACCTAAGCGTTTGACGCTGGCTGAAAATTAACTCTTCAGAAAAAGTTAAAAGCGCGAGAAAATTTTAGAACATTGTTTTAAAAGTTTTCCACTTTTTAGTTCAGTTCTGTTGTTATTTCCGTTTTTTTTTTTCGTAATCGCTTAAGACTGAATTGTGTTTTGTGTCCTAGTTCTGCCCCCCCAAACCACCACCTTGTACCAAATGGTTCAAATTAAATAGGTTTTAACCTGGTAAGTACCTAAACATTATTTCTTTTAGGTTCGAGTTTGACGTCCTTTCAATTTTATTGTTGTGTTTACAACCAACCAAGCCTCTATTACTTGACTAGGGAACAAACCAAATTATTTTATGAAATATTTTTTGATTTGTTTTTTTAAGTAGTCACTACTATATATAAATTACAAACTGAAATACACTAAAGAAAAAGTGACCAAGTTCACCGGTGGCCGAGGCGGGAATCAAACATGCGTCTTCAGCTTACGCGGCTAACGTCCTGACCACTAGACCAGCCGGCCACACTACTATTTAGCTGTAGGTGTTGGTATCTAAAACGCAAAATAAAGTTTGTATAAGCCATCTTACTGAAAAAATAAATGAGTTCTTTAAAATCACCTCCGTCCTTTTGATACCAACATGATTAAACTTAAAGGAAGAATATGAGATCAATGGCATTATACAGAAAAAAGAAAAGCCAACCATCGAAGAAGATTCAAACGTATAATTTTTTAGTGGTAAAAACGTGAAAACGAATTGTACTATAATAATTTAATGGGATTGAAAGTTTATAAACTGAACGAAGTCGCGCGGGAGGAGGCTTAAGTTTAATAATATAAGCTTATAATAAGGTAGGTAAGGTACCTATAGATAGGTAGGTATCACGTTTTTATGCGATATCCATATCCACGTACAATCTTTTTTATTTTATGGACGTCGCATAAAAACCCAAGGTATCCCACTTATTTACTTACCTACCTACGTCGTTCGTTCGTACTATACAGTAATGTTCCCAATAATATTTAATTTCAAAACACAAATTACTTACCTACTCGACCACGATCAAAGCAGTTTTACTTACAAACTTTCGTTTAACTCCAACACGTCGTAAAATAGTTATCTTTTAATCTATGAACGCTTGTGCTTTTTTAGGGCTCCGTTATAAAATTAATGCTTATTTAATCCATTAGAAGCAACCGTACTTACTAAAGTTCAGTAGTACGTTTTTAGTATCGTTAAATGTTCAATTTTATGGTAGTTTTCTCAGTACAAAGCAAGAAGGTCATATGTATAGTATAAACGTCTTGCTGCTTGGTTCAATTTAGTTGAACCATATAGTTCTAACAGGGGTCAAATTGGAAGAAATAAGTAAGGTTTACTAACCACTGTTGTACTCTTAGGCGATGGACATTGATGGGTATGCAGCATGGTGGACAGCATTTATTGCACCAACCTACTTTTATAAGTACCGTGTACTACGTTAATGTATACCTACGGTTATTAGGGTTCCGTACCCAAAGGGTAACAACGGGACCCTATTACTGAGACTCCTCTGTCCGTCTGTCTGTCACCAGGCTGTATTTCAAATCGTGATAGCTAGACAGTTGAAATTTTTAGATGATGTATTTCTGCTGCCGCTATAACAACAAATACTAAAAAGTACGGAACCCTCGGTGGGCGAGTCCGATTCGCACTTGTCCGGTTTTTTCTTATACTTACCTTACGACGTAAATAACATCACTGGTACCCCGAGTCGTGAATATTCGATTTAAATTCTATTTAGTTTTCTTAAAACATAATTAGTTGGGTAGGATTGACGTCCTTGCTCTTTAAAAACTGGAAATATCACCGATTCTGTCAGAATGGAGACGCGATAATATTTATATCGGTGTCTTCCTCCAAAAAAACTAGTCTGCATTAATTCATGCATTATTAATTACTTAATTCCAAATTACTTAATAGCTGCATATAAATATCAATAAAAATGGTTCACATTGCAATAAGTAAGTAAGTAAGTAAGTAAGTAAGTATTTATTTGCAAAGAATAAGTAGGTACAATACAATAGTGTCTTAGGTGGTAAGTGACAATTGGTTGCTTATTCTGCTATTTGCTAGCACCTACCTACTTATGTATATATGTTATGTATGTAGTTTTATTGTACGTACTAACATTTTATGAGCCACGAGCTTGAAATAAACGTTAATTTAATTTAATTTTAATTTTATGTAGCAAATTAATAACGCGATTCAAATATTAACCTGACAGAGTTAGACCAAATAAGTCTGCAGCGTTTTTGATAGCGCAGACTGTGCAAGTGTTATTTATAAGTACGTCACAATTTCATAGAAGATAGACGTTTAAAATAAGACTTGCAAAGTCTGGGATATTAAAATAGCTGCAGACTTACTATCTTGTTGTAACTCTACCACAAGGAGAAGGTTTTTAATGACTAATATAGATTACCTAAAGATGTGCAAAACTTTCAATAAGTTGGAGAATTTCTTTCTGATTTTTTTGGTATAATAGGTATATAATGTTTCCACTTTAGAAATATACATACCTAAATTGTGACAAGCTTGTCATATTAAAAAAAACCGCAATGAGACATGAAATTATGTAGGCCAACCAAGAAACAGGAAAGGAAGCGTTGGCTCGCCCAAAAAAAAATCCATTATCTAATCAGCCAAAATGTTAGAAAGGGTAAATTTTTTCGCACGTTCAAGTTATAATTAAAGTTATTTAATATACCTACATTATATCACATATATAGGTACATTCACCTCTCTTGGGTAATGAATGGCTAAGGGTTGAAAAAAAAAAGCACTGAAGAGAGAGATACTCGTATGCTAATTTAGCTGTGCGAATAGGGTTACATACTCGGCATAAACATATATTATGACCTATATATTTTATGCTCGTTTCATTTATGCAAGATATTGCAAGTACGTAATATAGTGTATGATAAAATTGATAATGGCTGTCGCTTTCGACAAATTGCATAAATAGGTGTAAGGTGGCTCTAACGTAGGGCTATAATGTATGAAAATTTGAAATGCGTGTTGTCGATATCACACGAAAGATAACGAACACTTAGGTATAGATACCTAGGTACTCCAATCAAACAGTTCTTGTAAGTGCAGTTTGAAATAAACCAGTGACCAGAGGGCTGGCCAGTATTTTGCTCAAAGGATAAGCATTGCCATTTAACGTGGCAATGCAGCCAGCCTTCTGGGCACACTGCCCATTGGCAGTGACTTGGGGAACGTTTTTTATTTATAAAGCCTTTACTTTAGTTTATTCGTAGCTTATAATATTATTTTCACCTCAGCTCGAGCCTACTTTCCAAGTGCGACTTTCCTCACTCCAGGGAGTGAAACAATGTAGCTTTTTAAATTAGTGAAGGCCATGAACTTCATACTACGGTGCGGTGCGGTGCGGTACCGTACGTATCTCGTATCGTATCGTACATATTATAATTCTTTTTTTTTTCTGTTTATTCTGTGTAATTCGAAATACATTTTAACCTTTAATATGTTCTCACTACTGAGGTGAAAAATTATGTGTGCAACACGAGAGCAAAGTTATTTTACATCTCGTGTTTTTGAGTCCCTCGCTACGCTCAAGATTCTACCTTAGGATCACTCGCTTCGCTCGTGATTCAATTATAGAATCTTTCGCTTTCTCGGGACTCAAAATAAACACTCGCAAGAAAAACCAACTTTCCTCTCTTGTTGCACAAATAACTATTTTAAGTTTATTTATAGTTTACTGTTAATGTGATGTCCTAATGTGTAATCTTGTTTGAAATAAATAAATACTTAGTTACTAACTTATAATAAATAATAATAAAATGATAGGTATTTAATTTGGGTGTTAAGTTTTTTGAAATAATTTTGGGTTATGGACCAGAAATTGTTAATAAATCTTATAGCGAGGAATATGTTGGTTCTTTCTTAACATAGCGATGTAATAGATAGAATAAGAATAAGTACTATTTACAACTCTTTACAAGACAACTGGCAGTCTTTTATTTTTTACACAGATTTATCGAGCTTAGCTGTAGAACATAAGCCTATCGTTTGTTATGACTTGGGAAAACGAATGAAAAACGATGAAATAATGCTATAAACGCTGATGGATGCTTGACTTCTTTCTTCTTACGTTACGAAGTTACGATCTCCTACCGGGCTGAGCTAAGCGATCGTCAATGCATATTCCACTTTGTTTTCTCTAAACAGAGACCGTGAACTAATCCTAAATTATTACGAAATTATTTGCCATCGCGAAAATATTGTTTGTCTCCAATTGCCTCCATTTATTGGACTAATGGAAGGACAGTAAGTAATTCAATCAGGAAAATATTCTTAGCCGTAACTGCTCCTTTCATTAGACTAAATAATAGTAGCTAAGCGTTCTCATATTAACTTACGACCTCACTTAGCATACACAATATTCACAGGCAATCAACTCCCTTGCATATGGCTGAATACCTACCGTCTGAAACACTATAGCCACGACCACAACACACTTTCACCAAATGAGATTCTCTAAAAACAAAGCGGATGCTACTGCATGATAATATTCAATTTCAATACTTTGTTGGAGCTTGGAGTTTCCTTAGAATTCTTGTTGTTTGTAATCTTTAATATACAGGATGGTTTTAAAAGTCGGACACCTATTCTATCGGAGAGACAATTAAATGATACGTCTTAACTTAGAGATTTAGTGTATTATTAAATCTTTAGCTTTGACATTATAGCGTATAAAGCGTATGACATTGACATTGCTATTGTTATCAACGGGTCAAAAACGTTCGGGAAAACCGGCGTCTTTTCAGTGGGTACATTACAAAAATTAATGATTTGGCTACATTTTTAAAAGACTTTTATTGTACAATTTAAACAAGTGGGATATCTAGTACGAACATTAGGCTTTTTAGTCCGTATATTTTATGATGCCCACAGGAAATTCGCACATTAGGTATAAGTTAAGTACCTACTAAATAAGTTTATACCCAAATATTTTATATACATTTAACCTGAAAACTGGCTGAGTTTCAAACAGCTCTGTGAGTGAGTGCACTCGCTCTTAAATCGCAGCCACATACATAATAGCTACACAAATACATTTTAACTGATTGCTATTAAATTTTTCAATTATAAAATATATAGGTAAGGTCCCTGACCCTGGTCCCTGAATATTTCTGAATCCGTCGTTATTTCATTATATTAGCCTTAGTTCATCCTGTATGAATGCATTGCAAGTTGCAAAGGTGTGCTCGAATGTGCTCGGGTATAATTATGTAAAACCCGGTCAAGTGTCAGGTTATGAACTTGTGGAGAATAAGATCAAATTTTATCGGGTTATTGAGCGTGCACTTATAAACGGTACGTAATAATGGTAAGATGTTACGAGATCGTATTGAAATTTGAAACTTCACAAGCTTTTCCGTGTTTATCATTGGATTTTAACCTCATAATGTACCTATGTAAGAACCCTGTCTTCTGTCTTCATACCCGCATACTAAACTTGTGCAATCTAGTTTTTAACTGAAAGGGGGAAAATGATAGGCACCTACCTAGTTAAATCGTTTAAAAACCGCTATGAGATTTCTTATGAGGTCATGAAGTATTTACAATTAGAAGGACTAGTACTTAAAACTTAAGGGAATATATTTTTAAGTTAGGATATACATAGATACAGTCGCCATCAGATATATTGGAGCGGCCAAGGTGCTCAAAAATATCTGAACAAGCACTCTAACGCCTTGACAATAGGGGCGTTTGCAGATATTTGTGAGCGCCTTGGCCGCTTCTATATATCTGATGACGACTGTACCTAGAGCGCTCGTGGTGACATAATGTTTGTTTCAGTTCTGACCGTTTCTATGTAAAAGCTAAAAGAATTGCTATGAAAGCCTCATAAAGTTTGCATTTTTCTTGGCTATTTTCTGACATAGAAAGCATCATTGACAAAAAGAAAGAATAAAGAATAAAGATCATTTATTTTCAGCTAAGGTTACAGACATTCCAGGGGTCTCCGCACTAGGCAGTGCCTGTATCGCGGGGAACCAATTACAATTTAAATATCAGACTTTGTTACAATTAAAAACTATCATTTAGTAAGAAACTACTAACTACAAACTAAGGCTTAATCTACAACACAAGTACGTTATGTTATGATATGCAGGCCAGAAGTCCTATCCTCATGTGAAATCAGAGAGTAGTTTCTTCGATAGCTAAATAAACAAAGAAGTTGTAAATGACCCGTTAACCCGTTATCAATCAATACCTATGTGCTAATTGTATACTATAAAATTAAAATTTTAATACAGTATCATAATAATAATAAATTATAGAAAGTAGTAGTAGTTATAGGTCTTATATTTAGACTGACTGACTTTGGAAAGTTCATGGACATACCTACCTATTTCAGCAAGTAGGTAAAAAGTTCTATAAAAAAACAGCACGGCTACTGCGAGTTGGCGTTTGACATTTACGTTAGCATCTGCGTGAACTCGATCGCATTCCCTCTCTATTGCACCAAATCACCAATACATCAGTGCGAGAGGGATTGACTGCGATCGAGTTTACGCAGGCGCTAGCGTAAACGTCATGTGTCAACTCGTGGGACGGCTACAGGACTATGAAAACATTGCTGCTTCAAAAATATATTATATTTAAATTGAAATAATATTATATTTTAAAATTTAATCGGCCAAGGTAATGAAGGTAACTCTGCAGCTATTTTGATAGCACAGACTGTGCAAGTGTTATTTAAACGTCAAACTTCTATGAAATTATGACGTTTAAAATAACACTTGCAGTGTGCTAGTGGCTAGTGCAGAGTTAGCTTGGTCTGACGCTAGCAATATTTTCATTGAATGGTACTGCCGGCCTAGCTAAGGTGGCAATCGCTATCGCTACGGCAACGAAACGCTTTGTGTCTTCCTATCACTCTTCTATATTAGTGCGACAGTGACAGTTGCGTTTCGATCGCTACGGAGCGTAAGCGATTGGCATGTTCTAATTATAGGAGCGCATGTAACTAACAATGTACTTAATATGTGAAACTAATTTATAAGGGTAGACGAGTGTCAGGTCGTCCACGATCGGTCACGGAATTCGAGTTAGAAAGTTAGTTCGTGATACTGTTTAATATTACTATAAATATTTAAATCAGACCGGTTGGCACATCGCAACGAAATAGTAATTAATTATTTAAAAAGTTTCGATTTATAATAAATTCTAATTCTGAAATAGGGTAGGACGGGGACAATTGAAACACGTTATGATTGAAACAAGTCAAATTTCTTAAAAATGACAATACCTATGAATGTGACAAGTAGCCTCATGCATGAAGTTTACATTTGAACGAAATATGTTTTATTCGGATGTTTGTTACCGTTATGTCATGTTACAAATGCATTTCCGTTTTTAAATTACCATTTAATTACTTAAAATTATAAATAAAAAGTACAAAAATTTGCCCGCGAAAAGCTAGTGAGCGAAACGCTCGAAACGCCACGTGACGTTGCGCGTTCGACAGATTAGTGTCATTAGTAGCAAACGTCAGTTGGGCCGCCCAACGTGTGACGTCATCACGCTCTGTCGAATTCGCGCCAAAAATTATGAGCGTTTCAACAGCTCAAAAATTTTCAACATTTTAAATATTTTTTAATAAAATAATGTTAAGGTTTACAAAAGTATTTTTATTATTTCCGGTATTCCAAAGATATAAATTATGAATCCAAAAATAAAAATAAATTCATGCATGGAGCTAATTGTGTCACATTCATAGGTATTTAAGAATGAGTGACCGCATAGCCTGAGTATTGACTCAGGCTATGCGGTCACTCATTCTTAAATCCTGGACCAATAGCGCACGAGTGCGCGAGCAACGCAGTATAGTCTTGGGGAGCCGTTCAAAAAATTCGCGGTATAAAGTGAAGGACCTGTGTTCGCATACTTTTCCGTTTATTTATTTTTTTATTAGGTATTTTGACTACTTGAATTCTTTTGGTGTTTTGGATGGGAATTATGGAATATTTTAACTGCCATTAAACAGCGATGGAGTGTAGTCTGTAAAAAATATTGGTCCTTGAAGTAAAACATGTGACGCGGGGACGGTTGAAACAACGTACTTGGGGCGATTGAAACGTTTCAAACGTCCCCGCGTTTTTCACAAGCCTTACAAATAGTTGATTATTGATATTTAGCCCTTTACCTACGGGGACTTTGAACACCCAGTTACCGCTCAATACGGGCATGTATTGGCGAGAGTCAGCGGTTGGACATAATTTCACTTACTTGTAACTTTTGAAGTACTACAGCTACGTGCTTGAAATTTCACACACACATTAAGTATAATATGTTTAATTAATAACTAATCACTTGGTGTATTTATATTCACTAATATTTCTTATTTCACGCTTAATATTAATCACTAAGAAATTGAAGAATTTTAAGTTACTATTAGCGAATTTCTCAAGATTAAGTTTTAAATTATTAGTTTATTATATATGTAACACAACTAAATACTTAAATGATGATAATTATTGAAATATTGCAAAAACTCAATTACTTGAAATGTTGCATAGAAACAAATCTCTGCTACTGACGAAAAATAGTGATGTACGCATATCGATACAACTGTCGATATTTCTGTAAGTACGGGATAGAAGCTCAGCAAGTTATGTTTTTAGTAAAAAAAATATTATTTTCCAATTTTGTAACTTTTTGGATAAAGAAAATTCAAAAACTAAAAATAACATTCAAAACACTCACACGTATCACTCCTACAACAAGTCGATGAAATATTAAACAACACTAGGACGGCCATATTGAGTTCAATTATTTGCGCTTCTGCAGTACGGGTGTCAACCCCAGTTGACAGCAAAAAAGCGGTAATTTTAAAAATATGTTTATGTCAGAGCCATCTACCGAAACATTATGATATTTTTTTATTTGCACCTATATTAATCCCAATGCATAATGTTACCGCTATTACCAAGACACAAGGTCTCGTTTTGATTAAAAAAAATATTGAACATGAACATATCTTCGATCAACTATAGTTGACACCCGTACTGCAGCGGTGTTGCCTTACTGGCAACTCTGGTTGACACCCGTAGGTAAAGGGTTAGACTTCTTTTTTTTTTTCAAATTATACATGCTTTGTGAAAAAGGGAGTGAGTGATTTTATTATTGTCATGATTGAAACATTGTTATAATTGAAACTTTTGACTTATGTATGAAACATAATTATGTATTTCTACTAAAATTCCTTATCGTCATATCCTGTTGTTGTATTAAAACACATTTGATTAAGCTATATGTATAAGGTAGTCAGAACAAAGAAGTCTAGAAGTCTTACAATTTTTTTTTGCAACTTTCTTTGATTAAAGTTCAAGATCTTCAGACGCAAATAAATTGTGAAATGTTTGTAATTTCTTTGCGTACTTTAGTTGATCTCATGGATTACCGTGATAGTTAGAAATAACAAAATATCTTTCATTTAGCCGAATATATTTAGGTGTTTCAAACGTCCCCACAGTGTTTCAATTAACACACATTTGGGATCAATTGAACCACTCTTCCACATGCTCTTTAATTCTCTATCATTACGTAACCATGGGCGATAGGCTTTTTAAACACATTCTATTTAAAAACTAATAATAATACAGGCACATACCCTTCTAACTGTAAAAATTAAATAGTTACAGACGGTTAAACATAGTGTTACAAACGTCCCCGTCCTACTCTACTTACGTGTTTTAGACGTGGCGCAGAGGTGATATCTCATCATTGATTAGGTATAGTAACGGGATTCGTTGATTTGTGATTGTGGCTACGCCACGGCTACGCCCTCGGATCGATGATATCGGCGGCTTTGCGTTTAAAATGCTATAAGTAAGTAAAACTGCGATTTAAAAGTGGTGACCAGTAGGTAGTAACCAATTACTCTTAGTAGCACATAAGGATGCTAAATATTTGTAAACAAGAATGTCACTCTAAATTGATTATACCTAATAGAGTAATAATAATAATAAAACAGTTCTAAGATCTAAATTCTAGTCCTTTTTTACGCAGCAGAATAGACCGCATTTATTATAGTGCGTTCACAAGGCGGTGTGGGCGTAAATTGTATAATAAACATAACGTGTCTGCATCTAATTTTCAGATCCTTGGACGGCAGGCGATGTCAATTTCGTTTAGTTTTGACGAAAAATATATCAAGTGTATTGTCTAAAACTCTAGAATGGTTTAATATTTATTCAGCCGATTACCAAACGTTAGTGCAGAAAGTAGCATTTATTAACAATGGTGGATATTGTTTTTGGAAGGTCATAGTGTTCTTTAAAAAATAAACGGTTTCCAATAGAAAAAAAAAATAACAGTTTCTTGGTAACATCGATAGGTACCCACTTTTACAAAATGTCACTAAAGTTCGTTATGTTAAGAACTGTTATTAAAATGAGTTTTTTTAATACTACGTCGGTGGCAAACAAGCATATGGCCCGCCTGATGTTAAGCAGCCTCCGTAGCCTATGTAGGCCTGCAACTCCAGAGGAATTACATGCGCGTTGCCGACCCTAACACTCCGCCCGCATCCTCGTTGAGTCAAATTTGTTTCTAAGCTATTATACAAGGTGGCTAAAAATAAGTGCTTTCCCGTTGCCAGGGAGGTTTTGGGATTATACTGAGCAACTTTTACTATAGGACCAACCACGAAATCGCGAAAAAATAATTTACCCCCCCCCCCATAGAAAATGGACCAGTCAAAATGTATGAAACAGCCAAAATTTTTTTCGCGATTTCGGGATTAGCCACCGTGTATATGACAAGTCTATTGAACACGGTAATTTGATACCAAACATTGTTGTCTCCATTAGTTATTAAAAATGGCCGTTGTCGAAAAATATTAAAAGGAACATTAAACACTTCAAACTCTCGCATTCTCTGTGCCGGTTCTATACGTTAGTAATTTCAATGCAGCAACATGGCAAAGTAAAATTCCAGAAATTGGGATTGGGCGTAGTAAGCGATCCATATAGATTTTTTTATACTACGTCGGTGGCAAACAAGCATACGGCCCGCCTGATGTTAAGCAGTCTCCGTAGTCCGTAGCCTATGTAAATATATATCTAAGATGTCTAATTACACTAATAGATATATGTTCTTTCTAAAATTCGACCGTACTATACTCTAATGTTCTTAAAAAGCGTTTTACCGTTCACTCCACCAGTCTGGTGTACTGGTCTTATATCCATGATTAGCTTGATCTGATGAGATGATCTGGAGATAAGGTGAAAATGCTAGCAATTCCACAGTGAAGTTGACACATAATCGAGTCGCAAAGCAGCAGGCATCCGTCACGGCGGTGCTCGCGCCCACCTTGCCATGCGATGCGAATGATTAAAAACCAAACGTTCGAAAAACACGAAAAATATATGCACTTACCACCTTCTTCCTTTAAACGCATATGTTGAAAAAGGCTGTAAGTACATGTGAAACTCGTGCGCATTTATTGCGTTGTTCTGTTGATTGGTTCAGCAATTCTATTAGCATCTATGAAAGCAATTAATTCTTATACGATGTCAGAATTTTAAACCGTTCAGTAGAACTTGTTGAGTTATGTATTGAGTTAGCAAAAACGGATGTGATTGGACAGGCAGTGCCAGTGGATAACATGACTATGTGTACTGATACATTAAGTAAATACATACCTATGTACAGTCGAAGGCAAAAATATGTGAACACCACTTTATTGTCTAAGGTGTAAGAGCGTACACATATTTTTGAAACTTTGGGAATGTATATATATTTATGCCCTTGACTGTACCTGCATTTACTTACATTAACATGGTAAGAAAAGCGTCTACGAGTATGCATCTGGTAATCTATATAAACTTATGTGACTTGTGTGAAAGACGCAATAATCGTTGCATAATCACAACGCGATATATTTGCATTAGGAGTTCATTGCGTGAGTTTGGACTATTAGTCTTCCCTTGATTATGTTCGAGCGTCTTCAGTAAACGTATTCGATGATCGGATTATGGGCTTATATCGCATATCATTACTTGAAAATTTCAAACATCTTATCAAATACTTAGTTTCATAGTAAGTAGGTTTTATAGCTGCATTTGTCACGAATAAAGCAAACCCATGTATGCATGTTCAGATTAACATAAGTAAAGTAGCTCCAACGCTATAGGTATATCCCCAATGCAAGTTATTTCGAAAATGTGGTAAGTAATTTGAAATTTTAAATAAGAAGTTTTTTTTTTCAATTACCTATAAAATTGTAAACTCGTGTCATAAAAACCGAGGAGCGCAGAGTCCTCACACCTCCTTATTTGCACTAGTAAACTTAAGTGCAAGCATCTTTGCATACAAATATGTATGTAGGTGCGATAAGTTGCTAGTTTTGCTGACTGTACCTACTATTACACTATTACCACGTAACCTTAAAACTACTTGTAAGTACTTGTATGTATCTTCACACATTAATTTCATTTATTATCCATCTAGCAGTAAAAATCGTAATTACAATGATTACAGCATTAAATAACAATCATAGGTCAACGATTTTAAATACGTCGAGTGACCAACTACAATAGATTGATTCTAAAAAAAATATTAATACAGTTAGTGCGCGTAAAAGTGTAAGGAACACCATTCGATTATCGATCAGATTTATGTGTCAATATTTACGGGTTTCTAGGTTGCTTTGTGTTCGATTAATTTCTTAAAATTTTATGTCATCGTCTGTAATTGAATTGTTGATGGTAAAGTCCTATTTAAAAACCCTCATAGTGGCAGGCGGTAGAATAACGGTCGATTAAGTTAATCGAAGTTAAAATTATCGTAACTATTCAAACACGATGTACCGTACCGTACCGGGTTACTTTGATTTGCGGGTCGCCTTTGATATCAACTTCTATCCACTACTAAAGTGCTTGTTTTAACGAGTTGAACAACACCTTAGCAGTTATTTTTAGGGTTCCGTACCTCAAAAGGAAAAAGCGGAACCCTTATAGGATCACTCCTATTTTTTTTTTCTTTAAAGGGGGGAGGGAGGCCTTTGCCCAGCAGTGGGACACTATAGGCTCATATAAATAAAATTATTATAAGAGTTAGGACATTTAAAAATTTATATGAAATCTGTTTTTCACTCATAATTTTTACACAAACAAGAAAATCGAAAAAAGTCAAACATAGGGGCATAGCTATCTATGGTTAATATACTAACATCAGACAGATACTTGAATTCTAGTACTTATAACAGTTATTAATATGTAGCATGTATATAGCTACAAAAATAATTCATCAAAATTTGGTGCACTGATTTAATATTCATTTCGTTCCGTCATAATAGCGATGTTTCCTGTATTTATAATAAAATATTTCACACCATACACGCAATAAAACAACAGAAAATTATTAGAAAAACGTAGACAGTAGTTCTTTTTGACACGAATTTCTATTGAATAAATCAGATAGAACTATAACGAGTAACTTGGCCGTGAAGCCACCTGTTCTGTGTTTCATATGCCTATATTCCATAGTGGCTAATCGCTTTAACAGTTCAAATAAATTTACTGATTTGACTAATCAGTCAAATGCCTTAGTCAACGTGAAGTTCAATTTTGATATGCATGGACACATTTTTATTTCTTCAACTTTTACTAGCCGTGACAGTGTCGGCGCCAAAACCGCGACATTTGGCAAAGAACCATAAACACCATAATGCCGCACGTTCCGGATGCTTATCAGAGCGTCCGTCTAATGACAGCGACGTGATTGAGCATCGGACACCGCTGAGCTGTTCACTATTACCGATTGCTTCGCTACAGGCAGACCAGTGTAAGCTCACCCTTCGATTACAGACAGTTTTTTGCACAAGGAACCTTTAGATCGGTATAGTTTTGCTATGCCCGCGACAACTTTTCGCCTGTCCTCGGCTTAGCATAGCTACTTTTAATACTAGAAAGCTGTAATTTGGCGAAAAAGGTTAAATAATATCTTGAAAATTAGAGTAAGTATATATCTAGTACTTACACGTAAAGTAGGGCGTCTTGTCGTAGGATACATGGGTTATATAGACAAGAATGTTGTTCAATTCAGGTAGGTCATTTAAGAAATAAAATACCCTTTAAAAGCTCACTGGCTATTATCGGACACGTCAATTGCCTCGTTGATTACCTAGGCACCTGTTTTTGTCACGAATCTTGAGGTCAGCTTATACTGTGATGATCTCTTTGATCTCACAGTCGAGACAGTGTTTGCTGAATAGGAGAGCGGCTTAGGATGAAAGATGGCCTATGATTTACTTTCTTTCTTTATCATAGTAAGTCCTGAGTCCCGCCACATAGGGTGTCAACAAATTATAACGGCTCTTTAGAACAAGGAATTCAATGTTCCAAACATAAGATTCATATGTAATCAACGTTGTGATTTATGGCTTATGGATGTACCTAACATATATTATATAGTAAATGAAATGCCTGTGTGTCGTTTAAATTCGACTGTTATGATTATGATACCATAATTAACTTATAGTTAAATTCATATGTATTATTTGCTTTCAGGTACGATCGTTTAACAATAACCTGAACTGCACATATTAGTAAAACGAAGGAATTAAGCATCATCATCATCAACATCCGTTTTTACCATGAGGGCACACGGCCCAGGGCCCCCATCCTCAAGGGGCCCCGAAGGACAGACAGTAACAGTATATTTGATTAGGTACCCATAATAAATAGAAGATCATAGTAGAAAAAAAATTTGTTTACCGACCAAGAGCCCAGCATAGTTTAAAAATAAAATAAAAATAAAAATCAAAATGAAGTTTAAGACGGCCTTGTCAACATCAGCTCATCAACTGAGTCACCAGACATCTCTGATTATATGTGTATCCATAATTTACCTGTGAAGGCAATCCATAGCTCGACGTTAGCCCTTTCCCATCTTCTGACCGAACCATCACTTATTCTTTACCTGCGGCGGCCGGCCCTAACCGCAATTTTATGTCAATAATAGGGTCTACGGTTTGCCGGTCACAGATCCGGTGATTTTCACAATAAAGACATTCTAGATTCGGATCACAAAGGAATTTGTTCAAATGCATACAATTTACGACATTACAGGGTTGTGGAGACGTGCCGATTTGTTACTTATAGGGGAGATGATCTTAATGTGTCGTAGGTATCAGATCAAATCGGTTGACAATAAGGAAGTGTACTAGATGTTTCTATCGGCAACAGAAACAAAGTTTTATTTTAGTTTATTTCAAAACAATAGGTATTACTTTTCAAACCAAGCGACTACTGCGTTGTTCGTGCGCATAGCGCTATTGGTCCAGGATTTAAGAATGAAAAATGAAAATGAAAATGAAAAAAGTTTATTGTGCAAATTTGAGTATACAATAAATCACTTGTTATTATTATTATTATATATTGGTACAAATTGTACAGAGAGTTACTTTGAAACTTACAGATAGCTGTGCATACTTTAACATATATGTTATTATGACTGACTGCATAGCTTTATCTATCTATTTATCTATCTATTGCGTCACATGTATTGTAATTTTCAAGAAATTTGACTTGTTTCAATTGTCCCCGTCCTACCTAGTTTATGTCATGCCCATAAGTATTATATTGTATTATATGTATATAGAAAAAAAATCTATTGTCGTTCACGATTTTTTCAATTATGATGTAGGTAACTGATGAGAAAATAAAGTAATTGCAACGCAAAGAGGTACAGAAACTTCTGGGCCTTTCAGGTAGGTATCATCGCGTTACGTACGAGAGAATGGTCACGTAAACCTTATTTGTAAGAAACAAGGTCTCTTAATAGTCAGTTAAGTGTGTTACTGTTAGTATACCTGATTTTATAGCAAGCTGGTTCCGTAAGCGGTCATCTATATAAATCGTTATATCACAGTTTGATACATCACCTACCTTATCGTGTCATTCGTGTTCTATTAAAATCATTCAACATCAAACTAGGTCTTCATTGCGTCACCGTAATACAACATCAACACGAATTCAATTACAAACTCATGGGTTTTTGATGTGAAATGAAGATGAAGTTATTAAAATGTCGTTTTGTGTTCTAGTGCAATTTGGGCATCATTTGTCGGGTAAAACAGTAAATCATCACTTTCACTGGTTTCATAACGAATCCCCGGTCTAATTGGTGCTGTCGGATGTTACCAGTTATTACACTGTTGTACGTAGTGTAGATCATTAACGTGTTAGATGGAGCATATGAGATACTACTGATACTAGCGAAGCCGCAGGTCGAGCTTGCCTAGGTATATTCTTTTAAAACTGTCCAGGAGTGAAAAGGTAAATAGACATTTACTTTTTCATGTTATCACGGAATGGTATGGATGTAGGAGATGTACCTATCTGTGCCTCGCATTCATTACCTACCTATGTTATGGATACCGTTTTCATCAAATGCGAGGCGTCCATGAAGCTCATTTCACACCGATTTAATTTGATGAAGACAAACAAATAATTAAACATCTTACCACAACTTTCCGGAAGAAAACCTCAATCAAATTAAGCTTTCGTTTGACAAAGATACCTAAAACATGTTAAAACCTTTTTTTTACTAGCCTATTATAGTGTCCCACTGATGGGCAAAGGCTCTAGTCTTCCACAACCCCTCTTCCCGTCAGTTGTTGACAAAGGTGTTTAGGTCATCCCGCCATTACCGTCTGGGCCTGCCGCGTCCGCGCCCTTTTCCTGGCCACCTATCCACTAGCCCATCTGTCTGGATGCATACCGCAGAAGAGACCGGCCAGGTCCCATTAAATACATACGTCGCGCTGTAGGTATTTAGTACATACTTAATGAATTCTACAGCTCTACTATTCTTGTGCTCATGAATAGCGCAAACCTCCATAAATTCCTTACAATGCGGAGTCTACGCGAGGTAATCTGTATTTCTACGTCTAGAACAATCTGCGTGCTGCTATTTACATTCATACACGTCAATATTTACGATGGATTTGTAAACAGTAATTAATTATTCAAGTTGTTGCAAATGTTTGTTTATTTACAGCCCTTCGCTTGATTGATTTCTTTATTCATGAAGCTAATGTTACTATTAGAACAAATTACATAAATTATTTTTGAAAATATTTTAATTCGCGTTATTTCGCATATTTAATGACGTTTTTTAAATGATGTAGCAAAATAGTTATTTGTTATACAAGTGTTTCAACACACGAGAAGTAAAATACATTTGCGCCCGTGTGTAACACAAAACTTTTCACCTCACTATAGCGAGGAAAGTGCAACATCCACAGGCGTTAGATCATCTTCATCACTGGAATCGCTCATTTCTTTAGATATTATAACAGAAAACTCTGCAAGTTGTGCCGCGAGTCGGTGAGAAAAGGTTTTAAGTAAAAAAATTGTTGACAATGTTGACATTTCTGATGTATGAAATGTCAACGATGCGTTTTGAAATTGCATCGACTCAACTTGTGCGTTCAGAATTATATTTAACATCATTATAAAAAAACAAACTTTTCTTATGGAATTTTAAGGTTTATGACTTAAAATCATTAAATAAAGCTAAATTTGGTATTTTTTATTAGATTCTCAAACCATTTATTTAATGATAATTAATATCGAACGAACCATTATCATGAGCGTTTTACGTTTTGTTATCTGTCAAGCTACTTAAACACGCTCCATCCAAGGTCAAATTACTTTCCCCACTAGTAGATAAAACGCGTTTTTCGCCGCTTGTATTGAAGGATAAACGACAACTTTCCGAGCTAGTGAGGGGAAAATAAATTTCTATATGTCAAACATCTTGCCCAGCATTACAATATTTATTAGATATCAGCTGCGCACATTACTTCTGAGTCACTCGTGGCAGTCGTGCACCATATACGTGGATGTCTGGTCATTTTTGAGCTTTTGTCAGACATCTACAGATATTGTAGTTCGTTAATTCGGACAGACAACGTGAACTGAGTAATAAAAGGTAACTAACGACCTATTTTTGGCTGCTTCAATGACAGATTCTCGGCTCCGTAATTAAAATTTACTTTCATTGCTGACGAAATACCAAGTAACAAATCCGTGAAACATTTCCAAACTTTGCCTGAATTACTGTATGTTAAAATTAATTAGCTACCAATATGGCAAAGACACAGAGATTGCTGAAATTAGGCCACATTAACAATTTAACACTCGATTCGATTCCAGTATTTGCTCTGTACTCTTATAGGCACAAGCGCATGTGAGTCGATTTCTTGGATGATCCCGTGTAGGTAAAGAAAGAACGCTTGGCACGACGAATTTCGTACACTGTTCCTATCTCTTTTGCTTGCGCGTAATTATATTGCTATCCCGTCTTTTAATATGAGATAGCCGTACATATTTTTCGTTCTAACTATATCTGTCTGTCAATGGTTGTTTTGACAAATTAACGTTTTGCCTCCTCCTTTTTGGTACGGACGGCTAAGGAATGGAATGCGCTCCCGCCATCTGTATTCCCTGATCAATATGACCTCGGTCTCTTTAAAACAAGAGTGAATAGGCTGTTACTGAACCGGTGAGCTCCATCTTAGGCCCTGTCTTCACTTTCCATCAGGTGTGACTAGGGCCAATCGCCGATCAGTTTATAAAAAAAAAAAAAAATTTAGTGTTCAATGCGTAACGTAACCTTGAGCTCACAAGTTTATTTAAATCAGTGCGTGTGCACATATAAATTATCATCAATCTTATCAGTCTAAATTGTCGACTGCTATACAAATACTTGCTAATTAATAAGGGTCTCCAAAGCGACCGGGGGGCGTAAATAACAGGTTATATGAATTGGATCGATTTGTTATGATATGATCTATCAGTGTCAAAAGTGGCATATCTTTAACTTCATAACTTGTTATTACAATTAGAATATGCGTTCTGTCGTGTGCTGCCTTCGTCCAAACATTTTCTGCGATCTTGACCATCGTCGGTTTTACATCTATCCCGCCTATAGCCACTCAAATCTGGTAACCCTGTCCACATCCTCAATTTTGCGGATTTACTCAAAATATTTTACCACATCCTAGACAAAAAAATTAAGTGCACTGAGCGAACTGAAGTAGGTTTACTGGTTTGTTCGACTCGCATTCTCTGTATTGTATACGAATGGAACATTATTAAATGCTTGTTAAGACGATAGTCGCTGATGTGTCCTTGAGTGTCTCAGCGTCTCTGTACCCGCACCCCGCTCACTGCGATCGCTATAAAATTGACTTTTATTGCCACGCCAGTATTCTTTAGTGTATTATCTTTTCGAACAAAGTATTACCTAATGAATTTAGCGTAGGTAGCCTTGAAGGGATCCAGTTTTCTCCTTTCCAAATGTTTTACTTGCTTTGGCATTTTAATTAATTAATTAATGTGCCAATTTGACCGCTTTATGTTTATTTTTAAAAAGGCATTGTACCTTTCATGTTACTTGCAATTTGGTATTACTTTGTTTGGGCTATACTGATATATTAGTATAAATATTTATTTGGAGGTTACTTCGCAAACCGTTTATTTCTTTTACAGTTTATTTTTGAGATCTTAAACTTGTTGCACAATGCAAGTCCATGCGTGGAAGACCGGCATACTTTATTTACTTAAAATAAAGTTTGACTAGATAAAACTAAGGTATTATATAAGTCTAGGATAAACGACATTGTGTAAAAAGTATTATACTTTACGATGTTGTTATAATAAATTGACAAAATAAGGTAAATTTACGTTAAAAAAGGTTTTTTTTAAACTCGGCGGCAAGGTGGTCTTCTCGCGCTAAGTAAGGTAAGACCGTCTGGTGCTCATTGATGCGTAATTTGATAGATTAATAGGTGTTGCTGCTAGGGGATTTTTTCTTTCTCTAATACCTGTGAAAAGTATGTTTGCTATTCAGGGAAATAACGTTGCAATTTTAATATTTGAGCATTTTTCTGTTTTTAAGGTAAGATCGGCATATGTCTCTTAAATGGGATTCGAAACACGAATACGGAAAAACTGCTATACCAACCGAGTTGTAAGTGGCGTACGTATATAAACATAAAAGTTATAGTGAGTAGACGGACTTGCCTGACAAACGGTCTAAGACTCCGCATTGACCAACAACAAAACACATTATTGAAACAGAGAAAGGCAAAATCATACCCCTTAAGGGTTTCTTCCCGCTAACCTATAATTATATTCTTCAAGTCTTATAAAATGTGGTTTGTTAGTTAATATTTGTGTTAACAATAAAATAAAATGAAAAACCACAGTTTCAAAAGAACAAAACATCATGTGGTAAAAACTGTTACAGTTACACCCACCAATCGGCAGTAAGGCGCCATTCATTTATTACGTTAGACGATTTTTGCCAGTTTTTGACCCCCTCCCACCCCTATGTAAGAAAAAATAAGAAAAGGCTGACCCCTTCCCCCTATGTTGGCTATATTATGTAAAAAGTTAATAAGTACACGTTTGGTTTGTTTCAGTTTATTCTTCAAAAAAAAAAAAAACATTTTTGTAACGTTTATTTGTACCTTCAAAGGTACTGGAGCCCATTTAAGTTATCTCTGCACCGTGTTTGATAGTTCAGTGTTATTTTAAACGTCATAATTTCACAGAAATGAAAAAAAAAATCGATCTTAGTGATCGTACGATTCGTACGTAAGAACTATGAAAACCCCCTCCCACCCCCTTGCAAGAAAAAACAAGATATTACGTTCGACCCTCCTCCTCTTCTAAATCGTCTTACGTAATAAATTAATAGCCCCTAGGTATACCAATTTCTCCCGCTTTCGAACTTGAAATCGTGGGTAAAGCCTTAAAACCAATGCGTCATGATATTAATTTCAATATATTATTGCATGTCATGATACTCACAATATGACAGTGTGGGTGCCTCTGCCTCGTTCGTCAAAAATTAAGAACAACGCGCATTTATTTTTATTTTTATTAACAAGTATTTAAAGTCATAATAATACACTTTTTGATCGTCATTATCATCAAATATAAGTGGACTTGACGGATAATCTTTAGCTTGATACCTAATACATGTATAATATATGTACATACTTACCTACTTTATTTAAGTGATATTTAAAATGTCTTCTTCTTCTTCTTCCTCCTTGACCTTTTTCCCATTTACTTGGGGTCGGCCTTTCTTGCCCTTTTCTTCCATAATACACGGTTTTTGGCTATTTCAGCGTCTGTATTAACATCTTTCATGTCTTTTTCGACTGTCGTCAGCCAAGTGGCAGGTGGTCTTCCACTTCCTCTCCTTTGTGTCGGTAAATTTAAGGCTAACTTGACCATATGATCTTCTGGGCGACGTAGGATATGCCCGTACCACCGGAGACGATTTTCTTTAAGTTTCTCGGATATAGGCGCGACTTTAAAACTTCCTCGTATATAGTCGTTGCGGATTTTATCCAACAGTGTGACTCCTCCCGACCAACGCAACATGCGCATTTCTGTGACATGCATTTTGTTTATGTGTTGTTTGCATGTTGCCCAACATTCCGAGCCGTACAAAAGAGCGGGTCTTATTGCACTTTTATAGATTTTTGAAACAGATGATATTTAAAATGTCGTCAAATAAAATTTATCATGCAAATATTTTTGTCAATATACGCCATGGCACAGAAATACATAGGTTGGTTGTTGGTTGTAGGTAGGTTGTTGTACAATTGTTGTTTATCCTCTCGTGCTAATATTGATACCCGAGCAAGCGAAAACTGGGAATCTTGAGCGTTGCGAGGGTTTCAAGGCACGAAGGATAAACAAATTTTGCCACCGAGTGAAACAACATTTTTCACCACACCAACGCAAGGAAAATACTAACTGAAAAAATATCAATCAAAATCAAACCAAATCAATTCAAAATGAATGTCATTCAAACTCATAATTTAAGTCAATTCTACATTCAAAATTTGCATTCGATTACTTTGCCACTAGTTTTTGAACAATCAAGAGACAATTCAAAACATAACTATCGCCTTCCCATATTAGTCAAAGATATTGAAGAAGTCGTGGTCAACCCTCGGACTCGGTACGTCATCAAGAATCGGCATTACTCGTAACTTCTCGAAAAGCAGCAAGCAGTAACGTTTATCATCTTTTATGGTTAATCTATCGAGCTGTGCTTTTTGCCCGGTAATCGTATGATTTCTAGGATGTTAATGCGTGTGGGGAAACATTTCCGTGTCATCGCCGGATGGAAATTGTTTGCAAAAAGCATTCTCATCGGCATTACATGGTAATGTTGACAGTTTAGATTGATTGTCATCATATTGATTGTTGTTGTTGTTAAGACAAGTAATTATGTTGTTCCTTCATAAACAGATAGATATCAAAATGATTTTTTATAAGTAGAATTTCTCTACATTTGTAGTAATGTGCCTAATTTACATAAATTAAAACGACTGAGATCTTTTTTTATTCTATGCCTTAGTTATATTGTGATCTCTCATAAAATGTGTGCGCTAGTTTCAAATATTATTATTTTTGTTCACCCAAATAATTTATCCAATAATACATACAAGTATTTAGATACATATCAAAGGAGTTATTCGGCTCCATAACATATATCAAATGATTTCTAGAACTATCCAAATGTCAAGGAAATACTTCTCACACCATTATTAATACTGTTTAATGTGGTTATCTTATAGTAGTTATGATAATGTTCTCTTGTAGCCATAATTGCTTGCCGGTTGAGATTGCTTCTTCGAGAGGCTGATTCTGTTTCAAAATTTTGAAATTATTTTTATCTTGTTTTGACATGACATTGACAGTGTGCACCAATCAGCGTTAGAGGCTCACGCTGATTGGTGCTGACAAAAGGCAATTAGGAGTCGTCTCATAAGGCATTTCGCTCAACCAAAAAACCATATCAATTTGTTAAAGCAAAGTCGGCTCTGAGCCTATTTTAATTTAATGCACCTCTAGTTTAAAATCGTTTAACCACTGTAACTGTCACAAAGATAATTAGTATAATTACGCTAAGTATAGAGCGTGAGAATTTCGTCAAGTAGGAAAAGATTTTTTAATTTTAGTAGAACAATAAGTCGGTAAAAGATTTAGTGACCAGTGTTTTCGACCTGAATTAAACAATTTAACCAATATTATAAATAAATTGTGATGAAAATTCAATATGAATCAGGTAAACTTAAGTAAATTATAGTGCAACAGACTTAATCTCTAAGACGTTGAAGTTTTAATTTCACAGCAATTAGGTTCACAATTCTCATTATGCAAAGTTAAGGGCTAAGAAGCTTAATCTATTAACCTGCAAGATATAACCATTACTATAATTATATATGCACATAAGCTGTTTACTGTTGTTCACAGGACCGAATGACAGATTTTGTTCAAAAGTCTGGTTGACCCTTAAACGATATGAATACGGTTAGTTTTAGCTAGTAAATAATTTATATTATATAATCTTGTGGCATTTCATGAACGATGTGTTGTATGATGTGGTGTGGTCAAAACATTTAACTACACATTCAACAAAAATGTAACTTTCTTTTAATGATTTCTAGCACACACCTACTATATAAAATGTAATTATAGTAATTTAAATTGTTTGGGCGTGGTTCTTTAAACTTATAAACAACAAAATGTTAAAAGCAACGCAGTGTGAAATTAAAAGTCAACATTAGTTTCTTTATAACAGTATTAAATACTCATATAAAAAAGTATATTTACAGGAAATAAATACAAATGGAGCATAAACGTCTTTATACCTATAAATATAGCAAATTTTATAGATACGGGTTACACTAATGGATTTGAAATCATTATTTCGAACTAAATTCTTACAAATATGGTTTTGCTAAAAATATTAGTCATAATTTACTCCGAATTATACTTAATTGATTTTTCTTCAAGTGGAACGATAGTACGAAGTCTCATTTGCAAGCAAAACACTTCATGTTTTCCCATAGTTAGGAAGGCATTTAATTTACGCGATCGACAAAGAATGTTGCTGGATACCGACTTCCTTCGCGCTGTGTGAATTTTTACCAGGAAGTATTGTGTGTGTTACGTGCATAGATTTGGAAGTCATGAGTCGAATAATGATAGGTTATGAGGTACATACTATCGCTACTAATTCACAGCATGTAAAGTCGGTAAATTTCATTATACTTGAAACATTTACAGCTAATAACTAAGCACGTTCATGGTCTCGATCGAGATGTGATTTGTGATGATTAAATCTCTTTATGGTATTTTTACTGTATTAGTATTAAAACAAGTACAAAAACAAGAAAGTACGTACTTTTGCTTTTAATAGAAATATTGCTTTTAAATATTTTTTTTATCGATCGCTACCTATTGTTTAATTTTTTTCTGGGATACAAAATGCAAAACCATCTCCACCGCTTCACGTTTCTGTGTTTCTATGCGATGCTTGTGAAATTTATTCAGTGTCTTGTCTGTCAAGCCATTTTCTCAAGGGCCTTTTAATATAGGTAAAGTTTTTTGTTAAATGCAAAATAATACTTGCCCTTGTTTATAAACCGGACTACGAACTCATCCTACTCGACCGTAGCTAATAATTTCAATTTAAGTCAATACTTTGTGGATGCTGGAGATCGTCGGATTCTCTTGGATGATATTATTATGATGCCGTAAATCGTTAATAGAATATTATCTTTCGCTGCGAGGACAGATCATGGCCCGAGGGAGTTTTTCACTAATGAATAGTTGCTTTGAAATGCAACTTTCTTAGAATTTGTGTCCCTTATTTCTACTTAGAAGAATAAGAAAACATCGAAACCGGCAATATACCTATAGTAACTAATAATGCTCAAAATTTTAAACCTCAAATCTGCATATCTATAGGACTACCATATATAATCATTAATCAAAACCAATCACTTCTCATAAATCATTATCAGTGATGCATACAAACTGCATAGGTACCTTCTAATAAATAGAGTACCTAATTAATTGGACGTGCCAGTCCGATCCCTTATTTTAATAGTTTATAATTACAAATAATAGTGAATCACAGCAAGAAATGTTTTCTTAATAAAGAAAACGTGGTAATAAAGTTCATGACTTAAATAAAAAAAAATGACTTATTAAATCTCGATGGTTTAAAGAAGCCAGCAAATTATTAAATCTATTAAGTGGTTTACTCATGCGAGGATTACGAGTACAATAGCAAAAACGGACATGTACAGAGGCATTATATCATCATCACTGAACCGCAACATTATGATAAGTTGATACGAAAAGTCGTTGTACAACATGCGCCATTGACGGCGCGTCTTGCAAAAACTGGAAGTTCATTATAATCTGCAATGCACATGTTGTATGTAAACTTATTTAGTCAACTTTGGACTTGTATATAGTGCTAGGACAAAAAGTGGTACGACCTTCTGGCTTAAGTGTAAGGCCTGAGTGGACGCTCAAAGCGGAGCGTTCGGCGGGGCGTGCAGCGTGGCGTCGGGCTCACAAGTGATGTGAGCAGCGTGCACTAAGGCCGCTCTTATACGTTTGCATTTGTTTAACATGCACGCCGCACGCCCCGCCCCGCTGCACGCCCAACTCGAGCGTCCACTCAGGCCTTACACTAAGACGGCGGTGTATCTAATGTTTGTATAAACACATGTAGTTATCAGAGACAGAAACTAATGAAGATTGGTAATCACAGTCAACAGTCAGTACTGTGCATTCATTTAAAATTGGCATTTGTTGAGCATGACCCCGTGAAGAGCGTAAAGATAGTTACAACAGGTAGAGGGCCCCCTTACCTTACCCTGCCTTATTTTGTATCATAGAGTAACTTATACTAGAGCGGTACTGTCATAGTAAATTTTGTAACCCCAGTAAATTCACTGCCATCTGTCGACACACTTTAAAACTAAAATTGAAGATTTGTAAAAATACGATAAAATGTATATAAATATAGATAAATGATTTTTTTTATTTGCATTAATTATTTTGATGATTTTGACCCATGTTCTTTCACTGATATGCGTTAAAATTGTTAAATAACAAACGAAACCGTCAACGCCATCTATACGACTGTAGGCCAAAACTAGTAGCGCCCTCTGAACGAGAATCAAATTTTCTTGATTTTCGAGGCACGTATTTCCTTAGACTGTATCCATCTATTACGGAGTTATATCTATCTTTGTTTTGTATACAAAAAAAGATGTAGAGACATATTTGTAAATAACACGAAGTGAACTACCATATCATACGAGCTTCGTAACCAGCACGCTATGAAGATTGACAGTCTTTACTATTTAATATTCCTACAGTTATAATCGTACGCCTACGTACAGCCAATCAAGTGTTAGATAACGATCGTTCGTATTTTATATAATCACAAAACGCATTTTTCCGGAACACAACATTACTAGCGCATGGCATCACTTGAGTTATGGATTTGGGTTTAAAAACATTAGCATTTTGATTTAAATCTGAAATCGTAAAATATTTTTTTAAACACAATTTAGGTGACAAATTAATTATAGCTTTATGGATATTCGTATTTAGCCTCATTATGTGACTTTGCCCCCATAGCGATTTTCCAATTTTTATTTTATCTATCAGGACTGTTAATGAATTTAATATGAAGTACCTAAATCTTTCAAACAACATTCTAAGTAAGTAGGTATAAACGATTTTTAACAGGAGTTTCAAGCAGTTGATGGTATAGTTAGTAGTTTACCATCTTTGACAAATTAAAATCTACTCGTTATCAAAATTACGAAAATTTCCAATAAAAAGTTAGGCGCAAAAAATCCTATCTCTACGTAAAGTCTCCTTGTTCTAGTACTTACCAATTAATTCATTTGATCTACATAAAATGTTCCCAAGATGATCAAATCAATTGTTATTTAAATTTATGCTATATATCTACATCAGTAACGATCCTAATTCAAGTACCATGATTGCAATTGCCTCGGTCAAACAAAGATACATTATACCATTGTACCCTATTTTGTACCATTTGGCGTTGAAACTACTTAGTTCCATGGGGTCCCCGCGCGCACAAGTTTTTTGCAGAAATCGCGAAATATCTGGTTGATGTAACTGGTGACCGAAAAGCTGGCGGCTTCCTCGCACAACGTATCAGCATAAAACTAAGAAATGCCGCCAGCATCCATGGTACAATGCCTCTAGGGCCTATTTTAGATTTAAGCTAGTTATTAATTTAGGTTAGTATTTAGTTTAGTTTTCCTCTGCAAATATCTTTTATGTAAATAAAGAGTCCAACATAAAAAAAATTGCGTTAATTTTAAACTCCATATGTCATAATCATAACGCTGATGGTTATTAGGCAGTCAAATTGATTAAAAGTTACTGTAACATTTTAGGGTATTAGGCAAGTATACATTCGTAAAAGATAGACATTTATAAAAAACTTGGCGTAATTTGTAATGTTCCTACAGCTCAGCTCAATTTTAACTTGTACTTAGTTACTTATTGTTTTTAGTAAAGGCGTCTTTCTTAAATTTTCTTTTATTTCACGTCAGGTATAATGTTATGTGTTGTCGCAACAAGCCTAAAGGGGCCCACTGACTATCAGTCCGCCGGACGATATCGGCCTGTCAGTTAGAACAAAAATTTGACAGTTCCGAACAACTGACAGGCCGATATCGTCCGGCGGACTGATAGTCAGTGGGCCCCTTAATACTGATACAGAAACGCGATCTAGAGCCTAATTTTATAAAGCCAACAATATTACAATTCTAAACCGGCAGTATAGGCTAAAAGGTCTCTTATCATTGGTCAAACGCATGTCGACGTCATTAATGATAAACAACTTTGACTAATATGACATCAGTCCTATTAGTTAAAGAGTGCTACTATTCTTATAGTATTATGGTAAACATAAATCATGAACATTCACATAATAAACTTATTGAATGTTATTAGCCATAACTAAAAAATAAAGAATCATTAATTGGTATCATATTTTACTATCACAGCTTGAGATATAGGGTCAAGCAATAAACCGCGAAACAAGACAATCCGCTCGTCAGTTCGATTGTTGCTGCGATCTCCCTTGGAGATAACGAAGGTCATTAAGATTCTTCGCTAAACAGCGGTTTAGTTAATTATTTAAAAGAAAATTCCTCATCTAGCAGTAGTGATGTGCCATTCAGAGGAATGTTACTGCCACAAGTGAATGTAGGAAAATATTGAAACGTTTTGATGTTTATTCGCTAATATACTTTATTTAGATACATACTTACTCATTAGATGCGCATATATTATTATTATTATCAAATTTCGGAATTATACAGGGGTTATGGGATGACGAGCAAGAGATGAGGACATCTCTAGCTTTAGGTATAGGTAAAAATAAGTATAAAACTGAAAGTAAATTTTAAGCAATTGTAACGTCTTTTAGAGCAGTCTTTCTATAACCTGTTTTGACCCTTATTATTAGATCAGTAAAGTTGCCTTTCGCCAGTTTTAATACTTTCTGAAGTGTTCGCGACACTAATCACCTGGAAACTCGTTCGAGAATGATAGTTACATAATAAAATACTGTTACATATAAACATAGTTCCATCATGAACATGTTTCAATAACAATTAAAAATACTTAAACAGTTATGTTAAAGATTATTAAAAATAATATGGCTATTAATTAAACCACAAACAAATTATAATATAGTTGTAATAATAACGAGGTAGGCCTCCAACGAGAGGGAGCGACGACCTGGTGAAGGTCGCGGGAATTCGGTGGATGCGAGCGGCACAGGATCGGTCGGAGTGGCGAGCCTTGGGGGAGGCCTATGTCCAGCAGTGGACGTCTATTGGCTGACATGATGATGATGATGATGTAATAATAACGTATTCGTTGCAACGTTTTGTACGATCACAGTACGTACGTTCCCGTGGAATGTGTCTGACGCACATCACTAATATAAGCGACCCTCTATAATTCTTAGATTTCTCTATAATAGTGTGTAAGTGGCTTTTAATAGTCTTACATAGATTATCGACAACCTACCTACTTTACTGACATATAGTTAATTCGATTCAAAACCTTAGCCGATTAAACGTTAATAAAACGAGTGATAAAATTTGGGTACACATTGTCTTAACATCAATAAGAAAATAATGAATAATTTTCAGGGCCTAAAAAATACTGATTGAAACTACGGGTGACCCAGGGCTGGCTCATTCCTACGCCAAAGAATAGGCATAGCGTCCCATATGGGAATGTAGTATAGCCAGCCTTATGGGCACCCTTCCGCAGGGGACAGATTTAGGGGACTTAAGATAGGTGGGTAAGTTTTATTTATTTTTTTAGTTTTAATTTACTTGGTTTATACTTAATTTTAATAATAGTTTATAAGTATTGTTATTGTATTTATACCTCATTCCTTTAAATAAATACTTCAGATACGAAAATTATTTATTCTGATAGTATAGAAAGAAAGTTTATATATGGGTACGTAGAAATTTGGTACCATACCGAATCTACATATTTCATTAATGCGTATCGTTACAAACCTTTATAAAGAAAGGATCCCACACATAGCAATTAGAGGCAGATTTTCTCTCGGTTGCTTTACTTTTAAATTATATTAGGTATCTACGTTGCAATTGAATTCCAAACCTTTTCCGAAAAGAAAGGCGGCGGTGACCAGCATTGGTTGTAAAGGTTGGTAATTACGATGATAATTCCACTTTGTGTTTCCTGATCATGAATTGCCACCAAGTAGCACCAAGCCAGGCATAAAATTGTGTATAAATCTTTCGAGGTCTTGTTGCTTTCTCTTGGTGTCATACCAGCTTATAAGGTATATACAATTTTCTTGTTATGTCAATTGCGTCTTCTAACTCCGCGGAATCCGTGGTACGAGTAAACGTGGCAGCAACGGTGGCCATACGACAAGTCAGTGTATTTGTTTGTTTCGTAAATATGTGAATAACCGTCGAATGTAAAGGAAATGGTCTGCAAAGTTATGAGAAAAACACTTTCCGGGAAGTCATAGCCGACACCGTAATCAATGGAATAGCTGCATTGTTCTCATACAACAATCTTCACAAAACGAGTGTCGAATGTAAGCTGGTATCCAATATAACTAGAACTCTGTAACACTAACAATTATGTGTAAAAGAAGATCTCACTTATTTAGTTTGCTCCTTTCCGTTGCCCAGTAAACCCTCAATAATAGCCAAGCGTCAAAACTTCGAGGAAAACATATTATCTCTATTTTATCTACATAAGTTGTTCCATGCTATGCCATATGATAGTATGGAAAAAAGTATAAGTTATAATGTAATAATTATATCGAAATGGCAATGACAACCGACACATACCTAACGGTTAACCTCACGTATTTTCAGTCACTCGAAATGTTTCTGAGCATTTCACATTTTCAAGCACTAACAGTGCGGAGTACGGACAACGTGAACCGGTGCTCAGCCTTATTTCTGCTTGAAAATGGAGGCTTTGACTCCTAAACACGTCGCACGATTGACTTAAATATGTACTAAAATATAGCTCGAAAATACCTGTTTCACGAAAGTTTAAATTGGATAAGTTAGTTGAATCGTAAAATAAGCTTAAGTATGATTAATTATAGTTTAAACTTTAAGCGCCACTTGCAACATCCCACTAACCCGGGGTTAAGCAGTTAAACCGTTAACCCAGTGTCAAATTGTATTGGTAACCATGGTAACTCCAGGTTTAATCGGTTACCCCGTGTTAGTGAATGGTGCAAGTGACCCTAAGTAAACCTATTTATACAACAGATATGCCCAGAATGACTATGATATTTATTGGTCCAAGTTTCGAAGTAGCGAGTAGCGACAATAGCATAACTAGCGCATAGCATAATAAAGCTTGCTCAATAGAAAACATATTAGAAACTGCGTAACATGTTCTAACTCGTATAAAAAAATATACACGTAGTAGCATTATGCAAATTTCATTAGCCAAGTGTAAAGTGCGCAAATGTATCAAAACTTCAAAACACCTTTACGCAATGAATTTATACGGCTCATGCAAGCTTAATGATGTTTTCCGATAAATTATGAGCTGTTAATAATTGATCCAACCACAATTCAACACATGTAACTGAGAATAGGTTAGGTTTTTATAATGTGTTTATATATTTTTTTGTGTTTTTATATTGTTACTTTTGTACGCACATTGTAAAACCCTAACCCTAACCTAAGACCCAAGTTAAATAAAGGAAATAATAATAACTCCACGGCCGATTCGGCATCGGTGACTGCTATCAACTCCGTTGCTGTCTCTGGTGTGCTCGCAAGTGGCTGACGTAGCCGATCTTGTTTCCAAAAGTTCGTTGGTTCGTGTACATTGCGGGCATGTGAGCCCACCATTTGTGTAATTATAATGTTTTGCCGCAGGTTGCTGGCTTTTATTTCGTTGCGCTTGGAATCCAGCTCTAAGCGCCGTCGCGATTCAAATTCAGTTATCAACCTCTATTAAATACAGGCAGGGTAATTTTGAATAATATTTAACTACCACAAGATGCATAAGATGATAATCTTGAAATTAACAAGGATGTTAATTACGACTGTAAAAAAATTAATATTATCACTAATTATAGAAATGTAATTATTAATTTAGGAAGCAATTCATTTATCGATATATGTGACGTGCTCGAGCAAAATGTACCACTTTGTCGTTTGCTATAAGGATGCTCTGACAGGTTATCCGTATGAAAATACAAGCAACTTTCGTCCTTATATTTTCTTCTTAAATGCAATACTTCTCCGTGCGGCACCATAATCATAATAATACAAGAAATCAAATATTCTCATATTAGTTTCATCTTAACAAGTATTTATAACATTTCTCATTAATCAGTATTAGAAAACATGAAGGGCAATGAGATGCATTCGTTGGCGCAGGGTTCTTATATTATCATGGGTTTCCGAGATAGTCCTCTCAGGTCTTGGGAAAACCAGTATAATAAGGCAATTTGGCTGTGCTGTGTCGGTGGATTATATGTAAAAGAAGGCATATTAACATCATACTGACCACGTGATTTTTGATTTAGCGCATATGAGTCTAGACAATACTGTTACTGCACAAATAGATCTCCCAAGAAATTCCATATACTTATTATCAGTTGGTCGTCTGCTCATCCAACGGTAAAATGTGATCTTGACAAAATCGCTAATACATGCACCTAGCTGGACCTTGTTCGAGCGCCTTACAGAAGTTGATTTATTAGAACAATATACGTGTCCCACCCACTCCCTTCTTATTGTAGTAGATATATTCTTATATATCTACTACAATACCAACCAGAAATACAGGGCGTCGAGTTCATTACTGATGAAACGGAGGCTAATGATCAATGAACTTATATGCTACCGATACCCTAGGGCAATAGGGTATGCTACGATTTGACTCCCATTCAGCGAAAATTTACAGTGTCAGAAAAATCGTCGATTTTGTATTCTTAAGGTAAATTAGAACACAAAATATACCGACGATCGAATACGAGTATATTAATATGGTATACCTGCCCGAGGAGTATGCATGAATCTTTTCAAATGATTTTTATATCTAAGACCCTAATCTGTTAAACAAAAGCCATTGTTTCTTTTATGTGAGTGGCCAAAGCAACAATGTCGTTTAAAAAGCGGCTGTATCGTGGTGGTTTTAAGGTTCAAATTTAAGTACACGTAACATGTTTTGGTAATGTAGGTAGGACCATCGACCACCTCAATGTAAGCGAGCGCTCATATTATTACATGTATTTTTGTATTTGTATTTGAACCTTAAAACCACCACGATACAGCCGCTATTTAAACGACATTGTTGCTTTGGCATCCGTTCAGACACGGTAGCCCACAGCTCACACAAAGGAAACAATGGCTTTAGTTTAACAGATTAGGGTCTTAGGCGTAAAAATCATTTGAGAAAATTCATACTATACCTTCGCCTGCCTCGCTACGCTGTGACAACACAGGTTCTAGATCTAGAGCTTAGTTTTTGCGCACGCCATCATTTGTAGACGCTGATGGCCCCCTTGATGGATGGCGGTAATGACGGCGCTCGAGAGTAATTGAAATTATACTTTATTGTTCAACCAGTTGTTAGGTGTTGATGGTTGATGGTGATTTTTGTAAAAAGGTTGAGGACTCGTGTCTAAGTGATCATACATTTTTTATCATCATCGGACCCAGTGTGTAGGTGGACCAAAAGTCAGGTACAAGTGGGTAGGTACTTGTGGTAGCCCTACCTAGCGGTACTATTACCTAGTGGTAGTCCTCATTATAGAAAACCTTATATACCTAATAAGTCTAAGGTATCTTCAACTAAGCTTTTTTGAAATGTCTATGCTAATTTTGGTCTGTTGCGATGGGGCCTTTTAAGTTAACTCATGTACTGTCATGTGGCTTAAGGCGAAAATGGCTCTTAGTTAACAGTTTAACTGTTGAGCTATTATCGCAAACCCAATTTTTGTGAACTTAAACGTTGAATAACTTCCGACGCTGACACGAGGTTTCCAGTAACTGAAGATAACTTTTAGACGCCACAATGAAACATACTAGTTTTAAGCTCTCTCTCTCATAGCGAGGTGACACCCTTTATTTGACTGGGTTATTTATACTGACAGATGTAATATATTTTATTACTTTTAATTATAGTTAGTGACAGGGGAAATCTTGCAGACTCCTGCATAGACTGACGATAAAAGAGGTACCTATTCATAATAATTTATTTAGATATTCTGAATGTCCTTTCAGCACAGCCCGGCACCCACTAGACGAAGTACGCGTACTCGAGACCAGTAGGTACACATAATTGCTTAGGAGGCAGTCCTCAATTGTGCGTTTCTCTAGAAACTTCCTGCCTCGCATAAGTAAATTATGGAATGAACTGTTACCCGCGGTATTTCCGCAGTATTTATATTAAGAAAAGGCGCGTAGGCACTCCCATCTTTGATGCCGGTAACGCACCGCCAACCGCTTTGGTGTTACGACGTTTGCTTCATATTATCATAAAAAAAAAAATATAGTCAAAAACGAAGTAAGAATAAGCCTCATGCTTCGAGGATCAGCAATAATATGAGCAACATTTGAACGCGTGTATTAGCTTTTGGCAATCCCTAATAAACTGATTCATTGCGGAGTCTTTCGGAGGTAGGTATAGTTAAAGTCGTCGTCAATAGAAGTTGCAAATAATGTAAACAAACCATTTTACCTTCATTACTTCATAATCTCGCTCTTTAAAAGGACAACCATGGCCTTATCAACAATCTGTATACTGAAATATTATATTTATATATTTTTTAGTTAAATTAAATGTTAATTATTAATATTCTTATTCTTGTTTCCTTCAAGAATCTAAAGCCACTTAAGGCACCAAGCGGAGAGTGCACAGCACCAACCAGCGTTAGGTAGGTATCTAACGCTGATGTAGCAGTAGGGACTGCTACAGCAAAAATGAAATTTTATCAAGATATTTATATAAGAACTTGACGTTTTCTGCCGTAATGCAGTCGGCTACATTACTGGTACAGTATTGAAGCGCGACATCGCTGCTACTTGCATTGCTGCTGTAAAGGGACATTTTTATCGGTCGGTTAGCAATCGTCACAAAACTGTCGGTCAATGTCAAACCTCAAACTTTTCGTCACAAGATTGACAGCTAAACGTTACATAAACAGAACTTAAGGTCCCGTAAGATTGTGTTCTTCTCTCACACTCAGACTCACTGAGCTTAAGCGTGAGCGAGATGGATGTTCGTGATCGGGACCGCGGATATCATGTTTTTTTTTATTTGTTGTGTGTTAACAAAACAAAATGTAATCGATGAGTTCCCGCAACAATAAAATTGCGCATTTTTTGAAACAATGTTCATATTTTTAAGCCTGTTGCATAAATTGTTACAAATTTTTAAAGTGCGTTTTAGACCTATGTTCGTGATTTTTTTCTATCGTGCGAAAGCCAAATAATCAGGCCGCGTAGCCAACACGCCAATCGTAAGCTCCGTAGCGATCGAAACGCAACTGTCACTGTCGCACTAATTTGGAAGGTTTGGAAGAGTGATAGAGAGACACAAAGCGTTTCGTTGTAGAAGCGATAGCCATTGTCACCTTGGCTAGGCCGGCAGGGTTCAAATCGATGAAGTCACTAGAGAAAATCCTCAAGATTGGTAATAATTTTTTTGGCAACCCTATTGTGATCGAAAAAAGCGGTACGTTAAGCAGCGCCTTAAAATTGAAGTTAAAATGAAAATGCAGTAATGTCGTGCCGCAATACTGCAGCAGTAACGAAACGCTGTCCTTAGCTTGATATTTTATTTTTATTTATTTATTTAATGCTTTAGCGTAATGAAGCTAAAGTTTAGCTTCATTACGTTTGGATGTGCATCAGGCTAATATCACGTTTTCTCTTAGTATGGTAACGTGATCTTTTACGACTAGATTATGTCTATTAAGGGAAGGTCACAGTCACATGATCCAATCCAATCGCCATTTTCAAGTAGGTATATGGTTATTGGATTGTAAAGAAAGTGGCAAACAACAAACAGCGGTTTAAAAGGTCTTTAACACCTTTTAAATATAGGTAAATAGATAGAGGTTTATAGATAGGTAAATACTTATTAACGTTGTAACGTTCATATGTTATTATTTACGCCACAGTATGAAAGTGTTGGAGAAAATTACAGTTTTTTTTTTTCACGAAATTATCTTACGTATGTTTACTGAAGCACCAACATTCACTTACTGCGATAATTATTGGATTACCATATTAAAGTTGGCTATATCCGGATAGACAAACAAATTAAAAGGAACGTTGTTCTCTGTAGATATCCTTCGACTTATACCTATATAACTCTAGGTATGTAGCGACAGAAGAAGGTTGAACTGTAAAATTTTGCAAAACCATTATTTTATTATTATTAGGAGCCTATAATGTCCCACTGCTGGGCAGAGGCCTCCCCCACTTTTTCCAGTCTTCCCGCTCCTGTGCAGTCTGGCCATTCCTTTAAAAAGGAGTCTAATTCGTCTCGCCATCGCCGTGGTCTGCCAAATCCTCGTTTTGAGCTGGGATTTTGGCCCACAGCTCGCTCGGCATTCGGCAGACATGACCAGCCCAGTCCCACTTTAGCCGGGCCGCTTTCCGAGCTACGTCGACTACTTTTGTTCTGGAGCGCAGCGTGGTGTTCCGGATACGATCCATTAATTTCACACCTATTATGCTGCGCTCCATAGCTCGCTGGCAAACCCTTGGTTTGGACCTCTGACACGCCGTCAAAAAACAAGTTTGTGCACCGTAGGTGAGAATTGGAAGTATGCACTTGTCCATGAGTCTCCGCTTAAGTGAAGTCTCTGCACATGAAGCATAAGGACCCTTCTCTGATGGAACACCACATATCGCCTTATTAGCTTTCTCGAGTCTAATCGGGCCGCTTCAAGCGCAAATTATCTATCCGGTATAAACATTTTGGAGTTAAAACTTATTATTTACCTATTTGAACATCAATGCAATATAAAAACAATACATCATTGTCATATATATTTTGACGACCGGTCTGGCCTAGTGGGCAGTGACCCTGCCTGTGAATCCGATGGTCCTGGGTTTGAATCCCGGTAACGGCATTTATTTGTGTGATGAGCACAGATATTTGTTCCTGAGTCATGGGTGTTTTCTATGTATTTAAGTATTTATATATCGTTGTCTGAGTACCCATAACACTAGCCTCCTTGGGCTTACCGTGGGACTTAGTCAATCTGTGTAAGAATGTCCTATAATATTTATTTTATTTTAAAAGAAAGTACAAATTGCAAACATGTTCAACCGTGGGCGAACTTATTCTTACAAAAAATACTGTGTACGAATTTATAGTAAGACAGTATCTTATTTCTAAGAACGACGAAGCAGTTTTTTTTATCAAGTATCTACCAAAATTAAACCATGAATTATGTATGAAAGAAATGCATATTACTTATTAAAAAATACTTTCACAATTCACATGTGTCACTTAATCAATAAAACATGTCATCAAACTCTACCATGTTTCTCCTCGTATACCTTCTTGAAATTCACATACGTTTACGAACATCCATCTAACGTAGTCAATATAAGGCATTTACATAATATGATAATCAAATCAATAGGCTACTTCATAAACTTACCGTTTATTTAATACCTACATTACGCTGGGAATCAAGAGAAATCAATTTTTTTTAATCACTGTGATGAAACGTAAAAGCATTAATGATAAAATTGATAAATGAAAGTAATATGCGTATGAGTAATGTAATATTTTTGTTGTAAAGCCCAATACAGAAAACATTACTACAACTAAAGAGTCAAATGATTTTACATTAGCGAGTATAATTAGATCAAGAACAGCTCATTGACTTAATGAATTCAGCATTGATAATATATAAACTCAAACTCAGACATTTATTTAGTAATAACTTATGTACATAAAAGCAATAAAAAAAACGGAAAACAAAAAAATACTCCAGACCCTTGATCACCACTCTTATTTTTTTTAAGTTAAATTAACCGTGTAGGTATGTACAACAGTTTGAATCCAGTCCAATATATTGTATTTATTATGTATTTGTAAAAAATATGCAAAATAGTATCCGTAAGAACACTAAACTTGAAGACTCAAATTGTATTGAGGATCACCAGTAAAAATGCTCTATCCCATAGTATAGTATAGTAGCTACAATATTTATTTGATTTTTCATTAATCAGATTTTAAGCATATTATGGGCTGATCCTATAGTTTCAATTTCCTTAAATTCCAGGAACCATATCGCCAGGTGAGTACTACGAGGAAAGAATATTCTTTTTATCATTTGTATTTTGTATCACTACTTTTACAAAGTTAAATTAAATATACCTACTTACAATTTTATTTAAACCTATCATAAGAAAGTGACACGTCGCAAATAGCCTCCAAGCAATACTAGTATGTACGATGGCGGGACGTGGGCAATATGATTGGATAAATGAAATATAGGCAAATAATAGGTTGAAGTTACGTGATTAGAAATATGTTATAAATAATATCCGGTGAGTCTCAACTAGTAATAAATCAGTAAGTACTAATTATAATCTATTCTACTACCTGTACAAATTAATTTTTTACGCATTTCGCGATTTATTAAAATTACAGAACAGGGGCCCATTCCTCGAGGCCCATTTTGCAGGGAACGATATTAGTCTAATATTATTAGTTTGTTGTCATGGCAACCCATAGTCTAATATCTTTCGAGAAATGGACCCCAGTTACCTTGCGTCCATGCTTGAGTCGCTTGACGGATAATATCTACGTCCATCCTACCGTTTCATCGTCTAATGTTTTTTTTTAATTAGCTTTCTGAGTGTCTAACAGCAGCTAATTTCCATATTAGCAATAAAATATACAGTGAATTAGCATGCAGTTGTATGCAACTTTATGACGAATACCGTCCTTCCGCATCAAGTGTGACTAGTATTAATTATGCGTCATTTAAGATAGATGAGTCTGAAATGTAGACGCAGCATTTGGTTACATGTGTGAGATGCATCTGACATATGTGTCGCTTAACTTAAAACTGGTAAATCCACCCTCTCAGCACAAATCTACCCTAATACCTTTTGTTAATACCAAAATCACATAATCTGACAGTTGGATTTACCCGAGTTTGAAGTTAAGCTACTCATATACACTAGTGCTTTCAATATACCTATGAAGAGAAGGCAATTTCTTATGCTTCATTCCTAATGCACATCAGTCGAGAGGACATGACCTACAGGTATGTAGCACGGACTTCACTAAATACATATCTACCTAATATAATAAATAACTTGAAATGGAGAATTAATTTCGGTTGTTAATATTGGCTTGATCATGAGAAAGCAGTATACTCATTAACAAAATTGATGACTAACTTACTGACTGGTACAAAGCAAATTCGACTTGTTTTAATGACAGCTCGTGACATTGGCATCTGGCCTGAGGGCCTACCGCGAATCACGTTCGACGTGTTGCCTCCCTGTCACACTTACGTACGAATTTACAAGTGCGACAGAGAGGCAACACGTCGAACGTGGTTCGCGGTAGGCCTTCTGACTCCGACCAGAACTTACAGCTTTTGCTACTAGAAATAATTTTAAAAACATTTTCAGTAAGCTCGGCAAACTTTGTCCGCAGAAGGATATTAATAACATCTTTTATCGAATAAATCGAATTTACAAGTACGAACGTCACTCATTAACCTTATGCTTACAGGAAAAGTACCCGAGGACGTTATCGATATCCTGTACGGCGCAAACCTATGCGCCCTACAAAATAAAAGACGGCGGTATCCGACCAATCGCTGTTGGATGCACTTTTCGCCGCCTAACTGCGAAAATTGCCTGCCGTGCCATTCTCGAAAAATTAGGCAGAGAATTTAGCCCCTTCCAACTCGGTTTTGGATCCAAAAGCGGTTGTGAAGCCGCCGTCCACGCCGTGCGTACTTACGTGGAGCGTCGGGCTGGTGAGGTGCTGCTGAAGGTGGATGTGGCTAACGCTTTCAACTCCGTGGACCGTAGCGCCCTGCTGACCCAAATCAAAGAAAAAATCCCGGAAACTTACAATTATTATCTATGGCAATGTTACAGCTCACCTACGAAACTTTTATATAAATCAAACCTTTTGGCCTCCTCCGTTGGTTGTCAGCAGGGTGATCCTTTAGGCCTAGCCATTTTCAGTCTCGCCATTCATCCTATCATAAAAAATCTAAATTCTAAATTAAATATCTGGTACCTGGACGACGGAACCCTTGGAGGTGAAGCTGTATATGAATGAATACTGTTTTAGACGATTTAAAAAAACTAACATCTGAGTTGAAATCTATCGGCCTAACTCTGAACTTTTCGAAGTGCGAACTCTTAATTTTGAACCCTTCCTCCGATCGCAAAATTATAGAGGACAGCTTTGGTATGATAGCCCCTGGAATAAAAATTATTAGTGGAAATCAGCTCCACCTTCTTGGCTGTTCTATTTTAGATCAATCTTTCGACGAATATGTCAATACCAAAATTCAAAATTTCAGTTCTGTTTCGGAACGCCTACTGAAAATTAACATGCATACCGCCTTTACCATCATTCGATACTGCCTTTTCGTACCCAAATTTACTTATGTTCTCCGCTGTAGTCACCTCTGGAAGCATCCCACCCTACTTTTAAAACTTGACTCCTTAATTCAGGATACTCTGTCATCTGTACTCAACGTACGTTTTGAAGAAAGGTCCTGGATCCAGGCCACTCTACCTATTCGGCACGGTGGCCTGGGTATCCGAAAGATTTCCAGTGTGTCGCTGCCTGCCTTCTTGTCCTCGGTGCATAGTGCTCAAAACCTGATTGGAGGTATTTTATCTCGCTCTCTCGGGGCCATAGGGGCAGCGCATTGCACCGAGGCCAAGAATGTTTGGTCACTAACCTGTGGCAACGCAGACCCGCCTGCCAATCCTTGCTCGCAGAGGCAATGGCACGAGCCCGTAGCCCGTAGGTCTGGCTAGGGACGATGGCAAGAGGCCTGACGGTATGACGTTGGTGCCTTGGAGGATGGGACGGCCTCTAGTCTGGGATGCCACATGCGTTGACACCCTCGCGCCGTCCCACCTTCCGGGCACCAGCAGTGATGCTGGTCGTGCCGCGTCCATGGCAGAAGACCTCAAACGCCGCAAATATGCCACCCTTGGCAGCAGTTATATTTTTGAGGCGTTTGGGGTCGAAACGCTGGGGCCGTGGGGGCCAAGCGCGCGCCGGGTATACAAAGAGATAGCGGCGCGCCTTATAGACGCCACAAGGGACCAGAAGGCTGGCCAGTATTTTGCTCAACGCATTAGCATTGCCATTCAACGTGGCAATGCAGCCAGCCTTCTGGGCACACTGCCCATCGGCAGTGACTTGGAGGACGTGTTTTATTTATAGGGCCTTTATTTTAAGTTTATTTATACCTAGTTTGTATTATTATTTTTAAGCCTATTTGTATTTGTATATTCATAGCTTTGTTATTAAAATGATTTGCTGATCCTTTATGAAACTCAAAAAAAAAGTACGAAGTATGTAGCCACATAAAACCTGATAAAGTTTATTAAACCCACTAAATATTTCCGAACATACATCAAAGTCATTATAGCAAAAATATAATTAAATCCTATTGAGTCCAGCAATTAACTGTCCGAGTTTGACAAAATAGTTTCTAATACCTTTAAGAAATTAACAAAGATAAATATAGAAGTTGCTAATAGAAAACATTAATATTTCTAACCGGCAGTTTGGACCTCGTTTGGGCACAACATGGAATTATTTATGACTACATTTACCTAAGATGAGATTTTTACATCTTACCGAGACGATAGGGAAAATACTTCCCGTCTTTTTATTACACATTTTCAATTAATAGTAAAGTATATATAAGTAGTTATGTAGTTAACCAAGGACTAAGTTTTGCATGGCTTACTAATAAAAATAAATTTATGACTTATTAAAATACAGTGTTCAAAATTAAGTTTAGGGTTAGAGTTAGACCAAGCTAAGTTGGCAGCGATTTTGATAGCACAGACTGTGTAAGTTTTATTTTAAACATCATAAACTTCTATGAAATTATGACGTACATATTCAGTAAGTAAATACACTTAATGAACGGTATTCATTTTTAATTACTTACCAAATTGTATTTTACTACCTATTTGCTGTATTTTACCAACTAAAGTGCGAAAAAATTATGAAAATTAACCATTCGTAAACACATTTCGATTTTCAGAAAAACTCACGACCTTTACAGGACGAGCGAGACATTTAACGACCTAGAAATGCGTAACGCATGCAGCAGAAATAGTTATAATTTAAGCAAATCTGTCCCCGAAGCCATTACATATTTATGTCAATAGATCACGCTTTAACCGTGATTCATTTCATTAATTTCGTGATCCGAAAGGTCCGGATTGTGTTAAGCGATATGGCGTTGCCGCGCGGTGCGCTTCTATGTAGATTGAAAACTTTACGGCCGTAGGGCGGTCGTGTCGGACACGAACGCGGGAATCGCGGGAAATCGGGCTGTCTATGATCGTTCTGAAGTGTTTTTTTTCTGTGAACGGATTATGGATTGGATTGAATTTTAGTGGAGTTTTAGAATAACGGAGTTAAATGCGATGCTTAGGTGAGTGTAAATTTCAAATGCACTGATCCTTTATTCGCTGTGAAAAATACTAACTTATTATTTCAAGAACTTTCGACAACTACTCTGTGAATAATTTATTAGGTACTGTTATATGTATACCCTGATAACAATTAAGGATAACAGTAAAAAGGTTTAATTGTCGCATTTATTTATGTATATGTCAACATTAACATCATCATTCATCGTCATCATTTATCACCATAAGACATTAGCAATCGCATGAATCGAATAATCTTTGCACTTTTCAAAATAGAATAAGTTTTCTATAGGCAAAGATAGATATAACTCCGTAATAGATGGATACAGTCTAAGGAAAAAACGTGCCTCGAAAATCAAGAAAATTTGATTCTCGTTCAGAGGGCGCTACTAGTTTTGGCCTACAGTCGTATAGATGGCGTTGACGGTTTCGTTTGTTATTTAACAATTTTAACGCATATCAGTGAAAGAACATGGGTCAAAATCATAAAAATAATTAATGCAAATAAAAAAAAACATTTATCTATATTTAAATACATTCTATCATATTTTTATAAATCTTCATTTTTAGTTTATAAAGTTTTAAAGTGTGTCGACAGATGGCAGTGAATTTACTGGGGTTACAAAATTTACTATGACAGTACCGCTCTAGTATAAGTTACTCTATGCTATAGGTAACCATAAATCTTCTTATTCACCTTTCAGTCTTTCAGTTAGTAAGACTTGCTTTATTTGTCTGCCCAAGCTTGTTTTGCTATATGACGTATTATTTAGAATGTTTACAACCTTTTTGTTAATAATAATGTTAACTTTATTTTCTCATTGTGTTGTATCGGAAAACTACATTTCTTGCATGGTATATGAACAACTATGACAGATCATAAAAATAATTGCAACTCGTTAACAAGTACTCAATTAATCCGTGTATACAGTAAAACATAAGTTATTAGCTTATTTATATAGTGTATCTATTTCATCTATTATCTATTTGATCTATGTACTTACCTATTTTCTTTTAATAACCTATCAATTTCCTACCCTGTGATTTACCTATGTAATTATGTTTTTTTATTGACTAAACCCGGTTTGTGAGCAAAGAAGAGTATTTAATATTTTTCGGGTGTATATTTAATAATATTTTCAACACACTTGCTTAAAACGACGTTTTTATTCCACCGATTTTTGGCTCATAATCCTAGATATTAAACACGCGTGCTCTTTCAGTGTATTATTCCACTCGTGCTTTTTCATTATATTATCCGACTGAGTTAAGAAGCTAACTGATTGCTAATAATATGCATGGAAAGGGAGCCTTCTTTAATTGGTCGGACTGGCGGGCACGGGCGCGCCCGCCCGCCGCGCCGCCCGCGGCCGGGGCGAGCGAGGGCCGGCCGGCAGCACGAGTATGACAGATGAACTAACTGTTTTAACTATTAACTGTTTTAACACAATACTAACTATTTTAACTATTAAAATTTGATTAATATGAAAGTTTCTTTTTTTCGCAAGTGTGTTGAAAAACGTCGTATGAAACACGTGTGCATTGGTCATTACACACATCGGCTTTCTTATTGCGCGCTCGCTTACAGCTCGCGTGCATAATATGGCCTCGTGTGTAATGACCAACTTAGCACACTTGTATCATAATGTACTTCATTTATTTCATGTCATTGTAAGTAGTTATCATTTTGAACCTCCTAGATCATATTATATATATCTATATTTACGACTTATTGTTTACACAACTATCAAGCACTCCTATTGTTTGTTTTTTTTAACTAAATAAATCAGTATTATACCCTGTATCAGTTTCCTAATATAATTAAATCTAAAGTCTTGCATAATATATTTTTTAATACAGTTGCTCAAAAAGTGCTACTTTACGTGGCTGTTTAGCGTGCGGAAAGTTGGTTTTCGCGAACTAGTGCTTTTTACTTTTCCAATTTTTTTAAATTTATACTTGTAACAATTCATGACTACTTATTGTATTAGTTTCCTTTAAACGTCGTAATCAACATAAACTCGCCTACGGCTCGTGGCAAGATGTCTCGGTACTCGTGAAGTAATGACATACTTTCCGCACTAGCATCGAAATGTACTATTACAGTACATATGGTGCTACTTTACCGCACTAGTGCGATTGCACATTACGCAACTATGTCGAAAATTTAAAGGACCATATGTACTGTACTGTAAAACGTTGTACGATACATGTGCGAATTTCCTATTTTTCGCAATGCACTATTCTCTTTACAATTTTATTATGTTCCATTTGACTTGTCAAGAGCTAAGGTAGCCTACAAAAAGGCGTTATATCGCAAAATATAATAACTGCATCTTCAGCTCGTGCGTGCGAAAAACGGAATAGATTCCTACGTGTAAAACCTGAATTCTTTATATTATATTATACTGCACAAGGTGTGCATTGAACTATTAAAAACGTTATTAAGCAATTGCCTCGGAGCAATTAGTTCTCGAGAAAGGGGATTATGCGTTTTTGCACTATAAACTCGATAGGCGCTGTAATTCTATTATGGCTTTCTTTACATAGTTCTCACCTCTCATTTATCTTCCGCGTGCCGGTTGTCAACGGTTTTGTGTCTTGCCTTATTTTTGTACGCTATTTTAAAACACCAAATCATATAGAGCGTTCTAAAATTCTTGTCATTAGTATATATTTAATTATCGCTATCGCGAATTAACTTAAGTGAATGTCCTAAATGTTTCACAGCCTGAGTCCAATAGTTGTTGCCAAGCAATGGCATGTTGTCTACTACAAAATATAAAGTATAAAGTGTGCTCAGTAATTAATAAAGACTGTAATGAATTGTTGAGTAAATTCCTACTATAGTATATGATTTTTTTTTATGAATGGTATCAGTCGATCAGGTTTGTTTTGAGGATCAAAATGTCTGAATGGGACCCATTGTCTTAAAGCAATACAAAAGTCACAAATGATAATTCTTATGCAAGTAACAACTGTAAAACTGTTAGAATTAAGTAAATGGGCCAAACACATTTTATAAAAAAGGTCACTTCTGTGGACAATACTATAAAAGTTAACGAGTCTGGTATATATACGTAATAACTATATATCCCGTGTTTTTTTACTTGAGTCTCAAGAACTGGAAAAATGTATCGCGCTGGGTGCAGCTTAAATTTCCTTCATTAGCTTTAGATTCCCTTAACCTTGCGATGTCTACAGGAAAGACGCCAATGAGGCAACCATGCTATACAATGTGTATGACCCAAATAGGTTAAGTTATTAGCATAAAAAAGAGCGTACCTCTCGTCATCAAACTTCACAGTTTGGCGAGTATTATGTAATAAAATTTATAAAATGTATTTGATTTTTCATGAAACAAATAATAATAGTTATGTTATACTTATATTCGTATTCTCTATGTCGCAGGAAAAAGCGAAACGCATCATTCCCACGTTTCTGGAAGCGTAGGCTCCTAACAAGTGACAGTCACGTGTGTCCTCAGGCTAGACGAATGCGTGAAGTTTCACAGTAATACCTGCCAATTTATTCTCAGAAGTGCTTATTAGACCTTATCATATTTTAATAGTTTCTGAATGGTCAGTAACAAATGTCGCCTATACTTGTACATTTTGCCATTATGTAGTTTTACTGTAAGTATCACAATCACTGATGATCAATTGGGGGTCGACATCGATATACACTGGTAGTACTGGTACATACCTGTGTCTGCGAAATGGTCGACCACTTTTTGATAATTTTGCTGATCATGAAAACATGCGACTAAACCTTTAAAAAGTTATTTGATAACTAAAATAAAAAGCCAATTTTTATTTTATTTTAACGATCGATTGATCAAATTAAACAACCAGTAATTCTGTAATGTATTTAGACTAAATTAAAACACCTTTTTATTTTGCTTTTATCGGCTATCATGCACTGCAAAATATCGACATGTTGGATGTCGTTTTCTGAGAAATTGATCATTAGAGAGTCGTCGGTGTTAATATTGCAATCTGGAAGTCTAGGCTATTTGTTATCTTTTCGCTCCGTTGAACCAAAAACGTATTTGTTAAATAGATGCAAAGACACATCCGAGAAGAGATCATTTAGAGAGGCAACCATTTATTACCAATGTCGTGCAGTTAAAAATAATGTATACTGCCGAATCTGCACAGTGTTGTGCATTCACCGGGGCGCCTTAATTAAAATTAGCTACAGCTACATTCACATATTTCGCCGTTAACCTTTTGACTTTTAATTACCTATAGTCTTATTGCCACAAAAGTTCTGCACAAGGAAAAAATATATAAAACTACGATGTTCTATGACGTTTTTATACCTACTTAAGTACAATATAGATTACCTATGTATACCTACCGTATAAAAGGGTTAATTAACTTATCGTGTCTCTTGCGTGATTTAGATTGAAACACCGGATGAGTATGACTATTGACCTACGGTAGCCGACACAAGTTGTAGCGTAATTCATTATTTATGATTTATGAGCTACCTTATTAATTTTAGTTTAGGCGCTGATTAATGTTGAGACCCATTTTTTGAAAACAACGATGAGAGTGAACGTGTCATTCATTACTTTCATTAGAAACTGCTAGGTAGGTAACAATGGAACTGTTAAAATACAACATCGGAAGTGAATATGAATGTCATTACCTCTAAAAGTTGAAACTGTAAAATGGAATCAATGGCATGCTTTGCTTATTGCTTACCCATACTCATTTCGTTCCGGCACATCATGGGCACATCCAAGGCAATTTCAAAGCGACGTGACGCAATCTCCAATTTACAGTACGGTTTGCTACACGACAACGTTAAAAAGTTTATAAAGATGTAAAAAAAGATGTATTTTTTTTCTTTACGTAGAATACGCAGTTCTGTATATTTTATTTACCACTGCTTGCTTAGAAATATTAATAGACCTAATCCCAATGAAAACCGTTAGGGACCATTTTTATTACACGACAGCGCAACGCAATGAAAGTAAAGAGTTTACTAGTCTATGTATGTATGTTTATTGTTCCTTCGTGGTACTCTAGAGACCAACCACTTGTGGTGATTTTGATGATTCTAATGATATAAAAGTAAGAAATAAACAACATTGCTACAATCAGACGCTTGTATTGTGAAAAAGAAAAAAAATCCCGGGTAACATATTGTAGGAATTTCAAAATCATCTTTAGTTTTCATTGGTTGTTTTTACTTAGTTTTAAAACTTTTGAAGGACCATTTGGGATCTAAGTATAGCGATTTTATGTTTACCTATCTTTGTCATGTTTATTTTATTTGACAATACAATTTTACTTGTCTCGAAAAAAAGGGCTATCTGATCATCAAAGCCAGTGGCGAAAAAGGAATCGTCGGGATTATTCCGAGCTCATCATTCCAGTTTTCTTTCATAGAAACAGAGCCGAGGATCGAAGCACGACCTTTGATTTGTAAGTCGAACGCATCACTGCTCGGCTACGGGTAGAAATATATACCTCTTTATATATATATATACGACTATAAGAAATTGATATATTTATTACCGCCATAAATTTCTGTGGCATATCGCCAAATTAAAGCAACGTATTTGTAGCCTATGCAAATTTTGGCATAGTTTGCGGAATTCTACCAATATTTCACCATATACGCATATTTGACACACTTTTACTGATCATTCCGTATTAAGATCGAAATTTAAATGTTTCATAGGTAATTATGCAAAGATCTAGCCGGGCGGGCGCCATGTTGGATCGATATCCGTAGATCATTAGAACGCTGGAATTCGTGTGTTTGAAATAACGCCTCTAAATCGATTTCCTTCATCAATGCAAAATTGCTATTTGGCCAAACTTCTATTTTTAAATTAATTTATCTTTAAACCTTCAGAATTATCTTTATATCGCTGCTAACTATAGGTGCCTATATTTTATAAATACCTATTAATAATATGGCAAAACCTCGGTGCGACCCTCGGTCCGGATCGTACCTGGTCCAACAGATTTCGTTGGCCATTCAGCGCTGTAACGCTGCCAGCGTAATGGGGACATTTGAGCCAGGTACGATTCGTGACGGTTATTTAATTTAAACAAAAAAATGACGAAGCCTGTTGCGGATATCATCATTGGTATTTTTGGGACGAAGCATGTTGCTGATTTGCATTTGTAGCCACCTGACGAAGCCTGCGTTGCGGATTTTTTACATGTTACTATATTATTTTTTAAGATTTTCTCAAATTCTGTATTGTATTTTTAATGTAGTGTGCAAATAAATATTTCATAAGTGTTGTTATTAAAGATATACATGTAAATGTAAAAAAAAGGCAAAAATATTTATCACCTACACACAACATAATCTTTTTGTTTTGTTCTTATGCAGAATTTTTGGACTTTAAGAAGGATATGAGGCTTGAATCGTGTATCTTGTTAATTTTGACTTAATGAATAAACTCGATGGGCGTTCATTTTTTTCTTTTTTTTTAGATTATCGACATAGTTTCGTTCAAAATAAAAAGTCATCAAAAAAGTGATATTGATCTGATATTGCAGAATTTCCATCTCGTGACATTAAGCATTTTTAAGGATTACAAGTTGTATTGTCATATAATGTAAGTATTTAATAATGGCAAATATAATAGTTCCTACTGGGTCACTGATTCCCGCTCTGTTACCGGTTCACTTAAAAATACAACTTTATTCTTTTGTCTATGAATTTCATTAGATACGATTACCACAACAGTTACATAAAGATGTAATCGGTACGCACAGTTTTAGGTACCACTCGTCAGACAAGTAAGTTAACGCTCCACATAGTTAAAACTCCTCCTATTGTCTCGTAACTATGCTATGCCATTATAGGCACATGTTTCCTAAGTCTGGAAAAACTGGTTCTTCACTAAATATAGGTACACATCTATATATTTACTATTTAGTGAACGAAAATTTTATGAACTATCAAAAGTCATTGTAAACAGTAATATTCTTGCATTTAACGTGAGGTCGATCTAGGTAAATGTTTCATATTTTTGAGGGAATTATATACAACTAGTCGCTCTAATATATAGGTATGCTCACAAATAGAGCCATAGCTATTTAATTACCCTAAGGCAGTAACGTTCCATCGGTGTGCTGCTATCACTGTCACATTTCGCAAGAAAGAACGGGAAAGACCGTGCGCGCCAAGTGTAAATTTTGATCTAATTTTTTCGATTTTTATTTATTTTAAAAACGTTACCTTACAATATCGAAATTTGAATGCTGTCAAATTACTAGTTAAGTTAAGATTGTTTTTTCTTCTTTTTTTGTTTATAGTGTCACATAATAAATAATAGAGTAAAGTTTGATTAACAGTCCGAGTTAGAGGTTACTTTGGGAATTAATTGTATCGAGCGAAGTTTAATAATTCGTGTATCGGAAGCTGTGTTATTAAAGATAATATAATCGAGAACTACATATATTTTTTCCACGTCTACGAATATCAACGTCTCTTAGAAAAATATGATTATATGAGGAGATTTCTCGCCTTCTGGCTCAGGGAACAGCAGGGTTAAGATTACATGAAGCTCGTTAATTAAAATCGAAGCAAAAAATTTACATACCAAGTGTCATGGGCAAACACACCTTGTATTCTAAACATTGCTGTTCAAGTTACATTTTCCTTTTTTTTTATTCCCTCCGTTTCGAACTTAATATATTCAAAGCATTATGTTTTTCATTATAGGTAGTTTAAGAGCCCATCAATCAGTAACGCCACTGCTAAATAATTGTGATTATTTAAAATTAACGATAGATATTTTAAAAAACCGGCCAAGTGCGAGTCGGACTCGCGCACTAAGGGTTCCGTACCATTACGGAAAAAAACAGCAAAAAAAATCACGTTTGTTGTATGGGAGCCCCACTTAAATATTTATATTATTCTGTTTTTAGTATTTGTTGTTATAGCGGTAACAGAAATACACCATCACGGTTCATGAGATACAGCCTGGTGACAGACGGACAGACAGACGGACAGACGGACAGTGGAGTCTTAGTAATTGGGTCCCGTTTTTACCCTTTGGGTACGGAACCCTAAAAAGGGCCGCCAAGTACTGTATTTTGTATTTAAGTAGGTACCTTTTGAATACATCAAACTACTTTTTATGTTGCTGGATTCTTTGGCCGCATAGATTGACGAATCCAGCAACGTAAAAACTATTGTAATGTATTTAAAAGGTACCTAAATACAAAATACAGTAGAGGCCCCCTTTTTTGAATATCTATCGTTCAATTTAAATAATCACAATTATTTACCAGTGGCGCTAGTGAGCACGTTGATGGGCTCTTAATAGTCGAACCACTGCTGAGTTTGATGGCAATCTTAGTGGTTTTATAGTCAGTATCGCGTGTCTTACCAAGCGCCGCTGTTACCTATTTACATGTTTAACACATTGTTGTGCATTGGTTGTAGTATACAACCAACTTAGTATATAGAAAAGGTCTTTATAATGATTTCGAATACGTGTTATAAATGTTACTGATGTAACGAAACTGGCCATACACGCTAGAGTAGGCCTGCGCAGTTTTACCTGTACAAACTGCACAGGTACACAACTGAGAGTTTGTGCAGGTTTACCGCTGCCGTGTGTGCTCCACCAAGCTAGGGTTTACCTGTGCAGTTTAACTGAACAGGTAAAACTTTACCTGTGCAGTTTAACTGAACAGGTAAAACTGCGCAGGCGTACCCTAGCGTGTATGGCCAGCTTTAAAAATCCGTAAACAATGGCCAACATTAAGATAAACTGTTTTGTTACAGCAATTTTCTTTTGAGGTTATTGAGGCTTGTAAAGTTTTATCAAAGATAGATATAACTCCGTAATAGATGGATACAGTCTAAGGAAAAAACGTGCCTCGAAAATCACGAAAATTTGATTCTCGATCAGATGGCGCCACTAGTTTTGGCCTACACTCGTATAGAGGGCGTTGACTGTTTCGTTTGTTATTTATAATTTTAACGCATACCAGTGAAAGAACATGGGTCAAAATCATATAAAAATAATTAATGCAAATAAAAAAATAATTTATCTATATTTAAATACATTTTATCGTATTTTTATAAATATTTATTATTAGTTTTAAAGTGTGTCGACAGATGGCAGTGAATTTACTGTGGTTACAAAATTTACTATGACAGTACCGCTCTAGTATAAGTTACTCTATGGTTTTATGAATAAGAGGGTATCAAACTCGGGACTCGTATCAAATTAGATCTTAGTAAACAAGTTTCAATATAAATATAACTACCTATATCACATTATTTCTTATAATACTTACAGATCAACATTGCACAAGAATGCACAATTAGCAATTCATATAATTATTATTACAACCTCATTCGATTGGACTAAAATATCAAATATTTACGTAATGGCGCATCCAAACATCCGCGGCACGGAAAAAAATTACGTGTAAGAAATAAACAGTCGTTTAAGGGTAATTCAGAACTGGTGCACTTTCCTTTTGACTTTATTCTGTTGCAATCTGCAAGTTTATCACTAGAGTATTTCTAAAAACATTGGCAAAATCAAACATGTAAAAAATTGGATCTGAAAACTTTTCTAATCTTGTTTACACACAGGAAAGTATTTGATCATGAAATCTACTTTTCTAATGTTATTAAAAATAGTATTAACAAAATTTTACGGAGTAAAACAGTGGTTGAGAATTTTCTCACTTGATAAATGCCTAATATGAGAACTCTACCTATATTTAATTTTACATTACAATATCGAGTATTATTTATTTTCTTTGTTTTATTCTGCGGATTGTGTACTTAAGGAGAGTAGTAGTTTGTGCTGAAAACACGCTAGTTAGGTATAATTAAAATAGAGTTGGAGGTGCTTTCCTTCAGTCAACCGGACTAGGCTCTGAGAATATTTCATTTACTGTATGAATAACTTGACACAGCCAACCTTTACGATGTGAATAGGTGAAATTAGCAACTCACAATCGCGTTTACGGCCAATATAAAATTATTACATGGGTCCAAACGTAAACTATTTAATTTATAGCATTTTCAGTTACCTGCCAAAAGCAGCTGTAAAGTGATGGTTTATTATTATAGCGTCTGAATCTGCGACTAGCTTCAACCTCTGAACTTTTTAAGTACCCCTATAGATAAGTCACTATTAAAGGAATATTAAGATTTATCACACCTGGTTGACCTAACGGATCCCAAATTGCTAAACGTTGAATATTCTTACCACTTTCTTTTATATAATATTCATTGAAAGTTCTACTTTTGATAGGCTCTAGATAATGTAAAAGTTGACTTATACCAAAACTATGTGATGTATGAGAGCACGAAAGTGTCGATTTAGATGTCAAATATATTATTATAGTTATTTACATATTTTTCTCATAGAGATACCTGGCGGTGCTGGTACATTTCTAATTAATACATTCAACGAATCCATAAAATTACGAGGTTTCGGGTTCTATATATATAGGTATATATTGATGACAAAAGTTCGGCGTATTAAAATTCTAAAGGTGCTTTTAAACTTGTTTTGTGAAACTAATCTGTAGGTGGCCAAGGTATGTTCAGTTCAATTTAAGTTTCATTAAATTCAACAAATTAGATATAGCTACATCTACATTTTCAATAACATGTATGTTAAATAGGTACCTGAGATATTTATTTAACGATACAATATGTATGTACTCGTATGTACCTACAAAATTTTTATTTTTAAGTTCTACAACAAGTTTTTACAGACGTGTAAGAATTGTAATTTACAAAATCCTTACTTATTTATGCATTGTCTTCTTATCACGTTATTCTTACCTATAATTATTTTTATAATATTATTTTATTATTTATTACAAAGTAGATAACAGAGTAAACCTAAAATGCATCATTAACGAATATTAGGTGGTCAAAGTTCACGGCGTTATAAATTTGTGTTAATTATTAGCGGTGAGGAGTTCAGTCGGGTTTTTTAAAAGTGAAAACACAGAGAGATGTATATAATATTAGTGCGAAGTAATTTATTACTACCCGGATCGACATCTTAAAACGACGGTGGTTAATTACGAAGAGGTATTGATAAATAGTCTAATAAATACTTTGCCTGCCAATGCCTGAGTGGTTTGGGCGGTACGGACGCAAATACAGGCATATTCACATGAATTACTGGTTCTCAATTGGTGGTTTCCATCAAACGCGTCTGTAAATACGACCGTTGATGCGTGTGTAATATTTCGATTAAAAGTGAAAATAGATGGTGTGGTCGTTGAAAATTAATGCTGATTTTAAATAATAAAGTAAGGTATGATGCCGTATATTAATTTAAGCTTTCCTAATCTGACGCGGAACGGTAATTTGGCTTGGCAGAGATTCTGTAGGATTTAACGGAACATAGCTGTTCCTGCGAATTCTTTGCAAGCTCAGTAAAGTACTGTAGCGTCAAGCATCTTTGTATTACGAATAAGGAGCGCGTACGACGTCTGAGTGCAGAAAGCGGAAGGATATGCTCAGGAGCGGGAATGTGAGGGTTAAGCGGAGCAATTCTTTTATAATGGGGGAAACTTGAGTCCCGGTTAGGTAATGTCCCCGAAGATGGTAATAACACTTAACCTGTTCATGCCTCGAAAGCTGCTTACGAGCAACGCTGCTCTCATTAAAAAAATAATTATGTGATCTTTGACCCCGTGAGATTGTTTTAGCGAATAAAAACGGCCTCTGACCCCAATTAAAACGAAACTACAATGTTTATTGACCTTTTGATCAACGAAGCAGATTATCTATAATGCAAGATAGAAAAGGGTGTTCTTTGTTTAGAGTTGACGACGCATACGACATTTTATACGAGGAAAACAAGGATAGAGATAATTATGAAGGTTGCGCGTTTTTAATTTTAAAATAATAGGTACCCAAAATACCGACTAGTGTAAATTAAGAAATTAAGACAACGGAAACTATAAGATATAATTTATAAAGATCACTATCTTTATAAATTATATCTTATAGTTTCCGTTGTGGGAAGCAAGGGAAGTATGTTTTGTTAGTTCTTTAGGGCTATTCATTAATTACGTCTAGACAATCTTGGCGGGTTTTGACCCCACTAGTCCAGTGTAAACTACGTAAAGTATCTTAAGGGGCCCACTGACTATCAGTCCGCCGGACGATATCGGCCTGTCAGTTGTTCGGAACTGTCAAATTTTTGTTCAAACTGACAGGCCGATATCGTCCGGCGGACTAATAGTCAGTGGGCCCCTTTAGACCTCAACTCGCGTTATCCCGGCATTTTTACCACGGCGCCTGGGAGCCTGGGGTCCGCTTGGCAACTAATCACGAGAATTGGCGTAGGCACTAGTTTTTTTATCATCCATTTCCAACAAAGTTCTTAAATAGCTACAGTGAATAGCAGAAGTATTGTAGCCGAGCAAGCGGACTTCACGCTACTTTTTATAACTTTTACATTCTCCTCGCAGATTTAGTTTATTACTCATTTGAACTTCTTAACCTCTTAGGTCCACTTGCACCGTTCCACTAACCCGGGGTTAACCGGTTAAACCTGGAGTTACCATGGTTACCAGTACAAATTTACACTGGGTTAGCGGTTTAACCGCTTAACCCCGGGTTAGTGGGATGGTGCAAGTGGGCCTTAATGACTCCGGCTACTTGCTGCTAATCAATTATTTTTAGATTTAACCTGCATAAGCTGTCGAGAGTTGAATGATATAACGAAACTTTAATGAGCTGCCCTAAAATCGATAGAGATATAAAAAATAGTTTTAACGTCTATATAAATGATGATGAAGCCAATAATTAATCGTAATCATCGATTTAAATTTCAATAAAAAATAACGGTCTGCAAAATAGGGAAATAAAACGAAATGTATGGCTGACTACTTCAAAATCTTCGCAGTTTACTCAAAAATACTGGGTAACAGAAACAAGAAGAGAAAGATTATATTTCAAAAACAGGTATAAACGAAATCTAAAATTTACAATTAAGACTTATCTAACGAACGAAACCTTATAGGTAAGTACATTAAAACCCGGCAAGTCATTTGAAAGGAATACATAAAAAACATGTAAGTATAAACAATCATTAGGTACACTACAGTGCAAACACAAAAAACCGGCCAAGTGCGAGTCGGACTCGCGCACCGAGGGTTCCGTACTTTTTAGTATTTGTTGTTATAATAATAATAATAATAATGCCTGCTGCGACCGGTTCATGGGTGTCTATTGTTGCGCCTGTGAACGGGTTCCAGCAGGCGTTCTACATGACATTAAAGCTCTCCAAGGGGCCTCTACGTGTTGGATCTATATCCCCACGCAAGCCTATCAAAAGACCGGGATTTATAGACCCGTGATATCCAAGGAGATACAAATAATAATAATAATAATAAAGCCATTTATTCCCACAAAAACATAAAATTTAGGCAAAACAATTACAACCAAAAGAAAAATTAAAAGAAATTTTATAAAATCGATTATCATCAATTACCTAAAGCTACTTAATCATAACTTATCTACTTATATTATATCATGCAATTTTTCAAAATATTATTGATTCCTTTTTTTTTTTTTTTTATACAATCTATGTACAAATTAATAATTACACATTTAAAACAATTTAATGATTAAACATTTTATATAGGTACTTTTGCATAGTTTTACTTTGAGAATTATCAATTACTTTAGATTATAATTTATTCAAGCATCTTTATTTTCATTTTGCTTTTAATTTATTCGTGTAAATAAACATAGTTGTTAAGTTTTGAAATAAATTATTATAGTTATGTATTTCATTATATAAGCATATTAAAATTTACATTAAATTATGTTATGTACTTACTAAGAATGAATATTAGTAATATTATTTAATCAGTACATCAAGAATTGCAATAGGAATATAAAGTTAAAATTGCAAAATAATTAAAATAAATTATAACAAATAAGTACTAATTATTTTAAAACGTAAAATATAAAAATAAAATTAACTAAAGTTTTTGGGGACCCAATTCTGGGTAAAGGCCTCCTCCATGCATGACCTTTACCCAGGCCTTTACCCAGAATTTGTTGTTATAGCGGCAACAGAAATACATCATCTGTGAAACTTTCAACTGTCTAGCTATCACGGTTCATGAGATACAGCCTGGTGACAGACAGACGGACCGACGAACAGCGGAGTCTTAGTAATAAGGTCCCGTTTTTACCCTTTGGGTACGGAACCCTAAAAAGAATCACAACCACCGATTTAATCACGTTTGAGATGCCTAAGCGCATCAGACAAGATTATCTAAATAAATTAGATAAATAAAAAACAGTATCCACGATCAATCTTGTCATCAATGAATTAAATTGTATCCACTGATTAATGTGAAGGCGTCAAAGGTTTAAAGAATAAAACAATAAAGACAACAATGCAGTAGCTCGACTCGTGACCGGGGTCGTAAATATCGGTGTTCGAACAACAAATCGACGAGATTAGTGTTAATGTATGCGCGGCGATTCTTTCTGTCAACGCTTCGTGTTTCTAAAGCAAGATGAACTTAAGCTACTAAATTGTAATAAAACTGTATTTATGGGATCCCATTCGAACTTGAGCATCGAAATGATGTTTATGCGTGTGGTGCGTGGGTTTCCTTGTTTTAAACGCACCTTTTTAAAGTTTAATGTGTTATAATAAAATTTATTTCCACTGTTTCCGTATCTATGTGGTCTGCATAGACAAATTATAAAATTTTATTGTAGGCGTGCAAGATGTTTTGGCACAGTTTTAGGAAATAAGAACCGGAGTAGTGTTGAGATTTTTTGCATTGTGTTGATCAAAAAAAATCGACTTAAAAAAACAATTCTGTATAATTTTACATACTTTGGTTTATTTTGTTGTTTTAATCTACCATTTCTAAAATTATGTACCGGTTGATAAGGAGTTATTTATGCAAATGTGCTCCTTGAAGATATGCGTTCAATTAGTCAAAATGTACCTATAGGTAATATAACTAAAAAGCATGTTTAGATATAGTTGCAGTTCTGTACAATTTACAGATCTACATCTATTGTAAAGTAACCATTATGTAATATGTATGGGTAGTCAAAATCATCAACCACTAAACATAACTTTAATTCTTCAAAATAATCACTGAAATTTATTTCTACATATTTGCAAGTCACGATATCCTATTGGCATAAAAATAACACTAATAATTTTCTGCGCCGCGCCGGGGATCCTAATTACCTATATCGCACAAATTATGCGTGGTCTATGGATTTGACACACCTACCAAATCTAGAAAAACTTGAATTTTATTTAATTTAGCATCGAAAACGCTACAGATGTTCATTATATATCATGCATTATTCATATTTCATAGGCTAGCCGATTTGTATAAGTTTTCGAAAGTAGCGTATCTATGTGATAACTGAATTTTTCGCGCACATGAATATTGATTAGCCGTATGAATTTGTGTTTAATTTTTATTTATTCACCTGGGTCACCCGTTAGCATAAATAAACCGTTTTTATATGTCTAACCGAATATAAATGAGAAGTATAAATTATAAACTGAAATAGATATCACACACTAAAGAAAAGTGACCAAGTCCACCGGTGGCCGAATAATTCATAAAAATAATGTGATTTATTCCCTAGTTGGAGAAGCATAAAGTTTAAAGTTCGTATCGGATTACATGGTCGGATCTCATGTAACTCAATGAGTACTTCCAGCAAATGTAGTTTTAAACCTCATAGTTAAAACAAAATCATTTGAATGAAACCGTAGGATTTTAATCAAGGAAATTGCTAGGATTTTAAACTGATATTGGAATAATTAACAGCAACAAAATAAAAAATAATAATTTTGCTGAGGAATGGAAGGTCGGGGGCAGGTACCTAATTATCGAATCTTTTTCAAGTGCTTGTATGCTATGTTATTGGAGCACTAATTTATAAATTATTTGCTATACCGACTTATTTATGTCACTTATGCTGAACTAGTGTCGGATAGACACCGTGACTATAAATAAAAACAATAATTGAAACCCAATTTAGGACATGTGCAACACACATGACATTAAGTGCAAATAAAATAATGTTATGATTACGATTATTATAATAAAGAGCTAATATGATACCTAATTAAACAATTCTGGTTAAAGGAATGTCATTTTTGACACTGACGGATCATAGAGGTATATCTATAACAAAAACTCGGGTAAATCTATTTGACCCTCTCAGCAAATATCTACCCTATTACCTCTTCTTAATACCAAAATCGCATAGGTAATCTGACAGATGGATTTAGCCGAGTTTGAAGTTAAGCGACTCAAGTTCATATCAACTGTGATATTTAACCTGTTATTATATACAATCAGAATAAGCCTCCCTGTCGCCTAGTGGCGTTATTCATTTAGTCATTTATTCAATATTGCATTGTCATGTACATAATAAGGTGTTACATTTTATATAGCCAGTTCATGACACCCGCATTCATAAACGCGTTACTGGCCTGAATTAGGTATGAATCGTTTGTCTTTATGTGTAATTTTGTCTTATGTATTTGTAAGAAAGGGATAAAACATAATTTAACTAAATCAGGCCCGTAGTTTTATGAATAAGGGGGTAAATGCTTGCTTGACGGGTTGTAGAGTAGATAGGATAGGAGTGTCGTTTAAAATAATTTCAATAGTATGAGTGACAATGGATCTATTATTTAAGAAAATAGTTCAACAATATTATAATATGATAAAGTAGTCTGATAAACAAAATTTTCTCTCACAGATTGGGCTGGAATACGAAGATGATTGAGCACGAAAATTTAAAACTTCCACAAGATGCGATTCCAAAACTCGGAAGCCACCTAGTGACAAGCAGAGAATGACTGACCGAGCGTATCTGTGAATTAGTTGCGCGTACTCCAACAGAGATGGCGCTGGTATTGCTTCTGGTGCTGGCGGTCGGTGCTGGCGCTTCCACGCCGGGCGGAGAGGTGGCGCTGGCGAACGTTACGAGATTCGCTACCGGAGATGCCTTTGCCCTCGTCAGTAAGTATCAAAACAAAATTGTAATAATATCTTGCATGCAATTTACGTTGCACTGCCGACTACTAAGGCAAACTGCATTCAAAATGTTTATCAGATACCGCAATGTAATGAAAATTGCATGCAAGTTCTTGCTAGTCTAAACCTCGCTTAACATTTAAAACCTTCGCGCTTTGAATACATATATAAAATCACATTAAATTTGTAATTGGGTCTATCGCGAATTTATTTTGTTACCTTTATTTAACGTCGGTAAATAAAGGTAACAAAATAAATTCGCGATAAACCCAAATAAAAATGTGATTTAAAATTAAATGGTGATTTTATTTATTTTTAAATATATTGCGTCTATTGCGGATGCCTATAGGTCACTTTCACTTTGACCCACATGTTTAACTGTTTTTTCTAGGGCTGATTTATCGGTGAAAGGCTGTTAAGTATCTAAATAAAATTTGAATACTTTATTTATTTATTTTATGTATTTTTGTAGAGGCTGCGAAAAAAGTTTTCATTAAATTATTTTTTTAGTTTAGGTAACTACTTACATACCTATTATTATTAAGTAGGTATTAGCAAATTATTTTATTAGGTACGGCCAATTTTTCTAACTTCAAAAATATACCTAATATTATGTTGAAAAACTGCAAAATGGGACACTAGACCAAGCAATAAGAAGGTATTGAAGGAAATGCTATAACTTTGTTTGGACTAGTTAGGTGAACATATCAAAAGTCCCCAGCCCTAACCCTGATGCCGGAGGAGGGGGGGTTTGAAGGTCCCATTTTTCGGTTTTTCACATATCTTGGAAACTTTGCGTCTTAGCGACATGACTAAGTAGTCATAAGTCAGTCGTCAGTCATGAGTAAGTAAGTCAGCCATTAGTAGTGTATAAGTATACAAAATGAAAAGTGATTTAATTTGTTACAAGTTTTAAATAAGTAGTTCTTCGATATCTTGTAGTGTTTGAGATATGCGCACTTGAAGGTTTCTTTAGGGCTCTCGTTTTATCCTGATCTCTATCTATCTCAAAAACTGTACAAGATACTGAAAAACTTGACTTAATAAAATTTGTAACAAATTAAATCACTTTTCATTTTGTATAAGTGGTCATATCGCTCAGACGCATAGTTTCCGAGATATATTTAATCGAAAAACCGAAAACTGGAACCTTCAAACCCCCCTCTCCCCCCCCCCCACTCCGCTCCGCAATAGGGTTACGGCCAGGGACTTTTGATATGTTCACCTAACTATGAGCTCCCTGCCGAGGTTTTCCCGAGGGGCTACAGTATGGGGTTCTTCAAAAAAGGAGTGTACAGGTTTTTAAAGGGTCGGCAACGCGCGTGTAATATCTCCGGTGTTGCAGGCGGGCCGTATGCTTGATTGCCACCGACGTGGTATAAAAAAAAAACTAGTCCAAACAAAGCTACGAAGTCAAAATTTTTGTTCCAAGCATTTCCCTCTATAACTTTTTTTGAGCATTCATTTCCTGGGCTACACGGAAAAGGGGGGAAAAACATTACAATTTGTTTCCACTTCTATTATTTTTTTCTGACATGACCTACATGCATGCCCACTTGCCCAGTTTCACTTTAAAAGTCGGGCCATATAATATGGCTCCTAATGGTCCAGTATAATTTCGGTCCTATATATTTTTGTATTCCAGGTTCCGACTGCGGAATGACGCGCTGCATGGAGGAGTCTCACGGCACCGCGCTGCCCATGGGCGGCCAGGGCTGCGTGTGTCAATGTGGCCAAGATACACCCGCGTTTCGCGAGGACCAGAGGACGTGTGTCGGCCATATAGACGGTATGATCTGTGCGGGTTTGTGCGTGTATAATGCGGCCAAGATAAAATTGAATTGGTCTCAATATCACTCGTTGCGAATTTACTACTTTTTCCACTTGTATCGTACTAAGTATTACGTGCTTAGCTTACTTATAAATACTCTCGCACTGCCCCATTTGTATTAAACAGTGTAAAAATAAATCGAACTGCTTCGTCGTTTCCTAGCTCTAGCTAGTTTTATCTTTACCTATCTACTACACTTAGGCCCACTTGCACCATTCCACTATCTCGGGGTTAACCCGTTAAACCTAGAGTTACCATGGTTACCAGTACAATTCGACACTTGGTTAACCGGGTTAGTGGATGATGCAAGTCGGTCTTACAAAATGACGGAAGAGCAGAGGAGCGAAGAGCAAACCTCTTCCTTGCTGACTGTGTCTGAGCGAAGTACACGCATTCAAATACGAGAGTTCTTGCCCTATGAAGGTCTTCGCGACCAAAACTTTTATATCCCGGTCTTCTCCACATTCAACTTAACCGCGATATATTTTCAGAATGCGTGATGGCGAGCTTCGGCCGCGGCGCGACGAAGCCTCAGATCCCGCTGGTGTTTCTTCCGATGAAGGGACAAATCATGTACCCTTCGAAAGAAATTATTTTTACGGGTAAGTTTATTTCTTACTATTTTAATGTTTAGAAGTTTTTATCTTATTAAATAACTATTTTTTGTAATTGTAGGTACAATTTCAATTCAAAACAATGATACACGTTTGAAAGAAAGTAGGTATGCACCTAGAACATGATTGATGAATATAATGTTGTATCCGTTGATGAAGACGTATATTAGTCGTATTCTGTAATTAGTTCACTCATAAAAAATAGCAAAATTTCAGGCAGCGAACGTTAAAAGCAATCACTGATTTCAAGTCAATTTAAAATTAGAATGTTCTGGCACTGGAATATTTATGTCATTGAAAACTAGCAAAAGACAATTCCGGTACCGGGAATCGAACCCGAGCCTCCTGGGTGAGAGCCAGGTATCCTAGCCACTAGACCATACCGGACTTGTCGAAGCTGCTGAAATTATCCTTCTATTTTAGACGTGGAAGACGCAGTGTGCGCAGTAACCAGTGCGCAGTACCTGTCGCCGTCTGGGTGGGTGACGCTGCGAGATCACCTCGACAATGATGTGCCGTTTGGGCTATATCGGGACGAGGGAAGCACTTTTTTGCAGGTGAGATTTTTAAACAAAAACTGAGAATTTATGAAGTTCATACAATAAAATATTCAATAGAAAACCTGCTAAAGAGACGCTTTCCACAAAGCTTTTCGTCGTACATTGACCCGCCTGTTGCTATCTCTTTCATTCATTCATTCTTTTAAGATTATGGCTTCAGTCTAGTGGGACTATTTCGCCAGTATCAAGGTCTTAGGAGCTTTAGATACGACTAAAATTGTACGGTTAGTACAAGACAGTGTACGGTGAATTTATTAGCTCTTGTAAGGCGGTAGCTGGACTTTACAAGGGCCACGTGCTACTTGGCGACTGGCGTTGGCGCCAGAACGGTGCTTAAACTCGTATCAAGATTAATTCGTCTTTATCACTTCCACATTAGTTTACTACATAATAAGCTATCAATATTACACTTTAAACAACATTAATGAGCAAAAAGAAAGAAATTAATCACGACCCGATATCACCAAGATGGCGGTCGACAAACAACTTCCGTTGCTATCTCTCTCATGCTCGCACAATGACATTGACAACCGGCATCATGGGCGATAATAGAGATAACCTCACGCGGGTCAATGTACGAAAATCTATGTGGAAAGTGTCTCTGCTTTAGCTATTAGGCTATGCTGATTTTAGGCTATTGTTGACGATAAATTTACGTGGTGAATAAAATTTACGTGGTGAATTAAAGCTTGTGTGGTGGGCGTCTCGGAAATCGTCATAGCCATGGATTTCGTACCTACTAAAAGCAGTCCTATTGATAATATACTTATTTAAAAACAGAGCGCTGAGTTTCCCAACATCTTGAATAAATCGATATCGATATCGATAAATAATCCAGTAACTTTGTCGCCTTTTGTAATGGGGTTCGTTTGCGTCAAATCCGGTAGTTCTGATTTTTTTCAGACTTGTTTATGATGTTGGCTCAATAAATAATCCAAGTTAGAGACCTCGAGCGCCGAACGCAACTCGAAAAAACCGCAAAAATTTCGGTCATTTAGATTTGGGCGATTATAACCCTAAAGGACTAGTTTTTGATGGTAACTTCTCAAGACGTTTTTAAAGTAGACTAAATTTGCTACAATACTTGTATTCGTAGGCTAACTATGTAAGTTGAGTATGCACTTTTGTCTCAGGCGATGCTGCTTATTGGCATGATTGTTTCTAAGGGCAAACAAAGCTGATTTGGCCCGGTAGCCATGAGATCGTACCGTGCCTAACCCCCAAAAAGGAGGGGGGGGGGGTCGGCTCCCCAGGTCCAATCTATGCTATATTTCTTCCTGTTCTTAGAAAGCCTACGAATACAAGTTCAAAAAATTATAAATTTTGAAAAGCTTTAAGTATCTCAGAAACTATTAAATATACAGAGATAACTCTAGCCGTCTCGTATCTTCTTCTTGCCCTTATCCCACGTTATGTGGGGTAGGCACAATGTTTTTCTCTTCTATTCTCCTCTATCTTTCGTCACCTCAGCACACTCCTTTCTTTCTCATATCCTCTTTAAAAATAGGCTGATATGGATTGATAGATTCTGATGTTTAAATCATTTTCAAGTACCTACATATTAGTATGGTTTATCTTGGAAACGAATATCGACTGTAAAAAAGTGCAATTTAAATTTGAATACTTACCGAACAAATATAGACAAAGATTAAATTAACAGAATAAACCATTAGATTACAATTATATATCTACTTTTCATCCAGCGTTTACTAAAATGTACCTACGGGTCTATAGAATTATGGAATGTACATAAAGTAAATGTGTTTCTTGCCATGGTACGTGCTTTTCGGTGATCTAACTCAATTATGTGTCTGTTATGTGAAATGGATGGCACACATTTAAAATTTAAAAATTCATAACATACAAATGACTGCTTAAGTCATTTGTATGTTATGATTTTTTTAATTTTAAATATGTGCCATCCAAATTAACTGCCAAACGAGTTGGTTTCTGGTTCAAGATTATTTTCGAATGTCGATAATTATCTCAATAAAAAGGAAAATTTATATTCCTATTTCATGGAATTAAGACTTTCTTTAAGATCCAGTCCAATCCATGAGAAAATCAAAGACGTATCAGGAATGTGTTTTTAATAAGACATGTCCTGAAAATATGGTTACAGAGTTTAAGCGTGCAACGAGCAGGGGGCCCATTCGACTTATTATATAGAGTAACAGAGGTCATTTGAGTAGTGGCTACCATTATGTCTACTTTTCTCATTCATTTCCACAAAATAATAAATATGCGAGACACGTCACGTGGTGTCAAATACCCTAGTTATTTTTGAAAACTGTGTCGGAGAAAGATCCAATTTTTTTATAAAATTAACGCAAAAAGAAAGTAACGAGTAAGTAATTTACCCTTACGCTGTCTTACCTAAGCAAACAACTCGCGAACGCGAAGCGAAGCGCTAAGGTATCTAAGGATTGATTCACTCCGCGCCGCATCGCTTCGCTTCGCGTTCGCGTGTTGTAAGGCTACATACAGTACAATATAATAAGTTAAACATGGACCAAACAAACTATCACGCAGTAGACTTTTTACTCATATAATCGTTACATACACATGTTTTTATGATCAGATCTAAAGTCAATGAAATACTCGTACAACTCCTTGAGTTTTTGTACCGCAAAAAACGTGTAGGGTCCTCATAAAATCTGCTGCAATTAATAACGTTGTAATATTAATGTCATCGCAGCCGTTTAATATCACTTATGTGGCCAAAAAAGTTGCGAACATTCGTTTGATACCTACTCGTTGATCTTTAAGTTGAAGTTGCTATTCTACATGCCTCGCCAAGGGCAGCAAGTGGACCAGTTTATTTAGTTTAGAATAATAAAGGCTAAAATGCGAGTCCATGTAACATCGCAGCGAGTTTGTCAAAAAAACTGTATAAGTTCGGCGTCCTTCCTTTTTGTAAATGCCTGATCCCAGTGATCTTACTTATTACTTAATTTTATTGCAGGCTTATAACGTGTTTAATTAATACGTTGTCTTAACCATGATCTGTCTGGGATTGTAGCTAATTAAAGTTCTGACCTAGCCAAACTCGTCATCAATTCACCGTCATTAATTTCTCGCTTTAAGGTTACACTTAAGCTGGTTGGTTCTTACAAGACAAATATTCGCCTGCATTTGGGAAGCCCCGGCAGTAAGACTCCTGATACGGTCACATATTTTATCGCGGTGCAGACATCTAAATGCCGTATATTTGGAAGGATTGTACAAATTGCTCCTTCACGCCTTGTGTTTATCTAAAAGTTCATCAGCGCTGCATTTCAACGCCCGACGTTCTGACCGCTGTCCGATTGATGCCACAATGGTTTGCTAAAGCCGCCCGAAAAGGAATAAAATTTTCCCCGAAGATACCATCTTCACACTTTCAAATATTTGCCAGCATAGCCTAATTTGTAAAAAATCTTTTAAGTCTGCTTTCTTGGTCTAACTCTAAACTCTAATCCAACTAAACTCGATTCGTGTGTAAATGAGAAAAAATATCAGACTAATTATTACATGTGAGCCTAACACATTGCATAGTTTTGCTATGTAATAAGCACGACCTTGGCTTAATTTTGCTCCTAGTATTTTCCGGCTCCACATTCAGGGTCCGCTTGAATAACTAGTGATCCACCATATCGTGTCTAATCGGCGCCTAATCTGTAACCGTTGACGATACTGATAATGGCATTATTTTTTCACCAGTGGCGAGGCTCGACAACGCTTCACAACCGTCTGGAGGGCCGGCTGGTGGCAGTTCACGTGCTGTGCTCGGCCCCGACACCAACCCGCCTGGCTGCCTCCTGTGCGGCCTTCCGCGTGGCTGGCGCTTCACATAACATCGGTCAGTATCTTCAAATAATACAATTGTCTTTAAACCAGCGGGCAAGGGATACTCCTCGGCCTTTCAGTTAAGCTCTTGAAAGAGCTATTTTCCAGATAAGTTCTTTTAAGACTCAATATGATAAATCACATCTCCATCACCTAGATGAGCTCTTCAAGAATGTGTATGTCCAACACTGGTGTGATAACTACCTAACATACCACGGTAGTCCCACCTACCTACCTACCTATCAGCCACACGGACGTCCACTGCTGGACATAGGCCTCCCCCATAGATCGCCAACGGGAGCGATCTCTAGCAGACTGTAGCCACCGGCTCCCAGCGAGGCGTACGAGATCATTCGTCCATCTAACTTTGTGGGTGTCCGACACTGCGCTTACCCATCCGTGGCCGTCACTCTAGGACTTTCCTGCCCCAGCGGCCATCGACTCTTCGGGCTATGTGGCCTGTCCACTTCAACTGTGCAATTCTGCGGGCTATGTCGGTTACTTTGGTTCTTCTACACGGATATCCTCATTTCTGATTCTATCACGTAGAGACAATCCCACTACTCCGAGCACTCGACACGGTAGTCCACCACCACGCTACTACGCTAGTCTTGCCAGCTGCATTGCTGAGTGGAGACTATTTCGGATTCAGATCTCTATTTCGACTGTTTTGTGTAGCTTTGTTTTAAATTTGCTATGTGTGTTATTTGTATTGATGTGTTGTCTGAATAAATGATTTCTATTCTATAACTCGGTTCTATTCTAACTTAGGTATCTCTTGTTTCTTTTTTCACAGACGTCCGTTCGATACCGTTCCATGCCGGAGAAGTTGTAACAGCAGAGCCTGCGACACAAAGCCAAGGTCTAAGCGTTCTGGAATCCTTAGCCATCGGAGTTTGTGTCTTAATGCTGGTCTTCGTCTACGCAGCAGGCATTGTTTTCTATGTTCATTATAAACAGAGGCAGAAAAGAAAGGAGAAGGACCCTGAAATGAACTACTCATCGACCATGTCCACTGATAATGGTTCTACGTTAGATTCTAGAATAGGATTGGATAGCATGGTAAGTAAATTAAAAGATTTTATCTTTGATTCATTAACTAACACTTCTATAAAATTATATATCGACTAGTAGTCTACCGAGTACCTTACGATTGCGTTATTAGACCACTTAGAAATCTACGGAAATTTATTAATCAAAATATTTAGATCAGTACGGTTTTTACTCACTATTATTTTTAGTCGCTTTTGGCGACATGTTTCGGATTCTTTGGGAAATTTATTAATGCACAAATTAGCGAATTAAACTGAAATCTAATCTTAATTTTACATGTAAGACACTATAAGTTAACTAAATAAGATCAGATAGGGCAAGAGAAAAACTTGTAAGGAATTCTCACACTGCCACTAGAAAAATAAATTATGTACCTCTTACCCATCACCTTACCTATTTTGTCGTTTCAGAGAATGAAAACAAATCCCTTAATGAAAATGGATGGAGATTTCCTAAATGACGCTGGACTCTCAGATGTTAGTGAACGCACTGAAGAAACAATGGATTCATATACTTCAGAAAAGGTAAACAAGACTGACCCCCGCAGAAGTTAGTGAACCCAAAACGCAGCAAGCGTCCTGGGGACGAAACCCCATGCAACTTTAGGTTTTTAATGTGTTTAATTTATCTTGTAAATAATTATTTGAAAATCTAAGGAATAAATAAATAACAAAAGACTGATCTAAATTGATCACTATTATATACAACACATTACTAATAATGCTTTATTAGTTCCAGAAAATGAACCCCAACGTGGTGTCTGCGATGGTTCACAATAGTCGTATGAAGAAAAAGCCCATTCGGCCTTCAGTGCGAACCACCACGACATCGGAGCGCGTGACAGAACGATTGCAAAGACGTTCTGCGTCTCCGGACACCTTCGAGCGAGCTCCGCATTCGGACTTGTCTATTGTGGACTATCGAGTAGAAAATGCGACGAATCAACCGCCCCAATCGAATGGTGAACCGGCCATTAGAAGGAAGTTATACTTTAATCCTGTATTCTTTGAAACAGAACATTTGAAGGTACTTGAATCGTTATTTTAATTGAGATAAATATTGTACGAATATTAACAGAACATTAACACCTGTTTCCTTTTTTCAGAATCCGCCTCCAGCTGCTCTTGAATTCCTCGTGAAAATCCGAGAAGTCATGTCCATAGCCAAAGAGAAGATGACATCTAAAAGATTTATCCCGATTTTGTCAGATATTCCAGAGGAAGAATTGTATCATACTATTGACCTAGGTTGGGATATTCCATGCGCGAGGCGTGGGCGTCGATTCAGTGCTATTAGTTTGAAACGAGAAAATAGTCGAAGAGCCGTCCACTGCGGTGGATGTCCAGGATGCAATAGTAGCGAGAAAGAACAGAAAGCCAAAGTTGATTTGGCTCGATCTAACTCGTGCAAAACGTGCGTTAGTGATGACTACAAGCAGAAGATTGTGCGTAAATGGTTAGATGATGTACCTTTACCGCCAAATTCAACAAAATCCGTTAAACCAGTTGCTGTAGCTAAAGTGAGTGGAACTCCGAGAGTTAGTGAACCCAAAACTCCTGAGCTACATCGTCAAAACCCAGAACCAATCAGGATTGAGGTACCTAAGCCTATCAAGGTCATGGAAACCAATTTAAAGGAAGCTTTACATGCTATTTCCCATGTGCACTTAGACAGTAGAAAAGAAGTTAGACGGGGGTCTGATCAAAATATTACTAAAGAGGATGATGCGATAGACAGTGCAAAAGAAGAACCAAAAACAAAAGCTCCTACAATGGTTACACTAGATAAACGAAGTCCATCTAGTCACGCTACTCGACGTGTCCGAAAAAGATTACCGCCACCGCCTCCGCCTCCTGATATGGCACCACCCATTCCGAAAACTGAAGAAGAACCTGTCGCCCCTGAAGTAAAAGCTAAAATGCAGGCCGTTATACAGGAACTAAATCGGTGTCGTCGAGGCGAGCCCAAAGAACTAGAAGAGCTAAAAAGTGAAACGATTGCTCCAATTGCCCCCAAAATTGTTATTCCAGTTTTAGCAGCTGACTCGCATTATTTCAGTGACGATAATCTCTTAGAAACGAGGCGACGTGAACCATTCATCGATTTTGACAGTTTAGAGCGCAATAATTTATTGAAAAAGAGGAGGTTCTCGTTAGCTTGCGGTCCTGAAATATCAATGAAAGATATAACACCATACCAGCCACATTTATCTACCCCTAAACAGAGATTGTCACAAAGCTGGCGCGATGTCAGAAAAGCGGTGGAAGGTTATCAAGTATCAAGCGCGGCCTCAATTGATTCTGAATATGAAAACCGAAGTCTACCAGTGAGCGAAGTCTTTATAAATACCATGGAGCCTTTGTATAATAACTTACCAAAACCCGGGGCATTGACTATTCAAGTGAGTGGCTCTCCAGTAGAGAAGAGGCGTAACCTAAATGACGACTTTGATCCTGATACACTAGACAGAAAGCCAAGGCGCGAAATCAAGAAGCGCGTGGACAAGATTCTTCTGAAATCTGGAGGAAGCTTCAAGCACAAATTTACGGAGATAGATAGTAAAGACAGTAAATCTCCCGATATTGGGTTCACGAGAAAGATTGGCAGCCTGAGACAAATCTATGAAGCTAAAACAAAGGTACAAGATGATTCATTACGCTTGTCGTTCTATGAAAGGCGAGGTAGTGTACCTTATGGAAGCGAAGAAGTATCAAGATTCGTAGCTGCTCTTAAGACCCCTGATCTAATAAGGCAAGTCAATGTGCAAGACGTTAGGCCACCGGTGCCACCAAAACAGCGGCAGCCAAATCTTTCTCCTAAATTTTCCACTCCAACCCGAGAAAGTCCACCAGGTGAAAGGAGAAGAGCTTTAGAAGAGAGGGATCGATTCCCTCCATATTCGAGAGCCGAGAACCTTAACGCCCGACGATCCGGACGCAGACTACCCCGAACCAGATCGCGTCGAACCGATCTGAGAAAACTTTACAAAACCGAAGACTCTGGATACATGAGCACAGACTCAAACGAATCCAAGCGCAGAGCCAGATACTTGATGCAACTGCGACCACCAAAAACTGTTGTACCTGAACATACAATGCTGCCATCTATAACCGTAACTAATAAGACACCGCCTCTACAAATCGAGTCTGATACTGATGATTTAGAGTCGCTTTGCGACGGTCGTAGTGAATCTGGAGGAGAGAGCGTTGAGACAGATTCAGTTTTCTTCGGTAACTTTGACGAATCCAAACAAATGCTGGCTGAGTTAGGAATGTACAGTTATGAAGATCAGAAAAGGATACAAAGTCAAGAGCAGATTGACTCCGGGTTCATGGGTGAGACGAATATAATTTTAAGTGGAGACAGTGACTCGGAGCACCGAAGTGTTATTTCGATAATAGCGGGTCGCGACGGGCGCGCCTCGGCCGCCTCCATTGCACAATTAGATGACCCCCCATTCGTTCACTCTGTTGAATGTTAATGAACACCAGAGATGAGTAAATATTAAAGATTGCTAATCTGTAAATTCTGACGTTGAGTTTACTAACAGGGATTTAATTTATGAGCAAAGTTTTAATCCAACGCTATACAAAAAGGTAGGTAGGTACAGCCACCTCGCTTGGTGTCAATTAAATCAATTGGTGTCATTTAGCCAACTCTATACTCAGCAGTTAGAAGTATGCGGATTAGGAGTCATTATGTTCTTTACTTTTTCGTGTCACAATTATGTACAGAATACTCAATGTCTAAATGTAAATAATGTTGTAATGTAAGTGTCAAGTAGGTATGAGATTATTTGTGTCATCATTTTTATTCATCATTTCATTATTTTTGTTTTATTTATTATATTGTTGTTAACAGAACTTAAATAAGTGCCTAGTGAAGGAATAGATAAAGTTCGACTTTACCTCAATATACGTACGTGGTTCTGGTTTGGAAGAGTACTCAAAATAATCAATGAAATTGTATAAAATATTAGTTTATAATCATACAGCCCACCATTGACGTAATTGTATGTTCTTGTTTAAACATAATTAAATAAATAAATTATATCATCGAAATCGGAGATTGTCATAAAATTACTTATAGTTTTCTTTTTAATTTTAAAATTAATTGTTTACCTTAGTTGTCTATGTTGTTGATAATGATGTATGTATATTCAATAACCGGCCGGTTGTGCAATTAAATTATATTTTATATCTAGCGGATCCGAGATGGAAATTATTGGGTGGATTTAAAAACTATTGTGCATTGTTAAGACCCTTTCTTCAATTTCGATAAATCCTTTGAGCAACGCAAAAATAGTCATACATTTCAATAGGTCTTTCGTTTTTCAGTGTAATTTAAATTATAGATAAAGACAAAAAGACAGTTCTGTACTATGTAAAATATTTTTTAAATTCATGTTTGATGGATTGTTCTTCGGTGTTTGGTACGGACTAGAGGCTCAAATATTTATTAGATTTATTACGTTTAAACAGTTGTTAATTATTTAGGGATAAATACTATTAAATACGTAGGTTAGAAAGATGAATACTTTCGTACTTGCTGTGCTTTTCTAGAAAGCAATTTTGAAAATATTGTTGTACGAATAAATGGTTTTATTTTTTATGATTTTAATTGTTTCTACTTACATATCCCGATACTCCGATACCTAATAGGTGGCCTCTGTACAGTCAGCAAAACTATTTAGCTTAACACTCCTGCAGCATATTGTATGCAGGCATAGAGTAACTTATACTAGAGCGGTACTGTCATAGTAAATTTTGTAACCCCAGTAAATTCACTGCCATCTGTCGACACACTTTGAAACTAAAAATGAAGATTTATAAAAAATACGATAGAATGTATTTAAATATAGAAAAATGATTTTTTTTATTTGCATTAATTATTTTTATGATTTTGACCCATGTTCTTTCACTGATATGCGTTAAAATTGTTAAATAACAAACGAAACCGTCAACGCCATCTATACGACTGTAGGCCAAAACTAGTAGCGCCCTCTGAACGAGAATCAAATTTTCTTGATTATTGAGGCACGTTTTTTCCTTAGACTGTATCCATCTATTACGGAGTTATATCTATCTTTGATGCAGGGGTGCTACGCTGACAGTTTTGCTGACTCTACCTGCAAAGCTCGCAAAATGAAGAATCTCATTAGTTTGTTCAGTCTACCTACATCTCGTCAGTCGGCTAAAATGCAGAATTTTTATATAGCTACTTAGTTTAGCATATCGTCTGAAAAACGGTAACACACTCAGCATTATCATAACGCAATATTTGCAAGCACGCCAGTAATTTTGCCTGTAATCTCAAGTAGCAAATGGCTTAGCCTTCCAGTCTTACTGGTTCTCAAACTTGTCACTTTTGGCTGCGTATACAGTGGCCAAAATACATGTTTGTTACTGTCACCATGAAAGTTAGGCTGCTTTCTCACCAGTGATGTACCTAGGTACGAAAGCTATAAGCTGCTACATGTTTTGCATATTACATGTGTGCCACAGTAGCGCTCTCCTTGTTGTTTGTCAATTGACAGGTGTCAATTATTATGAATATTGTAATTTTCTTATTCAACGTAATTTTACACTATTGCCACGTTAAGCGCGATCGTCGCATATAGTCTCTACTAAAGTAAGATGTGCTATGATGAATGGTGAGGCGCTAAAGAACTGTACGTAAAAGGGGAAGTTTATTCGAGTTGCCTGCTTGTTCTTCTAGAACTAATGTGCGTAAGTTGATGACTTTAGAATGGGTATATATCAACCGATAATGCCGTAAATTCAGGGAATGGGTACCTTTCATTACAATAAATATACTGACAAAAATCATAAGTTTCTAACAAACAAAGTAAACTAACAAATCCTATAAAACAAGGCGATGAATTGTTTAATTAACGGGTTTAATTTTCGGATGTCATTTCAATATTGAGTAAATTAGTGTAAAGGCAATCAATTTGTATGAATGTATCAAAACTGCTTTGGGCTCGCATCCAGAAATTCCATGCTTATGCATAACTCTGACATATCTAATAAACATATAAGACAAAATAAACTCAATTATGGAGATCTCTAATGGATAAGGGGCCTTAAGACCTTGCTTATCGGAATGCTATTACACGAGATATCCGCAAGTCTCCGAGTATTTTCGACTTATTTAAGCCAATGTTAGGCCCGAGCTGCGTACAAAGAACTACCATTAAGGTTGGGCGCATTATCGTAAAAAGAATGATTGTACTCAAATGAACTGGTCCGGGTCTAATTTCGCTTAATGAAGCAAAACGCCATTTATTAAGTATTGAGTTTACGAAAATATCCACTGTTTTCGATAACAACCATGTACATGCAGGGTGTATATTTTACAGGCGAATATTATTTTCCACGTCTAAAATAGAGGTATGGGCACTGTGAATGTCATCTCGCTTTGTGTGGTAGGGCACAGGACAGCGGATGTCGTTCCAAATCTAGAGCAGAGCCCAACTGGGGAAGTACCTCCACCTGACAGAAAACCGCAGCCAAATAACACTAGACCCTACTCATAGTGTTGTCTTCCTGCCGGTGAGTAAGTTTGCCAGAGCTCAACGAGGGTGCGGAGTGTTAGGGTCGCCGGTAACGCGCATGATGTAACTCCTCTGTAGTTGCAGGCGTACATAGGCTACGGAGACTGCCTAACATCAGGCGGGACGTAAACTTGTTTGCCACCGACGTAATATAAAAATAAAATATAAACCATAGTTAGTAAAAGTAAGAACAAAACACTACCTACTTACTTAAATAAATAAAAATAATTTTATAAGAAACAAGGGCTTTTTTGATTGGTCGAGTTTACAAACATCTGTATTCTTTATTAAGGTATTATAATTTATATTAAAGTAATATATATATATACCTACACTACCTTAATATATGGACAATAAGGTTGTGTATACATATTTTTGGCACTTTTTTGTATTGATATTTTCAGACGTGATACACGAACTTTTTTAGGGTTCCGTACCCAAAGGGTAAAAACGGGACCCTATTACTAAAACTCCGCAGTCCGTCTGTTGTCTGTTCGTCTGTCTGTCTGTCACCAGGCTGTGTATCTCATGAACCGTGATAGCTAGACAGTTGAAATTTTCACAGATGATGTTTTTTTGTTGCCGCTATAACAACAAATACTTAAAAGTACGGAACCCTCGGTGGGCGAGTCCGACTCGCACTTGGCCGGTTTTTTAGTCTTAGGGGCGTGTGGATATCTGTGGAACTTTGGCAAAGATGTTCGTGTCGACTGTAAATTCGATACCTACTAGTTCACTATTTAGTAAAAAACGATTTTATAAGGCATATTTGACTTAAAAAGCGTAAGCTATGAGCATATTAACATTTAATTATTTAAGCCTCCTGTAGAGGAACGGATCAAAACATGTCGAGCGATTATTTTACTAAAATTTCGTGTCCCGTTTAAAAAAAGTAATTAATTAATTTCAACATGTTCGAATTTCACGATACGCTATTTAACGGAAGTCGGTGAGAAACAGTAATCATTGCTGATAACACCAAATTGAAAGGTTAAACTCAAGGATTAAAAGAATCTTGACAAATAGAAACTGTAACTGAATAAATCGATATCGATGGTCCCCGTAGTCTTTGATTGCGCCGCCTGTGTACGCATTAAATTAAATTTTCACCATACCAGCTGATAATCTCTTGATTGTTCAAAAACTGATAAGTAAGTTGCATTTTATCCACATGTGGGGCAAAGTAATCAGATGCAAATTTTGAGTTGTGTCCTTATGTTAGCTGGTAGAATAATTGATATTTAAGTGATGATTTTGAATAGAATAGAATAGTTTTTGTCTTTCACTCGGGGGCAAATTTTGTTTAACCCTCGTGCTTTGAAACCCTCCCCTCCCTCTGAAACCCGTGTAAAACAAATTAACTTTTATCGCTTACAATCAATATGTGGGCCGATTTATATTTTTTGGTGATTTTTCTCGCAAGAATTAGTTAATTATATTGGTAAGAAGGCCTACTAATTCTGGGCATAGAATATAATGTTTAATAAGTAACCTATAGATATTCTAGACCTTATAATAAATCTTGAAATATTGTAGACGTACTACTATCTTCCCCATCGAGTTACAAAAATTTGATAATTACATACTTACGTTGTTGTTTTTTGTAATTTAGTGAAGGAATTTTAGGATAGGGGAAAATTATCCTTGTATAATGTACCTACGTTTGTTGGATGAACATAATTTGTTATGGGTTTCATATTTACTGCCATAAACATCAACAATATGGCTTCAACTCTCACAACTGAAATGAACAGCTGAATCTAGTGATATCTTGCAAAATTAAATCCGCCAAGTTACTAAGTTACAATGTTCATACAGCAACAAGCAAACAAATGTACTCAAAAACATATTGTCCGGTAAAAAAAGCAAAAAAATAATAAATTTATAAATGGCGCAGGAATTCAAATGCTGTCTAAAAAGGGAGCATTTCTGAAGTGAGTTAAGAACCCGCCTAAAGGTAGACACTCTTATTCAATAAGCATTAACATTAAAGATTATGATACCGAGCACACCACGAGGTGGCAAAGCCGGTTATTAAGTCTCTTAATTCATTACATCAAAATCATTATGCGCGAAAATTCAACAATTAAGTCTTATCCATAATGATATTCGTACTCGTAACTCTTATTCGAAAGGAATTGTGATCGTAATACCGTCACGATCGTAATGAGGGGAGGGCAAAACAGGCCTAAAGAGTTTTCTAGTTTTTTAATAGAATCAGGTATGCAGTAAAACTCTGCGATTTTTGATATAAATCCTTCGGCTAGAATAGCTTAACATCGGTAAGTTTCAAGATACGTTACATTGGTATTTTTGTTATTGATCTAGTAGTAAGGTAGGAACTTAACTTTTGTTTCATTGAAAATACTGCACAACGTGTCTGCAACAATCTATGTATCTGCATTTGTGCATATTTCTCTGTCTAAACAGAACATATAAATTATGAAGCAGATCATTTCGGACTTTTAGACTGATATGTCCTTACATTCCATAAAAGGTGTACTTTGTCGGGGACGCGTATGGCAGCTCTGTTAATATCCTGCAGAAGTTTGTTATATGTATACCTAATGTTGAATTTTAAGCTAAGTTATCAAATGTTATTATGCCAAATATCGGCTTCTTAGCGTTATTAAAAGTGTTAAAAAAAGTGTTATTAAAAGCGTTACGTAGGTACCGGACACTTTTCCGGGAAAATAAAGTGATAAATGGAATCAATGTAGTAGTGATCATCTAGACTGCTCAAGCTGTTAAACGGTTTGATGGATAAGATGGATTACTAATCATTTCAGCACAATTCAATCCCGCAGCTATCGAAAGGTATAAACAAATCTCAAACTAGACAAAAATCAACCGCGTTTCGATCGACGTGTGAATTCTAATGAGTATATACTAACTACCCAGTTAATCTTCATTACGCCGACGCGCTGTTTGTCTGTCTGTCTGACTAACGCCCCAACAACTAACTAAATCTAGCTGTCTTTTGAGTAGAGGCTTTAAACGTGCTATGTTTTATTTCACCGCAAGGCAAATGTATCGGGGGTCTTTCGATTGCTAGCAATACAACCTGCTGACCACTGCTGACGTAATTTTGTTGCACACCGACAAGAGTCCAAATATAACCCAAATAAAAAATACCAAACGCATTAACCTTAGTATCTACTGATACATAAAATTATAAAATAAATCTGGTTAAATAAACAGTCACACAATAGGTACATACACAGATAAAAAAGATATCTTAACTCAAAACGCAAAACTCTCTTGCGCACGGTTGCTTAAAGAAAATAATAAATTGCTTGGTCCAATAAATATGTCTCGAGTTAAAAACATCATGATTTTTTAAAGCAGAATAAAAATTATTTAGTTTTATCTTTACACATTTTTGAAGCTAAAGGTAGTGATTTGAGTTAAGATATTAATTATTCGCCGCAATAAAAAAACGTCTTAGCAAGAGATATTGCACGCTCTTAAAAAACGGTTTTAGCTTGAGTAACTCTTCATCAAACCAAAAATATTACCCAATTCCAAAGAAGAAGCACCAAAATTTTCCTTTGAGACTTTTAAGTTTTTAGGCAAGAGCGATTAATTCTTGATTTGATGTTTTCAACCTATAGTCAAGAGCCAAAGCTATTTCAAAGAAGAAGCACCAAAGTTTTGCTTTGAGACTTTTAAGTTTTTAGGCAAGAGCGATTAACTCTTGGTTTGACATATACATTCTACAGTCGAGATATAAGAAGTTCAAATAAAAAAATACACGGTTTTACGCCAAGATTTAGTTAATTCTTGGCTTGATTTTAATAATTCTTGGTTTGATGCTTAAAAACTCTATTCAAAATTCAAGTAGCTCTTAAATCAAAACTTAACACAGGTTTACGTCAAGATTTATTAGATTCTTGGCTTCATATCCCAAATTCTTGATTTAATGTCTACAAGATCCATTCGAAAATCAACACGTTTAAATCGAATAATAACAAAGTTTTGCGTCCAGAGCTAATACATTCTTGGCTTGATTTTAACAACTTTTGGTTTGATGCTTATAAACTCCTTTTAAAATTCAAAGAGCTCTTAAATCAAAAATTAACACGGATTTACGTCAAGATTTATTACATTCTTGGCTTCATATCCCATATTCTTGATTTAATGTCTACAATCTCCACTCGAGAATCAACAAGTTAAAATCGAATAATAACAAAGTTTTGCGTCAAGAGTTAATACGTTCTTGGCTTGATTTTACTAATTCTTGGTTTGATATTCTTGAAACTACATTGAAGATTCAAGATATTTAAATAAAAGAATAATACGCCATATAAAAAAGTCATATCTTAAACGGAATATTAAAAACATTAGAGTTTCTTACACTTTTCGTGGTGTTGCCACTGCACAAAAAATGTCTTTAAATTGGTAATTGTGATTATCCGTTTAGTTTGTATAGTTTGTTAAAGGACTGTCTCATTTCAAACATAGACAGAGAGAATCATACTATCTTAGTCTTACACCAGTACAAGCACCGAAAAGAAAAGGATGAGTATAGATTTTAGGGTTCCGTACCGAAAGGGTAAAAACGGGACCCTATTACTAAGACTTCGCTGTCCGTCCGTCTGTCCGTCCGTCCGTCCGTCTGTCACCAGGCTGTATCTCGTGATCTGTGATAGCTAGACAGCTGAAATTTTCACAGATGATGTACCTATTTCTGTTGCCGCTATAACAACAAATACTAAAAACAAAATAAAATAAATATTTCTTTCCAATCTCGAGGTTCTCGTCCAATCACCGAAGTTAAGCAACGTCGGGCGAGGTCTGTACTTAGATGGGTGACCGTTTTCATAGATAATGATACGGAACCCTTCGTGTGCGAGTCCGACTCGCACTGGCCGGCTTTTTAGGGGTCCGTACCCAAAGGGACCTATTACTAAGACTTCGCTGCCCGTCTGTCCGTCCGTCTGTCATCAGGCTGTATCTTATGACCCGTGATAGCTAGACAGTTGAAATTTTCACAGATGATGTATTTCTGTTGCTGCTCGGCTATAACTACAAATACTAAAATCTCGAGGTTCACGTTCAATCACCGAAGTTAAGCAACGTCGAGCGGGGTCAGTATTTGGACCGTTTTTATAGATAATGGTACGGAACCCTTCGTGTGCGAGTCCGACTCGCATTTGGCCGATTTTTTTGTTTTTATTTACTGACAATTTGGTTTGACCAACTAATTTGTGTTTGCCAGACTATAATATATATAGTTTGGTCAAGCCAGGCTGTCTCATTTCAAGCATATAGACAGAGAGAATCATACTGTCTTTGTCTTACGCTAGTACTAGCACCCTAAAGAAGGGGATCAGTATAGTTTTCATTGTTCTTACATACTGACAGTGACAAGTTGCGTTTGACAACGCGCGTTAAAAAGCGCTTTAATCCGTCCGCACGTTAAATTCGATTTAACGACCAGCGCTTAAAGTCGAAAATCCAACAACGCTTAATAAAAAGCGCCACCGCCATCGTGTGAATACTAGTTAATAATCTGTGGTGTGAATAAATACACATTCCACACACATTACACACACATTACACACACACACACACACACACACACACACACACACATTTTCACATGTATCCATTTGTGTCATTTAAACGCTTTTTTTTTTAAAAGCGATCGTGCTAATGAGGCCTTATATTGAAATATGGTTAGTCAAAAATCTTCAGTACACTGTCTTGTTATTTAATATAGAATGTCTTTGGCCTTAAGGCCCCAGTACACAATGGCCCAGCGTCGGCCAGTCTAAGGGACGCATTTATGCGTTAGAGGGAGCAAGTGATATTGCTATCTCAATCCACCGCATAGCTGCGTCACTTAGACTGGCCTACGCTGGACCATTGTGTAGAGGAGCCTTTAAAGTTCTTATTTTGACAAAAAAATAGGCCCCTTAATAAAAAGACTTCCCGGGAACCGGGAAATAAAATTTGTAAATTGGCAACACTCAACTGATAGTATCCTTTCCTATCGTTATTTTTTTCTCTCCAATCTCTTCCGGAACATATTCAACGCTTGCGCCGCTTACCGTTTATCTGTTTATGGATATCACGATTATCACGATAGTAGTTTATTATTATTTGTGTGTGATCTGCTGCTGTACGTGGCCACAGGGGACTCGAGTGCATTACAAGAGATAATGGAAGAAACGAGCGTGTTACTTCATTCGTGGGGCATGCCACCCGAAGTGGTGAAAAGTTTTCTTGGTAAGTACCTAGTCAGTTATTCAAGTAATTATAAATTCATTTACGAGTAGTAGTAAGTAAGTATTATTATAAATAATTATATCTAAATGTCACCCGATCTGTTTGGACGAAAGTTTTAGGTTGTGCCTATCAACTATCAATGGCGTGGGCGGCGTGGATATTTCCGTGGTAAAGCCTAAGCAAAGATAGATTACCTATATTTTTCTTTAATCTTGTGTGTCTTGTTGTCCTATTTTGTAAATATTGGACAAGCCGGCCCCCCTTTGGTATAGTCTGACCCATATTTCCCAATCTCGAGGTTCTCGTCCAATCACCGAAGTTAGCAACGTCGGGCGAGGTCACTACTTGGATGGGTGACCGTTTTCATAGATAATGGTACGGAACCCTTTGTGTGCCGTGTGCTACCACTGGTGCCGTTACTTAATGTTATTTTGTATTTTAGATAATGATCTTTCAATCGAAAAATTTAAAGACTTGACTGATGCATATCTCAAAGAACTGTGTCCTCATATTGGACAAAGAATAACATTAAAGACCCACATCCACGAGTTGCTGGATTCTTTTGCTGAAACAGAAACAACAGATACTACTATGGACATGAATAAGGATGCTAATTCTCCCAAGAGTAACTTAGGATTAGACGACTCAAATTTAAGTCTTTCATTACTCAATGACATCACTAATATTTTTGAAGATACAAATAGACCCCCGCTGCCTGAGTTTGATATGCACACATTGTTGCAAACATCGGCCCATGGCAATAGCGTGCTTAATTATTATAAGTCATTCAAGATACTCAATGCAAAGAAGCGCAATATACTGGTGGACATTATCATCAAACACATATATACATATATTGTCAACAAGTAAATACAAATTTTAATTAGTTTGTATGTAGTGCTTTGTAGATCATTAATCGCCAAGTAGTCAAAACTTTTGGTTTACTTTAGAGCAAACAAAAGATTTTTATATTTCAACCTAAACTGGTGAATATTATCATCAAACACATCATTATTTTAGTAGTTTTAAGTGGTTATTTATTTTATTTTTACTGTATTTCTTCTTGTCTTTTAAATTTATTGTATTTGTATTGTAAAATTATGTAATGGGTCTATTGCCAGAATAAATAAACATTCATTCATTCATTATAATATTATAAATGCGAAAGTGTGTCTGTCTGTCTATCTTTTATCATAGTGAAATTTATTATAGAGATAGTTTAGTATATTAAACCTATAGTATATTAAAATGGTTTAGTAAAAGTAAATTTCTCACAGAGCCCCTACAGAAGCTAGGGCTCCGCGGAGCACATTTTGAGAATGCCTAGTATATTATATACATAAATTGACAACAAGTAAAAATATAAATTTTAATTAGAATGTATGTAGTGCTTTGTAGATTATTAAAGGCTTAGTTAGTAGTCAAGTCTTAGTTTAGAGCAAACAATTCTTTTTAATATTTAAACCTCTGATGCCCAAACCGATGCCTCTTTCTAACAATCTTTCCTGGGTTATTTGGCATATTACGATTTTTGGCCCATCTTTGTAAAAAAAACACATTTTACTTTAACTGGATGGCATATAGCCGGAGAGCTGGCTACTAGGGCGGGTCATTTTTACTTTTTATTTTATTTTATAAAAAGTAAAAATGCCAAGACGAGACAAAGGGCAAAAGGCAGTGCATTTTAATATATTTCCAGAAGTTTCTGTTGGGAGGAAGTAGTGCCAAATGGCTCACCTCCTGTATTGGATTCTGAAATAATATGCAATGTTTTTTGTTACAATGGGAAAATATAGGCCGTCCTATATAAATAAGACTTTTTCCAAACTTATTTTTTTTTGTCTGTTATTCTGACCTCCACCCATTAAAAGCTTCCAGGTTTCCGAATCTAGTATTAAGGACAGTATAGTAATCTAACTATACGGGTTTGGTTGCTCTCATTGTTATGTCATTTCTGACGTAGCCAGCTCTTAGTCTAAAATAGTATAAGAGATAAGTTCCCCTTTGTGCATGTTAAATCAGTACAAAATACATATTTATTTAATAATAATATTATTATGTTACCTTTGTTTGTTTTGCCATTATTAACTGTGTTTTACTTAAACATATAAAAATGTTGCTTTCAGCAAATTGAAACCCGAGGACTACAATATACTCGGTGCCAAAATAATATCACTTTTTCCATGTGAGACTCTAGAAACTTACTACGTGAAAGCCATCCCCACTTGTAAGTCGCTTACAGGAAAATACGTTCCTGCAAAAGGAAAGCTAGTTGATAAAGTACGAAACCTTTTGTTCATTTCTGGAGAAAAACGAAGGAGTTCTGCTACTAAAATTGACACATTAACTGCGAGTGGAGAAGAATTAATTGAAACTGAATGTTTAGGTTTGTGATAAATTCTTATTCAATATATTCTACTTAGGTATCTCTCGGGAGACTCCAATTTATTATTTTATTACTTACATTAGTTAAGAAAAAAAAAAATGCAATGACTACAATATTTTGTATTATTTGTATTGTAAGTATGACAGGTTGATTTATAAAATGTGGTGTTTGTTTTCAGATGACGATGACGTTTTATGGTTGAATAATAATAACGAGCCTTGGGAAGATGTCATTAGCAAATGGAAGAAAACATTCAGACTGAGAAGGAGGCACACCAATTCATCTACAGTCCATGATTTTCTTGAAAATTGGAGCATTTTAAAAAGTGATAGAGGACATGTCCTGGTAAGTCCTTTATGCATTTTGAACTCAAACAAAACTGTTTTCAACTGACTTCAAAATTTCAAGAGGAGGAGGAAATGTTTTTTATGTTTGTTACCGATTAAAAAAAAATGGTTCCAGATTAGGCCCATTTTATTGTTGAGCGTACCTTACCTACTGTCATTGACACGCTGGGCTGGGCTGACATGTTGAAGTCGGTTTTTTTTTTTTTCATAAAATTATTTTCTCTTCTTCCTCGGTCCCTCACTGCTGAGGATTGCGACCATGTATGCTCCATCTCCATAGTGTGTGAATTGGTTCTGAAGTTACTTAATAGTTAATAAATTTTTTTTTAGATTAATTCCGATTTTGAAGAACTGTTCAAAGAAAAGTCGTTGAATTTCCATAAGAATTGGCATGACTTTTTTCAGAAGCTTCTTATAGCAAAGAAGGGCCAAATAAATAATAAAAATGCACTCTCTCTAATCGAAACATTGAGTGCCATAACAGATGAAGGTAAGCGGTTCCCTTTACCTTTTCGTGTAATATTATTAGGTACATTATTAATATAACATCAGGTATTATAATTCTGAAAGAGTTTAAAGTTTGTATTGTAAGATGTATGATGTAAAGCTGTATGATGTACGAATGTATTGCCACATATCAGCTCCTTTAATATTAATAGTTTTCTCCAAATTCTAATTCTATATTTTGTTAATAGATAAAAGGATTCCGGTACAAATAAGCTTATTGGCGTACTTAATCCCTCCAAAAGGCAGACTTTCAAGAACTGTCAAATACTCATCGACGGAAGCAACTGAAGGCATCATCGTACAAACAGACGTAAGTTACCTATGTGTATTATCAAAGATAGATATAACTCCGTAATAGATAGATACAGTCTAAGGAAAAAACGTGCCTCGAAAATCAAGAAAATTTGATTCTCGTTCAGAGGGCGCTACTAGTTTTGGCCTACAGTCGTATAGATGGCGTTGACGGTTTCGTTTTGTTATTTAACAATTTTTAACCGTACCGTACCGTACCGTAGTATGAAGTTCATGGCCTTCACTAAATTAAAAAGCTACATTGTTTCACTCCCTGGAGTGAGGAAAGTCGCACTTTCCTCACTCCAGGGAGTGACGAAAGTAGGCTTGTTCGAGCTGCTGAGGTGAAAAACTAATTTCAGACCTCATGTCATTGTATGTGCAAAGTTTCATTACAATCCAACACGTAACCTCTTCTCTACTGTATTCTTTGTATTGTTTCCTGTAATGAAGTGTACAATAAAGAGTATTTGTAGTATTGTATTGTATTTTTAAAATGAGAACGGAACTTCGTTTGTATGGGAAGGTGAAATTCGGCCGAGCTTGCCGGAGACTCTTAAGCCAACTTACTTGGGATTAGCCGGTTAAACCTGAAGTGGCTGGAGTTACCATGGTTTCTAGTATAATTTGACACTGGGTTAACGGTTTAACCGGTTAGCCCGGGTTAGTGGGATGGTGCAAGTGGCACTCATAATGCGTTTGTTTCTATTTATGCGTATTAATTTGAGTACTTTTTTATGTGGTATGTTATAGAAAGACCTCTCAATAATAGAAATATCAGTTAAAAAAATTACTTCTATATCATATCATGGGAGTTGTATTACTGGTAATTTGAACTTTATAGCAAACTTGTTATTCAAACGAATTGTTTAACTAATAATTCTTACTATCGCCGCTACTGTACGTCGTCTGCTTAGCATATCACTTATAATGTATTTGATTTCAGACCGCCGGAGATATCGACAAGAAGATACAAGAACAGAAATCTAAGAACTTGGCGCGGAAACTGTCAGTGCAGCCGTACGTCTTACTACAGGGCAGCTTACATAATTTCACCTGTTTGTACATGGTCATTGATGACATAAAGTATGTATTCGATTGCGCAAGCAAAGCATTTGACCTACTATTTAAAATGTATCATGTATTTCATGTGCGATACCCAAATGCTTCTGAATATTTATATTTAACAATACAAAGGAAAGTTTACGGAATAGTAACCAAGTATGATAGGGTTCCTCCACATGTTGTAGAAATTTTAAACATGAAATAGCAGGTCTGCTTTAAAATATTTCTTCTTTAAAATTGATATATTATATAAGCAAGCACATTGTATTGCTGAGAATCGTGCAAACCTGTCATTATGTTGTGTCCTAAATGTAAGCTAGACATCCAAAACTTCAAAAGGTATATTTTACACTTGGAATTAATTCATAGCATCACGAATTATTTTGTTTGTCCTATAGAAAATTGTAACCGGACTTATGATACAAAATATAATCTGAAAGATCATTTGTTTGGTTTTCACAAATTATTTAAAGAGCGTAAGCTCGACAGTAATGAAACGAATGAAGTAGTGACCTTAAGATCACAAGGCACGCAGAGCCAATCAGATGCCGCGTCTTCGTCGACTCAACACGACAAAGATAATTCTGACATAAAAGAAACACAGTCAACTTACAATGTCAGTAGCAATGCAGACGATAAATTACTAGAAATTCAAATTGTTAAATAACAAACGAAACCGTCAACGCCATCTATACGACTGTAGGCCAAAACTAGTAGCGCCCTCTGGACGAGAATCAAATTTTCTTGATTTTCGAGGCACGTTTTTTCCTTAGACTGTATCTATCTATTACGGAGTTATATCTATCTTTGATAATACACATAGGTAACTGCCTTCAGTTGCTTCCGTCGATGAGTATTTGACAGTTCTGGAAAGTCTGCCTTTTGGAGGGATTAAGTACGCCAATAAGCTTATTTGTACCGGAATCCTTTTATCTATTAACAAAATATAGAATTAGAATTTGGAGAAAACTATTAATATTAAAGGAGCTGATATGTGGCAATACATTCGTACATCATACAGCTTTACATCATACATCTTACAATACAAACTTTAAACTCTTTCAGAATTATAATACCTGATGTTATATTAATAATGTACCTAATAATATTACACGAAAAGGTAAAGGGAACCGCATACCTTCATCTGTTATGGCACTCAATGTTTCGATTAGAGAGAGTGCATTTTTATTATTTTTTTGGCCCTTCTTTGCTATAAGAAGCTTCTGAAAAAAGTCATGCCAATTCTTATGGAAATTCAACGACTTTTCTTTGAACAGTTCTTCAAAATCGGAATTAATCTAAAAAAAAAAATTATTAACTATTAAGTAACTTCAGAACCAATTCACACACTATGGAGATGGAGCATACATGGTCGCAATCCTCAGCAGTGAGGGACCGAGGAAGAAGAGAAAATAATTTTATGAAAAAAAAAACCGACTTCAACATGTCAGCCCAGCCCAGCGTGTCAATGACAGTAGGTAAGGTACGCTCAACAATAAAATGGGCCTAATCTGGAACCATTTTTTTTTAATCGGTAACAAACATAAAAAACATTTCCTCCTCCTTTTGAAATTTTGAAGTCAGTTGATAACAGTTTTGTTTGAGTTCAAAATGCATAAAGGACTTACCAGGACATGTCCTCTATCACTTTTTAAAATGCTCCAATTTTCAAGAAAATCATGGACTGTAGATGAATTGGTGTGCCTCCTTCTCAGTCTGAATGTTTTCTTCCATTTGCTAATGACATCTTCCCAAGGCTCGTTATTATTATTCAACCATAAAACGTCATCGTCATCTGAAAACAAACACCACATTTTATAAATCAACCTGTCATACTTACAATACAAATAATACAAAATATTGTAGTCATTGCATTTTTTTTTTCTTAACTAATGTAAGTAATAAAATAATAAATTGGAGTCTCCCGAGAGATACCTAAGTAGAATATATTGAATAAGAATTTATCACAAACCTAAACATTCAGTTTCAATTAATTCTTCTCCACTCGCAGTTAATGTGTCAATTTTAGTAGCAGAACTCCTTCGTTTTTCTCCAGAAAAAATTTCATAAAGTTTTTCACTAGAACAACTAAATTCGAGAATTAAGTATTTTAATTACAGCAGTTCGGAAGATAATCATCCACCGCCAATTAATAACAAACATTTAACTAATGGATCAATCATTATGTCAGCTTCCGAAATGCTATGTTTAGTAAGAAATTTTCGGTATATAATTGGTGACCTGATCGCTGATAACGATGAGATATGGAAATACTATTTGATGTTGCTTAGAAATAACTGATGTGTTAACAAGTCAAGTAATTTCCTTAGAACATTTACAAAATTTAAAAGAAGTTATCAAAGAACATCACGAAATGTATTGTCAATTATTCCAGACTCACTTGAAGCCGAAATATCACTTCTTGTTACATTATCCTTCAGTAATCAAAAAATGCGGTCCACCTATTTTTTACTCTGCATTCAAATTCGAAGCTAAACATAAAGATTTGAAACGAGTGGCCCAGTCTATAACATGTCGCAAAAATTTGTGTTATTCAATCGCGTTGCGGTGTGAATTGAAAACCAGCTCAAGATATATAACGAAAATTGGCTTTAACGACGCTATCAATGTTGGTAAAACGAGCCGTCTTAACATTCCAAAAGCATTAGAGGATGATTATCTTTCAGTTCCAACTTATGAAATCAACGGCATTATTTACAACACAAATAGTGTATTGCTCTTTGACTGCGTAGACGATAACCCGGATTTTTTAATGGTTAATAACATTTTTGTGAAAAACAATGATTTGAACTCGGTATTATTTTCTTGCAAAAAAAATACAAGTTTATGGTTATAGCAACCATTTTAAAGCTTATCAGGTCGAACGAGACTATGATCATTATAACTGTAAGTTAGTGTCCCTGACCGATTGTCATAGCCAATTGCCTATGACACTCCGCTCAGTTGGCGAAAGATTGTACATTTCATTGTATAAATAGTTGTATCAAGGTTCGACCATGCCGCTTCTTAAGTGACGCAGATGCACCGTAAATTGAGCTGTAAACTGAGTAAACCCACAACCACGAGTTGCTGAATTCTTTTGCTGAAACAGAAACAACAGACACTACTATGGACATGAATAAGGATGCCAATTCTCCCAAGAGTAACTTAGGATTAGACGACTCAAATTTAAGTCTTTCATTACTCAATGACATCACTAATATTTTCGAAGATATAAATGTCTACCCCCGCTGCCTGAGTTTGATATGCACACATTGTTGCAAACATCGGCCCATGGCAATAGTGTGCTTAATTATTATAAGTCATTTAAGATACTCAATGCAAAGAAGCGCAATATACTGGTGGACATTATCATCAAACACATATACACGTATATAAATACAAATTTTAATTAGGTATGTAGTGCTTTGTATATTATTAATGGCCAATTAGTCAAAACTCTTGGTTTACTTTAGAGAGGGCAAGGGCATGCGATAAAATCGTTACGCTTACGACGCGTCACTGCGATTCCGTACCCTCACCGTTTTTTAAGCAGCGGTGTGGTCGAACCTTTAGGTGATTACTGATTAAGTATTTAAATTAAGTATTTGAGGCCTGAGAGACGTTTATGGTTACTTTGTAAGTTTAATTTTATGTTGTGAATTTTTAAATTGTAATAAGTACAAACTTAATGAGGCAAAATAAATGTATATTCATGAGACTTTTAATAAATAAATAAATTGTACATTTCATTGTATAAATACATAGTTGTATTAGATGATTAAGTATATGACCTAATATGGCAGGTGCCTAACACCCTATACATATTTAAGTATACGTACAGTAAATTACTTTAAATTAAATATGACACTTTGTAGTTATAAAATTAGGGGTTTCTGCACAGAGGGAGCAACCTCGCGAGGAAATTGCCGCGCGAAGCAAACGACCCATCCTCGCGCGGCAGTTTGCTCGCTAAAATGGCGTCACTCTGTCAGCTGTTTATGGTTAAGGTCGACTGGGACAAATGCGTCAGTTGAGGTAAGTGAGTCTTTTTAGAATTACAAGAAGATGGATAGGTTTCGACGAAATTTTACCAAGGCGACAATTAGGCCATTTCAGGCATCGATGAAAGACCGCTTTTAGTATAATTAATTTCCTTTACACTTAAATAACATTTTCTTGTAATTGTAAAAAGACGCATTTACCTCAACTGGCGCAATTATTCCGGTTCACCTTAAATAGGTACCTACTTGAATATACTTACCCCCTTATAAACTTCTTTCCTGCCTCAATTAGTTAATTTATGTTTTGTCCTTATCTCTCACTTCGACAGTTGTCTTTATTAAAACGACACAAAGCATAAATTAAGTAATTGAGACCTGAGAGACTTATGAATGAGGGGGTTACTTTAGAAGTTTAATTTTATGTTGTGAATTTTTAAATTGCAATAGGTACAACCTTGATAGAGGCAAAATAATATTATGACTTTTAATAAATAAATACATGTTAATTATTTTGGATATTATTTATTAGGGTTACCCACTTTTCCTACATAAAATAATAAAAAAGTAGGTAGAGGTTGTGTACGTTAACATTATAATCTGGGTTTTTTGTTTGTCCTTGTGTGCCCTTGAGTCATGTTAACGTAGACAAGATTTTTGATGTAAAGGATTATTTTTTATAAACCAACATGACTATTGTAATTCGTTGAAGATGTAATGTTTGTTGTTTATTTGAATACAAAGAGATGTAACCACTTTTTGCGTTGTAATAAGGTCCAAAAGTGGATACATCTCTTTGTAGTCTACTGTTTCTATGTTTTAGAGCGAGATACTAATATTGCTTACGTCAATTCAGAAGTTACTTGAAATAAATGTTTATAATTAATTAAATCACATATTGTCTTAATCAAGGATAATTATTTTATGTAAAAGCTTGAATTTTTTTATCAAGATGTTTTACTGATAAACAAAACAGTATTGTATCGAAATACGCCATATGATTACGTACTTGAAGGAAAACCGACATTATATGCCTAAATAACAAACAAGCGTACTTATGATGTATTTATTAAAACTAATCATAAACAATGGCCTATTTCGAACAAAGCTGTTTTGTTTATCAGTTAAACATATCTTAATTAAAATATTCAAGCTTTTACATGAAATAATATTAATATCTTTGATGAAGAGGACAACTTTTGATTTAAAACATTCTAATTATTAACCTCAAGTAACTTTTGAATTGTCATAAGCAACAGTAGTATCTCGCTTCAAAATATGGAAAAGTTTAGAACTACAAACATTACATCTTCAACGAATCACGAAAATCATCTTGGTTTAAGAAAATTAATTCTTTATTCAAAACATACTAAACTTTGCGCTAAGAAATTTCTACTCTAGATATAAATAATATCATATTTTACATTGAGTAACGTACTCTTGAACCAATGCTTTTTCTTGTTTTCATGGAGAAATATAATTCTCAATTCAATTATGAGTATCTAACCCCAAGAAACAAAGTTTCTTGGCACAAGTTCTTTAAGTATTGCCCTGAGACACTTAAGATTCAATTCAGAAAATACTATGATTTGACTTAAGTTACCGGTTTCATACGCTAAGAAATTTCGGCTCTTCGTGTGAAAAAATAAAAAAATTACATTGAGTAACATACTCTTAAGCCAATGCGTTTTCTTGTTTTCGTGGAGAAATGCAATTCTCGATTGAAATTATGAGTCTATACCCCAAGAAACAAAGTTTCTTGACACAAGTTCTTTAAGTATTGCACTAAGACACTTAGGTTCAATTTCAAAAAATACAATACATAAAACAAAACGCAAACGCTCTTGGTGGGAATATTGAGCTTTTTAAAAAAAAAACTTTTTATAGCTCGGATAAAGTATTGATTTTTTTACCTTAAATAATAAAATTTGAAACCTTTTATATCTTGACGCAAGAATTTTATTGTTTCCTTATATAGGAAACACAAAATATCTTGACACAAGAGGATTTACTTGGCTGGAGAACTATTTTTTTTCTGTGTAGTTATATCCGTTTTTATAGTAATATACAAATGCGGATAAATTGAGACTCAGTCAAAGCCTATATTTATTTAAACATTATAACACAGTACATGAAAGTACAAATAGCGGACTTAATGCTAGAAGGAATTATCTACCAGTCAACCATGTAAGCCTTCACCATGTAAGTACCAACTTATTTTTCCAATTCACCCCTTCAGCTAAAATGATTACTTACCTAAGTATTTAAAGCTTAAAGAAAGGCCATTAAACTTGAGAGCTATGAACTATCTTTTTGAAGGTAAACAAAGAAGCAACATTGTTACTCTTGTTCCGACAACTATATAAACTACCATCGTGCGTGCGATTAGATTGACTACTTAATCAATTCATTAGTTTCATTACCAGCAGAGCTGACTACAGACGCTTCACACCGTATCTCTGCTTGACTGCTTTACTAGCTATGATATCCAAGAATGGATTATTCAGAAGCTCATTATCTTTGTATAGAGCCGTAGTAGACAATAAATTAAATGACTACTAAACAATTTTAAAAATATTAGAAGTACCTAGCATAATTTTGTATCGATATTTATAGCAGGACGGAGAAACGTTAATATTTACGAGTAAGAACAGCTAAAATAATGATAGACTTACTTTATAAGACCTGAAATAAAGACTTTCAATTTCAATAAAAATCAGACAGAAATTATGCAAAATTGAACCCTACCTATCACTTTGAAATTAAGTTCAAAATCAGGTGGAAAATATGTTCCCTCTGTTCGTATTTGAAGGATAAGGAGAAGCTGAAAATCTTAGCAACATATAGGTACTATAACGATGAGGATGAGGAATAAAGGGGGCTAAAATGGAATTATGAGAATGATGAGATCATTTAAGAATTCTAAAATGAAGTTCTAGAATTAATTTGAAATTGGGAATTGAAAAGGGTTTATTTGAAAAGCTTGCAAGATTTGTACTGCAAGACTGCACAACACAAACCGTTATAAAATAAAAAGCAAAAAGACGAGTGGCCCATGAGGGGATCGAACCCGCGACCTTCGCGTTATTAGCACGACGCTCTAACCAACTGAGCTAATGGGCCGGCGGGAGAGCGGCCGAAATACGCGACCCCTACCTGTGCTCGCGTTTTCTATGTGATAACAACCATGGTATTTAACTATTTATTAGACTATGATAACAACATAAAGTTGAAACAAAAGATCAATCAGCGTTTATGAAGATTAATTTTGTTTGTGCTGAATATTGCTTTGGCCTTGTTTTCTGATTTAAATTTTAAATAAATATGTTAACATTTTTATGTTGTAGGAATGTTAACATGCTGGTGTAGGTACCTAACATGTAGGTAGGTATAAAATATGCTAAGAAACATTCACACCGGCAAGTACTTACTAGATACTTTTTTTGACGGAGCGTTAGCGAAGGTCTCCGTTTCAGCTTGGGCAACAATGCTTTCGTATATCCGGATGTTCTGGAATAAATGGCCGAGCGAAAGCGAAGGTGTCAGTTTCAGCTTGGGAAAAAATGCTCTACAGCTCGCAATTCTCAACCGATTTTCCTGAAATGATATGAGCAGGTTTAATATATAATTAATATTTATAATTACACGTTGACGTAACTGGTGACCGAAGAGCTGGCGGCTTCCTCGCACAACGTATCAGCATTGCGATACAGCGAGGAAATGCCGCCAGCATCCTTGGTACAATGCCTCAAGGGCCTATTTTAGATTTAAGCTAGTTATTAATTTCGTTTACGTAGTACCACTGTATAGATCTTGATGTAAATAAAGCGTATTAAAAAAAAAATTAAATATACTTACAAAATTTATTGTGGATTCAGTTTTTAGATTTTTTTTTTCAAAATGGCGGTCATACATTTATTCAATTTTAAGGTCTGCTCGCGAGGTCTACAGCTCACAGGGCCACAAGCATAATATGTAAAAGCCCAACAATGACTATAGTAAGCCAAACAGCTCAATTCTTTAAAAAAGTAGGAAAATCGATTAGATCGAGTTCTAATAGACAACCGCCACTGTAATCTATACAAAGATCATTATTTCAGCCCGATATTTATACGCACTAATTATACAGCTCAAGTAGTACCAAAAAAATTATCTGTGTCTTGTATTAATTTATTATATTAGGGGTTTAAAAATATCTAGATGTAGATCACATTAAAAATAAATATATTATCAGATTTCGAACAATGTCAGCAACGGCCCATTAGCTCAGTTGGTTAGAGCGTCGTGTTAATAACGCGAAGGTCGCGGGTTCGATCCCCTCATGGGCCAAAATATTTTTTATTAATAACCGGCTTCAGAAGTCGGATACCTACCCATACATTTTTACGAAAATCGGTTGAGAAATGCGAGCTGTAGAGCATTTTATCCCAAGCTGAAACTGACACCTTCGCTTTCGCTCGGCCATTTATTGCCAAGCTACAACAGTAATATCAAGATGTTTTCGCGAAACTTTCTCAACACTTATTCCGTTTGTTTTGCTTTCATTTAGATGACTGATGTGTGTCTTATATTGACTTTTCACTACGTAACAACAACTTAATCATGTCAAGTCATCGCATTTCTTATAGACAATTGGCAAAACATTGATTGGACGTCATTAATAACACATTAGTAGGCATTTCCTACATTAGTAATATTTTCATCAGGCAGGTAACATGTAACCCTCCCATAATTATCTGAAAAAGTTGCTTTAAGGAGCATAATACATGAAAATTGCAATTAAAGTCGATAAATGTCTACTTATAATATATGTACAATATATATATATTAGTGTCTACTTAGCGACTTTAATTTCAATTTTCATTAAATTTTAACCGAATTTACCTACATTTTGCAGAGGCCGGGAAATGGCAATTCGTGTATTAGATTCGGTTTTATGATACGAAGCCGAGTCCGAAATAGACGACGAATCCACGAATTAGTATTCCCGCCGAGACATACAGGGTGTCCCAGAAGTACCACGTCACAGTCACACCGGAGGTAGGTCAACTTAAGAGGAACCTAACCAGCCTAACATTACGTCAGTAAAAGTTGCACGGTTTTCGAGTTATTACCGAAAAAAAAAAATCAGAATTTTTTTGATAACTCGAAAAATATGCAACTTTTACTGGGGTCATGTTTCGCTGGGTAGAATACCTAACTAACTAACTAATAGTAAACATATAAAAAAAGTCGTTAAAATGCACTTATTAAAAACTAACGACACAAGCTATGTATACTAAGAATCATACTTATGATAAGATATAGGATATAATATTGTTTTTTTTTTAATATTATTCTCGAACTCCCCATCGGCACACAAACCTCCATAAGGTTTTGCCTACGATGGGTCTTGTAATAATCTAATAAACTGTAATTTGTTTCCTTATTGAATAACAAAAAAACTACCATGGAGAAAAAAAGCTGGTTTGGTTCCTCTTCAGTTGACCTACCTCCGGTGTCACTGTGACGTGGTTGTTCTGGGACATCCTGTATATTGTACAGATGTAGTGATCAATCCTTTGGAAATTATTATATATTTGTCATCCTACTTTAGTCAACCTCAGTAGTTTTTGTACTGAGACTGACTGAAATAGCATAACACGTTCGCGCGTTTCCGCGAAAATACGATGGTATAGGGTTATGACATTGGACATGACATTTTATTTTGTATTTTGTATATTTTATTGACATTGCTTCATATTATTCCCGATTTTTTTTGTTTCCTAGCGTGCAAGTAAATTTGCAATTAGAATTTGTTTTGACATTTTTATGCGCATGTTTTTATAAGTATTTATGTTAAGGTTAGTTTTGGTTAGTTTCCATGTTCCTACTCATATCTGTATTCCTAGCATGTAAGTGAATTGGTTTTAAACTGTAAACTTACATTGTTTCAAAAAAAAAAAAAAATATGTAATTTTCTCCAAACATGCGAGGAAATAAGGTTAAATAATGACTTAAGCATCAAGCGAATCAAACTTTCACATCAAAAAAATCAAATAAATCAAGAATTGAATTGCTATTGAGTGTTGATTTCAGATTAGTAATACGATGGGATGGGCGAGTAAAGTATCAGCTTATTGCCTAGTGTGGATTAATAGTTATATTTTTAATGTGTGCTTGGTGAGCCTAATTGTACATCTAAAGTAAAACAAACGATAGCCTTTGATTAAATCATGTTAAAACAACAGTATCTTTTTAACCAAAGTGGCTGTTAAGACAAGAGATAAGGCGTGTTATTTTGTTTTTTGTCGGTAGCTAACTCCGCCCCGCGGTTGGTCCATCACGTTCCGAATCACGTAGAGTTGGCAGCGATACAAATTATTTGTAGAGCTATGTTCATGTTGTTCATGTAGACATGCTTACGCAACGTACACATGTAGGTACCTACCTGCACCAAAAACGTAGTACTTGGATCAACCCATTAAAGACGGTAGAAAAAAAAATCTTTTAATTTTAAATCTTTTTTTTGTCCACGAATGGATTTTTAATCTAAAAAAGGAAAAATGCTTTTTTTTGTATCTGATGACTAGTATTAGTCATTAATGGTCCTATTTCTATCTATTCATTTTAAGACGACAATTGAGATACCTATTTGATTTGAAATCAGTAATCAGAATGATTATAAACCAAAAGTATGTGTGTAACGATAAAGTATGCAATTATAAAGTATTTAATAAAGTATAACCAGTGGTGGTAAGTACCTCCAAAAAAAGCTTACCACAACGATCACCTACTTGTTTGATTTTCGGCCCATAATAACAAGGCAAGCGGACAACTATGTGATAATTTTTACCTGTCAGTAAGTTGATAACCATTTAGTTAACACATTTATTAAAGCCGGCTTTATACAGAGTTCCGATTACAATAATCGGCCAGCATGTAGTGCGTGGGAAGATACAGACTGGCCACTGTCAAACCGAAAACTTTTTATCACACGTACGTATTGAAATTTTGAGAATAATGGAAAAATTTGTTCAAAGAACGGAAACGTACACTGCTTAAAAATAGCATGACGAATTATTAAACAAAACGACGCTGACAGTTTCATGTTTAATTACATACTCGGTCGAAAATAATGATCATGGAAAACTGTATCTTTCCTTCCTACCCGAACTCAATCGTCTGCTATAAGTAGCTTTTTTCTCTAAACTGACAAGTTTGACAAGTCTGCCATATTTAGGGGAGAGCGGAGCTAAACGGTCCGCGTGGCGGTTAAAAAGATTCATTAGGCGTTTTTACTTCGAAAAAAGTCCGGTTACTGAATTGAATATTATGCGTTCAAGCCGTTCATGGTGGTCAGTAATATATACCGTGAAAGTCACTACCGGGTTGACAAGTAACCCAATTTTATTTCAATTAAGCTATTAAAAGTGATATCCCTTCTAAAATCTCAACCCAGTAGCTAATTGACTATAGTTGCGAGTGTTCTTAATTGTTGTAAAGTTATAGAAATAATGTTGATTTTTCAAATAGTATTTGAAAGATAAATGTTTACGGTGTAAGCGTCGGCCAACCAAAACACGTGCACATAATGTATAAATAATTATAAAGAAGCCGCTGATCAGTCCCGAGCAGCTAAATAATTTGAAAAAAATCACTAGGTCTGATCCAAAAAGGGCGTAACCGCCTTAGTAACGCGAAGACTTAATAAATTTTTCAAGAACACATTACAATAAAAAGGAATTAAGTGTCAAACTATGGTCTCGTTGCGCTTAAGACTCTCATTGTCAAGATTTTCTAAGCTTACGCTAGAGAAGATGGACCGTGTTACGCTGTAATTTAATTAAGATTACGGGTTCTGATACAGACCAGCTTCTTGGGCTATTAGCTTATAAAGTAAATTATTGTAAAATGATTAAGCACAAGAGAGTGACGCAATAAGGATATATGTTTTGCAGTGGTATAGAATCCCTAAAAATACAAGTAAGTAAACTGATTTTTTTCTTTTGTGGGCATTCGCATTAAATAATTATTCTATAACGACTATAACGCATTAGATAACAGCAATATTTCTATAGTGTTGCTGCCGGCAATGTAGGAACTTTACTTACATTACTTTTTGACAGCATGATAAGAAATGACAGAAATGGCACAAAATCCACATTATTATTGAGTTTGTGTAAGATTGTCCATATTATTTATTTCTACTTAATTATAAATTAAGTTCCTGAAATTCCATTGGTTAACGGTGTATATGTATACGATAGGTAAGTATAGCTACTTATGCTTTTTGTTAATATCCTAAGGCTACATTGTATACATTGACCTTCAAATTAATGTATATTTGAGAGTAATTGATTTTTAAACACGGGTACTTATCTCAATAAATATTCGACTTAATTTTGATTTAATAATACTTTTCTAGGCCCGTGTCAAATTAATTCCAGGAACGAAAGTGCTAATAAAATAAGTAAAATTATAAAGATTTTATATAAAGGAAAGACAATAATATATTTATTATTGTGTAGGTATGCACTAAGAATATATTAGGTGGACCCTAGGTACCATCACTCATCATACTACTCTTCTCATCAATCTACAATATTGACCAGTGTAAAAAAATATATATGTAAATAGGAACTTATAATATTGTAATTTTTTTTATTATATACTTCACTAATATTAAAAAAAATATTAGGAACAAGTTAGAAACTTCATTATTTTAATAGAAACTCTATTGTTGAAACGCAGCCGTTTCTACGTTTGAGGAACTTTTACTAGTAAACTAGGCCAAGTTTTAGTGGGAATGAATATTATAAAAATTTCTCTAAGCGCGTTCGTACTTACAAAACATAAATCTCTAAATTCAAACTAGGCACAGGTTACGTATAATGACTGTAATTTTGCATCAATGTGGCCACTGGCCACTATATTGACGCAACATTAACGGGTCCTGACAGCGCGGAAATTACCCCAATGCCGTCCAAGATCGGCTACCGTAAACTCGGTTTATGACGAGCTATCAATTATGTACCTAATATGATAGGTACAATGTAATGTTGCCAATATAATGATGGAGTGGATAAAACTCCGCTCACCTTTGAGAGTTAAAAAGTTTAGCTATAAAAGTATTCGTTCTGTGCATGACTTTGGCGCCGCTCTAGCGTCCTAGACCCATTTGAAGATAGGGGGTACCTATGTTCAAATGGGTCTAAGGGTTGAATATTAATTTAGTTCATATTGTAATCAAGATTACAATATTGCAAATTTGTAGAATTACGTAACGGTGGTATGACAATTTTTATTTGACCTCGCACTACACGTCAAACGAAAATTATTTCCTCCGTCAGACCGGGGTATGCCCATTTCATACTATTTGACCGTTAACATCCTTTAAATAGTATGAAATGTCCTACGAAAGTTCACACTTTTTCAGTCATTCGTTGTCTTCGCTTGTACGTATTGCCACCACTGACATGGCAAATGCTGCATTCATATCTAAGGTCCTGGCTTGGCAAAAATGACTGCGACATTATAACTCCTACCTGATCTATTATTTACTGTACAACTAACCCACTAGTGGACAAGGCCGTAAGGCTTAGGCATACTTTATTTCGTTCTCTACTTAAGTACCGTGAAACCACCCAAATTATAGCTTAATGCTGTAGCTACTACGACAGTCACAAATTCAATCAATACCAATATTGCTTTAAGTTTTGTCTGTGTTTTTTCTTCTATTTATAAAAATATTTTGCCTTCGAACTACGACATTCAGATAAGAATCACACCTGACCGAAAAATTGTAGTTTTTATGTTGAATTTTTACACGTTTTAGTCACGAGCAAAGTCATGAAAAAAATCACACGGAAAGTAGACTATAATTTAAGGACAGAATTCAAACCAAACCTTTTAGAAAGTTAAAGTTGGCTCGATTCGATAGAAAAAAAAAAAACACTAAGGCATATTATTATTACAACATCATATACCTATATATTCAGCTGTATATCGTTACCCTGCATACCATAGTAATATCATTTTAATATAAAATAGCTAGCGACATTGCCAAGGGATCTGAAGCGCAAAATTTGACTGAAATAAAAGGTAAAAATTCGCGCTACGGTCATATTCATATCTTTTTCACACCACCTTCTTTCTTCCCTGATAGGAGGGAACAAAATGGCACAATTTTGTTCTAAGACATTTTAGAACAGTATTAACACAATGAAATATGAAAAAACATACAGGTACAACTTAATATAGAGATGAAACGGGGGAGGGGCCAGATGACCGAACGAGATGCACATGGAACTTTGAGTAAGAGTATAACACTTTAAACTCTCGCGTTTTGAACACATATTTAATTATACGAACGGGTCTACCGCGATTTCATTTCATTGTTTTTACCTTAAATTCCGACGTTTCAGCTGAGTTGCACCAGCTGTGGTCACGGAAAGACTGACGTACCAACAAAATACCTATAGGATAAATGGTATAGCATCTATGATGAAAATATTATGCACATATTGATTACAATTTCTTTATTAATCGATTACCTACGAGCATACAATTTTTCCGCCCACACAATTTACTCTACTTTTGACAAAATCTACTATTGTTTCCTGCCTTTACGCCCCTTCTATTGCTGTTCGTAAAGCGCGAAGTCGCACATGCGCGTTTACAGCTTTCCACAGAAAACGACGTGTGCGCACTGATTCCGAGAATTATCGATACTGTAGGCTGTGTTTGACTTATTTCTATGAGAGCTTGTTACATGTCACTTATTATGACATGCATAGGTAGGTACTCCATGGTTTTCCTGAACCCGTTACATGTTATTCGACCGAAATCAGAATGGAATTCGAAAGAAACGTTAGCAAAACATTAAATACCTACTTATAATTTGTCGATGACACCTTGTTGTATTTAAATTTTTATACCTATGACATTTTAAATTACCAATTAAATAAATAAATGAAGAAAAATTATTTACATGTTCATTTATAGCAAGTACAAAACAGAAGAGAGCTAATCTATTATCGGATTTATCGGGTTCATTCAAAATGGGGTCAGACAAAGATAGAATGATCAAAGGCAACTGAACGCCTATTTCGACAAAGCTCGCAATAGGTAGCGTGGCCGAGCGGTCTAAGGCGCTGGTTTAAGGCACCAGTCTCTTCGGAGGCGTGGGTTCGAATCCCACCGCTGCCATAATGCTTTTGTATTTTTTTTTCTTTTTTATTACAGTATGTCTGAACTTTGTGGCCAAAATATATGTATGAAACGTAATATTTTGTTTAAACTTTGAACCGTGAACCTTTTATAAGTTAAGTACCTAACTAAATACCTGTTTTAAGTGCTTTCCTTATAAAAATATCGTGAGGATGCGGTATTTTTTTTATACACTTTTTTAGGGTTCCGTACCCAAAGGGTAAAAACGGGACCCTATTACTATGACTCCGCTGTCCGTCTGTCCGTCTGGCCGTCTGGCCGTCTGTCCGTCTGTCCGTCCGTTTGTCACCAGGCTGTATCTCATGAACCGTGATATCTAGACAGTTGAAATTTTCACAGATGATGTATTTCTGTTGCCGCTATAACAACAAATACAAAAAAGTACGGAACCCTCGGCGCGCGAGTCCGACTCGTAATTGTCTGGTTTTTTCTTACTATTGACAGGCATGGCACACTCCGCGATTTCGTCACGTCGCTACAAGTACATGCGGCTTACACCAATTTTGGTGTCTAGCCATAGTAGTTGCCGCGCACCGCTACGGAAGTTACGGAACGGACGCCTGCTGGCGCTTGCGCCCCCTAACCGTCACATCTGTAGTAATAAACGCGTTTTGTTAGAGAGTAAAGCTTCTGTACCAAGTACTATATTATTTATTCTGTGCTATTGAACAGAAACTAAATGCGCTGTCTACTAAATCTTTTTTTTTTATCCGACTACACTAATGCGTAAATCTAAGATCTAAGTTTCAAATTAATTTTATCGATAGCTAAAGGCTCAAAAGCTATAAAGTATATGCACTGTATGAACTGTATCTAGTTTTAAACGAGGACACATAGAAGTTATGAATGTTACCGTAGGTATATTTAATACGGCGACCGGCCCTTCAATCATGTTGTAATTACACTTTCTGACAGAAGAAGACATCAAACCTTGACAGCGTCAGATATGAATCTACTTACGTTTACACAAAGCGCTAATAACACAAATTGAATGTTGCTAGTTCGATTTTAATCCCGAATCGATCGCGCATTAATCATAATCAAATAGAGTTTTTTATTCGCCGCTGGCTAAATTGAATTACATTGTAATCGCAGTATTCCCGTGCCGTACTACACACGCTTGCTAATGTCATCGCTTGGCAAACGCATACGTACAGGGAAAACCGGTGACACAGTGATTTTTAGATCTGAAACCACTATGCGTACCTGGAAATCCAACTTATATTGGTCACTTTATGGGTATGAGTTAGGTAGGGTTAGGAATGAGAGACCGGCGAATGCACAGGTGCTTTCTGTGGCGCGGCATTTACACGACACACGCGACGCGAGCCACGCGCTCTCCCGGGACTTTCGCGAAAACCGCGAATCCGCACGAAAAATAAGCGCGTTCCGTTTTCAAATTATTATTTTTTGTATTTTTTTTAATGGATGAGTGTTTTTCAGTAATTAATAGTGTAACCAATTAACCATTTAAAATGTGTTATTAATTTGCTAGGACAACCAGAACAATGCGGTATTGTAATATTTGAAAAGTTCACACGCGGCGCTCGAGTCTGGGTAAGCCAATGCATATTATTTTGATTTACTTTAGTAGTAATATATGTTATATATCTATTATAGCTTTTGAATCTACCGCACATCGCGTTTGTAGTCTATAATGCTATTAACCTATGAATACTAATGTGACTTTTATTATTTTCGAGTCTTGAATACTATTAAATTTAAAATATTCAAATGGCCGGTGAATGTTCGGTAGCAGAGTATTAATTACGTATAGTAATATGACAAAGGGTGTTATAGAATATCAAGATAAATGACGATAAATATAATGAGCAGAAGGGAGAGTAATATTACTAGAATATGTGATCACTTTCTGACCCTTCTCACAACACTGAAATGGCTTGACGAGTTTGGGAAACGTGAGTGATTTGTCTTTGTTTTAGGTATGGTCATTTTCATATTCTTTAATTTGCCTTGGTAAAGTAATAAACAATTATGGCTCAAAGATAGACACATTTTCAGCTACTTCGCTGATGACACTGGTATTAAAGTATACCTCAACCTTAAGTTCAATATACTTTTAAAATATTCACAATCGCATAAATATTATAATTACTTAATCAAAGTCTATGTTTACGAATGTTTTCCGTGAAAGTTACCAATCCAACCCCGTTTGGAATATCATAGCGCCATTTCACTTTTATAAATATGCTTACTAATAATAAATCTGCCAATAGCAACAAAAATGTCACATTTTTTTAAAGATTGACGTGTTCCAATACGTCACGCTTATGCCGGTTTTGGTACGGAATAGGAAAAAGTTATAGTAAAAATCGCCAAAAGGCTAGGCGATCATTTAAATCTCTTTTAATAACGACTGCTATACGATGCATATAATTTATACAATAGACACAATAGTGTAAATCCAAAAGCGCAGTCCATTTTTTATGCATAAACGAAAAAACTTGCTTCTAAAACCATTTTTGGCCGTCGAAAGATATAGGCATGATTGCTCAAATCAAAATTGATGGAACGGTTATCTTAAGCTCAGCAGGAAACTATACTCTACAATGCAAACTACAATACAATTTTAGCAAGTCCCTGCTAATATTAACAACGCGAAAGTAACTTTCTGGGTGTCTGCCTGTTACTTCTTCACGCTTAAACCGCGAAACTTTAGATTAAGAGTATGGAGATACTTCGAGGGCCGGGGAAGGACATACATAGTACGGTAGTTTTATCAATTATTATCATCCACTTATCATCATTCCAAACAGATAAAGTCGCGGGCACAAGCTGTATATGTAATTAAGGTTGCAGACATTTTGTTGGAACCCTATATGGATCTAAATATTGAATGAATGAATGAATGATTTTTTTATTTGCTAGAGAAAGTTGTTAAGTAAGCTAGCCGTAAGCCGTAGCTAGGCTGTTTGCTAGGGTAAGTTGTTTGCTAGTAGTTTGTTTTTTTATTTGAAAGTTGTAATCACATGATTCACAGACAATCAATAAAGCTATGTGTGTACCTAGAACCCTTGCGAGCAGCCGGCGGAGAATGCTTCCGATAATATTGTTCCGGCGCGTTCCCACCCGCCGCAATAAAAAGGAGAGCTCTCGATAATAAGCAGAGATAATTGACACACACACTGCAATATACTCGTACGTACACCTGTGGTGTTTTAATAAGAATAAGGTTTTTGCCGGTCATTTGAAACGATCTCGTAATAAAAATTCCTTCGACATATCAAAACTTACTTAAGCCGAAATTGATTCCATCGTATCGTGAATTCAATTACTTATGTGACTATTATGCGTTAACTTGAGCATTTTTAATAAGAATAGACACAATAGACTTTATATTTATTTATTTATTTTAAACTTTATTGTACAAGAACAAGTAAAAAGTACAAAAGGCGAACTTAATGCCTTGAGGCATTCTCTACCAGTCAACCACTGGGCTAAACAGAAATTAGATAAGGTGGGTGCAGTGCGAATAAAAAATGGATATAATGTATGTGTATGTGTAATATATATTATAATATATACATATATCAAATTAATGTTATTTAATTTTTAAGTAAATACAATTGTTTGACGTCATAAAGAGATTGTAAAATCCTATTATGAAAATAAACGATATGATATGATGATATGATAGAATTATACGTCACCCGCTCCAAAAGTGTTTACAGTTCAAGAGAAATGTTTAGCGCCTTAATTTTAATTGCGGCAACGTGTCGAAGTATCGAAAATTAGCAATAACCAGTAATAATTAATTCTAATGGTCACTATTTAATTGTTCCAATTAGCACTGTTGCCCGCCGTTTTGAAGTCCATTTTAGATCAGAATTTCAAAAGATCTTAAAATTAACAATAGTAAAACAGGCACTAAAACAAAAGTAAAGTCTTGTATGAGCTCTTCTGTCACTTACCTTTACAATAGAGAAATAAGCTTAGGTACTTACTTATTGCTTTATGTCTTTACAAAACAACCAGTGATAATATTGATTTACTCGTACGTTATTGATTCATTATTGTTATACGAAAGCTTAATAATACGCACTGTATCTTATTTAACTATTGTGTTAGGTTCAAGTACCATAGCGTAAAGTGACTTTATGTGTGTAGTACGGACCAAATGTAAATAATATAAGACTTTTAGAGCCTGTTATAACAATACTAGTGCGTACACTGTTTTATGAAAATTACTTCATTTTTATTTGCATTGTACTAGTACATACTTACACGTTAAATTTATATGATGATCCATGCTTAATTTTAACAGAGTAGGTAGTTACTTACTCATTATTCATTTAAGAGTTATGACTCCGGTAAATAAATAGCGACTCGCTCATACTTAATGACTACATTTTCTATTAAACTACCTATATTATGATAAAAGCCTATAGCCGCTTATGTATATCTTTAAGTAAATCGTATGATTTCCCTCACGGGACAGGCTTTGCCTAGTGTGGGGGTCAGTATAAATTGTAAATGCTCTAATGTTTCTGGAAATAAACTATTTGTATTATTTGTATTTGTTGAAAAATTTTACGAAAATAGTTCGACCATGGTGTGATTTCGGTGGTTTTATTATTGAACTGTTTAACAATTAAAGATAATTATTAATTTATCGAATAAAACCAGAATCGTCGTTGAGATATAAGGCAGATATATTTTTTAGAATAGAATAGAATAGTTTATTTCAAAAACAGATTTACAAAATATATATAATAGCAAAATATATAAATATATAGCATATACCTATAGGTATTTCAACAGCTATTTACTCCTGTTTTTAATAATATACCTACATATTTATATAATAACTGATATGTTGTGTCTCAACAATCAATATAAAATCGTTACATCCATATGACTAATGCAATTCATGTAAGTATTTAAAATTTATGGACATTTTTATACAAATTACATTTACACCAACTTACTTAGTAAGTACTCTGCAAATGTCTCGTACTGTGTAATTAACACTAACGCAAACAGCTCTTAGCAATTTATCAACATGAAATCAGCTAATGCATTCCCAATTACATTTGAAACTGTGCTGAAACGGGGCCGACGAGAGAGCAAAGAAAGCGGGGAAATCAATGCGACGAGAACGTGCAAATGAAACTGATTTGAAGGATTGGTCCTAGTTGTAATAGTTGCTTAAATTTAAAAGAGACTTGTGATAAGTGATCTCTAATCTCTAAACATAATTCTAAACTACGGACCGCTGATGGCCTGCGAATTCATCATCATCATCTTCTTAGCGTTGTCCCGGCATTTTGCCACGGCTCATGGGAGCCTGCGATCCGCTTGGCAATTAATCCCAAGAATTGGCGTAGGCACTACTTTTTACGAAAGCGACTGCCATCTGACCTTCCAACCCAGAGGGTAAACTAGGCCTTATTGGGATTAGTTTCCTTACGATGTTTTCCTTCACCGAAAAGCGACTGGTAAATATCAAATGATATTTCGTACATACTCGTAAGTTCCGAAAAATGCATTGGTACGAGCCGGGGTTTGAATCCGCGTCCTCCGGATCGCAAGCCGGCTCTTACCGCTGGGCCACCTTCAAAGTCTGCTAATTCGGCCCGCGAAAATTGCCAAATTCCATACAATCCGAAAAGTAAGCATAGGCCTAGCTGCGGCTCTCGTGACAAAAAGCTTGGAGAACCCTGTTGTGCAAGATGTGCCCGAATAATCCGCCAATGCCAGTACCATGCTGAAATGAGGCCATTCGTGTCACTTTACCCGTTTTTTTACCTTACTATTTTATTATTCGTAAATCTTGTACAAACATTATTTTATTGATATAATTTAACATCAAGTAACTATGAAGCGATCATGCTCAGTCAAACCCAAGTAGCGTCGAATGCCTGTATATTTTATTACGGCTCGTAGCGCCCAGTGGGCAATGCATGGTAATAAAGAACTAACTGGGCTTGTATTGTCACTGCGCGAAGTGAGCGAGCACATCCGACAAGTCTTGCCCACACCCCACACCAGTGTAGCGTGAGCTTGACATGGATCCGTGACAGTAGGGTGCATTTTCAATTATAAGTTAATTTTGTCCTTTAGTATTAAACAGACTTTAGATAGATTTTTTAATTGATTGTGTGTGATATTTAAAACGATATTTGATTATTTTTTTTACAAAATTACAGGTTTAATGTAAGTACATATATGATTTGACGTCTAGTTAACATTAAGTGAAAATGCTTAATGAATCTTAATAAGGGAAACAAAAAAAAAATGTAGATGTAGTGTTAACATTTTACTCCGATATTTACGTACTTACATAGTAAAATATGCTAATTAAAATTAATATGCTTTTAAGAAAGTTCCCTTACACGATCCCTTACATAGGTTCAGCGATCAAATCGCAAGCGTTTGGAACAAGACACTAGTCAATAAAAACCCTCCATGTTCCGGTCCATCAAATAAGAGCAATCGACGTATACCTACTTTAGTATTTTTACTTAATAGGTACATTAATTATCCCTCGATTTTTTAGGGTTCCGTACCCAAAGGATAAAAACGGGACCCTATTACTAAGACCGCTGTCCGTCTGTCCGTCTGTCTATCTGTCTGTTTGTCCGTCTGTCTGTCACCAGGCTTTATCTCGCGCATAAATTTTTTCACAGATGATGTATTTCTGTTGCCACTATAACAACAAATACTAAAAACAGAATAAAATAAATATTTAAGTGGGGCTCGAAACCCTTCGTGCGCGATTCCGACTCGCACTTGGCCAGTTTTTATCACTAACCCATACATATTTATATTGTTTTACTTCCGCGCCTGCCTTTTAGTTTTTCAGTTGCAAAGGGCAATGCCCGAGTGCAGTATCATTTTATGAGCGCTGATTATAATCTGCATACTAATTTACTGCTGTTATTTCTATTATTCCTGCCTGTGGTAAATTGAGATTAATCATATGGCGGTAAACATGTTAGATAGTAACTAGACTTTGGAACCAAGTGAGTGAATGACTAATATAATAAGTACTGTTTTTAAGTGAAATTTACTGACGTTACTTTTATAAATGGGTACAAAATAAAATTAAGTGCAGAATGCAGACCGACAAAGTGGTCGACTATTATTTCACAGTGGTCGACTATTATTTCGAAAAAAAATATTTGCAAATGGCAATTTTACACAACTCACAACAATACATTTCTCAAAAACACAATTCGCAAGTGTTTTAAAAATTTTGTAAACGACATCTACAATATAAAATAAACAATTTATTTTGAGGTACCCAATGTTAACGTTCTTTGAAGAAAAGCAAAGACTGTTAAAATCTTTAACTACTTATATATGATCAAATAGTTGGTAGATACATATCATATGTAAGTAATAATATGTAGTCAGTTACTAATCCCTGCATACAAATTCCTATGCATTGGGTCAAATGTTTCTCAAATACAAAACAATTTCTTTACAGCTAAATGAATTCTTGGTAGCATAGCAACCTACTGAATGCCGTAAGGAGTTGTGTAAAATGGCAGTTTGGTGGAAATCATTGATGCCAATGAGTGTTTCAAACATTTTGTTCCGTTCCTGTCCATCCCTGGTTCAATTGAATGCGTAATTTATAAGAAACAATTGCTGTTGACATGTGAGATTCTAAAATTTAAATATTTCGCATAAAGGCACTCAGTTTGCCAGTCGAAACTGCCCACAGAATACAGCTAAATGAAATGTCGAGGGTCGAATAAAATCCGTCAGTGAATCTGTCAATCAATTAGGTCAATATCTTGATGTTTAATTTTGTAATTGCAAACAAATATATAAACATGTATAAATTATTTTTAACTTGAATCAAGAATTCTAGTACCTAGTAGGTATAAGTGTTAGGTGGCTTTTAATACCGAATATAACGTAATTAATTCCCAGCCTTTCTTGCCAATCAAAAACCAAGGTTTATGATATATTGGTTCTTTGGTAAGTAAGTAAGTATTTAAGTAAATACGCTTTATTGCACCACAAAAAAAAACATTTAATAACAGATTTACAATACGTACATAGTTTACTCCAAGAATCTTTATGTGATTGTGACCATTAACATACAGCAACCAAACAATGAAGTATAGAGTATACCTACCGTTTGAATTAAAGTGAGTGAGTAAGTGCCCTAAAGTTTGCGATAAACGGTATAATTTGTCATCGGCACCGCCTCCATCAAGGCGGTGCGGAGTCCGGCCAATGTGGACGAACGAACATAACGGTGCCTATGTAGGTCCCCTCCTTAACTATATCTACGGCTTTTTCGATTTTATTTTTTGTTTTAAGGTGGATAGAATAGTTTTTGTTAGAAACCTGTTTTGTAAGGATCAATCAATATACCTTATATACTTACATATTATTCACCATTCATAAGTGCTTGTTGCTAGGTCTAAATAAATAAAGTGTATTTAAACTTTGAACTTTGGCATCGTATATTTGGGCCACCTTGTACAGAATTTGTGGTTTATGTTTCATTATGGTGTTACGTCCATTATTGAGGTGCTAACCCCATATAGTTTATTTATGTTGCATACTAACAAATGCTAATATCAAGACTAAATAAAAGCATATAGGTAGAACTGCATATAGTGTATAAACACACACATAAGCTTAGAAATAAATGAAAAGTGGAATAATTTACTGTCTAGGGGTTCGAACCATTTCCACTTTTATTATAATTTATTCCTAAATCCTAAGCTTAACAGCACGTTTGCAGTTTGTTCTTAAGACGGTTCCCTGAGCCAGAAGACGAAAAATCTCCTTATATGATCATATTTTTCTAAGAGACGTTGATATTCGTAGACGTGAAAAAAATATGTAGTTCTTGATAACATTATCTTTAATTTATAAGCTACCGATACACGAATTATGACACTTCGCTCAATACAATTAATTCCCAAAGTAACCTCTAACTAGGACTTTTAATTTTTAATCCAACTTTACTCGGTTATTTAATTATGTGACACTATAAACAAAAAAAAAAAGGAAAAAAACAATCTTAACTTAAATAATAATTTGACCGCTTTCAAATTTCGATTTTTTAAGGCAACGTTTTTAAAATAAATAAAAATCGACAAAATTCGATCAATATTGACACTTGGCGCGCATGGTCTTTCCCGTTCTTTCTTGCGAAATGTGACAGTGATAGCGGCAAACCGATGAAACGGCCTTGCCAGAAAAAAGGAAGCAATATTTTCGACCAAGGGCTGAAAAAAAATCCAAATCAGATCAACAAACCCATTACTTAATAATAAAATTAAAATCCGAGCACGCGCCGTTATTTCGGTTTTCGTATGGTCACCGTAACGGAACCATACTCGTAACGAGTAACGGAGAACAATTATAACACGCGATGTATGTAGATCACTTATCCGAAGAGTGCCTTAAGTACCTATTCGTTTACTATTTTTGTACCACGTTGGTGGCAAATAGGTGTAAGACCCGATTGGAAAGGAGCGGATATCATGGGCATATAGGTATATAGGTGTTGTGGGTCATACACATCAACTAGGTTCACGTCTTTCCAGTGGACTAACGCATATTTTAAAATTAAATGATACATTAAAAACTCACCGTTTCGGGCAAAATTCGAACTTGCTACCTTGTGGAACACCGGTCCAATAGCTCTTAAGACTCTTAACTTACTGAGCTTACCACCGAAGAGCTCCGAATCGAATCGAATCAAATCAAATCGAATCGGGTAGGATGTAAGAACTTCTTGTAATATTTAATATCTTTCGTACCTACTACATGTATGCAATTATGAAAAAATAAAGAGCTTACAGAAGATATTTATCAGTACGGTTTTTACTCACTATTATTTACAGAAGCTTAATACCAGAAACGTGCGAATTTCGTAAGTATCGCCACAGGGCGGACACGCCATCAAAAATCACTTTGGTTTCTATGTGTACACGCGGCATGCGTCATTGTGTAAGTTGCTTAAAAACAGTACTGAGCGGTCGGCAAAAGGTCGTCAATCTGCTGTCACGGGGCGAGGTAATTCGAATCGGGGCGGGGCGGTGCGTGGCCGTTCTGTATTTTAAACATGGGGGCCACTTTTGGGAGGTAAATCAGAAAATTTAAAAATTAAGTTTCCAAACTATTCCGTGTTACATATCAAATGAAAGAGTGTGAGAATCGAATATATTTTTTATAAATATCTCAAATACCTATATATACTTTACAATTAGAGTTTTGAATGATTCACGGTTAGTTTCACTAGACTTATATTGACCGGGATATAGACCGTGATTACCTTTGGTATTATTTGTGAGCTCCCGATATTTCGACGCAGTTACATGCATCATGTTCACGGGTGACTGAAGATAGCGGGTGGGTGTCAAAGTTGTGTAGACAGCGCTCTGTCTACCCTCATTCTTGCGCGTCGGTTGCGTTCACTTTCAACGTTACTACGTGTATATTCTTTACAGATTTAGGATATACAGTTTAGAAGTTATTCAAGAAAATAAGCAAAAAATTACCCTTGACTTTAGAAGTTATTCAAGAAAATAAGCAAAAAAGGAGATAAGGGGGGGGGCTTTATCTCAGAAACTACTAGGTCTAAAATTTTGAAAAAAAATACACAAAATAGTTCTTTACCTATAGATGACAAGAAAACCTATTAGATGTGCTGATTATAATGTGCAGTCAAGCGTGAGTCGGACTTAATTACTTAGTTTTTGATCTACGCATTTAAATAAAAAGACATTTCACTCACGTTTCACATATAAAAAAATACATTGTTAAAAATTGTGTAATGTACGAAACCCTTGGAACGCGAGTCCGACTCGCACTTGGCCGGTTTTTTGCATACATGCCGTTCACTAATGTCGCAACTTTTGTCTGTCTATTTTTGTATTACCCGCGTACACTTCTTTTTTCTGCTTAGGTATCTACACCACACATATACATTTCCTAGCTTCAACAGTCAGTATCAAAATATTAGTAACAATGTAGTAACAATTGACAAATAAAGGAATTCTCATCATTCCCATTAATCATTAGCACAGTATTTCCTTGCGCGTTAACTACGTTATTTCTCATACAGATTGCTGATGGTACACCACAGCAGTCATTAAAAATACAATTAATATAGCTGATTAGTAGCGAGTATCCATGAGAATTGTTTTCAATACAACGGGAGTTCTAGGGAGCACTTTTTCTGGTACTTTATATGAATGTGTATAAATGAATTGTAATCAGTAGATTAAGCAATGCGCGTAGTCAAAGACTTAATTAATATTTACATAAAAACATCATATCATCAACCAGTTAAGATTTTTTTCTTAATACTTGCCATAAAAGTGGCACAGATTATATAATACTAGTACAGATACCCAATCCCATAGTAAAAAAGCGCACCGTCCTAAGTAGCATATACTTGTAGGCTATTTTTTAGTTCACAGTAACGAACTAGATGGCGCACGGAGCTAATACAACTCTTACGACTAACATGCGTTGAAACACCTCTCTTGCGACATCTGTTGTAGCTTCCACGCAATAAACCAATACGTCACATTCACTTTTAAGGTAAATTATTACTAGATGGCGTTTCAGATATCAGCGACAAAATTAAAATTTATTTGCATGATTTTGAAGTTTGATTGGGTACTTTAGTAAGGCGTCAAAGTTTCGTTACAAACACTAATTAATAAACTAGTGGATGCGAAATGACTGCTTTTAGTATAAAAACCAGTGTCGCTAAACTCACACATTCATAGCCACGTTAAAATACGTTACACACTTACACAATTGCTTTGATTCGTAGCAACTTTCCATACCAATAGGTTATTACCGGTTGACATTTCTCGAACGGTTATCAACTGTAGGCTACACGAGCGACGGTCTAAGATATAATGTCAAAGTTATAAGACATACGACTCTTTAATTATCTCATTCATCTCACAAAAGCTCGCTCATCGTTCACCTAATACAACTACTGAACACCAGATGGCGCTATTTTTTTATAGTTTTAAAATCACTTACTTATTATAGGCGAGAAAAGGGCTAAAGAAACCAGTATAAGTAAGATCTAATTACGCATGATTTGTTACGGATCTCACGGTCACGTTACACTGGTGTTTTCGAGATCTCTACACGCCTGCGAGTAGCTAACCGTTGGGAACTTCTTTCATTCGATGTAGGGAGGGGACAGTGTAATCCGAGTGTTTTATCGATATTTGTGTGTTCGGTTAGGAATTGATATTTCATTACCGTATGTTTTATAACATTTAGATTATATTTTATTTATGATTATAATATAGGTAGTGATAATCGTGATTGTATGAAAAATAATATGTAGTACAGTACAACAAATATCTAACTAAAAATTTGTTTCTTATTTATTGACCAACTAGGTTGTTAATGTAAACATTAAATATATCTTAAGGTTAAATAGATAAAATCATAGTTCTTTAAAGTCTATTAACTCGGTATTGTTGTTATTTTTGCAATCACAAATCTGCAATTACCTATGTCAGTATTCGTCTTTAATAATTTGTAGCAGCATTTAAGCCCAATCTAGACGGGACAACCTGATTCAATTGTCAAATTAATTGTATGGTGTGTAAGCAAACATTAAACTGGATCACCGATCCCATGCCTATCAAATCAGGAAGGGGCGCTGCAAAATTCCAATATTTGACGCTAGTTTGCGTGGTAAGATACACTTTTTATTAATTTAGTGAGCCCGAATGTCACTAATAATTACTAAATTAATAATTAAGTTTTAGGCGTGTGGACGCTAGATGAGATCAGATGTATGTCAATTTTATCCCCAGAAATCTTTCTCTAAGAAATGCTGCGAGCAAATGGTGCTTTATTTTTGGGGAAACTAATTTTCTTGCCCAGTAGAATTAAACCATTTATTTTTAATATCGGCATCTTTTGGAAATCTAAAACATTTAATAATAAAGAAATGGAAAATATAAATCGTTTATTCATGGCACGTTGCATGCATTGTACGCATAAGTACATTAAGTACCTAGTCTAATTATATTAACGATGAAAATATGATGGGTGTAAAAAACAAGAACAAATAAATGTATATAAAGGAATACAAAGGTTTGAAAGGTTGCCATGAAATGACCCCGACTTAACTTAGTGCTTGATGACCAGAGCTGCCATATTTACTTATAGACATTGATTATCCCAAATAATAATTTATTACCTACTAACCAAACATCAAACTTGAAATATCGTAACAGTAAGCTTTAACTTTATCGATATAAATATCGACATTGCGCAGCATTTAAGTAGCGAAGTTATTTGACATTTAGGATAGCGAATATTCCAGATAAACGTAAAGAATAGTGACAAAGGATTATGAACTCTTAAGTTCAAACAAATAAAATATAGTTTTACTTAACGAACATTCGTAAATAATGCAAAATAAACAGATTTTTCGTATTTATCGGATTATATTGAAAGAAATAACCACCGGTGATAGGAAATACCTCCACGTGAAAGGTTTTTTTAAACCGCTGTGATTTCTGCAGCTTAAGACTGCACAATATGGCATTTTAAATTGAATTAGGTATAAATTTTTGTTAGACGAGCGTACGTATGACGTGAATGTCATTCGAGCATGAAGTTTACACAACAAACTGAGCATAGTCTGTGCGTCTGTGCATAAAGTGAGTCGGCCGCTCGCTACTATTACAATTGTGGTATTTTCTATAAAAAGGGACCTTATTGTCGATGGCGCTTACGCCATTATTAACGATGCTCCGATATAAATGCAATGCCGCGCGACGTAAGCGCCATCGACAATAAGGTCCCTTTTCATAGAAAATGCCCCAATTATCGGTCGGTGTCGGTACCTACTACCTAGTACCTACCCATCGTTTCATCGTCTTAATTTGTGCAGTAGACACGCGAGAGTCAATTAGCGTGACTCGCGCCATAGAATATTGTGCTAGCCTCGGGCCTCGCCGCACTTGCCGCTCTCGCTCTCGCTGGGCGATCGGACGAACGGGTGTTGCTTTGCGTGGTTTTAACTCTAAGATTGCATTAAAAAATGAAACGCAGAAAACTTTTTTTTAGGATTTATGGATTTTATGGACTAGGTACCTAAGCGTGTTTTGTGGCTTATTCAGTGCGGCTACCATGAGTTGACATTAGAAGTTTATGCCGATCGCGGTCTATTAAGCTCGTACCCCTATAATATATTTTTTAATACAGTTGCTCAAAAAGTGCTACTTTACGTAGCTGTTTAGCGTGCGGAAAGTTGGTATTCGCTTCGCTTTTTACTTTTCCAATTTTTGAAATTAATACTTGTTTTAATTCATGACTACTTATTGATGAGTGTTAATATTAGTTTCCTACGTCGTAACCAACATAAAAACCTACTGTTAATGTAAGAATACGAAAAATATACATATTTCATTACTTACCTCTTTATCATTATAACACGTTTATTTTTTAATATTGAAAATTGAAAAACCGTTCTTAATAAGTTGTCTGTATGGAACGGAATAGCTCTGGAAGGTAGAGGTAGGAATAGCTGCCGAAACGCCTGTCAAAGAAGAAGCGTATTTTCTTACTGTTTCCAAAGGCAACATGCGATATTGTTTTCATTCCTTACTTGTTGTTTTTCTTATTTGCGCTTTCAACCAAAAGGGTAGTTATTGTCGGTTGTCAATAACGTTGGTTCTTCCCATAAAGCTTCAATTTGAAATCAACCTTATCGGCAACCGACAATGTGGTACCTTTTAGTTGAAAACGTCACATTTTATCGCAACTGTATTAAAAAAACGTCGTTCGATACACGTGCGGAAATGTCATTCTTCACTCGTCCCGAGTCTTGCCACTCGCCTACGGCTCTTGGCAAGATATCTCGGTACTCGTAATGACCTACTTTCCGCACTAGCATCGAAATGTACTATAAAGGCTCCGTCACACACGCGCGTTTTGCGGACGAAGCGGACGCCGGCGCGACGGGAGCGCTTTCATTGCGCTCCGCTCACGCTCCGCCCGCAAAACGCGCGTGTGTGACGGAGCCTTTATGCGGTTTTCACCTATGAAAAAGTAGGGTCATTCTCGAGGAAAGTTAAGGGTGGTTATGGCGTATAGTTTGTTAAGGTTTTGTGTAAATTGGTTGAAATATGAAGATATTTGCTAATGAAGTCAGCTTTCATTGGTTTATCTACTAAAAAGTCCGCGATGGCACGCGATGATATATGTCTATCTTTTAAGGATAACTTACTAAGTATACCCATTCTTATCTTCTACCAACAGAAACAGATTTCATAGTATGTGGTATTTGCAAAGCTATTTACACGGATACAGTATTAATAATTATCAAATTAAATACTTTAGTTCTATTAAGCATTTCATACAGATTACAATGGTCCCTTACAAGATACAATTAAAATGAATATCTCAGGAGTAATCGTAAATTAAAGTTTCATTTCGACCCATAAGTATAACTTGTATGAAATGTTAAAGACGCTAACGTCCGTTAGTTGCCATTTTTTACCACCTTATGCGCTGCGATCGTTTTACTTACCCCCACCATAATCTTCGCACGGTGCCAGTTAGCCAACATGAGGAAACAACTCAAAATTTGCATCAAATGCTTTGCCACTTTGCTCAGTAGATAAATAAAATACAACTGTCCCATATGTTTCTTAAATATATATAGAGCCTTCAGAACTGGTATGTCAAAAAAAATATCCCTACCTACTTTTAAAAAACCGGACAAGTGCGAGTCGGACTCGCCCACCGAGGGCTTCGTACTTTTTAGTATTTGTTGTTATAGCGGCAACAGAAATACATCATCTGTGAAAATTTCAACTGCCTAGCTATCACGGTTGATGAGATGCAGCATGGTGACAGACAGACGGACAGAGGAGTCTTAGTAATAGGGTCTCGTTTTTACCCTTTGGGTACGGAACCCTAAAAAAGCAAAACATGATAATATCAGGTTCTGTGTGATTCTATTTCTTAAAGATAAACACAAATTGTATTCCTATAAGTAAATTGCTAAAACATAGAGTTAAATAAAAACAACAACAAGAAGTTAAGGAGGATATGTTTATTTTTGATAGCTAAAGATAACCGTGGAGAAGACAACCTGTCATTTAATGCCTCAAATCCCTTATAAGCATTTGATTACCTTATTTGTGTTATAGGCTCGCTCGCTCACTGAATACATTGCAGGTTCAATATAATGACGCATTCAGGGTGCTGTTGCGGCTGCCGCGGCAGCACCCTGAACGTCTGGCATGTTTGCGCACGCGCACGTGGACGGCTGGACGGTTTCCATGCGACGCCACACAAGCGCTGCGCCGCGACGCTCTACAAAGTCTGCGTCAGCCGCCACACTCATAGCCTCCTGAGCGTAGTAGCGGGTAGGTGGGACAGTGGCATAGTCAGGAACTGGGCCTCGCTTCACAGACGCACAGCTGTCCATAGCCAAGACACGACAACGGATGATCGCCCTACACGGTGAGGCGCGACAGTCTCCAAAGCAGAAATGCGGACGAGAACTCTCACATGCACCCTTCCACAGGAAGGGTGTCGAATGATTAGGAATAGATTTAGCGCTTAAATTTATTAATTTCTTATTTTGAATTTTTTTCTGCGATCGCCTATGCTTCATTCTTTCTTTCTTTGGTATCTTCAATAACAGTTTTTAATCTTTTACAATTCGGTGTGTCGCTATCGGCTGGTCGCTTGCGTTTTTTCGGTGTCATAATATTTCTGTGTCATATAAATCGCCTTCCTCCTCATTTTTTTCTTGATTTTTAACACCAGGGTAAACTTTTTTGGTGTTAATACTTTTAATTCTGTCGGTCCTTGGCCTAGAAAAAAAATAGGTACATAATATTGTAACGAACTGCTATATAATAATATACCTACTATTTTTTAGGGTTCCGTACCTCTAACGGAAAAAACGGAACCCTTATAGGATCACTCGTGCATCTGTCTGTCTGTCTGTCCGTCTGTTACAGCCTATTTTCTCCGAAACTACAGGACCAATTAAGTTGAAATTTGGTATACATATGGAAGTTTGTGACCCAAAGACGGGCATGAAACGTAAACAAATACATTTTAAACACGGCGGCTTTTGGGGGGTAAATGAGAAAATAAAAACAAAAAAGTTTTCAAACTATATCGTGTTACATACCAAATGGAAGAAAGAGAAGAAATATTTCTTTATAATTTTAAGATAAACAGTTTAGAAGTTATTCAAGAAACGACCATTCCCTCCCTTTATCTCCGAAACAACTGGGTCAAAAATGTTGATAAAAAATACACAAAATAGATCTTTACACGCACATAGGAAAACCTATTATACATGTGCAGTCAAGCGTGAGTCGGACTTAATTACTTAGTTTTTGATCCGACCCCTACGGGTTTTTTAAAGACATTTCACATAAAAAAACATTGTTTAAATTGTGTAATGTACGGGACCCTTGGAGCGCGAGTTCGACTCGCACTTGGCCGGTTTTTTTTATTAGCGTAATTTAGTGTCCCACTGCTGGCTGGCCAAGTGCGAGTCGAACTCAAAGGCAAAGGCCTCCCCAAAACGCTGCAAATTGTGTTAAAGTTATGAAAATCGGCAAGATTGATCTTTAGTCCATATAAATAAATTTGACCCGAAGCACCAGAAAAAAAACAGGAGTAGAGTCCTATCGTAACGTGTGTAGTATTCAATAAAAGGGCATCTTGAGCCGGTTCTAAAAATATATCACATCATTACATTGCAGTGACGATAATTTTCAAAACATACCAAGTTTGGGCTCCTTCAGATACGATACCGTTGAATAATTTTTGATAAAATGTATCTCAAATAATACCTAATATCCAAGAAAGTAATTTTGAAAATAATTTCATTCCTTCTTTTTTTAAACTGGACAAGTGCGAGTCGGACTCGCCCACCGAGGGTTCCGTACTTTTTAGTATTTGTTGTTATAGCGGCAACAGAATACATCATCTCTAAAAATTTCAACTGTCTAGCTATCACGGTTCATGAGATACAGCCTGGTGACAGACAGACGGACAGACAGACAGACAGCGAAGTCTTAGTAATAGGGAACGAGACTTTTGGCACAGAATAACTAATAGTATGCTTATGGAAAGTCTCGTAAAATAGGTACTGAAGTAGAACTGTGTTACTTTGTAATATTGAAAATAAATAAAAAAAACAATGGAATTATTTTCAAAATTGCGTTCTTGGGGTTAGATATGAGGGTATCACGTATGATTTGTAGTATAGTATACAAAAAAAAACTGCCATATCGTATCTGCAGTATCGTATCGTATCGTATCTGGGAGGAGGAGGACTTGGTAGGTATTGAAAATTATTTTTATTTTTATTTAAAACACGTGACTAAAATGTAATGACGAGACATATTTTTAGAACCGGCTTAGAATGCCCTTTCATTTAATACCATACACGATATAATAGGTTTCTAAACAAAAACAAATTTCTCCTGTTTTTTTTGGTGCTTCGAGTCAAATTGATTTATACAGGGTGTCCCTAGCCATTGGACACAGCCGAAATATACATATGCATTAGGGTATTTAGAACCAGTATACTCGTACAAAGTAGGTATCATAACAACCGGTGTAGCGGTTACGAAGAAATTAACAAATTACGATTTTTTACTTTGGAGCAGCCTGTATGTGTTAGTAGCTCCTGAGGTAATAAATAGTATGAAACCTTCTTCGACCTTTGTGATTATCTTTTTTATTTATGACACTAATACGATTCTGACTTTTGACAAATGTCATCATTGCCTCACATTTTCGAACAAATTGGCAACAGCACTGCCAATGATTAATACAGTATGTTTATTTTTGTTGTCGATTATTGGAAATAACTTTTGTTTGAACATTTATTTTTTTATCTTTTGTTCTAATTAAAAAAATATTAACGTTATAGAGCATTAACAAGTTTTGGGAACAAATCAAATAATTTTATTAAATATTTTGATTTTGTGTTTTTTTAAGTAGTCACACTACTATATATAAATTAAGAACTGTAATAGATGTCATATATTTAAGAAAAAGTGACGAAGCCCTCCAGTGGTGAAGGCCGGATTCGAACCGGCGTCTTTAGCTATCGCGGCTAACGTGCGCCCGTCCGAATTTCTCGACTATATGCCATCTTAGTAAGACTAGGCGTCTTTAACCAGCTCTAAGGGCAAGCAGTGCGCGCTTGCACCTCCTAAACGAACTCCTTACGGATTTACGTTGTAGCGAGAGAGACTGGTGCCGCCATCTATCAACAAGTTTTGGAAGTTATATATATAACCCTACGTGGGATTTCAGGGTCTGTCAAATGGCTAAGGTCACTCTGTATAGACTAAATATCAATCATGCCGATGTTCATAGCTTTAACACAATTTGCAGCATTTTACTGAATTTCGAGGTGAACCGCCAGGACTATACCGCGAACATCGAAGTTCGCAAACGGGCATCTTTTTTCACATCACCAACAAAGACACTGAATATATACATACGATAGGTATAGGTAACGATATGCACGATCTAATTAATTACAGGTAATCACATACCTTCTGATGTTGATGCAACTGGTGAATCTGGGAAGTTCTCTGTCGATTGATCTCCTTTGTAATGGACAGGTACGGCTAACTTATTCAATGTTTACCATCTTCCTGTTGAATGAACCGCTTTTCGAAATGATCAATGCAGATATATTTGTGTCGAAGAGCATCTCGAGACAAGTGGGCAATGGTCATAATGTTACCTGAAAATTATATTTATTTAATCTCTATTTTTAGTTTTTTGTCAAAAATTTCATTTTTGATACAAACTTTTATTGCTGACTGTAAGTACTTCTCTTGCGTTGCCTGTGAAAAGCCCAAACCCAAACACAATTAGGTGGCGTTGTTTTATCTCAGAGTTCCAATGGCCACCTCCTGTCTCCATCATCAGATCAGCTCGATGGTACCACAATATTGCATTGTCACCCTTCTTACATATGTATGCAAATTTTCGGCTTCATTGGAAACCGGGAAGTGGGCCTGGGCCTAAGCCTAACTTGCAATACTTGAATACAGACGTCCACCAGACGTCTGTCTGTGTCTACACTACACAGGCAGCAACTAGACAGGTGAAACTAAAAGCTTGTATTAAAGAGGATTTAATGCAAAAAGGTATTTACTACTACTTATGCAAGGCAAACATTGTGTCAGCAAACAATTATTAAATTATAAGAACAAGAACTTTTCACTGGTATATGTAAATATCAATATAAACCAACTAAAATATGGCTACATACTTTACATATAGTATACAAAATATCAACTAATATTATTTCCATATAAATAACCGCTGGTAGCCTAGCGCTAAGAGCATGCCATTTTCCATCCGGAGGTTGCAGGTTCAACCCCCGGCTTGTACCAATGAGTTTTTTATAAGTTATGTAACTAACTAGCTCTTCGTTGAAGGACAATATTTATGTGATCTGTGACAATATTATGAGAATCAGCGGGATTGGAAAATCAGCGGGAAATCACTTTCATTAAAACTAGTGCCTATGCCAATAGTTAGAATTAGCTGCCAAATGTACATAATTTCCATTGTTTTTAAGGCTAAATTAGATGCTTGTAAAATGATGTAGGTGGGTATTTGGAAAACTTGATTTCCTAAACATCTATCCGTGTTGAATTATGTTCCATACTTAAAGTTTAACTGCCCATAATTAATACTTTCCAAGACAAAAGACAAAACTAAAATTTTAAAATGCAATGGATTGGAACACAACGATACACTAGGATTGTATGATCTGTGACAATAACATTATTTGTCACTGTATCTCTGTAATATGTAACATACCTGTTACACAAAAAATTATAATTTATTGAAACAAAATCTGTTTAGGTATATTTTATATCAATAGACAAATATGTACATTGTCAATACAACATACCTAAACTGCAAACACTTTTTAAGAGAAAAGGGGATGGCCGTATCTCCATACTATGTTAGTCCCCATTTTCCTCTCTGGATATTGACATTATGGAAAATATTTTTATATAATTGGATGTACATATGTATATTAACCATAGCTATGCCCCTATGTTTGACTATTTTGAAAATTAGGAGCGAAAACAGATTTCATACAAATTATTAAAAGCTTTTAACTCTTATAATAATTAAATATTCGAAAAAATCTAACATAGCTGTGGTTTATATACAAAAAATTGTGTCAAAATATTCTCAATAATGTTAATATCCAGAGAGGAAAATGAGGACTACGTTTGTATAAAAAGGCGATTTCGCGCGGGTCCTCCACTTTCGTCTTAAATCAATTATTGAATTGGTTAGAGGAAAGTTTAATGTAAGAAAGCTTTAAGAAAGTAGTAAAGACTTACCACAGTTGTCAATCCAAGTTTGCAATCGAGCACTGTCGCCAGTTGAGAAGCGGAACATCGACTTCTGACCGGTCAATTGCATTGGTAATACGAACACGTGGGCGACATTTTTCTGCATTACTTCTGTTTTCGAAAGCGTACGGTACAGCGTATCAAATCGTAGCGGATTTTCGAGTCCAAATCCAAGCCAGGTCGTCGTGAGTGCTGCAGTAATTGTCGGAGTCCTATTAATTGCCAGTCGCGTATGTGGAATGTCCGTCAAAAGTCCGTTTGAATGCCAGGTCGTCGATTGCAATTATTGGTTGCAGGAAATTAGTAAATAAAAAGGTACTTAAGGTGCGCGTTTGACTCGGAAACCAAGCGAAGTGAAAACTCCAATAACTTGGATTCTGTTTACAAACAAAGTATTCTTGCGTTTTGATAATGCAGTAGTGAAAGACATTGCGCTTTGCGTTTTTAATTTGTATTTTAACATCAGGCCTACTTTAAAACACCCATTTAGATTATATGTATTCACCGGTCCCTTTTTTACATTTTGTGATAATTTTCGTAATTTATAACTTATACGTAATTATTTGAAATCAAACATAACATCACACCTTAAAAACGAGATAACGAGAAACAAAACGCAGGATAGATGGATGAAACGGAACGCGAACGCACACACTCGTCCCGTTTTGATGAACATAAAAAGAGGACCTACCGCGAAGCACGTTCGACGTGTTGCCTCTCTGTCGCACTTGTAAATTCGTATGTAAGTGTGACAGGGAGGCAACACGTCGAACGTGGTTCGCGGTAGGCCCTCAGGGCAAAGTATGTTATCTTCATGCAAGGTGATACAACGCACCGCGCGCGGTTTGTATGTGTGCGCGACTTGTATCTATGGTCGCCGCACGCACACTCAAACAAAATCTCGACCCGCGTTTCTCAGTGCGCAGGTCGGCTCCATCTAGTGACAATATTCAATATTATTTGGAAAGCCCAAAAACTGTCGCATGCTGTTACTTATGTGTGTTTACGTCGAAGACGGTCGCCATATAGTTGTGATTTATAACTTTCTAAAATAATGCATTGAATTCGTGCTTTTATTGATGTTTGTATTTAATTTATAATGTTTTGAATTAATGACACTCTAAATACCATTAATTAAGTCTTAATCTGTAGGATAAAAATTTCGTAATGGTCGATCGTGACAGTTGGCGCCATCTATTGATATCGATTTGAAAATAATTATAACGCCTTCGGGATGGGAGGGCATGACCCCAGTTAGGTAAAGTTTCGATGCTATGTCTCACAGCAAAACGTAGCTAGTTACTCATGAAATACAACTATGAAAACGGATTCAATATAGGCGATATAATCCGTTTTCATAGTTTTAGACCTTATCCTATTGTAACAAGACTTACCAATAGTCAACAGTGTCCACGATGGTTCTAACATTACACAGTGAAACAGCTAGTTATATTTTAGCAAACATGTTGTTACGATCGTTCACGACGTGTGTTTAACTTCCAAGTGCCAAGTATAATGTGCGATCACGTATAGGACAAACAGCACTAGGTACATGATATTTTTTGTTGATTCATCCTGTTCCTTAATTGTGAGGACAAAACGGGCTAATTTGAATAATGATCTAGATATCAACTAGATATCCACTAGCTATGAAACAGAAACGATAACGACATATTTAAGAAAGTCATGCCAAATTTGACATTTTCGCGATTCCGAATGTCCTCTTGAACGATCTCTTAGACATCCAATGGATATCAAATGGATATCCCAAAACGTCACAATAATTGTAGCGTGAAATGGCAATTAGTTTCTCGAGTCGAACTGCAAAAGAGTTCTAGTTGAGAACTAAACTATAACGTGTCTATTAGATTTCGTATTGTTCTCTTATCTAGTAATTATCACGTTGTTCGAATTGACCGAAAAGTGTCCATACGGGACCAATTTCATTAAAGCAATACAAAAGTCAAAAATTACATTATTATATTTTTTTTACATTCTTAAAACATCCAAATATGGAAATACGAATCTTCCGCTAATTTGCGCGCTGTGGTTATTTTTCCATTCCGCACGCCCGTCCCCCGGGTGAAGAGGCCACTCCGTCTCACCCACGGTCTCGGTCTGCTAGTGTGATGGGGACCTTTGGACCCGGCATGGCTAAGAACGGGTTTTAGTTTCTAATTTTTTATATTTCTTGTATTATAAAATAAGATTCTTTCAAAGTATTAAATTTCAATAATTAATGAACTAAAAAATTATATGTACCTATTACTTTCATAGTTAAAATCTGAGATCCGTACTTCCTACTCCGGCTTGAAAACGCTTCTTATTACTAAATGAATAAAATGATACATAACGTGCCGTCATCACGCCTAACTATAGCTGTGTGTAAAATTACAAGAAAATTGATATTTTAACTTTAAAATAGTTTTGCGTTTAGACTGTATGATAAGATAAACACTATTACGGGGGATACGGGGTGTTTACCATGTATATTTGTTTTGGAATTATTCCGTGTAGATACGTGCAACTGTGCCAAAATATCGGGAACTCGTTAAAACAAATATACAAGGTAAATAGCCCGTATTCAATAGAATTTATAGTGTAAATGACCATATATTATTAGCTCGAAATAGTAGAAATATATGGTGGTTTATTTTTTAATAAAAGTAATTCGTTACATTTTTTTATTTTTAAGTTAAAAAAAAAATTGCCTTGTATTTTTTAATAATTTCCATATTGGTTTATCTTTTCCATTTTATTGTGATGTCTATTTATAGGCCCGCTTTAGATTATTTAAGTTATATTAATGTTTTTTTTTTTTAATTTTTATATTAAGTCAAGTCCCCGGCAAGCTCGGCTGAATTGCACCTTCCCATACAAACGTAGTTCCGCTCTCATTTTAAAACTACGTGTTGGATTGTAATGAAACTTTGGACATACGATGACATGAGGTACATATATCTAGGTCTGATACTAGTTTATATAGCTCCAGTTTATGAAACAAACGAAATAAAGCAAAAACAAGCTTTGTATGAAAAACTTAAATTAGCTGTATTTTTTTAACTATGGTATCTGAAGCTACATAAACTAATTACAGACATATACTTTATCCTATTGTAAGTTTCAGAGCAAACTAGCTACTCGTTTTAAAATAAGAGCATAACTACGTTTGTATGGAGAACCGAGCTTGCCGGGGACCCTTAATAAATAAATGAAAATTTGCCTTGTAATTTTTAATTTTTTTTATGTGGGAGGTCAAGCCGCTCACGCATCGGCCGCCACAGTCACCAAACCCGCTGTCTAAACAGCAATGCATAAACCGTCTGCAATAGACGCAAAGGCCTGTGATGTTGAATTTTTTATTCCAATATTGGTTTTTCATTTTCACTTTATTACGATGCCTAATTTTATGCCCACTTTAGCTTATGTATGTTATAATATTCAGCATGACTCATCATCCCTTTTCTGTAGACATGCAGTTTGTTCGAACCCTTCGAACAATGAAGTGATTCTAAGGTCCGCGGAACCTGGAACCTTGACAAGACAATATGTGCTTACGCAAGAACAAATTGTATATCATCATCATCTTCCTCGCGTTATCCCGGCATTGCATCCACGGCTCATGGGACCCTGGGGTCCGCTTGACAACTAATCCTAAGAACTGACGTAGGCACTAGTTTTTACGAAAGCGACTGCCATATCTGACCTTCCAACCCAGAGGGGGAACTAGGCCTTGTTAGGATTAGTCCGGTTTCCTCACGGTGTTTTCCTTCACCGAAAAGCGACTGGTAAATATCAAATGATATTTCGTATATGTTCCGAAAAACTTTCTTACAATTTGCAAGAACAAATTGTAAATAGGTAATTACTGAAGTGACCCTTCGAAGTATTTAATCTGGCAACAGACAGTAAACAAGTCAAATTATTAGGAATTTAGAAACCTCGACCAAGAAAGCTCACTTAAGAGCACCCAATTACTTCAGTATTTAAAATAATTAAGGTAATTACCGTCAAGTATCGGCAGTCAACACGTACATAATCGAACATATTTTTTCTATAAGACGTGTTTCCAGTAAGTCATATTATTATACTTATTTCCCAACACTTAAGAAGCAACCGCCGCCATAGGTAGTAAACTTCCAAAGCTTTAACTATATTTTAAATATGTTCAGTTTTATGCTAAGTAAATACCGCCGCCGAGTTCAAACACTATACTTACAATTTACATATGAAGCAAACCGCAGAATTAGTGTGTCTCGCTTAGTCTTTAAAATACCTAAAACTGCCCATAACATAATGTTAAGCATAATATGGCCATCTTTGAAAATGGTGAAGGTTGAAGTTACAAAACACAGTCAAAGGCAGCATAAAGTACCTGTGAAGATACATGTTACATCGGTACTAGTATAGTACATCCGCCAGTGATTATTTCTTGAACTATGTATGCCTAACTTACCTAAGAGTAAAAAGCTAGGTCATGTAAAAGAATACACTGCTGAAAGCAAAACGGCAATTTCACTGTATAGGGTTTTAAATTTTCGCACAGAGTTCAATAGTTTCTATACCTAATTCACTTTTTATGGGTCAGTCAGGTCAGTATGTTAGTTACAGGGTTCTTCTACTGTATCTCTTCTTCTTCTGTAAAGAACGGTCGTGCTTACTAGAAATTGCTACATTCAAAGGACGAAAACGCCGGAAAACCTCGTACCGAAACTGGTTGCGCAATATTTGATATAGTATTAGATAGTTGGTTTGATACTAAAAAGAGACGCTTTACAGTCACCCTGCAATCGATAATACAAAGTTCGGTAGTGCGCCCGAAGAGGCATCCCATTTAAAAAAGTATGAAGGGTCGCATTCGTTGGTGTCATGAAGACATGATTCTCCTTCATTGGTCTCCATAAATCATGAACATTGGCGTCAGTCAAGATTTTATATACGACTGTAATAAAAGGCACTGGTTTTTGGAGAAACAAAATGTAATGCCTTTTGAAATAAAACTATGAAAACGGATTATATCGCGTATATTGAATTTATAATACATCCCGACGTTTCGAACTCTTTACATCATTTCTCTTTACATTATTTTCGTTTTTTGTTTTTAAAGAGTTCGAAACGTCGGGATGTATTATAAATTCAATATACGCGATATAATCCGTTTTCATAGTTTTATTTCATGAGTAACTATCGCGGTAACCGAAGACAATATTATGTAATGCCTTTTATTAAGTCTGCCCATTTAGTTGGCAATCGACCACCGTGTTCTGCCTATAATTGCCATACCTATGTATCTCTACTCTGCAGTAAATGAGTGCAGTCATGCAGTTAAAGTTCAGCTCAAATCAAAACAACCAATTGTACAGTAAAATCGTGGCACGCCTCTGTTGTAACGATCGTGATGTGATTGCTCCATCGGCCGATATCACCAAATATCACGAACAGAAACATCTCTTGCGCATACGAATTCGTCAATTAAGGACTAACATATGTTTTACGTGAATAAGTGAAATTTTAAACGATTTTATCGACTGTACTCTGTACTACGAGTAGCATTAAAAGTAGCCAAAAAATCTATAGTAGAGTCTGGCCACAGCATCATGTTTACAAGTTTTTATTTAATTGGCCCGCTTTACATCCAAGTTTTTTGGCTCAGTTTTTGCTGTTCACTTAAGCTAATAAAATTGCATAGATACGTAACTGTGAAAGTTGGATGACAATGCAATAACATGACGACATTAAGGCGGTCTGACGGTGAATTCGGAAAATAGATATAGGAACTTTTTAATGACAACGTAATTCTATAGTTTCGGCTCATAGAATAGGAATATTTAGAATGGTTAATATATTTTTTTATAAAAACCTTTATAAATAAATACGTTTAACCCGTGAGTGAATGAATAATGAAAGTGCACAGCGTCTTCTTTGGCAGACTGTTTGCACCTACTGCTGTAAAATACGCACTATCAAATATATATACTTAATAAGATACCCATATACATAATATGAAGATTGAAGGGCCAATATTATATATATTAAAATTGGCATTAACTATAGAGGGCTTTATGTCATCATATGTTATTAATGTTTATGTATAAATTGGGTAAATGCTAAAGTGGCCCAATGTCTAGAAAAAAACACAATAAGTACAAATAAAATATACCTAATAGAAATGACAACATATATAAATATTATTTGGTGATGATGCAATTAACTTTTTCGCTACGCGACTATCATCTGACATCTAATCGGAAGGTTGATATCTGCGTTAGAAAACAAAACCCAAAGGGGAAACCAGCCCTTTTTGTGAATAATCGGGTCAGCTCTTACTCTATGATTCATTATTCATTGCAAACCAACACATTATTACATACACGATCATTACATTAAAAGCAATCTCTAAATCATTCCACGTGCGTGTAACTCGTGACCTGCTGTTCCCCTCACAGGAACTACGAACGGGTCAGACTGTCTGCTATTAGCATTTTAGTTGTCACTTGATCTCATTATGCAAAACGTGTTCATTTCAATATTAATTCAATTCAATTCAATTCAATTATTTAATTCGAATCATTTTGATCCATATAGTGTTAGTAAGTACAACAAGACTTAAAATTAATTAGGGTTAGTGACATACAATTTCAATAAAAAAAAATATATATGAAATAAATAAAAAGTTTGCCCTGTGTTTAAATGTTTCAGTATATTGTATTTAAAATATGTGGAGTAAAGTATTGGAACCGAGACTAAACTAGGTTTGGGGTATCATACACAATTTGGATTCAAAACAGTTCCGTCATCTGTCTTAAATACTTACCAAATTGTTTTTTTTCTGCATACAAGTCAATCATTATGGCAAAGGGTAAGTACCTTAAAAGCGTGGATCTAACACACCGACCTTAGTTTGGAATTACATACTTGTCGCACTTATTTACAAGTTATCTTGTTAAATCTTAAGGGACAAATATAGAAAAAACTTATCTTCTATTTCACTTAGGCACTACTCACATTGCGCCGCAATATCCAACTTCTGAGTCAAGACGTCACATAATCACGTAATTACCAGTGACATACGGCTTTCTGGCCTAGGCCTGCAATATTTTAAACGGTTTAGTGCACCGACGTTGCACGGCCGCTCATTACATCATATTAGCTGCGATGCGTTGCCCTTTGCGTCGCGTCGGTGCGGTTTGTGAATTTACTCAACTGTGGGGATGGCCACGTTGTCGGTTTTTCGTCCGCACTTCAAAGGTAGTGTGCCAGCGATAATGAGTACGCATCTAATAGTTAATCGCAGGGTCAAACACAAAACTATGTTCGTGTGTGTACAGTTCTGACGAACTCAAAAGTTTCTCATGTGGACAATAGTTAACAGCTCGTGGGCATATAGGTAATGATTTTATCATACTTATCCAAATAAAAGGAGTACCTTTTCATGTGGATAAGGGACAAATAAGAAAATTAACCTTTATAGCCCTTAACTTTTGGGTATGTCTACAAGAAAGACGTGAACACAGTTTTGTGTTAGACCCAGCATGTCGACATGGCGAATGGCAACCATAAATAATGTGTGAAATGTGTCACATAATTTGCAATTCGCAGACAAGTGGCCGTCCTTACAACGTAGTGTCAGGATTTTTTTAACTCTACCTATGTAGCTTCGTAATATGTATGTTTAATTTAAGTTCCTAGAGATAGCTCGAAAAATGTATACATGTTTATGATACTGACTATTTGTATTAACAGTTTAAGTGTCTTGGCATAAGTTGCTGTAAACTTATACTTGTGTTTGTTTGAATAAAGAATGTAAGAGTAACCTAATTATTATCTACACGCCTAGGTCCTATAATACCTGAAATTATTTCGTATTTTAATTTAAATATAACAAGCACGTCTTATTTATAATTTTGGTCAATAACCCAAATGTTTTTGACGTTTTGCTCACAAAATAAAAATCTAATTTTCTGCTACCTGATCTCCTCGAGCTAAAACGCATTCTTATTTTTCGTAACTTAGTTATATCACTTGCCTACTGGAGCGAGCTAATTAAGCCTGTGTTATTAAAAAAACTATGTATCTTAACAAAGACCTATGATTGTATAGATTAACAATTAATCTCGTTTCCGTTCTATAATAAGGAAGCAAAGCAACCTTAGCCACGCAAGCTTAGCAAAGTAATTCTTGGGCAGTTATTAGCACGGTCGAGCGGCCACCATCCTACCATATCGCACCGGCCAGCAATCATAAAGCACACGACGTTACTTTCCAACGTTAAAACACCTCTAAATACTAAGAAATAAGACACAAACGAAGAGCAAAAGCTTAATATCCATCATCGCTTTTTAAGTGAATGAACTATACAAATACTTAATGTATTTGTTCTAAGTAAATTACTTCAGGTATTGCTGATTATATCGAATGGAAGGATTCATTTTGAGAGCAAACATAAACTTTTTAAATGTCAAATATGACACGAAAGCGCAATTACAGTAGTGGACATCGTTTGCGTACCCAAGAGGTGTGTAGAAGAAAAAATATAGACACAGGAGTTATAATAGACATTTCTACTATTTTCAGACGACGCATATATGACGTTTTTGGTTAAATAACGACCGAAAAGTCAATAGAGATGTTTGTTGTTAGTAAAGTACCATGAATGGCTTGTGGGTACAACTGCCATTGGATTTCAATTAAGCATGGATAAGTTTTATTACAATGAATGGAACACACATGTCATGCTAAAAGCTCTAAACTGTTTACCTGAATATTAATGAAAAGGTATTGAAGTGTTTACTCTTACTGTTTATATAAATATTAATGAAATTTGATTCCATTGTTTTGAAAGGGATGGAAATTAAACATAATGAGATGGATGTTAGTCCATTTAAAAAAGATGAGACTTAAATTAGTCTTGTTGAGATTTGGCACAAGCCATGGAATTCTCCTAATTTTACATAGCTACTTAAATACGTAAGTATATTAATTACATATCCGTTTCTTTTACAGATCGCAGCGACCATGACACCTACAAGAAAGTATTAAGGTAAAACCCACTTATTCGTATGTGTACAGTGTACACTGAATCCAGTTATACAGATAAGAAAAATATTATTGTAATATGGACAAAAAAGACGAATCGGACTCGCATATGCACGATAGAGGTGTCAATTGTCCAAAGTATGGTTCTTTATAACAAGCTACTGGTGGCATTCATATATTATTATTTGTAAGTACCAACTCCAACAACAATTTTGTAGTCGATATTGAAATTAATATAATATATTATGTCATGCAGCTAAGTAGTTAATTTGTATTTATAAACCAAGGAGCAGAAGCAATCAAATTATAATCCGTTATAAAGTGCTCAATGTTCATTATCTTCAAAAGCTGGGTTTTTATATCTACAACACCCGCATACCATTATTGTTAACAAAAAAATCTTAAATCCTCATTAAATTTAATTAAGAGTTAAACGATAATGGTTTCTAATTAAAATTAAGAACACGAGATAGCATTGATGCAAAAAAATTGTTCATTTTTTTTTCTGGATGGTCAAGTGAACTGTCTTCTTAAACCACACCTTTGTATAGTGGTATTTTGTATGACCCCATATAATTAGGATAAGTAATCAATTATGTAATATTGTTCAATACAGAAAAATAACAAAAAATACAACAATAAATTATTAACAAAAGATTAATATTTAACAATCATACAGAGCAGATGTTATAAAACCTTAATAATCATTTTCCTTTTTTTTTTAATTGTTAATATCTATTTATTTATCAAAAATCTAAAATGTATATTGGCCGTGTGCATGAGACTGGCATCCACCTGACGGCCGGTAGAGCTTATTGAATATTGGAAAGATGTCATATGGTATACACATAAAATTGAGGTTACGAAACATATTTTTGCCGCATTTAACGCAATCATCGTTATAAATTCTCCCACCACGCATTTCGCATTTAGCCAATAATAACAAAGAAAATCAAATAAAGTTACAGTACAAATTAGAGCCTGATATGTAAAGTTATAGTTCGTATTTCAATTACCAACGATGTTTTATTGCATGCGATGCGTCCCACAAAATGATAGTTTTTAGGGTTCCGTACCCAAAGGGTAAAAACGGGACCCTATTACTAAGACTCCGCTGTCCGTCTGTCACCAGGCTGTATCTCATGAACCGTGATAGCTAGACAGTTGAAATTTTCACCGATGATGTTTTTCCGTTGCCGCTATAACAACAAATACTAAAAACAGAATAATATAAATATTTTAAGTGGGGCTCCCATACAACAAACGTGATTTTTTTGCTGTTTTTTTCGTAATGGTACGGAACCCTTCGTGCGCGAGTCCGACTCGCACTTGGCCGGTTTTTTAATACAAAGATTGCAAGAGATAAGACGACACATGATGTCACCAAGCACGCACGCGTCGGTCGCGTCGTGGCTATCACTACGGATTGTAACTTGCAGCATGCACACGACACGACGCATGCTTTCACCATGCATCGGTACACAACGACAGCTCATCTATTCTGAAGGTACCTTTGCCACGAATTGCTATCGAAAACTCGAAATAAGTACGTTATTATACTTAGTTGATACTCGTATCGAATAAACAGCTTACCATAATTTTGCGTCGATATACAACGTTTTTCGATTACATCTGTCTGAATTGTGGTACCGTAGAATTGTTCAAAATTGCCTACAATAGTATTTTTCAAAAAGCATGGGTACGGTAACAGATGTAATCTCCACACAATGTTTAACCTTAAAGCGCAAAATCTTGCAATATTATAGGACTCTTTGAAAAATACTACATGTCAAACATTGCCTGGGTTAAAAAACAGTTGTCTATATTTAGTTAAGTACTATTAAGTTTAATCAGATTCGCCGAAAAATGGAACATCACAGTGTTGGCGAAGGATGCTCAAAAGCAGCTGGACAGAAAAGCGCACCAACCATAAAGTTCTAGAGAAGGCAAAAGAGAAAATACAAATTACAAATTTATAGGTCCATACTCATACTCATACTCATTTATTTATAATAATATTTCATATTACACGTCACGACATCATACTCATATCGTCGTCATACTCCGACACGAAGGTAGGTATGGTCTATTGGGTGTCTCACACTTGTTTAGTAAAGAATCAGTTTTTTTTCAAGCCAGGCAATGTATGGCACGGTAGGCAAGCAAAGTATGGTAGTGGCTTAGTTTTATCGCCTTACATGGGTCTCTGAGCAGCTGTATAAAAGACAAACGAAGACTTACGCGTTCACTTGATGCTCGCGAAGGAATACAAAGTCGAGATTTAGTGATGCACAAACGATTCTCACTTACTTGCCTTTATATTCATTTTGAAATACTGCTGTTATTCATAAACGCCCTCAAATGGCTATACTTAACTCTTTTATCCTTATCTGTCACTATGAGATTTGTGTCTGTAATGTTGTAAAAAGATTACCCATAAATTAACTCTGTAGTAAAAAGTAACGATTGAATGAATACAAGTGTACTTAAAATTACGAGAACGCCTTTATATTTTCAGTAATTAAGGAAAGAAAAATTAGAACGAAATACTTTTAGGGTTCTGTTGGGGCATTTCACAAAAAGGTTTACTTTGTCGGGGACGTGACGCGTATGGCACCTTCATAACCCGCAGAAATCTGTATTATATACCATTAAATTTAAAGCTAAGTTATCAAACGGTATTATGCCAAATATCGGCTTCTTAGCTTAAGTAATCAGAAGAGTTAAAAAATAGCGTCAACGTACTAGACACTTTTCTGGAATGCCCCTGATATGCGTTAATTTAACTAAATTCGATGATGGTATCAGTTGATCATTAGATAATCCGATCAATCCTCAACATCAAATCGTCGATGTCAACTACACCGATGCACTTTATTCAATTGTAATAGAGCGTAAAATAAATTTTAACAGCAACCATAAAAATAGCGCCCGTGGCGACGAGCCATAATAGGCCATGTAATTGATACGGTCAGCTATGTATTTATCCCTTTATTAATTCATTTCGCGCGCAGTTTACTGTGTATTGAAAGCAATTATAACCAGGCATCGTAAACTGCGAGCGACATCGATTGAAGTACAAGGGTTGTTGTCAAGTCACAGTACGTCATTTCAATGGATTTCGCTCGCAGTTTACGATGCCTGACTATAACACTGCCCGAGGATCTGATAATAAGCGTCGGGTCTAATCCTGCTTGGCTGTGCATTGTGGCCCTTGGGCGAGCGCACGCGAGCGAGCCGAGTTCACTGGCAACTGGTCGTGCATCTCCAATATGTCTCTATCGTTCTTGCGTTAGAGTGAAAGAGGTGGAGATACAGTTTAGAGTAGTTATACGACAGTTAACATCTGTCAATATTTAGTACGAAAATTTAGGCCCATGTGTGTAAGAATGGCAAGTGGGCGTTCCCGTCTATCCGACAGTTAGTAGCGACCGACTCACTTTATGCACAGACTATGCTCAGTTGTTGTGTAAACTTCATGCTCGAATGACATTCACGTACGTACGCTCGTCTAACAAAAATTGATAATTAAATTTAAAATGCCGTATTGTGCAGTATTAAGCTGCAGAAATCACAGCGGTTTAAAAAATCTTTCACGTGGAGGTATTTCCTATCACCGGTGGTTATTTATTTAAATATAATCCGATAAATACGAAAAATCTGTTTCTATTGCATTATTTACGAATGTTCGTTAAGTAAATCTATATTTTATCAGTTAGAACTTAGAGTTCACAATCCTTTGTCACTATTCTTTACGTTTATCTGGAATATTCGCTATCCTAAATGTCAAATAACTTCGCTACTCAGATGCTGCGCAATGTCGATATTTATATCGATAAAGTTAAAGTTACGATATTTCAAGTTTGATGTTTGGTAGTTCGGTAATAAATTATTATTTTAGACACGTTTCTAATTATTATTTGGGATAATCAATGTCTTAGTAAATATGGCAGCTCTGGTCATCAAGCACTAAGTTAAGTCGGGGTCATTTCATGGCAACCTTTCAAACCTTCGTATTCCTTTATATAAGTTTTTGTTTTTTACACCTATCATATTTTCATCGTTAATATAATTAGACTAGGTACTTAATGCACTTATGCGTACAATGCATGCAATGTGCCATGAATAAACGTTTTATATTTTCTATTTCTTTATTATTAATTATTGTAGGTTACCACAAGATGCCGATATTAAAAATAAATGGGTCAATGCTACTGGGCAAGAAAATTAGTTTCCGCAAAAATATAGCACCATTTGCTAGGAGCATTTCTTAGAGAAAGATTTCTGGGGATAAAATTGCCATACATCTCATCTAGCGTCCACACGCCTAAAACTTAGTTACTAATTTAGTAATTATTAGTGACATTCGGGCTCACTTAATTAATAAAAAGTGTTCCGTACCACGCAAACTAGCGTGAAATATTGGAATTTTGCCGCCCCCCTTCCTGATTTGATAGGTCACAATCTTACAATCAAATCAAGTGGGATCGATGAGCCAGTTTCATGTGCTTTCACACCATACAATTAATTTGACAATTTAATCAGGTTGTCCCGTCTAGATTGGCCTTAAATGCTGCTACAAGTAAATATATTGTTAAAGACGAATACTTACCTATGTAAGTAATTGCAGATTTGTGATCACAAAATAACAGCAATACCGAGTTAATAGACCTTTAAAGAACTATGATTTTATCTGTTTGACTTTAAGATATATTTAATGTTCACATTAACAACCTAGTTGGTCAATTAATAAGAAACAAATTTCTAGTTAGATATTTGTTGTACTGTACTACATATTATTTTTCATACAATCACGATTATCACTACCTATATTATAATCATAAATAAAGTATCATCTAAATGTGTATATGTGTATGTGTACATACGGTAATGAAATATCAATACCTAACTGAACACACAAATATCGATAAAACACTCCGATTACACTGTCCCCTCCCTATATCGAATGGAACGATGTTCCAACGGTTAGCTACTCGCAGGCGTGTAGAGATCTCGAAAACACCAGTGTAACGTGACCGTGAGATCCGTAACAAACCATGCGTAATTAGACCTTACTTATACTGGTTTTTTAGCCCTTTTCTCGCCTGTAATAAGTAAGTGATTTTAAAACTATAAAATAACGCCATCTGGTGTTGAGTAGTTGTATTAGGTGAACGTTGAGCGAGCTTTTGTGAGATGAATGAGATAATGAAAGAGTCGTATGTCATATAGCTTTGACATTATAATTTAAACCGTCACTCATGTAGCCTACAGTTGATATTCGTTCGAGAAATGTTCACCGGTAATAACTTTTTGGTATGGAAAGTTGCTACGAATCAGAGCAATTTTGTAAGTGTGTGACGTATTTTAACGTGGCTATGAATGTGTGAGTTTAGCGACACTGGTTTTCATACTAAATAGGAGTCATTTCACATCCACTAGTTTATTAATTCGTGGTGTAAGACAACAATTTTTCCACCCGGTTATCGTTACTTTTAAATCCCCCACCACTTACTTCATGCAAGTGATAATGGGATACATTAGTTTATGACAGGTGCCAATAGCATACAAATGTGGACCTACGAAATATCCCATTTTTCCCACGCCGGATGTTGTCGTAGCTATAATACAATTTATAACCTTAAAACGAAAATTGTCATGAGATGACAGTTGTCAGTGTACCCAAACTATGTAAACAATACTACCTATACACACTTTTAACAATTGCCAATATTGGTTTTCCGGAGCTTTTGACTCGCCGACGCTCGTCAAGCGTTAGGAATGGCGCTGGTTATTCGTAGGTACATTTAATTGTAGCCTACCGTTTCTCGTAATGCTACGTTGAGGTCTCTATCTCTAGAACGAGTTGTGAAGTGGAATACGAGTGTTTATACGGAAATAAAATTAACTTACCGAAGTCATACAATAATGAAATCATAATCTGTCCTAATGTTATGCAAGCATGTTATTTTAATTTGGATTTATAAAGAGACTCTACATAAGGGTTCATCCAAAAAGTACGTCACAGCAACAGGGGGGGGGGGGGTGTGCCTATGAAAAAGTGTGACAGGGGCGGGCGGGGGTCTAAAAAATAAAATAAAAATGACTGAAATAGAGATTAATCTTTATCTATCAAATTATTTAACTTTATTACAACACCCTTACCCGTTGACACGTTGAAAATAAAATAATCCATAACTAAAAAAACTCGCCCGTCGCTTCTATAGCACTAGCACACAGTCACCGGTATAATAAACTTATGTTTTTTAACAAAATTCACCATTCACATTTTCCAAATACCTACGAGAACTGCGTAATTCTAACATACCAGAGATCAGTATCAAAACCAGGCATATCTAACGGTGATTGACGTAGGTGCTTACTTTTACAGCTTTTGCTGACCATATGGCCATAACTGTCAAAGTCAGTGACATGCCCGTTATCAGGGCGAGATCACGATACGCCTACCATTATAACTTAACCTCTATCTTAGTTATATGTATACGTGATTGAAGGTCAAACTTAGACTGGCTTGATGTGTGATGTGCTTAATCGTTGTGAATCGGTTTGATGATTCAGCGGTTTTAGGGGAGTAATAAATAGCTGTATCATGGTATAATGACATGTCACTCGAAGATCTTGTGGGGGTGATCTGTGTGACATGCATGTACAGTCAGCAAATTTAATTCGTAGGCCACTATACCTATAGAACCATGTCATAATGAATCAATTTGTTCACCTTCTATGACAGTGCTTATTTTGTCATGTACATAAATATGTCATGTTGAAGCGACAAGATTATATAGTGGCAGTAGGAATCAAATAGGTTGACTGTACCTAGTACTAACTGGCTACATAGTGACTCCAGGTCCTAAGTCCTAATCCGCGAAATAATTATTTTTTTACCACACCAGCTGGTAAAGGCTCTCTTGATTGTACAAAAACTGATAAGAAAGTTGCATTTTATTCACATGTGAGGCAAAGTAATCAAATGAAAATCTTGAGTTGTTTTCTTATGTTTGCTGGATAAATATTTAATAACATTCATTTTGATTCGATTTCCTTTGATTATGTTTGATATTTACAGTTATTATTTTCCTTGTGTTGGCGTGGTGAAAAAAATTGTTTCCCTCGGTGGCAAAATTTGTTAAACCCTTGAAACCCTCGCAACGCTCAAGATTCCATTTTTCGAACCACTCGCTACGCTCGTGGTTTAATTTTCGTTCCTTCGCTTGCTCTGCTATCAATATACACGAGAGGTTAAACAACAAATTTGCCCCCTTGTAAAACAAATGCCTATTGTTTGTTTCTTATTTAACTCTGATAAAATATTGGCTGTACCTATGTTAATTTATGTTATTGAATTGAGTTTTTTCAAAGGCAGGCGCATAATGTTTCTTTTAATCCTAGTTTTCATGCAATGTTACTGAAATCTGGGCGATTTACATGAACGTTACCAAAATTCATATTTTTTTATAAGATCAATATTTGTTTCGTCAGACTAAAAGCACGTACATGCAATTTTTCAGAGCACACGGATACAAGACTAATAGGATTAATTAATACAAGACTTGATAAGATTCAATACGGTATTAATAATCCCTACATTGTATAAAATCACATTTATAGTATAATTCCCTACAAGTATAAAATCATATTTATAGTATAATTCCCTACAAAAGGTGTACTTCCCTATTTTGTAATAAAATCTTAGAGGAAATTACTACGTACTTACAGTTGATTATTTTGCGACAGTGTTGCTTAGTTGCTACTAATAAAATCTAAATTAATTTATAGGCACTCGCATCTTGCACGGGATTAATAGATTATTGTTGTTAAAGCTAAAGTTAAATAAATACATTTATATGTATATTCTTACATTCGATCAAAATAAAAATATTAATACAGGCAATTACTAGTGACACCTAATCGAAGATAGTTATCAGTTAATTAATTGTTAGATTTACAAGCCATAGTTAAGAGCTTTTAATGTCATTGGAAGGTCTATATTAGTCCGCAGACACTCATTAATATGTCAACACCAGCATAAAGGTCCAATAAACCTTAGTGCGATGCGCGGGAAAAGTGGCAGATGGCAGATGTTAGAACTGAGAAGACCATTTATAAACCTTGGTACGATGCGCCGGAAAAAGTGGCAGATGGCAGATGTTAGAACTGAGAATACCATTAATAAAAACCGGCCAAGTGCGAGTCAGACTCGCGCACGTAGGGTTCCGTACCATTACGTAAAAATCGGCAAAAAATCACGTTTGTTTGTATGGGAGCCCACTTAAATATTTATTTTATTCTGTTTTTAGTATTTGTTGTTATAGCGGCAACAGATTTTTTTTTCTAATGCCGGCACTTCGTGCAATTGAGATAGGTAATTGTGATATTGTGCAGTGGATTTGGAGAAGTCATTCAATTTCAATCCGAGCGTTACATGAGAGAATGTGACATTTGATTACTATGTCATAATATATGGTTGTAAAATGGTAGACTAAGCCTAAGGCAAATTAAATACTGAAAAAGACGTGGGTGGTATATAACAAGGCGTCGTCGCGACAAAATAGTTACAATATTATATTATAACTTATAACGCGTTTTGAAGTAGAATACCTACTATATTTTTGCTGGATGATCTTCATTAAGTCATACAAACGATTGACCGATCAAGTGTTAAAAAAAGCCTAGCAAAAAATCAATAAGGCTCAAAATATAGAATCGCTGATTAAAAAATAAGCAGCCGTTAGGTGCTGGATTAATTCAGACTTACCTGTAAAAAATATAAAATAAATATATAGTAAGTATCTAGTATGGCAAAAACAGTAGAAGTTGTCGAGATGATAATTACTTTAAAATCGTAAATAATAATTCATTTAAAACAGCTATTCTCGTATTTTGTATAGTTGTGATTATAGTTTAATTATGGCTAGACTTTTTTATGACGTTCAAAACTAAGTATTTAGAAGAAGAGATTATTAGTCGTGATATTTTATGGTATATTTACGTTGTACTTCCATTTGGATTGTTTTATGATATCTATCAATTGATGCAGTTTTATATCTAAAACATGAATATTATAATATCACAACAAAAACATACCTGTGAAATAAGAGCCAAGTTCAATATTTAAGAATATGTGTCGTTGTTGACTCGCCGACAAGAGAATGGGGATCTATATGGGTGGCATGGGTGCCAAGTTCTGTGCTGTGTAGAAAATCCTGAAATTATAAAGGGTTCGACTTGGCTAGTTTTAAAAATTTTAGAAAAGTAACCAAATATAAATTAAATAAAAACGAAACAAAAAATAAGTTTAATTTGTACGGAACCCTCGGTTTTTTTTTATATACTACGTCGGTGGCAAACAAGCATACGGCCCGCCTGATGTTAAGCAGTCTCCGTAGCCTATGTACGCCTGCAACTCCAGAGGAGTTACATGCGCGTTGCCGACCCTGACACTCCTCTCCCTCGAGCTCTGGCAACCTTACTCACCGGCAGGAACACAACACTATGAGTAGGGTTTAGTGTTATTTGGCTGCGGTTTTCTGTAAGGTGGAGGTACTTCCCCAGTTGGACTCTGCTCTAGATCTGGAATGACATCCGCTGTCCTGTGCCCTACCACACAAAGCGAGAGGTCATTACAGTGCCCATGCCTCTCTTTTGGACGTAGTTTAAGGACATACCCGGTGGGCGAGTCCGACTCGCACTTGTCCGGTTTTTTTTAATTATGTATGGAGGACACTTTGTGATCTTGCGAATCATCATATCTTCGCGTCATTCTAGATACACTAAAATAAAGAGCGGAAACATAATATCTGGGTCCTGGGATGCGTCAATCAATATCAATCCGAGCGCCGTCGAACTTGCTCGTACGTACAAGTGAAATCACTTAGTTACCTGCATTGTACTTTGGTGCTAATCAAATATCACTTACTACATCTTAATTTATTCAGAAGCTTGATTGAATTTCATTCTCAACAATTACGTGGATAATTACGGTTTTCGGGAAACCCGTGTCAATATTGGCTCCACTTGATATCTCCATTCGATCGCTTGATGTCATAATCTATTTGATTTGTATTTGCGTTTAGAAACCGCGTGGTTGAAAGCCGTGTAGGAATCGAACGTACGATCCGGGTAACTGTAACGGAAAATCAGATATAATCACGCAAAATAACGAATATAAGAAAGAGTATGTAACAACTCAAATTAGCCCTTTTATAATCGAGTTTTGATTTTTAGGAAAAAAATCACAGCAGGCAGGCAAGGCATAAGTCGTCAATTCACATTTCTGTACCAATAGTACAAAAAAAAAACAATACCACCAATACCAATAGTAATAAAGCCATATATGTCATTTGGAAACATTATTTTTGTCTATAGTCAACCTGACAATAAATAGACTATTTAGCTTCCAAGTAATACAATGCTATACCTACTTAAGCACCCGCCCCGACCACAAGCCGGCTCGTTCGACAAAGGCATTGCATTCATCGGTCTCGCACATATGGAGCATCACCAATCGCATTTTTTCGCCACATGCATTACCGCACAATCCATTACGTTACCGAGATAATGCCGGCATTGCATTCCCGTTGCCAACCAGTCAAACCAGTGTAAATGTGACTAAGATCCGTAACTACTACATGTAATCAGAGAGCGCAGTTATTCTGGCCGGCTTGAACGTTCAACGCATCTGCGCTTCGAAGTAACATCCCTGGCACTGGCAGTGTATCCAACCACAAATGTGGACCATTAGCTGCGCATGATTCCGAGCACGCGATCTAAGTATGTCGTCGGGCGTGTGCGCAAGGTATGCGGTTTTTTACATCACATCTGATTGACCAGAAGCCCTGTCATATTTCTGCGAGGAAATGACTAGAGGTAGATTCGCATGTCTGCGTTTGGAAAGTTTTATAATGGTATGTAAGTTAGGCGTAAAGAAATGTCATGGTTGTATATTTATTTTGTTGTGTGTGATGGAGGTACCGAAAAAAGCCTCAGGAACGAGAATTCCCATGATCGTGTAAAGAGTAGAAGCAAGTACAAATGCAAATACTGGCCAGGATACGATGATGGGTACACAAATATTATTTTATATTGGTATTATATTAACGTAACTGAATACGGCCTGTAGGTTATACGTGATTCACTCAGATTTAGATCGGAAGATAAGTTTGTTCCGTGCTCAATCTTCTTGTAAGTAGCTGGTATTCTTTTTTGTAATTTATTTTCCTTATTCTAATCCAAACACACAGGTGTTATCATAAGTACTATTATGGCTTTATGTGTTTGAAATGTACGTCAAATTACCAACCTAAATTGAGATTGATTTACTATAAATTCCTAATCACGATTTTAAAACAGCTTATCAAAATTTTGCAAGTGAAGAAAGAACTCTAATGATATGTGCATCTTAGCATTAAAGACGCCGCGTCGACTTTCAATAGATAACCTTAATTTAAAGCCTATGCCATCTGATGTATAAGTCACTAGACAAAAAACAGGTGAAGGCAGGTCTTTTCATAAGCCACAGCAATATATTACATCCCACTAATAGATATTTGATTAACAAGTGTGATAAATCATAGTTTTACTCACCTACTTGATGCATAACTTGTTAGCTATTATTTTGCAATCTAACTTTTTTTGTTATGCCTTTCATTGAATATTCATTCAAACATTCAAAGTAGTTGTCTATCACTCTTATTTTTCTTTAAATATCTATCATTTGTGGAGAAAACGAGGGGAGGCATTTGTCCAGCAGTGGGACATCAAAGTAGGCTAGTAAAAAATAAAATAAAATCGACCAAAAAAGATGAAGGAGGTAATACCTCCGAGATATTAAATAGTCACTAATTTTTATGGCTTTTGAGAGGCTTGTCATATTAATGTCTGTCTTATTTTATGTTAATTTAATCGGCTAATATATCGAATGATTGTCGATTACTTGAAGCATTATCGACGGGATATTGTTATTGTAGCCCGGTACCATGCTCGCAAAATGACAGTTTTTTACGATAACGTTAGAAGACAGCAGTCCTATCACGCGCAATATGATAATAACCATTTCACGCGCAATATGACAAAAACCGTGCTAAGCCCGCTGGTCGCGATTTGGCAGTCTTTTAATATAGCATCTAAATAGTTGCCGTCGGAATATCGCGGAAATGAGCGACGCCCGTGTGTGTGCTAATAGAAAATATGTTTCAGAAACTTACAATTTAAAATAATCTGTCTACAAATTGACGATACATCAGAGGTACGTTTAGTGGTACGGATTGTACACTTGAAAGACGCTCGTGTGTTTAAATAGTGTAAAAAGTGTCTAGACTTTGACCACGCTAACTTTGCAAAAACTTGACAGTAAAAATGCATACATATCCCTATAAGCTCCATACTTGACGTATAGCACTTGGCATGAAAACTTAGCGTGATCCGACTCTAAGAAAGGTCCAATTTAAAAGTCTTTCTACAAATTGTCGTTCAAGCATCAGAGGGTGGCGTGATGTGATTACAGAGCCTGTGGCTGGCTATAAACACTTATTGTATATAGCATATAGCCTAGCCTGTGGATCGTTCAGAGGCTCAATTACGGCTGCACCGCGTCGCCATGTGACAGATACGGAATTGCAGCAAATTGCGTCTAAAACCGCCGTCTTCGCACACGAACGCCACATGTCGGCGACATTACTGTGATTGTGGCAATAGTATAAAATTGTCGCACTGCTTTCTCTTAAAAACCTCGAACGTGCGTGATTTCGCAGCTAAATTAAAACAAGTACTTTGTTAGAGGTTGAAAATTCGCGCGCCAGTTCTAGTCCGGCTAGAATTTCAGAATCAGCCGTGCCAAAATAAAATATTGCATTGTGTGAAATTGTAAAAAATGCTAATTGTTATCCGTAGCGTTTCTAAAGACCTAAGTGGGGTTGTTCTACATTTTTATTAGTTAACCGTTTATAAAGTACGCGGCGCGACTTTGTTATATTTTATCATGACTGTGGAATATTAGCTTTGTTATATGTTTAAATAAATAAATAAAAATAAAAATTAGGGGACATCTTACCTCAACCTAGCCCCAAACTAAGCAAAGCTCATACTATGTTAGAAAAAAAATTGTGTTCTACACACAAATAAATGCCCTTACCTAGATTCGAACCCAAGACCATCGCATCGGCTTCACAGGCAGGGTCATTGTCACTACTCACTAGGCCAGACCGGTCGTCGTTTATTCTCGAATTCAGAGTACTATTAACAAACTATTAAGTACTAATATAACATTTAAAACTTTCGCGGTTTAAACACATATTAAATCACATTTATTCACATTCGCGATAGACCCGTTTCTAAATGTGATTTAATATGTATTAAGTACTAAACCGTAGAGTTAGGTATAAACAAAAGTGACTGATCTTGTCAAATTCTTCTATAGTTGATCAAAATATTTAGTTTTTTGGGTCATTTGTAATACATAGATAACAATCACAATAGCAATCGACAAATGCGTACACTAGGCCTGGCATTAGGAGAAAAACTTATTTATGTTGAATGGGCAATTACTAATTGACTATTGTATTAGGAAACAAATTAAACAATGACGTCTCCTGAACATAATGCTTGTCTCGTTATGTGCATACGTTGATATTTTTATTGAGTATTAACTTGTCATTGTTGTTAATAAAGACTTAACCTTTAACTACTGGGGTCGTTGCAAAAATATTTTTATGACAGTTTCAATAAAGTTCAAATTTCTTCTAAAGTCTAAGAGCCGTAGAAATCATTGACTTTAAGATTGTATTGTCTATAACTACATACCTTATGTTTGTCTGATTGACGGTCAATGCGAATAGGTACAGCTAATCCGTGACTAATGAATCTAATGATACTTATCAGTATCGTCATCATGGTATCTAAACAAAAGAATGTAATGTCAAGGTGCTTATTGAGTGACATATTATCTACTTTTACAATTACATTGGGTTTGGTTACTTTCTTTTAGGTAAAAAACCGGCCATGAGTATTTCGGACCATGCTGAGTTTATGGTTTTGTAGTTGCCCGGTGATCACCACAGATAGACGTAAAAGGTGTTTTTGTAGATAACTATGGATATAATAAGCAAAAGGGGTCACGGTCTTTTTCTAGAGATTGGGTAGCAAAGCAACTTTGTCATATTTTCTGTGTAACTATATGATCCATTTAAGAGGTAGATACCTAGTGTGCTGTGTAAATTATGGAAGCGACAAAAAACACAATATTTGATTTAAACTTTCACGATTTTTACTCATTATTATTTACAACGACGGGACTTAATCGCGTAAAATAAGTATTAAACCCACCTCCGACGTTTCGAGGACGGCGTTGTCCCCGTGGTCTCGGAGAAGACTGGCTAAAGTTGACATCAACATCTTCTAGGCGCGCGAGTTTTTCGAACTACCCGCACTTGGTCTTGTTTATTAACTTGAACGTTTTGCGCACTAGGGATGTTACCGGGTCGACACACAACACTCACAATATTCGATTTTTCAACTTTCGATATTTGGTTTCGCTTACACTTACTAATGACTGGGTTCCATGTGGATGAGATCTTAAAACCTTCGTCTCGATTGAAATTTCTATGTTTCTTGATTTCAATGGCTTCACGGATTTTTCTACTATAAAACCCACGATCTGTAGAAAGTATTCTAGGGTTGTGAAGCTCAATCCAGTGGTTTGGCCCTGACTCTAGTAAATGCTCAGCAACAGCAGACTTGTTCACCTGACGGTTCTTGACAGCTGCGATATGTTCCTTAACTCGCTCCGCAATGGTACGTTTCGTTTCCCCGATGTAGGAACTACCACAACTGCAATCGATCTTATAAACGCCAGGTGACTGGAACGGGATAACGTCCTTCGGTGACCTCAGGTTTCCTGCAATTTTGGATAAAGGAGTGTATACCGTCTTTATAGAGTACCCCTCAAGTACTGTGCCAACCTTATCCGTTATTCCTTTCACATAAGGTAAAAATGCCGGTTGCCTGGAGACATCAGGACGCTTCACTCTTGCTTTTCGTCTGGGTTGCCACTTTCTCACCTTATACCCGTTCCACCTAAGTACCTCCTGAATATGCGACATCTCGCTCTTTAAATATTCAGGGTCACACAGATCTTGTGCTCTGTTCACCAGCGAGCTGACAACTGATTGTAAGTGTCGGGGATGGTGGTGAGAAAAAGCGCTCAAATACCTATCCGTGTGAGTTGGCTTCCTGTATACAGTATGCGTCAGGGTTCCGTCGACTCGACCAATCACTTTGACATCCAGAAAAGGCAAACTGCGCTGTGATTCTAATTCATACGTGAATCTTATCTTAGGATGAATTGAATTCAAATATTGGAGTAGTTGCTCCACTTCCTGCTTTCCACCTTTCATAACACAGAAAACATCATCAACACATCTCTTCCACAACTTTACTGCCCATGGCTGCAGGTCTATACTGGCTTCGATATGCTCCATCCAGATATTTGCCAAAACCGGTGCTACAGGGCTACCCATGGCCACACCATCGATCTGGAGGTAATGCTTCCCATTATACAAAAAATAGCTACCTTCTAAGCAGTTTCTCAGCAACACCATGACCGACTCCGATATTCCACCATCGCTCAGTTTCCCTCTGACCACTTCAAGGCACTCCTTTACGGGAACATTGGTAAAGAGCGACTCAACGTCGAAACTCACCATGATGTCGTCCGGTTCCAGCGTTATACCCTTGAGAATGTCTATAAAGTGACGAGAATCCTTCACAAAAGATGGCGTCCCACCTACAATTGGTTGCAATACCGACGCAACATGCTTCGCAAGATCGTAAGTAGGAGATGAGATTTGACTTACGATAGGCCGCAAAGGCACGTTCGTTTTATGTACCTTCGGCAATCCGTACAATTTAGGTGGTTGTACAATCTTAGGTTTGTACAAACGATTGAAGACATCTTCCTCGAACAATCCTCTGTTGTCTCTGATAACAGCCCTGATGCGACGAGTGACCCTGGCAGTAGGATTGTATGACACAGACTTGTAAACGAGACCGTCATCCAGTAAGTGTCGTATCTTGCTATCGTAGTCCGTTGAGTCCATCACTACAGTGGCGTTCATTGTATGTGTAGTGCAGTGTTGTCCCGTGATGATTTTGATTTACTCGATCGGATAACCTTTGAGCAAGCGGATCGTATTTTTGAGTCGAGTAGTGTTGTGCACAACAAGAAATATGACAGACTGTCTTGTCGATATGGGAAAAACGTGAGTGCGAGTAATTATCACGGCGACAAAACTACCACCACAGTTGTAAATTTATCAAGTGCTACCTTGGAGAATGCAACTGTCAGGGTACTGGAAAAAGGATTAAACTTTGCAATGACGCCTAAACGGGTTCCGTACGAAACTGTTATCTGTGGTGTTGAGGAGGCAATAACGCGTAACAAGGTGCCGTCGTGTGACGCGGATACGTTAAGACAGGATGTTGCCGTTATTCTAAGGAAAGCCAAACTGCCAAAGAGTAACATCACCGCGGAGGAGCGATCAGCCCTTGGGGATCTGAGGAAAAATGAGGACATCCTGGTTCTTAAGGCTGACAAGGGGAACGCCACTGTAGTGATGGACTCAACGGACTACGATAGCAAGATACGACACTTACTGGATGACGGTCTCGTTTACAAGTCTGTGTCATACAATCCTACTGCCAGGGTCACTCGTCGCATCAGGGCTGTTATCAGAGACAACAGAGGATTGTTCGAGGAAGATGTCTTCAATCGTTTGTACAAACCTAAGATTGTACAACCACCTAAATTGTACGGATTGCCGAAGGTACATAAAACGAACGTGCCTTTGCGGCCTATCGTAAGTCAAATCTCATCTCCTACTTACGATCTTGCGAAGCATGTTGCGTCGGTATTGCAACCGCTTGTAGGTGGGACGCCATCTTTTGTGAAGGATTCTCGTCACTTTATAGACATTCTCAAGGGTATAACGCTGGAACCGGACGACATCATGGTGAGTTTCGACGTTGAGTCGCTCTTTACCAATGTTCCCGTAAAGGAGTGCCTTGAAGTGGTCAGAGGGAAACTGAGCGATGGTGGAATATCGGAGTCGGTCATGGTGTTGCTGAGAAACTGCTTAGAAGGTAGCTATTTTTTGTATAATGGGAAGCATTACCTCCAGATCGATGGTGTGGCCATGGGTAGCCCTGTAGCACCGGTTTTGGCAAATATCTGGATGGAGCATATCGAAGCCAGTATAGACCTGCAGCCATGGGCAGTAAAGTTGTGGAAGAGATATGTTGATGATGTTTTCTGTGTTATGAAAGGTGGAAAGCAGGAAGTGGAGCAACTACTCCAATATTTGAATTCAATTCATCCTAAGATAAGATTCACGTATGAATTAGAATCACAGCGCAGTTTGCCTTTTCTGGATGTCAAAGTGATTGGTCGAGTCGACGGAACCCTGACGCATACTGTATACAGGAAGCCAACTCACACGGATAGGTATTTGAGCGCTTTTTCTCACCACCATCCCCGACACTTACAATCAGTTGTCAGCTCGCTGGTGAACAGAGCACAAGATCTGTGTGACCCTGAATATTTAAAGAGCGAGATGTCGCATATTCAGGAGGTACTTAGGTGGAACGGGTATAAGGTGAGAAAGTGGCAACCCAGACGAAAAGCAAGAGTGAAGCGTCCTGATGTCTCCAGGCAACCGGCATTTTTACCTTATGTGAAAGGAATAACGGATAAGGTTGGCACAGTACTTGAGAGGTACTCTATAAAGACGGTATACACTCCTTTATCCAAAATTGCAGGAAACCTGAGGTCACCGAAGGACGTTATCCCGTTCCAGTCACCTGGCGTTTATAAGATCGATTGCAGTTGTGGTAGTTCCTACATCGGGGAAACGAAACGTACCATTGCGGAGCGAGTTAAGGAACATATCGCAGCTGTCAAGAACCGTCAGGTGAACAAGTCTGCTGTTGCTGAGCATTTACTAGAGTCAGGGCCAAACCACTGGATTGAGCTTCACAACCCTAGAATACTTTCTACAGATCGTGGGTTTTATAGTAGAAAAATCCGTGAAGCCATTGAAATCAAGAAACATAGAAATTTCAATCGAGACGAAGGTTTTAAGATCTCATCCACATGGAACCCAGTCATTAGTAAGTGTAAGCGAAACCAAATATCGAAAGTTGAAAAATCGAATATTGTGAGTGTTGTGTGTCGACCCGGTAACATCCCTAGTGCGCAAAACGTTCAAGTTAATAAACAAGACCAAGTGCGGGTAGTTCGAAAAACTCGCGCGCCTAGAAGATGTTGATGTCAACTTTAGCCAGTCTTCTCCGAGACCACGGGGACAACGCCGTCCTCGAAACGTCGGAGGTGGGTTTAATACTTATTTTACGCGATTAAGTCCCGTCGTTGTAAATAATAATGAACACAATATTTTTTCCAATCAGTCAGGTTTACTTTCGATGTGACTTGTTCAGCGTGTCAAGTATTTGGCTTGAACGTCAATAAAGCCTGTTATAGACAGGAACGCTGTTTTAAATGAATATTACTCAAGACAGCTTTCAATAGAGCACACTCGTTTCCATATCGGGGTTTGTCTGGAAACGGACTTGATGTTACAAATAAAGGCAAGTAAAGGACGTGAAAGAAAGTAAATCAACAAGACGAGATTTTATTTTAACAAGGGCGTGTTGCAATTTGCTTAACTAATGAGCGTTAGATAACCAAAATAAATAAATACCTACCTAATAATAAAAAAATTAACTCAACACGTCGAGTGCGATTATCGCTTTTATTAATTGAAAATTAATAAAGATTAGTTATGTGCCTAAAGTTCTTAAAAACTTTTATACAATAAACTAGCGACCCGGCCCGGCTTCGCACGGGTAGCTCAACTAATTTACACAAAAACTTTACAAATTATATATATAAACCTTCCTCTTGAATCACTATCTTATAAAAAAGACCGCATCAAAATCCGTTGCGTAGTTTAAAGATCTAAGCATACATAGGGACAGACGGATAGGCAGACAGCGGAAAGCGACTTTGTTTTATACTATGTAGTGATAATATTGACCACTGGTGAATAGTAACTTGTTGGTTGCAAATTCACTGAACTAACTATTAGCTAATCAAAATACTGGTAGGCATATACTACTGGTGTGACCTAGAGATCTGTATCAACTAAGTAAATAGGTATGCGTAAACGGACATCACACACTGATTCGCGCGAGTCGACACGCTTGATTTCATGAGAGGAATAATTAGCACCAGCACTGATATGTTTTTACATTTCTATTAACCTCGTATCTACATCCCACCTTTCGATGATTTCAAGTTAGTAAATGTTTTCTAGTTCTCTAGTTACATATTTGCAGAAAACTCGTTTTCAACTGCATATTGAAGTGTAGGCATAGAATATTAGGTATTTATAGGATTCGAATAACATGTAATTAGATCATAAGGATCATATAGCTTAGCGGTACCATATACGGAGTCATGTAAGATGACTTTCTTCTATACAAGGAATGGAATTTAGGTAAACAACCATTTGACACCTTCCACGTGTAGACCTCCCAAGTAGATTCATAGTTAACCTAGATAATTTAGTATATAAAGAATTGTATCTTTTAAATTAAGGCATTATATCTTTAGTTTATACTCGACAGTCTTGTGTTTTACTTCTGTCTTGGGTCCCATCCTTACAATATGCTAGTAGTTTATAGAAAAGCACAGAAAATAAGCACAAATCGCGTGAATACTTAGCAGCACTTATTGTCTCGTTAAGTAGCGTTAACGTTAGCCATATTACCTTTTATATTCTAAAGAACTCTAAATTCCTAGTCATTATCAGCTATAACAAAAACCTATTTACATGTACAAAGCTACGGGTGCTCCATTTGCTTCAAAGTGTCTTTCCGTGCGTAAAAACTGAGAAGCTCGTTGTGGATTGCAGGGTCTCATGTGAAAAAGTTGACATCGAAATTGTAGACGACTCAGACGCCGACGGCGGCGGTTGTACAGGCAAACTATACAGTAGAGCTTCGGTAAAAGGAATCTTACGGAAAGCGTATAAAACGGCACGGTTAAAATAACGTGACTTAAGGTATGGACTATGGAGGCTTCAAACGATTATAAATATAATTAAAATACATATTACAGAAGAAATCTATAAGATACAAACTATGTAGTTAGACCAAGCTAAGTTGGCAGCGATTTTGATAGCACAAATTGTGCAAGTGTTATTTTAAATGTCAAAGTTCTATGAAATTATGAATTTAAAATAACACTTGCACAGTCTGTGCTATCATAATCACTGTCAATTTAGCTTTGTCTAACTCTAGTTAGGTTTGATTTGAGATTATGTTGTCTTAGATGATATTGACACGCAGTCAAATATAACGACTTCGAGTTAAGGAGAAAATTGGTATTGAAATAATTGATTGATTACTTCCATATTTTGAGTAGGTGTTGAAAAAGTACGAAATGTTTTTTGTGTAAACAAGTAATTAGTATCAAAGAAGTCCCTCTTATCCTGGTTCTACTGTATAAAGTTTTTGCTTTAAGCAAAAAACGCGTGTGCAAACGCGTTGATAATGAATGCACTATTGTGTGTTCAATACTACACATTAACTCGCAACATTACCGTTGTAAACGCACTCGGTTTAACAAAGTTTATGCGAACACTTAATACAAATATTACTAGTAGTTGGCACGAACTAAGAATACTTCACAGTTAGCATAAAAAGTGCAACAAACAAACGTAGTAATATTCATAAAACGTGCAAAAATGAAAAGAACATTAAGGGAAAGTCACTTTAAAAAAACTGGCCAAGTGCGAGTCAGTACCATTACGCAAAAAACGGTAAAAAAATCACGTTTGTTTTATGGGAGCCCCACATAAATATTTATTTTATTCTATTTTTAGTATTTGTTGTTATAGCGGCAACAGAAATACATCATCTGTGAAAATTTCAACTGTATAGCTATCACGGTTCATGAGATACAGCCTGGTGACAGACGGACAGACAGACAGACAGCGGAGTCTTAGTCCCGTCCCTTTGGGTCCCTTTGGGTACGGAACCCTAAAAAATGAAGATTTGACAATAAATTTAAGACTATACTCAGTTCTCAAATTACTATATGCAAGCCTTTTATGAAGGTACCTGGTGTTCAACAGAAGGTAAATCCTCAGCATTGAGGACTAAATAAAAACACGCATCCTGGTGCTTTCTGGTCTGGTTGTATGCTATTTTCAATACGATCAATCTTTGAATTCTATGATACGTCAACATCTGTCCGTATAGTTAGATTACGGTGAAGATAATGACAAATCCAAATTAAATTAATCAGGATGTAACCCTACACCAAGATGGATACAAACCTGTACGTTCATTGATAAATAAAAATCTAAACTTCCTCAATGTTGCCTAGGTACTTACTCATATTATGGCAATGATTGCATGGCTTCACAAAACAGTGATTCTCTGTCAAACAGCTGTCTAGTAGTTGTCATGTTGTCAATAATAGGAGAAATGCGGCTATTATTACAAATTAGAAACTGACCGCTGATTGGTGGAGAATCTTCACTGTTTTTTTTAAACTTGCCTAGTTTACGGTAGATAAGCTCATACGGTACAGTAACAATAGCAATCAGCAACCAACTTTACTCAATTAAAAACCAATATTGTACTATAAGATAAAATATTGCCTATACTTGTTAGTAGCGCTTTACAAACGTTATTCCTTACGAAATCAACGCTTATTCTGTAGTAATTGGGTAGATCACTGGGAGAGACATACATATTAGCAGGAACAACTTTTTGATATTTGAACCTTAAATAAACGCAATAGGTTTGCTAATTGATTGCCGTTTTGCAGAATAGACTGCTAGTTGTATGATTCACGCTATTCGCAATTCACAGATTCTCAATGACCGGAAATGTAAAGAACCAGAGTAAAAAAAAAAAAAAACTTTTTTTTAAAGATTTTATTTGTCACAGTTTATTTTATAGGTAAGTCATCTTTTTTATACAAAGCTACATATCCTAGTGAGTTTGGGAGTAAGTAACTCTTAATATTCTATGTAAGTAAAGAAGAAGGTTTTAATACGCAATAAAAAGCTAACGGATTTGATTTTAATTCGGGTTTTATTACTTGTGATTCATGGTCATTTGTTTGTTAATGCTGGGTCATTTTTGTCATAATGATGTTATTATACATTTTCAATCTGAACTAATTAGATTATCGAAATAACTGATGACATTTAAAAGAAGTATTTGCGCTTCCTTATCATCAAGTATAATAAATCAAAAATGAACTGCAAACATGAATAGGTTTCTGATGCAAAATAACCGGAACATTGATGTTGTTTAAATTAGATTTACGATTACGTTATTACACTGACTAAATTATTGACGCCTGGGGTTTATAAGTACCGATAAGAGATAATTATTGACATAAGGCGATCAGCTACCGAAAGGTTGTTCATGGTTCGGCTTGGCACCGAGTTCAAACATCAAACATATAGTATTTTATTTATGCTTTCTAAAGGCCGTTTTTTCTTGTTTTAAAGTATTTAATGTAGTTTACTCTTAATTACGTAACTATTTATTAGTTTAACCTACATTTTATAGGGAAGTCATTTGCAATTAAGAAGTAAAACTAGTGTAAATCTCTTAATCCCACGCTATCTAAGATAAGATCTTAGGTAACTAATGGATCTAATTTACTATCAATTAGCTACTTTAGGTACATCGTCCGCGTCAATATTTTTAATGGTAGTATTTACACGAACATTTCAACCCGTCAAATACTATTCGTAATCATGCAACAGCTAAACTTTGTCTGACAACTAATTACCATCAAAAGCCTTATTAGTAGCAAAATAAGGGTGATTTTTGTTTGATTATTTTGTAGTAATTAATGAGTTATGGTTGTCACCTGACGAATCGTATTCGAATTAGTTTTGGTTTTGAATTTGTCTTTCATCTATAATAATTTTTAGGGTTCCGTACCCAAAGGTTAAAACGGGACCCTATTATTAAGACTCCGCTGTCCGTCTGTCTGTATCTCATGAACCGTGACAGCTAGACAGTTGAAATTTACAGAGATGATGTATTTCTGTAGCCGCTATAACAATAAATACTAAAAAGTACGGAACCCTTGTTGCGCGAGTCCGAATAGCACTTGGCCGGTTTCTTATTGATTTACATGGTAAATACATATTAGGTCGGTAGGTACATGGGTACCTAACCTTATATGAGAGAAATAAACAAGATTGAAAATGAAATGAGTCTTAGACGTTTGTACTACTTTATTCTTTATGTTACAGTAAAGGTCACACCCGTAACTTAACAGCCTATATTCAGATTCAAAGGATGCCTTGCCAATTAAGATGTAAACATACGGCGTACATTGGAATAACACCTCGTTTGCCTAGCTGATCTATTCACAATACTATACTGGATTATAGTACTGAATTCTAGTAATTAAGATGACCCGCAGTTCAGAGGGAATGCATACACTGTTCTGTCTACGTTAAAGTAACCAATCAAATCTTTGGAACTTGCCAAACCCATCAGCGCATCGTTTACACGGTTGGAAACCAGCAAGTTGACCTCGGTGGGATTGTTGGCATCCGTATAGAAACCTGTATGGTTTAGTTGGTTCGGTGGTTGTTTCAGTAAGTGTTGGGAATACGCATGGGTTTGTTTGCATAGCCGGCCCTTTGTGAGCAAATAAGGCGTTAAAGGTTGTCGGCATGAGTTGAAAGTAGGCCCAATTTATGGACACAATTCAATTGATGTTCTGCTTGCGGAATACTGAGCAAGGAGGCGACAATGCGTTTTAACGCCAATGCAAGCCTTGGGAAGGGAACTCTGTTGCTGATGTGTTCATTTCCAATCCGGTGGCAGGCTAGTTAGTTTAAATAATTATAATATTTAAAAAAGCACGACCGCTTTTAAATTATAATTAATACAAGTCCAGTTATAACGAATAAAATGGGACTGGGCTGGTCACGTCTGCCGAATGCCGAACGAGTTGTGGGGCAAAATCGCTACAGAAGTAGTACAGAGTTGATCCCGAAAACTCAAATCGGGGATTTAGCAGACCCCGCCGGCGATGGCGGAATGAACTAAGTAAACTCCTTTTTGAAGGAGTGACCAGACACAGCATTGGAAAGAGATCTGAGGAGAAATTGGGGGGGAGGCCTTTGCCCAGCAGTGGAACACGTAGCAACAATAATAATAATATTAACAAGTCCAGTGATTTTATAAAGTCTAAAATTACTGCTACAATACGCAGTTCATAAAACGTTTGCGTTGTTTTTTTTTACATTTAGTGTCTACTAACGTAACTTGAATTTGGGGTATAATAATAAGGTACCGGCCAATAATATATCACTTTTGTGTTTTTTTGTATGACCATGTATAGAGTAAACAATATAGGTTAGTTTGTAGATTTCATATTTTACTAATCATTTTATACAAATTCATGATTAATACTGCAATGAAATACTGTGAATTACAATAGGAGACTTAGCATATTACTAAAAAACTCTAATAATAAAAAAATAAGCAGACTGCAGATTTTATTAAAAAAAAACCTCTATGAAAATCCATTGCATGAGACCAATTTTTCTCATCGCTCGTACAAAGGAATAAGTCTAGTACCTAAAGTAGTGAGGTGGAAATCATTTACAAATATAAAGAAAAAGTTCTACCGTAAAAACATGGTGATATATTATTGACCGGTACTGTAGATTTTTTTCCTGACAAGTGAGTAGTTATTGTACGTACGAGCGTGACTATGAGCCCATGTGTTTAATACAAACACATGGGCTCATAGTCATTATCATACACTCGACAGGTTAACTATTTAGTTTTTATTTAGTCCCGATGTAACCAATTCACGTTTATCTATTTTTAATTAAGTAGTTAGGAGTTACGGTGTATGCCGAGGTGTTAATGCTTTTAAAAAGTTTTTTGGGTTCCATACCCAACAAGTAACGATCCTTTCGTTTCGTCCGTCTGTCAGCGAGCTGTGCTACGTGATATATTAAATAGAGAATTAACTAAATTTAAATAATAACGGTTACACAAGAAACGGCGATTAAAAGTAAATTCTACCAGCCAACAAGAGAAAACAACTCAAAATTTGCATCAGATTACTTATATAAAGAGAGCCTTTACGAGCTGATGTGGTGAAAAAATTATAGGAAAATTTAAACCACAATTATTTATTTATTTAAACTTTATTGCACAAGCAAAGAAAAATGTACAAATGGCGGACTTAATGCCAAAAGGCATCCTCTACCAGTCAACCATTAGGTCAAACAGAGACATAAATGTTGGTGCAGGATAGATTCATGAATTATGACGAGAAATAGAACCAAAAAAAGTCAAATAATATGTATATATATATATATATATATATATATATATATATATAAACATAATAAAGTAAACTAACAAAATTATGATTTAATACTAATACTTATATGATATACAAAAAATAAACTAATACATATTAGTACATACAAGATAGAGAACATTATTTAAATTCTTCTGACAGAAGATGCTTGCGGAGTAGACGCACATTGTCTGAGTCCGATTCGCACTTGGACCGTTTTTTGTCGATATTTGTTTATCAAATACGAATAGTTCGACAGGATTGTATGACAGTAATTACGGGACCACGAAATTACTACCGAATCACGTACAGAAATCATTACTAATCAGAGTAGGCAGTTTTTGGAGTCATTACGCGGCATGATTTGATACAAACATTCACTTAATGCTAGTTTCGATTATTAATGACAGCTGTAGAACTCGCCTTATTTAATGATCGGCGATTAAATGTGCCCACTACACTAGCGTCTTATTTGCTTGAGCGATCACTTTAATGGTGGTTTTTACTACACTTTATTTCCGAATAGTATGTGCGGCTCCGTGGTTTCTCATCGGGCCATCGCCCAAACACGCGTGTAGTATCTCTTTCCTTTATATGGTGAACGAAAGTAACGCGAACTCTAGTAAATAACTCTTTTATTGACATAGTAACTATAATTATGCGAACCCAAACCACAAAATGAATTGCCGATATTATTGCACTTGGCGTAAATATGGCAAAGGCAAGGGTTTTCTTTACGTGTTCTTCTTCGATATCTGAGCACTTTTCGAGCTACATCCTGCTTATGGTTCGCTTTTAGGCAATTTAGTTATTGCAGCAGCTTGCAGTACCGACCCCGCTTGATAAAAGCCGGCGTCGCTTTAATGAAAATATGGAAGTTGATATCAAGCCACGAAGTGATTGGTCGGGGTAAAGGCGAGCGAAATTTTCAAGCGAATTCGCTCAAAACAATTTTTGTGGCCCCAAGTTAGTGGCGGACGAATACCGCGAGAGTGTAGCGAGCGCCATATTTACAAAATCGATAATTGTATGTGAGACGCGTGCCGACGATGGGTAAGTTGCAGCTTAACGTCACTATTAAATATGAGTGAAATGTTGATGTTTTAATGTCAATCTAATGAGTTTTAATGAGTATAAAGAACATCAAATATATATTTCTTATATTGTATGATGTATTGAAAGACATATAATATATTGGACAGCCCATCGTACAGGCTGGTCAAAAACGTTCCGTGAAATGTGTAGGTATTGGGTACATTTCCTAATGCATTCATCATACCCACAGCTTTAAAGAAGTAACAGTTTTAAACAATGCCTATATGGGTCCAAGAAGAAAATTTGGCTTTACTAATGATGTATGATGGAATATCTCCCTTACTCTGTTTTCCGTTGTTTTTTGACAGCGTTTCTGCTGCAAGTTCTACGACCTACAGTGCGACCGGGAAGAAGTCTAGAAAAGTAACGTTATCTCTGCCATCAGAATTTCCCGAGCCAATTCTCTGTTTTGTGATTATGATTTAGAACCTATTACCTATTATCAGAGACCGGAAAATAACACAGACTGTCAATATACATACCATTCCTTCAGTGTCGCATTCCTTATAATTATTGTACTTTACTATCTAGTTGTAGTACTTAATAACACGTCATTTAACAACAAAAATACATACTTATGAGCTATCAGACAAAGGGCTAAAAGAATATGGCACTTTATAAAATCCTATACTAAGCGCCTAGTTAAGTCATTAGCCATACGCCATCTACATGGATGATGATAACTAAGGGCCAGGAACATGGAAATGACAATGAAACACTTGTAATGTCACATTTCTACTATTTATGAAATAAGGTCTTAAGTTGCGTCCAGATCTATTAACAAATGCGCAACTAGCACAAATGATTGCTTTAGTTTAGATTGCGCCTAATTAGCGCCACCCACATCCAGGGCTTGCATAAAGTGGGCAGCAAACATACATTCCGCATTCGTTTTATTGGACGGGCCTTTAGAGAAGTCTTTATTATTAACTTGGTACCTACCTATTATCCACAGGAGCGGCCACCAGCGTCCGCGCAATGTCACGTCGGCACAGTGCGTGTGTAATCTAATCCAAATTATACTTCATCTAAAACAAGACCTAAGACTTATCCCTTCCAAATAGGGTCCATTGTCGGTTGATCAGATAGGTGTGCGATTCAGGATCACCGTTGCACAACTAATATCGACACGTAAATGCGTAGCAAATTTATCATGTCTACTGGTCTGTACCATACGCGGATTGTTAAGACTTCCTGGTCATTAGTTGCTGTTATTTGGAAGTATTTTATTTATTTATTTATTTATTATTATTATTTATTTGATACACTAGCAGCTCTTGGAGCTGATGCGTGTATTTTATTTTGCACTTTTCAAAGTTCTAAAATGTGTATCTAGTCTATTTTTGAAAGTGTTGTCTGACGGAGCATCGTTTATATCGGAGCATCAAATCAATAGTTAAAAACCAAAGATCATTTCAGGGGGGAGCCTGGTTAGTTTTCAGTCTTTTCACTAAGAGTAAACTACTGAGAGAAAAACGCTCCGGGAACTTCAAGGGAACCACTTTTCAGCCTGCCAACATCGGGTTTCTTGAAGCCTAGGAACACCACTACAAGGATTAGTATTCAAACTGCGGGCTTATAATTTTGTAAACGACATTATGTCGGCCGATATATAACTAAAAACATCGAAATTCTTCTGTCTTTGATTCGCTACACTATGTACGGGCTGACCTGTATGCTTGACCTTTTATTCTATAATTTATAGTCGAAATAAAAAAGGAGCTTAATAGGAATAATTAATAATATTGTAAGATAGATATAAGATATTATCTTAAAAAATATATTTTTATATAAGTGCATTTACCGCGCATTGTATAAAATAGACAGCAATCTCAATCTCAATGAGACTGAACTCGATATAGGTACCTATCTAAGCCAGTTTGCAAAAGCACAATAAAATACGCCCATCCCGGCTTTCGTTGGGAGTTTTATTGTTTCAGATAAAAATCTAAGGCTTCACCTTCACATACTGGTTTGACGACCAGAAGTCGTATGACGGCTACTAAAATGTTTAGCTCTATTTGGATTTTATTGACGTTTTGTAGCAGACTACTGGCCAATAGAATGTTTATGAGTTAAAGATTTAAGAAAACCCTTAAATAATTTGGAACTTTTATCGTTCCCAAGAAACATGACCCCAGAGCATGTGCCCTTAAATCATAATAGCATTTACATAGGCATAATACTCGAGCAAAAATGTAAAGCATGTCGTAAAAACCGAAGCTAGTTTCTCCAGTTCCCGGATCTTAGCATTAACAAAAAAATAAAACTTTGGGTCAGCGGGGCATGGCCGGCGTTATAGCTGCCTCGGCGGCTAACGATGGTCATTGTCCAGAACAATTTGACAAAATTCGTGCCAGTCCAGGCAAAAAACATGTGTCGTTCTAAGTTTACTAAGAAATCGTAAACGCCTGTTGTACACTGCCTGACCGGCTGTCTTACGAGTAGGTGCCTAGGTGGGCATCGAAAACAACGAGAATACGCGACGCAAAGAGACACTACCATCATCCACTTTATGAACTGGTTGACACTTCGTAAACTTTATTGCAAAGACATAAGAATCATCAGTGGTTCGTTAACAGTGTTATTATTAGCAGGTTTTATACTTGTCTACAAGGAACGAAGACCTTGTTATTGTCACTGCTGATGAAATCGCACTGTCGAGTTTCCCACTTTAGTTTAGAATTAGATTCAGAGTTGTTAGGTTGTTACATAACATAAATGTCTTCCTGCATAGAAAAGTAGAGGTCCTATATAGAGTATACATAATCTATTAAATATATTAATAACAGGTCACTCACGTGTTCACGTGCTCACGGAAGTTTTGTTATTAAAATATACATAATCTGTTTCTATTGTACTCACCCAAGTCACCCTTTTTGGTCTATGTCGGTTTGAATAAGGTTGTCCCATGATCTTTTAATTCCATTTTCATTTTAATCGTAAACCGTGCGGGACTGTTGTAAAATTAGTCTAATTTGATGACCGTTAATCTTTATTTGACTACAACCACTAACTAGTTTTATGCGGCGAGGTGAACATACAGCTTGTTTCCCACCCAGGGGACGAAAGTGTAAGTCGAATTTTCTGCGGTTAACCATGGATATATGCCACTGCTATCTACTGTACATATGTTAATACAGGCAAATTAACTATTGTACTGTCTATGTATAAATTGTAGATTAAGTTAAGTATACATCTTTTTTTTATATTGAGATCATTATAATGTAAGTACTTCGAATAACCAATGCCCCATAATGGTTTAGTTACATACAAATTTATGTAAAAGTAAAAAAACTAGCTGCTTTTGTGAGTGTCGAGCTGACAATCAATGCAATTAAAACGTAACGAATATGTTGGTGTGGGTTCGATGATGAATAAGATTATTTCTAATTTGCCTATTGAAAGAAGCGTTGGAAGTAAAATTATGACAGTTACGTCTTTAAAATTCATGTTAACCAATGTAAACTTTTTATAGCAGTCGCTACTGACTTTTTTCTTTACACGATTTTATGATTATTATGATCACGGTCATAGGTGATGTATTTGTAGAATCTGCATGTTAATACAAATTAAAATTATTTGTGGTCTTTCTACGTGTAAGATTTTTTTGAAATTCGATTTAGATGATTAATATTTCATATTTATTTATTTTGTATATGCACGGATACATTAATAATATAATTCAATTGTATATGGACATGGTCTGAATTAAAGAATATTAATTCATTCATTCATTCATTCATTACACGTCAAACCATTTTAAAGATAATATTAACACTTATTATTAATACATTTTCCATCATTGATAATGAGCAAATACATTCAAATCATACCATGTCAGATTAACTAGAATAATAAATAATAATAAATTTAAAAATTAAATTAAAGTAGATTAAAATTAAATTAAAATTAAAATTAAATGTCACAGAATTCGCGAATGTCATAAAATGCATTATTAATTAGCAAGTACAAAACGGCTATAAAAATACGAGTATTTTATATCTTTATTCAATTATCTTTTATGTTAAATCCATAAAATCTATATCACAACATAAATTTATTGGGTTTAACATTTGACGACCTAATAAGAACCTGGACAAATTAAGAAATAAAACTGAACATCGTAAATAACTAAAGTAACTTTAGCCACCTACACCACTTTTCCTTAGTCATTAGCGGTAATCTTTCTAAAAAGTTACGAGAAATATAAATAACACAGTTATCAATAATATAATAACTATAATGTACCAAATACTGCAGAATTGAAAACCGAAACGCAATTATTCGTCAGTTCGTAATTTTACTATACCTATACCAAAATATTTATGTATTATCCTAATACTTATAGGAAGTTATAACACACAAATTGCGAAGTGAGATTTTAACATTTGTATAAGAACAAGCGACAAATAACCAGATTCAATTACATCTAAATAAGAATTTGAATAGTCCCTAGACCGTGGAAAGACCGAAGCACCGACACACATAGCAAAATTTTAAGGAATCCTTTTTGACTACGGCGGAGCACGGAGCCCTAAAACGGTACCCTTAAAAGTCGAACGCGGATCTCTAAAAAAAGTAAACAAGATTAAATTGTCAACGATACGCCACAATAAAATGTCAACGGCAACGGTTTACCTTTTACGACCCGGTGGCTGACAGCTGAATGACATAAAAGCATTCCTACGTGACACTTACACACTTGATCTTTGTTAAACCTTATCTCCTTACACTAAGATTCACGAATAATCAGTTGAAACGACGATATTTTATTAATGTGTAGGTATTAAATTCGTTCTGTGATTTACAAGTGTTTAATTTATCTAATAGGGGTTGCTCCTGTAGGCTTATCTTTTGTGTACGGGGCGGGGTAGCCTATCGCAGTGGGAGGCACTATAATTTGCCTGACAGGCATACAATCAACTACAAAAATATAATCATAAAGCAATATACATGTATTGGAATAAACACTATTTTTAATTTGTATATACATGCATGCATGCATTACAAGCATGGGTGTTAAGTTAAGCTAGTAAAAATACTGAACCAGATAGTATTATTTTTAATAAAACTTGGCAAATATTGGGTAAAATTTGTCTCTGACAAACACAAATGTCAAAAGAATAAGAATAAACGAGAGAAAAGTTAATTTTATCTTACCTTTCCCATTGCGAAGTCTGGGGTGCAACGTGCAACATGTACCCGTACCATGAGTGACAGTGTCAACACTGACATATACCTACGCTAACGTCTACGTAATTTACTTTCTATACATCTCGCTCGCACTAATATAATGCGAGTACGAGCGAGATGCATAGAAAGATTATAAAGTAAGTTAGGTTTTCGATAGCGTTTATGTCAGTGACAAACTGGTGGTAGCCACAATGTTGTCTTAAAAGTATCATGTTTATTAACAATTTAACTTACTTATATCTTATATTTCCTGCCCATTTGATTCATATTGTTCTTATACACGTTAAGTATGAGAATCAACAATGCCTTTTCACTATTTAGGTTTATAGTAAGTCTAGTACTACATATCGTGCTCGCGCGAAATGCTTTCGGCGCTATCACGGGAAGGGAACCACAGACATATTTAATAAGTAAATACTGCATCCACCAATTTTATAAACACTAAGCTTTTTCATTCCTTACTTAGTCACATATTTGGATTAAATTTTGCCAGACATTTTGCTACTTTTAACTTTAGCATGTGTATCGAACAATTTCTTATTGAATTTTCAAACGGATTTAAATCTAATCTTGTTAAACAGATATATAATAATAGACATAGAAATAGATATGTTCATTTAGTTATGAAACAACCCATGTTTTGTCAATGCAAGGAATATACGATTTGATCACCATTGGAACAATGTTTGCATAAAGTTTGTTATTATTTGTTAGGACAAATGGCATGACGATGATGATTGTGAGGAAAGCAATTGTATTACAAGAATAACTGCCAAAATTAGGATAAATCGTGTTCAATAGGCTCATAATGAAGTGTGAGGACGCATGGTATATGTTTGCGAGGTCTAACATTGAAGTCTGTGATGGGAACTCCGTTCCACCAGTATCCCAACGGCAGCCGATTGACAATTGACGTGCCCCCATTCGACATACGATGAGACCGACGTTCACACGGCACCTCACAACACTTAACATACCATATCTGAACCTTATATCATTGAAATAGGGATTAGCTATAGTCAGGTGACAGTGTACACGGTACACGCTATCATCTATGACAGAAGCCAATTAAATATTTGGTATTCGAATAGATTGTTAGCTTACAAAATGGGTGGTACGGAGGTTGAATGATCCCTTTCATTATTATTGGGAGACAAATAAGTTTTTTGTAGGTGTATCGTAGGTAGTTTGTTATGACCTTATGGGTCAAGCTCTCGGGAAAAGCCAGATTGTAAACATGAGATTTTTGGGCATAATCAGTACTTCGACGCATGTCAAATCAGAGAATAAGATAATGGTTATGATTATTCAGATATTTTATTTAAGTCGAAGCCATGGAGGGTCGGAGTTCGTTATATCTTTTGAGACCAAATCAAGATGATAATCGTACAATCGACAAACGCCAAACGAAAGGTAATTGTTTTTTAATTTACCGGGATGACAGATGTCATGTGACTAATTCCATACATCTATTAACGAGTGTCATCTTGACTAGACCCCTTGGTACATACATATACGGTTTTACGAATGGTGTTAGGATTGCAGAGCGTGACAATGCAATACGCGACACATTTTATGTATAAGATACAATAAAAATATCACTCGTGTACCAACACAAAGACATCTTTCGCTGATCAATGACTGTCACTACAAATTATTTCTTAATAATATATGCCTAACAGTATATTAATAATGCAAAACACTTAACAACGGGGAACAAGATTTGCGATACCGACCTACTTAATACTTAAGTAGGTGACGTAAATATGTGTGCCAAATTAAATTTATAAAACACAATGCCACACTATTTAAAATGACAAAGAATTCTCCAAGCATATTTAATAATCCAGTAATTGTAATTAGACGTCTCTAGTGATTGATTCTAATTACTTTTGGCGAATGCGGCTGCTTACATGTAATCAATGTCTATTTGTGGTATGATTGATTGATTGAATGGTTAAAAAGAAATTATACCACTCTTCCGTGGGGCGCGTAAGGTTCTAAATGATTTGTCTTATTTGTCGTGGCATGCACACCTACCGGAATAAGCTTTGTAATGTCGGAAAATTACAAAAATCACTATTAATGGGAGTATCACTATACAGGAACAGATCTTTTAAATCTTCAAAATCAATTTGAGTAAATGAGTGGCTTTCTGAGTGTGGCTTTTGAAGAGTGATGTAAACTAGGACGCGTATTTGTTTCGCATCAAATTATAACGCGTCATTAGCGCAAGCGAGAGCATATGCTGAGCCCGCTCCTTTTGTCGCGCATGCCAATTTTTTTTTTTTTTGGTTATTTGTTTCCTGTAATTTCTCTTTTGTCGTGTGGCAATAAATGTTTTCTTATTCTTATTCTTATTCTAATTTTTTACTTTCTATGAAGTTTCTGTACAAGTGTAAAAAATCCACAAATTAATTAATATTGTTGCTTACATATAATTATCGTTCTCATCATCTTCATGTAAAAATCGTCAAGACGTTTTGACGGTAAGGTGTGCAAAAAAATAGACTTCCAATCATACACACACTGAAAGAACGTTGACACCGTACCGCAAATTTACCCAACATTCTACTTGTGACAAAATTAAATGATTTTGTCAGTATTTTTTACGACATATTTTGTTGGCGTTTTAAAACTTTTATGTTAACGATCGTCGCATCTCACAGCCCAAACTTATTATAACATCGATAAACTTTACAACCCATTACATTTTACTGCAATTTTAAGGGATTCCAATATAGAATTACTGCATGTTTAATTATGTCGCAAGTCGCAACGCAATTGACCAAAACCTCTTCATATGGAAAACATCAAATACGCAAGAACCCTGGGGGTTATTCAGATTTACCAATTCGGATTAGACTAATTGAGAATTCAGTAAGCCTAGAGTGCTCACTCCATACTTATACATAGGTTCCTGTTCTTACTTAATTATAATGCATGATGGCTTTTAAATATTTATGTAAGGAGTAAGGATTTGTTTAGCTACTCTATTAAGTTTGCTTGTTTCTCTATGACAGACCAACAGTCAGGATAACAGAACAAATACGCGTAGGTAAATTTTCATGAATTTATTATTATTTTACTTTTACTGATTTTCATCTTGATTTAGAATTATATTGTTATTGAATGTTCGTTTCCGAATACGAGTTCGGTATTCGATACCCATTGACATCAAGCCGTGAAAAATGATTAGCCGTTACCCATAATTACTGTTCCGCTTATTAACACGTACAGAGGTGCGAATAGGCACTAAATCGAACTCAGCAACGTGTTATTTAACTAAATTTTAAATTTGGAATTTGACTGCGGTAAAATTAGCTTAAGCAAGGCTGTAAGGTGGAAAGAAAGTTGATGACAAGGAAAACTGTACACGTATTCTAATTGGGTAAATTAAGATTTTAATAATGTATATACCATAAGGCCTTAACTACCAGTCTACCATATCGTAGGGCTAATTATAACATTTGGAGGAGGCATTCGAACTTTACTAGTTCTTATTAGATGAGATCTTTTTATGATTTGAGGTCGAATTGTTTACAACATAACAAACAGACTTAGGACTCGAAAGTAGAAGCTGACAATGCTATAATGAATTTAACGAGACAATAAATCAAAAACCTTTATAAAATTTATTTGGATTTTCCAAATATTCGAAGTAAAAATTCCTCTTCGGTAGGTAGGTCGGAGTCGTTACTCCCATTTTGTTCCAAATTGAGCTACACGGACGTAGTATCTTGCTCGGATAACAGGCTACAACTTAGTTTTTTACCATTTGCATCGTCTTGCTGGTTATGTACTAAGAATAAGACGAACGAAGGTGCCTCGACCTATCCTATCTCAAGGATGATCGATGAACGCACGACAATATCATAATATTATTAGCAGCAAAGAGGATATAATAAGATAGAGCGGTACTGTCATAGTACATTTTGTAACCACTGTAAATTCACTGCCATCTATCGACACACGATTAAAACTAAAGATAAAAATATAAAAAAAAATATTTAATATAGATGTTTTTTTTTTAATTTGCATTATTTGCATTAATTATTTTTATATTATTTTGACCCATGTTCTATAACAAACGAAACCGTCAACGACATCTATAGAGAGTAGTTAAAATGTATATGGATAAATGATTTTTTAATTTTCATTAATTATTTTTATATGATTTTGACCCATTTTCTTTCACTGATATGCGTTAAAATTATAAATAACAAACGAAACTGTCAACGCCCTCTATACGAGAGTAGGCCAAAGCTAGTGGCGCCATCTGATCGAGAATCAAATTTTCGTGATTTTCGAGGCACGTTTTTTCCTAAGACTGTATCCATCTATTACGGAGTTATATCTATCTTTGTTAGCAGCTACCGTAATCCTAATCTCGCTAACTCGCTGTTCATCAAGGTGGCATTAAGCTAACGCGGGTTTAATAAGTTGTCGAGCCTAATGGATGATAGAGGCAATACACAGGCAATATTAGCATACGCTATTAATTTGTTCGACGCCCACCCAGATGATTGTGGTGACGAAGTAATCGGGTTTTAATTGAGTGCGCTTCGTGATGCACTTATATGTACAAGATAGGTTATTTATACAAAGAAACCTCGACAAATGGAATCTCGGGAGATAATAATATTGTGTATGGAATTAGTAATGGTTTTATACTGCCTGCGTTTATACTGCCTTGACTTTTATATAAATATTTTATTTTTTTCAGGCAAGATACTTGTATCAGAAGTGTAAGTAAGACGGTATAGTATTATATATAACGGGTCACTCACGTATTTGAAGTCGAAAATGATACTTCTCGGTACGGAGTGAAACATTTCGAGCGATTTTCGGCTCACAGAAGTTTTGCTATTAAGACCGTGTATGTAGCAAATAATCTGAATAAGTTAGTAGTTTATTTAATCCTAAAGGACCTATCGAATATAGGTATTCAAAATATTCAAATAATTAAGGTTACTACTCATTGAGACCGTATATTTTCAGCATTCATGCTGCGGATAGAAAATAAGTAGGTACAAATAAAATATGTTTCTTTAGAAATTGACTGTCAACTTTTTCGCTCTAACGTGACAAGTGACAATTGCCATAAGCCCAGACAGGCCATAGACTCAACTGACTGGAATGTATTATTTAAATAGTCGGCTGCTTTTATTTGCATTCTCTTATAATTAGTGTTGAACAAAACTAGTTGGCCTTAACTAATGGTTTCTATGACTGTTTTAATACAGCTAGACTCTAGAGTAGTCTAGAGTAGGAAACATTTGCAAATATTGGGCCAAACACTTGGCACGGGCTCCTGTGTTGAACTTACAAACAAGCTCATATTTTATACTAATTTATTTGGGAAATCAATTGTGACCTCTTTGGCATTGAAATAAAGTCTACAAACGGGAGTATGTGTGCTCAGATAAGTCGTTATCTGCACGAACAGCGGTAACTCATAAGTACAAGTCATACAGATCAAGCGATGACCTGGTATTGGATAGTTTTTAGGGTTCCGTACCCAAAGGGTAAAAACGGGACCCTATTACTAAGACTCCGCTGTCTGTCTGTCTGTCGGTCTGTATGTCTGTCTGTCCGTCTGTCACCGTCTATCACGGTTCACACATGAACCGTGATAGCTAGACAGTTAAAATTTTCACAGATGATGTATTTCTGTTACCGCTATAGCAACATTAACAACAAATACTAAAAACAGAATAAAATAAATATTTAAGTGGGGTCCCATACAAGAAACGTGACTTTTTTGCCGTTTTTAGGGTTCCGTACCTCGAAAGGAAAAAACGGAACCCTTATAGGATCACTCGTGCGTCTGTCTGTCTGTCTGTCCGTCTGTCTGTCTGTCCGTCTGTCACAGCCTATTTTCTCCGAAACTACTGGACCAATTAAGTTGAAATTTGGTGTACATATGTAAGTTTGTGACCCAAAGATGGACATGTAACGTAAACATATTAATTTTAAACACGGGGGCCACTTTTGGGGGGTAAATGAGAAAATTAAAAAATAAAGTTTGTCAAACTATATCGTGTTACATATCAAATGGAAGAGCTCATAGTGAGAATCTCAAATATATATTTTTTATAATTTTAAAGTAAATAGTTTAGAAGTTATTCAAGAAAATAGGCAAAAAATGACCATTCCCCCCTTTATCTCCGAAACTACTGGGTCAAAAATTAAGAAAAAAATACACAAAATAGATCACCGGAAAACCTATTAGAAATGTGCAGTCAAGCGTGAGTCGGACTTAATTACTTAGTTTTTGATCCGACCCCTACGGGTTTTTTTAAAGATATTTCACATAAAAAATACATTGTTTAAATTGTGTAGGTAATGTACGGAACCCTTGGAACGCGAGTCCGACTCGCAATTGGCCGGTATTTTGCATAATGGTACGGAACCCTTCGTGCGCGAGTCCGACTCGCACTTGGCCGGTTTTTTACTTTAATTTAGTTGGTAAGTATTAAAAATAAATGGTTACAGTTTTCTTAAAATGACATTATTTTCATAAAAAGCAGTTTTCATAAAAAATCTGGCTTCTCAATTCGCCGGGTCTGTTTTTAGGGTTCCGTACCCAAAGGGTAAAAACGGCACCCTATTACTAAGACTCCGCTGTCCATCTGTCTGTCACCAGGCTGTATCTCATGAACCGTGATAGCTAAGACAGTTGAAATTTTCACAGATGATGTTGCCGCTATAATTACTAAAAAGTACGGAACCCTCGGTGGGCGAGTCCCACTCGAACTTGTCCGGTATATTTTTTAATAAATTCCCCGTATATTTCTCGGTTCCTTGACGGTGAAAACGCGACTTAAACGTAATAGTAGGTATGGTACCTAACAGGGGAAACATACTGCATCAATGTTTAAAGAGAACGACAAAAACGACTTCAACCCATAATGTCATGCATCATTAGGATCCTCAAATAAAATTTTGATTGTTTGTGTATAAACATAAACAGACGGATTGACAAAGCTTTAAACACACGCGCCATTGAAACCAAAGTAGACAGTTTGCTTTTATAAATTCTCATCCCGATAGAACAAGGCGCGTTGTGTCTAGTACGAGTAAGCATCGGAATTTCGGTATTTATCAAACAGGGCGGATTTCATTAAATACTGAAAGCGTATAGGATATAGGCGCGAGATGCCAGACCTGCTAGCATGAGTTGCGTTCTTGCGCGCGACACCATACATCTTGCGCGACTTCAAGTACCTGTGGACTCGCGCGCGAGAACGCAACTGATGCTAGACGGTCTGATGATGATAAGACTCAAGGTCGTATCAAAATGAGAATAAAATCATATCAACTTATTAAAGCACAATCGGCCTCATGTACGTTTGCTCTCTGTCACGCACCATTAAGTATGAACGGGATGGTCAAGAATCTTTTTTATTTCGATGGATTGTCATCCGCGCGTGCGCCGTTACTTGCACAAAATGGCGTATATCCATAGCCATATGGCGTCATTTCCGTCTCTGTAGGCCGTAGGTCAACAAGCGCACTTAAGAGCAGTTGTCGTTACTCAATTTTAAAATGATTTTTGGTTGACTGGTTTTCTAATTGTATAATAACTTTAAATCAGATGTATTTTAGGTATCACTTAACAAGGAACTCTAGGTATAGTTAGCTTATGTCCGTGTATCTGTCCACCCGTTATCCGTCCAAGTTTTTTTTAGGCCCGGCGCCCAGTATCGGCATTACACGGCAAGGGATCCTTCGAAATATTGCAAAGGCGTCCTCAGGCATGCCGAGGTATGCTTGGGGATGCCCAGGCATCCCTCAAGTGTTCTCAAGCATAACAAGGTGTCTTTGACATGACAAACATGCTAGGAACGCCTCGGCATACCTGAGGGCGCCTGGGGACACCTCGGGAATATGCCGAAGGATCGATCCCTTGTCGTGCTATACCGATAGTGGGCGCCGGGCCTTAGTTCTGCCATCATTGATGCACAGCTCGGCATACCTGAGGGCGCCTCGGCATGCCTGGGGACACCTCGGGAATATGCCGAAGGATCGATCCCTTGTCGTGCTATACCGATAGTGGGCGCCGGGCCTTAGTTCTGCCATCATTGATGCTAGAAAGATGTGTTGTATACATAATACATATACATTTTAATTAGATACGCCGATAGTTGTATTATAAAATATTGTATTAAGCTATTAAGAGTAATGCGCTAGGCTACCACGTGAAAAGATTTTTTTAAGTAGGTTTAAATGGTATGGATGTACTTAACCCTATACCAAGCAAGGCCTGACATGCTCCTAGCCGGTTTTGTATTCGGGTGACCTTACATAAAAACAAATTTGTTACTTCGGTGTTTATACAAATGTATTCAAATATGTAGTCCATTGTTTTGCAAAAGTAATTTATTTTTAATAAAAGGGTTCATTTTTGAGACGTTAACGATTCGTAACATTGGTCAATTTAGGATCATTTATCATAAAAAAGCGCGGATTAAATCTAAAGACCACGAGAGATAATGGGGCAAATAATACAAGATAAGAGCATGAGATGGGATCAGGAGTTCGGGACATTCATTAAAAAATCGATCGTATATGTATGTACTATCGGCCAAAGCCAGAGTCGACCACTTTCAAAACAGTATCGCTTGCAAACGTTGATTTTTGACTTGACCCGCCCCTAATTTGTTGACCAATGAGAAACAAAGATCCTTTTTTTTGTAAAGTAGCTGTCATTGTTCACAATCTTTACGTAGCTTGCACGTGTTTTGTCTAGCAGTGATGACAACTTAGGGGTTTTACCCCTAAATTTGGGGGGAGGAAACATAAACAGGGGCAGATTTAGGGGTAGAATTTCTTTAGGGGTATTTTTGGGGGGCCTGACAAAACAAAACTTGCAATTTAACAAAGCCTGCGTGACGTCTGTCTCGTGCGTAGAACGTAACGGCCGACACGAAACGTACAAATATCACGCATGTATTGCAGATGCAGTCATTCGTACAAACTTCACATCGTACGGTCCGTCCCTCTCATTCAAATGGTGAATAACAGGTCAGTGAGAGAGATGGCATGATACGACTGCCGACAACGTAATTTGTTTATGTTTTGTTTTGTACTAGTACTACTTAGTCTACTTATTAATCTGTGGTTCTTCTGTTATGAAAACAGTGTTTTCTGTGCTTACTTTCACTGACTTCACTGTTCCGTTTAAGAAAAAAATATAAGTTATTAGTGACAACGATGCCGAAAGTAACTGAAAAAAAGCATCAGCAGAAGTATACTAAACTATGGGAGGCCGATCCCGCATTAAGAGGTTAGTGTTGTTTTTAATAATTAACCCTGTTTTTCATACAGTTAGTTATGCGTAGTTAATTTCGTTACAATTCACTACAATTACACAGGATGTCGGATGTCCTGGCAAATGCTCAATCAGCTTAAATACATATGCATACCCAGGATAACGATGATGACTGATGACTTTAAAGCGGCGAAACGGCGAAGCGGTACGGATGTACGGATGTTTTTCTGCCATAAAACTAAAGTACGTATCAATTTTGATGATGACTGTCTAGTGGTCTTGTCTTGGGTCATGGTATTGTGTTGGCGTGTTTCCTGTCGGGTGATATAATATTTATGAATTTATGTGTTATGGTGGTTGTTTTGGTTGCACTAACGGTCTTTGTTATTGTCGCATCTTTTTTTTCTAATGCCTCAATTTTTGTTTGTGAGCGTGTGAGGGCGGGGGCAAAGATAAGATACTAATACACCTTGTAACAAATTCTAAATACCTACCTCTGTGTGCCAGATACTAAAATAGCAGTTCGATTTCGATTATCCAATTTCATGAGGCTACCTGAGGCCCTACCGGAAACCATTTCTACTGCTATTCTATTTGCCTCTTTATTGCTCAAACAAGAGCGATAGAGAGACAAATAGGCGAACGAACGAAGTGGTTTCGAAATTGCATGCTGTTTATAGAGCCCTTAAAGTACCTATAACCCAACCAAGTAAAGTCAGACTGATTCGGAAGAAAAGCTATAGAACTTTTTTGCCTACTTGACTTGGTTGGTTTGTTGGTGTTGCCACTACTAAATTAATGTTACTATAATAGGGTGTCTGTATCTACTAAAATGAATTGTTCTTGTATTATTTATTTATTTATTACTTATTGCACAATACAAAGGTAAAATACAAATAGCGGACTTAATGCCAAAGGCATTATCCACCAGTCAACCACTGACCTAAAAAAAAAAAAATATTGTTTGCTATATAAATAAAGAAACGATATATTTTGTTTGTCTACTTATCTTGATCGACGAATACCAGGATTAGATAAAAAAATGTATCCTCTAATTTTTTTTTTTTTCAGATTGGATTGCACCTGATCTAAATAGCGATGTTTATGCTACCTGTAAATACTGTCGTGTAGCTTTAAAAGCGCATAAAAAAGATCTTTTAGAACATGGAAAAACCCGTAAACATTCAAGATCGGTAGAATTGAGTCAGACAGCTAAATCATGCAAAAAAATAACAACTGTTATTAAACCAGTCTTATCAGAGGCAACAAAGATAGCAGAATTAAAAATTGCCGCCTTCATTGCAGAACATACCGCAATATTAACTGTTGATCATTTAATGTTAGTAGTTCCTCAGTTAGATCCTCAGTCAGATATATTGAAAAGTTTAAAACTTCATCGCACCAAGTGTTCCATGTTAATTAAGAATGTGCTAGGCCCATGTATGCTTAATGATTTACTTAAAGAAATTGGCGCTACTCCATTTTCGTTGATAATAGATGAGAGTACTGATTTATCAACACAGAAAGTACTATGTGTTATGATTCGATTTTTTTCTATCAAGGAAAAACAAGTTGTATCAACTTTTTACAGAGTAATACAATTAGTAAATTGTGACGCAATAAGTGTTTACAACGCAATTAAGACTCAACTAGAAGAAGATGGCTTAAATTATCAAAATATGGTTGGGATTGGCGCTGACGGCGCAAGTGTAATGGTCGGCAAACACAATTCGGTCACTGCGTTGTTTAAAAGAGATTTAGGAGATTTAATTGTAGTGAAGTGTGTGTGTCACTCTCTACATTTGTGTGCGGAGAAAGCTGCAGAGGAACTACCTCGTCAGTTGGAGTTCCTGGTTCGAGAAACACATAATTGGTTTTCCTATAGCACCAAACGTTTAGAACAATATAGAGACTTGTATGAAACTATAAACGAAGGAAATCGAAATCCTAATAAAATTCAAGGGCTAAGCGGCACTCGCTGGCTTGCGCGGTATGCAGCTATTGACACTATTTTGAAACAGTGGGATGAATTGCAATTGCTTTTTTCTTTAGCGAAAACCCAAGATAAATGTTTTATGGCTGAGCAATTGCATGACATAATGAGACGACCTGCGTTTAAGGCATACTTGGTTTTTTTGAGAGACGAATTAAAACATGTTACTCAAATTAATATGCTCTTTCAAAGCGAGCACTGCGAACCAACCAAATTATTGGAAGATTTGTTTCTGTTATACAAGAAGATACTCCAAAAGCTTGTTGTACCATCTCAGTTGCAGAAAATACATGACAGTGAATTAGCTGAATTTAATTTTCAGCTATACTTAATGCATACAGCATCTTTAAATCTTGGATATGACTTTGAAGAAGTTGCCAAAAATCTGGTAGAAAATGAGTTATTAGATGTTAAGGAGAGATGCAAAAAATTTCTGTGTACTTTGGCTATGGAGATGCAACAAAGATTGCCAGAAAATTTGTCCACCCTGAAAATGATAACTGTTCTCAAACCCGAAGTTGCGACATCGCAAGTAAAGCCTAGTTTAAATAATATTTTGCAGAGATTCCACCGAAATTCTGTATACGGAAACAAAAATGACATTGAAGCAGAATGGAACCAACTACAAAACAAACTATGGACAAACACGTCTGGGTCATCTGCAGAATTTTATGCTGAAGTTTACAATGACTGCGACGCGGGGAATCGGAAACGCTTCGAAAATATTTCTAAATTTGCAATGGCGTTATTGACGCTGCCTGTATCCAACGCATCAGTAGAACGTGCTTTCTCCACCTATGCAATTATAAAAAATAAGCTGAGGAACAGGTTATCACTGAAAATGTGTCAAAACATCATGATGGTCCGATTTTCCTTGCAGCGAGATTATAAATCCTGTGTAAATTTCTCACCAACGAGCGACATGATAAAAAACTTCAACGTGCGAATGTACGAGTACAACAAAAAATCGTCACATGAAGAAGACGATCTCGATGACGATACAGTGCTCGAAATAATGAACAATATTGTCTGTTAATTATTACAAGCACTGTTAGTCTGTTACTCCTAACCTAACGATTTGGATGCCGTTTTTTTTCTTAGTAAAATTGTATTTTCAACATGAATGTGTTTTATTTTATGAAAGGCTTTTCCAAATAAGCAATTGAAAGAAATGCAAGCATAGGTTAAAAATACATACTTAGACATAGCTGCGTGCGTTTCTATTGGCTGTTGTAATAATTTGCAACGTGGAAGGCCTTGATGGGCACCACAATACATAAAATACAGTTCTAAACTGTATACTATGTCTATATAAAAAAATAGAGACTTTATTTACAATGCATACAAATGAAAATTAGGAAAAAAAATTTACTTAGGGCTTTTTAGGGGGATTTGAAAAAATAATTGGGGGCAAAATTGGGCATGGGTTGGCAACACTGTTGTCTAGTCTAGTCAGTTGCATCTTGCGCATCTAAAACGCACCACGTGTCTTAACCGTCGCAATTATGAATCACGGCAATTTGTCAACGTATGTGCGAAACCGTATAATTTCTTTAAGAGAAGAAGGATATAATATTAGTCAAATCTCGGAAGAATTACAAATTACGGTAAGTGAATATTTTTTTATTTATACAACTAACTACGCTGTGCAAAGATAAATAAAAAGTATTTATAGTATTATTAGGTTATTAAGATTTAGTTTTTTTTATTCATATATCCTGCTGTTTTAAGTTAAAAATTGGTTTTCAGTATACATGTGATCGATTACCTCACAATACTTCAACTACTTAATTATTAAAATTTTAAATAATATTATTCGTTGACTTATAGAGTAGAATTGTGTTATTTACATATACGCTTTATCACCTTGTAGCAGAAAACATTTTAGCTGTTTACATGGAGTGTTTAAACATGTAGTAGATATTAGTTCAATACGCAAAGGAGGGTTGCAAGCAACATATTTTGATCATTACATTTCTTTTTTTTAGAGAAATTCAGCACGCCGCTGGATTAAACGCTACGACGGAGAAGCAAGTTTAGAAAATCAACCCCGTCCCCAACCGCAACGCATTATTGCTGGCCAGCGTTTGGACCAACTGATCACCACCTATGAAGAGCATCCATTTACGCCTATTCGGCACTTTGCGGCGGCATTTGATTGTTCTCCGCAAACCGTGCGAAACGCTCTTCATAGGGTCGGCATCCACCACCGAAAGCCGGCAAAAAAAATTGTTTTGACAGATGTTCAAAAAGCAGCGCGCCTCAATTTCGCTCGAGATATGAGGGATTTTGATTTTTCACATGCCATATTTTCCGACGAGAAGTCTTTTAAGTCGAGCCAGGTGGGTCGCAAGAATTTATGGCGTGTGGATAATACACGATACGACCCGCGGAATGTGGTCCCATGTTTAGAGTCAGGAAGAGTTGTAGTTAACATGTGGGCGTGGATGAGTGCAGCTGGGCCGGGAGAGCTCGTATATTTACCCGAGAGGGCCAATGGCGCGAGTTATCTGGAGGTTCTGCAGGACACAATGGTGCCGTCAGTGAGGACAGTGTATCCGGAAGAAGACGTGCCTGAAGTAATATTCATACACGACAACTGCCCTATACACAAATGTCGCCTGGTGCAAAATTGGCTTCAACAGAAACCCAGTGGCATTAAAGCAATACCATGGCCCTCGCGCTCTCCGGATCTCAATCCCATTGAAAATCTTTGGTCCGTAATGGTCCAACGCTGGGATACGAGATCCGAAAGGACCAAAAACGCACTCGTCGCACATGTTAACGAGGTGTGGGACTCGTTGCGCGGATCAAATTTGTGCGAAAACCTTGTAGCCTCGATGCGGAGGAGATTGGATGCAGTCATAGACGCTGACGGGGCACTAACAAAATATTAACCGTGCTTTGCACAAAGCATTGAGGTAACTTTGTTTAAACAACGGTTAATATCAACGGTTAGTGGTTCATCGGTGTTTTACGCTATAGTCTTAAGTCACCTATGTTATTTACGTGTCAATATATTTATTTACGTTCATGCTAAAAATATTTGTTTAAAATGTCAGTTTTGTGTTATTGAGTATTAATTTGTTTTTTTTTTCTTGACGAACTTGAGACATGTGTTTGTTACCGACTGTCTTTCATGTGACCGTGTGTTGACTTTCATGTGTTGTTTACACTACGATTCATAAGAAAATTTGTGCAGTGGTTCATAGGTGTTAGTAATCTTGGCTGTAAGTATAAGTAATGTAGGGTTTAAGATCACTTAATTAATAACGTGTCAAGAAATTTAATTATGTGTATTTTTATATATAATTAGCATAAGTAGTATTATTAGATTAATTAGGTTAACTAGAATATATATTAGCTCAGGGTAAAATTTGGTTATATTTTGTTTCGAGTTGATGTTAATAGTGAGTGTGATAGTAACTTTAGTATAGTAACATAACTTAGTATAAGGGTATATAACTAAGTATAAGGCGAAAACAAGATACACTAGCTGATTCAATCTTACAAATTTTACAATATAATATTTTACGCCATTTATTCATTTTTTTATTCGACCCGATAATGCTCGATAGCAACGCAAAGGGCCCACATTGTATAGTGATTACGGTGTATCTGGGTTCTTTTTGCCGCCTTGCCCCGACTCGTAACCCATATTTTACTTGTTTAACCACATTTTAAGTTCGACACGCTGTAACAATCGGTATGATCAACACGTGCAATATGTTCACTTGGATTACTTGGATAGTTATAGATACAGTGATAATATGTGCTAGTGTGTGTTCTTCTTCAAATATTGTTGATTTATATTAATTTACTTTCTCTCATTTAATTTGGTGAAATTAATTAAATTAAATGTCATGTAAAATAAAAACAATATATATATAACTAAATAAGCCTACCCATTTCCTAATAAATAAAATCTTACATTTAAGACTTATATCTATAACCTATTTACTAATCGACTGAAGTACTGACATGTACTGAAGTAGGTCCATTTCCGCCACCGAGGGAAGACGATATTTTCATTGATATAGTAAATCTGAACCGTATTTCTGCATGGAATAGAGTCTACATAGCTCGCACATTTGCACGAGATGAACCACTCTATGCAGCAATACGGTTGCAAAATGCCCCAATTGGTCAAGATTGATGCTAGTAGTATTCGCTCATTTTGGAGTTTTAGCGAAGGAAATGGTGGTGACACAAATAACGTAACGTTTACATTTATTAAGTCATCTACGGCCTGTTTATATTTAAGTAGGTATATTATTTAAGTTGTTTTTGTTAAGTATTATTGTTAATATTAGTCTAGTTTATATTATTCTTGTATATAATAAATGTATAAAAATAAATACTTTGTATTTTTTTTGTTGGACCAAATTACGTAAGAAAGTAACTCATTTATTTGATAATAAGTGTTATAAAATAAATATTAAAACTAAAACTAACTACAATTATAATAACTAAAGCTAAAAATTCAAAATACCTAACAAAAATTTGTGCCCTTGGTAGGGTGCCCATCACGCAGGCAGCGTTCCCGCGCTGGATTGCTATGATTTTACCATTTTTTGCTAGAACTAAATATTGATTATTTGATCAGCAAAGTAAAAAACGATATAAGACTTGCATCGTATAAAATTTCAGTAATCGAACTATTTGAGTACTTATGAACAGACGGGGTATAGTTAAAAAAATAGTCGCGGCTAATACTCGCGGCATTTTAGTTTGGTGTGAATCTATTGTCTCATATTTTTCTTTGACAGCATGCCGGCACTATAACTTGCCTAACATAGCAAACACCTGCAGAACAATTACGCCGTGCACCAATTACTGCTTGCCTGATGAATGCAGCCCGGACCTAATATTCGAAACCTAAGCAATAAACTAACCCAAATGGCAGTTTAATGCGTTCCAGATGCGTCTCTTTTTCTTAATAGTACGCAACAAAGTATTGCTGCGTAAATGCGAGCGCTTAGTTTTTTCTTTTGTCTCTCCTGAGTCCTTACTCCTTATCCTTAAACCTTGTCGGCTAGCTTTGAGATAGCTAATAACGTGAAATTTATCACAATACAATAGAATAAAAATAGTTTGCCGGGAGTAAAATAAAAATAGTCCATATAAAATGATTCAAATTTATTAATAACTTAAACATATACCTATCATGCAATACAGTAAATTAAAATAAATTAACCTATAAGTAAAATTAAGGTGTCGGCATGGTCGCTGTGACAACTGAAAATAAAAATTAATCGTTTAATGAAGATGATGGTGTGAACGTAGTAATAGGGTCCCGTTTTCACCCTTTGGCTACACAGGCTACACTACACGGTACACGGTAGCACGGCATTGAGGATCGGCCATAGATAAGTTTTCGAACGTAAAAAACTCAACACGGACCCCACCAGAATTATGCGGTTCTCATAAGATATTACATATTTGATATGAGAAACCACATATGTTTATCTTACCCTGTGTTCACATTCCTTCTTGACCATCTCTGTATGCTGGTTTGTATACAGGCTGGCTAAAAAATAAGTGCATTCCCGTTGCCAGGGAGGTTTTGGGATTATACTGAGCATCTTTTACTATGGGACCAACCCCGAAATCGCGAAAAAAATTTGACTGTTCCATACATTTTGGCTGGTCCATTTTTTATGGGAGGTATATATAATTTATAATATTATAATTTATAATATAATAATTTATCATATTTATATTTGATATGTTGCATCTTGAATAAATATCTGGGCATGCCATTTTCATATTTATATATGCCATACGGGGACCAACATATTTTGAGCTTTCTGTTCCAACAGTTGGTATACTAGTCTAGGGCTCAAAAATATTATGGTTCTCGCATAGACTGTTCAAACAAAGGGCTGTTTGTTCTTTGAACGAACCTAATATTTATATATGTATCAATATTCAACACTGGCTTACTATAATCTAATACTTAGTATAAGCCCATTGTTGTAGACTCTCAAAACGCAAAGGCAGTTGCTTGAGGACTTTGAGAGAGACAGGCAAGGCAGTGAGATGCTGTAAAGAGTAGGTAAATGTAACATTAGTAAATTAGGATAGTGACTTTCTAGTTTCAAAATGGTGATATTTATGGACGTAGAACGTGTTTTAGATAGGTATGATTATATTTTTATGTTAGATATTGGACTTATTTGGCCGTGGGACCTTACACATTTTGTTTTGAGGCGAGAGTGTTATTGTGGATTAGAAATCGAGCGACAAGGACAATTGGATCATTTTATTGTTGACATTAGTTTTGGAGTTAATGTTTTAATTTTAGTTGACCAACCGTACTTTTGGTGTAGTGTGTGTCGAAGGTGCATATACGACCACCATTTACCGGAGGAGTGCGAAGTGTGTGAAGAAAAAAGTAAGGGCTAAACTGCGTTTACCGGGTGCGTATATATATATTTAAATGTATGTATTTATTTATTGGACCAATAAACTATCCTACCTATTTCCTAATAAATAAAATCTTGCGTGTTCAGATCACGTCGGGGTCACCAATGTGGCAGTCGGGGTTTGGTAATGTGTTGGGATTGTTAGAAATAAAAGTCCATACGCGGTAACAATAATTAATCTATATTAAAAACTAAAAACTAAACTTACACAAATAACACAAACAAATTACACTTACACAAGTCGCATTTAACACTTATATCTAAAACCATAAGCCATTATAACAGATTGCCTACTGAACTAAAAATCATTACGGATCACTCGGTGTTTCATAGGGAATTGAAAATATTTTTATTGAGAGGTTGCTTTTACAAAGTGGATGAAATTTTTGATAATATTTAAGATTTAGGCTTATTATATTATGATTACACTAAGTTTTTAATAATTATAATTTTTTGAATAAATGTATGACTATAAGGTTATACTCATACATTTATTAAAAAAATATAATAATAAGTAGGCTTATTTACTAATTTAATACGTGATGGCCGCGGCTTCACGGCGGCGGCTGTCTGCAATAACAAAATATATAGGTTAACATTGATGCTATAGTAGTATTCGCTCATTTTGTAGTTTTAGCGAAGGAAGTGGTTATTTACGTTGCCAAATTTAAAGCATAGACCTTCACTCACTTTCGTTCGCTTCGGTCCAATTTTTTTGTCGAGATAGTTTTAGGAAATTATTTAAAATGGCGGAGTTGACACAAATGACGTAGGTGCCATTGGCATCTATTCTAAGACGCATAGAACCATTGCGGCTCGTTACAAAAACGATCGTGAATATCAACATACCCTAGTAGGGTTTTCTGCAAAGCATGCACCCTGGCGCCGCGCAGGGTAATGCTGCGGTCGGCGGCCGGGTGCGTCGGTCTTGACGCCCCGGAATAGCAACCGGCCGCGACCTGGTCCGCCCCGAGCCCGGCCTTGAGGGTCGAATACGGCGCGCAACCCCAACCGGGGTCGGTGGCGGGGTCGGCGGTATTGAAGCCGCCGAGGGTTCCATCTGAGGCCCTCTAACAAAAAGCGAAACAAAATGAAAATTTCAACGATAATGTCACGCAAGGGGAAACTAAGACTTAGTACTGAACGTTCTTACCTAAGGCAAAGGCGCAGGGGCATGCCGCACCCCCAGCATGTTTCAGCTGCCGGCGACGACGCCGGCTGCTCTGCTGCTTGTGCCTCTGCGCCCTCCGCCTCGTCCTCCGCACCCTCTCGCTGTCTTCGTGTCCTGAAGCTTCAAGCAAACATATCCCATTATGAATTTGTAAATTTACATAACTCGAATATGTATTATATAGTTACAGAACTTACCTAAGGCATTGAAAAATGTCTCTCAAAAAATCCATTATTTTATTTAGTTATATATGTTCGGTTCGGGCCTCGTCACTGAACTGAACAAGAGCATCGTAGAGATCGAGCTTACAGTTTACCAATTATCATTTTGTTTATTATATCATATTTCTCAAAGAGTTGTTTTGGGAACTCTCAACACCGCCGAATAACGAAATAGGAAACCCTTTAAGGTCCGCCACACCGCCATCTTAATACTTACAACAACATAAGGGTCAGCATAAATTATAATCAAACTAGCAGTTTCCCGCGACTCGTCTGCGTGGAATAACCCTTTAAAAGCTTCCAACTTTTCTGGGATAAAAACTATGCTATGTCCATTCCCGGGACTCCAACTATATACGAAATTTCAACTTAATCGGTTTAGCTAGCGCTAACGAGTGCGGCCGAGTCAAACAGACATTCAGTAAACAGAGTTATTACGTAACTTACTAATAAAACTTAAGCCTAAATAATGGGTTAAAGGCGCGGGCGCTGTATCCTAGAACTCATTATGGCTTGTTTAAAAAAAGCTTCCAAGTATGGTCGAACAATTATTTAACGGCCACCAGATGTGTATCTTTCTATCATAGAATGACTTTTACCTGACCCATAATTATTATTTGCAAACAGTTATTTTAGTCATGGTTATTTTTTTTACCAAGACACAAACAGATATGCTCTTCTTAATTATGCTATATTTTAAAGAAATAGTTATAATTATACGATTATTATATTTACCCATGATTATTTTAGTACAAAGTTCATTTTTTATTTTATTTTAAATGTTTATCAAGTCTGTTCTTAAAACTGTTCACAGAGGGAGCACTTATAACTGTCTTTATTACCTTAAACGTTAAACTTATTTATTACCGATCCTCAATACCGTGTAGCATTCATATACACTTTTTTTTAACATCATTTTCACAAGTAATTTTCCACCCATTGGAACCATATTAGCGGATTATCACAAACAAGAAGCATTTACTATTACAGTAATAATAAAATAACTAGGCAACATTAGAAAACAAATTGACTTAACTACAATAGGTAAGTAACTAATTATTTAAAACAAACCTCGTGTGCTCTTCCGATGCGTTATCTCCTTCCTGCTAGAGTCCTTCAGTCCACTTTCGCAAACAAAAAAAGGTCCTCGCGCCGTGATCATAATATTTTTTATAGCCATTGCTTCGTGTTTCAGAGTCATCTACAATAAATAAGTGATAAATATTAAGTAGTCTTTATAGTTAACATTATCGACTACCATCAGCATCACGTGTCGAATAATTTACTTACCATGAAATATCACAAATTCACAAGACAGCGGAGTATTAGTAATAGGGTCCCGTTTTTACCCTTTGGGTACGGAACCCTAAAAACGTGATTTTTTTGCCGTTTTTTGCGTAATGTTATGGAACCCATCGTCGGTTTTTATTGTAGTTTCGATGTTATTACTCACATATAAATGTAAAAGAAAATTGACATCTTTTACACGACTGCCCGAAAAAGGAGAAAATTGTAATCATGGCATGTCATACTAACATATAACATAAGTCAGAGTCCCTAGACTACAAGAAAAAATAGCTATTACAGAAAAGCGCGTTATTGTTATGCAAAAGAGAATTGTGGTAAACATTTCACTCTTATGTTGCAGAGGGAATTGATTTGTTAGCTGTTATCGACTGAACTTGAGAGTGCCAGAACTAAAGTGGCTAAAACTTAAATTTATTAACACTTCGAACAATCCAAAATATTTTAACATCGTCTCGACGTCATTTGGTCTTGTGAGATCTTACGTGAAACAGGAGACTTGTGTTTGTGTTCTAAAATGGAAAGAAAGTAAGTACTCATGGAATAATATTGTATTTAAAAATAAAGTTAAATCACCAATTTTGGATATTGATACCCTAGTGCCCATATGACTGTGCGGAAGTTCCGAAAAAAGTTAAGATTTCAGTGAAATGGTGATTACACTATAGTATGCTCACTGGTGCAAAGATATTTATTTTTCTACAAAATAAGTCACAATTGACCACTAGGGTATCGATATACGTAGTATTAATACCTTATCATTTGCACATATTAGGATTTAGACATAGTGATTTAGTTCTAATTAATGACGTGATATTGGAAGATCAAAATTAAGATAACAACTAACTGCCACTGTCAAATCTGTTCTAATTTTATTCTAGATCGGTTATATTTTTGGTCTCTATTTCTGAGCGCTCCCCAGCGCTTACACATTTCTGTTTGGCGTAATGGTTGACTGGGAGAGAATACGTTAAGGCATGCCTTTTGAACTCTTTTTGTGTGCATTGTGCAATAAAGTTTAAAATAAGTAATAAACTGTTTATTCTGTTTGCAGCGGAATTAATACGCCACCACCGTCATCGCCGGACGGTGTAACACCACCGCCGACACCGGAGGCGTCGACTTCGTCGGCGAGCGAACTGGACTCGCCGCCGAGGTCACCTACACTGCCGCCAACACCACCACCTGACCTTGTGGCGGCTGTTATATGGTGGCCACCGGCTCCTCTGCAGGAGCGGAGGCACAGCGCTCCTTTTTAATTTACTATGGGACCACAATTAAATAATAAAACAGTTCTATAGTAGTATTATTTCTAATTCTTTGTTGAACTTGTTCCTCCATTGTTGTTGCTCCATTATTTTTTTTTGAAATTTTCAACCTAACCAGTCAGTAAGATAAAAAGGTGGCTCGACAAAAGGCAAATACACACCAGAGTTCTTTAGATTTAAATTTACAACGTTTGTTGTATGGGAGCCCCACTTAAATATTTATTTTATTCTGTTTTTAGGATTTGTTGTTATAGCGGCAACAGAAATACATCATCTGTGAAAATTACAACTGTCTAGCTATCACGGTTCATGAGATACAGCCTGGTGATAGACGGACAGACAGACGGACGGACAGCGGAGTCTTAGTAATAGGATCCCGTTTTTTATTACTGTTTGGGTAAGGAACCCTAACAATTGAATTTTTAATGAAATGTTTTATTTCATGTTTTATAGATGTTTGTAAAATTTGGTAAGTAATTACCTACAATTATCATGAGTGCTATAGAGAACTTGAAACGTCGAAATTGAATATTCCAATAATATTCAAATATGTAATACGGATAGTAATCCGTGACACAATCTATTTATTTATTTAATTTTATATTGAGGTATGGTGGCATATTAAAATGATGTAACAATCCTTTCCAGGGCCACCGTAAGATATCATGATATAAAGAAAAATAAAACCCATCGCGGCTCAAAGGATCGAAAGCCAGATGGGTAAAGCCGTCGAGATTGTTAATTTTTGTCTGAACCAAATCTTCCAGTTCGTTTTCATCGAATATGTAAGCACTACTGGCGTTGTTGTTAGTTGATTCTATAAAGCAATGCTTGTTTCCCCATTTCGCAAACTTAATAAAAGTTGGTGTTTCTATAACATTTTTGCATTTTCATCAAACCCTCCTAATTTTGGTTAAAAATGCCGTGGCCGTATTCTCCGAGTGCTTTTAAACTATCAATTATTTTCATATTTAAACATTTACAAAAATACGTTTAAAACGTTTGAAAGATTAGACACACTATCATTTTATTCAATTTGTAATACGCATTTGTAATACGTATTAATATATTTATAACATTTTGCTGTTATTCTTATTGGACCACTGTTTACATTCTGACAGAAAATCACAAAAAACTTCAAAAGAAATTCTAGTGGTCCGCCCCCAAATTTCATTGGTGGACAAAAGCTGACGAGCCTCGGGCAGATGTTCCCGCTTCAAACAAAATGCGCCTTTAAGGTGGTCGACTCTGGCTTTGGCCGATAGTACCTATACTTACGTACGTACGTATTTTCTGAATGGTACCGGAAAGCGCTCATATCCTAGTTCCACGTAGGAATCCGCCTAATTGCAAGAACTAGCAAGCCCTAACCACTCATTAATCTTCATAAGACGAACTAGAAACAAATACTAGGCATTAACCAGTCAGACCGGTGTCACTTGCGCCCTGGGCCTTTCCCACAAATACCGTAATCCCCTTAACACATGACAAATATATGGGAGGATTTGGGTCAACCTTAATACCGTGGGATTGAAACTAGGATCACATAAACTACGTGTCATTTTAAGTTTGTAAAGACACGACGTAAACTGATCTTATTTCAATCCCTAGCAACAGCATAGGTCGTCGAAACCGGTTTTTTTACTTTCAGTACTTAAAGGCGTGAAAATTCGGGAAAACCAAGTTTCATGGCAATAGAATATTGCTAAAACTATTAACTAGATCGATAAGCCTACGTAGTCACTAAAAGCCGCGTTTATAAGCTCTAAATTTTCGAACGGGTGCAATGGTTCGTTGGAAATACTGAATCGATTGAAACCATAAACATATGTTTTCCGTACTCATACGAGTCCTAAGCAACTGAATTGTCTCAGTATCTGCACGCCGCATCTGACAGTACAGATCTAGTTGCATTGGTCGTTATGCATCAATTATTATCTTTACGTTGGATATCGACGGATAGATCAGAGCAGGCCCGTTTCCGGGGCGGGCTAGTAACAGCACCCTGCAAAGACAGGTATTTGCCGTGCCGTATATGACTGTCCATATTTGCTATATTGAATATTGAAATGCGATCGCGCCGCCGTGATAAGGCTATCGATTTGTAGAGCCAAGGGAAATATATTGAGGTTTAACTTTGTTTTGACTTTTATTGCTTATAGTAAGTAGTAATAGAAAATATATGAACGTCTGATTCCATCCGGACATTATGTTTTCTGAGACAAATAATTAAAAGTTAAAAATAACATAAAGTTTTTTATATATGTCCCATAATATTTAGTTAGTTTGCTGTTATTTATTTATGGATTCCATTCTTCAGTTAAATGTTAAATTCAAAAAAGAACCGTTCAAGAGGTTTAGGCAGCGGAACAAAAAACTAAAAACAGTTCAAGTTGGTCTACAAGAAGTTACAAATTAAAAAAAACTTACTAGTTGCCTCAGTCACTATATAGTCACTTTTATTAACTAGTTACTAAAATGATTAAATCTGCATACGCTAAACGTCACCAACACTTGCATCCTTCGCTTCTCAGGCTTAACAAGCTTAGCATTCTCGACAACCTCAAACTAGAAGATTATCTTCATCTAAGCAGTTATACCTGTGTTAGGAGTGATAAGACCTTAATATTGTAAGATGGATCGTGTGCTTTCATATCAAGTTAGTGCAAAGACGTGCGAGATGTCATGGGGGTCCAGGGTATCTTCCACTTGAGTTAAGAGATATTTCGCATGATATTGATATTGATTCTCTCGCTCACGCTTACGCAGCATAAGTGAGAGTAAGAAAGACGAACTAACTATGGGAAGTACCCCGATCCGATTAAGTAAGCGATTCCTCGGACCAGCCAGTATAAGTGCGATCTTAGATTGCTCATAGTCGACAGATCAAAGTTACGCTGGCGTTCGACTAAGCTCAGTAATATCATATGATATGACCAGTTACAGAGAAGATGCCCACCGCCGTGTGCGTCGCGTCGAGTTAGCCCAAGTCATTAGTTAACACCGTGGAAAATTAACACTTCAATAATATATAAAGCCGTTGAGTTAGAGCGTGTTTGCGCGAGACAGTTAGGCAAATCTGTGGTAGGATTTACAAAAAGTCAACAATTTGACGTGTGCCTTGACAGTGAGAGGGCTAGTCCATTGACATTGCCACCACTCTTATTCCTGTTTGGACTGGGTAAACTATAGATCGATATGTTCCTTTTGGTCGGATTTGACATATTGGGAAATGTATCAATGAAGTAAGTTAAGTACCGGTTGGTTTGTACCTTTTGATGGCCTATTGTGAGTGACCTGAGTAAATATCTATTAAGTATTGTGGGTTAAGTTTTTGACACACTGAGATTTCAAAGATTTTGTGACCCATCGACATCGGGGACCAATATGGAAGTTTTTTAGTACAAAGGTAGACAAGTGCTCATCGCATCTCTAAACTTCGCATCTCTAACTGTCAATAGTGGCAGCAGTAGGTGTCAGTGTCAGCTAATGGGTAATAGCTTAATAGGAGCATTTCACAAGGTCTTCTATGTCGGGGACTTTACGCGTGCGGCAGCTATTATCAAACGTTATCATGCCAAATATTGTGTTCTTAGCTTTATCAGAAGTGTTTAAAAAACTTTCTGCAATGGTTGTTTTATTTTACGCCTATTGATTGCATTGGACAAAAACGAGGAATGCATTGTTTTTTATAGTATTTATAACAATTATTATTTACTTAGTACCTACGTAAAAATAGTTATCGCAAGGCAGTCTCCAGCACTTTATGACTTTGTTCTACCAAGTTTAGAGATTTATACTCTGGCTATTCCGATCACTTCTTCTTTTAAAATTATGGCTTCAGCCCAGTGGGCTATTTCGCCAGTATCAAGGTATTAAGAGGTTTAAAAACGACAAAAATTGTACGGTTGTACAAGACAGTGTACGGTGATTTGTTAGCTCTTGTAAATCGATAGCTAGACTTTACAAGAAGCACGTGGACTACCGGCCGTTGACTCCAAGATGGTGGTTAAATGCGCTTCAAAATTAATTCTCCATTCACTGCACACTACCACATTAGTTTACTGTATAATAAGCTATCGATATTACACTTTAAACAATATTAATGAGCAAAAAACAAAGTAATTAATCACGATGCTAACTATCAAGATGGCGCTCGAACCGGAAGTCCTCTATTCCGATCACTGGATATTACATTTATGAACTGTCATATCAAAGCGTACGGGTTTACATAACATTACACACTTATAATATTTAATAGTCTAATACCGTTCTAGGTTAAAGGGTAAAATGGGTTTATCCTGTAAGCCATACGCAAATAATTTAATGAGGTATTGTGGTAATAAAACACCAACGTGTATACCGTATACCTCTTTTCGGAATAGATAAGCTTTTATTTGACAGCCACTTAAGTGCACGGGTAATCAAATTTTACTAACCTGTACCCTAACCTATTAGGCATATTAACTGCCAATAAAGGGAGCTAACCATATAACAAAGTAATTTTATTTATTTTTCTAATCTCAGGGATCACACTCGAGTCGAACGTAGGTAAACCACTACAGATTATGCGCGAAATACTTGGTTCTGAATTTTTTTCTTGCTAACATCCCAGATCCCATTCCATCACATACTTATAGTACCTGTAGTTAGGCAATAGACCTTTGTCAAACGAGCATAGGCAGAAATAATCATACTTTCTTTTCCTTGTGCTAGTATTGTAACGCCAAAAAGAGGGATGAGAATAGGTAGTTTATTTCATTTTTCTGTTGCTGACAAAACTTGTTTTTCTGACTATATATGTCCTATCCTATAGCTAGTATAGTATGCGGGCAAGTTACGCGGGTTTAGAAATGTTTGGCTATATCCCTGTCGCCTTGACCCGGCGGGATTAAAAGACGAAAGCCCTATTTGGTGATTGAAAACAGGATACTGAAAAACCGTGCGAATTGCTTGATCCGGTGCGGATCCCTGTCTCCGAAGCAGTAACTGGGATAAACGGTAATGGCGTTGTTCATAAACGCCAAGGGCCTGACACTCTTTGATAGAGAAAGATGGTCTTATTGCGATTCCTATAAGAGGAATGAGATAATCAATCAATCAATATTTTTATTTCAGGCAAAAAACCCATAGATAAAAATAAAAATAACCCATAATAATTGTGCCATGCTTTGTCCTTGTCACCGACCGGGTGGCATCATAGTTAGGAGGCGATGGCGAAATACCGAAATTTATAAGAGTGAAAGAGAAAAAATCCTATTCTGCCCAAATTTTATATGAATATTCTTTCTCTTACCCCCGGTGGCCCCGGTCGCTCGGTGGCGCGTCTATAACTGGGTACTTGTTAATACTATGTCTATGATAAACGCGTTACTTGCCTGAATTAGCTATGTATCTTTTGTCTTTATCTGTCATTTTGACTTACGTATTTGGAAGAAAGGGATAAATCATAATTGAACTGATCAGGCCCGTAAAGTTTTATGAATAAGGGGGAAACATGACCCAGACGTAGATAAGTCCGACCGTCAAATCTGCGCCTACTGATAAGCAGATTTTTTACCTATCTCAAAGCCATATTTGACGAGTTTCCGACTCGCCTACGCTAAGTAGCAAATTGGAACATACGGCTAAGTGATCAAGAAAATAATTACCCACCACAGCTCCCATATCCAAGGTAGAGGAAATCATGTGAACCGAGTGAAATCGCCCATCAACAATGAATGAATTTTTGCGACGTTGCGAGCTTTCACTCACTTCTTTTTACCTTTTACTTCGCTTCAGCGCTTGTTTTCACTTATTTAGCCTATTCAGATGTCATGCAAAATATTAACTTTGATTCCAACGGAAAGTGATCGTTAAGTGTATGGGATACATACTTAGTTGCGGTAGGAAAACAGTTGAATTTATTTTAATCATAACAGGTTAGGGTTAGATAATGCTAAGATGAAGCTTACATACTATTTTGGTTTACCTAATAAAAAAACTTACAATTAATTTATATAAACACATATCTACATAACACGTGTCTAATAAAAGAGTTTCAAGTTGAAGAGAGCGGTGCATTTTCACACTTTTACAAAATAGAATATAACTTTTGAGATGTGTAAACTAATTAATAAACAGGTTGCGAATAGATTTACTGGTTACTAGACTTACTAGTTTACATTAAAAGATACAGTCAAATGGTTCCAACATGACAATTGCATTGCCTAAGTATATATAATATTTTGAGCAAACACTCGTTATTATCGATTCGCCAAGGAACTGTATGGAAAATGTGTTCGTTTTATATATAAATGGTAGACTTTTGGTCATAAAGGTACAAAGATACTCAAAGGTTATTTATTGTTTACAGAAGCGGAGTGAGCGATGCGATTGGTCGAATGGCCGGGCGCGAGCGGGGGCTAGCATGCTGCCGCTGGTGCTGCTGGCGCTAGCGAGCGCGGTCGGCGCCAGCGTGAACGAGCTAGCGCGCCGGGACACTGGCGACGTGTTCTCGATCACTGGTAATGCTTGTCTATTTTTGGTATTATAGTACATTTTTGCCAAGGGATGGAAAGAAAATGCATGTTTCCACCGGGGTATACATAGTGCTTTTCTAAAACATGTAAGGAAATACTGAAATATATAATACCTATATATTTAGCGAATGTGGCATTATGTACACGTTCGTTCCGCGTAGTTGCGCGCACCGCGTCCCCGGCAGCGGCACCGCGCGCAGGACGCGCCGACTGCGCGGACCAAAATGAAATTTGTATTGGTTATTTTACCCCTAAGAGTAAAATGAATCATACGAATTTAATTTTAACCCGCTGCGTCCGCGCCGGGCGCGCGGAGGCCGTGCTTTGTCGTCGCTGGGCTAACAATTAGGCACTTTGCGTTTTCTATTTACGAACAAAATGCGACCATTTCCGAGCATGTTTGAGAAAAATATATAAGTATTCCTCTCACAGCAGTTTCCGCTCGTCAACATTTAATTTCCTCATATTTCAGGTGTAGAATGCGGACCCGCACAATGCGCAGAGCACGGCGCGCGCGTCGCCGACGTGGCGTGCACTTGCGCGTGCCCGCACCGAGCGCCGCTCTTCAGGGAGGACCGGGAACTGTGTGTCGACGACTTGCCAGGTACGTATTTCGTCATCTCACCCAACATGTACAGCCGTATTTCTTTATTGTCCTCTTTTCTAGCTTCCGGGTATCGAGAACTTCTTTCATTCAGGTTATTTTGAAGCTTCCCCGTATGCGCACTCGTCACCACTTTCTATCTTCGCTGGCTATTTGGGCTGGGCTGACATATACCATACCTTGTTTGTTATTTTTTTCACCATTATTTTGTCACTTACGGGGACCAAGAAATAAAATTAACCAACAGCTTAATTTTAGAATCTAAGCGTAGGATCCTGAGTGGACGTAATAAATAAAATTTCATCTGTTTAGAAAGAAATCACCTTATTTTTAGCGAGCTAACGTCAAATGACCGAACGTTCACACTAATTTCTAGTTACGAACAAAAAACAAGAAAGTGCGTCATAATCGAAGTCGCGTTACGGGTGATGTCATCTCATCTACTTAGATGCTTGTCTCACGAGCACGTCTCCAACGCCAAGACACCTGCTTTTTAGGGTTCCGTAGTTAACTGCTCCTACTTTCCGAGATGTATCCCTTCCGTTAACCGACCATCTTGAGCTGCTCGGAATCTCGCTGACCTCGAAACTCAACTTCGGCCCGCATATCGAGTCGAAGGCACAGTTAGCGGCAAAAAAGCTAGGCATCCTCAACAAGGTGAGGCAGTATTTTACATCTAGGCAGCTGCTCGACCTTTACCAAGCACAAGTCCGATCGTGTGTAGAATACTGTTCTCATCTGTGGGATGGCTCTGCAAAGTACCAGCTTGAGGCGCTCGAGTCAGTTGAGAGGAGGGCCAAGAGAATCATAAATGACAGCAATCTGACGAATGCTCGACTCCAAAGTCTGGAGCATCGTCGCAAGGTTGCCAGCCTGTCGATCTTTTATAGGATACATTTCGGAGAGTGTGCCGAGGAACTGCACAACCTTATTCCTCCGTCCCATTTTTACCATCGGACCACACGACAAACGGCACTCCGGCATCGCTTCATGGTAGGAATTCCAAAAATACGCACGAAGCGTTTTGCTTCCACATTTCTTATGCGAACTGCCAAGGAGTGGAACGCCCTGCCCGAGTCTGTGTTTCCGCATGAGTACAATTTGGAGCTCTTCAAGGCAAGAGTTAATAGGTATCTCATAGGTAAGCGTGCTCCACCGTAGACCACATCATCACTTACCATCAGGTGGGATCGTGGTCAAACGCCTGCCTATTCATCATAAAAAAAAAAAAAAAAAAAAAAAAAACTAGGAACCTTATAGTTTCGCCATATCCGTCTGTCCGAGAAGCTGAAATTTGGCATGGATATGTAAATCAACCAATCCGGAAAAGTCGTAAAATAAAATCGTCAAACAAAAGCTTAATAAATTACTTTCTATTAAAACTATAGCGAATAAAATCGGTCCAGCCGTTTTTGAGTTATTGCAAAAAGACTTCTCTTAGTAAAAAGACGTACAAAGCGCTGCCAAAGTATACTTCCTTTTGCTTGTAATGTACATGATAGGTACTTACTAATAACCCCCGATAAGCCTATTCTGACAGAATGGTAACTACGGAACCCTACGCTGAGCATGGCTCGACATGCTCTTGGGCAATTTTTCTTAAATAGACACAGTTGAAAGTCTCAGTTTGCTTTAAAGACCCGTATTTACTCACCGTCTCAAAATACTCGAGTCATTTAGGTGTTGGCCAAACATTGGGATACTCAAAAATCCGGCAAACATAGAATTTTAGAGTAACAACTCACTTCGACGCCCATCGATGTCGTTAAGTAAATAAGTTTAGGTAAAAATTACGGTTTTTAAATGGAGTGTTTATGATTATTGCATTGTCATCGTACTCATCGTAGTTGCGATCAGTAGGGCTAAGATGGTCGGCTCTTTATCATTTGTCACCATGCCTGTCACGTTCTAACAAGTATATAAGTGCGAAAGCGACGCATGACAAGACAGGTGATAAAAATGCGACCATGATACCGCTGCAGGTGTCGAAACGAACGTTAAACGGATAAACAGAATGGGGTCGATGATGATGTTGTTGTTTAATGGCTCCTCTACACGATGAGCACTAAGATGTGCCAGCATGTACCTAGAGAGGGTAGTGGTCTCGGATGGCTCAACCATCGCATGGCCATCTCGCTGGTCCAGCGCTGGGCCATCGTGTAGAGGAGCCATAAAAAGATCCAAAGCATTGGTATGTTACTGAATTGCGCGCGCATTTGACTCCCGACTGCTCCTACAGTCGGACCAAGCTAACTCTGCATGGTATTTGCAATGACAAAGTATGGAGATGTCATCATAAACTCCCTCACTTTGCTCTATTCATGTTGGTGCAAAGTTACCTTAGACGGATTCTACCAGTCATTAAGGCAAAAATCAATACGGTGCGTTGGAGTAAGATTGAACGATGATTCAATGGGTTTTTCATGCGGTGTAAGATGAAAAGTCGCCCGTAATGCTTTGGCATATGGACGATTTTTCGTCTTACCCCTCATGAAAAACCCGTTCAATCTTCCCCGAACTCACCCTATTGCAATGAGCAAGAAAGACAAAGCATCGGGGGAACAGGCAACTCATACGTTAAAGCTTTGAATTGAAACAAGAGTTTTGTTTTTGTTGGACAGTGAGAATCCTGTACTTATCCTGTGACCATTGCTTTAACCCTTTTCCAGGCATAGTTCGATTTTCGAATTTTAACTAGTAGGTATTCCTGTTTAAGGTTCAAATTAGATTGCACTTTCGGGAAATGTGACTTGTTTTCAAATGAATCATCAAAGATGGATTAATTGGAATATATTTGGATTGTTTGGGAATACCTTGTAGATTATTTATTTATTTATTCATTTTAAACTTTATTGCACATAAAAATAGTACACAGGCGGACTTAATGCCATTATAGGCATTATCTAGATTGGTGCGGTGCGGGTTGAAAAATGGTTAAAAATAGCTGAAATATATTTTGTAACCGAGTAAATATATTTTCATAACAATAAGAATTAACATTGGAAATTCGTGGTATCTGCCTACCCCTCCGGGAAATAGGCGTGATTATATGTATGTATGTATGTATGTAAGAATTAACATTTAATAAACTCAATAACGAAACTCCAAGGTGGCCGAAATGTATTTAAATATCTAACCGACCGCATAAAAAAAAAACATCCTCGGAATATCACAACACCTAAATTTGCACACGGAAATTGATAAAAATATTTATGAACCGGATGAATTATGTATCTGCGTTGAGACGCACAGTGGCTGTTTTTGATAAGCAAGAAATACAAAGATTGAAAATTCATTTACAAAATAATGTTTTTTACATTAAAAAAACGGACAAGTGCGAGTCGGACTCGCCCACCGAGGATTCCGTACTTTTTAGTATTTGTTATTATAGCGGCAACAGAAATACATCATCTGTGTGAACATTTCAACTGTCAAGCTATCACGGTTCATGAGATAAAGCCTGGTGACAGACAGGCGAACAGACAGACAGACAGACGGACAGAGGAGTCTAGTAATAGGGTCCCGTATTTACCCTTTGGGTACGAAACTCTAAAAATTATAACCTTTTGTAGGTATTTTGTGCATTATTTGTGGGGAATTGATTTAGTAGTACTGATTGATATATTACATGTGTAAATATACCTACTTATACAAAATCTACTTATAAATATATTGTAATGGAACGAACTTGTTGTCACAAAATTAGGACCATTAAAGTGCATCCATACCACAGTTAACCTTTATCAAAGATAGATATAACTCCGTAATAGATGGATACAGTCTAAGGAAAAAACGTGCCTCGAAAATCAAGAAAATTTTGATTCTCGTTCAGAGGGCGCTACTAGCTTTGGCCTACTGTCGTATAGATGGCGTTGACGGTTTCGTTTGTTATTTAACAATTTTAACGAATATCAGTGAAAGAACATGGGTCAAAATCATAAAAATAATAAATGCAAATAAAAAAAAACATTTATCCATATTTAAATACATTTTATCGTATTTTTATAAAATTTCATTTTTAGTTTTAAAGTGTGTCGACAGATGGCAGTGAATTTACTGGGGTTACAAAATTTACTATGACAGTACCGCTCTAGTATAAGTTACTCTATGACCTTTATGGAGCAACACTGTGTAACACGTTAACATTAGGTAGGTAACAGTTTTGAATGATTCACGGTTAGTTTCAGTAAACAGTTAAGTTTTACAAAAGGTAATCACGGTCCATACCCCGGTCGATTAATGTTTCACAGTGGTACTCCATTAAAGTTAACTGCAATGAGGGTGCAATGCAACCTTTACCTATACCTATTCAGCCAACAAAATAGACACATCTATATTTAGACCAACTACCGACGGTATTAGTTAGACACATGAAGGCTCTGCTCGACTTGTGCGTTGCCTCCCGCTGTGATATCTATTATCAAATGCCCTGCGGCATAGGTTGTATGTGAAACATTACTACACGTTCCGTTCGCCCACATTATCGAACCCTTCCGTGTTACCCTTCAAACTGTCCATTATAAACCCGTCTACGGTACAGTCAGTTGCCATTAGATATATCGAAGCGGCCAAGGTGCTCAAATATCTGAGCACGCCTCTATTGTCAAGGCGTAAGAGTGCTTGTTCAGATATTGTGAACACCTTGGCCGCTCCGATATATCTGATGGCGACTGTACGCAAAGCACTAATGAAAATCTTGACCTTATTTTATAAAGCTACACGGTTAGCCTTGTAGCCACAATTAACAGGACCGAACTGTACTTAGTCAGGTCATAAGTTCTCACAAAGATTTTTTCTGATAAAAAAGTTATATTAAGTAGGTACAGATCCCTTATTATTCATGTATATGGGTTAGAAGCTTATTTAATACAGAATTACATACAATATAATTTAACGTAAATTGCTGTCTCAGTTTTGCATAATTCTATGTAATATTCGGAAAAAAATTATAAACAAAACATGTAAAAAATACGCGACCTGTTAGGTTAGGTAAGGTTGGGACCTGAGGTGATTTTGATCCCTATTTATTTATTTTTCTTTTTTACATAGTTGAAACTTACATAAAACAAAAGCTGGATCTTTTATCTTTCTTAAAATATATAATTATTGTGTACTGGACTGCCAAAATTGCAACTGTTCATGTTTTACCAAACCTACTCGTTGGATGATCAAAAATAGGCGTGTTACTGAAAAGTACCCTAAGTTTAAAGGGTAAGCTGAAGTAGTAATGCTGGTGATAAAATAACGTTCTAATAAAGTAGGTTCATACAAATAAACAATTGTACCTATTTTATTAATGTGACGCTGATTTTTACTCCCTTTTGTAAAGTATAATTTTTCACAATCCAGCCGCGTATTTACAATAATTCCAAAGTAAACGAGTATGTAGCAAATAAAGTCGCGATCTAAATTTTAAAATAATTAATTATATTACGTTTTCATCAGTATAAAACAAGCTTTCAAATCATGGCTAACTTTGTTTTATTATAAGCTTCGTCATTTTATTAGTCAAAATCAAAACCTTTGTGACAAAACTTATGACCTGACTAAGTAACTTTGATGCGAATGACACACGCTTGATTAATGACCGGAGGCCTTTTAACCAATGTCGCTGGTGTAGATTTTCATAAAGAGGCAACAGTAAAATTGCCACTATATGAAATATGTAGGGCCCTCTTCGAAAATATTTTAATGCATACGATAAGACACCACAATAAATTGTATCATAATAAAAGATAAAGCTTTTATAGGACATTTTAATAGCACACTCCCAAGTATTTGTCCAGTGTTTCGGCGGGACACTTTTAAAGCTCGCGATAAAAAATATTTTTAATCTGCATAAATTAGAGTCGTAATCGCATCAACTACCTTACCGGATCCCGTAAAATATATGCTTTAATTTATACCATTAATAACACTGAATTTCGGAAATAAGCTTATCTTCTGCAAGGTCAGGTATTAGTCTTAATTCCATTACAAATGAGGAGCTTAATAAGCGAAGACATCAAAAAACAACGCCATAAGCGACTGTATACTCTTAAGGTTTTGTGTCATTGAATTTTATGTGTATATTTAGTAAAGCGCAAAAAATTGGTAGCTTAATCGGCTTCGACAATTACATGTGTTGAATACGAGCCTGAGCCTTTGTTATGAAGGGATTCATTTCATTTGCAGAATGTTCGCTGGCGAGCTTCGGGACGGGCGTGGGCGTGCAGCGGATACCGTTCGTGTATCTGCCGCTGAAAGGACAAATCATTCATCCGTCGAGGGATATTACGTTTCAAGGTGAGGATTTATGGCGTTATTCATAAACGCGTTACTGGCCTGAATTAGCTATGAATCGTTTGTCTTTATCTGTCATTTTGACTTATGTATTTGTAAGAAAGTAAAGTAACGTAAAGTTTTATGAATAAGGGGGTTATTAGTCTTTATTTGTGTGACAGCGCTCATGCGTTGAACTCTGCGCTAAGCCTGCCGTACCAAGCTTAAACCTTAGAACGTTCTTCAGTGCATATGTGTTTCTTAACTAAGCCTAAGTTTATTAAATAGGTGATATGTACCATAGGTACCTATAGACAAAAGAACTTTGGTTACTACAAGTTGAATCACATGTACATCTAGCTTGATAGCTGAACTAGATTTCACTGCATACTTTTTAATTCCTATGTAAGATGTAAGTATTTAGGTTATATATTATATAGCCTCCTTGGGCTTACCGTGGGATTTAGTCAATCTGAGTAAGAATGTCCTATAATATTTATTTATTTATTATTTATTTATAGCACATTCGAAATGATTATATTTAAATTATGATTGACAGGTGTCAAGACTCCTATATGCGCAGTGTCTGGTGCTCAGTTCCTAACTCCAAAAGGCTTCGTAGATCTTCGCAACACGCTTGACGCAGACGTACCTTTCAGTCTTTTTCGCGATGAGGGACGGACTTTTCTACAGGTAATCAATTTACATGTGATACACTTTTGCAAGCAAAATAGGCAGCTAAATGTCATAGTGTAATACACCGGCCACATACTCGACGAGAGGTATGGGAAGTAGGCAGAGATGTAGTGTGGCCGTTTTACTCGTCATGCCGCTCGTCACGCTCCTCGTCGTGCCCACCGCTCCCTATTTTGTCGGTTTTTTGACGCGAGTCAAAGGACCGGCAATATCAAGTATGGAGCGTCGCGATTAATCGCGCGAGTAGGGCAGTGTGTGGCTGGAGCGGGCAACATCGCGGCAGCACGAGGAGCAGAGCAAGAAGCAGAGCGAGGAGCAGAGCGAAAAGCAGAGCGAGGATCAGAGCGAGAAGCAGAGCGAGGAGCAGAGCGAGGAGCAGAGCGAGGAGCAGAGCGAGAAGCAGAGCGAGGAGCAGAGCGAGAAACAGAGCGAGGAGCAGAGCGAGGAACAACGCGATGAGTATAGTCTGGCCGAGGTAACAAACAGTAGGATAACCTCTATCTATTAAAGATGACTTTACTTCACTCTTGCATTTAACATATAAATGGAGAATCGGTGACACGAAATAACCTCCTCAGATAAGATAACGACGGCAAATTGACAAATAATGTAATTGGGCCAAAATTATTTTCGTTGTCTTGTTTCTGACCACTCTGTCACATTTCTATTTTTGTCTTTTTGTCAAAAAAAGTTGAGTGCTATTGTGTGTTCTTTTTAACTGTAGATTATTATTATCTTGAGAAAAATTAATAACTAGATTTCATCCCATACAAAAAGCACCACTCCGTTACATTTTTTGGGAACAAAAAACAAGACTACAATAGTTATTTGTTTTACAAGGGGGCAAAGTTGTTGTTTAACCGCTCGTGCTAATATTGATACACAAGCAAGCGAAAAAAGAAGTGGAATCTTGAGCGTTGCGAGTGTTTCAAAGCACGAGGATTAAACAAATTTTGCCCCCGAGTGAAACACAAATTTTTTTACCACACTAGCCCAAAGAAGATAACGGTAAGATATCAAACAAAATCAAACCAAATCAAATCGAAATGAACGTCATTAAATATTTAATTTATCAAATAATTCATTCATAATCATCATTTAACAGTCAATTCTACCAACATTCTACTAACACAAGGAATCAACTCAAAAGTTTTTAATTAATCAAGAGAGCCTTTACCAGCTGGTGTGGTGAAAAAGAATTGTGACCCAATTGGCGTGATGACGTCGGTTTTTATTTTTAACCATATATCATAAAGATCTTTATAAAAGCCCCGAGCCGATGGAAACTAACTGTCCCAAAAATATTTAGCAATGCGAATTTTAATTTTTTTGTCCCTTCACGCAAAGAAAGTGAATAAGAATAAGAATAAACGGACCAACTATTATATTTCCAGTGGAGCGGTGAGGACGACGTGCGAGCGAGCATGTCGGGCCGAATGATGGTGGTGCGCCTGCTGTGCCGAGATGTTGCCGCAGCTCCCGCCTCCCCTCTCGACTTGAGGGGTGTTTTCACGCCGTGCGTCGCTTTCAGGGTGCAAGGGACCGCTCCTAAACCACTCTCAAGTAAGTACAAACTATTCAAATATATAAAATTATTCTGCCAGAGCATAGAACAAGATTCAAGGATGACGTTAAAGTTCGTACGTTAGCAGTAGCACGAATGATGGCAGTGCACCTCCTGGACTTGTTTCACGAAGTGCGTCGCTTTTATAGTACACACTATTATAAAACCTAGAGAAAACATAGCTGAGAATCGAAAAAACAGTATGAATACACGTTTTATATCTATTTCAGATGTAACTGAAGTCCAATTTGCTCCAAACGCGCAGACATCACAAGCAACCACCACCTCAGGACTAACTGTCACAGAATATGTTGCGATCGGCATCAGCTCTCTCCTTCTCGGTCTAATCTATATTGCATCAGTCTTCCTTTACCTACACATACGGAAAAGAAAGAAAGGTTCTGAAGCAACCGAAGCGAGCTCGAGACGATTGAAAAGTTTGAAGAATAAAAATGGTTCTATCATAACTGAACGCGACATAGTTCGAATCAACAATGAAAGAGTACAGTCCATACCGACTTCTTTGGATACGGATGATGGTGTAGTCAAAAATAATCCATTGATAGGAATGAGTAGATCGTTTCATCAGATCAAGCATAGCTTTCCAAGTGATTCTGGTAGTACCATGTCTGATTCGGAAGACTTTGCTGAGAGTAGCGTTAGAAGCGAAGATCATACTTTCAACGTAAGTAGGAAAAAGAGATAAGAAAGTTATTCCCGCTTGTCTCCCAGAATGAACTCTTACGAACAAAAAAACGTTAAAACAATTCAACTAAATAAACGTATGCTTAAAAGGTTTAATGGTACGTTTTTTTTTCAGGATCAGACGTCAGCTCTTATACATTCCCACTATTCAGAAGTCAAGATTAGAAATAGTTGCTCCGACGTAACTCACCGAGATGAGTCGGGAATTGAACGCCTTCCAGACGAACATGTATCCATCGTGGAAACAACTGACGACCGGGAAATAGCACGGCCAGTCGGCACTACGAGAAGAAAGCTATACTTCAATCCGGCTTATTTTGAACCACACCTCATGGCGGTCAGTATCATTTTTAGAGTTCCATACTCAAAGGGTAAAAACGGGACCCTATTACTAAGACTCCGCTGTCCGTCTGTCTGTCTGTCAACAGGCCGTATCTCATGAACCGTGATAGCTAGACAGTTGAAATTTTTCACAGATGATGTATTTCTGTTGCCGCTATAACAACAAATACTAAAAAGTACGGAACCCTCGGCGCGCGAGTCCAACTCGCACTTGGCCGGTTTTTCTAATGTTTCAGATTGGAGGTTTTTTAAATGTTGAAGATTTAGAGTTAGATTCAAGATTCAAAGATTTATTTGTTCAACATAGGTAAGTTACAAGATGTTAAATACATATTTCAGTATCACTATGTCGTGCCTATTGGCATACAAATGGAATAAAAATACACGGTAATCATAATATCACAGAAAAACAATAATAGTCAAAACAGGGTTATGTCATGCAGTAAATCTTAATTAGGTAATTCAGTCAAAAATTCTATAATAGAGTAATATGCTTTCTCGGTAAGAAAAGCTTTTAGGTTTTTTTTAAAAACATTATTCTTGTCTTTACATGCAATTATATTCGCCGGTAACTTGTTATATATTTTGTGAGCCATTCCAAGTATGCTTTTTTGTAAAAATGCCGTTTTATTTAGTACTTTTTGCATAGACTTTAGTTTGTTTTGAAGGCGAACGCTTTTAAACTTACTAAATAGGCTGTGGTTTGTATTTACAAAATTGGCCATTTCGTATATATACAAACATGGCAATGTAAGAATTTTGAGACTCTTGAAAAATGGTTTACATGGCTCACTTTCTTGGACACCGCAAATTGTTCGTATGCATTTCTTCTGAGCCTTAAATATAAATTCTTTATTGGTGGAGTTTCCCCAAAAAAGGATACCATATCTTAAATTAGATGTGACATAAGCATGATAGGCGGTTAAAAGTGTCGATTCGTTTGCGATTTTTTTCAAATTGTACAACGCGTATGAATATTTACTTAATTTATTACATATATTGTCAGTTTGTGTTTTCCATGTCAACTTATTATATATACTTAATCCTAGAAATTTCGTTATGTCCGTTTCATTCACTTTATGTCCCTTATAAACTATGTTTAAACTAGTAGATTTGGTTCTTTGCTTAGAAAACTAAATTAAATTTTCTTTTACAGGAGCCACCACCTGCTGCGTTAGAATTCCTGACTAAAATTAGAGAAGTCATCTCAGTCGCTAAACATAAAATGGCAGCAAAAAGATTCCAGCCAGTTCTAAATGAGATACCAGAAGAAGAGACCTATCCCTCTCATGGAAACAGTTTAGACATATACCAAGGCCTAGGCAGTCAGAGAAGTGAAAGCGTTGTCAGCCTTAAGAGGGAAAATAGTAGAAAAAGGTCTATAAATTGCGTAGGATGTCCAGGTTGTAAAACGGAAAATGGCAGCGAAGTACATAATTTTATAAAATATAACATACCTGCCTGCTCAAGCTGCCTAAGTAGTAAAGGAGACAAGCAAAACAGCATTCGCAAGTGGCTAGAAAACATTCCTACTGGAAAACAATCGTTCTATAATGATTTTCAACCAGCAAGCCAGAATGGTCTAGTCAACTCTCTTTTATCTCTTCCAAGTGCGGAAACAAATAGTAAATTAAGAAAACAAAACAGTTTTACAGCGTCTAATCCTATGAATTTAACAGAAAACATTACAAAAATTAAAAAAACATCAACTATGTCTGTGAGATCTGAACCACCATTGAGAACATATAGCTATAATCTACCTTTACCTGAATTTGACAAAATTACACATAATAACAACAGGAGCTATTATGGACAGACTATTTCCAGAATAGATGATATCAGACCAATTGGGTTGTGCGACTATCGTACCAGGAGTCTAAGGAGTAACCCTATCACTAATCAACACAAAAATAAGTTTATAACCAATAAGAATTCTCTACCTGATATGGTAAATGAAGCTATAGCTCTTGAAAACTGTAGCAAATCCTACAACCACAACAGTTCTGACGAAGAAAGAGTCGGTCAGGAAATTAAGAACACTGCTAGAAAGAACTCTGAAAGCCCACCCATTAATGACTATGAAACTGATAGTTTAGAGAGAACATCTACCAAAAAGGGGCTGGCAACTCCACCTGAATACCCTGACGTGCCGTCTTCTCAAGCTAGTCCAAGCTTGAGCAATGCTTTACCATTAGAAGAAGAACTTACAATGACTAATGCAGTTTATAAGACGCATTCGAGAAGCAACAGCAACACTCCATCCCCACAAAGAGATGTATGCATCGAACAAAATCATTATGAAATAATAGAGTCCAAGAAAGTAATAAACAACGTCAGTAACATAGAAACTAACAACAACAGCTATAGTTTAGTAAGCGAGGTATATGTTAACAATAATTACAACTTTGGTAGTACTCCTACTTCACCAAGTGGGTCAGATTGTTCAATGGGAAGTAGAAAATTACGTGGCGCAGGAAATAACTCCGAGGAAAAACCGGGCTGTCTTACGATTGAAGTTAAAGATCCTCCTGAAAATTACATAAAGATTCATGAATCAGATGGATTTGAACCCGATACATTGGATCGCAAACATCCCAAATATAAACAGACAGACGAAAATAGCCAATTCAGTAGAAAGGACCTCATTAAAAACATTGATATCGACGGTAGTCCTGTCAATCAACGCAGTCAATTACGGAGCAGCGGGACGTTCAAAAAATCAGAAGCAATGGTCAGTGCGTCAAAATTCAATAGTTTAAGAAACGATTGCGAATCTCGAAAAAATATTTATGAACGCCCTAGACTATGTCCGGCCACATTCAATGATTCTAAAAGTCTAGATGATACATCGGAAACTTGGGAAGAGGTCGCAGCGGACTGGGCTACAGAAGAAGGCCGTATCCTTACTCTAGAACTCAGGCACTCGAAGAGGCAACGGCAATGTACACCGCCAACTGTAAAGCAAGTGAAAAGTCTAGCGAGACCAGATATTCTGCCTCCACTTCCACCAACAAATGACCATCCAATATATGAACAACCCACCTTTCCACCCCGGAGGGTAGAAAGTGCAAGGTTACCACAAGAAAATCTATCAAAAAACTTGAATGGCAGAAGCCTCAGTCCGAGAACATTTACGAAGAATACGACAACTGACATTAGCTTTAGAAATGGTAACGTTCGTAAATCTAGTATAGGACATCCTTGCCGTCCAACGAGAGCTTCTGCCCAAATGCCATTCTCGGACTACGAAAACATTGACACTGTCGACGCGTGTGAAGGAGGAGCAAGCCAGGCTGAAGATTTATGTAGGATATCTATTAGAAGACGGACAGACGGAAGATACAGCAGCAATTCAATAAACACCAACACATTTTTGAAAGAACCTAAAGAAACTTCTGGTAAAACTTTTAGGATGAAACGCAAAAAAGGACATGTTGAAGACTCAGGATATCTCAGCAGTGACTCCGCTGGCTCAAGGCAAGTTCAAAGGAAATTAGTGATAGCTAAAATAGTGAGTTGTAGTGAAAGTGATGACACTGAAAACGAGGCTAGAAGTGAATCAGGTGCGGAGAGCGTAGAGACACATTCGGTGTATTTCGATAGCTATAGAAAGCAAGAAGTAAACGTTGTAGAAAGTGACAATAAATTGCTAACGTATGACAAATGTGCAAGAAGTAGTGGAAGACGTTTTAAAAACAATTTTCAATTATAACAACACGCAATAAATAATATTTGTGCAATATAATGTGCAATATCAATTTGTAAGTAATTATAAAATATATTTCTAATTAAATTTTACTTTTATGTTTGTAAAATATACAAGTACTGATACACGATACCTCTCCTCAGAGTTGTTAATAGTTATTATTTATTTACGTTGCTAATAAGCAATAGTATTTAGGTAGTTATAATGTAGATAATTAATTGGCCGGTTGTGCAATGCAATAATAGAATAAGCTTGTTATTATGATGTTGTAAACAGGGTTCTCATCTGATTCCTATTCTTACTTTTGTGAAAGTAAACACAAGTGTGTGTTTTTCGAAGTGAAACTTTAAAATAATGTATTATAAGTAGGTATGTTGGCGCCCATACAATTGCCAATTTAAACTTATTTCAAGGTAATTATTGTATCAATCCTGTATTGGGTGTCAATCACTGGTGTTTGTGACTAATTAATAGATTTCTTTACAAGTCCATTTATAACAAGTTCTTAAATAACGAGTATAAAGTCGATCGTGATAAAATATTAAAGATTTCACCTTTCTGGCATTAAAATAAATTTAATACATATTTAATTATTTATTGGAAATAGGTTCGCGCGGGCGCCTTTAAACAAAAGATTAATAGTTGCTTAAGGATAAAATGTACAGTCAGCAAAAGTATTAGCTTTGAAACTTTGAACTACAAAAAGCTAATACTATTGCTGTCTGTACAAGTGTACATTACTCGTAGCGCAGGTAGCCAAGCCCGTAAGCTGGCTATCAAACCAGACCAATGTGTTTCTAGGAAGTTTTGTAAGGAAGGAAAGCATAGGCATAAATCTGCGAATAAAATTCAAATGCGTGTGTGTGTGTGTGTATGTGTGTGTAAAGTCCGCATTAGGCATGCGTAGCATGGATGGGAACAAAAGTCCAAATCCCTTTGGTATTAATGAAAGACCTTTGCCCAGCAGTGGGACATACATAGGGTGGTGATGATGAATTTTTAAACTCCATAGCATAATGGAAATAATAATTAAATACATAGATAGAACACAAAGGGCGATTGCAATTTTCACCCCGACCGAACATAGGCGGTATATCCTTTGTTGGTGCGCACGAATGGATCTTCCCATCTGTCTCCAAAATCTCTTTTATTTGGAAAGCAAACAGAAATAAGTGAGCAGGAGATGAGTTTACAAATACACATTAAGGACATTCACTTATTTCCTTAACAGCTCTCACTAAAACATGTAATGGAAATATACTACACTTAAACTACTCCGGCCTCTTGGCCCAGTTAATTGCAGTTTTTCAAATAAATTACAGAACAGGTAAAATTTCAAAGGTACGTTCGAAATTGCTACATCACATGTTCGGATACATAGATATTACAGGTTACATGATAGTTTTTAATCAAGTTTTAACGATATTCACGGTTTTTAAACGAAACATTTAATCCGAAATGTAATTCGGACTTTTAAACGTTTTCACGCTATTATTATATATAAGTTTAGCTAAGCAATTGAAAGAGTCAGGCAGCTAATGCTTCCTAGTACCTGACATAAATTGGTGCTCCGGAGCGGGAGCCAATCCTTAAAGGAATGGATAGTCCCCTCTGTAGGTTAGAGCACAATGGGTTTTGGTTATGTTGTTGGCAACAACTAATATTGTTCTTTGAACCTGATAGGTGTTTAAGGTGCAGTGAGTTCAGGTCCTTCTCCGAACGCAGCTCGCTGAGCACTAAGCGGACCGCCGTGCGTGCCCGCGTTATTGAATTGTTATTTTTAGTTACCTAAATTGAACAAAAAAAGTAAGTTCAATCAAAATTAATAGTGCGTTTTAGACCTTTATCAGGTTTCGAAACGATGAAGTTACTAAAGAAAGGCCTCAAGATTTATATTCTTTGCCAACCGAATACGGTTTAATAAAAGCTGTACGATTTTTCAAAAAACCTGCTGGCTGAACCCACTGCACCTTAAGAACGACATTGAAGAAAATCGGACAAAATTTAATTTACTTACCTCCTGATATCTCATGACATGATTATAGGTCCCTCGATAGAAAATGACACTGAAAATACCTCGAAAATATAGGAAGCATCTAAACAAACAACAAAAGTTTTTATAACCTTAGTTGTTGCCAATAGTTGCTATAGTCAGTTATTTTAGGTATTTATTGAAACGTATAGAAACAAAACCACGTGACTCGTTCTATGGCTATATGTAAAAACTGAATGGACTAAAAAATACCACACATTTATCGAACTTGCTCACAAAATTTCACCAGAATTCGAAACGTGTAACGCTAACCTGTAGAAGAGAATAGCCAGACACAGACAGGCATACGAAAGAAATTTTGCCCGAGCTGAAAAACTAAAACGATTCGCTCGCGCGTCGCGTTCTTTCGGTCAATAATACTATGATTGGCTGAATAAACGAGTCCTGTGGTTTAATAAACTAAAATGCACATTCTGGGGCCTATTGCATAATAAAATACACGCTAATACTATTACTAATTTTGTATGTGAAATTACTAATAGTATTACCTTGTATTTTATTATGCAATAGGCCCCTGTTTGTTGCAATATTATTGTTTTACCTAAAATAATACACTATAGATATTTTTTTCGGTTGTGGGTTGTTTAATTTATTGATATTTTAGTTTGTATTTAGTGAATTAATTTTGTACAGTTTATTTGTTATACTGTTACTTAAAAAGCTGATGTTATGGTGCTAATCTAATGAGAACAAAGGTAAAACCGGGTACTTAGTATACTTAAACAATTATGCAAGTTGTTCTTGTGTATTTTGTATTATAAAATTTATAAGGATATTGTTTAATTTTAATAAATAATTTTAAAATAGGTAGTAGAATATGTGAACATTTAATGCTCAAAACAAGAAATCTGTTGTTATAATTTTAATGAAGTTTTTATTGTAAAATATTTTTGTATTCTAGTTAAAGGTTAAATTTTATAAGTAGAAATGAAACAATATTACAATGCTTCCGTTTTTATTGTCTGACTGTAAGATTTAATGTATGTTAATGTACAGTCGAAGGCTAAAATATCGATCCAGACAAATGGCTCAAAAGTATGTGAACACGACTTTATTGTCTAAGGTGTAAGAGCGTACACATATTTTTGAAACACTGGAAATGTATATATATTTATGCCCTTGACTGTATCAACAAATCCTAATTAGAATTTTAAGCATTTTTGTATTTATTATGTTATGTAACATAATTTTAAATAGGTTATTATTCGAAACAGTGATGAACAAGAATTAAAATTTATTAAACATACCTTTCTTTTATTTTAACTTAGAAAACTATTATCATGTTTTTAACTTCATTTATTATAAAAATAAACCGACTCATAGTCAGATTTATAGTAGGTAATTCTTAAGTATAATATCACAGGCTACATGCAAAATCGACAATACAATTACGCTATTCTAAACCTTACTCCGATCAATATAAGGTATCAAATTAAACTCACTCAGTATCCAGAAACATGCTCTCACTATCCACTGGTTTCATTTCACACTGTTTCAAACACTTGGCACCTTTGCTTGATTCGGTCAGCAATTCACTTCTAAACTCCGTAAATAATCCTAATCCTCCGGCAAATAAATCAATCTCTTTCCCTATTTTGCTTTGCACTTTAGCATCTTTGCTTTCATTCATTTTGACTATACAACTATCTAAATACTCTAAAATCGTAGCCGTTTGGCGTAGCATAGACGGAGCGTAGCTCGCATAGTCTAATTTTTCTTTCTTTTCTGTAATTTCTTCATTATATTTGCTTAGGGAATGTTCGGTGGCTGTTATTTTGTGATTCGGTGGTGTGATTATGATGCGATGTGGAATAGCTTCGTGGATGTAGTGTATTAGTGGTAGCACCTGATTATGTGACCTGAAATAAATATACATAATAAAGATTATTCATGTACATATAACGGTAAAAAAAATAGTTTGAGTTAGCGTTATGCGTCTTTCGTGGACATCATACAATAAATGGACTTTAAAGCCTAATTTTCTTACTGGACCATAGCAGGCATGTTTAAATCTACTTCTTAAAAGCCGAACGTATTAGTAAAATGTACCAAAATGTTGATGTTGGCAAATAAATAAATGAGATAAAAACGAAACGACAAATGTGACAAGGAAAAGACCGTGACGAAAAACGTATAAGACAGATATTAATAAGTTACCGACTATGAACAAAGAAGATGATGACAAAAAAGAAAAAGACAAACAAAGAACAAAAACAGAACATGTTACAAAATAAACGAAAACGAATGAGACGACCGAGCAATGATAATACCATCTTAACACTCTACTCTATAAGTATATATATACACGGTGGCTACAAAATAAGTGCATTCATGCCAGGGAGGTTTTGGGATTATACTGACCAACTTTTACTATGGGACCAACCACGAAATCGCGAAAATGCCCATGAGGAAAGGGAAAAAGTTTAACCACGCATTCCTGGGGTCATAAGGAGTAACAAATGTTATACAACCTAGATCGAATTATGCTTTTAATTTTTTAGGGTTCCGTACCCAAAGGGTAAAAACGGGACCCTATTACTAAGACTCCGCTGTCCGTCTGTCTGTCTGTCACCAGGCTGTATCTCATGAACCGTGATAGCTAGAATTGAATTTTCACAGATGATGTATTTCTGTTGCCGCTATAACAACAAATACTAAAAACAGAATAATATAAATATTTAAATGGGGCTCCCATACAACAAACGTGATTTTTTTGCTGTTTTTTTCCATAATGGTACGGAACCCTTCGTGCGCGAGTCCGACTCGCACTTGGCCGGTTTTTATACATAATAAATACATAACGTATGCTTCTCTAGTATGAAAGTGCCTTAGGGTGAGCTGGCAACGTTTATTAATGCTATCTCTTTTTATAGTCACTAAGCAATGTCATGAAGACTTTTTTGGGCATAGATTATTCAAAGCCGGGTCTAGATCCTTCGATATTTAAACCGCAACAAGTAGCGCACTGAATATTAAAGATAAGATATTTTCAAGCAGTTCATTGTAAAAGAAATGAATACCAGATACAGGCGACTGCAAACTGGAATATGTGCACCCCCGTGACCCCCGTCACAGACACGGAATAAATAACAATAGGTACAGAAGATTCACTCTCTAACAAAACGCGTCTATTACGCCAGATATGACCACTAGGTGGCGCAAGCGCGAGCAGGCGTCCGTTCCGTAGCGGTGCGCGGCAACTATTATGGCGAGACACCAAAATTGGTGTGGGCCGCATGTACTTGTAGCGACGCGACGAAATTGCGGAGTAAGCCACGCCTGACCCCGTCAACTGACGCGCGCGGCTAAAGCCCAATATCAACCTTCCTGCATTCCGACAATATTCACGATGAAGTTTAGCGTTGAAAGTATATAAAAGTACAATTTACCTGACATTCACTGCTATAGGTGTACAAACAGCATTCTCATCCTCAAACACCACCATCACACCATTCAGCACATGAAATGGAGACATCTTATGTATAACAGCATTGCTTACTCCAGCCACACATTCCATTGCCATGTGTTGACAGAAAATGTCTGACAATGTCAGTCCTGACGTGTTGTCTATTATTCTTAATGTCAGATCTAACTTTTTAGTGGTGGCCAGAACTGCAAGGATGCTAGTGTCACCTGAAAAAGGATGAAAAAGAATTTTAAAGAAAATTTTTTCGTTTATGAGCTTAGAGGATATAACCAAACGGAGACGCATTGTCTGTGTACAAAAAAAGTCTGCCGATTTTTGCGGGGCAGGGGAACGTCAAATGTATACGTAAAGTAAAAATAGCCATGTCAGATAAACGTCAGTCCATACATTGTGTATGACCATTGGCCGACTATTTTCGACAGAGGGGAACGCCTGTTAATGGCTACTCTGTTTGGTTATATCCCTTTAAGTTTATGAGGGTTAAAATAAAATGCTATTGGAACCCAGAGCCATCGCCTTTGTAGGTAGGTTTAAAGCTACGTTTCCACCAGAGATGTGCGAAGAAGAACCAATAGAATATTGGTCAATAGAGCTTCGCTGAGCCCAATACGGAGTTCTTAACAAACACATTCCTCACTCGCTACACATCCTCGCACATCTCTATTGGAAACGCAGCATTATAATGACGAAATAGGCTAAACTGGTCATCATAAAAGTATGAATGATGATTTTTATTATTAACTACTTATCATTAAAATATACTTACTAATTTCATTAGCTAGCACATCATACTGTTTCCCCATAAACTCAGAATATGACAACACCATAGAATCAAACGGCATCAAATAATCTTTCCCCTCTCTTTTATACGAAATTACTCCATTAAAATCTAATCTACTTGTGCTATATTGCAGTTCAGTTAAATCAACAACAGCTACTATAGCTGTTTGTATATTTGGTTGTAGCTTGTGTACTTCTTTCCAACGGGGACTGACGGTTGTGTGTTGGTATAGGTGGGTTGTGTAGACTGTTGATGGTTGTTTGGAGTGAAGGAGTATGGCAACATCGTGGAGGGGCCTGAAAATGTAATGGTGTGGATATAAAAATATGTTAAATTTTGTGATAACATTATAAATGTGATAATTAGACAGTGTATAACCTAGATTAAATTAACATAATGTAAAATATTTTTACCCCTGGAATCAGGAAATAGGGGGCAAAAATTATGTAAGGTAGTACTAAAGTTAGGGGGTGTAGATTCCTATGCGGAAAGTCATGAGACTAGTCTACCAGTGGGCAATACTAATATTTAACAATTCTTTCTATATTTTAGTAAATTAAAAATCACAACTAATGAAAGTACTAGTTACTAAGGGTATGAATATTAGTAAGTGGCCTAGATTGAATTCAGTTGAGATTACAAAGGAATGTTAAAGGTTAACTGGAAGAGATCCCTCAAAGGGATAAGTTCGCCTTTGTACATCTTATTATTTGTACCATGTAATTTTTAATATGTATATTTGTACAATAAAGAGTTTACTACTACTACTACTACTATTACCCCTTTCATGGGCATAAGGGGCTCAGAATTTATGCAAAATTGAACCCTATCACTTTGAAACAAAGTTCAAAATCACTGTGCGAAATATATTTACCCTGTCATAAAAATATATACTTCACTTTTCCCAAAAAATAATCCTGGCAATTTTTTTTATAGAAAATGATGGTTCATACTTACATTTCACCCTTATTGATAATATTCAGTGTGATTACTAATTTTTTATTACAAACTGCAACACTTGGAGTCCGTGATATCAGTTTCAGCTGCTCAGAAACCTGGAAATTGAGTCATTTATAGCTATAAGATAAGATATATCTAGCAGCAAGTTGTATGACATAGTTTCAAGAGACATAAATTATGTCACATAATGCAGGTCCTTGTTTATTATCTTATAAGGTGCATCCACACCGCAGTTAACAACAGTAAGTAATAAGGTAAGTTACCTAATGTTAGTGTTGGCAGTGTTGCTCCGCAAAAGTAAACTGCAGTGTGGTTGCATCTATAGGGCCCTCCAAACAAACTATTATGTTAAATTTTGGCAGAAACATTCTCATATGAAGTTTGCTTCATCTTTACAATGGCGTTTCAATCAATCAATGTCAATGTCATGTCAGTTTTGGGATTATAAATTCAGGCATTTATTTACAAACATAGACATATATATTACTTCATATAGACTGGCCTTACGAGCACTACGAATGGGGCTGATACATTGGAGTCAAAATCGCATTTAGTTACACCAGCGCGCTGTCGTGTGGCGATTTGCGCAGTGGATATCTGTTGTGGAGGAGTGGTTTTCAGAGGTCGGACATTTTTTTTTCAGGAGGCTATTGAAATGCTGGAGCACCGATGGAATAAGTGTATTAGTGTTGAGAGAGAGACTATGTAGAAAAATAAAAAATAAATCTTGAATGTAGTATTGTATTGTATTGTATTGTAGTTCGGGCGATTTTCCGCAACTCGACGACTGGCGCCTATTTTGCGTGACATGGGGGTGGGCTAGTCCTGCCAGCCCAGCTCCTCGAGGAAACCTATCAAACCTTTGATGTTGAGTAGGACCTCGGGGAGGTCTCTCGGGGATCCGAGATGTTTTGCCCTGTATGGGGCCACTCCGCTGCACTCCAGCACCACGTGAGAGGCTGTTTCTTCTGTCTCCATGCATCCTCTGCATAGGGGACTGTCTGTGACACCTGTTATAAAAAGATGTTTGTTAAATAGTCCATGACCTGTTATGACACTGGTTACCATGCTCAGTCGGGTCTTTCCTAATTGAAGGAGCACCCTTGTGAGCTTTCCGTTGATGCCAGGCATGGCTTGTTTGGCCTGTCTGCATCCAGTCTGGTTTAGCCAATGTTCTGTGTGTAGTTTCCCTGTACGTGCCAGCAGCATTGAACGTACCTTGCTAAACGGTATCGGGAGGATCGGTTCTGGGCCAATCGCTCCCGCACTCGATCCTTGCCTGGCAAGCTCGTCCGCAGCATCGTTACCCCGGGATCCGCTGTGTCCTTTGATCCATTGTAGGGTGATCTTATTGTTATGACATACCTCCATTAGTCGTTCGTGGCATTCGTGTATAAGTTTGGATGTGACTATATGGCTTTTTAGAGCCATCAAGACTGCTCTACTGTCGGAGAGTATGCGGATGGAGGATCCTACTACCTTCCTTGCAGTAATGGCAGCCGCCGCGTTTATGATGCCCATGCACTCAGCCTGGAATACCGAGTTATGGGCTCCTAGCGGAGTGGTGATTGACATGTTCAGGTCTTCTGAGAAGGTTCCAGAGCCCGATCCGCTGTCTGTTTTGGACCCATCAGTGAAGATTCTGAGCTCCCGAGGATTGAGTCCTTCGTAATTGTCGTCCTCGTATAACTGTATTTTGTACCTTTTGTCGAAGATAGCTTGTTTATGAATCCGATCCGTGCCCGAATTGAGCACTGGAAATTCGTCATATACCTTATCCAGGCAAGTTGTGTGAAGAGCTCCTATGATGTTGGACCATATGTTAAGGGCTCGCAGCCTTACCGCTGAGAGACTGGCCTCTTGTTGTATGTGTAGGTGCAGCGGTGGAAGGCTTAACATGACCTCCATGGCTGCAGTCGGTGTGGACCTCGTACAGCCAGTGGTGGCCGCGCATGCGAGCCTTTGGAGTCTTTGTAGCTTGTCTCGTACGTTGCCTAGGTTTGTTCTTGGCCACCAAACCAGAGCACCGTAACAGAGTAAGGGGCGGATTATGGTCTTATAGAGCCAGAGAGTAATTTTTGGGTTGAGTCCCCACCTCTTACCAATCATCCTTCTGCATTGCCAAAAGACAACTCCCGCCTTGTCTATACGTTTGTTGATGTGATTGTTCCAGTTGAGTTTACTGTCGAGAGTTAGCCCTAAGTACTTAACTTCATCGGTCAGCTGTAGCTCGGTTTGGAAAAGTGTTGGTCTGGTAAAGTTGCCAAGCGCTCTTTTATTGGTGAACATTACCATTTCTGTTTTGGTGGGGTTGACTGATAGGTCGAATTCTCTACACCAGCGTTCTACAATCCGAAGAGCAGCCTGGGTGAGATCGCAGACTGTACTGGCAAATTTACCTGATATTAATATTGCCAGATCATCAGCGTAGCCTATTGTGTAGAAGTGTTTCTCGTTCAGTTTGGTTATAAGGTTGTTGACTACTAGGTTCCACAGCAGAGGTGACAGGACTCCCCCTTGAGGGCATCCTCGCACCGCCGCCACGGCCTGCGGTTCACCTGCATACCTTATAGTTCTTTTGTTTAGCATGTTCATAATCCACTTTGTTAGTCCGGGTTCCAATGTCAATGTCATGTCAGTTTTGGGATTATAAATTCAGGCATGGAAGAATTGGATGAGGAGTAGCGCGCTGAGTGAGTGGTTCGTTTTGAGGTTATATTCCCATAAATAAAACAACTTTCCTTATTTACTAATCAGGTGGTGGAATATTTTAATATAGGCGTTTAGATGGATGGTAACGAGAAGGAGAAGCCTCCAGATGAGGCTGATGATAATGACATGAACTGGGAGAACGTCTCACGTAAGCGTAACTTAGATTTATCACCGACCAAGCTGGAGCCTTCCCCTAAAAAAATTGTAATTTACACGACAGAGGCCGACAAGCAGTCGGGTAATACAAATAATACAGTCGAGCCTAATAATAGTCATGTGGTCGAATTAAATAAAAATAATCCAATGGAGGTAAGTCAAAATACTACAGTCGATTTAAACAAAAACAATCCAGTCGAGTTCAACCCACATTTATACAAACACCCCAGTCTGGACAGCAAATACCGAGAGTACAATGCCGAAGATGGTGGACCATTTATAGTTCACGTCTCTAGAGAGTCTGTACCATCTTCCAATGCTTCCCTAAAACCCATCAATGTAGGCCTTTTGCTTACTCAAGCAAAGGTTAACAACATCCAAAAAGAAGGTGGTATTAAGTCAGTAGGTCGCAACAGAGTAGCAGTTACTTTCACCACAGCAGCTGATGCAAATAGCCTCTTAAAACACCCGCTACTAGCCCAAAATAAGTTTATAGCTGATATTCCCTCATACCATGTATCGCGTATGGGAGTTATACGGGGAGTTCCTTCGGATTGGACTATGGAGGATTTAGTCAACGGTACAAACCTCAAAGAAGGCAAAGGAAAAATCCTTAAGGCTCGCCGTCTGCAGCGGAAAGTGACAAAAGATGATGGATCCCCATCCTGGGCACCAACCCAGTCGGTGGTGGTTACCTTTGAAGGACAATCCTTACCGTCAAAAATTTTCGCCTACTACACCTCACTAGTTGTAGAAGTATATCAACTGCCAATTATTCAATGCAGAAAGTGCCTTAGGTTCGGACATATTCAAACACAGTGCCGGTCTGATGCTAGATGTTATAAGTGTGCACAAAAACACCCCGGTGATGGATGCAATGTAGCTCCAGAACATGTGACGTGTATATTCTGTTCAGGCAGACACTTTGCTACAGACAAAGTATGCAATGAATATGGTCGACAAAAGTCCATTAAACTTGCCATGTCTGAGCAGAATGTCTCATACGCAGAAGCAGCAATACAGTTCTCAGCGGTTCGTAAGCCATATTCAGATGTAGCAAGAATCATGTTTGAACAGGTTACAGACTCTTCCCGATCTTCACAGCCCCCATGCGACCCTAATACTTTCAGGCCATCTCCTTCTCCTCCGCCCACCACTTCATATCGTAAAACCGTATATCGAGCGCCCCGAACGAGGGTCTCTCTCTCTCCGGGTTATGATAGAGAAGCCCACAACAATATTGTCCGAACTCCCCCACCTCAACTCCCCAATGGCCAAGCTCTGAATAGTTCTTACAATAGAATCACCCACAATGAAGACCTAATGGAGCTCTGTTTAAAATTTTTAACAAACATAATCGCTAAGTGGAGCGATTGCCTACCGAACGACGTTGCGCCCTTAATGATCACACTCGCTGAAAGACTTACATTTCACAACAACGGCCCCCCCGGTCACATTTCTACAATGGAATAGCCGAAGCATTGTCCCAAAAAAACCTGACCTTATTCAGCTCATCAACACCTATGCTGTGTCTGTTGCGGCTATTTCGGAGACGTGGTTACGTCCCGGCACTCTTCTCAGAGTGCCGGGCTTCTCATGTCTCCGGGAGGACCGTAATGATGGACACGCCGGATGTGCGTTGTTGATCAAGCGCAGTTACCCTTTCTCCCAAATTCATATCCCCCCTCACTCGGATGGGATTAATGCCGTAGCTGCCAGGGTTATGGGCATTAATTTCATCTCTATATATATCCCCCATCCTGAAGTAGTTAATATGCATGAATTACAATCTATTCTCAAATCGATTCCACCTCCTCTTATGATTTTAGGGGACTTTAATTGTCACAATATGTCCTGGGGGTCATACCATTCGGATGCGTTTTCATCAGCCCTGCTGGATTTGTTCGATGAAATCAATGTAGGAGTTGTTAATGACGGAACTCCCACGCATCGGGTATACCCAGGCCAGAACCCCCAATCAGTTCCCGATTTATCTGTCTGTTCCCCGAGTTTGTCTTCTTTACTATCCTGGAGGGTATTACGCCAGTCGTTTGGCAGTGACCATTTCCCGATTATTATCACCAAGCCTTCTTCTATTCTTCCATCTCCTTCCCCCGAACCTCTTCTGAAACACAAAATTCAATCAGCAGACTGGCCCAATTATGCATTATTTATAGAGGAACATATGAAAGAGTGGGACACGAGCGAAATAAGTCAGGATGAAAAATATATAAAATTTAAAAATGTGTTAATAGAGTCCGCCGATAAATATATACCAAAAAAGAAACCTGCTAAACTCAAAATCCCATCACCCCCGTGGTGGAACGCAGACTGTACGGCAGCCGTTAAAAAAAGAGATGCCGCTGAGCAGGATTTCAACAATACAGGAAATTTGGAAGACTACATTTCTTTCAAAAAAATCTCGGCCCGTACAAAACGCTTCCTAGCAAAGGCAAAAAAGAGGGGATGGAAGGGGTTCTGCGAGAATTTATCTCCTAGAACCCCTACATCACTTATATGGCGGAATATAAGGAGGTTCAGGGGTTCGTTTAATCCAGAATCTATGGCCACCACAGATTCTTCCTGGCTGTCAGACTTTGCAGATAAACTTGCCCCGCCAACTGTCCCTGAAGCATCCTGTTTGTTACTTCCCCCGCTGCCAGGCACCGGGAGCTCTCTAGACATGCCTTTCTCATTCTCAGAGCTTAGTCTAGTGCTTAGTGGATTGAGAGATACTACACCGGGAGAGGATGGCATACCATACTGTTTCCTATCTAAGTTAAATACATCCTCACAGGAGTACCTGCTTGGTATTCTAAACCATGCCTTTGGCACGGGAGAGATCCCTGTTGACTGGAAGACCCAGGTCATTATTCCAATCCTAAAACCGTCTAAAAACCCAGACGAGGCTAGCTCATATCGCCCGATTGCCCTGTCCGCGACAATGGGAAAGATACTGGAACATCTGGTTAAAAACAGACTCGAATGGTTTGTGGAAAACAAAGGTATTCTAGCTGACACGCAGTTTGGCTTCCGAAAGGGCCGTAGTACAATGGACAGTTTAAACATTTTAGCAACTGATATCCGACTAAGCTTTTCGAAAAACGAATATCTTCTGGGATGTTTCCTAGATATCTCTGCGGCCTACGACAATGTCCTTCTTCCGGTGCTCAGGGCAAAAATGCTTCATCTGAGCATTCCCGCGAAGATTGTACATATTGTCACCAACTTATTCATGGGTAGGTCAATTAAAATTAGAAATGGTAATTCCTATTACCCGCCTCGGACTTTGTGGCGAGGTCTCCCGCAAGGATCTGTACTCAGCCCCCTGCTTTACAGTATCTACACCTACGACTTGGAACAATCTGTCCTTTCCTTCTGTAATGTCTTGCAGTATGCTGATGATCTGGTCTTATACACCTCAGCAAACTCAATGGACAAAGCCACTGCTAGTCTGAATACAGCGCTGGGTTACCTCAAAGATTGGCTTGATGAACATGGTCTTACCCTATCGCCAACAAAAAGTTGTTTAGTGACTTTCAGTCGCAGAAGGATCATGCCTCCTGCAGATGTCCGTTATGGTGGTGTCATGATACCAAGTAAAGAGTCAGTAAAATTTCTAGGTGTTATTTTAGACCACAAAATGTCGGCCTCCTCACATCACAAATATGTACTGAGTAAATGTGAAAAAAATATTAATATTCTGCGAGCATTATCAGGTGTTTGGTGGGGCTCTCACCCTTATTGCCAGAAGCTACTATACAATGCCATCATACGCAGCCATATAGACTATGGGTCATTTCTAATGGAACCTTGCAATAAGGATGGCCTAGATAAATTAGACCTCATACAGGCAAAATGTTTAAGGATCATACTGGGTGCTATGCTTCCTTCTCCCAAAAATGGCATGCAGGTAGAAGCTGTTGAACCTCCTTTGTCTCTCCGCAGACAATATCTTGCCGACAGGTTCTTGATCAAAGCCAGCTCTTACAACAACCACTTGTTGCTTCCACGCTTGCGGGCACTGGCACTGGAGGTCACTGAAAACCGATATTGGACATATAAAGCCTTTCCAAGAATAATAATGTCTTTTTCAAAACTGTCTAATATTAACCCCAGTCTATATAAATCCGGCGCTAACCCTTTATTTGAGGTGGCATTTGAGACCTTAATATATTCACCTAAAGTTCTATTAGATATAGGAATTTTCAAAAATGATCCAGGAGCAAACAACAAGTTCAATAAATTTTTAGATAAATGGCAAGATTACTTACCGGTTTTTACTGACGCTTCAAAGGTGGATCCTACAAAATGTGTGGGAGCAGCGGTGTGGATTCCTCGGTACAATATTGCCCTCCCATTTAAATGTCCTCCTCAAGCATCCATTTTCACAGGCGAGGCAGTTGCTATTCTTGAGGCTGTCAAATATGCAGAGACCCACAATATTAAAAACACCATTATCATCACTGATAGTAGGAGTTGCCTGCAGGCTATTGTAGGCAACCAATTCAAATTCAAAGCAAAATTTCCATTGATTCTCGAAATCAAAGCTTTGCTACGTAGGTGTGAATCAAGGGGCCTACATATTGTTCTCGGGTGGGTTCCAAGCCACTGTGGTATTAACGGCAATGAGATGGCTGATATGTGGGCAAAACGAGCGATTGACATCGGATCAATGAAGCAGGAAATTTACGGTACTGACCTATTGAGTTGTGCGCTATCCAATATGTTTAATACATGGCAGAAGCAATGGGATACCTCTAGAATACAGACAGGTAAACATTATGGCTGTGTACAACCTCGAATTACTCGAAAACCGTGGTTCTATCGTTTTCGTACTTCTCCGAAATGGGTAATATCGACCATTTGTCGTTTACGCTTAGGTAAAGTATGTACTCCGTTATTTCTGGCTATGATTGGTGTCCGTGCGAACTCATTGTGTGAATGCGGGTTGGATGAGGGTAACTTGGACCACATCTTCTTTGCTTGTTCAGGGTGTAGTTATTCACTGTACGATGTATTACCCGAAAATGTTCCACGACCTATATGCTTTAGCTCACTGCTTTGTCACATGGATACTAGGCTTACTTCTATACTCATTAAATATTTACAAACGAACAACATTAAACTCTAAATAGCGTCTTATCTTTTATAATCTAATGCGTCTAATTATTTATGTTTTATTCTATACTTCATATTTATTTTATATATCGTTTTCTTCTCTTCCACTTCCTTCATGTTGGCACTATTAACGTTCTGTCACCCACTTCCCGCTTTTTTTCTACTAATTTTTGTATTCGTCATGTGTTTGTCTGTGATGTTCATAACAATTATTCGTTTTTAGGTCTTCCCAACCACAACCTCCCAGACTACCGAACATTCTCCTCACGTGTGAAAGTCAAAAACCGACATTGGCAAATTCACCCCGTGCAAAATTGCGGGGAGTAAAAGCCAGATAGGATAAAAAAAAAAAAAAAAAAAAAAAAAAAATTCAGGCATTTATTTACAAACATAGACATATATATTACTTCATATAGACTGGCCTTACGAGCACTACGAATGGGGCTGATACATTGGAGTCAAAATCGCATTTAGTTACACCAGCGCGCTGTCGTGTGGCGATTTGCGCAGTGGATATCTGTTGTGGAGGAGTGGTTTTCAGAGGTCGGACATTTTTTTTTCAGGAGGCTATTGAAATGCTGGAGCACCGATGGAATAAGTGTATTAGTGTTGAGAGAGAGACTATGTAGAAAAATAAAAAATAAATCTTGAATGTAGTTTCATTGTAAGAGGGTTAGGAGTGGTGCATACGGATCAACACTCGTATATGTCTATGTTTACAAAGAATTCTTAAGTCACACAAACCACTGCCAAACAACCACTCTCATACAATCAAGTTCCACACTCATTTTAAAATGGCATGATTAAATTACATGAAGCTTGGCATTGTTTGAAACTGAAAGCATAACTTTATTGTATGGCAGTGGCTAGGTTTGTGATTCTTAACAAACTGTGGACATCAGCCTGCAAATTTGCATGGACATATTATGGATATATTCATTCATAGTGGCCATGCAATTTCACAGCTGGGTGTATATGCGTAAAAAATATATGATATTAAATACCTGATTATAGCTTTCAGTTATCATGGAATCATCTAAGTTTGGGTGCAGTTTCTTAGATACAGCAAAAGCTGTAAGTTTTCGCAGATCCATAAATTCTCTCCGAGTTTTCTCATTGCATTGTATACTATATCGAGCCTGACTGAGTTTCCTCTTCAATTGTGTGAGAATCGGTAAAGATTCGTCTACATGCATTCCACTTAAAGCTGCAGCTCTTTCACCTAAATTCTCAAAGTTATCATCAAATATTAAAGGCACTGCATCATCTTTTAAGACAACTTTAAGGCACGCTTCACCTCTACAAGCGCAATCATTAAAATCGTAATAATCAACGTTTGACACTTTTTTATGAACTGCAAGTTTGTCTTTTCTGGATAAAATTATCACTTCATTCTGTGACGCTAACAGGTAGAAAAGCTGTCCTTGGCTATTCCTAAGGAAGTACATCTTTGTAAATTGAATCTCAGTGCCAAGAAACAGGGACGATACTTCTTCACACTTGTAGTATTCTTTAATTTCTCCATACTTTGTACATATTGTGATATCGCATATCCTACTTTGTGCCGGGTGGTCGTCGTAAAATACGAAACATGCTATTTCGTTCAGCACACATGATGGCACAAGATCATTTATTATTTCTTGTAGTCCAAAGTCCGAAATGTTCAACATTTCTATTTTCTTCACAGTTTATTATTTTACTTGAGAACTTTACCCGCGAAGTTCTCCAATCCAATCTCTCCTGTGCGTCTCCTGTCAAATAATAAAATATCATTGTCAACGTCAAAAACAAGAAGCCGTTCCAAAGCTAAACACTTTTTAATAGTGTAACTAATATAAGTGAAAGTATTATATTTTGGAATTTTTTTGTCGAATAAAAAATATTATTTGCATTTTAGAATATGTTGATATAAAAACGGTCACTGCCCTATTCTATTCATTACTCGCAAGTGCGGGGTCAAACTGAGGGGTTTGAATATTTTATTTTTATTATTTCGGAACGTCCCACAATCTCGGAGACTGTTTGAGTAAATTAATGAGGGCTAACGCGTATGAATTCGCCGCTAGGGGCGCTAGTGTAGAAGGTGGTCTTTTCCATAGTTCGAAATGTCAAATGTCACTTGTCACTTCAATGACTGACAGCTTTTCTATAGTCTTTTGGACCACCAACAACAGAGGCGCCAACTGGTGAGCAAAAAAACGATAGCCCTCATTAAACGCAGGACATACGCAGGACGAGAGATGGTATCGTACGTCATTTTTTGTCGTCGGGACCATGTCGGGACGTCGCTCTACTGCATTAGCGCTATCTCGCTTGCACGTGTCATTCCGTACTAACAACTCCGAACATCTGCGGCCAGGATATATCCTGTTGCCTCTCTGTCGCACTTGTAAATTCGTATGTAAGTGTGACAGGGAGGCAACACGTCGAACGTGGTTCGCGGTAGGCCCTCAGATCCTACGGCGAAAACCGCTCCGCTAGGTTTAAAAATATAACAAGTTAAAGACAAAATATTCATAAAAGTCCTAGTTTACAGCTCTTCGACTAGGTATATAGTGCTTTATGTACAGTCAGCTGCAGAAATGTCTGTCTGACTGACTCCGCTTCCATAAAAAGTTTGGAGTCAAGATCGTCTATCAACTAAGATATAAGATATAAGGGATAAACATAGGATAAACTATGGACTTACAGAGGGCCCACCGCGAACATCGAAGAATTAAATTTCGTTATCTTTCTCTCTTTCACTCGAAATGATGCAGGTGCGAAAGAGACGGAGATAGCGCAATTTCCGTTTTCTATGTTCTTGAGGGACCCTCAGATCTCTCTGCGGCTGACTACGTACAGGTTGACCTAAAAATACGTTAATAAGATAAAGATTTATTTTGTGTGCTGTATGTGCATAATATTGTTTATATAAATAAAAAACCAAAAGAAAATATGTATTTTGAAGATAGCATTTCTTGTTTTAGTTAAATGATTGTCGATTAAATTTTTAATTATACATATTCCGAAAAAGTTTTAGTCAACGTATTTTTGAGTCAACCTGTACACTTATATTAAGGGTGTTTAAGGGTAAGTTTACTCCTAGCAGGTAAGTTCACACATTCTCAATGATAATAATATGCTATGTTAGGTAACGCCCTGAACAATTGGATCAATTGCACTGTGATTATTTTGAATTGCCTTTGCGTGAATGAATGGTACCTATTAAAGCGACACTACAGTGTATTGTACACAATATCGTCAATAATTATGAACTTCATTCTACTCCAATCAATTCTTTTACCTATTTATACCCATAAAAGTAATTGTCACGACTCCATATGGTAATTACCCGTGGATAGGAATAAAGCTGAAGCGCTGGTGGCCTAGCGGTAAGAGCGTGCGACTTTCAATCCGGAGGTCGCAGGTTCAAACCCCCGGCTCGTACCAATGAGTTTTTCGGAACTTATGTACGAGATATCATTTGATATTTAATACCAGTCGCTTTTCGGTGAAGGAAAACATCGTGAGGAAACCGGACTAATCCTAACAAGGCCTAGTTTCCCCCTCTGGGTTGGAAGGTCAGATGGCAATCGCTTTCGTAAAAACTAGTGCCTACGTCAATTCTTAGGATTAGTTGTCAAGCGGACCCCAGGCTCCCATAAGCCGTGGCAAAATGCCGGGATAACGCGAGGAAGATGATGAGGAATAAAGCTGAATCCTGAAATCGAAATGTACTAGTTGTATAAAAAAGCGAAGCGTCTGGTTGACGTAACTGGTGACCGAAGAGCTGGCGGCTTTCTCGCACAACGTATCAGCATTGCGATACAGCGGGGAAATGCCGCCAGCATCCTTGGTACAATGCCTCAAGGGCCTATTTTAGATTTAAGCTAGTTATTAATTTCGTTTACGTAGTACCACTGTATATATCTTGTAAGTTGTATATATTTTCTCAACAAGTCAATTGATAAAATGACAGAGTGACTCAACGCAACAAACCACGGAATGAGTTGTGGCATTAAAATCAAAGGAATTTAGAGTAAGGACTTAAGTATACAGCGTAATCTTAAAATCCTTACACATAACTATATACTTATTACCTACTCAACTCGCATTTCGACCACACTATCAAGCGAGCAGACTCACGGTATAAGCACCCTGTGCTTTTACGCTGCGTCTTACGTAAGCGAACAACTCGCGAACGCGAAGCGGCGCGGCGCGGTGCGGCTGCGGCGGGCCTACGGCGGCGTTCGCGTTCGCAACGAGATCGCCAACGTAGGGGACACTTCTATAGGTATCAAAATATTGATTCACCCCGCGCCGCATCGCGTCGCTTCGCCTTTGCGTGTTGTTCGCCTACGTAGTACGCTGCGTTATTTTACATACTAGTGAAATACTTTGCCACGAGTATAATGAGGCGCGAAACTCAAAATTTGTATGTGAGATCGATCCTGTGCGCCTGCATTTTTCAAATTTGCCTCCGTTTTTTTCTGACAAAGACGGCTTACCAGAGTATATATACTCATTGAGCTTTGAGAATTATTATTGTAACAAGAAAGTCAGGCGTTGAAGTTCGGAGGAAGAAATCTAACATAATTTTACCTTCTCAATTGGACTTCATAGCTGCTGTATTCTGCAATGACTAATGAGATTCCCATCTCACGCTGCAATGTCGCGGCCTGTGGTGACAGCTGAATGGAACTGCGACAACAATACACGCAACTTGTATCGAACCGTCATTTACATTGTGCTACCAGTGATTAAAAAGTCTACTAAAACTTCTCTACGCTATTCTAATTTCAACCATAAGCTGGTTATAATAGGGTTGCAATTCTTACTCGATAGTTGTAAGATCTTTTTAGTTTCAGAATGTGAGCTTTGTCAGATCCACAATTTACATGTAGCGGAAGCTTTAATTACAGCCTAGACATTTTTTTAGCAACTCGACGACTGGCGCCTATTTTGCGTGACATGGGGGTGGGCTAGTCCTGCCAGCCCAGCTCCTCGAGGAAACCTATCAGTCCTTTGATGTTGAGTAGGACCTCGGGGAGGTCTCTCGGGGATCCGAGATGTTTTGCCCTGTATGGGGCCACTCCGCTGCACTCCAGCACCACGTGAGAGGCTGTTTCTTCTGTCTCCATGCATCCTCTGCATAGGGGACTGTCTGTGACACCTGTTATAAAAAGATGTTTGTTAAATGGTCCATGACCTGTTATGACACTGGTTACCATGCTCAGTCGGGTCTTTCCTAATTGAAGGAGCACCCTTGTGAGCTTTCCGTTGATGCCAGGCATAGCTTGTTTGGCCTGTCTGCATCCAGTCTGGTTTAGCCAATGTTCTGTGTGTAGTTTCCCTGTACGTGCCAGCAGCATTGAGCGTATATACCTATTAGGTACCTTATGATGTAATACTTATCAATCAATATTATATGTTGGCTTGATATAGTATAGTGTAGATAGGTACCTATGCTGCGTATCTGAGCATCAATCGATCTTGCTACATAATAAATGCGTTACCGGCAACTACTTTACATTAAAGTAGATGGCGCATCCGTACTTGAGACAATGGGACTGGAGTGCCAAGAGCGAATGTCGCGGACGGCGCGGTGCCGGCGCGGGCGGCATGTGCGGCCCGATACCGGCGCGGGCGGCGCGATACCGGCGCGGGCGGCGCAGTGCCGGCGCATGCACGTGCGTTTTGTTATTAATTATTATGTATTTATGATACCACATTTGTGTTAACTTGTGTGTAAAGTTTAATAAATAACATAAAAAAAAATAAAGTTCCATGTAATTTAAGCATGACGTTATAAAATAAAGGGGCCCACTGACTATCAGTCCGCCGGACGATATGGGCCTGTCAGTTGTTCGGAAATGTCAAATTTTTGTTCTAACTGACAGGCCGATATCGTCCGGCGGACTGATAGTCAGTGGCCCCCTTAAGAGCTTAATTTCTACTCTTTTTTGCCAGACTGTAAACTCTTTGACTGTACATACAACGTAGGTAGTATAGGTACAGTCAATTGTAAAAGTATGGTTGCATAAAACTTGCTTACTCAAAAATATGTCACAGTTCTTAATTCGCCGACATAAGAGCATATATTATATTATTTTTGAGTAAGGTACACTTATACTTTTACACTTGACTGTACCTACATAATAACACATTTTATATAAAATATCGCACAAATGGTCCATATGGATACTGTAACCATCAAACAGCCATTACCGTTGAAGCCCACATTACAACAGCAGCCGCATTCCGACTTTCACAACCTTAACTTGATTTGATAATAACTTGACAGTTAAACGGTCACAGATGGAGCGATAACATATCGGCAGATACTGTAAGATACCGACAGATATATAGTTGGTCAAGCAAATCTTTTCAGTAGAAAAAGGCGCGAAATTAAAATTTTCTATGGGACGATAATCCTTTGCGCCTACATTTTTTATATTTGCCGCCTTTTTCTACTGACAGATTTGCTTGATCAACTATGTCGTAGAGTATCACACGCCAACGATACCAAAATATGTATCGCTCTCTGTCAAGCACCTACATAGTGAGAGAGACGAAATATGTATACCAAAATATATCGTAATATACCGAGCAGATGTTTTGCGATAAGACATCGTTATACCAAAATACATATTATAGATTCATGTGTGGACGTTAAATAGTACGTAAAAGATATCGTAAGATGCCGTATCTTACGGTATCTGCCGATATATTATCGCTCCGTCTGTGACAGACTTTACTCTACCACGAAAAACGAAAATAGAAATTTCGTTTGCTCTTGCATATTCGAGCATAGAGAGACATTGCATGTATCAAAAACTAATTTTTTAAAGAAAAAAAAAAATGGTTGTAAAGTCGCTTTACGGACAATTAATTTTGCGTGATGTGATAACGCCATAAGAAAACATTGATGAAAAATTGCATACATTTATTTATGAATTGAATTGAATTATTATCACTGAATTATCATTATTTTGTACAATACAAAATAGTTAATTGAAAATTAAAAAAATTTCGACAAATTAACATTTATTTGCTTTTGGCCGTAACGTTACCATGGAGATCTGTCCACAGCGTGACACTTTTTCGTGCATGCTAGGTGTTCATCGATTGATTATCACGCCAAAAACTTATTAACAAATCAAGTTGATATTTTGATAGTTCAAATGCAGCTTCAGCGCTGTTGACAACCACCATATCCACAAAACGCTTTACCGCACGTAAAAGCTCCCAACCGCAAAGATGGGAATCGGAGATAAAATATATGAGGCCGTTACTTTCAAATGGACTGTCGAACACCTTTTGCCTCTCACAATCTCGACAATTCGGTGTAAAAGTTTTCTGTCCTTTATTTTATGTTTCTGAAAGGGATTTGTTGGGATAATTCTAGAGTCGGACCAAGCTAATTTTGCAATTTGCAATGACAAAGTGTGGTAATGTCATGATTAATGTCAAATTTCTATGAAAATATGACTTATTCAAGTTGGCGATAAGTTGAATCCATTTAAAAAACTTCTTTAATTAATAGTATAAGTACCTATGTACCTATGTACCTGCTAAACTGGGCTGCCGAGCAGTTAGGGATGCAATGGCAAGCTATCTGCAGCCAGTACAGATTGGGTTCGGGACTAGCCAAGGATGTGAGGCAGCCATACATGCCACCAGAACTTTTGCGCTTGAGAATGACGGTAAGGATGCGGTTATTCTCAAGATTGACATCAAAAATGCGTTCAATAGCGTAGAGAGGGACACGATTCTTGAGGAAGTATTAGACCGAGTGCCATCTCTGTATCCGTTCCTTCGTCAATGTTACCACACATCCAGCAATTTATTTTTCAACGAAATTTCGATAACCTCACGAGTCGGGGCTCAGCAGGGCGATCCGTTGGGACCCTTAATATTTTGTCTGGCGATACAAAAGGTTATTGCTTCGCTGAGTTCTCCCCTGAATGTGTGGTATCTAGATGATGGAACCCTAGGTGGTAGTCCGCAGGCGGTGCTGGAAGATTTAAAGAAGCTCTTGCCAGGCTTGAAAGCGTTTGGTTTAGAGGTTAATCCAAGCAAATGCGAGCTCTTTTGCTGTGGTACCGTGAATAGTGGTTTGTTGTCCGAGTTGGAAGGGTTATTGCCGGGCTTACGATTTTTGCACAGGTCATCCTTACGCTTGCTGGGCGCTCCCATTTTCCAGGAAGGGATTAGCTCTGCTCTTGAGGAGAAAAGGTTGGCGTTTGTAAGGGCACAAGAGCATTTAAAAAATTTGTCAGCCCACGTGTCGCTTGTCCTGCTGCGGAGCTGTTTTGGCATGCCACGTATGCTGTACGTTCTAAGAACATCTCCTACTTGGCTATGTGAAAATGATGTTTTAAGGTTGGACGATACTCTTAGATCCTCTTTGCAAACCATTATAAATGTGAATTTGAGCGATTCACAGTGGTGTCAGGCGTCTCTTCCGGTGCGCCATGGCGGGCTGGGCATACGGCGTTGTCAGGAAGTGGGTGTAGTGGCATTCCTTGCCTCGGCTCATGGAACTTTGGGGCTTGTTGCTCGCATCTTGTCCTGTAATGGTGACAATACCCAAATACCTTTTGTAGCTGAGGCTTTTTCTAGGTGGTCCACGATTTGCCAGAGTAACGAGCGTCCTGACAACCCCGGCTCCCAAAGAGCATGGGATGATATCTTGTGCAAAGATATTTGTGCAACTTTAGTAGGCAGCGCGGCCGGATCGGACTTAGCGCGTCTCAAGGCCGCAGCGAGGCCTGAATCGGGGGCGTGGCTGCAGGCTTTGCCTTCCCCTCAGTTGGGTACCCTGCTCGATAATGACTCCCTGAGAATAGCGGTTGCCTTGCGGTTGGGTAGTAAAGTCTGCGAGCCGCACCGGTGCGTTTGTGGAGCCATGGTCGAGGAGGATGGTCACCATGGACTTAGTTGCCTGAGATGTGCAGGGCGTTTTTCGAGGCATCATTCAATCAATGATGCGGTCCGCCGGGCTCTGATATCAGCCAATATTCCTTGTGTTTTAGAGCCTCCAGGGTTGTCTCGTACGGATGGCAAAAGGCCAGACGGTCTCACATTGGTTCCATGGCAGAAGGGTCGGTGCCTCTTGTGGGACGCCACGTGTGTCAGTACATTTGCACCGTCCCACCTTAGCCTCACGCTTAGGTCTGCTGGGTCAGCCGCTGAATACGCGGCAAAACTCAAGCACACTAAGTATAATGCCCTGGAACCAATGTACGAGTTTGTGCCGATTGCAGTGGAGACTGCGGGACCCTGGGGAATGGAGGCTAAAGCGTTCATTAAGGAACTTGGTCGTCGGCTTAGAGAGAGGGGCTGCGATCCACGCTCCGGGTCGTATCTGGTACAGGGGATTTCGTTGGCTATACAACGTGGAAACGCTGCTAGCGTGATGGGAACTTTTGGGCCCGATGCGATTCGGGGCGGTCCTTTAAAATGACTTTGTAATAATTATTATCATAAGGGATATTGACGAAGCCTGTTGCGGATAGCTTTATTGTTTGTGTGTAATGACGACGCCTGTTGCCGATTTATGGTTGTACCCATGACGAAGCCTACGTTGCGGATGTGAATTTGTCAACCCTGTATTACTTAATTCTAATGTTGTTTTGTGGAATTAATTTAATAAAATATATAGCATTTAGCATAAAAAAAAAAAAAAAAAAAAAAAAAAAAAAAAAAAAAAAAATCTATAATTAATATTATCTATATTGCTCTAATAGGCAAGAGCGACAGGGAGGCTGATAAAAATTTTCGATTTTGGCGGTAGCAGGGGTACGAACATGGTGCAAATCTCCTCAGCAAGCATTGCTCCGAGCAATTATTAGGGTTGGCACAACTTGACGTCCCTTTGCGTGCACGTCCACAGATAAGATAATGACTTGAATTTTGACAACCCTAAATAGCCGAAAGGGATAGTACCATATATTAGAAAGGGATAGCATGATTCGACCCTGAACCGCTGACAAACTTCGGTTTTGTAGGAAGTTTCCTTTCTGTACGGTAGTACTATTATTTATTCTATTCTGTGGCTGTACGCCCTCGTCTCGCCCCGGCAGATGGAACGATTAATGAAGGAGTGGAGTTAAACACTCAGGTAAAATAAGTATGTAATACGTTGCAAGACGTGTGTACGTCTTCCTTTTTTGTGTTTAATATTTATAATTTTATATCATAAACGAAAGCAACGAAACCATAAAAATGCAAAAGAAACCACGAAGTGAATTTCTGGCATTAGGTTCACTCTTGGTACCTACACTAAAGGGGCCCACCCATTATCAGTTCGCCGGACGATATCAGCCTGTCAGTTAGAACAAAAATTTGACACATCCGAACAACTGACAGGCCGATATCGTCCGGCGGACTGATAATAGACATGTGTAGTAGGGAGCCCGCGTTGCTCGAAGGTATTCGTACTTTCATTCAATCACGTTCTCCGCGTCAACGACAGCGACAGGTTCTCGAGAAAACCCCGCGATACGTGCCAGTATTTTTAATCGCCCTGATAAAACAATTCAAGGGCATGGTTCTGACATAGTTCTGGGTTGGTCCCATAGTAAAAGTTGCTCAGTATAATCCCAAAACCTCCCTGGCAACGGGAATGCACTTATTTTTTAGCCACCGTGTATATTATTGACTTTAAAATATTTGTATGGAATTTGTTTCATGCTCCTTATTGTTATAATCAAAATAGCGAAAAAAAAGTCAAACGACCCCTTCGTTTCGTCATAGCTATGGTTAATATACAATAAATTGTGTAATAGTAGATTGTGTTACAAGGGAGCAAAATGACATATTTACGGCGAGGGCGTACATTGAATCCTAAACGTAGCGAAGGATTCTATAATATAATCCCGAGAATAACGCGGGATTCCAAAGTAGAATCCTGAGCGTAGTGAGGGATTCAAGGGTGTTACGCCCAAGATGGAAATAATTTTGCTACCATGTGACACATACTGCTTTTCACATCATCTATAAGGTAATTATGATGTTTGAGGATTCTATAATATAATCCCGAGAGTAACGCGGGATTCTAAAGTAGAATCCTGAGCGTAGTGAGGGATTCAAGGGTGTTACGCCCAAGATGGAAATAATTTTGCTACCATGTGACACATACTGCTTTTCACATCATCTATAAGGTATGTATGATGTTTAAAAATATTATATAAGCTAAAAAAATAATGTGCAATTTTTTTTTAAATAGTGTCGTAGAACAGAAAAGTGTTACTTTGATCCCTTCTAGCAGGGAAGAAAAGTGCCACTTTGATCCCTCCTAGCAGGGAAGAAAAACCCCTTTTTCGAGTTGGTTATGTGAAAAAATATTTTCCATAATGTTATCCAGGGAGGAAAAATGGGGACTATGCTTGTATCGAGAAGTACATGTACCTAGAGTTAGACCAAGAAAAATCTGCAGAGATTTTGACAGCACACGCAGTGCCAGTGTTATTTATACGTCATAATTTAAGCCCTACTTACTGTTACTGTTGGTTCTGCAATTGTGAACATGTAAATAAATAATATGCAACACTTAGTTATAAATTATATCAACTTAGTTATAAGATATTGACGTGTAAACTGTATTTAATGTATGTTTATAAATAAATAATCTGAATCTGAATCTGAATTTCATAGAAATTTGACGTTTAAAATAACACCTGCAGTCGTCATTTCGTCAACTATCGTTTTAATCATAGAGTTTGTGCGGAAAGAGAAGCTTCGTGGAATATATGGGAACCACTACATTCTATGACTTCTCTTTTCGCACAAACTCTACGAGATGCGATTTTCTAGTTTGACTTCTCTTTCGATCACACCTTGCTGTCAAAGTACTCAATACGGATTCTATACAGTTCTATGACTTCTGTGGCGGAGGAAGGTCACATTTATTCTAATGGATCGCACAGGCATCGCACGGTTGAACGCTTCTTTTTGAATTGACAGGAAATTGTGCTACGGTCCACGGTGTTGTTAAAGTAAGTATTGAAACCAGCATTTTGACTCTGTGTAAGTATAAAAAATGATAATGTCGATCGGATAGTCGTATATTTCGATTTTGAAGGATTTTTTCCTGTCCTGGTCTACGTAGGACACGGTATGCGTACGATCGAGTCAATGGAGAATTATGTGACCAATTGCTGGAATATCTGTGTTTGAGACAGCTCTATTAGACAAACTGAGAAAATATGTGTTAATAAGGCCTAAAGATAAAAGCCTCTCATTGACCGTACAATAAAGCCCCATTTAGACGCTTCTCCTAAATGAATTAAAACTTTTTAAACTAGAAATAAAAAACGTTAATCTTAGTAACACTGGTATACTAAACAAACAGTTGCTTAAGATGTACTGCGCAGAGTTGATCCTGCTCACGTCTCCTGAATCACCCTGTATGCAGGTAACATCGCAATCGTTTACTGACTCAGAAAAAAAGGGTTGGGATCACGACCCCGAAATCACCCTGTATACAAGTATGTCGTAGTATTTCTGTTTCATAATATATAACCAAAGAGTTTGGAAAATGAAGAGATACGTCCTACTAAAGAGGTATGGGTGGGTATGGGTATGTAATAGCGGCTAATCATTTTTACTGTTCGAAAAAAAAACTAATTTGATTTATCAGTCAAACAGCCTATTGTCAATTTAAATTTTATGAGCCTGCAAGCAATACATTAAAATATGAATTGAATATTTAAAGAATCAAAATCGAAATGAAGTTTGCAATTATATTGCGACATACAAGTAAGTTTATACGATGTTTTTAAAAATATTATTTTTGCGGTGGCGTAAATTTAGGATAGCAAAGTGAACCACAGTTCCCCTGGCCCGAAAGGGGCCCGGTTTTAACCATAAAGTACGGTCTGCTTATAACGCCACGGACGGCGTGCCGTACACCGTAAACGTACACGACAGGCGACTTACACGCTGCCCACCGCGGGGTTCGCGGGTGCCAGAGGATCTACCGCGAAAAACGAAAGTAGAAATTTCCTCATCTATCGCTCTTGTATATTCCAGCCATCTTCGGGAAATGGGGGACATGCATATAAATACAAGATTCCGATTGAAAACCTTCAAAAACTAAAGTCGGTTAAATAAAATCAGTTCTTTCCTTTTTCTAGCCTGGTAAGATCTACGTTTTAATGCTGACAGTGCTTGTTATTGGTTATTTGCTGGGCACACTGCGACTACACTACCCCCTATACGAAGCGTGCATCGATGGAAGATATCACTCACGGAGGTACATACTCCCTGGATCCATAACAGATCAACTGGCTATTGACCGCAAGAACAACATCCATTATCTGCAGTTTACCGACATCTGGAACATGGCTAGCTTTCTGGATAATCGGAAGCGACGGCAACGGCTGGTTAACAGGTAAAAAGACTAATAGTGCAATGACCGTTGACTACATTTCGTCGCTATTGTTTTTGGGTACAAAATAATAATAATACATAATATAATTTTGTTAGTAACACGACAAGAGTACAGACCTTTGGTGGTTCGGCGGACGCCAAGCCAGACAAAATGAGTCATACATTACCCATATTTCATAGATAAAAATAGTACAAGTCGTTGTCGTTATAATACAACTAGTGATTTTATTTTCAGAACTGGGCCTTTAATGGCCTACGTAATTAATGATATAGCTGTTGTTACACCGAGAAATACGGTTTTTGTAAGCAATGACACTGTTTACCACTACCGCCGTGACACTCTACCTACTTAAAATACTAGTAATCGCAAGAAAAAAACCTTGTCCTATCTATGGATAAAAACGATGATATATTTTTACCACATCCAACTAAAACGATAATTTTTAAATATGACCCAATAAAGGAAAACCAATCACTGTACGCTTCTTACAGATCTGCCTTCATAAAGGACTTTGTGTTAGACAAAAACAACAGTATGTGTTCCGTGACGCCAACGGCAGAGTGTCGCAGTGGGTGTCGCGAGCTGAGTACCTACCGCGAACACCGAAGTTTGCAAATTGCGGGCATCATTCTCTGTCACCCTAATTACGCCTTAACTGGAGTAAAAGAGATAGATGCCGCAATTTGTGGACTTCGGTGTTCGCGTGAAACCCTCTGCAACTAAAGGAGCCGCGGCCCCAAAACTAAACCCAGCCAGCCTAACCCAGCATGCAAAAACTGGTAAAGAATAAGTAGTCAATTTTACAATTTGGTGCTGATATTGGTGAGCGAGCGTGAGGATGGCTAGTGGACCACTTAAATATTACCACTCAAATTAGAGGCTGACTGCTCGCTCTGTGTGGAATGGACCCACATAATGGGTCATATCTAAAAATTATCTTTTTAGTAGGATGTGCCAAAACTAAAGATGTGCAAGTTGCGGAAAGTTTCCAAAAAGTTGGAAAAGTTCTCTAATATAAGAATTTTCCATTTTATGTTTCGGAAATTTTCAATCCCTATACAAAAATGTGAAGTTTCTAAAACTTACCTATGTCACGTCGAAAGTTTCGCAATTTTGGAAAGTTTCCTTAGGCACATCAGTAGCTAAAACTACATCGTTATTTTTATCCATTGACAGCACAAAGTTTTTTCTTGCAATTACTACTAAAAGTTGAGTAGAGTGTCATGGCGGTAGTGGTAAACAGTGTCATTGCCGCTTTGCTTACAAAAACTGTATTTCTCCGTGTAACAACAGCTATATCATTAATTTCTTAGGCCATTAAGTCTTTGTGATCAGTTTCCAATCGCTAATAAGAATATTAAGAGCAAAACAATTTTTTTGGTAAGTAAACTAGGTATTAGATAATTAAAATTGTATTAATTATTGTTCTTGTTTTGACCGTACTTAAATTAAATAATTTTTTTTTCGACCAACTAGGATCATAAAATATAACAAACGATACAATACGAGTAATATATTACTATAAATTTAGATTAAATTAAATATAAACTTACCAAAATTACTGTTAGTATTACTATTATTATTATAAGTCTTATAACATTATACATGCACACAAATTATATGGAGCGCACTGCAGTGGTTAAGATACGCACCATCCAACCTGCTTGCAAGCATTGCTAAGATGCTGTTGGTGCTGTCCCTCACCCTGCATAACATCGAAGCGGCTCTTTTACGAATAATGGCCGCGAAACTATCCACCCGTGCCTCCGCAAACATTATTGACGCGCTGCAATAGCGGGGAAACCCCATCAGCACCCTTAAACGCCTTATTATATTGTACCCGCAGGGCACTGCACTGTCTTTGAGTGTAGTTCACCCAAAGACTACTGGTATAAAAATATGTACAAAAGGCTCGGAATAAAGTTAGATTTACTGCCGGAGAGCTACGAGCGAACCTGCGGGCCATCATGTTTGCCCTTACAGCAAGCGCCTTGCGCTCCCTTTCGACGTCGGCAGTTCGGCACCGTCCTGAGGTCAAAAGTGATCATATGTCCCAGGTATTTCAAATTATCTACTAACTGAAGCGGATAGTCGTTTAGTTTTAATAATGGGTAAATTTAAGTAAACTCGTTAAATATAAGATATTATGCTTAACCCACGTACCTACGTAGCATTTTTCTCGTACCAGTATGCAATACACGGTCGTCGTGAACGCTGCTCGCACTATTAGTGCTTGAGAAAGGAGACCTAGGCTCTCCGAAACATGTCGCGCGAGTGACTAAAACAAGTGAGTCTAAACCGTAAAATGATTTATCTATTCTGTTGTTTTTGTCAAACACAGTCCTTAATCAAGGCAGATTTGTAAGTAGCGTACAGTGTTTAGTTTTCCTTTATTAGGTCATATTTAAAAAAAATATCTTTTAAGTTGGATGTGCTAAAAATACATCATCGTTTTTATCCATAGATAGGACAAGGTTTTTTCTTGCAATAACTACTATTTTGAGTAGTGTCACGGCGGTAATGGTAAACAGTTTTATTGCTTACAAAAATCGTATTCCTCCGTATAACAATAGGTATATCATTAATTACGTAGGCCATTAAAGTCCCATTTCTGAGCATTAAACCACTAGTTGTATTATAACGATAACGACTTGTACTATTTTTATCTATGAAATATGGGTAATATTTATGACTCAATTGGTCTGGATTGGTGACTGCTGAACCACGAAAGGTCTGTTCTGTTGTCGTGTTACTAACAAAATTGCATATGGGTAATGTTCTATTTAGTTCTTTTGTACCCAAAAATGAAAGCGACGAAATTTGGTCAACGCGGTCACTGCATTAGTCTTTATCCTATTAACCAGCCGTCGCCGTCGCTTCGGATTATCTAGAAATATAGTCATGTTCCAGATGTCGTTAAATTGTAGATAAAGGATATTGTTCTTGCGGTCAATAGCCAGTTTATCTGTTATGGATCCAGGGAGTATGTGCCTACGTGAGTGATATCCTCCATCGATGCTGGCTTCGTATTCGGGGTAGCGAAGTCACAGGTTGCCCAGCAAATAACCAATCATACGTACCGCCAGCATTAACACGTATATCTTACAGGCTAGAAGAAGAAAGGACAGAGTTTATTCAACCGACTTCAGAGAGTTCAGTGTTTGGATGAGGAGGGTTCTTGTAAGCAGTTTCAGACCTGGTTTTCAGCAAATGGGCTCCTACTAAATTGTTCCAAGTCAAAAGTGATGCTGTTCCTGGGCGGAAGATTCCACTGCCACCATGCATGACCAGCTGTCCGATACCAATTTGCAATGTGTAGACCTAGACATTTTCCTAGCACAAACGAGGTAACGCTAGTGACTTCCTTACGATCTTTAGTCCATCGATATCTTATAGGCAACTGTCATAATAATGTTATTAACAAATGATTAATAACTAAACGAAAAAATGAAACTCGATTTACAATTTTTTAGCCTATTAAAGTTCTGCGGTGTCAGCATGGTTGCATTTTTATCACTTGTCACTATGCCTGTCACTTTCGCACTTACATACTTGTTAGAACGTGACAGGCGATAAAAATCCCGCTGGTGAGAAATGTGCTTTTACTTAACACATAATACGAAACAGGAATAATTAAATAAAAACTAAGGTAGCATTAAATACAAGTTTTTAAAAATTCAATTATTCTCGCCTTAAGCCTCTCTCTCTCTCGCCGGCGTGTTAGGTACTAGGCTTAAATAATTAATGTACATTATTGTAATTGGTAAAGTACTTATATAAATAAACCACATAGATACTGTACTGCACTGGTTTTATTAATAAACATTGCTCACTTGATGTACAAATGGATCAGAGGTATAGGTAGAGCAAAAAACCAATGAATTGTATTAAGTCATTTCGTATAAAGACGCTCTTCAAAATTCTCGGAATTCTCGGAAAGCACTTATTTTGCGTGAACATGTTCTTAATGATGTTTGCATAATAAGCTAGGTTTTTTATGTTCTTATTTTAAACCCTTCCATGAACCATGTGTTCCTCATTTTGGAAATAACTTTTATGCAATACCAACGTTTTAACTTCTCTAAATTATATGGACTCTTTGACAGAGAAAGATAGTCTTATTGCGATTCATATAACAGGAAAGAGAAAATAGTGCCATGCTTTGTCCTTATCACCGACCGGGTGGCATCTTAGGTAGGAGGCTATGGCGAAATACCGAAATTTATAAGAGTGAAAGAGAAAAAATCCTATGCTGCCCAAATTTTATATGAATATTCTTTTTCTTACCTCCGGTCTTTCGGTGGCGCGTCTATAAGTACTTGTATATACTATGTCTATGCCAATAACATACTTTTCGACGTCGTGTCAAACACAAAAGTTGTCACTCGGACGCCACGTCACCGAAGTGTCAAAACTGAAATTGAACTTTATGCACATGCACGTAGGTCTATGTTGCTCTGTGGTCTGTGACGGATTAATCAGTCTTTGACATTGGGAACTGCGGTGCCGATATATCCGTCATTGGCGTCCAAAAGGTTAACTTCACGGTAACTATAGGTAACCATGCAGCCAACAATGTAATAAAATCCTGCAAGTCGATTTTAACACTTCCGCTGCGGCAAATAGTGCCGTTAAATAGGGTCTTTCGACCCCTCGCAGATAACGTGTAGAATATACTTCTATTCTAATAGCCGTATCGATCTGAATCTTCGCAGGTAAGTTATTAGTTAAAATATAGATGACGATACAATAATTACATATATACCATCGAGCTTACATCGATACCGTCGACATTCGACAATACATGTTATTAAAAATATTTCTTTAGTTGAAATGTGTTTTGAGCCAATTATTTATTTTAATTTTTAATGTTTTATTATAGTTTTTTTTATATTAGTCAAAAAGTTACACTTATGCCCCGTATCTATTAACCTTAATGGACCGCCTACACATGTCGGTCAGTTTAAAATAGTCATCTAAATGGTGACTTCCTCCGCTCGGACTGTAATGGGGGGCAATGTCAATGTTTCTGTATGATGGACCTTGATACCGTGGTTTGAAAAGCAGTGTTTATTTACAGAACAACTGTCTAAATATGGTACATTAGGTTAGGTAGGTACGTGAGGTGACTAGGTAAGGTCCTTTTGTGCTCGACATTCTAATGATTGGATCAGCTTTTGATAAAAAAGTGTGTGCGTGTAATCTTTACGCGCGATTGAAGTAAAACGTCTTTGACGATGACGTTTATCGCTATGTTGGAACTTTGACGTGTGTCCTATTGTGCGTGTGTCACTACTGAGCGGCGTTACTTCCGTCAGAAAAAAATCTGAGACCCTCCAGTCCCGCCTAAAGAAGTTTTACTTCAATCGCGCAAAGAAGTTCTACTTCAAAAACTATCCTATATCCTTCCTCGAGCCTTAAACTATTTCAATACCAAATTTCATCTAAATCGGTTCAGCGGTTTAAGTGTGAAATGGTAACACACAGTCAAACAAACAGTTTCGTATTTATAACAATTATAGTAGGGATTTCCATGATACAATTACATTTTGTAACAACTCAATAAAGATAGACATGTGAAAGCGTAGGAGCAACCTTCAATTTGGTGTTGTTTAATTAATTAAGTATTACGAACCACGCAGCTCACGTACGTATAAGGACGTCACATTTGACATTATGTAGGTATGTACATGCTTATTTATGTATATATATTTTTAGTTCTTATGGAAGAACTTTGAATAAATTTATTTGGTTATTTTGTAAAAATAAAGTATGAAACCAAAATTAAATACAATTTAATAAAAATAAGATTTAAAATTATAGATGAAATTTAAATGAAATTTCAAATAACAAAGTATTTAAGGATGTATGATATTAATCGAGCGAGCGTCTACGGCCAAATAGGCTGTTTCAGTCCTCGCTGCCTGAGGAAGGGGACCCGTTGGGTGGTCGCGTTGCGTTGTTAGCAGTTTGCAGACTGTAGCTAACAACATAATAAAGACTGACAATCATTCAAAGTTGCGTCCATCATAGTGCGCGCTCGCGGTGAGATCGTTAGGGTGGAATCAGCATCATGCCTCATTTTATATACATATGAGAAATTGCTCGTTAGTATGAAGATGCGTACCCATGTTGCAGCTTTCCGATGCGTACGCATCTTCATACTAACGAGCGATTATATAAAATACACATAATTAGTATATAAAATGCAGCTAGATGCAATAGACGTGGTTGCGGTCGATATTTTAGTACCGAGTGGTTGTGTTAAATACTTGCCATGTCAAGGGGCTGTAAAAGTGTTTTACAAAATATAATCAATCAATAAGTACCAGGGACCGGACAACCCTTTCCGCGATAAAACCCTTTCAATGGGTGACACTTAAACACGGCTAACACATTGAAAGACTTTCCCTTTTGCACTGCAAGCCTATTCATACCCTTACCTTTGACTAACCCTTACCAAAAAGCTAACCAAAAATAAGGCTAGCTCTTAATAAGGGTTACCCTTATCTTTAAGCGCTTTTTATAAAGGTTTCCCTTTGCGTGAAAGAGACAGGATTAGTATATATCTACGGTAGTGTATGAAAAGGAAAGAAAATACGTGCCTAGTCAAAGAACGCCGCCGTCGCCGCCGACGATCGCTCGGATTCGAAGTAATGTGTGCTTTATGAACAAGGTAGACGACTTAAATTAGCACGCTTATATGCTAAAAGGGAAGCCCTTTATAAGGCTAACCCTTATAAGCAATATGCAAGGTGTTGGTGAGCGGATGATAAGGGTTTTGTAAGGGTATTTGGGCTACCGATTACTCAAATGTGGTAGCTTTATATAAGGGTTTTTAAAACCAAAACAAAGGGTTTCGTCTGACAAAGGGTATGGTGAGTTAAGCCTTATGCAATACCCTTATAAAACCCCGATAAGGGATAGCGGGCCGGTCCCTGATAAGGACCTCCGCAAATTGTTAGCACGGTAAAATATAGAAAATGAAATTTGAGACGATTTTATACATATCGATCTAAAAGCTCTATAAGTATAGGTTGTGTCGTGGCTGTCCGCTTCCAGACTAACTTTAATGCACAGCAAAACTTCCACATCTCCTGGATCACAGCTTCGTAGGCCATCTCTACACTCTCTACGGGCCAAATCGCTCATTAATACCAGTCTTTATTTTATCTCGTCTCTGCAATGACTATACAAACAACACCTAACACTCCTGTCTACCTGTCGACATTCAGCCCTTTATTCATTACGTAACCAAATGATGTAATGTAACCGATTATCATTGTTACCTAATGTAATGCAAACCGCGGCTCTTTGGAGGTATCATTGCGGTTCTTCAAGCTCGCCAAAAAAGAGTTCTTAGACCAATAAAGACAACTTGAGGATGACTTACGCTAGATGAGCTCTTTGATATTCCTAGAAGTGATGTGGTGGTGATTTCTGCTCCTCAAAAGTTTGATATGGAAATGATGTCATTTTGTAATAATTCGCACTGAGTAGATACATTTAAAAGGGATAGGTACTATTTTTTATCTTTTTGGAAGTCGGTTTCTTTAAAGGTTAATCTTATCTGAGTTACTTATTGATGTCGTCTGTGTATTTGCGAGTATAAAAAACCAAGTGCAAGTCGGACTCGCTCACCGAGGGTTCCGTACTTTTTAGTATTTGTTGTTATAGCGGCAACAGAAATACATCATCTGTGAAAATTTAAATTGTCTAACTATCACGATTCATGAGATACAGCCTGGTGACAGACAGACAGACGGACAGAGGAGTCTTAGTAATAAATAAATAAAATAAATAAATAAAAATGTTATTTATGAAATAAAACTATGGAAACGGATTATATCGCGTAAGTATATTGAATTTATAATACATCCCGACGTTTCGAATCCTTTACAGCGTTCGTGGTCAACGGGTGACGGGTAAAAATGTTATTTATTTAGGTACAACCCATTACATTAATAATAATATTATAGTAATAGGGTTCCGTTTTTACCCTTTGGGTACGGAACCCTAAAAAACCATCTTAAAAAACTGTACCTAAACCATGGGATTAGAACTAAATGCTTACCTACAGGAAAATAACTTTCAGTAATAAATTCTCATTTACCTCTGATTGTTTTAACAGACGATCAATATAATCGCCTAGAAAAAGTGCAAGAAATGATAACTAGTAAGCTAATTAGGAAATACTAGTTAATGAGTTATTTATAACCCGTTGCGTGAACAACTACCTACTCGTAAGACACTGCAAACATTAGTTAATAGTTAAGAATATTTGTCCAAGATTAGTTAACAATAAGCTATTTCAGCGTTTCCATAGAGTTATCTGTGATAACTACATATGTATAATATTGTCAACTTTAATGAATGCACCACGCAACCTTGAACGAGTGACCATGAATCTCCGCCTGCAAGATTCTGCGCCTGTGCTCGTCTTACGCATGCGCTAATCAGATTTCTATAGAACACTAAACCTTATATCGCTTACGAAAAAGCCAAAATTGTAAAACGCAAAATTTCGTCAAATGCAGGGATTCCTAACCTTTTTTGCGTCGGCCTTCTTAAAAATATTGTAATAAAAAAAACGGACAAGTGCAAATCGGACTCGCCCACCGAGGGTTCCGTACTTTTTAGTATTTGTTGTTATAGCGGCGACAGAAATACATCATCTGTGAAAATTTCAACTGTCTAGCTATCACGGTTGATGAGATACAGCCTGGTGACAGACAGACAGGCGGACAGAAAAGTCTTAGTAATAAATAAATAAATAAAAATGGTATTTATTTAGGTATAACCCATTACATTAATAATAATATTATAGTAATAGGGTTCCGTTTTTACCCTTTTGGTATGGAACCCTAAAAACAACGTAAATGTACGGGTTTTTTATTTATTAGCGTTTCTGCGCTGCGCCCCATTGTTGCCCCGCGGCACCCCCTTAGATGAAAGAACACGGAAATCCTAATGACTGATGACACGCAATATTTTAGTACAAATTATTCTAAGCCGCAATCTTCCGAACGGGGTCGCTGACTGATCCATTCGCGCTCTTGGCACGAATTCGTTTCAAACCCGGCCCGGCTTCCACTATCGGGTGCTTTGCCAAAAATAAAGCTGCAGTGCAGTAGTGGTCTTGCAGCCGAGTCTGCGGGGTCCTCTCGCATTGTTATGTCAGAGGGGGTCGATACATCACAGGGCTAGGCAGTGTCGGAGCGCCGTCCGCGAAGCGTGCACGTCCCCACGCCGCTGCTTTCGTGTTGACGTTCCTCGCACCCGGTCTATGTGAATTCGGTATAAACAAAACGGAACTTGGTGTATTATTGGTTTATGACAGACATTACAGTTATAAGAAATATCTTGGAACGCATTTGGACCAGTATGTATGCTTTCTTTAAGTATTTTAGCTCCGATTTGAGGATTACGATTATGACAATAGAGCCTGAATTAAGAAAGGCTATCTACAATTTTATAATATCGAATGCTAGGTATGGACACCAATATTATGTCACGTGGATGTCACAGTCATAAAGCAGAGGTATAATAGAATAATGGAATTGTCTAGGTAACGTTCGCAGGTTTCGGTTGTCGCTCTCCAGTCTGAAATGAGGATAATAAATTTTATTCGAGTGCAGATCCAATCTCATCATACATAAATGTTAATCAAATACCGCATTCCATTATTTACACTTATTTAGTATTCTTAAAGTTTCGTAATTTTCGGACAACTGTATATATCTAAGTAGGTACCCAATACAGAAGATGACTTAAGAATTTAGACAACGGTAAGTGATTTAGATTCCTAAAGGGTTGAATTTTTGTTCAAATAAAATATACGCAACGTATTTATATTTGCATCCTGAAAGCCGTAGCAGTAGGTAATAGATAGATAGGATGGTCGTAGAAAAAAATAAGGAGCTTTTCAAAAGATCAAACTGTTACCGTTGTCGTATCGTCGTAACAATAAAAATTTTGGTAGTTGCTTCGAAATCAACCAAAAGCAAATTCGTAAGGAAATAAATATCAAAACTTGCAACTACAACATACTGAACATACATACAATTGACAATGAGTAAGTTTGGTAGAGTCACTTACAAATAAAATAGGTATAAATAAGTACTTAGTTAAATCAAGACAAGTCTGCAACGATTTTGATAGCACACGCAGTGCAAGTATTATTTTAAACGTCAAACTTCTATAAAGTTATGATGTACAAATAACACTTGCACTGCGTACGCTATCAAAATTGTTGTAGACTTTACTTGGTCTAACTCTACCTATCTTATAATACATATTTACAAAATTCAATAAAAAAAGATTAGGTAGAGTTACACCAACACTTAAGTCGGCAACGATTTTGATAACACACGCAGTGCAAGTGTTGTTTTAAATGTCAAACTTCTGTGAAATTAAACGTATAAAAATAACACTTGTACCGCGTATGCTATCAAAATCGTTGCAGACTTTTTGTGGTCTAACTCTATTTAAGTACTAAGTCCGGTTGTTTATGCCTTGTTAATGGAATGCAAGCAAGAAAATACATATTAATAATTCATTGTTAACTTTACTTTTGATATGTTCACCTCCTAACTAGTTCAAATAAAGTTACGAAGTCAGAAATTGTGTTCCAAGCATTTCCCTCTATAGCTTTTTTTGAGCATTCATTTCCTGGCCAATATTGGTACCTAAACGGAAAAATGTGGCTACTATTTGCCGTTTAGCTGATAAAGCTAAAAACAAGCAAGATAAAACTATGTGATAAAGACCAAAAGTTGGGGGAATCAATAGCACGTCAATATTAATATACTGATTTATATATAAAGAGGTTTATATAGTAGGATGAAATGCAAAGAAGCTAAGATTTTATGGAAGGCCTGGTATTAGGTAATAGTGTTTACACTCTTTCAGAGAATTAAGCACAATAGCAACATTAGTAACACAATGTCTAAACCTTTCGTGTTTTATTTATTTATCATAGGTACAGTGTTTTGAGCCACTGTAATTCGATATGCGAATCTGAGCGAAGATGTAGTGACAAAAATTGAGAAAGGTATGTTGAGATGGTTTGGACACGTGGAAAGAATGAGTGGAAGAAGGCTAACAAAGAGAGCGTATAAGGGAGAGGTAGAAACGGGAGTTGGAAGGGGCAGACCTCGGCGGACTTTCTCTGATCAGATCGGGGAAATCCTGAAGAAAGGCCAGGTCAAGAGCACCCTAAACCGGCGAACGTGTATGAGGAATGTTATGAAAGTGAAGGAAGCGAAAGAGGTATGGTCAGGATCGTAGCAAGTGGAAATCCGTGGTCTCTGCCTACCCCTCTCGGAAATAGGCGTGATTATATGTATGTATGTATGTAATTCGATATATTGGTCTTGTACCACCAGAAATTAAAAGGGTGGCGCGTTTTTTTTTGCTTCTGACATTGACACAGGACTGGATGCAAAAAAAAGGTTTATAACCCCTGTTAGTAAAATTTTCACTTATGTTACTATACTATAACTACCTGATTACTTAGCTATTAAGTTTTGTAGAGATCTACACCTTAATCTGTGACAAAATAGTTTATTACGTAATCAATTCGAAATCTAGGACACCAATACAGACATTGTTACGTTTTTACTACCATAATTATAACTTAGGCGTATTATTGCGGATTGCCACATAACTACTATTCTCTTGTCTCAAAACTGGTGTAACAATAACAGGCGGGTAATCATTTCTCAGCGGATGTGACAACAAGATAAATTGTGCGTCTAAAAAAAGAAAATAATTATGATCAGCGTGAACTAAATTTACGATACATTGTTCGCAGTTTTGGCACGCGTAATCTCGTTTTGTTTATGTTTTTGTTATTTGAACTAGTTAAAAATTTGCATTCTGTACTAGTTAGATATGTAATGAGAGTAACTTAATTAAATAATTACGTAAGGCCAATGTGGAGAAGACCGGTACCGGTAAGAACATTTGTTGCAAGGAAGACCGTTATAAGTCAAAATCTCTCGTATTGTTGGTGCAAAGTTTAGAGATTCTTGTAGAGAGCACTTTATAAAATTGAGTATTTTAACATCTATCTCAGTTTACATAATGGAGGTAATCATGCATATGAGAAAGAACATCCACGAATTCAAGACACGATCTCAATGCAACCCTCGCCATACCAAAAGATCCCTTGATATAGTACCGAATGTGTACAGGCTGAAACTTTCAAAACGCTTGCCAAATGCAATGGGCTGTGAACTTTACAATAAACTACCTTACCATGTGAAGAATATCGAAAGTGAGAGTTCTTTTCGTATACGCCTGAAAACGCTGCTATCATCTCGCACACTGTATAGCGTTAAAGAATACCTCACAAATGACTACTCCAAATTTAACGTCGATTTAAAGAAAAAATAGAGTAAGTAGGTAAATATAATTTGTCCTTAATTTAAGTTCAAATAAATTGTAATGTACATATGTACTTATATAATTATGAATATTATGATGTTTGACGATAATTATTTTAAATACGTATAAGTTTGTGATACAAATTTGTATTGTGTTTTTATAATGAATAAACAAATTCTATTCTATTCTATTCTATTTGTATACGTACGTCGCTTAGACAAAGTCAGAAAGGAAGATGTTCACTCCTTCTGCTCTACCGACCATCAGTGTGTACAAAAAAACGCACGAGTTAAGAGCGATGAAAGAGCTTGTACTTGTAGACAGTCTTCCCTTATAGACGGTCTTCACCGTATTGACCTTATTTAGTTTCAAGTTAATTTGAATGATAGTGTTTGTCCAACAAAAGCCTCAAAGCAATGATTACGGAAACACTTGATTGGAATCTCTCTCCCCCGCTCGTGTTAGCGTTATTCCGGTTGCATCCTTCTCTTGTCTCAGGGTCCGCTTTGCTACTTTTTCACCCCCACTTCGCAGTCGCACAGTCTTCGGCATCCTCTTTAGTAAGCACGCATGTCTTCCCTCGCAACATCCTGCTAGAATCTCTAAGGCTTTGCCCTATTTATTACCGGACCCAAAAAAAAGAAAGCCTAGGTGGAGGTGGCGTTATAATGGGTAATTAAGTTTCTAGACCGCATATGAAATAAAATGCATTACCCTTAAATTAATGCATCGTGACTAAATAAATTTTATTATTCCTCGTTATTGTAAAGCTTCGTTATTCTAGTTCATTGCATAGCTAATGAGTTTTTTGAACTCCTTATAGGCAATAAAGAAAGTCGTATAAAGTCACAAAACTTGAATGGCGACATCGCGTGACGAAACCAACATCTTATTGAATTTAGGTGTTGATAAATTATTCAGCTTTAACCAAAATAAATTAGTTGATGAAATAGGTAATAGTTGGATTAGGTAACATTAATAACCAGTTTTGCTTAAAATAGACTTTTAAAACTGTATAACAGAGTAAGTTAGTTCACATCTCCGCTAAGTTGGCATCCGCTAGCAAGTTCGCAGTGCATGACACTATTATGTCAGCGCCATACTTGACGTAGCACTGGGTGCGAAAACTTAACTTGGTCGGACTCTAGGTGCATAATACCTATTGTATGTATGAAACAGAGGCATAGTTGACCTAATAATATTTATGATTGGGGAAGGCATGAGAAATGGTAGTATGCTTAGTGTATGCTTACAAGATCGCTTATTATCGGCAACATTGAGAACAAGGCAACATATGTATAATCAATTTGCTCTATCTGTGCTTTTTTCTTTTAATTATGTGTTTATATCATGATAAGAAGATAAGCATAATTTTGACATTGATGCAAATTTATAATGTAATTTTTATCCTCAAATAAATAAATCTAATCTAATCTAATAAACATTATTGCCTTCATAACAACTGGATAAAATTGAACTTCTTTAAAAATGTGTCGTTCTGTATAAAAGAGGTCTTTAGGGTGAGTAGCACTTATTTTGGGTAGCTTCGCGTTTGTTTTATACAGCAACAACAACATAAATAAATACCCAGTACAAATCTCCCTGAGACCCCTTTTTACACCAACCGACACTAACATATTTAGTATTTCAACACGCCACTGCTACCTTAGGGCTCCAAATTCAATACATCGTAAAGTTCCTAATAGGTAGTTAGTTGACATTTATCAATGACTTCATTCACATAATGGCAGCTACCGTATAATTTACCATTCGTTAGCTGCTAGATATAATAAGTAACTAGTGGTTTCAAACGTTTCTCTTCCCTAAACTGTCATTTTAGTATTTGCTAAACTGTAGTTTTAAACGCATATTCATAAAACTACTACTTAATTTAATTTTCTGGTTTAAGAAACTTTATTCTCAAAAGTAGTAAACTACTTGTATGAGAACTTCACTCATATGAATGTACTCGTTATTTAATATAAGAGTTGTTATGTATATAACTACTATGGAACGTACTAAATTATCAAAACCTTGGAGATATGACACTTAAGCTTTTTCAAAAAAAAAAAAAATTACGACTAGTTACGGATTTCAGTAGGTTTTTCGAGTATAGTTTTTTTGACCGAATTAGTTATAATTTTGAACCCATATCTGTCTGAAATACATACCTGTCGTCTACCATAGGCCTCCAAATTCAATACATCGTAAAGTTCCTAATCGGCAGTTAGTTAACATGACTTTATTCACAATGGCAGCTACCGTACCTACCTATAATTTTCCATTCGTTAGCTGTTAAGAAGAAGAGAGATATTTTCTTAGAATACAAGTTTTAAAAAGTTTTCCTTCGATAGCGGCGAGTCTTTAATGATGGTGGAGGGATTATCGACAAGATAAGACGAACGTCATCCTCAATGATCGGCTGATTGCTCAATAGCACAAGTCACTAAAGAGACGGACGCTGTATCTTATCGTGATCGCTAGATAAGGCCGGGGAACCGTAATAGACTTTTGGAAGGAAAATAACCGATGAAAAGATGAAATTGCAAACTTTTGAGTGGTGGGTGAAGACTTAATTTTTTTTATCAATTGTGTATTGTCACTGAACACAGTTTACATTTAATGAAAACAAGATTGAAATGACTAGAATATCATAGTGGAAGTGACATTGACATTCCAAACACTTGCGGTGAGATGTTCTAATTATATCAATGGAACTAAGAGTAGAAAATAGATTGTGCAATAATTTATATGCTGACGGTAGTGGTGGCAAAGTTCATTCTTAGCCTCTCGCTCGTTTAAATTTGAACTATGCGCAATTTAAAAACAAAGATTTTTTTTGTTACTATATATACGTATACCGAGCGTATTCTTCAACTCATCATCATAATAAAATTGGCCATTTAGACTCCTAAAGTACCTAAATACTTCCAGAAAAAGCTTTTTTATTTAATTGGGAATAGTTTCTAATGTACCTATAATCAGAAAAAAAAACATGACAACAAAACACAAGTAAAAACAAAAGAATTCATGTTAAAAATATTTAAATAAGTAGCTGAAATATTCCCCTTTAACTTCTAAATAAAATATCTATCCTTACAATTTATGATGCAATGTAAATACTGAGCCAGTCACAATGTCATAAATATTTAGACTGCGAGGTCAGGAATATTCCTGATAAAGTGACTACACTTTATAAAACAAAGTCCACCGCCGCATCTGTCTGTTTGTGTGTATGTATGTTTGCGATAAACTCAAAAACTACTGAACGGATTTTAATACGGTTTTCACCTATCAATAGTGTGATTATTGAGGAAGGTTTATATATATAATTAATTAAGAGTTTGTGTAACCCGTGCTAAGCCGGGGCGGGTCTCAGTAATGCATAATCTACAGAAAGTGCAGAACTAGCTAACATCGTTAGTTGACTTGGACTAGCAGTTGTGTTGTGCCTAACGAGAGGCCGAGTTAATGCAACTATGTCGGATAGTTTCGCATGGTGCAAACATCTCTGCAAAGTTAGAAGGCGGATGTTTTCCCTGACCTGACATGTGCTGCCAACTCGCTGCGACAATTACCTATAGTGGTTGTGGACAATTGCCTATGAAACACATTGTCTAGTCTTTGCCGGTAAGAAATAACTAGAGTCGAACTAAGCTAACTCTGCAAAGCATTGCAAAGACGTGTGACAATTTCATAATTAATGTAAAATTTCTAATATGAATGAATAATATTTATTTCAGATTAATAAAAATCCATATTTTTGTTAGTACACGTATTTCGAAACGTTGGTTAGTAAACAGTTTTTTTTACAGAGGATGAATTAAAATTAAAATAAATTAAATTAAATCATAAGCATGACACATAACACATAATTAAATTAAATTAAAAACTATTTAACTATACATTTCCCGGATATCAATTAGGTACCTACAACTATATTTTTGAGGTGATACAACTCGATGTTGTATGTATTTTCACCCAGAAAAATAGAATTGGGTTGTCCCATCTCTCAGCAATGACTTCCAGGAAGCTGTTGGTGCTGTTCCATACTCTGTGCATCAGGGAGGCGACTCGTTTACGAATTATTGTATAAAAACAATCCGTTCAAGCCTCCGCAAACATTCCCGATGCACTGCAGTATTTGTTCATGTTAATATGACGTTTAGGTAGGTATAATGACACTCCATCACTTTGTTCTATTCAAATCAGTTGAAAGTTAGCTTAGACGGACTCTAGCCCCTGTGGATCAGTAATTTACAGCAAATAATATGCTGATATGATATCGGAGACGCTCATATCGTAGATTAGATCAGGGGGCCTCCCGCGAACCACGTTCGACGTGTTGCCTCTCTGTCGCACTTGTAAATTCGTACGTAAGTGTGACAGGGAGAGTAAGTGTGATGTCACACCATGATAAATATATATCAAAACAATGTAGGTGTATGCAGTTGTAGTATGTGGTCTATATATGGAGGTACCTAGTCTAGTAAATTACACATAACAATTATAAATTAATAGTTGTTGAAACAAATTTTATATATCAAATAGACAAACTACTGACGAATTTTAAAAACACAATGATTATTAGGTTTTGTCATCTCTTGCATATTTACGTGCTTTTGAATGAAGTAGCAAAGTGCCTTAAAAAATCGCACATCTTTTTCACCACCTCCGTCGGGAATTTCGACCCCATAGCTTTAATTTTTTTTCTGTAACAAACTTCTTTTATGTATAGCGTAGAGCAGGCCTTGTTCTCTAAGATAATGGTAGGTATTTCGTTACACTCGTGAACGTGTATTCACTAAAATCGATCAATTTTTCGCAAAAATTGGGCTTAGTAACCCTTTTATCTGGGCCTGCTTACAAAACCATAAAATACACAAGATGATAGGTAGTCTCGGAGCACTTTGTTAACTACATCTGCCGCTTCCTTAGATCTGTGTTCAGACAAGGAATGCCATGAAAATTGTAAAAAATTTGGTCACCTCAATATTTTTTTCAGAACAAGAATGTTATATTTCCGCAAAAAATGGTGCATGAATTAGGCCCTCTTCGTGCCTCTTCGTTTGCTCCTTAAAAGGCATGTATTAAGGTGAGGGCTGGCAACATGGAATAATTATTAGGCATTTTTTATTCGTTATTAGTCCCTTTATTAGGTATACAAAAGTTTATTAAATAACTTTATAATTATAGTCTCTAGAGACAATTTACTTTGTAACAGAATTTATGGCTAGACTAGGTAGATACACGTCATTAAAAAACCTAATCTTGAAATAAAACTATGCAATCGGATTATATCGCGTATATATTGAATTTATTTTTTGAACCTAATCTTATCTTTATTGAACCTTGTACCTAATCTTATCAATGTCGTTCCAATGTCCGTTGCAACTTGGCGATTTTTATGGAATTTATAAAATGTATTTTACTTTCAAAATATTTATCAGTACGGTTTTTACTCACTATTATTTTTAGTCGCTTTTGGCGACATGTTTCGGATTCCACGACGAACAACCGCCGCGGACACTCGTGCCTGAGGATGGATTCCCAAAGAATCCGAAACATGTCGCCAAAAGCGACTAAAAATAATAGTGAGTAAAAACCGTACTGATAAATATTTTGAAATATGTCTCACGATAGTTTAAGTGTGTATTTTACTTTATCATGAAAAAAAAAGTATCAATCGCAAATTATTCTTATATAGTAAATGTAGCCTTTAAATACTTACTTAGTAACACATTTCCTTAAAATAAACATTTTGATTAGTTTATTAGCTATCACGGTTCCTGAAATATTTACATTTAAAAAAGGAGTACACTGGAAATGAATCGTCGATACAATTATAAATATTATCTCTTCAATAGATTTGCAGGTAATATTGTCTTCGGTTACCGCGATAGTTACTCATGAAATAAAACTATGAAAACGGATTATATCGCGTATATTTATATTACATCCCGACGTTTCGAACCCTTTACAGCGTTCGTGGTCAACGGGTGACTGAGGAAAAATTACAAAGTGCAAAAATACCCACATACTAAAATAATGAACAATCATAGACTACAGACTTTAAGGCTGGTTGGTACATGCAAAAACGGTTCATAAGGCTAGTTATACACTACAATTATTTTCAAGTAAAGATATATATTTATACGCGATAAAAAAAAATGTATTATAAATATACGCGATATAATCCGTTTTCATAGTTTTATTTCATGAGATTTGCAGGTGTTAACATTATTATTTATTATGCATACTAGACGCAACGCAGCGTTCAGCATTCACAAGTAATCTGATACATCATCATATGTAAACACTAGCTTGCCCGCGACTTCGTCTGCGTGGAGTTAGTAATTTGGGTAGCTTATTTTTTATCCAATCTACTTTTTATCGATTCCCCATACAAACTCCCCCCCCCCCTTTTTCACCCCCTTTAAGGATGACTTCTGGGATAAAAACTACCCTATATCCTTCCCCGGGACTCAAACTATCTCTATATTAAATTTCAACTAAATCGGTTCAGCGGTTTAAGCGCGAAGAGGTAACAGACAGACAGACAGACAGACTTTCGCATTTATAATATTAAGTAGTACAGATGATTTAAAGTAATGTCAGTCAACGATTTTGCCGAGTTTTGCAGGCTTTATGTGGGTCTGGGGCTCTAACTAAATAATGTATGAGAATGGTCACGTGACTTTTGTGCACCTGTCATACCGATATTTTTTTTCGTTTGTTTTTTGTCGATGTACGATGCACATCCAAACTGTTTTTCGTGAATTATGCCATTACTTCTTCCATTATTTCAAACATAGACAGAGAGGTTCCTACTATTTTTGTCTTACACTAGTACTAGCACCCAAAAGAAAAGGATGAGTACCTATAGTTTTTTTTGTTCTTATTTACTGACAATTTGGTTTGATCAACTATAATTATATATTTCATGATATGTTAAGCGATTACCGCCGCCATGGACACCTGCAACACCAGAGGGGTTGTAAGTGCGTTGCTGGCATTTAAGATGGGAATACGCTCTTTTCTTGAAGGTCGTATACAATAAAGTGCTACTACTACTTTTTGTTATAACAAATATTGGACATGCAATTTTAATTTCTAGTTCCACCTAACAATGCATGGAGAACATTTCTTTTGTTTCTGGATGAGAGCCGCGAGCGCGACCCTTGCCAAGGTTCCTTCACATGTAGGTCGACAGCAGAACTAGGCATTCAAGAGATAAGTATTACCTATATGACTGGATTTTCTTTTGAATTTAGGTAAATAGGATAATATGTCGCCGTAGAGTGCATTAAATAGTTGATTCCTATTTCCCTAACAAAGCATATCGTGATCAAATGTCACGCAAGATATTGTTTCATTATAACTAATATTGAAACATGGCTGGCAAATTAACCGTGAGATCCAATCAACGCGGTAGCTATATTTTTGTAGATAGCTATATGTTTCATAGTAACATTTTTTATATATTTTAAAGTACCTACTCGTAAGTTTTTTTTAAGTCCTAAAGTGCCGCAAATATGCTGGTCTCTCAAACAACCACATGTTTGCGGCGTTTGCGGTAGAGACCCTAGGGCCGTGGAGCTGCGACGCCCTTAACCTTTTCCACGAAAAAAAAAAAGTACTGGAGACCTCGGGTGACCCTAGGGCTGGCTCATTCCTAGAGCAAAGAATAGGCATAGCCATCCAGTGTAATGTAGCCAGCCTCATGGGCACCCTTCCGCAGGGGACAGATTTGGGAACCTTTCATAGGTGGGTATTTTTCTATATTACTTTAATTTTTAAGAAGTTTTATTTTAATGTTAGTTTAGTTTTAATTTGTTTAGATAATATGTAGTTTTAATGTTTTTTTTTTATATTTAGATATGTAATTTGTTATGTATGTAAATAAAATATTTTTTTAAACATTATTTGACAAGTTCTATCTCTGATATTTACTTAAGTTGGTATACAATTCCATTTAAAACTTTACAATGGAATGGCATAACCTTATAAAGATTAGACTGATTTGTTTTTAAATTAAACATACCTAAATAGTTAAATAAAAGGATCTAAACGACATAGAACATTTTGAACTTGGAATATTGAGCGCATAATAGTATATCTGAGTACTTATATGTATGTCAGCTAAGATATATGTCAGTGTTGACAATGCCAGTGACTCGAATGGTACGGGTACTTATGGCTTTTGCGTTATACCTACTCGTATAATACATAGATTACTGAGATGATGATGCTGCAACTGAGCAGTAATGTTGTTACAAAGTAATGCACCTGCAGTTGACATCCGGAAGTCACGTCACACACACAGTCACACGTTGTGGGAGTGTTTTTTTGTTTTTATTTTATTTTATTGGGAAACAAACAGCTTACAATCTTACACAATATGAATTTTAATAAAACACAAGCCAAAACAGTTTCCACTAGTTAATTAAGGCAGAAAAGCTCAAAGGGAACTTATTGAAAAACAAAATGTAAAAAAGTATTATTCAAAGCAATCAGACAAACCAAAAGCTATTTAACTTGTATTTTAGCTGAAATTTATGCTTGTTAAGTCGAGAAAAAAAAAGGTACAATACAATACTTACATAAGTATGCTAGGTAACTAGTTTTTAAGTGCTATGTTAGGTTTTTTTTATATTAACGGAAGAGAATGCCTATTTATAACACCCATCAAACAAATTCTCATCACAATTTCTTTGCCTCCATCTCTCTATTATCATAAGGCAGTTCTTTTACTCCAGTTCCTATTATTCCCTCATCATAGCTCAAACAATCGTGACAGTTACATTACACCGTCGTCTCATAGCCGCATCCGTTATCGAGCCCTAATCAATCTTGCCAATCTATCAATTGTGCCAGATACACTGTTAGTCTGATCAACAAGGTACCTACCAATATTGATAGGCATATTTTGGTATTTATTTAATTGATGGACATATTTTTTTATGCGGCGGTGTATGTCACTCATGATATCAAGGAAATATGCAGACACAGCGGCGGCAACAACGACGGCAAAGCAGTAAAGCAGCTGCAATTGATATCCGAACGTCACCATTACTGTAAATTATAATAAATGTGCCTGGGTCATAAACTGTTTTAGGAAGAGTCAGTCTCTTTTTTGATTTCACGATTCCGAATTTCACACAATAATTGGAGTTTAAAGCCTAATTTTCTTGCATGCTTACATGCATATTTCAGTCTTCTATTTCCTAACATATGTATGATGGACTCGTTAGTAAAATGTTCCCAAAACGTTTTCTAATCTGAACCGCCCCTTTACACCAAGGCTAAAAGTCACTGAGTACCGTGCTCGGTACCAGGCTATCAAAGTTTTTAATAGGCTACCCACAGAACTCAAAGCTATGTCTAACCCGTTCATATTTAAAAATAAATTGAGGTCGTTTTTGCTGGGAAAATGTTTTTATTCAGTTGAAGAGTTTTTCCAGTACAATAATGAATCTATTTAATTTTGACATGTGCATCGTAAATGAATCGTTGTTTTTTTTTATTTTTTTTTATTAAGTATTTGTTTTTTTGTATGGATTGACATGTTATCAAATAATTAATTAAATTGTATGTAGTTATTACAAATTATGAATTTTATTTTATTTGTTTTTCACTTGTCTTCACTTGTTATTTAATTTTATTATTAAAAATATATTTATTTGCTGACATGTCCCATAATTACTCAGTTTAATTTAATTAAGTTATAAGCATGTATGTAATTAGTTCGTAAGATTTCTAACACAATGCATTATTGTTAAAGAAAAAAATAAAAAAATGAAATAAATAATAAATAGGTACCTAAGTCCGCAATGATTATGTCCGCAAGAAACACGCCCGTTACTTATTCCCTAAACAGGGTTTCTTAAACTTTGCAGTCACGGACCATTTTCACAATTTAAATATTTCCACGGACCCCGGTCAAAAAATATTTTAGGAAAATAATAAAAACCCTCATCTATATATTTTTTAAATTGAGTTTCATTACACTTAGATTTCGTCAAGTTTACTACAAAATTTTCTAATACGTATATTTAAAGTAGGTAACTGACTTACTGCGGACCCCCGATAAACATGCTACGGACCCCTAAGGGGTCCGTGGACCCCACTTTAAGAAACCCTACCCTAAAATTAGGGAACGAGACATGTATCAGATCGATATATTACAATTTAATTATTATAATATATTGTGTGGGTAAGATAAGATTAGGAATATTGAATTCATTTTGTATTTTTTTAATTTACCAATGTTAGATAATGTACGGCTGTAGAAAAATCGAATGGGAAATTGATTTCTATATGAACAGGACGTCGACGTTAGCGTTTTCCTTTTTAAATCTCCGTTTGACCTATATACATATTTTTGAGTTTATTTGCTCTAATTCGTTTTTTTATACCTCTTGGCAAGGGGTGAAAAGCTTAACGCTCTTGATGCTATCCAAGCTAGTTGGCAGGACTCTTAGCACGGTTGTTGACTTCTCAGACCAATTAGGTTAGTTAAGTTCTAGCTTAGATAGACTGGAAAACTTTGCTATATAGTGTAGATATGGTTGCTAGATGAAAAACACTACCTATGTAGCTAAAATAACCTAAAAATAATGACTTATAGAAAATAAACTTAGAAATAAAATACGAGTACCTAAATAAGAATTGTATGGTAATGAAAATAGATAAGTTATAATATACCTATATGTACAATATAACTACTTATAGTACTTTACTACGTCCGATATCTATGGTTTCCAGCTGGTGCGTGTCGGCGTGGACTGTTTTATCGCCAAGGTTGCGAGCTGAATGCTACAAAATAAACTAAACTATTCCGAACTGATTGCATTCAAAACAAACATCTACATATTCAAGAGCTTTTAATGACATGGCGGTGATGTCACCGTCACCGGTCTGTCAGTAAGGTCGGTCGGTCTGTGAGAACACTAAGCTGATAATTGAGTACGTCAACATATTCTTTATCAGTTATCACAGAGGCTTCTTAAAGTTAAACCACATAGGTATCATATTCTAATTTAGTCGCATTACAATACACTGCGCTTGTAAATACCAAAATCCTATCCCCAGTTCCAAATAACACTCCGGCGCGAGAAACTCGGCGGGACTCATAATTCCCTCTATTATAGACGACTGAATAATAGGCACTGGTTTTTAGGAGAAAACAAAATGTAATGTCAAATAGTAAAAATAGACAAAACCATAAACATAAATGCGTAAAACAGGTAAATTTGTATAAAAAGGTTGTGCAGTCTTGCACACCCTCTTTTATGACAGATTGATTTTGACATTGAATTTTTTTCACGAGCTATTTAATAAAATTCGTGATGAACTGAAGACAACATATAACTTTTTTTAATAGCGGTCTTGTTGAGTTGTTGTTGATGAGAATGATACTAAGTAATGTTCTTTTAGACAACGTTTACTCGTAGGTACCTTAATTAGATATTATTATAAGTGTTTTATAATTATTATAAATTATTAAAAAACAAGTTATTTTCTTATACTTAACTGAATAATTACATACATAATATTATTATAAATGTTTTTTCTATACATGTATATGTAGTTCTTTACATACCTGATGATAAAATATCATTCTCAATAATTTTAACAAAACGAACTGTAAAAGCTTCCGCCAAATAATGACAGGAAGTAATCAGTTACTTCCATTTTGTATCACGGAATTATCAATTCGCGTCCATTTTAAAATCGCAGGTTTACTCACTTAGTTCCATTTACTGTTCCATAAATAGATCACAATGGCGCTGTATTTATGTAAAGAGTCGTAAGTACATAGGAAGGTAAATAATGAATAGACTTTTATTAATTCGTCGAGGAGAATAATGGTAGTTAAGTGGGAAATTCTCGCCGCCTATTAGCGGCGCAGTTTTCCATTTTGACACGACATGATACGGGATATGTGACATTGGTACTGTTCTACTGTTAATGTACCGCTAGGCTTTATCACTTTTATGTCCTACATAAGGTATAGAATTGGACCAAGATAAGTCTGCAACGATTTTGATAGCACACGCAGTGCAAATGTTACCTATTTTTAATAGTGTAGTTTAGTGTTATTTACCAATATCTCAAGAGAAATTGACATTTTGCTGGAACGTCAGTCTTCCGTGACCACAGCTAGTGAATCCTAGCTGAAACGTCGGAAAAAATGTAAAATAATGAAATTTTATAGCCTTAGACCCATTAATGACATTAATTATACCACAATTATACCTACTGTAGACTTATCTGGCAAATCAAAGGCAACAAAATCACCGTTACCGGTGTTTATCAACGTTATGTTACTACCTAAGCTAAGCTTCTTATTTTATTTGCATGAGGATTACATACGTTCATCGATTGATTGCAATGAGAAATATTTGTTACTTAAATCCAAAATAAAACTCCAACTTCATACTAGTTCGTTGACTTAATTGGACTTAAAGTAATAAATATTATTTACCCCCGACGCAAAAATAGGGGTATTGTACTTTATAAACTATCTATGGTTTGTGTATCTATTATATGTGTGTTTTTTAACACAAGTGTTATCTGTCGAGATATTTCTTCTTAGTCATATTTTGGTTTAAGTTATGGCTTTAGCGCACCTTCTTTAAAATCCTGACTTTAAGGTACTAAAATAACTGTGTTTAATGTAGTACCTACCTGAAGTTCGCCCGCAGCTAAATATTTCACATAAAGTAACTAAGTTTACCATTATGATTACCGAACTCCACTAATGGCCAGACTTCGATCTTGCGTCACAGCTCCCACACGCTCGTTTGTCATCAGATTTGCATATGTCTTGCGGCGCTTTTAGCTCCACTGTGTCACGCCCCATTTCACCTGACGTTACTTTATCAAGTTTTATTTGGCGAGAAGTCAGGGTGAGTCAGCGGTTCGGGAATAAGGGTGGGTTAGAATAACGGAACCAGGCGTGGCATGGCTATCCATAATAGAATATCGTTTGCTTAGGTACTCCTAGGAGTTGCTTAGGTTTTTGTATTACCATAAAATCTTGAAACTTAGTATCTAGAAGTTTCAAGATTTTCTGGAATTAGTCTTGTATTAAATTTATACATATAAAACAGTTACGTCACAAAGATGTTGACAGAAATAACCGTTGAAACATAAGCTTTACTTTGCTAAACTTTTATGTCATCTAAGATCCTACAATAAAGCACATACAATTGAAAGTTTTAATTGAGCTAACTTGATAGATGAAGCCTCGTTAGACAGGTAAACGTAACAGAAATGAGGTGATAATTGGTTACTAAGGACTACTCGTATATTTGTAAGCCTTTCGACGTGCCTTTTTGTAAGTTTGGACGTGGCCGAAGTGCTAATGTCTGAGTCCCTGTGCTTAATAATAAATGTCTACCAGCTGGCTCATGTTGAAATCTTCAAATGTGTCGGTCGTAAAGGCTTCTACAAACCTTGCAACAAATGGCATGCGATTTTAGATAATTGCCGGCTAAGTAGAAGAACAAATACCGCAATGTATCGCAAATCGCATGCTATTATCGGTGACGTTTGGACAGACCATAACATAAATCCACAAGATGGACAGTTTTTAGGGTTCCGTACCCAAAGGGTAAAAACGGGACCCTATTACTAAGACTCCGCTGTCCGTCCGTCTGTCCGTCTGTCCGTCTGTCTGTCAGTCACCAGGCTGTATCTCATGAACCGTAATAGCTAGACAGTTGAAATTTTCACAGATGATGTATTTCTGTTGCTGCTATAACAATGAATACTAAAAACAGAATAATATAAATATTTAAATGGGGCTCCCATACAACAAACGTGATTTTTTTACTGTTTTTTCCGTAATGGTACGGAACCCTTCGTGCGCGAGTCCGACTCGCGCTTAGCCGGTTTTTATCTTAAAGGCAGGGACACACTTATCCTACGTACGCAACGTATGCAATGCACTATGACAATCTGAACTGAACGCTGAAATTTTATTACTTGTCATGCGTTGCGTTGCGTATAACAAGGTTTCTAAGCATACAAATTAATAAATGTGGACCTAGCTTAATGTATCCCTCGCCCTCGTATCTGATTCCTCATTACTGAGGGTCACGATTCCCCTGATGGGAGATCAGTTTCTCGTTGATGATGCTCCTCCAGCTTGGTGTCGAGAGTTGAGCGGCTTTGATCGAACCATCTGGTTGGACCTCTTGGTCACCTTGACACGTTTCTCTTTAAATATTTTGGTAACTACATTAACTGCCAATAAAAAACGTATTTAAAAACTGCACAAAATTAAATTATTCATATAAACGTATGCCTAATTCCGCTGCATAATGAAATAAATTTGTAATCGTGTCAATAATGTATAATTTCTGTACTCGAAATCAAATAGATAGGTTACGAATAGAATCTATTGTGAATGTCCCAACTGTATAATAATAATTAATAATATACTTGATTATTAACAAATGGAGGGTTACAATAATTATACCTGGTGCCAACAATAGAGCTGTGTTGAGCTTACACCCAAGAGCAATATGTAAACGGATCGCGTTGTTTAGACATATCCACAAAAAATAACTCATTTTCATTGCAGTATAGTATAGTTTATGGTGCTGTTGCTGTGTACGACAGTCACGCGAACCTCTCGTCGCTTGTTTCCTGTATTACCAAACGGAAGTACACAATTTTGTGCTTTATTTATTATTTAATGATACCACGGTTATTATTTCTTCTATATTGTACCTGCATGTACAAAACTGAAGCCCGATTCAAATTTAAAAACTTGTTACGGTTATGATCTTGTTTTGATACGACCTTCAAGATCATTATGAAATTATAAAACGGGACTTAACCGCGTATTTAAGTTTCAAGATTTACCTCCGACGTTTTGAGGACGGCGTTGCCCGTGGTCTCGGAGAAGACTGGCTAAGTTGACATCAACATATTCTAGCCGCGCGAGTTTTTTGAACTACACGCACTTGGTCCTGTTATCAGCTTGAACGTTCTGCGCACTAGGGATGTTACTCTGTCGACACACAACACTAACGATATTCGATTTATTGACTGTCGATATTCGTTTCCGCTTACATTTACTAATGACTGGATTCCATGTGGGAATTGTGGGATCTTAAAACCCTAGTCCCGATTGAAATTGCAATGTTTTGATTGAGTTGCGATTAAGTCCCGTTTTAAATTTTAATAATGTTTAGAAATCGTGAAAGTTTAAATCAGTGACCTTCAAGATCGTTGATTAGTGCATGCAAAATTAAGTAAAAGTCGTTTTCGTGGTCGTATCAAAACCAGTTCAAACCCGTAACAAGTAGTTAAATCTGAACCGGGTTCCTAGTATTTCGTGCCAGTTATCCGCGTCCATCATCAATATCGACAGCTTATACAGGGTGAAATCGTTATCTCTGACCGTGACCATACTCTGAGCGCCACTTGCACCATCCAACTAATCCGGGGTTACGCGGTTAAACCGTTAACCCAGTGTCAAATTGTACTGGTAACCGTGGTAACTCCACGTTTAACTGGTTAACCCCGGGTTAGTGGAATGGTGCAAGCGGCCCTGAGGGGTGGATATGTAGGTCATACGTAACAACTATAAGTATGGGGCCAACCCCGAAATCGCGGAAAAAAAATCAGCTGTTCTCTAGAAAACATGATTGTTTTGACTCACCGAAATGTATGAGACGGCAGTTTTTTTCGCGATTTCGGGGCTGGTCTCATAGTAAGTTGTAAAAAGTACATACTTTTTACTTGATTGTACAATTTGAGTATTAAATGTTTTGTAACTAAATGTTGCAATAAATTTGACTAACGATCTACGATGAGGCTCTTTTGCTCCTGAGTGACTCCTGAAATGCTCTCTATAGGGGCTATCTTACTAGGGTTGAGTTTAAAAATAAGGAGTGTTGTTTAACAAAAAATGTCAACACACTAAAAGAGTTACTTTTGGGTAGGTACTACGAGTAAAAATAGCAAAGTATTAGCTTAAAATAATTTATAATGTAATTTAATATTATGAAATAAATAAATCTAAATCTTAATCTATAATTTGGAAGTTAGGTACATATTTAAATAGGTATTGGAAATTTCAAATGAATTTTTCATATTTTATTGGCTGTTTTGCTGTGCTGCTACATATTTTAGTCCCTGGTTAAAAAGTAGGTATAAAAGGGTCACACACATTTTATCGTATGCTTAACTCGTTCGTGTCTTTCCTGTAGACTTGCAAACTTAAGGGAATCTAAAGCAAAATTTTACGCTGCGCTCTTACAGGTGGGATTTTTCCGGTACCTTACTCGCGTAAAATTAAGTTTTATAAATTTACCTCCGACCGAAGGTAAACCGGACGGGAGATAAATTTAAAACAAATTTTTACCCGATTAAGTCCCGTCGTGAATTATGAGTAAAAATCGTGAAAGTTTAAATCAGTGTTTTATTGCATTGTCCAGAGAAAAACCCTTTTCTAAAATGTGTTTGACCCAAATCGGTATTTTTTAAGAAAATCCGTTTATAACATGTCTGTGTCTAAACAATACAATACAATAGTAGATTATGATACAAGTGTGCTAAGTTAGTCATTACACACGAGGCGATATTGTGCGCGCGAGCTGTAAGCGAGCGCGCAATAAGAAAGCCGATGTGTGTAATGACCAATGCACACGCGTTTCATACGACGTTTTTCAACACACTTGCGAGAAAAAAAAGAAACTCATATTAATCAAATTTGAATAGTTAAAACAGTTAGTATTGTGTGTTGCATCTGTCATACTGCCGGCCGTTCCTCGCCCCGGCCGCGGGCGGCGCGGCGGGCGGGCCGGCCGGCCCGCGCGCCGCGCTGGCGGTCGGGCGCGCCCGTGCCCGCCAGTCCGACCAATTAAAGAAGGCTCCCTTTCCATGCATATTATTAGCTTCTTAACTCAGTCGGATAATATAATGAAAAAGCACGAGTGGAATAATACAATGAAAGAGCACGCGTGTTTAATATCTAGGATTATGAGCCAAAAATCGGTGGAATAAAAACGTCGTTTTGAGCAAGTGTGTTGAAAATACTCTTTATTGCATACCTCACAGTTTACAAAACATGTATAACAACTTGTTTAAACTAAACGTTTGCACTTTGCAAAGCCTTATTTGGATGACATTTAGATCCGGTTTTTGTATTTAGATGCTATGTAAACATTCATGTATGTTATGAACTTACATACCTGTAATATTTACATAGGTAGGTAAATATTAGGTAATAGGAAGTTGTATTGTGCAAAAACGAAGCGTTACGTTTACACACTACTCCAAGTAGAGTAGATGACCTAGTGAAGTGAGATAGATCTGATCAACAGCTTTATACCTATAGTGAGAGTAAGTACTTATAGCGTTATTCATAAACGCGTTACTAACCTGAATTAGCTATGAATCGTTTGTCTTTTCTGTCATTTTGACTTATGTATTTGTAAGAAAGGGATAAACATAATTTAACTAAATCAGGCACGTAAAGTTGTATGAATAAGGGCAAAGATAGATATAACTCCGTAATAGATGGATACAGTCTTAAGGAAAAAATGTGCCTCGAAAATCAGGAAAATTTGATTCTCGATCAGAGGGCGCTACTAGCTTTGGCCTACTGTCGTATAGATGGCGTTGACGGTTTCGTTTGTTATTTAACAATTTTAACGCATATCAGTGAAAGGACATGGGTCAAAATCATAAAAATAATTAATGCAAATAAAAAAAATCATTTATCCATATTTAAATGCATTTTATCGTATTTTTATAAATCTTCATTTTTAGTTTTAAAGTGTGTCGACAGATGGCAGTGAATTTACTGTGGTTACAAAATCTACTATGACAGTACCGCTTGATAAGGGTAATCTATAAATGACCGAAACATTAAAAAAATACATATCTACGTGTAGATGTAAATAATTACTCCCTTATTTATAAAACTTAGCAAACCTGTATAGAATCGAATATCACTATTGATAATCGATGCTATTGAATCTAATATCGATTTATCAAAGCCTCATTAGACTACGTAGCTTGCTTGGGTTGCTGATTTAATATTGGATACGAAACCCCATGTACAAACAAGAACACTAAAAACCGGCCAATTTGCATATCCCTAAGCAAACCTAAGCTTCCACACAAAATGACCTATTTTATTTCCTATTGAGTGTAGAAAGCGCGGTTGAATATTTATTACCCTTTTGGCTAATGGCTACCACAAATTACTTCCTATCGACTTGTTTGCGGACTTTGTTTTTCTAACCATTATAGACATTTACCAATCGAGAATCGTGCATCGCATTTGTGCATGCCTTCTCTCTCGGTCACGATCTGGCGAACTTTGGACGTGACTTGGTCATTTGTTGCTACAAAAAATATGTATACGCGACCGAGTCGGATAAGTGGTAAAATAAACAGATTAAGAAATAAGGAAAATTTTAGGAAATTATACAAGCTAAATTCAATCAATAACAGGTAAATACTCGTAAGTAGGTAAATTGGTTTACTTATGTCAACTCTCCTTGTAAATGTAAAGTACCGGTAAACTGGGGTTACTCTGATTCGTGCGGTAGCATTGATAATCGATTTTAAACTATAAGAATATTTCTGAACGCTTTCATCATGTATTTTCATTAAGGTTGCCAACTACATCATAAAATTCTTAAGCGTGCGTTAAAAAATTAACTAACTGTTCCACAAAAATCGTTACTCAATGATACCCCACTATAAAAGTTTGTAAGGAGTGGACAAATTTTTACTTATTTTATCTGTGTACGTCTTTCGAAAAGCCTGACTTTCGAAAACCTTTAATGACAAGCGTAGTACCGTATACTTAAAATACTTATATCTGTCAACGTAAAATTGCAAACACCCGATAGTTCACAATGGTTAGTTAAATTATACTGACGGTAGGAAGATTACAAACTATCTTAACCTAACCTATTTTAGATTGTAAACATTGGGTTTTACAACCTTGCTGTGAGGGACATATTTTGTCCAAAGGATTAGAATAGGTACCTACCAAATGGCGATAATAGTGTCAACATCATGTTTAGTTTATCAAGTCGTACTAAAATACGACATTATCTATTATACGGTATCTACAGATAATAATATAATAATAAAACAAAACACGCGCTTAAATGTCAACGTTTTGCGTGTGCATATTTTAACACACTCTGATGACTTAAATAGACGTAATAAGCACATTTCAATTCAATGCCACTTAAATGTCATTTTAGTTTTAGTAGTGTGACTTACAACCGTGTAACGAAAGTGCACTGATTTGAAACTATCAAACTATCAGTAATGTAACGGATACTAAACGAATCTTTAACAGTTAGTAGGCAAGGTAGCCGCCCTAAAGTTTGACACCCTCATTCTAATAGTTGACACCCTGTTTGTCACTTTAACTAATGAAATTATGAAATTATTCATATTTAGAGTGCCAACTAAGAGCGTGTTTACATTGTCCGATCCGATATTGGATGTCAGATGACCCTTGGAGAAAGCCAGCTGCTGCAGCAGCGTGCCGTATGGCATTAAGTAGCATTAAATGCTTCATTTTTGGGTTAGGTAAATATTTCTTTTGAACAGTAAACATTTAATCATTTAACAAATTAATGTGTAAGTATATAAAAAGACTGCAAATAATGCGGTCGCAAATGCCGGTCTCGCATTGGTTAATACAGACTGGGGAGACGTTGTCCCTTGCGTACCTACAGACGCTGCTTAAATCATTTGTCAAGATGTTAAAGGTCTCATGATGATATGAAAGGGATCTCTTTGTTTCACATAAAGTTTTAAGTCATAATGTATTGTTTGTCATATTATCATTAGTCCTAAAACTGAAACTTCAGGATTTTCGTAAGGTTATCCTATAGATAGGTTAGATTAGGTTTGTTTTATGGCAATCTTAAGTTCTCTTACTTCTAAAAAGTTAAGCGTTTCTGAACCAAATAAATTATGACTAACGAAAATGCGCACAAACAATACATTATGACTTAAAACTTTTTGGGAAACAATAGACGCCCGATATAAAAAGAAACTTTTTTACATTTCACCTCTTTGTAGTCGTATTGGAGATCCGACAATGTGAACACGCTCCAGTAGTAGTGTCAAGCACTTGAATACCTGTAGGTACTTACATTAAACCTAGGTATTTTAAAAACGACCTGAAGTTAGCATCGGAAGTTTTATCATTGAACCATATCCCTTTTTAATAATAATATGAGTTGTTCTTATTGGCCTTTGTTAAATGATTTGTCTTGCTTAAGAGGCCGGTGTCGATTTTAGTCGCAAAAATGTAAAATTGATAGATTTAGTCCGTGAAATTTTACACCTTTTGTTACCTAATTGAAATAACAAGTACTAGTTTCTATTAGCACGTCTTCTTATCTTACCTTTTATCAGATCAGTTTTTTGAAAACATACTCACTAAATTAGTAATGTTTGCTTTTCTGATGGACGTTTAGGTAAACGCGCGTAAAGCACTGATTTTGTCGCTCTTATTTGTAAATTTCGTAAAGTTTGGACGGCTAAACATGGTAATTTTGTATTACACATATCCTGTACTTGACGTTTATCAGACTACATTTTTATAATTATGACTTTGAAGTAGTGTAAATGAAAATTAGACGAAATCGATTTTCTCCAGAAATTACTTCAAAACAAGTGACAATTTCTCTGAAAATCGAATTAATTTCAACGTAATTTTGATACTTAAACAATCTACAACATTTGCTGAAACTATTCTTATACATGAATTTGTATAATTTACCACCATGATTTTTTGATGAATTTTTAAAAACTGCCCCTTCTCTTCATGCATTACCGGTGACGCACGCTCGCGACCTCATTATTAAAAGGCAAGATGAGAAGACGTGCTAATAGAAATCAATACTTGTTATTTAGATATTACGTAACAAAACGTGTATAATTTCAACGACTAAATCTATCAATTTTAAATTTTTGCTCCAAAATCGACTACGGCCTCTTAACATACAAATACCGTACTCAAGTGTCCAAAAATGAGCTCGTCAAAGGTTCTCAGAATTTTACCGAATGACTCATTGGCGTTATCCGGTGCCTGCAACCTTGGAATTTTGACGCGTCCGGTCCTGAGAGCCTACTGCCAATATAGCAGAAACGAAAATTGTTATCTGCCTCTCTATCGCACTTACATATTCGAGCGATAGAGTCAGAATTAATTTTCGTTTTTCGATGTTGTTGGTAGGCCCTATTCACAAACTTTCGTATTTATTATTTAATGAATCCTTGCTTGGTTTTGTTTGAACTTGAACTCGAGATTTGTAACTTTTTACGAATGACTCGTTTGGAGTAAATTTTTTAGATGAGCGTCCTGTTGTGCTGTGTTGTGAACAGATGCAGCTAGCTTTTTTTTAAATTACGCAACTAAAAAGTAGAAAAATTCGGTAAACATATGTTCAATATATAATTAAATATAAATTGAATAAATTGCAGGACAGGTATGTCGTTTAACTAGATATTTATGCTATAGATAGACGATATCATTGTTATATTAAGGAATAAAAATAATTCTTATCGACAACGCTGATTCGTCGTTCTTTTTAATGAAATACATGATCTTTCGGTCCAGATGTATTTATATACTAGTAAATACGCTGAATTAGGTACATTTTAGATTCAATACCAAACAAAGCATAACAGACATGCTTACTCCAAAATTATTCAAAAATTTCCTTTTTCCAACCAATAGCTCGCTTGCTTGACTCGAAATTATTACAAATACGAGGTCTCAACGTAATGCGAAAGTAATGATCGTTTTATCAAGTAATTACGCCGACGTAATAATAACCTTGAAACAAGTAAATTGGTTCCTCTTTACAACATCCGTGACTGCCGACCTTGCATCATTACATTATTTGGTGACAAATTAGTTGCATAGTCATCATTCATTAGGTACCTACTATAAAAATGGACTGGCATAGCTAAATTTGCAATTCTTATTGTTGTATTAATGCCTAAATTTTTCAACTTTTACTAGTAGGCATAGGTACATGCAAAGTAAAAATGATGATAATATATAAAACCAAACAGCGCGCAATTCTTCAACCACCTCTTTCTTGTTACAGAACACTCGCTTATACCAACCTCAGAGCTCCAACTACCCGAATGAAGTGTAACAATACGCGCCCTGTAATGAGGAGCTGCGTGAAATAGTGAGGATGGGACGAAGGAACGTGAGCATGATGCGGCTGGGGAGGTGCGTGGCCTTCCTGGCTGCGGCCGCCTTCCTGTTGCCCTTTACTATACTTCTGATGGTCGCTGACCAACAGTACAACCTCACCTACAACTCTAAACGAGTCTTCTATCAAGAGGTAAGATAACAACACATATAGTGTTAAACCATAAGTCATATTAATTCTATTGTTCTTGAAAGTTTCCGGATTTGAAGTAAGGTAGGCCGGGGGGATGTGCGCTGCAAGTGCAACTTCACTCTTTACAATTGTATTAGTAGGCCCAATACGTTGTGTTCAGAAAGGAAGTCTGATTTGTTTTGTAGCTTCGGTACAATAAGAATGAATTACTTCGGAAGCGTTATAGGTACCATCGCCCACACTGTTAACTGTCTATCAGTGGACTTTATGCTTTTTGTAATAAGGTTCACCGATGTACAGTTAAGAGTGTTGCTGATTGTACCTACTATGTCCCTGAAATCATAATGCGCTTCCGAAGTAAAAAGTCCTGATTGAGGACATAAAGCAATGTAACTTCGGGCACAGAATAAATAATAGTACTAAGTACAGAAGGTTCACTCTCTAACAAAACACGTCTATTACGATAAATATGACCGCAAGGCGTCCGTTTCGTATGGCTAGACACCAAAATTGGTGTGGGTCGCATGTACTTGTAGCGACGCGACGAAACCGCGGAGTGAGCCACGCCTGCTTTAAATAAAAATTCTTCAATGTCCTCAATCAGAAAAAGGTCAATAATAATATACCTATACCTAATCTAAATATATGAATTTTAGTGTAGTTCGCCTAACTCAATCGCAGATACACAAAATGTTACCAACTGTATCTAATCTCATTTCTATTCAGTTGCTAGGTCCATTCTAACACCGCTAAGAACCGCTTTGTGGCGTTTTTTCTTTCAACCGTTAAGCGTACGCGACCTTTTTACGTAGTTTTTACGGCAACGGAATGGACCCAGCAGGCTAGCGACCGTTGGTGGTTCTGGACCTACGAAACCACAAATATGCCGGTCATCTCTAGGTGGTATACATTGTTTTGCAAAAAATTGTTTCATAGAATTTTTTCACAAAGGGTCGCAGTTCCAACCTAACCTATTTAACCTACTTTTCTGGCTTCTACACAATGACCGTTTAGCTGTACCTAAAAAGTTAACGGTCTTTGAAAAAAAAAAGTTTCTATGAAATAAATTTTTTGCGAAACATTACATTCTATGAAACAATTTTCTGTGAAAGAAGCGAACACCAGTCTAGGTAATATAAGATAGGTAGGTACTGGTTAATATGTCACCTTGGTTTTGTTTGAAAGCAACAATTTTATTTAATTATCAGACATTATCATCTAACTTCCTTGAATATTTTTAGTACAACACGAGATACTTAAAGTCAATTTTGTACACTTATTTGAAGGACGCGAAGAACGCCATAAGTACCTATTTACTCGAATGTAAAATTTTATACACGGTGGCTAAAAAATAAGTGCATTCCCGTTGCCAGGGAGGTTTTGGGATTATAGATAGCCACGGCCTGTATAAGATTACTTTCGTTTCGAGTTTTTTTGTCTCTTTGAGATCGGCCATGATATGTTTTTGAACACGTAAACTACTGACATATTCATTTATTGACCGTAAAGGATGACTCACGTTAGACCGGGCCGTGTCCGGGCAGGAGCTTCCGGCGCTTCGTTTTCTATGGAAAGCATCACGTGATTACCTGTCATGTCACAGAAAAGTAAGCGCCGGAAGCTCCGGCCCGGACACGGCCCGGTCTACCGTGAGTCATCCTTAACTGTGCTTTCGTTTAATTTTAGCGTAATTAGGAGAGGGAAGAATTTTAACGTGTACTTACCTACAGTCGCGTCAAAGATATGTTTATACTTTTTCCCCTCACTAGCTCGGAAAGCCGTCTTTTATCCTTTAAAACAAGCGGGGAAAAACGCATTTTATCCACTAGTGGGGAAAGTAATTTGACCTTGGATGGAGCGTGTTTAAGTAGCTTGACAGATAACAAAACGTAAAACGCTCATAATAATGGTTCGTTCGATATTAATTATCATTAGATAAATGATTTGAAAATCTAATAAAAAATACCAGATTTAGCTTTATTTAATGATCTTAAGTCATAAACCTTAAAATTCCATAATAAACGTTTGTTTTTTAATAATTATGTTAAATATAATTCTGAACGCACAAGTTAAGTCGAGGCAATTTCAAAACGCATCATTGACATTTCATACGTCAGAAATGTCAACATTGACAACAAAAATTTTGCTTTAAAACTTCTCACGTAAAAGTACAGAATTTCGAGAGTTTTTTGTTATAATATCGTAAAAAAATGAGTGATTCCAGTTGATGAAGATGATCTAACGCCTGTGGATGTTGCACTTTCCTCGCTATAGTGAGGGGAAAAGTTTTGTGTTACACACGGGTGCAAATGTATTTTACTTCTCGTGTGTTAAAACACTCGCTACGCACAGGATTCTCTTTTAGAACCACTCGCTTCGCTCGTGCTTCAACTATAGAATCCTTTCGCTTGCTCGTGTTTCAATTCCACACTCGCGGGTAAAATACAACTTTGCACCCTTGTATAACAAATAACTATTTTACCTTACTCCTTTGTCATATGGCGAAAAATGTAAACATATCTTTGACGTCGACTTTAGTAAATACTGATGTTGCTACTTGCTAGGCTGGGTATTAGAGGTAACAAGTAAAAACTGAACTAAAATACCTCTACATAACGATGTTAATTTAAGAGATTTACGGTGTACTTATGGCAATCATCACGTATATATTCGACGTGAATCGCGATGAGCGTAATACGAACAATAACGAGTAATTTGGGCGTTTAACACGTGCAAAGTCGAGACGATTGATCTGTCTTTAAAGGCGTTCTAAAATCTGTAGAGTTATACCAAGACAACTCTGCAGCGATTTTGATAGGCCAGACTGTGCAAGTCTTACTTTTTAAAACGTGAAAGTTCTATGAAATTTTGACATAAATAACACTTGCACAGTCTGTGCTATCTTAATCGTTGCAGAGTTATATTGGTCTAACTCGACATTTTACATTTTTTTTTCAGAGATTTGAAATATTTGTGTCTTGTGTTGTCGATTAGAAGAATAAGTACACTTTTTTGTAAAACATCACTTGATGAAATCTTCTTTCGATACAGCCAACTTCTTCTTTTCCAGAGTAACTTCTATAAAATAAATGGCTCGTATTACATGCCCGCATACGCGGGTACATCGTTGTCACGGACACAGGTAACAGACATACATATGACATATCGATGTGAACCACCCAATCCGACGAAACGTTTGAGGCTCGATTCGACTTGTTGTATCGGCAGTTCGTGACATGGCTATCACAAATATTTATGAAAGTCGTGATATAAATTCGTTTAGTGTTGAAGTCTATCTGGCATGTCACGAAGTGTCGTTTAAACTTGTGAAATATAGCCCTTGCACCCACGCTTTACTGACAGTCCTGAACAATCGGGGGCAATTTTACATACGTTTGGACTACGGAACTTAGTTATAGGTTACTACGGTTGTGATTGTGAAAATGAAAAAATGGCATGTCGGACGCGTCGGCCCGGGCCCGGCCCGGTCTAGTGTGAGTCATCCTTAACTCTTGTTAACTTAGCATTTTTAAACATAAAATTAAAGGTAGGTATCTAAATATCTTGTATTTTAAATAAGACCACAATAAGTAAGATATGGACGTCGGCCGTTAACCGTCTGATTGGAGGTTAAAAAAGGCATAATTTCCACCTTATTTTCTTATTTAAATAATGCCTATAATGTAACTACAGATGTGCATCTTGCGGAAGGTTTCCAAAAAATTGGATAAGTTTCCGGAAATTTCAGACGGAATTTTATTTTATATGCAGTTTTGGAAACTTTCCGACGGCATGATGTGCGGCATAAATAACTAAGTTCCCGTCTCAAAATTGCACTCCTAACCCCCTAACGGTCTGAAGACGACTCTGCACGATTGTTTTACACCTGCAATGTTGACACAACGACCTCGCTTTACACTTGGGCGATGAAAGGGTTATAGTAGAAGTTGGGCAAGTTGATCAATGAGGTTGGACCCTGTAACCTCCTGTGTGCGACGGGCTCTTATGAATTTAATGCAAAAATCAAATTTTTGAGTAGCTAGGTACCATTTTTTTTTCTAAATTGAACAAAAAATATATAAAAGAATATGAGATTTTTTGGGTAGGTACCTACTTTACTAATATTCAAACGACTCAGTAATAATAATAACCTTTTGGATAATACTTACTTCCATGCGTCTCGCTAAAGAAAACAGCCAGGCTAGCACATGATTGGCGCGAGAGTATCTCGCCGCGACATAGACTACCCGTCCCCCTTTAATTGATACAGTAAGTAAAAGTCGGGTAGTCTATCTCGCGGCGAGATACTGTCGCGTCAATCATGTGCTCGGCCTGCAGAGTACAGACATTCTACCGAAGGACCTCTATTTCATAACCATCGTGATAATTATAATAAAATACTGTGATTGTAAAAAGATATTATAGTGACATCACAAAAAAAAATTGGTAAAAATAGTCCCGATTAAAGAACGTTTCAAATTCATAAGGCCTAAAGTTACAACAGGACAGCTGTTATGAGTATCCGTTCAAAACTATATTCGTTGTGTATGTGTAGAGATGTGTTAAATTTAGTACATGTTCAGTGTTAGATAGTACAAAATTAAATGTATAAGTACATATAAGGTTTGTGAACGTATCTAAATGGTTGACAACATGCAAAATATTAGAGTCAGACCAAGCTAGCTCTGCATGGCATTTGCAATGACAAAGTGTGGCCATATCATAATTAATGTCAAATTTCTATGAAAATATGATGTTTATAATGAATCTACCTCACTATGTGTTATTCAAGTTGGTGCAAAGCTTGCTTAGGCAGACTCTATTTTGTTGTTTAAGTTAATTTAATGAATATTGTTAAACAATTGATGATGATTTATTTATTTGATTTGGTATTTCTGGCTCACCCGAGTCATTTTAACTTTTTCAAATGGATCGAGTACTAAACTTGTTCCTACGCTGTAAGGTCTAGTTCAAGAAAATTATATTTACTCGTGGAAATTGACTACCACTATATATATATGCGTGAAATTGGGTATCACGGATATGTGCGTGATACGTTAATGTCCGAGTTTACCCTATCGGCCTGATTCAAACTTTAAGATACGTCAAAAATTTGCTAAAGATACGATATGGATCGGATATGTCAGTGTCAAAAATGAAGTTATGTTTGAAGAAATCGTATCCTTAGCAAATTTTTGACGTATATTAAAGTTCGAATCAGGTCGTTTGTTTAATGATGTGTACGAATCTATACTTTTCTAGTACCTACTGGTACGGGTGGGCCCTGCAAAATTACACAGTTACCCAAAGAATACCTACATGCAAAACATGTATAAGAATTGCTTAACATGAGCAGGTACTTCTGAAACACACTTACCTAATTACATTATGATTGATGGCCTAGCTTGTTTGCCGACTACGATAACTGAAACTGCCGACGACCCAGGGTATGTTCTTGCTAAACTTCTTAGCAAAAAAGCATATACAGTAACTCAGTAAATATTTAACCGTTACTTATACCGCCTTAAATAATATGGAGCCAATTTCTCGAACGATATTGCATTTATTACTCCACGAACTGTCAAATCGTATTGGATTCAATGTAAATGACGCGCTACAGTCGGAGTAAGGTAAGAAGGAAATGTTGACAGTTATGAATTGATCCACAAATATTATTATTAATTATCGTTTGAGAAATGGTTTCCTGCTCTGGCGGTCTGTGTGATCTGTGTCATTCTTTCTGACATTGAGAGTATGTGTATAGGTAGGTAAGGTACATAAGGTGAGTTTGACTAAGATCGGACACCGGGCAAGATCGTATGATTCAAATTTCCGACTGTTTTTTAAAATGCTGGCAAGGTGATGCTATGCGATGCGCTATTTTGTCCCGCACCCCCTTCAGTCCACACTTGTTGCTCCGACTAACAAGTCGCGTGATATACATTCCATATCCACAAGTTGAGGAAAAAAAAACCAACATCATCTCAACCCACCTAAAAACGTCCATAACTTTGCCGAACTCACCTTAGTGGCAGTCAACCAAAGAGAATTTATATATGCTATAATTTAACATTCTTGCTTTGATCATACAAGTGTGAAAGGAGAAGTTTTTCGATAATTGCCATCCCAATTAGGGTCCGCCTAAGATTGTCCGCTCTTTGCCCATCCTACTCACACAAATTCAAAATTTAATAATTAAATAATTTTATTTAATATCTTTTTAACCATTTAGAATTAATAACGATTCGTGGACATTAGACGCACAATAACATTCTTATACCATGAGTTCACCGAAATAAAACAAGCGCCGAACAAAATTAGTTTGTAAATGTTTACATGCGGCTGGAATGTGCAAACAAAGATTTACACAAGTTTTGACCGCTGGTTATTTCTGGGGGTTGGGCGGCAAAAGGACGTGAGAAGAAACATATGTAAATGTATTTTCAACAGTTGCCAGAATCAGCATCAGATGTTGATACATCGCGGTCATGGTATCATAAATATCTGAACACGCCCCTGTTGTAAAAGTGCAGGTCCAAATATTTTTATCAGATGGGGCTTGTAATTTAAAAACTGAAATGTATATATAAGTAAAAGTAGTAGGTACGGCGATAGGTACTCAAAGGTACCAGTTAAACTTAGATTTTCTTCTGTCAATAACTTAGGTCATATAACTTGTACAAACAGCAACACTGTACATCGGTGGACCTTATTGTTCATCGGTGGACCTTATTACAAAAAGCATAAGGTCCACCGATGTACAGTTAACAGTGTGGGCAATGGTACTTTTAGGCACCTATAGTTGGTCAAGCAAATCTTGTCAGTAGAAAAAGGCGCGAAATAAAATTTTCTATGGGACGATATCCCTTCGCGTCTAAATATTTTTTTTAATTTGCCGCCTTTTTCTACTGACAAGAGCTGCTTGACCAACTATAGTTATATACTTGTCTTATCGTACGGTAAAATGAAATAGAAGTCGTATATGAAACAAAAAAACCGGCCAAGTGCGAGTCGGACTCGCCCGCCGAGGGTTCCGTACTTTTTAGTATTTGTTGTTACAGCGGCAACAGAAATACATCATCTGTGAAAATTACAACTGTCTAGCTATCACGGTTCATGAGATACAGCCTGGTGACAGACGGACAGACGGACAGCGGAGTCTTAGTAATAGGGTCCCGTTTTTACCCTTTGGGTACGGAACCCTAAAAAGCAACGTCTTCAGCTTTCGCGGCTGGCGCACAAATATTGTCACTGTCTTCATATTTTTTAGTGCATTCATGCTCTTTAAAAATATTTACCTACTATATTTATTATTTTTATGCTTTGGTTGTGTTCCGACCATGACTTATTGCCTAGATATTAAATAAATAATACTTAATGGACGAACTTTTTGGAAGGCAAGTTTTAATAATTGACTATAGGTAGCTTAGCTATACCTAATTACCTTATTACATTTAATGTCGCCCATAATGACCATGTCCGGTAATGGTTAAACTTGTGTACATTAACTAATGGCCGATAGCAATCGGAGTTAATTGGGAATGTAAATATATTTCCGAATACACTGAGGTTTTAATTTAATAATACACTTTATTGCTTATTTTGGAGAGTTTAATGTCCTTGATAGAAATAATGCAACATTAATTTACTAAGTTAATTACCGGAACTTTTTGATTTAACTTCCGAATTCTGCCCAATATTCTTTATTAATCTCATTCATTTAGTCGAATTTACTGCTTTGTTATATGTTCTAAACCATGATTTAGTTAATATCTATTTATTTTATGTGTCAAGCCGATGAGAGATGAGGAAATTTCCTGGTAAACAGTTCCGGGGTCCGGAAAACTGAGTAATTTCACTGAGCACCGTATGTGCAAGGTGCTGAATGTCTATGAAAATATACTCAAAAGGAAATTCTCGCACGAATAAACATACATTTCTACACATCTACCTATAGATTTTATTGCTGTGTTGAGTTATCCGTTCTGAGATGCTTCTCACAAATAAAAATTGTAGAGGTGTTATTTTCCACAAAAAAGTAACGTTGAAACTATATTTCTTAAAATAGGCGGTACTTGTGGCTACTTAGGAACGTCATGCCAAATTATTCCTAATCTCTACAAGCTATTACTAGACCTTGTCTTATTCAATTTAATATTTAAGCACGGACCTAATTTTCGTCGTAGGCAAGTAACTGAACGCTACTCACCTTTGATATTGTTACGCTCCGAAAAACAACATAAAATATTCAAGTTATTCAACGCGGACGTCCTAACAATGACCGAAAAAGACCCAGAAATATTGAATTTGTATTCGAGACCGCCTGGGGTCAATAGCATAACGGTGAAATAGACTAGTAAGTATTGTTTTAAAAGCATATAAAAAACGCTATTATAGAATGGTATGTAAAAAACTTTTTGTGAATGGATTTTTGATGTAATGAGCACTTGGGCTTATGGATTTTAATAGGTAGGATTACCTTTTTCTAGCGTGTGCTATTTTCAAAATACTAGAAGCTTATTAGTACCCGTTAAATACGTATTATACTTACAGGTGCCAATATGTAATTTGGCACATAGTGTACTTTTACATTTGATGTCATTGGTACCCTAATACTACAGAAAGCTAAGCCTGCTATTAGCTGAACATAGCAGAGTACAAACACAAAGTAAACTACATAGGCGTAGGTTAGCCTAGTGTTATTGAACGACCTGGTACGGCGTACACTATGGAATATTAACCTAGCTGCTTTTGGATTAGCTTTGCTACAATGCCTTACCGCACATAACAACCGTAAGTGACATTCCGATCAGTTTGAACTCTGTATTTATTTGCGTGCTGAACATTTCACTTCCCGTAGCTCAGCGTGTAGGTGCTATCAACAAAATAGTCGACCACAATCGACTGATGATTCTAAACCTTACTACAACGACATAAAGTCTAATAGACGCTTCTACGAGTCTTTTTCTACAAAATTACAGTACATAAAAGATGCACAGCACGTGTATACCCGTCGTGTGTCGTGACACGGCACAGTTATTGGATAGTTTCAATTACCGGTCGTTCCTACGGGCGATTATCTAAACCCCCATTTCGCTAGAACACTAAAATACTGACTTTCATATCTGCTAATACCTAACTATTGAGTATAGACTGAAATAGATATCATACACTAAATAAAAAGTGACCAAGTCCACCGGTGGCCGAGACGGGAATCGAACCCGCGTCTTCAGCTTACGCGGCTAACGTCCTCAGTATAGGTTTACTAGGTATCTAACAATAAATTATTGTTGAAGGTTTGACGCTAAAGGAATTTGATCATTGTCAAATTGTTTGATAGCATAGCAACTCTATTAGAATTACAGATATGCAAGTTGCGGAAAGTTTACAAAAAGTTCGAAAAGTTCTCCGAAATTTCAGAAAAAATCACAGGAAATAGAAGAAAATTTCATTTTGGAAATAGAAAATTTCAATTCCCATACAAAAATATGAGAAGTTTACGAAATTTTACCATGTGAAAATTTCGCCATTTTGGAAAGTCTCCGACGGCATATCAGTAATTAGAATAGACTTCCAGCAGACTGCTTACAAAAGACCGCAGACCACTGATAACTACTAACTACTTATTATGGAATTTGTGCTGCGTTCCTTTAGTTATGTAGTCGCCATAGAGTGTGTGATAATGTTATGTTGTGGTGAAGAATCAAAAGGTCGCTAAGCGTCCTCAGGTTGCGGTACTTTCCATAATGCGGGCCATAAACTTGTTTACTACTATTATCTTGGTATTAATAGTTACCTATTTTTTAACAGACTTCATAAAGAAGGGAGGACGTCAATAAAATTCCTCCGAAAAATCCCCAACGACACGTATTTCGCGTTTGGCGATTCGTTTTTCGCGTCAGGTAGACCTTAAAATGGTCAACGGATCTCCACACGGTGTCCTAGGACTCCTAGATAAATTTGGGCTAATTTTCACGTAATTGCAATAATTGTTTTTTTATGATTATTCTTGAGTTAGATTATATAATCACAGATAGGAAAATATTGTTGCAGTAACTTTTATATAATGAAACTAGCAAGGCAGAGGCACCCACGCTACGAGGGCGCAAAGGTAAGGATCGTGCTGATAGCTAATGCGTAGGCCCGGCCGTGACATTACTGCTTTGATAAAGGGTAGGTGTATGTATAGCTTTTTCAGCATTATTAGAGCGAAATAAACTTGAGGAGAAATAATCGTTTTCGACCTTTTAAGTAATCCCCCTAGATCTTTAGCGCATTTGACATTTACGAATATACTTTTATATGAAAATAATATTTAATCAATGACCAGATCTATTTAAAACGCATAGCAGGTTTTGTCCAAAGTGCACAATAAGAGCGTCTGTAAGAAAACTTCGTCCAATATTTTACAAAAGTTATATTCAGCCAGAAGCTATGAGACAGGCAATAAAGGCACTATTGTATCTAGGCAAAATAAGTACCCATATATGAACTCTTAAAACAGAACTCTAATCACCTCAAAATCAAAACCGATTACATTCTCAAAATCCGTTACTTAAATAATACAAATTACCTACTGGGTTCTGCTCGAATCAGTTGCCTCAAGTTCTATGGACGCTCTTTAAAACCGCCCGCAACAGGTGCAACCAGATGGTGCGTTCAGCGAAGCGGCGGTTTATTCATCAAAATGTAACCTCATCTTCCATGGCTAATGTTTGGAAGTTTCTGAAGTCTCTAGGTTTGGGCAAACCTGTAAGTCAATTTGATAGTACCTCTTTCTCCCTTTCTGACCTTAACAAGCATTTCTCGTCTGCCCTCTCCGTTGATGACAATGTCAAAATTAACACCCTTTTTGAAGTTTTGTCCCTACCTTCGATTGGCGCGGTCTCTTTCTCTTTCTCACTCACTACCCAATCAGAGGTTAAGGCTATCATTAAGTCAATTCAATCCAAGGCAGTTGGTTGTGATGATATCGGCCGGTATATGATAGTATCTGTCCTTGACTGCGTGCTTCCTATACTGACTGATATCATCAACTTCTCGCTTTCTAACGGCGAATTTCCATCTCTCTGGCGCAGGGCGTTCGTCATACCTCTACCAAAAATCAATAACCCCTCTTTAGTAAGTCATTTCCGGCCCATTTCCATACTCCCGTTTCTGTCGAAGATCGCTGAAGCGGTGGCTCACAAGCAGCTGTCTAGGTTTATTTTCTCAAACAAACTTCTGAGCCCCTTTCAGTCAGGTTTTCGGCCGGGACATAGCACCTGTACTGCGCTGCTTAAGGTGACTGAGGACATCAGACGTGGCATGGAGAATCAAATGGTCACTGTACTTATCCTTGTAGATTTTTCAAACGCATTCAACACTGTTGACCATCAGATTCTCCTTGGCCTTCTTGAGCACCTCAATGTGTCGCCTGGTGCGCGAAATTGGTTCTCGGCTTATCTTTGCGGACGTCAGCAAGCGGTACGAGTTGATCGCGCTTTGTCGGAATGGTGTGACCTAGCCACTGGCGTGCCTCAAGGAGGTATCCTTTCACCACTACTGTTCTCCATATTTATTAATTTTATTACTCCTGACCTTCGCTGCTCGTACCATCTTTACGCCGACGACCTGCAACTCTATGACCATTGTAGCGTTACTGACCTAGCTGCTACTGTTGACAAATTAAATCTAGACCTCTTACATATCCAGCGATGGTCTGAGAAGTTCGGTCTGTTTGTCAATCCGTCTAAGTGTCAGGCCATTGTCATAGGTAGCGAACGCCAGCTCGCGAAAATAGATTCTACACCCCCCGTATATTTTAATGGCACTCCGATTCCTTACAGCCAGAGTGTAAAAGACCTAGGCGTCTATTTAGACAGCACCCTGAGTTGGAAGATACAGGTAGCTGAAATTTGCCGAAAAGTCACTGGATCTCTACATGCCCTTAACAGACTTAAACACTTTTTACCCGTTAAAACAAAAATATTATTAGCACAGACATTAATCCTACCTATAATTGACTACGGTGATGTGTGTTATCCAGACTTAAATGAAGAGCTCTTGAACAAGTTAGATCGTTTACTAAATAACTGCATTCGTTTCATTTTCTGTCTTCGTAAATACGACCATGTCTCCTCTTTCCGCTCTAAACTCGGCTGGTTTCCTATACGTGTTCGTCGAAATATTCGCATGCTTTGCACCCTCTTTTCTGTTATTAATGATCCCCAATCTCCCGAATATCTCAAATCTTTCTTCAACTACTATGGTGTTTCTCGTGTCCGTCAACTTCGCTCTACTGGCAACCTTTCTTTGTCCATACCATCTCACCGAACAGGTTTCATGTCCTATTCTTTCTCTATTCAGGCAGCTCGCCTTTGGAATAGTCTCCCTGTTAAAATTAGACAGTGTCCGAATAGATTTGCATTTAAAAAATCCTTACGTGAGTACTTTGCTGGCAGAACGATGAATTCTTAGTGTTTCTGTTTTGAAAGTTTCATCTGATATCTTATGTATTTGTATGTATGTATATTGTATGTATTTATATGAATATTATATATACAGATATATATGTCTATGCCTGTCCATTATTTAACTATACTTGTATATATATATGTAATCACTATGTTGCACCGCCTACAAATTATCTGCTTTGCCCGAAGGTTGACTGGTAGAGAATGCCTCATAGCATTAAGTCCGCCTTTTGTACGATTGTATTTTCTTTTGTGCAATAAAGATTAAATAAATAAATAAATATGGCACTATTCTCCCACTTAGATCCAAAACACCGTAATTTCATTAAACAGTCAGGATAATTCAGTCTTTTTAGTATTTACACCGAATCCCATTCGCCACGAGCACGATTCGACCATTAAAAAAAACGATTTGAGTATCTCCTCAAACTACCTCTTGTCACGCTATACTTCATTTGGGCAACCCGTCTGATACAGACGAGACGCTTTATTAACACGATACACGGGCCTTTAAATTAGTTAGTAAGTGGAGAAAGGCAAGTAGGAAAGCGGACCCTGGCAAAAGCCGGGATAAAGCTAGGTAGAAGAAGGAGTAATTTATCAATGACCTGGCCCCGTAGACAACATGCCAATCGCTAACGCTCCGTAGCGAACGAAACGCAACTGTCACTGTCACACTAATATGGAAGAGTGATAGAGAGACACAAAGCGATTCGATGTCGAAGCGCAAGCGATTGTCACCTTGGCTAGGCCATCTGATCCGAAAATAAGATCTAAATTGCCCAACTAGTAATTAATTAATTAAGTAAAATTTATTACTTTACTTTACTTTTATAGTAAATGATGGATGAGACTAATATTTGTTTTAAATAATTATTAAACTGGCAAATAATAATAATAATTTGACATCAAACTAATTGGCTAGAAGAAGACCAGCACTCATTAAAGCTGCCAAAACTCATTAGTTTAACGATAAACATAAAACGCAACAAGACAATGAAATATGCGTCTTGTGTTTCAGATATTTATGGTGCAAATGTCTAGTCGCATTAATTTTCTATAATAACTTGCACATTCTGTAATACGTTATGTAAGTGCACTAAACCACTTTTTCTTTGGTGGTAACCCCAAGTTAACCAGGGGAGTTAACCAGGAGGCCAATTCAAACATTTCAAACTTACATTCGACATCAAAATGATATCATTTAAGTAGTTATCTTTCGGCCGTGCGACGCTCACTCTAATAAGTGTACGGACGAGTAAGAACGAAATGCATTGCGCGAATAAATGAATGATGAAGAATGAAAGATATCAAAACATACGTTTGAATTGGCCTCCAGGGTCCTACGGACCACTACTGATCCTTGAAAGCACCTGAACCTGCAAACTCATAAATAGTTAAATTTTCGTTGATTTTAGTATTTGGGTCTAAAAATTGCGTTTTTGTCCCCAAAAAATGTGAAGGAGTGGAGAGCTTTTTGTATCGGTCACCCGATTTTAATTTCGTTTTTAATTTTTCTCAAGAGAATTATAATCTACAGCTAGAAAGACGTGCAATGGCACTCAACTTTTATTATTCATTTGATAAAAGACAAAAATAGAAGCGTGATAGAGTGGTCAGAGACAAGACAACGAAAATAATTTTGACCCACTTGTCATAGGTACTCGTAAGGTTCCGTGGCAGGCTCTCTGACACTGCGGGGTTGCGAACTGCATCGCAGCCATAATTGTGTGTTTTTAGTTTTAGGATATGTTTTAAAATAATATGTATGTAGTTTTAAGGTATTTATCTGTGGGCCAATAGTTGCCTGAAAATAAAGATTTTCATTTAATTTCATTTACTTCTAAACAATTATTAGTTGGCGTTTCCTATTAAGCTTAACAGTATGTCGTATGAACGAGATCTTGAGAAGCCAAATTGATTAAAAATAGTTATATAAATTGTGACTTTATGTATGTTTATTTTAGTGTTTAGTTACATCTCTTATAAATTAAAATATCACGGCACAGTCGGCACTACACTACGAGTAGCTTGCTTAAGTAGCTAACCTACTGTCAACTTAAAATACACGTAGGTATAATAATCATTTGCATATTATGAAATCACACTATATTCACACTTACTTATTGGTGATGCAACGCAAAATACCTGTATTAAATGTCAAGAGACCGGCGACGAATCGTAAATAAGGTTGTTTTAATCGATTTTCTTTTTTTCCGTTTTTCCCCAACTGACACACATGCCCTTCTATTCAGATGTCAGTATTATTATCTGATTCAATTCGACTTTCATGTATAAAAACTTACTAAATTGACTTACTTTTATATTATACACATAGATTTAAGATTAGATCCTATGCATGTAATATTGCTATGCCCTCACAGGTTCCATGTGGAACTATAACGATCATAGTTATTTATTTATTGCAACCATGGTGGGTATAAAGTATGAATTTTCTCAAATGATGTTTAGGCCTCAGACCCCCGTGGCAAAGCAACCATGTCGTTAAAAAGCTACTATCGTGATAGTATTAAGGTTCAAAATGTAACAGTTCATTACGAGATAATGAGTTTGGGTAATGGAGGACGAACGGTTGCCTGTGTGTGGCCTCAAAATACAGAGCTGCTACATAAATTTGAACCATATAAATGTCCTATTTCTATTTAAATGAGCTTGTTTCCGTTCAGTCAGTAGCGGTAGCATTGATAACCGCTGAAGAAAAGAAATAAAGGCTTTTGTTTAACAGATTAGGGTGTGAAGCGTAAAAATAATTTGAGAAAATTCATACTATACCATGGTTGCAGTAAATAAATATGAAGATGAATATGAATAAGTATTTATTTTTCTTAGTCCGTCTAAACTAACTCTGCACCGACATTGACGTGAATAAGTATGGTAGAGCCACAAGAACCGTCATATTTCCATAGACATTTTACGTTCATGATGTAATTACCACACTTTGTCATTGTAATATTAATGTAGAGTTAGCTTGGTCAGACTCCACTTTTCTTCTATCGTTTTAAGTTGTTATTAATAGCTGTAGACGTATTTTGACATTTTGAATCATTAATCATAGTCGACGTTAAATATAACTTACTCAAATTATCGTCCAACAGGCCACCACTAAGGTCATGTTTGATATTTTTAGTTGAATTGGTTTATTAGATTAAAAAAAGAATGAACGTTACGTTACTTAGTTTTGTCTCCTAATAGGCAAAAAGAAACTATCGATATTAGCAATAGAGACATATTTCTTTAACTATATAATAATACAGTTAAAGAAATATGTCTTTATTGCTATTATCAGATCAAGATCGTATTTAACAAGTTGATTCGAACAATCACCTGCGCTGCAAGCGATGAGAACACAAAGGGGAGAAAGAGTAGCTAAAGGGGAAATGAGTCCTCGGTGCAGCGCAGTGCGGCAGCCTTGTGCTATTACCGTTCCATCCCCACTGTCCCCAGAAGGTCGGTACCAGTCGACTGATTACGCCGTGTTTATCTCTCTTTGATGCTTTGAAACGTATTCAGTTTTTATATTTGGAATAGAATATGCATTCTGTTTTTTTTTAATTGAATCCAAAACTGATTATAAGTTTGATCGCAAAGATAGGTACGGGTTTACGTATACGGATACGAAAGTATTCAGGAAAAACAAGATTGAAATTATATTATATAAACAGATGAACTTTAACTGACTTTAATTCAAATAGAGTTTTTAGAAACCTTAACTCTTTATACCTATAAGTAGGTTTGTTTATACGATTCGAGATGTTGTACATCTAGTAGACTAAAACTAGTTAGGTTTTAGACGGGTCTTTAGGATTCTAGTTTGATAACGGTGAAATAAAGTAACAGTCAGATTACAAATAAAATTATAGCTACCAGCCCGACAAGTTCTTAATGGAGATTACGTGAAAATTGTTAATATACATTATTTAAAGCTTCGCTGTCTGAAACCCCTCTGAATTTTTAAAACAAAACGTTACCCTCCGCTATTCCTATCGTTCGATCAGAGGTTCATTAGTACATAATTAAGTAGGGAAAGAGGAAAACCTATGCTTGACCCGCAACGCAAACAAAATTCAATGTTTAACCAGCGCAGGTAGGCATTTATGACTGTGTTTTGGGAATCGTAGCTCTTTACATTAACCATTGATAATAAATCAAATTATTTATACGCTTAGGGTTAAACCGCATGTTGTGTGCCTCTACCTGCACCTTAACTTATCGTTATGTGGGCCGTGGGGCTAACAAATATAAAGAGATATAATTTCAAAATATTTAGATCAGTACGGTTTTACGACACGACGTACAACCGCCGCGGACACTCGAGCCTGAGGAATGATTCCCAAAGAATCCGAAACATGTCGCCAAAAGCGACTAAAAATAATAGTGAGTAAAAACCGTACTGATCTAAATATTTTGAAATATGTCTCACGATAGTTTAAGTGAGATATAATTTCATTTAAATCCTTTAAATAATAGGATTATAACCGATTGTAATTTCACCAAATGTGGTTGTATACTTGTGTTTATGTAGGTATGTAGCTGTAGCATAGAGACGCGAAAGACAGATAGCAGTAAAATAGTGTCGTGTACGGCTATAATTTTCACCTGGCGGTCCCGCACGGTTTGAAGTTATTTACATCTTCATGTGAATTAACTTTACGCGGTTATCACACTGCGCTATACCTACGTGTAAATACCGATGTCCCGTTCGCTCACCAGAGCGACGTGCGGAAATATCCTTTTTCGTACCCTAAGAGGTGAAAACGGGACCCTATTACTAAGACTCCGCTGTCCGTCTGTCTGTCTGTCACCAGGCTGTATCTCATGAACCGTGATAGCTAGACAGCTGAAATTTTCACAGATTATGTATTTCTGTTGCCGCTATACTATAACAACAAATTTTAATACTAAAAAGTACGGAACCCTCGGTGCGCGAGTCCGACTCGCACTTGGCCGGTTTTTATGTAATATATAGGAAGCAAACGAGCAGACTAGCCGCCTGATGGGAAGCAGTCATCGCCACCAATGGACATAAGCAACACCAGAGGAGTCACTTATGCGTTGCCAACCTTTGAGAACCCTAAATACCTGCTTTTTGAAGAACCCCAATCCAATAAGGGTGTTTCCAATGTAAACAGCCTTAATGCGCACCTCCAGTTTGAGAACTTGGTTCACTTACTTACGCCACTTAGCTTTCTCTGTTTTTTACCTTACATATAAAAAATAATGGCAACCATTTGCTCCAAATTAAGTACGTTGCACGCCTACCGGCTTCGCTTTCCTAAAACATTGAAATGAAATTTTATTTTCGATATTAACACGAATTCGAAATTAAGATACCTAATATCTACCGTTAAACCATTATAGAATAGAATAGAATAGAATAGAAGATGCTTTATTCAAAAACGTTTAATTTAAACTTAACTAATGACGCTAACATAGATTGCTTATCAAATTATCAACTTCTTCTCATGTTGTAATTGTCTTCAAGGGGCCTAGATAAGATGGCAATCGTACATCGATAAACGTTAAACGAAAATAAAAAATGTATCGCGATAACAGATGCTTCGAAAAGTCACGTGACTATATTTAGGGCAAACCTTGGCTTATCGGTGATACTTGGTAATTCGGTGATACTGCGTTATTATCTTACGCTGAGCTCACAATGGTGAAAATTAAGCAATTAATATTTCTTAAGGGTGCTTTCAGTTAACAATTTAGGCAAAAGTATCGTTATTTATGGAATGGAGAGTCAAATGTCAGAATGGAAATTGTATAACAAATCCATTTAAACTCAAATTTCAATTGCTTATTGTAAAAAAATTACAAAAATTGTACTTTGAACGTAAAATGCTCTCGTGCAGACACGTACCTATAATTTTCTGCACACCTTTTAGAACAACATACCCTCTTTCAGAGCATGAGAAATGAAAATAGCTCTTTACGCACGTGTATCATACAATGTTCTACTATGCATTGTGCGAGTAAATAAAAAAAAACATTTAATGGCAAATAGGTTTAATTATTAAAAAAATTGAAAACAAAAAGCACTAGTGCGGAAAAGTGCGTTTTTCCGCACTAGTCCGAGAAAGTAGCACCATATGTACTGTAAAAAAAAATTGAAAACAAAAAGCACTAGTGCGGAAAAGTAGTACTTTCCGCATGATATGGCTCCGTAGGAAACGCACTTTTCGAGCACATGCATTGTAAATACATTTTCCAACCCTTTTCCTCGAAAACAACACTGCTAAATCGGTGACACGCTATTAATGTTATTGTGCAGTTAATTTATATACCGCCGGCTGCCCGCTGAAACAAAAATGTACGAGAATGCTCCACTTTATCGCTACATCCTGGCTTATGCAGGCGGTTATAGCGTATATGTTTAGCGAGATTATGCTCAAGTAAGCAAAACCTATATAATTATGTATGCTAACATACACGTAGCCCGCCACGCATAATAGCTGTAATTGCAAAACCAGTTAAAATTTGAAACTGGCTACAAAAATAGGGTAGGTAAAAAAGTATGGTAGGCTTGGCACCGACTTCAAACGTATCAGTTGAAGTCGGTTTTACTTTTTTTTTAAAGATTAATTTTATCTTTCCATTTTTAGTGTTTCTTCATCTGTCCGGCCAAACTGTCACTAAACATTTTTGCACTTCGGGTAAGTTTCATGTTTCAAGGTCTGGATCTAAACTATCAAGATTTGAGGAGTTGGACCTCATGGAACCCATCATCAGAACTAGACCTTAATACAAATGTTCCTTCAGAACTTACTTGTGCTTAACAAATAAAACGAAGAGGACTTAAATCGCCAAAATTGAAATATGCGTTGTTAAAGAGTCCCGTTCTGGTCATCATCACTAGTTCCACTTCAACAAATGGTACTGTTTTGGGTGAAAGTGCTTGGTTTGTTGATGAAAATACTAAAACCGATATATAAGATAAGCCTATAAGATTTGAGGAGTTCCCTAGATTCCTAATGGATCCCTTGATCAAAATCGGGTTTTTTACCAAAAACGGGACCAACTACATATACATTCAAACAAAAAAATAATTTTCCAAATCGGCTCAGAAATGACGGAGTTCTGAGGTAACATACATACAAAAAAAATACGGTCGAATTGATAACCTCCTCTTTTTTTTTAAGTCTGTTAAAAATAAAAACCGGCCAAGTGCGAGTCGGACTCGCGCACCGAGGGTTCCGCGTACATTACACAATTTAAACAATGTATTTTTTATGTGAAACGTAAGTGAAAGGTAAATTGCGGTTTACGATTTATGACGTATTAAAAAAACTACTTACTAGATCTCGTTCAAACCAATTTTCGGTGGAATTTTGCATGGTAATGTATATCATATATTTTTTTATTTTTAACATTCTCTTATTTTAGAAGTTACAGGGGGGGCACACATTTAACCACTTTGGAAGTGTCTCTCGCGCAAACTATTCAGTTTAGAAAAAAAATTATATTAGAAACCTCAATATCATTTTTGAAGACCTATATGGATAGATATATGGATCTATGGAGATAACCCACGCTTATGGGTTTATTGAAAAAAAATTTTTTTAGTTTCAGTTCTAAGTATGGGGAACCCCCAAAATTTATTGTTTTTTTCTAATTTTGTGTGAAACTCTTCATGCGGTTCACAGAATACATCTACTTACCAAGTTTCAACAGTATAGCTCTCATAGTTTCGGAAAAAAGTGGCTGTGACATACGGACGGACAGACAGACATGGCGAATCCATAAGGGTTCCGTTTTTTGCCATTTGACTACGGAACCCTAAAAAGCGTCTGCAATTTTACTCTCGTGTTAGTTCAAAAATAGTTCACCGTTACCAACGTTACCTATCATTGGTCGGTGGACTGAACTGTTCATTCAAACATTACAAACTTTCCAGTTTATTCTGCAAACTCCGGTACGATAATAAAACAATGAATGGACCAGAGAGCTCCATTCGAAGTCATTCACGAACGAATGAACGGAAACTGAAGTTTGACAGTTCGGCAAACTGGGCGGTATACCTAGTTTCAACCGAGTATTAACCTTAGGTATGAGCATGAGTATACTTTTAAAGTAAATGAAAACAAAAGAAGAACTCTGTAAAACTAATTCGGATTGACAAGAAACTCACGTTTTGAATACAAAATTTTACTATTTAGAATAGCAATAATTACTTTGCATGACCTAATGTGAATTTACATTCTCAAAAACTATTCTCGCATCGCAGACGATCTTCGCAATTTTCACGAGTTACCTAGGATGTTTCTTGAGTATACGGATTTGATGTTTTCCTCAACTAGTTACGACTCGCAGGTAACAGTGTAAAATGTAACGGTGCATTAATTAAAAAACAGTTCAACATATTAGAGGCTAATCTGCAGGCTACTTACACGCATTAGGCTAGGGGTCTTCAAAAAGCGGCGCACGAGGCCCTTTTGAGGTACAATAGGGAGTATTACGCAAAACTCGCTACGCGAAACACGAAAATGGAAAGTTAGGTTTCTGCCTCTCTATCACTCAGATAAAGAAATTTCGATTTTCGTGTTTCGCGGTAGGCCACCTGTAAACAAACCGCCTTGATGCATCAATGTCATAGTGAAACCTTGTCATAAAACTGTTTAAGGCATAGTATGTATAAGTTACTCTATACATACGGCACTTGTAGCTTTGCAAAGTGGAAGTTCTAGATCGTTTAAAAAAATTATATTGGTCTGTATCTCTTGAAATCCCAGAACCTGCTATTTTTTAATATCGGACACGGTGGCTGGCTAACAAAATCCTTTCTCATAAAATAGAGCTGGAGTGGCCATAATTTTTATGATTTTTTATTGATGCAAAAAATTACACAGCATTACAGCGAACTAATACACTGTGAAATTTAAAACAGACAGTATAATACAGACTAGGTACATTATACGGTTTTAAGTAGAGGACAAACAGTAGGTAGAAATGCAGAAATTAAAAACTAATACAAAACAGAAGATTTACGTGTATCCATCCTCTCACAGAACTGATCTGAATGATCATCAAACCCCGTTATCAATGTAACAGTTCATTGAAAATAAGTCACTAAAAATTTTCGCTACCATGCTAATTTGGTATGAAAGCGCGAATGCTTGCGTCCGCATTATTAGATCCAGTGAGGATAGAATAAGATAGAGCGGTACTGTTATAGTAAATTTTGTAACCACTGTAAATTCACTGCCATCTATCGATATACTTTAAAACTAAAAATGAAGATTTAAAAAAATACGTTAAAATGTATTTAAATATGGATAAATTATTTTTTTATTTGCATTAATTATTTTTATATGATTTTGACCCATGTTCTTTCACTGGTATGTGTTAAAATTATAAATAACAAACGAAACAGTCAACGCCCTCTATACGAGTGTAGGCCAAAACTAGTGGCGCCATCTGATCGAGAATCAAATTTTCGTGATTTTCGAGGCACGTTTTTTTCTTAGACTGTATCCATCTATTACGGAGTTATATCTATCTTTGTTAGATCTAAACGGTTTTTTTTAACTCCGTTAACTTGGGGGTATGGCTAAGTACATTCAAAGAAACTGAATGGCACATTTTTTTTGTAACGGATAATTAATAGCGTTGTTATAACACGCACATTATATTTAAATCCACCAAACAATTAAAATCTATGACATATCAATGCCATATCCTATATCGATCGTCCGAGATAGTACTTGCGTTTAGTAGCAAATGTATAAACTCATACTAAACACTAATCAATATGTAGGTAATTTGGGTCTAAGGCAAGTGTATACGCTCGTAGGGGCCTTAACAGATAAAAATAAATCAATGATTATCTCCAAAATGGAGTTAATTAGAATACCGGTTTCTTTGAGAAGGTTAATTAATTTAAGCTCAGGAATGCACCCTTGAAATTGACGAACTTTAATAAAAACACCTCATTTAAATTCCAAAAAAAAATCTAGAACTTAGGAACAAATCAAGCTATTTTATTAAATATATGTAATTTGATTTGAGTTTTTAAAGCAGTCGAACATAAAATATAAGCTGAAATAGATATCATAATATACAAAAGAAAGTTGCCGTCCAGCCACGGCGGTACCCGTCCCAAATTCTCAAGTAGGTATATACAATCCTTAAAAGGGTATCCACTTATCCAGTGCACATGCACCGAACACGTTAACACGTGACAGCCGCCCGCGACCCAGTTTAGTTTGGCGATGCGGCCGTCTGTCCAAATCAATGTACTTTTCGGGACCATCGCGACCGGGTGCATTCGAAACAAATAACATTTACTATTTTTACTAACATTATCACATTTTATACTTATTTAACATTGTAATACAATAAACATTCCACTACTCGTTTCCAAAAAGTTGGAAAGTTCTCGGTTTCCGGAAAATTAAACAGGAAACACAGAAAACTTTCATTTTTGAAATGGAAAATTTCGATTCCTATACAATTCCTATTTCCTATATATGATAAATTTCCGGAAATTTTCCTAGTGGAAATTTTGCAACTTAAGAAACTTTAAAGTTTTCCGATCCCTGCATTAAGCTAATCTGCAGCATATTCGTGCGCAGGTTTCACGACCACAGCCAATCACGACGCGAATATCAACAGACGCCTAATGTCTAATAGATACTTAAATCAGTTCATTGAAGTGTCAGAAGTTAATTGATATGCATGATTGTATCCATGCACTCAAATATATCTAGGCGTCGACTCTTTTGTCGTTGAAACAGACATAATATTTTTGAGCGCGTTTTTCGCATGCACAGGTAATATGTTGGTAAAATCTCAACAGCTGTGTGCAATATTATAATACCCATGTACTAGAATACGTAGATATAGCTTTAAATAATATAGTATAACTCTCTGCCTGTGCTCCACGGCCAAGCAACCTTTGCCAAACTAGTGCTGGTAGCATCAAATACCTACATGGTCATATATATATATAGTGACGGCGAAAGTGGCCAAATATATCGTTATTTGTTACCATATAAATAAGATTATATTTCATGCTGACTGTACACGGACAATCTTGGTAGTAAAGCACGATCGTCTGCGCAGCGCTTTAGAATTAATTCGCTAAGCGATAAACACTTTTAAAATTATAAACTGAAATAAAATAATAATAACAACAACAAATCAAATAATTAGATTTGTTCCCTAGTTGGATTTACCTTAAAACTTGAACACGTCTGTAGAGTTAGACCAAGTAAAGTCTGCAACGGTTTTGATAGCATACGCAGTGCAAGTGTTATTTTATAATTTCATAGAAGTTTGACGTTTAAAAAACCACTTGCACTGCGTGTGTTATCAAAATCGTTGCAGACTTTTCTTAGTCTGACTCAGCCCCTATTTGTTTTTATAGAGCCATAAACGAGAAATCCTGGCTACAGACCGACCGTAAACCCTAATTATAGCCGTAAAACTCAACCGCATTTACTGTGCGATTAACGGATTCAATTAAAAACAGCTTGTCTTTAATCTTTAATGAAACCGTTTTGAGGAGCATCAATTAGCGCTTTATCTTTTTAGTTCGACGACATTGAACTATTATTACTAACGCATAGGACCGACACAGAGAACAAGTATTTTGCGCCATGCATGAGTTGCTGCCTTTTTGGCATCAACCCATAGTAGCGGAGAGTGAATCTCGCGACCTAAACGCGTAAGCGCCATGAATTTTACAGCGATTACGACGTTTTGGTCGCGTGGCGCAGATTGTGATTGCGACAATTTCATTGTTTGGTATCTCGTCTCTATAGTAATAATAACTCGGTGTTCGACGAGATAGCATTTCGTTTTTATCGCATCTACCGCTCAAGAAGCTAATCTACCTCTGTGCTGACGGAAAGTTTCCGACAATGCGAAATTTTAAAGTTTAAAATTTTAATTGTACACTTCTTACATTATAGTATGGCAACATGGGCAACTTTGCTAACAAAGGGAAATTTTCATTTCCAGTTTCTAGTGAATTTGCTTTGCCATTTACTTTTTATGCACTACATTGTTTAGGCATTTACACTAATGTAATAGTAGATTGTTAACCAAGGGATGAAAGGCACTCATTTCTGCCGAGGTATTTTGGTGCTCGAACACAGTGAGAGCGCCAACAGTCCGAGGCTGAAATGATGCCTTTCACCCGAGTTAAACACTCTACTTTTCATTTCGAATACGAGGAAAGTAAAATGCATGTGTTTTTTTTAAAACATGACCAAGTATACATTTTTATAGTATTTCTTAAGGGTACTTTCGGTTAGCAATTTAGGCAAAAGTATCATTATTTATGGAATGGAGAGTCAAATATCAGAATGGAAATTGTATAACAAATCCATTTAAACTCAAATTTGAATTGCTTATCGTAAAAAAATCAAAAAAATCGTACTTCGAACGTAAAATGCTCTAGTGCAGACGCGTATCATTTTCTGCACACCTTTTAGAACAACAATGACCCTCTTTCAGAGCATGAGAAATGAAAAGTACATTTACATATGCCCTGTAAATGACATTTGAAACCTTGAAAACTAATGCCTGCCCTGGGTCGGGCTAGAATTGAACCGCCTCGTCTAGAAATAATCAAACCAATACTTAATAAGTAGCAATGGACGGCGGTCACTTTATATTAAAGTTTCCACACAAAGTATCCCATTTTAAGGGTTTTTTAGTGTACCTATGTTGACGTTTCTAGACTTGACGGCACAGAACATAGATACCTAGGTAAGTAATTAAAATGCTATCATTCTGACTATTAAGCTAACATTTGTTCGCATGTCATCGCGGCATTGTATGTTAATGATAACAATTAGTCCTATCGTAGGATCGTAATCGTATCAGCTTAAAGTGTGAATTCGACTTAAGATTTAAGGGTTCCGTTGTCACAGGTTTTTTTATGTATATTTTTCTTGCGGAGTAGCAAAAAATGACGAACAACTAGGACGATGTATTTGTTTTTTCCTTATTACTTAAAAGTTCTATTCAAAGGTTAACATATGAACATTAAGTGGTCAAGTTAAAAAAAAACCGTTTCGGACGGTAACAAAGGAGGATAAGAAGGGTTTAGTTTTTCAACCTGCGAACACAGAACCCCAAAGATGGGCTATTAAGATCATTAGATAACTATCTTTAATGGTGATTACCTTTACCTATCTATCATTATTTTGATCAGTAATATTGCTGCAAACACAAAATTGTTTGAACATTACACGAGTTAAACAAAACTGTCTGATAAGGTCTTCATTAACTATTTATACTACACACAATCATATTTTTTGTTAGTATGTATGTATGTATAAACTCGTTATTGTACAAAACACAAATATGGCCTAGGATTATGGTTATGGTTAGTTAGGATCATAGCAAATTTAAAATGTTAACTTTATTTGTGTAGATTTGTATTAGGTATCTTTTTTTTTTCGCAGGCATTTTCGCATCTCACCCCCGGGCTGGGGAAGCCCATTGGGGGGTAGTATGTGGGACTCGCTCCTCTCAAACATTTACCTAATAGATATACATACAAACCTACACAAATAACGTTACCATTTTAGATAGAATATATGTCGCAAGCGATCCCATGGCGCTCCCCTAACGGCAAAGAGGCTGACGGACGCCGCAGTCCTCCCCTTCCTCTGGCTAGCAGTGAATATTACGGGAGGACCTCCGTTCAGCCTCTCTTAATTAATTAATTTTTAACTTTAATATCTATCAAAGTAGGTACAACATTATCTATTTTTAAAAATAGATTTAGCAAGTTTAAACTCTTAGCCAACGTTGTTTTATAATCTTGATCAGCGAACGTTGTCCAATTTGGCATACTAATTAAGTACTTTACAGATTTGATTAATCTTATGTTATGTGTAAAGTTCTTCTTTAAGAATGTATCGTAATATTTGAATTTGACCTACTTGTAAGATCGTAAACGAAACGAATCGTCGTAAAATATTAATCAACGCAAACTTACCCACATAAACCGAAACTTATCTTGTCAAACTGGCAGCAAAACTCTCGTAACAACAGTAAAATGTTCATAAACGGGGCATACGCTGTCGTATGGATTTGATTAAAGTCGTTGTCCGAAGACTCGATCGAGTTGCTGATCGAAACAGGAGATTGAAATACGTAGGAAAAGCAGGGACTTTATTTTTATTGAAATTGCCTCTATCACAGACCACGTACTGTGTGTAAAAGATACGTCACTCTCATAGCATCTTTTACCTAAATTATTTCAACGTGAGTAAAGTGATTTCAGCTCAGACATAAGTAGAGTTACATGAACCCGCCGCCACAAAGCCACTCCCATACTATGTTACAATCTTACTCCCATAAAAAGTTACGCTCTCATTTCAAAATGACGTGCTTCAATTACATGAAATTTGGCATGAATATATACGTAACATAAGAAATATATTTTGACATGAATATTTACGTAACAAGATTGTCGGGTACTAGTTTTCGTTGCTTAAACTGTTAAAAAAAAAACTAGAGCGAATAGATGTTTTGTATGTAAAAATTATAAAACTCTGCTCACTCTAATTGTTTTGTATTCCAAGTTCCAGCAACGAAGGACAGGAACACACTAAAACTAGTTTTTGTACTGGAGAACTCCTATTTGTAGATTAAATGACTGATGCTAGTGAGATAGAAAGAATAAGAAGCGCGGCGCCCCTGTCTGTAGGATCCTAAAAGCAGTGTCCGTAGGAATATTATACAACTGTTGTTTTTTTTATTCCGAATTGTAGGCAAATATCTACAAACGAATATTTTATTTTATGTATAATTTTGGGTGTTAGCTGCCTTAGAAAAAATATTGTGTGCAACGGTACATAATTAGGTCTTAAAATTCTCGGGCCTGCGTGTCTTTACTAAACTCAGGTTAGTTTCGTTTTGTAACTTCGGCCCTTGAATTTAAGGAACCCGAATTATGTACCTGTTGCACAAAATACTATAGTGCCACCCTTGTCTTCTCGCCGGCGCGTAGTGGAATCCTGGAGGTTTATTCTAATTTAATAATTGTTTATGCTTTTGAATTGGTTTTGATACGACCATGTTAATCGTCTTGGTGATTGGCGCGCATCTCACGCACGACTTTCACTTCATTTCGCATGCACCAATCAGCGTGAGCGATCTTCAAAGTCGTGTCAAAATAAGATCAAAACCATAACAAGTTCTTAAATTAGAATCGGGCTCCGAGTATAAACACCAGTCGACTTTTTACAACTATTTTACTTTTTGTATGAAAGTGGCGTATCTGGAATTATATAATCCTGGCAATCTCAAGACGAGTGCAGCCGCCAGCCGGAATGGGATCGCACTCCGCTCAGGTTCTTACGGGAAAGTGGATAAAGTTAGGTACTAAACCTAAGTTTAGTTTAGTCTAGAGACTGGAAAGTGAAATGAAAACTCGTATGTACGACTGTTACGTGGTACTACAGAATAAACGCGTAGAGAAGGCGAAGTTTGACAGCGGAAGGTCGCGAGTCGTGTTGTCAGCCATTGAACTATCGTTACTAAGTATAGATAGAACCGACACAGAGAACCAGTATTTTGCGCCATGAGGCGATCGATGTTGTTTTGACAACAAACCATAGCAGCGGAGCGTGAATCTCGCGACCTAAACGCGTAAGCGCCATGAAATTTACGGCGCTTGGTCGTGTCGCGTGGTACAGGTTGCGATTGTGACAATTACATTGTTTGGTATATATGGCTTCTCTATAGTTATAATTGCCGACAACTATTTTATCCACAAATGTATGCCACTGTGGCAGGCAATCAATCGTAAATCATAAGTTATCCAGCTCATAAAGTTTGTTGAGTCTGTTTGCGTTTTGCTTCCGGAAACATTTGGTTAATAATTTAACGTTGGATTTAGCAAAAAAAATACATAGTTTATAAACACGACAAAACCGTCGTATTTGAAACACAATAGTTAACGCTAAGCCATTAGTAAATTCCAAATTCATAAAAAGTTACTTGTATCTCCTAAATAATAAAATATGGCCTAGGACCAGAACGGCCATAGGAGTCAAAAATACATTATATTATTATATCCCGTACATATATAACGTCCCTTGTTGTCATACGCATAAATTAAATAATTCTCTAATTCAAATGGAAAGCCATAATACACATTAGTAAACAGCACTTTAAACAATTACAACTTTTAATAGCTTACAGTAAAATAATAACAGGCAGTATAGTGACTTTGCCTAAAATTACCTGCTACTTAAAAAGGTTAAAAGGTTGTCTGGAAGAGATCGCTTTTTAGCGATAAGACCGCCTGTTGTTACCTGGTTCTATTTTTCTTTAAATATTTCTTTGTAGTTTTACATTTATGTAAAATGTATAATTTTGGTGCAATAAAGAATATTTACTTACTTACAAATAAATTCAAAAAGTATTTTTTATAGTGTAGGTAACGAATTTTTGTGTATGGTTGATGCGAGACATCTAAAAGCGTATCGATAATGATCTGAATTTACAACACTGCACTGATGTCTATTGTTGTAATATTTTGAGTTCCAATTTTGCACAAATGAAAGCCATGTAATAAAGGGATAGACTTGCTATTTTTACCACGTTTTCAGCACTTAAGTAAGGTTAAACTATTACAATTCATGAAGTTATGAATGTTATGATACTGATGAATTTGTTGACTGTGGCGGTAGTGATTAATTAGTATAACTATGTTAATTAACACCATTATACAAGGTCACTACTATGAAATTTCACTCTTTGCTTATGTAGGTATGCTGCGTATGCAACGTCACGTATCAACTTTATGATCTTACTAAAATATATAAAGAAAGTAAAAACTAACAGGCCAATTCGAACGTACACTGACATCAAAATGATGTCATTCAGTTATCGTGCATGTCGCTCGTACTTGTCCGTACATGTATTGATTGGCGCAGGCGAGACGCACGGTGACAAAATGACATCATTCAGATATCATCCTGATGTCAGTGTATGTTCAGATTGGCCTGTCAATCAAAATCAATTTGCAGTAAATACGGTACGTATACCCTACGTGTACCTATTCACTCATATAAATTCATGCTCCATGCGGTTGTCTAACCCAAAATATATTAAGCGCTCAAAGGCAAGTTTATTTATTTATTTATTAAATAGGTACTTAACTAGACTACAGAAGAGAAATTTCTTCCATGTAAATGTAATCTATATATATAAACGTAAAAGTCCTGACTGACTGACTGACTCACTTAAATCAACGCCCAGCCCAAACCGTTGGACCTAGAGAGCTGAATTTTTCACAATAGGTAGTTTTCATAACGTTAGTATCCACTAAGAAGGGATTTTTCAAAATTCATCCAAATTAATTGTTTGTGAAAGACAAATTTCATGCGCTGTATAATGATTAACAAATGCTTTACCGTCCCTACTGATATCTTTTGCTGCATAATGTTCTATGCTCATTTAAAATATATAACCACCAACATACAAATCCACGCGTACGAAGTCGCGGGCAACAGCTAGTACTTACATACATTTAAGTGAATTGAGTAGAAGGCATTTCTCGCAGATTTAAGCACCATCAAACAGTAATATGTCCTGCACCAAACTAACTGTCTCTGTTTAGCCCAATGGTTGACTGGTAGAGAATGCCTCAAAGCGTTAAGTATGCCATTTGTAATCTTTTTGTGTAAATTTGTGCAATAGTTTAAATGAATAAATATGTTTACCACTCGCCTGTGTATATCACACTGTGTACATCACTGTTTTAAAGTGTGTTTCTGTTCAAACGTTTGTATGTTGGGTTTCTGCTATGCACTACACATACTACATAGTTTGTGTCCACTTTCCACCGAGCCTAAGTTGGCCGCCGTTTCATAGTTTGTCGACGTGAATGTCACGTTATAGTCCAAGGTACATGCGCATCAGGGGTGTTGTTCCTTGGACACTTTTCCCTTTTTTTTTCGTCAACCTATCCTATCAAAATAAATAACCCAATCCTTTAATATAATATCGTATTAGATAGTTTATTAATGTAACTTATAATATTCGGATAAGCAACAATTCTGTAGCCCTTAGTTCTTTTTCTAAAAATCATAAAATAAAAAAACTGTCTGAGGTAAAACAGTTTCTCCTACATATTACGCGCGATGTCGGAAAGTGCCGTAAACTTTTCATAGTGTCAAAGGCGATAAAAACGCGCTAGCAGCAACTTTAGACACTAATTTAACTCATTGTTACAGTACATGTACGAAAATGGGACAAACGACGACGGCCTCTTAACCCGAGACAAATTTATGGAGGTGAATGCGCGGATGGAGGCGCGGCGGCGGTTCCTGAGGAGCGAGTGCTCGCGGCTCGGTCTGGACAGCTCGCGGAACAAAGCCTACGCTTGGGAGTACCTCATCAACCGCCAGTACCATGTTATTTGGTAAGAACTCATTTCCTTGTCGCTACTTCCTTTTCTTTCGTACGTACTTCTCTCCTGCACTTTTCCGGATGTATCCTAAGGAAAAGCGGGGCTAGCTTCTAGTGCGTGCACCAGAACTGGGGGCCTAGCGAAGATGACGATCGTTTGCAGACAACGAAACGCTATCTTTTCCATACATTATTTACGTTTATCATAGCATTTTCATGCACCAATTCTTGCGATCAAGATACAAGCTCTGAGATGAGAAGACAGTAAGTAGGTATGTTTTTGTGTGAAAAGTATTGCCCGGCCGAAGTTTCAGTTTCGGCAGGTTTCGACATAAAAACTGCCGAACCATTCAGTAATAAAAATCATGATTCGGCCGAAGGTTCGGTCTCAACCATTTATTCAATCCCTGTTTCAAATCCCAACTTGTGCTTCTGCAACGCAGAATGCATTGCTGTAATGCCGTGTCACCATAATCCAGCAAACACCTTAAATGACCTATTAAAGGCGCCTAAACTGGGTCGTTATACTTATCACACGGCAAATAATGGGTAACGTATAATTTAAACAACGGAAATGTCACTGAAGTGCTAATTCTCGTCGTTGCAATTAAACTGTTGTTCCAGTTTCATGTAGGTAACGAGTAACGACGACTAATTGCATTGCTTTTGTATGCCATGTGGCAAAAAACTTACGGCGGCTTTGCTATGTAAATATATAGTTATACATATAGCAACGTAGCAACAATGATACATATACCTACTACCCTAAAAGGGAAGGTACTTACTCACGTTTCAATAAGATTCTGTTAAAATAAGCAGTTACCTATGCAAGATTTCTTTTTCATGTGATATTGAACAAATTTTACTACAGAATCAGCCCCAAAATCGCAAAAAAGTTTTGTTTCAAGGAAAACATTAGCACTTAATATCTTTTAATATTTAATCAGCCGATATGTATCACATTACTATTATACTTCTGCAGTTACTAGGCATATTATACGGGGTTGTAAAAACACTAGTCGTGTAGTGCAAGTACTAAATTTTACAGTAGATCAATATATATTTTTTGTTTCAGGTGTAACATATTCAAAGCGGCCTCCACGTCATGGATGTACAACTTCAATCTAATGGCGAACTACACGGCTGCTTTCTTAGACAAAACCAAAGAAGTGCCTTTAGGACTGGCCCGAAAGAAATACGCCAGGCCATCAGCCGAAATGGTCAAGAAAGCCCAAGTCGACTCCATATCATTCCTGATCGTGAGACATCCTTTAGAAAGGCTAGCTTCGGCGTACAACGACAAAATCGCCCACGCGTGGCCTAAGTCGTTTCACGACAAGATGGGATACAGGATTATTCAAAAGTATAGGAAAAAGGTAAGTAAGCTGAAATGGAAATTCAATTACGTTGAAAGCTTTCCATTTCGTTACAGCTTCACTTTGCTGATTGTTTCGCGGTTCTGTCGTTCGCTAATGATCGAATACTTAAAATGACATGACATGCGCTTGAGAAATTAAAACAAATGGCAAACGGAGTTCGAATTGCTTCTGAATTTTAGCTGTTTTGTAATTACTTCGGTATATCTTATTTTATTACACATTTTTTTTATACTACGTCGGTGGCAAACAAGCATACGGCCCGCCTGATGTTAAGCAGTCTCCGTAGCCTATGTACGCCTGCAACTCCAGAGGAGTTACATGCGCGTTGCCGACCCTAACACTCCTCTCCCTCGAGCTCTGGCAACCTTACTCACCGGCAGGAACACAACACTATTAGTAGGGTCTAGTGTTATTTGGCTGCGGTTTTCTGTAAGGTGGAGGTACCTCCCCAGTTGGGCTCTGCTCTACATCTGGAATGACATCCGCTGTCCTGTGCCCTACCACACAAAGCGAGATGTCATTCACAGTGCCCATACCTCTCTTTTGGACGTAGTTTAAGGTCATACCCGGGTCCAAAACATTCAATTTAATGCCTGCTTAAATTTTGTAAAGCAGTCAGTCCTCCTTCGGACTAAGAGTAGTGGATAGATCATACTTCATTATTAAAATCAAAGTTAGTTTACCATAAGCAGTGTCTGAGTAGCAGTGACTATTTAATTTTTATTGTCACTAAAGTGAGTATGTAATAAGGGGTAATTAATTAATGAAAAAAAAAAACAACAACTATAACCACAGCTATAACTTTAACTTACTATCATTTTTCATTTATGCTCTGGCCTCTGACCATCCTAAATAAAACTGTAGGTACTGTTATTATTTGGTCATAATCGTGACCTAGTTCATTTGACACGACATATGACAATCAAGGCCCTTGCAAGCCTTCGAATAATTGATGACAGAACCACAATATTTGCTATTGCTATTGTTACCTCGTCAGGCAACGGTGACTAACGTTAAGGGGTTGAAAGGGGGCGGAAAAGGGGTGAAACGCGTGTAATCCCTCGACGTGAATAATCATGAAGGCAATTCATAAATTCATAACAAATGAGGGGCCTTGTTTTATATGACATACCATAGGCAATGCTCTCTTTGTGAAACTGCTTTAGTTTGCGTGGCCTAAATCTACTTCATACATAGTATAATTAATATTTTGTACTGAATAAAGCTTTCATACTTTTCATAGTTTTTTTGAGTGTTGGTCTACGGTTAAGCTGCTATGTACAGCGCCACCTCTTTTGGGTAGACAACATCATTTCTATAGAATGTGACGCTACGAATTATAATGTATGTTTAATTATTCTTCCTCGTATTAAGTAACCTTAGTGTACCAAGTTGTAAATATTATGTATTTTTGAGTGACTGACCCCAACTCACGAATATATTTTGAAAGACTAACAGAACCCCGCCAGTGCTGATAACTACCAATAAAATTTTGGTAGGTAGTCAGTAAAACTAATCGCTAAACGTAAAAATAAACGAATGTGTATGCAGGATTGCCATAAGCTAATACAGTTATAGTGCGTGTTATTTTAAACGACAAACTTCTATGAAATTATGACTACGTGTGCTATCAAAATCGTTGCATATTTATCTTTGCTGACTGTACATACTTATTTCTTTATTATATTATAATCTGTTTTTTTTTTTCAGAAATCCCCAGACGCGCCACATTCGCCGCACCCCATGTTCGAAGAGTTCGTCTCCTACGTACTGGACGAAGCCCGGGCGAAGCGGACGCTCGACATGCACTGGACGCCATATACGGACTTCTGCACGCCGTGCAAGTTCGACTTCGACGTCGTGCTTAAGTTCGAGACTTTGGACGTGAGTATACCATTCCTCATAAATGTTCTCGAAGCCAAACACATTCAAAAACTGTCTCTTATGTGGACGAAGCCCGGTCTAAGCGGACGCTCGACACGCACTGGGCGCCATATACGGACTTCTGCATGCCGTGCAAGTTCAACTTCGACGTCGTGCTTAAATTCGAGACTTTGGACGTGAGTAGCCTATTATTTCAACGCTAAAATGTTATGGTGACATTCTGGTGTAGCGTTGCTGCAACGGGTAATGGAGGAAGGTTATTGTCACTTTCCTTGACATAGTGTGTGACGAATTGAACGTTCTAATTGCAACAGCAATGCAGCAGCAGATATATGCGCTAACTTCAACACTAACACATAGTTCGTTTTCTAGACTTTCAATGTGAGTAGACTTTGTTTGTGGAGTGGATGTCGTTATGTACCAATTGATATCTACTTACTTATCTAAGTATATAAAGCTTCGTCGTCGAATACCTAGGTACAAGGTACAACACAAAAGTTATTGAGGTTAGTGTAGCAGTAAACAGCAAACATTATTTTAACATCATTTATATTATAAATATAATTAATTTTATAACAGTCTCATAGCTCCCTAGGGAAAAGGGGAGGTTATGACGTCATTTTATATATAAGAACGACTCTACCGAGCTCAACCACAAAAATTTCGTACGTAAATGGAAAAAGATTTCCCCGATTCCGTTGCAAACAACAGGAAATGTTAATGTCGCGATGCTTCGACAGTCGCGGCTTGGGAGTACTTCCACTAGCACTTCCGTGTTTCGTTTTGTTAGTTATCGTGACGTAACAAACAGAGAAAATAATATTACTAATGTGCAAATCGAAATCATTCCCGTCATATTTGGCCTAATACTAACGAAATTAAATTGACAATTTAGTCAAGACACTGTAGAAGGGCTGACACGAAATCAAAATAAGACCCTCATTTTAGCTTTATTACCATGATGACCTGTCGGTACGGCCATTTGATGCGAAGATCAAAGACATACCAAATTAATTACTTCCGCTGTCATGGCGGTTCTGGACCATCAGGAAATGACTTTTTTTCGTGCTTTAATCTTTGTACGCCAGGAAGAAGCCAAAAAATCGTGGTTTATATTTGCATAGGTATTTTATTGCTATTTCTTGAATATTTATAAAAACATGTAGTTTTAATTGTACATTGTTAATCGATTTTAAATTATTAAAGTAGCGGTTCCAATTTAAAAAAAACCTATTTAAAGTCTGTTACCAGGTAAATTTACACAATTAAACTTATGTTCACGTTCCTTATCCAACCTGCCGTTACCCATTCCTAATGATTTTGTACTTATTTTTACACGACTGCCCAAAGAAAAGAGTGTAATGTTTTATGTAATGAAACGGTACTTTTCGACCGGCAAACGTGAGACAAAGCAAGAAATAATAAGTAGGTACCCCATTAAAAATGTCTGTTCGCAAGCAAACTTTTATCGCCAATCGCATCAATATTCTTACCTCGTCTTGCCTTGCCAATGGAAAAATATATTTAATCATGAAGGTTCAAATCTGTACCTATTGACGAACAATTTGTTACACAAACAATGACTCCCACAAACATGTTTTATTTATGTTGAAAGTATCCCTTCCTGCACCTTCATCCTGTTTGCACCTTCAGTCATACATAGTTTCATAGTTTTTATAGTTATTATGTAGAATTGGAGACGGCAATAGAGAGATTGCCCTCCAAGCGGGTGTAGTGCCTAGACAGTACCGTGCAGTACCGGGACAAGTATGGGCGCTTTAAACAAGTTGCATTCGTGTATGGCAAGTGATCCTAATGCCATCTGTTGATAGCTTGTGGCATCATGCCTGAATTGGCGGCTGGCAGAAAAGACACTACAATGGAATATAAGTGATCATGTTCGTGTTTGACAGGAGGACCAAAGGTACCTGATTCAGCTAGCGCGGCTGCAAGACGTGGTGAAGCCAGAGTGGCGGAACAGCGGCAAGGGCAAGACCCAGCAGAGCATCAACCACCTCTACTCGCGGCTGCGACGGCAGCAGCTGGTCGGCCTGTATAACCTTTACAAGTAAGTATATACACAAGCGCGAAACTGACGGGGTGTAGCCAGAGTGGCGGAACAGCGGCAAGGGCAAGACCCAGCAGAGTATCAACCACCTCTACTCGCGACTGCGGCGGGAGCAGCTGTTGGCCCCTATATACTTTACAAGTGAGTTTACTGTTTACATACACACGCAAATCTGATAGCGCTAGGTATTTCTTTTGTGTGACAAGTAATTTAAAGTCTGAAGAACCCTCCACCAAAAACCCGCCCCATACAACCGAAGTTACGCTCTCATTCTAAAACGACACGCTTGTCGACATAGTTGGCAAGCGGACCCCAGGCACCTATGAGGGCCATGAGCCGTAGCAAATGCCGGGGCAGTTATTTATACATCTTTCTTTCAGCAGAAAGAAAGATGCTCAATTAACTTGAAATTTGGTATGAACATTCAAATAACAACTATGTTTGGTATTAGTTTTCGTTGCTAGATATTATAAATTACCTATAATACAACAAAAAATTAGAGCGAGTCGAAATTTTGTATATTTGTAAAAAGTAAGTGACGTATTTCTTTTATACGAAGGCGATTAGTTCCAGGGGAGATGTTAGTAATGCTATAATATTCCTAAGGTGATTGTGATTGGTGACTAACGGTAATTGTGGAACATTATCTAAATCACGTACGAGTATAAGAACCAACTATTGTTGAAGCAATATCCCAGTAGAAAAATTGTGGGTCATATTATTTTGTCACATAGGACGCAGTTGTGGTGGTTGTGACGAAACTTATCCACTCTTATAAAAACGGACGGGAAATACCAAGTCCCGTTGCAAAAAAGTTTGTATTTTGAAATCCCCAGTGGGACCGCCCGCAGAACCGTATTTCTCAAACGGATTAGCAAAACTGCCGGAATAGGAATAGGAGCCGTTTTTAGCTGTTTGCTTGAAATGGGTCGGCTGTTTCTTACTTGTCAGTTTTTACTGCTTCGTCGATGTTTGTTGGCCAGAAGTGTACCTACTTAATACCTACCGTTCTCTTCCAAAAATGGATAGGTCAGACAACTTTTGTAAACAATAAGGTCTTATTCATATTTCTCGTTGGTCTCTTTTGTATACGAGTACACATATAGTATTGGATAATACGTTGGTACCTACAGTTAATAGGTAATTACGATTTGGAACTTTTATAAAGTATCTCATCTCAAAAAAAAAAAAAATGCCAACATATTTGTGGGACCTACTCACATCCACATGAATTTTTTTATAAGTAGGTACACATCAAGTACAGAGTAAATCAGTGCAGACTATACTGCAAGGTTTAGGGCCGGTACAGACGGACTGCAATCCGACTGCATTTGTATGGTAACTGCACGCCGACTGCACGCCAACTGCACCGTCGGCGAGCAGTTCCCATACAAGTTGCAGTCAGGTTGCAGTCCGTCTGTACCGGCCCTTAGGTGCCAAGGAAACGTATGTATTACTCTACAGTCTGAGTAAAAGATCGCTTTCATCGTTGCTCATCACATCTTGCATGCAGGAAAATGTAAAACTGCAATAATGGGCCGAGCCGAGCCCTTTACGACCTCATTCGGTGATCCAATTACTTTGCGAAGTGTTCGGGGTTCACCCAAAATAAGGAGTGTAATGTTTACCTGCAGATATTTTTTTGTCAGTCATCGCAAAGTTTAACCCTTCGTGCAAAAGAAACGCGAAACTTAGGATAAAATAAGTATATATGAATGACTAGCTTCTGTCCGCGACTTGATCTGCGTGGAATGATGACGATGATTCATCTAAAAATGTTCAGTGGTATAAGAGCGAGGAGATAACAGACAGACAGACAGAGTTAGGTACTTTCGCATTTATAATGTTAAGTAGGGATTGCTAAAAAGCTTACCTTAAAATGAAGTTATTGGTTCGGTATTTGAAAAAGTACCTATTGTGGGATAACGGATTGAAGTCAGTGAACGGAGTGAATTCAGACTTCAGATTTTCAGAACATCCCTGAAATTACTCAAAATCGCTTAACATAGTACCTACCTGTATTACTGTATACTGATATGTGTATGTAGGTATACACGGGCTCAATCTTATAATACGAAATGCTATACCAGTTATCGCCATATTACCTATAGGTAGTTGGAGAGACGCCCTGTATAATAAGTATAGAGCGAGCTAATAAGGGTTAGCCGACAGCACAAAGTAGAATACTTAACACGAACTCTCTTCATTTGTGATTACTTGCAAAACGTGACTAACTTACACATTTCTTTCGCAGATACGACTTTCAACTCTTCAACTACACCATAGACAGCTATTTCGAAATCGTGCAACCCGACGACCCGAGCCACGGATGAGCGTAATTATATATTTTGGCTTAGTCATTTATACTTAATGCGCACATTGTTAAAGGGCGTAAACGACTAGGAGGTCCTAGAAAGATACAACCTTTGTAAAGACATTGACGGTGTACCGACCAAGGCATGTGAGCGATGGAAATTAGACACAGTGTCTGTGGATTAAGGATCATGTGGACTGTTTGTGGTTATACCAGCGATGGGTGAAGACTGATTGTTTCGAATCGATTCGATAGAAGTTGTCAATTCGGTCTTTAGTTTATGGGCTAAAGCTTTTGTTACTTTTTGATATCAATGTTTGTTACAAGTACTATTTGATATGCTTAATAATTCGTATATGTACAAATTAGGACTATAATTTTAATTCTGTTTAGTACATACGTTTGTCACATACAAGCCTCTATTTTGTAAACCTCTAATTTCAGGTCATATTTAAGTTGATTTAAGTGCAATATCGCTGTAACGAAATATTAGAAAACTAAATAAATTGTTTAACCAGCGTTCACTGAGCCCGAGTGGGCTCAGTTTCGTTCCGTGAGTACCTTGCAACAAATCACTTGCGATTTTCGATATACCCTTATAAAACCCCGATAAGGGATAGCGGGCCGGTCCCTGCAGTTACATTGCGTCATTTGACCGATCGATTGAATTTGTTGCACCGACTTAGTCGGCAATGCATCGTAAATCGCATGCGATTTGCTGCTAAGCCTGTGGGGTACTTAACATGGACGTCGCACCGGACGCCCAGCTGGTCATCGCCGCTCAAGCGGAATATTTTCACTAATCATTTTTCTCTCATGCAGCTAATTGGTCTGTTAATGTTTGCCGATACAATATCTCTTAATGGACGCAAGCAGGCTCGATATTTGATACTGTTGGTCGGAACGAACTTAACCTCGATAAGGTTAAGGGATCGTATTAAATGTAACTGTACATATGAGTAGGTACATAATAATACCTACTACTGAGTAATTGGAGTCATTCGACTCACAGTTCTAAATAAAACGTGCCTACCTACGTCACAGATCTCGTGCTTTATTGTTTTTGCAAGATATTTATATTGATTTAATTTAACTTGTTTATTTTAATGTTTGTTAGTTTGTTTACGTAAGACTTCGCAAGCAGACAAGCAACAATTGAATTAGATGCCAATGCGAGCTGAAACTGACTGTGGAGTCCAACATTACATACATATACATTGTAGACCGAAAGTTGCCATAAGAAATAGTAACTTTTTAAGTTGGGGTCGTTAAAAGCGGCCGTGATTCTACAAAAATATAAATTAAATTAAATTTAAAGTAGCCCACGCTGTGCTTATGAGAAGTCCGTATTTGATTAAATGAACACAGAAATGATATAATTTATAATGAGTTAAATGATGAAGAGTTTAAATGAATTGTTGAACTGATAGTTTGTAGTGATAGCAAAGTTTAGCTAATACGCGTAGAGTACATACGTTGTTTTAATTTTGTATTGTACTGCTGATGCTGAATACAAAATTCTTAGTGCTTCCATAATATAGGTTTATGGAAATAGATGTATTTAATATGTATCTAAATTATTTGTTTAAAGATGTCAATAGATAAGGGATATGTACGGGTTTCTCTGGTAGATGTGTCTGGCAAGAATTTAATGAAGCACAAATGTGGCTGCCGGAGATCTGTCCTCTGACACATGTGCCATGAAAATGCCAGATACATTTGCCGAATAAATGTGAAGGACAAATCTAATACCTATCCCTAGTTATTATCGATTGAATATGGGAGATTTAGTATACCTACCGTATAACCACCCAACCAGAGTCCCAAATCTTCCAACTTAGGTCCATAACTAACTCGAAAGTCTTGGTTTAAGTGTGACTATTATTTGAATTACCTACTTAGTTCTGAGATAATATCATCGTTTCATAAATGGCGGAAAATACTTAGTAAATACTGAATATAACATTGGTAAGTGGCACTTAATTAAATGTTGAACTTATGGACCAGTTACAGTAAGTACAGATGTAGTACATAAATTGTTTTCCATCGTATTTTCCTGGAAACGTTTGTATTTGTCATGCCATTTCAGTCAACCTCAGTACTTTTTGCACCAAGACTGACTGAAATAGCAAGACACGTTCGTACGTTTCCGTGAAAATACGATGGAAAATAATTATGCACTACAACTGTACCTACTCGAGTATACTTAGTTGGGTTGTTATACGGTACTCACAATAGATGACAAATATCTTTAATATAAGGTAAAAGTGGCATCGAATGATGGTTGTTTGGCGTAAGGAACAAATAAAGTACCAATAGAAAGGCCTTGTAAGTATCATCTCGCTTGTTTTGCCCAGCAATAGATAAAATTGTAAAACCAGTGAGAAGAAGTAGGGATAAACCATTTTTAAAGTGCGCGCAACTCGTAGACGCAACGCACACAAACACGACAGTACCAACTTTGGTCTTGATTGTGTACGACGCGTCTATAAAATGTAACAGACGGGCGTACCGGACCGCGACCTTGGTCTGGTCAGCGTATCTCTTTCTCGCTCTCACTTATTGCTGCGTCCTTAACGGACATACGGCGGACCACCTTCTATACGACCAACCACGGTCCGGTACGCCCGTCTGTGAAAGCCATAACATTATTACCTTCGACGTAAGTGCTTTAGAATGGCACGCGGTTTTAAAATGGTTAAAAGATAAAAAACGATTTCCTAAACTACATAGGATTTATCTTTTAAGATTTCATAGCTACCGTAGTAATGTTGAATAGGTATACTAGTATTTTACGATCCAGAAATTTTGTCAAGGATTTTTATCAATTTGTAAATATTTTGTATCTTAATAATATGAATTGTTACATAGCCATGTTGTTAAAATATTTCATTCTCGTAAGCTTGAACCCGAACCCTAGATGCCCTAGATTAGAACAGTTTTTTAATGTTTGTTATTTATAATATTCATATATTATCATAAATAATGTCCAATACATAACTAAGTATGAATACATTAGAGTTTAGAATTTTTGAAATATGTAATGCGATTACAGACCATCGATCGTCCTTTTATATTTTTTTAGTCTTAACTTTGTTCATGTGGCAGCTGTTATTAAATTACAAATTATAATCTTACAATTTAAGTAGTTAAAAAAATTGAAAGCAACCTTTTTTATGGATATGAAGAGGATAAACTGTGCTGTATTCGGTTTTCTTCATAACTAGCCATCTAATCCAATAAGAAATAGTAAAATAGCTTACGTAGAACCTTGACATTGAAATAATGAGGACTAAATTACGTTAACGTGGTTATCACAATAATGTGAATACGCACGTCTAACCGGTGTGTGAGCAAGACAGCGCTATGCATGTTTATAGCAATGTCCCGCTCGCACACCGGAGCGGCGTGCGAATCCCCGTTCAATGTGGAGACCGTCTTATTCAACACATAACCTACGGCTAAGGAGCATTTGAGCCAAATAAACTAGTTACTTATCCGATAAGAAATAGTTTAATTTTAGGAGTTAGATCATTTATTTAGACAAAGTAATTAATAAGTACGCACTAAGACGCGTCACGTGGTGCAAAATATTTTAGTCGCAGTTTCGACTGCTCAAGTAAATTGAGCTGAGTTTGACAATAAGGTTACTACTAATTAACGTATTTCTTCGTAAAATTGTCATTCACTGCAACTGCAATTTTATTATTAATTTTGCAATACTTTACGCGTCTTAGATATTAATTTTCATATAAAATGTATACTTGAACCTTATTTTCTTTGAACGAAATGGAAATACATATAAGAACAATAAATACATAATTATACGACCTTTTCATACTTACTAGTTAATAATTTTGTGAATTGTAGATGTATTGTTTGATTTACGTTTATATTTAACGTGTTTTAATACATGTAGGTACAGCTAAAGAAAATATACGCTAGGTAATATTTAAGGACCGTTTGAGTATAGATATTTATGTTATCTGAATGCAACTTTTAGTGTTATGAGTACAATATTTCAGAGTTTTGCCTGTACTTATGTACAATTTGTAAAATATTATTTTTAAGTTGTTCCATAGGTATCAAAGTCTGCCTAGTCATAGGGCTAAATAATTATTTAAGCTTGTTAGACTAAAAGTTCTACCGGTCAGTAATAAACTAAATCCCCAATTTCAATTTATAACATGTATCACCGCCCCAGTTTATGTAAAATTTAATATAGAAAGTATCTAAAATTGTAAATCTACTGGCTTTTCTAATTTATTAATAGTTTTATATTAAGAGTCCCCGGAAAGTTCGGCCAAATTTTACCTTCCTTCCCATACAAACGGAGTTTCGTTCTAATTTTAAAACTACGTGTTGAATTGTAATGAAACTTTGCACATAAAATGACATGAGATATATATAGGTATGTAATTAGTTTATATAGCTCTAGTATATAAAACAAACGAAATAGAGCAAAAACAAGTTTTGTATGAAAAACTTAAATTCGCTGTATTTTTTAACTATTGTATCAGAACCTACGAGTACATAAACGAATTACAGACCTAGATATAGCTTATCCTATTGTAAGTATGAAATTTCAGAGCAATCTAGCTCGTCGTTTTAAAATGAGAGCGTAACTAAGTTTGTATGGAGAACCGAGCTTGCCGGACTCTTAACTGTTTATTTGCTAAATGGATGTTTTTAAATTTTACTTGTCTCGAACTAAAAAAAAAATTGTATCTTGCAGAATATAGGCCCCGGTCAAAATAAATTGATATTACCGACATTAAATAAACCATATCTAGCTGAAATTCACTTGGCTACATGCGGAAATACATATTTTAGTAACATTGCATGGTAAACTTTTTCAAAACATGCCCAACTGACTATTTCTGTAAATTTCAAAATAAGAGACGGTGAAGATTATTTTGTGGTGCCAAGATATAGTTTGAATCTTGTCAAATGATTTTTACGGCAAAGGCCCTAATCTGTTAAACAAAAGCCATTGTTTCTTTTGGGTGAACGTGTGGCCATTGTTACTGAGCGCGTGGCCATTGTGCCTGAGCGCGTGCCACGCACTGAGACATCAAACTATACTCACCTACCTACCATTTTACTGATTTAATACGCCGATAAGTTTAGGCGCAATTATCATTATCAATAGCGCTAGCTACGCGCTAACGAGGGAAAACCGTATGTAGCTAAAAGCGCTTATGCTGGCAGTAAATGTGTTAAGCATACTAAACGTAGTCATATCTAAAACGGCCTTTACTTTTCCACCCTACATAGCCAAATGAATTACAGCAGATGGTAATACCAGATACAAAAAGAAAGCATGGCGCTATTTCTCTCTTTTCCCTTCTGCTTGTATAGTGAATATGGGATGGATAGTAGGTAAATTAGACCAAAAAGACATGGCCTATGATCGTAACTGAAATGGTGCTATAGTCGTGTAGATGATCTCATATCAGATTGTGAGAGACGTGCTTGAGTTGTAGGTTTGCGGTAATGAATCGGTTGTGTTACGTAATGTTACAGAAAATTATTCTTAGTATTTTTAGATAATTAAATTATTTAATATTTCCTTGTGTTTTATTTCCTAGCTCCCCATAAAATGCCCTCATAACGCTAAAAGGTTAAATAGGGAATATTACGCAAAACTCTGCGTAGAGGGCACTACTAGCACAAATAACATCAACGACATTATTTATACGTAACAAATTATTCGTGAAAACTTGTTAAAAATGTTGTTTACGGTTTAGTAAATATAAGTTACTCTAAGTTTTACGGTGTGTGCTAGTGCTGCACTCTGGCGGCGGAACATTGCAGTAATACTCCCTATTAGATAGAGTGGAATTACACCAGTTTAAACATATTAAAACGAATCACTCACAAGTCTTCATAAAGTCGAATGTTGCTCGACATGTTGCGCTCCAGGACGAGGAGCTTTATCTAGAGCCATTCATATTGACTAACCTACGCAAACCGCGTTGGTTTCTATTACATATTAGTCTAAGTTGGGTTGCCAGCGCTCCTTTGCCAAGTTAAAGTTTTGAATAAAATAGGAAATCAGGTTTAAACTGTCAAAATTTGGTTATTAAAAATGCCACACATACAAAATTAATATAAGTTTATTAATACCTTTGTTCATGTGTAGTTACACTCTTTGGACTAGTTAGTTTCCACCAGATGCACAGGGAACTGCGGCAAGTAACTCCGCTTCTCTGGTAATACAGGTTTCAGTCTGAAATACAAGAAATATAACTTACAAAAAAATTATCTAAACTTTCTCAGCATTGGCTACCTCGCCAATCATTGCCTGGATTGAAAAGACAATCATTCTCTAAGATTTTAAAAACCAAATATCAAAAGCGCCGAAAGTCAATCATCACCATGACCATGGGATAGTGGGATTCTCCCATCAGCCATACGGGAATATTAATTTATTTATCATTTATTGCAGACAACATTGGTCCATATACATAATAAGCATAACACAATAAGATAACAGTTGCAATTATAATAAGAATTAAAATAAAATTATAAAATTAAAATTATGTTAAAATTAATAATAAATAAATCTTGACATTTAAATTTAATAGATTGATCATAACAATGGATACTGGTACTAATAATAATAGACTAATTAAATTCTGATTAAAAAATAATAATAATAATAATACTAAAATTAAGATTAAAAATTAATAGTAATTCATTATGCGCAGTCAAAAATAAATTTAAATGTCAACGCTAAAATTAAGTTTAAATATTAACATGCAGACTATGCCAGTGTCCAGCTATCGGACAATCTAGCCTGTCTGCCACCAGACTCAGGATGCTGTTGGAGCTCCCACGCACTCGGCGCATAATGGAAGCTGTTCGTTTCCGGATTATGGCTTGGAAGCCATCTATTTGTGAAACCGCAAACATCCCAGAAGCGCTACAGTACCTGGGAAGACCCAACAGCATCCTCAGTATGTTATTATACAGAACGCGCAAGGCGCTGATTGCCTTCTGAGTATGGTTGACCCACAGGCTGCACGTGTACAAGGACTGGCAATATGCCTTAAATAGGGTTATCTTAACGTCCCTTGAACAACGTGCAAACCTGCGCGCCACCATGTTACCCCTGACAGCCAACGCCCTGCGCTCCCTCTCAATGTCTGGATCGTCCGAGAGGCACTCCGTGACCCAATGACCCAGGTACTTGAATTTCTTGGTTCTGTTTAGAGGTATACCATACAGCAAGATTTCCGGTACCCTATCCACCTTATGCTCGCGCGGCTGGAAAACTAGAATCTCACTCTTAGCCACATTGTACCTGAGTCCGTGAGCCACGGCATACTCCTCACACATGCTCAGAAGTTTTCTGACTGCACAAACAGAGGGCCCCAGCAGCACCATATCGTCCGCGTAACTAATATTGTTTACCATATCCCCGGCAATAGCGCAACCAACCCTGGTACTACTGAGACTCTCTATGAGCGCATTAATGTACAGGTTGAAGAGACGCGGAGAGGTTAACCCACCCTGTCTCACCCCGCACCTCAACCTGTACTCATCAGAAAAAACGTTGCCCCACTTGACAACATTCGTTTGGTTGTTGTACCAATAATCAAAAATACCTATTACCTCCTCCGGGACGTCTGTCTCTGTACGCAGCTTATGCCAAAGTAGGTCGTAAGACACCATATCAAAGGCTTTAGATAGGTCAAGAAAACACCCGTAAACCGGTGTTTTCCTATCGGTGTAATATCGGACAGTGTGCTTGAGACTAAGAATTGCTGTTTCAGTCGATAACCCAGCTCGGAAACCAAACTGGGCATCATGCAGCTTGAGGTATTTACACAGCTGTCGATCAAGCAAACTGTCCAACACCTTGGCTACCGTGGTCGCTAGTGATATGGGTCTATAGTTGGCTTTATCCGTCGGATCACCAGTTTTGTTCTTGATTATTGGCACAACCACCGTTTTCATACATTCGCCAGGCAGATACGAGTGACGAACCGCCACTGTGTAAAACATCGCTAACACACGCGGCAGGTGCACTCCAGCGTACTTAAGGTGTTCAATACTAATTCCATCGTGACCAGGAGATTTGCCCCTGGTCATATTACGTACGACTGAAGCTACCCCTGCCGCGTCGAACTTAATAGGCGATCCAGACCCACCGGTGACACTATTCACCGCCCGACGAGTACTTGCCTGACTATTTAGCGGCTTAACCAAAAACGTGTCCTTGAACATATTCGCTATGTCAGCGGGCTTGCTGCAACCATCGACACTGAGAGGGACAGACGATCTAGGGTTTAGTTTATTCGTCTGTTTCCAAAAACTTTTAAAATCTTTCCTATTATGGTGCGTGGCTAAAACATCCATCCTTATCCGCTCAGCATTATCCTGGCACCATTTCAGCCTAGACTTAAAAATGCGCCTAGTTTCTGCCATCCGTTCATAAAAGGGCCCATTCGATGGTTTGCCATGCGATACCCATAACAAGAAATGGTGCCTGGCCTCTTTGTGAGCAGGATACACATGCCTGTTCCAGCCCACCACACACTTTCTTTTCCTGTTTTTGCAACTAGACACAGAAGCACTAGCCTCACTCGCATATTTCATCGTATTAACAATCTTTTTATATAAACGGTCTATCACTACTCTGTGTTCACAGTTGCCACAGAAACCATCACAACATTCGGTTAATTCCGTCGGGAAGTCTATACATTTAAGACCCTCATTACATAAATAATGGTATTTTTCAATTTGAGTAGCATCCCTATGACCCCACAATACATTATTATACACATTGCTAGGCGGAACACGAACAGGTTTCAAAATATTTATGTCACAGCTGACTTCCAAGGCTAAGTGGTCAGACCAGTCTGGTCCGTAATGTACCTTAACGTCCGTCACTGATTGCATCGCTGCCTCGGTCACTAAACAATGGTCAAGCCAGCGCGTACAACCGTATGCATCACTCACGTACGTAAAAGTATCGGATGCTACTCCTAATTTAACAATATCCGCGCACAACCAAGACTGGTCCTCACAAAACTTTAGTAACTCCCGGCCAAACAAGCTATCGGGATGCGCATTGAAATCACCTAGAACATAAACTGAGCATAACTCGACGCTCTCAACGATAGCACACACTTCACTCAGGCACTCTGTAAACTCACTCAAATTGTCAGCATGGTTTACGGGCATGTACATCGAAAACACTAAAAACGAACGATCACAAACTTGCACTTTAATTGCTACGAGCCGATCACTAGCACAGTCAATCACGGACACTGAGTCGAACGCACTTTTCTTCCATAATAACGCTACACCTCCATATGGCCTGCCGCGTATTATACCTACAGTGTCATCGATACTAGACTTGCCCGCAAATCCAAAGCTGTCATCAATACTGCCTAAATATGCCAAGCTATGATTGAAAAGCCAATGTTCCTGCAAAGCTATTATGTGAGCATGTTTACATAAAGATCTAACATAGTCAACAGAGCGCGTGACTGATTTACAATTATAACTAACAATATTACATCTACTGATATTTCTATTATCCATTTAAAAATATTGTATGATTTATTTACCTAACAACTGAGTCTATCTGCCTATTTTTAAAATAAATGAAACGCCTGAATGAAATATTCTTAGGCCATAGCGCTTCATTCATAAAAACATCCAGACTTTGCCTAGGCACAAACATCTTATAGGCATCATACTCCTTATCTTGCTTCATAGCTACTTTTACAAGTGTGACTTTTATGTTAGTTTTTTCCCGTATGTAATCAACAATATCCTCCGGCAACGTACTCCTGTCCACATTGTTTATAAACAACGGAATCCTAGGCTCGGCTGCTCTAAATTTGCAATTGTTGATTGTTGTTGCCGTTCCCTTATCGCCGATAAACCGGTTCTTGTAACGCTTATTCTGCACAGTAACCCACTCAGAGTTTATTTCCTCTCGCTTCCACTCCCCCGGGGCTTTAACTACACATGCGAAAGACTTATCTTGCGCCTGAGAAACGTTGCACAACAATGCTTCCCTACTCGGCTCGACTCGACTTGGCGGGTCCCCGCTGGATTCTCGATCTAAGTGACTCGCGACAGTAGCATGGTCCGCATCGCTATTCGGCCGCACCTGCGCTGTCGATACAGAAGGCGCAGTATTGTCTGCGCGCTGATCACAGAGCACCTCGGCCGATGAAGTAGATGCTACGGAGCTTGTACGTACGCGCGAGCGAGACGGCAACGCGTTGCAGCCGGTATCGCCCGCTCGGTGACTCACCTCGTCGTTATCTGTAAGCGACCGAAATGACAAGTGCGGCGGTAGGCCTATTGGTCCGCTATTCAAATTTAAATGTACGTTACGCGCACCTCGCCGGTTATTTATATTGGATTTTTGCGAAAAGTTAAAATCCACTTCTTGATGACTATCGTAAACCACGGTGTCGTGTTTGTTACACAATAATTCTTGTTTCACCTGTTGCACAAGTATTTTGGTAGCATACGTGTCCTTTATGCCTTCCAACTCCTGTTTAAGAACCGTGATGTCCTTAAGAAATCTTGATACGTCCAAGTGATCCCATGTTACAGGAGGCAGCTTGTTTAGGTCACAGGCCACGAACACGGGTAACTTTTCACTGTCCGTTACTTTGAAAACATTGATGATGTCAAATAAATCCTTACTACCTTTTCCCTCCTTGCTCTTGGCCTTGCGTTTTATATTGCGTAGGTCTGTCGAAATAGAGTGAAAAAGCAAAGATTTAGCCTTCTCGATGTCTTCTACACTAAAAGCTGAAGAGCAGATTTTCACTAAACTGTCACTTTCCATAATCATGTGTTTATTTTGGATAAAACACAGCGCCTCGTTTACAACTAAATTGCAGTTATTGCACTTCAATAAATTAACACTCGACATTTTAAAACACGTAACAGGCAGAGCGCCTACCGTCCGTTGCATGCGCGCATACACATCAGGCGCACGGCGCAGACTGATTAAGATTTATATTAAGATTTTGGTTGACTGTTTAAAAAATAAGTCCGCTTTTTTGTATGATAAGACTTTCTTTATTGAAATTAAATTAAATGGTATAACGTTATAACTTATGGAAAGGATCCATCAAAACTTGACGTCGAAGTACGACGTAACGGCCCGGCCACGACATCGCGCGGCGGCCATAGGTGGGAACGAAAGGTCCGATCGCTGTGTCTCGCTTCAACCTACGACCGCCGCTCGCCGCTGCCGCCGCCGCGCGATGTCGTGGCCGGGCCGTTACGTAAGCCGGGCCGTAAGGGTAATTAGTTAGGGACATCATCATCTTTGGAACCACTTATATTTAACTTTATCATTATGAACTTACTCTGGCTCAGTCTTTCTCTTCCTCTTAGGTATATCCAGTATATCTATAGGGTCGGTGGTGACGACGACGGGTCTCACGGACCCGAAGAAGTCCGTGATGGGCACCCGGCTCGGGTCGCGCTTGAACAGGTCGCGGCGGACGCCCACCGTCGACAGGCACGCGCTTTTAGGGCATACGGCTAGCTGTAACAAGTAAACAGTACAACGTAAAGCAGGATTGTAAACATCTATAAAACAATCTTGTAAATAATAAATGTGGCATTTTCTATAAAAAGGGACCTTATTGTCGATGGCGCTTACGCCATTATTAACGATGGCCCGATATAAATAATATGCGCTGACGCTGTGCGGCGTAAACGCCATCGACAATAAGGTCACTTTTCATAGAAAATGCCCCAAATAGTGTTGTTAGCAAACGAAATGTCGTGTTTTCCACCTTGGTACCAGGGAAGCTAATTGAGGACACAGAACTTTAAAGCTGGTAGTTCCTGATGCACCCGTCAATATGCGGGCGGCAGGTGGCCCTACATTGTCACTGTCAAGATTTCCAAATTAGTGCAAACTTACCATTGTTCGAGTGGTAGAATTTTTTGAACAGTGGACACTTAAATAAATACATAGTTAACAAAAGAACCCTATGAGATAAAGAACATTACAGCCCAAAGAATCTGGAATTTTCTGGACTCAACGGGCATTAGTAATGAACTTTAAAGGGCAGTCACAATAGATCACAGATTGGTCGAAGTGACACTCAAAGCCCCGTATCAACCCAATAATAATAATAACAAAAGAACGCGCTGCGCTAGTTAACAGAAGAGTGCGCTGGTGGCCTAGCGGTAAGAGCGTGCGACTTTCAATCCGGTCGCGGGTTCAAACCCCCGCTCCTACCAATGAGTTTTTCGAATTTATGTACGAAATATCATTTGATATTTACCAGTCGCTTCTCGGTGAAGGAAAAAGTCGTGAGGAAACCGGACTAATCCTAACAAGGACTAGTCCCCCCTCTGGGTTGGAAGGTCAGATGGCAGTCGCTTTCGTAAAAACTAGTGCCTAGGTCAATTCATTGGATTAGTTGCCAAGCGGACCCCAAGCTCCCTGCATGAGCCGTGGCAAAATGCCGGGATAACGCAAGGAAAATTATAGTTAACAAAAGAAAGTACTTACAAATTCTGACATAGTTCTGTGTGTGTTAGGATGCACATTCTCAAGGAACTCCAGCACATAGTATGTGTATCTGTCTATGATGTACACGCCAATCGCGGAGTCCACATGATGCTAAAAAACGAAATGACAGATAATTTAACTAACATCAGTATACAATAAGACAAAAGCCACAGATTATAATTGAAAACAAATAAAAGTATGTAATATATGTGATTTGTTTCTTTGTATTTGGCATAGTTTTATTCTTACGCAATTGCAGCGCCACCTGTGTTACATGCTTTGAATTGCTTTGTGAGTTTATTGTTAGCTTGGGTGTACATCATCCCCGCCTCTAATTTACAAAAGAATCATGTCAATATTGATAAAGATTAAGACTTTTTCTACATCTATCTACTTTAGAAAGATTGATAACTTGTAAGTTCTTACTGAAATATCATATCTGGATACTTACAGAAAGTGAATCTTCACCAACTAAACTGCTAGCAGTGGCTAAAATGTTTGGAGAATAGAACTTCTCATACATAGATGATGCTTGACATGTGTCTATTATGAAGAAAATCTCATTGTACCTGAAAAATAAAGAAAATATCTTTATATCGACTTAAGAGGAAAGGGGACGGCCGCTTCTCCACACAAACATAGTCCCCATTTTCCTCTCTGGATATTGACATTATGGAAAATATTTTTACCTACTTTGATGTATATATTGTATATTAACCATAGCTATGCTCCTATTGTCCTGACACCCACCTATCCAAAGTGGCCCTGACCTGGAAGATGCCCGGCAAGCGGAAACATGGTCGCCCTAAATCCACTTGGCGTCGTTCTGTGGAGCAAGAGCTGGGTGTATTGGGGATGGGGTGGGAGGAGGTTACCCAAGCTGCCCAAGACCGTAGTCAATGGAAAAAACAAGATTCGAGCCCTACACCCCAGCAGGGGGTAACAGGAAAAGAAGAAGAAGAGATGCTCCTATTGTTGTAAAAAATAGGAGCGCAAAAGAGATCTTATACAAATTTTTAAACGCTTCTAACACTTATAATAATTAAAAATTCGAAAAAATCAAACATAACAAAAGGGGCATAGCTATGGTTGATATACTTACAACAAATTGCGTCAAAATATTTTCATCAAATTTGTATATCCAGAGAGGAAAATGAGAACGGTTTGTATGAAAAGGTGATTTCGCGCAGGTCCTCCACTTTCGTCTTAATATAGACACAATAGTGTAGTTTGAGAGTTGGGAGAATCAGTGCCCACTCAGCAGTCAGTGGTAACAAAACATTCACAAAGTAGCACCGCATAACCATCAGCAACTAGCACAGATAGATTGATCAACAAATGCAGGGTCTAGTACAGTCAGCAATACTATTTGCTTAGCACCTCTGCATACAAACTTCTATGCAGGGGGGGTACCCTTTTTCTGCAGCTGACTGTACCTTCTCTTCTGCCACATCTGCTCAAGAGCATCAGCCAGCTCCTGGCTGGTCACCTCCTCCGAGTCCTGGAACTTGAGGAACCCATCCCCACCATGTCCTGTGAGGTAGATCAGTATGTTGCTGCCCTCGTCGGTGAGCAGGCGCTTGGAGCGAGGGGTGTCAGGGGGCAGGCGTCCGGTGAGGAGACGGACAAAGTTCTCAACCGAAACCTAAAAATAAAAAATAGAAATATTTGTATGGTGATGTTGTTCATTCAAATTTAAAACTCCATTAAAAGACTTTCAGGCTAAAGAAAAGGTGAACGATATAATTTTAGCTTCGTAAAATTAGGCTACAGTGACACATCATGGACATGGGCATGGGACATGAAGTAATATTAATACTCACACAAGGCAAAAACTGTTTTTTGCCTACAATAGCTATATTTTTCCTTCTGCTATAATAGTTTAAATGTGGTCAATAAAATAGATATGAAGAAAAAAGAAGAACCGTTCAAAAATGTTTTACTTTAAAAAGATGATTGAAATAGTTTTGCTGCTTCCGTTATAAGTCTCCAAAGTTTGCTCAAAAAAGTTTCCCACCACATAGCATACGACTAAAAGATCATAAATTTGTGATGAGTGTTTAGGTAATGAAGCTAGCTGAATTGCCTAAGTGAGGCACGAGATTGAAAAGCTTTTGAAAAGCTAAAATAATACTTTTTTTAATATAAAACCTAAATAAGTAATGAAAATTGGTACTACAAAAATGTAGTACAAAAAACATAAACGCGCGACTTTTTAATGGGAGCGCGGCAGCACGTGATTGGTAATTTTTTTTTATAATTGACTACAGCATATCCAAATAAATATTTTAGTTGGGAGCCCATACATGACAAGGATTCAATTATAGTTTGGTATACGAAATCTTAATTCAACCATTACAGTTGATGAGTAGAAAAAATTATAACTATGATATGAAGATCAATGTCTGTAAATTCTTACCTCATAACCTCTATAATCCACTTCAACATCATCTCCATACACATTGATTTGCTCATGAGCATTATTGAATATGGTCGCCGGGCGCGGGTTCCGCGGGTTACACGCCATGTCGTCCGATATCATGAGGATAATCTGACTGTCCGGGATCCCGAGACGCTTGACGCTCCGATAGATAGACAACACGTTCGCTACATGCCGGTAGTTGAACCAAAACCTGCTCGTGTCTACTAACACGGCCCAGTTGTTAGTGTGGTTCGACTTTTGGAACTTTTCCGGAATCTGGAAATAACGTTTTTTTATTGAAAAAACTTTTTCCTGTTGGAGGACGGCGTAGGAACAAATATTTTGTAAATACCTCTATTGCAAATATACATGGTACAGCAGTTATGATAGTAAGGATGAAGGACAATGTTTTTGATATCAACATTCTGTGCACATTAGCACGAGTATTAATTCATTAAATTAATAAAACAGGAAAAACTACGGCAAATCGATAAGATTAGTTTTTATATTTAGCTGTCAATGTCAAATGTCATTGTCAGCCCGCCCATGTTGTCATCTTGACAATTTGTTTGGGCCTATTATAAAACGGCCGTCACTAATAACACTTCTATCAATTAGAAAGAAGACTTCAATAGCTCTCAAAATTTATTTTGCTATAGTTGTATCTCGCTTTAATAAATAGCTGCGTCTCTCTTATCGACTTTTCTTTGCTATGTTTGAGATACAAATAAAAACGTAATTAAAAATGAGATTCCGATGTCCAGAGAGATTATACCGAGATGTCATTCAACGAAATGACATTTCTAGTATTTCAGTCAAACGTCAAACTGAGCGTCAAACTGAAAAAGAAATGGAATGGACGTAAACAGAAATTTACAATAAATTTAATTAAAATAATATACCTCTTTAATCATGAGTACCCGTAATCCAAATACATTGATGAGTGTCCCAGACGAACAGTTTGACTATCTATTTAAAATTGTGTTAATCGGAGACTGTGGCACTGGGAAAACATGCATTGTGCAACGATTGAAATCAGGGAATTTTATCGAAAGACACGGGAATACGATAGGCGTTGACTTTTCTATGAAAACACTAATAGTAGACGGAAAGAAGGTCAAGGTTAGTGAATCTAATTTAATTTCTGTAGCGTAAAATTCTTTAAATGTAATAGACTCGTACTTATTTGGTGTTTTAGCTGCAAATATGGGATACGGCCGGTCAGGAGCGCTTCAGGACAATCACCCAGAGCTATTATCGTTCCGCTAATGGAGTAATTATTGGTAATTATTCTGATAAAGTAATGACGATTGCATGTTATACCTATTCATGCATATGAAACAGAATAAAAAAGGAAACATTCTAAGAATTCTAACTATTATTTCAGTATATGACATTACGAAGCGTTCGACATTCTTATCCCTCCAAAAATGGATTGAAGAGGTGAGACGGTATACATCGTCAAATGTGATAGTGTCACTGATCGGAAACAAATGTGATTTGGCGGAGCAACGGGAGGTAGAGCCAGATGAGCCAAAATCTTTTTGCCGCTATGTGCCAGAGATTATGTTTGTATTGGAGACATCGGCAAAAGACAACACCAATGTTGAGGACACATTCCGGAGCTTAGCCACAGAATTAAAGGTATTTTTTTAAATATTATTGTTTTAAAATCATGAACCTAAAATATGAATGATAGAATAAGATTATTAACTTTAATTGAGAAAATTATTTTGTCATAAATATGTGTTAATCATGCCTCTAAGTAAAAAATAAAAACTATTTCTTTAATCATTTTTCGTAATACCACCAGGTTTGTTCTGCCATACAATCACTATACGCCACTTGCACTATCCCACTAACCTGGGGTTAACCGGTTAAACCTGAAGTTTCCATGGTTACCAGTACAATTCGACACTGGGTTAACGGTTTAACTGCTTAACCCTGGGTTAGTGGGATGGTGCAATTGCCGCTAAAAGGCCACTACAGTATTTCGGGCTAGGACACTTTAGAGAGTATTTAATTAGAAAATTCAAATGTTGCAAATATGTATGACCTCCATATTATTATGACCATAAAAAACTACATTCTGTCCACACAATAGATGACCAAAAAATGCTCTTTGATAAGTGAATTTCAAGTCTACTTTATTGTACTTCAAGGTCTTGTGAGTAAAATTTAACAAACAAGCCATTCAAGTGGGACTTCACAATATTAGTGACATAGTTTTTTTTTGTTTATCTCCAGTTGGGTCAAAGACAGATTTGACCTTTACCTTTTGAATTGTTTTTGAACTTGAAAACATTACAAAAGGTAATCACAGTCCATGAATCATTCAAAAAGAAACTAACCGTGAATCATTCAAAACTTATTATTGGCATTTGTTATTATGAACCAACTGTATGTTTCAGAGGCAACATGACAACAGTGAAGGGCCGCCGGCAGAGTCCGACTCAGTAGTCCTCGGAGAGAGTCATTCAGTAAGCAGATGTCAACCTTGTCGCTCATCTTAGACGAGTAGTCAGGTATTTTATAACAAAACATTGTCACAATCTAGGCTATGTAATTTGATACCGCTAAATATTCAGGCCTCACTTCTTAATTATTATTTATTTATTATTTTACTTATTTCCCTTAGATTTTTGTTCATAAAAAAGTTTTAGTAGTGCATCACGCACATGCACATAAATAAGTACCGTCAACAGGGGTGAATAGGGATGGCTGGGGTGAATAGGGACAAGTCTAAAAATGTGATTTACCTTACAATTTCCTAAAAAATACCCACACTAACTGTATCATACAAAATCTACTATTTATTTTCAATCAAATGATACAATTTGTGTGTATTTTTTAAGAAATTGTCAGGTAAATCACATTATAAATTTTGTCCCTATTCAGCCCAGCCATCCCTATTCACCCCCGTTGACGGTAATGACTAAAATGCTACTACATTTTTATCGTGCAGCGCTAAAAATTCTAAGTAAGAATAACACAAAAAGAAATTCAGTTAAAAAAGAATTGTACAGTAAAAGGCACCGACAACTGAAATCTTGATAATTCAGTTCAGTAACTAAACATAATTAAATGCAATCATATGACACTGATTCTTGAGAAAACAATGATCAATAAGTCAGCACTTAGTGTTATTACTTTCTGATACCTGTGGGTTGCTACGTCGGTAATGTTGAGGCCTGATGTTGACATCGTTTTGAGATTTACACACCTTTACAGTATTTGTTTATTCTTCTAATGTGCCTTTAGTCGAGAAATACGATAGTTAAAATTGTAGATGGATTTTTTAATCAGTTCTTGTACGCTTAGCCACCTGGAATATGCACTCCTATTCCTTATAAATGGTATAATTAACTCGAGTTTAATTTAGGAAAATACATCAATTGATGATTTTTTTTGTATATAAAATTTACTTTCCTCTCCTCCTCTACTTATTTTTACATTATTTTTGTAAAAATCTTTATTATGACTAGGTACACAATCTTGTATTAAAAAGATTATGGACGATAATCCAGCAGCTAATAAATCATATGAAGTCAAGCATGGCAAGTGTTGCACTTCACACTTTCTCTGGGAAAGTAAATTCCTAGCTAATTGGTTTTAGATAGATGTTTATGTAGGCAGCCATAAAACTCGATTTCCACCAGCTTGCCATTGTTAAGGTGAATCACATCTTAATGGTGTGATTTATATGTAATTCAAATTAATATGTTCCGGTTTGCCTACCGATAATTCAAACATATAAATGTACAATTTAAAAAAGTATATTAAAGTTAAATAACAACTTTTATTGACATTTTGTAATCTCATTTTTTGATATATTTACTTACTTTATTTTTTATAGTCACTGTTTAATTTTTAGTTGGTGCTCATAATAATGATCTTATAGTTTCTATAGTGAATCAATTTATGTATATGTAGATGGGCTCATTGAGTGGTAACATTAGGGTTAAGATAATGACCACCATCAGTTTCGATACTGTAAATTAATAGATAATGTAATTATACCACCTAGTCGAGACTGATATAAGCCATATATTAGTATTGATTGTAATCCCAGATTTATATGCATAATTATTTAACAAGTAAGTTAAATCGTAGAGCATGTAATACTCAGTATGGATTAATCAAAATTAAGCCCTTTTCCATTGTATGAAGACTCAATTTGCTTTAACCTCATGTTATAACGGATAAGTGGTTTTATAACATGTAATATGCCAAGTATTGCTATAACAGTTTCATGCAAGACGGCGTAACAAAATTTTACGACTACAGAATGTTTTGTATTTTTTATTCTGTTATATGATGTATGCATACGAAATCTTAGAGTCAGACCAAGCAAAGTTGAAGCCTGTTATTCAATTATTGTACATCGTTACAAACGGGCGTTTTTATGGATGTTAGCAGTGACGCGCCTTCAAAGTTATTTTCTGTCAAGCCTTGTGAACTGGCTGGCCTGTCGTTTCGTGATTCTCTGGGAATGTCACCGTACCTCCTAAGGGCCTTGGGGGCCACGCTCCCCAGTTTGAAAATATATGTGAAGAGTTGTCTTGCTGCCCTGCCGATTTTATCTACCTATATAAAGACTGTGCAATGCAAAATCGTGGTTGCCTAATAGTTACACGTGTGATATATTGCGTGCGCAAAATATGTTAGAACATCGCATGTTGTGCTTCACTAACCGCCGTCCGCGACGGCCCTAAATTTTGCGAAGCATTGCATGTGTTCAATATTGAGGCAAATTCAATTAGTAGTTGCTTATGTAATAAATCAAATAAACGTTATTATTTAGACCTATAGAGCAAATTTCCGTAAAAAAGCCAATGTAAATAGCCCATAATTCGTCGTTTGTGCTTTTGAAATGAAATCAAATGAAATTCTTTATTTTCAGGCAACTATTGGCCCATAGATAAATACCTTAAAATTGGCATATATGTATTTAGCTTTTGTAAGTAGGTAAGTACTTAGAGATACCTCTCTAAATACCCCACCTAGGACCTTAGGACCTATAAATATAATCTCGTAGTCGTTATAGAAAAAGTGAGTCCTTGATGCACACGTGTGGTTAGAAGTGTTTTTTCGGCGGGGCGTTATGCAACTGCCCGATCGCAGATAAGCTAGTAGCGATTTTCTCTTAAAAAAAGTTCTCGCCGGCAGTGAGTGAGAGAAGCAGCATATACCTATATTATAAAAATAATCACTAATATATGCTTCTCTTTCATTCACATGGGAGCTAAGCTACATCTTTATTCTTCGGCGCCTCCCTTTCTTACGCGAAATCATAGTCGAACGCTCGTCGCTGGTTCCGACCTTCACGCTGGGTACTCCCCAATATAGTTCCAACGAACTGATACTTTCTGTCCGAACATGAACACTATTTTTTTAAGAATCTTACTGTTTTATAGAATAAATGAGGAGTATCCGCGTGTGGAGGTATATTATTAGTACCTATGTATTGGCTATGGCGTGGTGGGGCAACTACAAGCGATGACAATGCACATCATGGCAAAGATGTGAATGTGAGCCCAAATTGTCAATTAGGCAAACAATGTGATCTTTAACTAATTGGCTTCCTAGTCGTGCTCATAGACAATATGTATAAGTATTTTATTTATATAAAATGCATATAATGCCGCGTACAACTCTTATTGCGAACCGAGAGCACTGCCGTGCGTGCCAAATGGAACACTTATACCTACTTACACGTAAGGTTTAAAAATTGAAATTGGCTATGATATTTTGGTTGAAATAATGTTAGAAGAGTTGCCCTATTTAATCAAAAAATATTTACAATTGAAATCATGATGTTTTATTAAATCACATTTACAAACGGGTCTATCGCGAATTTATTTTGTTACCTTTATTTACCGACGTTTCGACACAGGTTTCACTGGTCGTGGTCGCGGCTAACTGACGTCCCAGCAAAATGTCAAAACAGAGATTTGTGTGACTACCCCACGATGTGATTTAATATGTGTTCAAACCGCGAAAGTTTAAAATGTTATATCATGATGTTTTGTAAACACATGTGAAACTATTGCAAGTGTCGGCCGTATCTTGTAATTGTAATGATCTTTTAGTAAAATAAAATACAATTTGTATTATATATCAATATATTTTTATTAGTTCTAATCTAAATGTTAGCGGTCACGTGGTTTGCTGTAGGTAGGTACTTATAACTAGAGAGAGGTCCAAAATTTTCATTTATCCTTTTAAGTACCTTTTTCTTATAAAAGGAGCAATATGTTTTGAGTTTTTAAAACAAATATAAAACAGTCGACATGCACGATTGTGTGGCATAAGATATAAATGTTAGAGCAAGACATTAGTCTGTCTCTTAATTATTATACAGTACCTATCTGACGGTTATGCAGACCATGTAGAAAACCCTTTAGATATTTACATGAATCAGAATTGTAGAACTGTCGTCCAAACATATTAAGTAACTAAAGTTGCTGTCAATAGCGAGTTAGCGAGGCGTCATATTGACTTCAAAAAAGCTACAAAAATTGGCTATTGCTATTACATTCCTTGTGGTCAATTTTTACGTAAGAAATGAATTTCAATATGGACGCCCCGCCACTGCGGGTACTTCCCTATAGTTCCACAGAATATATATGATTTACCCAATTATCAGCTCTATCCTCCAAGTCCCAATGTCCTTTTAAACGTACAAAATTAGATCGAATTTGGAACTATGATGGAATAAAAGAAGGTTCCAAATTAAAAAATGACTGGAATTTAGGAGGCTATTAAAGATTTCTCAGCATGGAACAATACCGGTCTCAAAATCATCTGTAGTACTTATATCGGATCTATCGCTCACACTTAACCGGCTAAGTAAGTCATCTCTCTCTATTACTTCACCAGATAGTTTTGATTCAGGTATAACTGGAAGTACCTTAAGATTATTAATATAGTCGAATTATATAACATTAGTCACGTTAAATAAAATTATATCGTTTAAATTAAGCCTAAGGGCCTAAATTTATAGATAATTTAGTTACTTATAAGTCGAATCTCTGTGATTTTGTTTCTCAGTGCATCTATTTTAAGTCTTTTTTAGTTGTGTTAATGTCTCCTTTAGTCAATTTTGATTGTATGACCCTCATCATAATATTAATAATGAGTATATTTTAACTATTAATTTACTAAAGGCATCAAATCCCACTTATTAAACATTATTTTTAAGATTAATGAAAATTTATTTTCTGTACACGTTTCCACATGATATAAAAATATTGTTATACATACACAAAACAACTTTTTACTTGTATATTTCCATTTGAATGTAAAACCTATTCCGGACCTAGCAGTTATAGCTGTTATTGCCATCTCACTCTAACAGCTAGTTGTCTCCTGCTCTTGTAGGACTGCAAACACGATCATTATAAGTACTATGTAAATTCAATGTGGAAAGAAAAGACCCTCTATCAGATAAGACCGTTCACAGGTTCTTTTGTCGCTTCTAACTCTTGCGTTTTTACACATACTCCACTTATAGAAGGTCGGTAGAGCAGAAGGAGCGAAGCTCTTCCTTTCTATGTCTGAGCGAAGTACGTATACAAATACGAGAGTTCTTGTCCTATGACGGTCTTCCCAACCAAAAATGTTATATGCCGGTCTTCTCCACATTGATCTTAGGTTGGGTTTATTAGCATTATGAATTAGGCGATAACATCGATACCTACAAGAATTAAATAAAATGGACGCTATGATTCTTCGTATCACTAACGATTATATCCAACTGTTTACTGACAGTGATCCCCGAAATCCATCCAAACTTCCCCGCCTCCGTGCCCAACCCTCCAAAAGCCCGCACCAGTTGACCATTCTGCTTGAACACCTGCACTCTACAGTTCCCAGAATCTCCTACAAGAATGAAGCCCATCGGATCCACGGCTAGGACTTCAGGCTGCCTGAACTGTCCTTTCCTCTGACCTACAGAACCAAATTCCTTAATCTTACTCTTATCAGCTTTGTTATAAACTTTGACTCTCCTATTTCCACTGTCTAGTATGACAACTCGATCGCTGGTTACAGCCACGCTGGTTGGTGCATTCAGCTCTGTAACTGTTACTTCTTTGGTCTCCAAGTTTTTGGTCGTGTAGACGGTTTGGAGCTTGGTCATGACGCCGATTTGATCGACGAATTTTCCGTCGGGTTGCAGGATCTAGTAAAGAAAAAAATTCTTAATGATGTGAAAGTTGACACAGAAAGAAATTGTCGCGTGAAGCATCTCAGTTCGGTCTGAAAAGACATAACGTGCCTGACACCATCAGAGGCGTTAGGCGGGGTGTGCGTTAGCTTTGGGCGAGGTACGCACTAACACTGCTTCGCACCTGGCGTGGTAGCTCGTTCTGTTTGGACCCGCCTAATCGCAAATGGTCTTTTACAATAGGTACCTGAACTCTATCATTTCCAGTGTCCACCACATACAGCAGCTGACTAGCGTTGTCTGCTGCGATGCCTTCAGGAGACCGGAACATGCCGACTCGGCTGCCCTTCTGCCCGATGGAGCGGGCGTACTCGCCGTCCTTCGTAAACACGTGGACACAGTGCTTCCATTTGTCTGAAAAATATAAATATACGTTGTGAAATGGAATCCCAACTTTTTGATCTTGATGCAACAGCATAGTGGCACTGATAACTAAACGTAGCAAGCTTTAGGAGTGAGTCTTAGAGGTAGTTGTCTAATATTAACGTTAAGTCCATATCTGATTTCAAGAAGACCTCCTCCTCCTTGCCCAGGGTGGTGGTTTCAAGAAGACAAGTGAAGAATAATAACAACTCTAAAATCTGATATTGTAATATGACTGAATCTGGAACCCGGGCACAATACTCTTTACACGTCAATCTGGTAACTATCTTGGTTTGAGTAAGTTCCACTACTTAAACGCTGTGGGTATCCCTCACACACGTAGAGGTGGTTGTTCAAAGGCTCATGCCCAGGTCTCACGGATTAAACATTTAAGGGACCCACTCCTATCAGTCAGCCTGACGATATCGGCCTGTCAGTTGTTCGGAACTGTCAAATGTTTGTTCTAACTGACAGGCCGATATCGTCCGGCGGACTAATAGTCAGTGGGCCCCTTTACAGACCTTATAGTTTTGCTTTGAGATTTAAAACAATTACCTGTGACATAAATCTCTCCCAAGCTCTTCATACAGGCAATATGCACTGGGCACAGCATCTCTTCACCTAACCATCTTAGCCTGGGTATGTTCCACTACCAACACGCTGTGTGTCCACAGGATTTTAAATCTAACAGACCTTATGTACAGTTTTACTTTGTGATTACCTGTGACGTAAATCTCTCCCCAGCTCTTCATAAAGGCGATGTGCACAGGACACAGCATCTCGTCACAAGTCAGTCTGGTCACTATCTTCGCCTGGGTACGTTCCACGACCAATACGCTGTGGGTGTCCATCCCGCACACGTAAAGATGGTTGTTCCATGGGCTGATGCCCACGCCGCATGGGCGCGCGGTTTTGCGCCAGACGTAGTGTGGGATAAAGCTACGGGATCTGCAAAGGACAATCAAAAGTAATTTAAGACAAGGGTAACCTCTTAAACATTTTGGTCACACCTTGCTTGTCACAAAAACTGGACTATCTATGTATATTTGAAGCCTTTCAAAACACAATAGCAAATATTAAGGTGTAGTATATTGTGGAGGGACAATTAGCAGCAGGCGCGTAGAAAATTAAGTTATTTCTTTTTGTAAATACATTTTAAGTTACAGTAGCAAACAAGTTTACTTATATTAGATCAAAAGGTAAAGATAGACATCAAAAACTGACATTTATTTGTTATTTTGAGTAGTTTCGTTGGACTGGGTACCTACCCCAGTCCAACGAAACAGGTAGTGGAAAGGCCACACTATTTTTTGAATAATACCTAATGAACATTTTCTTGCATGCACCATTTAAATGTGGTAAAACGGTGGCAACCAATTTGATATTTACAGTATTGGTGTCGTAAACCCGAGCGTTAGCCATTTAAAGGGTAGTAAAATTTTCATTTGTCTACCTACCTTTCGTTTGTAAAGTTTATAATGCTTCACCTGACCTTGGTTAACTCGTCAATGGTTTTTAAGGTAAGGATTTGAAATTGTTGGCATAAGTATACAAAATGCTAATATTTCATCTATCTGTTTATTGCGGTTGGATTATTTGTTAAGTGAAGCGAAAGTCTTGCGACGGACGAATAAATCTTGAGTCCTTTTAACCTTAATCTCAGGTAACCCTACATATATATTATACGCAAAGGCGATTTAATCAGGAAGAACAGGTTAATGACCGTTATTTCTATAATCGCATAGCGGAAATGGAGATGAGCGGACCACATTACACATACGCATGGAGTAGTTATATACTTATATAGGATAGGATCAAGCTGTGAAACGTGCGGACATGACTGTAACAACCACCACCGAATAACAATGTGAACAGCTTTTGAGTCCAAACAGCATAGGTATCCTGAGGATTTCTGACTACGGGTTGAGAAGAGGCCCGAGAAGTTTGAAACTACAGCAATAACAAGGATAAAGGAACTAGGGAACAAATCAAATTATTTTATGATATAATTAGATTTGTGTTTTTTACGTAGTCACATTAGTCCTGGGCCGGGTGGTCTAGTGGTCAGGACGTTAGCCGCGTAAGCTGAAGACGCTGGTTCGATTCCCGCCTCGGCAACCGGTGGACTTGGTCACTTTTTCTTTAGTGTATGATATCTTTCAGTAAGGATAAAGTAAATTTCGATGTCAACTCCACATAAGAGGCTATCTATTTATCGAAACGTGGGGTCAAGAAATGATTTACCTGTAGTGTAACGTCAAGCTCTCTTCACTCTCCAACGGGTCGTTCTGCCGACCAGCAGCGGGCAGCGGCTCATCTGACTCAGCCTCCAACGGAGTAGCGGAGTCCAACTCAATGCGGAAGTTCTCTTTGTCGAACACGAATCGCTCTGAGTCCCATTTGGAAACGTCCGAGAGAAGCTGGACGGCGTTCTGATGTAGGTTTATGTAGGTGGATATCTGAGAAACGGCCAAGGGAAGTTTTAAAGATGTTTAAGAGTGTTGGAGACTCTTTATCACCACTCGTTGCGTAGGTATTACGCGTACTTGATTAAATACGCATACCGAACGCAACGCCTCAAGTGGACCGTATGTGCAATCTAATCTCTGATTACGCATTATTATTACGGATCTTATAGCTATGCTTAAAACCCACGCTCGGTAAGCAGTATATAATAAAAGGCTTGATATCGCGAAACAGGTTGAGCATAATAAGATAATAACGTTGGTGGGTCAACAAACCTTTGTATTTTCCTCCACATGCTCCTTAAGTGACATGGTTTTCTTTGCTACTTGCCGGGCCTCTTCCAAAGAGCTTTTAAGGGCTAAAGCTGACATTTCCCCGCATTTTTGAAGTTCTGAAGCTTCCTTTAGCAGCTTGTCTTTGTTTTCGATGATGGCGTTGATTTTTTCGTCGGCAGTGATGACTATTTGTTCTGTTATGCGTTCACAGCGGTCCTTGATTAAGATAGAAGGAGTAATTTAAAAAAAAAACAGCCTAATAAGTGACTTACGAGGTAGTTTCAAGTAAGATTTTAGGACCACGTTTTGTAATTTATAATAGATGTACCTACTAGAACTTAAATATTGAACAGTAACTCTTGTCTGTGGTATTCCTAGGTTAAATGACTGAATCCTAAATACAAATGAGCAATAGTGATGTATAAATATATACACCATAACTACCTATACTTTACCTTGTAATATTCCACTTTGTGTTCCATCCTTTCAGAGGCCGCTTCCAGTTGCTTAAGAATAGATTCCACTTGGGTCCGCATGTCGTCCAAATGCTGAGACCAGCAGACGCGGCAGAAATTCTGGAGGAAGCAATTGAAGGTAAATAATATACCGTCAGCCGGGATGAATAGGGACAAAATTTAGAATGCGATTTTCCTGACAATTTCTTAAAAAATACTTACACAAATTGTAAATTGAAATTGTCAGGAAAATCACATTTAAAGTTTTGTCCCTATTCACCCTGTTTGACGGTACTTATACATTGGCAGTATTGGCACTCACTTGATTTGTTTATTCGCTATAGTAGAGACAACTCGGTCTTGGTCATTTAATTATTTAGATTTCATTACGTTCATTTGTTGATTACCATAAAAGTTTGAAAAACAAACACACGCAGAAAAACCAAAGTTAAAGATACCCATTGTTAGAACCTAATTAAATTTTGTTTGTAAGTAAGATTAAACTTATAAAACTTAAAACTACTCCTGACGTAGTTTTGAGCTCTACCACCAACAAATGATCTTAAGTTTTTGATACAGGAACGACAAACTAGAACCTAATCTGTATAGTCCATATACTCATATTAGAATTGCGATACGGAAAATGATACACCGTACAAATCAGGACCCAGATAGCACGAAACCTGTCTTACTTTATACCTACTTAACTAGCAAGGAAAATACCTTATCGTACTTTTAAAGTGGGCTATGCCTCAACATTACCTACATGTAGGAAAATAGTAACTTAATATTTTGCATGTCGATGGCGTTTAACATATTCAGTGCTGCTGCTGGCTGCGTCTACCTCAAATATATATCACGCGCCTCCTAGAGGCGCATAATGACAATAACATAAGTATCGGTGAAGGGTTAAACTCGTAATTTTCCGCGAGAATATTTGACTATTGGGTGGAAACAGTGAGTGCTGTTTAGTTAGATAAACATCAGATCGCACGCTCTTATTTAAAAGCATGAATTGGTATAAGGTTCTAAATAATTAAATGTAGGCACCTAATCCACTATTTAATTAGTTACCAGAAATGCTTCAATTTATGTCCTATATGACCCCCACTATAATTATTGTCTCTGAGAGCTCTGTATCGGACTGATTTTGTAGTAGACATTACTGTAGACAATCGCTAGTGTTAGCTCTCTAATTACCTAATGATAAGATTTCTTTAACAAATATCACTGTTTATTAATTTTTTCTATTCGCGCGAGACTGAAAATTACAATTCCGGATTCCGGGAACAACCAGCCCTCCGTTATATCATCTGAACAACCCTACAAGACTTCTATCGGCAGCGATCCTAATATCCTTATAATATGCACGTTGAAGAGCCGCCTAGCCATTCCATTTTCCTTTTTTTCAAAGGTAATGTATAATTGTAGGTACTTACCAGCTTGCAATGTTCACACGCAGTAACATCTACGCTGTCGCACATAGTCTGACACTGTGTGCACCTCACTCCCGCCGCAAAAAGTTCCACACTCTGCATTCCTGGCACCAAAGGCGTTTGTGGAGGAGTGGCAACCTTCTCGCTCCCATTACTGATGCCGACTAGTTGCAGCAGCGAGTCTATGTACAAGTTTGAAGGCAGGTCTCTGATGAAGTTCGGGCCGATGACTTGAATTTTCGTTCGGCAAATTGGGCACTCTAGGATAGGCGATTCTGCAAGTAAGCATTAGTTTCTTTTAATTCAATTTATTCTTTTTTTCTATTTATGCGAGAAATGGAGATTTATTCAGGCGTCAATGCGGAAGGTAAAAGGAATGTAGGCAGAGTTGGTTCTCTTGCCAACAAAAGCCCTTACTATAGTGTGATGAGTGAGGATGCAATCAAATAATAATGAATCGCAGGTTCTTTAACGCCAAGTCATTCTAGGCGTTCGTCTAAAGCTATTAGATCTTCAAATCCAAACAGGGCATCGAAACAATGCATGACCATGAAGATAAGAGTTTTGGTGTGTGTGTTTATACGCACTTCCAGCATAGACTGCCAAGCAAGCCATGCAGAACGTGTGCTGACACGGCAGCATCTTCGGGTTGTGGAGCACCTCCAGACATAACGCGCATTGAACCAACTCCTTGATCCCAGCCGCCGATGACCTATGACATCAGACAATTAAATCCAAGAAATAACCCATTGCAAGTACGAGTATCAGACGAGGTATGGAAAAATAATCGCATAATTTGGAAAATATACAATGCTCAGCGCCAGATCATCGTGGGCTTTAAAAGTGCTGGTGCAGGTTATTTTTGTTGTTAGGTATATGGGCGGAATATCTCCTTTTTCGATGACTGTAAAACATCTTGAAGAATTTCTATGTACCTTAGATCTGCGAAGAAATTGTTAAGGGGTCCATAACTATCAGTCCGCCGGACGATATCGGCCTGTCAGTTAGAACAAAAATTTGACAGTTCCGAACAACTGACAGGCCGATATCGTCCGGCGGACTGATAGTCAGTGGGCCCCTTAACAATGTCATGCCCAATATGTACAGAGCTTAAAAGTTAAGTTCCCCATTCCATTTCGTCCAGCGAAAGCCTGTGGCAATCAGTTGTACGGAAGAAGGAAGGTTGATGATGATGATGTGAGAACTTATATTGAATAAAACATAACTCAGCAAAGTAGAAAAAACTTACGATCGAGGCCGTGGCTCCTGACTTTGCGCATATTTATTAACAGAATTTGATGGGAAAAACTTCACTTCCTGTCCGTTAGGTGTCGGTGGGGTCTTAGGTCTTATATTACCATCTTTGGCACTCCTAAAGCTTTTCAATGAGAAAAGGGCATGTTTTTTCTTTGTTTTCTCCGCCATTTTGCAAATGAACTGCTTCAATAATTGACAATCGTAAACTGACTCCTTTGAATTAGTGATTACTGATTACTATTATCGCTAATTGTTGTTTCAATTGATATCATTTGATAATACGAATAATTTTACCTAAGGCATTGCTTTGTTAATAATAAATAAAGGGAGATAGAATTATCATTGTCCATACTTACCATAGGTAGATGCTATCTATACACGTTATGCTGCACCACACTTCGCTGTATTTGGCAAATATTCGTGTTGCATCCCTTTTGTTTTGTATGTCAAAGGAAAGAGATGCAACACGAATCCAGCATTAAGTACATGTAGGTATTAAATCACATTTATAATCGGGTCTATCGCGAATTTATTTAGTTACCTTTATGGTTTGTCTACCCCAAACTTTTCCATACACTTTTCGTCGGGTAGTCAAACAAATCGTTTTGTCATTTTTCTGGGACGTCAGTTAGCCGCGACCACGACCAGTGAAACCTGTCGAAACGTCGGTAAATTAAGGTAACAAAATAAATTCGCGATAGACACCCGATTATAAATGTGATTTCATATGTGTTCAAAGCGCGAAGGTTTTACACGTTACATATTTTGTAAAACTTCATAGTACAGTCGCCATCAGATATATCGGAGTGGCCGAGGCGTTCACAAATATCTGAACACGCCTCTATTGTCAAGGCGTTAGGTGCGTGTTCAGATATTTTTGAGCACCTTGGCCGCTCCGATATATCTGATGGCGACTGTACACTGGTTATCAGTTGATTAGAATGATTAGATTGCAACTTACTAAAGATTAGATTATTATATGCAAAGATAACTATAAATAATGACTTCCCTAAGTTCCCTATATTAACAAGGCAACTGTTTAATATGAATGTGACTTAAGTCTTGTATGTAATAGAAGATTAGTTTTATATTAAGAAAAGTCCCTAATCAACCTATTAACTTTAAGTAGGTATAGTCTAGTAACTTAATTTTTCCAATTTAATCCGGGTAAGTAACAATTGTACATTTCGATGCTAGTGCGGAAAGTATGTCATTACTCCACGAGTACCGAGATATCTTGCCACGAGCCGTAGGCGAGTGGCAAGACATGGGACGAGTGAAGATTGACATTTCCGCACTAGCATCGAAATGTACTATTGTTACTTACCCGGATTAAATTATTACCTAAATATCGTTATTTATGATTATTTGTGTATCGTATATTTATAAAAACAATATCGAATGTTGCCTTTGGAAACTTAAAACATTCTTGCAGTAAGACAATACGCCTCTTCTTTGACAGGCGTTCCGTTCCATTCAGACAACTTATTAAGAACGGTTTTTCAACATTAAAAAATAAACGTGGACTTCCGGTTCGAGCGCCATCTTGATAGTTAGCATCGTGATTAATTACTTTGTTTTTTGCTCATTAATATTGTTTAAAGTGTAATATCGATAGCGTATTATACAGTAAACTAATGTGGTAGTGTGCAGTGAATGGAGAATTAATTTTGAAGCGCGTTTAACCACCATCTTGGAGTCAACGGCCGGTAGTCCACGTGCTTCTTGTAAAGTCTAGCTATCGATTTACAAGAGCTAACAAATCACCGTACACTGTCTTGTACAACCGTACAATTTTTGTCGTTTTTAAACCTCTTAATACCTTGATACTGGCGAAATAGTCCCACTGGGGCTGAAGCCATAATTTTAAAAGAAGAAGAAGAAGAAAAAAAATAAACGTGTTATAATACTTATAATGATGAAGAGGTAAGTAATAAAATATGAAATATGCATATTTTTCGTATTCTTACATTAACATTAGGTTTTTATGTTGATTACGACGTTTAAAGGAAACTAATATTAACACTCATCAATAAGTAGTCATGAATTGGAACAAGTATAAATTAAAAAAAATTGGAAAAGTAAAAAGCACTAGTTCGCGAAAACCAACTTTCCGCACGCTAAACAGCCACGAAAAGTAGCACTTTTTGAGCAACTGTATTAAAAATGTTATTTAATGCGATAGTTAAATTTGAACATCGCAATTTCTTTATCGTAAAAAATATGAATAAACAAAATACGAACCCATCCATATATTGCATCTTCACTAATCTTCAGTCGATTATGATCACAAATGACCAAGGATTTTAACGTTTCTTTAAACATTTGTCAGCAATATATTTATAACGTTTATAAGTAACTAAATTGAACAAAGTCACAAATGCCCAAATGTTTTATCATAACATACGTCATTTCTCTACCAATTTCAGATGAACTCTGGTCGAGAAAGTAATCGAAGCATGCAGACATCGAGGCTGCGATATTTTAGGGACGGTAACGGTAAAAACAGGTGAACTTAAATGCAATATTGCGATGGCATGGCTTCCCGTGGTTCCTATAGTTTATGACATTGACAGACACATTTTTGTTCGCGGATTTCTGACCATGAGCTCGTGCCCATGTACGCTTAGGCTATGTGCGTGTTGGAAATATAAAAAGACGACAAAGCACAGCGTGAGAAAAATATGAACTTCTGCGGGGCTAAGATGTATGGATGGTATAGAAAGGATCGCAATTTCTTATGGCAGAATTGTTGTAAAAGTGACCGCGTTAAGCTTTAAATAATAGTTCCTAATCTCTCCGGTGGCGCTAGTTAGGCTTTGGGACATGAATATAACATGAACCATATAAGGCAACAAATAACCCGACCAAATTACGTAGGTTGTTTTTGGTAGTATTTCGGTGTATGGTGGCGCCGCCTAATTACTGTTTTTTGATGGACACTTTTCATACATAGAGATTTGGTTCCTTTATACAGTCTCCATGCTAAGATGGACGGCTGTCTATCATTTGTCACCATACCTGTCACGCTCTAACAAGTGCGTAAGTGCGAAAGTGACGCATGATATGACAAGTGACAAAAAGGCGACCATGATACCGCTGCAGAGCGAATAGACTCGTGTAGCTTTAAGCTACTTAGATAACACTTCATTATGATATGATAAGCAAGCATCGTAAACTGCGAGCGAAATCCATTGAAGTACTAGGGTTGTTACCTAGTCAAGTCAAGTCAAAGTACGTCATTTCAATGGATTTCGCTCGCAGTTTACGATGCCTGATGATAAGTAGAGGTAGGTACGAACAGAGATGGGCATTAATCGATTAATTTTTTAGTTAACTAATCAATCGATTAAAAATATCAATCGTCATTTTTTAATCGCGATTAATTTAGTTGCGATTAAATTAGTTGTGAGAATGTTCGACTAACAACTAAATTAGTTTTAGTTTCAATCGACTAAATTTCACGATTAAATCTATATTAAAACTACGTAGTCGCCCGTTTTTGCATTTTTTATCTTGCAATATGTAACTACAAGTACGTATGTATGTAACATACGGAGGTACTCGTATGGTATAACTATGTTAGTTTGGGTAGAATTTTGCGACTTATTTTGAAGCAGATATCTTCATCCGATTGAGCTAAAATTATGTATACACGTTTAATTTGATATGCTTGAATGACAATGCAAATAATGCCATAATATTATTATAACGATATATTGGTAATAACGACAAATAGCGAAAAACTGCATTGTTTACAAATCGCAAACAATAAAGTAGGTTGGTGCATTATTAATACTTTGAATTATACGATACTGAGTAAATCTTAGACATAGAAACTATCAATATTTTGCTGTCTGACAATAGTAAAACTCTTTTTAGTGTCACGCGGTGACAAAACAATGGGATAATCCTACTTACCTGGAAGTTGTTTGTTGCATTTTGGTGCAAGTGCCGACGCATCTTCTAAAAATAACACGTTCTATTGAATGACACATCTGCATGTTGTTTATTATCTACGCGGTCTATTTTGTTATCAACGTGTGGTCATTAAAAATATTTAAACCTCTTTGTAAAGAATTCTCAGCGTTAACTATTGTACATTTTCCTTGCGTCATTCTACATTCAAATATATCAATCATCATACATATTTTATTTATTACCGCTATTGCCAATATATTGGACCGGTAGCGAATTGGTCGATCAGCCGCTATTCGATGTAAGGCTCATACTTCATAAATTCATACTCATAGATGGTTTGAGGTTTCTAGGTCATATTATATTACATACTCGTATTGAACATGTTGTCATGAATCATTTTAGATTCTAGGTGCTTACTTATTACGGAAATATAATACTGAAATAATAAAAAATAAATACTGGATGGTTATTACTTATATGGGGTTAAGAAAAAGGAGTGCAGGTAAAAAAATAGAAAGAGAACAATGTATGAAAGAGCGAGACAGCTACTTTACTCATCCGTCTTATCAGTTGTTTACTAGTTAAGTTTTAGTTGAAAATGCAATAATTTCTAATTAGTCACTAAACTTCACTCGAACCGAATGCAACGTTCAAACCCTTTCGCGACAAAAAACTTGTGTATAAAACTGTTTTAAAATGAGTTCCATCAGTGACGATGAGGATTCTAGTGGGAAGAGCTCTTCAAATTCCTCAGATCAATTTAGTGTTTCTGAAGAAAGAAATAAGTCAGCATTGACCATATTATAACTGTATTTTTAAAATCTTATCACATATAAACATGTTACTGTATAAACAGCGTTGATTTTTTGATACTTTTTGCTTTGAATGTTTCATATACAAAGTTTGATTTATTATAACTGTGTTTTTTAATGTTTTATCTTATCACATATAAACATCTTACTGTATAAACAGCGTTGATTTTTTTGATACTTTTTGCTTTGAATGTTTCATATACCTACAAAGTTTGATTTATTATAACTGTGTTTTTTAATGTTTTATCTTATCACATATGAACATGTTATTGTATAAACAACGTTGATTTGTTGATAATTTTTGCTTTTAATTATTATTTTTACGATTGCAAGACTAACCTCATATAGTTTAACTAAATACATATCATGGTTGCTTTTATATTTAATATGCAAAGTTTGATTTATATAATTGTGTTTTTTTAAGTGTTATTTTACTAATGCACAAAGTACCCAGTTCTTATTTACCCTTAGATAAGAGAAATTTAATCCAATTTCAGAGAGATGCACTACTTTAGTAGCAAAATAATAGTGAGAACAGATCTCGCTCCTTAGAAACGGTCAAAATATCGTAAGTAATACATGACTATTTTATTTTTAAACATCCGTTAAGATGTCCTAATCAGTCTGTCAACATAGCCATACAGAGGTATTCTATTCAATTTGCTTCTAACATTAGTCGCGAGAAAATAGTCTAACTAATTAGTCGATTACAAAATTTAGTTGTCCGAAATCAATCGGCAACTAATTTAGTTGCAACTAAATTAGTTGCACTCTATACAACTAAGATTGATCAATCGTCGTTTTCAATCGTCAGTCGCAATTAATTCTTGTAATCTTAATCGTTAATCGTTAGTCGATTACATTTTGCCCATCTCTGGGTACGAAGAGGTGTTAATAAAAATTTTTTTCCTTCAACTTGCATTTCATAAGTCGGGCTTTAGGGCAAAAAATAGGTAGGGATACCTACCTGACCTGGTTGATAAACCACGATAACGTGGGTACTTCTCAAGTCCCTATTTCTTACTTACCATACCAACTGCTGTTAAAATAGTCGCCCACGGGCCCACATTCCCTTTCATCAATAACGGATCCGTAGCCTCCGACCTCTGAACCAAGTCTAGCTCGCAGGGATTTTAGCTTTTTAGGACTATGCTATTTATGTCCTAAAAGACTCGTAAGTGCAAAGTCCAGTATTTTCAAGATAAGGAAATAAGTACCTACTACCTACTAAGTAATATCGTTTAAAACGTGTCCCGCTATCTTCGCTGATGCGCAGTCGGTTAATAATAATTAAACCCAAACTCCTTATTGGATTAGGTACTTTGTTGTCCGTCCGTCTGCCTGTCTGTCAAGACCCTTTATCTCGGGAACGCGTGGAGGTATCGACTTGAAATTAAAATCATATAGGTAGGTACTCAGGTCTACAGTCCCTTGAAGCTGTAAAAAAACGTAAGTTAACGTAAAAATGAGATACGGCCCTTAATGCCGCAAAAAACGTATATTTCGACACTCTCAAGAGAATCAAAATTTATAGGGTGCTTCCCGTTGCAAGTAATATTATCTTACACTAAAAGTAGGAAAAATCTGAAAACTATAAATTTGGGCGAGTCCGACTCACTTGTTCGGTTTTTTTCTTTTAATTTGGCGTTTGTCGATGTACAGTCGAAGGCAAAAATGTCAGTCGAAGGGACAAATGGAGCGTACACATAATTTTGAAACTTTGGAAATGTATATATATTTATGCCCTTGACTGTACTATTGTCATCTTTGGCCCCCAGATTTATCTTAGGTAGTTAGGTCTTCTAGACCCAAAACAAATACAATCTTGATCACAACACACATTCGATCACGAGTATAGTAAAATAAATATGAAATTACTCTCTTAATAGGATATTACGCAGGCGAGTCACATTTATAATCGTGAACGCACAGATCTTGTCTCATGCGAAATGTTCGCGAAATTAGACAATGTGCACTTTTAACCTTTCGCACATGACTCGACTGTGTAACTTATTATATGTATATTAAGCTTGCAATGTTTATCATAGTGGAAGTAGAAAAATTCACATTATTTTTGGCAGTTGGTGACGACAGTTTAATAGTTGCTAATATTTTACAATACTACTACAATACCTACACAACTGATATTTACTCGTACCTAAGTAAGAATTTGCTCCCCATTTTCAGTTTTTTTTTTTGTTAAATAACCACACGTTACATTACAACACGTCGGAGATGAATGAAAGAAATCTTGACATTTACTTAATTAAGTTCGTCATGCTAAGTATGACTCGCTCGTGTGGTTTGGTTGGTATTTTTAAGTTAGTATGTCATGTCATATATTTTAGGTTTTTGGGGTCGCTCTTTTTATTTCATAGGTACTAAGTTTAGTCTTATAGAGAATACGCGATACAAAAAATGAAAACGCGATATAAAAAAAAAACAGAAATCAGATCCTCGTAATGCCTAAGCAGTTTCCTTAATCTGCTCATTTTATATCTCAATACGAAACGTGACTCAATTTTATAATCAAAATCTTTTGATGAACTGAGTTTTTTGAGGGTTAAGTAGATATAACTATGCACTTAGGTATTTTGTATTTATAAGTACATCCGCGAAAATAATAGCACCATTCAACAAATAATATTAATTTCCTATATGTACATTCTACAGTCAGCATGAATATAGTAGCGGATGAAACTGATCGCTTTACATATAAAGACACATCTCTTTTTATAGAGATATAGGGTGGGCCAGTGATAAATTCTCTTTTCGTATTGACGTCTTTCGTTATAATGCATTTATCATTGGCCCACCCTATATTAGAGAGTAAATAGAGGATACTATTGATGCTAACTGTACTTAAATAAAAGAGGGTCAGTGTTGTAGAGTTATAACTAATTATAATGTCAAAACTATTTCGTAATACAACACATAGTCTAATAGTAAAATATTAAAATACTCATGTAAAATGATTACAATAGTTAAATTTAAGTCCTCTGCGTAGAACTGTGCCTAGTTTCATTTGAAACAGGTCATGCCGTGACCCACACTGCCTCCGACAAAGCCTACTTACCATTTACTTAGTTATGAACCATTTGTATTGACAGATGTCGACATTTCAGTTTACTACTCGTCTCAACAAACACACATAATTTAGTTTCAGTCGAAAGTCACGGCAATATGTATTGAGTAGGTATTTAAATGCAGGTTTAATCACCTCGACCTTTTACAACAATGGTCACTTTAAGACAGAGGTGTTTAAACGGGAAACCTAGTCTTGACGAATTTCCGTGTAAATAATATACAGGGTATTGGGTTTTGAGTTTTTACTTCAATAATTTATAATATAAATTACCCTAATTAGGTAGTCGTATACTAATTTATACTACTTTAAGGAGCCCACTGACTATCAGTCCGCCGCACGATATCGGCCTGTCAGTTGTTTGGAACTGTCAAATTTTTGTTCTAACTGACAGGCCGATGGACTTCCGGTTCGAGCGTCATCTTGATAGTTAGCATCGTGATTAATTACTTTGTTTTTTGCTCATTAATATTGTTTAAAGTGTAATATCGATAGCTTATTATACAGTAAACTAATGTGGTAGTGTGCAGTGAATGGAGAATTAATTTTGAAGCGCGTTTAACCATCATCTTGGAGTCAACGGCCGGTAGTCCACGTGCTTCTTGTAAAGTCTAACTATAGATTTACAAGAGTTAACAAATCACCGTACACTGTCTTGTACAACCGTACAATTTTTGTCGTTTTTAAACCTCTTAATACCTTGACACTAGCGAAATAGTCCCACTGGGCTGAAGCCATAATTTTAAAAGAAGAAGAAGAAGACAGGCCGATATCGTCCGGCGGACTGATAGTCAGTGGGCTCCTTTTTATACATAGCTAGATGACAATTGTGCCGTTTTCAACCAAAAGGGTACTTATTGTCGGTTGTCAATAAGATGCTATTTCCATAAAGGTTCATTTGAAATCGACCTTATCAACAACTGAAAAATGGGGTGGTACTTTATAACAACCCCTTAATATACATTCTTACTAACTTAACCAGCCTATTGATACTCAACACAACAGCCCAATTACGCAGACGCCCATCGCCTAAACTAACTTAATTAATACATAATTACCCGTCTACCCCAGTATCAAAGATGCAAACCCATGACCCCAAAAAAAAATGTAATTTACCTCTGCTTAGATTAAATTAAATTGGCCTCAAATAAAACGTTGTGATCGTCTAGATAATGGCAGGACACTACCGCTATGTGTAATAACCCAGAAACTTTTTACATTAGAAGGATAAGTATAGCCATTACAAAACACAAGATATCTAAATATTTCTTATTGAAAACTATTAGAATTTAGAGAAACAAACTTAAAGGAATCAGGACAGTTATTTATAGATAAATTTATTATGATGATGCTGAAAGAGATCAGATTAATAAGTAAATTAAAAGAAAATCTAATGATCTAAATGAAATTAATAATGATATTTTTATAAAATGGGGTTAAATCCTTCTACCCATCGGAAACATGTTCATAGGTATATATATCTTCTATAACATTCCTCCGACTGAACCGTTCGAACAAATAGAGCTATAGCCTCAATCTATATATCTTTAGATTGAATCTCAAGTTCCTTAGAACAAATTTATTAGAAATATTACAAGTGTCATAACACTTTTGTAAGTACTAAAATTTCAGTACTGCAAAAACTAAAATAAGGAACACTTGATCCCTTGTATAATATTAAATCGTGGGATTTTACATGCTTTAGCTATATTATCTATCATCGGGGTGAAGGTCTGGTTCAAAAACCTAGTTTTGCACTATCAAAGAAAGCGAGCTCCTTAAGGACACTCAAGATTGGACCTTTATCATACAGTCATCTTTTAATTCTAATCAAATTATCTCCTTAGAGTACAATTCCATCAAATGGCAAGTCCATAGACTCTAATACCTTCAAATATTATAAAGATGAATAAGACCTTAGCCTAAAGAATTTATTCAAAATTCTGAACTATAAATTCAATTTGCTTGCAGTGAATCCACATTCAAAGTATAGTAGAACACCACACGACCTTGCGTTTCACTTAGTCGTTGCTTGAATTGCCCATAATTCTGAACATCTTTACATCTATTCAGTTTGATTTAATAATTGGAATTATAGATTCCATTACTTGCCATTATCAAGCAATTGTACTGACTATAAGCTTCTTTCAGCAGCTTAAATACTAATTACACAAATCTTTCAGTGATGGTCAACAAAACCCTACCAAACTTAATTGGCCTATGCTTGGAGAGTCATGATCTTTCTGATCACTAAAGAATTTAATTAATTCCTTATAGTAATCAAATTGATTAGAAAAATGCTAATTTATTTAAATCAATCATTTCTAAAGTAATTATGTAATTATTATCATCTAAAATAGAACATTTCCCATTGATTAATTTTAACCAATACAAAATTCCAGAATTCTACAATATATCTATAAAAAGGTAAAAATGTAAATGTAACTGTAAAAATATCAAATTGGACTTTCAGAAGCTACATAGACTCTGTTATTTGTTTAAATTTCAGAATCTAGAGGCTACACCCCTCATGCTAAAATGATTGCTACGGGATGAAACATATACTTGTAAATTTAAATAAATAATACAGATGATATTAATAAATATTACATAAATATCAAAATATAGTTAAAATTGTATAAAAATGCTTTACAGAGTTTTTATATGGATTAAGTTTCCTTATCGCTGATTTTAGTTTTAGACTGAAAAACAGATTAATGACTAGATTAAATTATAGGATCTTCCTGAAAATTTACTTAAACACATAATAATGACTTGTGGAATAAACACATAATGTCCTGAAAATTTACACAACACATAAAATAACCTGTGGAATAAACACATAATATCCTGAAAATTTACACAGTCAATCACACTGTAATGAAAATCCACTTACCAAGGCTCGAGCTTTTCTTTCTTCATACTTTAAAATTTACAGACTTCCCTACTCAAACTATGGCATCTGCCTGACTCACTTCGACACAAATGCACTCACAAACCTAAATCACTGAAAAACTTATGGGCTTGGTTGGCACGGTTAACGTTTCAACCCATAAGATGTTCAATGCCATCAAAATTGATTAGTACACACATATGCAATAAGGAATTATTGGATCTATAAACTGAAACTCTCAGGTCTAGTTACTCAATAAAATTAATTAATAACTATTATCAAACAATTTAAAACTTCCAGGTATTTATTTTTAAGATTTAAATATAATTGAATTTACTCGATTTTATCTATTTGTAATGAAAGTTGACTATTTATTTTGTTACTTGACTCCTATCTTAGTAAAAACATGATTCCACTCACCACCCCGACGATCTTATTCTCTCTCCTACTGCTGCTCTTTACTGCTACTGCTTCTACTGCTCGTTCCGCCTCTACTTTTGTGAACTTTAATACGCGCTCTATGTCAACGACGAACTGGCAGAGCCTCCTCCGAAGAAATAGGTATTCTAATAGGTATCCCGAACTTTGGTCTAGGGTTAAGCTCTTGCTCGGGCAGAGGTTCACTTTACACGTCTGAAATTCCGAAATTGAATCCCCCACCTACAATCATCTACATCTATTTATAGTAAAATATTTGACCAAATTACTTTTTCCCTCCGCTTAATCGAAATTCAACCTTATTTTTATCAAGTTTATAACTTTCCCTACCTGATTTAATGACTTTAATAAATTTCATTCATTTCCAATATTCCATTCATTCCTGACCAATAAGACAATTACGAACATTCCGAGGAACAATATGACATGCGCAATGGAAGCTAATATAAAATGAGACGCCTTCAATCAAAAGACACCGCATTGCCGCCCGTCGATAAGGTTGATTTTGAACTGAAACTATATGGAAATAGCGTCTTATTGACAATCGACAACAAACTCCCCTTTTTAATGAAACCGGCACACATAAATAACGTGGTGATACCAGCTACAAATTTTAATTACCTCATAATATATCAGTGATATAGATTTTAATTGATCCTAAGTTTGTGCACTTAGTGAACATTTGACTTTATTAATATTAATAAATATTCTGAGAATATTTTTTTACATTAATTGTAATTCATTTAAAGATGAGTCCCTTTTGTTCTTCAGTGGTAATTCTGTCTTTTTTATTTACCCCTCTGATTTTAGTCTTTATTTTTATTATGGATTACTTTTAGTACTGTCACAGTAAAGAATTTATTAATTTATTATATACTTGACTGTGTTTTAGCAAGATTTGTATTATGGATGCTTGACAATGCTCTGTACATACATGTTGTAAAATTTACATACATAGGAATCACCTCATCAAATATCTGTTCCTCCCTTACAGGGTCCCTTCTCATGTTGACCTTATGTCACCTAATTACTTGATTTTATTTAACATTATGACAATCTCTTTTGTTATTTCTATCTTTATTTTGCTTGAGTTAAAATGTAAGTAACTAAAATGGTATATTAAGATAAATTACTCTAGTTTCAAATCTCCTTTATATTTCATCCCTTCTCCTAATTGCATGATAAATTTTCCTGACTTTTCGGGTAATCTCTTGTCATCTGGCCACCCCATTCGCATAGATCTGGATTTCTTGGAATTTTTGCCAGGTGCGTCGGCCAAGGTCACATTTCTTTTAAAACAATTTATTATTGCTAATTTCTTGGAATTATGTAATGTTGTTGATTTTATCGTATTGTTTCCATGCTGACTTGTTTATATTTTTTTTAAGGGTATTTATGTATGCAAGGTTATTTACTGTATGTTACTGATATTTTCTAGACATTAAAACAAAGTTATCTATTTAATTGCAGTTCTCTTAATCATAATGGAATGTTTAATCTACACATATGCTTAAATATGTCTAATAAGTATATACTATATTTAATATCTGTACAAGAGCACATGCGATCGGTTACAACTTTTTAGTTGAAAACTTCACAATTAATTACATTAATACACTTACGTCCATAACGGCAACATACTTGCCATCATACTTAAAACAAAAAAGCATCTATCTCTACGATAAAAATTACTGCTCGAAATCGAATGACTAGAAAGGAATGTCAAATGGTTTAACCCTTAAATGCATATTGTTGCCAAATGTATACAAAGCATTGGACAGCTCACAGATTCAACAGAAAAAAGCTTAACCCTTAAATGCATAATGATGTATATATGCATCGTATATTTGATGGTCCGTGGCTCAATATGCAGCTATCCAAAATCACATTTATTTATTTTATACAGCATGACACATCTATTTCAATTTATTAAAAAGTTATACAAAAAATCATGCATTTAAGGGTTAAGTTTCTGAACGCACATTTAAACTAAACCAAAAATAAAAAATCATGCATTTAAGGGGGGTTCGACATTTGATTTTCTTCATTGTCCGTCTAGTTATTCGTTGTCAAATGTTTCCTATGTTTGTGTTGTACTTATAGAAAAAAATATTATGAAAGGTTCATTTAGGTACAATATTCACTATAGGTAACAGGATTCATAAGATTTATGAAATAGTTTCTCATGAAAATAATAAAATATGATGAGCATGTAAAAATATCTACAGCTACGTTTATGTATTGCAAAGCTCAATGTTTTACCGAAATGATTGGGATTAAACAAATGCACCCTGTATGTTTTAATAGAGAACAGTCCCAGTTTCCGCTACCCTTTGTCCAAGTGCATACAAATCACCTGCAGTTTTCCCTCTACCGGAACTGGGCTAATTTAATTACCACAACAAAGGTATGTAAAATGTATTATTTATGGAAGAGGCACCCTTTTGCATGTAGGTTTAGACTTACGGCGGACGATGGAGTTTTAACAAATAGCCTTAAAGATATTGTGAAACAAAACACTATCTGTGACGTTTTCAGGCCAAAGACACACACATATTTCCAATAAGGAAGATTTCTAATTGCATCTTTATGATAATAGGGCCTTAAGTTATTTATGATCGGCAAATGCTGAAATCTGAACACACTGATTACATATTTAAGCAATTAAGTATCAGTGCAAATTAGAAATCATCCGGTGGTCTGTGTCCAGGAGTAATTTGTTTCCATCAACATTGGTTTACATTATATCTAACGTTCTATTGTGTTTTGGAGACAGCGAAGAACGAAGCAACATGCACGTTAATTTGTTTCTAAACCTAATACTGTTAGTACGTGTAGTAGGTTTTAATTAAACTTAGAAACAAAGGCTTCTGGACTAAAGACATAATTATTTGTATCTTAAATACCTTTAAACGAGCAATTCTTGTATATACGGGGATCTCGGAAACTGCTCCAACGATTCGATTAAATTTGCTATATTAGGTATGGGGGTTTTCAGGGGCGAAAAATCGATCTAGCTAGGTCTTATCTTAGCTAGACTTGCTGGGAAAACGCGCATTTTAGAGTTTTTATATGTTTTCCGAGTAAAGCTCCGTCTCCCAAATATTTCAACCCTAATATAATAGTAGACATTTAGGTAGGTATGTGTTCTTGGTTTGCCCGAAAGACTATAATTGGCTGAAAACCCACGCTATCCGGAAATGAAGGTTGGCTACAAAACTGGTTAAAATCCTCGACATACTGACTTCGCTTCGGGATGCCTACGAAGACACCAGGAAGTTGCTGCGCTTCTTGATGGCGTTAAATTGGCCACCAGAACCCTGTGTATTATATATTTAATATATCACATACAAGCCCCGTACAATGGCCTGACATTTACGGATTATTTAAGTGCGGGTTGTGCAGCCCAATATTAATAAATACGAGTAGGTACTACATACATCTAATAAAGCTTCTGGCATAAGCGGGAATCATCTGTTTTGTATTAGTTTTTCTTTCTTACATTTGTTCTGTTGTCCTTTCTAGACTGTATCATGTACCTAGTTGTATAGATACTTTCTATTATAAATTTATCAGTGTATTAGTTCGCTGTAATGCTGTGTAAATTTTTTGAATTAATAAAAAATTAAAAATAAATAAGTTCCTGCCGAAATTTTGAGATTTAAATTAAATTAAACCAGATGGCCGTTTAAACACACCTAATTGCCGATAATCATCAAGAGCCGTTGCGCGTTTAATTAAACGAATACCTGCATGGTATGTATATACCTCCGGCTAAAGCTAATTTATAATGAATCGATAATAACTGACCAGTGCTATGTTCCTTCATTTACGTTACCTATTTGATTTTATAGTTTCAAATCAAACCAATATGATTGTTTTTTCTACTCCAACGGCATGGGAATATGTACTCGGAATTTCGGACACAGTTACTTCCGTAAATTGCAGCTACCACTCTGTTATTATATTGTTTTTCAAACCCTCACCAGAATAAAGGCACATGTGTATATCTGACCCATCCACAACCGCCTTTCTGGTTATTACAGTACCAATTATTGGGCACATTTGCGAAACCCCGGCTCACGACTGTTCCGTCCCAGTTCTGCCGTACAATCCTCTTATTGATGTGACGTATCTTCGTAGCTTTATTTAGTGTTTTCGCTTTCGTTTTATTACGTGGACTGTATCTGTAATTAGTATAATCTAGACACAAGTCTTACGTTTTATTATCAGTGTCAAAGTATCCGGCATCTTATGATACTTTTGCGTATTACGTGCTGCATTTATTGTTGGCAAGGAAACATTGCCGCGGGCGTTCAATAAAATGACTGCACATTTAAATATATAAACGGGACAGGGTAACCTAAAGAATAAGGGTAATAAAATAAGTGTCTTCTTCATTTATTATAACTTTCTTTTATTGCATTGCTATGACGAAAGAAATAATATCTTGAAACTGTATTTATAAACCTTGATTACGTATTTGCAAAATAAAAATATTAGTGAAGAAACCGTACGATTAATGATTAATATTTTTTGCGGCTTGATTTTCTGGAGGTCGAAAAATCCTCAAAATTATTTTTTGTATGAAAAACAATCAGCTCAGTTAAAAGATTGGAATTAAACAATGCGACCATCAGATGCGTATAGGTATACCTTCCAAGTATGTTACCTATTAAGAGGTGTAGCAGGAAAAGGAACGCCGCTAACCCAGTGGCCAACTGAGAGGTGACATCGAACGATTACGCCCGCCGAGCCTCCATTCCGTACCGGTATCTGCGCTAACGCACACCGCGACCAGACCACGCGCTCGCGCACTTATACCACCCGGGCTATAGGTACGATGCTTGCACCCAGGGGTGAGCTCTATTGTCTTTCAAAACGAAACGCAATGGACGCGTGCTGCATCTCAATCAGTGTAGAGAGTTTTGGCGGTATGTGAATACAAAGTCGTTGTCGATAACGCATCGGACGGACAAATTACTGAAGCAAGGACTATTGGCTGATGAAGACGTCAGTCAGACAATTGAAGTGTTTGTGTATTTGTGGATGACCCGGCTGTGATATCCGTACATTTTGTGCCCAAGTGAGCTAAGGATCTGCAATTAAATGAATCTATAAACCTGTTGATATAACGGGGTAAGTAGTTTTTTACTTGCAATTAACTCTGGTATCTGGTGTGTTGTTCAATTAATGCTATTTATTGTCTTAGTACCGTTATTAAGAACAATAACTAGTCAATATGTGAGACAGGAATAGTACCTATATCGTATTTTGTTTAAAGTTACTGAACATCCCTCACAAGACTTCTTTAGCTGAAATCGTTTACTTACAGATACATAATGCAATGCAAATACCTAAACATAAAAATTTACCTATTCCTTGCTACAAATGTAAAAAGTATTTGGTTTAGGAACTCAAAAGGTTAGAAACGGAAATATACATAATTCTATATTATCAAATCTTTTATCGGTGCGTTTAAAGATATATCAGCAGGTCGCTAGTTCAGATCCGGCTCGAAGGACCATAAAGTATGTTAAATGCAAATGAAATATTTTCAGCATGGTTTGGAAGCACTATACCTATTTCCACTCATATTAACTATAACTACTTTACATATTGGACTTGGTTTTATCCAATAAGCGCTGTGTTAACCCGAAGTTTGTTCAGTGGGTTCATTACATTCACACCAATTAGGTTCACATCTCTCCTGTGGACTTACCTAAAGTTAAGGGATATACTTAAAGGCCTATTTTCTGTTTGAATTTGTGTGTGACCCCTGACTAGACTAAATTTACATTATAACATTAACTGGTGTCAAAGAATACTTGACCTCTAGCGTCCCAGCATAAAATAAAAATAGCCAGACCAAATTCCAGGCCAAAAAGAGACTAGCGTCATCAGACGTTACATCGTTGACGTTGTATCTTATTACTTAGTTAGGTTTTGAAATTTTTAAATTCAAATATGAACGCAAACGTTTGGAAGTACGAGTTATAGTGATGTGACCCCTTGGATTATGTTGTTACAAGTATATACATAAGAGTCAAATTAAGACTATACATTCCACCGAAGCTAAGTGCCTTATATTAATGAATGAAATGCTAAGCCTAATGGCACCTACATTCTAGAGTTCCCCGACGGATTGATGTGCGCACCTATACAAATTTAAACATTAATGCGCATTAAGTATAGACTACATAGACTACTTCCAATAGACTTCGCGTTGTGTTGTTAATTTTTAAAGTACTACGCCACGAGCCGCCTTCTGTTGCATTTGATATCTTTGTATACCACATATTAGCATCACAGCGCAGTTGGTGACGGACACAATGGCTAAAAATATTTTAACATTTGTAACACGTCATTACAGGAGTAAGGACGTATTGCAAATTGCTGAATGTACCAAGTTAGGAAACCCGCCTACTCTTTTTGATTAATTGTTTTTGTTTCCGCTTCCCAAAGGTCCACTAGACTTATATTGACCGGGATATAGACCGTGATTACCTTTTGTATTATTTGTGAGCTCCCGAAGGTTGTCTGGAAGAGATCGCTCTTTAACGATAAGACCGCCTGTTGTCTGCGTCTCATTAATCAATTGTTTTTCCTTAAGTTGTACCTTATACCTACTGAGGTGTGTCAATAAATAATATTCTACTCGTATCTATAATCTCTATCTATCTACGTGTCGTCGTATGCTCCATCTAGTACGGTACTAAAGCGATCTGCGTCTGCAAGTGAATCGCGCGCATATAAAATGGTCATACAAGGATTACACTCAACCCGTCCAGCCTGTTCCAAGTGTCACGATAAACCTCTTCTGTATTCGTCCTCCTTTTGAACCTATTTATTTTTCACTTGCTCATTTTATACCTCGTTATTTATGCTTATGCTTTCTAAGTATGTTTTTGGGTTAATGTTTTTGCAAAATATTTGTAGGTACGTAGGTTTATTAAAGTTTCAGTTGTCTTTTTTCGTGGGTTGGTGGTTGTCCAGTGAATAAGCTGTTTTAAAGACACTTATTAATTATTTTTGTGCTCAAATGCCTCAAATATCAATGTCCTAGCCTTTGCGATTAAACCTCAGAGTGTAGGTTAAATTGTTTATGTTCTGTGGGAAACAAATAAAGTAACAAGTACCTATTGTCAGGGAATATTTACTTTCAATTAGTTTTAATTAGGTACGCTTAACTTTTCATACCAATGTGCGCGGTGGTCAAAAATCGTGGGTTCAAACCTCGATAGAGCAGAAAAACTTGTTCTCGAAAAAACTGCAAAAAGATAACTAAAAATTCTGTCAGGATCCTTATCATACACATACAAGAGGTTAATAACATGACGACTGTATTAGATTCTATGCATCTCGTAATACGTGGAGTCGACCATCTATTATAAAAGGTAGTACCTACCTGTCAATCATTCGGTAGCTTACCTGTCGATGCCAATGATTGATAAGTAGTATAGCGTTTCCTATAAGATTTATGAAATGACAGTTAACAGTGTGGACATCGTAATTGGTATCACAAAGGTGAATCAGATTCACCAAGGCAGTATGTAAATGTAAATATCATTCGTCAATAACAACACAGCCGGAAAGATTCGTTTAAAATGCTACATCCTGAGTTATTTATTCCTTCCTTACTTCTAACACCTATTTAAAAATTAACGCGACACGTGAAACACTGAACTTTAAGGCATTCCACGTAAAGCATTAGGCACGGAGCTGAAGCCACTTGACATGCGTCGTACGCAGAGTAGTGTTCATTTGTGGTACGTGCTTGGTGACCACCCGTACGGCGGTGTTAGATAACAGGGAATTACTTAGCTTTTTAGTAAATGTTTCGATCCCATAGATACGGTGGATCATTACTTTTTATGCTGCATCAAGTTCCGGTGTCTTTAAATGTTGTATACGAGGTTAAAACACAGAACAAACAGGTTACAAGACAAAAATAACAACAGGAAAAACAAAATTAATTCTGAGTCGATGATGTGACATTAGGTGGTAGCTACCCGTCTAGGTAAATACTCTAGTAATTTGAGTACTAAGAGCAATTGGGTAGTTAACATTTTTTTAATGATATCAGTCGATCAGGTTTGTTATGAGGATCAAATGTCTGTATGGGACCTAATTATTGACTTAAAGAGGATTACATAAGTCACATATGATGGTCAAAGTCTGGCACCCGCACTTTTCTGACGAAACGCTCTAACAAAATGGCAACACATCGTGACCTCACTGTGTCACTTTGCTTAGAAGCCGTTTCGATGTCTGAAAAACAAGGAAATTCCGATTTTGTCGGTGAAATGTTGCGTTTATGTATATTGTTGCTATAACATTTTTTTTTAAATAAAATGTAAGGAATCGAATGGTACCGTTATTTTTTCCTGTTTGAAACTTAAACAAAGTTTTTTTTAGAAACTGGTCATATTTTTTTAGTATTCCCATATATTTTTTAAGTTTCCAATTTATTCTGATAAATTGCTCATTTTCTATCTATATAACTAGATTTAGTTATAAAATTCAACATGTGTCGTTTACCCTATTGGAGGAATAACTGAACTAACCCATTACTCAGGCGAAATAATAATAATGATGATAGAGCCATATTAAGTTGACCATTTTCTTACATTCCTAGCACGAAAAAAGATTACATATAACTAGAACTCTAGCTAAAACCAATTTAATTTACGCACAAACATTACATTTGCGAACTCAAACTGGCACACGCCAGCCGCCGTCAATTCTAGGTAATAAACGCCACTGCAGGCCTATAAAGACACCACAGGTTAAAACAATAACACATTTAGCTGAGATGGATGGCTGCGATTCGCATCGCAAACCTGCGAATGCTGAGCAAAATGCGTAATGATTTGGCAGTGCGAAACAATTTTCGCGAATTGCTTGGGGTCTATAGTCTAGTGGTTGACTAGTCCGTTGTGGAAGATATCAGTCCGTTACGTTACTTTAGCTACATCAAAGAGAATATAATGTATAGAGGGTTATTGTCATAGTGAATTTTGTAGTCGCAGTAAATTTACTGCCATCTAATATGGACACAGATTAAAACTAAAAATGAAAATGTATAAAAATATTAAAAATTATGGATTAATGATTTTTGAAGTAAAACTTCTTTAGGCGCGACTAGAGGGTAGCTCAGATATTTTTTTTGACGGAAGTAACGCTCAGTAGTGACACACGCACAATAGGACATACGTCAAAGTGCCAACATAGCGATAAACGTCATCATCAAAGAAGTTTTACTTACATGCTGTTTTTTTTTAGAACGCCATATGACTTAGACCCATGTTCTTTCACTGATATGTTTTAAAATTATTAAATATCAAACGGTGACCATCTACACGAGTATAGGCCAAAGGTATGGCGCCATCTATTCGAGCATTCATTTTTCTTGACTTTCCGAGGCACGTTTTTTTCTTAGACTACTTAAATATGGAGTTACATTATATATCTTTGACCTACATATTCTATTTACCTATTTTTTACGAGCCTTTAAAATCGGAAACATCCGAATAGAATAGATGATGATAAATTTGGTAAAATAATAAGCTTATTGTGTACGTATATTTCATGTGCTTCGATACATAAATAATAGGTATACCTATAATATCAACAACGCAGATATCAAACCATTCGTAAAATATTCGTTATAACAAGATTAAAAAGGTCTATAGTTAGATTTTCTAAGATATCTTAAGCAGTCTACTTAACTACCTATACTAAGTTAAGAGTAGTAAGAGTTTAACTAGATCAAAATATTTCAAAAAAACCGGCCAAGTGCGTGTCGGACTCGCGCACGAAGGGTTCGGTACCATTACGCAAAAAACGGCAAAAAAATCACGTGTTGTATGGGAGCCCCATTCTGTTTTTAGTATTTGTTGTTATAGCGGCAACAAAAATACATCATCTGTGAAAATTTCAACTGTCTAGCTATCACGGTTCATGAGATACAGCCTGGTGACAGATGGACAGACAGATAAGACAGACAGACCGACAGCGGAGTCTTAGTAATGGGGTCCCGTTTTTACCCTTTGGGTACGGAACCCTAAAAACGAAAAAAAAAATGAATGAAATGTACTGAATATTGTAATAGAATAGATTGCAAAACTGAAATGACACTACTATCAGTTTAATCTACGGTCTAGAATCCAGTGCCTTTAGGTCAGCACAAGCCGTCGGACGGGTCCCACGAGGTTAACTGGCGACTAAACTCATCGCCGGCCCGTTTAATGAAACCGGTAGCTAATGAGTCTAATGACAGATTCGTAATGAGAAAAAAGATGGATCACAGTTAACTGACCGTTTGTATACCTTGTTGCAACGAGATAATATCCATAAATTGGTAATCAGTTAACTTAGCTCTTAAAGTTGCGTGAACAAAATCTAGTGCCCAGTGCCACAAAATACGTGTAACCCTTTATAGGAGGATGTGGGGTCTATGGGAATAGATAAGACCTGAAATTAGTGTTATAAGTTAAATGATTATTTTATCGCATTATCAAAATCCGCTTTTAATTATTTAAAAAAATTGTTACCTACATGCATGTTAGTGGGTTGGCGTAAGCTGTAAGGCTGTAAGCTATGTATTTATATTATAAGTACACAATAATTTTATTAAATTCAGACGGAATTAATTTCTTAATGAATCTTTCTTATCCGTTGTTAAGACTTAAAATAAAGCAATTATATCAATAGGTCACAATTTAACGATGTTAAATTTAATTAATTAAGGTAAGTAATTAATCTCCGGTTGGCGCAGAAATAAGTATGGTATGATTATTAATTGTGCATAATCTGCACTTTATGAACTGGCTTTGTTAAATGAAACATATTTGGTATATTTTATGTTAAACATAGCACGTAATGTTCATTTTGCGGACAAAGATTAAATCATTTACCTTAATTTCCAAAAACAGACTTTCTAAATGACAAACATCCCACGGCAGGATTAAGTTGGATAAGATCCAATAAGTTTCAAAACTCAATTACACCCGAATTCAAATCTCGTGCCAACTTTTCCAATCCGAATTCGCCAAAACCTTTATCCTCAAATTCAAATTCTTCGTGAAAGTGATTGTCCGGAATGAATGTCAATCATTGTGGAAATAATCGGATCTGAGTTATCGAGTCATAATCATAATATCGTTTATTGCACCATGGTAAAAAGTTGTTACAAAAAAATACAGAGTATATAAGTATCACATGGACCCCAGAAGGGTGTTGCAAACATTTTCTTAAGCTAAAGTAACATATATGCAGTATCGATAATCACTTGACGAGGGAATATTACGTGAAACTCTGCGTAGGGGGCGCCGCTACTATAATCGGAGGGTATCTACCACGAAATACTTAAAATAGCTTAAGAAGTTCATTAGTGTCTAGGTTTTCATATGTAGGTAATGTTTGGTCTTATTAGCGTAGCTAGGCATATATGGCTCTTGAGTCGTCAACAAGGCTATTAGCCTATATAAATAATCACATTTTACGAAGTTGATATTCGTGACGGCTTACTGATTGTTGCCGAGACAATACCCAACTCATTGTAACGGAGGAAAGCCTGCAGCGGACGCCGGGAAATCATAACCTTTAGTGAAAATAATGGCGTATGTTTTATTAAAATCTTGTGTAAATACGGCCTTTTCTTAAAAGAGAAATGTATTATTCAGCACGGTCGGGCTGTGACGAACCGCGAACAAAATCTTGAAATGAACCATTGACCACCGCGTTAAATATACGTAAATGCGGATAGGTACGTATACGCCTTAAATTATGTACAATGCGAGGTCTTTAAGGCACTAAGTTTCTTGTTTCGCGTGCGTTTGTTTTCCAGGGGTAAAAAACGCCCTACTGGTAATTGATATGGGTTGAAAGGCAGCCCACCGGTAATAAAATAGAGTCCTCCATTTAATTTTGACGAAAATGTGGCATGTTGTGACAAGGGGGTGGGGGGGAGTCACAAACTTTGTGACGTCACATTAACTTATTTAAATTATTTTATTCGCTGTACAGTTTAATAACAAGTCTTTGGAACGATAATCGTTTTTAAACCTTTAATTTTCTTTCCTAATAAATAATCTTTCATAATTTTGGGTTATAAAATTACAAAATATTAAATATTTATAATAGCCAAACCCACAAACCCATTTGCCGATTTCATTGCAAAATGTGACGTCACATCAGAGGGGGGAGGGGTTTGCCAATGAAATGTGACCAAGTGTGACAAGGAGGGGGAGAGGGGTCAAAAACCACGAAACTCGTGTGACGTAATTAATGGATGAACCCTAACAAGTACTCTTGTACACAATACAGGGCCTTATTAGAAGAAGTCAGATAATACAAAGGTTCAACCAAAAAGAATATTGAGATAATCCGGTCAAATCGAGGAATGGTGTTTATTTTGCAGAATTTAACGACTGTATTAAGGCTACAATGTGCATGATTCATGTCAATTTTAGATTTATTACCGATTGTGGCTGTAAACTAGTTCAGACTGGTTCAATGACTGTGGCATTGTACAATCAGCATCAAAAAGATAGTGACGGTCAAAGTAGCCTAATATATCGGTATACATCCTTAATTATATTGAAACAAAGGTGTGTTATATTTGGCCGTCACTAGTCAGACCATGCTAAGTTGGCAGCGATTTTAATAGCCCAAACTGTGCAAATGTTATTTAAACGTCATAATTTGGTAAAATTAAAGAGAATCGTTGTGAATAATAATGAGTAAAAATCGTGAAAGTTTAAATCAGAATTTTATAGAAGTTTGAAATTTAAAATAACACTTGCCTGTGCAATTCGAGATCTTGATAGCCCAGAACAGTCTGGGCGCTGCTAACTTAGCTTGATCTAACTCTATCTATTTGATGCTGACTGTACGAGTCGTTGTCACAATCAGCCATATATGAACTCGTAAAATATGAAAATAGGATTTTCAAAATCAACTCAAAATATGTCAAATATGTATATCAAAACTTATAGAACCAACCACAATTAAAAAAACATTACAGTGGAATTATCGAAAATTGAATTAAAATAGAAGATACTTATGTTATAAAATATAATTATTTTAATTATTAAAATCATAGGTAGCATACAAGCCTGTGATGTTAACGTGAAAATACAAATAACATAATAGGTGCATCAAAGTAAATAGATATACAAAATATTAATCACAAAATTTGTACAATTTCACAAATTCTGATGAACAAGGTGCTAAAATCTCATAATATATTGGTGGCACATTACGATACACCGACTTATCTCCGATCACAATAATTTTAATTGTCAGATGTACAAAATCTTCTTTTATATTTTTATTTAGATCTCTAGAACAGAAACCCACTACAAAACTGACATGCGTGTCAATAGGTATTGAAGTTTCCATGGGAGTTATACTAATCAGCTGTTTAATTTTTGATGTAAGTTTAATTTTAATCGTTACCGGAAATCTTTTGTTACTGTTTATGATTGTAAAGCGATCTACACAACGTCCCTGAACGATAGGTGACACAGTCATATCAAGTAAACCAGGTTCAATTTGTACAGGACTCGGTAAAACTTCACCGAAAACTTTCACTGTTTTGTGCAAAACAGTTTCTTCCGTCTCAGGGTCCGTGAATTTGAACTCATAAAGACTTTGATGGAAACCTATGTGTTCGACTTTTGTTTGGTATACTTTAATAGCTTGTTTTGCAAAAGGCTCCAAAGGTAAATATATTTTTTCGAAAACAAAAACATCTAATGCCCGTTCAATGGCATCATTTATTATTAAAGTAATAAAGTTTGAAATTAAAGCTGATTCGGTTTCTTCCTGGCATTCATTCGAGGAGACGAATGTTTTACTCTGAGCTATAACTTCTTGGTCAAGATCTCTTTGAGCTATTGTTGTCGAGCTGAGAGTCATGGGCTCAATTGACAAAATATCATGTTCTAATTCTTGAACCAGATTCAAATTCCGTTTGGTTATATACAAGTTGTAGCAATGTTTATCAGGCACTTTTATAGTAACATCACTAAAGGGAAAACCACAGTTTGCATTGATGTGCCAAAAGTACGTAGGTGGTATATTTATTACTTCGGTAACATGTATGGCCTCAGGTTTTATAAAAAAAGCACCGACTACTGGCAAGCTAAATCCTTCCACAGGAGCTTCGGCCAAAACTTTTTGGCCTACTTTAAAAAATAAATTAACCGCAAAATCTTCTGGATTCGGTTTAAGTTTAAAAACAAACTTAAAATTTACTGCTAAACCTGGAAATAATTTTACCGGAGTACATGGAAGAATTTTTGCTCGTCTAAATGCCGTGTTATCAGTTAATCCCTTGAACCGCAGATTTAAATACGGGTATTCACTACTGAAGGTAATCAATGAAAACGATATGGTTTGTTCGTTTAGAGACAGGTTTTCAATAGTGATCGTATTTGGAACGCTAATTATATTTGTGCTTTGGGGTAAAACTGACCATTCATCAGGCTTCACACAATTTATAGGCATTACTGCTGGACTTGAATCTGCAAGGCTTAAAGAACTTTGATCAGACTTTAACGATGATATACGTGTGTGCGGATTTATGCAGATATGAGCAGGTAAGTGTGAGTTTGAACTTGTACCAGGTTCATCTTTCCCTATAGTTGTGTCCTGGAATGCAATAACTTCGGTATTTGGGTGTCCTAAACTTTCTTCACCCAGTATTTCACCATAGCCAGTTTCATCATGTAAACTGCTATGAACCGATTCTGTTAAATTCAAAATAAATTCTTTTTTCATCTTCAAATTGGCTTCCATTGCTTTCCATATCTTAGAAGTCCTAGCCAATTCGTTCGTAAGGTCAAAGGGTGACGGCCTACATGATTCCATGCATAGTTTGTCGATGATAGTGGCTTTGCGACGTTTTGAATCTTGTATTTTTCTCTTGCAGTCTGTAATTGCAAGATGCATTCGTTGTACAAGTTTTTGCCATTGGGGTAAAGTTCGGAAATCTATCTGGTAAAGGTCTTCTAACTGTTTTATTGTTCGCTCCACGTTCATTCTATAATTATTGCCATCTCTTATTCTTATATGATTGCATTCTGCAATATTCATTTTAAAGTGTATGTTTATTGTTTAAGCAATAAGTTATACTAATTATAAATTTGTTTCATGTACTCAGTGTATTTACAAACGTGTACAAAAGTGACGTCTGACAGTCCTGACACTGACAGTTTCGTATTTCGTATATAACGCAAATCCATTGACATTTAATTACTACCTCTATGGTGGAAAAGGCGTGCCACTATCGCAAATAATATAATACTCACTAGGAGCACTATCGTAAAAATCATGTAGGTAATATACCCCAGTAAAATAAAAATGTTTTCAATTTTCATAAACGAAGGGAGAGGGCCCCGCTCCGAGTCGTTTCTAGTCAATTCCTAATGCAAAGGCTGGTCCATGGTAATCCAGCGTAGAAATGCTGCGAGCATCATGGGCACCTTCGCACCGGGGACGGCGGCGGGGAGCGGTTTGTTTGTGTAAATTTTTAGTTGTAATTTTTAAGTTATTTCATAAATTGAGGCTGTTTTAACTAAAAATGGGTTACTTACGTAATGTACAGTCAGTTGCTGAGAAAAGGTACCTCCCCCCCCCCTGTTGCTAAGCTACTAGTATTGCTCGAATTATTCTAGACATATTTCATTCCGTTTAGTCTCTGTGGGGATTTTGCTACAGATGGCGCTTTAGTCATGCATCTTCGTAACAGTTCGAAACATGGCGCGCGAGATTCTAACTTAATTGCGCCCATTCACGAACACAAAGTCCTAATTACAACAAACATTTACTTATTTGGCAGGGTTTAAGTAGTTTATCTAATTTTTTACAGTTTCGCAATGGACTCAACGATACCACGCGTCATTCTCAGCATAGTTCTGGCCGCATTGCTACCAATGGCGTCTCCTCACGAAGGCCAGGCCAAGGAGAACATCCCCCACTCCCGGCAGAAGAGGATACTCTGGATCACCAACGATGGCCGGCTGGCATTGCCTCCTGGCACGACCATGACGATAACGCCTTCTTTGTCGATGCCGTTTGTAAGGCATCCGCCGAAGGGGTTTTTGTCTAACGTCTCAATTAATTTTCCTTTTACAAGTAAGTTATCTTCTTATTATTTTATGGTTGTAGATGATTAATTACGCATATTTTGAGAAACTACCCTCGTTTTCGCGTTTTCGAGTTAAAATACGTGAGTGACCCGTTAATATGTTTAATTTTAATACAATTTATTAACCTCACCGCATGTCATCCACACGAAGACGAATCTAATAAAATAACACCTCTTACATTGACCCTCACATTAATTAGTCAGACGGCTCCGGCATAGGCTAGGCCGTGCCAAGGAATTAGAAATGATTAAACGAATTGTAAAAGAAAAAACCGGCAAAGTGCGAGTTCGTTTAACTCGCGCACCGAGGGTTCCGTACAAACTTTAAATTTTCTTATGTGTACGAAAGAACTTTTGACCAGAATCATAAGTAATAAGCGTAATTGTGTATAGCCCCATCTATCGGCAAATGGCGTTCCAAGGGTTCCGTACATTACACAATTTTTAACAATGTATTTTTATGTGAAACGTGAGTCTTCAAAAACCCGTAGGGTCGCATCAAAAACTAAGTAATTAAGTCTGACTCACGCTTGACTGCACATTTTTAATAGGTTTTCCTGTCATCTATAGGTAAAGAACTATTTTGTATATTTTTCAGAATTTTAGACTATAGTTTCGGAGATAAAGGGGGGAATTACTAAACTTTTTATTTTAAAATTACAAAAAAAATATATTTGAGATTCTCAAAATATTCATTTGATATGTAACACGATATAGTTTGAAAAACTTTATTTTTTAATTTTCTCATTTACCTCCCAAAAGTGGCCCCCATGTTTAAAATTCATTTGTTTACGTTACATGTCCGTCTTTGGGTTACAAAGTTAGATAGGTGTATCAAATTTCAACTAAATGGGTCCAGTAGTTTTGGAGAAAATAGGCTGTAACAGACGGACAGACAGACAGACAGACGCACGAGTGATCCTATAAGGGTTCCGTATTTTCCTTTTGAGGTACGGACCTCTAAAAATATTAAAAAATTACACTTTCAATGTGTTTGAGTTAGCGCTCATGAGTATTCCAAATTTCAAATCGATAGCGTAATTAGTTCTCGAGACATTTAGCAATGTGACAGACAGACGGACGGACAGAGTCGCACGTCGCACCATAAGGGTTCCTTTTGTACCTTTTTGGTACGGAACTCTAAAAATGAAAAATTATGGGATACATAAGATGTTGATGGCATCACTTTTTTAGTTGTATTGTACGAGTACGTCTTTTACAGGTATTTTTGTGTAGTTTCTGTTTTATCTTGTAGACTATTATCCTAATGTGTTACGGACAGATGTTATAACAGCAGTAACAACATTAACGCGACCATTATCACGGTTAGCATTTATGAAAAGGTAATAAAAGTCGAGTTATCACCCTTGTTCACGATTCGCAGGTACACTAAAGTACGAGGTGGAGTTTAAGAGTCAGTACCTATAATAAGTTTTATAAGTAGAGAAGTAGACGTTAATAGTAGAGTAGTAGATGTAGCATCAGTCGGTAGTTTGGTAAGTAACTGTAACGCTTTTGTAATTACAATATTAAGATGAACTTGGACTAGTTATTATAGACTAGATATAATACATTTTAGATTTAGATTAGTAATTTTATTGTTAAATTTAGTAGCAGATGTAAGTTTAAGTTAATTAATAGTTTGTAGAAGTATCGTTGTGTTGTCGTTAATATGTAGAAATTGTTGTAGGCAGTTGACTAAACCGTTTTATAGATTATATAGATATAGACCGATACTGATTTAACAATTTATTACGGTATGATATTGTTTTGATACGACTTTGAAAATCGCTCACGGTAATTGGTGCATGCGAAATGCAATTAAAGTCGTACATAAGGTGCGCACCACACACCAAGACGATCGTCAGAGGCGTATCAAAACAAGATCAAAACCATAAAAAATATGAAATTAGAATCGACCCACTGCTTGCTATGCTAATTTATTTGTGTTTTCATATTTGGTACGTATTTGCCAAATACTTACTGAGTATTATTGTACGTAAAAACGAAATACAAAACTACTACTTATTTTAACATGTTTTTCGTAAAATTGCATTATTTTATGAATTTATTTTATATTTATTCTCTGCAAATTCGGCGGTTTATAAACGAATTATTTTAAGTTTTAAGCGCTTTTTAAATATTTTTAAAATTTAAATCTATTCACGTTTTTTTCTGTGGAACTTAGTAACATAACTGTTTGCATGTATTTGTTTTAAACATTATGTAACATAATAGCGGCAGTTTACATGTAAACAATTTATCTAACTAAAAACCTTTTCCGCAGTTGATTTCGACAAATTGGGTCTCACGGACAACGAGAATCCCTACGGCACGCTGCCGCCGGTCCTAGCTCGGTCCATGGGGAGCGCTGCAGCATCAATGATGGCGCAATATGTGGGGCAGTACTTGGAGAAGAGAAGGGGGAAAAGAGCAGCAGATGTGCCTCCGGAGGTGGAGACGGTGATATTAGACCGATTGCATGGAGGAGAGAGGTAAGACTTGACTATGTCTACTACAAGTATCTTGATAAAATATGACTCTCCGTCAATCGGGAGAGCTGCAGCATCAATGATGGCGCAATATGTGAGGCAGTATGCAGTATCTAGAGAGAAGACGGGGGAAGAGGGCGGCAGGATGTGCCCCCGGAGGTGGAAACGGCAATATTGGATCGAATGCATGGAGGAGAGAGGTAAGACTTGATTTATGTTATGTAGAACTAATAAGTATACGATACGAACGTCACATTTAGGTGAATCCGGTAAGGTAAAGGTGAAAGAGACAAGAGAAGGACGAGAGACAAAACGTTTTCTTAGGAATACATTTTAAAGGTGAGGCTGTATCGCACGTCTTTAATTCTTCAAATTAAATTCATGTCTCGAAACATAAAATATCCTCACATGAATCTCACCAAATAAGGCATATGCGCCATAAATTATTAATAAACAATCTCACAAGAAAGGGAACGCAATTACAAAAAAAAATCCCGATACACTTGACCAAAGGAGCCTCTATAGTCCTGTTGTCACGTCACGTCCTACTGATTGGATACAAGTGCTTAGTTATTGGCCATTACTTTCACCTTTAGTTAAGGAAGACATCAGGCATTCTAAGCACGAAAGGGAATCTAGCGGTCACAAATGTTTGAAACATTTCGCGATTCGAAAACTGTTACGCAAATTCAGTGTCTGGTTTTCTGACTTATTTCGAACAATTAGTACCACTTTGGCTTATGTGGAGTTTATGTGACATAATCTTTACAAAGTTGTTAAGTACGTACTTACATTTGTAAAATTAATTAATCATTTCCGTAAAAAGTAAATTAATTTTTTTTTTACCAAACATTGCGCTGGCAAACATTTTTACATAGGTAGGTATCCTATTCGTGTTGAAATACCGTATGTTAAAGGGAATGTAGGGCTAGTAATGCTACATATCGTTGTCCTCCTAATTAGGTATTCTTATTAATTTTTGAGATGACTCATTCTTGAGAGTCAAAAAAGAACTCATATGATTATTTGTGCCCATCGACCACGAACCATAAAATGCCTCAACCGATTACCTACTAGATTTTTTCTCGTCCAGCACTAACATAATGCGTTGACATTTCAGAGCCATAATGTACAGCATCGCAGAGGACATGTTCACGAACTTTGGAATGGAAGGCCGGGAGTGCCTCCTGCGCGCCATCTGCGAGATCCACGCGCACCCTCTCACCAACTTCGGCTTCCTCGGAGAAGTCATGAAGCTATTCTTTACGTTTGTATTTTTAGTTTGTTGTAACTGCTCGTTTGGTTTGAAGACTTTGAAGTTAAGACAAATACAAAGATTCGCTGATTTAATCCGTTTGCACACATGATATACGTAAGATTAGTACCGGAAAGAGATCAAACCTAGACTTGCTTGGCATAAATAAATACCAAATGTAAGACATCGGTCATCTTAAAAAATCTGAATCCTAAACAATCCTGTCGAATTTTTTTAATTAACGGGACGAGACATATGCCGTACCTATCTTGCAATCCAACCTTCACAAAGCAACAAATCTATGCAATTAAACCTGTAAATAAAATATGTGTATGTGTGTTTCAGGCCAAGCAAATCCCCGTATGCAACTCTGCTATCAGAGTATGTAGAAGCCCAGAAAGCAGGTGAAAAGGGCGGCGAATGTTGGCCATACTACCGGCTCTGCCCTCGGAGTATCTTTCAACCCTCACCCAACAAATACTCGTAAGTGTTACTCTGATAATTATAGCTCTAACACTGCCACGAATCCTCTTTAGCGGTATTGTAAGTAGAGGCACAAAAAGCTGTCAAATGCTGATTTTACTCTACCAACTTCCGACCACCGGTCACGAGTTATTCGCTGAAGACCCTAACTAAGTTCGCAAATATTCGAGCGTTAGTGCTTTTAATGTTTAGCTCTCCAAATCAACTAAGAAATAAACTCGACAAGCTCGATATTTGTATAAGATCATACATACCAGGATAGATAATGGTGGTTGGATTACTTTCCTTAAAATGCTGTCTGCAAGTTCTTGAGGATACCTAATGATAGCGATTCGAATGCTCCAATAGCCCCTCTGTCTCCCTAAACACTGTCTGAGAGCCTGCAAAGGTTAAAACCTTTTTACGAGTACATGCCCTTTGGTCTGTGAGGAGTGAGGACTCCAAGATATTCACCCATTTTCCATTTATTTATCTAATTTCCGCATTTTATTATTCCAGGAAAAACGCAGAGGATCTACACAGGCGGCAAGAACACGACAATATAGACAACAATGTTGATATAGACGGAATACGAGCGATGTAGTGAACGGGCGAAACCAGGATCGGATCTAGACAAAAGTTTTATCTAGGCAGTGGTTCATTGTAAAACCAATCATCGGATTTTATTGGAGATTTATGAAAGATTTTGCGATAAACCTTTTGACCAAAGTACCAGTACCATGTAAAGTACTACTTATGCGTGGAACTTAGATAAAGAAGAAAGGAATCGAAAAGATTAGCATAATAGTCCAAAGAGGTGTGAGATATGGTGCTCACCTAATCTCATATTTTAAAATTTTTATACCAAGGCTACAGCATATATGATGGTATCTGTGATGCCTCCCTTAGAAAAATTACTCCGCTAGGTTCTAGATCCGGTCTTGGATAAAGTGCCAGTAAATTGTCCCAAAATTAGTGTAGTCTCCGACCAAAGTTGATCGTAATTAGTCTAAATTATTTATTCATTAGTGCCATTCCGTGATGCATTTATCTCGACACTCTTTACAGTTTTGTCGACCGTTTTGATATTACATATATCTTCATGTAACTATGAATCTCTAAATGATCTTTATAAACCTAGGTGCTTATCAATTTGTGTTTTAATATCACACAAGTTCGTGCTATCTTTGTATTGTAAAACTGAAGCTCTTAATGAATGAGGTTTTGAATTTCAATCTATCTTTGTGTTAAGTATGTTTTAGTATTCAAATGTGTTACTGTTGAATTTTAAGTAAGAATGTCAAGTCCTACGTAGCTAGTGATTTTTGTAAATTGAATATGTTTAAGTCATTAAATAAAAATAAGAGTATAATAAATGTTATTAGTAAATTTTTATTTCTCTGTTTTTATTTATAATGTATATTTCTGGATAATATGTAGGAACTACTAATAGTAATTAGGGGGGGGGGGGGGGGGGTTCTGAAACTGCTTAAAATTACAAGTAAGTAATAATTTTTTTTTTTTTAAACTCGACAATAATAAATTTTATAGCGACATACATCCCACTATCCATCGAAGGGTTAAACAGTTAAACGCATATCATCTCGCGTACATACTATGATCAACATCAACCGCGTGACCCATTCAATCGGAATGATTCATTCACCGGGACACCGCAGACGCGACGGGCGACAGGGCGGCGCGTATCTACCGCGCCTGCCTCCGTCAAAAGGTTACGCGACCAAAAAATACTATTTTAAGCCCCAAACTCTGCTATGAATAAGGTACCTACCACAAAATTAGCTAACCTACGCGTGTGTGCGTTTATATGAGTTTATTGTGTGTTAATTTTAACATTCCAGGCGCAATATGTAACGATCGCGATTCTTCTATTCGGTGCAATGCTGGGGACGGCTTCTGTAAGCAAAAGGAGCTACTCCGACCAATCGGTCAAGGAATATGTCACGGAGGTACGTGCGATTTTTATTTGATTAACTTAAAAATACGCTAACCTGGATCCTGGACATGATTGATCGTTAACAACCTGTTGCTTCTCAAGTAATGTTTCTTTAGAATTTGACTCGATACATCTCTCAAATTGACGAAGAAGATTTATTTGATAGGTATTCCTTGTTGGCGCATATTCTTGTAGTGCTATCGAACAAGATTCCGTAGAGATTAAATAAATAAAGGTCTTTCGTAGACATTATGAATTATGACGTAAACAAAACAAATGACTGAAGTTAATCGTCTGTAAAACAATGTTTCAGCGCACTTGCTGGTGGAACGAGGTTTGCAAGGAAGAGTTTCAGACGCTCTTTAGATGCAAGTGCCCCTCCTGGTCCTACTGCCGGAGCCCTGGACGGTATTACAACGCCGTCTGCTCCATGACGGAGACGGGCTACATCTGGGACCAACCTAACTCAGACTTCAGACCACAATAACAACACCTAGATAGACCCAGCTTCTAGAATTTAATTTGCATTATCGGTCCTTACAACGATTCTAATCTGAGACTGAGCCAGAACGGAAATTATGCCTTCTATTTTCGAAATTAGACTAAGAAAATAGCTTGCCTAATTTCGGAGAAAATACAATGTGATGCGTGTTCGACCAAATTGTTGGAGGTTCTTGTTGTGAGAAATAAACGAATATTTCCTTATACATATTCGATTTTTATTACGTTTACGTCCTTGAGAAGTATGATGGATGGTTGTTCTTGACCCTAAGAGCCAAATCCACTGCCGAATCGCGCACGCGCGTTGGTCTCGATATCAAGCAATCAATAGTCAGGGTAGTGCTACGTCGCCAGCAGACATCAACAAACCGCTATAAAATGTTGCCGATATTATTATTTCTCCTCGCTTTACGTGGATTAAATTGTGAACCTGAAACGGTCAGGGAAAATTTCGACTACTTCAGTTACGGCCCTGAGGATGATCTTTTGAAGAGTTTAAATTTACACTTGGTAAGTGTTGCAATAAAAATCGCTAAATAAACTTCTGATCGTAGGTACTATTTATATATAATAATTCCGTATTTTCAGCCTAAGGAGGAGATAGTGCTAAGACCCCAAGAAGTGAAGGACTGGTCGCAACAGTCTCTGAACGTGGGTCAGATTACGGCTGTTTCTATTAACTCTTTGGGACAGCCGGTTATTTTCCATAGAGCTGAGAGAATATGGGACGAAAGGTACATAGATCTACTTTCTTTAATAAGGATTTTAGAAATGTCTTCGCGATTGACGGCGCTTTCCGACGGATCATAATCATGAAAATAACATCGCCACAAATTTTAAGAAGAGTTTACCGCAGCTGAAATCGGATGTTTCTGGATTCTCAAAGAACCAAAATAACGTCAGCACTTTACCAATTGTAATGTTCAAACGATTTTTTGGGAGCCTAATAATAATGTATCGGCTATAAAGATGTAGGTACGTCCAAAAAGCAAGCCCCGGTTTGCCCCAAACTAGACCCCATAAGGAAAGGAAACGAGTGTTTAAGGTAGTGTTCCAATATTGACTAGCCATTGTTTTCTTTCAGTACATTCAACGAGTCAAATGTATATCAGAACCTGGACAAAGGGCCGATAGTAGAGGACACTATCCTAGTTCTGGACCCACATACCGGCTCCGTACTTCACAGCTGGGGCGCCAATGCGTTTTACATGCCGCACGGGCTTACCGTTGACCATCACGACAACGTTTGGGTAACGGATGTGGCTAAACATCAAGTATTTAAGGTACTATTTAAAATTATGCATCTTTCATCCTATCTAAATGCTAATTTAATAATCATACTACCTATTGCCTATTTGTACATACTCTAGCTCCTGTTTTCTGGTGGGTATAAAAAGTTAGGCCTTTATCACATTCGCGCCGCATCGGGAAAGCCTATAAGTGCAATAACCGCCTGACCTCTTTCAATTTAACCTTATGATTTTTTTAGTAGGTAACATAGAGGTTCAGATTCATAATTTAAGATCACGTAGGGTGCCCTCAAGCAAAGCCGACTTTGCCACTTAACAAGATCCCATCTGTTTAATAAGATCCCATTAAACAGGTTTAAAGTACTTTCACAACAATAAACATTCATTCGCTACCTATCGCATTGACTTGAATTTTCTTTATAACTTCTCGACTTAGGTAGATTTATCCTTTCGTCGTACACACTCTAATTAATTACCCTACCAGCACTTCTCGTTTATCTTAAAAACTGTATCTCTTTCAGTACACCCCACTGAACCACAAATACCCCACCCTGACAATCGGTGAAGCCTTCACAGCGGGCTACCCCTACCGCCGCCGAGTCCTCCTCTGCATGCCTACATCAGTCGCCGTCGCAACCACGGGCGAAATCTTCGTCGCTGACGGCTATTGCAACAACCAGATCCTCAAATTCAACGCAGCAGGAAAACTCCTACTAGAAATCCCCATGTACTCGGACACGCTTACCTTAAATCTTCCACACAGTATTACTCTATTGGAACATCTTGATTTGGTCTGTGTCGCTGATAGAGAAAACATGAGGATCGTCTGCCCGAAAGCTGGATTGAAGAGCTACATCAAAATGTTGGATCCTGCTACGATTATTGAAGATCCGACTTTGGGCAGAGTTTTCGCTGTCGCGTCGCATGGAGATACGATTTACGCTGTGAATGGGCCGACGTCACAGAATATTGCTGTGAGAGGATTTACCGTGAATGCTATGACAGGGAATATTTTGGATACTTGGGAACCTACTGCGGTGAGTTTTTTTTATTAAACCAATTTTGGCGATTTCTGGCAGGCTGCCAACATAGAGGTCGCTATACATTAAAGTTTAAAGACTTGAGGTGTAATGAGTAGGTATGCAAATGTAGGTCAAGCTTCAATGGTCTGGCAATTTAACCTCATTATATTATCCGTTTCTTTTCAAAACACACATTTACAGGAGAACTTAGTTTTAACGGTGAAATTTAATATAATATCGAGTATATGAAAGTATAAGTTTAAAGACGCATATCTGAATAGCTAACACAAGGAAAATAGGCTAGCTTTATTAAAATATAATTTCTCTGCAATAAACTTAGACGTAAGATCTTTGTAATAAAGTAGATATGGACTACTCAATTTACCCAAGAAAAATACTTTTTAGATACCTACAACTTAATTTATTTTCAGGGATTCACCAACCCCCACTCTCTTGCCGTGACCAGAAACGGATCCCATCTCTACGTCACGGAAATCGGACCCAACAAAATATGGAAATTCGAGTTGACCGACGTATACGACAAGTAGGAAAATTACGTTGAAATTAACATAGTGCTATGCAACATACTTCGCCTATTTGCTTAAATATTCGTGTTGCAGCAGCCATTTTTGCGCACATAGCGCGAAGTGTGTTGCCGGTAGGGTGGTGCTTATTTCGTCGAAGTTAAAATAAAAAGATACGAACATAAAACGATTAAAAAAAACATCTTGTATGAAGGATCCTAATTTTCAAAATTCGGAAGCGACCCCTATACTAAAACGTAATTAAAAATTCTGAAAAAAACCCGCATTTGTGTTAAAATAAGCGGGGCATAAATTAAGCGGGTGAGACATGGAACATTTCAACTTCGACGAAATAAGCAACAACCTACTAGTCCGTAGTTGCCGGCATTACATTATTTAACGAAATTCAAATACCCAGAATATAATAAAAAGCGCGAATAAGATTCGCTTATTAACTTAACTTAAGTGAGATGGTATAATATATAATTGAGTGCGTTAAAAGTTTAAGACAGATGGAGATCTAGGTAATATTTTTAATTTGTTAAACTATTCCTTAATGGAACTAAAAGCTATGAAACTCCAAAAAGTACCTACGGCTATTTAGTTCCTAAAACTCCCATTTATCAGTATTATACAGTGATTCAGGGACGTGAGCAGGATTAAGCCTACACATTTAGTAACTTATAAGCAACTGTTTCGTATCAATATTAGTGAGATTAACGTAAATGTTTTAATCGTATTGAAAAAAAAAGTTAATAATTGATTTACAACATGCATGGTCGCCCTACAATTAGAAAGTACTAAACTACCGATATTCTGTGTCAAATTGAGTGTTATCACTGTCATCAGAGTCTAGTTACTTTTGAAAACTCGTATCTCACTCAAGTTTGACAGATTTTCTTCATAATAAAAATGCTGTCATTGCGGTTAAAGAGGTTTAATGTTTATTAATTAGGTGTTGTAAGGTAACCATGCTTGTAGAGAATTACATTTGTCCTTACCTAAAAGTTGAAAAAATAAGAAAAAATGTGGTATGTTTCAACTAAATACGACGGTGATCGATCAGTGAACAGTTACCGAGTGTGCAGGATTAGTCCTGCTCACGTCTCATGAATCACCCAATATAACTGTTACTAAATAGAATATAACGCTTGAATCTTTAACTTCTTGTAGTGTTATTGTGTTGGAATTATCCTACCATAGCCACCATAGCCATATATTGTATAGTCACCGTTATTTGTAGAAGATATATCGCGTTTGAACTAGGTTCGACTTCGACGATATGCGCACAGAGTTCAATATATTTAGACATGACTAAGGGCCACTTGCACCATTCACTAACCCGGGGTTAACCGGTTAAACCTGGAGTTACCATGGTTACTAGTACAATTTGACACTGGGTTAACGGTTTAACCAGTTAACCCCGGGTTAGACGGATGGTGCAAGTGGCGCTAAGAGTATTTTATAAAGTCTTCGCATAGGTTAAGCTACATAAGGTTCCTTGGGAACATTCCTTTTTCACAACTATACCCTCATTAGCTTTCTCTGTAGTTTCTCTACCTTTTCTATAGCCTATTTCTTCTAAATCTAGTAATCAGTTAGAAATAAGCTTACAGCAAAAAATTGTCAAAGAAAAAAAGTATGCTGAAAAGAGAAAAATACTCAACAATGTATAGCGCTATAAACAGGTGCTATAAATTTGTTATAAAAATTACTCTCCAGATTATTATCCATATGTTTCAAAGTTATATTAAACGCATTGTTTGTAACCCTTATGCTTTCTAAAACAAAAATAGTTATGAGGTAACGAGTACGTTGTGGGATGAAAATTTATCTCTTTTAGAACTGATCATAACATTTTCAGATTAAGAACAACAAATGTATCTTTCATGTACATAAGTACCTACACTACAACCGGGCTATAGAACGTTAATTACTTACTGCTATCGTTGTGGGATGAAAATTTATCTCTTTTAGAACTGATCATAACATTTTCAGATTAAGAACAACAAATGTATCTTTCATGTACATAAGTACCTACACTACAACCGGGCTATAGAACGTTAATTACTTACTGCTATCCAATTTTATAATTCAATCAAAATGGTTGCAAGAAGTAAGACTTTGTATTTGTAGCTACCGACACACAGGGAGAGAAGATTGCGTCAAATATCATATGAAGAATCCAGGGCAGATCATTTATTCTTAGGCCCACTTGCACAATCCCACTATTCCGGGGTTAAAGGGGTTAACCGTTAACCTAGTGTCAAATTGTACTGGTAACCATGCTAACTCCAGGTTTAACCGGTTAGTAGAATGGTGCAAGTGGGCCTTAGACTACACACCTCTTCTACAATCAATAATTCTTTGGTATCTACGTGCATTCTACGGTAACCGCTTACATCGGACGGGCGGTGTGCTTGTTTGCCACCAACATTTTAATAATAAAAAAACTCCATTATATCGCCAATAAATAAGTACCTACTTATTTTGCGAAGCTAATGACAATTGTCACAAGAAACACGACAATTGTCACGAAATTACGACACAGAACTCATTTCCTAATAATTACAATTCTTTTAAATCTTGTGACAATTGTCGTCATCATCATCATAAACTTCGCAAGAGAAGTACCTGTTTTTTGCCGATATAAGTAATAGTTTTTATAAATAATACAATGATGGTGGCAAACAGGAATACGGCCCGCCCTATGGTAAGCGGTAACCGTAGCACATGGATGCCTGTGACGTCAGCAACAGTGATGTTTTATAACTGTCGCACCTGTCACCGTGGTGAAATAGGGGCCTGACTCCATATTTATTGACCTTGGCTTCGACTACGTGTCTTGTATATAGGTTGGTATATCAAACTCCATGTCGAGTCAAGGTCTTCCCCTATCGTGTATTTGCAAATGCGTCGTAAGCACGCAAACTGGAGAGCCAAAGTGACCAAAGTCTATTTTGACTCACAAGTGATTGTAGTACTAACTGTTAAAAGCTTAAAGGCTGTAATGGCGTAAACTTGCCAAGCCATTGTGATTGAGTAGGTACCTAAGGGTACCGCAAAAAAAGAAAATCGAAATTCCGTTATCTGCCTCTCCATCGCACGAATACGCAAGAGCGATAGAGAGGCAGATACCTAACGGATATTTCGTAAGTAGTCGCAATGTGTAATGACGTACCTAAGCGAAAATTAAATTTAGTAGGTAATAGCTCGATACAAGACCCAGTATGGTCTTGTCTAAACGAAAAGCTTTTATTTTATATTTAGACTTGAAATTAATTGTTCCCCTCTTTTTCTTAGATTAAATGTAAAGAACAATGGACCAAATCTGGATTTGGTATTATATTGGTAAAACCACGTTTTCGACATATACTTAGTTACTTATAAAAATCTCAAAGTTTCGTAGGTTTTAAAACAATGTAATAAATTGGGAAAATGATGGCGTTTTTTATTTCAACCTTCAAAACCCCGTGTAAATGTAATCTGATTTAGAATGAATGATATTTCGTAAAACGTCTAAAATAACATTTATTTTCAATATATTTACAAGTCATGTCTTAGTTTATAATAAACAGTCACATATAATTTAAACCATTTGATAATATAAATAACATATATTATGATATTGAGTTGATTTACTTACATCCATTTATTTACAATTCTACTCTTCGTTTCTTCATAACTTTCATGAATAACACCATATCTGTAACAAAAAAAAGAACGTATAGCGCGAACATTACCCAGTGTATCGAACACAGAGGGGCTACCGCGAAAACCGAAATTCGCAAATTGCGGGGATCTTTCTCTTTTACTCCAATACGGCGTAGAGTGACAGAGAAAAATGCCCGCAATTTGCAAACTTCGATTTTCGCGGTTATAGCCCTGTAAATTCCATCTGTACGCTGATATACCTTCAAATTTATTTGTCGTTTAAGACATCTGATACAAATGAAGCAGTTTCAAAAATTGATATTTTAATTTTTTCAAGGATAAGGACCTAGAACAGATAAATACATGGGCCACCAAAAACTGTTTAGTCCTAAACCCACTGAAGTCCAAATTTGTGATTTTAGGATCGAATAAACAAATTGAAAAAAAAAAAATAACAGTGTGGACTCTAAACTACAATACAAACAATAACAGGAAAACCCTGATGTATGCCAGCTCCACTAAAATGCCACTGTTATAAAGTCACTAATAAATATGCAGGTGACTATAGCGAGCATGATCTAGAGCTAACACTTCCAGGCGTACCTGATACTGTGCTCCTACAGCCTTTCTGACTCCACTTTCAAAACAGAAGTATCCAGGATTTACTCTCTAAAGTAGGACAATTCAATGTTGAAATATACTCACTAATAAATATGCAGGTGACTATAGCGAGCACGATCTAGAGCCAACACTTCCAGGCATACCTGATGCTGTGCTCCTACAGCCTTTCTGACTCCACTTTCAAAACAGAAGTATCCAGGATTTACTCTCTAAAGTAGGACAATTCAATGTTGAAATATACTCACTAATAAATATGCAGGTGACTATAGCGAGCATGATCCAGAGCCAGCACTTCCAGGCATTCCTGCTGTGCTCCTGCAGCCTTTCTGACTCCACTTTCAAAGAGTCCACGTTGCGGTCCGTCATATCTGATGATTTCTTCAATGCCTGAAATAAAATATGAAAACAATAACTTGGGAAACTTAGCAGGCTACAGATTATCGTCGACGTCCATGCCATTCGCACTATGAACTTTACTGTCCACCACATTAATTAGAGTCGAACAAATGAGTTGGACGAATTTGTCTCAAGTTGAATCTAATACCAAAGATAGATATAACTCCGTAATAGATAGATACAGTCTAAGGAAAAAACGTGCCTCGAAAATCAAGAAAATTTGATTCTCGTTCAGAGGGCGCTACTAGTTTTGGCCTACAGTCGAATAGATGGCGTTGACGGTTTCGTTTGTTATTTAACAATTTTAACGCATATCAGTGAAAGAACATGGGTCAAAATCATAAAAATAATTAATGCAAATAAAAAAATCATTTATCTATATTTTTAAATACATTCTATCGTATTTTTATAAATCTTAATTTTTAGTTTTAAAGTGTGTCGACAGATGGCAGTGAATTTACTGGGGTTACAAAATTTACTATGACAGTACCGCTCTAGTATAAGTTACTCTATGCTAATACAAATTCGTCCTTCAAACGACGCTGTATGGCGCTGTACTGCTCTGATGGGGTAACTATGGCTGTCAAAATCTGATGTTTGGCAAATTCAGTTACCACATAACATACAGTGCCATCTAGTTCAGCTTTCAAACTCGGAGGCACGATTTTTTATTACACTTTACATTGCTACTACTCTCTACTTTGATAATACTAAGGCCTAGGGCCACAATATTCTCTATCTACATAATGGCTGAGTAGTAGTAGTTCAGACATTTAAAATAAGAAATCTGGGCTAGAATCTGTGTTGGCATAAACCGGAGAACAATGCAATCAAAAATTAGTAAATTTTAGAACCCTACTAATTTATGAAAATAAGAAACTATATTAATGCATCTACCAGAGGATGACATTTACCTCAGTATCATTCTTTATAATAGTACTGGCGATCTGTGACTGCTCTTTCAGGCTCTTAGTCAGCAGCACCATGTTCTCCGCAACCTTCTCCTGCATGTTCTGATGGTATTTTAGCAGCGAGTCCATGTCTTCCTGGCTGCTACTAGTGCTTGTGAAGTTGGGAGCTTTAATGATGTTGCGTTTGCGGAGAGTGTCATCATTGTCTTCTGGAAATGGTATGAAAGAGTCTTGAATGATTCACGGTTAGTTTCACTAGACACTACAAATACAAAACACTAGACTATATACTACACACACACTACACTACACTAGATTATAGACTTTTACAAAAGGTCTATATCCCGGTCAATATAAGTCTAATGGTATGAAAGTTGATGAATTAACAAAAGTATACTACAATGGACGTAGGGTGTGGTCCTCCAGCATTTGGGGGGTTGTGCGACAGTTAATGCGCCACTCATGTAAAAAGACCATTTGTTACGAAACCGACAACAGAAGAACAAAAGTGTAAGATGATTACAAATTCGGCAAACACTTTATTGCAAACCGAGTAGTAAAGGCTTGGAACAAATTACCCTCAGAAGTTGTGAACTCTGCAAGTGTTAATCAATTTAAAAATAGACTAGACAAACTATGCTAACTGTGCTAAGTGAACTATGATTTAGACGTACCAGCATCAGCTGCCTGTCTAAAATGAAATAATAATAATAAATTGCATACAAAAAATTACAAAATCAAACTAATTTTTATCTGATAACTCAAGTACTTTTATTGCAAAAGTTTATTTGCATGCACAACATACAAATTTTTATGCAGTCTGTATTATGTTTGTCTGTTTTTAGACAGCTACATTGATGAATGGCACTGCATAAATACAATTGTATGGCATATAGTTGAATGGAATAATTTATACATGTAAACATTTTGTTGATACTGGTTGTAAACATAATTTTTAGGGTGCCAAAATTTTTAATATTTGAAATAGGACCTGCATAAATACTAACCTAGTCCAAAAAGCTCAGACCTCAACTCATTGCCGTACTTGGCAACTGTCTTCTGGTGTATTTCCTGAGCCGCCTCATCAGTGCATAGTGTAGCAGCACCATGAGATAGCAACTGAACTGCTTCCAACTAAAATGAGAAAATGGCAAATGTTATTAAACAAGAACAATACTTTGTCTATTTAATATATTTACTAAGACATTTGGTAATTTAAGTGAGTCCCTTACAAATACTTTCAAGATGCTGTTTGGACTCACTATCAACCTACCGAGCAAGGTAGCACAGCGTTTCCTTATAATTGCATGGAAGCCATCAACGCTTGCCTCCACAAACATACCCCATTGCACTGCACCTCCAACGAAGACCGAGCAACATCCTGAAGGCGTCATTATGAGACCAACTTACCTTTTCAGTTGGACTATTTAATGTAGCCGTTTGTATTAAACCTTTCAAGAAACCAGCTCTTTTTGTGTACTCTATGAGGATATCTTTAGAAGGCTTTCTGTAAAATAAATATATTTATGAGATGTTTCAAAACATTTCTAAACAAAACAACGTAAAGGTATTAAATATTCTAAAAACATAGAACTAGCGCGTGGTACCGTGGTTGATCAAGGGTCTAATATCATACAGCCTAAGAACCGTTAAGTTTCTTTGTACCTGGTACTGTCAGGGCTTATACAAAATACCAAACAGATTTACTTACTCTGGCCCTGTCCTAAGTTCAGTCAACATCTCATCCAATGAATCAACGTATTTCTTAAGTCTCCAGTTGCCTTCAACAGCCTCCTGCTTTGCAATAAGCTCACATCTGTTCAATAGTAGCCGCACATTCATTTCTAATCTGGACTTTTTTGGCGCAGTTGGTTGTGAAGGAGTCGTTCTTCTTTCGACCGCCATTATTAGTTGTACCCTTAAGGTGAAGTGATGTTAGTTATAATGTTGAAAATGCAATAGTAATAAATAGGAAATCCACGACTAATTGATTTCGAATTCGAAACCAAAAGTTGAGGACACAACAAAACGTCAGTTAGATACGCGTCAAAAATGTCAATGTTACCTAATTATTCCTTTCTACGCATATTTTGTTCACTCCCGTTCTTTACAATAAATGAAGTTGCAAACTTCATTTGAAACGAAACGACAAAATCTATTTAAGCCGTAGATTAAAACGCTCAATAACTTCACATACTTAAATAGTTAGTCAAACCCATAGACCTAGCATTACATAGATGCGGCCTACCGCGTGCGCCCGTAAGGGATAGACATAGATGACGTCATAAACGTGGGGATACCATATTGGTAAAAATTACCCCAATATTTGATATCACGTTGGGGCGATTACCCTGGAGGCAAAGTTTGACGGTATTAAAATTGTTGAATAAAATGTCAATGGGCCGTTCTTTTTAGGCGTATGAACAATGAAATACCTCCTATAATTCGCGCAGGTGGTACAAAACTAAACATATTTAGTAAATAAAACGTAAAATAAAATGTATTATGAGTTTTAATTTTATGAAATCACTAATCACAATCACATTATTCACACCAATTTTTTTTTTTTCGATAAACATTTTATAATAAATAATTGAATATAGTGAATTTATTTATAAAGAAAATTTAAAAAATAATAATATTTAGTTACATGTAAAAAATCCGCAACGCAGGCTTCGTCAGGTGGCCACAAATGCAAATCAGCAACATGCTTCGTCCCAAAAATACCAATGATGATATCCGCAACAGGCTTCGTCACTTTTTTTTTTTTTTGTTTAAATAAAATAACCGTCACGAACACCAATTAATGTACACCACATTTAATATTCACAACATTTGTTTATTTTATTTTTTGGAATTTGAAATACGAAAAAACTTCGAGGTCAAAATTACCCATAAAATTATGATATTTTCATCTGGTATCCCTAACATGATTGGTATGCAGCTAAATTAAGAAGAAGATTAAAAACGGCTGACCTCAGACTCGTCTGAGTAGCTGACAAGGCTGACATATTACCACAAACAACCTACGTAATTTGGGATAATGTTTTGTTAATTTGCGTAAATAATTGTGATATTTTTATTGAAATCGTTTGATTCTACATTGCTTTGAGTGTAACGTAATTTTACGATGTTATTCCCAGATTTTGCGTTAAGAGGAAGGTGTAAAATGCCGTACTTACGTGTGAAAGGATGTTCTCATATTTTTGCTCAGAGCGGCTATTACAGCCGATTACAGAACAATTCACCATTACTTTATCAATTCAAAACGCTAACCATCACTATGTTTTATAAGAGAAAAAAGCACAATTTCATAGAAAACAACAATAATTAAACAAGCAACGAACAAGCATGACATGTCACGTACTTATTTGTTTGCCACAATTTCGGTTGTGGCAGCGGTGGAAAAGTGAAACTATGACAAAGACAAAAAGTAATATATTGCTCTCTGTCACTACTACTGAAAGATACATAAGACTATCCCGTTCGGTCATTTCGCCCCACCCCTCATGACCGATCCATGTTATACTAGATTGCAACCAGTTTACTGTTTAAATCAAAACAACTTTTGGGAAATAAAGTAACAAAACAATATTACCGCAAATCATTTAATGGACCAGTAAACGAGCTCTTATAACAAAAGATAATTAAGATTTAGTAGGCTGCTTCTTAGCCGCTTCGGCTTCAGCTTCACTCTTCTCGAAGGCAGAAATCAGCGCCTCTACTTCAGTGTTTGTTAGCACTCGGATCACCGTCTTGTTGTCTTGGCGGGTTAGTGTTGCCATCTCAACTGAAATAATGAGAACCAAATCAAAACCAAATTGAATTACTTACTTAAGTAATCCTTCTTTTAAAGTAAAATATTTTATTATCTCTTGTGAATGATGGCGTCTCTATGACAGTTCATTTCTAGTGTCCCGTACAAAACTTTGTTCACGAAACACTTATAATTATATATGGAGTAAAGTAGCTGTCACATGGAGCATAGCACATTAATTGATTTTAAAATTTAACTTAAGTACTTAATAAAAATACGGTAAAAACATATTTATTAGATTATTTTTTTAAATTAGACCCACTGAAAAGAGACTAGAAGGAACTGTCATAGGTATAAGGACCATTATTCGACGCAAGGATTAGATACATTTATGTGACAGTTTCAAGCAAACAGTACCAAATGGTTGGTTGTCCAATTAGGATGACTTTTGAAAATGTGGTATCATTCGTCTGAATATAAATATAACACATGACACACATGGTAAATTTGTAACATTTCAATTACTTTCTTGAATGTGGTAGTGCTTAGACATAATAAATATACAGGGGCAGTATAAATATCTTATGTTAGAACCTGAACTAGAATAAAGAAGTCTTCGTATTGGATGCAAATCAGATCAAAGCTATGCATATGTGTCACTAAACTTCAAACTCGGGTAAATCCATTCCACCCTCTCAGGAAACATCTACCCTATTACCTTTTCTTAATACCAAAATCGCATAATCCGACAGACGGACATATTTGCAGCTTCCTGTATGATAATTCATTAGATCTACCATCTCAACAAATTAACCATCTTTTACCTTTCTCTGGAGTCAGCTTGGTCATGTCAAGGGTCTTGCTCAGAACTTTAATTGCAAGGGCTTCCGCCTCGGCCAGTGTGGTCTCGTTCTCCTTGTACTCCTGCTTCAAGCTGGATACTGCAGCCTGGATTTAAAACATTTGGTTGGTTTTTTGATTAAACTTATACTTACTATGAATACCTTTTAAAATGAAAAATAGGTGTTCGGGCTTGAATATTAAACAACTTTGTGTGTGTTACTATTCTTTTAGCTTGTAACTTGTAATACATTTAGAAGTCTCTTTTGAACTCCTTTCATTAAATACAGGCTTTTGCTTGTCTTACAAGTTTCCTTAAATAAGCCTCTGGTAATTTGTTACTGTATTATTAGTGAATATAAGAGAAAAACAACTCACAGCACTGTTGCTACCAATGCATGTAGCCTTCCATCCTCCATAGTTGCCGCTGGGGTCTGACTGGTAGAGCTGGTAACCGTAGTGCTTGTCCCAGCCCATGTACAGGATAGAAACACCAAAAGGCCTTTTACCTTGAAAGAAAGAAAATTTTAGCATGGAATATAGAAGTTTGGAGAGCAACTAGGAATGAAAAATTGTGATGGGAACCAGTGAAAGCCACAAGTGGAAGCATAGTACCTATGAATTTCGTGCCATCATAATTGTACATTTATCTAATGCCACTCCTGTTAAATAGATAGGAGATGGATAGGATATACTAATCGGAGAGGGGAAACAAATAACATCACTTTGATGAAAGTGATGTTATTCGGCCGGAAGCTGTGGTCATATGCGACCTGCTCACTCTTGGCAGCGGTCTATCATGAGTGAGCTACGAGCGGTTGGGTTGAGCTGGAGCGAGGCCAGAGGGTCGCTGAAGATAGGAAGGCGTGGCGCGAGCTTGTGAAGGCCCTTTGCACCTCTGGGGTGCCATAGGACAACAACAACACTCCTGTTAAATATAGTCATGGCCCAAATGATTTTAAGGTTCCAAAATTTCTCAAACGATACCTACATATATATTTTGCATAAGCCAACTTAACCTACAGGCTGCCAGATACCAACAATAAACCACACTTTTATTCATAGTTAATATATTTTCGAAATAAAAGCGAAATCTCACCTCCGTACTGTGTGTAAGCTTGCTTAACATCACACAACCAAGACACCAGTTGTTCACAAGGGATAGATTCCCCATACTGCAGCAGGTACCTCTGGGCAATCAGCCTCAGCTCATTAGTAAGCACATTAGCGTCAGAAGTAATCCCAGCTACCGAACAGACCATGTCATCATTCAGCTTGTAAATTTTTTCAGAGAAAAATACTTCATCAAGAAGTTTGTTCGTGTTTCTACGCTCCGCGGCTAGTAGAATGCCGTCTGTTGCTAAAATGCCCAGTGATGTGCCAGCATGACTGATGGCTTCCATTGCATACTCGACCTGGTACAGCCGACCTGTAAAATAAAACTGTGTTCAAAAGTACTGGATTTATGCATATTGCGATTAAACTGACTGACTAGTAATACTTACCCTCCGGCGAGAATATTGTGGTACGTGTATCATAACGACGGGCCTGTAAATAAAGCCGAAATAAGTGTTTATAACAGGAATGACCAAGCAAGTTGTTTGTGGTAACCTAACACAAATCGTGAAATACAGGTTTTGTGACTTACCATGTTTGTGAATTGCACTCAATTATCACTGAATTTGATTTAGTAAACTACCGCAAGTCTAATAAACTAATATATAGTACAAAATCTTCCTTTTCAACAAACACTATTCTTTTACCGGACGATGACAGCTAACATTTCATGTTTTTTTTTTAAAGCTTGATGTCACGTTTTAGTAACAACTGTATACGAACAGCCACTTAAATATATGTCTGTTTTATTTTTATTGAAATACGTGAAATTCTAAAGTAGCAGAAAAAAAAGAGAAAAAAAATAAAATATTCAATTTTATTGGTTAAAGGTTTTTTGGTAAGATTTAAGCGCTAGCGCCATCTTTTGTCAGGTGGACAAAACAACTAAGACGAAAAGATTAGCAAAACGCATAATAGATGGCACTAATATCAACAATCAACTTTCGAAAAAACTACATTTGGGGCATGGAGACTATATAAAGGAGCCAAATCTCTATGTATGAAAAGTGTCCATCAAAAAACAGTAATTAGGCGGCGCCACCATACACCGAAATACTACCAAAAACAACCTACGTAATGTGGTCGGGTTATTTGTTGCCTTATATGGTTCATGTTATACCAATTTTCGCATTTGATCAAAGCCCGGTTGAGGAAACCACATTTGACCATCCCGACCTCTGATCGTAAATTCAATACCATACCATAATAATAGGTGTTTATTTATCTTAGATCCATTAATTTCATTATCGAACGAGCGAGCGAAGCGAAGCGAAGTTCTTACATTAAACAAGAGAACACACGGCTAATAACTGTGGTCAAAATACTTTTTCAATTGCACGTTTTTGGCGAATAACGAGTTCTCAGGTCGTTGGGGCGAACTACCTAGTATTTTTTTTTAATCCTGCATGCAAAGAACTTGGAAGAACTAAGCCGTCTAATGGCTACGTGTTTATTTTCAATAAAACATATCTGATAAAACGCTAAGTCAAGGTTTAACAGACAGCTGTTGTTATTGTTATTGCCCGCCGCGCGAAAATTAAAATGCTCAGTCCGTAAAACGCCTCAGACGGGTTGCGTCGACCCGCTTTTTACTCGCGCTAAAATTGCAGAAATCTGTATGTTTGTCTATGACAAAAGAAACGCGAGATACAAGTATGTTCAGTTTTTTAACTGGCCAGGATGTCGGTAAATTTTAATAATAATGCGGAGTTGGAGCCTCTTATACGGTCCAGCCATGGACCTGATGGACCGCGTCGTTCCGTGTGGCTGGCCGTTGAACTGCCACTTTTTCTTTTGCTATTCAGTTCATCTCTCACAGGTAAGTAAAATTTATGAAATTATCTTACATTACCTACTTAAGAAGTCAAAGTCTCGCGATTGAACAACTGTGAAGTGTTGTTTTTTTTACACAACAAGCAAAAAGTTGTTGGCATTGACCTTACAAGGAAGGAATGCATAAGTACCTATAGCAGTAGGTACCTATCTATCTAACATGGATCAAGTGTTCAAAAGTTTTAATGTTTTGAACACAAATTAATTTAACGTAGTCCAAAATAAAATATAGTTTAGGTCGGTTTATTAAGTTTTCTCTTGTATATTTAGGTTCAGGTAAATTCACTACCTATCACGAAAGTAAGTGAAATTCAAAACTTATTAGGGATCCAAAGAATAGCAAACTTAAGGATCGAAAGAATAAAAAAGTACTAGCCTACATAAGCTGACTGTAAGACAGGATATAAATTGAGCGAAGATGTATAATTTTCTCGTAAAATTCACACGCAATTTTTAAACATATTTTAAAATCTGATATAGGTATTTATCTCGATTAAATATTAAATATAAATAATCTTCGTAAACCTATAATTTTGCAGTCATTGACCTAACATCCGACACCCAACAAACCTATCTAACCACGGAGGCCACATAAACAAAGGCATGTCCTTGCCAGATTCATTACGCTGACATAATTACTAATCAGTGCAGCTGCAAAGTCAAACATGCAAGCTTGAGCCTTATTCCACAAATCATAGAGCTCTTCAACTTGTGGCTGGCTGGCATATTATTATGTTTATTATACAATTGCATGGCTGTATTAAGTTAATTGCATTGCGTCTCCTTATAATTACCTATCTATACCTAAGTACCAAATATTAACTAGGTATAATTAATAGGCGCATTTTCTGTTCCATATTGGAAACCGAAAATTACCTCACGGGGAATCGGGGATACGAATGCTGCCGTTACCTATCCTTAAACTTGGTCAGGGTAGTTTACATAATCCTCATTGATATACTTATTTTAGTTGTCTTTCGATGGCGCTACAAGTCTGTTGTTCTTAGCTTCCTAGCTACCTTCTTGGCCATCTTTCTCTTTTTATGATTTTTTAAGCCACCTTTTTCCAGTCGGTGTCACTTCTTTATCTTCATAAAGTCATCCTCACACAGTGTATAGTAGATATAATCTAGATTTATCGATCTATGTTGGACTTGCAGCTTGTTCAGGTTGATAGTTAAGTACGTTCTAAAATCTAAGATAATTGGCTCTATCACAGATCCTATTAAACTATTCTACGAATAACAATCGTATTCGAGCAATATGAAGGATTAATTCAGTAGTATTGTATTATTTTGATTTTAGATACCGTAACATACAACTTACTTCTATACCGCACCTGCATAATCGAGCTAGACCACAACTCAACAAAATGCGCGCTACTCAACATCCTAAACAAGACCGGCGAAGCCAAAGACCTGGAGACTGAGGTCCAATCTGAAGCGTCTATTCTGGTGACTACTATATCAGTGTTTAGCAGCATCATGCCGGCTATACTGGCTGTGTTTTTAGGGTCCTGGTCTGATAAGTATGGAAGGAAGCCGTTGGTGGTCTGGCCACTTTTTGGTAAGTTTATGTGATTTTATTGTATTATTATATCTAAGAACCACAATCATTTTTCTGCTGAAGAGTATCTATAGTAAGTAAATAGTGCACGGTCTACGAAGATGACGGTACTGAATTTAACCAGTTATGTTTACGTGATTTTTCTAAATAGGAATGTTGTTTTTCAGGACAGTTTGTAACTGCTGTATTAACAGTTGTATTTAGCGCAGAGCAGTCTTTAAGTGCATATTGGTTTATTTTATGCATTATGCCGCTTGCCATGCTTGGTGGATTCAGCACAATCATGTTGGGAGCTAATCTGATTACTACAGATATCACTACTGAGGAGGATAGAACCTTCAGGTGAGTTGGAGATAGGATCTCGTCTTCTTCGTCTTCTTGTTTGTTATCTTCACCTTAATCACCCACTTTCACGATCATCGCGGTCAAAAATGACCTACTACAGGCTCCATACGAATATATCTACTCCCGTTCTCTCTTGTCCGATATGTAACCGGAGTGAAATTCTCCGGGACCCTTTTCATGATATACGACTTTGGCCGCAAAAATGACATGCAGTCTAATGCCAAAAGTTTCATATCGTGGTTTTTTTGTCAAGTAAGGGTCAAAGAAGATGAAAAAAGAGAATGCGATTAGTGAATTTCCTGCATGATATAGAAAACTCCGTGTTTTTCAGGTTAGCACTTATACAGGGATGCGGCTTTGCCGGTGTTCTCACAGGAACCATAGCTTCAAGCTACGTGTACGACTTCATGGGCTATGTTCCCTTGTTTACGTTATCAGCTGCCATTTATTTCTTCACATTGTTATACACCATCGTGTTGGTGGAAGAGACTTTGGTTATAGCTGAGAGAGTGAGTATTAATGTCGTTATTTTCAATATTGTTTACACTAATTTATAAACATCATTCATATAATCACTCACAAAAAAAATATAGTCTAGGAAATCCTAAACTGTTATCGTACCGTTCATCTTATTACTTCAAGCACAGATTATATAAGCTTCAAGGAACAGAGATTTGATGCCTTTTGGTGTATGTATACAGGCATGGCTTAGTAACTCGACTAAGAATTTAAACACTAAAGTATAGGTAGATTTGGCACTAACAGTGTCAAGGAGCGTCATAGGTAATACCTAAAACTTGGCTCGAATACTTCACGTGGTCGGACTCTGGTATATCATTGGATTGATACTTATATGTAGTTTGACCAATATTTTTTTGTCTGCTTACAGGGAGGTCTTTGCAAAATCTTCAACTGTGACCTAATCAAAGACATGGGGCGCACATGTTTCAAGAAGAGAGATCTAAGAATCACTGCTATATTGACCCTCCTTATTACCGCTTTTGGGATCACTATGTTCTGTATATTCGGGATTAGTGCCGTGGACTATTTATTCACGAGACAGAAGTTCCAGTGGCTTCTTAAGGAGTATTCCACATTCTGTGCTGTTAACATCATTATAGGTAGGTATTATGATTTTAAAGCCATGGAATCATCTGAACGGTTTTATTAATAACTCCATAAATATTACTACATGCATGGGTCCTAGCGGCAATTGTAGATCTAAAGTATTTTAATGGGACCATGGGTTCTCTAACCCCCCGAACAATTTCATGTGAAATTTCCGTTGCAATTGCCTTGCAGGTGATATGTCTTTCGCTACAAATGATAAATAATCATAGTAGAATCGGTAGACGGTAATGTACCAGGACCAGGACTTATTGACCGAAGCGTTTGCGAAGGTCTCCATTTTGACTCGGGCAAACTGCTTTCGTATGTGTAAGCGATTCCCGTGAAATTTTGTGAGCAAGTTTAGTTGTTTGATATTATTTTCAGTAGTTTTAATTTAGTTTTAAGTGTTCATTGTATACCCGAATTGGGTTACCGTTGAAACTCACATGTATCACACCACATAACACCTCTGTAACACGGTTGTACAATAAAGAAATATCTTATCTTTTCTGTCGTTTCGTTTTTTGGAAAAGGTTCAAAATAATAGAATTTGGCATAAAGGACTTAAGCGACATTGCTTGAGGCCATGGTGTGGCCGTTTAAGAAGTGAAACGCTCTTACGGTAGATATCGCTAGGGTCCCCTAGACCCATATAGTGGGAAGATTTGCTGACTATGGATGAGGTCTTGGTGGCTCAGTTGGCAGGCGCTGGAGTATCGATCCAGAGGCCGTGAGTTCAAGTCTCACCCAAGGCAGTAATTTGTAAATTTATTCTAAGCTTAATTATTGTATCATTACAGGTCTTATGGGAATGTATATTGGGATGTCGTTTTTCCAATCCTACTGCAAGATGTCGGATGGTATGCTTCTCATTTTGTCCTACGTGTCGTCCATTTGCGATGCGACTGGTAGAAGCTTGTCCCAAAAATCCTGGCACTTGTATCTCGGTAAGTCGATTTTTTTTTCAGTCAGGGCCTCGCTTTCTTAAAGACCATTCTTATTTAGTATTCCTATCTTAGATGACGGCAACGCACTTGCAATCCCTTTGATATTTCAGGTATCCATGGGCAACGGTGACTGGTTGATTGCTACATTCATCTTCCTCGCGTTGTCCCGGCATTTTGCCACGGCTCATGGGAGCCGCTTGGCAACTAATCCCAAGAATTGGCGTAGGCACTAGTTTTTACGAAAGCGACTTCGATCTGACCTTCCAACCCAGAGGGTAAACTAGGCCTTATTGGGATTAGTCCAGTTTCATCACGATGTTTTCCTTCACCGAAAAGCGACTGGATAATCAATATCAAATGATATTTCGTACATAAGTCCCGAAAAACTCATTGGTATTTTATAGAATGAAGGCACTGGTCCCATTAGGGGCTCTTATTAGTTGACATCGTTACTACTACTAGTATGATACCGAATGCTTAGGACTTTAGGACCTTTTAAGAGCAGAACTGAGACCCTCAAGTTCGAGCTAGTCATTTTAATGAAATAAAGTTCAATTGTACGTAATGATTGTATAATTTATTGTCTAGAGAAGAAGTTTGCTTTTACTGTAGTACCTTATACTTAATATACTTAAGTAATTAAATTAGTGTTTCTATACAGGATGGCTAAAAAATAAGTGCATTCCCGTTCCCTACCATACCTGTATGAACCAGCCAAATTTTTTTTCGAGATTTCGAGGTTGGTCCAATAGTAAAAGCTGCTCAGTATAATCCAGTATAATCCCAAAACCTCCCTGGCAACGGGAATGCACTTATTTTTTAGCCACCCTATATAAACTTATTCCGCAACAAAGGGCCATCGGGCCCATGTTGTTTTAAATGCAAGAAGTGATTTTTTTACTGACAGCGCTCTACAGGAACCTCTGAAGATCCGAACATCATGAATAATCAGACACAACAATTAACAAACAATTACTTAATAAAAATCTATTTTTACAACTTCGTCACAGAGACAGTTATTGAGTTTCTAGTTCTAGGTATTAATGTTGATAGTGTTTGTAGGTACTCCTAATGTAACATCAACGACTATGTTTATCAACTTAGGTACCTTGGTTTTACAATTTTTGCTATCGAAAATCTACGGCGCGTTTGGAACAGAATAAATGCATTTACTCACCTTATTTTCAGCGGGAATGATGTCCATACTAGGAAGTTTGTCCCCTCCACTAATCCGCTCCCAGATCTCCAAAGTGCTGCCCAAAGACGAAGTAGCCAAGATGTATTCTCTAGTCAGTTGCGTAGAAGCGGCCATGCCCATATTTGCCCCTGTTCTGTTCAATTGGGCGTATTACTGTACATTAGCAGTGTTCCCTGGGTTTATTTACGTCATATCTGGAGGATTGTTCATGGTGTGTCTTATACTCGTAATGTAAGTATTAATTGTTAGTTTTATTTTATTTTATAGAATAATAACACTTACTGCATTAGTAGAGGAGCATCGCTCGTTATACCTTCTTTCGTGTAAAAACATATTTTTTTTGAGTTGGCATTTAGTATTTATCTACCTGCATCTTGTTTTAGGATCGATTCTATTTATTTATACAGGGTGACCTTAGCCATTGGACAAACCCTGAAATTCCACGTTGGGTTACTTCTCAGGAATGCTCTAACGTTAATATATTAATATATATAATATGTTAATATGTTAATATATATTTTTTTAATTAGAACAAAAGATAAAAAAAAATAAAACAAAAATTAATTCCTATGATCGACAACAAAAGCAATCATTCTGTATTAATTATTGGCAGTGTTTTTGACAATTTGTCCGAAAATGTGCGGCAATGATAACATTTGTCAAAAGTCAGAATTATGGAAGGTAGAGGTAACGAAATGAATCTTCATGTATCAAAAAGTTACCGTAAAAAACAGTAAATAGGCGGCGCCACCATACACTGAAGTACCTAGACTATACACCTAGCATTTTATATAGATGTGCACCCGTGCGACCGTGAGGGACAGAACATACGCAATGCGACAAAATTAAAAACACGTTTTATCATTCTTGACAACATACCAGAAACAACCTACGTAATTTAGTCGGGTTATTTACTGCCCTTCCCCCATTTCATCTCTACATTATTATACCTCTATGGTTCATGTCATAGAGTCTCCTGTATATTAAAATACTCTTTGGTCTCAGAGCCTACCTAGCGCCACCGGAGAGATTAGGAACTATTATTTACAGCTAAAAGCTGGTCACTTTTGCAACAATTCTGCCATAAGAGATTGTCATCCTTTCTATACCATCCATAGTCAGAATCTTATTAATGACATAAATAAAAAAGAGAATCAATAAGGTCGAAGAAGATTTCATACTATTTATTACCTCAGGAGCTATTAACACATACAGGCTGCTCCAAAGTAAAAAATCGTAATTCGTTAATTTCTTCGTAACCGCTACACCGGTTGTTATGATACTTGGTATACTGATTCTAAATACCTTAATGCATATGTACATTTCGGCTTTGTCCAATGGCTTAGGACACCCAGTGGCCTGTATACATAGACCAAGCTTTTGAAGATTGTTATCTTTTTTTTTCAGAAACGCCAATATTCTTTACTACAGAGTGGTGAAAAATCGAAGTCAAATCAACCCCCTCCTTGAAGAAGATGTTTGTACTGAAAATTAATAATGATATAAGATCAATTTGAATGCATGTGTATCATAAGAACGGTTTACATACAATATATCTCGTATCCTTATGATGCAGTTCGATACAATTAGGTAACTCAACACGAAAAATTTATATCTTTAATAGTCGTGATAAAACTGGTAGATAAACTGAATCATTTGTGATATTTTAAGATTTTTAAGATATAGATGCTCATGTGTAAATGAATAAACTTATAGTTCATTCATATAAGTATCAAACTTGGGAAGCTACTTATAGTAATTAAGTAAACTGTGATATAAAATCGGTAAATATCAGGAACCTTATATTATAAGTATAAGTAGAGATTTAAGTAGATAGGAAACTATAGTTGGTGAAACCAAATTGTCAGTAGGTAAATAAGTACAAAAAAAACTATAGTCATCCCTTTCTTTTGGGAGCTAGTACTAGTGTAAGACAAAGATAGTATGATTATCTTTGTCTATGTTTGAAATGACACAGTCCTTTGAGAAACTATAACTACTACTACCACTATTCGATAACAACATACTATATGTAAAAGCCCCTTCTTGTGTATGTAGTAGTCAATGTAAATTTAGCTAATGTTTTTTTTTGTAAACTGATCATAACTTTAGAGGCTTTAACTAAGTTTTTTACCCAGAAGAATCTAGTTTTAGGATATTGAATAAGACAACTAATATTATAAAACCATAAATGTATTAATACAATCACACAGACAAACATACACATTGACTTAATATTATTATACTCACAATAACAATACAAGTAACACCACGTCTAAACCATAAAAATACATTAAAAACTTTGTACAGAAGTAAGATTTTCGACAAAAAATGTTACCGGGATCAAGTATAAAGTCTGGGGCTCAAGTATTTGTTTTACAGTAGGTATGATATGTACCTAATGTATGGTCAATTGTGTGTAAAAGTACATATATATTTATTAATAAAATTATTATTTTCATACGTAAAAATCAATTTACACATGAAAATGTAACGTAATCCTCATTTGCGCCACATTTACTCAATCAATGAATTTTCGGCATATAATTTTTGATTATTTAAATCTTTATATATTATAATTAAGTAGTAAACAAAATCCAAAAGCAATAAGTAAAAACTTAAAAATAAACGCGTTTGGTTTATGTTAGGTACCTTACATCAACCGATTTATTATTAATAAATAAATGTAATACTAAATTAATGTAATCTATTAAAGTAACTATTAAAGGGCGTGGAAATGAGTATTATTTTATTCACAATTAAATTCAATAACGAAAATAATAAAGAAAACTCAGTTGACCACAATAAAGATGTATGTAATATCGTAATATGAATTTAATATTTCTATTACTTTTAAAATCTTTGATTACGACGCCAATGTCACCCTGTATGAATGTATGATGCTTGATTTTGGAGTTCCCGGTTGCGTTCAAGTCCAAGTCCAAGTAGAATCGGTTTAATTCTCAGGGATTCATAAGAAAGATGAAGCAGAAGTTTTCATAATGTGCGATTAATCAAAGAACTTATGATCTCTTTTAGTCTATAAAACTACAAATAAGTCCGGACGTCACTGAGCTTAGCGATTCTGGTTTTAGTTCTTGTAGACTGCTAATAATGTGAAAAAATAGACAAAATCATTATCCCACGCCCCTTTTTTTTCTCCACTTAAACCTACAGCCTGCTTACCATACTCTCACCGTCCGAAGACCCTGCCTTTTTACTTAGTCACAGGGCTTTCCTAGTAGTCGATATCAAGTTGATAATCGGCTGAACAATAATATAGAGTAGGGTGAACACCACAAAACACATGAGAGCCGTGGATAACCCAGGGTTTGCGGCGCTAAAGTAATCCATATTAAACCCTATGGCTATCGTGATAAGGCCCATGGAGAGAGCAATTAAACCAAGCGCGATGTGGAGGATCTTGACGGGTCCGCTCCTGATCATCAAACGTACTTTCGAGGAGAAAAGTGCTATGATACCGGAGATGAAGCTTGCTAGGGAGAACGCCAGTGCGATAACGCCTGAAATAGATAAGATTTGATGTAGATAACTGTACATTCATGTCGCCAAAATTTATCTCATCGCGTACCTATCTTGACGAGTGTTGCTGTACAGAAGTAGGCAATTTTTATAAAGCTTAGGTCATTATTGTGGAAAGTATGATTCATCATTGCAAGGGCATTTATTTCAATTGCTTGGAGTCAGTTGCACCAAACCGTCTGTCACCGCTAACTTTTATTGTACCTATGAGTTAATTAATAGTTCACTGCTGAGTGACGTTGATCATCAGTCCTTCCAGCGTGGTTGGTACAACTAGCCTTTAAAGTTTGAGCTTAATCCAGTATTCTGATACATTCATGTCATTCAACCGCAGGATTTTCGTTGCTTAGTGCATCGAAATGCAGTATAAATTGATAACTTTAGATAAATGGGTACACAGTCAAGGTCTAATATTTATTAGTACGTGTTACAGGTACCCACTACTAAATATGATTTTGCAAGTTTTTCGTTTTGTTAATGGGTTTTGACTTCTGAAAACTAAGTACTAGTAAATAATAAAAAAGTACTAGTCAACTTAAAGTGCTTAATTTAAGTTACCAAAGTTAATTATGGGTTGGATATTAAGGCATTTTAACAAATACAGCCGTGCCTTTGGTCAGGCAATGAATGCTCAAAAATGTTATAGCGGGAAATGCTTGGAACACATTTTTTGACTTCGTAACTTTATTTGGACTAGTTAGGAGTTGAACATATCAAAAGTACCCGGCCGTATGTTCCAAGCATTTCCTTCTATACTTTCTTGTTGCTTGGCATATAAAGAAAGTATTATAAATATAAAATTACCGCAATATCCATGAGGTGTGTTAACAACCATGTTAGTCTCAGCCAGAGCCAGGAAAGAGCCCACAATGACGAACAAGGAGCCGATGAGCTGGAGGCAGCCGTGGACGACTCGCTTGCCATCCTGGGATAGTTGGAAGGACCAGGAGTTGTGCCTGTGGAGCGTCAGGACCGCTTCTACTAGGAACAGTTGGTACTGAAACATGAAAGGAAGCGCCTATAGTTACTCAATAGCAATTTTGCATTGTAATAAAAGTAGAAGCGTGTTGTAAACCTACTTTCGACACCTTTAACTAAGAATCATCTTCCGATTGTACACAAAAGTTTCATGAAATGGACTCCTGGTGCTTTGGTGATGGCGTGGTGATGGTGACAATTCAATAAGTAAAAGTTTTGAAAAATGGTCTATGCTTGTTCATTGCATCATTCACTACAATCTCAATTTACAGGTGCTTTCAAGTAGATACAATTTCAATACTTTCAATATGTACGAGTACCAATATACGATATTCTATATTCGTGTTCATTATCGTCCGACCGAAGTTTTGGTTTCAGCAGGTTTTGGCACAAACATCATGTTTCAGCCAAAGGTTCGTTTTCACCCGAAACTAGAGCAAAACCAAACCTTCGGTTTCGGTCGGACGCTAGTTTTCATAAACGAGACGATTTATTTTAAGCTGAGGTTTTAGGATTAGCTCTATCGGATCATACCGCACAATTGTTAAAATGTTCAATAATAAATTACAATATACCTAGATACAAACATTACATTAAAATTAACTATAAACCTAACAAAAAACACACCTTAAACCTTAAACAAAACAAAAATCCTTAAAAATCCTTTAATAAAAAAACTACACAGCTATTTTAGGCTGTGTAGTTTTTTACCCATCGTACCTGTATCAAAGTTCCCCATAAGCATTCCCCCGCTGAACTGCTATGGAGTTGGAGACCTGTTGGACCAAATACGACCCAGAATGAGGATCACCACCCCTCTCCCGCAAACGCCGGCCTAATTCCCTAAATAATTGTCGGGCTTCCATACTCCACGCCCTCACGGTCTCTACAACCACCGGCACAAAGTCGTACGCCGATGCCAGTGCGGAGTATTTAGCGTGCTTCTGAGCTTGAGAAACATGGCTGCCAACTATTGGAATTAGGCTGTCACGCCATTGCATTTTTTGAACAACACTCGAGATATTTGTTCAAATATAATTTGCATTTAGTAAAATTTGCATATTTATTTGTAAGTATTCTTTTAGACAAGCACGGTTTAGTAATTTACTTACATGACATTCAGTTAGGTTATTTACACTCATAGCAATATACCTACTCGTACAGCACTGATGTAATATAAATCTAGACACTAACTGCGGTTAGTATTAAGTACATATTTGTCCTTTTTATCGTGTTTCAAGAGATTAAGAGTCACTACAGCTTTATACTCTCACAAAACACAGAATACGTACGCCAGTTCCCGCGAAAATTATATGGAGTTGAAGATTGCTGATGGTCCCGCTGGGTTCTACAGTCAACGCGAAGTGCCACATGCAGAACACGACGATGGCCACCTGCATATGGTGAAGGAGGTTTAACAATTGGCAAATGGCCAACCACGCGGAATCCCAGGAGTTGGTATACACGTCACCGCTCTCCGCGTCATAAGCGCCTGGTGCACGAGTGACCTCCGCTTGATACGGCACATGCTCCCTCACTTCGAACATTTCAACCTTATCCACAGACTGCGTAGAACTCGTCGGGAGTTTATCTAGTCTGGGCACAGAATATTTCTCCGACTGCTGGCTCGTGCTAGGTCTATCCATTTTGGCTATTCTAGATACAGCGTAGACCCTCCGAACCGTTCTCGAGCGGTGACACGGTCACATGGACACTTCGCGAATTACGTACTGAAACTTGGTCCTACAGATCTGCTTGAGATAGCGGTATTGAGATAACACGGGAGAATTCGATCGGAAGGTATCGTAGAAAATTGACAGTTTTAAGATTAGGGAGTTGTGCAACTTTCGATAATGCAGAGATATTAGTTTAATCTTGTTCGCGTTTGTGCAATGTTGAAATTCCTTTGCTTCTTTAGGAGTATTTGCTTGTATGAGTGGTGATGTTTTGACCTAAATGTCGAGTCTTGTATTATCTTACGGGCCTGTCTTACATTAAACAATTCTGTGTAATAGGTAGTCTGGATTAAGTATTCATATCAGTGTGTAGTTTTCTGAAAATGTGACGAACATACTCGTATAATATCCAAATTACTTAATTTTAAAATACTGGATGCAGTGCAATATAACATTGTAAAATTGTAAAGAAAGTATGGATCAAAACGAAATCAGAAACAGAGAGAGAGTATTTATTTCAGTTTATAATATATATAGTATATAGTATTTATTTCAATTTATATAGTAGTGTTTCTACTTAAAATAAAAACAAATTAAAGTATTTTCTGTAAATAATTTAATTTGTTTTAATACTTCTAACAGTAAGACGAAATCAGGTTTAAAACATTAGGTAATAGTACATAATATGACAATAATAGGTAAAATCTGAACTCATTCATTTTAAATATTGTTCTATCATGCACAGTCTTAAGTATATTTTATGGCATGTCGAGTCGTCTGATTGATTCGTTAGGTTAGGTTAGACTTTTGATGACCTTTATATAATTGAAATTAATAAATAATAAAAACATTTATTCAAACTCAATTGGACATTAAGAATGTTATAGTTCCGCCGCTACATACTAAATGGCGTCACTACAAGTTACGCATGCAGCGCTATACAATAAAAATATTAGTTCTCCTACTCATCGACAGATGGCATAGACTGTACCATTTCAAAACATTTCCCTATTGGAATTGGAAATACTCGTACAAACGATTATGAGTTTATTTTTCTCCAAGTTTACACAAATCATTGAGTATTCGTACCTACCGAATGGGATTACCTAGGTACTTTCTATAAGAATTGATAATTATGATAAATCGAAGCCTATTTCTAGAGAGAAGAAAGTTCAAAGAACTTTCGCAATTTATGATGTATACCTATACAAAAGGTCATCTGTTTTTATGACATGTGGTTGCATAGTTGTCTAGAAAATAGTTTTAGAACATTAGGAAAATTGAAATAAATATCGACTGTAAAATTTTACAACAACCCAATGGAGTTGGCTGGTCGAGGTATTTTACAGATGGCGCCAGCATAGCTTGCCCTGTCAATCCTTAGAATTGTGTCAAATTGTTTTTATTTTTATTTTTTATTTTATGCCCTCTGGAAGTCAGCCCTGTAAGCCAAATCTCATAGAACAAAACTAAATAATATGCATCTATGCAAACCTTTGACAGTTGCCAACCCCATTGGTTTGGTATTGAAACTAATGAAATAAGTAATTGACAACAAATATTACACAAATAATTACAATATACAAAGAGTTATTTTACACCATGGTCAGGCGTGACTCACTCCGCGATTTCGTCGCGCCGCTACAAGTACATGCTGCGGCCGCCCCCAATTCTGGGGTTTAAACCATATTAATTGCCGCGCACCGCTACGGAATGGACGCCTGTACGCGCTTGCGCCACCTAGCGGTCACATCTGTCATAATAGACGCGTTTTGTTAGAGCGTGAACCTTCTGTATCTAGTACTATTATTTATTCTGTGCCATGGTCTAGCTAGATTCTAGATTGTACTTTAGCTATGATAAGTTGCTGCGTGGTACATTTCATACGTCCAAGCCCTGACATCTGACCACCTACTCGCACCATACCTCTTTAAAATTACAGGCGAGGCGTATATACAACTATTTAGACGCTGCTAGCAATTAATTACGTACAAAGAATGCACCGCCTCTATCACGCCGCTGCAGGGGCAGCCGCCCCCTATTAATAAGATCTAATGACCCAAGGCGGGACCCATTTGTCACCTGATTTGATAACGAGGGGTGAGAAAAAAAAGGATTTATTGGGTTGTATGAGAGAAATAATTAACTTTAGTAAAAAGACGTACGTGCTATTAATTTTTGAGCGCCACTGATGACTTGAGTGTAAATTGTACAGGTATACGATATCAAAGTACCTATATCTATATGAAGTCTGACAGCTGCATTAAGAAGTGACATCACTTTTCAGTGTTGAAAAACTGCAACACTGAAAAGTGATGTTACTTATATAAATGTCATGTTAGGTAGGTACCTTACATTTTGACTAGTGCTTACGTTTTTTAAATAATTTTCTTTTACATCCCACCTTTCAGTGTACAGTGTACATATTCATGCTACATATTTTAATTAGAATTTAATTCTAGGTTTTGACATATCTCATAGAATAATAATGGATTTTTTCAAAAAACTGTAATTTGGGTCTTAATTAAGTTATTTGAGTAATGTCACCAAAATGAGTAGATTTCTTTGTCCTAGACCTCGGCAACTACCTATTTAGAATGAAAGTAGGTACTTTATATTTTTTGTCAAGTAAACAGTATCAAATCCTTTCTAAATGCAATAAAATAGGTTTGTATTATTCCGCATTACTATTTTATTTCCACAGGAATTCAAGTCTAAAACAGGATAATGCGAACTAAATAACCATAAGACTGACGTCGACGTCGGTCGGTCATTACTCGGATCGCATGTAACATTACACTCACCGCCGATTATAAATCGATGGCGGCGTGTATCGATTATGGACGATTCGATTCTGATTTATAGTGCCGCGGACGGCGAGTATTTTTTTTAATTTTTACTTTTTATGTCGTTTCGTTGTTAGGTTAGGTTATTGATGTTGTGGGAAAACTATTATTTCAAGTTGTGGAGTGAAGCTGCTGGGATGAAACCATGTCCATCTTAATAATACCTACTACTATGTTTAAGATATAGGTTATAATATATTAAATTTCATTTTACGATCTTTTTAAACTTTTTTTTGCAAAAATCGGTACTTAAATAGCGAGCGACAGTTCATTTTTATATGGAGTTGCTGTTACGCAAAATGTTTATAAACAGTTTTTGAAAGTCACATCCACTTATTTAGAAAAACTGGACAAATGCGAGTCGGACTTCCCCACCGAGGGTTCCGTACTTTTTTGTATTTGTTGTTGTAGCGGCAACAGAAATACATCATCTCTGAAAATTTCAACTGTCTAGCTATTACGGTTCATGAGATACAGCCTGGTGACCGACAGACGGACAGACGGACATCGGAGTCTTAGTAATAGGGTCCCGTTTTTACCCTTTGGGTACGGAACCCTAAAAAGTAATATTTAAGTAATAAAAATACGATAGAAGTTAGACCAAGAAGTGCAACGATTTTGATAATGCAAGTGTTATTTTTACGTCATAATTTCATAGAAGTTTAACGTTTAAAATAACACTTGTATTGCGTGTGTTATTAAATTTGTTGCAGACTTTTCTTGATCTAACTCTAAAAACATATTTCGTTAATTTCGTAACTAAACTACAGGAAAGACCCAACTGAGCATGGTAACCAGTGTCATAACAGGTCATGGACTATTTAACAAACATCTTTTTATAACAGGTGTCACAGACAGTCCCCTATGCAGAGGATGCATGGAGACAGAAGAAACAGCCTCTCACGTGGTGCTGGAGTGCAGCGGAGTGGCCCCATACAGGGCAAAACATCTCGGATCCCCGAGAGACCTCCCCGAGGTCCTACTCAACATCAAAGGTTTGATAGGTTTCCTCGAGGAGCTGGGCTGGCAGGACTAGCCCACCCCCATGTCACGCAAAATAGGCGCCAGTCGTCGAGTTGCGGAAAATCGCCCGAACTACAATACAATACAACATATTTCGTCGATTATTTTTAAATTAAGCCTATTCAAAGGACACTTGAAGGAACTGTCAAATATGAGGGACCACTATTCGGCGCGAGATCGACGTGAGAGGTATAAAACAAGCAGCGTTGTACGGAGGTTAATTAATCTTGAATAATGTACCCTGATGGCTAATATGGGTCTTAGCATCTAAGAAAAGCATCACAAAACAAAACACTATAAAAATGAAAAAAATAAACAATGGACCTTGTTGTCTCGCAAATTTTCTCACATCGTAGCAAATATAAAATCTAAATTATGTGAGAGCGGAGCACAAAATACGCCTGGCGTCATCCCATGCTGGTTAATTATTATAAATCGATGCAGTATGCTACAGTACAATAGAGACTAATAAATAGAACAGACGACCAACATACGAGTTCATCGTCATTTTTACCCTGGCCGCACACGCACGGAATTTTCCGTACGGGATGACATGTGCAAGCGAGACAGCGCTATGCATTTGTAGAGCGACGTCCTGCCATTTCGTACGGAAACCGAATGAAATTTCCGAGCGTGTGCGGCCAGGGTTATTGTTCAATGGCGCTGACAAGCGACACAGAGTTGAAGTAGATACTAGGTACACTGTATTATGCTTTATATCTGTGTTTACGGAAAAGACAACTGTTGCCATCTCTTACGGGCTATGCAAGATTGGTCAACAGTCTATATATATATATATACGTATTGCATATGGTATAATAAAGAGATGTTTAAGTGTTTCGCTAAATCTAAATACCTACTCGTATTCTACTCCTATAGCTAATGCTCATTTAGACAGAACTGAACCTTGCCATGCTAATGTGACGAGATATACAACAACAAAACAAATACAAGTCTTTATTATTTACGGGTCTTTGACTTAACCCACGGTCATACCGCCAATTTCACCACAAGATCTTCCCGTCTCTATCTATCTTTACGATTTAGAAAAGGAAGGACGTGTGCGAGTTAGTGTGTCGACTTGATTCGATTATAATCAATAGATTTATCGTTACTGCGCTTTAGGCATGATGGTTTACGTCAGCACGTTTTGCTTAAAATATGGCTCTTTTTAGTAATAGTTTAAAGAAAGCGCTATAGCTTTGTTAGGAAAGCCTACGCTGTGGTTTAGTCAGTACAACAAAGATTTCGATATCTTTTCGTACGCGCGTGGTCTCTCTTTATGTTAAAAACAACATATTTTATTCCAAATAGGTACTTTTAAGTTCATAGACTATCAACTTACCTAATATGTTGCATCTAACCCAGCGGGGAACTTGTTAGAATATTTGCCGAGTTTCTGGGTACAAGCCAGGATTTGAACCCATAAGCTCCGCTTTAAACTAAATATCGCGTTTTGTACACATAATTAATGTCATTAATGCGATTAAATTTCATCATTTTACGTTTTTTTCGACGTTTCAGTCAAGTCGTACTAGCTGTGGTCACGGTAAACAATACAAAACTACCCGATTTTAGTTTGAAACGTTGGAAAAAAGGGTAAAATAATGAATCGCGTTAGACCCGTTAATGATATTAATTACCCATAATAGTCTCCGGTTTAAAACTGACACAACTGCACTACCAAAGTTGGCCCTAATGACGATGACAGTACAATTTAAACGACAAAATTATTGCAACCCAACAAAATAAAGCCCACAAAGCGCCCAGCTATTAATATAGCCGAACCGGTAGTTAAACATCTTAATAAGAAACCAATATAATAGAGATTACAGGCTCTGGATACGGGGGTGGGCCGCTTTATCCAGAAATTGAATGGAGTAAGTTACTATATTGCTACTGGTGAGCGCTGGCGGGTGTTAGTCTCAGAAAACCACTCAGTTTGATCTTAGAGCAAAACTTCACAGTGATAATAATCTCTGCTTCTGTCTTTGAACTAGGGATTAGTAGATCAAACTATACCTACTCTACAGATCTAACTGGACTTACTGGACTTAAATATTCATTATACAACGATTTATTGAACTATAATATTCATTTTTGGTCAGCTGGTATTTATGTTATCTATTAGGTACATTATATAAAAATATAAAATCGTAGGCATTTTTTGGTTAGTCCCAATTAATTTTGTATAATTGCTTAGATTAACATCAATTTTTGACATGTTTTTGTTTACCTATACATACTTATATGATGATCCTTATTGGGAGAGAAAATTATTTTAATTTGTTTTATATTTTTTGTATGTACCTAATGTTTGACGATCATGATCAGAAGATAAGCATAATTTTGACATTGATGCAAATTTATAGTGTTATTTTTATCCTGAAGTAAATAATTCTAAATCTAATGATTTTGGATCTCGAAGTTACACGTAAGGTATACTGATTGTCCTGCCAAGAATTCGGCAAGCGATAGAAACAGGATCCCTGAACATAGGCTCTTCTGTTTCAAATGTTAGACGGCTTAGGCCACAATATGTGTGGTCTGTCCGACCGTCAGTCGCTAGGGATGGCAGATATCGATAAATTTAATCGAGGGAGCTCTACACTCGAGTAGAACGAGAACTAGTCGCTTTCTATGAAAATTAATGTATAAAATGACCAGCTTTCATTGCTTATGACTGTAGTTTCCCCTTTGAATTTACTGCGTGTATGAATGTGAATTACAGGAGTGTTGTTTAAATTATGGAATTGTTTGACAAGTTTTATGAAAGCATTAAAAGGTAAAATCTCGGATACTTGACTAAATGGAATTCTGGACCACCATGGCACTGTCAATGTTGACTTTATTGTAAATAAGTTATTGATATTTGATTTGTAAATTCATTTTATCACATTTTTATGGTTCAGGGATTTTGGTTTTCGATTGCGACTAATGTCTAACCTTATGTAGATAATCTCTATTTGTCCTAATTATTAGTACTTAGGTATAATGTGAAAAAATAATGTTTTTCTAAGACAGACAAATTGTAAACCAAACGTATTTATATAATAAATTTCTCCTTTTGGAGAATAAACTCATCATGTATATTCATAATTTTTTGACGGCTTCATACTGAATCTCTTCACCACCAAATATCAAACATACATGTCGATATAAAATGGCATCGATAAAAATAAGCCCCTCCCTAAATGTATCCCAGTCCATCAATACAGTATTAAGGCATTATTTTTCAAATCTAGCCCAGAACCTCCTGCGCGCTATAATTGCTTCATGACCCACATGGTCATTTTAGTCCAATCATCGACGACTCTTCCTATTTAAACACATTCTGGAGAACGGTTAAAAATGGCAAGTTACAGACTTTTGTGTCTTTTGTTTTTGATTTTTTGAAAGGGTGTGTGTTTTACTGTTAACATCCTGAGGATGCTATTGAAACTACCGAAGCACCGGGCATGTTTGCAGAGGCGACTGGAGTGGATGACTTTTACGCCATTAATGGCGCGGCAGTAGCAACGGCCTCCTGACTTTCTCTGATCGCTTACATTGCCGCCTCACAAAATACTGGGTTGAGGTGGTGATAGGCAGGGCTAAATAAACCATCTTGTCTCTTGTTCCTCTCTGCTTCCAATCATTAATTTTAACACTTTAATGTAAGTGTAAAGTTTATATAAGTAATAATATAGTGTGTAAGTTTGTTTTAGTGTAGGTACTAACAAAAATATGGATCATCTGGTCTGAATTAAACGATTTTGTCTAGCGCATCTGACGGGACAAGAGCCGCGCGTGAAACAAACTGTGGAGTTTAGGAATAAGGAGCTGTGTAGCTCTTTCTAATGAACAGTATATACCTACAGTGCGAGAGAGTCGAATAATGCTGTCTCGCACGATAAACAAATCGGCCAATAGTCAATTTCTGCACGAATACTTACATTATTTTCCCAAACTTTCGTGTCTCGGAGTGCAAGTGGTGAAGAAATGTCGTTAAGGTGAAATAGGTATCTGCAATAAACACATGCTATAAGGACAAAAATCGATATTTCCCCTTAACTGTTTTTAATATGTTGGGCGAATAATTTTCACATCAACTACCTAGTTCATCGGCTTAACATGCATGCTGATAATTATTTCACTCGTCCATTTTTTATGCACTTAATTGTAAAATAAAACTAATTGCCAACTTGTTTTCAGATTACTAAGGTAGTTGTTGAACAACTTGATGAAAAAAGGGCCAAAGTATTTTAAGCCCTTTATAAGCCCAATATTTTGTATAAATCTGACTACTTTCCTGGGTTAAAACATCAAGAGGCCGTCGTTTGCAAATAAATGTGTTGACTACAGCTACACGAATTCAATCAGATTAAATTGCTAAGCGAACCCTTGGGATTGTTTTAATATGGTACCTAATATAAACAACCGGCCAAGTGCCAGTCGGACTCGCGCACGAAGGGTTCCGTACCATTACGAAAAAAAACGGCAAAAAACTCATGTTTGTTGTATGGGACCCCCACTTAAATATTTATTTTGTTCATCTGTGAAAATTTCAACTGTCTAGCTATCACGATTCATGAGATACAGCCTGGTGACAGACGGACAGACGGACGGACAGCGGAGTCTTAGTAATAGGGTCCCGTTTTTACCCTTTGGGTACGGAACCCTAAAAATAAGGTGAGAAGTTATATGTCCATATGCCTATTGGACATCAGAAGAGGCTGATTCGCGTTACACACTTTGATTTTGAGAATATTTGAGTTAAATGAACTCGAAGTAATCTATTAAACATTCTACTTTTACATGACGTCACACCTCATCCGCCCAACGAAGCGTCGTCAAAGTAATCTAAAGCCTAGCACACTATCACATTTAGAAAAGAGTGTATCATAGGTAGAAATGTCTCGGTTGTTAAAACCTTTACACACTGAGGAGAATTAACTTGTATTTAGACGTGGAAATCCAGGATGCGAGGCGAATCAGTAAGTACAGGAATTGCAGGATGCTGTGAGACATTTTGTCTACATTATCGCTGAGTTGACGGTTGATAAAATAAAAATAAAACCATGTTAATAGAAGCGCTTTTTATATGTACGGAAATGACGATATTATACTTCTCCTCCCGTAGATTTGCGATATTATTTCTTCTTCTAATTCAACAGTTGTATAGGTATATACCTACTAGGATTACTAGGCTGTAAAAGATGTAGTGAGTTCTCAGGACATGTTTTCCAAGAGATCATAATAAAATCGCAAACATAACCATATACATATTATAATTACTACTATTTGCAAAATTTACATATAAGTATTTTGTCAAGTACCTATTACCTTTATAAAAAATCTTATATAATAAGCGCCGACGTTAATATAATACTTAATATTGCCGGAAAGCTGCTGTTTTTGTGTTCGATAACGTAAAGCGAATCATACACACAAAAATCCACTTTGTCTGTAAAAAAAAACACCGACAATAACACGCCGACAAGCCACCGTATCCAGCAATTAGTACTTTTACTCGTAACGATTTTTACTTTCCACACTGCACTAACCAGGCAAGCCCTTTTCAAACGGTCGAAAGCCGCTGCGCGCGCCAGTTGCCCTGCGCCGACGCATGGGGAAATTGTTATAGGTATTATATGTACTAGCGTGCCGTTGCTTTTCAAAAGGCGGCTTTTAAAAAATAAAGTGTTGTTGGAGTTTTGAATTTTGACTGCGTTTTTGTATTGAGAGCAAAAAAAGTTTGTATGATTTTAACTAGAACTGGACTGAACTTTCGAGGTGTTTATTTTTAAATGGTTTATTGACAACAGGAAAGCAACACTGGACGCGAGAATTATCAAGTAAGTATCGGTTAATACGTAAGAAGAGACCTCCGCCTAAATACCGGATGTTTCCTGTAACAGGAGCAATAAATTAAACTGGAGGCTGTACGCCTCAAACTGACCAACATTTACTCAGCAACTTTTTTAAATTATGAGATTTTTAAATTATACCTTTTTCATACTAGTTAAATATTATTTTCAATGTACGCTGCCTCTCTATTTGTGTGTTTGACGTTGCTTGTCACCTTTTAAACATAACAAATTTTGCAATACATTGCGTCTTAGAATAAACTTTCAAGTGTAATAAAAATCAAAACAAGTTATTTTTAAAAGTTTCTGAACTAATGTTGGTCAGTTTGAGGAGTATAGCCTACAGCTTAATTTATTGCTCCTGTTACAGGAAACACCCGGTATATTCTATTCCATAGGTATAACATTAGACTAGACATTTTTGATACAACGTGAGCGAATACAAAAGCAAATTGATGACAGTGACAGTAATAACACCTGACATCGAGCGTTGGTGACCTCTGCCTCTTTAGATAGTGTTTTATACGGAAACTGTAATTATTTTTAACTACAATTAGAATATTATATTTTTTACGAGTCGCTAAAATAATTGGTGGATATATTGGGTGGAAATATTTTCTTCTCAGATATTTTATTTATAACTAGATTTCGAGCGTATAAGTAATTGAGAAATGTTACTTACCTATTGAATGACATTCTAAAATTGCACTATAAAAAATAAAAATAAACATTTATTCTGGCGAAATCAACCCTATTTTTACATTGAATTATTCTGCGAAACTGCAAGACTGATAAGGAGATAAGGCACCATTCTCCTGTATTTCTATCTGGAGTATCTGGACAGGTGTAAAGTTCTGTACGGAATTTACTCATGTATAGAATTTGTGCTAATTAAAACACTAGGTATAAAATCAGAAGCATTTTCTTAAGTTTTTTGAAAACGTATATGACTATGGTACCCATATTGACGACCTATCTGGCCTAGTGGGTAGTGACCCTGCCTGCAAAGCCGATGGTCCCGGGTTCGAATTTTTTTGTGTGATGCATTTATTTGTGTGATGAGCACGAATATTTGTACCTGAGACATGGGTGTTTTCTATGTATATAAGTATGTATTTATCTATTTAAGTAAGTATATCGTCGCCTGGCACCCGTAGTACAAGCTTTGCTTAGTTTGGGGCTAGGTCGATTTGTGTAAGATTATTTATATTTTATGTTAGTAGGTACAGGTACAAACAGCTTTGGGACTTCTTCAAAGACAAAACATGGTTTAAGTTAATAAGTAATCAGCAAAAACAAAAGGGCATTTTACTACAAATTATTTACGACTATGGTGTTGCTTCATACATTCCGCACAATACTTAGAAATAGTTTAGTTTAGTTTATTTATTAACCATAACGTAATATGATGGTAAGTAATGTTCATGGTAAGTCAACATTTCATACAATATTATGTCAATATCTTTCACATCGCTACCACCTGGACCACAAGTGGAGTCGGGCCAAGATAAATCTGCATGGCATTTGAAATGATAAAGTTGGCTATGTAATCATTAATGTCAAGTTTCTATGAAAATTATGTCGTTTATAATGAAACTCCCGTACTTTGTTCTATCAGTGTAAAGTAAGCTTAGACGGATTATCATGTAGCACTCAAAAGTCTGAGGTAATATAAGTTTATGTAATAGCGATTGAGTCCCGTTTTAATTAATAATAATTTCCTGCACTTGTCCGTTCATGTAGTTAGAGTTAGACCAAGAAAAGTCTGCAACGATTTTGATAGCACACGCAGTACAAGTGTTATTTTAAACGTCAAACTTCTATGAAATTATAAGCTCCAAACCAAATTTTTTAATAAAATATCGAAGAAAATGTTTTCACCTACTTTATCCACCAATCATTTTAGCGATATTCACGCCATAATTTGTAAATAATACAATATATATTCTTATTGCTGTAGATTACAATAAATAAATAAAGTTTCCGTATAAAACACCTAAAGTGACATTACTAGAGTTTTGAATGATTCACGGTTAGTTTCACTAGTCTTATATTGACCGGGATATAGACCACAACAAACAACAACAACACAAACAATACAAAACAAATAATACAAAAGGTAATCACGGTCTATATCCCGGTCAATATAAGTCAAGTGACATTACTGTCGATGTACACAATTTGCTTTTCTATTCGTTCACGTTGTACCCAAATGTCCCAAATCCAAGTTGTTTGCTGTACAACTTCATAGAAAAGGTATAGAATATCTGATTCTGCGATCTACTATAGTTGGAATATATGTTGGTATGTATGTTTTTTGGAATTAAGTGTATATACCTTCTTAGTCTACTTTTAAACAAGTATCAAGTAGAGCAAAAATATTCACCTGAATCCTTATGAAAAGCTCTGAAAATCCTTTTGAAAATTACTAAGCCCAAGGGTGACATACTTGAGGCGCTTGCGATGTAGCCGCACAGACCCAATTGTGGTGCTTGGAATATGGGACGGCGCCAGTAGCATCCCAGACAAGCGGCCGGCGGCCCGGCCCATACTCATTCCGTCAGACCTCTTGCCATCGACCCTAGCCCGACCGTTGGGCTCGAGGACCGCCGGCACTTTGGCATTGGCACTAACAAGGGCCCTTCGTATGACGTCGTTGATGCTGGCGTACCCAGGGATCCTCCTAGCACTCCGGCTGCATGGGAAGCGGTGGTGGCCAGGCTGTCTACCATAGCTTCGTATTGGCACCGCTGAGGCATGTATGTGTAGGTACAATAAAACGTAGCCTCATTCGGGAGTGATCTGCCCGTCTGCGGTATTTGCATAGCGATCCACCACGTGCACGATAACAGGTTATTCAGCCTTAGGCCGGTGTCATTGTGCTGCGATCAGCGGAATACGATTATTATACTTATTGTGATACTAAAAAAATCGTGTAGCTCGGTTGCCTTATGATGCAAGCAGGTTCTAAAATAGAATCCTGAGCGTAGCGAGTGTTTCAACACACGAGAAGTAATAGACTCAACTTGTGCGTTCAGAATTATATTCAACATCATTATAAAAAAAAACAAATGTTTCTTATGGAACTTTAAGGTTTATGACTTAAAATCATTAAACAAAGCTAAATTTCGTGTTTTTTTATTAAATTCGCAAACCATTTATTTAATGATAATTAATATCGAACGGACCATTATTATGAGCGTCTTACGTTTTTTATATGTCAAAAGCTACTTAAACCCGCTCCAAGGTCAAATTACTTTCCCCACTAGTGGATAAAACGCGTTTTTAGACGCTATTGTTTTAAAGAATAAAAGACGGCTTTCCGAGCTAGTGAGGGGAAAAAATACTTTCCACCCTAGGGTGGGAAATGTTATTTTCCACCCGGTTATTAGGTGTTGAAAGGTTATCTTTCCGAATAGGAGTGATGAAAAATAATCTTGTTAGTTTTTCCAATGCACCACCAACGACGAACCCACATAAAACACAAACATGAACTAGACTGTTATATTCGCTGATCGGTGATACCACATTGTACTTGAAGCCCAAAGGAATAAAACGAACCATCTACGGGATTCACGTACAATTTAGTACCTTGTTGAATTGGAGCATATTTCCATAGCAAATATTCTAGTAGGATAATGCAAGTGTTGTATGAGTTTCGCAGTTCGCACACATTTAATTCATTTTGGAATTGGAGCAGAATATTTGCATAGCCAGTAGCCGGCGCGATTCTACTCGCTACACGAGCTTGAGCGAATCTTGCTCATTCTAACCAGTAAGTACTTTTAGTTGCTAACGTAACTAACATAACTCACTGAATTCGCAGTGCATCTATCTCACACCAATATTTCAGTATGAGGCAGATGCACTGCGAGTGTGTTTATATACCATACCCAGTCACTAGCGAATACAGCGAAACTTATGAGTATACTGTTATGTACAGGTTGGCCTTAAAAATATGTCGGCAATGTTTAAGAATATTTTTCCTATTTACACATCTTTTAAAGATTAAAACTTTTCACCAAAAAAAACGTTCAATCAAAGGTTTGTTAAAATTATTATCAATATGCCGCAATATACTTTGTCAAAGTTATTTTATGCCACCCTTTCTAGGTAGGTATTCGTACCTACAGTTTACGTCTGTGCGTTCTGTCATTACGCATAGTTTCTACAAATTTCAAGGTCCAAGCTACACTGGTTAACTGCTAAGCTAAGGTAAATTGGTTGCTTGCGCTCGCGCAAGTAGAATACCTCGCCAGGATTGCTGTTCGCGATGACACTGATACCACTGTTCTAAGCCAGTGCGGATGGGAAGCGAAAAACGCTTCAAGCTATTTATTAGTGTAGTAAGGTAGATTAAGCATAGATTTCGCGAGACAGTACCCTATTGATTGGAGTAAAACTAAAGGTAATATAGATGGCTCGTTTACTTTTTCTCTCGGTAACACAGTACGTGAGCCTAAAGGGGCCCACTGATTACCAGTTCGCCGGACGATATCAGCCTGTCAGTTGTTCGAAACTGTCAACTTTTTGTTCTAACTGACAGGCTGATATCGTCCGGCGGACTGGTACTCAGAGGGCTTCTTTAGAAACAATTTAATCTCAGTAGAAGCTTATGTAAAATTAACTAGCCAGTCGTTAGCAACGTTTTTTTCTCCTCGTCTTAGCTTTTCCAGGTTGCTTCCTAAAAAGCTCGTGATTCGCTTTTGGCAACCAAATTCAAAGAATGCGAATGCGACTGTACTTGACCTGGGGATTAGTCGGTTTCTTCACAACACAATATTTTCTTTCATGGACGAGTAACTTTTGAACAGGTATTTCATACATAAAGGAAGCTTTGGTACGAGTACGACTTTGAACTTGAACTCGATCTGTCTCACATTGGTTCATGGCAACTTTGAATATTGTAATTCGAAGTTTACTAAACTTATACAATGTGTTCGCAACCTTATATTCATTCTAGTCCACCTGTAATTGATGTCAGATAATATTACGACCCGCCGCGGCGAGACGCTTGTTACTACATAATAACAACATATAGGCATACATGTTCATTATTTGTTGATTCCGTGTATGACATTTAGCCACCGATTATATATGTTGGATAATTTAAGGTTATATGTGACTGAGAGATCGATTATTGTATGAAAATGCCTTGATTTCCTCTCTGTGATAGCGTTTTGGCATGTTTTGGTAAACTAAATGAAACATTGGGAAATACTCCATAAAAATACTTGTTACGTATTGTTTGCATTGTCCATTTCGGCAATAAAAAAAATATGTTTTTTTTACAGATTTTGCCTGGTTCGATTCTGTAGCGGTATCATGGTCGCATTTTTATCAATTGTCATGTCATGCGTCATTTTCGCACTTGCATACCTACTTGTTAGAGCACAAATGATAAAGAGCCGGCTATCTTCGCCCTTCTGTAGGGCTAATAAGTGGTCAGCTCTTTATCATTTGTCACCATGCCTGTCACGTTCTAACAAATATGTAAGTGCGAAAGTGACACATGGCATGACAGGTGATAAAAATACGACCATGATACCGCTGATGGGCTATATCAGGCTCATTTTATTTGTAATATTGCGTTATATATAGGTAATATTGCGTTAAAATAACGGTAATTTTTCCTTGCACAAGAGCGCAACTAATGTCGGTTGTTCAAACATATAAATGTGTGGTTGTGTGGTTTCCAAACTTGTATCAGTTTGGAAAGTAAGCAATAAGTGACTACTCGTATATAATAAACTATAGAAACTCGTCGACTCCTAAATGTAAAAAAGTCTAGGTTTTATTACCATCACTTCATTATCACTTTTAAGGCCCCGCTTCCTTATACGACCGGTGCATGATACTTATAAAAGCTTGTTCTATTAAAAAACGACAATGTTGCATAATGCAAACCGCATCGCGATAATTTTTTATTTATAATAAACCCCCATAGCTTATAAATTATGTGAGTGTTATGAATACTATCAAATAGCCTCATCCGCTATAAAATGGAGGTAATCCCTTGCAAACCAGTATTTCTGCATAATTTAATCCAATACCTAATAGTGCCATTCAACGGGATAAATAATGTACATATATAAAAAATAAGGACAAAAAATTTCTAGGCACTTTATTCTTTTTTATCTTGGCATTTAGCAAGTGAATCTTAAACATAAAAATTGCCTCAAAATTGAAAGAAACTAAAGTAAACTATGAATGTTATTTTGTTAACGAAAAGATAAACTCGGTTCAATTATGGAAGAAACTACGAAGAAAAGATAAACAGTTAGCCTGGTCTATAGCAATAAGCCCTGTTTTACAAAACAATTCAGAAAAAAACTCGTATAAAAAAGCTTATAAAGAACAACTACGGCATGGAACCGAATTATAAACAATGCACTTGTTACAGAACACTGCCGAATTCAAAGTCATCTTAGACGTTCTTTCATGCAAAGTTCTCATTTCTTCGCCTCTATTACCTACAATTATGAGATCCATACACAGAATGTTCGGATTTCTAAGTTAGCGGTAGAATGGCTGCTCATATCCTCATAAGATTATCCGCATTCTAGTTAGGTTAAATTGATTTCGAGCTGCAATTAACCGCCTAGAAAATTGCAACTGTATATTGAAACTGTCACGCTCCTAAGGACAGCTTGAAATAAACCGAGATGAATAATCTCGGGTAACCCAATCCGCGGGTTAATACGTAGCGAGCCATTACGTTCGGATCGGGTTTGCTTCCTGCGCGGCGTATGCGCATGCCTAGAGATAACGAATAGAAGTAGCGTGAAATAGAATTAGATGTTCTATAAGGATATAGGATATTAAAAATTGTCTTTGTTGCAAGACTGTCGGGGCAATTTGAGTTTTAGTTGTGCGATCTGATTCCGATACGTTACTGATCTGTCAGTGTCAAAAGTGACATTTCTTCAACCAAAAACGTATGATACTCGTCCATCCACACTAGTGGCAGTGGTAAAGATGTTGAAATATTTTTAGGGACACGGACACGTGGATACAGTTTAAGTATATTATTGTAGAGGCCGGGAAATGGCAACTTGTGGACGATGCGAAGCTGAGTCCGACAAGGAAGACGAATCGGAATTGATATTCCTGCCGAATCATAATATAGTGTTTTTCTCCAAACATGTAAGGATATAAAGTAAATAAATAGTTAATTAACCAGTAAGCATCACTTCAATCCAATCTTCACATGAAAAACTTCAAGAACAATTTCCCTCCTTAATTATATTTTAAAACTTCAAGGCCCAGCCAGCCCATATTGCAATTTTGTCTTAAATGAACAAGAGCAAGCAAAATACCAGTTGAATGACTTCATAGTTTTTAGGGTTCCGTACCCAAAGGGTAAAAACGGGACCCTATTTAAGAGCGCTCTTACAAGAAAAGTCGAAATAATGTAAAATTAATGATATTCCCGACAACATTTAAGATTTTACGCTCATTATTAGAAACAAAGAGTACTTGTTCCAGTAAGAGCGTCTTCTTATCTTTAGGAATATCGTTGTACATTTTAGAAAAAGGACTAATCCAATTAGTAATGATCTTTTTTCTGATGGTCGTTTACGAAAAACCGCGTGAAGCACTGAATTGTGAGCTCTTATTTGTAAATTTGGAGAAGTTTACTCTGCTAAAGTTGGATATTTTGTTTTACTAATATCCTGTACTTTAGGAATATCGAACGATATTCTTCCTACATGCTTTTGAGAAAGAGAAAATCAATGTAAAACGAATTGAATTTTCTCTTCGAAACAAGTGTAAATTTCTACGAAAATCTACTTAGTATCGAAGTCATTTTTATACACGAGCAATCTACAACGTTTGCTTATACTGTTGGTATACATTTGTGTTTATCAAATTCTTCTTTAATTTTTTGGCAATTTTTTGAAAACTACTCTATTTTACCGATGCCGCGCGCTCGCGATCTCAGTACCGCGGCAGAGCTTGAAGAGGTCGGACCTGTGTCGGTCGGCTCCGCACGTTTTCGACGGCGACGACGAGGTTTTTTATCGTTGTGTGCGGCTGGCGCCGTGTAAAAAGCTATACTGTGTGCGTGTACACTGCGACTGAGAAACTTTGATTCGAGTACTGTAAGTATTTGTGTTTATAGTATTCTAATAGTTAGTATAGTAACATAACAAACTTCCGAACAACATTAAAAATATTTGAAATGACCTGGCATTTTATAGGTACTAAATTAAAAAAAAAACAGCCAAGTACGAGTCGGACTCGCACTTGGCTGTTCGCGCACGAAGGGTTCCGTACCATTACGCAAAAAACGGTAAATAAATCACGTTTGTTGTATGGGAGCCCCACTTAAATATCTATTTTATTCTGTATTTAGGGTTCCGTACCCAAAGGGTAAAAACGGGACCCTATTACTAAGACTCCGCTGTTTATCTTTCCGTCTATCACCAGGCTGTATCTCATGAACCGTGATAGCTAGACAGTTGAAATTTTCACAGATGATGTATTTCTGTTGCTGCTATAACAACAAATACTACAAAGTTTAGTGTGGTAGGTATTTCCTATAAAAAGGGACCTTATTTTCGATGGCGCTTACGCCATTATAAACGATGCTCCGATATAAATATAATGCCGCGCGACGCTGTGCGGCGTAAGCGCCATCGACAATAAGGTCACTTTTCATAGAAAATGCCCCAAATAAATATTTAAGTGGGGCTCCCATACAACAAATGTAATTTTTTGCCGTTTTTAACCGCCTTTAAAAAAAGGAGGTTCTCAGTTTGACCTGTATGATTGTATTATGTAAGTATGTATGTTTGTTCACGATTATCTCGCGTTTGGCTGAACCGATTTTGATGCGGTTTTCAGAAAAGTGTTTGTTACATTCTGGAGAAGGTTTTAGTATATATAGAGCTGAGCTGATGCTGAACCCTGGCTGTATCTAGTGGAACGCAGGTTTGGTGCAACATAGGCACACGCTGTTTTGGTCTTCCGACACGTCTTGATGAGCAATTGGGAGAGCAGTACCCAAGATGGAGCTGATGATGAACCCTGGCTGTACCTAGTGGAATTCAGGTTTGGTGCAACATAGGCACACGCTGTTTTGGTCTTCCAACACGTCTTGATGAGCAATTAGGAGAGCAGTACCCAAGAGTGTTAAGACGAATCAAACGAGCCCAAACACGATGTGGTTTAGTTGCATGGTTGATTGGTACTGGTGACCACCTTCCAGCTCCATCATCAGACCCTGAGTGTTATCTTGCGTCAAAGATCTTGTTGAGCCGAATCAAACGAGCCGAAACACGATGTGGTTTAGTTGCATGGTTGATTGGTACCGGTGGCTACCTTCCAGCTCCATCATCAGACCCTGAGTATTATCTTGCGTCAAAGATCTTGTTGAGACAAATCAAACGAGCCCAAACATGAAGTGGTTTAGTTGCATGGTTGATTGGTACCGGTGGCCACCTTCCAGCTCCATCATCAGACCCTGAGTATTATCTTGCGTCAAAGATCTTGTAGAGACGAATCAAACGAGCCCAAACACGATGTGGTTTAGTTGCATGGTTGATTGGTACCGGTGGCCACCTTCCAGCTCCATCATCAGACCCTGAGTATTATCTTGCGTCAAAGATCTTGTAGAGACGAATCAAACGAGCCCAAACACGATGTGGTTTAGTTGCATGGTTGATTGGTACCGGTGGCCACCTTCCAGCTCCATCATCAGACCCTGAGTATTATCTTGCGTCAAAGATCTTGTCGAGACGAATCAAACGAGCCCAAACACGATGTGGTTTAGTTACATGGTTGATTGGTACCGGTGACCACCTTCCAGCTCCATCATCAGACCCTGAGTATTATCTTGCGTCAAAGATCTTGTCGAGACGAATCAAATGAGCCCAAACACGATGTGGTTTAGTTGCATGGTTGATTGGTACCGGTGGCCGCCTTCCAGCTCCATCATCAGACCCTGAGTATTATCTTGCGTCAAAGATCTTGTCGAGACGAATCAAACGAGCCCAAACACGATGTGGTTTAGTTGCATGGTTGATTGGTACCGGTGGCCACCTTCCAGCTCCATCATCAGACCCTGAGTATTATGTTGCGTCAAAGATCTTGTAGAGACGAATCAAACGAGCCCAAACACGATGTGGTTTAGTTGCATGGTTGATTGGTACCGGTGGCCACCTTCCAGCTCCATCATCAGACCCTGAGTATTATCTTGCGTCAAACATCTTCTCGAGACGAATCAAACGAGCCCAAACACGATGTGGTTTAGTTGCATGGTTGATTGGTACCGGTGGCCACCTTCCAGCTCCATCATCAGACCCTGAGTATTATCTTGCGTCAAAGATCTTGTCGAGACGAATCAAACGAGCCCAAACACGATGTGGTTTAGTTGCATGGTTGATTGGTACCGGTGGCCACCTTCCAGCTCCATCATCAGACCCTGAGTATTATCTTGCGTCAAAGATCTTGTCGAGACGAATCAAACGAGCCCAAACACGATGTGGTTTAGTTGCATGGTTGATTGGTACCGGTGGCCACCTTCCAGCTCCATCATCAGACCCTGAGTATTATGTTGCGTCAAAGATCTTGTAGAGACGAATCAAACGAGCCCAAACACGATGTGGTTTAGTTGCATGGTTGATTGGTACCGGTGGCCACCTTCCAGCTCCATCATCAGACCCTGAGTATTATGTTGCGTCAAAGATCTTGTAGAGACGAATCAAACGAGCCCAAACACGATGTGGTTTAGTTGCATGGTTGATTGGTACCGGTGGCCACCTTCCAGCTCCATCATCAGACCCTGAGTATTATCTTGCGTCAAACATCTTGTCGAGACGAATCAAACGAGCCCAAACACGATGTGGTTTAGTTGCATGGTTGATTGGTACCGATGGCCACCTTCCAGCTCCATGATCAGACCCTGATTATTATTTTGCGTAAATGGGTACGACATATAGCTAAAATAGTTTCGCTACCCAACCTGTACGGTTACCCTGTACCAAATGCAATGACGAAGCATGTAAACAAGCGAGTATAATTTCTTTCTAGTATAAAATAATTCTTTTATGATACAAAAGTAAGTACTTACTTTTGCACTGGATTTAGTATTTTCGTACCAAATAACAATAATTAGGATTTTAAAATTTAAGCACAGTTAGTGTCGTTATAATTGTTTTCAATATGCTTCACGAAGGATCAAGATTGTTTAATCCATCTTTTTAGTGCGAGCGAGAGGGAAAACGTGGAAGAAGGGATCGGCATACGGAGCTCGCACAGCCCGCCGCAGCGCGTAAAATACCTAAACTCGCTCAACGCCGAAATGTAATAACGCTCTTAATTACTAAGACTCTACTGTCCGTCTGTCCGTCTGTCTGTCAACAGGCTGTATCTCATGAACCGTGATAGCTAGACAGTTGAAATTTTCACTGATGATGTATTTCTGTTACCGCTATAACAACAAATACTAAAAAGTACGGAACCCTCGATGGGCGAGTCCGACTCGCACTTGGCCGGTTTTACTGATTTAGTTGTAGCCTTATTCATATAACACAGGCCGTATACTCTATATTACGAAACCGATTACCCCGTTCCTGTCAACCGATTAATGTAAGACACGCTGTAAAATTAAATTTATTTACATATAGCAAAGATAGATATAACTCCGTAATAGATAGATACAGTCTAAGGAAAAAACGTGCCTCGAAAATCAAGAAAATTTGATTCTCGTTCAGAGAGCGCTACTAGTTTTGGCCTACAGTCGTATAGATGGCGTTGACGGTTTCGTTTGTTATTTAACAATTTTAACGCATATCGGTGAAAGAACATGGGTGAAAATCATAAAAATAATTAATGCAAATAAAAAAAAACATTTATCTATATTTAAATAAAACTATGAAAACGGATTATATCGCGTATATTGAATTTATAATACATCCCGACGTTTCGAACTCTTTACAGCGTTCGTGGTCAACGGGTGACTGAGGAAAAATTACAAAATGCAAAAATACCCACATACTAAAATAATGAACAATCATAGACTACAAACTTTAAGGCTGGTTGTACATGCAAAAACCGGTTCATAAGGCTAGTTATACACTATAATTATTTTTCAAGTAAAGATATATATATATACGCGATAAAAATAAACTATGCCGGCTCCAACCCTACACCACGGACCCGAGAAGATTTAGTATTATTGTAGCATAGTTTTATTTCATGAGTAACTATCGCGGTAACCGAAGACAATATTATATTTAAATATTCAAATATCGTATTTTTATAAATCTTCATTTTTAGTTTTAAAGTGTGTCGACAGATGGCAGTGAATTTACTGGGGTTACAAAATTTACTATGACAGTAACGCTCTAGTATAAGTTACTCTATGCATATAGATACGATAGCCGAGTGATTTCGGCCCTCTGGCTGCAGTCAGCGTCAAACGGGCACCTATACAGGATGTTTTCTTCTGTGAACGCGATCATTATTAGAGTATTATGAGAATTTTCAGTTTGCTTCTTATGTGATTAAGGTTTATTTTTATTATTTTTGATTATATAATTTCGTCTTCCTTTTCAAAAAATCCAGTTTTAGAAAAGGTTCCATTTGTTGTTGTTCTTTTAAAAAAAAGTACTCTCATTGTTGTGACCATTCAACCATACAAAAAGTAGGTTTTAAAAAAAATTACACTTTTTCTTGATAAAAATGACTAGTTCCGTTAATATTTACAAAACATAATAATGTGATCCCTACAATAGGTACATTGATTATGTTTGGAAATATCTGTTAAACCACGAAATTTACTTGACTTAAACAATAAATAAAATAAATAAATTGAACTGGAAATGAGAATCTTAATTCAAAGAATTCTTAAAAGCCTATTCCCCTCTATCATGAAACCTCCGCTAGATGTACACGGTTTTCCGACTGCATTCCTCTGCACTGGCCCGATAATTTAATTATTTATACGATTATTATATAGCCAGTGTTATGATTAGATTAATCGCGCTCTAAGTATCGAACTGGTTAAAAAAGGATTTGGAGGCTCGTAATTTTTTTACGACCTAATTGGAAAGTGTCTACAAGTTTGAGTTCTTGGGTAGAGAGCAGAGTGACGGGTCTATATCGGGTCGCATAATAATTGATTGTCCTAATGTAATGTGACGCTTAAAACTCATTTCGCATAATTGTTGCGAAAACTTAAAATTTTTGAATAATTATAAAACAAACCTAACATAACCTACCCTATTCTAAACAACCTATGCAAAATATTTTCGGAAATACTTTCTGTTTACAGCACAAAAACGTAGTGGCAAATAAGCTTAAGGCCGATCTGATGGATAGTGGTTACTATAGGTAGCCCATGGTCGCCTTATCAAACAATAAATGAGACGTGTGACATAGGTATAGGTATATCACTAGTATTTTTTTAATGGCTAACTTACTTCCTTACTCCTCTGGCGCAGCGACCCAAAGTGTGTCTTAGCCTCCAACAGGACTGCTCGCTACTGATCCCCACTGATCAGACCGAGTGAGATAATGGCTAACACAAGTGTTTATTCAAACTGTGTGTATACAAGACGACGAGTTAAATATTTCAAATATTGCTAGGCGCTAATTTTACGCTTGGCTTGAAATCTCGCATGCATGTGTATTTCAGCTGACAATTCAGTGTTTAAACCTAACTGGTAAGGCACGTGGCGAGTTTATAAGAAGTTGGTTGAGCTCGACTAGACTTCACGTGACTGAATTTTTGTAATGTAGATATGCTAGTCCAAATAAAATTCAATAATTTATAGACCTTTTAAAAGTTACATTAGGATGGCGAGTGCAGCTGCAGTAGCATTACTGCTGCAGCGCCGAGGCGGAAGATGTCACAGTCAATTACCTTGATAAAAATAATGATGGTATGAAATGAATGTTTTAATCGCGACAGTAGCGTACGATTCCCACCAACCGGCTGGAGTCGGGCCGCGCCGAAACGCATTTTCAATGAGCCTATACATTATGTCTGGCAGAAGCAATCGAGTGCGTCCGGAGCCGTCCGCATCCACGAGGAGCCGACCGGCTTGCGGCCGTACGCATGTGAAATGCGCTCCGACTCCACCCGTACGCCTAGGTACTTAACGCAATTTGACAAAGAAATACATAGTGACATGATATGATATGATATTTATTGGTAAATATTTACATTTACAAGTCATTTCTACAATTAAGGATAACAATAATACAATTAATAACATTACAAAACAATTATTACAATTAATATCAAATCATTTATTATATTTCTATATAATTGCTCGCATCACCGCTGCAACAGACGGTACAACAGTTAAGGAGCCCACTGACTATCAGTCCGCCGGACGATATCGGCCTGTCAGTTGTTCGGAACTGTCAAATTTTTGTACTAACAATAATAATAATTTTAGAACAAAAATTTGACAGTTCCGAACAACTGACAGGCCGATATCGTCCGGCGGACTGATAGTCAGTGGGCCTCTTAAAGGTTGCTGCAGTCGTCATGCGAATGTCATCTTTTTAGTGTACATACCAATAAAATTATTATCTCTATATATTATTTACCCGCGTGTTACTCTATTTATATAAGTAATTTATTGGCCTCTTCCTAAATTACGAGAGCAATATCAACAAACAAAATCAACGTTTTGTAATCTTAAACCGATTACAACAATTGTACAATCATAATGCCTTTAAGAAACAAGTTTAATCTTATTATTACTGTCGGTTCGAGGGATTATCACTTTATTAAGAGCTCCGAGTTATTAATGATGGCACATGATGGTAAGCCTTGTGACTTTGATCTCAGATTGTTGACATGTAACATTAAATATGCGCAATCAAATCCCTACTACATATATTAATATTATAAACGCGGAAGTAACTCTGTCTGTCTGTCTGTACCTTTTTATGCTTAAAACACTGAACCAATTTAGATGAAATGTGGTACGTTACGGAGATAGTTTGAGGCCCGAAAACTCGAGAAGGATATTTTAATATTTAATATATATGTATATATTTATATATATGGAGGGCAATGGAGAGAGCTATGCTCGGGGTTTCTCTGCGTGATAGTCAGAAATGATGATATCCGCAGTAGAACTAGGGTCACCGACATATCTCGCAGAATTGCAAACCTTAAGTGGCAGTGGGCGGGGCACATTGCTCGCAGAACTGATGGCCGGTGGGGCCGGAAGGTTCTGGAGTGGCGTCCGCGTACCGGAATACGAACTGCCGGTAGGCCTCCAACGAGATGGAGCGACGACCTGGTGAAGGTCGCGGGAATTCGGTGGATGCGAGCGGCACAGGATCGGTCGGAGTGGCGAGCCTTGGGGGAGGCCTATGTCCAGCAGTGGACGTCTATCGGCTGACATGATGATGATGATGATATAAATATATAATATTTTATTTATAAACTATATGAATGATTCCGATAAACAAGTCGCCCAAAGCCAAATTAACTATCAATAAAGCCAAAATTGCTCCCGGAAACCAAATTGGTTTGCTCAATGATCCATTTTATAATTAAAAGGGATAAAAGAATTATACAACTCGTTAATTCCCCCAATGAACCGGTTTACCATTATTTCAGCCACCAGAGACAATTGATTAACAACGACTGCCAACCTTTACTCATACCTACAAAGTTACGACGGTTGTCATGTTTCCATCGAAGCATAACCACTTTGTCTCATCGAGTTCTTATTTTGTCTCCCCTCACTATGGATGTACGAAAGAGCTTTTTAAGGGAGTTGAAATGGGCACTAGCTCACCGTCAGCAGGATGTTCTCTCACACCCTAGAACCTAAATGGTCGCGCACTGTGCGGTTGAAGAGGAATTTCTTCCCGCTGTGCTAGCTGTTATGTAGCTGTGTCTGTGGAATGAGCTCCCTGCCCAAGTTTTCTCGAAGGACTACAGTATGGGGTTCTTCAAAAAATGAGTATACAGGTTTTTAAGGACTGGAAAAACGCATGTAGTTGCAGGCTTCTATAGGGAACGGTGACCGCTTATCAACAGTAGGCGGGCGTATTTTGCTACCGACGTGGTATTAAAAAAAAGCTAAGGAGACGCTATCTACAATAAATACATCTGTAGAAATTGACTACCTATCATTATTTTGTCTCTGTCAACACTAAATACCCATTTTGAAATATACAGCTTTTGTGGGACGTATTGTAATTCACGTCACGGATTGACCCAAGACAATAAAGTGATCAATTGCAATCGAGGCTGCACTTAACTGGGTTTACGATGTTGATGGGCTTGCATATTAAAATGTGTTAGTTGGACCAAATTACCTCTGCATGGCATGTGCCAACACTGCCAACCAAGTGAGGCAACTCCATTATTATTGAAAAAAATATAGAGTCGGACCAAGAGTCGGAAGAGTCGGATTTGCAATGTCAAATACTGGCAATGTCATCGTTATGAAATGAAAATGAATATCTTTATTATCAGGCAACTATTGGATCACGTAAATAAATACTTACCTTAAAACTAGCATACATATTATTACAAAATATATCCTGAAACAAAAACCAAACAATTATGGCTGGAACCGCCGGAACTTGACACTTTTCGGCCAGAACTCCTCCTTGGTTATGTCATCGTTCGTTGGTAGAAAATGGATCGTCGTTTTTCTTCCATGATTGACAAATATCAAATCAAGGCTTTCCCCGACACCCAATTGATTGAAACTATGAAACAATCACAAAAATCAAGTTTTACGACTTGCAAATCGTCCCAGCCTGGCAAGGTTGACATAGGAAATAATTGAAGTGAACGATAAATAGATATGCTCTGTTTGATAGGCCAACCTCTAATAAAGAATGTCATAAGTGCCTTATGGTGGAAGTTTGAGTTGACTGAAATACGACAATCCTCGTTACGGCTTTTTAAACCTTCTTACTGAGAAAATAAGATTCATATTTGTATTGATAATTTTATTGCAAATGCTCATTTGAAATTTTCTGTGTGCTGTTTAGCTTTAGTTTGGTTTCTGCGGTTGAATAATTATAGAACTATTGGACACCCGTGATTTCAGAGTCAATGACATTGTAATAAGCTTGTTTATTTGATTGCCTAGGTCTTGGTGACTATTAAATGTTCTAGACTGGCTAGATAGTATTTGGTGCGATTAGCTTATTTATAATGTGATATACTGAACCTGACGTTAAAGTTTAGGTACACATTATACTAATTAGTGCAAATTCTGTAGGTGTCTTATTGAGAGCTGAAATAAATAAATAGCGCACTGAACCACACTTAGTGTGCAGCTGCAGTTAAAATGAAGTTATCGTGTCAATACACATCGGAAGGCATTTATAGCACAGGATTTTATTAACAGTAGGCAAATAACTGTTTAAAAGAAATCAATTAATTTAGAGTAAACTTGAAAACTTGATCCTATATAGAATAGTACAATGTTTGGTCAGTGAAAAAATTTTAAGACTAAAAACAGTAAAACCGCTTTGATTACAAAGTAAAGCAAACATCAATGGGCGGCCACATTCCAGATTAATGGCGATAGATTGTGCATCCAGTGGTATTCATTCGCTGGGCTCACATCGACTTGTTTTAAAATATCTCGTGACATGGCATCCAGTTTTGTGTAAAGTAACGTTATTACCAGTGAAAAGTTATGTTATGACTTCCGAAACGCGTTAAAAACTCGAGTTTTACTTAGTTGAATGCGAAGTCAGAATGTGATTAAACCATTAAAGTTGAGATTAATTTTTGGTTTTGCTAAAATACCTCTACTATATAAAGTAAAAGTTGACATATAATAAACGTATGATACCAACTTAGGGTATATGTAATCCCACTGCTGGGAGTGCTGGGCTTGCATTTAACTACGTAGAGTTATAACATTTTGATTTTGCAAACGTATCTTAGCAATATCGTTGTTCGTTACGATTTAAATGGTACTATTCTACTATAGTATGCATGTACATTTTTAACAATCGTTAAACATAATGTCCATCCTACCTAACGATTAGAAACCAACCGTAGGAGCGAATACCGTTTTATTAACAAAGCTTAACTCTCAATGCCCATCATTTAGGCACGTTCAATATAACTTTTTACCAGTGAAAGTTCGCTACCAAGAGTTTTCAAATCCGCAAAATATGCTGTCATAAAACCTAACCTAAAACGCGATGTCTAAATTTTATAGCGAGTTAAACACCTGCGGTTACTTGTCCTGACCACCATTGTGTTCCTAGAACTTAACTAAGTGTAGACTTTAAACAGTTTAAACCAAAGTTTGACTCATGCCAGCAACACACAGGGCCGTATTGGCTAAACATACCTTTTGCATCTCTTTCTCTTATTTGGAAAACGAATGAAGAGTCGCAGTCATACAACATCATAAAAACCACGTGCATTGCTGCTGGCGTCAATCCACCGCAAAACTATGAGTAGGTAGGTATTAATCTTGTGACAACTAGAACCTGGCCATCTTTGATAGTGAAAATAACCGTAAAATACGGTGCGTGATTTCAATTTTCTGGATAAAACTACAACAATAAAACATAAACATCATTTCAGTGATACCTATTAATTAGCTATTTTACAAATGCAGAAGGTTTCATAAAAAATACTTTCTGGTTCGTGACAGGCGAATGTTCAACTGCGGTTAAGCGATGCGAATAACGACCAAGAAAGCGAGCGTGTGTCACTAACTACCTTTACTAGCAAGAAGGTGAAGTGCGGTTACAGCTACACCATAACGATATAACAGCGAAAACAAGCGATAACAAATTCTAAATCAACGTATTATGGACATTGACGCGCGCATTAACTAATGTGGTTTTTGTGTAAGACGTTGATAACACTATTGGCAGACAAAAGTCCTAAGTGTCTAAGGATATTATAGACGTTTGAGATATTTATTAATCAAAAAGAGGTCCTTGTATTGCATAATATGCAATTTTATTTTATTTAGGTTCTTAATGAATTTACCACTGAAATAATAGTGACATGGACATTATGACCATAAAATTGCACGGTTTCAGGTTTACATACACATGTAAGTACCTACACATTTATTTTCAAGAAAGTAGTTCAAGATGTTGATGACAAGTAAAAATATATAAATTAACATTCTAAACACATTTGCGACTTAGCACAAGTTAACTTAGCACAATATAAACCGAAAAATGGTTCACAACCATTTTTCGGTTTATATTTTCGCCTACTTTAACCAAACCCAGTAAGTACATAATAGCAAAGATAGATATCTTTCATAATAGGTTTAGTGCTAGACAAATGCCGAGCCCTAAAGTACTTTTAATATTTAAACGATATACACTATGTACATACAGTTCACACTATGCACCGAAATCTGTCAAATTCACAGTATCGAGTAGGGTCAAAGGTAACTGCCCTTCCTAACTCCGCTAATAAGCCCTAACGTGCATCATGTCTCTAATTCAAGCTGTTTGGGCAAATGGTTATAGTCTCATCGGACATTTAAACCCTTGAAATAATTTTACGCAGAAAACTACTTAATGTGATTCACCGTAGGATTGAAATTGGAACGAAAGAAATGGGTGATAGAAGGCAAATAAAGTTGCGGTTGCTCCATGTGCAATCATCACACTTTGTCGGCTATTGTCGAAAAGTATGTTGCATAAAAGATTGTCAAAGTTGAAGTTAACTTATTTATTAGATGACGTTGTTAGTAAAATATAAACTATTGAGTCAAAATGATTTAAAATATTCATAGAGGATGGGAACATCAGTTTCGTGTTAAATTCGTTAACCTACCTAAAAAAAGGAAAGTGTTGGTAGTCTAGCGGTAAATCGGGCGACTTTAAAGGATGACTCACGTTAGACCGGGCCGTGTCCGGGCCGGAGCTCCCGGCGCTTCGTCTTCTATGGAAAGCATCACGTGATCACCTGTCATGTCATAGAAAAGTAAGCGCCGGAAGCACCGGCCCGGACACGGCCCGGTCTAACGTGAGTCATCCTTAAAGCCGAAGCTCGCGGGTTTGAGCCCCCGATCGTACCAAACAGTTTGATGGAACAAATGTACGAAACAGCATTTGAAATTAAACAATAGGTTTTCGGTGAAGGAAAACATGAGTAAACCGAACTAGTCCCAATAATGTCTACTTTTTCCTCTGGATTGAAAGATCAAATGGTAGTTACTTTCGCAAAAACCAGTGCTTGTGTCAAATATTTGGATTAGAGTAACGTCATCCGTAGAGAAACGCTGGTACATACTAACAACGTTAGAAAAATCATGATAGGAAACTCCTGAAGAGTCTTAGAGAAATCTTCTAAACGCCAATTATAGCAACAGAAGTGCTTTACATTGATAATTATAACATCTGTACTAAATCAATATTTATTATGACGAGCGTGACTCAGTGGATCCTTTCTCTAATTCAAGGATAACTTTCTCTTTAATTTATCAATTTGATTAAATATTTGTATTAGAGATAGGTACCTATCTTTAATACTTTGTATGATCATTACAAAATGTTGAAGTAGTTATTGTCGATATTAAGCAATTACTGGTGTAGGGTAGCAAAGTGCGCTAAGTTTAATAGGCAAGTAAATCGACTAGCCTCCGCTATGGATAAAATATTTGTTCCTAATAATAATTTAAGATGGTAAAATTACTTCGTAAATATGGTTTCAGACTACTGGTAACTAATAGTTATTATCGTTTTTAATAGCTCCATTTATATTCTAAAGAGCCCCATATGACACTATCTGATTTTATTGAGCACGTTTGCTACTCTTATATATCTGATTGCCTCAGTACTTCATTTCTTCCTACCATCGATATTGGTCATCGATGCCCACAAATTACGTATTGTCCTCAACTTTCATTACCATATCCTTACACTTATCTAGATTACTCTAAATCGACTCCTAAATCCAGGATAGTGTTTTGTTTACAAGAGTTCGTTAAGTTTAAGTGGGATTACCCATATTTGGGGGTTAATGGATGTGGGCGAAATAGGATATTGAGACAATAAAATGTTATCGGGAAAGTAACGGGTGCTTTGTTGTCGGTAATGAAAAGTGCTGGACCACCATGCGTGGGTCTAATAATGTTCGACTAGTTATACTGTGAAGTATTGGAGGAATGCGTTAAGGAGGAAGCGCTTTGGAACCAACTGTAGTTCTTTGTAGTTTTTAACTGCCTGCTAAAATAAAGTGTTAACTAAAAATATATGTATGTATATATATATATGTATGTACTAGAGTACATACATCTATATTTCTTGTATACTAATGTGTCACCTAATCCAATTGACCAATAAGTACACAAACAAGCACATCAATGTATGATTTAAATCGTTTTGGAAGTGATATAGAAAAAATATGGTGTGTCTGTTTTTAAATTTCTTTTAAATTGTATAGTTAATGTTATAAGTAGAAACTGTATTTGTTTTTCTTTTTTTCTTACATACACAAACTATGAAATTGACGTACTTATAAATAACACTTGCACTGTGTGTGATATCAAAATCGTTGCAGACTTTTCTTGGTCTAACCTTAAGTAATTCAGTATTAAGCTATTAATTTGACGTATGTGCTGATGAAAATTTAATAAGCTTTAATAATTGTTTTTGCCTTATAAAATTGTTCTTGTATTTTACTGCTTTTTAGAGCTTTTCTATACATCCAACTAGCTTTCCATCACAATCCGTTACCTTAGTACTAGCTAAATTTTGCATAATATCCAAGCATTTCTTACCTGTCTTCGAAGGTATTTAAGCTCTTCCTTTAGCCTCTAACAAAAAGCGTACAATATTTAGTTATAAACGCAATACGTTTTAGGTAAATTACACAACAGTCTAACAACAGCCGGGAAGTGAATAATTTACAGAGGCCATTGAATTTGTCAAATGCGTTTCCGTGTCTTGAGATTCTGAGTATTTTAACTTATTACGAGTCTGCGTTCAAATTGTTCAAAGAAATTACTAGACATCAACAAGTCTTATGACGTGAATACATTAGATCATTTTAGATCCTGTGATCAGAGTTAAAAACATATGAAGAAATATTTATTTATTAAGTTTATTTGCATGCTACGAGTGTCATCCACTAAAACAAGTAAAGTGCGCGGGCTGTCGATCACGTGTCGCGTTCATTCAGCCCAGTTCCCTGAAGTTGGAGTTGCAGGTTACTGTCCCGCTTTTCCACACTTTTTTCCTCAAATCTTCTTGTTTTCCTGCAGAACAGAAGGACGTGGACGTTAAGTTCGACGTCCTTTAGTTCGTTTTCTTTCAGTGTGTCTCTACCGAATGTATTATATCGAGGTGCCGCATACATATAATACATTCTGCTAGTAAGTGTAAGCTAGTGTCCTCCTTACCACAATGTGGACAGGAGGCGTCTCTACTAATTTCCATTATCTTAAGATGTCTGTTGAGTGTGTTATGACCTGTAATAATATCTGTCAGTAGTCTCAGACTGCTCTTACCTAGCTTCAAAAGATACCTGGTTCTCCTGTGATCTATATCTTTAATCATCATCTTCGACTGTCTGCATCCAGTATCTTCTTCCCATCCTCTCTGTGCTTCGATCTCTTTTACCTTCTCTATGACTCCCTTCGTGACATCCGCTGACATAAGCGCAGCCGGTTCCGGACCTATATAATATCCCGTCTCCGCCCCTATCCTCGCCAGCTCGTCCGCTTTCTCATTTCCCGTTACTCCCTGGTGTCCTGGTACCCATGCCACCGTGACATTTCTTTGCTTGCCTATCGAGTTAAGCTCCTCTCGACATTCGAGTTAACTTGGTCTTACTCTATAAACAATCAGTATAATCTTCGCCTTTTTTGGAGTCGGTTATTACATAATAGCGTAAAATAAATTAAATACTGTTTTTAAAGTAACTACCACCCAGGGATGCCCAGATAGAAGTCCACTTGACCAACTACATTTCTGACCTCGATTATAATTTATTTAAGATGCCTTAAACATTGGTGCGCCAGGAATGTTAATAAAGACGCCTATTCCAAGGTGCTGTATTCAAGAACCCAGTAAAACAAAGGCGTAACTCACTATGAACTTCTTAGGCAACTCGGTCCTTGTCTTACTAATAAGCTATGTGTATACTGATGATTGTGACGCCAGCAGTAAAAATAATAAATGAGGTACTAATAAATTGCCCATTATCTATTTAGGAAAGCACACGAATTCGCTTTTAAATTTAATTGTTTTTAAACTCGGCCTTTAAATATTCTAGATTCTTATTATGTCGGCTTTAAATGAGAATGTATATCATTGGTACTTTGAGCCCACGCTCGTAGGGAAGGAACGCAATAAAAAAATACAAAAACTACTCATTTCTATCGTTGTTGAATGAATGAATCGTGAATTTACAAAATATGTTGCGATTGCTGTCAGGCCAATGAATGTACGATCGTAATCATATATATCGGAGCGGCCATTTTATCTAAATAAAGCCTCTATTATAAAGACGTTAAAGTGCATTTTCTGATTTTGAGGACCTTCGATGCTCCGATATGTTTGATGACTCTCTCTCGCTTTTTCTCTTTTTCTCTCTTTCGACATTTTGCATACCAACCAAGTTTAATAGATGACGATGAAAGTATTTAAAATCATTGAATGATAAATGATATCGTAAACGAATTCGACAGCTGATCAATTTGCTGGCCACATAAGCTTTTATTAGCAATAAAAGAATTATTGCCAATTCTACAACTACATCAGATAGTTTTGAATGACAGAGGTGCTCACAAATATCTAAGCATGACTTAATTGTTAAGATGTAGTGGTTTCCTGAAGCAAAGTGCATATAGCGTTGCGAACATTTTCGATTAGTTCTATGTTTTGACATAGACATTGTCAAAAAGGGAAATGCATGCCGCATCGAATTGAATAAGTGAAAGAAAGGGAAAACTAGACTGACGAGTACCAGATGGTTCTCACTCGGGTTCTCCGTCTATTTTACAATTTGCAGCCCATCCCGGGGTTACCTACAGGTAACTGGTAACTGTCTTCATGTCTAAGTATCTTTATAATTAATTGAATTTAATTAGTTTTATGGCATCACGCTCTTGGCGCATTCAGCCAAACGAGTTAAATTAAAATTCGTCGTCTATACGGGGTGATTCAGAAGACGTGAGCAGGATCAACACTGCGCATTTCGTAAATTACAAGCAACTGTTTCGTGTCAGTATTAGTGAGATTAACGTTAATTTTTTAGTCGTGTTGGAAAAAAAAGTAATTAATTTATTTACGACATGCATGGTCGCCTTAAAATTAAAATAAGTAAGTACTAAACTATCGATATTCTGTGTCAAATTGAGTCAGTCTCTCATCAGTGCTTACTTTTGAAAACTCGTATGTCACTCAAGTTTGACAGTTTATTTTCTTTATAATCAAAATGCTGTCATTACGGTTAAAGAGGTTTTATATTTATTAATTAGCTATTGTAGGGTAGCCATGATTGTAGAGAATTAGATTTGTCTCACCAAAATGTTAAAAAATCAGAAAAAGTGCGGAATGTTTCAATTAAATACGACGGTGATCGATTAATCAACAGTTACTGAGTGTGCAGGATTAGTCCTGCTCACGTCTCATGAATCATCATGTATAGCTATACATATATGTAAAGCTAAATTGTAGGTAACGTTGACATTTTTAGTTTCTTTTTCTTGTTAAAACCTTTTACTTATAAGACATATAATGCCTAACCAAAAGGGTATAACGTATAAGTATATAAAAAAAGGTTAGGTATACCGCCTATATAGCACATCGTGCAAAAATACTGTCTGCTGTTTTCAGTAAAAATCGCGGTATGTACCGCAAGCTGAGCATTCCGCGTAGGTAGGTATGCCAAAAATCGTTAAATCAATCACCGCCGATTCATTGTTTAATAATCAAGGGATATCTAAGCCTAACCAGCCAGCTCCAGTTTTCCGGCATTATTAATTATAACCTGCTTGAGCACACATTAGAAGCCATATTATCGTCCAGTCCGTCCAGTCGGGTAAAGGCAACATACACGGGCGTACGGGCGCGCATGCCCTTCGTGGCCAAACGCGGGGAATCCGAATTTAAAAAAAGTTTTGAAACTTTAGCGGCAAAAGTTTTAGGTTATAATATGTTATATTTATTGAATTCTTATTGAACTCAGAACTGTGTATATATTTTTTTTATATCTAGGCGTGTTCCTTGAATTTTACGTTACGTTAAGGACTTAATTTGATCGATTGAGGTAAGTTTTTAAAGCATAGTTTTTGGTTTTAGATCTACATACCAGTATAATTATGTTTCGTATCGTAAAGTGCAGTGCTGCATTGGTTAATGCAATGGATAATATAAATAGGAATAACAGAAATATATGATTGCATACCTATAATATTATAACAATGTAATCTGAATCTGACCCTATTCACACAAATAAAATTATTATATTATGATTTATGGATTTTATGTGCTTTATTAAATAAATGTGTGACTGAGCGGACTTGAATAAGCATGAAAAGTGTTGGAACCGCGTGGGAAAGGTTTTAATCCAGCTAGCTTGAATACAAAACTTTATACATGCATCTTATATGTATTATATATTTTTTGCTCGTAATTCTAATGAAAATTTTGTAGAAATTATACTTAAAAATACCAGTAGTCTTCATTCTAATAGATCGTACTTATAGTTTCATCGTACATTATTAAGGAAAATGCAATTAAGCAATGTTTTCCATGTCTTTGTTTTGGTAGATAAAAAGATTAAAGCCAGACCGTTTGAGGGACCTATATTTTACCTAATATAACTCACGAGTCATTACAGCAACTCAATGAATATATGCGTTCTTTTGACGTGTCAGTAGCGTTGTGTTCGCGCATTATTTACTTTACTAATGTAGACAACTCAAGTGTTACAGCGATTCGCTGCGGCTGTATAGTGTTACATGTCTTACTCTGATTTAAACATCACTGGGCGAGCTTTAAGCATACTTATGCTTATTATGTATAAAAATTGCTCGTATACAAATTATAGGCGTTAATTCCTTGCTTGTTGAAAGCAAGCGCGATCGATTCTTGCCTTTAAAAACTCAACCTTATTCGCACTAAACTTTTTATGCCATTTTCTTAGTTATTAAGATGATTTTTTAGATAACCTGTACATTTACATGGTTTCTTTATTTATTAGTACAGCTCTCCCAATGATTGAAAGCTTCGGAGTTTCCCGCTCTTGATAAAAGGACAGGTAGGTAGATTGTTAACCAAGGGATGAAAGGCACTGATTCCTGCCGAGGTATTTTGGCGCTCATAGTCCGAGGCTGAAATGATGCCTTTAACCCGAGTTTAACACTCTACTTTCCATTTCGAATTCGAGAAAAGAAAAATGCATGTATTTTTTCAAAAACATGTCTAAGTATACATTTTTATAGTATTTCTTGACGGTACTTTCAATTAACAATTTAGGAAATAGTATCATTATTTATGGAATGGAGAGTCAAATATCAAAATGGAAATTGTATAACAAATCCATTTAAACTCAAATTTCAATTGCTTATCGTAAAAAAAAAACGTACTACTAACGTAAAATGCTCTAGTGCAGACACGTATCATTTTCTGCACGCCTTTTAGAACAACAATGACCCTCTTTCAGAACATGAGAAATGAAAATAAAGTTTAATATTACCAAATGATTACAATACTGCAGCCAGTGTGCCTGTCTCTAATGAATAGATAACTGCTGTCATTCGCACACAATAAAATATAAACTGCCAGTATAATTTTAACTTCCAATTACGCGTAATCTGGGAATCAATTATTACTGGGTACATGTAAAGTACAACATATCTTATGAATAGCTATTTTGTTATCAGTGCTGATAGTGATATCGTAAAAGACGAGCGCACAATGTAACCGTGTTGAATCAACGGTTAGACAATGGTTAGTTAAATATTTAAAGCAGTGTTTAAATTTAGTTTGTTTTATTAATGGTTCTGTTAGAAATTTTATCCTAAATCCTACCACTTCCTGTTCAACTGAATGATAATTTTCAGATACATACTGCTGCAGAAAATTTATAATTACAAACACTAAAAATCGTCAGGTGACAACCAAAACTCACGAATTACTAAAACATAATTTAAAAAAAATCAACCTTATTTTAGTCCTAATATGGTTCACTATGGCTATGAAGATTATGAACTTGTGGTGGTAATTAGTCAGTTTTGGTTGTCACCTGACGATAATTATATATACAGGTTGGCTAAAAACTAAGTGCATTCCCGTTGCCAGGGAGGTTTTGGGATTATACTGAGCAACTTTTACTATGGGACCAACCACGAAATCGCGAAAAGTATAATCCCAAAACCTCCCTGGCAACGGGAATGAACTTATTTTTTAGCCACCGTGTATAATTTTAAATATACTTATGCCTCCTATAATATGCTTATGCTTCGAATAGTTTCATGTGTTCTTAAATTTCTTAATACACACTCATGAAACGACACGGAACGACGGACGGGACGGGTGAACGACATTTGGAAGATTGCGGGTCACTTCTGGATGAGATTGGCCCAGGACGGGGATAAGTGGCGTACTCGAACTCGAAGAGAGGCCTATGCTCAGCAGTGGGCGATAAAAGGCTCATATGATGATAATGATGATGATGGTTCTCAAGAAATATACTACCTGGCTACAGTATGGGGTTCTTCAAAAAAAGAGTGTACAGGTTTTTAAATATCTCTGGTGTTGCAGGCGTCCATAGACTACGGTAACTGCTTACCATCAGGCGGGCCATATGCTTGATTGCCACCGACGTGGTATAAAAAAAAACCTTACTAATTTCAATTCGCATATTTAATTCTCATCAATCAAGATTCCCACCCATTTTATCAAATTTAAAAACCAATTTTCACAATTAGTCAAAGTTGGCTCAAATCAAGTTACTAGGGCCGTGTTTACTTAACTGCCTGCTCCAGTTATGCAGTGAGTCAGTTCTCACGTTGTTCGTGTACGGTTTCTTATCTAGGCAAGTAGCTTGGGCAATTTAGTTACATCATTTTGACGAAATATATCCCGGGAGTCCCGGGGTATCCGGGTATAGATGTAAAAGTTGCGGAAATATTCCATAAAGTTGGAAAAGTTCACTAAAATTTAAAGGAAATTTCGATTCCTATACAAAAATATGTGAAGTTGTACTCTATGCAATGCAAAAAAAGCGGATTGTCGAATATGAAGTGAAAATTATTTTTGCTATATGTAGGTTTTCAGAAGTTCATATTCTAAGTTTTAAAATTACCTTCAAAGTTCGAGGACGGCATTGATCACGTGATCCCGAAGAAACACTGGCTAAAGTTGACATCAATATCTTCTAGCTGCGTGAGTTTTTATAACTACCCGCACTTGGTCTTGTTTAACAACTTAAACATTTTGCACACTTGGGACGTCATTCAGTCGGCACACAACAACCACGAAGTTTGGTGCACTCAAACCTAACTCAATAGTCATCATCATTCGCTAGCCCTTGTCCCATTCACTTGGGGTCGGCGCACTCAAACCAAACTATTATTTCGAAAAATTCGAGCAGCTAGATCAGCATAGCAAAACCGTCTCGTGTGATGCGGAAGGGTCCTGGATTTTTCCCAGGCTACCATCCCCCAACACAGTCCTACCGCTCTAATTACCCTAGTGCAATAGAGCCCAACTCAGGTTTAAAAAAAAGCGCAGCTACTACATCACCTTTAGCCAGTCTTTCTTCGAGTTAATAAATTTATCTCTGAAACTAAATATATCGTTTCCTTGTTACAGAGCATGTTAGCAGACTCCAGAAGCATACAACCCGCCGAAATGTTTTGACGTCAACCAACAATGATCCACGGGGTGACGTGAATATGGATTGCTATGTCTACCTCCAGAGGGATTTAGACATGGAAAGAGAGTGCAGAGAAGATAACGAGTGATGATAAAAATGGAGAGGTTGCGGATGGAGATCTTTTGGTACGTGAATCCTCATTGCTAGCTAGAGTTGTCCCGGGTTTTGCCCTGGCTCACTAAATCTATAGCTTCTAATACAACATAGTTATGACCAAAAAAGTAAAATTTGTGTCTACTCTCCTTTGTCTCCCCTACAGTAAAACTATACAGAAGAAAAAGATGGCGGTGGAAAATGAAATTCGTGTAAACTTACTGTTTCTTGGTAACTGGGGAATAGCTCAATACCCAATAAATCATCGTACGCATGCATTTTACGAGTTGCGGCATAGACTGCCTCCGATAGAGTCTGTATTATGTAGCTTAAATACAAAGCCTCGCATTACCAGAATTAAGTGCTCTCATCCTAAGATGCACCAATATTTCGCTTCCCATACTTTTATTTTACAACATACCCAAACATACCTATGTTACATATTAATATGTTGTTACATAACTATGTATTTCAGGTCACACGGACACGTTGTAATCATGATACAATTAAAAAGAGCGCTAATAAAGGATGACTTGCGTTAGACCGGGCCGTGACCGGGCCGGAGCTTCCGGCGCTTACTTTTTTATGACATGACAGGTGATCACGTGATGCTTTCCATAGAAAACGAAGCGCCGGAAGCTCCGGCCCGGTCACGGCCCGGTCTAACGTGAGTCATCCTAAAATGAAGCCGTCCTAAATTGAAGCATCCCACGAAATTATTCGTGCGATAAAATGCACATTTTTTACGTATTAGTAATATATAATCTGTTGTGAGACATGCTAACATTATATTAATTCACGGTTTTATTTGCTGTCGGCAAAAGATACACCTATTCATGTTACTTGCACACGTAAAATACACGTGAGTAAAGCAGTAAAATTGTAGGTACTCAAAAACTGCATAGTAAGGGAGGAAGGCCTAAAGCAGGCAATCTAACGGAGAAGGCTTAAAAGTTTTAGTTTTTAATTGATTTCACAAACGAATTATTCCATTCGACAGAATAAATATCAAACTTCTGTATAAGACAAAAGCTTTGTCATTTTGTACCTAATAATTGTTTATTAAAAAAAGACTCCAAAAACCCGCTTTACCCTACCCACTAGTCGAAAGCGGGTAAGCTGTTGATTAATTACAATTCACTACAAACGAGGATAATTTAATCACGCAGAAGAACGCTAAAAGACGAAACAACATGTACTGTATGTATTTAAGGAAGAGCGGTGTCTCCCGACACAGGCATTTATGCTTACTGAGCGGCTCCATCCCCTTAGATCATAGACTGAAATAAATGTCATATACGAAGGAAAAAATGACCAAAGCCTCCAGTGTCCAAAGCTGATCATTAGATCATTTTGTAAAGCTAATTTATTAAATAAAGAATTTTGTATTTTGTATTAGTATTGTACTATCTAGTGGGGCATAGCACCAGCTTTACGAGCTGCGCGTACGCTGTACTATCTGATTTTAACGGCAACAAGTACACGTTCGCGTTTGAAACAGGAAGCCCGCCAAAAATGCCTAAACATAACCTAATTATAAACAAATTTGGACACATGGTTATTTATTTTTGGCGCGTAGGGAATTTACAACCGGCATTGGAATGTATATTTCGCAAGATTTTTGTATAAATAAAAAGGTATTCTTTTAGGGTTCCGTACCCAAAGGGTAAAAACGGGACCCTATTACTAAGACTCCGCTGTCGCTGTCCGTCTGTCCGTCTGTCCGTCCGTCTGTCCGTCTGTCCAAATCCGTCTGTCCGTCTGTCTGTCTGTCACCAGGCTGTATCTCATAAACCGTGATAGCTAGACAGTTGAAATTTTCACAGATGATGTATTTCTGTTGCCGCTATAACAACAAATACTAAAAAGTACGGAACCCTCGGTGCGTGAGTCCGACTCGCAGTTGGCCGGTTTTTTTTTGTATAAGCGATGCCCTGTACTTGGGTAACCTAAAAAGACATAAGTATTTAATTACATTACTAGTTGACAAACAGGTAGCAAAAATCTTAATGAAACCGAGCTGTTTCAATATTGTTCTTTAACTATCAAAACTTGAGGCTTCTTTGACGCAAACATAAAATCCGTTATTTTTTTTAGACTTGACAAAATGCGCTTTCCAAAATGTTATTTATTTTTAAAATCATGTCAACGAAATGCGTGTCCACACAAACATAAACATCGTAATGAGGTAAACAATGCAAGTACTTACTAATTTGAAGCCATGTCTGTAGAACGAGACACATAATTAATAGAGACTGCTAGTCTCCATACAGAGCTGGGTTCCGCTCCTCGTCATTGTTGTAGGTGGCGTCGCGTCAACATGTTTCAGTTTAATTTTGTAAGGTTTTTTTAAGAGGCAAACGAGCAGACGAATAGCCTGATGGAAAGCGATTACCGTCGCCCATGGACACCCGCAAAACCAGAGAAGTTGTAAGTTCGTTGCCGGCCTTATATACCTTTAGTTTAAAGGCGATATTCGGATGGCTACTGTAGTGTGTGCGTTGCAGCATTGCTGCTGCGTCGCTGACGCGTGCACTGTCACTGTGAAATTCCTTAGTAAATTTAGTTATAGTTATAGACGTCTAAAATCCTAAAGAAATGGGACTGATTATGCGAGGTCTTTGCGCAATGGTGCCATCTAAAGTGCCTGACTTTTTATAAAGTTTGACAGTCTTAAAGATTTTCTCGTCTGTGCTTTAACATTTGTCCATGATAAATATTTTTTCAAACGGTAACTTTTTTCTTGCTACTTGAGACTCCTTGGAGAGTAAAAGTAAACAAAAATTATACGGTCCATTCATGACACGCGCTGAGTCGGGACAAAAAATAAGGTCAAGTAGATCCTGGTGTGAATAAACTTCTTTTTGTACGTATAACGGTGTTTAATAAAATTCTAAAATTATGAAATCTATTATAGAATATATGCCTTTTCTTATTTATTCCAAAAAACGAAAAGGAGGGTTGCTTACATATTTATTCATTTGACCTGAATATGTATAGTAAGAAAACAGTTGAATCAATTTTGATGTATAAGTACGTTGATAGCTTCTTCATTATTGCGCTAGCCTATAGACTAGTCATAATAAGTAATATGAAAAAACCGGCCAAGTGTGAGTCGGACTCGCGCACCGAGGGTTCCGTACTTTTTAGTAATTGTTATAGCGGCAACAGAAATACATCATCTGTGAAAATTTCAACTGTCTAGCTATCACGGTTCATGAGATACAGCCTGGTGAGAGACAGACAGACGGACAGCGGAGACTTAGTAATAGGGTCCCGTTTTTACCCTTTGGATACGGAACCCTAAAAATATATTTTTTGCCAAAATCTTATTCCCTATTCCAATATTTTATACTGATAGGGATGCCCATTATAGGGGGCCCATTACTGGATGCACGCCTATTACCGGGGTACCATTACTGGAGCTTTGCTGATCATGACTGGAGAAAAAAAAACATAGTTTTAATTCGTTAATTATGTGGAAACTAATTGCTGAATCTTTGATACAACACGCATGAAACATAAAAGACGGATAGAGGACATTCAACTTCTAACACGCAAAGCGGTAACATTTTACATGTATCAGGGAAATGTCACAAATACTCCAAATTTCCTCTTACAAGTCCCATGACTGGTGCCGTTACTATAAATCTAAATTTCGGAGCTTCTGAAAAAATATGTACCTACAACGTAGTCACGAGAAACCCGAAAGTAACTGTCTGTCTGTCTGTCCCCTCTTCACGCTTAAACCGCTGAACCGATTTAGATGAAAGTTTGAGGTCTGAGGAAGGACATAGGATAGTTTTTATCAATCATTATGTATGTATGTTTAAACTCTCTATTGTACAAAACACAAATATGGCACATCATCATCCCAGGCAACTCGCTGGGTGAAATAGTTTCAAAGAAAACAATAAGTGGGACGTGTTTCAAACTAATTTCAGAAAAAAATGCCATCGTTTAAAACTGTTTTGTTGATTTGCTTTTGCTTTTTTGATAAAATGTATACCTAAGTATACAATTAGAAACAGTAATAGAATCGCGCTGGCATGGTTCTGACTCGCTATCTTCCGACTAACTTGTGCGCATACTTATATGCTTAATGATCGATTAATAATTATTGTGATTAACTCTTATACTTGTAGCGGTAACTGTACATTTTAAACGCACTTCGGTAATTAGACGCAATTTGTAATGTGTGAAAGAAATAAAGTTTAGTGTAACCCAATTTTTTATTATTCAACTACTACTTAAACAATAATTGTAGTACCAAACACTGAAGAAAATGAGGTTAATTCAGGTTTTCGTATATATCGATTGGAAACGTACAGCGGCGCAAAACACAATTCAGTGAAAAATAAGTTTACTATAAAATGTGTCACTGTCCAGTTTCTAAATAAGATCAAATCTACTGACTTCATTGTTTTCAACCATTGTGATAACCCCGTGCGAAAACCGCGATAATACTGCCTGGACTAAAATGGACAAAATAGATCTACTCGTTCGAGCCATACGTTCTTACGGGAGCGCTTGATATGCATCTCTTCCCATTCGTGCACCATATAGAGCAAGTAACTTATGTTACACATTTACCGCGGGCGTAGATTATCACTTTTAGATACCGCGTTGTGTAGGGTTTTCAAAGACTTATGGTTACCACGCATAAGCGCTTATATACACCGCTAGAGAAGGGGCCGCAGTCCAAAGCGGTGGTCCAACCAGGTTAGCAAATCGCTAGCCATCAAGGTCCATGATGCCTTAGAAGCCGCAAGAAATCGAAATGCCTGGAAATCTGCCATCCGGAATCATGTGTTCCACGTAGGAGGTCACGACCCTCAGCACTGAGGAGAACGAAGCAAGGAGGGACACCGCTAGCAGCAACGCTGGGTCTCAACTCTCAACCCATATAAAAAGGCCAACTGACCATGCTTAGTTACCTTGAGGTTTAGCTCATTTATTTGTAATTTACATGCGTAGCTTACAGCAGTATACTCGTACTACCTACTTACGAAAATGTGAAAGGTAGGTACGAAATAAGGCATTCAATGCCTAGGAAAATGATGCCTGGACTTGCTGGAGAAAGATTTCACGGACAATACAAAAGGATTTGCAATGTGACTATAACTGCTGTGACAATTATATTTATGACTAAGACGAAGAGACTCGTACCAGAGAGAGCCGGTGCGGTGTAGCTTTATTTGACGTTCATAAGCGCATTGTAATATGACCTACTTGAAATAATAAACTATCTTTATCTTATCTTTTTCTCGTAATGTGTGGTGACTGCGAGTAGTCTTTGTTTTTATATTCCAGATGTTAAAATGACAGTTTTATGGTGCCAATTTTTGTCATTCTAGTACAAAAGCAGGATTGGGTAGTAAATTGGTTCATCGAATTATCTCTTCAGTATCGGGGACATAAAAATACAGCTGAGGGAACAGTCAATGAATTTGATTTATGTACCATTTCTTAAATTGTCACAGTGACAATCAATATGAAAGCCGCTAGGGATTTCATACTATAGTTACTGTAATAAGGTATGAAATAACTAGTACAGAAATCTAATCCCTTGACCGTACATGAACATGATCCGTCTAGCGTGTGAGTGATCTCTGCTTACTATACACTTCTACTGCGTGCCTCAACATAAATCCTCTTAGCACAATTGACATGTTTATCTTTTCGTAAGCAAAGCTATATCTAACTGCTAATTACCTTAGTTTATTTTCAATGGCTTCTTTGTTTGTGCGCCTGTTGATACGTGGATTCTGAACGCTATGTGAAAAGCTACACATTTAAAGGGCTGTATTAGTTTGGTAATACGGAAAGGTATTTGGTACAGGATATGATGAATGTTCGAATGGGAATAATATTGGAAGAGAAATTCACGAGTTAACCTGGTCTAGGTACAAAAAAGTAATACCGATTTTTTATTTTTTATTTATAGGTTTTCACATTTCTTTGTTTTTCAAAACCAAATGTTTCGCTTCGTATATTTTCCAGTCGTATCCTCATTGCTGAGGGTCGTGATTACCACAGACGCTTAGCAACACTTTCTTCCAGGCACGTATCATGCGAAATTTGCAGGCAAGCCTGGGCCCTGGGTTCTGCACATGCCTTTATTGTATCTAGTGTGTCTACCCACCGGGTAGGCGCTTTTCAGTCACGTTTGTATAAATTTGCGATAAAACATATGCAAAAAAATGCGGTCACTCGATTCTAATTATAGCTATGTACCCTAAACTCAAGGTAAAGCTAGTTGGAACACGGTTTTATAATTATTAGTTAAAAGTGTTCATGTAGTAGTACCACAAAGTAAAATGTTTGCGAATGAGCGCTTTATTTTATTAGGTACTAAAAGAGACAACCATAGAAAAATAAATGAATGATAATCGCATCGCATACGTCAATAAATAAGAAATTCTCATAGGACAGAGAGAGTGAAGTGATTTTAACATAAAAGTAACGGCTATCGGCACTTAATAAACCACTTAAGATGTTCATTAGAGCGTTCCTCGGTCGTTTGATCATTTTAATACAGCAGTGGACGCACTCGGTTGTCGAAAATGTAACATCTTCAAACATCTAATGGATGTTGGATTGCGCAATCTGCGGGCGAGCTAGGGTTGTCACTCTAGAATGAGGTTGCCCGTTCGAAGTATTTTACAGATATAACACTTTAAACTGTCGGGTTTTGAACACATATTTAATTATACGAACGGGTCTACCGCGATTTTATTTCATTGTTTTTACCTTAAATTCCGACGTTTCAGCTGAGTTGCACCAGCTGTGGTCACGGAAAGACTTACGTCCCAGCAAAATGTCAACGGAGATCTAAGTAAACAACACTAAACTACCCAAAATTAGTTTATAAAAATGTTCGGGGTAGACACGGAAATTGCCACTACCCGTTAAAGTTTAATGTTTATTGTCCACGGCACGACACGCAACACACAATCCCCGCACACTGGTCCGAAGATATATCGTCTGGTTTCAACATTTGAATCACTGGTCCCCGAGTAAACGATAATTTGTATCTGTCTTTTTTAATCTCAATTTAGAGGTGTAGTATGTGTGAAGTTGCGGAACTTTAGGTAGGTACACTGGGTCAAGGTGAGAACATAGTATTAAAAAAAAAACATCTTCCTACATTTTAATGAAGTTATAAGCTCGCGAAAGTGTTGACACTGTTGGAAGCTAGGGTTGTCACTTATGCACACGTCTGAGGATTTTGCAATACCTATAATAGAATGGGCGATAACAGTAAATGCTCTTGGTTTTCGGAAATGGAGCATCTTCAAATGTGGATCACGGAGTGGTGTTTTATGTAAGTAGGTACAAATTTCGAAAGAGCACTTTTGGAGTGCCGATTGGCAGAGCCCGATACCATTGCAATATTTTTGAAATCTATTTTAGAAATCCCAATCTAAAAACTTTTTTTTTGAAAATAAGTTCAATTTTTTTTACGATTCCTTATCGATTCGATAAATGAGAATAGTACATTTCGATGCTAGTGCGGAAAGTATGTCATTAGTTCACGATTACCGAGATATCGGGACGAGTGGAGAATGACAGTTCCGCACTTGTATCGAACGACGCTTTTTAATACAGTTGCGAAAAAATAAGAAAAACAACAAGTAAGGAATAAAAACAATATCGAATGTTGCCTTTGGAAACTTAGCTTGCAGTTAGAAAAAACGCCTCTTCTTTGACAGGCGTTTCGGCAGCTATTCCTACCTGTACCTTCCATAGCTATTCCATTCCATTTAGACAACTTATTAAGAACGGTTTTTCAATATTCAATATTAAAAAATAAACGTGTTATAATGATGAAGAGGTAAGTAATAAAATATGAAATATGTGTATTTTTCGTATTCTTACATTGACAGTAGGTTTTTTTATGTTGATTACTACGTTTAAAGGAAACTAATATTAACACTCATCAATAAGTAGTCATGAATTGGGACAAGTATAAATTTAAAAAAATTGGAAAAGTGAAAAGCACTAGTTCGCGAAAACCAACTTTCCACACGCTAAACAGCTACGTAGCACTTTTTGAGCAACTGTATTAAAACACTTTTTTTAGTTTTCTATAATAATATGTTCACATTTCGAACGTAGCTCACGTCCCATTTTTTTTAGAAAAATAAAGTTTTTATTTTATCCTTTTTATAAGCCAGCCCTAAAGTCAGAAAGGCAAGTATGGAAAGTAAAGCAAATTGAGACAAGCTCAGTTCCAGTATTGTAGCACCCACGGTACTAGATAATATACAAATACAAACATGTTATCAAAAGGAAGAGGCGGGGGAGAGAGAATAAATGAACATCGCAAACAATGTGAATGAAAACAAAGAATAGGTAGGTAGTAAAAACCTGCATGTTATTAATGTTTACAAATATCTGCGTCTACTTTTGCTGACTACGTTTGATGTTAACTTGATAGTCTCATTAGACTCAATTAAGATTTGGTTTAAACAGTTATGGCCGGAGACTGAAAACGAGTTACATAGACAAATTTACGGGGCCTAACTTTTGGGGGTTAACTCGGGTAGATAGATAGATAGATAGAATTTTTATTGGTATTAAGTAATCATACACTGTCAGTTACATCACAATAATTACTTACAAAATTATAATAAAAGATTCACATAATATTGTCTTCGGTTACCGCGATAGTTACTCATGAAATAAAACTATGAAAACGGATTATATCGCGTATATTGAATTTATAATACATCCCGACGTTTCGAACCTTTTACAGCGTTCGTGGTCAACGGGTGGGGGTTTTAGATTCACATGTCAATATTTTTAAAATTCACAAAACTATAAATTAATAATGTCAACAATTCCATAATTCAAATTCATTAAGAAAATAATAACAATAACATAAGATATTAATTCTAATTACAATACTAAATTACACAATTTATTTAACCTAATCTTGGTTACATGTCATATGAATTCGGGTAACTCGGGTAACCCTGCCTAATGCTTGTTTTCATTCACATTATTTGCGTTGTTCATTTATTTTTCGTCCTCTCCTCCGCCTCTTTTTTTAGAAAAAAATGTTTGTGTATTATCAAGTATCGTAGGCACTAGGGTCATAATACTGGTGTACTAACGCCTAACGGGTGGGATGCGGCCTCCCGTAAAAAGACGCGGGTGTAGGGTAGTTCTTATATAAATATGTAAATACATCTTTTTATCTTGTTGCTCTAAATTTACTTGTCCTCGTAGGCTCTTTTGATTAGTAGTAAATAACGAAACATTTTCACAACAAAATTTAAATGCACCAAATAAAAAATCACATCAACTTGCAACTTGCTGGAGTTGTAACTATTGTCATGTGTACATATTTACGAATAAACACCTATATATTAGAAACTATCGGACGTGTCAAGTTTATTGCCTTGTTCGTCATAAATAGGTTCCAATTCGAATATTGAAACACTCCAATTTGAACGCTTCTATGAAGTCAATACTGTTCTCTCGGGATATCCATTGTGTTATTTGCCTGCCTTTTGTGACTGATCCGTCAACAGATTGTTAACAAACGCCTCTTCTTGTTTAACCAAAGATTTTAGTGCTTGTTACTCGGGTTAAGTGGTTGTTGTTGGCTCATTACCTGTGGCTTGAGTGTATAGTCAGCAACCCAGGGAATTGTGCTGTTAAAAGCTGACCCGCTCTTATGGCTAAGATCCTAGTGGTATAAGTTCTGAATAGTGGATGGAGGTATATTTGTTAACTTGTACCATGTACGGTAGGCAACTACTAAGGTACTTAAATAATGGAGCTCGCTCTTAAGCTATTAGTTATAGTGGCGATTTCAGATTCGTAGATGGAGACACTTTAGTTGCGTGCTGTAGAAACAAATGTCCGTGGAAAGAGTAGATTATATTGTCACGACAGCAATCCTGAAGCTTTGTCGGTGATCAATTAAGGTACCTAGTTATCGGGATGAAACATTCCTACTGCTGCGTAGACTTCATTAGCGCTAGTAAGGAAATTGTTAATTACTTAATTATATCTAGATTTATTTTTGAGCTACCTAGTTGACAACATTCCCGTGAGGAGACTATTAAGTGCACAATATGGGTCTCAAGCTCTAGAAGATAATATAATATATTTTTTTTAGTTACAAGTTTTTCTAGAGCTGTCATAAAGAGGTTATTAAATATAATGTTTTATTTTCTTTCAGGGTTGCTGCTATCATTCAGTTTGCAATGTGTACCACGGCAACAAACGATATCTCAACCTCAGCACAGGTGACAATTCAAATACTATTTCACTTAAAGATCGTTACGCAACCTATTTTGCCTTTCTTTCTTTTAAAAATCATCTCATGCCAATATTTTCCGTTATCATATGTCCTTTACAGATACCTGCCAAATCTTGTTTGGGTAATACATTACGGAATTTGTTTTCAAATCTCGACGAGGCGTCGTCATCTAATTCGCGGGGTTTCACTTCCCATGCATCTAGAAGACTTCCATGGTAAATTATGACGATGTTTGTTTCAGATGGAATCCGGCGCATACGCATGGAGTACGTGGAGTACTTGGAGCCCCTGTTCGAGGACCTGCGGCGGTGGCGTGGCCGTACAAAAGCGCGAGTGCTTGCCCAGGTATAATTCACTCCCTACTTGTTGGCCACATAATATATATATGCGTTACCAGTGTGATTCGAACCGGTGTTCTAGGTGATGTAGCCGTGCAAAGCTGCGAGTGTGATAAAAGTATTCATATAAATATGATGGTGATGATGATACAATAATTGTTTACATGATATAAAATCTAATTTCACGAATTTTGTAATGAACGCCTGTAATAAATAGCAGTATGAAAGATCGAAATTAAACTATCGTGAGACATATTTCAAAATATTTAGATCACTACGGTCAAAAATACTAGTGAGTGAAACCGTAGTGACCTAAATAATATGATAGATTTTTTACCGCTACTGTATGTGTTTTATCCATCATTGAATATAAACACTACACTATATGTGCGACGAAGTATCTTGCGTGGAAGTAAAAGATAGTGTCCAGTGCTATCATAATATATGAATGAGAGAGAGATTATAGAGTCATATATCGTCGGTATAAGATACATACATACTTATAAATAACTGGGATCCGAAGGGTTAATAGCCAATTTATTACCACGTTTAACATCTATTTGAACCTAAACACGCAAATCTAACGATTAACATGTCTGAGAACAAATATGTACAAATCTGACGTTTGTATGCACATTACAAACTTATTAATGCCGATGATAGAGCCCGCAACTTAAACATTGTTTCCAAACATATACCTTTACCACTGGCATATATAACTTTGCCATGTGATCCGGTGTACAAAGCTATAGCGTTGCAAGATCATAACTTAGCGGTTTTCTTAGATAGTGGCGCCTCAGATCAGGAATGTCGTTCCCATTGCTTACCTAGCATGGGAAAATCAGTATTTACAGAATTCTGAATAAGGCGATTGATAATCTAAGTGACCTTGACTATATAGGTTACAATAATAACATATACTAACTTATGACTATAGGAACCTTAACCAACGACGTCAACTAACTTTCATATCAGAATCCGAATTACTAGCGTAGCGAGTAAACATTTTCAAAATTTCTAACAATATTTTTTTGCATGAGCGGTGAGAATATAATGTTTAAACTACATTTTTTATTAAAAGGCCTGAATATAGGTACCCCTCTGGATCACATTACACTGGATTGAGATAATATTAATTCCCCGCGCACGAGCAACTAATAAAAATTCTTGGCCAGTTCGGTAAAGTTTGAGGCACGATAATCACATGCTCATTAGGGCCCATCGACATCTGATGTGCGTCAATCAGCGCACAATCGCTTGTTACAGCTTGGCGCTACGGGGTTTCCATTACCTTCGTTTAGTGGGTAAAAGGCTGCATGTTTGACCTTTGCACTGAGTGCTTTTATATTTTACGGTTTTTAGTTGGGTTCCGAACTATGCCAACTATTTCTGCCTTGGTGTCTGGTGGACGCAGGACGTTAATGTTACATTCTTGTTGTGACTGTATTAGCGTTGTTGCTGTAGCATTATTGTTGCAGCGTTGTAGTAGCGAAAAACTGTCGAGCTGTCCATCTCTTTGATAAAATAAGTGACGAATTGAACTTTCTAATTGCGATAGAGATGCTGGAACGTCAACATCGCAATGTCGCTAAATTGATGTTATAAAACGTGTAAGTGTATTGAATAAAACGTCTCTTTCATATTTTATTAAATTTTTTGGACCATGGGTAGCTTTGAGGTATAATAACTTTGACATAGAATAGAGACCATGTACCTTATTGTACCATTATGTAAATATTTTGCATGTTGATGTTGTGTCGACTGAATACTGTGTCCAACTATTTTATAAGATCTGATTGTTACGTATTCAAGCAAATAAATATTCTATTCTATTCTATTCTATTCTGAGAAACAATTTCTGCGACTGCCATAACAATAATTTCAAAAAATATTAACATTAATTGTCACGTATATATATATATTTTTATCGCGTATATATATATATATCTTGAAAAATAATTATAGTGTATAACTAGCCTTATGAACCGATTTTGCATGTACAACCAGCCTTAAAGTTTGTAGTCTATGATTGTTCATTATTTTAGTATGTGGGTATTTTTGCACTGTAATTTTTCCTCAGTCACCCGTTGACCACGAACGCTGTAAAGAGTTCGAAACGTCGGGATGTATTATAAATTCAATATACGCGATATAATCCGTTTTCATAGTTTTATTTCAACATTAATTAAATCGAAAAATCATGGATCCCTGATTCCATTTTAAAGAATTAAAGAAAATCTTCAATTTTACAACCTAAAAATAATAAATTTATAGCCCGGCGGTGTACCTAAAGGTCTTTTATAAAGCGAATTACCGTAATAGGCTTGTAAACGCTATGTTTACAATTTTTGCTCTTCCCGACACTTCGACCGTCCGCTGTAGCAAATTAACTGACAAGGTGTAAAAGGTAACCCCGCAAACTGAGGTTACTTTGATTAATTTTTAAGTTGAAGGTTAACGATACATATACCTATTACAAAACATAGAAAAGTTTTTAAAAATAAGATAATTCAAAAATGTCTTCGTCCCAGAAATAAATTGTCTTGTTGATCTTGGGCTAAGAACCATTTTTTTTATCAAATAAATTAAATTCAGTTTTGATTTGATTCAATATTGTAGGTAATAGGTATATATTGACCAAAGTAACAAAATTCTTGTCACACGATGTTCAATCTTGAATTTTGAGATTATAAATTGAGTCATACTTATCTGGTTCTTGTTTCTGTTTAGGTTTTAGTAATTTTTTTCTGTTTAGGTTTTTGGCACTTCAATTCCTGATATGTGGATAATAAGATTAATAAGTATCCTTTTGTTTGCGCCAATCAGGCGCCAATATAAAATAATTATAATACGCTAGAAAACTTTACTAAAGCCCTTCTTGTGTGTACAGTTTGCAAAATATTTATAATATTAATGTGTCTTTTGATTGACTACACTTATTTATGGGTGATAAATAAAAATCTTTCGGAAATATTTGTATAAATTACACGAAACTCTTTTTCGTTTGTATATGCAGTGGTCGTCCTCTAACCGAGTTCAGGAAAAGGTGCCATTTTGATTTGCCAAGCTAAATTTAAATTCGATGTTTTTAAATTTAGTTCTGTGTTACTCGCACATTCAAGAGGGGCTATAGTGAGTTTTTTACCTATATATTCGAACACTCATTCTATTGTTTTCTGGATTCTCGAGCATTGAATCCAAAATTCGAACTGGTTTTCTAATGTCACCTACGGTTGCTAAGCATGTAGAATACATATACCTGACGTTTATCTCTTGTCGTGTTCCCAAGACTTGAAGAAATCAGTCCTGGCGTCCGCAGGCGCCCACTTAATTAACAGTGACGGTATTTTGATTACCTACTTATCATACTAACAGGACTCTGCTCTTATCCAAAGGAATAAGGTCGTAACGTAGTAAAGGCTTCATATACAGAGTGGAAAATACACATTGGACAATTAAAAAGTAAACAAAATATAATGTGAATTGGACTGAAATAAATGTTGGCATAACAGTAACAAAATATTTTGTTACTACTTAAGTACCTACTTCCACAAAAATTGGGACTTGCGAACTAAGTGACAGGTCAAAATTATTTACTGAAACGTCCTAAGACCAGTGATCGAAACAGTTTCTTAAAAATATTTTCTTAAAATCTTAAACATGTATTACGGCAAGTTTTCGTTACTCCAAAATACTACTTCCTTAAGTATAGAAATAGCGCCTTTTACCTTGCTTTTACCCTGTACTTCATATATTACGTTTAGTTATTGGCAGGTTATATCAGTAGTATTAATCCTAGCTTGGGATGTAAAGTTATCCATCCCGTACCTAACGGGTGTATTAATGATGATTAAAAATCATTTGGTAATTAGAAGGATGTTTTGTATGGATAATAAATAAGCATTAGTTGAGCCTGGAGCAAATTGGATAAGTGTGCTAGGAGTCTAAATATGTAAATAAAGTTTGGGTTTTTAGCAAAATATAACAATGTATAGATTTTTTGTAAAAGACTCGGTATTGCGTACATGACGAAAAATGATTTCAAACCTTATACGTATTTCTACCTTTGTTGACTTCAAGTTTACCACCGTAATTTTCTCATTCAAGAAGTAGTTTGCCACGCATAAATGATGATAGAAGTTGCAACAGGAATTTTACTGACTACTTGCTTAGATTGTTATGTCACTCAAACAATCTTTATTCATAAAACACAAACCTTTAATCATAAAACGTAAACATCACACGATTAGACACGACATGAAATTCCTTTAAATTATTATATCTATTTCACAAAGCTTTAATCTAAACCTTAAGTCAATGCTTTAAGAGCTATTTTAGAGTATTTATTAGTTATGGCAAGAAATATAACGAAGTCCTGTTGATAGCGTGCCGTATAACATCCTCGACAAATTAGGATAGGCGCCATTTGTCACGGACACGTAAGGGCAGAGTACACATTCAAATTAGTGGGGTAATAAGTCTAGATGAGTTATGGACTCGATGTAGTTGAGGAATTTCGAAGGACCCTGTGATTTGGGATTAGTAAAAGTTATAGATATGTCACTTTTTTCGTAATAAATTTAATGCAATCAGCGATAATGCAATGCATGTTTAATTATAATTATGCAATGAACTTAAATTAATTTGCTTAATAATAAAAACAAGGAAAGTGAAACATTTAACTCAACTCATGTTGTAGTAAAAGTCAGGGAAGAAGTAGTTTAGTAAGTACCTAAGGAAGCAAAACTAAATCAATCAGGCTATTCCCTATCACCGCACTGGCTTTATTTCCAACTCTTTCGCCCTTCAGGCTGCTCGTCTTTGGAATGATTTCCCTCTTCCCGTATAGGCAAACACAGAGCAATACGTAAGCACCTCTCTAACACGCTCTCTCTCTAAATTATCTAAATTATCTGCATATTACTTATACTTTGGTACATTATATATATATATATATAGTAATTATGTAAGTATGCATCTTTATATGTGTACGTGTATAACTATATGTTTTATAGTTTCATATAGGTATTTCAGCTCGATATTTACAATCCTGCACTAACTACAAGTTTCTGTTTGACCCAATGGTTAACTGATAGAGAATGCCTTAAGGCATTAAGTCCGCCATTTGTACAATTTTATATCGTCAAAATAAAGTTTAAATAAATAAATCTAAAGAAGCTAGTATTTTAGATGAAACTCAAGATGTTTTGCTGCTGGACTCACGTGTAGGTAATAATTCTCTGAAGTTTTCAGATGTAGATGATACGACTAACAGATAGCCTACAGCTATGTCGATTTTAGATTTATTTTCGGGTACGGAACCCTAAGAAACGTATTATGCTTAGGTTTTTTTAAGTAAATTAGATTACAGCGTTTGAGGCAATTTGTAACTTACGTCGTTAATTTCATTACGAAGGTTTTGTGGTACCGCTCAAGTTTTATTTCGTCTTTATTTTGAATGGAAACAGTGAATAACTGTGAAGGCTGTAATTAGAATGGTCGGATTTATCAGTCCTTTAAATGAGGAACGATGACTATTAATTGAAAACTGTTACTTAATGTTAGGTGGGGTTTAAAAAAGTATGGGGCAAGAGAAACACTTGTAGGGAAAATAAACAGTTAGACACTTAAAGAAATTAATAACTAAATTATATGATACTACTAAAAAATTAAACTAATGCATAATGCATAAAAATAACTTACCTATAGAAATATTTACGTAGAAAAACTTTCCTCATGACTGTTTCTCTCTTGACCTATTTTTTTGTGCTGGTCTGTTGTGCTTAGTAATTTTTGGACCATAATCATCACACTTTTATGGACTTATTTTGACTAATTGTCTGTATCTTTCGGAGGCATGAATTTTATGTTTTTCAAGATATTGCACCGCCATGTCTCCAAAAAAAAACACTTAGGTGTTTTATTACAAGAACTTTAAATAAGTACATATATTTGGCGTTACCTTGACACCTTGTATAATTCATGGAATCCTTCGATTGTCCGACCTTCAATAAGTTCTTAATTTTTTGACAGTATTTACCAAAATATCTATAAGATCGCGCCATGGATTGTTGTCTAGGGCGCTGCTGGGGATTGAGAGGCATTGCACGATGAGCTTATGAAAACTGTTTGAACAATTGGCGTACCATAGAAAGTATAATGTCTGTTTTTTTATTCCGTAGACTTAAATGACGTTTCATGTGTAAGACATGACATTTCTTAGTACCACATGAAATGTCATTTTAGTCTACGGAATAAAAAAACAGAATATAGAAACTCAAATTTTTTAATTCGTACTCGCGACCTTTCGGGATACGGGTCCGGTCGGACCGTTGTTCTTTTAATTTAAAAATGTGTAATATATTTTCTGCTATTTCTAAATTAGGTCACTCTCATCTATATAATCAGTTTAATTAAATAATCGTCTCTTCGTTTCAGGCCAGGGTCTTTTAATACGACGCTTTCAACGCCGACCGTGCGAGTGTCTAGGCAAACGCGCGGCGCGGACTGCGTCGGGGTCGCAAGGAGATATCACCAGTGCAATATGGCTGTAAGTTTTGCTACTTGTAAGAATGGACTCCTGTTGGCAACGGACACTGCGTACGTACAGCATCATACCTCCGTAAAATGTGTCGATATACCCAAAGAATTAACAGAGGGTCAGTTACACCAACCAGATACAGTAAGATGCAACCGATTCTTTATCTTAAACAGCAGTCAGTATTCTAAAAGCTAAAAGGCTGTGCTGTTATCTTTATGGTATCAATCTGTCTTGTGGATTTGTGAGAATTAAGTGTTAAAATTAGACTGATTTCTTTAAAGTTAAGAAATAAGTTTCGTAGTTGAAAGTTTCTCCAGGTCACCCGCAATGGATACCACATGGGTATTTAATGTGGCGTTGATACAGCCAGCAGTTTTTGAAAAATCGTAGCGCTTATTTAGATCATAATATCTACGGTTGCCATTAAATACGAATAACAATCTTGATACCTTTGTTTACTTCATCCATTCGAAACCTGATTAAATAACTTTCGCTCTATAGAAAAAAAAAATGTGACAATTTTTGCACAAAAGCTAAAACTATTAAAACCGCTTTTAAAAATGCGAAATTTTATTTTTGGACCAACTAATCGATTACCTGCTTTTTTAGTAAAATAATAATAAATAACAACGATATTCGCAATTCTGAGCACGCATTGTCACAGGTATAGAAAAACATGTTGATAACTATTTATTCGTAAAATGTGCATTTAAATATAAATACATTAATAAATCATTTCCTCTGACACAAAACAATCGATAAAACTTATAATAAACGCAAAACTCATTCATGGAACATTTCCAGCTACAGCAATAAAAACGTAATGATTTGTTCGTTGTGGCTCGAAGCCTGATAAGCGCCGACTAAAAGCTCTTGATTACAAACGACGATTGAATTACAAATGTAAATTAGTATTGTTTCGTTTTATTGCTTTTATTACCTTGAAACACCTGTAAGGTCTATGGTTGGCGATATACCTTTATGTCATTTTTATTTATTTGACTATTCGATGGCATTTTTCTCTGTCACTCTTATTACGCCTTCATTGGAGTAAAAGAGAAAGATCCCCACAATTTGCGAATTTCGGTTTTCGCGGTAGGCCCCCTGATCTGAAGAATAAGGTGTAGGTAGTAAAAGAAAGACAATGAGTCCTACGTGTTGATGCCGTATGCATATGTGGTGTAGTGGACAGTAAATTTAATGTGAATATTGCTATTGTCAATTAAGATAGAGATAGTTTAGTTTACCGTTTTTTGTTGCTGATGGTTCCCAGCGTCCAGAGGCCACTGCTGACTGCTCGTTCCGTATTTCTAATTTTGATATACATATTTTTTTATGATAATAAAAATGAATTTACCTATGCTGCTTCTTTAAATGACACTGGTTGCTTGGCAGTTTGTTGATCCTTTGAAGTGTCGTCGGCCAGATGCCAGTATCCGCGCCATTCTAAAAATGAGTTAGCATAGCTTGTGTTTGAAAGAGATTAGATACTAGACAGCACATCAACAGTAATATTAATGTTAATGGCTACAACCTGAAGTATTTTGTTGCAGCCATGTCACGCCGGGGTCGCGAGCGCATCAGACATGCGAGCTGAGCAGTGCTCGGCGTACGATCGCCGGCCATTCCGGGGGCGGTTTTACACCTGGTTACCCTATATAGATGGTCAGTATTTACTTATTACTAATTACGTCATAATTTCATAGACGTTTGACGTTTAAAATAACACTTGCACTATGGATGGTATAGAAAGGATGCCAATCTCTTATGGCAGAATTGTTACAAAAGTGACCGCTTTCAGCTTTAAATAATAGTTCTTAATCTCTCCGGTGGCGCTAGTTAGGCTCTGGGACATAACATGAACCAACAAATAACCCGACCAAATTACGTAGGTTGTTTTTGGTAGTATTTCGGTGTATGGTGGCGCCGCCTAATTACTGTTTTTTGATGGACAATTTTCATACATAGAGATTTGGCTCCTTTATATAGTCTCCATGACTTGCACTGCGTATGCTATCAAAATAGCTGCAGACTTTTCTTGGTCTAACTCTACCTATGTGCAAGTTGCGGATTGTTTCCAAAAAGTTCAAACATTTCTCAGAAATATCACAGGAGACAATATAAACCTTCATCTTGGAAAAATAAGATTTCGATTCCTATCAAATTCCTATAAGAAGTTTCCGAAAATTTACCATGTGGAAACTTTTGCTAAAATTTTACCTATGTTCCCACCAAACAGTTCAGCAAATAATATAAATTTTATGTAAGCATAAGATTTCTCTGTTATTTTAATCGTCTCTGGTTTACACACTCGTCACAAGTTATAGATACTAGCGACATCTTGTGACCAGTAGCAAACTCAACTTACCGTTGTTCAAGGGAATATCAATCGCTATGATAGCGGTCTGAACGTTTTGGCTTTTCGCCCGTTTCAAGCAGATTCTCATTAATTCGGTTTCTCAATACAAGGGTCTTTCAAAACGCACGATTCCGACACCAATCATCGATATCAATTGTGTTATGTAAAGTGCCTCTCTAATACACCGTTTCACTTTTTCGTGACTGCAAAATTTCACGTTTTAACAACTTGTGAGGTGGTTAACCAAGTAGCAGGAGGAATTGTTTGACAACTACTTAACTGATGCCGTAAGGTGCCGTAAATATTGTATAAAATAAAATTTTGAATTTTTGACAGGCAATATAAGCGCCACTTGGACCATCCCACTACCCGGGGTTAAGCGGTTAAACCGTTAACCTAGTGTCAAATTGTACTGGTAACCATGGTAACTCCAGGTTTAACCGGTTAACTCCGGGTTAGGGGAGTGGTGCAAGTGGCGCTAACCATGATAACTCCAGGTTTAACCGGTTAACTCCGGGTTAGTGGGATGGTGCAAGTGGCGCCAAGTAGTTTTTTTAGCAATTAGAAAAAGGTGTCTTATGACTAGTGTCTTATGAGGATTTGTCGGACATTTTTGCGTAGTGATGATAATTGAAAATATTTTTTTTTGGCAAGGACTATAAGTTGTTTGAAAATAAGTTTATTTGTTCTGATTGTTAATTTGCGGACCACTTCAAGTACTTCCAGGGACCTCTAGTTGTCCGCGGAGCACTGGTTAAGTTAAGACGAAAGTGGAGGACCCGCGCGAAATCGCTTTTTCATACGAACGTAGTCTTCATTTTCCTCTCTGGATATTAACTTTATTGAAAATATTTTGATACAAATCAACAGTCAAACCAAGCACAGCTATGCCCAGTTAGATTTTTTAATTAAGTATTATAAAAGTTAGGAGCGTTTAAAGATTTGTAAGAAATCTGTTTTTGCTCCTATTTAATTTTCAAACATAGGGGCATAGCTATGGTTGATATACAGAAAATGATGTAAAAATATTTTCCATAATGCCAATATCCAGAGAGGAAAATGGGGACTAAGTTTGTATGGAGAAGCGGCCGTCCCCTTTCCTCTTGAAGCCTCTATTTAATGCCGTTGTGCAAAATATTAATTGTAGATAGTTTTATAGTCGACGTCAAATATATGTACGTACTTACGACGTACGTACGTACGATATCTCTTACAAACGTACAAGTCAACATTATGCATCAAAACGCTTACAACCACAGATTTACTTACATCTTACTCCTTGTTACCAGGCGATTCTCCATGCACCCTGAACTGCAGACCTCTTGGAAAGCATTTCTACGCTTCATTGGCCTTGGTGGCGGATGGAACTCCCTGCACCAGACCTGGTCTCCGAGCCATTTGTGTCCAGGGGTCTTGTAAGGTAAGTTAAGAACCCATTACCTCTTGGACGCTATAAACTAAAGTCTTCAGCGGAAGCATTTCTACGCTTCACTGGTCTTGGTGGCGGATGGAACTCCCTGCATCAGGCCTGAGGCCCATTTCTGGAACCATATTAGGCTAATATTATTAGTGTGTTTTCATGGACACCCATACGAATTGACAGTATGTGGAGTAACAATATTAGTCTATTACCGTTCGAGAAATGGGCCCCTGGCACAGGGCGGACACGCTATACATCAAAAATTACTTGCGTTTCTATGTGTGAACGGCACGTCTGTACACGCGGCAAGCGTCATTGTGTAAGTTGTTTAAAAACAGTACTGAGCGGTCGGCAAAAGGTCGTCAATCTGCTGTCGCGGGGCGAGGTCATTCGAACCGGGGCAGGGCGGTGCGTGGCCGTTCTGTATGATAATACTATTACTTATTCTGTGCCCCTGGTGTCCAAGTAATTTGTGTCCAGGGGTCTTGTAAGGTAAGAGTTGATAACACTTTAACCAGACATTCCCTCTTGGACGCTAAACTAGAGTCTACAAGGTGAGGAGAAAAAGTTTGTTTTCATGAACCTGTGAGGGCAGCATGTTTAAAAATACTTAAAGTATTTTGCTGATTCATCAATAGAAAGTTGATAAATGAAACTTTCACAATTTACGCAAATAACTTTAATAAAAAGTTTACTAGGAAGATCGAGGCACATATAAGTGAATGTTCCTGATATAATATGAAAGGTCAGGAGTGTCAAGACAAATACATCAATTAAGGTATTAAATTAATGTATCCACATATATTTTAATTCCGTTTTGGTCCCGTTTAATGATAATAAGAAATAAAGTATCAATAAAGTGTCAAAATCGTGACATGTTAATTATACACTAAAATATTGATCATAAAAGTACTGAATCCGCATGGTAACATCATAGCCAATAATTTTTGTTCGATTCGTTGCAATAAAACGTCATGAATAGGCGGTTGACTAAATTCATAGGGTAGTGCGAGCAGAAGATTGTTCACTCACTAATAGGACGCCGCTTAAGATTGTACTGTGCCCGAGAAACGAAATGAAGCCCCTAGGCCCTTTCAGGCTCCAATTGAGAAGTGGATAATAATTTCCATTGAAAGTCCAAAAAAATTCACGAAAATTGTTTTGAACATGATCGTTTGAGCCATTAATGTGGTACCTACCTACCTTTTTCCAAAAAAAACTTCTGTTTTTAAATAAAAGGACGTCAGTGCCATGAAGATACGCCTTTCTGTTTGTATGGCTTTTTCATATCGTATGGCTTCACACGCACTTGGCTGCTTTTTAGTATAATATTATAGTTACACGGTTATTTAAAAAATCTTTCAAAGGAGTACCTATGATATATCTCTGACCTAATTTTATTTTCACATAAGCCATGATTTTATTTCCATTAAACGCTATTTCTGGTATGAGCTGTGCAAACGTTATAAGTTTGTGCTATAAAGTGTCCCGTTGCAATGTATCGGCGAGGACATGTTCGCCGTTATCGTAAATTTATTGAAACTATTGTTCTGGCGATAGATTCATTTCGCCTCGGAATGCGATCCGCGTCCCGGCCCTTCCCGTAACTTGCGTGCGCGCATGCGAATGAATCTCTCTTGTGTACCAATCTTACGTGACCTCGAGGTCCGTAGCAAACTATGCATCTTTTGGACCTGGTTAAAGGATGCCTCACTCTAGAACGGTCACGGTCCGGGTGTCCGACACTTCGTTTTATACAAGGTGTAACAAAAATAGGAGAAAGAGCGCCTACCCGGTGGATAGACACAGTAAAGGCATAAGCAGGACCCAAGGCCCAGGCTTCCCTACAAATGGCGCAGGATCACGACCCTTAGCAATAAGGATAAGACTGGAAAGAAGAAGAGAACAAAAATAGTGGGGATCCGTTTAAGAGCATAATATTCGGTATCGTGTTCTCATTAGGAAAAAGTAGAAGAATTTTTTTTTGAGCTGTCTTCCTTCTCGTGCCTTCGTGAGTGGGTTTCTTTACCTAAACTTTTGATTCGCCCGTGTTCTGGAAGCGTTTGTAATGTGTCCCGCTTTGTTTCCCATTTGTCGTCAGATGTCAAATTGACACATTTGGCTTGATATTACATGTTTCTCGTAGTTCATAATAGTTGTCAAAAAAGTGGTTTAGGACAACATTGAAACTGCCCCACACATCGTTCTATGTTGCAATCAATATTAAGAGGCCGGTGTCGATTTTAGTCGCAAAAATGTAAAATTGATAGATTTAGTCCGTGAAATTTTACACCTTTTGTTACCTAATTGAAATAACAAGTACTGGTTTCTATTAGCACGTCTTCTTATCTTACCTTTTATCAGATCAATTTTTTGAAAACAAACTCACTAAATTAGTAATGTTTGCTTTTCTGATGGACGTTTAGGTAAACGCGCGTAAAGCACTGATTTTGTCGCTCTTATTTGTAAATTTCGTAAAGTTGGGACTGCTAAACATGGTAATTTTGTATTACACATATCTTGTACTTGACGTTTATCAGACTACATTTTTATTATTATGACTTTGAAGTAGTGTAAATGAAAGTTAGACGAAATCAATTTTCTTCAGAAATTACTTCAAAACAAGTGACAATTTCTCTAAAAATCGACTTAATTTCAACGTAATTTTGATACTAAAACAATCTACAACATTTGCTGAAACTATTCTTATACATCAATTTGTATAATTTACCACCATGTTTTTTAGATGAATTTTTAAAAACTGCCCCTTCTCTTCATGCATTACCGGTGACGCACGCTCGCGACCTCATTATTAAAAAGCAAGATGAGAAGACGTGCTAATAGAAATCAATACTTGTTATTTAGGTACTACGTAACAAAACGTGTATAATTTCAACGACTAAATCTATCAATTTTACATTTTTGCTCCAAAATCGACTACGGCCTCTTAAATTTAATAGGCCACAAATAAACTGCGTACAAAATACAAATAAAAAAATGTTTATTTATACTTTTATATTTATCTCAAAGTAATCAAATTCTTTAGCAATCACTTTTTACATGGCAACCACTGGCTGTTGGTGTGCTGAGGCCAAGACTTTTATTGGGGAAGTGGGCAGACGGTTGCGGGAGAGTGGTCGTGTCCATCGCTGTTCAACGTGGCAACGCGGCGAGCGTGATGGGCTCCTTTGCATCTGGAGGGGCGCGGGGCGCATTTTGTGAATAGTTTTTGTGTTTGTTAGGTTCTAGTTTAGGTTAAGATTTTTGTAATGTTTTATTTTGTATGACATGTATGTATCCTTGAAGTAAACAATATTAATTAAGGTCTTTTACATGTGTTATAATATTGTCGGTATCAATTTAAGGAACACTAGTTAAAAAAATATTAGGACAAAAAAAATTAAAAAATCTTTCTCTTGCTAACTAAAGTATATATAAGACTTTTATTGCGAAAAACAGTGCTTGATCTAGAATTATTTTCCAATAGTTTTGCTAGAATGCAATAAAACCATCGACTAATAAAAACGGTTGAGTATTTACTATACAAAAATAATATAAAACCAAACCAAACTACTCCATCCAGCACGCGTAAAACTAGCTTTCTCTACCTTCTGACCTTACAGCATATAACGGTAAGATGTGTATTTTATTCACAATAAAATCACAGTCACGATAATCTATAAAAGGGCGCCAATAAAATACTATTAACACGCATTGCAGTCACTAAGTGGTAGGTAAATGCGCGCTGGCGCCGCTCGTGCCCGTGCAAGCCTTATATGACTTTTATACGACCAAAAAGCTATTGTAATGGTCGGCTATTAGCATTTGTTTCGTGTAATTCATGCATGTAAGGTTAGCTTTTGTTATAAATGTTTTTGGTTGCATAGTGACAAAGTTGAGGTCGCAGGGAACCGAGATGGGCACAGTGCACGATCGGTTGTTGTGAAGATTCTTTGGGAAGCCTATATCCAGTACTAGACATCCAGCTGATATGATAGATGATAAAGTACTTGAGGGCTAATGGATTAAACTTATCGCTGTGAAAGAACTGTGAGTTTAAGGTCGGTTACCAAGACAGATTAGCATTAGGAAGCCAAGCAGATGCTAGGTTTCTTAAAAATACTCACTATGTCACAAAATAGATCTTTACTTATACATCACAGGAAAACCTATTAGAAATGTGCAGTCAAGCGTGAGTCGGACTTAATTACTTAGTTTTTGATCCGACCCCTACAGGTTTTTAGAGACATTTCTCTCACGTTTCACATAAAAAATACATTGTTTAAATTGTGTAATGTACGGAACCCTTGGAACGCGAGTCCGACTCGTACTTGGCCGGTTGTTATTACTAAAATTGTTACTAAGGTATTAAAATATCCAAATGTTACTCCATTAAGACTTTTTTTTAAATTAAACTCTAAGGGTGTAGGAAATGGGTATACAAGTTTTAACCAATATTTAAAAGAAAGGAAGCTATTAAAACACAATTAGTTCGTGGATAATGCGGGTGTAGCCCGCCCTTAACGCCTTTTTAAGATTTTTTCAGTGAACTTTTGGCAACATTTAAATAGACAGCCTGCTGGGTACGTAAAGATTGCGACTTTATATTTTACGACTTCAACATGTCTGTTGTCAATTGAATAATCAAGTAGACCCGTATACAACATAACATGCATTAAGATGAGGTCGAGTGTACTTGCAAGAGAAGTAATAACGCTATTATTGCGAAATAAACACTTTAAAGGCAGTAAAAAGATCGTAAAATAAACAGTACTGATTAGAATAGTTAGTGACATGCACGTGACATGGCTAGAGCACTTTGCTGGGATGATAATTGTATTTAAAAGTTGTACACATTTTGTAAGAAATCTTCGGTGATAATATCATCTCTTGGCCATTAGTACGTCGAGCACTGCGACGTTTACGTTTACTTAGATATGGCCAAGGAAACCAACTATACCTTTGTACGTGTTACCGTAAAACGCATAAGTAAAACCTCCGAGGAATTTTCTAGAAAACGTATATTCACCTCACGGGTGAGAATGAGAATCTTTCTCCTAAAATGGGAAATGTATGTCTGGTTCCATGTTGGCGGGGGTATTCTGGATATCTTCACGCCATTTGCATCCCATTAGTACCGCGAGACTTGCTAATTGGTCAATCAAAATAGCGATTCTTATCGCTGAATCCGTGATGTAATTTTAATGCATAGTTTCTTGACGAATAGCTTAAAATTTATTGACCGAATTTTGTTAATTGTAATGCCATTTGATTTTAAGTAGGTAATTATTTGATGTTTGACAACAATTTCAGTTTCTAATACATGTTTATAGTAGTATGACTATACTTAAGAAACACATCAAAATATTTAATAAAATAATTTGATTTATTCCTAAAGTTGCTTATTTATTTTTGAGATTTAACAAATTCTTATACATAGTAAAACGCTAAGCTTTAAATTGAGACTTGACTTTCCTTGTATTTTGCCTGTAGCGACAATTTCGAGCCTATCGCGATGAAGTACCTACTCGTACCTGCTTACATAGTGCCGACAAGCCTGACAGAATAGGCTCGTGCCTCTAATCGCAGATCTTGCGCCGGCGCCTCATACTGAACGCAGCTGATCGATGTGAACAACTCGTTTAAATTACATGAAAGTATGAGATTTTCTAAGCTTTCGAAGGAGCGGATTTATCTTTTATGTTAAGAAGAAATATTATAATATATATATTTTTATATTAAATAAAAAATTGTAGATGTCGCTATGCGCCAGCCTAAGACGAAATAATATTTTCACGTCAATGTGTTTATACGTAGAAGTGCGTTATCATCACATGGCATAAAGTTAATTGCCTGTACATAAGTACCTGTGCTTATTTGCCACCAAAAAAACTAATGATCTCACGAATTCTGAAACGATTCTATTTCGTCACACTATTAGATAAAATGCACTTATGTCTTTAGTGACCTAGTTAATTGATAGAAGCTTGAAAGTTACCGAAATAAGTACCTATACTTTTAGGATCGATAGCTAATTAGAACAATGATTAGACGTAGGGTACGCTAAATGACATATAATGCACCATATATCAGATTAAGAATAAAACCACCCGACCAAAATAACAGTCACGCCGTATTTTCTTGCAATAAATATACGATCGAACGACGACTTTTCCAATGTGGCGGGACAAAAAAATCCTAAATTAGATTTTAATAACACTTTTTACAATAACAATTTATTGAATACAATGCGAACTATTATTTTGGAAGTAACAGCTACAAATATAATTAGCAATGAAGTGTTTATTAGCAAAGCAATCATCGGGGTATTTTGGTCATATATATATAACCTACAAGTTTAAAAAGATTAGCTAAGAGATTCTCAGAAACCACCTCAAACATGCTTAAGCCTAATGCCAATATTTATTCGCTAAATCAAGCATGTATACTCGTAATTTAATGTAAACAGTAAATAATGACTACCTACCTACTTTGATGCAAAATGTGTCCAGGAATTACCATTTTGTCACAAGAATTTTGAATAACACAAGTGATTATTTTATGACGCTGCATAGAAAATGTAATGTGTAGATATGATTATGATTTAGGCGACGTGAAATGACACTAAATGAAATGTTTCTGCATGTACTAAACTAAAATTACAGACATTCAATCATATCTGCCCCATTAACCATTACAACAGTAACAGCAATTGAAAAGCTCACTATTGGCATGATGGCAGTAACAAAGAATCATGGAAATAATGGTTTCAAAGAAACATACAATGTGTGAAGTATAAACCTATGTATCGTTATGAAATGCCATTTTGTGGTAAAAAGTATTGTTAAAGAAGATTCATCACCTATTACTATCAATAATCTGCCGTTGCGAGTTCAACAGACAATGATGTTTTGTCTTCCTATACGTCGTGTGTATCAGAAACTGACGCTGAAATATTAAACAATGATGTGCACTACCTACTACTGTTGACAAGTCAAAAAGGTATGCAGATTTGAATTTTATGTTCCCCAGGCATAAGGACTAAAACGAGCTACTTAGTACTACAGTACTCTTGTAACATGTTGTACCGTACATAAAAAAAGTCAATAACATTTTTGTAGATCATTAATTATATGGAATATTTTCACAAGATTCGAAATAAACTCGGCTAAAAATTCACTCCAAATTAGTTTTTCCTTCATCTTTACCGTACTGGGTTAAATTTCGAATGTTGATTCAATCGATCGAGTGACGTCGGTTGATTGAGTGATTTATTTGATTTTCGAGCTTTACGAAACTAAATCTGCTACTCTATGATGTTGGATGCATTAGTGACGTATGTGATGCACTAGGTGCATAAATGTTAAAATGATTTAGGTATTTCGTCTGTTTTAGTTCATCAGATCAGAAACTATTTAATATTATATTTATAATAACTAGCATCATTTTTAACGGACCTATTTTAACAATTATTATTTATTTTTTATTAAAAATATGCGTGCTACATGCATAATCGTATATACATGAAAAATTTGAATGTGTATTTGTAGTTGATTTTTGTATTTCCCGCCCGTAATGATATAAAAAATGGTAAAATTTTCATCCACTGCTTGTACTCTTGCTCCTCCCCAGTGACTAGTCCTCCCGGTAAATTCCCACTCGGTTTTCCACATATCAATGGGTCTGGCGCGTGCGCGTCTCACCAGTAGTGCACAACGCGGCGCGCGACAGCCAGCGCATTAGCTTCGGTCCGAAAAAAACTTATTCGAATATCGAACTTTATTTTTTTAAGCAACTGCTCTTAAGGTTTTAGTTTCTAAAGTGCCCAGTACCCTTATAAAATAAGTTGTTTAAGTGCGAGTAATATAAAAAAAAGAAATACGTTTGTATGTACATATATTATAATCTAAGCATAAAAAAGTTGTGTACAAGCATCGAACACCCAAAACTTTTTAAGTACCGTTAAAAGTCTCTTATCTCCAACAATTAATACTGTAAGGTGCTAAACGATGTAACTTTAACATGACAATCACACGTTAATTGGACAAGAATCTTTCTAAAGGGTGGTCCAGAGATAGAGGCCGCTTTTTGCAGCCGTTTCTATGACTACGAGAATAAACAATTGGATTACATTTTAAATGCATTTTATTGTAAAATTATCCTAATTTGCATTTCTGTAAATTAAAAAATTAAATTGCTACGAAACAAAAATAGAGCGTGACACAAATTGGATTACATATTCAGTTTTACTTTTATTTACAGTAAATATGCAAAAAAAAAATACTACCCTACAGGTCCTTATTTAGCACATTTCAGTATCTTGGAGCGAAATTGATTGAAAAGTGAAATTAAATTAAATTCCTGTAAAAAAAAAATACAATGAAACGTACCGAGCACGAATACCGAGAAGTCAATAATAGAATTTTACAGACGCCATTCTGAAAATCGTGTACTGACTTTGCATCACTTTCGCAAGCAAAATGTTCCTGACCGGACCATCCATATGAGCAGACGGTACATAGACAAACATCAAGTTTGATTCAAGCCACTTCCTGGACAAATAACGACTATTAACACGCCCAGGTTGCAAAAGAAAGTGTTATAGAAGGCGAGACAAAATCCTAGCAAATCTGACCGCGTCGCTTCACGAGAACTTGGCTTGACCCTGTCTACACATCGGCGAGAAAAGAAATCAGCTAGGATTCGAAACAGAAAGAAAAGACGCACCCCAAAATACCATCAAGGGCAGATCAACCGGTGTATTAAGGGTGCAGCTAAGCTTTACAAGGACAACATTCGCAGCGGTCGAAATTTCTTCTTCGTTTTAGATGATGACACTTACGTGCCGCTGGATCCGACGCAAGTTAGTGGGAGACAAATACTACATATCGGACGATGAACTATACACACCAATTGAAGACACTTTGCTCTCGACTGTGAATAAGCCAGCTAACAACATCCCATCGATGAAGCGAATCTGGAAGCGGATTCTAAGGCAATCGCAATTAAATCTAGAAAATTACTTTTCAATCGATTTCGCTCCAAAATACTGAAATGTGCTAAACAAGGACCTAGTAGTAATTTAGGAAATAGTAGTAGTAATTTTTTTTTGCATAATTACTGTAAATAAAAGTAAAACTGAATATGTAATCCAATTTGTGTCACGCTTTATTTTAGTTTCGTAGCAATTTACATATTTACAAACGGCCTCTATCTCTGGACCACCCTTTATATTGAACCTACTACGAGTAACATTAAACTTATACGCATACAAAAAATAAACAGCTAAGTTAACCGTAAAGTTAATGATGTGCGCCATTAGGTTTAATACCTGTGCATATTTCTTACAACACCATGTATGTAAATTGTAGTCGCGTATTTTCTTGGATCTATAATGGATTACAAGCATCGCCTTTCGCACCGCCGCAGTAAGTCTGTTCCGTAACTCATTAATTAAATGTTTGTTCGTAGTTCAAACTCACTAGTCTCCTGATTATCAGTTGTTATACCTTCTAAACGTAAGTCGATTAATCGAGCATAGGCAGTAAATCCGAAACGACCCCCACACCACCATCAAAACCAAATATCTGATGATATGAGTAGGAGCATTCCACGGTACTAGGTACTAGGTACTCATAGGTTCATAGTATTATTTTTCTAAGGATGACTTGGTATAAGTATAGTTATTTCAAAGTTAGCCGTTCGAAGTTACACACAAAGATTTAGTTGTGCGTTACGAGTAGGTAATTCTTCTTTTTTTGGGTAAAAGATTGTCGATAGGGTTTATTTCTATGATCTACATTAAAATTCAAAACTTAATAAATTAAAAATCATAAAATAAAATAAACCTTACGTAAATAAACGTACTATAACCCTACCAAAGTCCCCCGGGTCTGTCCTCTGTGGAAGGGTGCCCATGAGACTGGCTACATTCCTACGTAAATGCGATGCGATGTATTCGTTGGCCTAGGAATGAACCAGCCCTACTGTCACTCGTCGTCTTGTTTTGTGATTTGTGATTTTTCTTATTCTTAAAGGTGTAACTTTTTGTGGCCAGACCCATCTGATCATATAAAGCAAATTAGTAATTAATTTTGGATGTCAACATGATATACTTACCTATTCTTTTCTCTACTTAACAAACAAAAAATGTTCCAGTTAAAATTAGGTACCGAGAAGTTGAATATCTTCCCAGTTTCGTACAATCTCTTCGCCATAAGCTACTACTATCGCGACGTATTATCTAGGCGAACTATTGAAATGCGTTTAAAGTCACGGCAGTAAATATGGAGTTAGTCAGCGGCTTGGAATAGTTCTGACTTCAACTACTGTGACGCGTGGATTAGATCAACAACATGTGCTTGCATTATTAATTTTTTTCTAAACTAAGTAAGTTTGTGCACCAAACGTGGTAAAATTATTAAATTCTTTTTCTAAACACCTAACCTATTATTTGACAAATTAAACATGTTTTGATACTTATAATGCCTTATAGCAATAATTAATCCTACTGTAGCACTGTTATAAATCTTATGGTGGTAAATATTTGTGCCCAATCCAGGGTTAAAATGGGACTATAGCCGGCTATAACTCCTATTTTTAGAGCACTAAGAACACCTAAAGAGTAAATATTCGCTTATATAAATCTCTTCTATCCCTTAAAATTAGCGCTTAATGTTAGTTGGGAATGTCATAATGCCGTGTCGAAATAATATCATTACTTACTTACAGCTAAATTCACGTCAATAATAGGTAACTGTTAAAAATAGACGAAATATATATGTGTTTTTGCTGTAGTTTTGATACCAAATTTTATCTGCAAGTGACGCATTGTATCATTTTGAATATTCATACCTAGTCTTTTTTATAATCTGGCACGATCGTTAATATACGTACAGATATAACATAATGAACGAGTACATCGGCTCAATGATTCGGCGGATAACCACTAATCAAGGATGACAACGCGTCTACCGCGTCCGATGACTCGCTTCTGCTAATTTTTCGTTAAGATCTATTAACGGAACACTGTAAAAGCTTCGCAAATAGTCATCAACAAATTGTGGCTAGAAGGTCTCAATGACAACAGAATTGTTAAAGTGTTGTTAGGGATGTAGCAAAGTAATAATATTAATAACTTTGTCAAAAATATACAAACTAAAGCGGCACTCGAGGAAAGTATTGCTATGGCTTATAAGAAACATTAATAATGACAAAAAAGAAAATAAAAATGAAGTCACCGGACTCTTCCTTTGGATAGTCGCTTTCGAATTGTTTTTTATTAAAAACAATTAATAGTACAGCAAGTAAGATTTTAAAATACAGATAACTAAAAACAATTTACCATGCAAACAAAACTACACATTATTAATAATATTTTGTGTACAGAGTGCAAGAAGTGTAAATGTACAACCCTAATTTGCCATACTAACAGAGGCATCTTAATTTCAACAGACAGCAGCTATTAATCATCATCCAATTGTTCGAAATTCGCTACGGTAGTAGTTGTCATCTACTGTTTATTGTTTACTCTAATCCGCAATGTGTATTTAATTTGCACTATTGTTAATTAGTGCTAATATTTCAGCTACAACAGTAAAGAAATTTGTTCTTAAAATATTAATTTACTGGTAGGTCCATGCAAGAACATTTGTAACGCATCTTAAGACGTGCTTGAACCAGTCAACGCTAGTTTTGCAGTAATTTTACAAACTAGCGTTCAGTCAAAGCATGCAACAATAAACCTGGGGACTAACGCTAATTGTTTTATGTTCGGAACTCCCAAGTTGAAGAGCATTTTACAGAGAACTCATAAACTGTTTGCAAACTAACATGTCACATTACTGTTATATGCTAAAAAGTAATGAAACTTAGTACATTTTATACAAAACAGTCATTAAAAGTGGCCCTGCCCACTTGCATGCTTTTGAGCACAGTTTGAGTTAGCGTTTATATACCTATCTACTTATGTATACATGCAGCCACTTTACATGTACATACTTCTTCACCCTATGTTTCCAGTTTCAGTCTAGTATGTAATTCCTCCTTTCAATCGTCAATTTAGATACCTACTGTGACGTTCCTAATTGTTGCAAAGAAGGTCTAACATTAACTATTATCTATATTTTGTAGCGTAGTTGCACTACAAAATCCTTTTAGACATATGTCGTTTTATTGCCGCCTCTATTCATTCGTTTTCAGTATCTATTTTAAGGGTTCCGTACCAAAAAGGTACAAAAGGAACCCTTATGGTGTGACTCTGTCCATCTGTCTGTCTGTCTGTCTATCACATTGTGTTCCCTTGTCATCATCATCATCAAGTCACAATACTTAAAAAAATTATATTCATTCAAATTCTTTGTCTTTAACAAATCTCCAAAGGGCGTAGGTGGAAAAACTACGAATATATTACGAATAGTATTGTTACATCAGGTCAAAACATTTTATTACATTAATATTATATTTGATATGGATGATACTTGTACCTACTCCAAGTATTAGCATAAAAATGTAGTTTTCCTTGGGTATCAGGTAGCTTTTATTTTTGATTGCGGAATTAAGTATTATGCTTGGTGTGAATTTATCATTGCTCTCATCTAAACTGTCGACTGCGAAGGTTTTTATAATTAATGTCTGTATTTCTCTCATATCAGAGACCAGTGAATGTAGGTTACCAAAATAATGAGGCAAGTTGTAGCGTCTCTTCTGTTTTAGTATTGTAATTTTTCAACCATCAGGGCTATAACCGCGAAAATCGAAGTTCGCAAATTTCGGGCATTTTTCTCTGTCACTCTAATTACGCCTACATTGGGGTAAAAGAGAAAGATCCCCGCAATTTGCGAATTTCGGTTTTCGCGGTAGCCCCTCAGTTTCGAGAATTTATTATGTTTTAACAAAATTGAAACCATAATACCACTTGTGTAATAGTAATTCTGAAATCAAACTTTAAGTATAGATATAGATCCTGCCAGCAAAACAGATAGTCATTAATCCAAATTGACAGGCTCATTAGCCTAATAGCCAGCGCCGATCTCAATACGACATTTCATCTCAGATTCAATGTTTACCATAACCAGTGATATGACCCTTGTTAATCAATAACGACATATATCGCTGGAGTACGGTTGTAGTTGCGTCTTTTTGATCGGTTAGTAGATCAGACAGACAAACAATACGCCGGTAGCTGACAGCTGAGCGACGCGTGCGCAGCCAGATGGGGCGATAGCGTTTGTGTTCGATTTGTATTGAGTAATGTCTTCACTTTAGGTGATTCGTGCTCTTTAGTTGGAACAATTGCCCACGTTTGCTTTGGTGTACGATTAGGATCGTTTTTAGAAGTTTAATGGTTTACTTTGGTATTCTCCCAGCAAAAATCATGTCTTCGTGTTTCACTTCAGTTGTATTGCAGGAGGTTGAAAGTGGCCTGAATGACTTCGAGAAGAGGATGGTACGGCCATGCCTTTGTTTTGCACGACTTGGCGGGGCACTACCGTGTCCCCAGATATTTTAGTAATTATAAAAAATATGTAAGATTTTTGCATGCTGTACAGTCAACATCAATAGTAGCGGATGAAAAAAAGACCGGCCAAGTGCGAGTCGGACTCGCGCACGAAGGGTTCCGTACCATTACGCAAAAAACAGCAAAAAATCACGTTTGTTGTATGGGAGCCCCACTTTTTTAAATATTTATTTTATTCTGTTTTTAGTATTTGTTGTTATAGCTGCAACAGAAATACATCATCTGTGAAAATTTCAACTGTACTGTCTATTATCATGGTTCATGAGATACGGCCTAGTGACAGACGGACTGACGGCTGGACAGCGAAGTCTTAGTAATAGGGTCCCGTTTTCATCCTTTCGGTACGGAACTCTAAAAACGCACCAAAAGTATCGGCCACACCTGTAAATGTAATTATTTTCCAATTAGAGACAAAGTCAGACAAACATGTACAGTTCGCGACATATTTATTTTTGTTAAGCTGAGAACGGTAGTTAGTTTTATAACATTTAAAACTTTCGCGTTTTGAACATACATTAAATCACATTTACAATCGGGGCTATCAAAATAAATTCGCGATAGACCTGAATGTAAATGTGATTTAATATGGTAGTTAGTTTTGTTAAGCTGAGAACGGTAGTAGTGATCCACTACCTTCGATGCTGACTGTACATCGTTTAAGTTCGAAAATAAAGTCTGAAAATTATTTAATTTTAATGCTAAACAAAAGCCATTTAACACTCACCTTAACTTTGATCTGTCATGTCAGTGATCATTCATCGCTTTGGACCTAGACTTTGTTGCATGTCGCAATATTTCTGGAGCGCGTGGCATTGTCCCATTAAACACACAGATTAAAACGAGAGTTTACACAAATGCATTGCACTTTGCATACCTACAACTACATCCTACATTGTTCTTGACGTTAATGTCATGTGTAAAACGAAACTAGAAAATAATTAGTGCTTGGCGGTTGGCCAAAATGCCGATATAGGTATATTATTCGTGTTAATGGAATTTATATTATTTTTAGCTCAGAAAGCAGAAATATTTATAACTAGACCTAAAGTTCTGTGGCAGATAAAAATAGCTCTATTTTAATATGCCAATGAACTTTTCGTTTTAGTTTTTTTTTCTTTATTAATCAATTTTACGGTCTTGAAAAACCGTCATTTGAATTTGACAATTTTAGGGTTCCGTACCTCAAAAGGAAAAAATAAAAGTGTGTAAAAAACAGGACCCTTATAGGATCACTTTGTTGTCCGTCCGTCCGTCTGTCTGTCAAGACCCTTTACCTCGGGAACACGTAGAGGTATCGAGTTGAAATTTAAACCATATACTCAGATCTACGGTCCCTTAAAGTTGTAATAAAATCAAACTTCTAAGTTAACGTAAAAAAAGATACGTCCGTTTATGCCGCAAAAAACATATATTTCGACACTCAAGGGAATCAAAATGTATAGGGTACTTCCCGTTGACCTACAACTATGAAAGTTGGCAAGTAATATCATCTTACACTACAAGTACATGGAAACATCTGAAAACTGTAAATTTGTAAAAAATAAAATTAAAATAATAAATAAGTTGTACGGAACCCTCGGTGCCCGAGTCCGACTCGCACGTCCGGTTTTTTAACTTAAAAGTAAGGTGTTTTTATTTTTATTTTCAATACGTCGCTATTCGAACTTTCGAACCAAGTTGGTCATTTAAATGGCAAACCTAAAATCAGAGAAGCAGAAACAATCTACAGATATCCTTAAAAATCAAACAAATAAATAAAAAAAAACATAACAGTTACAAGTTGTACTCCGAACGTAATAAATCCAAGTTGTTCACTTATCCAATATATCTTAAATTACGATGTGGCTCTAAGCTGTAAAAGCAGCGGCTAGGCCGGGCGGGATATCATAATAACAATAATTGACATATTTACTAGTGCCACGCGAACAAATCGAGGTTAAAAGGGACCCTAAATTACAATGATAAATGATAGCGAGAGGTGTAGGGACATCTTGGGAATGGACTGCTCCCTGTTATTCAAATCAATTTTGATGTAACAATTCAATTGTTTTAAGGTAAATAGAGATGACAATAATTTGGGTAGTCTATATTTTTACTGTCTGGCAATCTTGTTAGGCTATGGCAGTTTTATTGCGAATATATTTTAGCTCCCTTCTCTACATTTAATCAAATGCGCATTAGCAACTAACACGATAGGTTTACTCAACTACGTTTTTATTGAGCTGGTCAGTAAAGTCAGGAATGAATAATTTGCTTTTAAACTCTAATTCCATACTAACCTCTGACACAGCGTTAAAGCCGCAATACCTACCACATGTCTTGATTATCATCCTACAGCATGCACAATCGCCATATTGCTTTATCTCAAAATTGTCGGTAACTTCTGTACTTTATTTGAGTGTACTATACCATATAATTAATATCAGCAATGCAAACTGCCAAATCCGACATGCACTAAACCAGACGATTCAACGAAGCCACACGCCGTTTCGTCGCCCAGTTTTAAGTTTATAAAATTTATGTTGTGTAGTAAGGTATGGCATGTATCATAATATATGTATATATGGCCCATAGGCCATATTGGTTGATTAGTAAAATTTTAAAATTACATAAATAAAATATGTAGAGCTAAATATTTAGTGATACATAATGCAGACACGTCTACAATGAGAGGTGGAAGTTTGGCTCGCGGCTACCGTCTGCTTTTGGTCACACTCTCGAAAATATTTAGGGAGATGTTTTGCATGCTATCGCACAACGAACAAATGTCTGTGCTGGGTGTTAGTACTACATGGGGACAATATCCCATTTCGCCTGGAAACTTGACCTAAAGTCACGTAACTTTGCATGCCTTATACTTAGACTGTAGTATCAAGTTGAGATAACATACAATGGAAAATACATTTCATTTGACATTATTCAGGCAATAAATATCAATAATATGCCAAATAACCTACTATACACGCCGTATGGTGTCGCTATATTTTATGTAAACTAAAACAAGCTTTGAATGCAACGTAAATGCAATGCAGATTTTGTCAAGGCACGTACCGCAATATCGTAAAGATATCAGAAGGGATTTGGGTTCTGTGCGTAAGTGCAATTCATCTGGTCAGATCAAAGCGTACGTTTCTCTTGGCATCTCTTACGATCCACTACCAACAATAAAGTAACCCTAATCACTCCACCGAATTACCATCTGAACATAACAACCCGCTCGAAATCTACGGTCGTCTTTTGAGAGTTTAACCTTCGCCAATATTAATTTGGTTTACGATGCAAATTGTTCTGTTCCATTTATTTTACGGGTGCTCCGTTTGTCATAAATAGTTAGAGGCCAATATACCGGTGTTGTTTGACTTAGCCCGTAATAGATAGGCAATAAATTTAATAGGGATTTCAAATCTAGCGGTCGTAGCGTGCCGTATATCAGTATCCAGGCACTGAGTTATTAGGAGAAATTATTCTGTTGATGTATCCGTTAATGTCTAAATAGGCATTTAGATCGTGTCTACACATAATTTATAATATAATTCAGATGTCGTTTATTGTATACAAATAAAGTAGGTACCTCTACCTACCTACACAACCTTATGTGCCTATCTAGGGATCGAACTCGGGTCTCTTCTAATCGAGGGAAAGCGCTATTGGACTATTCGCCAACCATTATTAGATACACTTTTAATTGAAATTATGTTTTTGGTATAAAATGAAATCAAATTTAAATGAATATTATCATAAAATCTTTGCCTAGTTAAAGAAAATGATTCTGTGTCATCGTGCGGTGCTGAAAAGCTGTTCTTGGATAAAAACTTGTGCTATCTAAAGATAATCGCGTCGTGTCGAGTAAACATGAAGAGAAACATGATGACTTCCTGTCTTCTTGCCGCCCTACTGACTTTCGTAAGTACTTTATGCAAACACTTAGATTTTATAAAACAAATTTAATCTTAGTTTAGTTGCTTGATTAACCTGAATATGCAACTCTGACATTAAGTGACACTTAAACCTCATTAGGGCATTTACTAGAGATCTCTGATTAATATTAATTATCTACGGAATTTTCATTGAATATTTTCATTTTCATTAAATTAAGCGCATGGCATGTATACATCCATACCTGAACATCTAAAGACAGGTAACTGAAAAAAAAATATGTTCACATTTTCGTACACGGTACCTATAGGTGCAACGAGTACTATCTTTCTTGACAGCAGCGCTGCCTTATAGTTTGAAGCTTCAGAAAATTAACTCTCGAGTGCCTTATTTAGTTGAATGCACACTGCTACAACTAATGGCTGTAATACGATACAATCGGAGCATAAGAAAGGCATATTAATTGATTTATAAGAACCTATTATACTCAATTAAAGGTTTCTGCCCAATTACGCAACTGTGTCACTTTGGAGGTGTATTCAGATTTTATAAATATGATAATGAATGAACTGAACAACCCATATGTATTGTGTACATTGTATCGTTGCGAGCGAGCAAGCGAGAATCGATGCGATTGGTATAGTATTTTTAAAATCTGAATCTGTCTCTTGGTTTTAATAAGCAACATTATTTACTGCTGACTCCACATATCACGACACCCATTAATACCACAATTAACCGAATAGGTGTTGATTCTATTAAATTCGGGTTTGTGACACTTTGATTAATGCTTACGTTAATTCGATTTAACTGATTACTACTTGATTTCAGAATAATGAGGCGCTTAATGAAAAACGTAGTCGTCGAAGTGTATATGTTAATAGTTGCTGGTAATTATGAAAATATTTCGATGTGTTTTTGTTTTCCTTCGAAATTTTACGTTTTATCTAAGCATCTAAACAATGATATGACACAAGATACTAAATATCTAGACATAATTCTTCTACCTATATTTAATTCGAGTGTCGCGGTTCATAACAATAAAAAAGTACGTGGTCCAAAAACGTCACCGTTAACTTTGCTGTGTTCACTTAAGTAATTGTAATTTTATGGATCATGGTGAAATTATGTGTTAGTTTGACCTACATTATTTAAAGTGTCAAATTCAGCACAAATTACACTTGTAAAGCCCATATGTAACGAGAAATTGCTGTGCAGTTAACCAGCTTGACAAATTAATAGATAACAATTATACTTTGAAATAAGGCATAAACGCCAAACTAGGCGGCACGGCACACGTCACAAATCATGTTCTCAAACTCGCGCCTCAAGACAGCTAATTTGTTAACTCGCTATAAGCCTAATTAATAGTCTATTAGCAGACGTTTTCAATTACCACTATGTGAGATTTATAGCGCCATGCTTTAAGTATTTGCTGATAAACGGGCGAGATCATTGTGATCAGATTAAGGTTATTAATGAGTCGGTGCCCATTCATCGTGGTCAGTGTTATCGATTAAGATAATATGATATTCAGTGTGAAAACATGTACTTAATTGATTATCTGCAGGGCATTTCTGGTTTCTTCTAGTTCATAAGCATAACTATTAAATAAGCAAACTTAGTCTTAAGTTTTAAGAGCCCATCAACGTGCTCACTAGCGCCACTGCTAAATAATTGTGATTATTTCAATTTAACGATAGATATTTAAAAAAGGGGTCCGCTATGTACTGTATTTTGTATTTAAGTACCTTTTGAATACATTATAATAGTTTTTACGTTGCTGGATTCGTCAATCTATGCGTCCGAAGTTAAAACGGCCGTTTTTGTTTTGAGTTCATATATCGACGAATTCAGCAACATAAAAACTAAGTAGTTTGATGTATTCAAAAGGTACTTAAATACATAACAGTACGTAGCGACCCCTTTTTTAAATATCTATCGTTAAATTTAAATAATCACAATTATTTAGCAGTGGCGCTAGTGAGCACGTTGATGGGCTCTTAAGTATTTTTTAACACAGAGGGACCTACAAAAAATTAAAAAAAATCGTCTGTGTTTTGATTGGGTATTTTAAATTGCAGAAGGAATTTCTGTAGGTGTCTTCGATATTAATACATAAATATATTGAAACGGAATACTTGGTCATTAACACCTTTTTTGCTAATGTGTGTCAACGTCAATATTGAATTTATTCACAGTGAATAAATAAAACTTACATGTTTTGTGACAACTTCATCACTTCACCGGCAAATGGAGTTGGCGCCGTTTTTTATGTAAATAAGAATTATAACCAATTTACATTCGAATAAAGTCATAAAAGGCAAATAAAACCGAGCCGAAGCTTTTAAACCGATCCTTGAGAAGCGTCTAGTTACGAGTACATATCATCGTTTAGTAAGGTACCGCTGGCAAACTACCGGCCTTTTAAAATAGGTCGTAAATATTGGTCAGTCGTATGCGAACCCTTTTGCTTTTGATAGCAGCCAAGAAATAAAAAGGCGTGTTCTTTCGAAGGTCTTATCAATAAACATCCATTAAGATTAGGATGATGATTAAATTATTGTGAAAAAAAAATATCGAACGGGAAATCTTGGCATTACGTGGCAATACAGATAAGATAACAGAACCAATCTAATTTTATCGCGTATTATTAATTAAGTGACAATTAGGTCATTTTAATATCGATGACATTTGGAATGTACATTATGTACAAGTACCTCAACGTAGTTGTAAAATGACCTGTCTGGCCTTGTGGGTAGTGACCCTGCCTATGAAGCCGATGGTCCCGGGTTAAAATCCTGGGAAGGGCATTTATTTGTGTGATGAGCACGGATACGGATAGGTTCCTGAGTTATGGGTTTTTTATATGTATTTAAGTATTTATACATATATTATACATCGTATGCATACAGGGTGGGCACAGGGATTCCGACAGACTTTAACCGTGGATTCCTGGCAGTGTTACGAAAGAAAAATGTTATATCAACATGGGTCCAAAATTGCCTAATTAATTTACTTAATTTCTGGAACAAAATAAATCAATTAACGATAGTACTAACTTGTGAACGTATCTTTAGTTTGAAAGAGTGAAAAAGACAACATGCGACACCAATATGACACTTGTCTAGTTTATAGCAGGTGACAGGTAAGTTTACTATTTTTAACACTTCTGCTTTGCATGTGTGATTGTTTGTGTCTTGGTATGTATGATTACGTCACATAAGGGCGTGTTAGCCTTGAGTTTTTTTAACTTCGAAATTACTTAAATAATTGAATATCTCGTAAATTAGGCTTTCTATGGCATTGTTATATTACTTTTTTTTTATCCAAATAGGCACTAGAATTCATGGTTAAAGTGTGTCGGAATCCCTGTGCCCACCCTGTATATCGTTGTCTATATAAGTACCTACAACACAAGATTACCTACTGTGGGACTTAGTCAATTTGTGTCCTATAATATTTATTTATTTGTTCGGAATTCGTACTCTATAAAGCTACTCTATAGAGGTACACTAATAAAATGCTCATGTCAAAGACATAAAAAAATAGTCGTAGAGAAAATAGCATATGCACTTTGTTGCAATATCTTGTGATAACATGCACTTATGCCACATGAGTATTGCGGTATTAAATAAGTCTAATGATGTACATTTATAGTGCTAGGGAAAGGCATCATTATCTTATGTTTAAGTGCATTTTATTGTATTGTAAAACAGTTTAATCACAGTTCCGTTAGGTTCCTTTAAAGCATCATTAGCACAGGCTTGCGTAAAGGTTAATATTAATTAATTCAATTAGATAAAAAAATACAAGTCGCAAATCTCCTGCATCAAGACAAATAAACAAAACATACTTACGCACGAAATAAAACTATGAAAACGGATTATATCGCGTATAATGAATTTATCATACATCCCGACGTTTCGAACCCTTTTTAGCGTTCGTAGTCAACGGGTGACTGAGGAAAAAAAAAATTTACCTCTCGAAATTACAATGTATGTGTGTGTGTTTTTTTTCCACGAGTAACTATACTTACAATATTATACTACGCACTGTAAGTGTAGGTCAGTGTTCTCTCAAAATCAAATATTTACTTTTATTAACCGAAAGCTAGACCAAAACAGCTTTCGCATATTCTGCTGTTTTCCTTTACAGGTCGCACTTATCTACCGAAGCTCATAAAATTGTGTGACCAGGTTCGATTTTTTTGTCGATTCAATTTTTCGATTTACTTTAAAATGGCGGAGCCATGGGGGTCGCTAGGTTTACAGTACACAGAACTACCTACAGATTTTAATCAACATACATGTATGTTGATTAAAAAGTACAAAACCGACGTCTTGTACATCCATGTCGAATAAGACGCGCATATTATTCTTGACACTAAAAATGTTAATGAAGACATTTTACTTAAGTGCTTTAAATATTCAAACACCGGTGCGGTAAATATCATGTCCGTAATAAGCAGTTAAGATGGAAATAATGGAAGCGCAAAACACGTAGAGTGCATGTAAACACTCTGGAATCGTCCGCGTCGCGAATAAAATACAGACCTACACTATTCCTACGATGGTATCGCGTGATAAAAATGCAATTTTGTTAAACATCGTTTTGTTTTGAGAAAAAATACATTTAATAGTATTTTATACAATCGTGATATAATAGAGAGCTTCTCAGTCGAGTATCGTGTTTAAGCAACGAAGCTTGGTGAGTTGCTTAAGTAAGGTACGAGATTGAAAAGCTTGATTTTATCACTATTGTATACAATACTTTTTCTACGAGACAAAAAAAATAATACTTTCAACTAGTGAAATCATATAGGTACCTAAACAAACCAAAAGTATACAGCTAAGATACGCGAACTGCCGCAGCCCGCGATACCTTCATACTCGTACGCGCCCCAGCCGCCGGGCCCGGCGCCCCCGGCGGGTTGGTCAACGACACCTCGTAACTCATGAAGCCCTGGTACCTGCTCCTTGCTAAATTCAATTTTAAGACAGTTTTTTCTCGATGTTGGCCACCGTAGCCTATGGAGACTAACAAGCAACGCTAAGCTGTTTTCGTAGGGTATGGATGAAGGGTGTCACATGCGTGTTTCTGACTTATGGAGCAATTGTTTCTACTGCAACATAAAATAAAATGTGTTTGTTGGCCAACCAATCACAAAGCAGATGCGACGCAGCAGCGTGTTTAGGCTAATTTTCATTGAATCTAGTCTCCTTAAACAAAAAATATTTTATCGAAATGTATGACGTTTTATTTTCAAAATTTTTATAATTGACTAAACCGTATCGATAAAATTCTTATGCTTGAGTCGAAAGTGCCATAGACTATCCAACGTTAAAAATAGTAGTGTTGTAGTGTTGCATATGAAGTTGTAATACACAGATTATACTCGACGAGTAGAAAAACATATTATGATGATGATTATGAATGGCATCTTTTATATTCTTTAAATTGTGTACCAAATTATTTTGTGATATTATGACGTAGTTAACAAATAAAATAAAGTAAAATATAAGTGACAAGAAAAATATTCTTTTAGATTCATTTATAGCTAGTACATCTAATAAGCACTTTACGTAACTACGTCGAAAATGTAAAGGGCCATATGCATATGGCCCTTTAAATTAAAGTAAAATAATTGTTTAAAAATACTTTTGGATAGTGGTCCAGGGGACAGGGCAAATTTGGGGATTCACCCATGTACTGTAAAACGTTGTACGATACACGTGCGAATAGGTAATTCGGACTAGTTCGCAACTCGTTGCGAATTTCGCACTTGTATCGTAAATAACTATTATTCATCAATTACAGGTAAAATGAATACGTGTTACTTTATTAGCAATTTTCATTTTCATTTCATAAAATTTCAACAATTTTTGTTCTCTGTAATATGTCTTATTGCGACGTGGTTACCTAGCGCTTATTAGAAATGTCACTATATTTTATAATAATCAATAAGTTGTAATTAATAGTTATAAATTGTTAAACTAAAAACTACTTGTTGCTACGGAGGAGCGGGGCTTCCTGATACAGGTGTAATATACTTAAAAGGAAGTCCCAACCTACTACCTTGTAATGTAACATTTTATTAATGAAATAAAATATTTTCATTTTCATTTTCATTTCATTTTCAATAAATTAATTAAGTGGTAATTCTATAAGTCAACCTTTAATTTGTCAAAGTGTCCATCATAAGTTCATCTACATTGTACCTACTAACATTTCTCTTAATAAATTTTAATATTCCTCCAAAAACCAAACATTGTCATGCTTACAAAATAATTATTACTATAAGTAGGTACCTATTACGAAAACAGAAAATTGTTGGATGCTCATGTGTTTAATTTGATTTAGGTATCTACGATCTAGAAACAGCCGGACAAGAAGCAAAAGCGCTGACAAGCGTACGATCATATAGTCTGTGCGGAAAGAGAAGAGTCGTGAAATGTAAGGGCACCCATACAACCTTTCTCTTTCCGCACAAACTCCAATACGACTGCCAACAGATTAATTCCATTCACAGCGAACTACGAGCTATACGAATTAATAAGCATAAAGTCTCACCATTTACTTCTCAGTTGAGTATTTGTAATGTCAATTCACTTTGTTTTTCTTGAAAAATCTCATTTGAAACTTCTCTTGTGAGCCATGGCAAAAAAAGCAGGGATAATCTGATGCTGATCTCAGAATCAATCGGGGTGAAATGTGCATGAAGCAGCAATTGTAAACACTTAAATTTTTTATACACAGATTCAATGAAGGGTCCTTAAAATACCATTTTATCTTTATCTGTTTCCCCTCTATGTAGGATGACCAGGTGACAGTGGAAATTAGTGCCTACGCTAATTTTTGGCATAAGGTTACCGAGCAAACTCCAGGTTCCCTGTGTACAGTCGCCATCAGATATATTGGAGCGGTCAAGGCGCTCACAAATATCTGAACACGCCTCTATATTGGCAAGGCGCTAGAGTGCGTGTTTAGATATTGTGAACACCTTGGCCACTCCGATATATCTGATGGCGACTGTAAGCCGAACCAAATAAAGGGCAACGCTAGATGACTGATGATGAGTCTCTAATATACGAGTATGTTACGCAAAAACTACTAGATACCTACAATGTAAATTTTCGTATCGTCCAGATACCTACCATACAAAACTATCATCAACGTCTAGGAAGGGTTTAATGTTATAACATTCATAGCTGCGCTATGACAGCTGACAGCGCACGTGCCTACCCGTATAATACGGCTGTCGACGGGCTAATCCCATTGACGGCGCCGCTACGAGCCGCGAATATTTTTATATATTTGATTAAAGGGCGTAACCGACACTTGCTACCAAGGCCTTTACGCCCTAATGGTCTGAAGGCAAATGTTTTAATATTTCACTCCACTCTATAAAAATAAAAGAGTTACTAAATAAGCTACAACAAGTTTGGACGTTATACAAGGCGATTAAAATTAGAAATTCGCACGGTTTTGGATTTAAACTGAATGCGCAATAGGAATGTTGAAGAAGTGTGAATAACATAATGATGTATCTAAAAAGACCGAATGTGAAGTGTTTTATATGCTGTTATTTTGTATTGGATCAGCATACATACCTTATTTATAATGCCTGTACTTTAACACCTGTCGATGGTAGTTTTGCCTTACCACTCTACAATGCCATTCTATTTAGGTACCTACAATTTATTTATTTTATTTATTTATTACTCAAATAAGTGACACATCATTACAGTAAAAACCAAGGCACTGTGAAACTACAAAATACGAATACAAGGAAATAAAAAAAACTACAAATAAAAACCGAAGACAAATCAAACATTAGATATTACTTTTATGCTCGTACGTACCTATTTGATCCATGTAATTTCGTTACTAAGTGTCCCTTGTTTTAAGCACCTCTAAAACGAATGAAAAATACCAAGTAAGTACTTCATCTTTCAGGTTGTGGGTCGCGAAGCGGTGCTAGCAGGCAACACACATGACATGCGATGCGGTCGCCGGCTGGTCTCAGGCCTGTTCTCCCGGCCTAGACTGCCGCTGGGCTACTCCTACGTGACCACTGTTCCACGCGGGGCTTGCCGTCTCAACGTCACGGAGATTATATCTAGCGAGAATTATATTGGTTAGTATCTACTAGTTCAAAGAAGCGATGCTAGCAGGCAACTCACATGACAATGCGATACGGACGTCGGCTGGTTTCAGGCCTGTTCTCCCGGCCTAGGCTGCCGCTCGTCTACTCCTACGTGACGACGGTCCCGCATGAGGCTGGCCGTGTTAACGTCAAGGAGATCATTTCTAGTCAGAATTATATTGGTAAGGTATTCAGGCAACTTGGAATTGGTTCCATATTTACGGTCCCTCACAGTGCCTGTCGTCTAAACTTAATAAAAGATTGTCTATAAGAGTCACCTACATTGTCAGTTTCAAGTACAGTCAGTCAGTCAGCTGTAGAGGTAATTGACCTGCATAGAGGATTTTATTCAGGGAGGGTCAACTATCTCTGCAGCTGCGGTACTATCTTGTGGATACAATTTTTAGCTAAGTATTTATCCGAAAATACTTGCTTTAGTGTAATAAAGTTACAAGTTACTGCGCAAGTAGCCATTAATCTCCAATTATACTCCTTACAAATCAAAGTGCAACATAACTTTACGAGATAAGTTATTACTTTAAAGTCACATGAATGGTCCTTTGATGAAGGCAAATGGTGCGCAAACGCAAGGTAGGTCCTTACTGATCAATCAGTATTGTGGCTCTAAATCATTTAAGACTTACAATGGCCCTGATGACGTTTGTACTGAATAGCTAGGCTAGTTACCTCTATTGAGTTCTGTTCCAAATCAATTTGTGATTTTGCTAATAATACGTTCCTTGTGACAGAAATGGTTGTCAACTAATGGACACTTTGTGTGGAGCATTGTCAATTGTGGTATCAAAACAATATTACCTAATAGTTGAATATAAAACAAGTTTTGTTCAGGAAGCATAGGCAGGTGAATGTAGGGGTTAAGCCAAGTTATTTAACCTAGTTCAAAACTAAGGAACCTACCATCTACTCGTACTAGGGAAAACAGGGATCCATCGCGGAAGTACCTGGTGAACCGTTTGACTTGAGTTGATTTGCGTAGAATTAAGTCTACAGTTCAACTCATCTACCTTACCTCACCTTAGTTTCCCTCGGCGTGAAATAAATAAAATAAAAAAACCCTGCTGTTTGTTTTTTTAGCTCTAAAAATCACAAATGGATCATACATAATGAACGGAGAGTTTGCTGTCAGCGCTCCAGGAACGTATGACGCAGCGGGCGCACGGTTCATCTACTCAAGAGTAGCCGGGCTTGATGCAGTGTTTGCTCATGGGCCTATCCATTACCCTATTGATATTATGGTGAGTCCTTAAGTAAAGATGTGTAAATATTAAATTCCGAAGGATATCATTTGTAACTCGTACTAGTTATATAATTTACAATTCAAAAACTTCTTGAATAATATTTCATATTTTTTTATGTTCGTTACTTTTATGAAGATAAAACCGTCGTGACAGCAAGTAAAAAAAAAATAAGATTGTTATAATTTAATTTAATTTTTAGATACTTTACACCCAACCAAACCCAAGCATCAAGTACGAATACTTTACTGAATCACAGTCTGGCGAGTTAGACGCTGAATCGATTACAAGATCGGCACCTGAATTACCTTCAACGATTTCCCCTAAACATACCCGAAGACATCACAGTCTGGACGCTTTTCCTAGACCTGTCAATGTTCCGCGATATAAGAATGTAAATGGTATGCAAGATGCATTTTCTGGAGAGGAGTTCGAAGAAAACATAGTTGGGGATAGAAGATTTATCTGGAAAATACTCTCGTATACCCAGTGTTCCAGGAGTTGTGGTGGAGGATTCCAGGTATGTCATAGAATTAAGAAATATACCTACATCATACTTTAAACTAAATTCTACATCATCATCATCATCATCATCAAGAGACTTGTCGGTGGAGCAATTTCCATGTTTGGCGGTCCTCTGCCTTCTCTTTGACAGCCTGATACGACACGACGTTGAGTTTTTCTTTTATTTGATGCAAGTACCTACGCTCTCCTTGGTCTTCCCTTCTTCCTCTTTGCTTCAGCTTTTTTGAAATGATCTGCACACAAACCTCGCTCTATATGTATACAATAGACTTTTAAAATATAGTTATGGTTATGTGATTTTAGTTATGATACCTTATCACTTAATGATGAAAAATGGAGATTTGGGCAGATTATATCAGGCAAATGATTAGCGAGGACAACTATGTGCAACACACCCAAATATTTGGCCATAATAGTTATGGTATTTAAATTATACATACTGTAGGTAGGAAAATTCCGCTGCGTTGAAGCTAGCAGCACTGGTGACCGGGAAGTAGCCCCAGTGCACTGCACGGGCTCTTCACCCACAAGCAGACGTCGACGGTGCGGTAACGTGTCGTGCCCGCCGCGGTGGCGCGCCGCCGCCTGGTCGCCGTGCCCCGCCTGCGGGCCCGCCACAAGGTCAAGAATCGTTGGATGTGTCCAGGACCATTCAAGAGGCATCACGAAAGTAAGTTATTTTTGTTTAATCACTGGACATTCGAGTAAGACTTGAGTCAGATCAAAGGTGTTGCTAAATATAGCATGCTTGTAAAGGCACTCTGAGGTTCTTTGCAAACAACAGGTAGAGTAAGAGTATCCAAAAATTATATGCCAATAGCGATTCCATGTTCCTGTTCTATGGTGGAACTGATTTGCCATGGCTGGTTCGTCCTTCTTATCTCAAAAAGAGTTTCTTAATAAAATTTATTACTCTGTTAAATCATACATACATCAGTTTCATAAAATAATAAACATTTTTTAAAGGGTCGGCAACGCGTGTGTAATATCTCCGGTGTTGCAGGCGTCCATAGGCTACGGTAACTGCTTACCATCAGGCGGGCCGTATGCTTGATTGCCACCGACGTAGTATAAAAAAAAGTGTTATAAAATGTTCTGTCCATATTTCAGATAAGCGATCAAAAATGCCCATCACCAAAACCATCGACAACAGAACCTTGCGATATTCCCGACTGTCCCGATGTAAGGCAAGTGGATAGACGGGTAAAACGACCTCGAGAACATGTGGACGCGTTCCACGAAGGACCGGTGTATTCCGTAGCCGTTAACGGCTCTGAGGACGAAATCGGCCCGGAATACAACTTCAATGCGGCGGCTAGTTGGCTGTTTACGGAATGGTCGGAGGTGTGGATTTATTTGTTATTTGTTTGTAATTATATGAAAAAATCTGAGGAGTGTATGACTATGGTCTAATAACATTCGATTATAAGGGAGAGCGGAGAATAAGAAGATAACATAAGAATAACGTACTTTTTATAAGTACCTATAGATCTACTACTTATATCAGGCGGTTGGTAAAAAAGTGATATTTCACTAGAAGGTAGCGGAGTTTTGGGACAAAAACAAGTTTATATATTTTTATATTTATACTTATACAAATCAGTTCCATGTTGCCAAACTTTCAACCAGTCCGTAGCTGACCATAATAATTTCTTACCAACTGCCTCAGTTAAACCTATACAAGTTCTGCACTATGCCATTTTTATTCTTCTGGTATACATATAGTGGTTTTTTTTTCAGTGTGTAGGCTGGTGTGTTGGCGGTGGTCTACAAACTCGTGGAATTCGATGCTCGGATCCATCGGGTTGCACTCCTATGAGATCTCCCGATGCATCACGATCATGCAGTCCGAAGATATCATGTGAACCTCAGGAAGGACATTGGTTTACTGGTAAAAAATATACCTGTTATCACAGGAGATGAAAAATATTTTTCTCCTCAATGTTTTTTATTTTGTGTAAAACGTCCCAGGTGCAATTAGTTTTATTGACAAAATTTTCATTATTGACACAAGTTTTTATCGCTGTTTAATAACAGAGTTCCCAATTTCCATGGCCGCCTTCTGTGTCCATCATCAAATCAGCTTGATAGTACCATAATAGTGCATTGTCATCAAACTACGTATGTGTATGTGAAGTACAGGTCAATCGAATAATGGGAAGGGGGTTTAATTAAGCTTGCAAGATTTGACCCCAACATATACATATACATACAAACATTGCATGTTAAATAAAACCTTGTTAAATTTATGTTCATTTTATAGGAGAATGGTCACTATGTTCTTCGCCTTGTAATGGGAAGCAGATTCGCGGAGTCCTGTGCATAGGGGGCACCGGTAGACACCTGAAAGATTCTGGTTGCAAGACGCCGAGGCCGGCGGATGAGAGGGATTGTGAAGACAAGTGCACGCCTACTTGGTACTTTAGCGAGTGGAGTCAGGTAGATCGATTTAAATGTATAACTGTATGATATGTAGCTAACATTGACATTATTTCCAACAGTTATTATTACCCTTGTGATGATATTAAAAAAATCGACCTATGCCGCTGTGACCCAGGTGGCTTATGCACCTGCCGCGATAGCAGAGGACGCTGGCGCTGGTTCGATTTCAGCCTTGGACACTGGAGGCCTTGGTCACTTTTTCTTAGTATATGACATTTATTTCAGTTTATAATTTATATATTAGTATTGTTTCTACTTTTCTACTTGAAATAAAAAACAACAACATATTTTCTGAAAATAGTTTAATTTGTTCTAATACTTCTAATAGTATTGATATCACTACATTATTGTCTCTTTTTATCTTCGTTATAATAATGTTACTTGGGTAATTAGACGTTTACCTTGTTATTGGTCTCGTCATCACACTTGTCGTTTTTAGGGTTCCGTCCCCAGAGTAAAACGGGACCCTATTACTAAATAAATAAATAAGACTCCGCTGTCCGTCTGTCTGTCTGTCTGTCTCTCTGTCCGTCTTTCACCAGGCTGTATCTCATGAACCGTGATGGTTAGATACCTAGTTGAAAATGAATTTTCACAGATGATGTATTTCTGTTGCCGCTATAACAACAAAATAAAATAAATATTTAAGTGGGGCTCCCATACAATAAACGTGATTTTTTTTGCCGTTTTTCTCGTAATGGTACGGAAGTCGGAACCCTTCGTGCGCGAGTCCGACTCGCACTTGGCCGGTTGTTACTTAATTAAGGACGCATATTGGTAAATACCTTGATAGTTAATATCTTAGAAAGCTTACATAAACCTAGCTGCGTCCCTATAAACGTAAGCTATAGTTTTTAACTAATCTTTACTGGTTCCATAGAGTAACTTATACTAGAGTGGTACTGTCATAGTAAATTTTGTAACCCCAGTAAATTCACTGCCATCTGTCGACACACTTTAAAACTAAAAATGAAGATTTATAAAAATACGATAGAATGTATTTAAATACCTAAGATAAATGATTTTTTTTATTTGCATTAATTATTTTTATGATTTTGACCCATGTTCTTTCACTGATATGCGTTAAAATTGTTAAATAACTAACGAAACCGTCAACGCCATCTATACGACTGTAGGCCAAAACTAGTAGCGCCCTCTGAACGAGAATCAAATTTTCTTGATTTTCGAATCACGTTTTTTCCTTAGACTGTATCCATCTATTACGGAGTTATATCTATCTTTGCTGGTTCATACTCCGCAGTGTATTTCCAACTGTTCGTCGAACACCGGTGTCCAGCGGCGTACCGTGTGGTGCGCGCGCGGCTCGGGTGCGGCGCGCGACGACGCCTGCGTCACAGCCGGCGCGGGCGAGCGTCCGCCGGCGCAACTATCCTGCACTCCCCTGTGCAGTGTGACAGTACCACCGGACTTTATTGGTAACTATAATGTCAAAGGACTGTCTTATTAGTACCACCGGAGTTTACTGGTAACTATAACTTGCATCGCCAACTGTTCGGCCAGAAGTTGCTTCGCCATATCGCTGGATATGCAGCGATACCGGCATCAACAGTTGGCCACGTTGCAAAATATTTACATTCACTTTAGAATTAAGATGCTGATAAGAAGAATTAGATGTAGGTAATCTAATTTCTCTGATGACTAAAGTCCGTCTAAATTAAGTCTGCAGTGGAGTTGTGAATTTAACACCGCCGTAAATGTCAAACTTCCTATAAATATGTTGATAACTTTTATGTGTGGGGTCCGAATATTTTATCAGCGTGAACTTAGAGGTATTATTCTTTATATCTTTATCCTCTACCTGTAATATTTGAGTTTAAACTATAATATGACCCTTAATTTACTTTTTGTTTGTTTATAGAATCTCAAAAGGTAGCCAGAAGTGATACAACAACTAGTACTACAACAACTACCACTACAACTGAAGGCACTACCACGCAGCAATATGAAGCAAAAGGTACTATTAACCAAAACCACTACACCGAAAAGGTAAACGTCCCAGTGTTCGATTTGCTGTGATAACAAAGTACAAATTTTACCTACTACCACAGATAAGAAAGTTCTCATAGTAAAATTGGTTGTAATAATGCTGGTCATTTTCTACGGTTTCTGAATGCATTTTAGACCACTAACGGTATGTGCGTAGATAAAAATACTATCTTATATTGTATCGGTTTTTCCAGATTGCGAGGATAAGCTCAGCAACTGCGCCTTGGCGGTGCAGGCCCGTCTCTGCCACTATAAGTACTATATACACAACTGCTGTTATTCTTGCAAAGGACGGTAGAACGGCACTTCGCCTACCATTCTAAGTGAAGTAAAATACTTAAATTTATATTCTTCGAAGACTCCTCTTGTGAGGAAAAGACAATTGTATAATTCTGACACTGTCTATAGCGAAATGTATAAATGTTAGCCGCAGAGATAACACTTAACAGTTGAACAAATCTTGTTACCGACACTGTAAGGGCCTGTTCTGTTTACACAATATTTATTAGTGTTTAGTGCGAGTTCATACATTTGCTTGATTTGCTACTAAACGCAAGTAGCGAATGTATGAGCTTACACTTAACACTAATCAATGGAACAGCCTAAAGTAATATAAGTAATAAAACCTGAACTATTTGGGCATCCACGTTAATATTACCTATATTAGTAACACTGACAAGACATCACTGATAGTACTGCAATAAAGTGTCCTAGGTACTATGATATCTACGATTACCAATTGTTATAAATATAATCAGTTTCATCAAATACTTTTTTTATCAGTTACTCATACTCATGCAATCACTTATATTGCTATGTTCGCAATCCGGATATATGTAAAGGACGCATATACATATATTACATAGATATTACAATGTATAGTAATTAAATGTATACAATGAGTATATTGGTGTGATATTTAAATTGATTATTTTGTAAATTTTACAGCATACATTTTAATCGAATATGTAGATTTTTGAAAACTTTTGTAGTTCTTATTACTTATTAATAGGTCAGTATTTAGCCCATATCCAGTGTTGAAGAGTGGTTAAAAAGTATTCGTTAGTATTAATGTATGTAAATAGTAGGTACTTATATACTAAGGTTGAATAAATAAAGCATCTTTAGTAATATACTTAATAGTAGTTTTATTTATTTATATATCATATAATTATAAATTAAGTGTAATACTGTAAGCTAAATTACCTACTGATGTCTCAAATTCTGAGGATCCGAAAGGTATCTTAATAGTTTAGTTTAGTTTAGTTTATTTATTTCATAATGGTAAATTACTTACAATATAAATTATTCTTACACTAATCTACATTAATTTATAATAATTATTATGATCGTCAATAATTTGGCATGCAAACATATAATTATAAAATGTCAACAATGATAATCAAAAACAGTACAATTTATGAAAATCTATTATTATCAATTAATTATCAAGATTTAATAATAGTAAAATTAAAAATACCTACTTAAATGTCAACATCCACTGCGGATAAAGCATCAAACACAATCACAATCTCAATCAATATACAAGGTCAACGTAATTAATAAGACTAACGGATTTTAAAAAATCAAGCAGCGCAATTTCTGGTAAAAGTGTTTGCTTTAGCACGACTAGCACGAGTCATTGCACATTCATATAAAAAATATCTTCGTCACAATAACATACCCACTTAGGAAAAAAAGCCAAGATCAGGTACAATTTACCTACAAGGTGAATCTGACTCTATCGTTTCACAACTCTATTAAGATTAGAGTTAGCCGCAGAGCATAAAGTACCTATTAAACCGAAAGCTGTAAAGGCAATGGCTAAATTAGCTACGGTGTCGTTGAATAGGCCCCTGAACAAGGCTTTGTCAAAGCCCAGGCAGAGGCAGATAAATGCTGAGATGAGAGTCAAGGATCCCGCGCAGGAATGTAGTATTTTAATGGCGGCGGTTTTGGTATAGAGGCCGATAATGCCTCCAACAAGACTGAGGGCAGTGAGGAGCATTGCGATGAGGCCTAAAAGAAACAAAGGTTTAAAACTTATAATAAGGCAATAAGTGTCAATATCATGTGTGTGTGTGTGTGTGTGTGTGTGAATAAGGGCCACTGCAGCACTGCACCATCCCACTAACCCGAGGTTAAGCGGTTAAACCGTTATAACACAGTGTCAAATTGTACTTGTAACCATGGTAACTCCAGGTTGGTTAAACCGGTTAGGTTAACCCCGGGTTAGTGGGATGGTGCAAGTGGCGCTAAGTGAGATGGCGGGATGAGCTGGAAGTAGTAGTAGTAGGGGGGCAGCTGTTGCTGTCACATTTTTAGGAGCTCACTTTCGAGTTAGGTCACATTCTGGGATGTCACTTTCTGAGAACGCCACTTTCTGAGGACGTCACATTCGTCAGACGGACGTCCTCAGAATGTGACCTAACACTTAAAGTGACCTCCTAAAAATGTGACATATACTCCACCTAAACCAACTACTTCTAAATTGTAATCTGTAGGTATAGGAAGACGATAAAATTTGTCATAATTTTATTGAAAATGACGCAGTTTTATTAGTAACATACAACAAATTTTGCTTACCTAAAATTCCATGTGGGGTTTGGAAATTATTAGAGACATTGACAATTCGAATGATGCTGCCAATTATAGCTAAGAGAGACCCGGCGATCTGCATCACCCAGTGGATGACTTTCTTGTCTTGATACCTCATGCTTCTCGACCAGCCGTTGTTAGGGTTGAAGGTAAGGATGGCCTGAGCCATGAGGACGACGTACTGTAATAATATAACTCAAAGTTGAAAGTGTCATTATCATTTAATAAACCTAAAGACATGTCATTCTGATAATGAATGGACTCGCTCATACAAATCCCGGCCATCCCAAAAAAAACACTGGATCTCATTATATTCACTCAGCGAACACGCCTTTGTGAAATTGTATTTTTAGCGCTGGTTAAGCTACTAATTAAGTACCGGGTTCGAAGCCCAGCTATGAAAATATAATTTGATGTTTACCACTTGCTTTTCACCGAAGGCATGCATCGTGAGAAACCACTTCTCCGAATAAGACATAGTTATTCCTCTAGGTTAGAAGGTTACTCGCGTATTTAAAACCAGTGTTTGCGCCAGTACTTGGGATATTTAATGTTGCCAAAAGAAGATTCCGGTCTCCTTAGTTGTAGTATCTTAGTTTTTTAGTATTTAGTATTAATAATTTTAGTTTTAATTTTTAGTTAAGAACTTACTAACAATGCTATGGACCTATGAGTTGTCTGAAAATAAACGAATTTTATTTATTATTTATTTTATTTATTTATTTAAGATGCAACCGGGAAAATGCTGATGAATACTAAGTCTATCCACTTAAACAAATTATATTACCTACGAGCTACGTGCAGTTAAAATCCATTTTGTCGAAAATAAACAATACACCGGCTACAAAGTAAAAGGTACTTACCCCAATTGTACAAAGATACACATGTTGAATGAAGTGTGACGATCCAGGGAATATTGCGGCTAAGGTAATGGCAACCATGGCCACCGCACCCAGCACCCAGTGAGTTATTGAGTTAATCACATTCATGCACATGATAAAACTAGACCGCTCTTCACTTTGTTGACGCATTTTGTTTTCTTTTTAGTTTTCTTCACTCAAAAAACACAAAAAGATCGCTATATTTTTATTACGTCAAGTCAACTGTTAACAACTTTAGCTGGATACGCGTTTACAATATATGATTTTATCAATGTACGGTTTTGGTTTAAGTAATGTCAGTCAGTTATCGCTATTTTTGGAGATAAGTAAGTACTTTGTACGATTACTGTATTGGATATACTCCGTGACTATCTACATCAAAGAGGCCATTTACACGATTGGCGCTTATGTTATAGCGAGGCGTATTTATATGAAAGTAGATTAGGTAGAGGTGAAACAATATATGGTAGGGTGCGGAATGTCTCCGAAAACAATTCCTCCAATGGTATTCAGCATTTACTTTTCTTTTTGCATTCGGACAGTTTTGGCATTCGGACCGACGGTTGGGAGAAACGTGCCGAAATAAGACCGGAATGGCGTCACGACATTAAAGTTGTAACATCAAGGCACGACGATGACTGGATGGAGAACCTTAAGCAGAAAAGTCTTCGTCGTGCTCTACTACCTCCTGCGGACTCGCGTTTTGTGTGCAATCGATGTGGCAAGAAATGCCGCGCTGCGATAGGTCTTTATAGCCATCAACGACGATGCGGGACCCCATAAACCCACAAGCGCCGCAACAAGCATCTACAACAGATGATGTGGCCAATGACGATGAAAATTGTCTTTTTTTAATGTATGTTCTTCAATTTTGCCGGTACCGTTGGGTCGATGTAGTAAATTTATTTTTGTTTAAAACTAACTTTGCACAATTACCTTTGGAGGGAACTGTGTGGGCCTTGATTTCCATTGTTTGTGATTTAAGTAAATATTAGATAGGTAGGAAGTGAAACTGCTGATACGAGTAGAGTCCATTAAACAATGGGATACTGTTTCTTGAAGTTAAGTTGGTGTTTTTTTGTAAAGGATCCTTAAGGAAAGATTTATATTATGCTTAAGTAATTAATACATTTTCAGTAATCTTTATAATCTAATCAAATGTGAAAATATTACATACCTATCTTTTAGTTCTAATTAGGTACACCGACCGGCATAGGGTTTTTACACTTAATCTTCTTTACCAATATTATGCAAAACTCAAAACCAACGAAAACGGTTAACATCCAAGTGAAGACATTAAGAACAATGATGAAATTTTCGTTATCGATCCACCTTCTGAAAGACCCTTTATCGTAGCCGTAATGTAGACTTGCGGTAGCAAAAAATAAGGTTGCAATACCAGTGACACCATGCACGCATTTGCTGGCAGTTGTTAGGCTGATACCATTTATACCATAACCATAGCTGGGAAGTTTGGTAGCAAGTGTTGTCACCATCCCGTTGAACACGCATACCACCGTTGCTATAAAGGCACATAAACCTGAAATATTAATTTTCTATGACGACTCGTCATCGGTACCATATCTTATGTCTTTGAGGCAAGATTTACAAATTGCCATTTAACAGTGTGGATGATGATGCTACAATAAAGTACTATTCAATTAGGATGACCAGGATGGTAAGTAAGGTTTAAAGTCGGAAATGTGAAATTTCAAGTGCTTAATACATTAAGTTCTTTAGTTACTATGATGGTAAATTAATGTATTTTACAATATGTTCTATTTAATTACTGTTAACTTAGACAGCAAAAGAACATGTTTTGAATCAATTTGACCGCCTCCCGTCAGGCGGCTCGTCTGCTCCTTTGCTGACTATCACATGTAATTAAGATTTGTATCGTTTTTTTGAGTTTCTTTGTAGGTTTATCAGATTATTCAGATTGTAGTTGCACTTTCAATAAATACTCATCAGGAATGGCATAATAGTTTGTTTTAATTATCACAGCAGCAGCTGCAGTGACGGTGAAAGTGACAGGAAATTAGATGAATGAATGTATTTACTCCATATTTTAAGGATATATCAAAACGATTAAAAAAAATATTTATATCATTTCTGAATTAAGTACCTATTGCTTGGTTTTAAAACTTGACATTTAGTGTGTAATCGATGGAAAATAGATGAACTGGTGAATCGAATAGCTAAGAATAACTAAAATTATCAAGTGTTGGCTTGAATTTCATTTGGAAATCATCACCTATAGATTTCCATCCATTTCACATATATTACCTATAGAATTCCATGAAGAGTACTAAAGTGTTCTTGTTTGTATCTGATCACTTCAATGGAGCCAATTACGACTAATACTGCTCCAATCATTTCCATGGCCCAGTGGACACATCGCCGGTGTCTTCGTTTAAAGTACATCGACCAGCTGTTGAATTTTGACAATACTAATATTCCTTGGCTCATGCAGAGTTGGTACTGAAATGTTAATTTCTAATTTATAATATGTTGTCACAGATAAATAAATAATAGCGCAGAAATTTTTCACACAAATATTTCACAAATATTTAGTATAAAGACTTCCGGTAAAACTTAACATCTTACCCCTAAAACACATAACACTATATGCAACTCTATGATGGTTAATTTTGTTGATCGACAAGAAAACCAAAGACATATTACGACCACTAAACTACTAAAAACGTTAGACAAGAGATTTATAGTTGTTTTTAAAGTACAAAACCAAATGTGTTCCTTGTAGATTTTATTTATGTCTGTGTTATTAATAATTTCACACATTTCTTCAAATATTGCAACGTGCTTGCCTGTCTTTGTCTGATTTTCGATTATGTGTGGATTAACGTCTCCAATGTTTAAATAAATGCTTTTTGGAGAGGTCCTCTTCACACGTACGTTGTCAACTATTGGAGTGCCTCTTCAACATTGTTGACACGAACGTGAGATAACTTTTAGTCATTACCGTCTAGGGATTTCAAGAAAGCATTTGAGGAAAATGAAGGTGCAGTGATAAAAGGATCAATACCGGGTAGTTCCCACAAATGAGGATTATGTTAGTTAGTCCTAGAATGTATGTATTAATCGTCGGCTAAAGTCGCAAACCTCTTATCTCCTGCAAAGGAGTTACGAGGTTTGCAACTTTAGTCTAGGTTTGGTTTTATTAGTACTTACGTCAGAATGCATCCATTATCAATTAAAAAACATACAACCGAATTGGGAACCTCCTCCTTTTCAAATCTTGAAGTCGGTTAATAAATAATAACACATAAAAAAAAACAACCCATTTCTTCAAGCTTTTTATTTTGTACATTGTTATTTTACGCAACAATTAGTAGATACATTATTAAAAACTTGTAAACTGGTAAGCTGCAGTTAGGCATTTATTGCAAAACCAATTACTTTTTACATTAATTCTCTTGTTTAGAAAAAATTTCCCACTTTCACACAGTAGTGTTTATTACTCTATGTATATGTAATGTATTAAGTGTGTAAGTATGTCTTTACGAGTACCTATTTTAAGAGTAGCCAGTACAGAGTACAGAACCGCCGAATTCACCAAAACTAAAGCGTATTTCTTGCATTAAATTTGTTCAGCACAAACACAGATACAACACAGCACTTGATTTTACTGTGAAAATGGGTAAATTGAAGACTATGTACTTGTAATCGCAGTTTATAATACCTAAGAACACATAAATACTTAACAGCCAGTAAGTAAATGCACTATAAATATGAAGTACTATATACATTTATTTTTTCTATACCTAATAGAGTAATTACTCTTTGATAGTTGACATAAATATAAACATACTATAAACGCGTCACTATTCTACATAACAGGCATCAACCTGGAATTGTTCTTTAAATTGGATTTATACAAAATAAGAATACCTAACAAAAATATATTCTTGTTCAAAATATTACACGTTAATAGACAAGTGTTTCTTGTGATCAAATAAATTAAAGGAAATACTATTCGTCTTACTAAGGTACCATTTTTTACTCTTTATACATTCTGCAATACAAGGATTTGAGTACCAAATATGCAAAGGTGTTTATAAACCCCTAACCTCCCAGGTGTAGGTAGTTTTAGTAAAATCACAATATATTATACTTTTACATAACGAATATTTGATATTATCAGGTTCAGTAGTAAGCACATCATTTTAAGTAACAGGCGCAAGGTAGCCTAATATGGATAGGAACTACCTCCTAGCTCCTAGTCCACTTAACTACATTTGCGTAGAAAATAATACGTCCGTCCGTCCGTACGTCGTAGTAGTTATTATTGTATGTCCCGTAAGTTTGTCTATCTGACCTAACTAGTTTTCCACTCATCTACTCGAAGGTTAGCTGGAAGAGATCCCTTATAGGGATAAGTTCGCCTTTGTATTACTGTTACTTATTTTTATAAACCTGTGTTGTGTACAATAAAGTGATTTCTACTATTACTAAATAGTTCACTACACTATAGACATTTCTAAGTATCTTGCAAAATAGAGTTCTTATGGAATAAAGATTTTTACATAAGTGATAAAACGTCATACTCTAATTACAATTTGCGATTTTACATTTCTTATGTAAGCAAAGTAACTACTTATATGTATATGCCAAACTCATACAGGTAAACGATGTGCAATTATATAAAATAGCTATTTCTTAGGGGTATTAAACATAGTGACCAATCACACTAATTATTCAGCGCGATCATAAATTTAAGAAAATTTCAGCACTGCATTTTTCAAACTACAAACTTTCAACTTCTAGTGCATAAAATGTTTCCCTTTAATAGGTACTTTAAAAATTTGATAGGTGATTTATTTTTAATGTATTCGAAGGCAACGCAGCGCTGAAATATAATTATAACACAAAGAATAGCACAGTTGTTTTTTTCTACTATTTATCCACAGATCGACTTCAATTCTATAAACTGGAGATCACAAAACTACTAATACTTATTATACTTAATTCATACGCCTAGTTTACACGAGCTTAATACTAGTGAAATATTAACATACCTCAAATTTGTAAGATTCATGAATAAAGTATGAATATAGACTGAATAAAGGTCTTATAAACTCTTCACGTCCACATTTTGATACAGTTATCTTAATAACGAACAATTCTTTTCACGAAGTAATGCAACCTAAAAGAAAAAGTAGGTATATGCCATAATATTTAAAAAAAGGAAAATATGTTTTTACACAATGTCTCTTAATATTCAACTAATTTCCTGATGTATTTAATTTAGGCGATGATTCACGATCTTGGAACTGTAAATTGATAAGAAGACACTTCGCCATTTTTCCGGTTGTATGGTAGACTATAAAGATATCTTCATTTCATAAATATGGCACTATTTCTCTTCAAGGTTTTCTTATTACATAAAGTACCTTTTGCGGTTTAGTTTCTTATTACAACAAGTACCTTTTGCGGTTTAGTAGAGCGCTTTTAAACTGAATAATCTATCTGATTCGACTATGGACCGTACCAATTTTTAACACGAGGCTTTCGATTTTGAATCCGGGATTTAATCTAGTCTAAATGCACGCCTAACTAAACAGTCGAGCATACGGCCATTAGACCAACATTTAATATAGGCATGTCGTGAATCGAAGTGAAATACATATTAATATCACGTTTATACCTGAGAGTGTAAATCTTACCAACACCTGCTTCGATTATCATATATAATACGTAGATGAAGAGCAAACACTTAGAAGCAAGACGTTTCAGAAAAAAAGAAAAAAAATCCCTAATAATCTAGCCTGCCTAAACTAACTGCACCCACTTTGACAGACTAAAAAAGTGTGGAGGTGACATTATAAACGTCATATCATAGACATTTGACTGATTAATACAAAGTAATAATGACAAAGTGTGGTAATAATATCATTACCACACTTTGTCTTAGCAAATGCCATGCAGAGTTAGCTTAGTCCGACTCTAGGTATGTATACAGGGTGACTAAAAAATAAGTGCATTCCCGTTGCCAGGTAGGTTTTGGGATTATACTGAGCAACTTTTACTATGGGACTAACCACGAAATTGCGAAAAAAAAAGTTATCCTCCCATAGAAAATGGATCAGCCAAAATTTATGAAACAGCCAAATTTTTTTTCGCGATTTTGGGATTGTTATCATAGTAAAAGTTGCTGAGTATAATCCCAAAACCTCCATGGTAACGGGAATGCACTTATTATTTAGCCACCGTGTATATTATTATTATACCCTAGCACATTGTCTAAATATACTACCTAGTTATAGTTTATGGCAATTTCACGTGAAACAAAAATGGTCGTTCTCCAATCATTAGCACTGGATCCTGGTGAGATTATTCAGTGTGCGTAAGGCCAGTGCAACTTTACACTATGTTATAAATTACGTTCTCACTGTGCGTCCTTTTATCACAATACTGTGTCAGCGCCAGAGACTTTTTCCTTTCTGAAAATAAACAGATATAATTTAGCTAGTGATAAACGATTTCATGCTGCTTAATTAATGCAAGGATAATTATAGAGGATTTAAAAGCTGCCGTTCGGCTCCCATGTATGTTTATCGAAAATTAATTGTTTCGCGGAAATCAAGCTCTATCATTCAAGCAGTTCAATCGGTAGCTCTATCATTGACCTTCATTTGTCTGTTACTAAATGCGACACAGTGTATACTTGAAAAAAATCATAACATAGGATAGGAACATTTAGAAAATTTGTTATCGAGAATAATATTCCTATATATGTATTTTCATTGCGACAAGTTTGGAATTCAAGATATTTTAGGTATATAAAATAGGGTTAGCAACTGTCAAAGGTTTGCATAGATGGCGCCATCTGATCATAGCTTGCCCCTTTTTCTATGAGATTTGGTTTAAAGGGCTGGCATCCAGGGCATTAAAAAATACAAAAGATTGACACAATTCTAGGGATTGACAGGGCAAGCTATGCTGGCGCCATCTGCTAAATACTTCGACCGGCCAACCCCATTTGCTTGAGTGTCTTACCATGTTTACCGGCCATGGCAAGCGGGGCAGCAGTAGTCAGCGTAATACGGGTATAGTCGCACAGTCGGGCCTGCACCGCCAGGGCGCAGTTGCTCAACTTGTCTATGCATTATCCTGGAATTTGTCTTACCATGTTTACCGGCCATGGCAGGAGCCGCAGCAGTAGTCAGCGTAATACGAGTAGTGGCACAGTCGGGCCCGCACCGCCAGGGCGCAGTTGCTCAACTTGTCTATGCATTATCCTGGAATTTGTCTTACCATGTTTACCGGCCATGGCAGGAGCGGCAGCAGTAGTCAGCGTAATACGGGTAGTGGCACAGTCGGGCCTGCACCGCCAGGGCGCAGTTGCTTAACTTGTCTATGCATTGTCCTGGAATTTAAGAAAATATTATAAGCAATTATAAGTGAATATCAAAATATAAGTGGATCACGTAAATTGTTTTTTTTTTTTGCTTTTAATAATAAATTTGTGTAATTTTTATTTCAAATATGTATTATTATGAATCCAAAAATACCTACCATTAGCAGTTGTCCTGTCCCTAGTGTTCTGCGTATTTGGACTTTGATTTCTTGTCACTCGCTGCTGTGGGTCTGTAACTGAAATGAAGTCGGTATGATCAAAAAGAGTTATTAGTTTAAAGGTCACGAAACAATAAAACGTGCTCCGATTAGTGACAAAAATTTGATGGTAATTTCAAATGCGTTGTCTCCTACTTCTAAGCAAGTTTAACCACAAATTGTTAGGTAATTACACTGATTAGCATTATTTATGCTTAGTATTTTTAGTACTTTAAATTAATTTAACTAGCCTAATCTAACTAGGAGCCATACTAACCAGCATGCCTCATTGACCGATCAATCACGATCGACCAGCGACCTGGCACACGACCACCGCCGTCCCACGCCAGTAACCGCTGGCTGTTGCACTAGAGTCGCACGCTGCGTCCTCCGCGCCGCCGCATACAACGACATGCAGCATGCGGCTCTGGATGACGGCCTAGCAGGGCCTTGGCACTGGGGAAATATATGAGCCGTACTAACCAGCAGGAGGACTGATCACCGCAGGCCTGACCGCGGGCCTCGTTGAACAGCGAGCGGGTACACACGTCCGCCGCGCTAAAGGACGTTGGGTGTTGCACTCGGAGTCCCGCGCCGCGCCCTCCGCGCCGTCCGCCCCGCCGCGCGCGCACCATACTGTGCGGCTCTGGATTCCGGCCTCGCAGGGGCCTTGGCACTGTGGAAGTAAAGGTTAAAATGCACTGCATATCGTCTATGTGTGTAAGGGAACTAAATAATATGAATTATACGTCAAAGTTCCAACTTGGAACTTAGCTTGTGTAGGTATAGAGATGTTACCTAACTAAACATAAACCTTCTCAATATTTTCAGTTAAGGTACCTACATAAATTAAATCATTCTGTAGATTGGTTTTAGGTTTTCAATAATTTTTAAATTAGTGGTTTAATATTGTCTTCGGTTACCGCGATAGTTACTCATGAAATAAAACTATGAAAACGGATTATATCGCGTATATTGAATTTATAATACATCCCGACGTTTCGAACTCTTTACAGCGTTCGTGGTCAACGGGTGACTGAGGAAAAATTACAAAATGCAAAAATACCCACATACTAAAATAATGAACAATCATAGACTACAAACTTTAAGGCTGGTTGTACATGCAAAATCGGTTCATAAGGCTAGTTATACACTATAATTATTTTTCAAGTAAAGATATATATATATACGCGATAAAAATAAACTATGCCGGCTCCAACCCTACACCACGGACCCGAGAAGATTTAATTCCCTCCTAAATTGTAGGAGGGTATCCTAATATGGGACCGGCAACAAACTCGGCGGGACACATCTTTTCAAAACATCAGAATGTCCAGCATCATCCAACACTACGGTCTCACAGTCTATGTCTCGCTTGCTCCTTTATCAGGTGGACTACAGGATCCCAAGCTGGTGGTAGAGAAAAGCCATCTTCCCTATTAAAGTTTGGATATTTCTTAATCTCAATGGACAGGATCAGCCACATCTTGAAGCGTGCTTCTATAAAAACATATTTCAAGCCAATGAAGAAGATGTCACAATTCCTGAGGCCTGTAAAATGCAATACCCCTCTACAGACTGCAGGAGTGTACAGGCTGGACTGTGAGTGTGGCCTATCATATGTCGGGCAGACGAAACGGAGCATTTCCACTCGGGTGAAGGAACACATAGCTGATGTCAAGCACCGTCGACCTAGGTCTGCTGTCTGTGAGCATGTCATGGATAAAGCCAATCACTCAATCAAGTTTGATAAGCCTCTGGTTCTTGCCAAGGAGAAGCGTTACATACCCAGAATGCTGCGCGAGGCCATTGAGATTAAGAAATATCCAAACTTTAATAGGGAAGATGGCTTTTCTCTACCACCAGCTTGGGATCCTGTAGTCCACCTGATAAAGGAGCAAGCGAGACATAGACTGTGAGACCGTAGTGTTGGATGATGCTGGACATTCTGATGTTTTGAAAAGATGTGTCCCGCCGAGTTTGTTGCCGGTCCCATATTGGGATACCCTCCTACAATTTAGGAGGGAATTAAATCTTCTCGGGTCCGTGGTGTAGGGTTGGAGCCGGCATAGTTTATTTTTATCGCGTATATATATATATCTTTACTTGAAAAATAATTATAGTGTATAACTAGCCTTATGAACCGATTTTGCATGTACAACCAGCCTTAAAGTTTGTAGTCTATGATTGTTCATTATTTTAGTATGTGGGTATTTTTGCATTTTGTAATTTTTCCTCAGTCACCCGTTGACCACGAACGCTGTAAAGAGTTCGAAACGTCGGGATGTATTATAAATTCAATATACGCGATATAATCCGTTTTCATAGTTTTATTTCATTAGTGGTTTAAATTAAAGAATAAAGCCATCTACTGAACTTAAGCTTTGTCTACGCCAGAATATCCTCACGCAGTCCATCCTCGGATTAAGTGTGGTTATTCTGATAAAGGCTCCAGTTACCAAAAATCTTCCAAGGCTTTGAGGTCCTTTATTACACAAAATATCTATATAATACTCGTAAAAAGGTATGTTAACCTCGCTCCAATCGCTCAGGTACCAGCTAGGAGCGCAAGTGCCCCCGCAAGTTCGCTCAGTCTCTGGCTTCGGTGCGCGGCACGAGCCGTCCCGCAGCCGGCGCCCGGTGCCTCCGATGCAGACCACTCCGCGGACCTGGCGCCCGCTGCATGATGCTGAGCAGGGGGACCATTCACCTGGAACATGTAGAGAAAGATAGTAAGTAATTTGAATAAGGAGGTCGTACGATTCAGCCGTTGAGCAAAAATTAATATATAAAACAATTCACTCGTAAGTGAAATAAAGTTGGATGTTAAATATACTTACCTATACTTAGATGACCAGGAAGCAATGTATGATACCTAATTCAGAGTTGTATAGCTCGCTAATTAAATCAAAAACAATTTTGCAGCAACTTGTGCAGACTTTTGGATCGATACACTGAACTCCTGCGGACTACATATACTTAACCACACAACGCGAGCTGTCCCACAAGAAAATATAACTATATGCTTCTTACCAGTGAACCATTGCGCGTCACATTGCTTTCTCACAGAGCAGCTTTGTGATGATGCTGGCGCGCGGTGACTCGTACAGCCGGCTGGGTCAGCACATCGAACTCCTCGAGATTGAACACCACCGCCGACACACCAGCCAACACACTGAAAAATTACTAGTATTTGATTATTTGTGGTTTGAATGCTTTATTTATTTAAAAGTATTGTTGAATGAAGAAATTACTAACCTCAGACCACTCAGTATACAACCATCCGCCACCACCAGAATGACTAAACGCTTGTTGACTTAGCGTCGGTCCGATCTCATTGTCAGACACGTTTCGTGCAAGCGATATAACTGGGCCATCATGGAAAGAATCAGTCCTGTCTCTCGGTCGGACCTGACGCCTAGTATCAGGTCTTGGAGTTTCGGTGGAGACGGTTCCATCGCAGTTAGGAATGTCGCAAAGTTCGCTGCTCGGAGGCATGGGAAGGGGACACTTCTGGTCGCTGACCTGTAATTTTAAAGTTTTTTCTCGCATTAATATTTTAATCTAACACAATATTTATGAAGAAACATCTAGTTAAGACAATAATTATAGAGGTATTATAACCTTGGTGATTCCTCGAGCATGGTCCTGAACACATCCAACAATCCTTGTCCGCTGAGCAGGCCCGCAAACCGGGCAAGGTCCCCACGCAGCTGCTCTCCACCTCGGCGGGCACGGAGTAACACCACACCGACGTCGACGCACCGGAGGAGCACTCCCTGAGCAATGCACTGAGGAAACCTCTCGATCACGGCCGGTCAGTTTGTCTACTTCCACACATCTGAATTTACCAATTTGAAGACCTCCACCACATGTTCGTGTACATTGTGTAAATGAGAGTATCTTCCATGTGAATCTTCTTTCTCCAATTGCGTTTGAATCCGCTTGGTTCTCAAAAGAATTTTGATTATGATTTTGTTGTCGTGGTAAAGATGGATCTTGAATGGGATGATCAAGAGCCCTAGTGTGGGACTCGGCGTTGTAGTGCCGGTGATGTCTTTGGGGATAATGAGGCTCTGGAGGGCTGGCTGTTGGTATGTCGTTTGTTTCTTCAGGTTCCGTGTCGGTTAAGTATTCATACTTTATGTTCGGGTTCGGCTGAGTGTACAGGATCTGAAAAAAAAAAATGAAAAGTCAACAAACGGTCTAAGTAAACATGAATATGAATAATTAGAGTAAGACCAAGCTAAGTTGGCAGCGATTTTAATAGCCCAGACGGGTGTTATTTAAACGTATCTCATAGAAGTTAGCGCACCGTCTGGGCTATCAAAATCGCTGCCAACTTAGCTTGGCCTAACTCTAATCTAAAGGATAGAAGCCACTAGACCTATCTGCTGCTGCTGTAACTGGACCTAATAGCTGATTTCGTAGACAACAAATATGATCAATTCTTTTAGGGCGCCAGTGAAGTAACGCTAGTTACCATAATATCTACGGGATGGTGGAGGGGCCCGTGCGCGAATACAGTGTCGAGGCCCGCGGCACGCGAGTACTTGAACCTCGCACCTGCGGCCTCGTACGTGCCAGGGGCGCTCACGGCGAACTCGCCGTTCATTATGTAGGACCCGTTCGTCACTTTCAAAGCTGTGGACAACATGTTTAAGGGTTAATTTAACTTCTTTCTTGCTGGAAACACACATCCAGTAAAGTATATCGAATCTTAATTTTTATCAGATATCTCGGAGTATTTTGACTGTTACTACTTTATATCATATTCCTTAATGCAGTTGGATCCATTGACAAAGCTATTTTAAAACTAGTCATTAAAATATAGGGTTGAAAAACCCGTACCATGATCTAGGTTAAATGAAATGATACATCGTATAATTCTCACTTTAGGGGAGAGAAAGCTTTTGCCTACGCCACTGTTCTTGGGATATTAGCAGGATTATATAGACGAACAGCATTCAAGACGATTGAGATCTATTTATTGATTGACATACATTTAAATTGACACAATCCCTTATGGCTTTCTAAATAATTATGCGGCTGGAGGTCGCATACACTACAGTTCCTCCACCTATTTGTGAAGTGCAAGTCAGGTAGAATCTCGTTTATAAAATTTGCATGAACATTAAATAAAAACTGGATTGTAAAAGCACACATTTGATTTATGGTAAACGTCCGATCAAACTTAAAGAATTCTCTTTTGTATCGAGGTTCCGAATTTTTTCCGCTGTTTCAGTTACCGGATTTTCTTTGTCCGAGTGCATTATTTTCCAAAATCGTTAATTTTTCTAAACTTCAAAAATAAAGATTTAAAGCATCATGAAAAACCCGTTACGCAAGGTAAAATTTTTGAGCCTTTTATAAATCCGTGTGATATGATAGCTCACCATTTTCATTGTATTTAGGTGCGAGAATTGAGCCCCTGAAAAGTAAAACGCAGCAATCCTTTAACAAGCCGTCAAACGCAAGCGCAGACTGCGTCATGCAAATAATTAGCCAGCAATTGTGAGAACGACTTCTATTCGCACAATTCGCGTAGGAGTTTATTGGCGGCAGCCTGTGCAATTTCGGCCTGTAACGATATCTATGGCTTACATAGCTAAGGAAAACTGCGAATGCTACGAGTAGAGATCCGTCACAATTGTATTTAACATACGATTGACAATAAAATTGCATAATTAGGTTTTCTAAATCATTGCTAAAATTATTTTGCAGAAGGTAATTTCGCAACCATTTTTTCGCATAATTTTCATCACGTAGTAACTCAACACATTTCCCAATCTAACGGTTAGCAACTGCATGTTTGGACATCAACTTAAAAATGCACTTTTTTTAAACACTACGTTTTGGCAGAATGAATTTGTACGTCTAATACAAAAAATCAAAAAGTTTGTTTTTGTAAATTAACATCCTAGGCCCCTTACACTGGTTCGGTGAACGTTTGGTGCGCCTGCACTGTACATGGTTGATAAAACATTTCTGTGCAATTTCGCCTAATCGATTCGACATCGATCTTTGCACCAACGACCACTTCATCTGTTGATTAATATCTCCGAGTGACCTATTTAGTTCGCAATAAAACATTCATCACAGCGAATAAAGAATCAATACAAATAATAATTTTGTCCTTTTTCATTCGTAGTTTTATAGCCTACATTTTATGGCTGTTAAGTTTTTATAGTTTGTTAAATGGTCGTAAACAACTTATAACTATTGCTTTTTAATTGATTTTGCACTTAATACAACAATCTATGAACTAGGTCTGCAAAACTGTAAAATGTTAGATATTAGATCAATTTTATAGCTTAGTTAAAACTGAAGTGAAATGAATACATCAAATACAAACTAGTAATAAACCCATGCATTGAATGAATATTACTTAGATTTATTTGGCGTTTCGCTTGTGGGAGAGCTTCTCTTCCTAAATGACGATAAAGTATAATCTATATATATATAAATGCACGTGACCTGACTGACTGACTGATTCATCAACGCAGAGCCGAATTCACGAGCTGTCGACCATAGACACGTTGACCTACCGATATAGTTCTCGCTGGACACGATCTCCGAGATGTTGAGGCGGCATGCCCCGCGCGGGACCGTGGTCACGTAGGAGTAGCCGAGGGGCAATCTCGGCCGGGAGAATAGGCCGGAGACCAGCCGGCGACCGCATCGCACTTCGCGCGATGCAGTCGAGCCTAGGACTCCTTCTCGACCCACAATCTGGAACAAGGAAAGAACAGGTTTAAATTGTATATTTTCCACAGACCCAGTGTTATACCCACATAAGTAGATAGGCATCCACCAGTCTCTAAAGGATAAAACTTACAATCGAAATGTATAAACGAAAATAAATACAGTAAACTTCCCCTACCTATACCTACCGTAAGCCATGTATTGAGGCATTTTTATGTACAAAACCAAAGCTTAGAACACAATTAGTTTATTTTTGTACCGTTAATTCTTAGCCAAGGGCTAAAATGTCTGAACGACAACAGACATTTCACATGGAGTACTGCTTGACTAAAATGAAATTGGGCTAAATTGGGTACCATCATTTCATTGTATGGTACAGTACACGGTACACATCAAATAAACATCAAAGATCAACAAACCTGCTACCCACATTTTGCAACGCGTGATATTTACTATTTCCGTATTCTCAATGCGGGTGCAGGTTTTCTATACCGCATATTATATCTCAAATACTTGTTTAAATAAGTAGACGTGGATGCATTCCTCTGCGAAATTATGCCCGCCCGTCGACCGCCCAGATTCTGCGCCGCCGTGACATGCGCGGACAACTTAATCCCCGGCTTGCACGTGAGGCCTTCTATTATTTAAACATTTATGGACTTCCGAGAGTAATTTTGAGTGACGTTTTTTTATGAAGTTTATATTTTAAGTATTAAATTGGACTACCGTGCATTGACTAGATCGCTATGGAGGCAAGTTATGTGACTTATGAGCATCTTTTACGCCTTCCTTTGTCCTCGGTCGATCTCTCAAATCCTCAACAATCAAGAGATCGTGTCCTCATGTTAGTTTTCTCCGCAACAAGTCGCCAGCATTATGTTGACGCATTCTTAGAGCTTAAGCCAACCCGACAGTCACGTCAACAACAACAACATGAATGTTGATGTCAGTTCAACATGTTGGTCTATGGCTCCTTGGTTCCTTTGCAGCCTTTTCATGTCAGGTTTTAGTGCTATGTATCCGAAAACTGCATGGAACGCTAAAGAACTGAAAGTTTTTCATAAATCACAAACAATTTATTGCGAACCATGGTACATAGTTGTTACAATTATAGGAACTAAAGAGGGTATTGCTAAATAATCTTATTAATAAATCTAGTTAGAACTAATTTCCAATTAGAAGTAAAGTTTATTCATCTATAATATGATATTCTGATAAAAATTATATTCTGGCGCTGTTTACTGTCAACCCGAGCAATAACATCCTAAAACACTGGACGGCCGTGCACCTGAACGAAAATGGAAAATAATAAGTATGTACTTATTTAAGGTATAATATGTATTTATTTACTAGTTGGTCTCTGCTGCTCTAAGCTGATTCGTTGAACCATGTATAATTAAATTTTTCCTTCATAACCATATGTTTAGACGAGTAGGTACACGCAATCATGTCTCTATTAATTAATACTTCAATTTATTACATTCGTGTTAAACAATATAATCTTGATTGAAAACGTATTAATATAATCCGTTACCTACGAAGTTCAAGTATGTACATAATGCATAGCTATCTCATGAACAATGATAATTGTGAAATACTGACTCAATCCGCTTGTAAATACCGCACTTATTTCAAGAAGATAATCGTGTAGTTTCGCTGTCGGCGAGACAAGGCGTTGCTCCCGCTTGCACCTAGTAAATATCTGAGTCATCCGCCATAATTATAATCTTTCTAAACTAAGATAACGGATTTTCATTCAAGTATAAGTTTTTATAATACATTTTGCTAGAGTACTGTTTCATATCGTAATTAATGAACTTTTGTTCAAAGATCGTTAAGTATGTGTCCATTATACCTAAAAATGTACACAGTCAATTGTAATTGATTTATTTCATGCCAAAGATAGAATTTTTGTATTTTTAAATAGTAAAACCAATATTGATTTTCATTTGAAGTCCTTTTTAATTCCTACAATAAAAGCGAATAGTATTACTAATAAACGTACATGTGAGGCAATTAAAATAAATCCATACTTCTAGACACAAAAAAAGACTAACGCTCCATAAAACTACTTTAATCACGACATGTTTATGAACATCATTAATTTGACTGTAACTAGGAAAGGAAATATTAAACTAGATGATAGAAATCAGGTAATTTTTTTTTTGTTTAAAAATTTACCATTCAGATCGTAATATATTACCGTTCAGAGTTTATTGCACAAAGTGGTCTTATTAAGAATCTCAATCTCTGACCACAAACATACACATATGAATTGGAAGCAGTATTCGACTATAATTTTTGAAAGCTCAAGACATTACTACTTTTTGTGTCGGTGTCGAGATCTTACTATATTAGTCATGTAAAAATAAATACCTATTTTAGGTACTAGAGTTTAAATAAGGTTTAAGGCATGTAGGTTTAGGGTATAAGGGTAAATTAGGGTACTATTTTCGTGCCTAAGCTAAGTCCGAGACGTGAACGTGTCACGAAGATTAAGTTACGCCACAAATACTTATGTTATATATTACACTCTTTTATTACATGTTAAATTATACGCTGTGAGTGCTGTGACGCTGTGAGCTGAATAAAATGCAATTTTTGGTTAATATTTGCAATTTACAGAGCTGAGTGGGTGGATCTATATCAAGATAATTAATCTTCATCTTCTTAAATTAAGTCAAATCTGTAAAATCTGACTTAATTTAGTCATCATATTATAGTCATACTCGGCATATTCTGAGCTGCCACTAATATAAGTCGAATTTATCTCCTGTAACCTCAATGAAAGAGACGTAAAAATGATTGGTCACTGTTAATTGTTCTCGTGGAATAGCAAATGGTGCTAATGACAGCTTTTGGACCATAAAAATTAACAAGTCAGGAATGTGATTAGGTGCTTGATTAATTAGAACAAGTTCTTGGTATGACCGTCATTTGATTGTACTCCAATCAATGTGGTTTATCTATCGAGCAAACTTTGTAATCGTGTCATATTGTTAACCATAAAGTAATGATACCAGTTTAAGCTCCATGTGAAGCCCTTTTAATCAAATTTTAAATACCTACTTAACTTAAATAACTTTGTAAATGAGTGTAGTAAGCATTACAATCGTACATCGACAAATGCCAAACAAAAAGAAAAAGTAATATAAAATAATAATATGCAACAATATGCAATATGATACTTATGTAATTCTACTTATATTTAAATGTATATTAAGACTGTTACTGACTTCTAAAAATGTGGTATTAATAATAAATTTCATTTAATTTCATTTCATTCCATTCCATTTCATTTAATTTCATACATTATATAAGTTTCCATTGGCGATTTCTATCTACGATTGTTATCTTGACTAGGCCCCCTGGTATAGTCACCTAGTTTTTGGATGGCATAATTGATGGCTAAAGGCTGTTACGGCAGAGGTATATCTTAGAAATACTATGGAAAAATAAAGCTGAATGTATCAGAATCCAATATTTAATAACTGAAGACAATCCGCAACTGATTTATTCCATAGATCATTATAATTATTTATCATTGATAACCGTAGTTAACTTGAGTAGCTGGCAACTCCTTTGATTGGACTAGACGTTTCAGGAATTCTTTAGCAGTTATTTTAAGAAGCGATTCAAGACAACAAGTAGCCCGTGAAATATAATTGACACCAATACATCTAACAGACACATCCTTCGAAGAATTGTTTCGTTTACTGTGTCTAGACAACAGTTTTGTAACGTTAATTATATATGCACTTATCCGTATAACCCGTACTGCCAAGTTTGCAAAATTCGCAAAAACAGTTTTTCTTACTTCTTAAAATTTCGTATATTTAGTTAAATTGATTTAGTAACAATGAGTTGCCGATTAATCCAATTAAGGCCTTAAGCGGATAGCAGTGTGTAGATGGATTTTTATTTTGATCTCGATAATTTTTTTGTTAGATTTTGATAAATAACACGAGTTAGATTGTAAATACACGTTCTTTATTAAATAGGGAACAAATCAAAATATTTTGATTAGTGTGATTTTGAGTAGGAAAAATTCTAACTATATACTTACAATACTATTATTGGTCTCTTTTTCTTTCGTAAATATACTCCATCTTTTTCAGTTTATACTTTACGTAGCCGATTTTAGGGTAAGCGTATTGGTCTAAAGCTTGACGCGTGAAAATCAATAAAACTATTTCTTCAAATATGTAAGAATAATTTATAGGTATATAAACGTGACGGATTCGGCCTTATGGCTGTCCATTACGTGGTTACTCTAGAAGCCCACATCAATAAATAAAAAAACATATGATTCAACAGCTCGTTAACTTCTTATCCATAAAAAGTGTACATTAGTGTAATAATTTGATTTAATCGCTTTTATAGCCATAACTAATAGAGATATTATACGAAAACCCTCACCATACCGGTAATTAGCGCGTCATCGTATTTTAGTCAATTTTGAAGTTGTAAAATGAATTATGTTGCAAGATAATAAAACTCATGTTTGATGCTCAGTCAGAAATAAATAAAGTATTTTTTTTAATCACGCCTGATCAGGTACCTGTCAAGAGCAATGTTATAAATTGGTAATCAAGAAGTTTTTATTTACGACAAGTTCGCAACACAATATGATATATAATTAAATATTTCAGAGCATAAAATATAGCTAGATCAATTTTTCGTCTTTGTAGCGTTTTGTCATGTTGGTTTCCATACTGATAGATAATATTCTGATATTTTTATCTATAATATTAATTATTTTCACTGATTTTCATAATCGTTAGTCCAGCTGTTACGATTTCACATTATAATTAAAACCAATTGAGCAATCACTTAACATTATTGTCTAGTAAAACTAGAATCATAGAATATGATCCTTAAGTGCTAGTTAAAAAGGATATTTATGTTTTAGTTTACGTGATTTTATTAGTAGTTAAGTGATAGTCTTGTTTGCTATTACCACAAATGTCTTTATTCACGTTAGAAAACCTGCTGTAGATATATAGTATTTTATAGGTGGGCTATTATTGGCTATTTCATGATCTATCCAGTTACACTTGGGGTAGTTTACGACGCAGTCCTCTACGTTTAGCTATTTAATTTACTTACGCAATAATAAATGATGATTTCATAAACAACAATTGGGAAACATTCATTTCACAAATAACGTTTCAAAAATTAAATCACATTACAATCGGGTGTATCGCGAATTTATTTTGTTACCTTTATTTACCGACGTTTCGACACAGGTTTCACTAGTCGTGGTATGGTCGTGGTAGGTAGTCGTGTGATTTAATATGTGTTCAAAACGCGAAAGTTTTAAATGTTATATTGCAAACGTTTCGCAAAATTGTTATTCCTAAACCCTTCTTTTTATAAAAAATTTTTTAATTAAGTAACTCACTTGACCAAACATTTTACTGACAAAAAATAATTATTATAATATATGAATCGTAAACAAGTCATTTATTACTGTCCAAAATGTAAAAACAACACGACATTTTTTTTAAATATTTAACGCACTGTTTGGTAAAAACTTTGTGAAATAATTACCTTCCGGGTAATCCTACCTAGGTTGGGTTAGAACTGTGATCCTTACAGAACCGAACTGCTACTATAAAAGAAGGCTAGGTTAGGTTAGAACTGTAATCCTTACAGAACCGAACTGCTACTATAGAAGAAGGTTAGGTTAGAACTGCGACCATTACAGAAATGAACTGGTACCAGGAAAGTGGGTTGGGTAAGGTTAGAACTTTACTGCAGAACCGAACTGCTACCAGAAAAGTAGGTTATTTCGGTATTTTGAAACATAGTTTGAAAAAATAGTTATTTATTAGAACATAACATTACTAAATGAAATTTTTTAATAATTTAATCGTTTACAAATTAAAACAGCCTAATTGTGTTTTTGTTTTTGTGTTTGTGTTTTTGTTTGGTTTATTTTAGAAGTGATATATTTGCGAAATAAAAAGTTTGCTAATGCTTTTTTTTAAATGTAAAATGATCATTTGTGAAAAGTTTTTTCTAAAATAATAAATAATAATAATAATATAAACAGATATTATAGCAGTATAATAAATGAGGAAGGCCGGCCATTTTATGAACTGCTCCCAGTACCTAGGCATATGCAATTCCAGGTAGATCATGAAATGGTCAGTTCACAGGATATGCCATGAAGTTTGAAGTAGAGGAAGACTTAAATTGATCATGATAATAAGTTTCACTTTACATTATAAAAAACATCATGCTCAAAATTCTTACTACATATGTTCTTGCGCAACTGAAACAATTCTAGAGATACCAGTACCACATTGCAAAATAATGAGCAAATCAACACGATTTATAGAACAGAGTCCACATGGCCGCGCCATCTCCATAACTAACCTACGCTAATGCACGGCCCAACATTAGAGACAGTAATGGTAGTTTTATGAGCCTAGTTAGCCCTTATTTAACACTGTGCTACTTCAAACGTACTAATAAGAACTAGCAAAAGATTGTGTAGCCATGAAAAATATATGGGTCCTACATTGCTTGTCTCTTTGACTACAATCTCGTTAGGCTGTTTTACTTTCCGGGCCTTGACAATTGTTATACCACAATAGTTATTTACGATACAAGTGCGGAAAAGAGGAAATTCGAAACGAGTGGCGATAAATTAAAACACGACCGCAGGGAGTGTTTTAAATCGACACGAGTTGCGAATTACCTATTCGCACGTGTATCGTACAACGTTTTACAGTACACATGGCCCTTTAAACTTTCGATATATGCACGAAAAGTGCTCTTTTACGCACTAGTGCGAGAAACTAGCACCATATGTACTGTAAAGTACATTATGTTCTCGTCTCGTCAGTAACGCCAGTTTCGGAAAGAGAGACCTAAGCCCTCCTACGTGTGCAGTGTGCACGTACTGCACGTTCAACGCGGCTGGCCAACTTTATTGTCACACGTGCAATAGTGTTTCGGAGCAAGTTCGACCTCGCCAGCCATATTAGGGCCTACCATAGACAACGCCCATAATGTTTATTTAGGGTCGCTGTCATCGAAAGCAATGAGGAAGACTTTATATAAAAATACAATAATGTTCTATATTTGAACTTAAGAAAAAATCTCTTGTCGGTGCAGTTTCGTCGAGTATTTCCTGTCAATGTAAGCCTTACCTATTACGGCCATATTTTTAGAGTTCCGTACGCAAAGGGTAAAAACGGGACCCTATTACTAAAACTCCGCTGTCCGTCTGTCCGTCTGTCCGTCTGTCTGTCTGTCACCAGGATGTATCTCATGAACCGTGATAGCTAGACAGTTGAAATTTTCACAGATGGTGTTATCTGTTGCCGCTTGCCGCTATAACAACAAATACTAAAAAGTACGGAACCCTCGGTGCGCGAGTCCGACTCGCACTTGGCCGGTTTTTTTGTTATTCGATTTGTTACTTATGTTTTCTTTTTCTTGGTCTTTTCATTTTCACGAAGCCTTTTTTGTGTGAGATCGTCATGTCGTATTATGTAAGCCATCATTGTTATTTAATCTATACTATAAAATCTATGATCCAATTATGTATTTATATATGTTTCTTTGTGTTTGTGTTTCTATTACGGCAGCCATGCCAATGTTTTTTTACAGTTCTATTAACGGAAATGTAGAAGACTGACTCAAAACCCTTCTTAGGGCATTAATTACTGCAATGTTCTTATAGGTATTTAGCGGCGGTTTTTGTGGAGCCACCTGCGCAGTGAATCATACTTTTAATGGATCTACCCAATGGACCCAAAATAATCTATCAAATGAATAAAGTCGGACCAAGCTAACCCTGCACGGCATTTGCAATGTCAGTGTGGCAATGTCATCCATGACAAAAAAAATTAATCACACCCCCTTACTTTGTTCTGTTCGAGTCGACGCAAAGTTAGCTTAGATGGACGCTAGCGTACCTTATGTTTGTCAGATTTTTCAAAGGAAATGTGAAACTAAATATGTACTACATTTAAGTAAAAAAATAGGTTAAAAATATTGTCGTTAGCAACAGTCTATATGTAATTTTGAATGTTACCTCTCCTCTTTGTACTTTTAATTTCGATGCAAGTTCTTCTAAAACTACATAAATTTATTTCTAAAGTAATATAAATTAAGTTTCACTACAGCAAAATATTAACCTTTGACGCTTCGAATCCTTAATCACGATGGGTTTATAATAATTTGCATAGATTCACAAATGATATTTCTGGCGATGGCGCCAGGCTCAATGGTGTGAATTAAACATTCGCTCGTCTTCTGTTTCGTACTGCTTAAATTTTCGCGTCCGAATTGTAGTATTAGTAGTAGTAAATCACTTTATTGTACAAAACAAAAATTGTTAACATGAAATTCATATAAATTTAGGTAAAAAAGGCGAGCTTATCCCTATAAGGGATCTCTTCTTGCTAAATTTAGAGTAAATGAGTGGAAAATTCGAATTAGATAGATAGACAAACTTACAGAACGTACAATAATATTTAAAAAGGAAAACTACAATATTAACGTCTACGAATAACTAAAATACATCAATAGCATAATGCTATAAAATAAATATGTACATAAATATATAGTACTAAATAAACATTAAATAAATATAAATATAAATATATATATATATATATAAATATATTAGTACTCAACCAAATCACACTTCGTGGGAAAGCCAAAGCTTTTTCAGATTCACTTTGAGTGATGCTACAGACCGGGACTGTTTGAGCGACAGGGGCAACTCGTAAATACTCGTAAATTGTAATGGCAATTAGCCACTTTCAGTGTTTAGCAGTAACGATTTGGTTTACTGCGACATAAACGCATATTGCTTGTGTCAGCGCAACCTAACATGTTTATATAGGCAGGCATTTAGAGAATAGACGTTCTTAAACTATCACATTTAAGGTGTTTCACTACATACTACCCTGCCACTGCTACTCCACAAGACCAGTCAATACATCTTGTTATTGCATGGCGATCCAGTCCAGCGAACCAAGGAACTAAAGCAAGTAACCACCAAGAAGCCACGAAAGAAGAAAAATCACTTTCAAAACACCAATGCACGCAGTCAGAACCAACCAGCGTCATGAACCAAGAAACAACCCAAGAAGAACCAACCAACATCAAAAATCGGAAACCAAGTCAAGAAGGAATTAAGAAGAGCGAAGATTGAAGAGCGTTGTCCAGGGTTTCCCGGCTCGTAAATCAAGAGGTGTCCAGGGTTGTCCCGGCCCACCATCATCATCCTTCTTCCTCGCGTTATCCCGGCATTTTACCACGGCTCCTGGGAGCCTGGGGTCCGCTTGACAACTAATCCTAAGAATCGACGTAGGCACTAGTTTTTACGAAAGCGACTGCCATCTGACCTTTCAACTCAGAGGGGGAACTAGGCCTTGTTAGGATCAGTCCGGTTTCCTCACGATGTTTTCCTTCACCGAAAAGCGACTGGTAAATATCAAATGATATTTCGTACATAAGTTCCGAAAAACTCATTGGTACAAAGCCGGGGTTTGAACCCGCGACCTCCGGATTGAAAGTCGCACGCTCTTATCAATGTTTAATTATAAATACAATGAAACAAAATATATAACATGTACAAAGGTGAACTTATCCTTTTGTAACTTTTATTTTGTTCCTGAAATAAATAATCATATTGTGTAAAAAAAAAAGTTATACTACAAGTAATGGAGATTTCTTAATCGCCTTCTTTGTAAGATTGATTTTTGTTGTAATCGAAGGGATAAAGAGCCAGGTGATACCTAATCTTTCAAGTAAAGGTACGGTAATAATCACTTCACGACACCTTTTACTGCAGTTGTCATTCCAATACATTTTTAGTTTTCGTTTGGTGTTTAAATGCAATTGTTATTTTAGTTTATGGCTCCAGTACCCCAGTAGGAAATTCGGTAAAATTGTTTCGAAATAAATAATAACAATGACTTTACTAAAGTCAAGTAAACATAACATGACAGCAACTACAGTAAGTGTTTAATTACTTTATGCAGTTAACGAAGGTCAATTTCACTAAACCGTAACCAGTTCGTAACCAGGAGCATTATACGCCCCCTGCGAAGCCCACTCGTTATTGTTCCATTCGATCCAGTTAAATGTTTAAAATATGGGCCTTGTCAGATTGTTTTATACCAGCTTTGCTCTAACGGTAGGTAGTATCAATAAAAATTCATGAAGAATTTTTGCTTATGCGCTAGCGTCGATACATGTCAATTAAAATGGGAGCGTCTCATATTTGGAATAAAAGCTTTAAATTCATCGGCGTCAATGAAGATTTTCATTATGCATATGTAAATTACGCTTTTGTAGTAATTTGTCATGCATGCTGAATCATACGTTTGTGCAGGATGACATACTTATCCGTGAAAATTTTGTAATTGTTTAAACTACTTAAATAGGATAAGTAAGTAATAAAGTTATTTTTGTTGGTGTAGCTGCATTCATTAACGTTATTATTTTTATGTCATCCTTCTTTACTAGGGTTCCGTACCCAAAGGGTAAAAACGGGACCCTACTACTAAGACATCGCTGTCTGTCTGTCTGTCTGTCCGTCTGTCACCAGGCTGTATCTCATGAACCGTGATAGCTAGACAGTTGAAATTTTCACAGAAGATTTGCTTCTGATGATTTACTTCTGTTGCCGATATAACAATAAATACTAAAAACAGAATAAAATAAATATTTAAGGGGGGCTCCCATACAACAAACGTGATTTTTTTGCCGTTTTTTGCGTAATGGTACGGAACCCTTCGTGCGCGCGTCCGACTCACACTTGGCCGGTTTTTTTTATAAGTCCATCACCTTTCCTGTATCTAATGCTGTTTATAATTATTCTTCAATATTTTCATCAATTATTTGTAAAAGCGCCAAGTCAAAAATATAAGTCATCTATATTATTGTTATCCGTTTCTAACTTCTACCAGCTCTTACTTTTCTTAATACACCTCCATTTATGTTTTTTATGCCGCGTCCGTGGCAAGCAGTAAATTTGTCATAACTATGGACGTCAGCGACTTCCCCTTTACTTTCTTCAATTAAAACTGTTAAAATGTAGCTTTTATATTTCAAATTGTCACTTTTCTAACACACAGTATCTTAAAGACCTCTATGGCTCTTAGGCGTTTATAAATTGACAAATTTGACCATCTAAATATCTAAATGCAAATGCATGTTACAATGTAGATTATTACGATACAAGGTTGTCATTTGCACATATGGTCTGCCATTACTCTCCGCAATCTCGCTATCTCCATTCGTTGCACCTAGAACATCAACGTATATGTTACTTTATTACTTTCAATTGTTTGTCATTTATGGAACTAGCTTCACCGGCATGGACAAGGCTAAAACATATAGGGTGTGCAATATGTGGCATATGTTTAATTCTAGCACAATTGTCTTCGATACAAAGGGGCAAAAACACTGAGAAATAATGATTTTTAATCTCTGATGAAGAAGGGAATGAGGTTATCTACCATACCATACCTAATGCTTTATTATTAAGTTTTTGTGAATAATATACATTTTTTTTCTAGTAGATTTATATTTTTGGCACGCTTTTCAGTCTAATAGGTATGACAGGTAGGTAGGTTTAAGTCAGGTAATAGCTATGACAGACGGTGTATTGCAAAGTAAAAAAAAGCTTTGAATTCCCTTCCTTATGAGAATCCTTTACATAATAAATGTTAATTGAAACCATTACGCTTAATACAACAGGAGATGGCTACATCATTATAACTAGACCAGTCGAGTTTTCATTATCATACGCGATGAGACTTGTCGGAAATTATAAATTTATTTGCTCATTTGAGTCTGCCGCGGGCATTTCATTCCGCAGCGCTTGTAGACTAAGAGCTAGCCCAGCAAATGGTAAATCGTATATCGTCAGGTAACAAACAAAACTAATTGACATAAAAATTATTAACCAAAATTCAACCTTGTTTTGTTACTACAACCGGCAACCTACGGTTCACTATGGCTGTGAATTTGTTGTAGTAATTAGGTACTGCGTGTTTATTGTCACCTGACGATAAGACAATGTCATCAACGAAACCTCTCTAGTTAGTTTGCCATACTATCCTGCTCCACCGATGAACAGCTTTCATCCGGGCATCTGGCAGCTGTTCATCGATGGAGGTCAGAATGACAGGCCAGAAAAACTTGTCTGTCAAAAAAATAAGCACGCGAAAAGTCCCGAATTTTTGTCGTTTATAGAAGGCCGGTCCTAAAATGTATTATTAAAATAAGTAACATTACGCATTCTTGCGAAACAAAAACTGCAGGCACTAAATTTGACTAACATTAGACATCACCTTTTTTTCCCGTAACAGAAACGTCTGGAAATGTTATGCATATATTCGAATTAAATACATATTCGAATAATAATCGTACCAAGAACTCTAAAACTTGCTGTCCTGCAAGTGAAATTCTTTCTCTGCCCCAACCCGGTGAGCAGCTGCCAGAGTTGCCAGACACTCGGATCCAGTAATAAGGATAGTATAGCAAACTACCTTTAACTAACTGTCTATTTGGTTGCTTCCGAAATCATCAACCATTTCCCGGGGTTAGCTCACCGTCTATTCTAAATTGACGCAGAGCTTGCCATTTTCATAAACATGCCAGAAGCAAAGGTGTGGTTTACTTTGTGTATTCAGCGCTGAGGGCCTACCTAGAAAACGAAAATCGAAATTTGGTTATCTGCCAATCTATCGCATGAATATGGAAAAGCGATAGAGGCAGATAACGAAATTTTGATTCTCGTGTTTCACGGTAGCCCCTCCCCCTCCCCCCTCCGTTGCGTATTCATCGAATCGTAACACTGCTAAGTATCACTATTAATATAACGTCGCCCGATCCGCCATCTACATTGATATGTTCTGGTTGAGATCGTTTAAGGCCAGGGTGACCGAAAATGACATGTATCTATACCTTATTCTCAAAGATTTCTTGGTTGATTAGGAGTAGGTATGTTATGATTCTTTAAATTAAAAACATAATTTATCAATAGCAAATTTATACCTAATCGTTTACAGTATTTTAGGTAAACTTTTGCTTACACTGATGCAGCTCAAAAAGACCATTAAATGGAGCTTTAATGTTTTGAATAATGTTTTATTTATTATAAATTCGAAAGTATCACCGTCTGTTATAGCTATTTATTTTTAAAACGTTGCTTAGGAACTGAGGAAAACCTACAAAAACGCGAGTCCCGTGTGGGTTAACCATAGTTTCCAGTTAGGGCCACTTGCACCATTCACTAACCCGGGGTTAACCGATTAAACCTGGAGTTACCATGGTTACCAGTACAATTTGACACTGAGTTAACTGTTTTATCGGTTTAACCCTGGGTTTGTGGGATGGTGCAAGTGGCCCTTAAAAGTTCCCGGCAAGCTCGGTTCTCCATACAAACGTAGTTACGCTTTCATTTTAAAACGACGAGCTAGATTGCTCTGAAACTTTGTACTTACAATATGATAAGGTATATCTAGGTCTGTAATTAGTTTATGTAGCTTCAGATACAATAGTAAAAAAAATACAGCGAATTTAAGTTTTCATACAAAATTTCGTTTGTTTTATATACTAGAGCTATAAAAACTAATTACAGACCTAGATATAAACCTCATGTCATTGTATGTGCAAAGTTTCATTACAATCCAACACGTAGTTTTAAAATGAAAACGAAACTCCGTTCGTATGGGAAGGTGAAGTTCGGCCGAGTTTGCCGGAGACTTAACTCATTTGAAGCTAGTCATCAATACGTGATTCGGCGATAGTCGCAAGGACAATACGATGCTAAGTTATGACGTCGACAAGGAATTTATGAAGCTGAAAATTCAGGTCGACTGAACAACTGAATCAGATAAGTGGGATTCTAAATTAGCTATTCAGACTGAGTAAAACAAAGCTGGGACCGCGACGAGTATGCAAACACCCATGTGCACGCGCCGATCTGGGTCACTTCGTATTTATCCTGCGAATTATAATACTCGCTACGCATTTATAAACACAGCCTATCAATATGAAATATTATTCTCCTTGCTTTCCAAACATCAAGAGGCTTAGCCAAGAAACGCCAATCGGAACTAATAACGTATGGAAATGTCACGTGAGTTTTCGTAGCATCTATACATTTTTATTTTTCCTCTGGTTGTTTGTTGATGTACTAATGTCATTTTGGCTAGGCCCCCAGTTCCTTTTTGCGTTCATTGTCCACTGTTGTATAAATGTTTACGTATTTGCTGATCGCTAATAGAAGAGGGTAAACTTAAAAATCGTGAGCACACATGCGGTCTTGGTTTACACAGAGCCTACGCTTGAGCGAATCTCTGATGGCGCCAAGATTCTTTAGGTATTTGCTCATATATGAGCAAGAGTTTATTTGACATTGAAAAACAAGTTCCGTACACATTTCGGTTAAATTTTTTTGGTTAGTTTGGTTTAAAAATACATGGATTTTAAACGTATAATTATTACACTTAGTTGCTACCTACCTATAATTACTAGTAGACCTAGAAGTATGTCGATTCCTAAAATAGGTAGGTACGTTTATTGGTAAATTCATGATAAACAAAATATCTTGACTGAGTGATATAACGGTATCAAACTGACACTGCCATATAATACGTTTATTTCGCTTACATTTAGGGGCCTACAGGCGTTACGATAGTTGTTGAGACAAATTAAAATTTAATAAAAAATACTTACGACAGGATTAATAATAATTTGATTTAAATCTCAGCAACCGTAGCTTGCTTGCTTCACGTGAGTGTGAGGGAGATACACTGGGACAAATCGTATTGTTTTTATCAGCCTACTTCTTTTTAACGATAGCATAGCTGTCTCTTGACTAGACCCTACGTCGCACTGGGCAAAAATCGTACTGATAAGTCGGTCATGCACCTAGGTACAAACAAATGTATTGTACGATTGCAGAATATACTGTACGCCACCTACGTGACTCGTATCTTTATATCTATTATCTGTTGTTATTACAAAGATTTGTTACGCCTCTGCTGGCTCCTTTACTGGTTCCACAAATATTGAATAACATCTCTCAAGTGAAACATAATATGATTAATATGTATTTGTTACGATGCTCTATTGTTTTTTGTATCTACGTGGACATTGTATATCGAATAAATAGTTGGTAAAAACAATGAAATGTGCCAAAGGATAATATGTCGGCATACATACCTATAATATATATCTAGACGTATGTGCTACTTTACTAAGATGGTAGCTATAGTGTAATCATTTTTAAAGGTCTTATTATATGGCACACCTCGATACTACCAGATGACAAAATATCTTTACCAAAATCACTCAAAATATTTACATAACTACTGTATTTTCAGTGTTATGGGACTCAGTCTCTGTAATTATATAAACTTTTAGTGCGGTGTGCATTGTGATAACTTAATGAATGTAGAGTTTTTACTGGAAATATTATGAGTTTTATTGTTAATAGGTACCAACTGACTGATAAAGATAAAGTTTATTATTCAAGTAGGCATATTAATACAATGCGCTTATGAACGTCAAATTAAGCTACGCCGGCTCTAACCCTACACCTCTGCCTCGAGAAGATTTAAATGACGTGGATAGATAGATAAATGGTAGATTTAAATGACCGATGATGTGGATGTAAGTATTCCCTACGATATATTAACATCATTGATGAACCCTAAATAAATAAAAATCCACATACCTACAAGTCGTAAAATCATTATTGGCTAGGTAGGCCCGGGTCCGACCGGGTGTGACGTCTGTTTCCTGCTAGTAAAACTGTACCAACAGTTTCAATGTCAAGTTTTACGATCGAAGCTACATCGGTTGTTTTAGTTTTTAGGTTATTTTAAAGTAAACTAAAATAAACAAATTGCAAAAAGTATGATAGCATGATCGAGCGATATCTGTACCTACGTTAAAATCGGCTTGTTACTTTATTTCTGTCCTGAAAGAAGTATTATAAGTACTTACTAAAATGATCCCCAGTCGCATTTATACGTCATTATGACGTCAGCGACGTCATTATGACGTAATAATGCCGTCATTATGATGTCGCTGACGTCATTTTGCTACCTGGGATGATCCGGTGGGCCCACGGATCGTAAGTTTGGCTGGATTGACTGGCGCAAAATTAAAAAATTCGAGTTTATATCCCTGCAAAAAAAGATTACTCAGGTGCTATTTGATAAAAAACGTCAATTTATAAGTAACCAGGGTAATTAACCATATTCTGTGTGACATACGAAAAAAATATTGGTAGGTACATCCACAAGTAGGTACCTACGAATAATCCTCTAGAAGATAACCAAACAAATATTGATCAAATTTCCGACATGTTTCCAGTATTCATTTATTGCATCATGTTGTTTTTACAAGGTGTTAAGTATTTCATTTCTGGATCAAACATGAAAACATGAACCCTGTTAGGGCATAGCTATCTTATAACTATATCTTATATCTAATACTTTATAATACAATTCTTGAATGAAATTTAATTTCAACATATTACATAAAAATTTGTTGCAAATAATATTTAAAAATAAATTTTTAATATGAGGTCGAATAAAAATAAATAAATTTAAAACATACCTATATAATGACTGAACTTTTCTAAGGAAATGATGATATGGATTCGCTATTTTAACATCCTGCGTGATTTGATCATAATATATCCCTTAGAGATTTGTTCAAATCTCTGTTTTGATCATTTCCCTGCGACATATATATTTAAATAAAAAATCGAATTGTGAAACATGCGTCAAAATATTGGCTAACACTAGATTAAATCTTTATAGTTCATGAAACATATAAATTAATTAGAATTATACATTGAAATTATAGTGTTAATTAAATTAGGTATGAGAATAAAAATATATCTTTTTCCTTGTATCTAGCAAAAAAGTAGTCCCAAATAGCAAATAATGATAAAGATCGATAAGTAAACGTAATAAAACCTCTGTTAGTGACCTGAATTGATGGTCGGATTTGGCAATCAAGTCCCAGTGGCCACAATTTTAAGAATTGAGCGTCTAGACGTAGTCATTTCCATTGACATCTAGTCAATAATTGTTTATGGGATCGGTCCCAAGGGCCTGACACTCTTTGATAGAGAAAGATAGTCTTATTGTGATTCCTATAAGAGGAAAGAGAAAATAGTGCCATGCTTTGTCTTTATCACCGACCGGGCATTTTTTCATGGCCGGGTTATGGTATCATAGCAAGGAGGCGATGGCGAAATACCGAAATTTATAAGTGTGAAAGAGAAATAAGATTATGTTGCTATACATAAAACTGTCAATACATGAATATGTCTTTCTCTTACCCCTGGTCGCTCGGTTTCATGTTTATAACTACTTGTATATACTATGTCTATGGATCGGTCCTATTGGAAATTAGTAGCTCTGTTTTCAGCTGGCGATTGTCTGCAGATGTTATCGCTTGAGGAACTGTACCCGTACCATGAGCACTGACAGTGTAAAATTGACATATACGCTAACGTCTACGTAATTTAATTTCTATACATCTCGCTCGCACTAATAAGTTAGTACGAGCGAGATGCATAGAAAGTAAGTTACATTCACGCTAGCGTTTATATCAGTGCCAAAGTTATGGTAGCCGTACTGATCAGCCTTAGTGTTTTAATTGTTGAACAGCTGGTTCCTTTTTTTATTGTATACAGTTGGCAAACGAGTGGAAATTTCGTATTACGTTTTTTTTTTCATAACTCATAAGCAAAGATAGATATAACTCCGTAATAGATGGATACAGTCTAAGGAAAAAACGTGCCTCGAAAATCACGAAAATTTGATTCTCGATCAGATGGCGCCACTAGTTTTGGCCTACACTCGTATAGAGGGCGTTGACTGTTTCGTTTGTTATTTATAATTTTAACGCATACCAGTGAAAGAACATGGGTCAAAATCATATAAAAATAATTAATGCAAATAAAAAAATCATTTATCCATATTTAAATACATTTTATCGTATTTTTAAAAATATTTATTTTTAGTTTTAAAGTGTGTCGACAGATGGCAGTGAATTTACTGGGGTTACAAAATTTACTATGACAGTACCGCTCTAGTATAAGTTACTCTATGCTCATAAGTAAATACACAGACGAATAGTAAGAATAGTACGCAAAAGAATAGTAATAGTATCCCGTAGAATTACCTCAGGGAAAATAGGTTGGATATAGAATTCATACCTATGTATTATTTTGAATTCTATCAATCTAGGATCTAGCATGATTTACGAGTAATACGTATTTGTTACGATATACCTACGAACTTATATCACGATAACTTTCAATATTTTTACTGTTCAAATTTACCGCAAAATGAATGTGGTTGGAACAATAAATTATAATGACAGTCACCTACAACGACTCGACATTGGTTAGCATTGAATTTAGAGATATTGTCAATTTAAAAATAATTTAGTTTACCACAAAGTTCGTGACTGAAAGTATAGCAATTATAAAAACCGCACGAATAGCCCGCCATCATTTTTATAATAATTTACTGCATAATTTTTAAAAATGTCTACTAAATTTGTATTTATCTATTTATGTAATCCATGCACAATCAGAAAAAAAACCGGACAAGTGCGAGTCGGACTCGCCCACCGAGGGTTCCGTACTTTTTAGTATTTGTTGTTATAGCGGCAACAGAAATACATCATCTGTGAAAATTTCAACTGTCTAACTATCACGGTTGATGAGATACAGCGTGGTGACAGATAGACGGACAGAGGAGTCCTAGTAATAGGGTCCCGTTTTTACCCTTTGGGTACGGAACCCTAAAAAGGTTTTGCTACAAATCAGCAGCATGTGATATTTGGGAATCAGAAAACAAATAATAATATTAATCAGCTACGAGCTACGTATTTCATAGTTCTGTTATGAATGTAAATGTGTACTCACCATTAAAATAACAGAGAAAATCACTGGAAAACACGCCATTTTCACTTCGCCGAACATCACTTCTTAGTCTTCTTACACTAAACAAACTTGTATTTGCCAGTAAAGAACAGTTCGTACCGTCTCTAGTATTTTATCTTCGCTATCCTTTTCAAGACAATAGACAAAACTTCATTAACATAATCAATTTTGATCTAGGGGCATTTTATAGGTTAAATGATTATCTGAATGATATATATTTTTTTTTACAATAGAATCATATAAATACGTAATCTAACTTAACAACATAATTATAAGAGACCTTCTGGTACATACCTATACATAGACACTAAACCTTTTTAAACATGACTTGTATTTCTGTATGATTTATTAGAATTCTATGCAATAAATATTGTCATTAATTAACAACAAATGAAACCTTCCATGTTTCTTTCGAGTTTCCTATCCTATTGAATACGAATTATTTACCATGAGTTTACTGTAGGTAACTAAGCAAAAATCGATTTAAGTGGTTTATCTAAATTATCAAGAAGATAGGTACCTATACCCCCACCTAGTGGCGATTTAGATAATGGTATGTATGTTTGCATTATTTGCATTATCATAACCAAGTAGAATTCTACAAAATACTCAAATTTTCGCACATCTTGAACCAATTCAACCGGTGTAAATGTAATTTAAGAAGAGGTAAAAGGTATTTTTTTACATTGTGAAGGATAATATTGATAAGTGTGTTTATGATCTAATAGATCGCGATAACCTGGTTTCGATCGTGTTTGATCAGCGCTTATACATGTAATTTTCATCGCTAAATCGATATGTAAACATGCGAATGTGGTGAGAACTTTATCTTGCGTCGTAATCTATACATATAATAAAGCGGAAGAGGGTCGAAAGTCTGTACATGGAAGATATTCGAAAAAAAATTGCCTGGGGATACTTAGAATCGATAACAGAACACATTCCAACAGTTTTTAGAATTTTTGTCTGTTTATCTGTTTGTCTGTTTATCTGTTTGTCTGTTTATTTGACCGCGCTACAAATGAAAACGGCTGAACGGATTTTGATGCAAACTTTACTAATCTGTCGAAAAAATCCACGGCCAGGTTTTAGGCTATAAAAATTTGAGAAATTTTACCCCTAAGGGGGTTAAAAAGGGGATGAAAGTTTGTATGGGGTTCAAGATTTATTTTAAGCTAGCAATTTGAAACTTCGTAACAAGATATATTATTGAAATACAAGAAAACTAATTTCAGCGTTTTTGAAAATTCATCCCCTAAGGAGGTGAAATAGAGGTTGAAAGTTTGTATGGAGATCAATTTTTTTTGAGTGCGTTACTTGAAACTTTGTATAATGAGCATATTATTATAATACAGGAAAAGTGATTTTAGCGTTTTCAAGAATTCGTCCCCTAACAGGGTTAAAAGGGGGTTGAAAGTTTGAATCCATTACAAATGCTTTGAAACTTCTTAGAAAGGTATGATAGACGATTACAAAAAAACTAATTTTGACGTTTTTGGAAATTTAACCCCTCAGGGGGTTGAAAAGGGGATGAAAGTTTGTCTTGGGGTGCAAATTTTATTTTAAGCTAGGAACTTAAAACTTTGCAAAACGTTATTATATTAAAAAGCAAGAAAATTACTTTCAGCGTTTTTAAAAATTCATCCCCCATGGTGGTGAAAAAGCGGTTAATAACTTTATCTTGATAACTATATCATTTTAGCTACTAGGCCAAGTTAGGTATCGATTTTGTATAAATCGGGTATGCCGAATTCATTTATGATATCAAAATGACACCATTCCCGAGTGAAAACACAAAAAATATGAAAAAACTTTTTTTAATTTCTCTTTACGCTTAAACCGCTAAACCGATTAAGATAAAATTTGGTATAGAGATAGTTTGAGTCCCGTGGAAGAACATAGGGTAGTTTTTAACCAAAAAAATGGAGACTGCGTTTGCATGGAGAAGCGGCCGTGCCCTTTCCTCTTAATAATGGTCACGAAGGTGGGTACTTTAAAAAAATCATTTTTCAGTAAATATCAAACGATTTGGGACTTAAACGCGTTACCATGCCTTGCCGAAAAAAATCGAATCTTTCGCAAAAGTCTCGCAATGCATTGCGGCCACAAGGGGCACGGTCTCAGGAGACTGAGAAAAACCACGGTGAGAGACTCAGTGGCGCTCTAGCCAGGCAGGTCGCTTCGCTTTCGGCTGAAACGGCAAGCCAGCGCGAGTTCGATTGTGATCCCAAATATATCGTACGTAATACATATGTAGGCGCAGATCCTGACGGAGTGTGGCGCCGGAGAAGCCGTGTTCATCCCGCGTATCCTTCTCATTCCGAGCAACTTCCCGTTCCGCTTCAAGCGCCTACAGGTCCCCGTGAGCGTCTGCTTCGCTATGACCATCAACAAGTCGTAGGGGCAGATGCATTTCAAACTCCGAAAAAAAAAAAAAGGGGCAGACGCTGCCCGCCGCCGGCGTCATTTGACTGATTTGACTGGAGGACCGATTTGGATGACATGATTTTGATGGGAACACCCAAATATTCCGAAATATGTTTTTCCGATTTTTATAACCACGACTTTCATAATCCCGATTATTTATAAGTCCGAAATATCAAAATTACGATTTTTAAAAACACGATGGAATAAAATCACGAATGTGCTATTTCCGAAAACTTAAAATCCGATTGTCACTTGATAGAAAGCTTAAAGTTCCGATTTTACACTTTTCCGAAAATATTTTTTTTCCGAATTCCTAAATTCTAAAAAATCATTGTCCGATCGGAAATAAAATAATTCGGTATTCAGAAATTCGGTTTTTTACAAGATCGGAAAAATGAAATCCGTGATATTCAAATGAAGACTCACGTTTTAGTAATTATTACGGGTACCTGTCGTGCCGCATCATGTTAAATTCGGCATAAAATATGTTTGGCATAAAAATTCGGCATAAATAAATTAGACAGAACTGCGAACCTGCGAACCCGAACTGTTGCTAGAAGTGGGTTAGGTTAGGTTAGAACTGCGACCCCAAAGAAAACGAACTGTTGCCAGAAGTGGGTTAGGTTAGGTTAGAATTGCGACCCCCAAGAAAACGAACTGTTGCCAGAAAAGTGGGTTAGGTTAGGTTAGAACTGCGACCCCCAAGAAAACGAACTGTTGCCAGAAAAGTGGAAATTTAAAAATTGGGATATTTAAAATAGGAATCACGTTAATTCGGAATAAGGGCAATTCCGAATTCGTGATTTTGAAAATCGTAAATGTTAAATTCGGTGTTTGCCACCATCGGAATTGTTATAGTCGGAATTATGAGTTCGGAATTTACAATATTCGGCTTTTTGGGTTTTCGGAAATATAAATCTTCGTGATTTTCATCATTCGTAATTATGACAGTCGGAATTTTGATGGGTCGAGCATTTAAAAATCGGAATGATAAAATTCGACATTCTAAAATTCGAAATAAAAAATTTCGGAATTATGTAGTGTACCCGAATTGCATAGGTACAGTCAAGGACGTTAAACAAAAATGGTACTGTATCGTTCGAAATACACCTATACTACTCTATGCCATTTAAATCACGACAAAAAATTTGAATAAGGGCAAAAAAAATATTCATTTTGTAGTGTAATTTTATTTAGTGGTAGCAAAGAGGATATAATATTATAGAACGGTACTGTCATAGTAAATTTTGTAACCACAGTAAATTCACTGCCATCTATCGACACACTTTAAAACTAAAAATGAAGATTTATTAAAATACGATAAAATGTATTTAAATATGGATCTTTTTTATTTGCATTAATAATTTTTTTATTTTGACCCATGTTCTTTCACTGATATGCGTTAAAATTGTTAGATAATAACAAACGAAACCGTCAACGCCCTCTATACGAGAGTAGGCAAAAGGTAGTAGCGACATCTGATCGAGAATCAAATTTTCGTGATTTTCGAGGCACGTTTTTTCCTTAGACTGTATCCATCTATTACGGAGTTATATCTATCTTTGGTGGTAGGTACCTAATTGTAAAATATTTTATCTGGACTACAGTCCTCTAGCGTATCCATCTGTCAACTTTACTTTAAGTTCTGTCTCCAGGGGACAGGGAGATAAATTAGGGGTGAATTAGCCGCTTACTGAAACAGACCGAATTCCACGCAGGCGAAGCCGCGGGCACAGCTAGTATTCAAATATGACTGCTATGGAGCGCTCAGAGTTTTAAAGTTGTGCTAAGTGTGAAAACGTAAAAAAAAACATGGATTTTTATTATTCAATCGTTTTGCAGATGTATTAGAGTAAAATTTTATAGGTATTGGCTAATCCATTAACCGCTTGCCAACTTAATGATCGTTAGATGTATGTAACTTTGCAAAATAGGTCCAAGCTAATTATTTGAACCTGTTTACTATACCTACCTATAACTTAAAGGTGTGAAAATGAGAATAAATTAATAAATATTAGCTCCTTGAATCATTAAGGCCTGTTAAAGTGGCTACCTATTTAATTATTAGTTTCAACATTAGCTAATAAATCAGCAATAAAGAGTATTTTATTTTTCATGCAGCAGCAATGTCGCAACAGTAATGCAGCTATAGCTGACTTCTGTAAGTCACCTTTAGGTATACTTACGAAAGAACTAGTAACCGATTGCGCTGAAATTTGGCGTATATCCGATGACAATGCAATAAGATGCTAACATAGAGCTGTTCTGATGATGTTGTAGGAAGATAGCCAGGTCAATGGAACTCTTAAATAGAAAAACATAAAATTGAGTTTAGGGCAATTATAAAGATCTCGATGAGTACTTGATAGACATGCAAAGGAATGTAATCATAACTATTTTTAACGGTTTACCAACAAGAAAGAAATAACACATTACAATCAGTTATTTTTAATATTATACACAATGAAGTCTTTATCGGCTACCGACTGGCGTCAAACTCAAATGAATGGGTGTTTGAATGTTTTTTTTTGTTCGAATTTCTTTTTCTCGCCTTACGGCTAGGCGGGTCTAAAGTAGTGTTTTAACTGAAACTATTTGAACTTCGGATATTAGGTTTTTTTTAACTTATAGTTATAACTAGCGGGATGAATAGCACGAAAATGTCATTATTATTTACTTTTACATTAACTTAATAGTTTGATAATGACTAAACTGCGGTGATATTATTGATTTTAATATAAAATACCTGCTAGTAATAATATTATATAGTAATGCAGGTCAGTGCAAATTTCTTGATAAAACTACTAAAGTTACAATGAGTGCATTATGAATCTGGCAGTTGCAAGGCCGATGCATGAACATTGGCTGATAAACAGATAAACACATACCCAATGGATTACATAACTAATCAGTTTGTATTTTTTGTTCTTTTATAAAGTTATGTTTATCATTAGAATTCATTCATATCTGTTGTGTAAAATACGTGAAGCGATCGAGATTGGGCGGCGCCCTAATTTCAATCGGGATAGCGGCTGGGCTGTGCCGCCAGCATGGAAGCCTGTGATTCCTCAGCAGAATGCCGGTGAGTGTTGTGACAGTGTAGTGGACATAGTGAGTTCGTGCTGTGTGGCGCTACAAGTGTTAGGTGACCCAAACCCAAACACACCACTGTGCCCGCCTACAACGATAGCGCAAGACCTCCCCCAACCGGTTTTCTCGGCGCGCGCGCAGCGAGCGACGCGGCGCGCGGCAGCGGCAGTACGCAATACACGGTCGTCGTGAACGCTGCTCGCACTATTAGTGCTTGAGAAAGGAGACCTAGGCTCTCCGAAACATGTCGCGCGAGTGACTAAAACAAGTGAGTCTAAACCGTAAAATGATTTAATATTCATATCTGTTGATTAAATTTCTAATTGGATTATTCTAATTATATAGTTCATGTATATCTAATCTAAGGATAATACACTATGTTATTCTTTATGTTCTCTCTATTTTAATTGCGTTCATCAGAAGAACTCTTAGATAAATAATTAATACCTACTCAAGTCAGTGAAACCAAAATTATGTGAAGAAAAGTTGTGTCAGTTAGCGTTTGCTACAAATATGCGCTCTTATCAGGCCAATTAAACAATGAAAATAGCAATGGATTCCAACAAGAAGAAATAACATTCTTTTACTTTAGTGTTCTCATTACATTGAAATAATCGCTATCGCAATCGCTTACGCTAATTGCATTGAAATGGCTATTATTATGTGCACTTTATATTTTTCTAATGTTTATAGAGACTTAGAGACCCTACATACATATTGTCTGAGTATAAAAATGTATGCAGTTAACACAATCACAATACGCTTATTGCCGTTTGAATATTTTATTGCCAAATTATTTTGAATAGCGGTATTGTAAAACGGCGGCCCGGTGACTTTGGAATTTTTAAAATACAAACCTACCTACCTAGGTATCTACCAGCATAGGTGTGTTGCATATCGTTAGGTAATTTTGATTATAATATTGTTTAAGAAATAAACATAATTCATACTAACGAGAAACCAATTTTGTAATCATTTGCGTTTCCATTTAATTTGTTTTGACTTTTGGAAGCTATAAAATAGAAACACTACTAGAATAGAAAATACTGAATATAATTAATTGATTCGCACTTTATTGAAATTATATTTATTCAATTAGACAGTAGGAATACAGTCGTAGCGCTAAGGTAAACACAGGAGATAATAGTTACAACTCTCCACACAGACGCGTCCCTGTACTACTTTTGAAAATTAAAAACAGTTTCTCGCTCATTGAGAACAAAAATACTGAACATCCATCAAATCGCGACTTCTTATTGGCCACAAATCAAACGGCTACATTTTCGTAAATATAGGTACGAAATCGTAAATTATTTACGATTATCTTGTACCAGAACTAAACCTTCCCAAGGGCGAAAGTTAAAAGCAAACAAATTTTATATCATCTGAAAATAGATACATTTGTGTCGGTTTCATCTTTATGAACTCCGATGAGACGTGACGTCAAAGGGTTAATAGTAATGTATTTTGACTACTTCACGTGGTATTGCTTAACATTGCTCTTAATATTTGAGTAAACAATTGACTCTATTTGGAGCAACTGTCATTTATAGGGTAGACATGTCATGAATTCAGCTCAATTTTAAAATTATACCGAGAGAAATTATTAAAGAAATTGTTAGTTTTTTCTTTCTTCATACTGTAATACATACGAGTATAGTATGAATCATCTCAAATGATTTTTACACCTAAGACCCTAATCTGTTAAATAAAAGCCATTGTTTCTTTTCTGTGAGCGGTCGGCCATTGTGTTTAAGCGCATGTCACGTGCTCAGGCACAATGGCAAGCGCTCAGACACAATGGCCGACCGCTCACACAAAAAAAACAATGTCTTTTGTTTAACAAATTAAGGTTTGGCTCAAAAATCATTTGAGAAGATTCATACTATAGGTACACTTTACTTTCTCCCGGTCGGTTTCGGCCACGGCGAATGCTTATGTAGGTAATTAGTACTTATATTTTATTGATAATTATGAATTACAGGTCAGACTTACATGACTAATATAAATTAAACAACGCTACTGAATTATATAGGAAATACTTATGTAGCTGCGTATTTGTTTAGATAGTAAATTTTCCCGTCAACTTCAGATGAGTGTGAACTTGTCCTTAACTTAATCTAAAAAAGGCATTGTCAGTACATATTAAATGAGGAGTAAGTCACATCTGCATTTGGTTTAAGTGTCTCATGTAGGGAAAAAAGTCTCATGAATGCGAGAATGTAGAAACCTCTTTTTGTCACAAGAATTTGTTTATTTAATAGTATTGCTATTGAGAAAGACTTAACGTAGATTGGATTCAAAAAGAAAAATTGCATGTTTATTAATCCCCTATTGAAATCTATCGCATGAATGACGGCTCTGAATGAACGGCCGCGGCTGGCACTGTGCCAACGTTACTCTATTAGACACCAAAACCTAACCTACCTCCGTTTACCACTCACATACGTCTTTTATATCCGAGGCATATCACTGATCACTTTGTTCTAATACTTTACTACGCTATTACTAAATCTCTTTGTTTTTTATGCGGATTCTTTAGGTAAACCATAAATCAGCGGGGCGCGTTAAAATGTTTGTAACTTGGCCGGTTTAACGCGGCCATCACGAACACTGGTGCGGCTGTAAACAGACGGATATTTTTGTGGTGCTTAAAATGCTTAAACTTTAAGCATTTTAAGATTTCTTTTTCTATAACTACCTATACCTAGCTTTAAGTGTTTAGTGAGTAAGTTCTTTTTTTGTAACTGAAGTGGCGCTGTTTGTAGAAGGTTTTTACAATAAATGTCTTTTTTTTTCTTTCTTTCTTTCTTTAAGAAATATTTTTGTGAATAAAATTCGATTGTATGGATAATTGGCACAGCTCAATAAAATCTTGTTATTTTTCGAGGAATTTGTTATTAATGGTTGGAGAGAAATTGCTGTTTACCAATAAGTTATTTTTGAATTTGCTGGGTTTTTACCAACTGCAAATAGTTGCTGATGTCTTAAGGGGCCCACTGACTATCAGTCCGCCGGACGATATCGGCCTGTCAGTTGTTCGGAACTGTCAAATTTTTGTTCTAACTGACAGACCGATATCGTCCGGCGGACTAATAGTCAGTGGACGCCTTTAGGGCCAGTTGCACCAACCACAGTTAACAGACTGATCAACTTCACGCAGCTCGCAGCAGAGATATATGAAACTTTCCATACAATAAATTTTTTATCGCTGTAACGGTGACAGAGGATTTGATGCCTGGCGTCAAAAAACTGTTATTGTCAAGGGAATTTCCTAGAACTCGATGTTAAACAACGCATATAAAACTTTAATGTATTTTTTAAGCTAAATAATAAATGAATGACAGCTGAAAAGTTTGCAGATTCTTTGTTTCCGTATTCGATCCAGTCCATTAGTTTTACGGCATTCCATTTTGTTTTATTTATTACCTCGTTTAGGACGAAAATAATAGCGGTTAAGAAAATATAGTTGAAAGAACTCTAAATATATCTAAACCTTGTCGTCAACTCAATATACATAAATTAAAACTATATCTTGATCTTCTTTTCCATCCATTATTTACAATAATCAAATTATACGGCCACTTTACACGTGCTAAAAATTTATTATATCGTAGAAAAATGTAGAATACTTTACTCTAAAAATCTAAATAACATACCTACCTGCAATATCCCTATAGGTACCTATAGATATTAGCCCTTGAAATATTTAGAAATGACGAATGAAATCGCATATCGTGCGTCAAAGAGCCCAAACATATTTAATACGCACAGAAATAGCTCAGTAAATGGAAATGACTATTTCATTGCCGAAATACCTCGGTACAGAAATGACAAGGTTGGTGCTAAAATAGTTCAGTAGTTATGGGAATGACGGGACCTCGCTCGGCACGCTCACGCTGAATCCGCTCTCCTATCCACAAACCAGACATTTGGTGGCCTCTTAATTACCAACTTAATAGCTTGATGATACGTAAAAAACCGGCCAAGTGCGAGTCGGACTCGCGCACGAAGGGGTCCATACCATTACGCAAAAAACAGCAACAAAATACATTTGTTGTATGGCAGCCCCACTTAAATATTTATTTTATTCTGTTTTTAGTATTTGTTGTTATAGCGGCAATAGAAATACATCATCCGTGAAAATTTCAACTGTCTAGCTATCATAGTTCATGAGATACAGCCTGGTGACAGACGGATAGAGACAGCGGAGTCTTAGTAATAGGGTTCCGTTTTTATCCTTTGGGTACGGAACCCTAAAAAGCATTAACACTGTAATAGCTTCAACCATTTAAAGATTACTTTCCTTTGGGTGGTAAATGATTACACACAGATAAATTGAGTTTAGTTTGAGATTTATTTGTAATAAAATGTATGAACAAAAATGTGTACTTAAGCCAAACCGTATAATTCGTCAATATATCGTAATGTAATGGGTGTTTAACCATTTGTGTATGTAGGTGTAAATATTGTGCAGGTGACTAATTTGATTTGTAGTCCACTTGGGGACCTTGTCACATCAAACCAACGATTTATTGCTTTCGTTTAGGTATATTAAATTCTGTGGGTTGTTTTCGATCCTTCAAATGTTGCGGATTATGAGACAACGTCTTGGGCTAAATTCTAAAAAAGCACTAAATTGGGTTACTATTATATTGAATTTACATATGTTGACTAACACACATACGCACATCAAACTCGTAGAAAACACATAAACCTAAATAATATGCGACTGTCACTAGCAAATTATTTTGTCATATCATAATTGACTTTCAGATCGTTACGGGTACAGGGTACGTCACTTTTATAGAACGCAACACAAACAATTTGAAATTAAATTCAGCTAGGTACATTTTTTGGTGCTGCAATGAAGGCCCTTCTTCTAAGTAGGTAATCAGATTGATTTGACATGTATCCAACAAAGTTCGTACTTTATCTTGACGTTAATTTGTTATGGATCACAAAAAAGTTACTTAATAATGTTTCTGAAATGATACGATGACAAGTTTTTATTACGATTTTTAAATACTTAGCTTTGGCTATACTAAATTCATAGTAATTGCACTGCCTTATTCATAATAATTTTAAAATAAAACTATGAAAAACGGATTATATCGCGGATTATAACGGATTATAGTAACTATCGCGGTAACCGAAGACCATAATAATTGTACTTAATACATAATGTAGGCAGTACCTACCTGTGTGAAAGTACTTACAGAAGTCACATTTTATTGACATTGAAATACATAATTGAATTAAATAAAAAAATATATATATTTTTCAATGAGAAATACTTAATTTTAACCAAACCGGCGGTTCCTAAACCGGCGCGCGTGTATGAGGAATGTTATGAAAGTCAAAGAAGCGACAGAGATATGTCAGGATCGTAGCAAGTGGAAATCCGTGGTCTCTGCCTACCCCTCCGGGAAATAGGCGTGATTATATGTTATGTATGTATGTTTTCTACACTTCTTAGGAAGAACATGAACACATCAAAGAATATTATTGTCATTTTGCTACATAAACGTTAGCATAGTAACAACAAGAGGCGTACTAGAAGAGAGGCCTATGCTGATAGAGATAAGGGCTGATATGATGATGATGATAATTATATTCCCTTAACGACACGGCAATTTGTCTATTAACAGTATCTTGGAAACTTCTGAATTGACACAGGGAGATAAAATCCGTCCCTTCGCCATTTAGGCCGAACAAACTGTTATGTTAGGGCGTCAAGGTAGGCACATATGTGAACAAGATATCTTGTATCTTTTGTAATATTTATAATATTTAGTGTGCCCCAATTTGGGCGGTATCTTAGAGAGGTTGCGACAGAGCGTATCTTTTCTTCTTCACCTCGTCGCGTATTCAAATTAACGTGACGCTGAAAATGTGAACAGTCACAATCGTTAACTCGTATGTATATATACACCTTTTTGACGTATTCCATTGCCATCATAATATTTCTGACATGAATTCCATTGGCGGTGAAAGTGTTCACCGCACGTTTTTAGTCAGAATAAATGTACCTACCCTTAATGAGGTTATAACATTTTATTTAAATGTGAAGTTTTAGGAGAATTGATGTGCATGCCTTTGTAAAGTTTCCAAAATAGCGAAATTTATACAAGTTATTTCGGAAACTTATTTTATCTATGAATGGGCATCAAAATTATACCTTTCAAAATGAAACTCGATTATTTTCTGTAAAAACTTTTCCGTAATTTCTGAGCTTATAATTTTTTTTGGAAACTTGGACCACTCTTAGCATAGGTCTCCATCATCAGACCAGCCAGAGATAGGTAAAGGATAACTCACGCTAGACCGAGCCGGGCCCGGGCCGGAGCTTCAGGCGCTTCGTTTTCTATGGAAGCACCACGTGATCACCGATCAGCCGTCATAGAAAATGACATATCGGACGCCTCGACCCGGGCACGGCCCGGTCTAGCGTGAATCATCCTTAAGTGTGCAAAATATCGGCAAACAACTTAAAAGATTTTAATAGTTAACGTACATGTAGCATCATAAGGTATCTGAACAACAACAACAATTTTCTATACTTACAATAATTTAAATGTACGAATGTATGTTGCAGCTAAATACGTAGTTGACTTGTTAAACGAGTTGACTTACATTATCATTGATAGTAGTATTTACTTAAACATCTTTAATTTTATTTTTAGTTTGAAAAATATTTAAACTTCAACGCTCGCTATAGTCGCTATAAACTATAATAGTATTCGTTTTGGTATTTGCAAACATGCAGAAGATATACTATGCATACAATTGCGGTATGCCTTAGTTCAGTAACATTAATTTAAATTTAAACTAATGTAGAATGTTGGTTGTTGTTACGTGTAATTGTTCGTTCTCTAGATGACTTCAAATATACACTGTTAAAATTCTTTTAAATTGTGTACCTACTAAGTACCTACTGTCACAAAAACTGGTAAAATGTAAGAGACCAAGAGTATGAAATTATTCAAACATTTTCATCTGAGCCTCATTTGCAGAATTTACAAGCTAGCCCTTTACAACAGAGCTCGCATGGCCTACATACAATGCTTTCCCGGCATAAAAAGGCATAACTCTAATGTTTTCCTCATACATACTTATACACTTGTTAACGATGTTAGCAGGGCGAGCGATAAGCAATAGGAGATAAGCGATAAGAACCTTACCTACGATGACATTGGGCCCCCACCGACCTTGGGCGACATTTTTTCTAAATCTTACTACGTTTTTAATTTATGACGATTACGCTTTTGTTAATGCACGACCAAACAGATTAATGCCGGGAAGATAGTGATAGGGAATGTGAATTTGGAGACTAAAACGTGATGGGTTTTCCTAACTATTGTAGGTGGCTGGAAAACGAATGCTATAGATCGAAAGTCGGAAAAAAGGAAGTAAAGACCTAAGTTAAATTGGAACATTAATATTAATAATATACAATGAGCATTGTTAATAATTAAGTATTTTAGAATACCTAAACATTCTTATTTCTTTATTCTGCGATGTGTAAATACTAATTTGTTTATTTGGTTCCGTAGCCAAAAAAAATAACCTTTATAGTTTCGTCATGTTCGTCTGTCAATCCGTATGAACTATGTGTAAGGTTTAATTATTTTATTAGATGTTTTGTGAGGTATGAGGAGGATCCCTCTATTGCCCGATATATACTTGGCCGGTATTTTTTTTAATTATCCTAATACAATAACCTAATCATTAACGTTTGAGTGCTAAATCATTAGTTTTAAACTTTTTAAGTTCATCATCGTTCTACTATAAAAAATAGTTTTACATCTCTACGAATGAAAAGCAATGATACTTTTAAATAATAGATTTTACGAACGAATTATGAACGAATGTTCGTTCGTAATTTATGTTATTATTAAGATCTATCGGAATTTTTCCATTAAACCAGTTGTGCGAAATCTCGCTACGGCGCTAATTCCGGGCTATTTTTGTATAGGCTCGACGGCATTTCTCTCGGTGGTGAAATTGACGATTGACGCAACGCTCAAGTGCGTGGGATAGGGGAAGACAAGGGAAACTTGGACCTGTTTTTAAAAGTTTTAAAATTATTATTTATTAGTGGAGATAAAAAAATATCTATGACCTTTACCTTTACAATTGCAATTGGTAGTGTTAGATAGAACAATAACAAATAAAAGTATTTAAATATTTTTCATTGTAACAAAAATCTAATGTTTCTGCCTCTAAGAGCCACGCTTTAAAAAAAAGTTATTAATGGTATCTCAGGGTTTTGAATCCTTAATGCAGAACCCTGTGCCTAATAGATTAAAGCCCTAATAAAGTTATGGTACCTAATACATTTATTTTTCTATCGATATTAGTATATACTCGTAACTATTATAAATTGTACAATCGTATAGTGAATTTAATCGTATAGGAAGATGTCAAATTTATCAACACTAAGATTGACATTTATAATTTAAATCGTACGCATTTTGTAAACCAATAAAAGTTTCCTAAATTTCGTTAAATATTTTACAGTACATCTGGTGCTACATTACGACACCAGGTGCTTATAATAAGCACATAACGTAACTACGTCGAAAATTTCAATGACCATATGTATTGTAAAACGTTGTACGATACGAATAGGTAATTCGCAACTCGTGTCGATTTAAAACACTTCCTTGGTCGTGTTTTAAAATTCGCCACTCGTTGCGAATTTCCGATTTTTCGCACTTGTATCGTAAATATCTATAATGTGTCGGACTTTTAAAAGTTCCTATCTAGCCACGAGCCATAAAAACTCATAACCGTAAAATATTGCCTATTCTCTGATTATATCGCTTATCTTTTTCATCTCAAAACATCATTTATATTCAATATTATACGCTGTGGGAACTTAAGTAGCTTAATAAACTCTTTGTGTACATGTTTTTCCTATAAGTATTAATAGTTATAAGTATTAAAAAAAAATGTCATGGCGTTTTAGAATGGTGTAATAGTGTAAATTAACATTTTCCGGTAACACACACTTTTGCTTTAAGTTTTTGATGAAATTATTATCACTTTCTTTATTCATAAGTAGTTAGTTTTTAGGGTTCCGTACCCAAAGGGTAAAAACGGGACCCTATTACTAAGACTCCGCTGTCCGTCTGTCTGTCCGTCTGTCCGTCTGTCACCAGGCTGTATCTCGTGATCTGTGATAGCTAGACAGCTGAGATTGTCACAGATGATGTATTTCGGTTGCCGCTATAACAACAAATACTAAAAACAGAATAAAATAGACATTTAAGTGGGGCTCCCATACAACAAACGTGATTTTTGAACGAAGTTAAGCAACGTCGGGCGGGGTCAGTACTTGGATGGGTGACCGTTTTTATAGTTAATGGTACGGAACCCTTCGTGTGTGAGTCCGACTCGCACTTGGCCGGTTTTTTTTGTAAAGTAATATTCAAACGCAAGCCAGTATTTTTAAGAAAAATCTTCCTTTTTAGGGTTCCGTATCCAAAGGGTAAAAACGGGACCCTATTACTAGCACTTCGCTGTCCGTATGTCCGTCTGTCTGTCACAAGGCTGTATCTCATGAACCGTGATAGTATGTATTTCTGTTGCCGCTATAACAACAAATACTAAAAAGTACGGGACCCTCGGTGCGCGAGTCCGACTCGCACTTGGCCGGTTTTTTTTTTGTATGTTTGTGGACACGTCCTTCCTTCGTGTCTCTTCCTTCAAAATAGATACAGGATCTTAGACTATGTAATAGGGTAGGTATAAATAAAGCAGTTACATTAGCTACTCTTTATGAAAAGTCAAAATGGTTTGTTACTAAGAAATTAGTAAGTATTAGAACCTCTAGTGTAAATTTAATTCGATAGCGTGATAGCGTTTGCGCGAAGTCTCATTTGTTGCACAATCTCACTAGTAAAATGTGTATTTGTATAGGCACCTGCCGCGATAGCAGAGGACGCTGGTTCGATTCCAGCCTGAGGCAGTGGAGGCCTTGGTCTTTTTTTTAGTATATGACATTTATTTCAGTTTATTAATAAATTTTTTGAAATAAATTAATATAACCTTCATAGTTTATATTATTCTCATACGCTTCATCGTAAGCAATCTAAATAATTCTTAAATTTACTTTAAAAAAGAATAACAAAATAAAGTGCTTTGCCAAATATCGCGCCCCTGGCTATACGCGCACTAAATTAAGATAATAAAAAATTAAAATTTATAGCAAGACGACGACACCATGTGACAGAAAGCAATTATAAAGTTTAACAATGTTCTAACAGCGTATTATTTATGTAGTTCTGATATTCTTCTCTAGAGAATATGTTGTTGAGACTTGAGACTAGATTCGACAATATTTAATTAGCTCGTGATATGGCTTTTTTTGTTAAAAGGACGTGAATGTATAATTTTACTGTGAATTACTAAGCCGAAACATAGCAGATAAAACAGTAAATAGTATTTTTTGTGTTATTACACTAAAAAATCGAATCTCCTAAAGAAATGCTACTTAATAGAATAAAATATGAAGGCCTGACAGTGATAACGACGATTTGGTAAACGAAACATTCGTCTTGATGTTGTCAAAATATTAATCTGTAACATATTCATTAAAAGATAGAATGAATTAAAAATAAGATTTTAAATTTCAAGTAAAACATTAGCTGATAGTAAGTATACGTACTATTTACCTATAGTTATTGGACTCCTATCAATATAGTTGGAAATAGATCTATTGAGTTCTATAGTAATATTGTTGACACAATGTATTTATAGAAGTAATTATTCACGCTGAAGGGCAGAGACGGGAAGCTGAAGCCAAACGGGAAAATTAAATTTAACCTATTGGTAAGTACGACTGCCTATATTATTACATTTGTACATACGCGCTATACTTCTTGTATAGATTTTATCTATTTATAGCAAAAAAAAATTTTAAAACGCCACTTAAAATTCCACCTGGTTTCTCAAACTTGTCATAAGACCTGAATTAATTTGGATCACAAAAGATTATCCACAATAATATCTCACGTTCTAAAATAAATTAGCTAATATTTCATAACACATTCGTACCATAATTTACACTCATTTAGAAAGGTGACAGAGTGAATTAGTCAAAGAACTTTAGTCAAAACATAAAGTTTGAAGTTAGTTTGACATTAGGTTAATCGTTTGAGATATTACTATATAAAAATGAAAGTTTATGTGTAACAAATGTTACACCCAGAAAAATAATAATTGTTATGAATACTAGTAAAAAAATCGTCCAATGATTTTTGCTATTTCTGTATAAGTTTATCACAACTATCGCTTAAAAAGCTTTTAAATATTTTAACATTTTTAACCTTTTTGTACACTACCAAAAATAAAAGAAAGCAAAAAAAAAATACTTTTTTGCATCCTCAAAAAACCAAAAATATATCATTCAGATAACAACAAAACACATAGCAACCTTCTTAAAGTCCTTCGCACTTCACGAACCAAACTTTTCAAAAAAAGAACGATCGTTGACAGTTCGTTGTCATTTTCGCGCCAATTTTCCCGACTCCGCGTACGCTCGCGCGGCCGCGCTCTCGCCTCTATACTGTGCCACAAGCCACCTTACTATACGATAGGCCGCTTTTTATCTGCAAAACGTAGTAACTCACATAATTTTCCAAGACAGATACAGCTTTTTCTAAAAAGGGGTGAGCGTGACGCAAAATTGTACGCATCTGGTATCACATGGTCCATAATGGACATTCCACTGATATGTTTTATGGTGCCTTCGCCGTTTGGACGGGTGGTAAAGGAAATCTACGGGTTTCAAGGATGGTGATGAGATCTGTGGTGAATATTTACAGGTTGACTGGGAAATCATACCACATAGGAAACTAAACAAAATTTTAGTCGGATTCATGTTGCGTTGCATTCATCATAGAGCAGGACGTACAGGACTTTTTAATTCGGATTTATTTGGTTGAGTAAGCAACTGTCTACATACCTTTTGTTATTTAATAGAAAATTTAAAAATAGGTCAAGTTTCATATAAATATTTTGAGGTCAATGGATCTTTTTTTTTTTTTTTTTTAGTAATTAAAACTTAAATCTATCATTACAGGTTTTGCCTAATGCGACAGATAAGCAACAAATCAACAAACAGAGTTATTGCCAGTATAAATATAAATATAAAATTAACTTTTAATATAAATTAACCTAGTCGCAAACTGAATAAGCTAGCCAGCAAAATGCATAGGTATTTATTAGATATAATTATGTAGACAACTAAAAAAAACTTAATTAAAAAAATATTAAATCGTACCTTATCCTAACATACTGTAGAGAAATGTTTTCTATGAATAATATTGAAATTGTTATTGGGTACGCGATACATCTTAAGCAAGCAATCTTCTGGGCTGGTATTCTAATAGTTTATGTAGTTAAATATCCGTCTCGAGCAAGCGTACCTATATATTTGAGCTCCAAACACGTATAGCAAGACATGAAAAATAAGTTCATGCCTTTATTGGTACGAAGAAGTTAACAACTGTCCCGTAAGCGATACGAAAATTAGGAATATAAGCACATTATAAGTATGCTTTTAGATTACTCTTATAGTAGTTGAGAATCTCGAAGTCACACACACATTGCACTGATTTAAACTTTCACGATTTTTACTCATTATTATCCACATATCATTATTATCATTGTTAAGATCTCGTCCACATGGAACCCAGTCATTAGTAAATGTAAGCGAAAACAAATATCGCAAGTTGAAAAATCGAATATTGTGAGTGTTGTGTGGTGACATCCCTACGTTCAAGTCAATAAACAAGACCAAGTGCGGGTAGTTCGAAAAACTCGCGCGTCTAGAAGATGCTGATGTTAACTTTAGCCACTCTTCTCCAAGACCACGGGGACAACGCCGTCTTCGAAACGTCGGAGGTAAATTTAAAACTTATGTTACGCGATTAAGTCCCGCCGTTGTGAATAATACAGACGTATTGCTTGGATGCCTTCAAGTGCGTGCTCTCGGAAGACTCGACAGGCACTCGGAAGGCACGCGTAACCGGGTAAGTGTTCGATATCGTGTGATGGACAGGTGTAATTAGCGGCCGATAGCCGATAGCAGCTATCGTAGGGTCGGCTAACAACTCTGCCCTTGTCGATTAGGGCCGGACTAACATGCACCCGTATGTAAACCAATGGTCTCTAATAATGCGTCTATAATGAACCCTGCTCAACAACAAGCGAAAAATATTAAGATGAAGAGGCAAAAGAAGAAGAAGATGTAGATTTTTGTTACTATAGTTCGTTTTTTTAGCATTACAAAACTACACAAAATTACACTCTTGACGTATCTTTTTATTGAGCAATATCGAAAACGCTTTTAAACAATTTGTTTATATTACTTATGAAAGCAAAGTCATGTAAAAGATCATATATGATTTATACTTGTAACATATTTGCTGTGACTTATTTTTCAAGTGATTTTTAATAAAAAGACATCAAGATCACTTACCTTCTTTCTAATGCTAAAAAACGAGCTATATGATAGGATCGGGTAACAACTCTGTCGTTGTCGATTAGGGCGGACAAACTTGCACCCTACATGGGTAGCCTTCCGCAGCACGCCGAAGGCCAAAGATCATCCAAGCTAAGAATTTCAGCCTACTAAATACTCAGCTTGAGGCAGAAACATTCTACTACGTGACAAAAGCCAGTTAAGGGGCCCACAGACTATCAGTCCGCCGGACGATATCGGCCTGTCAGTTAGAACAAAAAATTGACAGTTCCGAACAACTGACAGGCCAATATCGTCCGGCGGACTGATAGTCAGTGGGCCCCTTTACTACCACGGTAAGAAATTAAAACTGCATTAATACGCAGTCTTATGCCAGTACGCTTGCTCGATGTCTGCATCATGCTACTCCAGCAAAACGTCCAAGCTAAGTGGGCTTGCGAAACACTTGATTCAGTTAGAGCGATCCTAATGCACACAAATCACACAATTGATATTGATACGACTGTTATTATCAATTACCAGGACTCGTCTCAAGGGAACCAGTATAAATGCGGTCACAGTTACAAATAGACATTGCATATCTCGAGGGCAAGTTATACTAGCTAATTGTTGATATAAATGTCGTTTGAATTAAGTGACAACCGGCAGCTTCAGATCTGAACACTACTTAGGACAATCTGATGTAAACATGATTGACTTGTTTAGATTCAGGCGGTTGGTTGAAATGCGTGGAAAATGTAGCGTTGAGTGGATGCAGGCATTTTGACAGTTTGGGAAGCGTTGTTTTGCATCGGCAGGTTGGATGGTAGGTGGGAGGCATTCAATAGATATGTTATAAATAGGTAAAAATGGGACTGATTTCACTTGTGATGTCATAATTTTAAAAATTATGTAAAAGGATACATACCTACGTGGATATACTGTAGGTAGAAGTTTCAATGAAACTGTATGTTTTTTGGTAAATATTTTAGAAAAACCAAATTAATAAAATGAAATAGAAATGAAGATTCGGATAGAATCAGCAAGATTCTTATAAAATATCTAAACTTTAGAGTTATTGCATCATTTAATGTACATAGGTAACATGGAGGTGTCAATAATATTTTTATTAAAAAAACATATTATAGGCCTAATAGTCGATCAAATAAACTAAATATTCATGGCTATTGCTACCTTATACTGACATACAATATTACATGGAATGCCAATAAACGACCAATCTATAACACAAAAAATTACGTCATCATGCCTATCTTTTAAAATCACATTACTTCATCGATAGTAGGTACTTATGTGATCAAGGTCACAGGCAAATGTGCTAATACCAACAGCTACAAATGTACAAGTTGCGGAAAAGTTTCAGTTTTAGGAAAATTTTAAAGGAAATTAAAAAAACATTTTTTGGATATGGAAAATTTATATCCCTATACAAAATTATGAGGTTTCTGAAAATGTTCAATGTGGAAATGTCGCATTTTTGGAAACTTGGACGGCCATCAGTACCTACAACGTCGGAAAATATTGCTGCTAATAAATAGTGGCATTGAATATTGGGTTTATATTAAATTAAATTAAATTCTTTATTCAACGACCAACTAGGATCAATCAGTGTTAGTAATGCTTATGGGTAATCTTATACTACGGTTAGTAACAGCAAAATTAATTTTATTATTATTATTATCAATTCCGTATTACAAATTTAATTTACAGATTTAAATATTTATAAGTTCCTGCGCACATGAATGAGGCAGCAGTTGTTCAAATAAACACCGTCAACCCTGTCTGCAATCATGGTCAGGATGCTGCTGTTGGAGCTAGCCCAGATTCTGCGCACCAGGGAGGTTGCTCTCTTGCGCATAGTGGTGTAGAAGCAGTCTACCCGCGCCTCCGCGAACATCCCTGACGCGCTACAGAACCTAGGCAGCCCCATCAGCACCCTGTACGCGTTATTATATTGAACGCGCAGAGCGTTGTACCGTTTACGCGTATAGTCTGCCCACAGACTGCTGCTGGTGTAGAAGCAAGTACAATAGGCTCTAAAGTTTAGGTTAGGCAATTTAACTTATTAATTTTGAATATGCGATGCCAATTAACATCAATAATCCGATTGATTATTTTCATGAAATAATGACTTTTAACCCTGTTCTTCCGATAATGCAAGTTTTATTCATACAATGAATGTCGTAGTTTTGATTCTGATTGTGTTACTTATTACAGGTATGAAATTTGCGAATTTTATTTGCAACACGTTATGCAATGTTGAGTTATCTGATAACTCTGTTTGACGAGTGCGTTCCGCGACGATACCCGTGTATGCATTTGATACGAATGAAACCGAAAACAGGTTTTATACAATATTTGCTTTATACTAAAAAAGTACTTGAAAATAAGATATAGCTTGAGTAAGAAAGAACCATTTTCGTCATTTTTTATATGTATACGTAGGTAATAAAATATACAAAGAATCTAAGGAAAATTATCTCCCTATGTGCCCAAACAAAGCTCATTATATTTACGTACCTTAATAATTATAACCCTAAGGACTTAGGAAAAATAGGAATGTCATCATTAATGCCATCAATTACCACATACGAGGGTTGTTTGATAAGTACCCGTTTATGAAAAAAAAAGTCTGTCGTTTTTGTAAATATGCATTTATTTTTCTTCGTAGTCACCTTTCAGGTCTTTACATTTGTTCCACCTATATTCAAGCTTCAATAAACCATCCAAAAAGTATGATTTCGGAAAGTCATTAAAATAGGCCTTTGTGGCGGCAATGACTTCTTCATTTGATCGAAATCTCTTACCACCGAGCCATTTTTTTAGGTTGGGAAACGAAAAGAAATCGCATGGGGCCAAATCTGGAGAATACGGGGGGTGAGGCAATAGTTCGTAGCGTAATTGTGTAATTTTGGCCATCACGACTCTGGATGAATGAGCTGGGGCGTGATGAAACAGTACTTTTTTCTTCTTTAAATGGGGTCGTTTTTCCTTTAACACAGCGTCAAATTCATCCAATAAATTGGCATAGTACTGCCCTGTTATCGTTCTCCCCTTTTCTAAGTAGTCGATATGTATAATACCCTGCAAATCCCAGAAAACGGTGGCCATGACCTTTCCAGCCGACGGGACGGTTTTTGCCTTCTTTGGGGCAGGTTCACCCGGTAAAATCCACTGCTTTGACTGCTCCTTCATTTCCGGGGTATAGTGGTGAACCCATGTTTCGTCTACGGTCACAAAACGACGCAGAAACTCCTTCGGGTTACGTTGGAACACTGCTAAACACTGCTCCGAAGTAGTCACTCGGTTCCGTTTTTGCTCCTCCGTGAGTAAACGCGGCACCCACCTCGCCGATACTTTCTTCATGCCCAATTTTTCTTCTAATATGTTTTGTACTCACTCGATTGAAACGTTTACAGCATCAACGATTTCTCGAAGTTTAATTCGGCGGTCGGCTAATACGATATTTTCAATTTTTTTAACCATATCGTCTGTAGTCACCTCAATTGGACGGCCTGGGCGATCCTCGTCAAAGACGGTTGTTCTCCCCCGCTTAAACTCATTGTACCAATATCTAACGGTTGTCATAGAAGGAGCACATTCATGGTAAACCGCCTTCATTCTTACTTTTATCTACTCTAGATACTGTTCTTTCTCCATTTTAACAATTTCACGTTCACGCTTCCACTATATCGCTGTCAAATGAAAAAAAAAACAAAATAATGCTGTTTTTTTTTAATTTACCCGCCTCTGAAGAATGGCTTAAAACGGTGGTATACATATTTTCGGCCAGTGATATTAGTACATTTAGAAAACGGCTACTTATCAAACAGCCCTCGTATATACTAATAGGTAGTACATACCTATTAGCACAGCAACACACATATAACAGGTACAATACCTATATTTACTACCTGCTAGTATCTAGTAGTAGTATAGGTAGTTAGGTATGTATTGTTCTCAGAACTACAAAAATCTGTTTATCACATTTGTTTGAGAATATTCTGCCTACATGGAATCTCAATTATTATGTCATATAAAAATTCCTACCTATGTAAATATTTCTCCATTGAATTACTAATTATTAGGGTTCCGTACCTCAAAAGGAAAAAAAAAACGGAACCCTTATATGATCACTCGTGCGTCTGTCTGTCTGTGTCTGTCTGTCCGTCTGTCACAGCCTATTTTCTCCAAAACTACTGGACCAATTAAGTTGAAATTTGGTACACATATGTAAGTTTGTGACCCAAAGACGGACATGTAACGTAAACAAATGAATTTTAAACATTAAAAATGAGAAAATTAAAAAATAAAGTTTATCAATCTATATTGTGTCACATATCAAATGAAAGAGCTCCTTGTGAGAATTTCAAATATATATTTTTATTTATTTTTAATTTTCGTATTGGAGGCCAAGACACACTTTGGGTCGCTGCGCCAGAGGAGTAAGTAAGTAAGTATTTTCATAATTTTAGGATAAACCGTTTAGAAGTTATTCAAGAAAATGGGCAAAAAATTACCATTCCCCCCTTTATCTCCAAAACTACTGGGTCTAAAATTTTGAAAAAAAATACACAAAATAGTTATTTACCGATGGATGACAGGAAAATCTATTAGAAATTTGCAGTCAAGCGTGAGTCGGACTTAATTACTTAGTTATTGATCCGACCCCTACGGGTTTTTTAAAGACATTTTACATAAAATAATACATTGTTAAAAATTGTGTTATAGACGGAACCCTTGGAAGGCGAGTCCGACTCGCACTTGGCCGGTTTTCTTTGGTATCTCAGATTTTTCGTGCAGAAAGTGACATAAAAAATAATTGATCACCGGATACTGAAGATAAACACGCTCAAATTTCATGTTAACATGTTTTTGCGCCTAGCAACCACCCAAAAATATGGAAATATGCAAAGAAAAATCCTTATTACAGTTATCCTTATTACAAAAAAAAATTGTTGAAGGACAATGAAAAACACTTTCCCTGATTCCTGCTAAATAAAAGATAAATGTGTTATTACGTTTTATAAGATAAGATATTATGTTATGTGAGTCGTTTGTACTATGTGTATTTATCAGCTATACACACAATGTAATTATGTTTTATGGTTAAGCACAATATGATGTATATATAATACACAAACATGAGCAATAAACCGATAAAATAAACATAAATATTTTTTCAAACATACCAAATAAAATAAAATAAAAACATTTGCTCTGCTATGCTTATTTCGTCGGCCAACAAATTGCCAGCCATCTTAGTCCACTCTAATCATAACAACCATAGCGTATCCCATATCGAGGTGTGATGTCTCCATATCGTACCCACGTAATACTCGCTTATTGTTACCGTACACGTGGACAAAGCGTAGATTTCACGTAAATGGCCGCGGTTCCCATAAATCATTTCGCTGTCAACGTGATTCTGACGTTTTCATACGCTTCCATTATACCGCCACTGGATGTGACATAACTAGCGAAAAGCAAGGTTTAGACTAGCAAGAACTTGCATGCAATTTTCATTACATTGCAGTATCTGATAAACATTTTGAATTCAGTTTACCTTAGTAGTCAGCAATGTAACGTAAATTGCATGCAAGTTCTTGCTAGTCTAAACCTCGCTTAAGATGCGGATTTACAGAACGCTAAATTAAATATAAAATTCTCGGACCATTCCTGAAATCCATTTCCTAAAATCAATTTTAAATGGTATGTGAACTAAAACATTGTATTTACTTAAATACCACATAAAAAGGAAAACGTTTGTTAATCATATTAAAAACATACGCGTTTCGTCGTAAAATATTGTCTATCACAAAGAATAAGACAGTTTATTTCGTTTCAGGATATTATTATTATGTTAATTTCTTAATACAGAACATATATAAATAACAGATATACTATTGTATGCAACGGATCAAATATAAGATTCCATAAGAGTAATTCTAAGGCGAAAAACACAAGTAGCTACGTGTGTTCTTCTCCTAATCGGCCCGAGAATTGTGAAGGCCTACTTGAATACCTAATCAGTTTTTGTATGACAGTAAAATAACTTATTTCAATAAAAAAAGACGGTGACAACATTATACAAGCGTTGAATCGTGAACCTATAATAAGTAAAAAAAAGTTGCCAAAAGTCGTGCCACTTCTAGCAAACTATACGCATCGGTTTCGGCCCTATACGGCAGCGCAATGAACTCAGACCTTGGTCGAAAATAGCCTAACGAATTTAACCAAATTTACACATGACGAACAAAATTTGTTTAGAGCTTATTTCGCTCGCTGCGCGAGAGCACAATGCCTCGTTTTCCTCCGGATACCATAGGAAAATCTTTCCACATTCTTTCCGATGGAATGTCGATGAACGGAAATCAGCTGTTTGCGATGGTGAAATGTTTTTATGTTATGATTAGTGGGGAAAACAGGTGGGGCATATCGAGATCATAGATAAATACCTAACAGGATTTGTAATATTAGTTAAAAATAAATCTAAATAGTAAATTAATAATTTACATTTATTTTTAATAAGCAAATTATTAATTAGGTAAATACTACTATCACTGATGTAAATGCGAAACAAATCGCCCATTTCCCGAATCATAATGAGTAGAACATGCCGAAACATGCCGAGCGTTTTTCGACTTAAAATACGTGAGTGACCCGTTCGTTATTAATATATTTAATATGTCTGTGCCTTACGGAAGTTTTGTTATTAAAACATGTTGAGTAGACTATTTAATTTTTTTAATGTTTCATTTTTAAATTAAAATAATTAATATTGTTATTATTTATTGTTTTGTAACTAATTTAAACACGTTTTTAATGGGTGTTGCTCATCAGAAGATGAGTCAGTATTATGCTGTGGTTTCTGAACGTTCCCTCATTCATATTCAGTAATAAAATTGAGTAGTGAAACTATAAACATTTAATTTAAATATTATAATTCTGTTTCTTGGAAACAATTTAACCGGAAATAATAGAATTCAATGATTTGCCAATTATGTTATGACTAATTAAAGTAGATCCTACTACTGTTCGTTCTAAATATCTATTCACCAACAAATAAAGAACTTTAATAACTTAAATGTCTAGGATCATAAACACAATATACAAAAACATAAATAATATAATTTATTCACCGGTGGACTTGGTCACTTTTTGTAGTGTATGATATCTATTTTAGTTTATAATTTATTCATTTTATTTGTATAGAAAATTTTACTGACTACAATAAAACGTAAGCTATAATTGCTAAATGGCGGCATCTCCGCCATGTAAAAAATTGGCAATATCACAAATACACAGTTCCAGAATAGGGCCAAAGCCCTACGCACAAGCTCTGCAAAGAAATCAACAGATATATGACTAACACGATTACGTCAAAAATAATAATAGACACCATTTATCATAGCTTCAAATAATTTATTGAAGTAATTATGTGATTAGCATCCAACAGGAATGTTAAGTAACTCCGCATGCTGGCGTCAGTGATGTGAAATCAGTGATTTTTGAGATACTAAGTATTTTTATTTTTCATTCTTATTTTTTGCACAAATTGATGAAAGAATTGAAATAATAAATTAGTATAGCGAGGCAACACCAAACTTCTTTTACAATAGTTGACTACCTAATAGAGTTAAGTTAGTTATGATAAAGTTTTGCTGCGTAAACTAAAATATTGATACAGGTAATTTCTACTGTTTTCAAAACGCTAATTAAACTTTAGTCAAACTGCGCTTATTTTTGAAATACAGTGATTTTTGTCAAAAAAAAATCTGGTGTCTATTCAGCTGGTACCAAAATTGGATCTCTAACATTAACACCCACTTAAAAGAGAATACCCGTGATTCAATGATACCAGTGATACACCCACGTCTAGTATCAAAAGTGTACATGTAATAAGTGCGATTCACCGGTCATATCGGCCGATTTAATATATGGTACAACAACAACGAAGTAGTATAGCTTTAGTAACGACTCTAGTAGTATTTTATTCAGCGCTACATCAACGAAGAAATAGTACAGCTTTTATACCCACGCTGTACTAGAAGTGTGTATAGGTACGAGTCACGTCTCTCAAGTGACCACTTCGTCTTATTTTATTCAGACGGTATGGTATGATTTTTATACCAAGCGTGGGTCTATATACCCACGCTTATAGCTTATATAGCTATCTATAGTAGTCACAAAAATACTAAGTGCCGACTGAAGTTACAATGTCATTTCTTTAGATAGCGCTAGGTCTGAACAGGGGTGGTTGGCGGCAACATGCAGTGCGTGACTCATATGGCTTATTACCGCACACTATGGAGACGGAGCATACATGGTCGCGATCCTCAGCAATGAGGGACCGTGGAAGAAGAAGAAGGTCTGAACAAGTATGAAAGATATAGCAACATTTGTTTATTTCACAAGGATCTTGTCACACAATATGACTTCAGTCAGCAATTGGTATTGCGATTATTATAAAAATGGAACTCTAATACCTGCGACTCCATATTATACATACGAGTCACCTCCCTCAAGCGGCATGATTCACGGATCCTCTCGGCCGAATAAATTCGGCATAAAACAACAATATAACTAGTGTAGGTACATTTGGCTGGTATCAAAACTCGATCTTATACCCAACGTCTTCAACTTCTCAAGCCCCTCACCATCTAGTATCAAGTGGAACTCTAACGCCTCGTCTCCGTACTAGGTACGAGTCACCTCCCTCAAGTGGTATGATTCACAGATCATCTCGTCCGATTTTACTCGGTCAATGCGCTAAAACTTGGCGCCGCTGTAGCTACTAGTGAGAACCTTACGTCAGAACTTCAGACAGTAATAATATGATCATAAGGCACACTTATTTCTTTGTGCTCTAAAATATATTTTTTATTTTATTTTTATATTAATTTTAGAGTACGAGTAACACACATTTTCACGTATAGTAATATAAGGAAAAATATAAGGTCAACATACCAATTTAATTACAAATTGGTATATCACGCAAAAATACAAAAAATGTTGACCTGGTCAAAATACAACAAAATCACTTGGATTCAAATATAGAATAACATTTTCACCACAGCAGCTCGTAAAGGCTCTCTTTATTGCTCAAAAACTGATAAAAAAAATTGTGTTTTATCCACAAGAGAGGCAAAGTAAGTTTTTGCAAAATTTTAGTTATTTCCTTATGTTGGTTGGTAGAATTGACTTTTTAAGCAATGATTTTAATTGATGAATATTTAATGGCGTTCATTTGCATTCGATTTGTAATATTTTACAAATATTTTATATTTTTCTCGCATAGGTGTGGTGAAAATTTTTCGATAGTACAGTTTGTTTAACCCACGTACCTTCAAACCCTCGCAACGCGTTTGGAATCTTTTACTTCCTTGCGTATCAATATTAGCACGAGTTAAATAACTTTGCCAACTATATTAAAATAAATCTAGACACGCGGCAGCTTGTCCAGCCAAGTTCAAAAGAAGAGAACTGGCGACGCAGCGCAGCGGTAAGTATTTATTCCATAAACCATCCCCTACGTGAAATCAGGAGTAAAAGTACGAAGCCGCGGGAACAGGCTACTGGCTAGACCATCAAATAACAAAATGTTTTCACTTTATAAGAACGGTATGTCGGCAATCGGCAAGTATGTAATTATACCTCATCTCTGTAAATACTACTGCAGTAATCAAACAATGACAGGAATGTAAGCAATTTTAAAAGTAAATACATCACAGTTAGATACCTACATTAAAACAATTATTTCGCGATGCTTTTAAGTTAAAGGCTGCTAGCTAATTAAAAATTGCTGGTCCTAAGAGGATTTTTATTGTTTATTACTTGCGAGCTGTAAAAAAAAATTCAATCAACTTAAAAAAAAATTACAGCATTGTTTAAATAATAAAATTACAAGTAAAATAAAAAATAACTTAATAAGTTTAATATATAATATTGTCTTCGGTTACCGTGATTAAAACTATGAAAACGGATTATATCGCGTATATTGAATTTATAATACATCCCGACGTTTCGACGTTTTTTTTTATCGCGTATATATATATATCTTTACTTGAAAATAATTGTAGTAACCAGCCTTAAAGTTTATAGTCTGTGATTGTTCATTATTTTAGTATGTGGGTATTTTTGCATTTTGTAATTTTTCCTCAGTCACCCGTTGACCACGAACGCTGTAAAGGGTTCGAAACGTCGGGATGTATTATAAATTCAATATACGCGATATAATCCGTTTTTATAGTTTTATTTCACAAGTTTAATATATTTACATTTTAAATTTTATAGGTAGTCATTAAATCAAACTCCATAGTAATAATGGGATAATTTAATCATTTTATTAATGTTAAACAATTTCAAACTACAGTTACAGTCATCTATTACAGTTTTTAATTTCAAACTAATTATTAAACTATAAGTTAATAATGATCAAAGAAGAACAAAGTAAAACCGCCATAAAATAAAGACTATTATCTTCCTAGGTGTCGAAAGGCAGTAGCGCGGTTTTATGCCACACTTGCCACAGTAAACGCTGGGAGCGGAATAAAATCACAGTCTAAACCAAAGCAAAGTGGTATTTATGAAAAGCCTCGGGCGAAATGTCCGATGCTTGCAGAGTATTTATGATTAGTTGAGAAAAGTGGTATTGGAAGAAATAAGCACAAGACTAAACAAACACGATTTTTGCAAAATAAAATGTGGTAGGTATAATATCTTCAAATAACACGCAATTAATTAATGCAAAGCTCGTTATCACGAAAACGAATTATAGAATAAACTTCTGTTATGGTATCATTGATTCCTCATGTACTAGCGATTAGAATAAACTATTTAAGTATACAAAAAAAAACTATACCATCCATGGACAAAAAAATAAGCAAAAATGTGTGACCCATTTCTGGCGTGTTCAACCTTTACTTCCAGGGTCAATATAGGTTTAACTGTTGGATAGGCTTTACAAAGTTAAATTTATTCCGAAATGCAGATATATCATCGGTCTGACTATCTAAAGATCAAATTGTTTTGAGCTTTTATGATATAAATTGATCTTGGTTGGAATCACGAATAAATCTTTGACTCCTGCTTTCAGCCTTACGCAAAACTAATAAAAAATAAACAAACGATTATATTTACATACAAATATTGAATTCGAGATAAACAGGTGATCCTGAATTACTTTAACGCCGAAAGCAATTTGGCGCATTTCAATAGGTTAATGTTACATTTCGCAAGCATAACCTGCAGACGCTAATTATTACCAACTAAGGATATTCCCTGAGGCGGACTTACGCCAGAGTCGTGATAACGTCTCTCACACTTCCACTGGCTCCGACACTTTCTGGCATATTATGTGGTAATAATATACAACTACTGAGATTGCTGCATGGTATTAAGTCCTTTGTTGACGAATATATTGTAGATAAAATGTTTTTCGTGATGAACGATGTTTGTTAGAAACTTATAGAAAAATAATAAAGTAGGTAACTACTTATTACATTTAAGGTGGTTCGATTTTCATACAAAATTCAATCTGCTTTAATTAAGGCACTACACACTATTACTACACAAATATTTGCTCATTTATCTACTTTCGAATATTCGTTTGCGCTAAATTAATAGAAAAACTTTGTTTCATACAGAAATCATACATAAATCAACGTAATTTTTTCATCAATTTTACGTATGTGTGTGTCACAAATGTCGTGTACAAATACGTTGCGTGCGGCGTTGCCACTCTATGACGTTGGCGACGTTGCCTGGCCGACCTGGCAGGATTTGCAGTGCCGTCATGTTTAGTGCATTTTTATTTGACAGTGTTGACACTGACACATAGGGTCATGTTTATTGTGACATCAATTTGTTTGTATAAATTGAAAATGATAGCAACGCAAAGAGTATAATAATATATGTAGCAACGTCTAAATCAAGTTACAAAAATCATCGGTGTTCTGGTCCGCGAAAATCCAGAAAAATTCAGACTCAATTGAAGCGGAATTCATGATGGTGAAGTTTCGTAAGGTAGGTACAGTTTCATTCCTTCATTGTACATTGTAATTTTCTCGTGCCGATCTTTTTAGAAAATAATTCTCACTTCTTCCGTAATGGTAGATATAAGCAGTGAACAATACCTATATAATGTAATTATTACTGTTTTGGTTGCCGAATAGTCAATGTGTCACTAACTCTAGGTTTTTTTAGGTATTGTGCAAAATGAAGAGGCATTCTTGGAAATAAAATGTTTTTCTTCATTAGCCAGAAAAAATCAGGACATCCTCACTGCAATAAAGTAAAATAAAACATTTCCTGGGGATGAAAATTATGGAATTTTGTCTATGAATGAAAAACACAATTATTACTACGTAAGTAAATGATAACTTTATTAGAATCCATATTGTTGCTTCATCTTTCTTCCTATAACATTAGAGATTTTGTGCTATCATGATATTATTTTTCTTTCAGGTACAGGGACAACTACGGATAACAAATATGAAAAAATGTTATTTCATTTGTTGTGTGAATCCATCTACACCAACAAGACATCCACTGCTGGACATAGGCCTCCCCAGGGATCTCCACAACGACTGGTCTTGCAAGACCGGCCAAAATATCGAGAAATAAATAATATAAATAAACATGATAAATATCCCGTTTTCTATAATAGTTATAATTAGAAGGCCATGCAATATTGTTACTCACTGTACCTACTTGAATACAAAAAAATAAATATAAAAAAAGTTTTAATTTTATTTTACAATTACTACTTTATTATTAGTACATTACGATACAAGTGCGAAAAGTAGGAAATTGGCAACGAGTGGCGATAAATTGAAACACGACCGAAGGAAGTGTTTTAATCGACACGAGTTGCGAATTACCTTTTCGCACGTGTATTGTACAACGTTTTACAGTACATAATTATGGCCCTTTACATTTTCGACATATGCACGTATTGTATTAATTACCGCACTAGGGCGGTAACGTATATGTAGCACCATATGTACTAAAAAGTATTTTACAGTACATATGGTGCAACTTTCTCGCCCTAGTGCGTAAAGAGCACTTTTCATGCATATGTCGAAAGTTTAAAGGGCCATATGTACTGTAAAACGTTGTACGATACACGTGCGAATAGGTAATTCGCAACTCGTGTCGATTTAAAACACTCTGCGGTCGTGTTTTAATCTGTCGCCACTCGTTTCGAATTTTCTCTTTTCCGCACTTGTATCGTAAATAACTATTTCAAACTACAAGGGTACGATGATAGATCTCAATTCAATATAATTTTGCAACATTTGGCATTATTAGGTTATAAATTGTATGGAGATGAAATCTATCATCGTACCCTTCCAGTTTGAAAAATACTATAGAGGCTGGGCAGTAAGGGATTGCTTTACTTGTAGAACTATATTTAGCGCTTTAAAAAAAAAACTGATACCTGACACTTACAAACCTGGACTTCCTTGGGCTAGTGCTACTAAGAATCGTCAGTATTCTCCATCCTTTCTGAGTTGGAAGAACCCAAAAAGGTGAGATTTGTGAAAGTCAGGTTTTCAATATATGTGGCGTTTTCAACCAAACGGGTACCTACTTATTGTTGTCATATTTCCATAAAGCTTCAAAATGAAATCAACTTAATCGACAACCGACAATGTGGTACCTTTTAGTTCAAAACGTCACATATTTTTATAAAACGTTATAAACTAATTTATTAATAATACTGAATATCTGGGAGGAATAGAAAACATAAGTAAAAACTCAAAAATGCTCGTTTTCCCAGAGATAAGACCTAGCTAGATCGAACCCCTTACAGCAAATTTCATCGAAATCGTTAGAGCCGTTTCCGATATCACTGAAATATATTTCGGTTATATCGGAATCGGACAAGAATTCGAAGAATAAAAGGTATAAGAAACATAAGATAACACAAAAAGGACAAAAAAAAGTACCCCTGACATACCAGTCTCGAACCCGAATCCTCTTGCACGTATTTCCACGAACATACCGCAACGCCATTGCAGCATACTTACACTGCATGAAATTGTCTACTACAAGCAATCACGGAAACACTGTTTGCATGTGTGAGTAATAGTAGGAAATAGCATGACAGAAACACTCTGTCGACTTTAAAAGTGTTTTTTACACTAATCAAGTATTCAATGTTTATTATAATAGTTCAATATTTATGTAAAAAGTGCGCTAAACATACTTTTAAGTATACAGATACCAACACTATTCCACAAAAAAATAAAACCTGAAAATTTGCGAAAGTGACGCCATCTAGCGGGGTTTAAGCTTTGGGTAACCTAGTCGAACCACCTTTATACCGAATGTCTTGATACCTATTTCCCGTGTAGTAAGACAAGTAAAATATTTGCTGCCGTTAAATCAGAATTAAGAATAAATAGAGAAACAGTAAATAAATGCTCTGGATTATTTTTTCCGGTTTAGGAGGCACTTCTTCATAATTTAGAACTTGGTGCACGTCGTCGAGAGCGGTCTCTGGAGATAAAATGTTAGTAGATAGCTAAAATGTGTTAGGGGAAATGTTAAGAAAACCGGTAAGACCGGCGGAACAATTTACAAAATCTTTCTTCTTGGTTCCTCATTCTATAAGTACGTTCTGTTTCTGTGATTTAGACATATTAAAAAAATATCTGCTTTATAGGCTAAACTCAACACGTTACACAAATGTGGTGTCACCGCATTTCAAATAACTAACATGTAAATCTTTTAACACTCCATCGTCTAGGAAGCATCGGCGACCACACACGATCTCTGTTCTCGGTCTCTTCAGTGGCTTTTTTTAATTATAACAATAAATTAGGTCATTATCGTTTTTTAACTAAATAGTTTGGTTAGTTTGGGTGATACATTCTTTAAAAACTATTTAACATAAAGGGATTTTTCGGTTTTTGACAAACTGCCACTTGTTTGTAGTTGTATTATATACGTATACTCTTACAATGAGATCAATTTACTGTACGTTTAAATCGGTCAAACATTTGCAGCCTATGCCAAAGAAATAAGAATACATATTTACTATGCATGTTTTACATATAGGTACAAGATTATACAGCACATTTACCTAGGATAAATAATCAATGTGATTCAGGCATTCAGAATGTTATTCTACTTAGTAAATAAATAACATCGATCAAAAACGCTGACAAAGTAGTATTTAATATCCATTGTAAAATCCGCAGAACCTACGATATTAGTGGACACAAAGACACTATTACTGGCCATAACAAGAAACTGTATTGTCTGCCGAGGTGATAATGTCGAAATTTGACGGCTTATTATAGTGATTGATTGCTTTGCTGGGGATAAGGCTAAACGGCTGTCAGAAGTTTTTGCACTGGACATTTACAAATAGTTGATTTTTTTAAGTTGAGACTTTGCTATTGTAGAGACAATTAAGATCAAATTATTTAAAGATAATTTAAATACCTAGAGTAATAACAATAACTGTAATAAGTAATATATAGTAGTGTAATAAGTAGTTATATTGGTATTTTAAGATATTTCGAGCATTGTAGAAAACTTGGAGAAAAAAAACAGGTCCAAGGAAAATGAAAGTTATAAAGTATCATCATCATCATAACTCTTAAGAGCCTGGCTCTTGTCGGTGGAGTAACCGCCACTCCGTTCTTCCTTCTGCCGCTGTTTTGAGCTCCTGATACGTCACTACGTTGATTTTCTCTTTGGCTTGGTCCAAAAACGCACGTCTCGGTCTTCCTCTGCCTCTGCTTTTTTCTATTCTTCCTTCTATTATAGACTTTATGTAAGTATCGTGACGTATCAGGTGCCCCAACATGTTTCCCCTTCTGTTTTCAATCATTCTCAGCAGAGATCGCTTCTCACCTACCAAGTCCAACACTTCTGCATTCGTTTTCCTCTCCTTCCAGCTTATAAAGTATATAGACCTTAAAACCCCGTGGTACTTTAAATATACCTAATTGATAATAGCTCTCATAGTATGTCATGCTCTTTGACTTTATACATCAATTTAAATTTAATCCTAAATATTACAATATTTTGCATTATTTTCAACAAGTTACAGTAATAACAGTTATTACACGGATTATAGAAAATTAGCTCTTAATACATTTCTACGGTTTTTATTACAGTTTTATGGGTGTTTCGGGCGATAATGTTGCAATTCGCTCCCCGCTCCTTAATCACAGGTTCGTGGGCGATTGAGGGCTAGTTCGCGATCTTTTATAATGTTGTGTCGACAATAGGTCAGTGCTTAAATTTCAGATGCAACATTTTACAGGGTTTAAATACAGCGAGGCATAAGGTAAAACGACGTATTTATTTACTGTTATAAACTGAAATAGATATCATACACTAAAGAAAAAGTGACCAAGTGCATGATATCTATTTCAGTTTATAATTTATAAGCACAGTGGCTAAAAAATAAGTGCATTCCCGTTGCCAGGGAGGTTTTGGGATTATACTGAGCAACTTTTACTATTAAACCAACCCAGAAATCGCGAAAAAAAATTTGGCTGTTTCATTCTGTTTGGCTGGTCCATTTTCTATGGGAGGGAAATTTTTTTTTCGCGATTTATATTTTAGCCACCCTGTATAGTAGTGCGACTACTTAAAAAACACATCAAAATATTTTATAAAGATAATTTGATTTGTTCCCTATTTCATTTCTGTTAGTTTAAATCAATGTCCTAACTAAGCGACATACAATAAAAAAATTGTCACTACACATCATCATATTCGATTCCAATGGATTTTACCTTGGCGTAACTTTCATCTTGATACTTCCAGTTATTTCGTGGGGTCTACTGAGTAACCCTGTACTCCTTCAATATATTCTTATGAAGATACCAAAGGTATTCTTAAAAAATCTTACAGCAAAAATGGCCTAACATCTAACAGCTTACAATTCCGCACATTTCAAAAGTAAATACCTCATAAATGCGTATGTATGTTTCAAATATGTAGGTAAATGAAGACAGTTCCCGCCTAAGCTGTATATTAAGTGCAAGCTGTGAACGAGACAAATTACCGACATAATACCGCAGCAGGATCATAACTGTCTCGTCATCTTTAACTGTTAGTTGCGTTGACATTTACTGCATCATTTGCAGTACACCTAGTGTTGCTGAACACATTGTACAGGGTATTTCCCTCTGTCTGCTGGATAATAGTTGTAATCTAGCTCAAATAGAACACGTCACGTAAGAAGCAAGTCGAAAACGTATTCATGTATTTTTTCGTATGTATTGTATAAGAAATGGATATGATTCTGCTATCCGTAAAGATTTTTCTAGGTATTAAAATGAATGAATAACCGAGTTCTTACAGTTAATATAAATTTAAAGTACCTAGGGCCTCAGTTGAAAAAAATTGGCACTAGCTCAGTAAACTTCGCTTCGATTAACTATAACTCTTGCATACACGGACGGACACAGCAAAGGCTCCATCCAAATAAATAAACTATTTGGCATCACGTTTGCAAGTTAAACTCTAAGTGGTGCCGTATGCGCTAATCTAAATCGTTACATCAAACGTCCGTGTAACATAGCGCTAAAAGTTTTCTGCTATTTGCGTGTACTGCCGGCGGCGTGTATGAGGCAGATAAGGACGTAAAAGCTGTAGGTCTACAGCAGGCTACTATCCCCACTAATCCATACTAAAATACTAATATACTTACTAATATACATATTATAATGATAAATACGAAAATATGGACGTCTGTCTGTTTGATACCTCTTCACGCTTAAATCGCTGAAGCGATTTAGTTGAAATTTGGTATAAAGATAGATTGAGTCCCTATTCCTTACCAGGGACACAATGGATAAAACCTATGCTATGTCCTTACATAGCATGGGTTTTATCCATTACCATCATCATCATCATCATCAAGTTGCGAGCAGAAGCTAGTAGGAAATAAACTTGCAAACGAAAGAAACAATTTTCCTTGCAGTATAAATAATGTATAACGTAGGGTAATCCATTCAACTACATTCCACGACTTATTGCAACTATTTAGCCACTTAAGCACCACTTGCACAATCCTACTAACCCGGGGTTAAGCGGTTAAACCGTTAACCCAGTGTCGAATTGTACTGGTAACCATGGTAACTACAGGTTGAACCAGTTTACCCGGGTTAGTGGAATGGTGCAAGTGGCGCTAAAATGGCTATTAAAATAACAAACCCATTTAAATGCCCTTAAATACATAGAAAACACCCAAGACTCGGGAACAAATATCTGTGCTCATCACACAAATAAATGCCGTTACCGGGATTCGAACCCAGGACCATCGGTTTCACAGGCAGGGTCACTACTAGGCCAGACCAGTCGTCAAACACTCAAACTTAACAGTCTATACTTGAATTTCAACGTAAAACTTTCAACTTTATCTAAATAATGGTACAGCCTTCTGTAGTGTCTTTCCCACTGTGCCAGACTCGGAATGGAGGAAAATTGGAGTCGCTGCAATTTACCAATTAGTCACTCTGATCGAACAATCACGCTCGTTCTTGCCCTTTAACAGGCTGTGAGAGGCTTGGGCTTGCGTAAATAAAGGCTAGTTTTCTAGTGTTATGCTAGTTAAACACCTGAGGTAAAAAAAAAGCATTTTGAGTACAAATATTTAGGGTTCAAAGTAGACTGGTAACAACAGGGTATTTGACAATTTTTTACTAATGGTATCAGTCGATCAGGTTTTTTTTGAGGATCAAAAGTCTGTATGGGACCCATTGTCTTAAAGCAATACAAAAGTCATAAATGATGGTCAAAGTCTGGGACCCGCACTTTATTGACGAAACGCTTCTAACAAAATTGCAATACATCGTGACGTCACCATGTAACGTCGCTATTCGCGCGCCAGTCGCCGTTTCGATGAATGGAAAACAAGGAAATTGCGATTTTGTCGGTGAAATATTGCGTTTATATATATTATTGCAATACAATACTTTTTTTAATAAAATGTATGAAATCGAATGGTACCATTGCTTTTTTCTATTTGGAAGTTTTTTTTTTACTGAGGCCTTGTATTTTTTTAATTCCCATGTTTTTTAAGTTTCCAAACTCATTGTGATAATTTGCTAATTTTCTATCTATTTAACTAGATTTAGTTATAATTGTTATAAAATTCAACATGTGTCAACAACCCTATTATCAGTTACTTGTCTACCTAGGTCCAGTCAGCAAAACTATTAGCAAAGCACCCCTGCCCTGCATACATATTTGTATGCAGGTACAGTCAACCAAGCAATTAGCTTAGCACCCCTGCAAAACAAATATGTATGTAGGGGTGCTAAGCTAATAGTTTTGCTGGCTGTACATAGGTAGAACAGAAACTTTGTAAATAATCTTCTATAAAGAAATCCGCATTATACAGTAGTAATAAGTTACTTTAATTGGCCTTTCAAAATGTTCACTATTTTGATATTACATTTAAAATATGAAAGTGCTCGGCTATCTTAGAGTGAAAATACTTAATCTGAACAGATGCATTATTCCATATTGCTTTTCGATAGCTCGTGATATTGAACATAAACATGGCCACGAAATGGAGAATTTTACAATATATCCAATTAAAAACTTTTTGAAAACAGAATGTCAAAACTATACCTACAGTAAAAGCAATTACTAATAAGTCAACATTTTTAGTGTCCCGAACCAACGCATAATGAAGGGATCCGTACCTTTATTTGATATAAAAGCCATACCAGCAGAAGGACGTATCTTCGCGGCACTTACATCCATTTAATAATTTTATTTATTTTATAAAAAAAGAAGGTCGGAGAAAACCCATTGATGGGTCAACCTATCATTATACAAAATAATTTTCGTGGAAAGTAGGTATATATTAAACTTTTTAATTATTTTTATATTTTTTACACGCCCTGCTCAATAGTTAGAGGGGGAGGAGGACATAATTTTTGGACTTTCGAAGCGATTCTTTTAAAAAATACATATTCAATTCATCAAAATACTTCCTTAGAAACCTGAACTTTATTTCAAAAGACCTATAACTACAACCATGTATCACACGTTGATATTTAGAGAAAAAAACATTTTTAATTATATGTAGTGCTGCCTTAAAAATCATTTAGGTATTTTTTGAGATAAATGACACTGACAGTGTCAGACGGACATGACGAAACTAGGTTTAAGGATTTCGATTTTTGTCATTTTTGCTACGGAATCCTTAAAACTAGACACGTATAAGAGATCATCTAGCTTTTTGTCTGTCGTTGTCATCGGAATTTTACTCAGACTGTTTAAGAACATTTTTTTTCATAAAGGTGGCAAATTAATTGCAATTTTGAAACAAGTCGAATGCTGTCTTATTAAAGTAGTCATTTAGTTATAAATCTGAATTTAATAGCTTAATCATTTCACAGTGAAGTCGTCTGTCAGTAGCCGACGTCAGGTTGGCATTACGCTTTTACCGGCTATCGCTATTTATTGGTTACTTGCATTATGGAAACAGTATTTGATGCAAAAATATAGATTTTGTTTAATGCTTTAGCACACTGGGACTTTTTGCAGCGATACCAATAAAGTCCGCATATGCTAACTTTTCACCGACTTAAATAGAACAAAGTGAGGGAGTGTCATATTATAAACGTCATATTTTCATAGAAATTTGACATTAATTATGACACTGTCACACTTTGTCATTGCAAATGCCATTCAGGGGTTAGCTTGGTCTAGGTCCATGCGTAAGGCAGTCGCGCATAATTTGCATCGCAAACCAGTGGCATAAACATCAATAACATTATGTATCGCTAAGTATTGCATCGAGATTGAATGTAAAGGACCTTAGTCAACGGAAAGGGAGTTGACTTATTTTTAACAACTTTTCTATTATCACGTGATACTGTAGCTAGCCTAAAGTAAGGTAATATAAGGGAACCAATAAGTACATTCCATGACTTTTTACTTTCCGAACCAACTATGTTTAAAAAACATAATAATAATGATGTACCTTAACCCAATAATACCGTTCAATGTACTTAGATGTCACAATTAAATGTAGATATGATCATAGTTTTTATTATAATTTATTAAAAGTTTTAGAGTTTTCGTCATTTATTGGTTAGGTTAGGTCAGGTGCATAACAACACGAAAATGATTTAATAACATCAGCTCTTAGTATTGAGTTATATTTTTGAATTCTGAATATCTATCTACTTCTCCTTTATAATGCATTTGTCAGATCGCATTTGGAATATGCGTCTGCAGCATGGAGCCCTCTATACTCAGTGCACATAAATTCAATAGAACGAATTCATAAAAAGTTCCTTAATCGTCTTAAATATAAATTCAACTCCTTCGTTTGTGAAAATATAGAAAGTCTTCAGATGCGTAGAGAAAAAAGGGATATCACGTTCTTGTATAAGATTTTGAACAATATGGTTGACTCCGAATATTTTGTAAACAAATTGTCGTTTAGATGTCCAACCTTTCGTACCAGGTCCGCTTATTTGTTTTCTATTCCATTTAGTCGTAAAAGATATTCAAACAACAAGTATTTAGTAAGAGCATGTAGTGCTTATAATAAGAAATATTTACATATAGACATGTTTCACTTAAATCCCCGTAAATTTGTATCTGCAATGAAAGCATCAAAATCAAATAAGCAAACAAATGATAACAATAATAAAAAAAAAAAACAAATAAAAAAAAAAACTAAACAACGAGCACTAATTTTTATTTATTATTGTTTTCCATTTATTTTGTTACACTAGCAGCTCTTGGAGCTGATGCGTGTTAATGTAGTAAATCAGTTTAAAATTTCTTCTTCTTTCTCTTTTTTTTTAATTATTATCATTAATTTACTTGTTCATAAATTTTGTCATTAAATTGTATAATCTTAGTTTCAGTTTTAGTTTGTAATTGCCTTGTTAATTTACGAATGTGCATGTACTGCATGTTGTTTCTCTCAGAGCAATAATTGTGTTACCTATAAGTGGAAACTGTTCTGGCTGTTGTGTCAACTCAATTTGTTAAACTATGTGTGTGATTATATGCTGTTTGTTTCCCTTTGCAATAAATAAAAAAAAAAAAAAATATCCTCTATAGGGTTGATTACGGAGACATTTACGTGAATAATAATTATTTTCTAGAGGAAAACACGGTATAAATTAAGTAACGGCATTATCAAGTAAAATAAGCTCTTTTGTGCAGATGGGATTATGCCAGCAATAATTTAAGTGCTGATCCATTTCAAAAAGGCGTAAATTCATGCTATGCATGCATGCTATAAATAGATAACCCAAAAACGCAAATTCTCCGACATTCCGACTAAAGACTAAATATGCTACAAAATATAAATATTAATCGACTTAAAAACAAACAGGAAAATGTAAATTTTCACTAACGAAACACAAATGGGTAGAAACATAATAAAACAATTAAATTAAAAACTTATAAATAAATAAAATGTCCCAAATCATGATCGCTTATTGGTAGGGTGCCCAATGCTTAAATGATAAATTAAATAAATTAAAAACACTGCTGCTGAAAGAGTGCTTCTATTCTATAGAGGAGTTCACGACCTACTTTAGTAATTTGTCTACGTAATGTTGGTAGTTATTAATTTAGATTAATTTAGGTAAATACGTCTAATATTGTTCTGCATGTTAGATTGTATAATTCTTAGATTTAAGGAACTTAGCATGTAATTATATTCAAATACAAATGTCATATTGTTCATGAATAAATAAATACAAAATGAAAAAATATTAGGTGCGTAAGTACCTAAAAACAGAAATGATTCCCAAGATTGAAGTCACATGAAACTTTCTAGATTGTGGTAACATGTGACGTCTATTTAGATGCATGTCTATGGTACGAAGCAACACCGAACCACTTTTATCTGGCGACTTAGCAATCAGGGAAATTATATGTTAGGTATAGAATAATTTGTAGAACTAGACACATAACTGCCTAGTTACCATGAAACGATTTCTACAAGACTAGTTGGGAGCGAATCACTTTCACGAGGAAGTTTGTTTTGTATATTATGGAAAAACTACTATTAGTTGCCATAAAGGTTGACTTACTGATTGGTGGTTAAGTAATTGCTATAAATTATGAGGTTTTAAAGTTATATCAATAATATAGTAATTTAAAACCTAACAATAAATAGCGACTTATTTAAATATTTTAGAATAATTTAAATAAGATAATAACTTTTAGTATATGTAGTATTCCTAGTACTACATATATGTGTTATTTTTGAACGTGTCTGTTGATTATACAACCGTTTCAGAATAGTATTTTATACAATCGTGATATAATAGAGAGCTTTTCAGTCGAGTACCGTGTTTAAGCAACGAAGCTTGCTGAGTTGCTTAAGTTAAGGTACGAGATTGAAAAGCTTGATTATATCACTATTGTATACAATACTTTTTCTACGAGACAAAAAAATAATACTTTCAACTAGTAGAATCATATAGGTAAACAAACCAAAAGTATACAGCTAAGGTGCAGCTAAGATACGCGAGCTGCCGCAACCCGCGATACCTTCATACTTCATACTCGTACGCGCCCCGGCCGCCGGGCCCCGTGCCCCCGGCGGGTTGGTCAACGACACCTCCTCATAACTCATGAGGCCCTGGTACCTGATCCTTGCTAAATTCAACTTTAAAACAGTTTTTTTCTCGATTTTGGCCACCGTAGCCTATGGAGACTAACAAGCAACGCTAAGCGGTTATCGTAGGGTATGGATGTTGCTACATGAAGGGTGTCACATGCGCGTTTCTGACTTATGAAGCAATTGTTTCTACTACAACATAAAATAAAATGTTTTTGTTAGCCAACCAATCACAAAGTAGATGCGACGCAGCAGCGTGTTTAAGTAGTCTAATTTGCGTGTTTAAGTAGGCTAAGTTCTATTTTCAAAAATTTTATAATTGCCTAAGCCGTATCGATAAAATTCTTATGCTTGAGTCGGAAGTGCCATAGACTATCCAACGTTGAAAAGAGTAAGGTTGTAGTGTTGCATGTGAAGTTGTAATACACAGATTATACTCGACGAGTAGAAAAAATATATTATATGTAATTAATGTCATTAACGGGTGTTACGCGATAAAAGTTCATTATTTTTCCGACGTTTCAGCTAGGTTGCACTAGCTGTGGTCCTCGGATCGTAAGAGGTTATCGAAATTAAAAAAAACACCCGAAAAATTTCAACAGGGAAGAAGGGTACAAATTATCATTAACTTGGGGACCAGTGATTCAGATGTTGAAACCAAGGTGTCCAGTGTGCGGATATTGTAGGTAACTATTATGGTCCAGTTTTAAACGTTGAATCAACGAGTCCATTTATTTTTGTACTCGTTATATTTATTTTGTTGCTTAGATATTAATATACTAATGCTTTTTCTATATTAGATACTCCTTTTTAAAAATATTTATAAAGCCTGACCAGGAATATATGATCACGCGCCATGTTGCGGAATTTCACTGCAACAATTTTTTTCATATTATACTGAACTGTCACCCTATACATGAGAATAACAGCGCCCTCTTGACAATGATCATATATTTCTGGTCAGGCTTTTCATATTTTACTGGAACTCGAATTTGGACCATAGTTGTAAGTTGTGGACTAAAGTTACCTAAGTTTACGGTATCGATGAATCGTACATTGTCATGCACTGAGACATTTGCCTTTGTAACAATTAAAACATTTTGCATTAATTAAATAAAGGCGGTGTGAAGGTGACATAAATATGAATTAAAGGTGACCTTCTTAAACACTTTACAGCTACACTAACTAGAAACAAAAGTCTGTATTTGAAACGGAAAGTATTCATATCTTAGCAATTATTTACTTTGCAATTGCCACCAGCTTCGCAAATACGAAATTATGTCAGTAGCAAAATATGTGATTTTTTATATTAGGAAAAACGTCATTAAACATGTGCAGTTAGGAGTAAAATGGGACTTTATGATCAACGCATAAGACACAAATTCTTTTAAACCGTTATTTATCATTTATTTTATTAATTTGGAATATGAATTGAGGTGTTAATATTGAGTTCAGTTAAGATTGAGCCTTAAACTATTAACACATGAGCTACTTTTGCTGAGCTAAATGACACATCATATGTAATTATGCATATAGCTGTATGACTAGTGCATGTGTGTACGTTTTGCATTTTTGTTAAATTCAATAAGTCCACTTATGTAAAAACGTCGTAACATTGGGGAAAATTTAAAGTTTTTGGAAATTCCGCTTTAACTGAACTGAAGGTATTACCTACTGAGTATAATTGTAGAAGTATTATCATTGACTGAAATGTTAGTGAAAATGAATTGGTTGCAGCAATATAAGATTTAGTATAAAAAGACATAAGTATGCTAAAATAGCAAACATCATGAAGAAACTGACAGGATGTTACGTACATACAAGAATTTGAAGTTCCGCCGATGTAAATTGATAGAAATTATAGGAAATGCGTATTAATGATGGACCATTACTATCGAGACATATAATAAAAACGTCGTTTGTCTGTCTGGAAAACATCCTGAAACACTCGTAAAATCATTACTATTTAAATACTAGGTATCCATATAATCATCGAGGAACATATGCATATATTGCGTCAAAACTGTCTAGGAAGTTATAAAGAAGTAGTTAAATTCAAGAAAAAATGAGTTGTTAAAGGTGAACACATCTAAACTAAATCATAGAGGTTATGACAGTTAAACTATATGACAGTGCACGACGCAATATCTATATTTTGTGGTAAATGGATTGTGAGTAGGTATGGACTGTAAATGACAAAGAAAATATAAAACATAAAACAGCTAAACTGTGGAATGAACTGTCGCCTGCGGTATTTCCGGACCGATATGACCTTCAAACCTTCAAGAAAAGAGCGTATTCCCATCTTAAAGGCCGGCAACGCACTTACAACCCCTCTGGTGTTGCGGGTGTCCATGGGCGGCGGTAATCGCTTACCATCAGGTGATCCGTCTGCTTGTTTGCCTCCTATTTCATAAAAAAAATAAAAATAAGAAGAATGTGCTATCAAGGTCAAAACTTAACATTACCGATGCCTTATAATAGCGGAGCAAATAGCTTCTGAATCTTGGCTTTCCTCTTCTTCTTTTCCACCTTTTCGTCGATGATGTTATTTAACTTTCTTTTCTGCTCTATTAAGTACCTACTTCACTCTATTCAGCAATTCCTTATCCTTCAGCATCCTCTCTATCTTGTTAATATTTTCTATTTGCTTCTATTATCACATCCCGAATTTCCCTTAGGGTCTGTTCGAAAAGAGAAGTCGTGAAATATAAAGGGAACTAACACATTATATGGCTGTTCTCATTCCACACACACTTTTATGAGTCAGAGTCGGCTACGTACGTCTATAATATAGTATAGTTAATTTAACTGTGGCAAAATGACGCTTTATCTGAATATACGCTGGCAATAAGAACCCGATGTAAACCAATAAGCGACACAGATCCCGGCAACATTAAGTGTTGCCATACGAGAATGGATCTTAACGCTTTGTCATTCGGCCTGTCAAGGAAATGTCATTAGACTGACAATTAATTTGGTGCAGCGCACACTTGAGCTTATAACGACTTGCGGTAATAAATTAATCGATAGATAAACTCGTAGCATCTCGTAGGGCCATTATAGCGTGCGAAATGAATGCAATGGGCTTCAGACCCTCGGCCTCGTAGCATAAATATATACGTTTGTCTTTTGACTAGTACGGCTATAATAGACGCATCTTAAGGTGTAGCTTGAGAGGAAGCTTGAAGCGGAGCGTTCGGCGGGGCGTGCAGCGTGGCGTCGGGCTCACAAGTGATTTGAGCAGCGTGCACTAAGGCCGCTCCTATACGTTTGCATTTGTTTAACATGCACGCCGCACGCCACGCCCCGCTGGACACCCAACTCGAGCGTCCACTCAGGCCTTACATTTATTAATTTGTCGCTTGATAAAAATATTCGACAAGTACATTATGAGTATTACGGAGGTTGTGGCCAATGTGCGAAATACGTGGTGAGGGGAAAATGCAAGCGACAATAACGTGCGTTCTCGTCGCTCCATTCATCCCTATCCATATTACAACATCTTAAATATTAATTAGCAGCTGTTAACTGACAGATAAACAACGTGGCCACATCACTGATTATTATTACCAAAGACCAAAGATAGATATAACTCCGTAATAGATGGATACAGTCTAAGAAAAAAACGTGCCTCGAAAATCACGAAAATTTGACTCTCGATCAGATGGCGCCACTAGTTTTGGCCTACACTCGTATAGAGGGCGTTGACTGTTTCGTTTGTTATTTATAATTTTAACGCATACCAGTAAAAGAACATGGGTCAAAATCATATAAAAATAATTAATGCAAATAAAAAAATAATTTATCCATATTTAAATACATTTTAACGTATTTTTTAAATCTTCATTTTTAGTTTTAAAGTATGTCGATAGATGGCAGTGAATTTACAGTGGTTACAAAATTTACTATGACAGTACCGCTCTAGTATAAGTTACTCTATGTTATTACTGTAGAGACGACATGCCCAACCCAACTGGCCCCACATACCCAACTGGCGTGAAGTGGCGCAGAATAGGGCAGAGTGGCGCTCTCTTGTGTCAGAGGCCAAGATCCTTTTTGGTCACTGAGCCAGTGAAGTAAGTAAGAGACGACATACCAAACAATGAAGTTGCCGTAATCACAACCTGTACCACGCGACCAAAACGTCGTAAGCGCTGTACAATTCATGCCGCTTACGCGTTTAGATCGCGAGATTCACGCTCCGCTTCTAAGGTTTGATCTGTTTTTATTGAAAGTATTTATTAAGCTTTTGTTTTACGATATTTTTCATATTATTTGGACTCATGGTTCAAAAGTTAGAAGAAAAGCTATAAGGGTTCCTAGTTGACTACGGAAGCCTAAAAAGCATTTAAAATACACACTGTACTTAGTCATGAAAAACATTACATATCACTGATGTATGAAAGAAAGAAAAGAAAGAAAATAACTTTATTTTGCATGAAATATGGTACAAAAGGTGGTCAGACAATATTATACATAAATATCACGTATTTCACCAGCAAAAAAATAAACTTACAACTAAAGCTAAGTTTAAACAATCATAGTCAAGGCCTATATTATAATTATCATGCACCTACCTCACTCAAAAGATGTCATGTATTCCTCAACGGAATAGAAGGCTTTTTGTACGAGCCATGCTTTTAGTTTTACTTTAAACATTTTCAAAGGCAACTGCTTGATGTCATTATCCAGTCTATTATAATTTTTTATGCTATAACTATGACTTTTCTAGTGTAACTAGATTGGTCCCTTAGCAGCTTTCGTGGTGAGAAATTGAATTGATTGGCAGCAAAAAAGTCTGTTAGTAAATAAAACACACACTATAGTCTAGGTAGGTCTAGGTAGTAGACATACAGGGTAGGTATGTCTGTAAGTTATATGACCTATATGCTTTTTGCCGATAGTCAGCCTTCTCAAAACTATAACAACAAATTAAACTATCCGTCGCGTTATTAGTCATCAAACCATCTGCGGTGTTTTGCAAATATTATCTTAATTTAGTTAATAATAAAGATAAACACGTCGAAACACTTATGTTTCAGACGTAATGAGTCAGGCACTTCACCCGACTGGCCATATGTGGTTTATGTGTGTAACTGTTTTGATTTTGTATACTTTTGGTCCATTTTATGTGCAAAACATGACGAGTACCGGTTTTATGATCATCGGTGATGCATGCGCGAAGTGGGGTCGAAATGTTTTACAAGTAACATTTAAACGACCTTTGAATTAGACTTACATTGACAGGGATTTAGACCGTGATTACCTTTTGTATTATTTATGAGCTCCCGATATTTCATTTCCCGGTAATCACGGTCTATATCCCAGTCAATATAAGTCTATTGAAACTAACCGTGAATCATTCGAAACTCAGACCTTTGAATGTTTGCCAACTTGTTGTTTTTGTATAGGTGTGGCCAGATCTTAGAATTTGTTCTTGTTGTTAGGTTAGGTCCTATGTCGTGACCAGATCATAGAATTTGCTGTTGCTGTTGTTAACAATATACATAATATTGTATAATACGGAGACTGATAAAAATAAATAACAGTACCTATAACCCTTACTACGGGGAAACATGATGACACAAACAAACACACACCGTAAACTGCAGAGTTCGTAATACTTCCAGCAATAGTTTGGCTAAAAGACGCATATATGTAGCACCTAAACTTAAATAGATTAGTTCTAGTTTTGGTTATTCTAATACCAACAAAATTAAATCACAACTTTCTCATAAGTACATGTATAAGGATTCTTACATCTAAGTCAATGTAGGTCTGCACAAGTCTACAGTAAACCATATCACTATACTTCGAATCAACCTGATGTGCCGTTAACACAAGTACCCAAGGACTCAGACCTGCTCCATACCATAACCGTTATGCCTCCGAATCTGTATAACCGATACACGACCAAGATTCGCATCCTCGCAGTTCTCCAACCACTATAGCTGCAATATCGAACTTATACCTTGCAAATACAGCTCAATTCTGAATTTGCAAATAGAAGATATCAGGGGTAGTTGAGATAGGTCTGGTTTTATTGGCGAGTTACAGCAATCGGCAACAATTACTGTCAAACAATAGCAACCGATCCGGTGCCGTTAGAGCCCCCAGCTCTGATCAGGTGTGGCCAACTATTTCTGTTAGAGTATTAGTTTAGTATACATGTTGTAGTTATTTAAAATAGACAGCGGTAGCCAATCTAAGATTACGTTCAGCCGTACCCTCATGAGATACGACCTTGATTTATTGCGTTTACCTACTTGGCACAGCAATCTCTTACTACTACGGTCAGTTCTGTTGTACGCCAGATAACAACTTCTGTTTAAAAAAAAGCATTTCTTTTAATATGTTTATTCTCCCCAAATTCGTTATTTCGACCATAAGATGTGGTATTTTCTATAAAAAGGGACCTTACGCCATTATTAACGATGCTCTGATATAAATACAATGCCGCGCGACGCTGTGCGGCGTAAGCGCCATCGACAATAAGGTCCCTTTTCATAGAAAATGCCCCAAATGTCCGACTAACATGCAGTACACGATTACTATCAGTTTCAAACAAATGTCCAGCGTAACTTGAGCTCTCGAACCTTACCAGTCCCAACGGTCCGGCAGCTTATTATTCTGGTCATGTTAGGCCATAGACTAACTCTCACAGACTCCGAATGATAAAATACTAGCCTCTGACCCCGACTTAGTCCGCGTAGAAATCCAGCCCCCCACGTCTACCGTACCTACTACATTTATCCCCTATCTCCATACTGGAGAATGCTAAATTGGATTTAGCGTCACGCAGATGACCATCACAAATTCCCTCGATTTCTTTCCTTCCCTTCAAATGAGGGACACCTATAGTGATTTGGGCACAGACCACCCCCTGTAGATCGAGCTTATAGGACGACTCGCGGTCACCAGATCACCACCCGTATGGTGTATAGGTCTTATATAAGATTGCTCGCGCGCCGCTCCGATTAGTCGCGCCCAAGAATACAAACTATTAAATTAGCAGTGTGCACGCCTGTACGAAAATAAATCATAAATTATTGAATTCGTTCGCTAATAATGGTATATTGCAGCGTAAAATGGTAAAACGGCGTAAAAATACAAAACAAATGTTAATTTTGTTTTGTATTAGGAATAAATGTTGTTAATTTTAAATCCCTACAAAAATCTGTTTTAAATAATAATATTTGAATTAATTCTATTCTAGTGTTTTAAATCGACACGAGTCGCGAATTAATGTACCTTTTCAACACACTTGCTCAAAACGACGTTTTTATTCCACCGATTTTTGGCTCATAATCCTAGATATTAAACACGCGTGATCTTTCAGTGTATTATTCCACTCGTGCTTTTTCATTATATTATCCGACTGAGTTAAGAAGGTAACTGATTGCTATGCATGGAAAGGGAGCCTTCTTTAATTGGTCGGACTGGCGGGCACCAGCGCGCCGCGCGCCCGACCGCCTGCGCGGTGCGCGGCCCGGCCGGCCTGCCCGCCGCGCCGCCCGCGGCCGGGGCGAGGGGCGGCCGGCAGTATGACAGATGCAACACACAATACTAACTGTTTTAAGTATTAAAATTTGATTAATATGAGTTTCTTTTTTTTTCTCGCAAGTGTGTTGAAAAACGTCGTATGAAACGCGTGTGCATTGGTCTTTACACACATCGGCTTTCTTATTGCGCGCTCGCTTACAGCTCGCGCGCACAATATCGCCTCCTGTGTAATGACCAACTTAGCACACTTGTATCATAATGTACTATTTATTTATTTATTTAAACTTTATTGCACAAGCAAAGAAAAATGTACAAATGGCGGACTTAATGCCAAAAGGCATTCTCTACCAGTCAACCATTAGGTCAAACAGAGACATAAATGTTGGTGCAGGATAGATTCATAAATTATAACGAGAAATAGAACCAAAAAAAAAAATTCAAATATTATGTATATATATATAAACATAATAACGTAAACTAACAAAATTATGATTAAATACTAATACTTATATGATATACTAAAGATAAACTAATACATATTAGTACATACAAGATGAAGAACATTATTTAAATTCTTCTGACAGAAGATGCTTGCGGAGTAGACGCTTAAAAACAGGCTTGCTTGGGGCTTGTCGAATCGAGAGAGGGAGGGAATTCCAGAGACGGATTGCCTCAACCGCGAAAGAGTTGGACATAAAACCAGTACGGTGAGAAGGGATGGAGAGTTTGAGTGAGCGGGAGGAACGCAGTTCACAGCCTGGACGGGGGGCGACAAAAGTGAATTTACATACTACGTACGTACTATTGTGTGTATTGTACAGCGTTTTACAGTACATTACCCCACTAGGGCGGTTAAAGTAGCACTATAATTATGTACTGTAAACATCTTTTCAATAACTTTCGAAATTACTTTTATTTTTAATTTAGGGACTTTTTACGTTGACAATTTTTTTTCTTAATTATTTTTTCTTATTCTGACATTTTTAATGATATTATCATGTAATTTTGGAAACTTCTACTTTTTATTGTTACTTGATTAAGTATTATTAATTATTTTTTAAATTGGTGGCTATGGTGGCTGTGTTTTGTAATATTTTTTGTATGCATGTGCCTAGTTTTAAGATTTCAAACATAATGTTATATTATTACCTACTGAATAAAATGATGATGATGATAATACTTACCTACGTAAACTAAGTAAGGAAGTGATCTGTGCTTTAGGGTTACTATCATTACCATTGTGTAAGGCAAGTGATGGATCAGCGCTTGAGGGCCGTCAGGATTGAAGACCATAATAAATCGGAATGTTTCAAGCCCAATTCAATTTCAGCCAAGTTTAGTACTTATTCTCATAACAGTACACGTTCGAATAGCGTAAACTTTGATGCGTACTTCGGCGAATGAGTACATATATCCAAAACGGCGTAACTTTCGTGTTATACATGTTTCGACGTGTCCTTTTTATACAGTTTTAGAGAAATAACGCAATTTATAGAAGTTGCCTAAAGCGTAGTGTGATAGAGATATCCTTACAAACTTAAATAAAGCTAAAATGTGGCATAGTATGGGGAAAAAATTATGTAAATAGTAAATATATATTATAGAAAGGGCGCAGTGTACCTACACCCTTCATATGAATTCATTCAGTAGTTTTACTTGAAAGAGTCTCAATAATCCATTTATCTATCTATCCGTCATAACTTTCGTGTTTATGATATTCGTTAATATTATGTCAAAACATAATATTTGTTTTACTTTAAAATAATAAGATATAAAAGTGCAAACTCAAAATTCAAGATCGACTAGCGTGCCTATAACTAGTTCTGCAACTGAAGTTACTTTTAACGCCATCTACCACCGAGTAGCGGAACTAAACGTGGCGCTTAAACACGTTGTTCGGTTCAGTAAGTTTACTGTGGGTTTTTTTTATATCACGTCGATGGCAAACAAGAACAACCCTTCATATTAAATATTAACAAACTGGACCTTACTTAGTAGTTATATGATATGGGTAAAATCTTAGGGATATTTAGTACAACCTACCTACCAATGGATATAGTCTAAGGAAAAAACGTGCCTCGTAATCACGAAAATTTGATTCTAGATCAGATGTCGCTACTACCTTTGGCCTACTCTCGTATAAAGGGTGTTGACAGTTTCGTTTATTTAACAATTTTAACGCATATCAGTGAAAGAACAAAATAATAAAAATAATTAATGCAAATAAAAAAAATCATTTATCCATACTTAAATACATTTTATCGTGTTTTTATAAATCTTCATTTTTAGTTTTAAAGTGTGTCGATAGATGTCAGTGAATTTACTGTGGTTACAAGATTAGATATGTCAGTGTCAAAAGACGTTTCTTCTAATAAAAACGTATGACACTGACACATCTAATCCATATCGTTTCTAGACCTAATATTTAACGTATCTTAAAGTTCGAATCGGGCCGTGTATTTTTCAGTTTATTTTGATGGCCTTCTTATAATCGCATTAGGAAGCTTAATATGAAAGATTACCGCCATCCCTGATGTCAATTAACTCTATCGGTTATTGACCCTAAACAAAAAACACGCTATCCCTTTTTAATTGACTCATCTCTTTTTTCTGCGGCTCTACAAACGATACGGGCGCGGGTGTAAAGTCACCAGAACCAAAACGGCGGATCTCAATAACAATATCAAGGCAATTAGGTCTTATTGTGCTTGAAGGGTAGAAAGGCCACCTGTGGCGTCGCAAGTCCTGCCCATTGGGACTAATTTGTCAAATCCGCACCATCTAAAAACCGATTGGTTTTGATTTGTAGGACTACGAGCGTTGGGATTGTCACCGTGTTTTTTTGTGTACATGTAGGTAGTTATTTGATTGTAATAGGTATTTGTAATTAGTTTAATGTTTTCAGTTACCTTGTGGATTATTATAATTTTAAGTAGATAGGTACGTATCGTTTTAATACTCTGGTGCCTTATTTTTACTTTTTTCCTATTGCCTCGATTTTGACAGCTAAAGTAGGTAGATGGCGCTGTATGGCACTGTGTTTTCTTTTTTCTTGGACATTACAATTATAAGAGTTTTGAATGATTCACGGTTAGTTTCACTAGACTTATATTGACCGGGATATAGACCGTGATTACCTTTTGTATTGTTTTTGTATTGGTTTTGAATATCGGGAGCTCATAAACAATACAAAAGGCAATCACGGTATTCCCAGTCAATATAAGTCTAGCATTACAATTATATCTTTTCTACTTATGATTGCTTTGCTTCATGTTAATAGTATAATTTTAACATAGGTAGGTGGCCCTAGTGAATAAGGGTACAAGTCTGGGACAGCGCAGCGCAGGTGTAAAAGGGTGAAAGTTTCACGTAGCACTTATTGCTCTTTTACAAGTAAGCTGCGCGAGACTTGTACCTTTTTCACTAAGGCCACAGAATTTAACAAAAACTGGTTTTCGAATTAGTTATCTCCTCCGAAAGCTCTCAAAAAATAACTTACCTACCTTACTTTCCGTAATGAACTTTAAAGGGCCGTCACAATAGATCACTGCTTGGTCGACGTGGCACTCAAAGGCCCACAACACCCAATAATAATAATAAATAATAATTTCTTGGACACGGCGCGGATAGTCTCTCTGCGGCCCTGACCACCGGCAGCGTGGGCCCTGCCCCGATGCTGGCGGCACCCTAGGTTAGGTTTTTTATAATGTGTTTATATTATCTTCTGTATTGTTTTGTAAGTGTTTTTGTGTGTTCTTTTATATACATTTTGTAAAAAATTTAACCTAAGGAAAATAAATAAAGGAACAATAATTAATACTTTCTCTTATACATGATACTAATAAGCTAACTTACCTTACAGGATCCCTGTACACAGATGGCCCTGTAGCCGGGCTTGGTGCACGGCGTACCGTCAGTCACAAGGGCTAGGGAGGCGTAAAACTGCTGACCGCGAGGTCGGCAATTTAGGGTGCAGGGTGAGTCACCTGAAATATACAGAAAGTTGGTTGGATAACTGGGATTAGGTATAGTATAGTATTAAGACTAGTTGTGAAAATTGTGTCAAAAAGCGCATTTCAAAAGGGACATAAGAGCATTGTTTTCAGCTCGGTAACGTTCATAGTTTCCGAGACATTGTCACTACTCTCGGAAAGGAAATAAATCAGTATTTGACCAAGCATATTTTCGTTTAATTACACCTACCATCAACATAGGGCACCCAGGTGTAGAACCTCCCTCGGAACGGTCGTCGGTCGTACACAGCACATTGTTCGGCGCGGGAGTCTCGCAGTGGGCCTGGACACGGCTGGAAATAGTAACAATACATTTTTTATATATTTGTGTTTTGTTACTTTTGTATTGTATAAATATCTATGAGTAAGACACAAATAATCGTTCATGTGGATGGGGCGGAAATGGATGGAAGACCCGTGGATATCCGCGTAAATGAAAATAGTTATTAGTTTTACAAGGGGGCAAAGTTGTTGTTTATCCTTTCGTGCTAATATTGATACCCGAGCAAGCGAAAGATCCCAAAATTGCGCAAGATTTCGTGGGTCACACGAGGATCACCGGATACACCGAGGATCGTGGTCATCAGTGGATGTGGATGCTCTACACCTGGTTCTTGTGATCTGCCTCCATCGGTGCCTGTCCATCGCGTCTCTGACGACCGAGCAAAAGCAGGTTGATGATGGGCCCCTTTTACTTGATCGCTCCATCTAGTTGGAGACCGTCCCCGGCCTCGTTTGCCCTCAGCAAACATGACTGACATGATTCACCTTAGTGTTACACTCATGGTACCGCCTAACCAGGCCGGGGCAGTCAGGATCCCCACTCAGAATCTCTTTAGCTCTACGCAGCTACTCCATACTCCGCATCAACTTGTTTCCCTTCAGTATAAAAGGCAGGGTACGATTAGCTTCAAGTAAGTATGGCATACCTCAGTGTTACACTCATGGTACCGCCTCGCCAGGCCGGGGCAGTCAGGATCCCCGCTCGGAATCTCGCGAGCCCTTCGTAAACGCTCCGTGCTCCGAATCAGTTTCCTTCTTTTTCTACTACGTCGCATTCTGTAAATTAAATTGGTTTTATTTTAGTAAAGCATTTAAACAGCTTTCTGATACTTAATTAATAAAATAATAAAAATGGTGCTACAGCAAATGAGTACCTATTATATAAAAACAGGACAAGTGCGAGTCGGACTCGCTCACCGAGGGTTCCGTACTTTTTAGGGTTTCATACCCAAAGTGTATAAACGGGACCCTATTTCTAAGACCGCTGTCCGTCCGTCCGTCTGTCTGTCCGTCTGAAACCAGGCTGTATCTCATGAACCGTGATAGCTAGAAAGTTGAAATTTTCACAGATGATTGAGATGATGTATTTCTGTTGCCGCTATAACAACAAATACTAAAAACAGAATAAAATAAATATTTAAGTAGGGCTCCCATACAACAAACGTGATATTTTTGCCGTTTTTTGCGTAATGTTACGGAACCCTTCATGCGCGAGTCTGACTCGCACTTGGCCGGTTTTTTAGTATTTGTTGTTATAGCTGCAACAGAAATGCATCATCAGAATTCTGTGAGAATTTCAACTATCTAGCTATTGCGATTCATGAGATACAGCCTGGAGACAGACAGACGGACAGACAGACGGACAGGTGGACGGACAGACGGACAGCGGACTCTTGGTAATAGGGTCCCGTTTTTACCCTTTGGATACGGAACCCTAACACACATATATCTTACATATGTCACATATATATATTACAATACAAACTACCATACATACAATTATAAAAGTCTTAAAACCTAATAAATGAAAAATCATTTTGGGATACAGTTTTAAAATATTTTGGTACTCAGATAGTTTCATTCGAAGAGTTACGTGGTTTTCGATTTCAACCGACGATATATTGATCGCGAAACTATATTATGAACTCAAAATCATCTTAACAAGCACATGCCCAAATTCGTAGAACTGCTAAGGAGGACCTATAAGTACTAATAAGTTCAATTGGTTAGACCGCCTGTGCTCAATATTTGCATTATTCATTTTATCATTTCTCACGTAGTTGTTTGTCAACGAATAGGTAAAGTCAGCTGCGAGATAGTTGACCTCCCTCTAAACAATCTTCATGCAGGGCGGCGGGGCTAATTATTTTCCTAGATAACTGTAGGTACTTCGAAATCCTGATAGGCTTTTTCGCAACTGTTTCTAAAAATAGTAGGGACCGATTTAGAGCCCAGCATCTGACTGACTGACGAGTTACTTAATCTAATAAATGAATTACATTTTTAGATGATCATAACTGATGAGCAGTTAGCAAGGAAAACCATATCGATGATTAGTTTCGCTCAAAATATCCCGCATTAAAACCAAACTCGTAAATGCAACATACATCAATTAAACTCGTGTACCTACTGACGGGAATATCGCAATAGTAAAATATTAATGCAGAAATAATTCTGCTTGTGAAAACGTTGGTGTCAGAAATTTGCCGTTGGTATTCTGAACTATTTTCACTATACAAAAATCGCAAAAAAATAACGGTGGTTAATAAAAAACATAATATGTATAGGTCTAATCAGCAGAAATATACAAATCACGTATTGATTAGCTGGTTAAAGTGTTAAAAGCCAGTTGAACTGCAGGCAAGAATAAAATCAGTTTCGCTTAATTACTTACTTGTGTTTTAACACAAAATGTAGGTACATGAAAGATAAACAAACCTCCAACAAAGGGCGATGGAAGAGCAAACTAAATCAATTGTTAGTCTAGCAAAGGTTAAAGGACAATTGCCTCATTTAACATATTTCCTCGCATCTGTTAGAAACCATTTCGTTTGTGGTTAACCAACAAGGCTCCATAACCAAAACTAATTATCGTTTTGACCTAGATCGCTAGCTTGTTTTCATATTTACTAGCGTAACTTCTATTGTAGATTATATTACATTAGTTTGGCAGATTGAATTCTGTTTGGCTGAAAATATTAAAAAAGGCATGTGAAATTACACTAAAGATAAGAAAGAAAACTGCTACACATTTTCACACTATGCTTATACACAAAAAACTAAATAAATACAGAAATAAGTATAGTAAGCCCGTTTAAATATGTCTCAATGTTAGAAAGAGTTCGGATATGCTAAAATTGCTAAACATTTCTAACTATTAAGTAGCAAGTTTACATGATCGCAAAGTTCAAAGCAGTCGTCATATCAGCTCGTATTATGAGAGACTAGCTTTTGCACGCGACCTTGTCTGCGTGGACTTTAGTAACCGCAGCTAGAGTAAGAATAGCGCCTGGATAAAGTGTAATAGCAATCATGCAATTTGAACATATGCTTAATTGCTTATGTACACAAATTGTCAGGCACTTCATTAATTATTTCAATTCCACCCCACTTTCGACCCTCTTAAGGGATGATTTTCGGGATAAAAACTATCCTATATCCTTCTCCGGGACTCAAACGATCTCTACGCTAAATTTCAACTAAATCGGTTCAGCGGTTTTATCGTGAAGAGGCAACACACAGACAGACAGACTTTCGCATTTATAATATTAGTATGGATATGGATAGTGAGACTAATACTGCAACTACTGAACCAAATGCATACGAAAAAAAAAAAAGATATTAGATAAATATGTACACATAAATACAGTTGACCGCCTGACCGTGTTCCCGTCATCCGATTGTGGTCAGGGATTTCTCCAACGGTAGTACCGTCTGATTGGCGTTTGTTCCGTAAACCTTAAGGTATCAGATGTGTACGACCTTTGGATATATTTATTGTTAACCCAGACCACACATAGGGAGATAACGGGAAATTTTGTAGAATTTGAAGCAACTTAGAATTCTCAATGTACAGAGCCCAGCGGAATGAGCTGCAGTATTGGTATGAAGTTGCTAAAGATGTAAATAAGTATATTTCACCATAAAAGTAAACAAAATCAATAACTGATTGGAATAAAGGTAGCGGCAAAATGCCTTCAGGGAACGAGTTTTAAATTGAAATTAGATGGTATACGTACTTTGTTAGATGAAAAGTTCAATAATAACACTGTCAGTTTGTAATAACACTAATAACAATCAGACAATAGTTAAATTGAATTTATAGCAAATACAAGACAATATAATGTAGTAATAACTTTGATGCCGCAGGCTGCAAAAGGGCTTAATTTAAATGAGTCTGATGTTTTCGGTGCCGAATTTTTTGTTACCAATGTTACCATCAATCAAACGTATTCGCCCAAGCGTACAGTCAGTTGCAACATTTTGTAAAGAAGAAAAATGGTAAAATAACTAAACCTGTTTGTAATAGGTATATTTAAAGCTTTTGGGAATGGAAATTCTAAATCTGATCCTATGCTAGTGGTACCAATCGCATGTCGGAAAGTAACGTGTTTCTGTCATGACCAGCGTATACCGTCGTATTTGCCATTTTAAATGGGACATTCTATGACAGTGTTGACTTATAAAGTCGTCACGCATAACAAGCGTAAGTGATATTAGATAAACATTTAGAATTTGAATTTATTGCACGAGAATATTTTAAACAACTGAATGAGTTTTCGAATGTATTTTCCGTTATTATGGTGCAAAGTATACCTAAAAGTATATATGCTTAGTGCCTAATTTGAAATTCGGTAGATTTTGTCACATTTCAAACAAAGCTTTTTCTACTGGATAATGCAGGAATGGCTTTTAATGTAAATTCAACAGCTATGGAAAGACCACCGCCACAAAGTATCTAATCCGGATGATTATACAAGATGCGTAAGCGCATACAATACACTATAGGCATAACGAAAATGCATTGTTTCAGTTATATTACATCCCGACGGGGGTCACATATTACTTTTGTGCAGTAATTAAAACGATACAACCGTGGACGTGGAGTTGTCTATTATATACGCCGCCTACAAATAATTGGTTTTGATATCGATCTGTTCTGTCATGATACTCATGATACTGGTGATGGCTATTGAGTAAGATTTACTTTTGTTTTATTAAAGCGCATAGAATAGGTTGATGAGTTTCAATATTATCAGTCTGAAAGTATTTTTTTTTTGTTTTTGTTTTTTTTTTTTTATAAAAAAAATCAACAAAAATCTAACAATTTAAAGTTGTGTTTTTTGGGTACTGTGCAATTTTATGGCGTTTTAGCAGATATGTTGCAGAGGTTAGTTTGGTAGTAGGTACTTAATGTATTGTACTACACGAAATGATAGCTAAAATTTTTTGTTTTACTATCTCGTAGGAAATGAAATACAGTTTCTCATTAAATCTACTATAACAATTATATTAAGTAGAACCAATACTTTGGTATTTACGTCATTAGTTTAACTATGCTAATAAATGGCAGGAACCAAACAATTGACCTATATTTAATTAAATTCAAATTCGTATATATTTATGTTTGCGATTCACACAACGTAAATCATAATTCGGCCCGCAATAAATTTGTTATTTGTCTGAACAGTTGGCCAAACGCATAAATTTAATCGTAAACCATCAAATAGTTCCTAACACTAATTACGAGCATTTGAACCAGGGCCTCCAAATGTGCAATTTACTCTTACACAAGTTTTTTTGTTAACACGGTATTCGACTTTTAGGCAGACGGTGACTTGGCAGTTTAGGCCGTGGAGAAATATTTTTCACACGATATTTAAGCTCTGTTGTTAAAGCGGAGATGTTCCGTTTTAGAAAAATGATGAAGATAATTGTTTATTATAAAGCATACGTGTATGTAAGGTAGTTGCGACTTTGAAACAAATTGTCGTAGTACCTTAGTATTACCTTTATTTACAAGATTAGTAGAATCCCAATAAATATTAAATAAATAAAAAATATTATAAACCAAACGCCGTTTTCTTCTTTGTGATAAAGATGCAACGTGAACAGCAACGTCTCTTTCCATTCGTAATTGAATAAAAATACAAAACCTTTGTTTATAAAATGTTCTCATGAACCTAATACCTATATACCTATTTACTAGACTTACACTCTGTGCGATATGGTACAAAATTACACATTTTAATAGTGCAATATTCCGCTAAATAAAGTACTTAACCAAATTGCGTGTCGAACAAAAGATTAACCGTGATTGACCGTGTAAACATAATCATAACAATCAATTGTACGCCAAAGAACTCCAAATTGTACGTCAATCAGAACCTCTGACCAAATTCCGTGATAATCCCGTCGGGCACGGGCTTATTCCATCTTTTAATCTTCAATATTACCTTAATTTGGCATGTTCCACGTGACCTTACCAAAGGGCGGTAAAGTCAATTTTAAACGCATTTAGCCTTTGACTCTGTGTGTGGCGAAATAAACGGATATTGAACAGAGAAGGTACAACATTGAATACAAGAATGCTCCTCTTGTTAAGTGGGAATATTATATTTTAAATAGGTAATGTTTAGTGTGCGGTAAAAAAAAGTAGGTACCTTTTCATACTTGATGATTAGTCATGAAACTCTGAACATTCTGAACTTTCCATCCCAGGTCAAAGATCCAGGGGCAGACCCGGAACAAGATGGAAGGATGTAGTGCTAAAGGACATGAGAGAGTGCAAGTTATTCGAGGACGATGTCATGGACAGGGCGATGTGAAGAAGCTTAAGTAGGAAAGCTGACCCCACCACCGTGTGGGATAGATAGCTAGGAAGAGAGAGAGATATGAAATTCTGAAACGGTGTCACTCCAAGTTTAGCGAAAGGACAATTCCGCAAAAGCCATTGTCAAGACTAACACCTGCCAATCAAAAGTGGAGAGCTAGTATGAGAGAAAGTTCAAGCACCCCTGTGCTAGATGATTAAGATATTTAAGAATATCTTAGACTTAAGAAGATTAACATTTACGAAACCGCGATGACAGCGTTTCCGAGTGCGTGAAATGAAAGTGTCACGCCGGTGGGTCGATGAGGCGGGACAGTCGTGTCGAATCCTACTAACAGCAACGCTGTCAACTGATCATCGATGGACCTTATGCCTTTGCAGTAAAGTATATAAAGAGTCAATTTATCATGTGGATGATGGTACATCTCACTACGACGGCCGTGATAAAATATTGGCATTTCTCGTTGATTGTCTTGACGGGCCGACGGTGTGGGTGTTAATATTTTATGTCCAAGTTTTTTGTAACATATGAAGTACATTTTTATTGATGTTTTGATTTTAAACTGTAGCCAACATACTTAATGTTATTGTTATATGCAGATGACATGGTTAATCCCATTGACTAATATTATATTAAAAGAAACTTGAACAAGCCCCACTAGTCACAGTACTTATATGTACCGTACATCAAAGCGTGCCTTGATCATTTAGGTACTAAAACTAAGTCAATTACTAGGAAAGCTTGGTCCGTAAAGAGATGAATTGATGATTAATAATATAGTTTCAATGGAGCTAACGATTTGCGAACCTTTAGATCAACTAAACATTTCTCATTTATGTAGCTTTCCTAATGGTGCGTTTGTTATTTATGGATGTAAGTCATCTAAGGCAAAGTCTAAGAACGATCTTTACAAAGTGAGGTAGGTAAACTCTTATGAAGTCATTAAAGTTACAGATTTCATTGTACTCATTATAAAAATCGCTCTCAAATTTATTTATATTTTGTTAATTTATAAGTTTTGTTTTAAAATTAATTCGGATTGCACTGATACCAGATTTATAATTATTTGTTCTAATCTTACCTATACAGCCATTATTGTTGTGACTACACATGGCATTAGAACTTGAGCGAACTATATAAATACCTATTATAGTAATCAATTTGTATTGTCGTAATTTATAAACAAAGAGTACTAAAAAATTGCTATTTACTTTATGTTGAGAAAGTTAATTGTTCAAACAATTTAATTTTAAAAATGCAATAATTTTGATTATATTTCCATAAATAGAGCCTTTTAAATCTGTGTTTGCTCCAGGTCAATTCGTCAAAAGGATTCATACTAATGCCTTTGTACTTCTATTTAGGTAAATTTTATTTAAACCTGTGTTGTGTACAATCGGCTCGATTCGAGAAATGAATTAGAAATTCACTAGATATGAAATAGTAAAAAGATATCTGACGTCCCACGGGTAAAGGTACAATATGGCGGTTGGCGCTTATTATTAACGCCGCTCCAATTAATATTGGATGGCGCTTACGTCGCATAGCGCCGCAAATTATGGCGGCGCTTTGCGATATAAGCGCCAGCCGCCTTAAGGTAGCTTTTGCCGTGGAACGTCACATATCTTTACTATTTCATATGTAGTGAATCTCTAATTCATTTCCCGAATCGCGCCGAAAGTGATTACTACTACTAATACTAATAAAAGCACATTCGACTGTTTTCATTGCGGAAGAAGTGGTCCTTAAATTAAGATGTCGAGAAAGGGCTGGTCGGAACCGTTTGAGTCCCTACTAAGGAACCATGTCGAGGCATTTTCGAAGTTGTATTTCATTAAGTGTGTTGCGTTGAATTAAAATTATAAAGCTCATCCGGTTTTTGTAAAAGTGCATGGCGACTTTGTCAATGAATTCATTCATAATTTCTCCATGCAATTTCACAGCGCACTGTACCTCGTTATTTTGCATGTTTTTATATAGTTGTAAGTCTTAACATTAATTTTTATTTTTCACTTTGTATGTTACTGACACATATATGGGTTGTAAATGCCTGAAATAAATGATTATTTGATTTAATTTAATTAATAATTATCGCGGTGACGAAAGTTTTACTATCGAAAAAAATCGCCATTCTTCCATTATTAGGAATTCGTTGGACTTTTTAACTTTAACAATATTTTAGACGGAAAATCGTTCCCATACTTTTCAAGTCAGTAAAGGCCTCGTAGTAGGGTATCGACGCGTACGTCGGCGCGAAGGCTCTCCCGCGGTGGCCGGACTTTATCGATCACGCACCGTATCATTAGATATCATTGTGATATATGATCCGGCGACCAAACGGTTAGGGCTGTCACTTGTACTATTCAGGTTCTTTACATATCCGACATTTTTTTTTTTTTTTTTTATGAAATAGGAGGCAAACGAGCAGACGGATCACCTGATGGTAAGCGATTATCGCCGCCCATAGACACCCGCAACACCAGAGGGGTTGTAAGTGCGTTGCCGGCCTTTAAGATGGGAGTACGCTCTTTTCTTGAAGGTTTGAAGGTCATATCGGTCCGGAAATACCGCAGGCGACAGTTCATTCCACAGTTTAGCTGTGCGAGGCAGGAAGTTTCTAGAGAAACGCACAGTTGAGGACTGCCAACCATCTAAGTGGTAAGGATGGTAATGTTGTCGCGTAGGGCGATGGCGAAAAGAAGCGGCAGGGATTAATCCGAACAATTCCTCGGAGCACTCCCCGTTATACACGCGATAGAAAATGCAGAGCGAGGCCACATCTCTACGCAGCGCCAAGGAGTCAAGCCGTTCCGAAATACGCTGGCAGTCGAGAATTCGAGTCGCTCTTCGTTGGATGCGGTCCAGAGGGAGAAGCTGGTATTGGGGTGCCCCTGCCCATAGATGAGAGCAGTATTCCATGTGCGGGCGAACCTGCGCTTTGTACAGCTGTAGGCGGTGGGCCGGCGTGAAATACTGTCTCGATCTGTTGAGCACACCAAGCTTTTTTGAGGCTAATTTGGCCTTACCCTCTAAATGGCCGCGGAACTGGACTTCACTCGAAATGTCGACGCCGAGGATTCCGATGCTGGCTGCGGCAGTCAGGGGAGTGCTCTCAAAACGAGGTGACACGACAAACTCTAACTTTTTTGCGGTAAACGCGCAAACCTGTGTCTTGGCAGGGTTAAAACGGACTAAGTTTAGTCGACCCCATTCAGAGATTTCTTTTAGGGAAGTCTCAATTTCAGACACAAGTTTGTTCCGGCTCTCGATGACGTTTTCCCGAGAGATATTGGTGCGGTGTAAGAGGCATCACCCGTACTATCATCAGCATAACAATGAATTCCGCTGATTTGCAGCATGTCATTGATATGCAGAAGGAATAGCGTGGGTGATAGCACACAGCCCTGGGGGACACCAGCATTCACAGACATGGAGTCTGAGCATTCACCGTCAACTACGACCTTTATGCTTCTGTCTGCTAGAAAGCTACTGACCCATACACATAATCTCTCGGGAAGCCCATAAGACGGTAGCTTCGAAAGAAGTGCTTTGTGCCAGACGCGATCGAAGGCCTTCGCTATATCCAAACTAACAGCCAATGCTTCACCCTTTGTCTCGATCGCCTGTGCCCAATGATGTGTCAGGTAGACTAGAAGATCACCAGCTGAGCGGCCTCTACGGAAACCGTATTGACATGTTTTGACTCTTGATGTTATACCTTTTTAAATAATAAAAGGATTTCATTTTTTTGCTTTGGTATAAATAGATACCTATGATAACGCTTTGCCAAAGATTATCTACCATTCTTTGTATACTTATACTCTAGTTAGATACATTAGAAACCAGCTACTTGTAAAGGGAAAAAACATGTCCTTGGCGGATTACCGAGCTGTCCGGAATAGTCTTCATAATTTAAATGTGAATTTGTATCAAAATCATTTAATCAGTGAAAACATGATTGAAAGATGTATGGCAATAAAGCTTTATATGGTACACTCAAGCAAATTAATAATAGTAATAATTAAGCAATTTTAGGTAAGTAATACACATTTACAATATAATACACTTAACACAATCTGAAACAATTAAATAATTCATCGTGTTTCAACCCTTAAACCGAAACAAATAAGACAATAGGTACCACACGAAACAAAGGAACAAATAAAATCGAAAAATCTCGGTAGATCATCCTCACGTTTGTTTGTAACAAGAATTTCGTTTTTAAGCGACAGAAATAGGTATTAGAATAGAGATGTGATAACTCTGCCTTATCTGGCTTATCAGGCCGTATATCCGTTAAGGTAAATGTTACAGGCTGTTAGGGGAAATGATGTTGTTTTCTGGTCCATTATTATCTATTAAGATAGTGCCCTATGATACTTTGATTTCGTTATCGATGTAACTTTGTGATTTGTTTTTTATTTATAATAGACGTGTGTGTATAAATACTATAAATAGATAGTACATTTTTAGTTAAAGTTTTAAAGTATTAAATCATTTATATATTGCATTTTAATGTTATTTGCGCTTTCTGTGTACAAATTTTGTCAAAAAAGCAACTGCCTGATAAGTCTAAAACTAGCTAGATACACTGTAAACATGCACTGTAGACCGATCATCTTAAATGCCATATTCACGGGAATAATTACGCAATGATAAAAAAAATAAGTAAAACTTGTATCTAATCCTAACTACAGCTCTAATGTTACTTGTAGATGTTACAGCATCGGGATTGTGCTACACGTGAAATTCAACCCATAACTAATTTATATGGAGCTGAACTAATAAAAAACAGACTGTTAGTTCTATTAAACATCCTTTGTTTCATATAGAACAGGACTCTTTGTCCCGGAACTTACACAACTACTTAACTTACATACCTACATAAGATAGGTACAGTAAGCATTAATATAGCGGTTGAAACAACGCGCCAAAGGCATCTGACATCCTAAAATACTTTTCCAAATAAAGATATCATAATCTAACCTAGACACCTCTTGGCACCAATAATTAGGCTTAAACCGATTTTTTAAATTTTAACCTGTCAGTTTTCTGATCATACATATGCTGATGCCACGTCAATTGATCAAGATTTGATTTCATATCAGATTTTATATTCATAAATGTCGTTAATGACTTATTTTTTTAACCGTGCCTAGACTTGACAACATGACGTAGCTTCCGAGCCCGCCGATACTCCGCGACGGCATCAGACTATGCAGACGAGTGAGGAATGTGCCGTAAGCATTCATTAAGGATTGTGAGAACAAGGCTATCGGCAATCAGCACGACGAGTTACGTGTATTAAATACATTCCAAATTCAATTAAATGCATTCTCTTTTATGTGTTAATAGAAAAATATTAAAGTTAAAGCAAAAAAACACACGTCGGAAACAATAAAGTTAAAAGCAGTATGAAATTACAGCTAGTTTCTAGCTTTTGGGATTGATTCATGAAAAAGTATATAAGTACTTTTCTCAGTTGTCGCTATAGGCCCTTGTACGAATTGCATTGTTCAGTTCCCTACTTAAGTAATGTCAACAGTAAAAAGAAGCGCAAGTGTCTAGAAAATAAGCGATACAAGACAGTGAGTTCCTACTGATTAGAAACTATCTGTCTACCACTTTTTAAATGGAACAACATATATTCTAGCCTCAAGCCCTCTGTGCGAACGATTACTGTCAGATGTAATACTAGGAAGGATCCCTGGGCAAACACAGTCACTCCTACACAGAAACCTCGGCCGCACAATACATGGAGTACCTACCTACTTGCTCAACGGCCCGCCCCCGCGCTCCATGCGAACGTAATGACTGTCATATAATAATGGCACATACCTCGAAGGATCCCTGGGCAAGCACTGCCGCTCTTGCACGGACACGTCACCCCCACACGTCTTGGAGCACTTGCTCCACGAGCCCCCAACACTCCATGCGAACGTTTGGTTGTCATATAATAATGGCACAGACCTCGAAGGATTCCTGGGTAAGCACTGCCGCTCCTGCACTGACGCCGCCCCCACACGTCTTGGAGCGCTTGCTCCACGAGCCCCCCGCGCTCCATGCGAACGTATTGATTTTCATATAATAACGGCACATACCTCGAAGGATCCCTGGGCAAGCACTGCCGCTCCTGCACGGACACGCCACCCCCACACGTCTTGGAACACTTGCTCCACGGGCCCCACGAGCTCCATGCGAACGCCGTGCCGTTTGTTCGAGTCGCTTCTGTCATTCGGTACACCTGGAATTATTGGGCATCGGTATAGATTATTTCAATTACATAAAAAAAATAAAAATTTACCGCTTTAGGCTATATGTGCACTTGAGACCTTTTGGAACACCGGTCCAATCGCTCTTAACCAACAGAGTTACGGAAGCTTAGTTACAAGAAGCATGCGAATATCTCCATTCCTTCCTTTTGTTTATTAGACCTTATTTAAAAAAATTGTCGTATCGTTTGCAGACGTCCCTGTTTGATAAAAAATAGATTAATTGGTCACATTTACAATCGGCTCTATCGCGAATTTATTTTGTTACCTTAATTTAGCGACGTTTCGACACAGGTTTCACTGGTCATGGTCGCGCTGACGTCCCAGCAAAATGTCAAAACAGAGATTTGTGTGACTACCCCACGAAAAGTGTATGAAAAAGTTTGGGGTAGACATCACATTTTCAAACCACTCACTACACATATGTTAATTATTGTCGACTAGCGACCCGCTTCGGCTTCGCACGGGTAGTTTAACTAATTTACACAAAACCTTTACAAATTATACATAAAAACCTTCCTCTTGAATCACTATCTATAAAAAAACCGCATCAAAATCCGTAGTTTTAAAGATTTAAGCATACATAGGGCCAGACGGACGGACAGACAGTGGAAAGCGACTTTGTTTTATACTACGTACTCGCAGCATCCGCGCACACATCCGAAGATAGATCCCTTGGTTTTAACTTGTGGATCACTGGTCCCCAAGTTGCCGATAAAAACCACCTTCCCTATTAAAATTTCGAAACGTCGGTAAATAAAGTCTTTGTAAATGTGATTTAATGTGTTCAAAACGCGAGTTTCAACTTTTAAATGTTAGATTAATTGATATAGGTAAACGTTACATTGATGTATGTACATAGATTTGGATCGAAGAAAAGAAGGCATAGGCCATACGTTTGAATATAATATTTTACCATTGTCGTCATTAGAAAAAGCGTTTTGATTATTTTAACGCATTGAGGATCTCACGTTAGACCGGGCCGGGTGCGGGCCGGAGCTTCGGGCGCTTCGTTTTCTATGGAAAACATCACGTGATCACCGGTCATCTGTCATAGAAAAGCAAGCGCCGCGCCGGAAGCTCCGGCCCGGACCCGGCCCGGTCTAACGTCAGTCTTCCTTTATCGTACGCCTAATAGGTTAGAACTATTACGATAATATCACAATATGTTTATTAAAGCATACTTAGGCTGATGGTATTTGAGATCTTTTTTTAACTTTATGCACTTTTGATTTATATCCCCTTCTAGCCCGAGACACCAGTACTATATTAAGTAGGTAAGATACATATATAGGGAAGTTTTCCATTGATTATTTATATTGATCGACGCTGACGTTCTTCTAAATATTCCACTGGTCTGTAATTGGAGCCTCGCGGTTGACAACGCTACGGCGGCCTGGTACAATTTGTAGGAGTGGGGCTCTGAATTGATACTTCATGATATCAAATTACGTGTCAAAACAATACTAGCCTCATTGTACAAATTAGTTACAGCCGCTACTTAATGTTGTATGGTGTTTGATTGAGAAACGATGTTTTCTAATGATCAAACGAACATAAATTAAATAGGTGAACGCTAATATTTTTTTCACGTAAAAACGAAAATTTGGGAACGTAAAACGACAAGTCAGGGGACCAAATAACAAACAAAAATAACATGCAATTATGTTACACAGTTGGCAAAAAATTAAGGTGGTTCGATTTTCATACAAAATTCAATCTGCTTTAATTAAGGCACTACACACTATTACTACACAAATATTTGCTCATTTATCTACTTTCGAATATTCGTTTGCGCTAAATTAATAGAAAAACTTTGTTTCATACAGAAATCATACATAAATCAACGTAATTTTTTCATCAATTTTACGTATGTGTGTGTCACAAATGTCGTGTACAAATACGTTGCGTGCGGCGTTGCCACTCTATGACGTTGGCGACGTTGCCTGGCCGACCTGGCAGGATTTGCAGTGCCGTCATGTTTAGTGCATTTTTATTTGACAGTGTTGACACTGACACATAGGGTCATGTTTATTGTGACATCAATTTGTTTGTATAAATTGAAAATGATAGCAACGTCTAAATCAAGTTACAAAAATCATCGGTGTTCTGGTCCGCGAAAATCCAGAAAAATTCAGACTCAATTGAAGCGGAATTCATGATGGTGAAGTTTCGTAAGGTAGGTACAGTTTCATTCCTTCATTGTACATTGTAATTTTCTCGTGCCGATCTTTTTAGAAAATAATTCTCACTTCTTCCGTAATGGTAGATATAAGCAGTGAACAATACCTATATAATGTAATTATTACTGTTTTGGTTGCCGAATAGTCAATGTGTCACTAACTCTAGGTTTTTTTAGGTATTGTGCAAAATGAAGAGGCATTCTTGGAAATAAAATGTTTTCCTTCATTAGCCAGAAAAAATCAGGACATCCTCACTGCAATAAAGTAAAATAAAACATTTCCTGGGGATGAAAATTATGGAATTTTGTCTATGAATGAAAAACACAATTATTACTAGGTAAGTAAATGATAACTATTAGAATCCATATTGTTGCATCATCTTTCTTCCTATAACATTAGAGATTTTGTGCTATCATGATATTATTTTTCTTTCAGGTACAGGGACAACTACGGATAACAAATATGAAAAAATGTTATTTCATTTGTTGTGTGAATCCATCTACACCAACAAGACATCCACTGCTGGACATAGGCTTCCCCAGGGATCTCCACAACGACTGGTCTTGCAAGACCGGCCAAAATATCGAGAAATAAATAATATAAATAAACATGATAAATATCCCGTTTTCTATAATAGTTATAATTAGAAGGCCATGCAATGTTGTTACTCACTGTACCTACTTGAATCAAAAAAAAATATAAAAAAGTTTTAATTTTATTTTACAATTACTGCTTTATTATTAGTACATTACGATACAAGTGCGAAAAGTAGGAAATTGGCAACGAGTGGCGATAAATTGAAACACGACCGAAGGAAGTGTTTTAATCGACACGAGTTGCGAATTACCTTTTCGCACGTGTATTGTACAACGTTTTACAGTACATAATTATGGCCCTTTACGTTTTCGACATATGCACGTATTGTACTAATTACCGCACTAGGGCGGTAACGTATATGTAGCACCATATGTACTAAAAAGTATTTTACAGTACATATGGTGCAACTTTCTCGCCCTAGTGCGTAAAGAGCACTTTTCATGCATATGTCGAAAGTTTAAAGGGCCAATGTACTGTAAAACGTTGTACGATACACGTGCGAATAGGTAATTCGCAACTCGTGTCGATTTAAAACACTCTGCGGTCGTGTTTTAATCTGTCGCCACTCGTTTCGAATTTTCTCTTTTCCGCACTTGTATCGTAAATAACTATTTCAAACTGCAAGGGTACGATGATAGATCTCAATTCAATATAATTTTGCAACATTTGGCATTATTAGGTTATAAATTGTATGGAGATGAAATCTATCATCGTACCCTTCCAGTTTGAAAAATACTATAGAGGCTGGGCAGTAAGGGATTGCTTTACTTGTAGAACTATATTTAGCCCTTTAAAAAAAAAACTGATACCTAACACTTACAAACCTGGACTTCCTTGGGCTAGTGCTACTAAGAATCGTCAGTATTCTCCATCCTTTCTGAGTTGGAAGAACCCAAAAAGGTGAGATTTGTGAAAGTCAGGTTTTCAATATATGTGGCGTTTTCAACCAAACGGGTACCTACTTATTGTTGTCATATTTCCATAAAGCTTCAAAATGAAATCAACCTAATCGACAACCGACAATGTGGTACCTTTTAGTTCAAAACGTCACATATTTTTATAAAACGTTATTAACTAATTTATTAATAATACTGAATATCTGGGAGAAAAAGAAAACATAAGTAAAAACTCAAAAATGCTCGTTTTCCCAGAGATAAGACCTAGCTAGATCGAACCCCTTACAGCAAATTTCATCGAAATCGTTAGAGCCGTTTCCGATATCACTGAAATATATTTCGGTTATATCGGAATCGGACAAGAATTCGAAGAATAAAAGGTATAAGAAACATAAGATAACACAAAAAGGACAAAAAAAAGTACCCCTGTCGTACCAGTCTCGAACCTGAATCCTCTTGCATGTATTTCCACGAACATACCGCAACGCCATTGCAGCATACTTACACTGCATGAAATTGTCTACTACAAGCATCACGGAAACACTGTTTGCATGTGTGAGTAATAGTAGGAAATAGCATGACAGAAACACTCTGTCGACTTTAAAAGTGTTTTTTGCACTAATGAAGTATTCAATGTTTATTATAATAGTTCAATATTTATGTAAAGAGTGCACTAAACATACTTTTAAGTATACAGATACCAACACTATTCCACAAAAAAATAAAACCTGAAAATTTGCGAAAGTGACGCCATCTAGCGGGGTTTAAGCTTTGGGTAACCTAGTCGAACCACCTTATGAGCTTTCATTGTCTAACGAGTTGGTGTCAATTTGAAAATTGTAGTTGGTTTTGGCAACTTTTATGACAATTTATGACTTTTAAACTCCATATTGTACGTGCTGGAGTGATAGCTTTAAAACTGAAAATATCTATACAAAGAGCTTGTGTTTGGGTTTAGCAACTTCTGAATTAGAACGACATCTTATAGTAGACTACTACAACCGCATAACTTTCAATGTTTCACGAGGCATTCAGAAATATTTCCAAACAAAATACCGCGTTACAAATACCTGTTACTTAATCTGTAAATTTGCCCTTTAGTCATCTGCTTATTATAACCAGGATTCAAAACATTGTTGAATAAACTTACCGGCCGTAGCTCGGTGCTCGTAAGCTGCGCCTGCACCAGTCTTTGGCAAATTGCAAGAGATCTGAAATATAAACAAAGCCGTTATTGACCAGTGTATCAACTTGACCTAAAGTTACGTATGGTTTTGAGGGATGAGGGGAGCAAGTTATACTGGATTAGAACTTAACGTTGAGACAAAACGTTGTACTAAATAGGCAGTACCATAGAGTAACTTATACTAGAGCGGTACTGTCATAGTAAATTTTGTAACCCCAGTAAATTCACTGCCATCTGTCGACACACTTTAAAACTAAAAATAAATATTTTTAAAAATACGATAAAATGTATTTAGATATGGATAAATGATTTTTTTAATTTGCATTAATTATTTTTATGATTTTGACCCATGTTCTTTCACTAATATGCGTTAATATTGTTAAATAACAAACGAAACCGTCAACGCCATCTATACGACTGTAGGCCAAAGCTAGTAGCGCCCTCTGAACGAGAATCAAATTTTCTTGATTTTCGAGGCACGTTTTTTCCTTAGACTGTATCCATCTATTACGGAGATATCTATCTTTGGCAGTACCATCGTACACACTGTTAATTGACAATACGTAAACCTTGTTACAAAGGCATAGGGTCCATACACAGTCAGTTAAAAGTGCTGCTGTTAATAGGTCTGTACATGACAAGGCTTACCGACTGCCACAGGACTGATGTAAGTCTGACCATCGATTACTAATAATTACAACGAATGCCAGGTTCAAGTTATATTTTGGATATATCCGTACAGAAATACTTTTTGAATATAACAGTTAATTAATCATCCCTTTGTGCAATGTCACGGTTGACGAATGGGAAGCTTCTGACGATCGACTAACACAATGCATGAGGCACAAAGGAGTGTTTGTTTTTCAAGTAAACAACAGTGAGCGAAAGTGCTTTTCAGAGATCTATCGTCATATATGATTTGTATACAAATATAATATTGAAGAGTGAATTCCAAAGCGAATGTATTCCCCGGGTTCAAAAACGAGTATCACATCAATATTGAAATTGATTACTTGCATTAAAATTAAGCAAATAGGTAACTCTGAAAATCATTAATTTATCGAACATCGATAAAATATGACGTTCTTTCTTTGTGATATTTAATTTTTTCTATTATTATACTGCTTTTTCGGGTTTCGTACCCAAAGGGTCAAAATGGGACCCTATTACTAAGACTCCACTGTCCGTCTGTCCGTCTTTTTTGTTTATGATATAGGAGGTAAACGAGCAGACTGTCTGTCATCAGGCTGTATCTCATGAACCGTGCTAGCTAGACAGTTGAAATTTTCACAGATGAGATATTTCTGTTGCCGCTATAACAAAAAATACTACAGAATAAAACAAACTAAAAAAAGTAAAACCGACTTCAAAAGGGATAAAATAAAATATTATTTCGTTTTATAATATGCGCTAGCAAACTGATACGTTTGAAGTCGGTGCCAAGCCAAATCTTAAAAGCGTCAAGTTGCCGTCAAACCGAATGCCAACCCTGGTATTGTTTGATAAGAACCAGTATTGTAACTATTTAGCTTGGCACCGACTTCAAACGTATCAGTTTCCTAGCGCATATAAAACGAGAATATTTTATTTTATCCCCTTTGAAGTCGGTTTTTTTTTTAAGAATAATTTTATTTTTCTATTTTTAGTTTTTCTTTATCTGTCTGGCCAAACTGTCATGTTGCTAAACATTTTTTCACTTCGGGTAAGTTTCAAGTTTCAAGGTCTGGGTCTGAAGCCATCAAGATTTGAGGAGTTCTCATGTGTACTCATGGAACCAATCATCAGAACTAGACCTTAACACAAATGTTCCTTCAGAACTTACTTGTGCTTAACAAACATTATGAAGAGGATAAACCTCCAAAATTGAAATATGCGTTCCACTTCATCAAATGGTACTGTTTTGGATAAAAGTGCTTGGTTTGTTGATAAAAATACTAAAACCAATATACCTATGTATACCTATAAGATTTGAGGAGTTCCTTGGATTCCTAATGGATCCCTTCATAAAAACTGGGTTTTTACAAAAACTGGACAAACTAGGGACTATATAAATTCAAACAAAAAAATAATTTTCTAGATAGGTTCAGAAATGACGGAGTTCTGAGGTAACATACATACAAAAAAATTAAAATACGGTCGAATTGATAACCTCCTTCTTTTTTTGAAGTCGGTAAATAAATATTTAAGTGGGGGCTCCCATACAACAAACGTGATTTTTTACCGTTTTTTGCGTAATGGTACGGAACCCTTCGTGCGCGAGTCCGACTCGTACTTGGCCGGTTTTTTAATTATTATTACCTTAATCATATTAACGACTCGAACCAAACTAGAATAAGAATTGTTTATTGCCACATATCCAGAAGTACAAAAGAAAATAAAATAAAATTTTATAAAACAAGTATAATAAAAAATAAAAACAATTATTAATTTATACCCACAATCAAACAAATTCGATTCGAATATTAACTAAAGAAAATACCTAGCACAGAAAATACAACTAACAATTTACTTTCATAATCCAAGAAGCCATTAAAAATGTATAAAAAAGTACATTAACTATTGGGTATTTATTCCCTTGAAAAATCATTACCCTCGCTTCTTCATCATTCGCGTAATAAATGCACATATTGCAAATGGTTGTTTTGTTAGTGTCAAATACGTGTGCGATTAGCATTTCCGTCTTTGGCACCGTCTCGGCCCTCTGAATACAAACTACTTGATAACATCGTGACTCGAAGGGCTCTAATGCTTTTATGAAATATTAATTGACTCGATGATACTTTAATAGAATACCGACCGCCGTTGATCAGTGAAATCTTTAGAGACGATCTACAACAGTATCTACAATCATTATGACACTGGGATTGGTGCGTTTTAATCCGGAAGTAAGGGCATTTATTGGTGTGATGAGCACACATATTTGTTCCTTAGTCATGGGTGTTTTCTATATATTTAAGTATTTATATATTATATATCTCATCTTATTATTTGTACCATGTAATTTTTTTATATGTATATTTGTACAATAAAGAGTTTACTACTACTACTATTCAAGCCTTCTTAAGGGGCCCACTAACTATCAGTCCGCCTGACGATATCGGCCTGTCAGTTAGAACAAAAATTTGTCAGTTCCGAACAACTGACAGGCCGATATCTTCCGGCGGACTGATAGTCAGTGGGCCCCTTTAGGCTTACCGTGGGACTTAGTCAATCTATATAAAAATGTCCTCTAATATTTATTATTTAAAAAAAAGAGTAGATTTTAAAGGTGATCTCATTCGTGTCGCTGAATTTAACTATGAAATACTTAATAAATTAGTCGTGTCAAGGTTGTATCAATACAAAATTTTAAAAAGCTATAAAATTTAAATACCGTTAATAGTCAAAACAGGATCAACTGGAAGGAATATCTAGTTAGCCATTAGAAATGTTAGAATTTTAAAGCATTTTTCTCCACAAATTATCTACCTACTTGGAAAACAATATCCTCCTTTTTTAGGGTATTTGGTAAAATAACCTTTATCTGTACGCTCTAACATTACTGAATCTGTAATAGGCCAGCCTAAAAAAATAAAGCATACCTAGGAAAAAAAAAAAAAAACAAAATAAGACGTTAAGAATAGTTTTGTATTAAACGAGTAGGTAAAGTGTGTAACATTGTCTTCGTTTTTTAATTGTTTTATTTAATTGAGTAAATTAATTTTTAATGTTAATGTTAATTCCGATCAACTCGATTTGGTGGTAAATTCTATTCTAAAAAATATACTAAATTACAAATTAATAATTACAAATTAATTAAATTATTAATGATTAAATTATATTAATTATTATTTAATTTAGTATCTACACTCTACAGTATCTCTTTAGATCGAGGAATAAAGTTTCTATCCAAATCATTTTATGGGTCGAACTTAGGACGTCATGAATCGTAACAATTTGAACATTCATAATCATAATACCATGGAAGAATAATAATACGTGTGCACATTGCTGGCCCTAGTGCAATAAATGGATCCGAAGTCTCAAACTCCATTGTTACTGCTTACTTTGAATCATTAAATCTGTGGTTATCGGTATTTATTATTCGCATTTAAATATTAGAATCAGCTTCCGCGTCCTAGTCAAAGCCGTTCGGAAAGATTACTGACCGAGGTTCTAGGTTAGCCATTATAATCTGAGCTTCATAGTTGTAACGAATCTATAGAAAATTATGCTACAGTCACAGAATAAGTAATAGTATTATCATACAGAACGGACGCGCTCTACCCCACTCGGAATGGAATTACCTCACCCCGCGGTAGTAGATGGTCAGAATTTTAACAGAATTTCAGTTCAGTTAGCAACGCGATGACGGAAAGCTAAATAGCTGTCATGGTCCTGTCATCCTGACGCTCACTCAAAATGCCGGTGAATTGTGACTTTGTGACTAATATGTTTGTTAATTTCAAGTTCATTTGAAGTAGTATATGCAATGCGTTACTGGATTCGTCTAAACCCAGGTTTACAAAAGGATGGTAGAGCAAAATGAGAGAAGCTCTACCTTTCTGTGTCTGTGCGACGTACGTATACAAATACGAGTGCTCTTGCCCTATGACGGTCTTTACTGATGTTATATGTTGTCATAGTTACGCCAAAATATTTTCAACTGACTGCCCTAAGGAGCTTACACACATTGATGCGTATGCAGACATGGCGAGCACACATAGATAAGCTAACAATTTCCGTATATAATATGTTGTGTTCGTCCAGTGGTCGAGTATATTATGCTTCATGAATGTATAGGTAGGCTGGAAAGATGGCGGATCCCATCTAAGATTAGATAAATAGTATTACCATGAACAGTATGAGCTCTCTGATTACTGGCCGTTGTCTCTGTATTTATCTTTATCGACATGGATGTTCTATTGTAATTTTATTGTAATAGGATGAAATCTAAAGCGATATTGGCGACTATCTATAGTGTGGTGTATAACTGTTCATAGGACGCAATCTGTACTGTGAGGCAAAAATGACTAGCAGCTATCCTATAACATAATACATATTTTTATAAGAATAAGAATAAGAACAAAAATAAGAATGATTTATTGCAGTACTGTGTACATTTGTAGATACCACTACGGCCATACAACGGACCACGGGCGTTGCCCGTCGGGTAGATTTGGTTTGTATTTTTTCTTACAAAGAATTTTTAGGACTCAAATGGATATGAGGTTTGAATTGTGAATTTTTTATAATCGAAACCGTTAAAGGGATAAAGCAATTTTTTATGGCTGGATTATATCCAAAAATAAACAAGCTTGTCCTCCCTGCGTTCCATTCTAGATACCAAATTACGTCCAAATCAGAAAAGTAGTTTAGTTGTGGGGTTGTGGAAAGGTAACAGACTTACTTTTGCTATTAGTGTAGAGAGAGAGTTAGTTTTATAACTATCCCAAAAACACATAATTTTTTTCTAATTTCAGCAAATATTACATCAAATTGTCTAAAAAAGTATTTAGCTATCCCTCCCGGCAATAGTTATAACTTATAATAATAAAATTATCCAAACCACGTGAACAAATAGCAGTAAAATAAACAAAACGCCTTTGTGGGACACTTGGAAATAGGTTGATAAACACTGAAGATTACGTGTTGAAATACGCTGAGAGACAAATCGCGCACTGACGAAACGTCACCAATGGCATTCTTCATTTTATTTCGGCATCCATAAAAACGTTTCTTGCGGAGGTTCTTGCTTTTAAATAATAAGTAACATATTGCTTTTATTTCTTTAAACGAAAACGTAATCCATTCAGTATGACTCCAACCCAATAACAAACAAAAAAATTGTTCACTTTGAAAGTTGGTTTAAGAAAATCGTTACAGTAACGCAGGTTTTCAAATAATAAATATGAATGACATTTGGTTAAGCTAAAAACTAAAATTATACATTTTCAACTTTAAATGTGCCTAGTTTTTTAATTCATCCTGTCTCATTTGCAATCAGCTATTCACCTGTCTTAAACTAATTGGTGTGAAATTAGACAATTAGAACACAACTAAGTTTGTAGGTGTAAAAAGAAGCTGTAGGAAATTGTGTCAAATTAAAGGGAACCCTAACATAAATAGGGCATTGGTACCAGGCGTATATAAGTCATCAAGGAGTGTTCGGCCGTCACGGACGGTCGGGCTCTACGAAAAGAGCGTATCTTTGACAATTTCAATGACATATACGACTTTTATTCGTAGTGTTGCGCTTGCATCATCGACACAGAGTAATCTGACGATAAATCACCGGCTTTCTGGATCGGAATGAGATCACGATTCAATCGGACCGGGATGATGGAGCTAATTGAGTTAATTTAATAGTTTGTAGCTTCGAGGTAGGTGGGTGGGCAATACTGGAGTGCTTCTGTGGGGGAGTCAGAACACTAATTGTTTTAGTAAAAAGTATAAACCCAATGCCGGCAAGCTTGTGGTCCGCTTGATTGTTAGTGGAAACTGTACATAAAGACATTAGCGACTCTGGGGGTGTCATCCGGAGATTTGGCAGTTTCAGGAACAAAATGCAAGCCCCTCGCCACCAATAAGTTGCAATCTCAGAAGCTGAGCTCAGGCAACCTACTTTGCTATCACAAACAAAATACTAACTTAGTTTAGTATGTAGATATATCTTAAATATCAAATGTTTGTAGTGTCTAAAAGTATGCAACCCTAACTTTTTGCTTATTTACATTGTAAGTGCCGGATATGGCTGCATTGAAAAACGCAAGTAATGTTTAGACGTGTCGATAATTTGTATACAAAATGAAGAATGGTGAACTCAACATTTACGTTTTTATCCGTTTTTTTCCTATGTTTCGTAATTGTCCGCCAGAATTAGCGTAATGGTGGCGCCTTTTTAGGGTTCCTTCGAGTAAGAACTATTGAACTAATTCTATTTACTTATAGAGTACCTGGATACATTCATGAGAAACATCAGAAACATGTAGATTCAGATTTAAGATTGATCAGATGACAGATCTCTGCTACTTATAAATATCATCCTCTTGAGAGTCGTGACACCGTTAGAGTTCAAGTTCTCTATTTGTGCTATTTAATTAATAATTTAAAACTTATTGCACGGTAAAAATAAGTATAAATGGCGGACTTAATGCCTTAAGGCGTTCTCTACCAGCCACCATTAGTTTTCTTAAGTAGGTGCAGTGTGAATAATATTTTAGATCACATTAGTAACTACTACTTATACACTTGATTTATATGTATTAGGTACAACAAAGTTTAAAGAAACAGTCATTCTTAAAAAAAAATATTATAAATATTGTTAAAATACTAGGAAACTTCATATAGTTGTGAGAAAAATATAAATACATTTAATGAGTATATATTTTAGAACAATATACTAAAAATTTGGATCGTATGAATTTGTTTTTTTTTTTTTCAATTTTAATGATAGTTTCGATTTAATAATAAAATATGAGATTTTTTGAAGATTATTTCAAGATATTCGTGACATAAGTAATCGAATCACCAAAAATCTGCGAATTAATGTAGATTTCATACATGTCGAACTGTTCAGCCCCGACTAATTAGGTTTCCGTACCCAAAAGGGTAAAAACGGGACCCTATTACTAAGACTCCGCTGTCTGTCTGTCCGTCTGTCACCAGGCTGTATCTCATGAACCATGATAGCTAGACAGTTGAAATTTTCACAAATGATGTATTTCTGTTGCCGCTATAACAACAAATACTAAAAACAGAATATTATAAATATTTAATTGGGGCTCCCATACAACAAACGTGATTTTTTTGCCATTTTTTGCGTAATGGTACGGAATCCTTCGTGCGCGAGTCCTACTCGCACTTAACCGGTTTTTTACCTAGGTACTATGAAATCTAAGAACACGTGCAGTGTGATGTGAAACATCAACATCTCGCGCCGTCCGAGTTTTTGCACATTTCGATCGCCTGATTTGCTTGATTTGACAGCTGCGATGTTCGAACACAGCGCAGTATTTGATACGTGTTTGTAATATTAATATTTTCCCATGAGCATATTGTTACACTGTCCGCGCCGCACTATAATGTTTACGTTGGTGTTGTCTTATTGAAGTGTTTGGGTACCTAACAGTGCATAAATATACCTATTACAAATTAGTGCAATGAACTCGCATATTTTCGAATCTTTATCTGAGATACTTTATTGAAACAAGTAAGTAGATAACAATTTTTTTTAAAGAGTAGTTTGGACAGTTTCTATGTGTTAAATATATTAACAACGGGTAATTCACGTATTTTACCCGTGACCCGTTATTAATATATTTAATATGTCTGTGTCTCACGGAAGTTTTGTTATTAAAGTTTCTATGTAAACACTTTCTTGTGGCCCATTATTCAAAAATGACTTAATATGTACCATGCCATAATGTGCAACAAAAAATAACACCAGAAATATAGGTACACCTAGATGCAAAAGTACATACTCACTTTATGGATGAATTCCATCGCTGTAGGTATATCGAATTCGATAAATAATTCATTCTGATTAAGCAAAAACTTTTGAAACTTACATGAAAGTTCAATAGACTATAAATAATTCCCAATGATTTTTATGCGTTAAGTTATATCATAGTTAATCCGTAATTGAGTATTTTCTGATAGATCAAAGACTGGCTCTGATATTTTGTTTACAAAGTTCTTATTTCCAACGGCCAGATACTCCGCTCTATGATTTCATAATCTTTTCGCTCGGGAATTAGCTTACGAAAATAATTCAATCACTCGATTCTATTAACCTATTTATAATAGCCAATAGGTATGCATTATTATGAAGTGTAATGCGTTTGATTCCTACCTATAATAATATTTGTTACAAGGTGACTTGTATCAATACATCGTTTACCAAAAAATACTGGAAATCTGAGAGCAGAGAGATAATCGAGAATAGTCACAATTTTCCTAGGCCGATTTTTAGGGTTCCGTAGCCAAATGGCAAAAAACGGAACCCTTATGGATTCGTCATGTCTGTCTGTCTGTCTGTCCGTCCGTATGTCACAGCCACTTTTTTTCGAAACTATAAGAACTATACTGTAGAAACTTGTTAAGTAGATGTATTTTGTGAACCGCATTAAGACTTTCACACAAAAATAGAAAAAAAGCAATAAATTTTGGGGATACTTAGAACTGAAACTCAAAAATTGTTTTTTCATCAAACCCATACGTGTGGGGTATCTATAGATAGGTCTCCCAAAATGATATTGAGGTTTCTAATATCATTTTTTTCTAAACTGAATAGTTTGCGCGAGAGACACTTCCAAAGTGGTAAAATGTGTGTCCCCCCCCTGTAGTTTCTAAAATAAGAGAATGATAAAACTAAAAAAAATATATGATGTACATTACCATGCAAACTTCCACTGAAAATTGGTTTGAACGAGATCTAGTAAGTAGTATTTTGTAATACGTCATAAATCGTAAACCGCAATTTACCTTTCACTCACGTTTCACATAAAAAATACATTGTTTAAATTATGTAATGTACGGAGCCCTCGGTGCGCGAGTCTGACTCGCACTTGGTCGGTTTTTCTTTTAATACTTTACTAGTTTAGGTACAGTTTTGTAACTGAACATGAAGAGTGACAAATGTATAAAAATTATAATATTAATAAGATTAACAATGCATACGCACATATACAAGCCGGATATGTACTAATACATATTAGTATTTCATTACCTGTCACTTGAATATAAATAATTACATCGTTAACTTTTATGACGGCAAAAACCAATGTAGCCAACCTACATATGGATTCATAAAAGTCCAACTACGAGTCCGCATACATTACGAAAACCATTAGAAAATCCATTTTCGTACCTCTATCCAATATGTCAACATGACTGCTTTAAACTGCTATCCTTTTCTTACTAAGTTATATGCCGCTTGGACTGAAAAAAAAGGAGTACAGAATAGGAAATAATGGAACGGTATCAGAGCATTTGCATTAAACATTCACAAGCGAGCCAAATGCGAAAGTCTTGTAGGAAATATTGGAAGTTCAAGTTCAAATGATCTAGTTCAAAGGTAAACGCACGGGCGGCGCCGGCGCATGGTATGCTAACAAGCAATAAACACGAGCTACGGCAGTGTATCGATGGGTTTGAGCTGACGGTTTATGATTCGCTGAAAGAGAAAGTGGAAAATAGAAATGGAAATTTTATTACTAGGTACTTACCTCATTTTAATGGCCTGCAATAGGTATAGTTGAAAGTAAGTTGTTTGCGAGTGTGTCATCCGATGATGCTAAAAGTCAACGTTCTTGTCAATATCAGGAAATAATGATTTTTAGGGTTCCTTACCCAAAGGGTTAAAAACGGGACCCTATTACTAAGACTCCACTGTCTGTCTGGCTGTATGTCTATCATCAGGCTGTATCTTATGAAGCGTGATAGCTAGACAGTTAAAATTTTCACAGATGATGTATTGCTGTTGCCGCTATAACAACAAATACTAAAAGTACGGAACCCTCGGTGGGCGTGTCCGACTCGCACTTGATTTTTGTAAGATCGTATTTTGAAATTTGAAAGAACTAAGTGTGCCTAGGTATTTCTTTGTATCCTAATTTTTCAGTGTAAGGGGTGCTACGGCGTCAGTCAATCATTGTGTTGATTGTAATGGCCACCCAGATGTCCGCGGTTTTATTATCTTCCGATTTACCAATGCCGAAACGTTCCATATGATTCCATTTTACGGAGCTGTACGGATATGATGGTCGTTTTTGTCTACGTGACAGCGTGATAAAACGGTGTCAGTCACTTTCAATCGCGTGGAGTTAAAACGTGACAGTTATTTTATCACGTGGATAAAGCGATCCATAATACGCCTGCTAAACTCAATTGATTTTTATTCACGATGTTTACAAACATTTATAACATAATATATGCTTGTAACCATGGGTAGAAGGGTAGGTACCTACTATCAGGATTAGATTATTTGCCAGTTATTGAAAGTTGAACAATGACAAAACAATTTTTTGTAATATTCAAAAAAAAAAAAATCAAAAAAATCAAAAATATTTTTATTCGGTAGCTTAAAAAACACAAATTACAATATCTGCGCTGGTGCCTCTTTTTAAGTGAGAAAACACTTGTGCTAAGAGAGCACCGCTCTTCCACGCGGTTAGTTAACAGTTAACTTAGAAGTATATAAAGTATATTTAACTACATTTTTTTTTTTTTTTTTTAACATTAACAAAACAACTAAACATGATTTCAATGTAATTATACTACTATAGGGTACTTAATATAGAAAAGATGTGTGTGTGTGTGTGTGTGTGTGTGTGTGTGTGTGTGTGTGTGTGTGTGTGTGTGTGTGTGTGTTTGTTTGTTTGGGTCTGTACTAATGTTCGCTATACTTATTTTGAAATTAAGTTTTCTATGTCGTTGTAGCTTTTATTATATTATATATATATATATATATTATAATTTAATTTGTTAGTTCATATATATTGTACCGTAATATTAATTAAAGAATTTATGTGAAACGCTCTCCCAATTACATGGAAACTAAATATACTTATAGTAAAATTGTATAAGCTACAATCTGATTTTAATAATATATATTAATTTATACAAGTGATGCTGTGTGCATTTCATTATACGAAAATGATAATAATTAAGACGAATCACTAAAGTCTATCCAACCCAGCGAGTGAAAAGGGCAAATCCTAAATTAGAAACATCAGGGTAATGTCAAGTTTATACGCGAGTAAGTCCCGTTTTACTTAATAATGTAAATCAGAAAGACATTGACAAACTCCCGTAATAACCCTAACTGAATCAGGAAGCTCGGAGCCAATTCCACTTCCAATTAATTGCACAGATAAAACATTCTGTTCACAACCGTGACCTGAATATGCTTTCGATAAGGACGTAAGAGTCCTAATAAACTGAATGCTAAGTCCACACGTACGTACCAATACTGATTTTTTTACTTGAAATCGAGCTTGTACGAGTAGGCTTTAATATTGGACAATCAAGGAATTTGATTTTTGTGCCATTTCTTACCTTGTCACAGTGAATCTCTCGCAGTTTTCATACCTATTGACTGTCACTGTCGATACCTATTTACATAGCTTACATAAATCTGAAATGGTACATAATTCAAATTCCTTGAATGACTTATAACAAGCATTTTATACGCCAATAAATTTTAGAATAAAGCTCGGCTAAACACAACACATAACATACAATATGCACACTTTTACTATGCTATCAATAATTTAAGTTCATTTGGACTAAGGTAATAATCGAAATTAAACTATTGTGAGACATATTTCAAAATATTTAAATCACTACGGTTTCACTCACTATTATTTTTAGTCGACATGTTCTCCTGAAGAGTTCGAAACATGTCGCCAAAAGCGACTAAAAATAATAGTGAGTGAAACCGTAGTAATCTAAATATTTTAAGGTAATAATTTCAATAATTTCGTCAATATAAAACCCAAATAAAATCTTAGAATAGGTATGGGAACGTAAAATCCAGCTAGCCTGTTGACAGTCTTCTAGCACGTGTGGATACAGCATTAGGAATGAAACCCCTTCTTTCCTGCCCCAGAATTAACGATAGGAAAATGCAAATGCCATCCAGTTTCCAGTAAATTAATAATTTGTTTACAAACCAGATAGGCCCTTTGTGAGGGCTATAAAAGTAATTGGTGTAATTCGTCTCAATCGGTTATGTTGTAAATTGGGGTTAGCAGCACCAAAGCGTGCATTAAGCTGTTAGCCCATTACACGGTTAACAGTTTGTAACAGAGGGGCGATTGTGCACCTGGAGTGATAGTTTTTATCGTGATAAAGTTTGTGATCTACCCTGGAGACATATTCTGATTTATTGTGTTAGATATATCAATCTGATATTAATCACAGTGCATGTCGCTTGCATATTTATATTGGTGCAAGAGGAACACACTAAAAGAAGTACTTATTTGTTTTAATGCCGAATATATCCAGTAAATAGTAACACAGTCATAAGTGGCGAAAGTTTTTGTCTTCAACAGAAATTCTTTCTTCTATTTTTAAGGCAAACAATATGCAATAAATATTATTTTCCGTGGTACTATATCAACAAAAAATAAAATTAAAACAGCAACAGCTAATACACACTACTAGGTACTGATTAAGAGAATTAATCGCGGTATAGTATAAGCAGACTGAGGCGAGAAGCTCATTTGTAATATTTGCACGCAAGCCTGCGCCCGCGCCCTCCGGCATCCTGATAACTGGGTACTACTGAAAACAACCGTTTATCTCTATTATAATCATATTCGAAAGTAATCCTTAAGTTTAAATACATAAGGTTGAATGTAGAAGTTTATATAAGTAAGATATAAACCCTTTTGTTAAACAGTCTTTGTTTACTCCAGTTTCGAGACAGGTAGCGTAATTATAGCAACATTTCACTGTTGGATGTCCAGTAGGTTCTAGAGGTAGTGCACTAGGTAAGATTGCCGCATTAACATTATCATTATAATGTTTATAATGACTGATGTTCCTAGTACATCCGACAAGTTCAAACCTCAACAGGGATGGTACGTATATGTGTATGATAATATTGATAATGTAATATCCTATAATAAGACCGTGTTTTAAACTGTCTTCCCTACGACCGCAGGATTTTCACGCAAACCTTGACCAAAAAAAAGGTCTGGAGGTAGACGATTTACTGGGGAGGAAAATAACGAGACCACAAAAAATAAAGGCTAGAGTCCATCTAAGTTAAATCTCCAACGATTTTTTAGCGACAAAGGATAGCAGCAACGTCATACTTTAAAGAAACTGTGGTGTGAGGTTATGGACTGCTAAGTGGTCGCTTCTAAGTCATTACAAACTTGACTTCGAAAGACTATTTACTCAATTTGGTGTATAGGTACGTACGTTATTATAAAATGGCCAAGTCCATCGCCAAACTGAACGCATGACGCAACAGGGTGCGGCATAAAGTGTCACAGCGAATTCAACCGCACCTATACCCGCAGAATAATAACGCACTGGAAATCGGTCAGTCCGGCTGTTTGCCATTGTCTTTGTCTAATTACTGTTATTAGGATATGTTTGTGAGCCGAGGGTAGCGATTGTGTGTATTGAGCTGTTGCATCTTAATTATTTTAATTAATAGAGTCTGGTATAATCGTCTCTTGTACTCGTGCACTATCTCTGCCGATTTTTATTTTGTTGTCGTATTTTTTTTCCGTCTAATTTCGATAAATAAATATACAGATTTCCCTATAATACATTTACAGGGAAATAATACTTCAATTAATGTCTAGGTTTATTTGTAACGTTAGCACGTTATCTTTCTTTTTTAATTTTCGGAATAAAATAGAATTAAAACTAGATTTTAGCCCAATTCGAGAATTCCGAGATAACACACAAACAATATTAAAATGCATGCCTGCGAATTAAGCATTTCTGTTAAATATTTTGGCTTGGATGGTAGTTAAACTCGTATTCGTATTCTTTGAAGTCTAGAATAAATGTAATGCTGTCTAGACGTCTATGTTTTATGTTTAACTATTATTCGTGTTTTTGATTTATGCAAAAACATCGTTAAAATATAAAATAAACTGCAAACACAAACAGATGTTAAAAATATTATAGCCTTGTTTAGTTCAGATATGACTATTATTTTCTTAAAATTATCAGATCTGATAAGTAGGAAATGGTCTGGTTCAAACAGCGTGTTTTTCTTCTTATAGGTACTTCATTTTGCCGTCTGTAAAGCTGTACACGCGAGATAAGCCCAAACGCATTACGTTTAGGATGGCAATTACAAAAGTCCTACTGTTGGGTACAGAGCATTACTGCTACAACGCTGACTTTAGCTGTTACGCAGACAATGTTACTAGCAGATAATGTTCGTATCGTAGCCGCATTACTGCCGCGATTAAAACGTTCAATCCGTCTCCGTCATTCATTTTATCAAGGAAATTGACGGTGACAGCACCCGCGTCAAGGCCACAGCAGTTATGTTGCAACAGTAATGCAGCTACATTTGCCATCCGAACGTCACCTTTATGGTCACTGTCGCAGTTTCAATGAAATTAAATTTATTATTCATAACACAGTTATAAGTCAATACATAAAAGGAAATATATTACATTTAGTATACTGAATTATATTATATTCTTCTTCTTCTTCCTCGGTTCCTCATGGCTGAGGGTCGCGACCACATGAGGTCGTTATTTTGTGCACCAAGGCTCTCCATTCTGCACGATTTTCCGCCTTCCTGATAATAGGCGCCTTTGTATCTACATCTCAGGGATCTCCCTGGCAGGCCTTCTTTACAGTGTCTACCCAGCGGGTTGGTGGATGTCCACTCCCCGTCCTCCATCCACCATGCCAACCACAATGCGCTTTTCAAGGTTGTCCGGCTCCCGTCTGGCCACGTGTCCAAATTAGCTAAGAAACCGCTGGCGGTAAATATTATATTATTAACTATTATATCGCGAGAGGTAGATTGAAAAAGTTCTGATCATCATCATCATCATCATCATCATCATGTCAGCCGATAGACGTCCACTGCTGGACTTAGGCCTCTCCCAAGGCTCACCACTCCGACCGATCCTGTGCCGCTCGCATCCACCGAATTCCCGCGACCTTCACCAGGTCGTCGCTCCATCTCGTTGGAGGCCTACCGGCAGTTAAAGCCGCTAAAGCCGCCGGCGGCTAAAGTTCTGATAATTATAAAAAATATTTTCCTCGAGCCATGACTTCAGTCTAATTTTTCACTCCACAAGATGGACTGCTGGCTGTCGCGTATGCCCTTTTACACGACGGTGGCGGCGGCGCTAAAACTAGATCCTCAAGCGAGATGACATAGATTTCTTCTCTATCGATAAGCAATTAATCGGTTTCCTTCCATAAATTAACAATAACCGTAAATCAGACGGCTCCATTAAGGCCTAAATTAAACAATCTACGTCCAGTGACGTATTTGCTATATCTTACATCTCCATTGGCGTAATGGCGAGGCTGACCCAGTGGAAACTAATTTCAGAGCAATAACAAGGGATGTCCGATTAGCGCGCCTAGCTATCTTGTGGAGTGAAGATGTGTACGCAGTACGCACTGGATGGAAAATACCGGCGTTTGTTGAAAACAGTATTAAGGTTAGATGGGGTAAGAGAAACTATGGGACTCTTGTAGGGAATCCTCATACTGTTTTTCTTGCTCCGAGCAAAATAAATTATCTTTATCTTATCCCCTGTCATAACTGTATTTCATGTTTGTGAAGTATTTAAAGTGAAGCTCACATACAATAAGTCAAGATCTTGTAATTTAGAGAAAGACAAATGAAACGAATGGCCAAGAATGAAATCACCGATGTCTGTATAGCCTGCATACAATTATTAAGTTTGTAGTTAATATTTTTTTAGCTAAACAGGCACCGCGCGTTGAACATAAATGGACAAAAATAAGTTTTACTATAAAAGCGAAATAAGCTAAAACGGAGCGAAAGATCCCAAAATTCGCTACACTCTTTGTTCAAAAAATGGAATCTTGAACGTGGCGTGGGTTTAAAGGTACGTTAAACAAACTAGGTATTGTTACCGGGTGGAATACAAAGTTTTTCACTACACCAAACGCGAGGAAATACTGTACATTGATTTACCAATCGTATTTCATGGGTCCACCTTACCAGCTAACAACGTGAGAAAATAACTTAAAATTCGTATCAAATTACTTTAGCACTCTAGATGTTGAAATTTAACTGTGTTACCTGTTTTTGGAAAATAAAATCTTTCCGAGCGGGCATGGTGAAAAATACCTATGTTTTTAAGTTTCCATTTGGCTTAAACTCTCCCCGCAAACTATAACTTCGGTATACAGTTCGTTACTAAGGGCTTTTAAACCGTTCCAGTAAACCGTAAACCATTTCCTAACAGTGCGTCGCGCTAACACTAAGTGAGTAACGGTGAGCGGACCAGGAGCGCAATTAACAAGATCTGGTCCAGAATGGGACGAGATATACACAAATATACTTTATAGTAAGCTATATTTACCCGCATGCGAGAGATCAAGTGATTCTGAGCCGGTCAGGTTTTAGATCGGGTTTTGATCGGGATGTCTCTTTTGAAGACAGTTTATTAGCTTAAAATCAAGGTAAGATATACTCGTATTATTAGGATTAATTTGTAGTCTTCGAGTCTTAGCTTTACGGCCCGATACGATATGGATTAGATATGTCAGTGTTAAAAATGACGTTTTTGTTTGAAGAAACGTCACTTTGACACTGACATATCTATTCCAAATCGTATCTAGACGTAATATTTGTCGTAGGTATATCTTAAAATTCGAATCGATCGATATTCTTATTTCCTTCAAAATATTCTTATTTATATGAAACTAACATAATATTCCAGAAACTGCAGTTAATTTTATAACTTCCCTAATTAATATTGACTTATTACGTATACCTATATCGCTATCCCTATTTAATATCTTGTCTTTTTATAACTTATATAACACCCTTTACACCTCGAAGGATAATTTGATGACCGTTTTTTTATTATATATATTTTATCTCTGACACCTAGAGACTTCTACATCTCTAAACAATTTTAGTATTTGTCTCTTGTTTGTATATTTTTTATTAGTTTTTGTGTAACTTGACATTTAGACTGGATACATCTCTGACAAAGTATCTAATATTTTATTAATTCCATATTTGTAATTGTTTTTTGTAATTTTTGGTTAATTTTATTGCTTGTAAAAATTTACATGTAAAAGTGTCCCTGTGGCCTATTTGCTGAATAAATGTTTGATGCTGATGTTTGATCCGCCGTTAAACTTTTTTATCCATCAATTTGATGACTTCAGATATTAAACCAAGGCAGGTTTAACTTACATTAGCATCTATCTGAAAAACTTTCTTCTCTTACCTACACATTCAATTTCACATCTTCTATTGCTCAATATAATTAAATGAGTCGATTACTATTGCACTCGTAGCTTTAATAATGGCGCCAGCACTCCAGGCCAGTCGCATCTTCATAGTCCTACAAATTGATAATAAAAATACGTTTAGCATTCAACCATTGTAATATACGACTAAGCAAATTGCCCATATCGTTAATAATTTAAATATATATCCATGGTTTACTATGACTTGCATTCAAAAGACTACATTGCGGTTTTATGTCATTTTATTCGCGCTAATATCCCACATTCAAAAGACTTACACGCTTATGGCCTTTAACGGCGCATACACCGTTTTAGAATAGTTTAGATTCTATGACCAATATAGTAAAGCAAATGTATTATTTTACGGCCTAAGCAGCACACCACACGTATGAAACGTGTAATCAATCGTTTATATTTAGATTCACTTTCTTCACTTATGTGTTTAGTATTGCCACTTGATTTTATAAGTAGTTCTATTAATAAATAATGGATATATTTTGATAAAATACGCCAACTGTAACTTTTTTTCGGTAGAAAAACTATTGATTATTTCGACTGTTACCTTATTCTTCTATACAATCAACAAGTGTACTTACTTATCACTATAGTTAGTATAGTATAGTATTTGCGTCTCGTCTTATGTACGAGTAATGTACGTATTTTAAGTATTAATTACAAGTCATTTTAGTATCATCCAGTTGCGATTAAATAGTTTAGTTAACAAGCAGTAAACCTAATATGTGCGAAAGATATACGAGTTTTAATTATTGTTTCACAACTAGTCCAGGGGTCGCAAACTGTGTAAAACCTAACGAAACAGATAGGAAATGAACGTAGTTTCATTATGATAAGCATTAAACAAGCATTCAGGGATTTCAGCATTCAGAAATCGCACTGACCCGGTCAAATCAAAAAGGAAAACTAATTTTGTTCACTATTGTTTTTACTACCTAGTTACATCAATAAAAAATCCAAAATACCCACTGGTTTAAATGTAACAGGACAAAACTAGAATTATACATACATTTACTTTCACTAGCAAAATTATTGCATATAAAACCAGTTTAAGATACTCGTAGATGCAGCAGTAATTTCAATATGACAGCTGTCATCCCATTGCTATACAATTGTCAGAAACCCGGATTGTTCTTATCTGCTGCCGATTTAATAAGTAATATATGGACCTCAATTTCAGACTTATTCTTTGAATATTGGTACTTTAAACGTAATATGACAGAAAAAAAAGCTCCTGGATTAAAAACATTCAGGAAAATGAGCGTCTTTCCTTTGGACAATGCAATAATCAACAATTTCGGTTATTTCGGTGCATATTAGTGAGGCTTCCGTCATACAACTTGAAGAGAGACTTTAATACTAGGTGTGAACATGCCAATTAAGGCTTAAAATCCATTTATTTATTATGTCCACAGGAAAGATGCATTATTCTGAACTTATTCCCGCTAAATAGGTTTTTAACATAGCTTGCGTTCAATTTAAATGGTTTAATTTAATAAAAGTTGAATTCAAAATAAGTTACAATTAAAGCTATTTTTGTAAGAAAATGAAAGATACTGGGTATACTTAATGCACTATTTTATTTACGTAATCCATTATTTTAAGTGTTGGCGTCAATATTCAGAGCCAATGGTTGGCAAACGCCTCTCTAATAGCACCGTAGATTGCGACTGAGTGGAGACGAAAAAGTGATTTGGCAAAATTAATGTCTGGCTTCATTCAGGCAGGAATGCAGCCACGGGCTCGCCTATTAGAGGATATCGCTCTAGTTTAGCTGTTGGTCGTTTAATGGTAAACTAAATATAGCGCGATATTTAATTAATTCTAACATAACTGACACATCTTTAACCTTTAGAATCTACCTACTTTTATTTTCAACTCAAGAAAATAGTAATAAAAAGTACTTATACAGTAAGTACCTATTATTAAGACTGTTATTTGAATATGTTGTCTTAATAAATTTTTTAGTGCGACTGACCAACATTGAAGTGAACATTACATGATTTTCTTACAAAATTTATTAGGTATATGGATAATTTATATCATATTACAATTTGTAAAATATTTGGTAAATAAACGATTTGTATTTGTATTTATTTGTAATTATCTTGAATAATTTAATTAATTAACTATTATAATGTTTATTTCCTTTTATATGGCCAATTTTATGTGGGTAATTATTAAAAAAATACATGAAGAAGATGATTTTAATTTACCATATTCATGTTAACATCATTACTATCACGCTTAAGACGAAAGAGGAGGACCCGCGCGAAATTGCCTTTTCATACAAACGTATATGAAATACGTAATATGAAAAGGCCATTTCGCGCGGGTCCTCCTCTTTCGTCTTAAATAAGCGTGATAGTAATGATGTTCAAATTATGTAAAAATACTTACCACAATGTTAATCCAGAAAGGAAAATGGAGACTACGTTCGTATGGAGAAGCAGTCATCCCCTTTCCTCTTAATTATATGACAAGCTACTTCTATTTATTTATACTGTAATAGATACCCATTATCAAAACGTGTACCAGATGTTACGCATTCGCTGATGTTTCGCTTCGTAGTATTTATCAATAGAAGTGTAAAATCTGAATATCACAACGCTTTACTAAAATAACAGCGAGAACTGTGAGAATTACTAGACGCAACAACTGTTCTTGTTCACCATGTTTAATACAAAATCTAGCTAGTTATGAGTAGGTAGATAGTACTTTATTCAAAAACATAAATAAATCATCTACACAGGCAATTCTATGGTAATAAAGCTTGAATCCAAATATGCCAATGCCTTTTCCACTTAAACGAAATATAAAACATTTCCCAGATACCTACTTGTATGTAGGTACCTATATGTAAACATGGCACGTGGCATGGCATGGCACATGGATGGCTCATAACAAAATCGTTGTCATACCTACACGGTTTTCGGAGCCTAACAATTCTAGTTTTACTGACGTGAAATATTTTTAACATGTCTAAAACCAGATAAGAAATTGTGCAGTTAGTTGTGAAAAATTATGCAACTTATGCAAATATTACTCAATGCAAGACGGCCCTACAAACAATAGTCGAGGACTCATATCTAGCACTATCTCCAGATAATATAGATAAACTTAGATAACTTCTCTGAAAAAAAAAAAGATCATGAGGTGAACGACTGCGCTTTTGTGTAATGTTGAAATTTGGGTTATTGTGCAATTTTAATTGCTTCATGACGTATGAATCGTGGGAGCAAAGAGAATAGAGTATACAGAGAGTTATTTTCAGAGTAAATTTTGTAGTCACAGTAAATTTATTGCCATCTTTCGACACAGGATTAAAACTAAAAATTAAAATGTCATGGGTGTTTTCTATGTATTTAAGTATTTATATATTATATATATCGTTGTCTGAGTACCCATAACACAAGCCTCCTTGGGCTTACCGTGGGACTTAGTCATTCTGTGTAAGCATGTCCTATAATATTTATTTATTTATTTATTTAAAATGAATAAAAATATCAAAATATATTTATGTGGATAAATGATTTTTATTTTTTATTATTTTTAGAACGCCATATTATATGACTTTTACCCATGTTCTTTCGCTGATATATGTTATAATTGTTAAATATCATTTGTTATCGCCATCTACACGAGTATAGGCCAAAGGTATGGTATAATTTACGTTTTTTCTTAGACTTTACTTATCTTATAAGGAGTTACATATATCTTTAGGAGTAAAGGTATTCCTGATAGGCAAAAATATTACTTTCTATTTTAACTATCTATTCACAATGCGTCTTTTCTATTGATTTGCCAAAACATTGTACAATGAGTTAAGTATGAAATACATCAAGATAAGACCGGTTAGTGAGATTGATTTAATTTACGTCTGTAGAGTAAGTATTTTCTCACGGCGTGATATCTTCTAGAATAAAAAAATCTTCAAAATTAAAATTAAAATTATTCCTATCTATTCTCTTCATTATTCTTAAGCGGAGACTCGCCGACATGTGCATATTGCCAATCCTCACTTACGGTACCCAAGCGTAGTCCCTTACCGAGTTACAAAAGACCAAACTGAAGGTTTGCCAAAGAGCCATGGAGCGCAACATGCTTGGGGTGAAAAGTGTTGACCGGATCCGAAACACTACGTTGCGCGCCAAAACAGGCATCGTCGATGTTGGGGTCAAAACCGCCAGGCTAAAGTGGGACTGGGCAGGCCATATACGACGTATGCACCCACAGAGGTGGGCTAAACTAGCCACGGAGTGGGTGCCACAATGTAAACGCCGGCATGGTTGGCAAGAGGAGATGGCGGGACGACCTGGACGCATTTCTCAGCAACTGGATGGATGCTGCTGTCAATAGGGAGGAATTTTAAGAGGGAGGCCTTTGCCCAGCAGTGGGACACTTTATAGGCTCGTTAAAAAAAATCGCTTCATACAATAAACGCTCCTTATTGGATAAATAGGGGCACAATTCGTTCGAGACTTAAGTTACATTGTAACAAGCATTATTAATAGCTAGGTACCGATTTTTAATTATTTCAGTACAGCTACAATAATAACATACTTGTTACAATAACATCACGTTAAAACACGTAACTTGTCAACAACAGCTTCAGATAACCAATTCGTAAGCCACTTGTGTTTGCGCAGTTATTAAGATCAAATGACCAGACGCCATCATGGACACACGAGAACATTGTTTATGTAATAAAAGTAAAAGAATTCGGCAGGAAGATATAAACGACTTCCTTATAAGAGGAGAATCGGAGCTGAACGTAAACTTAGGAATTCATAGAGAGATGATGGATTAAATTGTTTTTAACTGTTTTGCTAATGGAATTGGTGGAAAGAAAACATTTTGTTTATCTGAATTCTTAAGTGTTTTATCATTCTCACTGTAAGCTTGCCGAAACCCGCCGCCAAAAAGCCGCTCCCATACAATCGAACTTACGCTCTCATTTTAAAACATGCTGAAGTGACATGAAACTTGGCATGAACATTTAAGTAACATATATAGGTATTATATGTTTAATTATTATTGCTATTAAAAACGTTTAATCGCTTCACATCATATGCATCGCCTTTATTTTTTGACGAGTTCAGTAAAATTCGTTGTAAAATACTTATCATGTTTGACTATAAATGTACAAATACTCACTAAAAAGTGACTCTAATACTAACAGCAATACCAACCATTGATAGACTTTATCTCGTTGCAATACGTTTTACATTTGATAAGTCAACGATGTATTAAAGAAATACTTGACACCGATGTCTGAAAGGATGTTTGTAGATGTACAGGGAACTACAGAACATTTCCGACATACGCGACTCTGTTAACTACGATGTATTTCACCATTTTCACCTAGTCACTTAAATAAAGGCTAGGTTAGGCATTTCTCTTAGTCACTGTAAACAGTTTGTGCTATCAAGACTCAGAGGTTAGTGACTGTAGAATCGACAACTTGCTGAAATAAAGTTTATCATAAACATTGAAATAACATGCATCTACATATGTAGATAGTTCTCATTGCTAAATATTGTAATACCAAAAAATACGAAGCGTTTTGCTTCCACATTTCTTATGCGAACTGCCAAGGAGTGGAACGCCCTGCCCGAGTCTGTGTTTCCGCATGAGTACAATTTGGAGCTCTTCAAGGCAAGAGTTAATAGGTATCTCATAGGTAAGCGTGCTCCACCGTAGACCACATCATCACTTACCATCAGGTGGGATCGTGGTCAAACGCCTGCCTATTCATCATAAAAAAAAAAATATATAGAGCTAGTAAAGGTTTTTGGCGGCGCTTAGGGTTACTCTTCAGTAGTAGGTACTTGAAAAATTGTAAAGCTTGCAAAAAAACACATATGAAAATAGTTTATGCTTATAAGTTATAACTATAATTGTTTAAGGGAAATAAGCCTTCAGCTTTATTGTCTGTCATCGTGGCTGTCATATTCTAATAATAACAAATGACATTATACTCGTAGACGTTATAAGAACAACCATCGTATCCATACATGAGAGCAAAACTACGACAAGAATCAATAATCACGTGTGTTAAAAAGCGAACTTTACATTTATACAGTTTCTTTTTCTGGAAACGATTTACATTTGTATTAAAATTGTGTGTCGCAACTTACTGTGTTCTCACTGAAAACACAGTGAAACAAAACTTATAAAAACAATAAACTACAATCAATGAACAGTTACATTGTTAAGTATACAACCCGTAACGACGGTAGCCGTAAGAATGTTATTAGAATGCAAATGTATCCACGTGGTTTTGGGACAGAGACTACTGCCCTCAGATACCGCTTCGTTCCGCGTGGTCACCACACGTAGGTGCTACTTATCTGTTACTATTTACTATACCGCTACTGCACAACCAATTGCAATTTACACTGCTTTACTATAGTCAGTAGAAAAAGTTGTAACAATCTTGTTCTTGGCCGATGGTCCGCGAAAGTAGTGGTAGTCCCTGGAAGGACTTCAAATTTTCTGTGAAATTATGTAGAAACCCTTTGTTGTCTTTACTCGTCACATCAGGTATTTACTTATAAACCATTTTTAGGGTTCCATAGGGTAAAAACGGGACCCTATTACTAAGACTCCGCTGTCAGTCTGTCCGTCTATCCGTCTGTCTGTCACCAGGCTGTATCTCATGAACCGTGATAGAAATTGAAATTTTGAAATTGAAATACATAAATTTTAAATACAGTTGAAATTTTCAGAGATGATGTACGGAACCCTCGGTGCGCGAGTCCGACTCGCACTCGGCCGGTTTTTATTAGTCCTTGGCAAAGAAAATATTTTACTTTGCCTTATGCACGATTTGGTAGCCTGGCCTAGCTAAGATGACAATCGACATATCGACAAACACCAAACGAAAAAAAAAGTAGGTATTGGGATGATAGATGCTACGAAAAGTCACGTGACTATTTCCATACGTTATTTATGTTTCGATTGGTATTTTTCAGCAACGATTACCACAAAGGCTAGGCCCCCAGGTTGCTTTTAAATAATTTATTGCTGTCCTTGGAAAATAAAAGTTTCTATAACGTGGCTACTTTTCACTGTTTCTAGTATCTTGTATGTTCCATCTAAGTATTGGGCTCCATCAACATCACCAAACCGCGCGCCACGTGAATGAACCGCGTAATAATTTACTTTACTCTCGGACCTAAGATTACTTGTATGTGCCATCTAATAGGCTGCATCAATGTGTAGAGGTCACCACACCGCGCGCCGCTTGAATGAACCACGTAATGGTTTACTTTACTCTCGGGTTAGGTATAATGTTTCATTAACAACCTATTAAGTACTTGCGTTTGAAATGTTGTTGAAATATACGGTTAAAAGAAAATAAACTTTTAAGTTTAAGCGGTTGTATTTTTATATTAAGATGACGGCTGTCACCGTACCCAAGCTATTGGAAATTCATACAGGGTATTGGCGCAAGCGAGACGCACGGGTAAACGATAACAAAACGGCATCGTTTTGATAATTATCAAAATGTACGTTTGATTCAGATTAACCAACTTGTTTCGGTTTCGAACTGGTTTTGATACGACCTCGGCGATCGTCTTCATGCGGCCTAATTACGTTTTTTTACGTTTGGAATTAGCTTCAAATAAGTGCATGCTAAATTGCTATATCAGTTTTTAATATGGATAAATATCAATATTATGTAATTATATGAGGATTGAATATGAAAATTAAGAAATGATAGCCATCAAAATTTTAAATTTGTTATACCACGTGGATGGAAAATAAGCATATGGCCCGCCTAATGGTAAGCGATTGCTATATGGACGCCTGCAACAACGGCACAGTATAATAAAGAATAGTGTTACATGCGCGTTGCCGACCCTTATGTTATGATACATAGATATATGTATACTGTGTGATGTGCTAATACTGCTTAGGTTTGTAACCTGATTTCCATCGGCTTAAGTACCTGATTAAATGGTGAAACAATTGAGGTCCAAAATAAAGATTTCAAAGAAATTATACTAAAGTCCCGAGACTTTTCGTAGCAGCTGTCATCCAGATACATATAGTCATGAGATTTTTCGTAGCATCTGTGATTCCGATACATATAGTCATGAGACTTTTCGTAGCAGCTGTCATCCAGATACATATAGTCATGATACTTTTCGTAGCATCTGTGATTCCGATACATATAGTCACGAGACTTTTCGTAGCATCTGTGATCCCGATACATATTTCCTTTTCGTTTGGCGTTTGTCGATGTACGATTGTCATCTTGACTAGGCCCCCAAGTTGTATACATGGTGGCCAAAAAATATGTGCATTCCCGTTGCCAGGGAGGTTTTGGGATTATACTGAGCAACTTTTACTATGGGACCAACCACGAAATCGCAAAAAAAATTACCCTCCCATAGAAAATGGACCAGCCAAAATGTATGAAACAGCCAAATTTTTTTTCACGATTTCGGGGTTGGCCCATAGTAAAAGTTGCTCAGTATAATCCCAAAATCTTGCTGGCAACGGGAATGGACATATTTTTTGGTCAAATATCTATACAGGATTTGACGCCCTGCCACTGGCGAACAAGATTCACTTGAGAAATATTACCAGGCCAACAAATTGGAATGTAATCAAAGCGGCGGGTAATATTATATCGTCTTAATTGTAAAACGTCAGTGGCCGGGCAGCGGCCGTAAACACGGAGTTTACGGATCCAGGCGTTGTTTACGAAAGCCACATTCTGTTTAGTCTCAGTACATCCGAGCGTATCAATGCGGAAATGTTTGCTTTGCTGGCCTAGTGCTTTCTAATTACAATTAAATATATAGCAGGCCAGGTCTAAGAAGGCAAATTAATATTTTATTAATGATTTTATTTTTTTAATTGTTAACATGAAATTCATATAAATTTAGGTACAAAGGCGAGCTTATCCCTATAAGGGATCTCTTCCAGCTAAGGAGGTTAAGGGAGCTGATTTTTATGATATAAATATAAAATGTATGTAATAAGGAAAATATATATCGATTTATAAATGATTTACAGACTTGAAACTTCTCGGCATATTACAGCACATTAATATATGCTCTTAAATGTCTGTTATCTTTTATCTTTTATTAAATGTCTGTAAGACATCGATAACAGATTTATCGATGGCTCATTTTGCAGCACTATTTTTTACAACAAAAAGCTCTATGCTTATTTAACTTCAGAAAGTTTCTCGTAAGTTTAATTAAAATGAATTCAGTTTAATACACGTGCTATGATAGTAAATAAAATCAATTAGTGAAATTATTTTTTGAGTTCAACCGCCGACCTCCGCCAACGCCGCGCGGGCAAAGTTCACATACGGAACCACAGAATAAGTAATAGTATTATCATACATAACGGCCACGCACCGCCCCGCCCCGACTCGAATGTCCTCGCCCCGCGACAGCAGATTGACGGCCGTTTGCCGGCCGCTCAGTACTGTTTTTAAGCAACTTACACAATGACGCATGACGCGCGTACAGACGTGCCGTTCACACATAGAAACGCAAGTGATTTTTGATGTAGGTATAGCGTGTCCGCCCTGTGACGGAACATCGGTACAAGGAACAAGTACGACATGCTTATCGAGTTAAGTATGTTTGGTGCTCATTGTGTAATATTTGGAAATAGTGACAAGTTTTGTAGTAGGTATACATTTAGTATGTGGAGGTAGACAATCATTCGGTTTTTTTGGAGAACTTTGAAGTACTCTGGATGGCCTAAAATACGTTGACTAAGATTGTTTAGGATATTTTTCTTACTTTTTCCATTTTCCAGGATTCATTTAAAGATAAGTCATATTTCCCAAAAGTGCAATCTAATTTGTACCTTAAATCGGAATACTAAAGTTGAAATTCTATTGGCGCGTAGGTATGTGGTCAATAAATCGTACACGAACATATTTGTGAAAATTATCTAAATTATGCAGCTATAAAAAAATGGTTTTTGTGCCACCCTGTATATAATTATTATACATTGACATGATGTCCATCACGCTGTCAACAATAATCTGTCAAGTCTTATTAGGCTTATGCGACTTGTCTCCGTTAAGAGGATTACTACACTAATTACCTGCTTAAGAGCAACTCAGCACGTTTAAATTTGAATATGATTGAGTGTTTATGTGTTTATTTGTTTATAAGCTAAGTGGAGGTTTAATAGACTATATTGATTTTAACTAACATGATTTTCACTCATAATTTTAAACTAACACGGGACTTAATCGCGTAAAAACTTACATTTATTTATGGCCTGACGTTTCGAACGTGACGTTACGTTCGTGGTCACAGGCAGACTCCGGAGTCAGGTTTAATAGACGCATAAAGAGGAAACTATATTACTAAATGTGAACAATACTAACATTAATACAAGCACAGAAATATTAGAATACCTACATTACCTACGTCTTTGTCTCTAAGTCTTTGACCAGTGTGTGTTGCCAGTGATGACATACGGATCTGAGACGTGGGCGCTAACGATGGGCCTCATAAGAAGGCTCAAGGTCACGCAAAGGGCAATGGAGAGAGCTATGCTCGGGGTTTCTCTGCGTGATAGAGTCAGAAATGATGATATCCGCAGTAGAACTAGGGTCACCGACATATCTCGCAGAATTGCAAATCTTAAGTGGCAGTGGGCGGGGCACATTGCTCGCAGAACTGATGGCCGGTGGGGCCGAAAGGTTCTGGAGTGGCGACCGCGTACCGGAAGACGAACTGCCGGTAGGCCTCCAACGAGATGGAGCGACGACCTGGTGAAGGTCGCGGGAATTCGATGGATGCGAGCGGCACAGGATCGGTCGGAGTGGCGAGCCGGGGGGGAGGCCTATGTCCAGCAGTGGACGTCTATCGGCTGACATGATGATGATGATGACATTACCTACGTTGAAAGACATATAAATAATTAACACAGATATATCTGGTTCGATTTATATGGTCCATTACGCTGCCTTTTCCTAAGTATCACTAGTACGATTCGATTCGATTTCATCTTAGATACAGAAGTTAGCCTTGACGCCCTTGAGTAATTAAATAGTGTTCATGCCATTTTAGGTATATATAAAAACTATCTGACTCATAACTAGGTTCATTTATTTATTAACATTCACAACTGTTATCGCAGGTAAATAGGTGCTCATTATAGCACTTAGAATTACTAACCTAAAACACCTGTCATAAAATATAAATGAAAAGACATATATCAAACAATCCAATTAACAGTTTTCTGCGCAATTGCTACATGATTATTTTACTCTTTTACCGTCTTTTAATACGAATCCTACAAGGGTAATTAATTTAATAGTTTTACTAACTTGCAGTAATTAGACAATATTTTGACAATTACATTGTAGTAAAAATGGGTTATTGTCTGAACACAACACACTATTATGCCTCTAAAAGTTATTTATAAATAGTATCATGTTCGGATTTTGACCCGATTTTCGTTTCAGTGTAAACGAACTACTTAACTGTGTATGTACACGTGTCACCATGATTTCCATGAAACTGAGCCACTTTTAAAGCATTTTAAAATTCCAGCGCTGCTTGTGGCTGTAAAATCAAAAGTTGTGAGAGATAGAGATAGCATTTTATACATATCTTTCTTTGCTATTACAATATATACTAGTTACAAAGAGGTAGGTAGATTATCTTACGTGTGACTCGTGTCGCATGGTCAATCATTCTACAGTCTAGATTCTAGACTGTAGAAGGCTGAACTTATGATTTTATATTTTAATAAGGCTGGGTATTTGTCTAAACAAATTACTAATAATTATCCAAAGAAAGCTCGGACTATTTAGGGATTTTAGGGTTTCACTGCAATTATTGACGCTAAATCGGCTTTAAACGACATTCCATGCTCCGAACTTCATACTAATATATCTATGATATATTTACTTAGAACCGCGTTTATGTGAATGTCATAGTGTCATGTTTCATACTAATTAGCAAACTGCTAAATTTAAAAATATGCCCTTTAAGACTGGTTGCGCCTTTGGAATTGAAAGTTTTACCAGTCTATGGGATGTTACATGAATCAAAATTAGAGGTTGATGTCATTGGTACTTTATATGTAGTACTACGTTAAGATACTGTACTTACCTAAATGTTATTTACACTATGGCCTCGCCTTCGATTACATCCTCAACAGATAGCGTTATGTAATTAAATGTCTAGTCTGAAACTTATTACCCGCATGTAACTACAAGCAATATAATATAGGGCGAGGATGCTGCTATGCTAATACTGCCTAATAGTAATAACTAATTGTATTCTGAAATTAATGCCTTATGTTACAACTCTACATAGACCATGGCTACTTCTTAAGTTACTGATACTTTGATACATTGATACTTTGTTTAATCTCCTAAGTCCCAGAGGCCCTTATAAAGGCATTATTCCTAAATTAAAAACACATTGCATTTTGTAGTTTCATTTTAATTTAAAAAGTTTTCACGTCGACCAATAAACCATTTCATTCAAGCCAGCTCAAGCCACCACAGAATTATAAAAGATCCATTAAAAATCAAACATATGTAGGTGCACACATTCCCCGTACCACATGCGTACACACGGAATTTATGAATGAATCGAAATTCAAATTTCGATCGCGCCGATCGGATCGTAAAGTGTGAATACACGTGTCCCAGTTCGGTGGGCGGTGACCCGACGCGACGAGCCCGTGTTGCGACAATTGACACAATGGGTCGCTGTTACCAATATAATTACTGCGATTCGCAGATCGATGTTCAATACGGTGTGAAAATTGGATCAGACTGAAATTAGGACATACCCAGGTGTCCTTAAACTACGTCCAAAAGAGAGATATTGGAACTGTAAATGTCATCTCCCTTTGTCAGCGGATGTCATTCCAGATCTAGAGCAGAGCCCAACTGGGAAAGTACCTCCACCTGAAAACCGCAGCCAAAGAACACTAGACCCTACTGATAGTGTGGTGTTCCTGCCGGTGAGTAAGGTTGCAAAGTTCAACGAGCGTGCGGAGTTTTAGGGTCGGCAACACGCATGTAACACTTCTGGAGTTGCAGGCGTCCATAGGCTACGAAGACGGCAATCAATCTAAGGTGAAGAGTTTTTTTCTGTCACGAGTCCTATAACTATTCTCAAAACTAGTAGGCTTAATTGCGTAGGCTGATAAAATTCCTACCGCCCAAGTCTCAATGTCATCAATTTGCATATCCATAAGGAAGAATCATCGGTCTGTGTCTCTCAGACCATTGTGCGTCGAGGAATAAACTGGTAGCAATGAGGCGTGTGAAAATTGCTCTTAGATTGATTTCATCGTGTCTTATTTGTTGCTATAGGCTTTTCAGTGGGAGAGCAGAGATAGTCTGAAAGGATAAAGGTCACGTGTGTATCGAGATTTTTACTCTCCGGGACGGAAATAACAATACTCCAAATTTTATATTAAGGAAAAAAATGGAAAAAGTTACACTTCCAGCAGGAAATGACAATTCCCATATCGCATTTAATTGGCGGTTGTTCTATCACCAATTACGCCCTAGACACAATTTTCGACTTTGAATGTACAGCGACCTCAATTTTAAGTTATTAAAGGATTTCTTATCATCTTAGTGCATTTCTGGTTATAGGTATTGGTCCAAGTCAAAATTATACTTATTCGAACAAGGCCATTTGGCCATTGTAATTGACAGCATGTAACAATAATAAATAAAATAAAATAAAAATGTTATTTATTTAGGTATCAACCCATTACATTAAATTTATACATGCTAATCTATATTACATTTAACTATTCTCAAAGATAGATATAACTCCGTAATAGATGGATACAGTCTAAGGAAAAAACGTGCCTCGAAAATCAAGAAAATTTTATTCTCGTTCAGAGGGCGCTACTAGCTTTGGCTTACTGTCGTATAGATGGCGTTGACGGTTTCGTTTGTTATTTAACAATTTTAACGCATATCAGTGAAAGAACATGGGTCAAAATCATAAAAATAATTAATGCAAATAAAAAAAACCATTTATCTATATTTAAATACATTTTATCGTATTTTTATAAATCTTCATTTTAAGTTTTAAAGTGTGTCGACAGATGGCAGTGAATTTACTGGGGTTACAAAATTTACTATGACAGTACCGCTCTAGTATAAGTTACTCTATGCTATTCTAAACTAAACTAAACGTGCACATAATGTTGCGTGCACTACATTTTTGGGTATAAAAACGGCGGTCAATAGGATTGAGTACCTAGTTTAACCTTTACTGCTGTTATGGACAACGGCTGAGAACGTGAAGGCGCTACGAGGCTGCGTTCAGAGTTAAGAAAATCATACAAAAATGAAAGCTTGAAATAGCCCGGAAACATTTTAAACAATAAATGCCACACAAATCTACGTCGAAAATGTGTATCAAAATACAAATGCGAATTTATACAAACTTCTTCTCCAAACATCTGCCTACATTCGAATTTATCCGTAGATACTTACAGCAACACTTAATTGACAATAGGTGGCTCTTATATATTTACAATAAGGTATAGAATTTGTCAGTTAACAGTGTGGACCATTAACAACTTCGTAAAAAATACAAATATGTCAAATTAGTCAAGAAGTGTTGGCGGGCATGTCAACTTGACACGCGTTGAGGTCACTGACGTCTTTGACGTTCATAATGGATCATCTCGCTCATAAAAGTAAGTGTTGACTTTGTATTGCTATTAAGGTGATGCTTTTGGTTTTTGAATACTTGTTTCCGTGACACTAAGGGTCACTTGCACCATTCCACTAACCCAGGGTTAAGCCCCGGGGGGAGTTTATGAAATTTATATGTATGTTAGTCTATAAGGTATATGTACCTAATATGGGCCGTGTTGCCTGAATTAAATTTGAAAATAAATAAATAAATTAAATTATTATCACTTGAATTTGCATCATGAATAAAAGTAATTCTTGTCGTAATAATTCATAACGAAAAGTCAAAGGGCCCATGAATTGTGTCATTCAAAATTCCTTCCCTGTGTAGAACTATCCATACAGTGTAATAGAGAAACCAAGTTCAAGTTTAACCCGAATTTGTGAACAAACATTCTTTGTGACGGATTCGTTCCTTCTTCGCATTTTATAACGTGACGGATTGTCCTTAGGGAAGTGAGACTAAAGCGGTATAGTGTTCACAACTTCGCCTGCTTAGAATAAGTACCTAATACTTCCATAGTAAATGATTTCTCCGGGACTCAAACTATCTCAATACCAAATTCCATCTAATTCCGTTCAACGGTTTACTGCGAGCGAGTTACTTTCGCATTGAAAATATTAATAGTCAGGTGCCGAGCTAGCTCCCATTTTTTACTTGTAAATATGTGTATATAGGTAGATATTTTAGTTACTTTAATTTAGTATGATTTCGGTTTTTATATTTTTATGTTTGTTTGAAAATAAAGCTGTATATTAACAAAGAGTATACTATGAAATAAAACTATGAAAATGGATTATATCGCGTATATTGAATTTATAATGGATGTATATATATAATCCGTTTTCATAGTTTTATTTCATGAGTAACTATCGCGGTAACCGAAGACAATATTAAAGAGTATACTATATTAATAGTAAGGATACATTAAGTATAGCGTTTATTAGTGCCGTTAATAATTAATAGGAAATTAGTTCTTATTAGGACTCCATTTTTGAAATGTTGTCATGTGAGAAGGGAACTAACAATTAGTGTCATTTAGTTACCCGGCTGAAGAAAATGTTTACGTTTGCCAGCTACTAATTGTACCTATAGCTACTAATAGAGCATTTATGAACAAGTTCGGCCTGGCCAGCCACATTATGGCTCACGCTAGACAACGTCCATAATGTTTATTTGGGCTCGCCGTCATCGAGAACGATGAGGAGGACTATATATATATTGTACCTATGTAGATATGCCCCGTTGTTAGCACGCTCTACGGCCTAAAAATTACGTAACTTCTGCCGTGAAAATACGTACATAGGCTTTACTTATGATATTATTACATTCTTACCAATTTCACACACCCAACATGTCCCCAAGTTCCCCTAGTGCATAATGCATGCGGACCTCCTGGCCGCGTAACTAGCGCGACTAATCCATTGTGCCACGCGCCGGCTGCAGTGTCGATGATCTTTAGACGGAGGTATGTATGACTTATTTAGGTATGACTAGCGTGAGGAGAAAAAGTCTTGAGGTGAGAAACAGCTGGGCCGAGTTACGGTGGAGATAGCTGGAGGAAAACAACCCCGATCGGAAGATATTTTGTATCATATTATGAAATGCAAAAATTATATATTTGAAGAAAGTAAAGGTCAGCAATGCAATCTTTATACTTAGTAAAAACACCACTTTGTAAACCGTAAAGTTTCTAATTAAATACGACGAATTTTCTTGTGACATGATGTAATTCAGTAGATCATCGGCGTCTCCTGAACGACGTGGTTAATAAGCGTAACTACGCCTAAAATAAATATCGTCTCTTACACACATTGAGGCGATTTTTCGTTTTGTAATAATTTTGCTAAACAGGCGATTTGCAAAAAAAAGTAGTTAAGCGTAGTTGTGATCACAGAAATATTTCTGTGGTTGTGATTTTTTAATTCAATTGTGTTACGAAATATAACCATGTAAATTGTATTACTTGGACTTAATTATATAATACATAATTATTTAATTGTGATACTGATAACACCTAGAATCAATTAAGTTAAAACTTACCCACCCACCCAAACAATTGTTTGTAATTCACCCTGAAAAAGTTCAACATACTTGACTTCCCCATTCGAAACAGTTGAAGAATGCATTTTTCATTCGTTAGCTATAGGTGTGCATGTCTGTTTGACTGAGCGCCACTTGCACCAACCCACTAACCCGGGGTTAAGCTGTTAAAAAGTTAACTCAGTGTCAAATTGTACTGACTGGTAAGCATGGCAATTACAGGTTTAACCGGTTAATCCCGGGTTGGTGCAAGTAGCGCTAAGAGTAACCAAATGCTTGCAAATGATTGACTCATTGACTTTATTTCGACATTACTGACTTTTATTGTAATTACAAGACTTATTTCTTATTTCACCTTTTCTCAATCCTAAAAGTGACGCAACCGACTAGATACTATACTAGAACATACAATTATTTATTAAGGGGAGGGTGTAAGTGATCTTTATTGCCAGAACGGGTAACTATGTCAAAGTAATGCTCTGAAGCACAGTACGGTACGAAAATTATGTGACTTTATGATAGCGTATCGAATCTTCTTTATTCTCACATCGATACTGGTAAAGGTTAGTGAATAATTTTGTTTATGATTTATTTGAAAGTAACGGTTGTCCATGGATGGAAGGCTTCTGATTTGAATTGACATGGGCGATTATTTTAAGTTACAGGATATTCGTTTCAAAAAGAGTAGTGTGCAATTTATCTAATTGTAATAATTTTTGTTCTTTCAAAAATTTTGGTTTTTGGGGCTTAGATTTTATATTTTGAAAAGTGAAGTGCAAAATAACCTATGGTACCTTGGTACTTAGTATTGACGAACTATGTTGAACTTGTACCTATTTTATTGCGCAAGAATACAGTTAATAATTGAATGACTTGTCAAAATAAATGTCGTATACGGTTGTTATGCATGTAAGTGCGAAAATAGCTCATGATGTACTCGGCATGCTTTAAAATGACTTACTGCGACTAAAATTGGGAACATGACCGCATCGGATAATAAAACCAATCTATTTTAGTATTTTCCGTACACGGTTCTTACAAAACAATTCGGAAGCTATAAATTGAATGACACAAATACTTCACTAGTGTACAGTCGCCATCAGATATATCGGAGCGGCCAAGGTGTTCACAAATATCTGAACAAGCACTCTAACGCCTTGACAATAGAGGCGTGCTCAGATATTTGTGAGCACCTTGGCCGCCGATATATTTGATGGCGACTGTACCTAATCCAGTCATTAATATTTTATGGAAAGAAGAAATAATCTTGGGTCGTTGAAAAACTGCATACTTGCAATACTTACATAGGAACTTATTTGACGATCTTTTTGTGAGTTCATGTTATTTAGAAACATTGTGACATTGTCTTCGGTTACCGCGATAGTTACTCACGGGTGAGTCACCCGTTGACCACGAACGCTGTAAAGAGTTCGAAACGTCGGGATGTATTATAAATTCAATATACGCGATATAATCCGTTTTCATAGTTTTATTTCATTGTGACATTGTTAATATCATGCAATTTCCAATAAGAAATAAATAAATGTAATCTAATCTATTCATAAGTATTATTCACAAATGTATTTTCAATATCTTCTCATTTTGGCAAAGCTGTGTTATACAAGCAATTCGAATTGCGTTCTCATCTTCATTCTGCTGACATATTCCCCACATTGTATAGTAAAATAAATATATATATGTATGTAATCATGTACATGTATTTAGATGAAAAAAATAGCGTCGGTCTATTAAATGACAGTTCCTAACGAACGGGAAAAGGCAATTAAACTCATCGGCTAATAACCATCAAATTGCGAGCGAGACAATCATTGATTTCGCATTGATTAAGCGCCTATTACATGCATGCGTCGGCGCCGCGTCAATAGGTGATAAAATTATTAATTATAATTATTAAAGCTGAAGTGTAAGGCTTGATTAATGGATCCATGATAACAGCGAGTTAACTCACGCGAGTTGGATGGTGTGGTGCGGGAAAGAACCAGTTTTAGAAAAATCTTAATTTATATATTAGGTTTATCCAGTTTTGAGAAGTGACTCGTGAGTCGTGAGGTCGTGTGATGAAAGGAAACTCGTGTATACAAAGATCAAAAACATGTGTTACTTCTAAACAAATGTCACTTTAACTTGATTATTATATTGCCTAAAATAACACATAAGTTCACATAACTGAAATACTGACACCTGTACCACGAGCAAAAATGAGCTGGCTTTAACTTAATTTATACATTAACATGTCTTACCTACATGTCTAACGGCCACTTGCACCATTCCATTAACCCGGGATTAACTAGTTAAACCTGGAGTTACCATGGTTACCAGTACAATTTGACACTGAGTTAACGGGTTAGTGTGATTGTGCAAGTGGACCAGAGCAACTTTTTTTTAATTAAAATCTGGCAAGTTATAGTTTGTCAAGGGACTGTCTCATTTCGGGCGTAGACGGAGAAAGTCATACTGTCTTTGTCTTGCACTGGTGCTGGCGCCCAGAAGAAGGGGATGAGTGTAGTTTTTTTTGTTCTTATTTACTGACAAGATTTGCTTGACCAACTATAAATACTTCAAAATAAATAAACCAAAAAGTAATTTAAGCCATCTCGCATGAAGTCATCCTCGACTCGGAACAAGATAATAGTGTTAATTTCGTAAACGGCAGCGTTGTTTAATGGCCACAAAGGGTTCTCTGAACGTCTTTTTAACGTTTCTTCGACACTGCTTTCTATAGTCGACATGCTGTAATCCGCTGCTTACACATGTCTACGCTTATTAAGAAAGGCTTTTGAAAACTGCCTATTTCCATTAAAGTTGTTCCTTTATATTGAACTTTAGTGATTTAAACATAAGGATGCTTTTAAAAGTTCTGTTACAAATCATTTACCTTTTTTGAAAGGATACGGTGACGCTGATAGCAGTTAATTAGCCAATGATGTGGATTTTGTACTGGTTGGAAAATGATAGTCACTTATTTTAGTGAAGCTATGTGCATTAATGATATGATGCAATAAGTATAAATCTTTATTATCTTGTTAACAGTTGTCTAAATACATACTTGCTGCAGGTTGTCTTTGCTTTTCAGAATAATATTTATTAACTGTACTATACCTACTTTGTTTTGTAATTACAACGTGATGTTGCACCGCCTACAAGTTATCTGCTTTGCCCGAAGGTTGACTGGTAGAGAACGCCTTGTAGCATTAAGTCCGCCTTTTGTAGATTTGTATTTTCTTTTTTGCAATAAATATTAAATAAATAAATAAATATACTGTTACTTAAAGGCATCCGATCCGACTGAAAGTTGACTTGTACGGTGTGATGTAAAAAAACAACAGATATTCCAAGAAACTCTGTAAAACAACGCAACCTCGTTAGAATAGAGCCCGTTAGATTTAAGTTAATAACAAAATGTTACCAGTGCATAGAAAAAATGCATTATAAACAAAATTTTCAATGTAAGTCAGCAAGTCAGCTGATAAGTACCCGTACCATGAGTCACTGACAATGACATATACGCCAACGTCTTCGTAATTTACTTTCTATAGGTACATCTCGCTCGCACTAATATGTCAGTACGAGCGAGATGCATAGAAAGTAAGTTACGTTCACGCTAGCATTTATGTCAGTGCCAGGGCTGCCAGATCGTATAATTGGATACGAAATCCGTATAATCAAATTGTTTTCGTATCTATCACGTATAGGTGGTCAATCGCTATAATTGGATACGAAGAAAAACACGGATGTCAAACTACTGACAATCAGGGTGCCAATACTGTTAAGGCCCCAGTACATAGTGGTGAAGGATGGGCCATGCCATGCCATCGCCATTGTGTACAGGGGGCAATGGTATACAATGGCGGACGACTGGCCGTCAGTTGTCAGCCGTGGCGGGCAATCGGGAAGTTGTCGGTTTTTTTGAAACTTCAAAGGAATAGTACGGGAATCGTGGCGTAGTGTGGCTCCAATGGGAAAAAGTAATGAAGTTGTACTTCTGGTAGAAAGGAAAGATCCGCATGCGAGCACTTCATTCCCGAAGCTCGGCCTTCGGCATCGCGTGCTTGGGAAATCGTAAGGGACGCTTCGGGCCTTCGGCCCTACGCCTTCGCTGGGTTTCGCAGCTCAGCGTCGGGACTTCGGCCCGCCGCTTCGCTTAATAAAACACTTGGGGAGGGTTGGTTTTGCTTTGGGTGGTAAGCGGGAAGTTGGAGCTTAAACACGACCCAATAATAGTAAAAGTGTCTTGATAAGCTCAGCTATGGTTTGTCAAAGGACTGTCTCATTTCAAACATAGACAGGGAGAATCATACTATCTTTGTCTTACACTAGTACTAGGTGCACCCAAAAGAAAAGGCTGAGTATAGTTTTTTTTGTTCTTATTTACTGACAATTTGGTTTGACCAACTATATTGAATGAACAAAAATCGTAATGATTCAATGGAACGGCAACTATATTCTGTCCCTGTAATCGTCCCATAGAAAATTTGAATTTCGCTCCTTTTTCTATCAAAAGTTGTTTAACCGGCTATACCTACTTAAATAGGCGTCAGTTTTAAAAATATTGATTTAAAATTAGCCCATTTTTTTAGAATTAGTGTACTCGTATAATGCAATCGAATTTCGTATAGTTGAAGGCACTTGATCGTATAATCAAGATTTATGTACTGGCAGCCCTGGTCAGTGCCAAACTGGTGATGGTAGCCACAAAGGTGATAAGTCATGACGGAGCTTTACGCTTTACGAGCGTCAAACACAATTTATCAGGAGATTATTTTAATCTATTCTATTTGTTTAATCTATTTTAAAAGCCAAATCTGAAAGTATTGTTTGATGTTTACAAAATAAAACATTATCCCAACTCCGCCCATCAATCATGAAAAAAGCAAATAAGCTCGCGAATTACCCACTAAATACAACCGCTGATCAATAAATAATTTATCGATGTCGATTGATCGATGGGCATAGTTTGACTTAATCGTATCGATGTGCCGATAGTCAGAACCGGAACGCGAACAATCAAACCAAGGAAATTAATTATCAATCAGACAAAAATAGCCTTTACGACGATTGAATTAGAAACTTTAAATAAGTTCATGTGTGTGGTTTTGCTGGGCATTGTTCTACGCTGTCGTTAATTACTTTATCTCGGTGTCGAATGATTTATCTGAAGAAGATATTATCTTTTCACATCAGCAGCTCGAACAAGATTGCGACTTTCCTCACTTCAGGGAGTGAAACAAAGTAGCTTTTTAATTAAAGGCCATGCACTGCCGTCACTGTCGACGCTGAGCTGCGGGCAGCAGGACTGAGTTGGAGGGACGCGGAGCGCGAGGCGCAGGACAGGAGCGGGTGGCGACGTCTCACGAAGGCCCTTTGTACCAATGGGGTACCATAGGCCGACAACAACAACAACATGAACTGCCACTTCATACTTTTATTACAATTTTTTTTTCTCTGCATTGATCTGTGTAATTTGAAATACATTTTAACCTTTAATATGTTCTTACTACTGAGGTGAAAAATTATGTGTGCAACACGAGAGCAAAGTTGTTTTACATCTCGTGTTTTTGAGTCCCTCGCTACGCTCAACATTCTAACTTAGAATCACTCGCTTCGCTCGTGATTCAATTATAGCATCTTTCGCTTTCTCGGGACTCAAAATAAACACTCGCAAGAAAAATCAACTTTCCTCTCTTGTTGCACAAATAACTATTTACATGTCAATTGGCCGTTGAAATGATACATTTATTTTTGTAAATATTAATGGCAGACGCCAATCAATGTAATTTTTACTGTACCAAAATATGACATTCATAGGTGCTACAATAGTTTATATGAATAAAAATTTAAATAAAATAATAATCAGGGTAGAAATTTTCAATGGGACACTGGGGGCAGCTTCTTGATCCCGTGTTGTTACGCGAAAATGGTTTTAGGCGACCTTCCCTAACTTTTTAATTAAGGACAAATTGTCATTTATAGATTTTGGAAAAACAGTACAGTTTAAGACATAGGTAATTGACAATTCTGACAAAATTATGTTTGACGTCAATCGATCCCATTTCTATTCAGGACCAAAAGCTCCTTAGAGACCAACCTAGGTTAGGGAACAACTAGAAAACACGTATTTAAATAAATACCGTATGCTACAACTTAAATTTTTATAAATTCAGTTAAATAAATACAATTACCCTGGTAAATTTTCGTAATCAATTAACTAAAGACTAATTATTACATGTTCTTAACTAAGCTTAATTGCGTGCAATTAAAAACAAGCAATTGGCAATTTATCCTTATACAAGTTACTAATGATATAATCTATCAATCATGTGTCATCTATATGTTACTACCGACAAAATTATTCGAATAACTATCATAATGGACCCAACATACGAACTTGAGCCAAATCACAGACCACACATGTCGCCATGATAACTGAACAGAACATAATTATTGTTGAACATACTGTTTATAAATATTTCTTCGAATATTGTCACGACACTGCTCCTTTTAAGGATTGTGCATAGACAATAAAGTATGCACGTAAGTGTAATTAGTGGCATTTGTTCAGAATAACAATCCCTATGCAATGAAGACACAATAGGGGCTTCATTACCGTGTTTCCCTATGTTCCCAGTACTCCGTCAAAATGTCATCCTACGAAGCGACTGAATCTACCTACGGCCACGAAAGAATACAGAGACTGATGGTATGGTATTTATGGTAAACATTATCTAAATAGTTGTTAATGACACAATAATCTAATCATAACCGACCATCCTATAACACAATTGTTTGAGTAAATTGGTCGGTTCAATACCTATTTTTATTATTTCTACAAACTTTTGACGCCCTGGCACCCTACCACTGACTCAAAATTTACGTGCATAGACTGACTCGATGGATTTGAATAAGTACAAATATAATCGAATTTAAACTATCGTGAGACATTAACTTAACTTACATTAACTTAGCTAACTTAGCGGTTACAAATATAACTACAAATATAGATAGATAAAGTAGCTACTACACGTAAACGTGGTAGGTATAATAGGGTGTTATAAATAAATTATTTTACACCATGCAAGAAATAAAGCACCAGAAGATTAATAGAGAAACGTAGACAGCAGTTATTTTTAGACACAATTTCTATTTTAAAACACCTATAAAACTATAAAGAGTAGGTGATTTGATTGTGACGTCACATGCTAGTGTTTCATATAAATTCCACAGTAGCAAAATCGTTTTGACAGTTCGAAAACAGAAACTTATTTGACTAGTAGTCACATACCCTATTACAAATATAGATAGATAAAGTACTTCACGTAAACGTGATAGGAAACGTGTTAAACATAAAATACACTATAGAAGTCTCAATAATTATAAGCGCTTCTGTTTATGAAGCTTTATTATCCATTTATAGTTTGTCAAAGGACTGTCTCATTTCAAACATAGACAGAGAGAAACATACTATCTTTTCTTACACTAGTACTAGCACCCAAAAGAAAAGGATGAGTATAGTTTTTTTTGTTCTTATTTACTGACAAGATTTGCTTGACCAACTATAGCTTTGCACTGGTTAGCAATTCACAAAAGCCGGAGACAACTCCATCCTATTCCAACAACTATTCGTGAATGGATCCAAATGTACAGGAAATGTAATCAATTACCATGCTCTTCGAACAGCGACAACTGGAACATATCAATTGTCAAGTCATTGTGCTATTTGGGAATCGCGATTGAATCGGCGAGTACTTTGAAGCTAGTAAATCCGATGACAATACGGTGGGCGCGGTAACCGAAAGCACTAAGTCTTAATTAAGCTGATTGAATGAATTTACATCATTCCGATCACTTGTGCTTTTCGGAATAGTAATTTTATAGAGACATAGATTAGACAGCAATTACTGCTACTGTAATACTGTGAAGATAATCGACTAGAGAGTGATTGGTACACGTATAGTTTCCTGAGTCACAGAGGCCCTTATACAATCCCTTGCCTCCTTCTTAAATAATTTAATGTAACCGTTTCAAATTCAAATAAAAAACTAATGTTTTGTCGCAGATTTAATGTAATATACACGGAAAGCTAATCGTGGAAAGTAAAGCTAGTTCCTCACATTTCACTAAGTACATAAATAACTTCAATAGACTAAACATTTTGAATCTAATCCGTTGACCGTCACCAACAAGCAACCTTGTCAACGTAATCACCTGTTCAATCTTTATCTAGTTTAGCAAAGTAACGATTATCTAAATAGGCAATTATTTATGCGTTCTGTCGAGTTACACAATTGATTTAAACAGGGCAATAAATACATTTGAGCAATGCTGGCACCCTTCATGGTAATGAGCGTAAAAGTTGGAAAGTGTGAATGGGACTGGGTAAGAGCTAGTAATGACATGGAATGGACATAACATAAGGCCACGCATTGTGTCACATTTTTATACTTATATATGTTTTTTAGACCGACAACTCAATAGTTTATTTACCTTTTTTTTGTATTTTTGTTGTTATTTAAAGATTCACTTTCTATAATAACATGTCCTTATTATTTTCAAATTGTCGCATCCACTAATACCTAATAATTGCTCCAAACTAAATAATTTTATAAAGATTTTAAATCGGAAGATTCGCAAACCTACCTACATATTTAAAACTTATGAGACGCATATACACCTAAGTCACTGAGCAAACCCTTGACGTACTCTACTAAAACTAAATAAAGTAATCGGCAACTAAAATAAAACGTACCTACCTACTCCTAACGTCACTTTACTCGTATTTTTTAGCAATTTGATCTTAAAATACGTACATATATCTATATATATAGGAGAGGCAAGATGTTAGGATACCTGCCTGATACGACACGACAGCTTTAACCTAAACATTATGCAGGATTGAAAAGACGAGGGGTAGAGGAATGCCTAGAATGTACAGTCTCAGCCATGTAAAATAGAATGAGTATAAGGAAATCAAAAGATTGGCTCAAAAAAAGAAAGGATTGGAGCGATTCCACCGACAAGAGAGGTACGTAACGTTATGATGATGATGAGATACGTACAAAATCTGTGACTCCACAAATTTATAATTTCTTGGTGTTGACATAGAATCGGACCCGCCTATCCGGGCCGCCCACTTCAACACGGTCCGAGTCATTCATAAATATCACCACGCAGTTATGCAATTCAGATTAACTGCGCTAAACACTGAGAAATTAAAACGTTAATCTCATAAATAAATAAGGATCTGCAGTAAACGTCTACGGAAGTGTAATAGTTGTATGTACAATCAAGGAATTAAATATCGACAAGGACAACGTGCCAAAAATATTATTATGTATACGAGACTTTATTGCCTATTCATTAAGATAGTTTGTACATATTTTTGATAATTTGCCCGTGTCGATATTTTTTCCTTGACTCTACGTATATATGTAGAGCGCGTGACTTGCATGTCTACGCCATCGTTGAAATAAATATAGATTTATAGGTGCATAATTGTCCACCTACTCCTGAATATAGGTTATATGGTGATCTTTGAGATTCGATTTTACTTTTTGGTAGGTATCGAAATCCAAATTTGTGAAACGGCCAATCTCCAGCGGGCCAACCACGGTAGCATTTTTATCGCCTGTCACCATGCCTGTCACGTTCTAACAAGTATGTATGTGCGAAAGTGACAGGCATAGTGACAGGTGATAAAAATGCAACCATGCTGACACCGCAGGACTGTTCAAATAAAAAAAACATAATTTGCAAAAAAAAAAAATACAAAATAGGTTACTAAAAGTAGTCATTCGTAAGTATTATTAATAATTAATGAATATTCGATATTCTAGTTTCTTGTAGTTTAATCGTCCAAATTATCTTTAGCTTAATCATACATATATACTATAGTACTTCATAATTAGTTTAGTGTATTGGAGAACGACTATCAAAGCCAAACTAATAGGACAGCTTTAAAATGCGATGCATTTAATCTACGCTATACTATTTAATTACACGCATATAGTTACTTAGTATATACTTTATACTAATCATAGAAACGTAATAAAGACCGGCAATATGTATATTAGTTAATATTTTATATATATAATATATCGCAAGCTATCTAAACCTCTTAAAATAAATCTTACTTGAATTACAAGCGTGTTCTTCGCATGTTCATAAGTTTACGATTACAATTGGTTGGAACGTTAATATTACTAAAACATCGACATCATTCATCACAATTCAATAAACTCACTATTGGCATTAACTAGCATTAAATTTGGATTTCATCTCTTAACAGCTTTTAAATGACCATTTCTTTTGTATACCTACATACAAAGTATTAAGTGATCGTAAAATTTTAATGAAAATGTTATTTAGTCGTCATTTAATAAAAAAATGATCTATTTAATTGAGTCCAGGTTGCTTATTTTCATGTCATATAAGTTGCTAACACAAACATCAATCCTGGTAACTGAAAATATTCTTAGAGAATTTAAATATAGTATTTAAGATGATAAAAACATGATACCTACAAACTATTTCGTGGCCTGAGGTCCGTTAAATTATAGCAAGATTGACTGAAGATCAAATGATTTAATAAACATGTGTTGTAGGTACATGTACCTACATGGAAAACTGTATTATACGAGTATCTGTCTTAAACAAAAATCATGATTTGAAAAAACTTCCAAAGCACGAACTGAAATATTTTAATTTCATCTTGCACCATGAAAAGCGACTGCCAAAAGTAAACTATCAATTCGGCTCTAAAATAGCACGTATTTCGGTACTTACATAACAAAGACGCAGAACAGAAGGGCTCCCTGACAAGCCATGTTGGCACGGTTTCACAAAAGTATCACCATAACAGTGTATCACTATTTCAATGGCACGCCAAAAAAACACTGAGTCATACACCGATTTAGCACTTTATAGTTGATTGAACTTTGGTAAATTGTAAAGTTTTTATGAACTGTCAATATTTGAATAGGCGAAACTATTGTTATGAAAAACCTTTAATGAAGTACTTTTGGGTGCACACAAAAAATGTCTGATCTGGTCGGATGATAACGTGAATTGAGTGTTATTAAATTTGGATCACGACACTGGAATCACGTGGAAAAACTTTATAAGAATCAAGTCATTCTTCTATTTTTTCTCAGTCCGCGTAAATGTAAGAGTTTCTTGTTGTGTTTCAACTGTTCTAGTTTCCCATTAGGGATTGTGTTTCTGTTTGTCTTCATCTTCATGCAAAGTCATCCTGGCTCCGTTTTTGTGCTCAATATTCATTCGGGAACGATCTGAAAGGAAAGGAAACGGGGAGAATTATTCATAGATTCCATGTAGATTTGAAAACGTTAGTGCTATTTTTATTACTTTGTTAGTAAACAAGGGATATAGCGACGATTACTGTAATGAAACATCCTAATATCCATATTGCATAATTTGTAAGAAAGTGTGTTGATAACTTGATACATTAAACGGTCTAAATTTATTCTACATAGATTTACAGGGATGCCTATAATGGCATTAAGTCCGCCTGTTGTACACTTTTTATGTGCAATAAAGTTTGAAATAAATAAATATTTTTAATGCCCTACACTTTTACTATAGATAACGTACAATTTGCATAGGAATTTCCTGATGGAATGATAGTGGTACGATAGCGATATGGAAATCGGCGTTTGGAGCTGATTGAGATACATTTGAGTAGTCCTAGTTATCTTGCGTATCTGGATTGGAGACTGTCTGGCGTATCTTGTCTTTTACCGTTCATCTTGACACTACACTCAAATCATACAAAAGGCAGTATAAACAGGCATTTTCACTATAGATATTTATACTATTTTCCTACAATATTTACAAACACAAAAAAAAACATTACAAGTTTCCTACCTATAAAACTTGTTTTGAACACGCTACGAATTTGTGACAAATGGCAAACCTATATTCTGACTAGAATTTTATTTATTTATTTCATCTTTATTGCACATAAAATATGTATTAAGTGTAAATGGGTAAATTTAACCACCAAAATACCTAAATATATGTTTACATATATAATAGGCCTTTTCATCTGTGCCAGGCGTTCGTGGTTGTGTAGCCCTATGCGGGAGAGGATCCCTCGTCCACACACGCGGCAGGTGTATGCTCCCCCAGGTGGGCGGGGGTTGGAGGCCTGCTCGTGGCGCCCCAAGCGTTTCTCTTTCAAATAGGTAAACCAGGCATCGTCGTGCTTGGATTGGCCATCATGGACAACACGACGCCACATGGGTCGGTCTTCGGCCAGTTTCAGCCATTGGTTGCATGGGATATTAAAGGCAACCATATCACGCTTGACACAATCTTTAAAGCGCAGCATGTTTACATATATGTGCAGGAAAAAGGCTTATCATTATTAGAAGTAGTAGGAAGCTTCGGACTTATTTCTAATTAATTTCAACGTACTTCTGTCGTTCATTTCAGTTCGGTTTAATATGATCTTAGGTAAGTATAAAATCAAGTAACCGGGTTTTAAAAACGCATTACACGCGAAAAATATAAAGAAAAGTGGCTTCACTTTAAACGACTGGCTGAATAGGAACGCGTGCGCACGCCGCCGCGGCTAAAAATAAATAAAAAACTCAAGAACTGCCAATGATCGATCAAATCCTGACATGAAACAAATAACAGTTTATAAATCGTGCATGGATGTAACTGGCCAGTTATGTCAGCGCGCTGGTGATCTTTATCGGATCTTGTAGATAGGTTACGATAAACTACCAACGGTTTTGGGCCCTTTGACTGATGGTGGCGCTAATGTTCCCAGGAAACGAAACGGGCAGTTTAAAGATATATGAGCAAAAAATCTTTTTAGTATTTGTTGTTATAGCGGCAACAGAAATACATCATCTGTGAAAATTTCAACTGTCTAGCTATCACGGTTCATGAGATACAGCCTGGTGACAGACAGACGGACAGACGGAAAGCGGAGTCTTAGTAATAGGGTCCCGTTTTTACCCTTTGGGTACGGAACCCTAAAAATGGCATCAGTAATTTTACGCGATGATTTTTCCAGTGCATTGGCGTATTTGGTGTATTGACGTCATAAATAATGTGTTAATTAAATTTAAAAAATGTCATATTTAACAAGAGGGATCGATCACGCATTTTGGACTAAAAGTTATTAGTTAGCAGGTTAGTAACGTATTAAGTCTTCGGATTTGTAGAGACCTAAATGATTTTTTTTAAATACGGAATATGGTGTTTTCCGATTAAAAATAACTTGTTTTACAGTACAATCGGGGACATTTCCGGTGAACCACCTTAACCTCAAAATCGTTTAAGCATCAAGATGCTTAAGCAAGCAGACGGTGAGGCGATATCATAAAAGTGATGACCAATAGCATGGCACTTAAAAATGTGGGTGTTGAAAAAAAAAAGGTTAGGTACAGTTTATTGCCGTCCATTGTCTTTGTGACGGTCGGCATTTGCAAACTAATACAAGGAATCCAAAATACATCCTAATTGGTTATGTTTATGAGGAGGCGAAGCTTAGCCTATGCAACAACAACTAATAAACTGTACTTTTTGTACCTATTGTTTGTATCAAATTACCTGTTTTTACCCTTTTCATTATTAACATAAATAATCCTAAATACATCGTAATTGGTTATCTCTATGGGAGGCGGAGTTTAGCTCGCTCGATAGGATCGAGGTAAAAAAATTCTGAAGTGGTTCACCGGAAATGTCCCCTGTTGGCAAGGCCAACAGAACATACTTGTTGTATAATTTATTAACTCCTTTTTACACTCTGTTATTTTACTTTTTCTGTTTCCATGTAAACGGATAACAATTAGAATCTATCCTTCACATTCACCTTACAGGTGCTTACATTGTGTGTGCTTTAAATATAATAAATTGTGACCATCAAGACGGGCTTTCCTTCCTCGCCTTACTGAACCAGCCATTCCACCTCACCGCTGAACATCCCCGACTGTACATATATGAATACTCGAGCACAATAAAATTATTATTTCAATCAATAAAAAAGCTACTAGAACACATTCCACAGCTTCATAGAACTGTTAGAAGCTAATTGCATTTAATGGCAACCAGCGTATCCTAGTTTAAATGGTTGGCGACCGGAAGTCTTCGTTGCTGTAGTATAGCGGAAACATTAAACCAAAGCGTGACTACAGAATTCCATTTTATTACTTTATCACTGGTTTTTACCTCAGAAAAGTTTTTCTCAATTGACTGTAAGTTATTTCTTCTAACAGGCAGATAGCGACACAGCGAATTAGCTATAAAAAATATATTTATTTTTTTATTAAAATTGTTACTGTTCAAATTAAACACTTCATTTGGATTTGATTAAGTAGAAACTTTGACTAAATTTTCTTTGAACTCGTATGCACGAGAATATGAGAATATGTGTGTGTGTATGTGTGTTTTTTTACAACTTGGTGGTTAAATATTTATGACGCCCTAAACATTTATTATCGTCATCCTATAGCTATAACCATCGTTTGTCATATTCAATAATATCACACACTCCATTGCTTTCCATATGAAATTTACTGTAACACTTATACTTAATATGCGTTTTTGTTTACATAATAGAATTCTTGTTGATTGAAGGGTTAACAGTAAAAACCCTATTTAAGTCTACACTCAAAAAACAACCGTGATTATTAAATACAATGTCAGTGAACAGTAGCTACTTAATAGACGTTAGATTGACTCATAAATGCCAAAAAAAAACCACAGCAATTCATTCTTTGCCTGAATAAAAACTAACAATCGATTCTATTGTTCATTTAAATGTGATTTGATAGTCACTGTTATTGTATCAATTGATTTATAAATACTGCAATAATTATCGCTATAAAACACTGTAATATATTGAGATCATGTTTTTAATATTTAGCCGAAGGACACTCACTTTTAATATCTTAAGTTCTTATAATAAATATACGACAATGATAATGTATGTTGTTTAATGTTTAGTTGTAATTTTATTGTTAAAGCGTCTTATATTGTTAATATAAAATAAAATTAGACAAGAGAAATTGCAATATTTAGTAATATTAAAATGTCAATAGTTAGGTACTTACCTAATATTAATTTTTAATTGTTAATTTGTGTTGTTAATTAAAATTTCACGGAGAATTTTACATAGGTACAAAGATCCTAATGTGTCGTTTTCAAGCAAACGGTACCACAATGTTGCTTGCCATAAGGACGCTCTGACAGGTTTTACGTATAGTATACAGATTACAGATACAAGCAATTTTCGTCCTTATGGTAAGCGACAATGTGGTACCTACCTTTCGATTGAAAACGTCACAAATAAACTTTCATTGCAGGTACCACCGTGTTACATTTTTTGATAAGCCGCTTCTGTGGTTGACAGGTAACAAAATACCTTATAGCAATATATTGTGCAAGTATTATTGTACACCATGGCCTGTCACAAACTAAATTATTGAACGGGATGATATTTTGGGCAAGTGTTTTTTAAATTTGTTGAATCACTTAAAATCGCTGGCTGTCCTGGATCATCTGTACAAAGGAGGTATCTGGAGGTTACAAAACAAAAACCTAGGTCTAATTCCCTGCTTTTAAAAACGTTACTCTGTACGTCTGATAGGTGGTCTGCGTCAGCTGACGGCGCCCAGATGATCCGATCCGACAGCTGACACGACAACTTGATGGCAATGGGATACTATTCCTGGATTAGACCGCTTTCGCAATCTGCGATATTGAAACAGTAAGCGGTAAACGGTAAGGGTTTAATAGTTAAAATTTGTGGTGTAAACTATTTTGTCTTAATGTGATTTTAAGTATGATTCTCCTTTTAGAACTATTATGATTATTTATGATTACTTATCCTAGTTCTTATTAGGTTCTTAGTAGGACACATGTATCTTTTATAGCATAGCACTCATTATCTATTAATTTTGTATGTATTCATATCCTTTGTCTTTCTGGTACCTTATTGTACATTTTGCAACTTTTGTCACCCTCTTTTCACTTTCTCCTCTCATATACTCAAAGGTTAACTGGAAGAGATCCCTCAAAGGGATAATTTCGCCTTTGTACATCTTATTATTTGTACCATGTAATTTTTAATATGTATTTTTGTACAATAAAGAGTTTACTACTACTACTACTATTACTATTGATGACGAACGTAAAGTTTATGTTTTAGTTGGGACCGAAATGTTGACCACCGACCAACTTGACATAATTTGAATTAAGTTAGTGAAAATGTTCGATTTCTCTTTGATAAAGTATTATCTTTCAATAATTGTAAATAAAACCAGAACGAAACACGCAATTTTTTGATAATTAACTTTTCAAATCAGGCGGTTTTGACTATCCGGAAGAACACGAAATAAGATAAGAAAATGTGGCCATAATTGTACCCAAAACCACGGAATAAGTCTTGCGCAACAAATAAATTTATATCATGAAATTATGAGAATATTCTAAATAAAAATAAAAACATTTCATTTACAATGTTGCAACTAAAAACAAAGATGCATTAAACCTATTAACACTTTACAAACTGTTAGTAATTTAATATAAGTATTAAGCAATTATAATAGAGATATTGCTCGCATTGATAATTCAAATACAGTAAATGCCATGGAAGATATCTGGTCCAATTTATTTACATGCATTTAACTAGTACTAACTCGACCTCAAGGCGAGATAACAAATCAACTCTACTGACGTTTCAATTTGTATATTGACACGTTTTTAATCTTCCCACATTGTTTATGTGTTCGGAAGCACTTGAGTATTTGTCTTAATAAATTTCTCTCATAGTTTTGAACACCCTAACTTCGTTCACAGTATCAATCATAAATCTTCACTTGTTTTTTACTTTGACTGTATCAGTGACGTATCATTTATTACACATATCGAATTAGTTTGAATTAGGAGATTATGTAATTGAATTTTGGTATTGTTTGTTTTATTTTTTCGTTGTAATGCTTTCTATTGAGGGGTCAAGGTCGTACGTTTATGAATAAATGGATGAATTCTGTTTTTTTTTTTAATTTAAATTATCAATTATTTTCTCGAATGTTTCACTGTACATTATCTGTTTCACTAATATTACTCAAAATATACTTGGAAGAGACTCTTCGACAATGTGTACCTATGCTTTAGGCACATGTGCTTTAGTTTGATGTGTATTTAAATTTCATTTCACGTGTAAGTTTTACGTCTTACCTTAAACAAAATACTACTTATACCAATGTTTAGTTTTTATTTCATAAAATTTATATTTATGTAAGTATTTAGTTAGTCTATAATATAAGATATTTTTAATGGGGTCTTGGTCCCTGAATTAAAATTTAAATAAAAAAATAACTATACTGCGTAGGCAGCAACTTTGTATGTTTTGATTTAGTTATTGTACGCGTTGTGTCATAACTGAGACATAACTTATGCAAAACAAATTTTATTCATCGTGCAAAAGCCTTATTACTGGCTACTTTAGCAAGAATAGTGCCACATTACTAGTCACACAAGTGATGAAGCCTAGAATTGCCTTCACACAATAGCACATAAGTGCACAATGGCACATATGTAATAACTCATTACTTGTAGGTAAGGGCTGCACGACATAATGTTAACAAGTTTGTGTTAGTTGCCAATTTCAGATGACAATGGGATTTAAGTTGACTTCACAGGTTTACACTACCCGACATTCATTCTTGTCCTATGATTTCTTTATTAGGTTAGACATATTTTATTAGGATAGCGTTGTAACTTGTTTTTTGGCTAAACTCGCATAGCTCAGTACTCAAAGTTGTGTTTCGAAAAATATTGCAACTGCCAAAATTCGATGTTGGCACAGTCTTGGTAGTGACAATGTAATTCATGACGTAGCACCATACTCCTAACACCCCGCCAGTTGGACTTAGGGGCTTTCGCGATCGTCAATATTCTGATTCTAATTGTCTGTTCTACTTTTTTAGGGTTCCGTACCCAAAGGGTAAAAACGGGACCCTATTACTAAGACTCCGCTGTCCGTCTGTCCGTCCGTCTGTCCGTCTGTCTGTCGCCAGGCTGTATCTCATGAACCGTGATAGCTAGACAGCTGAAATTTTCACAGATGATGTATTTCTGTTGCCGCTATAACAACAAATACTAAAAACAGAATAATATAAATATTTAAATGGGGCTCCCATACAACAAACGTGATGTTTTGCTGTTTTTTTCCGTAATGGTACGGAGCCCTTCGTGCGCGAGTCCGACTCGCACTTGGCCGGTTTTATTTATGATATAGGAGGCAAACGAGGAGATAAATCGCCTAATGATTTTGTTCTCGCGCCCTCTTGCGACTCAAGCAGTCAAATCTGTCTATAAGATCGTTATTGGTATAAGATATTTTAGGGTTCCGTACCTCAAAAGGAAAAAACGGAACCCTTATAGGATCACTCGTGCGTCTGTCTGTCTGTCCGTCTGTCACAGCCTATTTTCTCTGAAACTAGTGGACCAATTAAGTTGAAATTTGGTATACATATGTAAGTTGGTGACCCAAAGACGGACATGTAACGTAAATAAATAAATTTTAAACATCGGGGCCACTTTTGGGGGGTAAATGAGAAAATTAAGAAATAAAGTTTTTCTAACTATATCTTATTACATATCAAATAAAAGAGCACATTGTGTGAATCTCAAATATATATTTTTTTAATTAGAGGATGAATATTTTAGAAGTTATTCAAAAAAATAGGTAAGAAATTTCCTTTCCCTCTTTATATCCGAGATAGTCTAAATTTTTGAAAAAAATACATAAAATAGTTCTTTACCTATAGATTACAGGAAACCTATTAGAAATGTGCAGTCAAGCGTGAGTCGGACTTAATTACTTGGTTTTTGATCCGACCCCTACGGGTTTTTTAAAGACATTTCACTCACGTTTCACATAAAAAATACATTGTTTAAATTGTGTAAGGTACGGAACCCTTGGAACGCGAGTCGGACTGGAACTTGGCCGGTTTGTTCTAACCTTCTAACAAAATCGACCTGTCTTATGTCTTATATCATTTCATTTTAGTTTAGTAGCTGCCGCATGACACTAGTTATAATCTCGGGCGTAATGTACGGCCAAATTGAGTTTGCTCCGATATAACAGCGTACGTAATACAACCATTTATTGTAATATGTATTTTTAACTTATTTCTGTTCTTTGTCTTTTGTATGTTATGTATTAATTTTGTTGTTCTTCTTGTTACGTGTCGTGATTGTTTCACCGGATGGTCTCATCGGAAGATCAGCGCTGGAAGTCGCACGCAACATGCTGAGGTGAGACCATTTCGTGGCACTTTCTCTTTTTTATGTTTCTCTGTTTTGTATAATTTTCTGTTTTTGTGTTTGTGCTCACAAATAAATTATTTCTATTTTATTCTATAAACAATTACTGTCACCAATGGACTGGACATCTGGAACACCAGAGGGGTTGCACAATGCACGTGCGTTGCCAGCCTTTGAGATGGGAATACACTCTTTACTTGAAAGTTTGAAGGTCGGTCCAGAAAATATCGCGGGTGATAGTTTATTCCACAGTTTACCCGTGCGAAACAGGAAGTTTCTGGAGAAACGCATCTACAGTAAAGTTAAGGTCTGCCAACCATCTAAGTAGTGAAGATGGAAATTGGAGTCAGAAATAGAATTGGAGTTTAGTTCATTTAGTTTAACAATTGAATTGGACGTACCCATTTGGAGGTGACCCTGACTCCGTTAATTAATAGTATTTCATCACGTATGGTTATAGTTTAATGAGAATTTGGTCAATAAGTAATTCTTGCTCAAAAAAACTTTACCATGACCAGAATTAGAAAGAAATGGTGTCATTTGTCTATTTGTCAAGCGTATGCTTCAGGGTGCCAACTGGGTAAATACACCTACTAAATGTAGTAATAATGTCAAAATGAACAACCGATTTCGTGGATAGGTATTGTGACTGACGCGACATATGTATAATACCTGCCGGGCTAGCACATGATTGGCGCGAGAGTATCTCGCCGCGACATAGACTACCCGTCCCTCTTTTATTCATACAGTTAGTAAAAGACGGGTAGTTTATCTCGCGGCGAGATAATGTAGCGCCAATCATGTGCTCGGCCTACAGGAATATACTGGAAAAAACTGAAAAAATAACTACGTATTATAATATTCCTAATTAATAATCAACTTTTATCACAGTTAAAACCTAAAAAAAACCGGATAAGAGTTGGACTCGCTCACCTAGGGTTCCGTACTTTTTAGTATTTGTTGTTGTAGCGGCAACAGAAATACATTATCTGTGAAAATTTCGACTGTCTAGCTATCACGGTTCAAGAGATACAGCCTGGTGACAGACAGACGGACAGTAGAGTCTTAGTAATAGGGTCCCGTCTAAAAACAAAATCAGTTCACCCATTTTGGAACTACGATGTTGAACGTTAAATCAGACGTGAATAATACTAATATAAAATAAATATACCTATTTACAGTTCTTGTTTATAAAATTTCACACTTCTTGTTTACTACTAATCGTATCTAACCTGATGCAACATTCTGAAAATTCAAAATAAAATTACTTGTAAATACAGAGTGGGGCAATGATAACTATGTCTGAATCTATAGTTACTAAAAGCAAAGTAAAATATAATACAGAAAGAAGTTATTAACAGCCATAATTGCCTTATTGGATATAATATATAATAGCCTCTAGCCGCCCAGAGACCTATAAAAAGGTCTCCTGTACCGTTCTATTTTGAATCTTTGTTTTGACAAATCAAAATTGCATTTGTCTTGGCAAGTTTTGACGTCTGGGCGGCTAGAGGCTATTATACAGTACTGGTTGGCTAAAAAATAAGTGCATTCCCGTTGCCAGGGAGGTTTTGGGATTATACTGAGAAATTCTTTACTATGGGACCAATCACGAAATCACGAAAAAAATTTTTTATCCCATACAAAATGGACCAGCCAAAATGTATGAAACAGCGAAATTTTGTTTCGCCATTTCGGGGTTGGTCCCATAGTAAAAGTTGCTCAGTATAATCTTAGCCACCGTGTATTTGAAGCTTTTTTATGACATACGAAACGTGCAGATATCGTCTGATGATAAGCAATCACCGTCGCCCATGGCCACCTGCAACACCAGAGGGGTTGTAAGTGCGTTGCTGGCTTTTAAGATGGGAGTACGCCCTTAGGCTTATTTAGGGCCATTAAATTAGGTTCAAAATTATACCGCTTCTAATTTCGTTTCGAATAACTGCTTTTTGCCTCATGCATACTTAATAATAATATTATTATTATTTAATATTATTATAAATGAGGAAGTCTGTCTGTTACCTCTTCACGCTTAAACCACTGAACCGATTTAGTTGAAATTTGGCATCGAGATAGTTTAAGTCGCGGCGAAGGGCATAGGATAGCTTGTATGTCGGAAATCATCCCTAAAGAGAGTGAAAAAGGGGAGTGAAATTGAGAGATTTAATGAATTGCCTGATATTTGATGTCAAGCAATTAAGCTTATGTTCAAATTGAATGATTGCTATCACACTTTATCCAGGCGCTAAACTTACTCTATCTGCTGTTACTGATTTCACGCAGACGAAGTCGCGGGCAAAAGCTAGTAACATAATAAAACAACCATATAAACAACGTGCGATTCACACCAATACGTGTAAAGTAAAAGGTCGTATCATTACAGGAATTCTATCACTTTTACATCTATTAATATTAATGTGTATTGAGTCAGGTGGGTATCAGTGACCGATTATGGCAAATCGATAACCTTATCGTGTTTTCATGATACAATAAAATTGATTATGCGAAGTGTGGTTCTGTGAAAATGTGTCATATTTGTTAGCTATTGTTCTAACCGAAGCGACAATGCGCGACGTACGCGCTCGTAAACAGTAACTTCAACGTGGGGTAAAAGGTTCCAAAATGAAAGTGAAAGACATATTACAATGCACTTATGAATGTCAAAAGCTGCCACCGGTTCTAAACATACACTACAAACCCGAGATTCCGGCGCAAGAAACTAGGTGGTTCACATTTTCTTAAAAAACCTACATGCAATCTTATTGTAGTAATTTTTCCAGAAAACATATCAAAAATTACAATTAAATTGTTGTAAGTAATCAATATTTATTAAGAAAATAACATTCACAAAAGAAAAAGAAAATAAATTATTTAATGAAAGAAATACGAATACTTATAGCAAATAAATAAATCTGACTGATTGCTTTAAAATACTTACATGAATTATTTGAAACGGCTACTTATATATACGTAGGTAATTTTGTACTCAGTAAACAGGCTACAATATGTCCCCATGTCCTAAAAAAAATTCAAACATATATCCATATGTCAAGGTCCATATTCGTACATCCGTCCCCAACCACGACGTTTCATTCACAATCTGTCGTAATCGTAGCGGCGTTTTAAAGACAATATTACTGACAGATAACGGAATAATTAGGTTATCATGGTAACCCAAGAGTGTAAATAGATCACGTGAAATAAGCAATGCAAGCTTGTCTAGCGTGATGTTTTACGCGATTACAGTTTTTATTTTTAAGAACACGAACCGCCGCCGCCATACAATCTAAGTAAAGTTACGCTCTCATTCTGAACTAACATGAAATTTGACATGAACATTCAAGTAGCATAATTATCAATATGTTTAGTACTAGTTTTCGTTGCTAAAAATTGTCATAAAAAGAAAATACCTATAGCGATATTTTGTTTTGCTCTCTTGAAAGTCGCTGAGTACTGATACCTGTAGTTAATTTTACATCATGCATTTTAAAATAAGTATAAAATATGTAGGGAAAATCATACACCACGAATCCAACGTTAGTAAATTTTGCAGACATAGCTAATTTAAGAGAGGACGTAGAGTCAGGAAATTAGAGGAAAATAAAACGATTTTCTGCTATCTTCAATAGTTTCGGATTTCCTAATACTGTCCCAACTCCTACTTTAAAATACTCATTATACACGACTTCAGGCATAGTTATCGGAGGCCATCCCTGTAAAAAAAATCTATGCGTCGTCTACCTATCTCAGTAGCTAACTAAACATAATATATCATTTTTTTTTAGGTTCAATGATATACTTAGTTAAAATTTTTATGCCCACTCGAAATGAAAACAAAAAAAAAACAACGTCAAACGTCAATATTAGAAGCGTCAACCAAATGAAGGTATAATAAATATGCATCCATAACAAAAACCGCTCTTGAACCAATCAAGCACCTTTATTGAGACTTCGCCTTCGTTATAGTGGATTTTTTTCTTAATTGCTGTAGTTACTAGTTGGCTACTATCCAATTACTGTTAGCCACTGTGTAAGGCGTTTATAAAAATATTTCTTACAAACCAATGTACACTTTACAGTATTGAGTTTAAAATTCAAAATTTTCTGTAATGGATACATTATGGTCTTAAACAAAAGTAACCGGTGATCACACATAAAGAAACACTAAGAAGAAATTAAATTACTTTCTATGAAAGTTTTTTTCGTTCTTTCGTTCACGAAGAAACAATACAAAAAATAGCTTGTTAAATGTAAATAGGAACATGTTAGTGCTTCGTTAATGCATTTTTAGTGACCTAGGTTTCTATAATAGTTCTTTGTTCAGTCTAGCATTTTGCATATATGCGCTGTTAGAGAAAGTTTTCAAAAGGTGAATAACTACTTATGTAAGGAACATAAATATTATAAAAATAAAACAAATATACTCCTTAACTTTTGATGGCTATAAAACAACAACATAATTAATATATATGAATCCACCGGTCTACCAAATAATTGTACGAGTAGAACCTTGCTGTAGAAGTACGATGTAAGTTTTTTTTAGTTCTTTTCTCTAAACTAACATACTGTCTGACACGGTAAACAATGAACAGATTCTTTTTCTTTTATTGTTTTCTTTTTTAAGTTGTATTAATTTACCTACTATTATAGTATTTCCGCGACCTATGCAAATTATATCGCAGATGAATGTATAAAATGGGTGCCAAAAGGCGCTCTAATTTTATACTTCTGATGATAACCATAAGAACTATAAAATATTAATTAGAAAAAAATACATTGTCGTGCGTAGAAAAAAATAATATACAGATAAACCATAATTCACGTAACTATTATATAGAGCATTAAAATGGTGATCAATAATAGGATCAAAAAATCTATCTGATTACGCTACCTACACCATCCTGCGTTAGTCCTGTCATCGCTAAACCTAATCAAGAAGAGAAACTATGATGCTGCCAACCTCACACCGTATTTAGACAGGGCTGGAGAGTTTCAATTAAATCGGCGTCGTGTGAAGGAATCTTAGGAACTAATTGGCCTTTCTCTATATTATCAACGTTGCACGTAAGTCAGTTTTTCTACTCAAAGTGTTGCCGCATGTTTGCTGTGTTGTTGTGTTGTGGTGTTTGATAAAATGTACCGGCCAAACTTAATAAAAAATGTATTTTGTATTTTTTCTTTTTAGGGTTCCGTACCACAAAAGGAAAAACGGAACCCTTATAGGATCACTTGTGCGTCTGTCTGTCCGTCTGTCACAGCCCATTTTCTCCAAAACTACTGGACCAATTAAGTTAAAATTTGGTATACGTATGTAAATTTGTGATCCAGAGACGGACATGTAACGTAAACAAAGCTACTTTTGGGGGGTAAATGAGAAAATTAAAAAGAACAAAGTTTTTCAAGTTATATCGTGTTACATATCAAATGAAATCTCAAATACATATACCTACTTTTTGTGTAATTTTAAAATAAATAGTTCAGAAGTTATTAAAGAAAATAGACCAAAAATATACGATACTTCTGGGTCTAGTTTTGAAAAAAAAATACAAAATAGTTCTTTACCTATACCTATATATACATGACAGGAAAACCTATTAGAAATGTGTAGTCAGGCGTGAGTCGGATTGAATTACTTAGTTTTTGATCATTTCACTCACGTTTCACATTAAAAAAAAATACATTGTTAAAAATTGTGTAATGTACGAAACCCTTGGAACGCGAGTCGGACTCGAACTTGGCCGGTTTTTTTAGAGTAGTTGTTGTTTTTATTGTCATACGATTTGAATTATCGTGAGTTGTAATTTATATAATGGCATTGAGAAGCAATTATGTATGTTTGATATATCAAATTCATTTATGTATATTATCAAACATAATTCATTTATAGTTAATTTTATTCATTAATATTAGTTTAATATTTTATAGCTTATACCAATAATGTTAGCGGATGAATGACGGTTGTTGTATACTTCTTATGCAAAAAAAAATATTTTCCAGCATATTAAACTATTTTCACTTAAAATGTCTAATGTGGCAAGTTTTTAGGTATAACAAATATCAAAGTCTGCTCCACGTAAAAGGGTATGTTGGTTATCGCATACGCGTATTTTTATCACACATGCAAAGTTTATTCATTAATATTAGTTTAATATTTTATAGCTTATACCAATAATGTTAGCGGATGAATGACGGTTGTTGTATACTTCTTATGCAAAAAAATATATTTTCCAGCATATTAAACTATTTTCACTTAAAATGTCTAATGTGGCAAGTTTTTAGGTATAACAAATATCAAAGTCTGCTCCACGTAAAAGGGTATGTTGGTTATCGCATACGCGTATTTTTATCACACATGCAAACCGCAACGTGCAGATTTACGCACGCTAATAAAAGTGCAGTTTTCAACGCACTATCACCAACGGCCTACATGCACGTCCAATGGAAAAGTCACACGATTCTGGCCCGTTAAAACATTCGATAATAGAGCTTATCGGGACACGCAGGACACTTTGCCGTCCTAGGCCAGAAAGACACATGTCGCCATGATAATGGAATGGAGATGATTCTTTTTGAAACTAGTGAGAGTTTTATGGCGATGTGTGTCCAACGTTTGCGTCATGAAGCCGTAAAACGTATTTATTTGGTAATTTCATCTCACTAAACTAACATTCATGTATGGGTACAGAATATATAATTCTTGAGCTGTTTTTCTCTGAAAATTTACTGCTTTACTTAATAATACCTACTTACTTAGAGTTTTGAATGATTCACGGTTAGTTTCACTAAACTTATATTGACCGGGATATAGACCGTGATTACCTTTTGTATTATTTATGAGCTCCCGATATTTCGACGCAGTTACATGCATCATGTTACCTACCTACCTACCTACTTACTAAAATGGTAATGCTCAATTTTAATTTTCGTGTTGAACTCAGAAAAAACGTAATATTCCAGATCACAATTATTGTCATTATCATAGAAATCGTATCAGTCATTTAACCCATATATTGAACTTTTAAACATTGGCCGATAATACGACATAATTGACATTAGTACTGTTTACGTCACTGTTTACATGACGTCATTAACTTACGTGGTAGTAAAATCTATAAGTAGATTGTTATTAGTTCATACCTAACTTTTTATAATTTTTATTTTTACTAAAAACTCAGTAGGCATAACCTATTTATTTACGAAATTTAATTGCCTCTTTTCATTAGAATTTAGGCGTGGGGCGTGGGCTTAAACGACGCGAGGTCCATTATTGAATAAAAAAAGTTACAAAAACTTTAATCCCCTGTTTGACACAAATGGAATCATCCATCACTATGCAAACTTCTTATTTAATTACCTTGTTCGTATCAAAGGTTATTCACCTAGCATACATGTTAATGGTTTGGTTACATAAAAAAATCATTGTTTATAAGTTAACACTTGGTAACAACACTTTAAAACGTGCGTAATGGTAAACGTATTTGTCACCGTATTGAACTTATACTAGGTTAATGAAACTGGGTTGAGAATTAATTGTTTTAAACGCTTTTCAATACATGGACGGGCACGATTCTTGAGTGCGCTATTCAAAATAACGGATTAGTTTTCAATGGTTTCTATTTCTGTATGATTATTAGAACGATTATGATAAGTACGTATCTATGTATTGTGTTGGCCATAAGGCCAGTATTTATGATGTGTGAGTAATTGTTAGTAACTTTAATTAATGCTATATTACTTTAAAAAAATATGTAAAAAATGCACCTATGTAAATATTAAATTTTACGTGTTTCATTCATATGATTATAGCTAATAAAACAATTTAAAAAAAAACAAACCTCATTAATATCTGTTCACTAAAAATCATTCACTAACCATTAACACGTGTCATGAAACACTGGCTGTATAGTCTATGAATCGTAACTTTTTAAAATTTCGCGATGTTTTCCCGCGCGCACGCCGAGCGACTGGCACGTCTTTGCATAGGCGCGTCGTACGGAATACTGTACGCCCTGTACGGAGTGTACCGTACCTCTGTAATAATGAAAACCTCTAGTAGATTTTTACTGAATGTAACCTCGTGTTCAGTTTGAAATAAGAGCTTTATTGGCGTGCTAGATGTTAAATGATGTACCCTAGGTAAATGTGAAATGATCTTGTTTCACGCGTGTGATTGTTTTTGAACGTTTCGATTTTCTTTTACAGCGCGACATCGGTTGTATCGGTTGTGATGTGAACGATTATCTTAAATTCATCTTCAGTGATTGATTATTCAGTGATTGATTAGAAAACGAGCCATATTATTAACCTCCTAATTTGATAAGTAAGAAGTTTTGTGGCTAAGTTGTATTGTTAATTCTAGAGCTGCTGAGGTAAAAATAACTATAGACCCTAATAATGACGTTTAAATTTCGAACAGCTCTGAAATACAAAGGAATTTGATTTGACTTAATGTCCAAAAGTGTCCTTGAATCATTATAGGCATCTTATTTTTCTAATTAATAATTAATTGTAATTTGTACTATTTGGTCATCCGTAGATCCGTACTAGTCCTAGAAACTTTTATCGGGAAATAGGTACCTTTAAAAATCAGCCTGTATAAACGTAGATAGGGCGCGTAGCCCACGTGCCAATCGTTAACGCTCCGTAGCGTATCGTAGTCATCTCTCTCTATCGCTCTTCCACACTAGTGCGACAGTGAAAGTTGCGTTTCGTTCACTACGCAGCTAAACGATTGCACGTTGGCTACGCACCCAGACCAAATGTCTGGCGAATCTTATAAATAGTCTATTATATTCGTATAAAAATAAGCTGTCTTGAGCGATTGAAGTTCACTTCCGTCGATCTATCAATGTCGCACGTCATTTCCGAGACACATCGAGATCTCATTCTGCCATAACATTCGCTATTTATGACAAGATTTTACGTCACAATTTAGCGTCGCACTGTTGTCTAAAAAGCAGTTTTATAGTTTTAATAGCATTCAGAATTTCATCAAATTTTCACAACTTGTTAAAAATCAGGAGGAAAATGGCTATTTTCAAATGAAATCATGGCCATATGGTCATTTTACAGATGGCGCTACTGTACGGATAGCTGTCAAATTTAAATGCTCCACTGAATATTAATTTATTATATTATTTAAATATAGTAAGCTCTGTACAGCTAACAGCTAACCAGCTGTCAAGTCGCGAGTCTCGCTACATAGCAATTCCAGTCCCTTTGAATAGTAAAAACTAATTAGAAAGAGGTAGTGAAGGGACCCACGGGACAGATGGCCGTCGAAGTACAAACCAAAAAGGAAAATAGCGGACCGACTTGGACGCATTCTCGGAATGGTGGGAAACTACAAATGACAGGGCCGAGTGGTGGAAACAAGCGGAGGCCTTTGCCCAGCCGTGGGACACTAAATTAGGCTAATATAAAAAGTGAATTCTGCCTCGATTTGCGTTGTAAAGTCTAGTTCGCTATTCAACGAAATCGACTCCACATTTGCGTTCGCGGCTTCGCGCCGTGATTCGCGCATAGTGTGGAGGGCCCTTTACATGTGGCATTCACATCATCACTACATAGTATAAAACAAAGTCGCTTTCCGCTGTCTGTTCGTCCGTCTGTCTGTCCCTATGTACGCTTAGATCTTTAAAACTACGCAACGGATTTTGATGCGGTTTTTTTAATAGATAGAGTAGTTCAAGAGGAAGGTTTATGTGTATAATTTGTAAAGGTTTTGTGTAAATTAGTTGAACTACCCATGCGAAGCCGGGGCGGGTCGCTGGTGATTGATATATTTTTCAGTGAACTCTATTATTATAATAAAATAAGGGTGACAGCTGGTAGCTACAGCTACCAAAAGCATTTGAGGGGTTAGAAAGCCCGACGGAAAGTCTAATTTTGCAATGGACATGTTCGGATAGAAACCGGGATCAATTAAAGTGGGAGTAGTGTGGGCACTGCAGGTAGCTTGCGGATTTAATTTTAAAGATATTTCGAAATGTCCATGTCGTAGTCGTTGGACCTTGTAGAGTCAGCAAGTATGATAATAATAATGAATACGATGGTACTGTCCACTTAGAAATGAAAATGGAATCTCTGTTTAAACAAAAAGTATTGAATCATCATTTATTCACATATAATCCTTATCGCAGCGCATTTAAAATATAAACATGTTCCAAAGCCAATATATTTTCAATTTTTTTTTAGTTTGCTTTGAACTATCACCGCCTACGTTTAGCTAATTCACACACGTAGTTTTCGGTGGCGTGACAAATGATATCGGGGGTTCGGTTACGTGAGAACTGCAGCGTTGCGGACACGTTATTGGGTTACTTGCCCGTGTTCGATGGCGAGCTCCACTTGCGACCGCATGATCTCTATTCTACTTACCTAGAAAATTAGAACTTCTGGACTCAATGGCTACGTGCGAAAAGTGTGGTCAGGAAAGTGACGTGTTTAGAATGTGGTGTCCTTGAATGAGGCTTTTCAATAATGTGACCTAATTCAAAATAATAATTTTACCACTGAATTCACGATAAATAAATCTGCATAAAAATAGTTTAAATTAAAAAATACATTCTAAAATAACCTGACTTCGCCACCCGCCCCCAACTTCGCCATTTTTTAATTTGAAAATTATACGTAAACTTATTTCAAATCGTATATGATACAATTTATAGTGAAATTATGATTTAATACTTTTTAGGTAAGGCGAAGTTACGAGGTTAGTATTTATTTAAAAGGTGAGGCTCAAAACTTTTAATTCGCCCTCTTATGTACAGTCGAAGGCAAAAATATTGATCCAGACAAATGGCTCAAAAATATGTGAACACGACTTTATTGTCTAAGGTAAGAGCGTACACATATTTTTGAAACTTTGGGAATGTATATATATTTATGCCCTTGACTGTACCTACAATAGATGAATTTGGGTTTGCCAACCCTTATTATTTTCAATGAACTGAATTATTGATAATAACGAGGTTTGGTGTAGACGATAGTGGAACATGCCTTCAACTGTCGGCTAGCCAGAGATGGGCACTCGCGTATCAAGTGACAATCAATTATTAACGACGAAATGTACTGAAGTGACAACTTCGTCACACAAGGCTGAGGAAACGTTACATTTCTTTTTGACAACTCTTTTGCTGTAGTATCGATGTCTTACTTCCGTCATTTGATTAGCAGTTAGTGAATGTTGTGACTTTAGTGCTTTCTATTTTTTTATTTAGGATTTAGTCAAAGAAAAAAGATATATATAAGATAATTGCCACTGCAAAAGACTGTTTGTCATTCGTTTTAGTGTTGTGTGCTTTTGACAAAATTGACACTAACTGTGGTCTCATGTAAAGGTTCCCTTATAAGATTAGTTGAGACGACCTAGATCTGTAAGACCTAGATCTTCTGGATATACCTTGTATTATCCCGTTTACTTAACTCCTGTCCTCTTCAATTGCATAGTTAACTAACTAAACATTCTAACACTGAATCTAGTATTACAAGGACTTATCCGACCGTGATGCCCACAGGAGTCATGCTCTTTTAATTGTCAAAGGAATGATATGCAGTAATTAATACATCACCCTGCCCCCTTTAACATGTGACATTGAAGATATTCTTAGTTTGTCTTGTTTGCGCCTTGTTCCGTGTATGTTTCGAGTCATGATGACAATGGTGGAGGTACGTAAAGTTATTGTTTGGAGCTAACAGCATCAGAGGCGCCGACGGCGCGACGCCGTTGTGCATATAATTGCACAGGGGAGGTATGGCGTCGATGTGTTTTTAGGGTTCCGTACCTCATAAGGAAAAATCGGAACCCTTATAGATCACTCGTGCGTCTGTCTGTCTGTCCGTCTGTCACAGCCTATTTTCTTCGAAACTACTGGACCAATTAAGTGACCCAAAGACGGATATGTAACGAAAATAAATGAATTATAAGCACGGGGGCCATTTTCTGGGGGGTAAATGAGAAAATTAAAAAATAAAGTTTTTCAAACTATATCGTGTTACATATGAAATGAAAGAGCTCATTATGAGAATCTCAAATTTGTTTTTTTTATAATTTTAAAATAAACAGTTTAGAAGTTATTTAAGAAAATAGGCAAAACATTACCATTCCCCCCCTTTATCTCCGAAACTACTGGGTCTAAAATTTTGAAAAAAATACGCAAAATAGATCTTTATCTATAGACTACAGGAAAACCTATTAGAAATGTGCAGTCAAGCGTGAGTCGGACTTAATTACTTCGTTTTTGATCCGACCCCTACGGGTTTTTTAAAGACATTTCACTCACGTTTCACATAGAAAATACATTGTTTAAATTGTGTAATGTACGGAACCCTTGGAACGCGAGTCCTACGCGCACTTGGCCGGTTTTTCATAACTAGCTCCGAGCGCGATAAGCTAAATACTATAAAAAATGTGGTTTTTTTTTTCTAGTCAATACACATATTACCAAATATAACGTAACCAGTCCCGTAGGTATCTGATGCTTTCCCAATGGTTGTCGTGGACATCGACTACTTATTTGACTCAAGCTTTTATTAGCTACCTAACTAATATTTAACACAACATTCAAATTCTTATTTATCAATGTACCGTTTTTATGATATAGGAGGCAAACGAGCAGACTGATCACCTGATGGTAAGCAATTACCGTCACCCATGGACACCCGCAAGGAGAAGCTGGATTCATTTACAGAAATCACTACTAGAATAAAATTATTAAGAATATTTTTGCAAATTATATATAAATATAAAGTTAACACAACATTCTTATTTTAAATATTTTTATTTTTAGGACGATGAGATGACTGGTAATAGAGAGAAAGAGAGAGTTATGGAAGAAAAAGACATGCTACGCTAACCAACACCAAGTAGTGTTGCCACTTGCCAGATGGTCACGAAAGTAACATTTTTGCCCTTATTGTGCTTTGGCCGCATTTGGCGGGTTTTCTTTTTATTTTATAATGCAAGAACAAACCTGTGATTTTTGTAATAAAAACATGACTTTGTACCAAACGTTACTCAAGAGACCTGGCATTAATGACAACAAGTGAATGGGATTAAGGTAAGCGAACTACAATGATTGTTGTTATTAGGACGTCTCCACACCACCCTAATGCCCTTCTCCACGCAAAGTGAGAAGCGGTGACAGCTAATTGTCCTGCACGAGATAACGATAAATCGTTCACAACAAACCATTACCGACAAACGTCATTTCTGCCCCCTGTTTACCAAGTTCCACTCTCCCCCACTTGTTTATGGGCCGGCGCGACCCAAATATCACCAGCTGAGGTTTCTTAAGTGCCTTTTTATTGTTTGTGCGGAAAAGTTGACCGAATGTTAAAAACGGATGTATAAGGAAAAGTATATTGATTTGATATTTGTTAGATTACATTTGGTAGGTTTTAATAAATAAATAATAAAATTGCAGTTAAATGACCCCAATCTGTCATATTACAACAAAATTGTTACAAAAGTAAAAATATATGGGGATTGGGAAGAAAAACCACATGATTGTTTCCATACAATATGTACCTCTATTTAAGTTCTGATTGGCATTTTCTATAACCTCATATAACTTAGCTCACTAAAACACAGCTGTTATACTAGTTATTATATATCTATGTAAGTATTTGCTGCAGAAAATGTTCACTCCACAAGAAAATTCACAAAGGATCTTAAAAGCTTAGTAATGTACCCATTGATTTTTATACTAAATATCACTTTGTGCAAAGCTTACAAGTGGGGTAAGTGTACAAGTCGTACCAATATTTTTACATACAGATAAACCGTGGATATGTCTGTACATACATATGTATATCACATGACTGTATGTGTAGGTAATTAATAATACCTCAGATATAGTTTAATTGGGTGATGTCACTCTGTAAAACGGATGTATTCGTATATTTAGACAAATGATTGTTTGATCTTAACAAGGTATGTGTCTCGCTATATATTGAATAATTTTATTTATACAGATACTTTAAAACGCGAACAGTAGAAGTATTCCAGGATGGCAGATACTTTCGATGCGTTGTTTCTTCCGCTACTATTGTACTTACTTAACATAATAACATGAGAAGGGTCTGTCTTGGCTTATTGTATGTTTTCAGTAGTGGGTAAGTTACGTAAAGCTTCCATATTTATATTTAGTGGCATACACTATCCCGTGATGGCAATAAAATGCACGATGACATTCATGCAGAAAATAGAATATGGGAGTTAGAAAATCATATGTCCCGTTGGTCGGGGATCTAAGTCAATATTGTGAAGGCATATTCTATTGTTTCCTGGCCCGCCGCGGGCAGTCGTGCACATTGTGTATTGTCTATGAAAATGTAGAGATATGCTTGAAAATATTTATCGATATATCATATCTGAATTGTTTTACAGTTAATGTTGCTTTCGAGCTACTTGATGACTTTAACGATGGAAAATGTAGGCTTAACTCAATATCTTGATAAGATCTATTTATTTAGTGAAACGTTCATCTGTTACGTGAGTTACGACATAGTATGTTACGATCATCTAAAGTGAGCAATATTTCAGTGAATACATTTATCTTCCCTTCATACATAGCTAAGATAAACTAATCGCGATTGTTTTTTATTTTACATATTTGAACGGCGTTTTCGATTGGTGTACGAGTACGGAAACAAATATAAATGTTTTTATATACCAAGAGTTCATATAAAGTGTTGGGTTAATGGGGTTATCTGGTCGATTTTGTTACAGAGGGGAAACCACCTGTCAAAGTTTTGTTTTTTGGAACTTTATGACCAAGATGCCCCTTAAAAAGAATGGGATGGGGTACAATCCGAAATGAAAGGAGAACTTAGAACAAATAACAAATAGTCACACGAAATACGAACGATACGAATTAGGGAGATTTCCCTAAACCTATATGACTCTTCAAACATTTTCGGATTAGAAAAAACACCTTTGGTGGTTAATAATGGTAATAAAAAATTAAACATTTAAAAAGTTATAATTTTAAATTAATTATCTAAAAAATAAATATCTGCAATTTAAAGCTTATCATTCAAAGCGCTTTCGTTACACGTCATACATTATATTTATTACTCCAACAAAGTAATTAATCGGTCCATTATGATGCAAAATAGCAATTTAATTGCTGTATTGGTAAGATAATCTTATCGACTGTCTCATTTGGCGGCCTCATAAAGCTTCTGGATCGATACGATACGATAGGGAAATGGATGGTTTTGGCTCCTAGGACAGACTTGTCATTAGTGCATTTAGAAAAGCAATTAAGACTTAGCCGTAAAGTTTATGTGTTTAGTGTTTATATGTGAATTAGTGCCTGGGGACCTAGTCAAGATGACAGTCGTTGATAGAAAATGCCAATCAAAACTTAAATAATTTATGGAAATAGCCACGACACACAATTTTGGGTTCTTAAAATAAATATGTATTAATTTACATTGGCAGGCATCATGCCATCAATGATGTCATCCGCAGGGCTTTGGTGTCGGCCAATATTCCTTGCGTTTTGGAGCCTCCAGGGTTGTGCCGCACGGATGGCAAGAGGCCTGATGGTCTGACATTGGTTCCATGGCAGAGGGGACGATGCCTCTTGTGGGATGCAACGTGCGTGAGTACATTTGCGCCTCACTTGAGTCTCACTGTCAGGTCTGCTGGTACTGCCGCGGAGTATGCCGCCAAAATGAAGCATGCCAAGTACTCTGCCCTGGAACCAACGTACGACTTTGTGCCGGTTGCAGTCGAGACTGTGGGACCTTGGGCCGTGGAGGCCAGGGACTTTGTAAGGGATTTGGGTCGGCGGCTGAGGGACAGGAGGTGCGACCCTCGGTCCGGATCGTACCTGGTCCAACAGATCTCGTTGGCCATTCAGCGCGGTAACGCTGCCAGCGTAATGGGGACATTTGAGCCAGGAACGATTCGTGACAGTTATTTTATTTAAACAAAAAAAAATGACGAGGCCTGTTGCGGATATCATCATTGCTATTTTTAGGACGCAGCATGTTGCTGATTTGCATTTGTAGCCACCAGACGAAGCCTGCGTTGCGGATTTTTTTACATGTAACTAGATTATTTTTTAAGATTTTCTCAATTTCTGTATTTTTTTTAAATGTAGTGTGCACATTTTTATTGCTGTGTGTGAATATATCTTTCATTTACATTTATGTCAACAAGAGAACAAAATTATTTTTTGCTGCGGGTGCTGACTTTGACGCTGAATTGAGTTCTATTACTGGCTTGCCAAGTTGCCACTGATTGCTATTCTACTTTTACAATCTATGTAAAATCACTTTTTTTATCTCGACGTACATTCATTACTAGGCTCACAGAAGCAACAACACTTAATCTAATACCAACCATCCACAAGTGCATCATATCAATCATGTACACGGTTTACTTCGTAACCGTAACGAAGTGGCCACAGCACTTAAAGCACTATTCAGCCAGTTAAACAAGCGTCATTTTAACCACCACTAAATTTAGACAGTGCGCCTGTGCGGTCTATTTTCTTAAACAATTTATGCGATCGGCGCCTTTGCTCTATCTAGAGTGTTGTTCTAGTTTGTTAACGACTGCAGGCGATCTGGCTTAGCGAAACCAGTGAAGTACGTGGAAATATTATATCGTTAACATTTAAATTTTATGGTTGCGGTAAATGCGGTAGGCACCGCAACCATAGCCAAACCGAGCCAGCAGCGTCGTGTGGCTTTGACTTCGTCAATTATCTTGAGTAGGTACCCAACATAATTGATGAACTCAAAACCACACGACTCCGCTGGCTCGGTCACATGGAGAGGATGGAAAAAGAGCGTACCCGTATGTTGGGCACCTGGGTGGAAAACGTCCGTCCGGGCATCCCAGATACCGCTGATGAAGTGACAATGCCCTAAAAGACCTGTCCGTCCTGAGAGTAGGTACCCAACTGACATGAATTGGCGCAGTATAGAACAGAGAGGCGTTCTGTCGTGTCAGAGGCCAAGATCCTTTTTGGATCAGTGAGCCAGTGTAGTATAGTATAAGTAAATAACATTTATATTTTACTGGCCAGACAGAAGTGTTTGACACGAGATCCGGGGCCTGAGGAACCTTAGGGTTTTCTTTTCAGCCGAGCAGCTGGAACTAAGGGGGGCAAGAGGGGTTCATTTCATTTTGTCAGATCTCGTGGCGTGGCGTGGCGTGGCGTATATATATATATATGTGATATTATCAAGACCAGCAAAGAAAGGAATGACCAAGAAAATAGGAAGAGAGGGAAGCCACCAAGGGCATCATCAGGCTGTTAAGGAAAAGGCCAAGGAAATAAATACCTACGTGGAGATTGCTTCACCGGCAAGAGGACAGCCAGTGTTGGCGGAAACGTTAATGCAATTAACCAAAAACCAGTACAAATTGAACCGTAAACGGTAACCGTCCGTTACGGTTTACGGTTCAATTTGTAATGGTTAATTGCAATTAACGTTCGGCCAACACTGCGGACAGCTCCTTAGTTTCTGATGATGATGAGGTAATGTTATAAACGTCTAAGTTGCTTTTAGTAATTTTTTTACCTTCACAATTTTAAAATAAGTAATTACAATTCTAACAAAATATTGTTTGGAGCAAAATATGCGTGACAGAGGCGGGGCGAGTTATTTCACAGAATGTAAATATGTTAAAATGTAAATAACGCACAAAATTGAATTCTTTACGCACATTCGCATCTAGCCAATAGTAACGGGTTTTAGTGGTTTTAGGTTCATCTTATACTGGTGATCTTAGTCGAAAGCTAGCCAGCGATAAGAATATCAGAATTGCGCCTGTTCGGCGACGTGCTAACCAAATCAGTGAAAATGTAAGTAATGGACATTGATAATGTAGAACTATTTACGACGATGATCTGAGCACTCAGCGCGTTTAATTAGTAATTTCATTTGTTGCGATTTCGTTGCCTTGGGTATAATGGGCACCTGTGTTTATTAGTACATACATTCCTACATGTAACTGTTTATGAAAATCGTAATTATAACCCATTATTACCCCTAAAATAATTACTTAAAACAAGTATAGTTGCCAGGACTGGAACCTTATTCTCTACTTAAATCGGTCTATCAATTTTGTATTGTAAAGAAAATGAAAGAAACCTAAAGATAATTTCTACAGGCAAGATATATATATCTTTTAGTATACTTGAGACTCAAATAAGGAAAACGGAATATTTATCGATCTGAGTCGTTAACTTTTATTGTATTGTCCACAGAAGTGACCATTTTCTAAAATGTGTATGACTCATATGGTGATAATAAATATTACCTACCTAATATAAAATATTTGCCACGAGTTTCAAACACACATATTGTTGATAGAGTGACAGATCTATAGCGCGTTCAGTATTCAAGTCATAAATAACTCGAATTCAGAAAGATTTATGTCCGCATCAAGCTATTGTTCATATTTTAAAATTCGCTCGTGCGATTCAAAGGTAGCATCTGGAGCAAATTGTTATCTATGATTTACGGGATCTATTTTCGGAATTTTTTAATGTAAGTTATTTTACTGTTATTTTAATATGATGTAACTTAATCGATAAACTTTACTGTATAGTAATTTGATGTTATTTAGCAACTGACTTGTAAATTGGCTTTATAAAATAAATGACTATGACTATGACTATGACTATGACTATGTATACAAAATTACAAATATATGTCGATATATCACAAAACATTTTAGCAATGCAAGTTTTGAGATTAGTTGTGATTAGGAATGATTTAACTTCGTAAGAAACTTTCTAACTGACCGCTTTCATTCCAACTTGATGGTCCTTTTACAGGAGCCAACCAAGGAGGAGGAGCAAGCCAAGATTATTTTTAAAAACATATAATTAGGTATATTTAAAACAAATATGTATCTTTTTTTTGGGTTCCGTACCCAAAGGGTAAAAGGGTATTTGTACGACATTCGATTTAAAGTTAGTTTATTTGAATTTCTACATGAATCATGTTTTATTTATTAGTTAATTTTTATTCTTTTATTTTTGACATGTTTCCAGTAACTTAGTTAATATTTTAGTAATACATATTTTAATTTTTAAGTTTGTATTTTAATTTTAATAGGTTTTTATGTTTCAAAGCTTTTATGAGCCATGTTGCTTGAATTAAATGAATACAATACAATACAAAAAACGGGACCCTATTACTAAGACTTCGCTGTCCGTCTGTCACCAGGCTGTATCTCATGAACCGTGATAGCTAGACAGTTGAAATTTTCACAGATGATGTATTTCTGTTGCAGCTATAACAACAAATACTAAAAAGTACGGAACCCTTATTTTTTACTGTGCCAATCTACAATACTAGATTGATTTTTTTTCCGATTTAACCTATTGCTTGTAGCATTTGTCGCGATACCTAATATTAGAGTCTGTTCGGAAATAGAAGAGTCGTGGTATATATGTATTGAGTCCCATACATTCCACGACTCTTCTCTTTCCGCACAGACTCTAGCCTCTTGTAAACACTGTATAGTTTGTCAAAGGACTGTCTCATTTCAAACATAGACAGAGAGAATCATAAGTAGTATCTTCGTCTTACACTAGTACCTACTAGCACCCAAAAGAAAAAGATGAGTAGGTATAGTTTTTTTTTGTTCTTATTTACTGCCAATTTGGTTTGACCAACTATATATTTACAATAATCTACAACACTGTCAAGCGAGAAAACCTATCACAAAAAGTTGTTGTTTAACCTCTCGTGCTAATATTGATACCCGAGCAAGCGAAAGATTGCAAAATTGAACCACGAACGTAGCAAGTGGTACAAAAAATGGAATCTTGAGCGTTGCGAGGGCTTCAAGGCAAGAGGGTTGAATATATTCTGCCACCGAGTGAAACACAAAATGTTTCACCACACCAACACAAGGGAAATAGTAACTGTAAAATATCAAACAAAATCATAGCAAATCGATTCAAAATGAATGGTATTAAATATTTATCATTCAAAACCATCAAATCTACCAGCAAACATAAGAAAATAACTCAAAAACTACATTTGATTACTTTGCCTCACATGAGAATAAAATGAAACTTTTTTATCAGTTTTTGAACAATCAAGAGAGCCTTTACCAGCTGTTGTGGTGAAAATATGATTGTTCCATCTTGAGTCCATGTTTATGTTATAGGTCCTAATTACTAATTTTGTATGTGTTCCCATACTGTTGATCCATTTAAAATCTATTTCAAAAATCGCTATCCGTAACCTGACAAAGGATTTCCGAGTCTTAGCACGGTACGCTTATCACCATGCCTGTCACGTTCTAACAAGTATGTGAGTGCGAAAGTGACGGACTTAGTGATAGGGGAAACCATGCTGCACGGGAAGGTGATATCGAACGCCTGACGTTGATACACTTGATACACAAATATCGCGCGTGTGATCATGCCGTGAATTCTCATTGAGAGCGCGAGCGCGGGCTACCTGGCGACCTACAGTGAATATCGAAAATAAAAAAATTCGTTATCTGCCTCTCTATTGCTCTTGCGTATTCGAGCGACAGAGAGGCACATACTTAACGATTTTCGATTTGGTAGTAGGCCCTCTGGCGACCTACAGCTAGCATCAAAATTTAATTTCTACAATTTCTTGTCGGACTATACCTTTTCTAGTAACCTATTAGTTTATATATCCGACTTTTTATTGTTGTGCTGTTACATTGGTTGATTCGGACCCACAATGCTATAGAAATGACTCACTCAAGAAAACAATGTCTCATGGGACGAACCGCTATGGATACATACGACGTTTGGTCTCGATACTCTCGATGGCATGACGATATTGTCTATCTAACGATACAGATCAGGATCACATCGATTGCGAACCCGAAACCGTCAATCGCCTGTTTGGCGTGCTTGAGGTTTGCAATTTTAAATTGAATACCTAGTAACCTAAGATGAACCTTTGATATTATTTGGCTGACAATAGTTACAAAGGAATTGTAAATAAAAATTAAGCTAATATTTATTTTTATATTTAGTTTATAGGTATTTAGTTTAACCTATCTACCTATGGGACATGGGACCAATAAATAGTACGAGATTGGCTGGCTACACGCATGTAAATAATATACCTAATCATCATTCGCTTGCCCTTGTCCCATTCACTTGGGGTCGGCGCAGCATGTCTTTTTCTTCCATACCTCTCTGTCACCCGTCATCTCATCATTCACTTGCGTTAGTTTCATATCATCTTTCACACAGTCATCCACCTTTTCCTCGGTTTTCCTCTACTCGTAATAAATAATATACCTAATACCTACTCTAAATGTATGGCGTTATATTAACATGCTGCTACAAGCATTCCTTGCCACTGTAGCACATTTCATTGTAACTTCATACCTAGTAACGCTGCCTTAGCCTCCACGAGGTACGATCGAAGATTACTTCTATTCATCCTCATAATATTTCTATCAACGTTCAAATGCGAGCGCCGACTATAATTATAAATAGGTCAAAAGAAATAAATCAACAGAAATAAATTCTGAAATGTGAGATAGTATTATGTCCTAGACAGGCATAGTATAATGGCTATTGTTATAAATCCACGCCTAGCTGTTTAGCATCGGATGATAGGGATGAGGACAGCACAATAAGGGTAACACATTGCTCCATACGATCGATAATCGATATACCATTCAACCATTCAGATTCTATCGATATAGGCATTGTGACTAAAGTCGTATACATTACAGAATGTCACAATACATTTTAAATATTACCACCGCTGCCCATTATAACGCTATTCGACTTTAAAACGCAAGTTTATTATAATGAATGGTTCTGGCGTTCTGTGAGATTTATAAATCGCTCTTCTAAATTCGAATGTAATTGTGTCGTTGAAAATAAATTACTGTAAAGTGAGATGTCATATCCTAAACTGGTTCCCTAGTTTTTATGATCTGCTGTGTGATAAGTTTTTATTACGATTCGTAACGGACAATTTATGTATTGTTTCTGTTAATGACAGGGTGGTGACAGCGTATGTTTTCATTAATAACTGGCTGGAAATTGTTGTTAATGACGATAACCGTGTGCAGCGGAAGAAACGAAGCATAACTCATTCGATTAGTTCGCCGTAAGCCTGCGGGTCCATTTTAATTGTGACTTTAGACTAGAAATTACCTAACCGACCACTTTAAAAAGACACTTCAGTGATAAACGGGTTGAACTTTCCTGTGTAAATTTGGTGCAAGACACGGTTAGTTAAAATTTCTTTATAAATTGGCCGCTTTAATTAGTTTAACTGGATCTTTGGCCGCGAGGGAGACACCGGTCTTAGCTGCAGTGACAGCATGAAAGTGTTAATCACCTTTTAATACGACTAATTACCACATTCTAATTAGAGAAAAAGCAGGAGAATGGTAAATTAATTATCCTTGTTATAATTCCTCATCTTATCGATATGCCGGTTGTACCTATCCTGAAGTGTCTCCCCTCTCTAATACGAGGTCCACTAGGTTACGTAATCCCATGAAACTTATCTTCTAACATCGATATCTTAAGGTGCTTCTTTGTTAGGCTTAGTCCGATTTCGTCGGTATTGACTGACCGAATAGCATTTAGGTAAAATTGTTTAAAATATTGCTTCCGTGTCGATGAAACTTATTGGATCGAATATTTCAGCTCGCATTGCCATACCGTTCGGCTCTTTTTATATATCATACGAGCAACCTGTACAAGGAAATACTGAATTGAATTATCACCTAAGGGACCTAATAAATACATAGGTTATAGGTATACAAGAATTTACTGTATGGTCAGCACAGGGGACTAGGTAGGTATCCTTATCTTCAATACAGTGCTAGGTAAGTGGTAGCGTAAACACAACACTACGCTACCACTACCACCCACCTGCTTAGAAATAGAAGTGGTATTATTGGTTAATTTATTCGGCAACTCGTTTACTGTGACACCGCTGGAGTTAGAAGCGTCCATAGGCCGCACGGCAGTCGGCATTCCGTCAGGCACATGATTGGAGGACAGTACGTAGGGTAGTATGTTTTTTTTTTAAAGTTAGTACTTTATCGTCATTGAATTTTCGTGCGATTCTCTACTTGTCTATGCTGTACCTACTTAATCACCGATGGGCTAGTTGCTGACATCGGCTGTAGTATCAGGCAACTGCAACAACGAACGGCCCGCAGCGGGGTGCCGATCGTTCATTACTTCATAACATGCTCTGTCCATGCCACATCTACTAGCTGCGCCCGGCGGCTTCGTCTGTGATGGACAGGACAGACGGTTTAATGCTGGACAGGTTGTTGGGATCACCGAAAGAAGGGCCGTTAAACCGTGAATAGATTTGTCGGGCGATATCCTGAATTTTTCTATAATGCCAAGTAGGTACCTGCCTAATACTAAGTTTCAATGTCCAAACCGCATTGCCGAAGTTAAGCCCGATAACCTGACGCTGACCTAAGTGGATTATAATATGCCTAGCTGTAGGTACTGGTGATGATGTGTGCTGAGCTGTGTGATGTTCAGTCGCCATCATATCTGAACATGCACTTTCACGTCCTGACAATAGAGACTTTGTTCAGATATTTGTGAACACCCTGGCCGATATACCTCTGATGGCGACTATTGAAAAAAAAACAGGATCTAATTAACAATACAAAGGAAGACTATAACATCTCTTAAAATGCTGCAAACCCAACAAGCCGCAACGTAGGTAGGTAAGTGACGGACTAACGGTACATGGGATAACTACCTAATCATAGTTTAAAATCAAAAAAACATTATTCAGTACTTATTGCAAAAAAATAATATGTAAAGTATGTATAGACGGTGATATTATCTACAACAGCTTACCTATTAGTTTCTTTTCTCCTCCTTTTTTTCCGATTCCTCGTGGTACCTAATGTTTCATTCAATCAAGCTGTTTCACGTTTTTCTTCATGGCATCTTGTAATATTTACTTTAGTCTAGATTTTGACATTATGCCACAAATATGTAACTCCCACAGACCTAAAATTTATGGTAACTCCATGCACATGAGAAGTTCGGATGATCATTGATGATCATTTTCAGAATTTTCAGAATTCTTCTTCTTCTATGGCCAAACAAGTTAGCATAGCCAATGTCAGTTTTTCAGAATTCACTAATATAGTTTGTCAAAGGACTGTCTCATTTCTAACATAGACAGAGAGAATCTTACTATCTTTGTCTTACACCAGTACTAGCACCCAAAAGAAAAGGATGAGTACCTATAGTTTTTTTGTTCTTATTTACTATTTGGTTTGACCAACAGATATAGGTTTTACTTACGTAAGTAGTGACAAAGCTATTTGTTAGAACGATATAATGATATTCATCTCATTCTGTAGTATGCTGTGTTCCTACTTATGTAAGTAAAACTTATAGTGTAGGTATCTTAGGCCTAAGAAAAAGAAATGGTAAACAATGTTTTGCAGCGTCATCTATCGCCGAGTAGAATAAACTTTATTCGACTGCCAGCGTCATCTTTGGCCGAATAGATAGAGACTAATATTTCAATTTATTTTAGCGTTTTAAAATGTGTCTTAAACAATTAGAAAAAGTTTAAAGGCATAGACTAGACTGTCAGTGTCAGTGTCAAATTGGACTGGCTCAGCGGCTGGTTGCTTATTGTTTGTATTTCTGTGCTGGCTCGTATTTTTATCTAGTCGCACTAGTCGCAGTTTTTCATTGTATTTATAATTTGTGGTTAGATATTTAAAAGAAAATGGTACAGTACAGTATAGTAAAACCATGTGTATGAAAGGTGCGTAATTTAGTTTTAAGAAAGGTTTTCTATACCTTCAGTGCTTACGCTTCAAGATCAACAAGAAACTAATTTTAGATGTTTACGTTTTCAGGACACAAACAGGCCAATCACCGCGCTGCTGCAAATCATGTTCACAATGCAACTATCAAGAAATCCGCTCAATCGCATCACATTCTTCTTAAATGTGCAGAAAATAGTACAAAAATGTGTCTCCGTAGCTCCTTATACCACAACAGTTGACGCTCTTGATATATTTACTTCAGAACTGTTGCATAAACACCGAAGCCCGACGAAAAACAGATTAACGTTAAATAATTTAAACATAAGATATTTTACAGAAACCGACAATCATGACGTGTCTCAAATGACTACTGAAAGATTAGATTTAACAATCAATGAACTAATATCTAAGAAAAAAGAAAAGCAAATCCAGCAGATGGTACAAGATTGCTTGTATTACCGGAAATATATTCCCATGCAAACTGTAAAGAAATTATGCAGAATGTACAGTGCAACCGGGAAACCGGAATACATTGGGATTTTGCAGCAATATTGCGCAAAAGTTGATCCGATTATATATAAGCGTAATGGTGAATTCCTTCACTACCTGGCCAAAGCTCAATGCATGAAAGGGAATTCCGATAAGGGCCTTGCGCTGTTAAAAGATGTATACACTAAATATCCGAGCTTACGGAGTTTAAGTAGAGTCATATTCAATGAGCTCATCCAAGACTCCATATCAAACAGATCCGAAGCAAGTTTAGTCATATTTAAGAAATATGTGTTGATGTTTAGCGCAGAGTTTGACGATTATTATCCATTAGTCTGTTTCTGGCACTTGAGTTGGTCAAGCTCATGGTTTTCTGATCAAATGTTATCAGATGAACTTCTGGAATCGTCTGAAGGATTAAGAGATATTGTCAGGGACAAGTAAGTTATTTATTTATTACCTGGATCCTTAAACAGTAAATGTTTGAAAGCAGGGTAATTTAGAAAAAGGCAAATATCTGCTAACACAGCGTCTTACATAAGGGAACAACTCGCGAAGCGAACCAGTGGCGCGCCGCGGTGGGCTCATGGAGATCGCGTTCACAACAAAGTCGCCCAAGTAGGACACTTCTATAGGTATCAAAGGATAGATTCACTCCGTGCCACATTCGCGTGTTGTTCGCCTACGTAGTACGCTGCGTAAACTAGAATCAGTTTCCACTATAGCAACAATAGGCAGTTTCAGTAGCGTTAGTGTTGTGTGTAAAATATATGTGTGTGTTGTATTATTGCTTCTGGTTTTATTTATATTTGCATTTTTCAAAGCGTGGTATGCTTTCAAAGTTACCCCAAAAATCATAAATACAAACATACATTCATCGTTCCTTTGTCTACATATATTTTTGTAACCAAAAGGGATGATAACTTTTGGTTTATAAACTTAGTACTTTTTTAGAGCACTTCTAGCTATAATTCTTTTATTTTCATTGTTGTAAGTAAAATAATTATATTTGGAATATAGCGGCAAAAACAAATATTTTCGGTTCTACATCTATGTATTATATGTCAATGAGAGGAGTTCTATGCCTGGCTATGTCGTATACATTGTAGGTATTATACGGCCATCTCGTTAAACGTTGCGATCAATGACTTGGCTGGTTGTTCTACAGCCATTTAATTAGATGCCGGCGCTTAATGAACGGGCTACGCGACTAATCATCTGGCTAATTTAACCAGTTGCCTGCAACATACACACTATTTGCTTATTTGATTTTCATTACTTTCCAGAGCAACAGCATTCACAATCTGCATCCTACGAGACGAATACAATGAGGATGCGGTGCTGAGACTCCTGCAGAGCCTGTTGAAGTATACCATGATGGTGGAATATGCCAGAGTACTGCAAATTCTGTTCAATTACAAGTGTAAGTTAAATATTCTTAAAACTTCTTTATTGGCTAGGTTACTAGGTAGGACTGATGATTATGCTTGATATAGCAAAAATTTCAGGGGGTTCTCGTTATAACAAGGAATCTAATTTTAAGTTTCTAACTCGAATATCCTTACTAAACTGTTACAAAACATTGCAGAATTCACATGTTTGCATGAATTTAGTGTTGTTAAACGTTTTTATTGAACAATCATAATAGTTATTTACGATACAAGTGCGAAAAACAGGAATTTTCACAAGTGGCGAATTTTAAAACACGACCGAAGAAAGTGTTTTAAATCGACACGAGTTGTGAATTACCTATTCGCACGTGTATCGTACAACGTTTCAGTACAAAAATGCTTGTACCGCACATTGCCGCACACTGGTGAAATCCCGCCTTACGGCTTCGTGTACTATGCGGCAACTATGGTTATCAAAAGTTGACTTTCCAGAATTCTGTGATCACAATACATAATATCTCAGTACAACACCATCTGTTTCGGCTGTCATACCAGGGAAAACGTTTATATCCTAGACTTATAATATATGTGCGATACTTATAATATCTGAGAACCTGTCTCTGTCTACTACTACTACTTAATGGCGCAGCGACCCAAAATGAGTCTTGGCCTCCGACACGAGTATACGCCAGTTGTCCCGATCCTGCGCAATCTCCCGCCAGTTATCGGCTTGAAGATCGCGCAAGTCCGCTTCAAACCCATCGCCCCATCGATACCTAGGACGCCCGATCGGCCTTCGCCCTACTGAGCGTCCCAGATATACCCTTTTAGCGCCGCGATCCTCGTCCATTCTTAATACGTGGCCAAACCAGCGGAGGCGGTGGGCTTTTGTTTCGCCGATAATATTGGTGTCTCTGTCTAAAAGAAAATATTTCTACTAACAATATTTTTTACATTCCAGTGAGAAAAAGAGACATGCGAGGCTGTGCCGAGATCATGCGGAACTGCGAAACGCTTGGCATCAGTCTCCCCTCCAACCACCAAGAGAAGTACATCAAATTGTTAATACAGGGCAAGGATAAGTCCGAGGGCAAGCCGCCCAAGGACTTTAAACTCAAGTTTTAGAACCGCTGTCAATAGTAATAGTCTGTAAGTGAATTGGAAAGAAATATAGTTGTATATAGTTCCTAGGAAATTTGTTTTATTTGTGTCATATTAATCATTGTATTATTAAGGTAAGGTCAATGCGGAAAGACCAGGGCCCAATCACAAAAAAACTTTACAAAGTGTACAAGTCGACAATATTGTTAGGTTGTAGATAATGTGTTACATGCACAATTATTACATACATATCAGATACAAGTTTAAAATCTACAAAAAATTCACATAACAACGCGTAACGCAAAACCTGGTGCTTATGTCAAAAGTAGATTTATTAAATATAAATTCGTATTATTTATTTTTAAAAATAAATAATACGAATTTGTGGCTTATTATATTTTCTGGTACACCAATTTGTTAAATCGGATCTACAATCTCGTAACAGATATAAGGGAAGACCGTCCACAAACTCTCGTCGTTTTTAACTTGCGTTTGTACACATACTTCAATTACGGAGTAAGACCGTCTGTCTTCAAGCTCTTTCGTCGCTTTTAACTCTTGCGTTTGTACACATACTTAGAAAGGTCGGTAATAGAGCAGGAGTGAAGATATTCCTTTCTGACTGTGTCTGAGCGACGTACTTATACTATTAATACGAGAGTTCATGCCCTATGCCGGTCTTCACCACATTGGCCTTACTATATTTATTGCAGGATAAGAATAGAGAGCACCTAAATAATATATAACAGACCTTTATTATTTTTCGCAACAATCATTTCGTGCAAGTTTCGTCTCGTAGGTAGTGGTATAAATGTAGCAATAACAAGTTTTCATCATCATCATCGACCAGGGAGACCATTGTTTTAGAAGTGAAACTAGATAACTAAAAGTAAGACTAAGATCACTCAAGTGCAGACGAAATTAATTTTGTATTAAGCTAATATGTCTTTGCTTATGTTTTTTAGTGGACAAATACATCTCATTTGATCACCTGTGAATAAAACTAAGGAACAAATCAAATATTTTGATTTGTGTTTTTTATGTTCCCTATTAATAGAGGTAATAGGATATAGACTTATATAGAGAGAGTCTCGCTATACCCTATTACCGTAAGGGATTCGTATAATAGGTGCAAGCACATACTGCTCGCCCTTTAGAGTTGGTCAAAGCGCCTAGCCTTTCAAATATTGGATATTATACTCGAGAAATTGAGACTGGTACCGCCGTGGCCGGGTGGCCTTGAGGTCATGGTGTTAGCCACGTAAGATGAAGATCCTCAAAAACGGAGACATGTCGAGAGTTTATCCGACTTAATAATACCTACGTGAATAACCCGTTTAAAATAATCTGGATATAGTGACAAATGCTGGCTCGCCCTCGTCACGGCGAATCCTTAGGTCTCTGGTCAACGGCACCGCGTGTAAGCTACCCCGTGGTCAAACCGCGCTGAGCTTGTAGCGCTGTAAAACAACGGACGGCACATCTGAAACGTGAAGACCTCCGGCGTTGTCAACAAGCTCATAGAGACTGTATTACAACACCGGCGAACATTACGCCGTGCATACGCGCGGTGCGCCGGGGGGGCGCCGCGGTCCACACGGCGGCGTAGCCGCGCCATGCTAACACCGTGGCCGTGTTACCTCTATTATATAGTAGCCCATACATTGGAGACCATGTCTGGACGCGGATTATTCAGGCAAAAAAACGTGTATGTACAAGAGGCCTTACAGAACTCTAAACCTAAATCTATACAAGAACTCAAACCAACAGAAACAAATTACCCCTTTGAATGCCACGCCTATGATGTGCGGCGCGTCTTTCTGAATCACGAAGGTTGATATTGGGCTGCAGCCGCGCGTGTATATAATTTGACAAAGACGTCAGAAGGGTTAAAAAAATAGCTTGCACAGCTTTTCCCAAATGCCAAAAGAAAACCTGCTTAGTATGAGCCTAGATAATCACTAGGCCATAGACTGCCTTTGTTCTATACATCTATATTTACTTGTCTTATTATCAATGCTCTGGGTTACATTAACATTGTAATCTCTTTGTTACTGAACTAGATAAAAATGACCAATTTACCTATGTAAATGTCAATCCAGTAATAACGCGAAATAAATAAATTTGAGACGAGTAGGTAATTTACACAACTATATAAATCTACCGTTTAACTGAAGCGGTTGGTAAGAAGACCGTGATTACATTGTCAGATGAAAACCAAAATTCACTAGCTGCAAACAAAAAGAAACAAAAATCAACCGTTTTATTACTAGTAGTAGTAGGTACGGTTCACTATGGCTCTTATAACTTGTGGTAGTAATTTGTAAGTTTTGGTTGTCACCTGACGGTATAGGCCAATAGGGTTCACTTTGGCATCGTCTTCTTCAGGCCTTATTCCCATCTCTATTTGGGGTCGGCTCCCCTAATCCTTAGTCTCCAGAGTGGTCTTTTCTGGGTCGTCTCTGCGTGCGTTTTGGAGTTTTTGAGGTCTTTCTTTATGACTGATCTATGTAGTTCGAGATCTCCCGCGACGCCCTGGTCTCAGTTCAAGTTCCAGCAGTTTTCTTGTCATGTGATCGGCACATGTAGGGATCACTTTGGCATGCATTATTGTTATTCCAATGGGGTTCGCCGGTCGAAATAATTAGCAGATGGCGCCAGCATAGCTTGCCCTGTCAATCCCTAGAATTGTGTCAAATTTTTGTTTTTTTAAAGCCCTGGATGCCAGCCCTTTAAGCCAAATCTCATAGAAAAAGAGGCAAGCTATGATGGCGCCATGTCTGCAAACCTTTGACAGTTGCCAACCCCATTATCTCTAGTTTTTCAGCACAAGAATGTGTCACAACTTCTGTTATAACACTGTGTTATTGTTGTATCCTGACATTCCTGACTGACGGGGCAGAACCACAAAAAAGTTAATCCACCCATTTACCTAATTGCATAGTAACTATTCTCACCCAAAAATTTAAAGCATCAACGCAACGGTGACTTGCTCACAATGTGATGAGCCCAAACTTGATAATACAGTGCTATTAATGTCATAGAAACGGACTGACATTGATTAGCGCTCACGTAATGACTTCCATGTTTTGTTACTTCCAACTCTGTGTAAAAGTTGTTTGTATTAGTTAAAATATTTCGAGAATACGTATCACACAAAAAGTGTAAACCCAGAGACAGGGTCGTTTAAAGCGCTTAAATAAAAAATAAAATAAAATAAATTGATTTTATTTCAGGCAAGCACCCATATAAAACACAGAATTACCTATAAGATGAGACAAGTGTAAAAAGTTAAAAATAGAAATAACAGTTAAAAATCAATAATTATACATTTAAAATTACAATTTAAAATAAAATAAAATAACCTACTACTTCCGGTTCGCATCTTGATGCAGAGACAGCCAAAACCTACAAATTGGACTTTGCTAATCCTCACTAATTACGGCAAGGATACAGTTTTTAGTGCTGCGCATCCTACTCCAAAAGGACGCCACTCTCGACCGAATTACGGCAAAGAAATCGGGGACACGAACCTCCGCAAACATACTCGACGCACTACACCACCTTGGCAACTTCATCAGGATTCTGAAGGCGTCGTTATATTGAACCCTTAGGGTGTTAATTGCTTTCCCGGTGAAGTTGGTCCAAAGTTGCCCTGTGTAGAAGCTTTGACAGAATGCTCTAAAGAGCGTCACTTTGACCTCGTCGGAGCATCTGCCAAACCTGCGCGCGAGCATGTTGCACCTCACTGATACCTATTACATCTAGCTAGATGTATAGGTAAGCGCTACCTAGGTAGGTATACGGTCGAAGAACACTTATTGTTTTTACACGAATGCCGGTTAACGGGTGGTAGAATAGCATCATTACAGTAGTTTTACGTAGTGTCAGTACACCTTTACCCTATGCAAAGAGGATATAATAAGATAGAGCGGTACTGTCATAGTAAATTTTGTAACTACTGTAAATTCACTGCCATCTATCGACATACTTTAAAATTAAAAATGAAGATTTATAAAAATACGTTAAAATGTATTTAAATATGGATAAATGATTTTTTTATTTGCATTAATTATTTTTATATGATTTTGACCCATGTTCTTTCACTGATATGCGTTAAAATTATAAATAACAAACGTAACCGTCAACGCTCTCTATACGAGAGTAGGCCAAAGCTAGTGGCGCCATCTGATCGAGAATCAAATTTTCGTGATTTTCGAGGCACGTTTTTTCCATAGACTGTATCCATCTATTACGGAGTTATATCTGTCTTTGCCCTATGTATGCTTACAAATAAAAATAAATCTACTTCTTCAATCGACTTTCTACTTGAAATTTTAAAATATAAAACAGTGAAAATGTAAAACTCAACACACGGAAAACTCAACCCGGCCCTAGGAAATCCATGGTACATACCAGACAGTATTTTATCAGACAATTCCATTGCAAAGGTCCAACGTTACAGTTTCATTTCAATTTATATCACTAAAATCAGGTCAAAAATGATTTGGCTCAAAGTTTGCTTCCGCCAAACTACTGCTGAACCAAAAAGACTGATGTTTTACTAAATTCGAATGAGGATAGAACCTTTTAGTTTTGCAAGATGGATATATTGGTACATTAGCACAGTTCCTTGGTTGATAAACGTAAGGCACGTTTAAATAAAGCATTATAATGTCCTCATTATTATTGGCACTGATAGAGCTTGTGTCGCACGCAATAAGTAGGTACCTAATCATTACTATTTACACTATTTAGCGTCTTTGCTCGGGATATTGCTAAATACGACAAAAGAAGCCCGATTTGTAATAAAATAACCTGGAAGCAAAGTGTTTCGCAATCCTCGCTCCGGATCGTACCCTGGTTTAAGAGACGTAATGAGGGGGTTTGAGCCGGCAACGTTCCGGGCTGGTTGAAATTAATGTATTGCTTTGCATTTTGATAATTTTGTTAAATAAATTGATTTATTAGAATATGGTCTTTATATCTAAAGTGTTTCACACAGATGTGTGAAATAAGATTAAAGAGAAGAAGTTTTTATCTATCCTACCTAAGATTAGGTACTTCAGAATCCTACATCCTAATCATTTATTTGCACATAAAAAGGGTTTTACATAGATATTAAAAAAAGTAACATGGCCTAAAGGTGTAACCGCGTTTAGGAAGTAAACACCCTAATAAGATTTGAATTAAGTAACATCCTAATAAGGAAGGAAGTAAGGTGTAAAGAAAAGACGCTTTCCACACATATTTTCGTTCATTAACCCACCTGTTGCTATCTTTATTGTACGCGCATAAATTATATTGCTGTCAAACTCGCACATTAACGACGGGCACAATGGGCGAGACAGCAATATAATTATGCGCGTGCAATAGAGATAACAACAGGCGGGTCAATGTACAGTGCGACATAAAATAGTAGAAATTAAATAAAATGGAACTAAAAAAATTCCATACCATGCATTGCCATGTTTAAGCATTTTACGTCATAAATGTGACAGTTACGTAGAAAGTGGCGCATTCATTTAATTTCTAATATAGTTTGTCAAAGGACTGTCTCATTTCAAACATTTCTGACGTGACGTGAACGTGGTCTAATATTATTATATTAATACAACATTGTAAATGTTATTGTCTGCTCAATTATCTCGGAGAGCAAATTGTGGAGGCAACGAACTATAAACCAAGCTCTTATCAAGTGTTATGTTAATCAGGGTTCATCGTCAATTATAATTGTCATTAGTGTCATTACTTATATTTTTATTGTTCTTCTGTATACCTATGCAAGTATACATATAAAAATAGAGTCTAAAAATTATACATCAAACAGCACAATGCAAAAATAAATAAAAATGTCTGGATCACGATTCGCCATGTTCCGTGGATCATTCGAAAGTGAATATACCTACTTGGTGACACTACCAATAAACGTCACATAGTCATAGAAAAACGATTAAAGCGGTATTGCCAAATATATTTCACTGTAAACTTAATTTAGACATTACCTACAGGGTGACATTCGACCAGTACAGTCAAGTGGAGGTTTATTCTTACCGCGCGTGTGCATAACGCTCCGAAGCTCTTTTCCGTTCCACCACGTGTCGAGTGGCCCCAAATTATGCAGGCTAAGAAATAAACACCACGCTGCGCTCAAAAACCGGCATTGCTGACGTAGGCGAGAAAACCGCTAGGCTCAAGTGGGACTGGGCCGGCCACGTCTACCGCACGCATCCGGAGAGGTGGGCTAGCTTAGCCCCCAAGTGGATGCCGGTAGAGAGGCGTGGACGGGGCAGGCCCAAACGGAGATGGCGAGTTGACCTGGATAGCTTCCTGAACAACTGGCCGGAGTAAGCACCAAATCGGGAGTCGTGGAAATCGAGGGGAGAGGCCTTTGCCCAGCAGTGGGACACTTATATTGGCTAGCAAAAAAAAAAAAAAAAACACTAAGTAGTATACCTATGTATGTGTAGACCGCTTGCTGAAGCATCTGGCCGTGCATAAAAAAATATCTTCGTAACAACAGTATCTTCGACGGGTTTAGGAATTGTTTCTTATTCTGAGTACAAGAATCAAGTTAAAAGTTTTGGTCCATTACCAGTCTGGCTAACAATAGTTCAAGTACTTCGAGTTGTCAAATTGAATAACGTAATGCTGGCACCACACTTCGCCTTATTTGGCAAATATTCGTGTTGCACCTCTTTCCCTTGACATACAAAATTACAAAACAAAAGGGATGCAACACGAATATTTGCCAAATACAGCGAAGTGTGGTGCTGGTATTACGGGATAGCGAGGCAACTCCACATCAACATTCGTTAATCAACTTTGTCTTTATACGTAGAGGAGCATCAGACAAATTAGTTTCGCATAGGGTAGCGTCGGACCAAGCTAACTTTGCATGCCATTTGCAAAGTGTGGCCATGTCATCATTACCTAATGTCAAATTTCAATGACCTATTTGGTAGTATCTTATGGGAGTTTCTCATTAGCTGAAAAATATTCTTGTAATCTAAAAGTTTGTCTCCTTTTTTTAAATAGAAGTTTCCGATTTGCATTGCAACCAGCTTAACTACGATTTATCTATTCTTGTCTGTCTGACCTAGGTATATATTGCTTGAAGCAGTTAAAACAATTTTTCCAGCTACTGCGAGGGTATTCAATATTTAAACACAAAGACTCCCATAGTTCCAAATAGGCCCAAATAGCACCGATTTCGAATAGCCCCACGCCCCACGCGGCGTTGCATTTCATGCTTGTAATACAAATTATCGTGAACAGAAACAATTCAGAAAAATATTGTAATATTTTATGCGCTAATTCCGACCGTTTAAAAACGAAATGAATTAATTTCCCTACAGAATTATTTCGCTCACATTTCGCTTGTATTTTATTGCTTCCCGATCCCGACAATACTCCTTTTTATTATATTCTGGTTCCATATCGTGCTAGGCACGAGGATTTACATGAAAAATTATGAAATAGGTACGTTTACAAGAACATGATTTGTTAGATAACGTTGCAACGACTTTTTACGGCTGGTTTGATAGTGTTCGACCCAAAATGATGCTATATCGTATTTTGACATTCGTTTTATTCCTAAACTTGTTGGCAAATTTTTCCGATCTTAACCCATTTTTGTTGGCATAAATGGGTCATAGACTTTCAGAAGTAGGTACGGGCGTCTTTACTGTGGACGTCTTTACGTTACATTTTATTAAGGCTTTAATTATACGCATGTAACATAAACATAATTTATTTAAAAAACTCGTACTCACAAGAAACAAAGACTTAAAAAATTGTGACGTTTTACATGTGCCTGAACTAGGATTCCCTGTGTATCAGGCGAGTTTGAGCATGCCTGTAGTTTCTGTAGAAAATTTGAGAAAAAAAGGCTTTATAGTCTTTGACCCAAATATATTTTCATGTCATAAAATCAGCAACACTTTTACTATAAATCTTACTTTATTGAGATTTCTTATTTTATAATAATAGGTAACTTTAGTCAAACTTAACAATAAAATTCTAAAATCGAGTAACTTCGGGTTCCCTGGGCTTAGCTTCGGGTTTCTTCTTGTCATCCTTGCGAAGTCTATAGAGTACTCTGAAAAAAAGAAAATTAATTTCAATACTTAAGTTACCCGCTATCGGTATGCATGTGGCTTTGGCTGAACATAAACAAGAAACTGTCATACCTAACCCTTACTTTTAATGGGGCAGTTTACAAAAAGGTATACTTTGTCGGGGACTAAACGATTACAGCTACCTTAATAAAAAGCTGTCATCAAACGTTACTTTAACTTTATCGAAGTAACAGTGTTGAATGATTCACGTATGGATGGTATAGAAAGGATCGCAATCTCTTATGGCAGAATTGTTGCAAAAGTGACCGCTTTCAGCTTTAAATAATAGTTCCTAATCTCTCCGGTGGCGCTAGTTAGGCTCTGGGACATGAGTATAACATGAACCATATAAGGCAACAAATAACCCGACCAAATTACGTAGGTTGTTTTTGGCAGTATTTCGGTGTATGGTGGCGCCGCCTAATTACTGTTTTTTGATGGACACTTTCCATACATAGAGATTTGACTCCTTTATATAGTCTCCATGGATTCACGGTTAGTTTCACTAGTCTTATCCCACCCGCTATCTTCAGTTACACGTGAACAAGATATGTAACTGCGTCGAAATATCGGGAGCTCGAAAACAATACAAATGGTAATCACGGTCCACATCCCGGTCAATATATGTTTATCAGAAGTGTTAAAATGTAACGTTTCGTACAGTCGCCATCAGATATATCGGAGCGGCCGAGGTGCTCAAAAATATCTGAACATGCACTGTAAGTCTGTAACGCCTTGACAATAAAGTCGTATTCAGATATTTTTGAGCGCCTTGGCACCTCCTTTATATCTGATGGCGACTGTACGTAAGTAGGTACGTACAATTCAATCCATGACTTATTTTTGAGGTCAGTTTATAAAAGTGGCGCGAGATTTATACAAAATATCTGGGAGACCGAGCTTTGCTCGGAAAACATATAAAAACGCGTTTAGAAGCGCGTTTTCCCAGAGATAAGACCTAGCTAAATCGATTTTTCGCCCCCGAAAATCCCCATATAGTAAATTTCATCTAAATCGTTAGAGCCGTTTCCGAGATCCCCGAAATATATATATAATTGCTCGTTTAAAGGTATAAGATTATTGGCACTGTGACAAGTTTGTTTGCTTACAGCCTCAGCCAAATCTACAGACTACCAATATGTTACAATTTAATCAAGACATCTCACAATAATTTGTAAAAGAGAATGTTATGATAAATGATAACCTACATAATTAAGTGCCGCTGCATTACATATTATGCATGCATTATTTATTGCGCACAGTTGATAATATTTGCAAAATGCCAGCAGAATTCTGTGTGCACGTGTACATGCAGACTGTATATAATTATCAATAAACTGTTTTAGCTTAGTAATGTTTGTACAAGCTACACTATAAAATAAAACACATATAATATATTAATGGTACATTACGATATTTACGATACAAGTGAAAAGCAGGAAATTCGCAACAAGTGGCGATAAATTAAAACACGACCGAAGGGAGTGTTTTGAATCGACATGAGTTGCGAATTACTTATTCACACATAAATCGTACGTTTTACAGTAAATATATGACAGATTAAATTTTCGACATAGTTACGTAATGTGCTTATTATCGTACTAGTGCGGTAAAGTAGCACCATATGTACTGTAAAATGTTTAACGTTTGCTGTAACATTTTTATTCAAATATTAAAAACCTGTTCAAGGTGCTTTAATAGTGCCAATGAAACTTTATTAATTTTATTAATAGTGCTTAAAAAAGTCGTCAATAATAACGGCGTATCTTATCTTATTTTAAGTTTTTAAGTAAACAGTTTCAGATAGACACTCTCAAAAACTACTTATATATTCGATACCCTACCATGTGGTAAATTTGGCAATTTTGGACACTTTCTATCTGTCCTTCAGTACGTGTATCTATATATGTCGTATAATAGGTACATTTTGTCCATGTGTTATTTAAACCTTAAGGGTACAAACTTCAAGAATAGCGGATGTAAATTATTTTTTTATAGAGTTACTACTCTATAAAATAATTTCTACATGGTAATGACTTGTAATATGTACATACATTTATATTTTGACATGCATGCTGTCAAAATTTGTATGCCGTAAGGCGCCACATAGTGAAACTGACTAATCTGTAACATCCTATGTTGGACAAGTAAATACATTTGTAATCTGTAATTTGTATAATTCTACAAACCCTAATGAACTTAAGCAAGCTACACAAAAAGCTATACCTTCACGCTCTATAAAAGTTCTAACAACACAAAAACACATTTGCAATAAATTCGCAACATTAAGTTTCATTGTAGGGCCAATAAACTATAGTAAAGGTCTTAAGGTACATACACAGTAATAGAAAATGACAGTTCAAGGCTTTCGTTACTAGAAATCGTAAGGGCGATCGACCGCAAGGCTACTTTTTGCTAGATGTCAAAATACCCCGTCAGTATTATTAGTACAGATTTATGCAATGGGAGGTGTGTCCGATTGGATTATCTGTTTAGTTAGACGCCTAAATAACCTAAGTTAGAAAGTTTAAAAGATTTAGATTTAGATTTATTTATTTCACGATAAAAATTACACTTTAAAATTTGCATCAATGTCAAAATTATGGTTATCTTCTTATCATGATCGTCAAACATTACATACTAACAAATATGAAATAAATTAAAATAATTTTCTCTCCCGATAAGGATCGTAATATAAACAAAAACGTCAAACATTGATGTCAATCTAAGAAATTTTGAGTGCAGTACAGCACTAGAGTGCAGTAGAGTGTAGTAAAGAGTGCAGTTATTATTATTTTAAATTCGTTGATTATACTCGTACCTAACTAACTACTGTGTATATTTTATGTGACTTACATTATTACATTTTCAAAATAAGTTGAAGTTGTAAGGATCAGCAATACGATGCCTTATTATTTATGGGCAAGTCTCAGTTACAGATTTAGCTTACACTATTTAAATTGATAAAATTGATTATTGTGATTTTTTAGGGGCACCTTTGCTATATTGTACTTAAGGCCGTTCCGTCGGTTTGCCGCTGTCTCTGTCACATTTCGCAAGAAAGAACGGGAAAGATCATGCGCGCCAAGTGTCAATTTTGATCGAATTTTGTCGATTTTTATTTATTTTAAAAACGTTCTTACAATATCGAAATTCGAAAGCTATGAAATGATTATTTAAGTTAAGATTGTTTTTTCTTATTTTTTTATTTATAGTATCACATAATAAATAACCGAGTAAAGTTGGATTAAAAGTTCGAGTTAGAGGTTACTTTGGGAATTAATTGTATCGAGCGAAGTGTCATAATTCGTGTATCAGAAGCTATGATATTAAAGATAATATAGTCAAGAACTACATATATTTTTTCCACGTCTACTAATATCAACGCCTCTTAGAAAAACAGGATCATATAAGGAGATTTTTCGCCGTCTGGCTTAGGGAACCGCCTTAATTTTTACTGTGCTACTTGCATGTTACATACATGTTCATGTACAGTGAGCAGTATACATAACATATCTGACAGTTAATCCATCCATCCATCCAACATCCTGCATAATAAATATGTCTGTTTAATTTATACTGGTTTTAACAAGTCTCTATGTATAGAATAATTGCGTATTGTATAAATCTGCATGAGTCTTGTGAGGAAGTTGACTTTATGTGTTACATGTCAGTCATTAACAACAAGTAATTTATTCAAAAATCTCGTCCTCTAAAAATGCTCTCAAAAAAGGTCGAGGAAAGCGGTAAACCGGTTGCTGTAATGCCGGGCCCTATAACGGAAAGCGGCGGGAAACGCCGTTGATTATCGCGATAATCCCAGTGTGGCCGTATGAAAAACGTCGTATTAACGCGTTTCCCGTTAGTGTGGCCTCAGCATCTTGTATTTTATTGTAGGTAAGTACTTACATTAATATAATTATAGCAGGAACCGCCAGCGCGGCGCTGATGAGGTAGAAGGCTCCCGAAAAGGACGTGAGCGTGCTGAGATACACCTTGCTGTACAGCGGCGAGTAGATCACCGGCACCAGTGCTTCGGATATACTGATTAGAGAGCTTGTTTTACCTGCGAACAAGATTGATTGAATGATTAATGTTCGCGTTCGTATAGTAACTTCATATGAAAAGGTTTACCAAATATCACACTAGATGGCGCTGAACCGGCCGCGTCGTACACATCGCTAACGAAATTCTTATCGGGTTTGTATATTTGTGAATGTGAATGTTTGTTTCATTCTTTATCCTGTAAAGGGCGCCCTTTTTAATGAGTTCGGAGTATAGGTACATACACCAAACCCAACCCAATGGAATTACGAAGACTGCTGGGGTTCATCGACCACGAATTTTACGTTTTGATGTGATGTCATTAAATTTTAATTCCAGAGAGACATCATATTATTGGATAGGAAATAGGAAGGCTTTTGATAAGTATTCTGTATAGGATATTCTTATTTTGCTCTTCCAATAGTTCCAATGCACGCAGCTTATGCTTGATGCTTGTACGTTTTGATAATAAGTACATATTAAATCTTAAATTATTTCATAATAACATGTCGAAATTTAAGTATATGGATATTCGTGTATCTTTCACTCTTCAAACAATTTGTTTCTTAGTAAAGAATAACTTAATTACTATTAAGTATATTATAGGTGTCCAAATTAACTGAGGCGGTTGTAGGTAGCTCGATACGGGAACGGTGCAATTAAACTAACATTATTAATACTAAAATATAAATATAAAACTAAAACTAACATAACTACAATTATAATAACTAAAGCTAAAAATTAAAAATACCTAGGTATCAAAATTTTGTGCCTATCACGCAGGCAGCGTTCCGGCGCTGGATTGCTATGGCCAATCTTTGCGTGAGAAAGCCGCCCGTGCGAGGGTCACCTGTGGCCTCCCTTAGGCGTTTGCTGAGCGCCTTGTGGAGCCCCCGTGAAATATTGCATATGCAGTATGCACACACTTTATACCTATAAATAAATATACCTATATTTCTTTACAATATGTGAGAAAAAAGAGGTATATGATATAAAGAAAATTCATTCCATGTTTTTTGTGTTTTGTTGGTGAAATGTTATAATTATAAAAGCAAACATTAAAATAAAACTAAATTCTTATGAAACTGTTGATGAAGAATAATTTGCACACTAAATAAATTTTACACTACTTCATAGAAAGATAACACTTTATAAGGACTTCCAAGTTTCTCTAACACATACCTATATTTTGAAAAGTGCCATTAATTTCATGTTTTACTTCAATTAAGTGTGTGCATATCCAACATTTTCGATTTCTCAAAAAAACGAAAACTAGTCTCATGTTTACAGTAACTCTGTAAACAGAACCGACGGACAACAACAACACCCATCTCTAATCTCCTATGCACATAGAGACGCCGTCATACCTCAGTGATAACAGCATCATGAGTGACGTATTTCATTTAATTAATATCAATAAACATGCGGTATTTATTCTACGTTGTAACTATCCGCAAGACATAATTTAAATTGGGTAACCGTGGGTTATTTTCCTAGGAAAATATTTGCTTTGACAGTCAGTATCAAGGTTAAATTGTATTATTATATATTAATATTAAAATAGGTATCATCTATACCTTCATTTAGACCAACGCAATGGGATTGGCAACTCTCAAAGGTTTGTTATAGATGGTGCCAGCAAAGGTTTTACCTGTTACTTACTTACTTCCGTTGGCGCTACAACCCTTTGTGGGTCTTGGCCTCCTCCACAATCTTCCTCCAGTTGTCGCGGTGCCTGGCGACCTTCTTCCAGTTGGTAAACTTTCCCATCTTCCTTAGATATTCCTCTACACAATCCATCCAACGCTTCTTAGGCCTGCGATGCGGTCTTTTTTGTTGCGGCGTCCACCTTGTCATTACTTTTGCTGCCCTCTTGTCTCTTGTGTGTTGTGTTTTGTTGCCTCTTGTCTTGTGTTGTTGTTGTTGTGTTGTTGTGATCCTTTCAAGGTGACCCGCCCATCTCAGCCGCTGCGACTTACAGAACCTGACGATGTTCTCGTGCTCTATGAGTAAATCTAACTCGTGGTTCCTGAAGTTTTACCTGTATCTAGTTTTGTTCTATGGGATTTGGCTTAGAGGGATTTATCCAGGACAAAATAAAAAAAAGAACTTGATACTATTCGTAGAATCGACAGGTAAAACTTCTGCTCATGCTGGCGCCATATATAAAATACCTACTTCGACCGGCGGCCAGTATCCCATATAGCCGTATGATTGCATTAAAAGTGTCTTAAATCCCGCGGTCAATATGCTTCATTTAAGCTCACTGTGCCATCGAGTATGGTTGATAGAATTATGATCCCTGATAACTGGCCAAAAGACGTATGTGTAAAACCTTGGAATCAGCCCTTTCGACAAAATTACGCAGACCAAAACAATACATAGCAATAACCGCTTTACAAGAATACAATTAATATACCAAAATGTTAGGGGACTACGTAGCCGAACCTCGCTCTTTTATAGAAATGCCCTCGCAAGTGCCTGTGACATTTTTGCGCTCACGGAAACATTTCTAACGAGCTCGATACAAGATGCTGAGCTCTTCCCACCAGGCTACACCGTGTTCCGTAAGGATAGGGCAGGTGACGCGGGGTGGGGAGGAGTACTTCTAGCAGCGAAAGATAAATACAAACCTCAGTTAGTAACGCAAATTGATGGCTGGTCATCAGACATGGAACTATTATTTGTTACACTTCATATTAAAAATAATAAAATACTTATATGTGTGGCATACATACCGCCAAATTATAATAGTAATCAATTTCTTGCAGTACTGACTTGTATCGAAAATGCAATTTGCACTTTTTCTGCTATAAAATCCATAATTATTGGTGACTTCAACCTCTCCTCCTGCACAAAAACTGTAGTTGACCAATTTAATTGTTTCACTGAATTTTGCAAACTTAGGCAATTAAACAAAATTTGTAACGAATATGGTGGCATTTTGGATTTAGTTTTAACTAGTCTCAGTGATGTGTGCGTGGGTAGTGATGTAGAGCCGTTGATACCTATAGATCCATATCATCCACCTTTAGGAGTGACTGTCACCCTGCCAAGAGGACAGGCAAGGCGGGCCCTACCTTTACCGCGTAGTGTTGAACATAGTGATGCTCCGACCGGATGGAATTTTTTTAAAGCTGATTTCCCTGTCTTGTATACAGAGCTAGAGTCTATTGACTGGTCTGATGTTCTTAATACAGACAACATTGATTCTGCAGTGGACGTTTTTTACAAAAAACTCTACGGCGTTTTCAATGTTACTGTGCCCAAACGTCTACCCAAAACTAAAGTATATACATATCCATCGTGGTACACTCCGGAAATGAAAAAATATATCGAACTAAAATACTATCACTTAAAGAAATTTAAATCATTAGGCCTACAATTTAACCTCGAAATGATTAAATATTACAGGTCTCAAGTAAAGGAGCTAATTAACAAATATTATAAAAAATATCTTCACGATATTGAATGTAATATAAGTAAAAACCCTCAAGAATTTTGGAAATACGTCAAAAGTAAACAACAGAATAGAAATCAAATATCTGAATACATATATAAAGGTAAAACAGTCGTTGATCAAGAAGCAGTCGATGCTTTTGCGTCCTTCTTCAGCTCAGTATTCCAACCTGAAGCTCCACAACTAGATCCCAAAAAGGCGGAACGGGAGGCTGGTAATAACAATGAATCTATAATTGCTATCCCAACGATCAGTATTTCAGAAATTAGAGCCGCTATTCGGAAACTCAAACCTAAGTCGTCAGCTGGGCCTGATGGTATACCCCCGTTTTTAGTCAAGGACTGTGTATATGTGTTAGAACACTCGCTACTTCACATATACAACCTATCGCTTAAGCTGGGCGTATACCCATCCCAATGGAAGGTCTCAAGAGTGACCCCAATTCCTAAGATAAGCAAGTCTTCTGATATCACAAACTTCAGGCCCATTGCTGTATTGTCCGTGTTTGGTAAAGTGTTTGAGACCATTCTAAACCACTGTTTACTCAATCAGATAAATCGTAAATTAGTAGATTGTCAACATGGATTTCGCGCTTCCCGATCAACTACCACCAACCACATCTGCTTCTTCGATAGCGTTTTACGCGAAATGGATACTGCACGACAAGTTGATGTTGTTTATTTTGACTTTAAGAAAGCCTTCGACTTAGTTGACAATGATACTCTCCTATGCAAACTATCAGCTTTAGGTTTCACCCCTCAACTTCTTATTTTCTTCTCTGACTACCTCAGGAACCGCAAACAATATGTCCAATTAAACTGTTACCAATCTGAAAGGTATTACACACGTTCCGGGGTTAGTCAAGGTAGCACTCTGGGGCCTACTCTTTTCTTAATAATGGTTAATGATCTACCAAGTAATATATCAGGTGTGGAATCACTATTCTATGCGGATGATCTTAAAATAATTCAACCGGTCGTAAATGCATCCGACTGTACGGTACTACAGCAAAAAATCAACGAGGTCGACAGCTGGAGTAAAACAAACCGCTTGTACCTAAATGAATCTAAGTGCAAAGTAATAAGTTTTAGCCGGTCTCTAGATCCTATCCTCCAGACATATACTCTTACAAACATTCCCCTTGACCGAGTAACAGAAATAAAAGATCTAGGGTTAACACTCGACACTAAGCTAAACATGCACTCTCACATTATAAATATCTGCAAAAGTGCCTACAAAATTTTAGGGTTCATTATAAGAACGACTTCAGAGTTTCGTGACCCAAAAATTGCAATAATTCTATATAATGCCTATGTCCGTAGCAAGCTTGAGTACAGTTCCATCGCATGGGACCCTCGGGAAGCAAAGTATAACATCATGGTCGAGCGCGTCCAACGTAAATTTACTAGACATCTTTACAAAAGGTATTATGGATACTACCCGTACTTATTTCCGTCATCCTTTGTACTGGGAATGGTAGGGTTGGAGTCTCTCGAGCTAAGGCGTAAGCAAACGCTTGCCTTACACTACTGTCTACTTCTAAGAAATCAAATTGACAACCCATCTGTTCTGGAGCGTATGCGTATTTTTACCCCAGACAACTACATAGCTGCAGTAGGGCGTAGCGCACGTAGAGCCAGAAACCTTTTCGCATATCCAAATGTCCGCACCTATCACGGTTCAAACGCACCCACGTACCGAGCAATAGAATTACTAAATAACTTCTTAGCTTCAATCCAAAACGCAGACATATTCGCAGACAAGTGGCCGTCCTTACAAAGTAGTGTCAGGATTTTTTTAAACTCTACCTATGTAACTTTGTAGTATGTATGTTTAATTTAAGTTCCTAGAGATACTCGTAGTTCGAAAAATGTATACATGTTTATGATACTGACTATGTATTAACAGTATAAGTGTCTTGGCGTAGGTCGCTGTAAACTTATACTTGTGTTTGTTTGAATAAAGAATAAAGAATAAAATTAAAAGTAAAACGTGTGTTTAAAGCAAATAATTTTATGGTTGGCTCGCTTTGCTTGTAAATTTATTTACATAATTAAACTTTACCTATATATTTTATACCTGATTTGTAAGCCAACGTGCAAAATATGCATGAACTATATTGAATACTTAGGTCATTTTGCTCTATGATCCTCAAGAGCAAATTCCGGTTACTGCGGATTTTTTTTGAATAAAAAGAATCTTTACAGTACCTATGGTGCTACTTTCTCGCACTAGTGCGTAAAGAGCACTTTTCGTGCATATGTCGAAAGTTTAAAGGGCCATATGTACTGTAAAACGTTGTACGATACACGTGCGAATAGGTAATTCGCAACTCGTGTCGATTTAAAACACTCCCTGCGGTCGTGTTTTAATTTATCGCCACTCGTTTCGAATTTCCTCTTTTCCGCACTTGTATCGTAAATAACTGTTTCTGCTTTGAAAATTAGTATAACAGATAATCGGCTTCTGTGATAATCACTAAGTAAGTAGACACTAGGACAAGGCAACGAACGTGTTGACAATGTGAACGTTTCGTACGTGCGGTTTGAAGAATGGAAGTGCGATGCTGTAAAGTTTGTTTTGTGATAAATTTCTATGTAATTTACGTGTTATTGCGTATTTCGCCAGTCTCGTGTCATTCACGATTTGTTAGTTTAATTTGAATCATTTCATGTTTTTATTACTTTGACATCCGTTCAGTAGGTTTTGCAAGTAAAAATTGCGGTAAAATCCTTCAAGTGTATAATATTATTTATTCACCATATAGAAAATAATGTATTAATTAGGTATGATCATTGACCAAATTCGTTTCGATTTAGAAAATTATCCATTAAAATAAAATCAAACACAAAGTGTTAATAAATTATTTTTGACCGTGTGTTTGTTAGATACAATTTCCGTCGTACCGAAACAGAATTCATTGTGCAAGAAAATTGTAAACAAAACAACTTTCGTCCTGTTTTTTTAATCATTTCCATATATTATTTTATTATTCACATTATAGTGATAAATTGCTCATTTGCTATATATTTTACTAGATTTTGTTATATAATTGTCAACATGTGCGATCAATTCATCATCCCTAATCGGCTAGAAGTAGCGCAGGACCTAGAAAAGAAGCGCTGTCTAGTGTCGGAGGCCAAGTCTCCATTAGGGTCACAGTAAGTACCTATATAAAAAAGTTCCTTACCAACTTCATCTGCTTGCACCAACTTCGTAGCTATACTTCTCAACGACGTGGCCCCCGCGGAACTGAACATGTCCAGCAAAGGCCCCAGAAAGTACACGGTTCGGTTGGGCGCCATCGCGTACACCAAGCTCGCAGCTATCCTGCTCAGGCACGCCACCACGCCGATGATGCTGTCCTCTATTTTCCAGCGCTTGCTGAATAGGTATATTGTCAGAAACGAACCTGCGGCAAAAAAGGTATTTGTAAAATTTTCTGAGTAGGTGCTTGTAGGTTTTAAATTTAATGTCAGAAACCAACAGGTCGCAAAGCGATGTGACTCAAATACATATTCATATAAACAGAAGGGTGTTCGCGTAATTTGATAACAGAACGAAAGAAACATTCGTGCTTTAAATGACAACACATCCTTTTTAAACTTCGCAAAGCTAAGAGTGGATCAAACCAACAAAGCTTACGCCCAAGGAAACCTTGCTTGTTTCTAACCGTGTAGATGATGGGTTTGGTTTGCTACCAAATTTCATTGCGCCCCAACAAACTGACGGTGACCCTCTGGGCGCCTTTTATGTTAAAAGTTGGATGATATTATTACCTAGATGTTTTTTTTTCATTTTGCACAGAAAAGAAAGAGGATAATAAGTACTAGTCATTGTTGAGCTGATCAATAGCCATTGACGATTGATCAATTGATGTTGATCGATAACTGATCAGTTAATGTATGCTCACATCGAGTAACGCGCCTATTTTCTTGTTTGTACACAATCGAAATTAGTGTTTGTAGTGACTAAGGTACTCAGGTGTAGTGGTAAGGTAGGTAGGTAAGTTTTTAAGAGTTAACATCAATGTAAGCATGAGTGTTTTGGACCTCGTTAGAGACTTGAGGCTTCTAGAGAAACGGTATCCTTACATAATTTATCCTTAGATACATAACAATGTATCTAAGGATAAATTACCATAGGTACCAAACCATAAACCTACCATAGGTACTATATTTTATATACCTAATTGATAAAGGAGTCCAAATTATAAGACTCAAGTACCTTGAGTCATGCTTGTAATCAAATTCAGTTATTTTCGAAGGAACTGTAGTCTTCAAATGTAACACTCGATATCTTACCAACACTAATATTAGGTTAAAAAGTTACATAATATAAATTGATAACATTAACAAGAAAGTACGAAACACATTGACAAATACCTACTAACATAATTCACGTGGACGGTGAATTTTCGCAATGCATGCATTAGCAATTTTCGATTACTCATGTCATGCATGCCAATACGGGGGGATTTTAATTAAAAATGGTTAGTTTATTCACCAATAATATACGATGTTTTTGTCCTTTTACATGATGTGTTAGATAGAGAAGATATGAGTAGATTTATGAGCTATTTAGGGTGTTTTTGTAGCTGTGGAATACTAGAAGATTTCAATTAGGAAAATTCACACGACGCTTTTAACTCAACAGGGGGCCTAGTCAAGATGACAACCGTACATCGACAAATGCCAAGCGAAAAGAAAAAACCGGACAAGAGCGAGTCGCACGGACTCACCTACCGAGGGTTCCGTGCTGTTTAGTATTTGTTGTTATAGCGGCAACAGAAATACATCATCTGTGAAAATTTCAACTCTCTAGCTATCACGGTTCATGATACAGCCTGGTGACAGACAGACAGACAGAGAAGTCTTAGTAGTAGGGTCCCGTTTTTACCCTTTGGGTACGGAACCCTAAAAAAGTGTTTTGGGATGACAGATGCTACGAAATGATGTTACGTGACTATACTATACTATTACTACCTATATACTATCCATACATTATTTAAGTTTCGATCGGCGTTTTCTATAGACAATTAGCTGGACCCTCTGGTTGCGGTATATTTCTTTGTGCTCTTAAAGCTTTTTTAATAGGGGTTTTGAATTATAATTGAGATTAATAATGATATAATTACTTACACAAATGTCAATAATTATCGATCGAATCCATCAGTTCAATGTAATGGGCGCTCAACAAAATAATATGATCGTCAATGTCAAAAATATTGTTTCTGGTTGAAGAATGAATGATTGACACATCATACCATCAAATTCATAACCTGTTATTGCAATCAGAATAAGCCTCCGTGTCAGTACTGAGGTGTGAAATCGGTTCGTCAAGGTCAAGAGCAAGAAATATTGACAAACATACACTACGATACTTACGATACCTTCAATGAATGATTATGAAATAAGAAAGTCAAATAATCATGCTTAATATAATACAAATTCTTATTGTTGTTATTTAATGTTTCAATCTAACTATATGTTTGCATGAACGTTAAGTAACAAAAGTTTCATAATTGGAGGTCTTAGAACGCGAATTCTTAACTTCTGCGGATCATAAATTCTACTTATTTTTAATGGCATTCGTGACATGGCGACTTTTGTGAAAACATGCGATGTCACCGAATTAAGAGAAAAGTGATGAGGCGACGTGGAAGTCGTAAAACAATGCCAAATTGTATCAATTATATGTCAATACTTTCCCCTATAAATACGCATGGGGTGTATACAAAACAAGAACAACAATTTTTAAGACCAACATTTTTTTCAGCGATTTGTGTTTTGATATTTTTGATTTTAAATGACAAGCAACGTCAATTACAATTATGACAGCGTGCATCGTCATAGACATAGTATATGCGTGCATAGAAGACAATAGGGGATATTACTGCAATGTTCAGTCACCAGAGTGCAGCACTAGCCTTTTTAGTAAACCATAGAGTAAACTTACACATACTGTTACAGGTTTTTGACAAGTTTTCTGAGATAATAAAATATGACATTGATGCATCAAGGCGGTTTGTTTACAGAAGACCTACCGGGAAACGCGAATCCGAAACTTTGCTATCTGCCTCTTTATCGCTCGTAATGCAAGAGTGACAGAGATGTTAGATAACGAAATTTCGGCTTTCTTGTTTCGCGACAAACCCTCAGATTGTGGTAGTGGCAACCCCTACGAAGAGTTTCGCGTAATATTCCCTATTATTTGGTTTGTATAAAAAAAGGGAGTAAATGTTTCATAATTTTTAAAAGCTGTTGAACAAAAGTTGTACTGTTTGTGGAGTACAATATATGTTTTAATTATTTACTCGTGTTAGGTTAGGGCCACTTGCACCCTTTACTAACCCGGGGTTAACCAGTTAACCCCGGGTTAGTGGGTCCAAGTGTCGCTTACCCGTTATGTGAGTGGCAATGGAAAATTAGTATGAACTTGGAAATTAGTGCGTGGTAACTATTACAACCAATATTATGATCATCAAAGATGCGTCAGCGACCTTTTTACATCACAAGTCACAATCCAATACTATGTTTGTTAGATTTTATATAAAAACCAAACACTACGGAATTCCGTGAACATCTATATACAGATCACAATTCACATGCTGCCGCCAATTCTAATCGTCCTGAAATGAAGGGTACACGGAAAGAACATGTCTAATAGTCACTTTTTTGGAAAATGAGATTTTAACTCAAAAAATGTAGAGCCCTTAATAAACTATTAGTTACAACTTCTGTTACCGCTGCAATTATAAATATAACTCTTTTTTGTCACACTTTAAAAACACCTATACACGAAAATAATATGGGTAATTACCTACATCGTTCCTTTCAAACCGCGATAACTCAAAATGTTGTCAAAGTGACTAGACATGTTCTTTCCGTGTACCAAAGATAGATAGATAGACTCCGTAATAGATTGATACAGTCTAAGGAAAAAACGTGCCTCGAAAATCAAGAAAATTTGATTCTCGATCAGAGGGCGCTAGTAGCTTTGGCCTACTGTCGTATAGATGGCGTTGACGGTTTCGTTTGTTATTTAACAATTTTAACGCATATCAGTGAAAGAACATGGGTCAAAATCATAAAAAAAAATGCAAATAAAAAAAATCATTTATCCATATTTAAATACATTTTATCGTATTTTTATAAATCTTCATTTTTAGTTTTAAAGTGTGTCGATAGATGGCAGTGAATTTACTGTGGTTACAAAATCTACTATGACAGTACCGCTCTATCTTATTATATCCTCTTTGCGTGTACCCTTCAAATGCTGTACCTCTAGTGTTCTCATTCGATAGCGTGACGTGATTTGCGTTAAGTCTCTTGTATGAGATTTTGAGTTTCTAAAACGTCCCGCTCGATGCGATGTTCAAAATCGCATAGAAAATGAGACTTAACGCAAACGTGTAGGATGTCACGTCACGTTATTGAATGAAATTTACACTGGGTTTTGAAATAAATACGCAATGTTTAACTTTCCATGAGCAAAGTAAACCTAACGATTTTATTGTCCTTTATCAGAGGAACTGCGGAGAGAAAATATTTTAATAAGTAATGAGAATGTTATCGTTACGCAAACATATAACGGATGTGTATATCCATACTAATATTATAAACGCGAAAGTGTGTCTGTCTGTCTATCTGTTACCTCTTCACGCGTAAACCGCTGAACCGATTTAGTTGAAATTTGGTATAGTTTGAGTCCCGGGGAAGGACAAAGGGTAGTTTTTATTCCATAAATCATCCTTTAGGGGGGTGAAAAGGGGGGTGGAAGTTTGTATGGGAAATCGATAAAAAGCAAATTGGATAAAAAATAAGCCACCCAAATTACTAATTACGCAGACGAAGTCGCGGGCAAAAGCTAGTATTTGATAATTACAAGTGTTTTTGATTTGACATCTACTTCCTCGGTTTGTCCCGGATTTTTTTCGCTTTTTTATGGCTGACCGCTTGGCAGTATCCCAAGAATTGGCAAAGGTACTTGTTTTTACGAAAGCGACTGCCATCTGACCTTCCGACTCAGAGGGGAAACTAGACCTTATTGGGATATTAGTCCGGTTTCCTCACGATGTTTTCCTTCACTGAAAAGCTACAGGTGAATGTCAAATGTTCTTAAGTATCGCAGGTACAATTAGTTCCGAAAAACTTAATTGGTACGAGCCGGGGGGTATGAAACATATTAACGTTGTATATTACACCGAAACACCGTAAAGGGATATAAATCGGAATTTTATTGTATTTGGATTAGATGACGATAAATGTAGTGCATATACCAATAAGCCAGGAACAGATTCGTCCCAAAGTCATTGATGGATGTGTTGCGTTCTAATGTTCTAAACGTGAGTAAATCCGTTATGACAAATGCCTAAATAATACTCTAGCTCAAGGCTCTAGCTTAACAAAAAAAAACAAGATAACCAATTGAAAGTCAAAACTTCACATACGTGTAGATTTTACAAGTATAAACACAAGAAGACATTTTACTTGTGAGACCAGGGGCCCGTTTATCAAAAGCTTGTAGCTTGTTATACAAGAGGAAGTCCCGTTCTAACAAAAGCTGTCAAATAGGGACTTCCACTTGTATTACAAGCTACAAGCTTTTGATAAACGGGCCCCAGATAATCATTTTTTATTGTTTAAGCTAATAACCCTATAACTACCATTAGAATTACTTGTGACTGACCGAAAAAAAGACATGAATCACTTAATTTGTCATTAGTTTTACGCAAGTAATTCAAATACAGTACGACATTCTCTGACGCCTATAATATGATTCATGAAAAAACATATGAGTAAAAATTTAATTACGAATTTACGTTGACTCATTTCAACAGCTTTATTTGTCAGCGAATTACTGGGGGCTTAGCAAAGAAGACAATCGTTGATAGAAAATGCCAGTCGACACTTAAGAGGATATGTGTTCGGCCGCTCCATACAAACGTAGTCTCCATTTTCCTCTCTGGATCTTCACCACCTTCGCCGAAAAGCGACTGGTAAATATCAAATGATATTTCGTACATAAGTTTCGAATAACTCATTGGTACGAGCCAGGGTTTGAACCCGCGACCTTCGGATTGCAAGTCGCACGCTCTTACCGCCGCTAGGCCACCAGAGCTTCCTTCTTCCCGATACCTAATTTTTACATTTTGTTTGACATTTGTCGTTGTACGATTCTCATCTTGGCTAGGCTCCCGCGTAAGCATAAATTTTAGGTCTGTGAGGCTCCCTTAGGCTATAAAGCTGACAATTGACACCTGGCGCTGACATTTACCTGTCGTTTTCCGGGTCGATATCGAACATAGACATAGTATAGTAGTTATAGACATGAAACCGAGCGACCAGGGGTAAGATAAAGACATATTCATGTATTGACAGGTTAATGTATGGCAGCATAATCCCTTTTCTCTTTCACTGTTATAAATTTCGGTATTTCGCCATCGTGTTCCTACCTATGCTGCCATAACCCGGCCATGAAAAAAAACCCGGTCGGTGATAAGGACAAAGCATGGCACTATTTTCTCTTTCCTCTTATAGGAATCGCAATAAGACTATCTTTCTCTATCAAAGAGTGTCAGGCCCTTGATATCGAACCATGGCACCTAGTAAACATTTACTTGTTGGACCAGCAAAGTATTGTCAATTGACGAAAGTTATTTACAACAAAGACGCCACCATTTCCGATTATTGCAGTAAGATCTCAGCACCGCGATTTCAGTTGTTTCTAAATAATTTGGTCAAGTTCAAGTCGACGCCGTGCACTAGTGGTTTCGTACCAAGTACCAACACAGCAGTCTACACTATTTTAATATTTATCATTACCAGAGATCTATCTGGGTTTATTATTAAATGAAATATTGTTATTTTTGTTGAGTCGTAAACTATTACCGTTTAAACAAAAAATAAAAAAACGTCATTTTAAATGACAAGTACCTACTGGAGTTCCGATTTATTAGATGCATTATGTGTAAAAAAATAAAGTAGGTATCTGGTCTGGTTTGGTCTATAGTGCCTTATGGTCACCGGGAATGTAGAAGTAAAAAGCCTCGTGGCCGGAGCCCTAAACGTTGGGCAGACTAGCGGCGGTAGCACGGTCGCATTTTTATCATTGCAGATGACGGTCAGCACGGCTCTCCACGAGGCAGAGGACAGAAGCAGATGGAGGGAATCCATTTCAAAACTTCGGTTACATGTCAGAATACCGAGTACAGAATAACAGATTGGTGCAAAAATGCCATAGCGTAATTCTATATAATATTTCTAATATGATTAGTAGGTAGATAGCCTATAAAAATGGTACATAAAGCTTGTCCCAGAAAAAAATGACGCATTTTAATTTTCACAAAGTACGCATGTTTTCAGTCTTTGACTTTATAAATCCAGAAATTTCGTAATTTTGTTGTAATGGCTGCCATCCGGTTTTGTACATAGAGTGTTATTAATTTTTAAACTTTTTTCCATTTCAACTTGAAGTTTCAGCTGATATGGCGTTAGTTTTATGGTTTAAGAGTGTCTGCTTCATACGAGGCCATTATTTTTAATGGATCGTAATTCAGAGCAGTTGGGAGGAATAAGGTGTTTTTCCACAAATTCGATATTGTTCTTAGTCGCTTTATCGCTTTCTTGGATAATGGTAGATGTGGTTTCCACTTCAGTTTACTATTTTGCATTTTAGTTAGGTACTTTAGTATATTTGTATGTAGGTCTTTATAGAATAATTTTTTAAGGACTTTGCACTGTTCATTCGTACGTTTTGCACTTTTGGCTAAATATAGTACAGACAGGGTAGGCGTTTTTGCTATGATGTTCTTCTCTGTATTATTTATTAGAAAACCCGGGCTTATGACCATTTCCAGTCCTCCATCGCCTACCATCAGTTTCTTAGAATTGTTTTAACACCCTTTGAACAGGTCTTACTAACTACAAAGATTAACTTCACTGCTAGTTTTTCGTGGAAATGCCTCGATTTTGTGTTTGTACACATTTTTTGATGTAGTCTTTTCTGTGATGGCGATATCTTCGAAAATGCAAACGAAAGGGATTTCTTTTAATAAAGAATAAGGAAACAGGATTTTTTTTACAGTATAACAGTCTCCTTTAGCTTTTTGGTCAGAAGTCTGATGTGCAACTTGTGCCAATACAAACGTCATTTTTTCCTGGGACTAGCTTTATAACACCACAAAAATGCTTGTTTAGTGCCATAATAGTCTTTTATAATCACGTTTTCATAGTGTGACCCAGGAGATGTTACTATGGCAACTAGAAACACAAATAACTTAATACCAGTCATCAGCGGTATTAGTAGCGCTATCGCTATATAGTAGCGTTAAAAATGTTAGTATTGATGGATCAATCTACGCCTAACTCATAATTCGTTTGGCTCGTAATTTCGGGTACGGAACCCTAAAAGGAACTATGAAGTAAGTGACCGTATCGAGTTTCCGAAACACAAGCTATCGGTCAATGTCATATAACGTAATAGTGCATGTTCTCGACGTTCTGACGGTCTATAAAACGACTTAAGTGGCTTGAAAAATAAAAGAGTAATCGATTTTATTCATTCGTTTAACTTCGATCGTTTGTTTGATTTTGCAAAGTTTTTATTTTCCCTTTTGAGAGAATGTTTTGATGACTATAGTATCAATGTTTTGACGCTGATATGTGTAATTTTGTGATCTTAAACAGCGCAGTATTGTACATTTTAAGTTCCATTATCATAATGATAAATAACGTTTTACTTTAAACTGATTAACTAAGGCTGGCAAACATATTATAACAAGAATTTAAGTTCGACAGTGTAGGATAATATGGAAGCTATTTGTCCCCTAATTTATTTAGACACCATATCAATTTTACGAGATTTAAACTATTGATAATACTCGTATATTTTACAAGGGGGTTTTCAGAAAAAAGTGTACCATGTACTTTTTTTCGAAAACCTAACAACTTTTGGGTTACTCATACTGACTATCGTTTGAAACAAAGAAAAAAAATGTCCCCAGTTTTTCATACAAATTTTGGGTGTCAGTTTTGTGACGGTCCATAAAAAACATGTCAAAATGCGTCACGTTTTTGGGACCCTTTTTGTGTCTTTAAATCGATAGTCCTCGTGACTATGAGTAAAAATAACCAAAAAGTTGATGGTTTTGTAAAAAAAAAGTAAATGCCCATAAACTTTTAAGTGAAAAATGAAAATGCCCATAAACTCAATGTTAAAAGGGATGACAGTATAACTTACCCACACTCCCAACAAGGACAGAATATGTGAGGAACAGGCTGTAGTCCACCTCAGTGAACTTGAATTTGTAGCGGGTGAACCAGTAGGTCATTTGAGCTTCACCTGTAATAAAAAAGAAAAAAATTGTTTTCAAAAAATTAACTAACATTAGAATATTGTTACAAAGTATAGAAAACATGGGTGTATTCCAGATAGGATAAGGAATGAGTATATATAAGAGGAAGCCTGAAAGTTGCACCCATAACAGAAAAAGTTAAATCGCCTAGCGAATGGCATGTGATGCAATGCGGAGGGATGGAACTCATGTGACGAGAAAGGTACGAGGAGAGGAAAACCGAGGAAAAGGTGGATGGACTGTGTGATATTAAACGAACGCAAGTGAATGATGAGGTGACGGGTGACAGAGAGGTATGGAAGAAAAAGACATGCTGCGCCGACCCCAAGTGAATGGCACAAGGGCAAGCGAATGATGATGGGTGTATTCCAGACCTCACGCCGCCGCCCCATGTGACCGGTGCCATACATGAAGCGGGGACAGACGGGAATGATTCATATCTACGAATGCATATTTCCATCTGTGCCCGACGGGAACAAAATGGAAATATCATCACTATCACTATAAAACGAAGTCGCTTCCTGCTGTCTGGATGTATGTCTGTCCCTATGTACCTATGCTTAGATCTTTAAAACTAAGCAACGGATTTTGATGCGGTTTTTTTTAATAGATAGAGTGATTCAAGAGGAAGGTTTATATGTATAATACAATTAATGCATCAGCATTCACCCGTGCCAAGCCGGTCGCTAGTACTAATATATAAGAATATTTGTATTGGAACCTTAAATTACTTACGGCATGGAATTAAAGAAGATAACTGACATAAAGCAAACAATATCGGCCACGAGCTCACACAATGGAGGATTCCGTTCCTTGACGCGGCACAAAAGGCAAATCAATTGGTAGGAAGTTCACGACACTTATGTCCTTTTATTTTAGTTAATCCGTGTAAATATATTTGTTGTCGAATGTTTATTTGGGCATAAATTAAGTACCTATAATTAATTACTTAATTAATTTTTTGTTTGGGCACATGGAGCCAAGTGAGTTGCGACCTTGGGAGTTATAAACTGCATTATTTTACTGGTTATGTAATCCAATGCAACCAATTTTGATGTTATCGTCAACGCAAAGTACCTACTTAGTTCGACAATGCAACGCAAGGCTTTTCTCAAAACCTATAATATATTAAATATATTAAACCGGGTCACTCACGTTTATAAAGTCGATGATTGCTCGACATGTTTCGCTCCATAACGAGGAGCATTTTCAAGCATAAGTATATTTTATTTGTTAGTACCTCACGGAAGTTTTGCTATAATATATTATAAATAATTACTTAGGTGTTAGGTTCAATGTTTGTTATTTAGCCACCGATCTTAAGTGTTCTTAGTTAATGTCGATCTTAGATAATTTTATATTATATGACATGCCAATTACAAAGCGAGATAATAAAAATATAAGGCGACAATAATCTTATACCAAACACAACAAACACCAATTAGGTAAAACTACTTAACAATGAATTCTTGTCTAGATCAGCATTTCCCAAACTATGGCTCGCGATCCATTGGTGGGTCGCGAGCTAATATTTGGTGGGCCCTGAAACTACTAGACTACTAGAGAATCTGAGCGTTACCAATAATATTTTATGCCCCATTTTTAAGATGTAATTTGGCAGTTTTTATAAACTGTAATAAATGTCATTATATTAAAGAAAAAACCGGCCAAGTGCGAGTCGGACTCGCGCACGAAGGGTTCCGTACCATTACGGAAAAAAACAGCAAAAAAATCACGTTTGTTGTATGGGAGCCCCATTTAAATATTTATATTATTCTATTTTTAATATTTGTTGTTATAGCGGCAACAGAAATACATGATCTGTGTAAATTTCAACTGTCTAGCTATCACGGTTCATGAGATGCAGCCTGGTGACAGACAGACAGACGGACAGACGGACGGACAGACGGACAGACGGACGGACAGACGGACAGCGGAGTCTTAGTAATAGTGTCCCGTTTTTACCCTTTGGGTACGGAACCCTAAAAAGAAAAAAAAAACAGCAGTTGCAGTGTTGGCAGTTTTTGTTAAGTGGGTCAGAGCCCATTCAACTTAGGGAATTACCACTGGTCTAGATATAGCTGCGAAAATGTTTTATTAACACAGCATGTACAAGGGTATTTCTGCAGAAGCGCAGACAAGTCTGTCATAAACACTGATCTTGACTTTACATTGATTTATTGTTTGCGTTGCATTGATTGACTCGCAGTGAATTTTGCTTACACTAATAATACCTATAGCACAGTAAATACGATCAAGACGCACAGCCAAAGTTTTGAAGTCTGAATGCCACTCCTAGTATTTCGAAAGTACCTGAGTATGAGTATGAGTAGGTATTTGCCAAAGCACGCATTTTTGGCGTATCAACAAACCATACGCAAGTGCGAATTTTAACTGTTTGCTTCAAGAAATAAAACTATGAAAACGGATTATATCGCGTATATTGAATTCATAATACATCCCGACGTTTCGAACTCTTTACAGCGTTCGTGGTCAACGGGTGACTGAGGAAAAATTACAAAATGCAAAAATACCCACATACTAAAATAATGAACAATCATAGACTACAAACTTTAAGGCTGGTTGTACATGCAAAATCGGTTCATAAGGCTAGTTATACACTATAATTATTTTTCAAGTAAAGATATATATATATACGCGATAAAAATAAACTATGCCGGCTCCAACCCTACACCACGGACCCGAGAAGATTTAATTCCCTCCTAAATTGTAGGAGGGTATCCCAATATGGGACCGGCAACAAACTCGGCGGGACACATCTTTTCAAAACATCAGAATGTCCAGCATCATCCAACACTACGGTCTCACAGTCTATGTCTCGCTTGCTCCTTTATCAGGTGGACTACAGGATCCCAAGCTGGTGGTAGAGAAAAGCCATTTTCCCTATTAAAGTTTGGATATTTCTTAATCTCAATGGCCTCGCGCAGCATTCTGGGTATGTAACGCTTCTCCTTGGCAAGAACCAGAGGCTTATATTATTGCTTCAACTTTATATAAGTACCAAGTACCTAATCAATAATCATACATTCACATGTACCATAATGTTGTTACGCATGCTAGAGATTAGCAATTTTGAGAATTATTCATTGGTCCTAATGTTTACACACACACACACACACTTAGGTTTAAAGGGGCCCAGTGACTATCAGTCCGCCGGACGATATCGGCCTGTCAGTTGTTCGGAACTGTCAAATTTTTGTTCTAACTGACAGGCCGATATCGTCCGGCGGACTGGTAGTCAGTGGGCCCCTTAAGTTAAAGTTAGGTTAAACAAATACTCGTAGTAAGGTATGTAGACGTCCTAGGGCTCATCACTGACCCAGTAAATCTCATATTTAAACTTACGTCATGGGCAATAGAGGTGACAGCGAAGTGTCAGCTGTTAGCATGTCGAGCACTGGGACATTTTCCTTAGGTACTATAAAGTCACGTGGCACACTTAGAAATATGGGAATCATCAACTTATTACAGATTGATCAATTCGATTGCAATAATTTAAAATAGTTTGCTAGTGTTAGACCAAGAAAAGTCTGCAGAGGTTTTGACAGCACACGCAGTGCCAGTGTTAGTTATACGTCATAATTTCATAGAAGTTTGACGTTTAAAATAACACCTGCACTGCGTGTGCTGTCAAAATCTCTGCAGACTTTTCTTGGTTTGACTCTATGTACGAGCTTGAAGTGTGTTATGGGAGAATAGAGATTAAAAAAACCGGCCAAGTGCGAGTCGGACTCGCCCACCGAGGGTTCCGTACTTTTTAGTATTTGTTGTTATAGCCGCAACAGAAATACATCATCTGTGAAAATTTCAACTATCTAGCCGCGGCGGTGGTTCATGAGATACAGCCTGGTGACAGACAGATGGACTGACGGACAGCGGAGTCTTAGTAATAGGGTCCCGTTTTAAAAACGATGCTCGCGTTCGTCGTGGCACAAATTTTAACTTTCATGGATTTTAATTTTCATACAATTTGCATAAGTACAGTTAATGTTTACTTCTATGTATCATACAGAATCAATAAATAAATATTATATTTAACCCTTAGCCCCGATGTGATTTCATAGCGACCACATAGCAAATGATTATTTTTTGATGAGCAGAGGTAATACAAGGACTACTAATGTGTAAAGTACCTACCCAATCAATATTCAAAAGTATAAAATTTTTAGATCTGGTTGAGGGTTAAGTACAACAGTCATCCTTTTAATATAATAAAATAAAACCTTTTAATAATGTAAAGGAAGTGAAATAGTGGAATGTTGTATTGTGCTTATCTGACCACAATGAAAATTGCCGATTGCTAAAATTATCGAGAACGTATTATATTACGTGTTGCATATCGCGTTCTAATGAAATAATGTTTTCGACAGTGCTACCGGTAAGGTGACCAGGTAAGTCGAAAGCGAAAGGTATCTATAAAACCTGATGCACTCCATACTTTAGCAACACTAAGGCATCTTGATTTCTGTTGCTAATTATAAACTTACGACTTTCATTGTGGGCTCATCCACAAACAAATAGGCTTCAGTACCCGTACCATGAGTCACTGACAGTGTCAAATCAAAACTGGTACTCGTATATTACATATGTCAGTTTTGACTCAAAACTGACATATGTAATATACGAGTACGAGCGAGATGCATAGAGTAAGTTACGTGCTCGATAGCGTTTATGTCAGTGCCAAGCTGGTGGTAGCCACACGGTTATTTTTATACATTAAATTATTAGGCGTGATAAAATTTAAGAATTTAGCACCCATGTTACTGAAACGTTAGTTTGACAGACACAATACATAAATAATTCAAAGTCAAGATAATGTAATTCAGCTGCCAGTGAAATAGATAAAGCATTTCCTTTTATCGTGAGAGTTCTCGTCACGCGCGAGAAATTAGGAAATGTCTCGTTCCACGATAGAACACGTAGCTACCGACCTCATAAACTGACACTAACACTGGATACTATGTTATCTTTTCTATATTTGTATAACCTACACTAAAAAGCAATAAAAATTAAGGCATTTAAGGAAAATTCTATACAAAGATATCCGTGGCACTGCCCTGTGAGTGTAGGTACATCAAAACAATTTGTTTTACGGAAAAGTTTTGTTTCTTTATTCATTTCTATTTTTTATTTTCTTAGATTTAATTTTAATCCTTCTACTGAAGCTCTTTAAACATTGTTAAGCACAGGGACTATAATAGCTAGTTTATTTAAGATATCATTGTTATTACAGATACCTATCAGCTTAACAACAGGCCATTCATCTATTCGTTTGCCTCATGTATCTTTAAAAAAATCGGGATTGGGTTTTTTCTGATTTTCCCCCATTTTGTTACCGATAGAAACAATAATTTGGGTAATTTTGTGATATTTTTCTAAAACCTTGGGTATCGCAAATATTTCACATCGTGGCCCCGTGGTGGTGAGTTTATATTCACCCCTTTGATTGAATTATTAGGGATTAATTTGTTGCAAGTCTAGTATGTAATAATGTCCTTCGAGGAACAGGAAAACCTATTCAAGAATTTCAGGACGGCTGCTAAGATTTAACGTCAGATGGAATCATACAAACAGATACCTACTTTTAAGTCTACTAACAACACCAAGTAATCTATATGATATCAAACCTGATTATACTAGACCAGAATGGGTCAAATAGAAACAAAGGTCTGATGTGTTATCACATACAAGTAAATATCGCGTTAGACAATAAACTATATGTTTGTTTATTACTGTCCACTTCTAGTGTAAGTAAACTAAAATATTGTTGCCATGCTCAAGTCGAATTCCGTAACGTCAGATATGAATGTGAATATTCGACCAAAATGACATTTTAATAACGATAGTAGTTAAATACCGTTTTTTTAGATAGCTGGGGGGTTCACTCCTGGTAGATACTGCGACTGCGACAATAGAGCAACACTTTAGAGCGGCTGTGAGGTTGTCGAGAGGTGAGTCTGCGGTAGCCAGTTCCCGGTAATCCGTTCAGCAGGACGCGGACGCCGGCGTTATGACATTTACACTTCCAACCTGGAGCATAGGTCCCGCTCTTGTGACTCCACTCTAACCAACTAGGCAAGGTAAGCACAGAGGCAAGGGCCAGATGAAAGGGCCCTCTGGAATAGGGGTCCGCGGTGTCGTCACTCACCGTCAGCTTGCCACAAGCTGCCCCCGTGGGGTTATTATTATTATTTTCTTTTTTATTAGTCCGCTTAGGTAGTGCCGAACCTGCGGGCTTAGCACGGTAGCATTTTTATCGCCTGTCACCATGCCTGTCACGTTCTAACAAGTATGTAAGTGCGAAATTGACAGGCATAGTGACAGGTGATAAAAATGCAACCATGCTGACACTGCTGAAAAATACTGGTTCGCTAAAGACACAGCCCTGACCGAAATTACGGGTCATAGGTTAAAATTAGGAAAAATACTACGTTTGAGAATGAAATAAGATTAATATTTAAACTAGTAACCCAATTACGTGTTATCAAAATCAGCAGTACCAAAACTCCTTTCAATGGGTCAATGTGCTCATTTTGCGATAACTCACTCATTTTTCCAAACACGCGCAGAAATATTGTTGCGTTACGTTGGTGATAATGATAATAAGTAATTGTGTCGTTTTCAAGCAAAAGGTACCACTTTGTCGCTTACCATAAGGCCGCTCTGACAGGTTATTCGTATAAAGATACTAGCAAATTTCGTCCTTATGGTAAGCGACAATGTGGAACCCTTTTTGCTGAAAACGTCACAATTACATATCCTCAAATTCGTTCCGGACGCCGTGTACCATATTACATGTCAAAGGATTTTTATGGCCATTAATCGGAAAAAAGTTCACAATACTAACAGTTCTGGGCTGTTTTTGCTCAGCTCAGACTTACAGAAAAGGAAATAGGACATTAATTAGTCGAAATCTGAGTCTGAATTTGGACTTGCTTGACTCGTGCTCTACTCAGCCGCATGCTTTTGAATATAATATTTTTCACCACACCAGCTGGTAAAGGCTCTCTTGATTGTCCAAAAACTAATAAGAAAGTTGCATTTTATCCACATGTGGGGCAAAGTAATCAAATGCAAATTTTGAGTTTCTTCCTTATGTTATCTGGTAGAATTGCCATTTAAATGATGATTTTGAATGATAATTATATATTTACGTTCATTTGGATTTGATTTTGTTTGATATCTTACAGTTAATATTATCACTCAAAAATTTGTTTAACTCTCACAACGCTCAAGATTCCACTTTTCGAACCACTCGCTACGCTCAGGATTCAATTTTGGTATCTTTCGCTACTTCATTCTCTATAGATCCAACCACTAGATCCTAGATGGATCTAGTGAGAATTTTTCTATTCGCTAGATCCAACTTTGGGCCGATGGATCTAATGAGAACTTTTTTTAGTACTAGATCCAGTTGAAATGATAAATGCTCGGGTAAGTATCAATTTAGCACGAGCGGTTAAACAACAACTTTGCCCCCTTGCAAAACAAATAACTATTTATTATTCCTCGGCCTTAAGTTTTGTCATTCCTTTTACCTTCATTTCTTAGTTTTGCTCTAAAATTAATCACAATGACCGTGATTATTTTGTAGACAATAATGACATTCCGTCACCTAATTATATAAAGATTTTTTTTTTGTGAATCGGTGAAAGGGATTGCGTTTAACGACTCAAATTAGTTATTGTATTTTTATACCAGGATTTAAATTTAGAAAAATCTATATTATTGCTACAAAAAAACAGAACTCTACGTTATCGTGTTGAGCACTAAAAGTATTTTTTTTTTAATAATAGTTCCTATATACCTACTTAAACCAGTACTAAGGACCTGCCACGAACGATCGAAATTTCGATGAATGAATAATACAAAAGTGACAGAGAGACAGATAACGAAATTTCGTTTTTTATTATTCGTTGTACCGCCCTCTGAGACGAAATTTGCGCTTATTTATTTGTCAAGTTGCACCACCGAACAATGCATGCCGATACCAAAGATATATGTAACTCCGTATTAGATAAGTAAAGTCTAAGGAAAAATCGTGCCTCGGAAAATCAAGAAAAAGTTATGCCCGAATAGAATAGAATACCTTTGGCCTATACTCATGTTGATGGCGTTGGCGACACCGTTTGCTATTTAACAATTTTAACACGTATCAGTAAAAGAACATGGGTCAAAGTCATATGGCGTTCTAATAAAAATTAAAAGTCATTTAGGTATATATACATTTTGATATTTTTATTCATTTTCATTTTTAGTTTTAATCCTTTGTCGAAAGATGGCAGTAAAACTGTATAGATACAATTTTCTCTACTGAGCTCGTTCACTTACCTGTACTAACAATGGCATTCTGTTATCCTGAGGCTCACGCACAATGGCCACGCGCTCAGACACAATGGCCACGCGCTCACTAAAAAAAATAATGGCTTTTGTTTAACCGAATGCCATTGTTAGTACAGGTAAGTGGAGGAGCTCAGTAGTTTTTTTTTTTTATCTATAACTACAAAATTTACTATGACAATAACCCTCTATACACTCTATTCTCTTTGCCGATACCCAGCCGAGTCGGCCGATCTGCATCTGACGTCCACTCCCTTATTGCTTATCGAAGTTATTGGCACAGAAAACGTGTTAGCACAGAATTATGGCTAACAGCATTATGAATACGGATATGCTGGTCGTATTTTGTCTACATGAATTGCGTGGTGTTAAAAAGAGACATTAGATAAAGTCATCCATAATACTCAGGGTGAAGTTTTCCAGCCCAGAGAGAGGGTTTGTCCACCTAGTTATACTATTAGATATACAATAATAAAGTTGCCCGCATTACATTTTTTTATTTTGATTATTTTATGTTGAATTATAATCTAGTAAGTTTTATATGTGGTTAATTTAATTCGAATAGATACATGAAATTATACAATAACCACCAAATACAAAATCTTAAAAAATAATCTAGTTATATGTAAGAAATCCGCAACGCAGGCTCCGCCCGGTGGCCACAAAATGCATATCAGCAACATGCTTCGTCCCAAACGTACCAATGATGATATCCGCAACAGGCTTCGTCATGTTTTATATATTGATAGAATATTGAGCAACCTACCAGGAAATAAAAATAACCAAATTATTTTAATTGGATTCCTTACAATGATACATTGTAATAATTTAAAATAACAACTTAAATCGTAATATTTTAGAATTTGGTTCAGTTACCTACTTAATATTCGATACATTACATGACATTAGCACGCTATCCATAGGAGGCTCAGTATAAACATTCGATTTGACTCTTTATATTAGGTACGCATTTGGACCCACTTTCTGGAACAGCCCTGAAATTTGGTATGTATTTTAATTAAAGGTCCCTTGCTCGTGTTCACACTATTTGACCTCGAGAAACCACCGCCATCTTGGAAAATGTGTATCATCCATTATTACATTCTACATGAAAAACCTTTGAATATATCTTCTACGGGAAAGAGATAAGAGAGAGAAGAGGGTTCATATATTTCCGTGGTCAAATACTTAAAAAATCTAACAATATACTATCATATTCATATCACAATATTCACTTGACGACTAAATCGCTAAACATGCCGATTGTGGGTCAGAAAGGTTAAGTTACTGAATTTATATTGACTATGTTATCGTCTTTTGAACTCAAAGCACTGCCGAGTAAGAAGTATGGTCGAGTCGACTTATAAGTTCAACGAGGCACTTGCTTAGATCTCGGTAAGTAGATCTGCTGGAGCCGAGACCATTAAAGGCGTCTTCGGTTTAAATGCCATGACAGATGAATTCCACAATAGGGATTTAGACATGAATCGCGAATTGTATAAAATGTTATGTTTTTACCATAGCAGGGAATATTAGAATGCTGAAAATCATATTTTGTAAGTGTAAATATGCGTAATAAATTAATTAAACATAATTAAATGTATTTCAAATAATGCCCAGCGTCACGTGACTGCAAACGCAAGCCGGAGCGCGTGACGTCACGGCGTGAGAAACACGCACAGACAAGTTGTCAAACCTGGTGGACCTCTGGCATTGACAGCAGTTTGTTTATCACATCGTTACGTCATCCAGTCACGTGACAGCTTGGAGCGTTTTTGCGCGAAATTTAAACAAGCCGATTTTTCATTAAAAAATAATAAATAAAAATTCAAAAAATTGCAATAATTACGTGTCTATCTATAAAATGAAAACAGTTCGAAAATGTTGTCAAAGTCCCTATTATTATTTAATTATAATTGTTACATATATGTACCTATAATTACACTTATATATGTAGTATACATGTATTATAAGTATAATTATACTAATACAGAATACAAACATGATCGGTGATTTTATATTACAAAAACGCAAGTAGAAATACCAACGCAAACCGTTTAGCTTTTTTACAAACTGGGCTCTTTTTTATCAAGTAGGTTACAGGATTTGTTGAGTATATTAAATTATTTCAGAACATTAAACTTCGGAAAAAATATACAAACCAAGCATTTACTTTTATCAGATTGGTGTTCAAGAGGTCAGCGACACAACGACTTTACCGTTAATAAAATTTTTGAATTATTCTGACAAGTGCGAGGAACACTCGAATCAGAGAACTCCACAGGACCCAACGTTTTATAATTAGGGTTCGGTACCCAAAGGGTAAAAACGGGACCCTATTACTAAGACTCCGCTGTCCGTTTGTCTGTCAGTCTGTCACCAAGCTGTATCTCATGAACCGAGATAGTTATAGTAGAAACCATTTGAAATTTTCACAGATGATGTATTTCTGTTGCCGCTATAACAACAAATACTAAAAACTGAATAAAATAAGTATTTAAATGGGGCTCCCATACAACAAACGTGATTTGTTTGACGTTTTTGTGCGTGGTACGGAACACTAAGATAGGTACGTCAAAAATTTGCTAAATATACGACATGGATCGGATATGTCCTCAGGATATGTCAGTGTCAAAAGTGACGTTTCTTCAAACAAAAACATTGCAAAGTTAAGAGAAACAAAAGCTATTTTTTACGCTTACATGCTTCATATATTTTAGCAGTACTTGAGACTTAAAACTTAAAAACGTGATATATTTATACCTGTGTCGTTGATTTTAATTATTTTGTCCTCAAAAATGACCTTTTTCCAAATTGGGTTTGAGCCTGTTGCACTTGACCGGTTTTTGTAAGTACACGTAGTTAGGACACATAATATTTATACATACCTATGTATCTCGACAGATATTTTCAGAATTCAATAAAAAACCGGCCAAGTGCGAGTCGGATTCGCCCACGAAGGGCTATTACGCAAAAAAAAAACTATTTGTTGTATACAAACTATAGCCCCACTTAAATATTTATTTTAGTCTGTTTAGTGTATTTGTTGTTGTTTGTGTGTTGTGTATTTGTTATAGTGACAACAGAAATACATCATCTCTGAAAATTTCACCTGTCTAGCTATCACAGTTCATAAGATACAGCCTGGTGACAGACAGACGGACAGACAGACAGACACCTTTGTGTACGGAACCCTAAATATGAGACATCGGATTCATACTAATTTCAGTACATCTTGCTCGTTCTCACAGATTCTTGCGTGACACGTGTGTTTGGGAGCACTGGAAACCTTACTCAGCATCAGGAACACAACACTATATAGAGTAAGACCAAAAAAGTCTGCAGCGCAATAATTTGACAGCGAATTAAAAAAACTATATATGGGGCAATGTTTTTTAGCAGTCACTGAACGTAATTTATATGATGTGTGATTGTCAGAATCGTTTGAATACTCGTTGTAATTTGTAATAAACGGGAAATACATGGTGAAACCTTACAAAAGCGGCGTGCGGTAGTTACTTTTCCGTATGAAGAATAATTTTACACTAGCACAAAATCAGTACGAGGCGATTCAAGCTCAAAAACGATAATGTTTACAAAATTTGGAGTCGATGACGGGTAAGTGAAATGAAACATCTTAATACTTGCACCATATTTAGATAATTATAATATTGGTTTAGACTAAGGTTTCACAGCAAATTGAACACACCTAATAAGTATAGGTACTTACCTTATGAACTTCATCTTACATTTCGAGAAACTCATTGGTACTAGCCGGGTTTAGAGCTCGAACCCAAAACCTCCATTCGTATATATAATTACAGCATGGGTACTATGATTACGTCTTGCAATTTTTACTTGAATCTGGATTTATGACTATAACTAGTATATTTGAAATGTTTATTATTGTATTGTTCCTTTATTTTAATTGTAATTAATTCCTAGCTTTTACTTGAATGCTATTTTATGTTTAACTATGTATTTATTTTAGTACCTAATTAGTTTTTAGAATTGTGTTGCTATGCCCTGACAGGGTAACCATGCATGCACTTAATACATGATAACACCTTAATGTAACTATGGTTCTCCAATAAATAAATAAATGAAATGAAATGGGTACCTAAGTTAGAACTTAAATTTATTTTCTATGTATGTTTATTGTTTTATTTCATTTTTCCGAAAACCGCAGTTCGCAAATTGCGGGCATCTTTCTCTGTCATTCTAACTACGCCTTAATTGGAATTAAAAGAAAAATATGCCCGCAATTTGCGAACTACGGTGTTCACTAGCGGTAGGAAAAAGGACCTATTTACTGCGACTTGCGAGGCCGTTGCGAATTTTAGGTACAAAAGCTCAATAATTTTGATAACGCCAAATGTCAGATTGTCAGATTTTCACGCGGCAGCGTGTCAAGCCAAGAAGAAGAGAATTGGCGAGGCAACGGCTGTGTTGTGTGTGTGTGTGTGTGCTGTGTGACACGAAACATTAGTATATGTATATTAATGGTTGTTGCAATTAAATTTATTAAACCATAATGCACATTACATTTTTCATAGACAGTAAATGTGTTAGAAAATTCCACAAGTATCAAGACTATTTAATCCATTTTCTGTGATGTTGTCACATACAGATTTTTTTAAACTAGGTACTTTTTATCAAGCGCTGTAGACTTTTCTTTGTCTTACTCTACCTGTGGCCCTAGTAAAAAGGGTACATGTCTCGCAAAACTTAGGTCTAAAAGGGCATAAGGGCATCTTTTACAACTGCGCTGCCCGAGACTTCTACCCTTTTTGATTAGAGCCACTGCACAGTTACCTTCAGAGTAAGTAGCAGTGCCATACATAAAACTGCTAAAAGTGATATAGGTACATTAAGTGCTGTACAATCCTTTGCAAACCTGTGTATCTTTTTAATAAACACAAATATCAAAAAAAATTATTTAAAAAATTGGGTCAACCGGTTATAAATGCCTTATTAGGCATATTTGTTAGGCGTTTATTAAAACCATTACACATGAATTACTTAATTTTATCTTTGGAATTTTTTGTGTTACACATTGTTATCGAACTATTTTCGTGTTAGTGTTTACACTTTGTGCAATCGTTGCACTGCGCTTATTTTATTGAAACTGTGTTACAATATGCATAGTGATCAAATATTGTTACGGTACAATTTAGTTTATCAATTCATTGTTTATTCTTTAGTTAAGAGATTTCTGGCTGTTATTAGTCCTTTTAAACTTTGCATCGACTAAAATAGTAAGGCTGTGTCATTATAAACGGCATATTTTCATAGAAATTCGATATTAATGAAAACATTGCCACACTTTGGTTGCAAATGCCATGCAGATTTGGTCAGACTATTATTGTGTTCGTAAAAACTAGTGCCTACGCCAATTCTTGGGATTAGTTGCCAAGCGGACGTTCCCATGAGCCGTGGCAAAATGCCGGGACAACGCAAGAAAGATGATGAGACTATTATTTTGTTTGCTTTTCAAAATCCGAACAACTTTCCTTTAGTCCACAACCACAACAAGACGATTCTAATGAGCCACACCAATGAGCTTACGTCGTTTCATTTTGGATACCTTCAGTCGCCATCATTCAGCATGAGATCTACTTTATCGGTGCCTCAACTTTGCATTATCACCGAAGCTTTTAAGCTTAAACAGAAATCAGATTGTTGATAAAATATGACCTAAATAAATTGCCAGTAAAAATAAACCACGTCGGTGGCAAACAAGCATATGGCCCGCCTGATAGTAAGCGGTTACCGTAGCGTGTGGACGCCTGCCGGCCTAAACAAGGTGACAATCGCTATCGGTTCGCCATCGAATCACTTTGTGTCTCTCTATCACTTCCATATTAGTGTGACAGTGACAGTTGCGTTTCGATCGCTACGTAGCGTTTGCGATTGGCATGTTGGCTACGGGGCCTGAAACTCCAGGGTTGTTACGTGCGCGTTGCCGACCCTTTGAGAACCTGAACACTTCTTATTAGCCCATACTGTCGAGAAAACCTCAGCGTCCGAGGGTGGAACTTCCTTTTAATCCGCGCAAATAATTTATACGAAACAAACAAAAGCTTGTACAGCTTGTACCTATACAGGTTGGCTAAAAAATAAGTGCATTCCCGTTGCCTGGGAGGTTTTGGAATTATACTGAGTAACTTTTACTATGGGACCAACCACTAAATCGCGAAAAAAACTTACCCTCCCATAGAAAATGGACCAGCCAAAATGTATGAAACAGCCAAATTTTTTTTCGCGATTTCGGGGTTGGTCCCATAGTAAAAGTTGCTCAGTATAATCCCAAAACCTCCCTGGCAACGGGAGTGCACTTATTTTTTAGCCACCGTGTATAAACATCTTAATAGTCAATCGTTTATACATGTCATACAAAACACGTGTTCTAGATTTGTTGTTTACGTCTATGAAGGTATCAGTTACAGCCTCACCAACATAGGTTAAGTAAGTACCTTTAGATATGTATATTTCAACGGAAACTTTCTGGAATCGTACAGTCGCCATCAGATATATCGGAGCGGCCGGAGTACTCAAAAATATCTGAACACGCCTTGACAATAGAGGCGTGTTCAGATATTTGTGAGCACTATGGCCGCTCCAATATATCTGATGGCGACTGTAAGTACTATTTTGATCACATAACACAAAGCACAATTTTTTTTGTACTTTTTAATATGAAGTATTGTCATAAATGTTTTGTGTCGAAGTCCTCATGAAAGTGGCAACTTATGATCGTCTGCGTGAAAGAAATAAAATTACATTTGCTCATAAAAATAAATAATAGCAATACCTCGCACACGCTACCAAAGTCATCCGAAGCCAGCTGAATAAGTTTAACAAATAATTGAAGTATACTCGTAACAAGATAATGATAAATGTTGATCTAATATTTACCTAAGACTGGTCCAACGATGAACATGTATGCAAACATAATTAGAATTATCTGCAACCGCCGCGTCCCTTCACGGCGCATAAACGCCACATTAACTGTCGCTACAAAGTCTTTCGCAGAGAACACAGACAAAATTGTCTCCTGTTTATCACTCTCCACCTCCTTTTTACGCTTCTCCTTCAGTCTTAGGACAATGTAAACAAACCCGATTAAATAAAACACACACGCGACCATAAACACTCCGTAGTAACCGAAACGTTTTGTCATTATCCCGCTGAGCGCCAGCCCGACTGGCCTGCTGAGGGTGAGTATCGCGGTTATGATGCCGAGACGGAAAGTCCGTTCAGACTCACTCGTGATGTCCGTCATGTAACTATACACGGCCATGGTCATGGCTACTCGACCACCGGCAAGCGCAGGCGGCAAACCCTCCAGGAGAGCCGTCTCGTTCAATCCCACTTGGAGAAAGAAAACGGTGCTCAATATGATGCCGATAATCGATACTAGCTTCCCTACAATAGGTAGGACCATAAAAGCCTTCCGATTCCCAGTGCGATCGCTCCACGCTCCAAGGAACAGCGTTAGGACCCCTGGAAGAGCGGTCTGCAGCGGAAAGCTCCACGCTGTCATTTCAGCTACCATCTTTTGCACTTTTTTCTCTTGCTCTGTGTAATTTAAGGTCCGGCCCTGCATTATATGCCTGCATGTTTTCTCGTCGTACCCAAGGTTCACGAGGCATGATTTCTCTAAGCACAAGTTTTGCACCGCGAGCCCAGCGAGCACGCTTGGCAAGACGTAGCATATAACAAAAGGTTCCACAGTAATTTTCGATCTGAAGGCCCATGATTTCTTTAAGAACTCCTTTACACTCCTGCTTAATTTCGTTTCGGTTTTAATTTCTGGATAAGGTTTGCACTTGCACGGTTCTACATGGACTGGTTTATCCCCGGGCACTTCGACCCGCAAAGTCATCTTGACAACAGGTTTTCACTTTAAGGTTCATTTGTTTCTAGCATTCGTATTTGGCGATTTTCAATTTTTATAACAAAGATCACGTTTTGTTTGTTTTGGAAACATAAGACGATCGCGGGCGGTCGGTGGCGCGTGCGGCGACGATGTGCGCGGGCGCTGTGCTCGGCTCCACCTCGGCTACTGGCTATCAGCTGGCTGCTGGTACTGATTTTTACTTTATCAAGTTATCACGTGGCCGGCTGCTCTAACGGTCGTATAATCAAACTTGAATTAAAACTTGACCATATCGCTTAATCTCAATTGTTCGCTTCAAGATTCCGTGTTACTGTGTGTAAATCAGCTTCATCTATGTAATTATGAGATGTGTCTAACAAAGTTAACAAGAATTGCTTCTCTACACATTTTTACTGAAACTTCAAGTGTATGCTACAATTTGCATTAATCAAACAAAATATCTATTTCTGTAACTGATACACAGCTGAAGCACAGCTGAAAACGACACGGCCTTTGGATCCTTGTCAATGAAAAGACAGTATCAGTGTTGACAATCACAGTGATAATATGTCACGTACTATATGCGTCCCAATTCTTTCCCATAAGTCGGTCAAGACAAAAATTGCGTAATCGGAATGAGATCCATTAGTGGTTACATTATATTTTAGTCTATGAATACTGTTATGAATATAAAAGGTAATTATGATTCCAAGGCTTGCCTTAACACGTAACTAGGACATGTTAATACAATTTTTTTACAATTACTTTTAAATTTATTGTGTGAAACATTATATTTATTTTATTTATTACATATTACATTGTATATACCTAAAACAAAAATGTGTTTTAAATTGTTTGTCCATAAAACTTTTTTTCAATCAGTAAAATTATTCAATATCTGCCTAGGTGTATTTTGTTGAAACTAATTTTCGTTAAAATTATTGGCAGTTTATACAATTAGGTACCTATCTTAAAAAAGAAACTATAGTATTTTTCAAACTCGATGGGTAGGGTAACAGGTGTTATCTCCATATAATTTATATTATAAACAAAGACTGCGTATCCATCAGAGATGTGCGAGGTTGCGTAGCGAGGAATGTGTTGTTAAGAACCAATAATGAAGTGATTCTGTTGCTTCTTAAGTCTTAACAAACACATCCCTTGCAACGTATGCATCATCGCCAGTCATCGGCAAAGTCGGTGCCACACGGGTTTAATGATCTCAATCATTATGCTAATACGGATATGCCGCGGGTATACCGGGATTCGTGTCGTATTAATTACTTCCTACTACAATATTTTTAATTCTAATAAGATAATAAAATAAATTTATATTGCAGTATAATAATGAATAGGGGGTTTTACAATAAACACTGAGCAAATTAACTTTAAATCACAACGTGCAAACTTAATGGTCCGAGGAACATAAATAAACATATTTTCAACTAGAAATGAGTTCTCAACCAATTCCTTCTCATTAAACTAGAAAAGGATGGCATTAATAAATAAAGGGACACTGTTTGCCGTCTTTTTCGCGCTAGTTTCTACTATGCACTCGTAGCACGACGGAAACAATAGAAAATCCAACAGCGACCTTCGACAAGTCAGGTTAAAGGGTTATTTATCACTTTGGATAAGATATTCGGGACAAGAGGCTTATTCTAATTGTAGTAACAGGTTATGATTGTTATGAGTTTAATCTTAAGGAGAATGTCGATTTTGTAGTAGGTATAAATTTTGTAGCACTTGGGCCCAGAATAAATGAAAATGAAAAATAATGAAATCAGCTCATAACCATATATACTATCTGATTGCATGTTTCTTTTTTTTATTAAGCCTTAAGGCTACAATAACACTGTCCATTAAATAAATAAACAGTTTTAGTTTTGAATGATTCACGGTTAGTTTCACTAGACTTATATTTACCGGGATATGGACCGTGATTACCTTTTGTATTGTTTTTGTGCTTCCGATATTTCGACGTAGCATGCATCTTGTTCACGGGTAACGGGTATCTTCAATTACCCGTGAACAAGATGCATGTAACTGCGTCGAAATATCGGGAGCTCAAAAACAATACAAAAGGTAATCACGGTCCGGGTGTACTTCGGAATCCCTAAAGTTTGTCCTAAAGTCACTTGCCCTAACTGACATATTTATATTGTTTGATAATGACAAACAATACTAGGGAATGCACAGAAGAAAAAACTTTAGGGATTCCGATATAGATCCTCACGGTCCATATTTCCGTCAATATAAGTCTAAATAAACAGTTTTATTTATTGAGTGGAGTAGAGGAGCAGAAAATGCAAGCTATTGATAGTAAGAAAAGAATAAATGGGTTAATTGGGCTATATCAATAATCTTTAGCTAAGACGGAAGCACAATTTTCTTAATTACATATGTATGAAATTATATTATATCGTCTATACGACGATATAAACCTGGAGCCCGATTCAGATTAAACAACTTGTTACGGTTTTGATATTTTATATGACCTTGAAGATCGCTCACGCTCATTGGTGCATGCGAAATAAAGTGAAAGTTGTGCGCGAGATGCGCGAAGACAATCGTCAATGTCGTATCAAAACCAGTTCAAAGCCGTAACAAATTGTTAAATTAAAATCGGCCTCCGGTCGCAGCATGCCTGTCACTTTCTCACTTACATACTTAGAACGTGACAGGCATGGTGACAGGCGATAAAAATGCGACCATGCTACCGCCGCAGTGGAAGATTTACTCATATTAAATAACATCGATATTTTTTCGTTTAAGCAACCCGGTTTATACATATATCAATGCAATGTTGACACCGAATTCGAAGTATGCCTATTTACTTCATACAGCTCTTACATAATGTAGGTACCTGTGTTATTGACGAAATATTGAGATAGTAATTGGCACATTTAATAAGCAAGAGATTGTGGCAGCGATCGACCTGATTTTTATATGAACTGTTGACATCATTAATGTATGTATAGTTTTATATGTAACAGAAGGAATAACCTCAATTGGTTTATTTTAAACGGCCGTATTTTTTTTATATTTGTGGACTGTTGTCCACATACGTAAACATTACGTAAAAAAACAAAAATGTCAGCGAAGAGAAGAAAAAACCGGACAAGTGCGAGACGGACTTACGCCAGGAGGGGTTATGGGAAGGTGAAATTCGGCCGAGCTTTATAAAGATAAATACAAAACAATTCAAACTCTAGTAGTAGTAGTAGTAAAACTCTTTATTGTACAAAAATATACATAAAACAAGAAAAAAACGCATCATTTGTACAAAGGCGAACTTATCCCTTTCAGGGATCTCTTCCAGTTAACCTTTAACTCTAAATATTAATCTTAATGAAATACACAACGATTTAAGTAATTTCAGCTGACTATATCTATTACAGTTCTTGTAACACAGTCCTGTGATAGATAGACGGACATCGGAGGCGGAGGTTTACTTATATAATAATATAAGGTTTACTAATATAATAGTTGGGTTTATTACCATTCGGGTACGGAACATTAAAAAGATCCTTGTTTTTGTATTAATTTTATGTCACGTGAACCCGCCGCCAAAAATCCGCTTAAATGCAATGTTCTTTTGTCCTAGCCTATCCTAATGTCAAAATATGACATTTATTTCAGTTTCAGTATAAATGACTTTTCTTAGTATTATACTAAGAAAAAGTGACCAAGGCCTCCAGTGCCCCAGGTTGGAATCGAACCAGCGTCGCCAAAGCCTTGGTCACTTTTTCTTAGTATATGACATATAAATTTCAGTTTATAATTTATATAGTAGTGTTTCTATTTGCAATAAAAACAAATTCAAATATTTTCTAAATAGAATTTAATTTCTTCTAATACTTCAAATAGTATTGTCAAGGTCTAACCTTTAAAAAAGTTGAACGGCCATGTAAAAAGTAGGCTTCTCATTTCATGAATGTTCAATGTAACTAAAGAAAAGGCTTAGCAATTAAAGTCCGTTATTTTCTGTTTAGTCTTCTTTTGAAAATAGACACCTAGTCATTTTTCTGAAAAATAAACTTAGTATACATTAAAGTTATACGCCTACTATTGCGAAAGTTAAGAAGAGCGTTATGATGAATTGCTAATATATTACTATTAGGAGCTAAGCTCCAAGTAAGACTACATGTATAAGTATCACATTAAATCTAAACTAATTAAATAAGACACTGTCAAATATATTGTACATATATAAATTAATCTTTAGATTTAAGATAATTGCCTTGCCCTACCAGGGCCCATGTGAAACTATTATATATGTAACACCTGTGTACCATGGATGCAATAAATAAATATGAATATGAATAATTACTAAGTGCGTATTTCAGCATGAAATTTTGTTACGCATATAAGTCACGCTTACACCTTTTCTGCTGCTGGATGGTTTCTACTAGTTAAATTTACCGTTAAACTTATAAGCAACTAGAAATGAAAATTAAACTTTTGATTGAAGTTTATTCACACCAGATAGGGTGACTGTTATAGTTATACATAGTAATTGGAGTCACTACATAGTAATTGGACTTTCCTAACAAGTTAGAAAGAAACAAGCCAAGTTAAGAGTGGTCAATTACTATATACTGGCCAATAACTGTAACAGTCAGCCTATGTCTTTTTGTCTCTATCTCCGAGTTTTTTTTTTAATTGTGTTTGATCCTACAATATTTTTATACTTTATATTGTAGGTAAGTAATATTTACGAAATTCCTTGCCAAATTTTAGCTTAATTTGATTACAATAAAGTTTAAAGTAGTTTGTTAATTTAAAACACACGGTTTACATACTATGTAGCATGTAGTTTATCTAAAAAAAACTTTAGAATAAATTAAAGTCGGCCGCGTCCAGGATGCTTTTAGAGGTCTCGATGTGATAGGTGTAATCACGTGTAATTATCAGCAAGAACGACTTCCTCGCCACTTGACCGCTCTCAGTAGTGATTCGTGTTTGTAAACAAACAGACCTTAGCCAACTAAAAACAATCTATACCATTTAAAACTTTCGCGGTTTAAACATATTAAATCACATTTAGACTGGGACGTCAGTTAGCCGCGACCACGACCAGTGAAACCTGTGTCGAAACGTCGGTAAATAAAGGTAACAAAATAAATTCGCGATAGACCCGTTTCTAAATGTGATTTAATATGTGTAAAAACAATCTATCTATACATATTATAAAGCGGAAGAGGGTCGAAAGTCTGTACATGGAAGATATTCGAAAAAAAATTGGCTGGGGATACTTAGAATCGATAACAGAACACATTACAACAGTTTTTAGAATTTTTGTCTGTTTATCTGTTTGTCCGTTTATCTGTTTGTCTGTTTATTTGACCGCGCATCAAATGAAAACGGCTGAACGGATTTTGATGCAAACTTTACTAATCTGTCGAAAAAATCCACGGCCAGGTTATAGGCTATAAAAATTTGAGAAATTTTACTTATTTTACATTGCAATGTGTAGAAGGCGTAGTGTGCGTCCAGTAGACAAATTCCGATTATGAAAGTACTATCGAGATATGATATTAGTCTCAGTGTGTCTTGCTTACGTGCCATTAAATAAACCGAGACGTGTGATTATTCATATCAAATAAGAACATTGTTTTTTTGATTAGGTCGGGTCACTAAGATAAAAAATACACGACTAAGCTCACCTTGCCGGTCCAACATAACAAGTTTTAACGCAGAAATAAGTAAAAAAATCTACCTTGCATAGGTTTCCAGTTGTGTATCAGTCGTTGATGTATAAGTTCAAATTGTGATAAAATAGTAATTTTTATATAAAACGCCAATGTCATTTGAACTCTGGCACATGGCATTTGATAACCCATAATAAAAAAACTTAAGAATAAATTATAATCGGCAGCGTCAAGGATGCTTTTGGAAGTCTCGATGTGATACTGTAATTATGAGCAAGAACGAGTTTGCTAGATCCTCCTCGCCTCTTGACCGCTCTCAGTAGTGATCCGTGTTTATAAACAAACAGACCTTATCCAACTTAAATCAATATTGTGATAGTTATTAAATTTAATGTTAAAACATGAAGAACAGTGAATTAGAATTACGTCCTACGGATATCATAAATGGAAGTGAACCTAAAAGAAATGGGAATAGTGAACTGAACAGATCATGGCTGGGTAAAATACGCGCCGCAATCGCCTTCCTCACCATAGAACCTTTCTTGCTTTGCTACATCTTGCCCAATGCAATATCCAGCATAGCTGTTCAGAGACTGAACTTGGAAAAAGCGTGCCGCGTTGACCTTGGGCATACAAAGGAGAAATGCGATGAGTGGGATGGAAATATAACCATTGCCATCCAGTCCATGGTAGCTGATATGACGACATGGCAAGTACCTTTGACAAGTGCTATCCCAGCGATTGCCATATTGTTTGTTGGAGCGTGGAGTGATCGCACCGGGATCAGAAAAGCACTAATGTTAATACCGATATTTGGAGAGTTGGTGTCAGCATTTGGTTTAGTCTTAACGACGCATTACTTTGAAGAGTGGCCGCTTTATGTCACGGCGCTGATAGAATCGCTGCCTACAGCATTTTCGGGTGGATTTTCTATCGCTCTAATGGGTTCCTATAGTTACCTTGCCGATGTCACGTCTGTGGAGTCACGTACCTTTAGAATTGGAATCGCGGCTGTCATAGTGACCCTGGGAGCTCCAGCGGCAATCTCTATTAGCGGAGTGCTGCTGGACGTAATTGGTTATTACGGCATCTTTGGACTAACAACGACTTTATATGCATTTGGGCTGCTGTACACATATTTTAGGATTCATGACGTAAATCCTAAGAAAACTGAAGGCACTCGGTATCAGAAGCTGATTATTTTCTTTCATCCAAAGAATGCATGGGACACGCTTTATATTGTCTTCAAAAAGGGTCCCAATAGATCGAAAATTATTCTCGTCCTTTTAGCACATGTTGTTATAATTGGACCTGTCTTTGGTGAGTTCATTGCCTATTTTTAATTTTTGCATGCCTTATTTTATCATTATCGTTCAGATTATCCAACTTTTATACCTTACGATTATGTATGTAAAACTGGTGCTATTTGCAAGACTATAAAATATGTATACAAAGTAGTACCATTTGTGGATATTCAAGACATTTGTACGATAATGAGTATAATGTGGCGTATAATGACTCAAAATACCAAGGTAACTCTTTCAAAAAGGAGGAGCTCAGTATCGATATTCATATTTTTGTACTTATATAAAATTACCTTTATGGTACCTACGTAAAACCAGATTTATTATAACTATCAAAAAAATTATGTAATTAGTGGTTGAAAGCTATTTTTATAACTTTTTATTTTTATTTTATAAAAAAGTTACTTACTAAAAGAAATATCAATGTTTTGTACGTCGTAAAATGTCGGTTATCTCTCGCCCATTTATTTTCAAAATATTGGAAAATCAGAACACTTACCACATATCGAGTATATTGACTTGTCTTCAAATAATACTTCGACAATAACTTTTTTTGCATGATATTAAATTGAAAAACCAGAACCTAGCACCTGTCAGTTGCAGTTTTTTCCGTTTTTGTTGAATTTGCCTTAGGTACCTATTAATTCTATTGTCTATGATTTCAGGTGAAGGAGCTATGCTGTACCAGTACCTGTTGTTTAAATATAGCATGGACGACGTCGAAATAAGTCTGTTCTTCACCTTCTCTATCCTTGTCGGCTTGTGCGGTAGGTATTTTAAATTACAGTAAAACCCGCTTACTCGTATGAAGGTAGGATCAAAAACGCATCGTAAGCGAGAAGCGTATTAACCGTGTAACAATGTATAAATAAATATACATTATAGGACAATTTTACTCAGATTGACCTAGTCCCACAGTAAGCTTAATAAGGCTTGTGTTGTGGCCACTAGACGACAATATAATACATATTTAGATATATAAAAAATATGAAATATATGAAAATAAGTTACAGGGACCGGTTTTTAAAAGGCGTTTAAAAATCGTATTAAACTTAATCGTAATAAGCGGGCTCTACTGTAAATATCTTTCTTTTACTTTAATTATCGAGTATTTTTGTCGATGGTCAATTGTCGTCCCATTTTTAGTAGATACTCAATTGAAGTACTTCTTCATCAAAACTTTAAGTTTGACGCCTGCATATATATAAACTATTAAAAAACCTTTTAAATGAAAGCGAATTTATAAGTGACTGAAGAACTCATTTTAAATTCAAATCAATAACGGCAAAAATGCATTATATATATTCGTATTTTAATTTACCCTCAATACCGATCGACAACGTAGATGCGAATACATGTAGAGATAGGTAACAATCATACTAACATTACAGTCCAAATAAATTTGTTCGTTTGTGTACAAATACAAAATAATATTATCTACATAGTTGTTTTGTAAACAACCCACTCGATCTTTACAAAAAACTAAGACCGCGTCTAGCTAATTTACCTACATCAAATATTAAATTTTTCATCTTATACCACTGATACAAAGTTAAAAATGTGCACATATTATAAACAAACCGCAAAGTTACGTCAGATGTAATTACGTTGTTATAATTATGAAGATTGATTAAAATGCCTCAGAATCCATACTTAACTTTTTATACAGATGACAGAATTGGCCTCGAGGCAAATGTTAAAGTAGGTATTAAATACAAAGTCCGGCAAAGGTCGATGTTTGGGCCTATTTTCTTTCTGTTTATTATACAAAATTTTAATGTAATTATTATTAAAATTGTATAAGTATATACATATAATAGGTAGTGGTTCAAGCTTCACCCCTCTATTTCTATACGTCCCGGTTCTGACGACTAGATAATACGTCCAGGCCATAGACATAGTATACACAAGTAGTTATAGACGCGCCACCGAGCAACCGGGGTTAAGAGATAGAATATTCATAAAATTTGGGCAGCATATGATTTTTTCTCTTTCACTCTTATAAATTTCGGTATTTCGCCATCGTCTCCTACCTATGATGCCACCCGGTCGGTGATAAGGACAAAGCATGGCACTATTTTCTCTTTCTTCTTATAGGAATCGCAATAAGACTATCTTTCTCTATCAAAGAGTGTCAGGCCCTTGGTCCTGGCCATCCCACCTTCTCCGCCTGGGCCTGAGAGCTTTTCGCCCATGTTACGACACACAGTGGTTATTTTATCCCACCTCTGTGGGTGCATGCAAACCAGTCCCATTCGAACTTGGTGGCAACTGTCAATATGTAACACCTTTTGTACGGGCCAAAAACGTTCGGGAAAGCCGGCGTCTCTCCTGTGGTCATTATAAAAATGTTTGATTTGGAAAAAAAAATCTAAGACTTATCATCTACTTTTAAGAAATAGAAGGTTATAACCCTCCTATTTGCCTATAAGCAAAAAGTTTGATAATTAGGCTTAAAAGTTAGATTATTTTATAATGTTCAAAGGAAAGACGCATATCCTTACTTAACTCACAGTAAAAAATATATTTAATATACTTAACCAAGAAAATCAGGGATGACTTCATTATAATGCAATTAGTCGCGAAAGATTTAAGAAAAGCTTGGAATTATGCAAGAAACGCGGGTTAATTAACGCAACTAAGACCAAGCGTTATGTCCGCTTCTAGCGAGTGTTTCGCTTCATTTTAACCAATTTCATTGTGATCTACGCTTACCCATAGTTTTTATTAGTCAAAAGCTCACTATTTTACTGGTTTGCTTGAGATTCGTATGGTAAGTCACGGGAAAAACTGTCCAGCTGTGCGGAGAACGAAGGCTGACAGTCGGATAAATTAAATTCTAGTCTACTCTTTTGTACCGATTGCTCTGAGATTGCGGGTTCTTACAGACTTTATTAGTTCCATTTGTACAGCGTATTAATTTAGGCGACACGGCATTTATAGTCTAAACTTAGCTTTCTATTCTATAAACTAAATTGCATTAAGAATGCATTAATTTGCATTAGAATACTAAGGTAAAATTTGCCATTCAGACTTGAAAAACCCGAGACCGTACCGGGATATACAAATGACAATGGAATTATGTTCAAAGCACTAAATTCAGGGTCCAAATGACCCTTGTAAAGAGAAGCTATTATACAGGGTGGGCACAGGGATTCCGACACACTTTAACCATGAATTCTAGTGCCTATTTGGATAAAAAAAAAGTAATATAACAATGCAATAGAAAGCCTAATTTACGAGATATTCAATTATTTAAGTAATTTCGAAGTTAAAAAAACTCAAGGCTAACACGCCCTTATGTGACGTAATCATACATACCAAGACACAAACAATCACACATGCAAAGCAGAAGTGTTAAAAATAGTAAACTTACCTGTCACCTGCTATAAACTAGACTATAAAGTGTCATATTGGTGTCGCATGTTGTCTTTTTCACTCTTTCAAACTAAAGATACGTTCACAAGTTAGTACTATCGTTAATTGATTTATTTTGTTCCAGAAATTAAGTAAATTAATTAGGCAATTTTGGACCCATGTTGATATAACATTTTTCTTTCTTAACACTGCCAGGAATCCACGGTTAAAGTCTGTCGGAATCCCTGTGCCCACCCTGTATATGCGGTTGAGAGCTCGTGGCTTCATGCCAGCGAGCTGTAAGAAAAGTAACATCAGTACGCTAACTTCGTAAAAACGTCAGAATCAGCGTATCTACGTCATTCAGTACCCCCTCGTGTTAATTTTATTCGGTAGCGTAACGTGACTTTCCTACGCGCTTGCGTTAAGTGTCATTTTGTATGGGATTCTGAGTTTCCAAAACGTCCCGCTTTGCGCGCTGTTCAAAATCCCATACAAAAATAGACATTAACGCAAACGCGAACGCTCGTCACGCTATTAAATGAAATTTACACGAGGGGTTCAGTTCGTTTTACGTCTATTTCAGACGCGTTAAAAAATACTGCAAATTTTCATACATGATACCTACTGTCCGCGCGCGAATTCCGTGCACGGCTGAGGAATGTGGAATGTTGGGCGTCATGACAGAGTAGTGTCATTTTGTACGTACGGGCGCGGCGCACACTCTCCCACTTCCTCGACCTCCGAATGCACGGAATGCACCTAAAAGCTCCCTCCTTTTTCAAATTCCATTTTTTTAATGTAAAACGAGTGATGGCAAAAATAATAATGGAAAAATTGAAAGGAAAAATCATTATTTCAGACAACTGGTGGCCCAAGTGGCCCAATAAGTAGATAGGTATAATAATCTACTATTAATCCCCAAAAATTATTGGGGAAAATCTTATACAGATCAACCTAGGTCTAAACTGAGAACGACTGCCATTGGTTCACACAGAAAAGATTCAAGAAAATAAATAAAATAAATCTACCATCATAATAAATAATGCTTTTCACGGTATCGAAGCCTAAACCAGTAATTTTATAGAAATTCACTTTAAGCCGCCACAGTCTCCTGGCCGTTGTGGCTGACAGATGGGACAGTGGCCTGATAAGTGTCCTCTCTGCATTTATCTTTAGTATCTAAGATAGTTATTTAATTTTATTTTTAAGTTTTTATTTGTTAAGATGTACTAACAAAATATGGACCATGTCTGAAATAAATGCATTTTATTTATTTTTATTTTATACTAAAGTAGTCACCTATGTGTCGCTAATTATTGGAGCGTTCTGCACTAGTTAGGATACTCTTTGTACGATTGTTACCGTGACCTCTGCCAGCTAACTGCCGGACTTATCTCAAGCCTCGGCTCGGGCACAAAAGCTGAATTGCTTAGTCAGATTTTCCGCTGATTGAGTAGTAAACTTCCCTGGTTTGTGTACAAACGATTCTGTTTGTTAACTGACCAGGACGCGTATAATGATCTGTCAGTGTCAAAAGTGACGTTTCTGGCTGAGGAAATGTCTCTTTTGAGAATGACATATCATATACATAACAAATTCAAATTGAATTCATAGCCAAATTACAATAAGCGGTAGCCTAACTGCAGATAGTCGCTTTGAAAGTACAATGTATTAGGTACCTACCTAAAGCACAAATACGATTTGGAATGTTCGTGACATCATTATAGCGTGAAACTCAGGGACTATAAGTGATATATTTACACTTAGATCTCAAAATATCAATTTTTTGAAGAGTGCGTAGGTACCCACTAAAACATGACATTTTAGTATTTAGAAAGGTTCAGTAGGACCAGTTTATTAAAGTTGTATACCTACACTACATTTTTTTTGAATTTGGGAATTTTTATGTTATTTCCATTTAGAAACACTAGGTTTTTCGATCTTAGTAGGAGAAAGTATCTCAAAATGTCCATACGTTTTTCTATCTTTACATTACGCTACCGTCATACAAACTACATAAAGTCTATGAAAAATGGTAACGGAATGTATGGTAAGAAAAGGAAGACAAGTATATTCCTGACAGGATCGAAAAGAGCTCATGATCGTGACTCTGAGAAGAAATAACATAAAAACGTCGAAATTTCATAAAATATAAGCATAGTGTACAAGTTTAAATAAATCTCTTCAATTGGAACTAAAATACACAGTGTAGTAACATTTTCTAATCAATTATATTGCTTATTTCAGGCACAGCGATAGCGGTGACGCTCTTCAGCAAATTCATGAAAATGCACGACGCTATCTTAGGTGTCATAGCGACGACATGCAAGGTCATGTCCAGCATCGTGTACGCACTCGCCCCGACCAGGCCTTGGTTCTACTCCGGGCCCTTTTTTGACTTGTTTGGTGGGACCGGGGTGACTGCCATCAGGTCGCTGGGAACGAAGGTCGTCGCGCCAGAAGAAGTTGGTGTGTAGATTGTTCTTCTCTTTTTTACTCATTTCGTAATGCTACCTAATACTAGAAAAACGACCTCACCAACCGTCTCAGTGTGTACATAATAGCTAGCTAGCAAAAGGAGATATCTTGTTTATTCTCTTGAGCAGAAATCAATTTACTTACATACTTACATAAATCGTATTAAGTAAGTAATCGTATAAATAATCGTATTAATAACTTGGATATAAAGTTTACTTGTGTTATTTGTTAGGTACCTATATGTGTTTCCTCGAACTTTAGTCTGGTGTTGTTTAGAAGAAGCTTAGGCAAGTTCTGATGACTTGGGGGTTTAAGATAGCGTAACTTGATAACTTTTGTCTTATAGTAAGTTCTATCAACTAGTACCTACGTGAATAAAGTAGGTACTTATAATATTACCAAAGATAGATATAACTCCGTAATAGATGGATACAGTCTAAGGAAAAAACGTGCCTCGAAAATCACGAAAATTTGATTCTCGATCAGATGGCGCCACTAGTTTTGGCCTACTCTCGTATAGAAGGCGTTGATGGTTTCGTTTGTTATTTATAATTTTAACGCATATCAGTGAAAGAACATGGGTCAAAATCATATAAAAATAATTCATGCAAATAAAAAAATCATTTATCCATATTTAAATAAATTTTAACGTATTTTTATATATCTTCATTTTTAGTTTCAAAGTATGTCGATAGATGGCAGTGAATTTACAGTGGTTACAAAATTTACTATGACAGTACCGCTCTATCTTATTATATCCTCATTGATATTACCTACGATACGCATATAAAAAAATGTTTATAACATTCCGTGGTGATTCTCAAGTTTCTTATACTTTTATTTTGCTATGCATTAATTATCTTTTTTTTAATATGCATTGAAGGTCAGATTGTTTGTAATATTTATGAATTTAAATATACTTTTTAGGGTTCCGTACAGTAATGGAAAAAACGGGACCCTGTTACTAAGACTCCGCTGTCTGTCTGTCTGTCTTGTCTGTCTGTCCGTCTGTCACAGGCATCGGCAGGGTGTTCATCCTCACACCCTAGCACCTAAATGGTCGCGTACTGTGCGGTTTAAGAGGAATTTCCTCCCGCGTACGCTTCGGCTGTGGAATGAGCTCCCTGCCGAGGTTTTCCCGAGGGGCTACAGTATGGGGTTCTTCAAAAAAGGAGTGTACAGGTTTTTAAAGGGTCGGCAACGCGCGTGCAATATCTCTGGTGTTGCAGGCGTTCATAGGCTACGGTAACTGCTTACCATCAGGCGGGCCGTATGCTTGATTGCCACCGACGTGGTATAAAAAAAAAAAAAAAAAAAACTAGGCTGTATTTCATAAACCGTGATAGCTGGACAGTTGAAATTTTCACAGATGATGTATTTCTGTTGCCGCTATAACAACAAATACTAAAAACAGAATAAAATAAATATTTAAGTGGAGCTCCCATACAACAAACATGTTTTTTTTTGCCGTTTTTTGCGTAATGGTACGGAACCCTTCGTGCTCGAGTCCGACTCGCACTTGGCCGGTTTTACGTTTAGTTTTATTTTTTTATCTTGTTTTGCTCAATCATAATAATATAAGTATGTTTCATTCGTTTAATGCAACAAAATCAGGTTAGATCTAATAAAAACCGTACGTAGGTAGACTAGTTATAGTTCACTATTCGAGTATTTTGCTAAACTATGTTCTTTATATTTTCCAGCTAAGATGTGTTCTCTGATCGGTCTGGTAGAAGCAATAACGCCAGTGATCTACACGCCCATGTACAGCCAAATGTACAAAGCTACTTTAGAGACCCTACCAGGTGCATTCTACCTACTGGGAGGCGCTATGACTGTCCCAGCGTTCTTTATATTCATGTAAGTTACTTTTGCCTGTGTAAGACCGTCACTTGCAATAATACGTTATAGATAGATAGATAGATAGATAGATTTTTATTCGGTATTACTCATACACTGTCAATTACATAATAAAAATTGATTACAAAAATCATAATAAATTAAAATTATTTAAATTCACATAAAAATTAATGTCGACAATTTTGAGATTCTAATACTTACATTAGGAAATCAGTAAAATATTATTCAAATTAAATACTTACAACTACAATAGAAATAATCACAATTAACTTACTCTTACTACAAAAACATGTGACACGCTCATCCCAGGTAGCATTTATACATCATTATGACGTCGCTGACGTGACTTTGCATCCTGGGATGGCTCGACAAATGAGATCGTATCAGATATTTTTGCGGCCTTCGTTGTGTAACATAGTGTTACAGGTGTCTGTACAATCAAATGTAGGTACTATTACGCTTCGCGATTGTTGAGCCATTGTGGGTCCTAACTAAATTGGTTGTTCAATATTTACGCTATGGAAAGTCCAATTAAGCTAGAGCCCTTAATGGCTGAACGATCACGGATTGCTATACAAAGCTACTAGAAGTATTAAACTATACATTATCCGCCCCCGCCCTGACATGCTAGCAGGCACTATATTGCACATATGAGAGTCCCAGCGTTTTTCATATGTACAATATAAGTTACAGCACAATATTATTATTGTTTACATATAGTAAGAATATACCTACAATGCTACTAAAGGGGAGCCCAAAATGTCCCCATTTGGGCCTTGCCCTAGGGAAATTGGCACTAAGTAAACGCCACCGTTCCGTTCCGTTTACTTAGTTTTTTATTACCGAAAGACTTGCGGTAGGTAATCGTAAATGTCAATTCACCGATTTAAAAAAAGGTATTGAGAAACTCATTTCGATTCGGACCCAGACGGAAAATCTTCAGGTTTGAAAGTCGCACGCTTGAACCACTAAGCTACGTGTTATTAACATGTACATAAATTTAATTTGGGAATATCATGGCAAGACAGGGTGACAAACGAAAGGGTTTTAGAAATTGCACAGCTGCCTAGCTTAACCTCGTTTCTCAAACAGAGACGCCTGCGTTGGCTAGGGCATGTGCACAGGATGGAACCCTCTCGACTACCTCGTCGTGTTCTTCTTGGTGCACGCAAACGTGACGTTGGAAGACCATTGCTTCGCTTTAAAGATTGCGCAAAGAGCGACATGATTGCCTTCCATATCGACCACCGAGACTGGGAGAGGCTCGCAGAACATCGGACGGAGTGGCGCAAAGGCGTTTTGGAGGGTCGCAAGTATTGTGATGAGTCCTGGTTCGCCGCACTCGCTGACAAGAGGCAAAAACGACGTCAAAACGTTTCAGTACCGTTTTCCGTTTACCGTTGTCAGGCCTGCGGTAGGCCATGTCGGTCTCGCATCGGTCTTTTTAGCCATCAAAAACGGTGTCTCTCCGGTGTTACACCATAAATCGTCTGCAACAGACGATAAGGCCAATGATGATTATAAAATTTAATATGGTTCAAATTCGTCTAATCATCATAACAACAGCTATACCGCATGTCACAGCAGACACATCGGAATCTTCACTAAGATTACGTAATACCGTATAACCGGGAAACTATAATAGAGTCTGTGCGGAAAGAGAAGACTCGTGGAATGTATGTGGCGCAATACATTTCACAACTCTTCTCTTTTCGAACAGACGCTATAATTATAGTGCCTCATCAAAGTTCACGGTCACCGAATTCAGATGAACACGTCTAGACGTAAATAACGACAAGGTTCTAAATAGTTGTTTGTGGAGTTGTAATTATTGCCCCAATAAGATGACACAGAGTTTAAATTGAGTTAAACTTTCGCTGCAGTTGGAACCTTATTATATTCTTAGCGAAATTCACATAAAACGGTGATACTAAACCTACGATTTTGTTAAGAAAATATATTATGTAGGTGGTTCACGATTAAAACCGTAACAGTTGTCCGGCAGACAAGTGAATAGAGAAGACTGGTAATCTCCATACAACGTTATTAATAATTTTTCCACCACCTTGCACGACGCTGACTGACAATTATTATTTTTTCACCACCGTCCACCATTATGTTACTTACTTCGATGCCTGATTGAATACATGCCATGATTATGTACAGTAGAATCCGCATATAATAACATCGAAGAGAAGTGACAAACGCGTCATACTAAGCGGATGTAATATAAAGCATAGTGGATAACCTTCTTATTTTTGTTAATTCTTCTAAATTAATCTCAAATTACTTTGTGAGAGATGAGTTTTATTAACTTACTCGCCACGTACGTACTAAACGTCCTCGCAGGGAAAGACGTGGGGACGGCCACGAAAACTAGGGAATGTGTCAGTATAACCGGACATAATTTTATGAAAATAGCGATTTGCCACTATAAGCGAAGTCATCTTATCCGACTTTGTCACAGATAACTTTATATGAAAACTTTACACAATAATTACGTCATAGTAAGCGGTTGGTCAGTATAAGCGGAGTCATAATAAATGGATTACACTGTACTTATTTACTATTCACTTTATTGTCCACAGAACTCTTTACGTGTTATACAAGAAAGAAGAAAGGGACAAAGTAAAGAATCCCGAAAACAAGGAGAGATATGCCCTCGAAAACGATGTTACTGTGTTCTGATTCTGATAAAAATGGAAAAAAAGAGGGCCAGTTGCACCAACCCAACCAGCCCCGGCAAGCTCGGCCGAATTTCACCTTTCCATACGTATTGGTTTGTAATGAAACTTTGCACATACAAGGACATGAGGTATATCTAGGTCTGTAATTAGTTTATATAGCTCCAGTTTATAAAACAAACGAAATAAATAGTTTTTTTATGAAAATCTTAAATTACAGACATATAGGTAGATATTATCCTATTGTAAGTACAAAGTTTCAGAGCAAACTAGCTACTCGTTTTAAAATGAGAGCGTAACTACGTTTGTATGGAGAACCGAGCTTGCCGGAGACCCTTAACGTCACTCAGAAGTCAAGTGAACTATGAAACTTCGAATATCATAATATAATATTTAGCGGACACCTTAACGATGACGGTCGGTTTGGTGCAACCGACCCTTAGAAAACTGACGTTTGCGGGCATGCATTTAATGATCGCGAATTTGGGTCGCTTTTTTATGGCACAGGTAAAAGTAAAATTTTTGATAAATAAATTTGTAGTAAGGTTATTTAGACCGAGGCGAATCACAGGGCAGATCGGATAAAACTATACTCATATCAATGCAATATATCAAATATCAACGGATTTTATATCTAGACCCGATTCACCCTGTAATCCGACTCGCTTCAGTCTACTCTAACCATTTCTATCATATTTTGACAGCAAACGCCTTGATCAAAAAATGTTTTTTTTTTTTTTTTTTTAACTGCTCTTTACTATATAGATAGATATATACTCAAACTTATTGTTATAGATTACAAATTTCTAGGTATATATATGGTATTTTACTATTATAGACTTAAGAGACTGGTTATATTGCCATAAATTACAAGAGTCAAGGTTATTTGTTATTTTTATTTTTATTATATATTAATGATCTACCTGACATTTCCAATCACCAATATATACTCTTTGCTGATGACATATCCTTAATTATTCCTTGTATAAATGTAACTACATATAATGATGACATTAATAATTTAATAAATCTTGTAATTAATTGGTTAGAATTTAATTAATTTAAATGTCAACTTAGACAAAACTGAATATATTCAATTTTGTAATAGAAAAGAACATGGAAAAATATGTGTAAAATATAATAATCATTTAATATCTGAAACTGATCAGCATACATTTTTAGGGATGCTACTTGATTAAAAAATTTAATGGAAACCTGAAATTTAAAACAAATGTAAAAAAATTAATAGCTTTGTATATCCACTAAAAATGCTTTCAACGCTAATAGGTAGATATACCAACAGCTCTCCTCGCCTACCATGGATACGTAGCGTCAGTTCTCAGATATGGTCTTTTATTGTGGAGTAACTCTTGTGAGGTTGATAGGCTGTTTATCAGCCAAAAAAAGTGCATAAGAGCAATAAGCAATAAACCACCACTAACAACATGTAAAACCTTGTTCAAAGAACAGTTAAAGAGTGTATGTAGTTTTAATACTAGATACCCTACCAAACTACCAAACTTGTGCTAACTAAAACAAAATCTAAATTATGCAGCAGCAATTGTTACTGCATGGCAATAAAAGTGTTCAACAACATTCCAATAGAAATAAGAGAAAACCCACAACCACTTTTCCTTAGAAAATTACATGCATGGCTTATGAACAAGCAATTTTACTCCCTTAAAGAATATTTGGCATGTAAAGGTTTGTAGTAAGATGTTCTTGTAATTTAACGACTGTTTTGTTATTTGGTAATTTGCTCTTTTATAGTTATAGCTAAATAAATTTAGTTTGTAGTTTTAGAATTATGATATATTGTGTTCTTGGATCTCGGCAGATTGTGATGGACTTTTGTATATACTAACACCTTTTGTACTCACTTTCATGCAATAAAAAAATTATGAATAACGAATTATGAATGAAAACGGGTTAATTAGTTGAAAAAAGTATCCTGTTTTCATTGCCATTAAGTGTATAAATATTAACAAATTTACAAACTTTTATGAATCAACGACTATGTGTAATAAAATTGGAATCACTCACATAAAATAGTAATAAACATATCGTAAAGGTTGTCCATCGCAATTCAACGCGGTAACGCGGCTAGTGTGATGGGCACTTTTGCGTCAGGGACAACTCGGAGGGGACTTTTTGACTAGGCTTAAGTTTAGTCTTAAGTTATTATTGAATTGTTTTTTATTGTTATACTGACATTTATTGAATAATGAAAAATTAAAAATTAATAAATTATAATATATACTAGAAAGTTGTTGTTTTATTTTTTGGAACAAGAAACAATAATTTAAAACTGCGTTAAATTATCACTGAAAAAAAAATCAGAACTGAACGTCGGCTTCCGTTTTTTGCACTGTTACTAAGAGTCTACGGTTGCTTGGAGAAACGGTCGTTCACTTTCTTCTTCGTTATGTTTTTTCTAATAGCTCTGAAAATTAGCGCCTTAACAAATGCTTATCTAATGTGAACTGCTTTTATGTTTATGGGAAATACAATATTTTACGTCAATTCTTTACGTTTATTTTATTTATGCATATTATTTGAAGAACTTTAAGTAAAAACAACGCCTTGACAAAGTTGTGTAGCAATCACCAAAGCTTGTAATAAAACCCGTTCATTTGGCGCGTTCACTCAGGGAATACTTTCAAATTCTACTTGTACCTACTATATTTTCATTTATTTTACCTACCCCTCTTACTATTTTTGTCTTTAGTTAATAGCAGATTTTTTTATTACCTAATGACTAATGAGACCTATCAAAATTCTCATGACAGCCGCCATATTATCATAATAGTATTTTATGAAACCGTCGTTGTTTAATAAGAGAGGTCAAAAAACCGGCCAAGTGCGAGTCGGACTCGCGCACCGAGAGTTCCGTACTTTTTAGTATTTGTTGTTATAGCGGCAACAGAAAATTTCAACTGTAGCTATCACGGTACATGAGATACAGCCTGGTGACATGTCTGTCACCAGGCTGTATCTCATGTACCGGACATGTCAGACGGACAGACGGACAGCGGAGTCTCAGTAATAAGGTCCCGATTTTACCCTATGGGTACGGAACCCTAAAAAGGCGAGTGGCGTGAGTAACAATTGTTAATAAAGACGCAGTGTTTTTTGAATCAGTTAAACAACGTTGCATACAATACTTTTTCTACGACCAAGCACTTTGAAATAAAATTGTTAATTTAACAAATATTTTTTTGTCATCTAGTTCCGTTCCGTTTTAAAACTATTAAAGTAACCCCATTTTTTCTTTAAAGTTACCCAAAGGACAAAGTGGTGTTTTTTAGTGTAGGAAGTCAAGATCATATTGTGGTGGATGCCCCAGGAGACACTTTGCGGAAGGGCTGAGGGAACCGCACGCGCTAACGGCTTACGCTAGGGATTATCATCTCAACAGACCATGCAGGGGCAACCGCTGCAGGGCACCTTCGAGTGTGCCGTCTTCTGGCCAACGGGTGTAGTGTTTCGGAAATTCCGGGGCAAACTGCTGAATCCGACACATCAACAGACAATTCAACGGAGCCACGCCGCCGTTCTGTCGCCAAAATAGTAAATTTATGTATGTTAATCTGTAAGATATGTAAGTAGGTATATGGGCCTTTGTTGCCTGAAAGTAAATCATTTTTTTTATAACTTGACATGAGTAGCAGTGTCATTGCTTGAAGATAGACTACTCTATAGATAAACTACTACTCTAACAAGTTGAATGCTCGGTTATCACTGTAAACACAATATGAATGAAAAATCCCTTATCTTGAATAAACATTCTTCACAATTTCGCAAATAAATAGGTACTAAAGTAATTGTATCAATAGAAGGATGATTAGATTTATCACCACATGGTTTGTTTTAAGAGATATGGAGAATAGGAACGCTATCCTAGATTTAATTTTCAGTTGTAACACTTATTATGGTTTAAAAATATAATAATATAAGGCATTAAAAAAAATTGACACAATTCTAGGGATTGACAGGGCAAGCTATGCAGGCGCCATCTGCTAATTATTTCGACCGGCCAACCCCATTGGGGCCATACACCTATTGCACAATGCACAGGGTGGTCAACTTGGAGGTATACAACTTTTTTTTGCCGCCATTTTGTTTTGCCGGTAAATATGACAGTTGTTGCATAAAAATTACTTTGTGTAGATACGGCAAATTTGTTATGGAGCGTTTTACGACGGAACAACGTGTTTTAATTATTAAAACGTTTTACTCAACCCAATCATGTATTGCGGAAACTCTAAGAAAATTGCGGAAAATTAGAGAAACGTTGACATTGATTGGCCCCCAAGATCGCCTGTTTTAACAGCTGACTTTTTTCTGTGGGGCTATCAAAAGGGACGTGTCTATGCTAACAGGCCAATGAACCTTCAGCAATTAAAACAAAATGTGACGTTTTCAACCAAAAGGTACCACATTGTCGCTTGTCGATAAGGTTGATTTCGAATTGAGGCTATATGGAAATAGCGCCTTATAGACAACCGACAATAAGTATACCCTTTTGGTTGAAAATGGCACCATTATGCACAACAGTCACTGAGATAACGCAGGAAATGTGTGAAAATTTACTTTGTGTCAAGCAGAAACGTCTGCGAACGATGCTATTAAGCTTAGAAATAAATTAATAGCGGAAAAATTCACTGTCTTGGTGGCTCAGATGGTAGAGCACTGTACTAGTGATCCAGTGGTCGTGGGTTCAAGTCCCACCCAAGACAGTTAATTTTTCCACTTAATTCTAGTTTTAGTTATTAGATATGTTTCCAATATGATCCTGATCAGTCAGTGTCAAAAGTGACGTTTTTGGTTTAAGAAATGTCACTTTTTAAAACTAGAATTTGGCTGTAAGTTCTCGTGCGTCTCGCCCTCGACAATATCGTAAGGACAAGGACGAGTAACGATACCTGGGTCAAAATTCCTTTCGTTGTCTTGTTTATTATCCCCAAAAAATGTGACAGTGGAGCTTTTTGTATGGAGTGACATTGATTTTTTAATTTTTAACCGACTTCAAGATTTCAAAAAGAGGAGGTTCTCAATTCGGTTGTTTTTCTTTAACCGACTTCAAGATTTCAAAAAGAGGAGGTTCTCAATTCGGTTGTATGTTTTTTTTGTTACTCCATAACTCCGTCATTTCTGGACCGATTTTGAAAATTCTTTTTTTTTATTGTAAGTATATACATACAGATTGGTCCCGTTTTTTATCAAAACGCAGTTCTCATGATGGGATCCATGAGGAATCGAGGGAACTCCTCAAATGTTAAAGGCATACTTATAGTGATTTTAGTATTTTCATCAACAAATCAAGCACTTACATTTAAAAAAGTGACATTTGATGAAGTGGAACTGCTGATGATGATCAGAATGGAACACTTTAATGACGCATAGTTTACGTTTGGCGATTTGTCCTCTTCTTTATGTTTGTTAAGCAACTTAAGTTTTCAAAACACATTTTTGATTTCTGATGATGGGACCCATGAGGAACCGAGGGAACTCCTCAAATGTGAAAGGCATAAATATAGTGATTTGATATTTGGTTATTTGATTGAAAAAATCCAGCATTTACATTTAAAAAAGTGACATTTGATGAAGTGGAACTGCTGATGATGATCAGAATGGAACTCTTCAATGACACATAGTTCACGTTTGGCGATTTGTTCTCTTCGTTATGGACCCAGACCCGGACCCGGACCCGGACACTAGAAAAGTGGGCTAGGTGGGTGGGTGCTATTGAACTGCGATTCTCACAGAACAGAACTGCTATCAGAAAAGTAGGTTAGGTTAGGTTAGAACTGCGACTCTTACAAAAACTAAATGCTATCAGAAAAGTGGGTTAGGTTAGGTTAGAATTGCGACCCTTACAAAAACGAAATGCTACTAGAAAAGTGGGTGGTTTTACGTCCTTTTCTACATAATTAGGCAAAAGATGCTGTCTTTTTCATTTCATTGTCTGGAATCTAAGAGTGCACCATCAACAATAAGTAAACTTTCAGCGGCATCCCCCATTGAATTCGATTTTTTTTTCTTAAAAATTATGTTCGTGTGAATTTATTCGATAAAAGACAAAAACACAAGCGTGACAGAGTGGTCAGAAACAAGACAACGAAAAAAATTTCGACCCACCTAATTAAATAGCATGATTTAAATATCATTCTAATATCAGTGTACGTTCGAATTGGCCTGTGTTTCAAAGCCAGCGTTTTAGTAATCACATTGAGGAAGAAAGATTCCATTATCTTTTTCCGAATCGAGATTATTTTACGAGCGATGCATACCCGATACTCACAAAATAAATAGTTTGGATACATTACAGCATTTATGAACTCACAAAAGGTCAATAGCATGTACTGCAGGTGGACAACCTCCAAATATCGAGAATATGTAAACTAAATATAGTCGACGCCAAAGTTATGTTTACACTTTTTCAACTTACTCCTTTATAATAGGGCGAAAAATTTACTTAAACATAAAAAAAATAGAAATTGAAAGTATAAGGACTTTGAAGGTTCTTCAAATGTTTAAAAATATTTTTAAAGTATTTAATTAATGCTGTCCGGTTTAGAAAATACTTTATGATTGTTGTTGCTTGCGAGAATGTTTGCGTCCCGCATTTAACGTTAAGGTATATTATATAGATTTCGGTTAAAACAGTTAAATTTAGGTACGTAACTCCTACCGTAATATTACTGACGACCGTGTTAAATAACCTAATATGTAGATACGAGTACAACGCTTCCAAACGAAATGAGTATGTTTTAAAAAGTAAATGCGATAACAAATCACCGTTCATAATGACATTAAGCTCAATAGTTTAAACAACTGTCACAAATTTAATGCGTATTTAATGAAGCAAACAACCTAACGTAGTATAAAAATGGGCAAGTTGTTCGCTTCATTAAATACCTATTAAAATCTTAAAAGATACACCCGATGGCTGCCATTAATTTTTTTTATTTTTTATTTATTTATCTCAAAGTACAACACAACAATTTTCTTATAATTATATTCCTCGGCAAACTGCGATTGCAGTTTGTTGGCGAGATCGCGCTCATTTTTACATTTTAAACATTATACGCTTACGACGCATAGTATATTTTATTTTGAACTCATCATCTTCCTCGCGTTGTCCCGGCATTTTGCCACGGCTTATCGGAGCCTGGGTCCGCTTGGCAACTCATCCCAAGAATTGGCGTAGGCACTAGATTTTACGAAAGCGACTACTATCTGACCTTCCAACCCAGAGGGTAAACTAGGCCTTATTGGGATTATTCCGGTTTCCTCACGATATTTTCCTTCACCGAAAAGCGACTGCATATTTTCTATGTATATAAATATATATTTCTGTATTTATAACAATATATTATAATTATATATATTGTCGTCTAGAGCCTTATTGACAGGCCTTATTGAGCTTACTACTGTTGGACTAGGTCAATCTGTGTAAGTGTTGGGTACGGAACCCTAAAAACGATGAAGCGCTTCGAGATAAGGTAGGTGTGCCCTTGTGCTTCGCTGTGCTCGTCTTGGCATCCAGATGAAAGTGAGATAAACGCAAAAGTAACGAACGAAACAATATTGTGTTGCGTGTTTAAATAATTGCAGTTACGCGTAGCGTTATCAAGAAAAACTTAAGTTGATGAGTAACGTAGTGAATAAATAAGCAGTAAGAGACCGCGTTATCGGAGTCAGGGATGCAGCAGCGCCCGCGACGCTTTCGTAACCGCGGCTCAATCTTACATTAAATTTACAACTCAGGTTTTTCGGAAACGACAGTTCAAAAGAACACGGATTAACGCGCCGTAGTCATACGCGCAGCGGCGCGCCATCAGTACATCAAGTGTGTGAACCAAATATTAAACGACTCTCACTTTTACTTCCAATTCGAATGCCACAAGGCCGGCGACATGAGCGACATGCGCTGGGGCGAACTTACGAACTCTAAAACAGTACTCACGGGAGGAAACCTAAGGAGGACATGGACAGAAAAATCCAAAGGAATATTGAAGGATATTAAGAATTTCTGGAGAGAAGTCACAGTTGAACCATGTTTATTTACTTACATGCTTTGTACAGCGCTCTCATCGTTCGCCGTACAGAATATGCATTTGGAAAAATCTTGCAGAGTCAACTTAAATTATGGGACTGAAATTTGTGACAGGATCAGGCAACGGAACGTAACAGGATTGGATGAACAAATGAAAAATATTGAGACATTAGTAGCTCAAGTGGTTGCTTGGAAATTCCCGCTTCAGACTGCTATTCCTGCGGTAATGGTGCTTTTTGTTGGAGCATGGAGTGATAAAAACAAGAAAAGGAAGATTTGTATATTATTTCCCATGATCGGAGAGATCATTGCTAACAGCGGGCTGCTTTTGGCAACTTATTATTTTCATGAAGTATCTCTTACGGCGACGGTGCTTATCGAAGCACTTCCCGCAGCGTTTACTGGAAGTTATATAATTATATTTATGGGCATGTACAGTTTCATCGCAGACAGGACGTCTGTGGAGAGCAGGACTTTCCGTCTAGGGCTTGTATCGATTTGTATTAGCTTAGGGACTCCAGTAGGGACTGTGCTAAGTGGAGTGTTACTAAGAATTCTGGGGTATTATGGCATATTTTCGCTGCTCCTTGTGCTGCACAGTGGGTCCTTTTTGTATGGTGTTTTGAAACTTGAGGACGTTGTCTCTCCAGAAGACGATAGGGGTGAAGGTTGTAATAATGATAACAAGTTTAAAAAGGCAATAACTGAAGTATTGGGGCTTGTTGTTAGTACATTGATGGTGGCGTTTAAACCGAGATCATCTGGAGGACGTTTGGAGATATTTCTGATCCTTGGACTGTACATCATTATGGTCGGCCCATTATACGGTAAGTGAATTCAATAATCCGTTAAAGCAAGGAATTTTAAATACGAGTTTTCCTAAATTTTTTTAGCGAACAAGTTGCTCAGCTGTACGTACAATACCTACGTACTTAAGCATGATAATTCGAAAATTTTGATTACCATGATCGTTTTATTTTATTTTATGGAGCAAAATAATTTGGTTAAGTAGCTTTGTATAAACAACACTAAGATGTCGTCTTTTCGCGCTAAGGTAATAATAATAAATAAAAATTGGCATAGAAGTATGATATTAAAATTTCCCAAATAAATCTATTCGGGGAATTTGGCTAAAAAATTATATGACTTTAATTTTGGATAAAATTGGTGGTTTAATCTACGTAAACTAAGCGTTTTGACATAATTTGTTTCCTAATTTTTTTTTGAATCCACTAAATAACCAGAATAGCGTAAAGCCTGACCAGTAATATATGATCATTGTCAAGAGGGCGCTGTTGTTGTGCATGTATAGGGTGACAGTTCAGTATAGGTTAAGGTTATAGTATAGGTTTTCACGGAAGACCAGCGTCGGGGACCTCAAAGGTTCCTTGACATGAAGACCAACCACAACGTCTGAGTGGAGACCATTTCAGGAACGCTTTATAACCAGCAATCTATGTCAGCGTCATTAGTTAAGTTTAAATTAAGCGTTTCTGAATAAAGCATCTTCTATTCTATTCTATTCTATTCTATTCTATAGTATGAAAAAATTAGTTCCAGTGAAATTCCGCAACATGGCGCGTGATCATATATTCCTTTTCAGGCTTTACATATTTCATTATTATGATATACCATCGTGCTTGTCTTGTGATAGAGCTAGAACTTCTACTCGTCATCATTTATCAATAATTTACTTAATTAATCTTTCGAGTATTATGGCATATGTCACATATGTGTCACTGTTGCATACCTGCCAATATTGTATTTATACAGGTGGGTAGAATACATTATGGGGCGTTTAAAATAAACATCACCTATGTGACATCAGTCCTAAGGACATTATTGATGTTGACGAACTGACTTTGAACTGCTCAGATAGTTATAGGATCCTGAATTGTTGATACCTGAGATACCTGTCATTATGACGGTGATGAACATACCATCGTTGACTGATCTTGCCTAAACCATGTTGCTACGAGATAAGGCCTACAATTGGTCATTCAAGTGTGTTACTGCTAGAATAATCGGTCTAAGTCACTGTACACTTTTAGTACTTTGTCACAGTAACTTGTAATATAACTTGGTTATCATTTTATCCTCGTAAGGCCTACAGTTCTACCCGTAGTACTATATAATTACTACAATGTAATTTAAATCACTTGCAATTGGAATAGAGTTCCATTTCTTTTGAGTTTTTAGTTTTTAAAACAAAAGCGGTTGTGTATCCTTTATTATTTATTTTAAATTGAACTGGTATTATTTTGTATGATGGGCCTTAAGAGGCCATAGTACTTTGTCAACTGTAAACTCATGGACAAATTTAGAGGAACTCAAAAAATAGGTTTAATTACTGGATTACAGCAATGGTAATTTCAAAATTAGTTATTTATTTTATTTTTTTGCGTTCCTCTAATTTGTCCATAAGTGTACATGTGTCGTGCTTTACCTTTTATAGACAACTCTCGTTTCCTGATATAGGTTTTCTAACATGAAATTATCTTACTTATCATTATTTATATTGCAATAGATTAAGTAAATCAATATTATTAATAAGAATAAGAATAAGCGCCGATCACTTACCGACTTCGGTGGCGTTGCTGGGCTCCGGTCTTACGCAGCGTACTATGTAGGCGAACAACACGCGAACGCGAAGAGAAGCGATGCGGCGCGGGGTGAATCAATCGTTTGATATGGAATAAAACTATGAAAACGGATTATATCGCGTATATTGAATTTATAATACATCCCGACGTTTCGAACCCTTTACAGTGTTCGTGGTCAACGGGTGACGTTTTCATAGTTTTATTTCATGAGTAACTATCGCGGTAACCGAAGACAATCCTTTGATACCTATAGCAGTGTCCTACGTGGGCGATCTCGTTGCGAACACGAACGCCGTGGGCCCGCCGCGTCGCGCCGCGCCGCTTCGCTTCGCGTTCGCGAGTTGTTCGCTTACGTAAGACGCTGCGTTAGAGGCAGACGAACTCTTGATTTGTTTATGACAACCTTCTTTAAGATTTTTCCTCAAATGTTAAATATCTTCCCTTTCTAGTTAACTTGCATGACATACAAATGTATAACTGGCCCCTATTTCACCACGGTGACAGGTGCGACAATGTTGGTGGCAAACTAACACATTACCGTAGCCTATGGAGGCCTGTGACGTCAGTAACACCGATGTCGCAATACCAACCTAGCCTAGTGCGGAGACTCCTCCTGGAATCTCCGAATGTCAAGTCATGTATGCACAAACTCTTATCAGAAACTTAAACAGATGCTACATCTTTATGCTTTCTGTGCAATAAAAATATGTTTTATCTTTTTATCTTATGTGCATTGTTCTCGGTTTGCTGTCAATTTACGAGAATGTACCTACTAAGGCAACGCTGATAACTGACCTTACATAAGGTCATTTAGAGATCATACAACAAAAAGAGGCATATCTTTTATGAAAATATAATCTCAAGTGCATTGTTTCGGTTTGCTGTCAATTTACGAGAATGTACCTACAAAGGCAACACTGATCTCTAACTGACCTTACATAAGGCCAGTTAGAGATCATACAACAAAAAGAGGCATATATTTTATGAAAATATAAATTTTATAAATGTTTTAAGGTTTACGAAATCGTTCAAGCTTTTCAATCTCGTATCCAATTAGGGTCACGCAGCAAGCGTCATACAAAGGTGCGACAAAAATCAAAAATGGTTCAAAATTTAGAAATTTTACATTGAAACCATTGTTTCAAGATAACCATAGCATGTATTTAATAAAAAACTGTTATTTACATATACAGGGTGGCTAAAAAATAAATGAATTCCCGTTGCCAGGGAGGTTTTGGGATTATATAATAATAAAACGTTTATTTATTTAGATAACAAGATCCATTTTACTGAGAAACTTATATTATGGTACCAACTAAGAAACCGCGAAAAAATTTTTTACCCTCCATAGAAAATGGACCAGCCAAAATGTCTGAAACAGCCAAAAAATTTTTCTCGATTTCGGGGTTGGTCCCATAATAAAAGTTTCTCAGTACAATCGCGAAACCTCCCTGGCAACGGAAATGCACTTATTTTTTAGCCACCGTGTATAAAACATATACATATATTGCATAATAGCGACGAACATGCAAAAATTAAATTAATGGTAGAATAAATCCACTTAACGCTTAAAACTAAGCAATTTTAAAACAGCTTTGGACTAGACTTTTTTTTTCTTTCTAGGCTCCCTAAGCTCTGTTATCGATGGATCAGAGCTTAGAAAAAGCCTGTTCAGAATATCGCTATTTGTGACCTTCCTGGACATTTTTCGCGTATGTAGCAATGGGTATGATCTAATGTCCTTATAGCTTCAGCTGCTTTCTCCTGATTCCTTCCCCTATTGACAACAGTGCATGGCTTATAATAGCAGAACCATGCACAAAAATTTTGTACACAGATTCTGGAATATAATACAAATGCAAATTCAGTGCAAATATTCCAAACTTATCAGAGTTAGTTTTGTATATCAAACATACCTTTATCTTGAATATCTACTGCAGTTTTAGATGACAAAGATGCACTTGAACGAGTATTGCATAAAAACAACACGTGGAAAATTGCGTAAAAGTCTGATAAGGAGATTGCAAGTAAAGATAGTTATACTTTCGAGGGTGATAACTGAATGACGGTAATTAGTAGATTATTTTTTTTATACCTACGTTAATTCGCAACTCGTGTCGATTTAAAACTCTCTTCGGTCGTGTTTTAAAATTCGCCAATCGTTGCGAATTTCCTATTTTTCGCACTTGTATCGTAAATAACTATTAGAAAATCGTATCAAAGAAGACATGAACTTATCGATTGAAAGGCTGTACAACGATGACTAACTAACTTTATAATGTATAAAGAAAAAAAAAACCGGCCAAGTGCGAGTCGGACTCGCGTTCCATAAGGGTTCCGTACATTACACAATTTAAACAATGTATTTTTAGGGTTCCGTAGCCAAATGGCAAAAAACGGAACCCTTATGGTTTCGTTATGTCTGTCTGTCTGTCCGTCCGTAGGTCACAGCCACTTTTTTCCGAAACTATAAGAACTATACTGATGAAACTTGGTAAGTAGATGTATTCTGTGAACCGCATGAAGATTTTCACACAAAAATAGAAAAAAAAATCTTTTGGGGGTTCCCCATACTTAGAACTGAAACTCAAAATTTTTTTTCATCAAACCATACGTGTGGGGTATGGATAGGTCTTCAAAAATGATATTAAGGTTTCTAATATCATTTTTTTCTAAACTGAATAGATTGCGCGAGAGACACTTCCAACGTGGTAAATGATTATGATTATGATTAAAATGTATGTCCCCCCCCCTGTAACTTCTAAAATAAGAGAATGATAAAACTAAAAAAAAATATATGATGTACATCACCATGCAAACTTCCACCGAAAATTGGTTTGAACGAGATCAAGTAGTTTTTTTTTAATACGTCGTAAACTGCAATTTACCTTTCACTCGCGTTTCACATAAAAAATACATTGTTTAAATTGTATAATGTACGGAACCCTCACGCTTGACTGCACATTTCTAATAGGTTGTCCTGTAATCTATAGATAAAGATCTATTTTGTGTATTTTTTTTCAAAATTTTAGACCCAGTAGTTTCGGAGATAAAGGGGAGAATTGTCATTTTTTGCCTATTTTCTTGAATAACTTCTAAACTGTTTATCCTAAAATTATAAAAATGTCAAAATTGGAATATCGCTCGACATATTACGTAAACATTTATAAAGTATTCACGCGTTACATTGATAACTAAGTAGATAAATAAAACTCGGATAACAAACGAAACAGCCGTGACCTATCCAATACGCCTCTCTATTTGAAAATGTTTCTCAAGAACATAATCGTACCGTTTGATTCATGTCTTAAGACCATTTTCTGAAGGTTATTTCTTTTTTACAGGTGACTCACAAGTGGCCTATCTGTATGCAATACGAAGATTTAATCTCACGGAGGTGGAATACAGCATTTATGGTACCATAAACATCGTCTTGGGACTAGTAGGTGAGTTAAATTAAATACTATTTATAGTGCATTTACGATTGCTGCAATAGGCAAAAAAGGTTTTAATTTTAATGATACGTGAGTGACGTCATTCGCCTTGCACCGCTGTGAAAATGTCATGCAAGCAATTTAATGTCCTCAAAGGTGCCCCTACGTATTTAGATTTACCTAGGGCGCTCTGGTATACAAAATCTTACCTTAATGCGGTGATCAATACCATCATTGGCGCCTCCCTACGTAAAGCCGTGAAGGATATATTTTATGAGGGAAATACCACCACAATCAAATAGTAGATTGTACAACAAACACATAACGCACCATTCTATGAAGTTAAAGTTGTTCGTGTGGCTGTTGGACCGATTGCCCTGGTCTTCGACGAAGATTTTACTTTATGCACTAGAGCATAAAAACCACTTTATGTCGCCTACGCATAACATAAAGATGAACTTTTATAACATGAGAAGTGAAAATGCCGATATACTTAATAACTATAACTTTCTTTCAAATATCCCAACTCCTGACTATCCCCCTTTCTCTCTTGCTCAATTTACTGACAGTGACGTTAAGAAGAACGTATTAGCCATCTCGTCTAATGCCGTTGGAGTCGATAATCTGAGCCGAAACATGATCCTTCCCCTCATTGACCTCATAGCTCCTATTATCACCTGTATCCTCAATAGCTCCATTTCTTCTAATGTTTTCCCGTCGCTTTGGAAAGATGCCGACGTCATTCCTTTGCCTAAAAAATCCAGTCCCTCCGCCTTCTCAGACTACCGTCCTATTTCCATTCTTCCTTTCCTCTCTAAAGTTCTAGAGCGTCTAGTACATCAGCAACTTACTTCTTTTTTGAACAGACACGCGCTCATGAACCCATACCAATCCGGATTCCGTACAGGCCACAGCACAACTACTGCTCTTGTAAAAATTACTGACGATATCCGGGCCGGTATGGATAATCGTAAGATCACGGTATTATCGCTTCTGGATTTCAGTAATGCTTTCAACACGGTTGACTTCGACATCTTGTTAGGCATATTGCGTTCACTTAATGTATCTCCTGCGGTAGTTGACTGGTTTCACAGTTACTTAGTAGGGCGTCGGCAGCGTATAAAGGCGGATTCCTATCGATCTTCGTGGTGCAACACGCTTGCTGGTGTCCCACAGGGCGGCGTGTTGTCTCCTCTTCTTTTTTCTATCTTCATAAACTCTATCACTTCCAATATTTTGTCCTCCTACCACCTTTACGCTGACGACCTTCAAATCTACTCTCAGGGCTCTGTTACCGATCTATCACAGACTATCTGCGCCATGAACACTGACTTGGAGAGTATTTTAAATTGGAGTAAACGTTACGGTCTCAAGGTTAACCCTACTAAAACTCAGGTTATAGTCATAGGTAGCTCAAAGCTCACTGCCCGGATTGATTTAGGTTCTCTACCTGCCATTGTGTTTGACGGTATTCAGATTCCCTACTCTCTCCAGGTAAAGAATCTCGGTGTCATGATGGACCAGAGTCTCTCTTGGGTACCTCAGGTGAATGAGGTTAGCAGGAAAATGTTTGCTGCAACTGCATCACTCCGCAGACTCCGTAATTTCTTGCCTTACGCCACTAAGATTGCGCTAGCTCAATCCCTCTTATTGCCCATATTAGATTATGCCGACATTTGCTATCTGGACCTTACGGAGGACCAGCTGAATAAGCTCGAGCGCCTCCAGAATCTCGGTATAAGGTTTATATTTGGTCTGCGCAAATTTGACCATGTGTCACAGTTCCGTTCTCAGCTCAAGTGGCTTCCTATTCGTCTTCGCCGTGACTCTCATGTTCTCGCCCTTCTCTATGGCATTCTCTTTAACCCCGCTACACCACCTTATCTCAAAGAGCGTTTCAAGTATCTCTCTTCTATCAGATGTTCTCAGACTCATATTCTTGCTTCTCCCTCATCTACTTCTAAATTTTATAATAGCTCTTTTACCTTCAGGGCTGTTCGGCTGTGGAATGCTTTACCAGTAGAATTAAGATTAGCTAAATCTCTCCCCATATTCAAAAATCAGCTAAAACTATACTTTCTATCTCTGCCTTAAGTTGCCATTTTATATATTGTATATATGCTTGTATAAATATATATTATATATATATATATTGTATTGTATATTTATTTGTGTGTTAGGTTTCGTTTTAATACTTATATGTATAAGTAGTAATTGTAGTATGTGTGTTTGTGTTTAATAGTCTCCATATTTAGCTCTTTGCACTACCTGTTGACTTTTGTATGAGTTCTACATTTCCTGCTACCCAAAGGTTGTCTGGAAGAGATCGCTTTTTAGCGATAAGACCGCCTGTTGTTACCTGGTTCTATTTTTTCTTTAAATATTTCTTTGTAGTTTTACATGTATGTAAAATGTATAATTTTGGTGCAATAAAGAATATTTACTTACTTACTTACTTACTTACTTACCTCTGTTGGTAGAATGGTGGGCGGTAATAATAAATAAATCAATCAAAAATAATTTATTGTCCGGCAAAAAAGGCTAGAAAGTTAAATATTATTTACAGTACATATGGTGCTAGTTTCTCGCACTAGTGCGTAAAAGAGCACTTTTCGTGCATATATCGAAAGTTTAAAGGGCCATGTGTACTGTAAAACGTTGTACGATACACGTGCGAATAGGTAATTCGCAACTCGTGTCGATTTAAAACACTCCCTGCGGTCGTGTTTTAATTTATCGCCACTCGTTTAGAATTTCCTCTTTTCCGCACTTGTATCGTAAATAACTATTCCGCGATACCACAGTTTTTTGCTGCGTGCTGCATCACCTGTCCTGTTCTCGTGTAGAATTAATATGATATGAATCTCACTAGATTATTTTTCCTATAAATTCTATTTTTTATTTATTAAGGCGTTAAATAAGATGAAATAATACTCGCATCTCGGGATTAAAATACCTACAAAATTACGCCTACGATTTGTTTACTGATTGACTGAGCCGTGCTGCGGCAGGTCAAGGAAGATGATAATAACTCGTAGAAGCAACAGTGACAATGACAGTGCATTCGATTGGAGATTATTTTTGCATCAATCTTTAAATATGACGCCATTTCCTTATCATTATAGTGTTTTCGTAAACTTATGGCATTTTTATCATCTGATCTTATGGAATGTTTACTACGCATGCAACTCGAAATCAAAGAAACTTAATGGCAATGTATACTTACATAAGTAGTTCTGTGATAATATCAATTGTTCGATTTTTACGTTGGAAGTTTAAGATAAAAAAGTAATTATTGCTAAACACTAAAAGTTATATTGAAAAATTAGTAACTTATATTAAGTAATCACATTTAAATATGTTGTCGGCCCGCAGCTACTCGTACATACTAAAGATACTGGCAGCATTTCCCCTCCGTATTGCAGTTTCAAAATGCGTTGAGAGAGTAGCCGTAGCCGTAGCCGGTCGGTCACCGGTAGCGTCCACTAACCTTAAACATACAAGAACAATTGCTGAGACAATCCACTAAAGCCTTTGTACTTACTAATGTATATTACCTATCCTCGGCTATGTCGGCTCATTGGGTGGACGACATCCGGAAGATTGCGGGTCACTTCTGGATGAGATTAGCTCAGGACCGGGACAAGTGGCGTACTGGAAGAGAGGCATATGCTCAGCAGTGGGCGATAAAGGGCTGATATGATGATGATGATGATTACCTATCCTTGTTTCGTACAATACAGTGTTACTTAAGTACTTACTAAAGCGACTCCAGAATTGGCATCATTGGCATTGGAAACTATTTCTATAAAGGTCAAAAACCAAGACAATCTTGTCAAAAGATTGTTTTGGTTTTTGACATCGTGTACAAAATGTCCATCAAGTCACCTTTACATTTTACACGTCCCATGTGCATGTTAAAAAAGAAAGCAATAAAACATTTGAGTAGGCCTATTTTCTTCACGATATTCACGGTGAAGACACTAGAAATTTTCATAATCTTCTTTGCAAATTTCTTGAACTTCACCGGCTCTTTAATTTTGTTACGCTCGATACTTTCAGCGGAGCAATAAACTTAAAAAAAAACTTTCCCAGAAGAAATTTCAGTGCCCCACCGCAATCTTTACGCTCGATCCTTTGATTAAAACTTTTATTACCTTTGCCAAATTGGATCGTTCTGTAATCGTAGATTCTCTTTTGGACATTGCTTTAAAAAAGTTTTAAAGATCGGACGGACAGACCGTGTGCAATAAGCGACAGTTTTCACATGGCTATCAATAGTTGCAAATAGAACAATGCCCCAAAAGTAAATGCCAATCTCTTATACTTACTTTTACATAGGTACGTATATTTACAGTATGCAGTCTAAGAAATCACTAAATTACTATCTACCACGGTCTTATTATTTTACATATTATAGAGGCATATTTATTTGTCTATAATATGTCTAGCCTAGGTCATAGTAAAATGTTATACATGTTTTGGCAAATAATCAAATATTTATTAATTAAAAATATATTATTATGCACATTTAAACAGTGATTAAACTAAATCTAAACCTAAATTAGCCTGAGGCATTGTTCCCAGGACACTGGCCGCGTTCCCCCTCTGCACAGTGAGGCTGAGCTTCTGCGCAAAAAATGCGCCAGCTCGTAGGTCGCCAGACACCCAGACTAGTTTGGTAGAAATTTCTTTTACTAGTTTTCTGGTGTCCGACGACCAAGGACCGAAAGTTTCAATCGCAAGTGCCGCAAATACATAATTAGTTTTTAGAAATGCATATCATGCATATGCATTTTATTTTTATTTAATAAAATAAATTACCTAAACAGTGTTATATAGAAAGCAACACAGATAATATATCTGTGATTAAAATGAAATAAAACCTACAAAAATATGAGTAAGATTGTTGATGATCGACTGAGCAAATCTGTCACATTCAATAATAATCTTATACCTTGAAACGAGCAATTCTTGTATATATTTACGCGCATTTTTGTTTTTTTTGTATGTTTTCCGACCAAAGCTAGGTCTCCTAGATATGTATATATACCTTGAAACGAGCAATTCTTGTATATATTTACGCGCATTTTTGTTTTTTTTGTATGTTTTCCGACCAAAGCTAGGTCTCCTAGATATGTATATATACCTTGAAACGAGCAATTCTTGTATATATTTACGCGCATTTTTGTTTTTTTTGTATGTTTTCCGACCAAAGCTAGGTCTCCTAGATATGTATATATACCTTGAAACGAGCAATTCTTGTATATATTTACGCGCATTTTTGTTTTTTTTGTATGTTTTCCGACCAAAGCTAGGTCTCCTAGATATGTATATATACCTTGAAACGAGCAATTCTTGTATACCTATATATATATATATATATATATATATTTCGGTGATCTCGGAAACGGCTCTAACGATTTCGATGAAATTTGCTGTATGTGGGTTTTCGGGGGCGAAAAAACGATTTAGCTAGGTCTTATCTCTGGAAAAACGCGCATTTTTGAGTTTTTGTATGTAAGCTCGGTCTCTATATACAACAATGCCATGCATCTTATTAGGTACCTACGCTACAGCAAAATATGACAATCTATCACTGGCATCGCTAGATTAGCTAGCCATTCGCTAGCGACGAATATGATCGCCAAATAATAAAAGCAAACATTAAAGGAAACCAAATTTGCCTGCTAAATGAATTACCTATGTAAAATAATAAAACAAATTTTATTCGTTAAAATAATCTTTTGAAACTAGTAAACTATGTACAATGGTAAATAAAACGACACGAAACGTGACGTTCGTACGCATTGTTATCAGTTGTTTTGAAACTGTTTTTTTAATACAATTGCTCAAAAAGTGCTACTTTTCGTGGCTGTTTAGCGCGCGAAAAGTTGGTTTTCGTGAACTAGTGCTTTTTACTTTTCCAATTTTTTAAAATTTTTACTTGTTCCAATTCATGACTACTTATTGATGAGTGTTAATATTAGTTTCATTGGGAGTTGAAACTCTAGGTCCATGGGGTCCCAGCGCGCATAAGTTGTTTGCAGAAATCGCGAAGCGTCTGGTTGACGTAACTGGTGACCGAGGAGCTGGCGGCTTTCTCGCACAACGTATCAGCATTGCGATACAGCGGGGAAATGCCGCCAGCATCCTTGGTACAATGCCTCAAGGACCTATTTTAGATTTAAGCTAGTTATTAATTTCGTTTACGTAGTACCACTGTATATATCTTGTAGTTTCATTTAAACGTCGTAATCAACATAAAAACCTACTTTTAATGTAAGAATACGAAAAATATGCATATTTCATATTTTATTACTTACCTCTTTATCATTATAAGTATTATAACACGTTTATTTTTTAATGTTAAAAAACCGTTCTTAATAAGTCCTCTGAATGGAACGGAACGCCTGTCAAAGAAGAGGCATATTTTCTTACTGCAAGAATGTTTTAAGTTTTAAGTTTCCAAAGGCAACATTCGATATTGTTTTTATAAATAATCGTAAATAACGATATTTAGGTAATAATAGTACTTACAATGTTTTAATATTTACAATTGTTTCTGTCTTATAGAACATGCCATGAACATGCTTTAAAAAAAAACTTTCATTAAAGTGGGTTCAATAATAATAACAAAATCTATTCTAATCGAATAAAAGCTAGAAAAACACATCTTCATAATGTCAATGTCAATGATGTCACAGAATTAATAATATAAAAGTTTCGAATTCCATTCCTTACTTGTTGCTTTTCTTATTTTTTCGCAACTGTATTAAAAAACGTCGTTCGATACACGTGTGGAAATGTAATTCTTCACTCGTCCCGAGTCTTGCCACGAGCCGTAGGCTCGTGGCAAGATATCTCAGTACTCGTGAAGTAATGACATGCTTTCCGCACTAGCATCGAAATGTACTATTCTTTCATTCATAAAAATATAATTATATTATCGATGCATACGAATACCATATCAACATTATCAACCTAGTCTTGACCTTAACCATGTCGAAATTAAACGTAAATAATTCATAATTTATTGCTTATTATCATGTGGTACAAAACAGATGTTACATTAGGGTACGTTCACACATGAACCCTGTTAGGGCACAGCAAGTATTTCTTAAAACCAGTTAAAACTAAACTATAACTAGGTACATAAATTAAAATTAACGCATTTATATCAATAACGCATATATATTATTTTACATTTAAATAATTACTCATTACATTGAAATAATGACATTACTATTTATTAATACATAGTTACAACAAGTAAATATTTTAAACAACACTTAAAATAGGTATATAAAAACGAAATATAAAATACCTCCCGAAAGCCACCTTCTGGAATTACCATTGACAATATTATTTACATCTATGTTGACAATATTTATAATGTTTGGAATAAATTGGAATGGGAATTGGAATGAAGGAAGGAACAGTATTAATAGTATCTGGACTGCAAAGCACGTATCTAATGCAAAACGTGTAAATAATTAAAGTTACACCATTCAAAGAGAATTAAGTAGACATAGAATACCCACTCGATACATCAGTTTTGTTACCCAAAAGACCATTTTTATTATGTAATTGACAGTGTATGAGTAATACCATAGAGTAACTTATACTAGAGCGGTACTGTCATAGTAAATTTTGTAACCCCAGTAAATTCACTGCCATCTGTCGACACACTTTAAAACTAAAAATGAAGATTTATAAAAATACGATAGAATGTATTTAAATATAGATAAATGACTTTTTTTATTTGCATTAATTATTTTTATGATTTTGACCCATGTTCTTTCACTGATATGCTTTAAAATTGTTAAATAACAAACGAAACCGTCAACGCTATCTATACGACTGTAGGCCAAAACTAGTAGCGCCCTCTGAACGAGAATCAAATTTTCTTGATTTTCGAGGCACGTTTTTTCCTTAGACTGTGTCCATCTATTACGGAGTTATATCTATCTTTGGTAATAACGAATAGAAATCTATCTATCTATCTATCTATTATTTTCGTAGTAGAGGAATTATCAGTACTGCTACTCGAAAATAGATGTCGCAACGAACGGAAAGTAATAACGATTTTCAGCTAATATTATAACCGGATTAACCGGAACTCCATTTTCCAGTCCTTCTGCTTATAATATTAGTTGTAAATTGTTTAGCAATACACTTTTCTTCAGTCGCGACACAAGTGACATCTAGTAGTGTCGAGTCAGTACTGATAATTCCGCTATTTGACGCTAGATGTCAACTACGAAAATAATAGTCTTTTTGATAACAAAACTGATGTATGGAGTGAGCACTCTATGTCTACTTAATTCTTTTTGGTTACACTGAATGATTGCGAACAATGACCAATTTTCTATATTGTCTTTTTCAGGTACGTTCTTCTGCATATCAGTTCTCAGCAAAAAATTCCAAGTAGAGGACAGCATTATAGGCAGCCTGGCAGGAGTGAGCAGGATAGCCGCATGTTTCGTTTTCGCTTTCGCGCCTACGAGGCAGTGGTACTACTCTGCCCCCGTGTTCAACATCTTCAGTTCTTGTGGTCTGACCGCCATACGGTCCATCGCTACTAAAAGCGTGCCTGGTCAGGAAGTTGGTAAGTTAAAGCGAGATAGCATTATAGGTGGCTTGGCAGGAGTGAGCAGGATAGCTTCATGCTTCGTGTTCGCTTTGTCGCCTACGAGGGAGTGGTGCTACTCTATGCCCGTGTTCAATATCTTCAGTTCTTGTGTTCTGACCGCTATACGGTCGATTGCCACTAAAAGCGCGGAGTAGTCAGGGAGTTAATAAGTTAAAGCGAGACAGCGTTATAAGTGCATTGGCAGGAATGAGCAGGATAGCTGAATGATTTATATTCGCTATTGTACCTACATCTACTGGGCTCCCGTCTCGACAATGTCGTCCATGTCTTGGGAAGTAAAAAACTTAAACAAGTGCGAATCGGATTCGCCCACCGAGTGTTCCGTACTTTTTAGTATTTGTTGTTATAGCGGCAGCAGAAACACATCATCTGTGAAAATTACAACTGTCTAGCTATCACGGTTCATGAGATACAGCCTCGTGACAGACAGCGGAGTCTTTGTAATAGGGTCTCGTTTTTAGGGTTCCGTACCTAAAGGGTAAAAACGGGACCCTATTACTAAGACTAGTCCGCTGTCCGTCTGTCTGTCACCAGGCTGTATTTCATGAACCGTGATAGCTAGACAGTTGTAATTTTCACAGATGATGTATTTCTGCTGCCGCTATAACAACAAATACTAGAAACAAAATAAAATAAATATTTAAGTGGGGCTTCCATACAACAAAACTGATTTTTTGCCGTTTTTGAGCGTAATGGTACGGAACCCTTCGTGCGCGAGTCTGACTCGCACTTGACCGGTTTTTACCCTTTGGGTACGGAACCCTAAAAAGAAACATAGATTGCTTCTCTGACTAGTCATCATGTTGTTAATATTTACATTTAGGTATTATCTAATTCAAATAACGCAAGTAACGCGTAGCCATTGTTGTGTTTTTGTGACAATTTATTTACAGTTGAGAAATGTAGATCAATCAAAATAATATGTACAGACACAATAGACATACATTAAAAGAACATAGTGAAAATAAAGTGTCACGAAATGGCCCCATCTCAGCATACTGCTCGCGACTTCCAGCGCTGATCTTCCGATGAGACCATCAGGTGAGAATCACGGAAGGTAACAGACAAAAGGAAAGCAACATAAAAGAAAGAGACAAAATATGGCGAAAATAATTAACTTCGTATCAAAGCATGCAAAGTTTTAAATTAAGGGTCCCCGGCAGGCTCAGTTCTCCATACAAACGTAGTTACGCTCTCGTTTTTAAACGACTAGCTAGATTGTTCTGAAACTTTGTACTTACAATGGGATAAAGTATATCTAGGTCTGTAATTATTTTATGTAGCTTTAGATATCATAGTAAATAAATACAGTGAATTTAAGTTGTTCATACAAAAATTGTTTTTGATCTATTTCGTTTGTTTTATACACTAGAGCTATACAAACTAATTACAGACCTAGATATACCTCATGTCAAAGGCAAATTATGTATGTGAGAACGAAACTGTCGTCTGTATAGGAAGGTGAAATTCGGCCGATCTTGCCGGGGAACTCTTAAAGGAAAAATCTCAGCACAGCCTCAGTAGCTCAGTTGGTTAAGACTGTTAAGCGCGATAGGACCGTGTTCCTAAAGGTCGTAAGTTCAAATCTTCCCGTCCCGAAGCAATAAAAAAAATCCTTTGTTTAAAAAAAATGTCCGTATCAGTGCAAACTTAGCTTAGACGGACTCGACCTTCAACTCTCTTTCACACTGGACACTCTATAACCATTAGCTCTATGACAGCAGTGCAATACTCATCTAACGGAACATGACATAACAGTGCATCACAGAAATATTACGTAACAACATTGACATACTTATAACGACATCGCTTTGCCGAATCTCATTAGTCGTTAATCGCTATCCGTTGGCGTATTGTTCATTGGTATTTTTTTTAAATTACCTATGTACTAAATCGAAATATTTTTTCGGCTAGGTGTTCGATTCTAAAAGTACATAAAATCTATTAAAGTAACCACACGGTAATTTTAGCTTTCAAGTACTATACAAATATTTAGTTGGTATTGGTATTCCATTCGTTGTGACATTTTCTTACATTCATTTCCTTTTTCCGACCACCGTCCTGGCAAATGACCAAAATTACCAATTTGTCAGGAAATTTCCTAACGGCTGGTAACCATAATCACAACGCGAAGTCAGCGACAGCAGTGAAGGTGACGTTGATAAAATGAGCGACGTTCTCTTTCGCATTACTACCGCGAGGATGACCTTCCGTCACTCATTTTATCGAGGAAATTGACAGATACAGCGACGGCAACAACGACGCTGCAACCATACTGTTAGTGGCCCTTAGGCCACTCCACACTAGGGTCCCCCGAGCGTCGGCATCTAATCAACTCTATGGAGCCCATAGACATAGTATATACTATATACAAGTAGTTATAGACGCGCCACCAAAGGACCGAAGTAAGAGAGAGAATATTCATATAAATATACTACGCAATTTATCCGGTTTGCATGTCCAATGTCTTTTCTCTTTCACTCTTATAAATTTCGGTATTTCGTCATAGCCTCCTTGCTATGATGCCCACATGATGCCATAACCCAACCATAAAAAAATGCCCGGTCGGTGATAAAGACTTAGCATGGCACTATTTTCTCTTTCCTCTTATAGGAATCGCATTAAGACTATCTTTCTCTATCAAAGAGTGTCAGGCCCTTGATGGAGCCAGTTGCGCCAACGTTGCGTCGAGCAGCAGCCATAGAGTTGACTAGACGCCAATGCTCGAGAAACGCTAGTGTGGGGTGGCTCTTATGCAGCTGCAGTTGACATCTAAACGTCACCTTGATGCGGGCTGTACACACTCGTCAAGAGACCCCGAGACAGGCCGCGAACGAGTGTGTACATGCTGCTCACCATCTCGTCTCGCTCTTCCTTGTCTCGTCTCGCGCTTCTCCGATTGGATCGGAGCGGTGCCGAGACTCGGCGAGAAGCTCTCAACAAGTGTGTACAGCCGACTGATCATTTCACAGCATAAATATATTTGTAATTTACTTTTTCCACAGCAAAACTGAGCTCGCTAATAGGAGTGACAGAAGCCATCGCGCCGTCCATCTACATGCCTACCTCCAGCCTTATCTATATCAACTCCATGGACACCTTTCCTGGGGCATTTTACCTTTTTGATGCGGCAGTGACGGTCGTCGCACTCGGACTATTTGTGTAAGTACCAGGACTGACGCTTTTCTATAGAAATTTCTATAGAAATCTCTTTGTGCTGCAAAAACGGTCATAATACCGCATTAAAGACCATTGGTGTTCATTAGACTACAAAAACTAAAGGGGGCCCACCCATTACCAGTCCGCCGGACGATATCGGCCTGTCAGTTCGGAACCGTCAAATTTTTATTCTAACTGACAGGGTGATATCGTCCGGCGGACTAGTAATGAGAGGGCTCCTTAAGGCCAATGAAAATTTTGTTCTACATCTGGTAGGCAACCTAAACTAATGTCATTTAACCCGTTCTTCTTCTTCCTCATTTCCTCGTGAGTGTCACGGCCACATGAGGTCGTGGCTTTACCAAGGTTCCAAATCGCATGATTTTCCTCCTTCCTGGTAACGTATGTAGAAATCTTTATTAAGCTCAATATCCCTTAGTAGGCTCTAGACGACGATAATACACCTACCTATAGTTATATATAAATATTTATATACATAGGAAACATCAATAACTCGGAAACAAATATTTGTGATACACACACAAATAAATGCCCTTACCGGGATTCGAACCGGGTCCTCCTGCTTTGTAGGCAGGGTCACAACCGAAGAGGCTAGAAGGCCGTCATAATCATAATATCATGATTGTGTTCACTATAATTCACTGGTATCTGTTTAAGTTCCTCTACTATTCCTAATTTGGAATGTGATTTTTAATGAGTCGCTTAACTTTAAGCTCGGGATAATCCATCTGTAGGACTATGCGATCATGGTAATAAGAAAAGGTAATTAGCCTACTAGGGTAGATATTTGCTGAGAGGGTCGAATGGATTTACCTGAGTTTGAAGTTAAGCGACACAATTGTTGTTAGATTGCTAAGAAATTAAATAAATAAAACAACTATTAGATCTTATCGTCTGCTTTTTTCAGAGTAATATACATACTGGTGAAGCGGAGACAACGGAATAGGGTCATCAACCCAGCGAGGAAAGAACAATTTGCAAGAGACAATCCTGATCTTGAAGTTTCTAGAATTTAATTTTTATAGAAATATTTCAAAGTGGGTGTTATAAAGACGACTGTATCTTTCTATGTGCAATAACTATTTAAATAGAAGGGACCCACTGACTATCAGTCCGCCGGACGATATCGGCCTGTCGGTTGTTCGGAACTGTCAAATTTTTGTTCTAACTGACAGGCCAATATCGTCCGGCGGACTTATAGTCAGTGGGCCCATTTAGAGATTGTCACTGCAACAAATCATTTTTTTTCAGTTATGTCCAGCAGTTTATAGATTTTGTTTTTGTTAGTAGAATGACTGACATTATTGGTGGAGCAAATAATGTTTAGAATTACATTCGAAGAATATTGTACATTGCAGGCGCTGAGGTAATGCTTAAATTAATGCCGGTCAACCTTCTAACCATAAAATGGACTTTTTCTGGGTTTAGATAAGTTGACATTTTCTTGGCGCCTTATTTTACTTTAATGAACCACTAAAGGCCACATATTAAGAAACTTATCGTGCTGTTTGTTGCTAAATATTGATGCTAATGGACATGTATTGGAGCTTTCAACCTACTTTAAAATGCTTAACAAGTTTGATTGCTTGTGGTGAATAGAAAATATAACGATACCAGATACACCAACTTTTAAGTTTTTACGCGATTAAGTCCTGTGTTAGTTGTTATAAAATTATCCAGCATACCAATATTACACTATATTATAACCACTTTACTGCTCCAATTACTTTGATAACGTATGATGAGTAGGTACTAAGTATAATAATTTGTTTAATGCATTATGTTTCGGAGAGCCTACGGCTGCATATTCACGGGACTAAGAGGGCTTACCTAGCCCCGTTCCCGAGATTTTAATTCAGAGAAATAGGTAATTTAAAATATATTTGATACATCATATATTTTGCAGGCAAAAAGCAACATCTTGTCGGTTGTAAAATGCGATTCTAGTATAAAGAAGTAGATAGGTATACTTATTCTGACAATGGAATTCATAGAATGAAGCGTTAAGTAACTATGATAGAGATGGACGTTTAATTTAATGTAAATAAGACTGTCATGCTGTGAAATTAAAGAATTCCGATTGAAGAAAGACTTATAATTTTAATGTAACTAAGTATTAACTATTTTGGCTCAGTGATCCAAAAAGAATCCAGTTACACCTGTCCCGATCCTGCGCAAGTTCCTGCCAGTTACTGACGCGCAGCTGAAGCAGATCCGCCGTCACACTGTCTTCCCAGCGATACCTGGGCCGACCCACCGTGCATCGGAAGGTTACCAGTCGGTCGTCCCAAGAACACCCTCGTAGTTTTAATATACTACCGTTTTAATTTTTTTTAAGCGAGGCATGTAGGCCAGTCCATTTTGGAATATATTCGCTTCTCTTTTCTATCGAACGAAATATTTCATAACATCACTATTAACTAACTTCAAAATCTTATCGAACCAGAAATACCACAAATACAGAAGCTATTCACAGTAAGTATAATAAAACAAATACAAACAGTAACATTTACAGCCCAGTGCTTAAATCCAATTATCTTTACATTATCGTAATCCCACGTTTTCCAAAAACTAAAATGAAATAAGTGCTAGTTTTACATTTAAATAACTCAATTTTTATAGTTGCGCTTTTCATTTAACGTACATCGCCGAAATATACGTTCCATAACAAACAACTCAAGTTGAAGAAGCCGTTTCTTCAATTTTCAGTTCATTTTTCTCACAAAAATCGTATTATCTTTCTATAGATTTATATTGAGATTTGATTGTAATGAGGGACTTCATTCTCGTGTAAAAACTTGACGATAACACTAGGTTTATTTCTTGGGCATTTGCTTTCTCTAATAAAAAACCAAGTATTTTAAAAAAGAAAGAAAACGACGCACTAGTTATTATATAATGAAATAGAATAATCCCAAAACATCCTCAGTGGACGTTAAACCGTGATTAAAAATGTTGCTCTTAGGTTTTTTTAGAAAAGCATTCGCCCCTTGGCGTTATACCCGGGTAGAAATAAAACGGCTGTTATTCTCAAGCCGGGTATTCTTGAACACAAATAGCAAAATTGAGCTTCCCCGCTATAGGGATAAAGAGCGGTAAATTGCCTAGGGTTATAGTAGGAGAGCCTAACGCGTGAGTCGTGCACGAATGTTAAATATAAAATAAGATCGTATAGCAAACGTCCCTGGAAATTAGATCACTACTTGTGTTTTTTCATCACATATCTACTGACAATAACGAACCTTAAGTACCTTCACCGGAACACGGAAGTGAAAAAGAATAATGATTACAGGGTTCCATTGAGAATAACATAGCAGAAATGAAAATACGAGTATGTCTGAACGATCAATTGCTTCCAAAGAATTTTTCTTAGTATATGACATTTATTTTAGTTTATAATTTATATAGTAGTGTTTCTACTTAAAATGAAATAAAAATTAAAGTACGTTCTGTAAATAATTTAATTTCTTCTAATACTTCTAAAAATATTGATTGGCAGCGCCATCTCACTCGCTAGCTCGGAATCACATGGATGATTCAGTTAGAAGGTCGAACCATACTGTTCTACCTTAGGGATGGGCAGGGGGCGCCTTAGCCTTCAGTAACAAGTGCATATACTTGAAAAATTTCGACCTATGCCGCTGTGGCCCAGTGGCCGAATAATGGCACAGGCACCTGCCGCGATAGCAGAGGACGCTGGTTCGTTTCCAGACTGGGGCACTGGAGGCCTTGGTCACATTTTCTTAGTACATGACATTTATTTCAGTCTATAATTTATATAGTAGTGTTTCTACTTAAAATAAAAACAAATTAAAGTATTTCCTGGAAATAATTTAATTTGTTCTAATACTTCTAACAGTAATAAATGGTTGTCAATGATAAGGTAATAATTTCACATTTAGTGTGCTTGCGTGATTGGGGTCAATATGAGTACATTTATTAGTGTTATAATTTTTATTTAAAATAAGATTAAGGAACTTAAGAACCAAACCGGCTTACAGGGCAAGTACCTACTTAAATTCCTTAGAAAAGAAACATTCAAAATTGTGAGAAAAGAGGTAAATGACCACAAACAATCGATAACAAATATAGCCTTCCAAAAGATTAAAAGGCCACCGGAAATGATAAATCAGATCTTATCACTTCCGCCATGAATTCTCTCCCTGTATAACACAAAGTTAGCTATTTTGCTATGGGATCTCACACTTTTTTTCAGTACTCACGCTCAGCCTTTGTTATGTTTTACAGTAGAAATCAAGTTTAATATGAATATATCCTATTGTTTATAGTTGGAAGACCACAATCTATACATTATCATCATGCATCAAGGCAGTTTGCTTACAGAGGATCTACCGGGAAACGCGAATCCGAAAATTCGCTATCTGCCTCTTTATCGCTCGAATGTGCAAGAGTGACAGAGATGTAAGATAAAAATTTTTTGTTTCACGATAGACCCTCAGATTGTGTTATATAGTGGCGCCCTGGCGCCCCCTACGCAGTGTTTCGCGTAATATTCCCTATTTAAGTAAGAAGCTTTTCTTTGGCTACTTTCCCAGAAAGTAAGAGGTATAAAATAATTTATATGAAGTACCTTAACAACTCAATTTTTTAGGGGATGACATTCAAAGAGAATGAAGTAATTTCATCTTCCGCTTTTGTTGGCACAAAATATTTTATTACATTATTCACTGAAATAAACAATCTCATCTGAGGGAATGCGTTGTTTGTTAAGGGTGTTTCACCTCTTCAGTTCAGTAGCAGTATTGATAATTTCGCTACTTGACGCTAGATGTCGACTACGAAAATAGTAGGTAAGGAGTTGTTTTGGTAACAAAACTAATATATGGAGTGAGCACTCTATGCTTACTTATTTATCTATGGTTATGTGTATTTTTGTATGGTATTTTAAACAGCGCGCCAAGCGGGAAGTTTTGGAAACTTAAAATCTATACAAAACGACAATAAACGCAAACGCGTACGTCACGTCACGCTATCGAATGAAAACACAAGGGGTACAGATATACCTTAACTGATTTTCCATTGCTCAATCTTCAACCGAATCTGCCTGATCAAACTGTAGGTGTTTTAATACAATACCAGATAGGTCGGTTAGGAGATTGGGAAATCGTACTATGATTTAAGTAACTGGGATTAAGGCGGTTCCCTGAGCCAGAAGGCGAAAAATCTCCTTATATGATCATGTTTTTCTAAGAGGCGCTGATATTCGTAGACGTGGAAAAAATATATGTAGTTCTTGACTATATTATCTTTAATATCATAGCTTCCGATACACGAATTATGAAACTTCGCTCGATACAATTAATTCCCAAAGTAACCTCTAACTCGGACTTTTAATCCAACTTTACTCGGTTATTTATTATGTAATACTATAAACAAACCAAGAAGAAGAAACAATCTTAACTTAGTAATTTCATAGCTTTCGAATTTCGATATTGTAAGGTAACGTTTTTAAAATAAATAAAAATCGACAAAATTTGATCAAAATTGACACTGGCGCGCATGATCTTTCCCGTTCTTTCTTGCGGAATGTGACAGTGACAGCGGGAAACCGATGGAATGGCCTTAAAAACAGTGTTTGATTTCTAAGAACTCTCATTCCCTCTTTAACTTGATTTCTACTATATATAATGTATTTCGTGGATATTTGCTGATACGAAAGACTTTAAAGTTTCGAACAAAGCTTAACAGAGATTCCCTTTGCCTAACGTAAGGAAAGTTAAATGGAATAGGAACTTTTGTTCGAACAGAACGTCAAGGGCTCACAATACAAGTTCGTGCTTTAAATTAATCAAGCTTGTGAGTTTAACCTGCTTCTATCTTTAATTCAACTTGTACTTAAGAAGGAAGACTTTACTGTACTTAGACATATCTTATGTACCATGTGTGTATTATTAATATAATATGTGCTATGTGTTATACTTACTAAAGTATACACACTTTTAAAGTATTTGTATGTTTATATTTTATATGTTGTGTAATGTCGTGAATAGGTAAATAAGGGTCGAACAGATTTAGCTCCAATTTATCGTTCCCGTTTCCACATGAAATTTAGGTCACACATAAATTCAGGCCCTGAAGTCCTAATTTATCATTTTGACCAAAGTTTTAGATAGCAAAAAATTGCACTAAGCCCTCTCCTCTCAGTTTGTCAAATAAAACGGTCGAGAGAAATATTGGTAGTTGGCAGAAGTAAACCCGAAATGAACCACAATCAAAGGTTAACCCAAAAAACCTTGGCCCACTATGAAACTACACTTGTTTTATACTAAAGTGGTTGTATAAAATGAATTCGAAAAACATAAACAGTTTCATTGTTTAAAGTTCTAATTTTCGTTATTTCCTCATGAGACGAAAGCTATCGTGCCCTCACTACAGAGTATATTAAATTAATGTTCAAGTAACTTACACTGCAAGTACTTACCTCCTCGACTCATAGCAATAAGTGAATTACTGGCCGAGAGCCCATTTTATTTCTAGCTCCCTGGGAAATTTATCAAGTAACTTCATTGGGTGCATTCTACACAGAAAAAATTAATAACTTAATGCCTTAAGGCATTTTCTACCAGTCAACCAATGGGTTAAACTAAAAGATTAAGTACGTGGAGTGTCTTTTAAAGTAAATTAATTTGTAACCAAGACTAAATATGAATATAAACCAGATTATTTTAATGTGTTATTTTTTTAATGTAAAGCCTGACCAGGAATATATGATCACGCGCCATGTTGCGGAATTTCACTGGAACTAATTTTTTCATACTATATGAACCGTCACCTTATACATGAGAATGAACAGCGCCCACTTGACAATGATACATACATTACTGGTCAGGCTTTATATATAAATATGATATTAACTGTTACTTAATTATTTTGCAACTTGTTTGAGTTGTTTGTTATAATAATGACGTGTCTTTTATTATTTGATTTATATGTTTGTTACACTTCGTGCTGCACAAAATCATGGCCCCGACGGAAGATCATTGCTAGCCCAGCCAGGCTGTCATGCTGTCGGGACCATTTCGGGGCTTATATTATTTATGTTGTTGTTTTCATCTTCTATGCCACGAATAAACGCTATGTCTATCTATCTATATATCTAAAATACTTTCGTCAAACGTTTGAATCTAAAGGATTATTAAAAAATAACACAAATTTGTATGATTATTGACCCGCGTGTCACACTTAAAATAATACAACGTATATTGTATCCACATCCACCGGAGAGAAATCTTTTGTTTTCTTTCGTTCTCTCTGTCCCAGAAACGTATTTCCTTTGACTGATATCCTGGCCACTATTTCTGTGACACTCGCGACAGGAGTTATTGGATGGACACGTGGCGCCATTTTTGATTGTACTTGTGACATCTCGGAAAATATCAAACAATATTATTATACCCTCTTAGATTTAAGTATAGTGTTATTCGTTTTCTGACATTAGTTCATTTTAATTATGTGTTGTTTTTTATTAAAATTCGTCTTATTATTTTCTTAACGTTGAGTTACAGACTCTTAACATGTTAAGCGTATTTCGAGATTATTAATAGAAAATACGACATGTGGTTGTGGTAAAAACGTCTGCGTTAAGTTAAATTATTGACTTGAAAACCTTCTAAATCTTAAGATGAAATCATTAGTAAAATGTATTCAAATCGTTAACTAAAATTTTGTCCAGAGAAAATACGCCCGTTTTCTAGAAAGTTTCTGACTCCGTCATCTCGTACTGTCAATCAATATTTTTAATTCCTTTAATTTTGATATTTAAACAGATTACATATTTTTAAAATATTTCGATTTTTGTTTGGCGATTTATTGAGTTTACCAACCTCATAATTATGTCATATAAGGTTCCATATTCTGAAAACAGGCGTATTATCTAATATATTTATTCTCCTAAAATCTTAAGCCAAAAGATAAATCAACCAGAACAACGCAGAAGAATCAAAAGATTGTCCGAAGTCATCGTATTTCGGAACAAACAACCCATATATCTTGATTCTTGGGATCCAATGATTTATGCAAGACTTATCCGGTACGAACTGTAAATTAAATTGGCATTTGGCATTCTATTTGACTCCAGAGAAAGCCAACTGTGTTTTAACCATTTGATATGGTTTTGATCTTATTTTGGTACGACATTGGCCCTTGAATCACGTCGGGTAAGTAATATAATATATACCAATTATAAATATAAAATTCACAAAATATACGGTCACTGTATAATTTTGAAAATTATAAGATTTGCATTGTATAAAACCCGAATTGTATAATGTCAAAATTTCTAATTTGTTTTTAAATAACATTCAATATAAATAATTTAATGTTGTATAAAAGTTAATTTTCATAGAAATTATAAAGTAAAACGATCAAAAATCATATCTGTTAGTAGGTCTAACATAAATACTGTATTTTTATTTTTTTTACTTTAACCTCTCGAAAATTAGTAACAACCGTTAAACAATTTCGTTCTGGCGCTTCACAGGCCGCTACCGCGGGTCCGCGGTACGCTCGCTTCGCTCGCTCTGCTCGCTCTGCTCGCTCTGCTCGCGCGCTGTTCAACCTAACACAACCTAACGGATACCTGCTTTAGTATAAAACAGCCGGCAGAAGCTACTAATTTAGTTTTTTACATGTATGATCATATGTATAATTTGGAAGGTATTTCTGTCCTTGTAATTAATATGTTAATTAATATTTCTATGAACAATAATTGTCATCTTGATTAGGCCCCCTGATTTCGTAAGGACTAATTTGTGTTTCCGGCTCACGCATTGTTGCAGCGGCTCACGCTGACTCAAGATCGTATCAAAATACAATGAAAACCATATCAAACTGTTAAAACAGAATCAGTCTTCAGGTAAGAATCCATTAATTGCATGCGGAAAATTTAAGGAGAGAAAGGAAGGGAGATGAGATTTTTAAATAAATCTCTTGCCGTGGAAACCACTGGCTGTTGAAGTGCTGAGGCCAAGATTGTTATTGGGGAAGTAGGCAGACGTTTGAGAGAGTGGTCATGACCCTCGCTCCGGGTCTTTCCTTAAGCAAAGGTTGTCCATCGCGGTTCAACGTGGCAACGCGGCGAGCGTGATAGGCTCCTTTGCATCTGGAGTGGCGGGTTGTAAGTAAATTTTAAGATTTTAATTCGAAATTATATTGGAGGTAGATAAGTAAGTGTTCAGGAGATCAAGACCGGTGGATACAAATATCAGCAACTGCAAAACCAAGTGGTCACGATACTCAGTATCAGTAATGAGCTAACGAGGGACAGACAAAAAGAAAAAAAAAACCGTCTAAGTGCGAGTCGGACTCGCGCACCGAGGATTCCGTACTTTTTAGTATTTTTTGTTATAGCGGCAACAGAAATACATCATTTGTGAAAATTTCAACTGTCTAGTTATCACGGTTTATGAGATACAGCCTGGTGACAGACAGACAGACGGACAGACGGACAAACGGACAGACGGACAGACGGACAGCGGAGTCTTAGTAATAGGGTCCCGTTTTTACCCTTTGGGTACGGAACCCTAAAAAGTAAGTAAGTATTCTCGTAACAAAGAAGGTACTAAACACCCGTAAATATCTTAACAAAAAATATTTATTGACAAAAAGCCGTAACCATGGCAATGAGAGACATATTAGGTACTTGAAGCGTGTACAAACCTTCCGCAATAGGGTAATTCGTAAATTACTGGCCACTGCTTAGTAACTGGCCACCTTAAACTAAAAATTAATTCTATTCACCTATAAACAGAATTCATTTTAGCATAAGGTGGCTAATGAAGGGTGACTATCAGTTATTGAAACCTTATACTAAAATAAATTCTGTTTATACGAATAGGTGAATAGAATTCATTTTTAGTTTAGGGTGGCCACTTATTAACCGGTGTCCAGTAATTGACGACCTACAATGTTTCGTAAAGTTTTGATTAACTTATTTCAAAGTTAAATTGTTCAATGATTTGGTATCTTCCTCAAAATCGGTTTTAAGTTCGAATCCAAAATATTTAATAGGGTTGCACCTGGAATGAATTTGAGACAGTATATCACCAAAAATTACAGTAGTAAACCTACCTAGGTATTTTCTAAAAACATCAAAAAAAGAATTCACCATTTCGTTTAATCGCAAACGTTGGATAAGTGACGAATACCTTTCAATGAAAATTGCAACTTAAAATAAAGAATCGGTAAAAACAATTTTTATCCCCGCGCGCACAGTTGAAAAGAGTTTACATACTAACCCAATAAGTAGAATAAACCTACATCTCGAAAAAATTATAATAACCATTTATACTTTAATTTGGAGTAAGAACGACAATCATCTTCTTTAAGTCTTTCAACACACCAACTGAAAAAGAGATCTTCGTGCATTTTGCACAAAGGACTGTGTCATTTTAATCGAATTGTAGCCGCTTTTGAAGATTTTGAAATCCTGACACAGACGGCTATTGCAGAATCAAACGTGGAAAAGTTTATCAAATATTATTTATATATTTCGCGTGTAATTCAAGTCTTGCTTGCGAAATTTAATTCAGATTGTCTTCTGTATCCTATCCCCAAACGCGCACAAAACTTGTAGGCGCACCACGCTCCGCATGACATCCGCAGACATTAAAATGCCCGCATTTCTGCCGTCGGGAACAAAATAATGTAGTTTTATTCGTATATCAGCCTACGCGCTACAGAATTCAATATCCTATCCAAACAATGTGCAGGTTTAGAGATGTCGTTTGTATGTTCACCATTTTGGCTCTTGATTTCACAATGAGTTTGCTTTTCAAAACTTTAAGCCGTGGGGTTCATTTTCGTTTAAAAATGATTGTAGATAAGAACTTAATATCCTGATGTAGGTTACACATTGTATGATTTTTAAATATGTTATAAGTACCATATAGACCAGGTACAAATAGGAAATTGTATTTTTTAAATTTTCATTATTGATGGAATAAATAGAAAAATATACCTATCTTGTAAATTTGGTTGATTTTTTTCACCCCCCCTGCCGCCATCGGCGCCCGCGCCGAGTTATCGGGCGCGGAGGGCTGCGGCCCGCAGTCTGCGCCGGTCCGTCACCGTCGACGCAAGCTCCTGATGACGCTCCTCGGTACGGAGTGAAACATGTCGAGCGTTTTCGATTTAAAATACGTGAGAAATTAATATATTTAGTTGATATTTTATTATTTTCAAACAGCTCATGATTCAAAGAAACCATGGCCGACAATTTAACATTTAAAAAACTACTGCAGTGAATAACTTCTCAGCTACAATCTTAGCAGCATCGTCATAAACGCCACTTTCTGACACAAAATAATTGAAATTACAGAATCAAAACTTTTCTTTCGCTACATAATTTACGTTCCAGCCTCACAAATCAGAGTTGCTAATGAATTGCAAAATATAAAAATAACAATGCATAAACGTCCAAAAACTTCCATCTAAATTGAATTCCGCTGCAGGGGACCCATTCTTCTACGACTCATTGTAGTGGGTTACTTAATTAAAAGTTCTGATTCCTTTATTAGACCGTCAAAAAAATTTTAACAACCGACGGCGATCTTAACAGGCATAATTAATAGGGTAGAGACTGCAGGTGTATATGTGTATAGCTAAGAGGGCTAAATTTTGCACATTTTGGATTTCTACGGGATTGTGGAACTATCTTGAGTAGTACTTACTTACTTACTTACTGCTTTGACGCGACGACCCGAAGTGGATCTTGGCCTCCGACACCAAAGACCGCCATGCTACTCTGTCCAAAGCCGTTTCTGTCCAGTCGACGGCGCCGAGTTCGCTGAGGTCGTTCTGCACTCCGCCGCCACCACGCCGCCACCAGGCTCCGATGGCTCGGGCACGTAGTCCGGATGGGAGAAGATCGCGCAGTCTGGAGGGCGTACTCTGAAACTATCTTGAGTATCTTGATTAAATTATTTTGACCGATCATGATTCATGACAAAATTTATCGATATACAATAACAATTTGTTTAAAACGTGGCCCGGGTGACAAAAAGATTTTAGTCCGATTTTAAAAGAGGAGGAAGTTTACAAAAGAAAAAATACACTCGTAAGGATTTTTTAAGGGGCATTCTTAGAAAAACCACTTTAAAACAAAATAGACAAGACACACTTCGATTCATATTTACTCTATCACGACACGACAATACTACCTACATTGCTGTTGCAAATGTCAAAAATCCGAACATTGACAATGCAACGTCATTAAGTTTATGACTGCAAATGATTAAATAACAACGACAGTTAGTACAAATGGATGTAAACTAAAACCAAAGAACGCTCTTACAATCCCGTTCAAACTGCACTGAAAGAATAAATTGTCCGTGTTCGAATTACGGCAACGAGTAATTGCAGCTTTGTCATAGGAGCCACGTGAACGATTTGCATGCTGTTGCGTCCAGTTAGTAAAATAGAACAGACAGAAATATCCGCTGAAAACAATTTAAAACTAAAGGGGAAATGTATTGGACCACCACATACCACATGTATTTGCATAAATGTACATCATATATTTTTTTCAGTTTTATCATTCTCTTATTTTAGAAGTTACAGGGGGGGGGGGGGGGACACACACATTTTACCACTTTGGAAGTCTCTCGCGCAAACTATTTAGTTTAGAAAAAAAAAATGATAATAGAAACCTCATATCATTTTTGAAGACCTATCCATAGATACCCCACACGTATGGGTTTGATAAAAAAAAATTGAGTTCCAGTTCAGTATTTTTGTGTGAAAATCTTAATGCGGCTAACAGAATACATCTACTTACCAAGTTTCACCAGTATAGTTCTTATAGTTTCAGAGAAAAGTGGCTGTGACATACGGACGGACAGACAGACAGACATGACGAATCTATAAGGGATCCGTATTTTGCCATTTGGCTACGGAACCCTAAAAATGATGATTCGAAATTTCAAAATAAATTTTAATAAATAATAAATTTTTAATAAATTAAATTTGCTTGCACCAATGTATACCTATAGTTAAGTAAGGGCGTGATGCACAAGACGAAAATTGTAAGGGTCGGATTGATCTCTTGACCACCAAAGGCTAGTTATTGCTCAAGTAATAGTTTCTTCCCTTCCCTTTAATGACTTTCGCAGATATTTTATGAAGTAGGTATTCCTCACGAACAACCTCATTTGATCAAAAACCAAGCAATAATTAATGTTGTTCCGAACATGTTTCAAGAAACTCATTGGCACGAGACACATACAGGCAGGTATTGAATCAAAAACGACTTCCGGGTTGAAATAATTGAAAGTTCTTTGAATACTTTATATCAATATACTTACCTCCCCCCTTATAAAATTTTCAAACATTTTAGTCAAAAGTAACTTCTAAATCATTCAGGCAAGGGATGTTAGATTGATGAGGGTGAACTTATGTTCACTCAGGAGGCGTAAAAACTGAACATTTTGTGTAGAGACTTCGCTACAAAATGCCTCATTTCCATTGCTCTTGAATGTAATTGATTAAACTACCTATCTAATTCTAATACGATCAATTACTCAGAGGTGGTTTATCGGTTCGGAGAAGTAACAAATTTATTAACATTAGAAAGTTGAAGGTAGAGTAAATCAAGCCTTATTTGATATCTTAACCTAGAGCGCTGGTGGCCTAGCGGTAAGAGCGTGCGACTTGCAATCCGGAGGTCGCGGGTTCAAACCCTGGCTCGTACCAATGAGTTTTTCGCAACTTATGTACGAAATATCATTTGATATTTACCAGTCGCTTTTCGGTGAAGGAAAACATCGTGAGGAAACCGGACTAATCCCAACAAGGCCTAGTTTCCCCTCTGGGTTGGACGGTCAGATGGCAGTTGCTTTCGTAAAAACTAGTGCCTACGCCAATTCTTGGGATTAGTTGCCAATCGGACCCCGGGCTCCCATGGAGCCGTGGCAAAAATGCCGGGACAACGCGAGGAAGATGATGATTTGATATCTTAACCTGTTCTGCGATTCTAAGAAGTAAACAACTAAAAAACTGCAATTCCGCTTCAGATGTGATATGAGATTATAACGAAAATAAAAACGGCCAAGAGCATGTCAAGCCATGCTCAGTGTAGGGTTTCGTAGTTAGGTGCCATTCTGTAAAAATAGGGTAAACGGGTGCTATTAGTAAGTATCATATGTACATTACAAGCATAAGGGATGGAGTATCTTTGCAGCGATTTGTACGTGATTTTATGCAATAACTCAAAAACGATTGGACCGATCATGTTCGCTATAGTTTTAATTGAAGGATTTATTCACGATTTTTTTGCTTTTTTAGGGTTCCGTACCCAAGGGATAAAAACGGGACTCCGCTGTCTGTCTGTCTGTCCGTCTGGCACCAGGCTGTATCTCATGAACCGTGATAGCTAGACAGTTGAAATTTATACAGATGATGTATTTATGTAGCGGCTATAACAACAAATACTAAAAACAGAATAAAATAAATATTTAAGTGGGGCTCCTATACAACAAACGTGATTTTTTTGCCGTTTTTTGCGTTATGGTACGGGACCCTTCGTGCGCGAATCCGACTCGTACTTGGCCGGTTTTTTTGGACCCATGATTCAAAAGTTAGAGGGGGGGGGGACATATATTTGACCCTTATTCGTTTTGAAAGACCTATACAAGGATACCCCACACTAAATTGGGACAAAACAAGTTTTTTTTATTTTATTGTATACTGTACCCAGTTTTTTTATTATTATTTTTATTTTACCGTTCTGTCGCAATGCATAATTTATGTATCCATGCCAAATTGCAGCTTTTTAGCACTAACGATCACGGAGCAAAGCCTCGGACAGACAGACAGACATGGCGAAACTATAAGGGTTTCTAGGTGACTACGAAACCCTAAAAATACCATTATCCCCATACATTTCGACTACTCAGGGCCTTCAGTAGTTTGATTCCCGCATATTTCCTCTCATGCTCTCATCAGTGAAAAGACAGCCTGATTCCCCGCCTTATATTGACGGATCTGACGAGCACTTTTATATGTATATTATATAACCCTACCTCACTCGAATAAAATGCTCCAATCAAGAAAATCTAGTTAGTAAGGCTTAGTAACGAAGATATTGAGTTGAGACATAACAAGATTTTATCGGTCATATATTCGTACAAGTAATGAATGGAACTGCCAGTTTGATGCTTAACTGAATTTCCTGTACGAGCTTTGGATACATAGCAAATGAAGAAAAGTGTAGGACTACTGTAGTAGATGTGTAGTAGAAAATGCTTGCCCTGTTTTCTAGCTTTTTTTTAATAGGCGGCTGCCGACTGTGGCATTGGTAATATGGAAAAAAAATTTGCTCATATCTCAACATTACGAAAATACAGATAGGGAGGTACACTATCTACCGCGGTGAGAGGAGCGACAGATTTAGCAATACATGCATGTACGTCAGTTTGTTAAAAAATTAAACACATGGTTGAGGACGTGACGTCAATTTTTTCCATGGGACAAACTCCGAAATTGCAAAACAAAATTGTCCGCTATCCCAATAAAAAACATCTGCCCTGATCAGCCGAAATGTATGAAACAGATCTTTCGTTCCCATTATTCCAATGTAGTCCCGTAGTGAAAGTTATTCAGTGTGACCTTTTTAATCACATCGCACAAATTTTCCAATATTTAATACAAATATTGCAAACTTATTTTTAATTTTCTCTTGATTGATTGTTTGCTTTTTTTGTGTATTTTACAACAATTTAATAAAAATATGATGTAGATACAATATCACCTACTTTGTTCATGCTACATCCGAGTCTTTTTGTTTGACTATCTTTTCGAACACTAAAAGGTGTCCATGGAAGCAATATTGCAATAATTCGATATCGGATGAAAAAGTCCGATCAAAGTGCAGTACTTTCCAGTCGATGCCTGCAATATGGAGTGGACGGTGCCTTTTTGAAGTTATAGTCAATAATAGTATTTTATGCAACCGTTGTTTAAGAGAGGTCAAACAAGGCGAGTGGCGTGAGTAACAATTTGAGGTGAAGCCGAGGTGTTGCCACGAGTATTTTTTGACTCAGTTAAACAACAAAAAAATCTTCGAAAATTGCGTTGTTTAAACGTAATATTTGAACGTTCCCTGTGTTACCCATAGCTGTTCTTTCAATGAGCTATAACAATAACTGTCGGGGATAACAAAAAATATCTAGATTTTTTCCATATCGATTTTTACATCTATAATTATTATTATTAATTCTTTATTTTAGATAATTATTTTATCCATAGAATTGTTAGTTTGGCTTATGACTACGTTAGTTACTTACTACTACTAAATGATTTAATTATTTACACACAGTTCAATCCAGAATTTCAGGAAGGTACATGTATAATCCACCCTGTCTGCTATGACCTTGAGTATACTGTTGTGACTGCCCCGAACCCGACACAACAGAGACGCTATTCGCTTACGCCTGACGGCATAGAAGTCGTCAGTTCGTTCCGCGGCGAACATCCCTGAAGCGCTGCAGTAACGAGGCAGTCCCAACAGCACCCTGAAGGCGTCGTTATATTGGATTCGAAGGGCGTTGTATGCCTTTTGAGTATAGTTGACCCATAGACTGCTCGTGTAAAATACTTGACAGTACGCCTTGAAAAGGGTAATTTTGACTTGTTTCGAACAGCGAGCAAATCTACGGGCCAACATGTTACTCCGCACCGCCAACGCCCTCCTTTCCCTTTCGATATCCAGGTCATCTTTCAAATTTTCACACAGGATGTGCCCCAAGTATTTAAATTGTGTAACTCTTTCTAGTGATTTACCGTACAGTTGTATTTTATGATATACATTGGGATTCATCCTGTGTGACCTGAAAACCATATATTCACTTTTAGTGGTATTGTAAATAAGTCCATGTTTTTTCGCATATGACTCACACGTTTGCAGCATTTGCCTGAGCGCACATACCGAGGGGCTCAGCAACACCATGTCATCCGCGTAGCTAATATTGTTGACACTAACTCCATCTACATGACAACCCACATGCATGTTGCTGAGCTCCTCGATCAGACCGTTAACATACAAATTGAAGAGCTTAGGGGAGGTCAACCCCCCCTGCCTCACCCCACACTCCAACCTGTATGCACCCGACAGTGAGTCATTCCATTTAACATAGTTAAACTGGTTGTTGTACCAATACTTAAGAACACCTATGAGCTCACGTGGTACACTCGTGCTGGCTAGCTTATCCCACAGGATACCATATGACACCAGATCAAAGGCCTTGGAGAGATCCAGGAAGCATGCGTACACTGGTGTACTCCTATCGGTATAGTACTTGACGGTATGCTTTAGACTCAGAATGGCCGTCTCGGTTGATACCCCCTACCTGAACCCAAACTGCGCATCGTGCAAGTCTAGGTATTTACCGAGACGGCAGTCAAGCAGACCGTCCAGCACTTTTGCTATAATCGTGGCCAATGAAATGGGTCTATAGTTTCCTTTGTCTGAGAGATCACCGGTTTTGTTCTTAACTATTGGCACAACAATCGCTTTTAACATATCACTCGGCAAATAGGAGTGACTAATACACATCGAATAAAACATAGCTAAGACTCTCGGCATGTGAGCACCAGCCATCTGCAGATGCTCGATGCTGAGACCATCATGCCCAGGTGACTTGCCCCTAGTCATGTTAGAGATTATATTTGACACTTCTTTGACAGTAAAACTTGTCACCTTGGCCTCCGGAGGAACCTCGGCATCGAGCGTCGGCAGCGTATGCCCCAACGGCGATTGCACCATAAAGTGGTTCTTAAACATATTCGCAATAGTTTTAGCATCGCTATTTCCGTTAACAGCCGCCGGCAAGCCAGGTCAAATATTCAGATCGTTTGTACATTTCCAAAATGTTTTAAAATCATTTTTTGACCGATGCAAGGCTATTGTGTCCATCTTAATTTGGTCTTGATGGTTTTGACACCATTTCAACCTAGCTTTTGATAAGATAATTGTTTGTAATAAGTCGTATTTCTTATTTCTGTATATGTGACCCAGATAGGCTGTTTTTCGTCTTTTAATGATGTTGAGTACTTCTGGAGTCTTCTTCATTCTACGCAGTACTTCTTTGTTCGTAACGTGTTCAGTCCATGATATCTTTAACATCCTTCGGTAGAGCCACATCTCAAAGGCAGCAAGTCTATCTGATGTGTATTTATTCAGTGTCCATGCCTCCATGCCATACAGCAGGATAGATATAACATAGCATTTGACGAGTCTCCACCTCAGTTTGGTATTTATGCTTCTATTGGTAAACAGCGATTTCATTGACATGAACGTGTTCCTTGCGATTTCTATTCTTGTTTTAATTTCCTGGTCTGGGTCCCATCTCTCATTGAACCACGCTCCCAGATATCTATATTGCTTAACTTTATCTATGACTTGATTATCAATTGTAAGGGGTATTGTGTTTACTCTATCGGGAAATTTCGAAACTACCATGTACTTTGTCTTCTTAACATTCATTTTCAGTCCTAGGTTCTTTAGCGAGGTATTTAGCTTATTGATTAGTAATTGCAGATCATCTATGCTATTTGCCAGAATGGCTGTATCATCGGCAAATCTTAGATTGTTAATATTTCTACCATTGATCTTTATACCTTCCTCTGCTTCATCGAGTGCCTCTTTGAATGCGTGTTCTGAGTACAGGTTAAAAAGCGATGGGGATAATACACAGCCTTGACGGACTCCTTTAAGAATATGTATGTTTTTTGTACTACTATAATCCAGTTTTATATTTGCTGTTTGATTCCAATAAAGATGTTTTATAATTCTCTTATCCTTGCTATCCATTTCCGTTTTATCTATTATCTGCATCGTGTTTTACGTTGTCGAAAGCCTTTTCGAAGTCGATGAAGCAGATGTAGACATTTTGTCTATTTTCTAAACATTTCTGAGTCAGGACCTGAATTGAAGTTAGAGCTTCTCTGGTACCAAGACCATTTCTAAAACCAAATTGTGTGTCACTAATTTCTATGTCTATTTTGTGGTGTATTCTGGTTAATATTACTTTTAGAAATATTTTTAGGGCGTGGCTCATTAGACTTATTAATCTGTATTCATTACAAGTTTTTGCATTGGCTTTCTTCGGGAGTGTTATGAAGGTCGAGTGTAGCCAGTCAGCTGGCATCCTGCCAGATTCATATATTAAATTAAATAATTTGGTTAAAACTTTAATGTTATCTTCAGAGAGTAATTTAATAATTTCGACGTATATACCATCAGGACCCGGGGATTTTCCTGATTTCATATTACTAATGGCTCTTTCTATTTCCTGGCTAAGTATCGATGGACCGTCGTAAGTACCAGTCTCCTCTGGGATAGATTCTGTTCTGTTATCTTCAAAAAGTTTTTCTACATATGTTTCCCAAGTCTTGTTTATTTCTTCTATATCCGTTATAAGTTGGTTCTGGTCGTTAAATAATTTAGCCACTGTTTTTTTCCTATTAGTTTTTGTGAATTCCTTTACTTTTTTATGTAAATTAAAACTATCATGTTTCCTTTCTAAATCTTCAATTTCACAGCACTTACTTTCCAGCCAATTATCTCTAAGTTGATTTATTTTAATTTTGATGTGGTTGTCTATTTCCCTATATTTCCTAGTATCTGTATTTTTGTAGACTCTTCGTTCCTCCATAAGATCAAGCACTTCGTTTGTTATCCAAGGTGTCTTCTGAATCCTTTTTTTGTGTCGTTTATCCCATTTCTACTTTCCAGCGTCGATATATTGAAGTTCTCATTTTAAGTGAACAAATTCTTACGAGAATGTTATTCTTGAAACCTAAATCCTCGCGTAAAATAGGTACCTACCTCCCTACTAAATAATACAAAGAAATCTCCCATGAAATAAACTGACACAAAAACCTAAAGGTAAATAGAATTCCCCAAAGTCCTTTCTGCATGTAGTAATATTTTCAATCTAGCTGAAAGTAAGCTTGATAAATGCATTTTAATAAATTCAAAGGGCGAGACAACGGCCGCATTCACTTTTGCCGCTAACCATGAAATTCATGTGTTCAGGTTTGAACCTTGGTGTAATATACATAAGGTGTTAATTAAATGTGTTCGTGGGCAGAATTTAGGCATAAATAAAAGATACCATTGTACATCTATCGTCTTAATATGGAGAAGGTAAATACCAGAGAGGCATGTTATACAAAATTGCCACGTATTAGGCTACGAAACAATGTTTTATGATGACATAACTGTTTTATATTAAAGCGATATATGACGCGATATTTAATTAAATTTAATGCACTCAAAGAATTTGTCTCTGTCAGGGACTAGGGAATAGGAAAGAATTAGAGTAGTGACTTTAAAGAACTTTTTTTAATTTTCAAATGAAATATAAGTCGTTAAGCCAAGCACCTTTAAATATGTACATTATTATGACTTTATTTGATTGAAATAAGTAACTACCCAGTAGTCGGCCTGTGGTTGACCAGTGGACATTGACATCGCGGAACTCAGAACCCACTAATCAGCCGTTAAAAATGGGATGGCTGGGCACTGGGTACTTAAATCCAGTTTATTGGTACACTGGGGGCTGATTACTGACAAAAACGCACTTTCATTATATTTAATGTAATATTTCCAAAAGGAACATTCAAAAACGTTTTATTCTTTACAAAAATTGAACTATATGAAATTCGTGAACAGTAAAACCTTTAATAATTCTTACAGGTCAATTAGGAAGCAAATTAAACGATCTTAACCATGAAACGATCTGACTACTGGTGCCTTACCCTACGCAATTGCTTTGTAAAGGGGCCCACTGACTATCAGTCCGCCGGACGATATCGGTCTGTCAGTTAGAACAAAAATTTGACAGCTGCTCCGAACAACTGACGGGCCGATATCATCCGGCGGACTGATAGTCTGTGGGCCCCTTAATAAGGTATGGAAACGGAGGAACGGAAATGGAGGTTAGGAATGGAATCCTCATTTTAGTTCACTGTAAACGGTCAAGAAAAAAGGCGCCATAGTTTTTATTTGCACACATACGTAAAGGTTAGTACCAAAAATCCGCTAGAGGCTTTTGTGTCGACGTTTTATGTCATTTACTCGCGAGCTCTTTTACTATTCATATATTTATACTCTTTGCACAGTGCTTCGTGAACGCATTATTACCGTACATCATGCATTAATACTTTGTATTGTGAAATGTTTTTCTTATACTTATTCTGTACTTGACCTTGGGAAAGGCCCTAGAGGCTGTCATTTCTCTAATAAATATATAATAACTACAACACAACAACGTTCTGGCTCACAACGTCCAGACCTGGTACCAGCATGATAGACTGACTATTACTTAGTTTACTCTAGAATGGGGTTGATAATTTTTAAAATTAACCCTTAATTTGACGGTGTCCGGTGGGGCGGTCAACTCATTTGAAAAAATCTAACAGCTTTTCGTGAAATTATTTACTATTTTTTCACATGGCAATCGATTTTAGATATTATGCGGGTGGATATAAAAATATAGTTGAAGTACCCTCACCTTTATTATATTAGTAAATCTGCATGATGGCACCGTCTCGCACGTCAGTTGTTTTTACCAAGATATCTATGCATTTATCTTTGTTATTTTGCAAAAAGAGAGTCGATTTGAATTAAAAATAATAATCTTTGTTATATAATTGAAAGGAAATAATATTATAAAATGCCATTTTATTACTTTGTCATTTACTAAACTAACGCGAATCAGTTGTCCGTCGCACCGGACTTTGCCACATATGCTGTAAACGATGTATAGTAATAGTTGTCCGCAGTGGCGGACTCTGCTAATGACACCGAGTCTAACTTTACTAATATAATATTGCTTATTTTTATGAAAATATAGATTTTTTCGTATATGATCATTACGAACTCGCTTATTTACTAAGACTTTTTTGTTTACCTCCTAAGAGCATGCCGAATCTAAAGCAAATGGAGTACGAAAATATACAGTCAGCAATACTATTCGCTTAGCACCTTTGCATACAAACTTCTATGCAGGGGGGTCACTTTTCTCTACAGCTGACTGTACTTGATAATTCTGACGCTGATGCGTATGTTTCCTCATAAGCACCTTCATTTTGTCATCCTAGCTATAACGACTGAGTACCTTTTTCAAGTTGTTCTGAAAATGGCCATGAGCTAATTTACAACAATGTTGAAAATAGTTATGAGGTGCATACATCGCAAAATGCACTAGTTATTGATCAAGAAAATTATGCTGATATTCCGTCTATTTCGTCTACGTACCCATAACGCGAAAAACTCGATCAAGACAACCTAAAACTGCCAGCAAAAGGCGCATAGTTGTCAAGAAATTTTCACTGAAATATACATGGCGTCGAGCGCTTTTCGAACTATAAAGTCGAGATGAAAATTATAAACGATAATGACGAATACGAGGACTTAGATCCTAATAGCAAATGAGATATTTTCTTAAGTTTTTCTCGGAAGATAATTTTTTTGAGAACAAACAAATGTACAGTGCACAAATCCGGAAGATCTATTGACTTGGCTGTTGACGAATTTCGTGACTTTTTGGCAATAAAAATTATGATGGTAATCGTCATGATGCCGTCATATTTAGACTACTGGTCTGAACAATTATTAAGATAATTGTTTAGGCTTTTAGTGGTTTTAATCCAGATTTTTTGGGCAATTCCCAAATCTTATAAAGACTACTGGTCTGAACAATTATTAAGATAATTGTTTAGACCAGTAGTCTATAAGATTTGGGAATTGCCCAAAAAATCTGGATTAAAACCACTAAAAGCCTTCCGACTAGACTTATACATATATATACAGCTCTGACTAAGTCTACCAGGTCAGAGCAATCAGATCATCATGCAAAAAATTAGGAAACTCGTCCAGCTGACTCAGTGCGTTATGATTTATGATAATAATGGGCATTTTATGAGCACCAAAACTAAGGGTCGCATGTAGGTATTGCAACAAAAAAAATAGTATACTGTATGAGGTGTAATGTCAGATCATGTTTCGTTACAGGAACACATCCCAGAAATTGTAAACTAGATTATCACACTAAATAATGTATATATTTGAATTTTGAAGAACATGTTTTGTTTCTAAACATTCTTTTATTACTTTGGCAATGTCCGTCTCGGCGTACATCTCAATAAGTCTATTATGTTCCAGGAATTGGGCAGTGTCCGGTGTAGCGCACATAGTTTTTCTCGGGATCTGGAAAACCTAGATTTTTATTTTTATTTTTTAGAAGCTTCTGAAGGTGCAATTATTCAATTTTGTTAGCGGAATATATCAATTTGTGTTATCAAAGTCTCTGCCAAATTAAGGGTTAACATTGGGATAATTGAGTCTGACTTCTAGCAATGGTGTTGGCAAGTGTCTTATGTTTTTATAGATGGCGCCAGCATAGGTTTTACCTGTCTCTAGTTTTGTTCTTTGAGATTTCGCTTAAAGGGCCAGCATCCAGGCCATCAAATAAATAAATAAAAACAGGAAAAGTAAACAACAAAAGTGCAACCTATGCTGGCGTCACCTGAAAATACTTCGACCGGCCAACACCATTAGGTATAAATACAGTATGTAACCAAACGTTATTTATTGAAAATATTGAAACCCAGTAACTTTTACCGTCGGTCAAAAAACACACAATTAAATTATTTTGTATACTCAATTATACCAATGTTAATTTTACAAATACAAATGAATTTATTTCATTACTTTTTACAGCTGTTCTTAGTTAAATTATAAGGGTTAGGTAGGTAATTTTAAAGATTATCAACCCCATTCTAAAGTAGTCAGCACTCAAATTAATGTAGCCATTACAATCTAAGAACAGGCTTGATTAATATAACATTTAATTAAAATAAATGTGCCATAAAAGCGATGGATGATGACAAACTTTTGAGATATTAGATAGACGAGCGAATATAGAAGATTGATGACACTTTATATTGCTTGCTTAACTTACAGGATAATGAAACTTAAAAAAAATAATGTTATGAACTATTTATTTTGTATGTTTATAATAAAAAAAAAATTAAAAGATTGTTGCAAAGGAGCAGCAGCAGCAGTATTCCGATGATACAATTTGTCAAAGCTTTGATATTGTTATCAGAGCACCTGTAACTGTGGATGAGATATGTGGCACGACTAGCTAGCGCATTTCACGGTCAGTTGATGATGTCTGAACAGCCATAGTTACTCCCTCAAGCTAAACATAAGTGGTTTCAGGAAGGGACGTAGCACCGCTCTACGGCCTTGACCCAGTTCTCTAATTATGTTAACAAGAGCCTTGGCGGAGGACAACAGGTAATTGCTTTATTTATTGATTACGAAAAAGCATTCGACACGCTGGACCACGAGCAGCTATTGCAGGCAATGGATGAATGTGGCATCAGAGGACCCACGAATCAATGGTTCCGCGAATACCTAAACAATAGGACCCTACGCACTGCCATCAATGGTGAGTCGGGACAGGCCTCCTTCACTTGCTCAAAGCCACGCGCTATATGCCTACCGCTCGGCGTATCGTCGACGATATAATCGACAGAGGGCCGCCGAACGCCCGCCTGAGCGCTCGCACCGCACGTTTCCCGCGCTTACGCTTCGAAATACCGAAACCACGTAATTATTGTGCAGTAGATGGGTGTAAAAGTCAAAAAACAAAAGAAAATTTGTCGTTTTTTTAGGGTTCCTTACCCAAAGGGTAAAAACGGCACCCTATTACCAAAGATAGATATAACTCCGTAATAGATGGATACAGTCTAAGGAAAAAACGTGCCTCGAAAATCAAGAAAATTTGATTCTCGTTCAGAGGGCGCTACTAGTTTTGGCCTACAGTCGTATAGATGGCGTTGACGGTTTCGTTTGTTATTTAACAATTTTAACGCATATCAGTGAAAGAACATGGGTCAAAATCATAAAAATAATTAATGCAAATAAAAAAAATCATTTATCTATATTTAAATACATTCTATCGTATTTTTATAAATCTTCATTTTTAGTTTTAAAGTGTGTCGACAGATGGCAGTGAATTTACTGGGGTTACAAAATTTACTATGACAGTACCGCTCTAGTATAAGTTACTCTATGCTATTACTAAGACTCCGCTGCCGCTGTCCGTCTGTCACCAGGCTGTATCTCATGAACCGTGATAGCTAGACAGTTGAAATTTACACAGATGATGTATTTCTGTTGCCGCTATAACAACAAATACTAAAAAGTACGGAACCCTCGGTGGGCAAGTCCGACTCGCACTTGGCCGGTTTTTTCATTTCCGAGAGACGAAGAAAGGTGAGTAGTATTTTAAATCTATCTTTATGAATTTTGTCACTATTTATTTATTTGAACATAAGTAGATAAATCGTAAATTAAGGAGTTTTTTGAGTCAGGTATTATAAGTGTTGTTTTTAAATATTTGATTGACTAATATAAAATATACGTACAAACGAATGTTGCGAATCAACATTCGCAACATTCGTTTTATTACAATAATAACATAAGTAACAGTACAACCCTAGCGCATTCTTACGATGACGCGTTGGCACGTGGCTCGCACGGCGAGTAAGGCAGTCTCGGCTCTTTGTGCGCATACTTATGGTACATTTCTTCTCGTCCTGAGCAGCAGGTATTATTATTAAGATTTTGTAGGCTATTATAGAGTAGGTATTTTCGCTTTTGTATGGGAATGATGTATCTGTTACGTAGTAACTATTTATTAATCTGTGGTCGGGATCCGACGCGCACGTCACTCTCGGTGTGCCGACCGGCTCGGTGTATGGGCCGGTTGGGTACATCATGCATGTGAACAGCGTGTCGAATGTAGTCCAAAACTGCACAGTCTACATGTATGCGGATGATATGTGCCTGTTGTTCGCTGGCAAGGACGTCACGGACATGGTGAGCAGAGTGCAGGTGGATTTTGAGAATGTCACTAAATGGGCCCATGACAATGGAATAATTTTGAATTTAAATAAAACTAAATGTATGCATATATTTTCTCCGTACAACAAAATAGCAAAAAATGTAATGGCATGTGATATTAATGTCATAGGACATTCATATGAATGTTTACATAAAAATAAAAATAATTGCACCTGTAATAAATTAGAAGTAGTAGAGGAGTTTAAGTATCTGGGATTATTAATAGATAAACATTTCAATTTCAAACTTCACATAAATCAATTATGCAATAGGCTTAGGTCTATTTTGGGACAATTTTACTACCTAAATTGCGCATTGTTTACTATGCACTTGCTGACGCATTATTAAGCTATGGACTAAGCTGTTACGGACTTACCTTTAAAACTTATTTAGATAAAATAAAGTTACTTCAGATTAGATTAATGAAATATTTAGTCGATTATAATAGTAGGAACTGCCGGTAGGCCTCCAACGAGATGGAGCGACGACCTGGTGAAAGTCGCGGGAATTCGGTGGTTGCGAGCGGCACAGGATCGGTCGGAGTGGCGAGCCTTGGGGGAGGCCTATGTCCAGCAGTGGACGTCTATCGGCTGACATGATGATGATGATGATGATGAATAGTAGGAAAAAACACAAACATAATTATGATACACTTTTCTCAACCTGTAAGATACTTCCTGTGCATTGTAAGGCTGTATATTTAAATGTATTACATAGTTACTACACTGATGATTGTAAAATACCGAGAATAAGTAAGCGTAATACTAGGTCTGCTAAGAAAATAAGATTGACACAACCGTCAGCAAAAAACTATTATGGACGAAGAACAAAAGAATACTTGATCCCTAAAATATATAATGATTACCCTCTCCTACTCGAAACACCTAAATTAAACATAGGTAGTTTGAAATCAAAATTTAAACAGATTTTACTGCACAAATATGAAAACATAACCTAGTTACTTACTTTCTTGCCTATTTTCGGTTGCTAAATAAGTAAATAAAGTTTTATATAATAGTTACTAAACGTGGACCTTATCTCAACGAGATAGGATCTACGCATGGACAGTTGATACCGTCTCGCATGATAGATTTAAGATACCTACGTATAAGTATGTTCCTAATGCTATACCTAACTACTTAACTGCTTACTTAATTTTAGTGTACCTATTTAGTTTAAGATTATTTTAGAGCTCACCGCCAACAAACTGTTTCACAGTTTGGCGAACATTAGATTAAGGTACTTATAATGTTATAATTTTTGTTAAATTTTCAATAAAAAAAAAAAAATATATATATTATGAAAAGGCGGTTGAGAGTATGGGACCTTGGTGTCAGGATGCGCTGAGTTTATTTAAAGATTTAAAGAAGATGCTCCTTGATACCACCAGAGATCCCAGGGCTGGCTCATTCCTTGGCCAAAGAATCGGAATTGCCATTCAGCGGGTTAATGTAGGCAGCAATATGGGCACCCTTCCGCAGGGATCAGATCTGGGGGACTATTTTAGTTAGTTTAAATTTATTCTATAAGGTTTTGTAGATGTATTTTTGAATAAAAATATGGTGATTATGTATTATGAAAATGAAAGGGAGAATGTAATGTTTAAGACTTCAAAAGAATCAAGTCCTTAAAAAAACTATTTAATGTAAAATAAAATATACCTATTTCATAGTTTCTAGTATAATTAATTATGTGAAACTCAAGGATAAAGACCGCCAAATCCTTCATTTGCATAAGGCGCGGATTAGTGCGCGTGCTCCGGAACTGAAGGATCGTCCGTCCGGCCGGAAGCCATTACCAATTCTGTGGGAGCTTCCTGTTGAAGCCGTTGCTTAACTAATGTCCGGTACGAAGTAGGTAATTATACGTGCTTAAGTATGATCTTTAAAATATATATTGGAGGCGATCGGTTGAGAATAGGGTTTGCACGACGGATCTAAATGTATGGGAAGATCCGCGGATTCGGATCCAGTTCCCCATAATTTCATACATCTCGGATCCGGTGTGATGTGCAAAAGCCTCACTCACACTCTTTTAGCGTAGCCTTATATATGTATATACATACGAGTGCTATGTCATATTATACTTTCCTTTTTATGTATATCAAATTTTTACTTCTTTCACACCTTCTTTCCCGAACTTCTTTTTTGTTCTCACCATTTTTCCTTGCCCGTTCTTATATCTGAAACCTCGTAGGTACAATATACAACCGAAAAAAAACATATTCACTGTCCGGCATTACGGGACCACTCTGTGTCCAGTACTGAGGGATAGTCAATCATTAAGATAAGATAAGATAAAGATAAAAAAAGTTTATTGCCATAACTAGAAATCTTACATTCCTTAAACCTTAATTAAGTCATAACAATACGAAGAAATTGGACATCTTAAACATAGTAGGTAGGTACATTCATTTGAATTTCATACAGTTATAGGCAATGGGTACCAGTCTCAGCCTGTGCCAGATATGTTGCGTACATATTATATCCAGCGCTGATTTTCAGCCTGGTCCCTTTATATATATATATATATATATATATATATATATATATATTTCCGGTCGGTCTGTCTTCAATAGGTTGTAAGGTGTGTGCAACTGTATACATATATTGTTTGTGTGTGAGTGTACGTGTGTGTATATGACTTATATACGCATAAGAGTGCTACTTGTATAATATGCTATGTGATGCTACATTGTGCCTTGTTTAAAATAACTAAATTAAATAAACAACAATTACAATTAGGTATTGATTGTGTACCCAGCTATTTCAATTATTTAAAAAAAAAACTTTTACAGACTACGAAATTTAAGTGATTAGTGAGTTTATTAAAAATAAACACATACAGCTGAACACAAAAAATACGCCGAAACACTCACCCGAAACTTATGCGACGCAGCGCCTTCCCTACAAAAACACTAAAAATTAAAACGCTCCCACAGTTGCTGCGTATGCCGTCCGTGGTTACGGGACTTCCCCCTACTCCTGGGAACAAGCTGAAATAAAGGTCATGTACTACATAAAAACAGGCCAAGTGCGAGTCGGACCGTATAAAATTAAAACTTATCTCCAAGTAATTAGAATTCAATATCTATTGGCAGTTTCCATTGCTTTTCAGCCATCGACAGGTATCAAGGTATTAATAAATTTCCGTTAACATTTAGATGAAACACAAATTCATTCAGTTGTTAATGATTGATAGGTTTGATGCCTTTAGCTAATTTTTCCGGGTTGAATTTCTGACAGGTATCAGGTAGTTTTGAATTTACTGTAATTTTTCATATTGCCAGTTAACGTATTAATTTCGTATTTATTCCTCGTCGTTTTATGAAACTAGTATAACCAAATAATTCAGTAAACATTGATAAGGTGTTGAAGTTAAATGATAATTCGGCGACAATTATCATTAATCGCCAAATGAATCATTATTAACATACAAATTGTAACAAAAGTTTATTTATGAAATAAAACTATGAAAACGGATCATATCGCGTATATTAATGTGTCGCGTATGTTATTTCATGAGTAACTATATCGCGGTAACCGAAGACAATATTAAAAGTTTATTTAAAATCTTTATTGGCTTATATTAAATCATTTTCTTCGAAACACAAAAAGTAAGTAAATCAAACTACGTTCCATTAAGCAAACTAATAGGGTTGTCACTACGAACGAGTGTTACAATAAATCACCGGGAGGTTGGTGGTTTGTGGGCACCAAAGATCACCATGTCCATTAGATGGAGCATTTAAGTATAACAAGGGAGCATATATGTTGTAGGCTGTGGGTACTAGATGATGATACTTTTATATAATAGAATGAAACCTATAGAGAAATGCTATCATAAAACATCCATAACTTAGGAACAAATGAGTCGCTTAACTTCTAACTCGGGTAATCCATCTGTCAGATTATGCGATTTTGGTATTAAGAAAAGGTAATAGGGCAGATATTTGCTGAGGGTCGAATGGATTTACCCGAGTTTGAAGTTAAGCGCCACAAATATCTGTGATGAACATTGAGCACTCTAATTAATGCCTTTATCAAGGAGGTCGAAATAAAAGGTATGTTAGGACGTGACTCCCAATTCCACTTGCGGTTACCTACATGTTGTACGTAGTAGGGTAAACTCGCATTACTTGGTGACACGCCTAATTCGGTATTTAGAAGCATGAGACCTAGGAAAGCTTTTTTTTATACCACGTCGGTGGCAATCAAGCATACGGCCCGCCTGATGGTAAGCAGTTACCGTAGCCTATGGACGCCTGCAACACCGGAGATATTACAAGCGTGTTGCCGACCCTTTAAAAACCTGTACACTCCTTTTTTGAAGAACCCCATACTGTAGCCCCTCGGGAAAACCTCGGCAGGGAGCTCATTCCACAGCCGAAGCGTACGCGGGAGGAAATTCCTCTTAAACCGCACAGTACGCGACCATTTAGGTGCTAGGGTGTGAGGATGAACACCCTGCCGATGGCGAGCGGTGCGGTGATAGAAATACTTATTGCGCACACATACAAGCCGCGTGCGGTGCGTTGTATGAAGATAACATACTTTGCCCTGTTTATACTATGACAAAACTGCTATTGAGCACAAGATCTTCACAAGGGAAGCACTACTATAAGGAGGATGTTGATGAAATTAATAATACTTTGGGCTAGTATTATTGCCTTTGAGAGCATTATTGTGAGTATATTGGGTGGCTTCTTGCGAGGCAAGGTAATATTAATAGCAATGGCGACGTTATTGGTAAGGGGTCATCCATTAACTACGTCATACGAATTTCTTGGTTTTTTGACCCCTCCTTGTCACACTTGGTCACAATTTACAAACCTCGCCCCCCCCCTGGTTTGACGTCACATTTTTTTGACAATTTTCGGCAATACTAATATAATCCATTTATTTACATACATGATATATACAGTGGTACTACGCAAACGAAATTAATAACTAGCTTAAATCTAAAATAAGCCCTTGAGGCATTGTACCAAAGATGCTGGCGGCATTTCCTCGCTGTATCGCAATGCTGATACGTTGTGCGAGGAAGCCGCCACTGCCGCCAGCTCTTCGGTCACCAGGTTACGTTCAAAAAACTAATTAGGTATTATTATTTAAAGCAAAAATATAAATTTCTAATAAAAGAAATATTAGTAATTTTATAACAAAAAAACAATTCGGAAAGAAATTTACACGAATAAAACCGATTTACGTTCCAAAAACTCATTATTTAACAGCGAATAAAAAATATTTAAAAAAAATCGGTTACTGATGAAGTTGACGTCACAAATTTTGTGACTCGCCCTCCCCCTTGTTTCAACATTACACATTTTCTTGACCCCCCTCCCTCCCCTAAACGTGTCACGTAATTAATGGATGACCCCTAATGCAGAATCTCGTGTGTTCGCTGTAAGTTTACTCATGATGTTACTAGCTTCTTCGACTTCGTCTGCATGGAATAATGATGGTGATTGATAAAAACTATTCTTTGTCCTTTCCCTGGCCTCAAACTATCTTCATGCCAAATGTCATCTATAAATCGATTCAGCGGTTTAAGCGTGAATAGGTAACAGACAGATAGACGGAGTTACTTTCGCATTTATAATATTAGTAGGGATGTCTGATGTATGTAGCAATAGGATCAGATACAATATCTACTCGTTTTAAAAGGTCAATAAACCAATAATAGCGTAAGAACTATTATATCTGTGATAATAGGCCTTCTTTAAAGCCCAATGAGCCAATGACTGACTCTTTCAGACTTTTTTTCAATTAATTTTGAAAGATCTTTCAATTATCTCGTTGATACAAATCTTTATTTTTTTATTATTTTTTTTTATTTATTTAATAAAATACAGAATATTCATTTATGATTTCCTCTAGATATTTTAAATTATAACCTGGCAAATTGTGCACGGTAACTGTAACCTCGAAAATAAAACAGATGGCTGGTTTTATTTTAATTTTATTTTCTTCCTAATATATTTCATTCCCAGCAATGAAACCCCCAGTAAACTGAAGTATCGTTGCACGAAACACTTCAATAAGAGGTCGGAAATATCAGCTTAATTTCTTTTTATGGCCGCGCTCATGGCAACGAATTTTCCGAGTGTATCGAAGTGGGCAATTCAAAAAATTCGCCTCGAAAAACACAGATATTAGCTATATGTTTGGCAACACAGATCACTTACAAATTTACTCGATGGAGTTTATAAAATATAAAGCGACTCATGACCACTGTAGTGACCATACATTGCCGCTCCCACACTAATTTCACTTGCGACCCAAATTAGGGCATTTCATAATCCGGATAAGAATTGTTGATGGGGTCGCCATTGCCGGATGCGGCAAGGAAGATTAATTGACTGATCTTACATGTTTGTGATTGACAGAATTTTTTTATTCCTAGTTATTTCATTTCTACTAATTTACTAGCCGTTGCGTCCACGTTTACCGCGACCTGTACCTACTTATCTAAATTACCTACTCAGCTCTCGCTAGCAGCATAGACAGCGTGTTTTTGTACAAGTAGGTAAAAGAGCGCCTATGTCTGGCTGTTGTCACTTCATGGTCTACGTAAATGCTTCATAAAACGTTGTCTTTGGGTGGGTACTCTATGTTTGGAATGGTGTCTGTCGTTAGTCCTCTCAAAGTATACTTACCCTGTACTTTCTTTCGACTTAATGAGATTAACTTGAGATACTTTCTAAATTGGATCGTTGATTTTTCTCTATGTCACATTGACTTGATTTTGTTAGCTATTTTCTCTGTAGCTATTTTGTCTATGTCAAAAATATTGGAAACTGTATTTATCTACGGTAATCTCAAACTCTTACTTTTATTTTAGTATGGTTTGTAGTTAAGATGGAGTATATAGAAGAGGTCGCATGCTAGCCAGTCGGCAACACACCCTCTACTATTTACATAACCCTTGATGTCATCACGCCAAAAACTCGAGTACCTATGTTTTCTGAGTGTCGTCAACGTTTAGATCACCACCAAAATTAACTGACAATTCGATTTACCAATCGAAATTGTTTACAGACAACCCAATTGGATGTATGACGTGCCTAAACACAATGTAACATCAATAAATACAATCGGTATCTTAATGCAATTAGTGTTTATATGCTAAGACCTATGCGTGTTGTTGATAATAATTACATATTGTGAGCTCCTATTTTGGATGGTAGCTAGGTTCTGTCCTGTTCGCGAGTTGTCGTAGTCGTTTTTTAACCATTTAAACTGTGTTTATTGCTTATCGATCTTATTTGTTGTCATATTTATGCATTATTGGTTAGAAATAAATAATAATGTATCGTAATGTACATATTAAGGCTTTCATTCGAACCAAAGTTAGATATAACTCGGTAATAGATGGATTCAGTCTAAGGAAAACGTGCCACAAAAATCAAGAAAATTTGATTCTCAAACAGATGGCGCCACTACCTTTGGCCTACTCTCGGATAGATAGCGTTGACGATTTCGTTTGTTATTTAACAACTTTAACGCATATCATTGAAAGAATATGGGTCAAAATCATATAAAAATAATTAATGCAAATTAAAAAAATCATTTATCCATATATAAATACATTTTATGGTATTTACATACATCTTCATTTTTAGTTTTAATCGTGTTTCGCTAGATGGCAGTGAATTTATTGTGGCTACAAAATTTACTATGACAGTACCGCTCTATCCTATACTATTATATCCTCTTTGATTCGAACTTTGCTTGATAATATCTAACCCTCCCTTAATATATCAAACTAACCTGTGAGCTAATCAGATGACACACATGTCTGCGAAAACCCAAAGCCCTTTCAGATAAGACGCATAACTAGAAATGTGAGGGCTTTTTATTGAATGCACAAGATTGAGAAGGGGTCGTGGAACACGATTACGGAAGCATTGAACTGAACCCTTTGAAATGGAAAGGTCTCACTTATTTTAGAAGTGTGATACAAGGTACATCGACTTATTGAACCCTTTTTCTATATTATTCATTCTATTTGATTGAGTTTATAGAAATTAAGGCTATACTAAATCTGTTTTTTTTAGACTGTTCAGAAATATCGGGATGTTTAACAATCAGTGTGAAGTCCACCAACTTTTGCTTCTTTTAAACATCGTAGTGAAGATAAAATTAGTTGATTTATAGAGGGCACACGAATGGTATTTTTGTACCTATGTATTTCACAATTGTATTTCAGTAGTAGTAGTAGGTAGTAGTAATAAAACACTCAATTATTTACACAAACATAAATACTATTTGTACAAACAAAGCAAACTTATCCTTCTATTTGCATTTTAGCTGTCAAATCGTAGCTAAATCTCAGAGCCAGCATACGAAGGTTCAGCACGGAGTACTTTAAATAAAATAAAAATTCAATATATCTTTGTTTCAGAGCCATAAGTCCATATATGGTTAGTTACAATAACTTAAAAGCTATATTAGTTACCTACACTAAGTATTTTTAATTACATTTTTTTACACGCTATAGGCCTAGTACCTACTTGACATAGGTCAAAGTAGATCTGACCTGCTCCATCCAATGCCACAATACATTGTTTAATAATTTAAAATTGAGGTCAAGTGCGCTCCAATAGATGTTAACGAATACTGAAGCGTGAAGTTGTATAAGGCATATCTGTGAACGGCAGCGATCAACGAAAAGCGAGTGGCCACGAATAAAAAAAAGTTTGTGCATGTAATCTTTACGCGCGATTGAAGTAGAACTTATTTTACAATGCATGTGCTCGAAAAGTGCGTTTCCTACGGAGCCATATCATGCGGAAAGTACTACTTTTCCGCACTAGTGCTTTTTGTTTTCATTTTTTTTTACAGTACATATGCGGCTACTTTCTCGCACTAGTGCAGAAAAGAGCACTTTTCGTGCATATGTCGAAAGTTTAAAAGGACATAAATGTACTGTAAAAGGTTGTACGATACACGTGCGAATAGGTAATTTGCAACTCGTGTCGATTTAAAACACTCCTTTTAATAATTAAATTTATTTGCCATGATATGTTTTTTTATATACTTGCACAATGCATAGTAAAACATTGTATGATACACGTGCGTAAAGATGATTTCCGCACTTGTTGCATAAATAGCTATGACAATAACGTTTATGGCTATGTTGGCACTTTGACGTGTGTCCTATTGTGCGTGTCACTCGGAGTCAAAGAGGATAAAATAGGATAGAGCGGTACTGTCATAGTAAATTTTGTAACCACCGTAAATTCACTGCCATCTATCGACACACTTTAAAACTAAAAACGAAGATTTATAAAAATACGATAAAATGTATTTAAATATGGATAAATGTTTTTTTTTTAATTTGCATTAATTATTTTTATATGATTTTAACCCATGTTCTTTCACCGATATGCGTTAAAATTGTTAATTAACAAACGAAACCGTCAACGCCCTCTATACGAGAGTAGGCCAAAGGTAGTGGCGCCATCTGATCGAGAATCAAATTTTCGTGATTTTCGAGGCACGTTTTTAGGGTTCCGTAGCCAAATGGCAAAAAACGGAACCCTTATAGATTCGTCATGTCTGTCTGTCTGTCTGTCCGTCCGTTTGACATACGGACGCCACTTTTCTCTGAAACTATAAGAAATATACTGTTGAAACTTAGTAAGTAGATGTATTCTGTGAACCGCATTAAGATTTTCACACAAAAATAAAAATAAAACAATAAATTTTGGGGGCTCCCCATACTTGGAACTGAAACTCAAAAATATTTTTTTCATCAAACCCATACGTGTGGGGTATCTATGGATAGGTCTTTAAAAATGATATTGAGGTTTCTAATATCATTTTTTTTCTAAAATAGTTTGCGCAAGAGATACTTCCAAAGTGGTAAAATGTGTCCCCCCCCCCCTTTAGCTTCTAAAATAAGAGAATGATAAAACTGAAAAAAATATATGATGTACATTACCATGCAAACTTCTACCGAAAATTAGTTTGAACGAGATCTGGTAAGTAGTTTTTTTTTAATACGTCATAAATCGTAAACCGCAATTTACTTTTCACTCACGTTTCGCATAAAAAATACTATGTAATGTACGGAACCCTCGGTGCGCGAGTCCGACTCGCACTTGGCCGGTTTTTTCCTTAGACTGTATCCATCTATTACGGAGTTATATATATCTATCTTTGCTCTGAGTATTACTTCCGTCAAAAAAAATCTGAGTTACCCTCTAGTCGCGCCTAAAGAAGTTTTACTTCAAAAAACAGTACAAATGGCAGATTTAATGCCGTAAGGCATTGTCAACCTTATCTCAATGAACATAAACATTAAGTTTGGTGCAACAAATAATAAAATATTCGATGACAAAATATTTGTGTAAATATACAAGGTGTAACAAAACTAGTGCGGATCCGTTTAAGGACATATTGGGTATCGTGTTCTGATTAGGAAAAAGTAGATTTTTTTTTGACGCGAACAATTTTTGGCCAACCTGGGCAGGTCGTCCAGGAAAAATAAAGTAAAACAAAATAGAAAAATAAATTCCTTAGCGTCAAAAAAATTTTCTTCTACTTTTTCCTAATCAGAACAACATATGACGATACCGAATAGGTATGCCCTTAATACGGATCCCCACTATTTTTGTTACATCCTTGTATATTTTGTCATTTAATATTTTGTTAGTAAAAGATGTTGTCAGTAGTGTGAACAGCAAAGCAATCAATGAATTCTATACGCACACTCGCACAGGATCTACCCGTCCGCATCTAGTAAAAGAAAAAATCGATCTTTCTCGCTAGTTACTCGTGGATAGTATCAAGAGCTGAGCGAAATTGGTCTGTCCATTGCATCGGGCTTCTGCATCTCGGCCGATCGCCTTCGATTTTACCAGTGATTGCCAACTTTTCCAGGTTATCACAGTCTTTCCTAGCAAATTGGCGAAGTCACAAGCACTTTGCTTAAGCAGATAGTAGACAGCTGTGACTGGCCAGAAGCCTATTACACAGTAAAAAGCTTACTTATCAATATAAAACTTACATTTTTAGCCTTGAAGCAAAGTTCGTTTTCGTCGGTCTTTTCCATCGCCGGTTTTCTTCATAATTTTATCAAATAGTCTAACAATAATAACTTGTAACACTGCTCTCACAGCCTACGTTTTATCACATATAACTGAGGTTAAATTAATTACTAATTCACTTAGTAAAAACACAAAATACAAGCAGAAATCCGCTTGAGAAAATGGAAAATATATTGACATTACGATTGTTTGTTGACATTGAGGGTGACGTAAGTGACGTAACGTTCCAAAATCGTTATGAAATATAAAGTCCAAAAGGTGCGATAGAAATAAGACGTTGCCATAATTGAATTTTAAGTTTATTTATGTTTTAATACAAAATGTTAATAAACATGAAATATTTCAAAACGGGCATCATTTTGAAATAACAAGCTAAATAAGAAATCATCTAAAAATGGGAAATTGTCAGCACAATGGAGTTTGACAGATTTTAGAACATACCGTTTTCGTTGTCATGTGTGCGTGAAAATCGTCTTCGTTAGCATTATGGGATTTGGAGCTTTAATATGTTTGACATAAAGCTTAGTAATCAAGGCGGGATTATAGACATGTGTTCGTGAGAAACCTTTGGTAGATAGTTTTACATGTGTGCGTGAAAGTCACCTTCGTGAGCATTAATGGATTTGGAGCTTTAATATGTTTGACATAAAGTTTAGTAAGCAAGACAGGTGTAACCTTTTGTCATCGCTTTTACATTTACACACAAATGCAATTCCAAGATCGCACCTGCAGAAATGCCTACGTAGGTTATTTTGGTAGCATTAATAGATTATGATTCTTAATATGTACTACAGATGACTTAACAAACAAAGTAGGATTTAAGACTATTCCCTTTTGGAGTGTGTCGCTGGTTTTATGGTTTAATAATTGCTTTCTCGGATTATGAAGAATATGGTCTTTAATATGATGGGCGTAAGACATAGTAAACAAACCGGGGATTAAATCCTTATCTTAGTAATTAAAATTGTAAGATTTATTACCATATTATTAGAATATGTCGCCATTATGTCGCCGTTATGTCGCCAGTATGTCGCCGTTATGTCGCCAGTATGTCGCCGTTATGTCGCCAGTAATTAGGGTATAAATAGCTGGAGCGGGCAGGGGGGATTCATTAATTTTCTATCCTTCAAACTAGCAGTGTCTCTGGCTTCGCGCGTACATTACTTTCGTAAGTGAAATTACTCTGTCACTCTGTCCATTTGTATAGCCTAGCTTAGAGCTATCAAAGTGAAGTTAAACTTGGGACATTGGATCTGTGTTTGATTGTACAAAGATAAACCTATCTCTGTGGAATTAAGCCTGGACTATGATGGAGGATCTTTACTTACCTGTTTGATTTATTTTATTGTGAAGTGAGGTTTCCTACGCTGTGTTGTTCTTAGTGTCGTAAAGCTATGCACAGATAGTAAATATCGTGCATATCAGGGACTTAGAATGGTGTCTTGGTTTGATTTTACGAAAAGCAATTTTCGTAACGTTAAGCCTGGATAACAGTGGGGAAATTTCATTTCTCTGATTAGTTTATTGGTTCTGTGAAAAGTTTAGTTACATAAAAGTCAACCTAATTATTTTAGTGTTTTGCTATGTGGTGCTTTTACTATTTTATAAGCCAGATCATTGTTTGGACAGACTGTTTGTCCAGCCAAACATCCAGTTCCCTTGCGGTGTTAAGAAGTGGATGCTTGGGAGTCTTTGTTCCAAGATTTGAGGCTCTTGGCATCTCGGTTATATTTACCTAAGAGATGAACTACCTCCCAGGTATCAGGGTCCAGCTGTCCGATGAATGTAAGGGCATCACGTGCGTGCCATTCCGAGTAATCGGGGCTTATTGCAGTCGGCAGTACCTGATCCCCGGTCTTCTATTAAATATACTTATATATTTCGGTGCTCCGGTTCATACTAGTGCTGGCTGCAGGGGAGGATTCTGTCGTGACTGATGTCATACACTTACAGTCATAGTCTCGGCAGAGCTTCCAATGTAGGTAGTGCTGGTGTGTTCTAAGGGTGCTGATCCACTGATAGACACGGAATAGGGCGACTTATCCTATACCACCGGGCTTGCGAGCTTGTATAGGGGGGAGTCACACAACACTGGCCGATAGGTTGCCATACCTCAGGGTCGCCTCCTGAACTGTACAGAGAGTTAGGGATACACTTGCGTACATGTCAAAGCACTAGGCCTATGGTAAGTACGGATTGTGCTTTGAGTGTACTAGCTAGGGCTCCAGGTAGGTGTAGGGTAGAATCACACACTATTTATCGAAATCTAATCTGGTTGGTATATATTTCTCTATTAAAGACTTTTAATATGGCTTCATTATCCTAAAAAGCGTACGTGTAATAGGCAAGGGGTTTAATTGCCTAGATATTCCTATTTTATAATGTATCTGCGTAAAAAGGTATTGTTGTATATAAAATCTTATACTATTTGTTTTATTTTGCTAAAATTTCTAGTGTTCTGATGTAAAAACGAGGTACTGAATATTTCATTCTGGTTTCCAAGGTATATACAAAATAAATTCTTAAAATATCAAGCTGGGTTTAGGTATACATACCGTTCTGGAATAGAAGAATGGTTTGTTTTAGGGAACCCTTGGCAGGCAAGAGCAGTCCAATGGGAAGAGTCAGAGTGGAATAATGCTCGACTTGATATTTCTGTCTTATAAAATATAGTAAATGATCTTAGTGCTTCGTCTGTGCGTCTAAAGACTAGAAATACAGTCTATTCTTTTAGTTTTGGGGATTGGGAAAAAGGGATCAGTATCCCTAGCTTTTGAACATAAAAAAAATAAGTAATTTTGATTGATTGATGATACTTGGCGCTTCTTTCATCAAATCATCTAGGAATGCATAGGATTGCGAAGCGTTGGTCATAGCCCGTCTGGCTACAATGTTAGGATAGGTGACCCGAATGATGTTTTGAAACGGGCTGAGAGTTTTCAGACCCGTATCGAGCATACGAAGCAGTACGTGTGGACTCACACATCGCTTAGAAGGTGATAGTATAATTATAACTTTCCTAAAAAGATAGGGTGTAAATGGGCTCATCCCAGGAGTACTGCTTTGTATGTTATCCCGAAAACTTAATAGGCGTAGCGGGACTTCACCAAAAACATTTTTAAACTCATTTTTCCAACAACATTTTTAACCTCATATTAACCATATATGCTGCAATTACCTAAATAACATCATATGTAGTAAACCTTCAACAGCATTTACTTTATACGAATAGATTTAATAAAAATGTAAAATTATTTACGTCACTACGCTCGAGATTCCATTTTAGAAAGCATCACTACGCTCAGCATTCAATTATGGAATCCTTCGCTTCGTTCAGGATTCTATGTTCGTCCTCGCCGTCGATACATCATCTTGCTTCCTTGTGACACAGTATACTATTTCTACTCTTGTAACTATTAAAATATTCCTTTAATTATTCCTTAGTGTCATGATCAAATATATCTTCAATACCATAAATATTTATTCCTTAAAATTTAGGTAATAATAGTACTAGAATCAGAGTCCAAAATTTAGCTGTTACTCATTAAAGAATCTAGGGTACCGCGGTACACTTCGAGGGGTCCTAACTATTATCTAGACGATCACATGGCCAAATTATTTAAATGAGTAAGTAAGTAAAGGGTTTATATAAGTATATATGTATTTATTTAGAGGGTTAGTAGAGGTTAATGTAGTGGGGAAGGTTACACAGCCTGGTTGTGATTTAGTTCACTGACTATACGAAATGTAAATAAATATACCTACTATCAAACAATCTTTAATCCAATTTTAAATTAGATCAATAATGCTTGTGTTGTAGAAACTAGATTAAGATAATAATTATATTATATGGAGGATTGATGAACAAATCGTTAAGTGAAGAAAGAGGAAAGTGGACGACTTTTCTACTATGTAAATTAAAGGAAACTGTTCATCGCAAATCGATAATTGCTGACAGCTCTACCCATGAGCCCTTGACATTTAGTCCCCATTCAATTAAAGAGTCCATTCAGACACAATGCTATACACGGTGTTACATGAGGAAACCGAATAATTTTAACGGTGTATTCCTGATCATATTTAAAGACTAAAATGTCCTATAAACTTTTCTGTAATTCGCCTAGTTTCAGAATAAATACCAATAAAAAAAACAAGTTTTTATTGTTATATAGTGCAAAACACATTTTTGATAGCGATTTTATCACTATGGGACGTGGTCTAAGTATCCTTATTGATAGATGTCAAAAAGTGACAAGTAACACTTTGTAAAAACAAGGTTTTACGGAAAAAAAAGTAAGTCCGTTTTAAGTGATGTTTACCAATAATATTTACTTTTTATGTACAAATACATTTAAAAAATTGAAAAAGAAAAAACATTTTTTTTTTTGCGAATTTTACCTAAAATTATTAAATTTTTTCCTTCTTTTGGCCTCAGAAAAGCGTGGCTAAAATCTTTCGGTTTTCTCGTGAACACCTTGTATAGAGGAATGATAAACGTAAAATATGTTTCCAATTAAGTATTAATATCAGTGCGTCGTTTGGGACTTAGCGACGTAATGACTTAATAACTGATATTGTTATCAAACTGAAATCTGTTATCTTTTTTTGTTTTATAATTGGTTATCTTGACGGGGAGGCGAAGCTTAGCCTAAAGAACAACAAATAATAAACTGTCCTTATACCTATTGTTTGTCTCATTACCTGTTTTTACCCTTTTAATTATTAACATAAAGAACCCTAAATGCATCGTAATATCGTAATTGGTAGAATAGAATAGAATGAGATTTTATTCGTAAGCACAAACAAACAAGACATTACATAATATAAAGAAAACATAAAATAAGATTAAAGTGCCACGAAACGGCCTCATCTCAGCATGTTGCTGGTGACTTCCAGCGCTGATCTTCCGATGAGACCATCAGGTGAGAAGAATCACGGAAGGTAACAGACAAGAAAAGATACATAAAATAACATACAATGAACAAATAGTTAAATAAGAAAAAGGTACACAGCAAGAAGATACAACATAACGCTTAAATTAAAAATTATTTATATAAAGTTGATATAAAGCAAGCATCGTACTTACGAGTATATGGGAGGCGGAGTTTAGCTGGCACGTAAAGATACAGGTAATTTTTTTCTAAAGTGATTCACCGGCAATGTCCCCGATTGTACATTATTGTATTGTATTTCTTTATTGCAGATAACAAGATCCATATTACATTAAAATCACGAGCACAATCAAAATAACAATAAATAGGTACATTAAAACAAATCTTAAAATTAAATTAAATTAAAATTAAATTAAATTAAATTAAATTAAAATTTCTGTCATTACACACACAACTCACATAAAAAGGCACATTACAAAAATTCAACACAAACAAAATAAATATTAATAATGTCAACAAAATTCCGTCAGGTCAACTCACTACATGAAGGCTGTTCCAGTGTCTCGCTATGGGGGAGTCTAAACTGCTAGCGATCACGCCCAGTATGCTGTTGTTACTCTCGCGCACACGCACATTATACAGAATGGGGAACTTTATCTGTCCACCATATTTTATCCAATACTGATAAAAAACTAAAATCAACGACAACAAAAAAAAATGTTCATCTACAACATTGAAATACATTCAAATATCAAATTCCTAATCCGTCAATGATTTAGGCTGTGCATTGTCTGTAATGTAACGGTACCTGAAGTAACGTAACTATAGAATTCTATAGATATATAAACAACACCGGCCAAGTGCGAGTCGGGCTCGCGCACGTAGGGCCATTACGCAAAATAACAGCAAAAAAAATCACGTTTGTGGTAACTATGGGAGCCCCACTTAAATATTTATTTTATTCTGCTTTTAGTATTTGTTGATATTACGGCAACAGAAATACATCATCTGTGAAAATTTCAACTGTCTTGCTTATCACGGTTCGTGAGATACAGCCTGGTGACAGACGGACAGACGGACAGACGGACAGACAGACAGACAGACAGACAGACAGACAGACAGACAGCGGAATCTTAGTAATAGGTCCCGTTTTTACCCTTTGGGTACGGAACCCTAAAAACAGTTACGTAACTACGTTTACGTACATAGTTACGTCTTAGTATTCCATTTTGGTCGTGATAATAAATTAAAATTGTATTAAACTAGTCCCTAATAAGACGGCGTTAATGTTTCCAAAGCACTTAGCACGTCTCACGAAAGTAAGACACGTCGCAAAATCACTGACTAACCCAGTTAACTCCAAATTCAACAACACTGTAAACAACTAATCAGAACCAACTTTACAGCCGTAAGCCACATTCGAAAACACATGCAATTGTTAACCGTATTAATGCGCGATAAATTCCAAGTTCAAACTGATTTTTGAATGTTACTTATGTTGTAAAAGGCAGACAAATCTTGCCTAAAATACTTTCGCACCTTTCGCTGTTGCCGTCACATTGATTTAGGAGATTTATTTTCACCTAGTTTGAACGTGATTTCACGTTGTTTTGCTAGAGAATTTAGTTTTCTTCTTGTTATTTAATACTTTGCTCCGCTTTTGTTGAATTGTCGTAAAGAAAACTATTAAAAAAATACTTAGTTAGATATTTGATAAATATATAAAGAGTTGAATCGGAAACTGCAGGAACAACAAGATTTTCTACGCTAAGTACTATTGTTGCTAACTGTACCTGTACTTCCTATATTTTACGTATCCATGTACTATACACCCGTGACTTCACAATTCCTTCTAATGAATCATAAAAACCTTAAAAAAGTTTTTTTATATCACTAGAAAGTACTCAGTGACAGACGAAAATCCTGCCATTTTTTCCAAAAATAATGTCTACTTTCACAAACTACCATCACGAGTGCCATCTGTCTCTCACCGCGTGCTGCACTCTTACCCGCCTACTCGAACTTGGCCGCCCTATTTGTTTCAATTGACCTAAATATATCTGGTTTACGATGGTCGGCCCTTATCGCGGTTTAGATTTGTCTATTTGGTGTTTCAGAGGATAACTCACAAAGTACCAAAAGTAAGGATGGTCGTCGGTTGCTAGTTAATAAGCCGTCAGTTAATAAATTACGCAATGACATGCATTTCCATTAGTACTGATTCTATAGACAAAACAATGTAACTGATCACTATAGTTAGCTGTAATGCGACTATAATTATAACTGATTGCCTCATGTTTCATATCCAGCCAGCCGTGGATAAGAAATTTTTATATTTGGCCAAAATTATAATTAAAAAATCTGATGTTAAACCACCGCCACGATGGTAATAATGGGTAACCAACTAACCACTGTACTATTATCGGTAGTCACTCTATCTGCCTACCGGCTGAGAGCCTGTATTAATATAAGCATTCAAGCAAATACTAGCGTCCCGATTCGAACAATGCTTACAATGTTTTTAAGAAGTCAACGCGGTACGATACCGATCTATCAGTGTCAGAAGTGACATTTCTTCAATAAAAAAACGTCACTTTTGACTGACAGATCGGTATCGTACCGCTGTGACTTCTTAAAAACATTGTTCGAATCGGGCCATAGGTATTTCACATAAAAGCGTTACATTTTTCATAACAAAAGTGTATCGTGTCGTATGTATCCATATCTATGTCTTCTTTGTAGGTTTTCTTTTCAGTCCAACTGACCTCAAAAGCCTCCAGTAATACGTAATGACTTTACAAAGCAATTACTTACATGAAGTAATAACTCTATAACTTAATAACTTTCAATTTACTCGTAACACAGGCCGTCAGTAAAATAACTTCATAACTATAAAGTTACGTTATTGGTAAGGTGCTACGATAACTCCACGTCATTAAAGGCGTCATCAAAGTTTTATGGCTGTAGGTAAATTAAACTAAATAGTATGGGGACTTCGGAATGGCTTGATTAAATTTAGATGCACTAGTTATATGGTAGGTAATTTATATACGTATGTACGAAAGTATCGTCCTTTGCTCTTGACGTTAACAATAATCATTTCTAAACTTATAGTTCTGAATTAAAAGCCACGCAAAGGGAGCTTTCATTTTTATTTCATACAATTGACTTTTATATAAAGGCCTTACGGACACTAAGAATGGTGCTAGTTCAGCGGTGTCAATCACGAATTCTAGCCAATCGTAACGTCTAACGCAACTAGTTGCGACCAATCGCGCGCGTGCGTGATGCGAACTCACCAAAGTCGTCAACCAATCGCATTGTGGCACTTGTGGCTTTAAACTGCACGATTAGCTCGAGTTCGTATGCGTGACACCGCTATTGCGTTATTTTTAGAGCAATAATTAGTTATACATACATTTAAAACATGTCAAATAAGGACCTGCTTTGCATGCTTCACAATGAGGGTGCGTTATTTTATCAGAGAGTTCCTCTTATCACCTCGGGTGTCCGTCACGAGATCAGCTCGATGTTACCATAATATTGCATTGTCATCCAACTTACATAATGTAGGTCGGGTAGGGTAGGAAACAGTGGCTCGGTAAAAAATAGCCGTGTACAGGGGCTCACTCAACCTAATTCCAACATGATAGAGGCGATATTTAGGCGACTGAGCGTTAGAGCTGAGCCACTGTTTCCTACCCTACCCTACATATCGCGTAGGTATTTAAGTTTTAAGATTTACCTTCGACGTTTCGAGGACGGCGTTGTACCCGTGGTCTCGGAGAAGACTGGCTGTTGACATCACCATCTTCTAGCCGCGCGAGTTTTTCGAACTACCCGTACTTGGTCTTGTTAATTCGCTTGAAAGTTTTGCGCACTAGGGATGTTACTGTATCGACACACAAGACTAACGATATTCGATTTATCGACTGTCGATATTTGTTTCCGCTTACATTTACTAATGACTGGATTCCATGTGGATGAGATCTTGAAACCCTCAAAACCCTCTTTAATAATGTCTAGAAATCGTGGAAGTTTAAATCAATGATATGTAGGGTAGGGTAGGAAACAGTGGCTCAGCTCGAACAGTGGCTCAGTCGCCCCAATATCGCCTCTATCATGTTGGAATTAGGTTGAGTGAGCCACTGTACACGGTTATTTTTTCCTATGAGCCGCTAATGAGCCACTGTTTCCTACCCTACCCTACATATGTTTGTATGTAAAGTTTCAGCTCAATGAATAATGGGAAGTGATCTAATTTAGCTTGCAAGATTTGACCCGAACAAATATATTACAAACAAACATTGCAAGTTAAATAAAAGCTTGTAAAATAGCATTCTTATAATATTTTCGGTCCGAGGATTCGTAGGTAGGAATTGGGAAGTTCGCCTACGTATAATACCTCCACATCGCCATCTGACAAAACTAATTTCAGTGTTAATCTCACCATTACTATCGCACTGTATACATCTAATCAATATTGTGATTTAGAACACATCAATGACGTCGATGGACAAAATTAATTGCTGCTTGTTTTAATGCTTTGCACTTTTATAGGTACAGCGTGACATAGGAGAAAACTCTTCTTTTAGATGTGACCTTTTTATTTTCCGACACCTTTATTGAACTCCATTTTGGTGCAATTATAAATGAAACCAAACGGATAAACAAATAGTTTATACCAAATAGGTTTATTTAGAGTTCCGTGCCTCAAAAGAAAAAAACGGAACCCTTATAGGATCACTTAGTTGTCCGTCCGTCCGTCCATCTATCTGTCAAGACCCTTTATCTCGGGAACGCCAGGAGGTATCGAGTTGAGATTAAAACCATATACTCAGGTATACAGCCCCTTGAAGCTGTGATAAAATCAAACTTCTAAGTTAATGTAAAAAAAGATACAGCCGTTTATACCGCAAAAATAACGTATATTTCTAAACTCAAGGGAATCAAAATTTATAGGGTACTTCCCGTTGACCGGAGGTAGAACTATGAAATTTGGCAAGTAAAAAAAAAGTTTAATTTGTACGGAACCCTCGGTGAGCGAGTAAGACTCGCACTTGGCCGGTTTTTTTTAGTTTACAATCTTAAACCTAAGATACCCAACTTATGCAAGGACCGGTGTCTAATTACAGCTCACTGCTAAAATATCCCGTTTCATTAAATCCAGACAAAGAGTAAGTACTAGTCGATGAGTCTATCTTAAATGGTAGCCTGCCAGTATCTGTCAACTATACGTATAAACGACTACCTCAAATTTACGCCCTAGAAATACAATTCCGGTTCCATTTTCAAATTTAAGTATATTTACATAGCTCTAGTCCATATATAATGTGCATTAAGATTTATAACAAACTTCCAATAGATATAAAAAACGAAAAAATTGACAACATATTTAACAAAAAACTTACGAAATATTTATTAGAAAATAGTTTTTATAATATGCAAGTTTTTTGAAAGTTAAATTTATGTTAGGTAGAAGATATAACATATAATAGAAATGTAAAGATCTCATTAATGTTATGTTGTGAACTTATGAATGTTACGTGTATGTTGTGTTCATGTGTGAGCCTATTGTGTCCCAATGCTGGGCAAAGGCCTCCCCCCTCTCATGATGTTAAATTTATATATATGGGATATATTATGTAATATTATAGTATTAAGTTACGTGCTCAATTTGCAGTGCCCTTACAGGGTTCATAGCTAGATCACCATTTTAATGTAAGACCTTATTGTACCTATGAAAGCAGTAAATTACTGATTACTGATTACTAAATAATTGTTTTACTTAATATAAAGATATTTTTTTCGTAATGCCATTAGAAAATGTTAGATCTTTTAACGCATCATTCGCTATCATTTACTGTGCTGACAGGCAACATTTGCAGTAAAAAAATAAAAAACAATAAGTACCTAGTAGCTTCTTGTAAGCGAACTTATTATAATAAGAATGGATATGGATTTCGGCGCTCCTCCGGCTATTGTTCACCTACATCTGACTATCACTCAGTCACTCACACAAAACACAAGCCTAATTTACATAACCTCATTCGGCAAGAAGCCGCAATTACATTTACTAATGTGATTAACAAGTAGGTACGATTAAAAATACTTGGTATGAAGAGCATCATGATAAAAAATACTTTTTTTTTAATTAGTCTTCATTAAGAGAAAATTGCAATAAAAAAGTGGTCTAATCGGTTTCGGGAATTGCTTTCATTAATCTTTTTGGTCATTAATATCCGGAAATTAATATTATTCAACATTTAAAAAAAAACGGTTTGGCTATCAGTGTCCAAGGGAATAAAACTCTTTTTAACTTTTACTTAGCAAAAGTGTTGACTGATCACACAGTGCGCCATCATTTCAGGGTGTAAAGATGAGCGCCTCACTAAAAATAAACCATGGGTATTATGCCAAAAAAACAGTGCACAGCTCATTAGGAGACCACTATACATAAAAAATACATAAATAAATGTATAGATAACATCCATAACTCAAGAACATATGTTCGTGATTAACACACAAATTGATAATCAAGTCATAGATAACGTTAAGCAATATAGATATCTGGGAGCGTGGTTCAATGAGAGATGGGACCCAGACCAAGAAATTAAAACAAGAATAGAAATCGCAAGGAACACGTTTATGTCAATGAAATCGCTGTTTACCAACAGAAGCATAAATACTAAACTGAGGTGGAGACTCGATCGTCAAATGCTATGTTATATCTATCCTGCTGTATGGCATGGAGGCATGGACACTGAATAAATACACAACAGATAGACTTGCTGCCTTTGAGATGTGGCTCTACCGAAGGATGTTAAAGATATCATGGACTGAACACGTTACGAACAAAGAAGTACTACGTAGAATGAAGAAGACTCCAGAAATACTCAACATCATTAAAAGACGAAAAACAGCCTATCTACGCACTTACAACCCCTCTGGTGTTGCGGGTGTCCATGGGCGGCGGTAATCGCTTTCCATCAGGTGATCCGTCTGCTCGTTTGCCTCCTATTTCATAAAAAAAAAAAAAAAAATATCTGGGTCACATATACAGAAATAAGAAATACGACTTATTACAAACAATTATTGAGGGAAAATTCGAGGAAAGAAGAGGGAGAGGTAGACCTAGATATAAATTTAAATGGATAGATAACATTAAGGACTAGACACTTACAAAAAACGCAGCCACTCTCAAGAGATTAGCAAAGACCAGGAAGCTGAATGCCATGCTGACCGCCGACGCCCATTAGATGGGCATGGCACCAAAAGAAGAAGAACACACAAATACAACCTGTTACTTCACATAAAATACTTAGTAAAAAAAAAAAAAAACAAAAAAAAAACAAAAGTAAAATACTCATACTCAACCCAACAAACCCTCAAGTTCCCTTTCACTAGAAAGTGTGCCTAAATTAATGTACCTAATGCCTAGCGAACTCCTTAACAGAATTGAAGTTCAACCTTAGTTCATTTAAATGATTACATTACCCTTTTGTACGGCACCTACGAGTACAGTCGACGTTAAAAATAGGCTTACATCTTTTGCCTTATTACAAAAGGAGTAAGGTGCAGAAATGTAAACATATCTTGGTCGCCGACTGTACAAGCTAATGGAAGTACTGTTACATTTCATAATAGAATTTCAGTGAAAGGTTCTAGTCATAATTTTGGAATTATTTTTATAGTGAGGTCTAATTTTAAGTAAATTTTAGTTGATGTTGATAGGCGTTTTAAGTACAATCGCGGACATTCCCGGTGTACCACCTTAAGGGCAAACATCGTTTAAACGTCTTGCAGGCGGTCCGGCGATATCATAAAAGTGATCACCAACAGCATGACACTTAAAAAGGTGTGTGTTGAAAAGAAAGGTTAGCTCAGTTAAAGTCTTCCATTGTCGTTGTGACGGCCGGGATTTGCAAAGTAACATAAGGAATCCAAGATGCATCCTAATAGGTTATCTTGATGGGGAGAAGAAGCTTAGCCTAAACAACAACTAATAAACTGTCCTTACTACCTACTGTTTGTCTCTTTATCTGCTTTTACCCTTTTCATTATTAAGATATCCTAAATGCATCGTAATTGGTTATCCCTGGGAGGCGGAGTTTAGCTCGCTCGTAAGGATCGAGGTAAAAAAAACTGAAGTGGTTCACCGGTAATGTTCCCGATTGTTTATATACCTATATCTTTTGTCGCTTTTCCCTCTACCAGTTAATATTTTGTGATAACAACAAAGTAATTTTATTTAATGTGTAACTTAAAAAGCAAAAGAATTAATAAGTTTAATTATTTCGCAAGAGTTAATTTTGTTATTATGGTATCCAGCTGGAAAATAATTTCCATTCGTCATATCCGTAAATGTTACGCACACGCCAACGTAATACGTTTTCAAACAGCTATGATTCATTTAATATTCGATAACGCAGCTAATTAAGTAATTAAGTACATAATCACAATTTATAATCATAACGACGATAAGAAGTCCTGTGAACTAATAATTCAACTTCACAAGATGAGCGTTTCTAAGGAATCCAATTAATTGAGAGTCTATTGTTTATCTGGCATTGTTTACGTTTTTAAAGGAGCTAGTTAAGGTTTTAACACACTAAAGGGGCCCATTGACTATCAGTCCGCCGGACGATATCGGCCTGTCAGTTGTTCGGAACTGTAAAATTTTTGTTCTAACTGACAGGCCGATATCGTCCGGCGGACTGATAGTCAGTGGGCCCCTTTACAGTGGCCGCAGAACAGGGGGCCAAGTGACAATGATTATTTAACGAAATAATTGAAAAATAAATTATGGATGATCACGATACTTTTCGTTTGCATCTTATATCCCAGTACATACGAGTATTGACTTTGATTGGCGTTGGTCGATGAACAACTTTGCCCCGACCTACTCAGAGAGCGTAAGTTATAGCTAGCTTAAATATCTTGTGTGCTTGCTTAAGTATCTTCTTATTATGTTTTCAGATATATTGAGAAGGTATTTTTACTTTCTTATTTAATGTTTTTTTTTTATATTTTATAAATTGTATAATCCACAAGCAGTATAGAGTTAGACCAAGCTAACTCTGCTGCGAATTTGATAGCACAGTGTGTGGCAGTGTCATCATAAACATCAAATGTCTATTGAAACTGTGACGTTTAAAATAAAACTTCCACGCTCTGTGCTATCAAATTCGCAGTAGAGTTAGCTTGGTCTAACTCTATCCGCAGGTGTATTCGGGTGATTCTGATCACTTCAAAATACTACTTACTTACTTGGCTGGCGCGATGACCCAAAATGAGTGTTGGCCTCAAACACAAGAACGCCACTTTGCCCGGTCCAGAGCGATATCACGCCAGCTTTCGCCGCGAAGCCGCCAGCTCACGGAGATCCGCCTCCACTCCGTCCGCCCAATGATATCTAAGGCGACCAACAGGCAGCGTCCAGTTGATCGACCCAAGTAGGCCCTTTTGGCTGCCCGATCTTCACCCATCCTTTCGAGGTGGCCAAGCCAGCGGAGACGAAAAATGTTGAATAATATTTTTAATTATATATGAGGTAAAAGAGCTGACGATTTGAGGACTTCCAACAGTTCCACCACTTACCACCACTTAGATGGTTCTAAGTGGTGAAGATGGAAATGCTGTCGTGTCGAGTAGGGCGATGGCAGGCGGCAAGAAACACTCCACTTCAGCATTTCGGAATTGAACTCAATTATACATTAAATCGGCCTGATTCGAACTTTAAGATACGTCAAAAATTTGCTAAAGATACGACATGGATCGGATATTACTATGTCAGTGTAAAAAGTAACGTTTCTTCAAACAAAAACGTCACTTATGACACTGACATATCCGATCCGTATCGTATATTGAGCAAATTTTTAACGTATCTTAAAGTTCGAATCAGGCCGAATGATGAAGTTAAGTAGCTGACATTCTGAAATATTATAAATAACTCAAATACCACTTCACCATTATGATTCAATTCGTTTTAGTATAGCTGTAAGTGCGTCAAATGCTTTAGCTTCCCTAAGGATTTACTTTAAAATTGAATGAAGGGTAAACAATAAGCAACCTTATTGTTATCGTATTGTTATCCTTATTTCAAAGGAGTTTCTACCAGCTAGAAAACCATTTTAAACCCAAGGGCCTCTTTTATAAATTTTCATTGTCCATAAAACCTATTTACATTAAGTTCGTAAAAATAATGTGATTCCTTTATAGTGATTATTATAGGCGTTCATCATCTTCCTCGCGTTGTCCCGGCATTTTGCCACGGCTCATGGGAGCCTGGGGTCCGCTTGGCAACTAATCCCAAGAATTGGCGTAGGCACTATAGCTATAGGCGTATAGCTATTGTTATAGGCGTTATAGCTATTTAATCTCTTAACTTCTAACTTATTATTTTATGCAAATCCCGCATGAAGTAACCACTTAGGCCGGTTCCTACCAGCCTTCTAATTAAATTCTTTAGTCAAATTAAATTTTACGCCGAGGTATGACGGCCGACAATTTATGAGCAGTAATTCTCATGGTAGAAATTTACACATACTACTAGTAGTAAACTTTATTGTACATAAGCACAAAAAATGTGACACTGCTCGCACTATTAGTGCTTGAGAAAGGAGAACTAGGCTCTCCGAAACATATCGCCCGAGTGACTAAAACAAGTGAGTCTAAACCGTGAAATTATTTAATAATAAAAATGTGACAATTAAGAAAAGGTTGATACGAAAGCGAACCCTTTGAGTACTCTTAGTACTTTTAATGTTACAAATCCAACCGCTCGGATTTCATTTTTTCATATTTTGGTGTATGTACAGTTGGCATCAATATATGTAAGGCTTTCAGTTAAACGGTAGGTCTTAGCTTTGAAAATATAAGGGTCAATTCATACCTGTTATAATTGACTTCTTAACTAAGCGACTATAGTAAAAAAACAGACCCTACTCTCACCTAATGAAATGTTATGTGACATGTGACGGTAGGGCCGAAAATAATGTTTATCACTGCTTCAGTAAATAATAGCCTAGTTATTCTCGCTATAAAAATACCTAATGACAACGGGTGTATATTTCAATCTTATCGAGTTGTTATTAATAAGAAAGAGCTTTGAGCAAATAATTCCTCGCTACGTTGTTAGACGTCTACAACCTACAACATTCAGGTTTGTACTTTCGAATCAAATACAAAGTTATTTTTTAAAGAACGCCTAATTTACGATTCCCACAGAAGCGCATTTCACATATTTTCTACGGCCCGCAAGCCCGACGGCTCCTCGCGGATGCGGGCGGATCCGGACGGACTTCATCGCTTCCGCCAGGATACATAATGTATAGGCAGATTGAGAATGCACTCCGGCGCGGCCTGACTCCAGTCGGTCGGTGGGAATCGTACATAGTACTTTATATACTTAAATTGTAAATTCTGTACTAAATTCATGAATTCGTACCTATAGTCTGCATCTTCTCAAATGATTTTTACGCCTAAGACGGTAATGTGTTAAACAAAAGCCATTGTTTCTCTTGTGCTAGTGGTCGCCCATTGTGTGCCATTGAGTCTGAGCGCGTGCTACGGCGCGTGCCATTGGCAGACAATTGTCATTTCAGTGACATGTCTCTGACAATGGCGTGCCATTTCAGAGACATGTATCTGACAATAGCACGCGCCGTAGCATGCGCTCAGACTCAATGACACACAACACACAATGGGCGACCACTCGCACTAAAGGAACAATGGCTTTTGTTTAACACATTACCGTCTTAGGCGTAAAAATCATTTGAGAAGATGCAGACTATACCTATGTTTCCGTCATGGGCTCACAAACACATTGCTTTGATTTCTTAGATGAGTAGGTACAGTTTTTTTTTAATCCACTGAAATTAAACGAAAAAGAATATTAAAACGTGATGAAAGTATGCATCAAGGAAAACATATGTCATGGAGATTATTTATATGCAACGTGACCGCATTAAGCGGATTTTGATTTGATATCATTAGATTAATGAATAAGTAGAACATAATATGATATAGCCATAAGCACCACTTTAATCCTTATCATCTACGCGCTACTGGGGCCTTATTCTCAAACTTGCTATGTGGGCCATTTTATTTAGATACATAATTAGTACACTTTTTTTTTATTTCGATATTTTATGTTATTTCTACCCAGAATCATGAACTCTTTCGATTCTAATAGGAGAAAAACGTGTCCCAGAGTTTTCCATTTCCATTCCGTTACTATTTTTCGTGTTTTAATGTTTTTATGTTCTATGTCATAGACATTGTATGACGGAAATGAAAAACGTACGGAAATTTTGGAAAAAAAAATCTTATTAGGATCGAAAGAGCTCGGGACTCTGAACAGAAATAACATAGAAATCCCACATATGAAAATGAAAAACATGTGTAGTTTACTTAAAATAAAATGGTCTATATGTATGAATTACTTACTCATATTACACACTTAAGCCGCTGAACTGAATGAACTGAAATTTAGTCTGGAGAAAGTTTGTTGGCTGGTAGTTTTTATCACTCATCATGATTATTTTACGTAGACGAAATCCCGAGCGTATGAACAGTATCTAATATGACGCAAACCGAAAAATCCTTATTCATTATTGCCTTATTATAGTCTACACCAAGAAATTTATTTATTTAATCGAATGGTATAAAAAGTCAGAAATAAATCGAAGACATAACAGGTATGTCACAAGTTTATATCCAAGGTTTACAGCCATTGAGCTGCGTCAATAGTAAGTGAGAAGTTGAGAACAGGTCACCGGGGCTTCCAGGGTAGGCTCTGCGGGGGCACTTCTGGACTATGTGTTGGACAGTCTGCGATGGCGCCACAATCGCATCTGAACGAGTCGATCCATCCACAAAGATGTTTAAAATGTGCGGTACGGCCGAACCCTGTCCGCATTCTGCTCAGCTTACACCATTCATGTCGCGATAGAAGAAGAACTATATTGAATTGGTATTATATTCTTATTTCCTGAATAAGCTTCTAATTTTCTGAATAATAATGGGTAATGGGCATGGTCGGGTTTCAGGTTCGGCTGACTATAATTTGGCTAATGAAGGAGCTTAGAATTAATCCTCAATGAAAATTATGCATTTAGCGGTATAAATGTAATGTGTATGTTATTAACAACTCTCTTTACCATCAGTGGACCTTATTAACTAGTGAATAAATCAAATTATTTGTTATTTGATTTGTATGTATTAAAGAAAAAGTGACCAAGTTTATGAGTGGCCGAGGCCGGAAATTTAACGTCCTGACCAATTGGCCACACGGCCACAGCGGTACCCGCACCAAATTATCAAGTATACGCAATCTTTGAAAGGCTTGGCGCCTTTGAACATCTCTAAAGGGAAAGCAGTATTTACTTGCTGATTTGTACTGTAGGAGGTAGGACTAGGTCGATTTATGTAAGACTATCTTTTGCCCGCGACTTCGTCTGCGTGGACTTAGTAACCCCAGCAAGAGTAAGAATAGCGCCTGGAGAAAGTCTTATAGCAATTATTCAATTTGAGCATATTATGCACACAAATTAGCAGACACTTCATTAATTATCTCAATTCCACCCCGCTTTTTACTTTCTTAAGGGATGATTTTCGGGATAAAAACTATCCTATGTCCTTCTCAGGGACTCAACCTATCTCTATGCCAAATTTCATCTAAATCGATTCAGCGGTTTAAGCGTGAAGAGGGAACACACAGACAGACAGACAGACAGACAGACTTTCGCATTTATAATATTAAGTATAGTATTATAGAAACTGTAATAGATGTCATATATTAAAGAAAAAGTGACGAAGCCCTCCAGTGGTGAAGGCCGGATTCGAACGGCGTCTTTAGCTATCGCGGCTAACGCTATGAACCCCTAGGCCACCCCGCCACCACGTGACTACTTAAAAAACACAAACCAAATTATTTAATAAAATAATTTGATTTGTTCCCAAACTTGTTTATAGTATATAGTATATGTATAGTATAATAGTATATGCAAGTATATGTATATAGTATATAGTATATAGTATATAGTATATAGTATATAGTATATAGTATGGATTGTCCAATATGTATTAATTAGTTAATTTATTCGGTCTGGCCTAGTTGGTAGTGTAGAGACCCAGCCTGTGAAGCCGATGGTCCTGGGTTCGAATCCCGGTAAGGGCATTAAGTGTGATGAGCACAGATATTTGTTCCTGAGTCATGGGTGTTTTCTATGTATTTAAGTATTTATACATATACTAGCTTTTGCCCGCGACTTCGTCTGCGCGGACTTACTAACAGCAGCTAAAGCAAGCATAGCGCCTGAAAAATTTTTCATAGCAATTATTCAATTTGAGCATATTTTGCACACAAATTAGCAGACACTTCATTAATTATCTCAATTCCACCCCGCTTTTTACTTTCTTAAGGGATGATTTTCGGGATAAAAACTATCCTATGTCCTTCTCAGAGACTCAACCTATCTCTATGCCAAATTTCATCTAAATCGATTCAGCGGTTTAAGCGTGAAGAGGGAACACACAGACAGACAGACAGACAGACAGACTTTCGCATTTATAATATTAGTATGGATTATATATATCGTTGTCTGAGTACCCATAACACAAGCCTCCTTGGGCTTACTGTGGGACTTAGTCAATCTGTGTAAGAATGCCCTATAATATTTATTTATTTATTTATTTATTTATTCAAATCATTATAACTACGAGTTACGATAACACTAGTAGGTAGGTGGTTTGTTTTGATTCTTGAAGAATAACATGCTAATCGGATGAATCAACTTTTAGGATAGGTACATTAGGTACTTCCCATTTTTCGACATGTACACTAGGTATAAAAATTTAAAATAATATCGAAAATAAATACCAATAAATTGTTTACAATGCTGCCTTCACGTTTTTACCAGTTCAACATTTCAGCTTATAAGTTAAATTTGTTGTGGAACGAAGTTCCTTATCGGACGATTTGCGCGGATGCTAAGCGAAAAAAGTGTAAGACTTTTGCCGCCACAGCCATACTAGTGCGATATATGCAAGAACAAGAACAGAACAGAACAGAACAGAACAGAGCAGAGTAGAGCAGATAAGAGCAGAGCAGAACAGAGCCGAACAGAACAAAACAGAACAAATCAGAACAAACGAAACGAAACGAAGCAGAGCATGAGCATGAGCACGAGCACGAGCACGAGCAGGAGTAGGAGCACGAATATGACCATGAACACGTCACCAGCCTTTCTTAACTTCGTTCCAACCGAGTGTTCCACGACACTCATCACTTTTTAATCATACAGACATTTTTTTAATATCAATGGTAACACCTGCTGCGTTTACCATTCATATTAAAATGTTATCTCCCTGGTGTGGTTTCATTTTAAAAAAATGTATTTTTCCCGCGTTACCTTTTTTTGAGAATGCAGGATTTTTTTTAGTGTGCTTAATAGTTGAAATCAGATTTGAAGGTCTAATTACAACATTTATTATAAACCAAAAACGACTGGAAACTATTAGTATCATAAAAGAAAACGAGTATCCTAAAAGTTGATTTACCTAATTGGTGAAAAGCAAAAAAAAAACTATTTTTTACTAAGTATTACTGAATAAAACAAATCACTCGAAACATTAAATATATTCGAATAACATACGAGTGCTTTAGTTGTAGGCATGTTAGCCTATAAATATGAGGCACTTTCCAAAACAAATGACCCGTTTCAAGCAAATACTTTTACGGAAATGGCAATTTATATTTGACGTTTAAGCAAACATGACCTTTAATTGCTTAACAAAAATGTTAATGTGTAAATTCGGGTTTTTTCCATTTTACCCTATACAAACAGAAATAGAATTATAGTAGTAGTGATATAACTGATAAAATATTTTTCCTCAAAATTTTGACTACATAAACCTTTATTTTTAAACTGTAGTAGGTGTTAACTATGCCATAGAGTAACTTATACTAGAGCGGTACTGTCATAGTAAATTTTGTAACCCCAGTAAATTCATTGCCATCTGTCGACACACTTTAAAACTAAAATTGAAGATTTGTAAAAATACGATAAAATGTATTTAAATATAGATAAATGATTTTTTTATTTGCAATAATTATTTTGATGATTTTGACCCATGTTCTGAATATGATATGCGTTAAAATTGTTAAATAACTAACGAAACCGTCAACGCCATCTATACGACTGTAGGCCAAAACTAGTAGCGCCCTCTGAACGAGAATCAAATTTTCTTGATTTTCGAGGCACGTTTTTTCCTTAGACTGTTTCCATCTATTACGGAGTTATATCTATCTTTGACTATGCTAAATAGGTTAACAGTAGTCACGTTTTATCTGTATAGGTAATACTGTACTTTCACTACTTACTACCTACCTAAATAAGCGTTAAATGAAAAAGTTATTTTCATAGACTAAAATGTGACAAATGCTTAAGTATTCCGTGCCAAAATCTGTGGTTAGTAGTTTGGTTTAAACAGTTGCAGTGTATCTACCACAGGACGACCAAAGTGTTAAAAGTTTCGGATACAAAGGTCAAATGTCATAGAAATTGTACGTTTATTAATGAGGGCAGTGCGTTAACAAAATCTCTATGTTTTGAAAGATTAGAAAAAGATTAAAAGAAAGAAGCGTTAACAACGTTACCAAACGTTACAAACGTTTGGTAACGATGTTAACGCTCTAATAGATCAAAAGTTTAGAAGTGTATGATCGTCGAAAACCATACAGTTTATCTATCATAGTAACCCCACAGTGTTCTTAAAAAGTTACAGCAAGGGATGTATTCTGAAAGTTCAGGTTCACGATCGCATCAGTATAGTCGCATCACCCGAGCGAGGCGGCCGCGTCTATCGCTCAGATATCACGACATCGTCTAGTGGAAAAGTATTTCGAAAACTTGTGTGCAAAAGTGGTTAGTGAAGTTTTAGTGCAGTTTATGTGAAGTTTGCTAGTTTTTTGGAAGCTGTTTCAGGTAAATTTACTTTTGTAGGTTATGTTTTTAAATAATTAGTTTGTGTATGTGTTCTCATAACTTTTAAGTACAATATTATATATGTATATATTTTTACATGCCTTATTGTTTTCTCAATTAACGGGTAACTAAAAAAATTTGCCCAGAACGTGCAATAATTGTATGGTATAGAAACTTCATTATAATATTATGTAGTCGGTAACTGATATAAACTTAAGATAATGTTGACAACAAATTATTTACATATCAAGTTATGTAAGAATAAGGATAGGTACTATTATTTGTCTCAAATTAAAATGTCATTTTAATAACTGTAAAATTCAGGACACTTGACGTTTCGTGATTTTTTTGAGAGCTGCTTGAATTTGAATGAAATTGTTCAGTATAGGAATATCGAAAATTATTTTAATTAAAAAGCTCGTGAAGCAGATACGTCTAAACGATACAATTTTTTTATCAAAGCCAAATAGAAAAACCACCACTTCTGGCAAGATTCGAACTTGCGACCTTTTTGGAACACCGATTAAATCGCTCCTAAACTCCTAACCAGCTGAGCTAGCGTATTCTAGCGCATTGAGCTAGCATTTCTTCGTTTTGTTTACACGCCTTTGGGTAGCGCATAGCGACATCTACCGTCAATTTTTTTTTGAATTCCGTACCTCAAAAGGAAAAAACGGAACCCTTTTAGGATCACTCGTGCGTCTGTCTGTCTGTCTGTCTGTCCGTCTGCCACAGCATATTTTCTCCGAAACTACTGGACCAATTATGTTAAAATTTGGTATACATATGTAAGTTTGTAACCCAAAGACGGGCATGTAACAAATTAATTTTAAACATGGGGGCCACTTTTAATGTAAATGTAAATCTCATGTAAATGAGAAAATTAGAAAATTTAAACTATACCGTCGTTTTATATAAAATGAAATAGCTCATTGTGATAATCTCAAATAAATTTATTTATAATTTTAGGATAAACAGTTTAGAAGTTACTCAAAAAATAGGTAAGAAATGACCATTCCCCCCTTCATCTCCGGAACTACTGGGTCTAAAATTTTGAAAAGAATACACAAAATAGTTCTTTACCTATATATTACAGGAAAACCTATTGGAAATGTGCAGACAAGCGCGAGTTGGACTTAATTACTTAGTTTTTGATCCGACCCCTACGGGTTTTTTAAAGACATTTCACTCACGTTTCACATAAAAAAACATTGTTTAAATTGTGTAATGTAAGGAACCCTTGGAACTTTCCTTTAATTTTATAAAAATTGTAATCATAAGAGATCTCTGGCGGCTGTCATATTGCTAACCGAGACAAGGTATAAAACGGCACAGAAATCTAATTACTTAACTGTACAGTCATAGAACGCAATTTTACTCTTGAATCAAATCATATCAGTAGTCCAACGATACGATATTAGAGACGCGCTGTTGAATCACTGCGCCTTATCGTCTGACCCCGGCATTGAAGTCAAGTTTGCTCAATTTGTTAATACGAAGCGTTTGTATCCGACCAGTGGCCAAGCATCGCGGCAAACTGAGATCTCGGAACTGGTTTGTGTATCCTTTGATCTGTATTACTAGATTGAAATGATCTAGACCAATTAAGCTACTAGCAGCTCAGCAAACCATGGATTCTTTTACGCATTCACTGCAAGCGTGAGCTACGGTGCTACGAGTACGTTTGTAGCTAAAGAATACGCTTAAGAAAGCACTGATTAATACTAACGAATGTAAGTTAAAACTAATATAAAATAACATGTAAGTACTAACTAACTAACTAAAATAAAGAACAGCACATATAATTAAGGCTAAGCTTAGTTAAAATAATCTCAAAATATAGAGATTCTAACTGTGTTAAGACGAATGTTTGTACCTAACCTCTTATGAAATGAACCTCTTATTAAATAAAACTAAAAAATAATTTTAGCTGATGATATTTTCGCCTTTAAAAAATTGATCAGGATTTGTTATGAATATTAAAATAAATATATATAAAATATTAGATAGATAGATAGCGTTTATTCGTGGCAAAAAAGAGGAAAACACGAAGGTAACACAACGTAAATAATATAAGCCACGAAATGGTCCCGACTCCCAACTCAGCATGGTGCTAGCCTCGCTCGACTGGGCTAGCGCTCGGCTGATCTTCCGTCGGGGCCATGAACTTGTGCAGTAAGAACTGTACTTGTGTAGGGGACATTTATACTTTAAACCTAGCCCCAAACTAAGCCAAGCTTCTACTTTGGGTGCTAGGCGTCGATATATATACTTATATACATAGAAAACACCCATTACTCGGAAACAAATATTTGTGTTTATCACACAAATAAATGCCCTCCCGGTAAGGGCATTCGAACCCAGGATCATTGGCTTCACAGGCAGAGTCACTACCCACTAGGCTAGACATTTCAATATCAAAATTTAAGGTTATCTGAGTTTTTATAAGTCTAGTTAAGGTTATCTACAAAGTAAAGGCTGTCAGTGTCGAAATCAAAGTATATCCAAAGTCGATGTCAGTGTGAAAAGTGACAATTCTTCAATCAGAAAAGTCCTTTTGACATATTCCGTTCCGTTCCGTACCCAAAGGGTAAAAACGGGACCCTATTAATAAGACTCCGCTGTCCGTCTGTCTGTCCGTCTGTCCGTCTGTCACCAGGCTGTATCTCGTGGTCTGTGATAGCTAGACAGCTGAAATTTTCACAGATGATGTATTTCGGTTGCCGCTATAACAACAAATACTAAAAACAGAATAAAATAGAGATTTAAGTGGGGCTCCCATAACGTGATTTTTGACCGAAGTTAAGCAACGTCGGGCGGGGTCAGTACTTGGATGGGTGACCGTTTTTATAGTTAATGGTATGGAACCCTTCGTGTGTGAGTCCGACTCGCACTTGGCCGGTTTTTATTTATATCATTTGCACAAATTATAGGTATTTCGGTTTTGACGAAAAATCCGGTTTCGGTCGGACACTAATTTCTAGTTAAAAGTGTGGACAATATATGAATGATATGTATGATAAAAATGTAATAGATATGCATCGTTTACACTGCAAATGACACGTGGTTGACGTGGTTGATAACGATGACAAGGACAGTTTAAGCTCCACGGTGTCAGCTATGAAGTGGATCAAATTAATCTAGATAAGTGCACGACCTATAAGAAAACCCCAAGGCTGCCTTTCCACTGAGCAAAATCTTCTCCGCTCCGTGGATTACAACCAATGCTATTGTTGATTTCATCATGTCTTTTCTTATCTTCGCTTATTTCTCTCTCCTGGGAAAGACAGCCTAATGATTATTTTTAATGTCTATAGTGTCTATACGGTTCTAAAGATGGGCGTCTCGCCCCGGGCGTTGTGCGTTTGATTCAGGAGCGTCGGAAAACGGTAGGCTCACTTCGTCAGCTCTAAATTCTAGAATCTACAAACAAGTTTGGGCGTATGTATCTCTTATGTATCTTTATCAAGGCCATGCAATTAGACAATTTCGAATTTAATGACGTATAATATATAGAAAAAACCTCTTGTTCCCATTCTATGCCGCGCGTATTAGGTGTGAAGGGTTAGGATTCAATACTATTTTAAACTATCTATGTCTGCAAGTTGAGACTTTGGGTATATATTTTAGTATTCAATCACTACACATAGCCTTCCATATTAAAATGTACTTTAAACTAAATTAAACCCTTTCTATTATGATATAGATATCCAAATATAATCAGTTGGCGTTCCGTCATTTTCCTTGGGCGTTATAATTTCTTATGTATAAGTATGTAAGATACGCAAAAGGAAATCCCTCAGATAGCGCTATCATATTCGGCGCATTACCGAGTTGAAAATAATATTGGGTTGCCATTTGGGCCCATATTCATTCGTGAAAAAGAAGAAAACCTTCACATACACCTTTACGTCACACATTTTTACGAAATGTAGGTTTCAAAACCGATTTTTCTTCATAATTTCAGTTTTGACCCAATAGTAAAAAATGTTTAGTATGTCCTAAAAACTCACCTCTCCGAGTATGGATAATAATAACAAAACTCTAACGGGAAGTCGATAATCGGGAACTGACACAGGCAAACCAGAGCGATTGTCATCTATACGTATCTACGTATAGATTGTCACTGAAACATCATAAAATGGCGCTTGTAATTACTCGCCAATATATCATCACTTGTCACACATATATGATTATAATATCGCAGTATGTACACACATCACGATCCGCCGTAATGATATCGGAACGCATATTGTGTCCGCGGCAATTGGCAATAGCCACAATTGGAACAAAACGACACTTGGCGTATTGCTATAGGATCATTGTACAGACGTCTGATAGGTAGAACGGTAATAGAGTTTGTATAGTCGCGCTCACACATATCGGACCGGCCAAGGTGCTCACAAATATCTGAACACGCCTCTATTGTCAAGGCGTTAGAGTGCATGTGTAGATTTTTGAGCCCCTCGGCCGCTTCGATACCTATATCTGATGGCGACTGTATATGACATGATAGATAGATCATTTATTGATAAAAATATAAAAAAATTACATGTCTCATCATGACATGGGTGACATTTTATGACAATGTGATCATGAAATAGGTGATTCATCTTTTTGGACATTCATACTCCCATCAAAAACATTACATGTAAAAAGATGCAAGTCTCGCAACGCAGTTATTCTACAACAAAAAAGTTTTGAGATGTAATGTGAAACCAAGTCAGTTATTTTAATCGGTGCCAGGGCGTATTAAAACCGTTACAATATTAGATACCTTTATTTTCCTTCACTTATAATGACTTGGTAATCAGATTGCTATTTTCATTTTCTTTTACAAAAGCGGCCATATTAATTATAAAATTCAGATTCATCTCGTCAACGAAAGACGACCACTTTAAAATTTATATTGGCTATGTAAAACACAAAACTGTGTCATTATTATTCACAACGGCGGGACTTAATCGCGTAATATTTGTTTTAAAATTTACCTCCGACGTTTCGAGGACGGCGTTGTCCTCGTGGTCTCGGAGAAGACTGGCTTAAGTTGACATCAGCATCTTCTAGACTTATGGGCCGTTGTGAATATGAGTAAAAATCGTGAAAGTTTAAATCAGTGTTTAATAAACTGTGTCGCCGCCTCGCGACAGTCGCGACTGTGGGCCACGTTTTTATCTGACAGTTAAAAAATATTGATTAATAATAATAGTACTAAGGACATACCTAATTCTCATTGTCTCATAAACCGAAGTTTGACAGCGGAAAGTCACATTTCATTCCTAACGCAAGACGAGTTCTCTTCCTAACTTTCTAGACTAAGGGTCGGTTGCACCAACTGTTTGTGATCGTTAAAGAGTTCGCTAAATATCATTGTGTGGAAAGTTTCATAGTAAACCGCCGCGGCGCGCCGGTTGACGTTGATCAGTCTGTTAAGTGCGGATGGTGCAACTGGCACTAACACTACTCGGAGCCTTAATTACTTTTACGCCTTAATTACTACTCGGAGCATTGTGAGCTGAGCGTGTCGAAACCATTGAGGGATATTGATATAGCACTGACAGGCCAATTCGAGTTTTAGTTATTCGATTAGTTTCCGGTATGAAACTGATCTGTCAGCACAGAATAAATAATAGTACTACCGTACAGAAAGGAAACTTCCTACAAAACCGAAGTTTGACAGCGGTTTAGGGACGAATCATTCTGTCCCTTTCTAATATATGGCACTATCCCTTTCAGCTATTTAGGGTTGTCTAAATTCAAGTCATTATCTTATCACGTCCACGCAAAGGGACGTCAAGTCGTGTCAACCCTAATAATTGCTCCGAGCAATGCTGGGCCGAGAATACCCGAAAGGAGGAGTTTCGCACCCCTGTCAGTGTCAAATGTGATATTTCTTCAACCAAAAACGTCACTTTTGTCACTGACAGATCAGTATCATCTCAAAAACAGATCGAATAACTAAAACTCGAATTGGCCTATGTCAAAAAATCATGGATTAGGCACAAAATCCGCTTTAATTACGAGTATTTATTTCATTCGTTCCTTTAAGAGGAAAGAGAACGAAGTTACGTGACCACTTCTCCGTACTAACGTAGTCCCCGTCCTTTTTCCTGGATATTAACATTACTTATAGAAATTACTTTTACGCAATTTGATGAAATATTTACCACAACTGTTTTCCTTGTTTGTATTTCCATGTTTATTATTATTTTAAGCGTTAGGAGCTTATAAAAATAATGTACGCAATTTGTTTTTTGCTCTTAGCTCTTATAATATTCAAAAAAAAATAATACATCAAACGAAGGGGAGTAGCTACTAGTAAATTGTGTAAATAAAAATATTTTCCATAAAGTCTATATCCAAGGAGGAAATAAGGACGTAAAGGGAGTAATCGTAAATTAAAGTTCCATTTAGTTAAGACGCTAACTCCCGTTAGAGCCTATTTTTACCACCTTATGCGCTGCGATCGCTTTACTTACCCCCACCATGCACTTCGCACGGTGCCACAGATATAAATTCTAGGTTAAACTTTAAACTTCACCTCGAATGAACTCAGTTTACTTTGATAGTATATTTTAGCACTATTACAGAAGTTAAGGCGAACCAAGAAGTTGTTAAACATTTAGTACTTTATCGCATTGGCGAGCTAAAGTGAGTTGAATTAGAGACGAAAGTGAAGGACCCGCGCTTAATCGCATTTTCGTACAAACGTCGTAGTCCTCATTCTCGGATGTTTGAATTATTGAAAATATTTTGACACACATAGTTGTATATCAACCACAGCTATGCCCCTATGTTTGTTTTTTTTAGATTTTTTAATTAATTGTAAGAGTTAAGGAGCATTTAAAAATTTGTATGAAATCTGTTTTTCGCTCATATATTTTACAATAATCACAAAAACTATACACAAAAATGTACACTTAATGCGGACTTAATGCCAAATGGCATTCTCTACTAGTCAACCATACGGCCAAACAGAGATACCTACAATTGGTGCAGAGAGAGAAATATATCGAGTGAAATTAATGAAATAAAACTATACTTATAAACAATTAAAATATATAGGGTGGCTAAAAATAAGTGAATTTCCGTTGCCATCAGGGAGGTTTTGGGATTATACTGAGCAACTCTTACTATGGGACCAACCACGAAATCGCGAAAAAATAATTTGCCCTCCCATAGAAAATAGACCAGCCAAAATGTATGACGGGGTTTGTCCCATAGTAAAAGTTGCTCAGTATTATCCCAAAACCTCCCTGGCAATGAGAGAAGAAGAGGATTTTTTAATTTCATGAATGAAGGGTTTATTTACCTTCCTTTTTAATAAAGTTCATGAAAACTCTCTGAAGTAGTCCGATTTTCTCGTTGGACAAAAAGTTTAGAAGGATCAACACCCAAAAGTTTTACGAAGTACTTAAGTTAGTTCTTTACTTCTTTGAAATAATCGGAATGCATATTTATGTTCAAAGGCGCCAAGCCTTTCAAAGATTGCATAAGGTCAAGAATATAGGCTGATGCCGCCATGAGTGACTTTAAGGTGGTTAAGGGGTTATGGCGTTAGCTGTGAAAGCGGAAGACGCCGGTTCTAATCCGGTTTATAATCTAAAATACCTTGGTCACTTTTTCTTTTGTTTATGACATCTACTTACATAGGCTATTATTAGCGACCTGCCCAGAAAGATTTTCATAAATTAAAGTAAAACTACATCCAAAATAGAATATTATTTACGTCATTCTTAAGTATCTAATTTATTTACATAGTCTAGTCTCGCTCTAGTCTAATTTTCGCTTTTGTTTTGGTTTTGGCAACTTTAATTAGTTTAGTACTTAAATAATTCACGATGACACTGACAAACTAAAATACTTAGCTGAAAACTCTTTAGACATAGTAATGCTTTCTGTTTAATGTCAACGTTTGTGAGATTCAGTGTACTCTAGAGAGTGTGTTTTGGCCCTTAATATCTACTTTTAAGATAATTAACTTATAATAAAACTAGAAAACTAGGGCTTTTCTCAATGCTAGCTAGTAAAGCAAACGTGAATATACTTGAAATATTTAGCTTCGAAAAAAACACTGTTTCAATCTATAATTCTAGGTATATGTCAATTTAAATCACTTGATTAGCCTGGCAAGTTGGGTACAGCAAGCTGCAAAATTACACGGACACATTAGAACCATAAGAATCCTTGTGCTCAATGATGTGATAGAGTTGTGCCGTTCCCCGCGGTAACATTACCCATTTAGTATGGGGAATGTTACCGAGCCAGAAATTTCCCCATACAAAATGGGGAATGTTACCGGGAACGGCACATTGATGTCCAAATTGATGAGAACAAATGTAACCTATAGAAAATCCCCTTATACTCAAACACATGGAAACTTCTACTTCTTCGTCTTAAGTCAGTATGGCTATCATGAGGGTTATACTGACTGAAGACACAGCCGCACGGAATAATGAGCGTGTGTTCTGTTTAAACCATGTTCGAAGATTTTTGAGCCATGAGTAACGTCTTCATCCGGATGATCTTTTCGTTTAGATCTATCTTGGATAATGAGCATTGGATGATGATGAATGAAAACTAGTAACTTTTTATGGAAAATTGCAAGCAAGTGACCCGTTATCATTTACCCTTGAGTGTATATTCAACAACAATAAGGTACCACATATTAAGTATTAGGGTTCCTTGGAAACGACCCCATTCGGTACGTGTGTCACGTTCCGTGAGGGTCTTTTGGGGGATTTTATTTGCAGGTTTGCAGGAGGCAAATAGAAACATGGGTATTTATGCTTTAGAAGCTCTAATCCGGTCAGAGAATGCTTCTTCGTTGACTGAATTAGAAACGATGTGTACATAAATATTTCACCTGTCAGATAATGACACGTACCTATCATGCGTACACTTGACAAGGAGAGCCGTGTTATATTTCTAAATTGGTAAAATTGGAAGTGTAATTGGATTGGAAAAGTAGAGTAACCCTCCTACACTCATGCTAGCAAGAAACACGGGTTCCTATGCATGGAAAATCACAAGCAAATGTCCCGTTCTCATTGTTCTTTACAATATTCAACAACAATAAGATACCACATCTTAAGCATTACGGTTCCTTGGAAACGACCCCATCCGGCACGTGTTCTCACGTCGGAATCCTAAAGGCTCCCGGCTCCCATGCCATTGTGAGGGTATTATGGGGGATTTAATTTGCAGGTGGAGAAAAACAGCAACATGGCTATTGTCGCTTTAAAATGTCGCTAATCTGGTTAGAAAACTGTTTGTTGCAGTCGAGTATAATATGTTATGGACGGTATAGAAAGGACCACAATCTCTTATGGCAGAACTATTGCAAAAGTGACCAGCTTTCAGCTGTAAATAATAGTTCCTAATCTCTCCGGTGGCGCTAGTTAGGCTCTGGGACATGAGTATAACATGAACCATAATATAACCCGACCAAATTACGTAGGTTGTTTTTTGGTAGTATTTCGGTGTATTGTGACGCCGCCTAATTACTGTTTTTTGATGGACACTTTTCGTACATAGAGATTTGGCTCCTTTATATAGTCTCCATGCGAGATGTGATGATGGAAATGGCGGTAAATGAAATAGAAAATCATATTGCGCCTGTCCTGTAATGACGCATGTAAAGCGTTGACTTGACAGAGATAGCCTTGTCCATAATATAATATATATTAAGTATTTTAAAAATGGTAATAATTAATAAACGTAGAACAGTGTAGTAACACTTGCTAGCATTAAACACCCGTGTTCCTTTGCATGGAATTATTCAACAATACTACCATCTAATACCACATCTTAACGTCACCTCACCTCACGTCGGTATCTTAAAGGCTCCCGGCCATTGTGAGAGTATTAAGGGGAATATTTGCAGGTGGAGGGAAACAAAAACTTGTCTGTTCATAATCTGGATAGAGATAATGCTTGCTTGTTGCTTTAAAATAGATTCGATGATAGAAATTGCGATAGCGGTACATTGTAAACCCCCTCAATGACGCGTCTAACCAGTGTTAAACCAAACTAGTTTTAAATATTTTGACTTCTGTAGGTACAAATTATTAAGTGACAAATGGACAGAGTTGTACGAAATAAAATTAATATTTACGGTAGTTACAGTTATTTAGGAACATTTACGTATTGTCATGTTATTATAATTTACGTATCGGCACCAGTTGAGATTACACAACGCAATTTGCCATGGAATGACAGCAGGATCATGAACATATTGTATTTTTTTCTTACCGATAGCAACTTCAAACAACCAATTGCAAGATGACCCAAACAGCTTCTTATTGGATATCACATTCACTTTGGTTCACTTAAATATAGGGCACTTAAACTACATCTACATATTTGTTTATTGACAAACTTTTTTGCATCAGCACTCTTAGTAGCTGACTAAGCTGACTGTGTGTCACCTTAACTCTGCCGCCGATATCTATGTACATAAGTGCCTATATATTTTGCTATAATCTCTAAATCCATCGGCATTCAAGCGTCATAATCATAAATACTATTCCACTGACCTATTACGGACACCACTAACTTGAATGGCCGCCGCCGGAATGCCTCTTCATAACCCATCATACACACATTACTGGCTCCAGAAATTCAATATCCGTTAAAGAGAGGTTAACAACGTGATTTCCATTCCATGTTTTCAATAAATAATTAATGGTTTTCCTATAATGATATGGTTTTGGTGTCATGTGCGAGTGTGTAAAGAGCAAAGGTAATCTCATGAAGAAGACCCTGAGCTCCAATGGTCAAAAATATTCGAAGATTTGGCTTCCCTTTTCTTCAAGAGTCGTAGTAAAAATACTCAACTGATTGAGAATTATGCAAACCTGTGAGAATGGAGTTCTACGAATGCTTCGCCACTGCTGGGATTTAATGTACAGTCCACATACGAGGTAGGTACAATCAGCATCAAAAGTAGCGGATCAGACAAGGGGTCAGAAGTATAAGTTTTGTCTCTATAAGTAACTAGTACAATTATTTTGTACCAGATACTTTTCAACGCGCACTATGGAAAAGTATAATTTCAGGGTGGCCGATGACGTGGAAGCGGAAGGGTGTGGATGTGGGCAAGCGGGGCTCCTCTATAATCTTAAAAAGAAAGATTGAGTTACTTAACAATATTACCTAACCCGTTTTTCATTCTCATGCCATCCCACGAAGTACTTTTCAATTCAATTCAAATTGTTTTATAGGATATAAACATACATGTCAAACCGTCATTACCTAGAATAACAGTCACACCTAAAATTACAAAAACAAAATTTGCTAAATGTTGATAACTCTTAGCTTAGATACCTATATAGGTACATAATATTATTGTTGTTGTTAAATATGCCTCGAAGAATACAAGAAAATGTCCTGAATCGACATAACTATATTCAGGGTTCACAAAAAAACTATGTTAGTATGCGGACTATGAATAGGTCCGAAATTACCTATATACTTGGAATGTTTAATATTTATAAAACCAACACTGATAAATAGGAAGCCGATAGAGTACGGTAAAATATGCGAAAACAATATGTAACACGTCTTTCGTCAGTCTAAATATAAAATCCTAATGCGTCACTTTAACCTATTTATTTTGGGTGACGGCGGGTAACAAGGGCACTAGCCAGTGAAAGGGCAGTCATCGCTTTTCAGAGGGTCGGGCTACTAAAAAGCTGGGCCGTTTTCATTCGGTTATGTCACAAAGAACGTGAGATTAATCTCGTTTATCACAACAACGTTGTTGTTTGGTATTTTGCTTGTGTTTTCAATTTCCTCACATATCTTGTGAACAATTAAGTCAACCACTGAATCAATCTACTCAAACCACTGACTTGTTGTGATTATGATTATATTAAGGGGCCCACTGACTATCAGTTCGCCGGACGATATCAGTTAGAACAAAAATTTGACAGTTCCGAACAACTGACAGGCCGATATCCTCCGGCGGACTGATAGTCTGTGGGCCCCTTTAAACCCTACCCCTCATCTCACTAAACTGGTAAAATTTTGAATGGTTGGTGAGACAAAGGGCTAAGTTTGGGACTAAATCAAGTATCATTTTTTGCAATAGTTTGTGTGATAGACACAAACTATTTTCGCCCATAGACTGAGTTTGAATAGAAGACCTACTTAAAGTTTACATACAGTCCATATTTACAAGAGAACTAGATACATATAAAGGCGGCGCCAATAGTGGATACGCGTTTATCACGGTACACCGCATTGTGTGTGTGTGTGTGTGTGTGTGTGTGTGTGTGTGTGTGTGTGTGTGTGTGTGTGTGTGTGATGTAGACGGCCTAGTGGGAGTGGGGACTACAAAACTTCTGAAGATGCAGCGTGGGACGACGCCAATAGAATTAAATCGACCGATTAAAAGACTAACAAAAATGATGGTCATATCATAAAGCTTTAAAATAAACTATTGAGAATAAGCCACTCCCCATTTATTTGACAGTAAGTAAATAAATTTCGTATAAAAAAGGCAAGTTTTACGGCGGCGATTCTCAGACCGGCGACAATATTTCTCGACATAATAAGCGATAAAGATCGGTCGACCGCATCGAGGCCGCGTCAATTGATACGCGTTTATCACGGTCCGTGTGATCCTACACACACCTACACCTACATCCAAAAATATAGTTACACGACCTTATTGTCAGTGTCTCAAAGGCGTGTAAATATATTTTTTGAACGTTGGCTTGTAAAGATGTTGGTGGACTCGACTGTACCCGCATAGTAATGACTGGAGGAACTTACTAAATAAACTATGTATCGCATAAAAAATAATTAGACAGAAGTGGGGTCCAATAACCACATACGAGCTGATCCATGCTTTCCGGGATCTTTACTAGGAATTTTACAAAAACTTCTCAATCGGGGCAGTTTCCATGCTATAGTTTGTCAAAGGACTGTCTCATTTCAAACAGCGACGGAGATAATCATACAATCTTTGTCTCACACTAGTACTAGCACCCAAAAGAAAAGGATGAGTATAGTTTTTTTGTTCTTATTTACTGACAATTTGGTTTGACCAACTATAATTGTTATCGTTTTCTTTTTTAATTTTACGGCCGATTACGTTGTATAATAAGGGTATGTATATACTTACCACTTTAATTGTTTAAGGTTTCTTCATATCACTTACCTACAAGTATCTCAAATGATTATGGACGTAGAAAATGCCAGCAATACACATATCCGTATTTACGCAAACTTTCTTGTTAAATCATGATGTTACAAAAGAAATCGACGCAGCATACAAATGATACCCAAAACCGAAAATAATTGCAGTAATACAATTTGGAACAACTCATAAAATACAAGCGTAACGTACGATAAGAGCTATTTATGTCTAAAAAATAAATAAAGAGTTCACGTCTGCCAAACCGCGTATCAAATGATTGTATTACCCGTAACGATACACGCGGGCCAAATGTCGAGGATCAGGGTTTGCAATATTGGCCACTTATCTGTGCTCTATCCTGAATACACAACACCATGATTAGACTAGCAGAGATCACTTCTAGATTAGATGGATAAAGTATGAGATCGTGGTTGGTCATTTAATTTGCGTCTACTTTATGACGTAAATTAATTTATACTAGAAATATGTAATGTAGTTCGGGTATTTCCGAACGGAAAAGTGGCGGATACCTAATTCCGAAAAGGGAGTCTAAGTACAACGAAATATGAGGGTTTTTTTTAACAAGCAGAAACGTCTGCGAACGATGTTATTAAGGTTAGAATAAATTTAAAAGTGGAAAATTAATTTAACTACTTTAATTAGTAAGATCACTATTTACATTATCACATGTGGAAAAAAACTATCAACTTTTTAATCTCTGTTTTGTCCGGTTTTACCCCATGCCTTGTCCAAAACCGGGTATACCAAATCCTATACCCGATTTTGCTAAAATAGCAAAGGAAATCGTCAAATTCTTTAGGTTCCCAACCAGTACCCTTAAACCCTTCATGGGCTCATTTTTTACACATAAGGCATTGTACCCAAGCATCGTTTTTCCATACACCGGCACGCGCGTCATTCAACTCTTGAGGTCAGTTCGGATAAAATCACATGGCATTGAACTTAACATTTATATGAATCTGATGTATGAAAGTTTCTGGTAAAATTGATCTTTTTAATACGTAACTTGGTGGTAAAAAACAGTCAGTAAAATTGTTAACCCAGTATTAGGTCTTGAAAATTTTAAAAACTATTTACAACTAGTCAAAAAGCAACCAAGGCAAAGATAATGCAGGTAATTATACCAAATGATAGAAGCATACTATATGTTAACTGAAATAAATATCATATACGAAGGAAAAAATGACCAAAGCCTCCAGTGTCCAGAGCTAGAATCGAACCAGCGTACCCCGTTTACCGGACAGGTGCCTGAACCGCTCGGCTATCCGGCCACGGTGGCATGGGTCGAAATTTCCAAGTATATGACAATTCCCGAAGGCTTGTGGCGCCCCCCCCCCCCCCCCGGTCCCTGTCCGGTAAACGGGGTACGCTGGTTCGATTCCAGCTCTGGACACTGGAGGCTTTGGTCATTTTTTCCTTCGTATATGATATTTATTTCAGTTTATAGTTTAAATAGTAGTGTGTCTACTTGAAAAACCACAAATTAAAATATTTTCATAGAAAAATAATTTAATTTGTTCTTAGAATACTATATGTTACCTTAAAGGTTTATAATATTATATTGCCCTGCCCCACTTCTAGATTATAAATTAGGATTTAGCTCGTCAAAACGAAATCCCAATCATAGATTAGTATATGTTATTAACTTACGTACTAACAATGGCATTTTGTTAAACAAAAGCCATTATTTCTTTTGTGTGAGCGCGTGGCCTTTGTGCCTGAGCGCGTGGCCATTGTGTGTGAGCCTCAGGCACAAAGGCCACGCGCTCACACAAAAGAAATAATGGCTTTTGTTTAACAAAATGCCATTGTTAGTACGTAAGTTACGAGCTCAGTAGAGATAGCGTTAACTATACAGTTTACGGTGATCCCAATTACAATAAAATGGCAGAACCATAAAACCGGCTTTGCATCTATTTATTGCCTTTTAATGTTTCAAGTCAAACTATCGCAAATTAACTCAAAACATCAGAAACTGATTCTGTTTTAAAAATGTGATATATTTTTTATATTATTTCGATACGCCCTTGACTGTGAGCACCAAGCTTTAGCGGCCCACACTGATTAGTTCTGATGAAATGCAGTCAGGAATTGTCTCAGAAGGCATTTTGCTCGCACGTGTCGGTGCGAGTGAAATGCCTGTTAACAAGACTGAACGTCGCATCGTCATATCAAAATAAGATGAGAACCATATCAGATTGTTAAAACAAATACCCGCCTCCATTAGAAACTCAAGGGTCATATCAAAAAGCTTATAGTATAAAGTAAAGTGCGGTTATTTCAATAAGCAACTTTATTGCAGCGTCGAGTGCTTCACTTTACGGCCGGTTTTATGAACGTTACACAGCGTCTTACGTAAGCGAACAAATCGTCAACACGAAGCGAAGCGGCGCGGCGGGCCCACGGCGTTCGTGTTCGCAACGAGATCGCCCACGTAGGACACTTCTATAGGTATCAAAGGATTGATTCACCCCGCGCCGCATCGCTTCGCTTCGCGTGTTGTTCGCCTACGTTGTACGCTGCGTTAGTATACGTGGTATCCTGGTTTAGCTACTTAGTTATAGTTTCATTCGTTTGAATTCCGTAGAGGAAAACTTCGTATGGAGAACTAAGTATGAGTTACCGTTATGGTTTAAGTTAAAAGTGAACTGCAGTTTTAGTTCAACGGGATATAGTTTTGTGTTATGGCTACCTATATTATAAAGACACCGGGAAATCATACCAGATAAAATCGAGTATATCTGCAGATTTTCAGTCGTTCGGACAATTAAATAGGCTGCTTTTGTGTACTTATTAAGTAGGGTTCACTCACATAAAGCAAAAACGAAAAAGCAATATTTTCATTAAGGGGCCCACTGACTATCACTCCGCCGGACGATATCGGCCTGTCAGTTAGAACAAAGATTTGACAGTTCCGAACAACTGACAGGCCCAAATCGTCCGGCGGACTGATAGTCAGTGGGCCCCTTTAAACATACTCTATTCAATAGTCTTTTATATTTCCTGTCATACTTAAAACAGCACTCGCACACTATTAAAACCGTTGCTTTAACCACACATTGTTTAATTGAAGACATTTTACTATAGATATCTATTACAAGATACTCAATTGACCCGATATTCAAGAACCAATTATTTTGTCATCACAATCTGTGAAATTACTTATTAGCACAAGAACTCACAAATGATAAAGAAATAGTATATATATCCCACGATGTTTATAGAATGCTTGAGGCGCATTCAGAATCGCAATACGTAATAGCAATCATATCAATATCAGCGCTCATCGCTCGCACACACACTGGACAGCGCTCTCGTACGTTGCTCTGATACTGAAATTATTCTAGCAGGTATCACGTTTTCTATATCTCAATATTCCCCCTTATCAATTAAACTATAAAACTTTTATCAATGCCACAAGTTTATCTATTGGGTTACCGGTCATAAATGAGTACTTTCGGGAATATTTAAACAAGTATAATTGGCAAGGTCGACTATGGAATCTGCCATGATTTTACGCAATTGCGTCACAATACATATATGTGGCATAGTTTTTGTCATTTATTGCTTTACTATCACACTTACATAGTTGATGAAACTTGATGGATCCAGGGCGATAAGCGATAAAAATATGACCATCACATCCGTGCGAAGGGTGTCAGTGAAATTATTTGGCTGCATAAACTTTGTATTTGTAGATTTTAACATTCAGTTGATTTTATAACATGGTACGGTAACGGTATATATTCGTAAATGTGATCGGGGATTGAACACATTTAATTATACATCATTACTTTCATTACATTATACCACTCTGACAAAAGAAAAGAAGGAAGGATTATAAATCTTATTTAACACTGAATAAATATTCTTGTTATGAAAATATATGTTTTGTAAGTAAATGTTTCGTTAGACTAACAGACCTGTTGCAAAGCAAAAAAAAACGGCATTTCAACATCAATCGATAGAGTCGGCTTTGTTTAAATAAGTAAGATATTCCCAAAGTAAATGGTTTGTAAATTTTTAAGTACCTACCTAACACAAGGGATAATGCGGAGCTGTCTTAAAAGCGATTTTCGTAAACTGACTAATAAGTGGCATTTGTAACGGTGCTTAGATATACACGCTTAATCGTCGGTTATAATCGTACCCTTGTCGTTTTTGACAAAATAAATGTTTTTCATGAATGCTGGGATAAAATAATACGTTGTTATTTTGTTTCTTTTAGGTACAGTGCGCGCGATGCGAAGCTTCAAAAGAAATGTAAATAGACCAATATGGCACTTTGATCTTTGTAATTGAAATAAATTGCCTCGCAACGTACTTACTAATACTACACTACTACCAGCATGTGAAGATCTCTGTATTTGATGTGTCGATTGACGACTCAATCGAATTGACTCTCAACCATTCAAAAAATATCGATAGACCGGCATGGTATGGCCGCACTATAATATACCAATTTCAAGTAAGTAGGTAATATAATGACAAGAATTTAAGTGCTGTCAAGTTGTCAACTGATTCAAGGCTTAATAACAAAGTCAAACACCGTGGGGTTACTTTCATTCGCAGAATAAATAGAAATAGAGACCGTTTATTCGTGGCAAACATGATGCATACATTAAGTAAATGAAAAACAGATAGAAAAGTAGAAATACAAACTAACAGCACATTATAAAGTGCCATATAACTATAGTAGCCATGACATGGTCCCGACGGAGTATCGGATTGATTATCGTTTTTGACGAATTTCTGATGTTGTTGGCAACCTTAACTGAATACATAATGAAACGTTTAGAAACGAATTCCTTATAGTTTAAAATCGGTGATCAACATTACCCCAAAACCCCCAATTTCAAAGTTGCACCGATCGCGGACAAAATCCTTGAAAATCGTCTTCGTTGGTATGGCCACGTCAAAAGAAGAGAAGAAGGCCACGTGGTACAAATTGCGCTGAACCTACCAGAACAGACGAGGAGAGGCAGATTTCGCCCCCCTTCCACATAGTGGAAAAACATAGAAAGAGACCTCAAAAAAGCCCAATTGCCTGAGCAGACAACCCAAGATGGTATGACTTGGCGCAGAAAAGTGAGGAGACCCGACCCCAAATAATGGGATAAGGAGAAGATAGAAGAAGAATATTACCCCAAAACCGAAAATACCGGTAAATCCCAGTTTACCGGTATTTTCCAACTAAACGTACCTACCTGATATAAAAAAAAATATATAAAGACTAACCCGCTTACTGCTCTAACATGCATCATTCGTCAATCACTTTCAGGGGCAATCCAATAGCGTAAAGTGAATGCAACAAGTTGCTAACTGCAGTTTTCTAGTCTAGACAACCCGTCCGTCAGAGCATTTCCCCTGTCTTCAATCTAAAAGAAAATACCTAGACCTAGACACATGAGCTATTACGAAAACTCGCATTATGATGCATTAGCAATTAGTAGTATTTAGGGTTACTCACTACCTACAAATTAGCTACTTGTAATTCTAAAGAAAACGTAGTTAGGTAGTTACCCTTTCCGACAAAATTAGGTACTCCGGTTCAATTGGTCCTAATTATATAACAGTACCTATTTATTATATAGTATAGAATTATATTATATTATATGGTAAAATATTTCTAAGTATCAATGTATTATGTTTACTACGTAACTGTCAAAATTCGAGTCATTAATATCACGTAATTATAAAAAAGTTCCACGTGCAGTCAGTAAAACTATTAGCTTATAAATTGCTTGGTTTGGAATAGTTTTGCTGACTGTACATATATATATACATACATAGGAACATTCCCATTCATTCGAATTTTATCAAAGTACATAAATTCTGAAAGTAATTTTACTAAACAAGTATTACATCTAATCTAAACAATTTTGTTGAGGACACCTACTAGTCATACGTCTTTCTACACTTTATCAAATGCAGCCCGCTTGGCAATAAGCAACATGCGGTATTCAAGGAAATATTAGAAATACGTAGGTAGGTACTCTTTTTACTACCGTTTCTCTAAAAGTCCCCGTCAAAGTTATTCGAAATGGCTACATTTTCTTTCTGCAATACTTTGATGGCTTGTGGTACGTAATGAGATTGGAAATGGTCCAACGGCGATTGTACGTGCTTGCATTTGAATATGCCTATTTTATGTAATATAATGTTTCTATATATATATAGTATAGAATTTTGGTAATAGTTTCATTCATTTAATGCGAGTTTCATTGACAACATCTTTGAAAGCCGTAACACTTCTAAATCGTCCCTTTTTAGGGTTCCGTACCAAAGGCTAAAAACGGGACCCTATTACTAAGACTCCGCTGTCCGTCACCAGGCTGTATCTTATGAACCGTGATAGCTAGACAGTTGAAATTTTCACAGATGATGTATTTCTGTTGCCGCTTGTGCAAGCATTATTCATTCTCTCAATTTTGAAATCCATTGTCTGTGTCATGGCATGGCAACACCAAACTTCGCACTGCGCAGCCGCGAAAAGAACAAGCGTTCAAATGGACCAATCAAGTTAGTCTTGATTGTCGGTTGTAAAAATGTCGGAATGTAAAAGTTTTCTCAGTGCATCAAACTAAGATTTATATTAAAAATATTGTGAGAAGTGAACTCATCTTTACCTAAAAAGATTTATAATATAACTATAAGTGTGTGTGCATAAAGATATACGCTGGGCCCGGTCGAAACATTTAAATCTGTGCATGAACAATCTAGCGCACATCGCCGTCGTCGCATGTCATCAAAGAGGTATGTGGATTCATTTTTGGTGGTTTGTGTAATGCTAGTACAGTTTAAGGTTTAACCTATGGTTTACAGTTAGCAATTATAATATCGAAGGCAAAAATACACAACATAATTTGGTCCATCGAACCGGGTCATTGACCTTTAATTCGCGGTGCGGTCAATGTAAATAAATACGTGTGTTTATTTTGTGTGTTTTCAAAATGGCGAAGAACAAAACAAATTATATTCGGTTTAATATAGAATGCGACTGGTTGCAATCATCTTTTGAGATGATAAAATCCGAGATTAGTTCTAGTATTTTAGCGGCGAGATTACGAAAGTTGGAATCTCATTTCGATAAATTGACTGTGGCGTATGAGGGTTTACTTGAAAGTCTCGAGGTGGAAACCGATGGTGAAAAGATCAAAGAATATAAGGTTTGCTATAAAAATGCTGAGATGCACTATAATAATTTAGATGCGTTGTCCTTGGAAAAAATGAACTTGGAGGTCGCAGCGGCCGTGCCTTCAGCACAACGGCCACGCCTCCCACAAATCCATCTTCAGCAATTTGATGGCGATATATTTGCTTGGTCCGGGTTTATGAGTCTCTACACCTCGTTGGTCAAGTCAAGGACAGATATTTCAAAAACTGAAAAATTGCATTATTTAGTTTCAAACTTATGCAATGAACCGAAGTCATTAGTTCAACATTTGCCTATGACAGATGCTTCGCTAGATGTAGCGCTGGAAATTTTGAAGTCGCGGTATGACAATAAACGGTTGCTCGCGGATAGTCATATTTCGCGTATTTTGAATCTAATGCCTATTAAAAAACAAAGCGCATTACGGGCGCAAATATTGAATCCTTTACTTGAGTCGACACGGGCCCTTAAATCTTTGGGTTTCCCGACAGAGCACTGGAGCTTCATATTACTCCATATAAGTCTTACGAAATTATCTATTGATATTAAATCTCGGTTTGAACAAGTTTATGGAGGCGTGAAGAAGATTCCTGCATTCGAAAACTTGGTTGAATTTCTACAAAATGAATGTCAACTTATTGACACTGCTAATACGTCAGAAATAATCGCACATAAAACGGGAAAAAGCGTAAATATAATTGAACAACGCGTAAACTATGATAATTCGATTCCTAGTTTGCGGTGCGCTTTTTGTTCTGTGTCGGGACACGTTATAACAGATTGTTATAAGTTTAAAAATAGTACGCCCAGTGATCGCAAAAATTGGGTACGAAATAATAATCGCTGTTTTCGTTGTTTTGGAAACCATTCGGCGGCAACGTGTAGTCAATACATTCCTTGTGCACGATGCGGGAATATTGGACATAATTATTTAATTTGTGTGATGGAAATGAGCACACGTGACCCGGTTGAACAATATAATCGGCGTGTTCGAAATGAGCGAACTACAAATGCGGCTATACTAAGTTCTAGCACCACCGCCGCCGCCGCCGCGGACTGCATGCGTACTTGTACTTGTACGTCCGAGCGCTCTGATGCGCCAGTGACATCTATTGACAACACGGAATAGCAATTAATCACGAGTAATGTTTCTTCGAAGCCCGCTTTGCTTGAAGATGTAATTTTACCAACTGTTATCGTTAGTGTATTATCAAAAAATGCAGAATTTATTAAGACTCGAGCTCTTTTAGATTTAGGTTCTCAAACTACAGTAGTGCGGAGAGATTTTGTTGAAACTTTGGGGCTAAAGAAACATTACTCTTTTACCTCGCTATCGGGTGTCGGTGACAAAGGTAGTAATAGTAAGCATATAGTGACTCTTACTTTTCGGTCGGAACGTAAAGAAAACGTTATTTTGTCGGTAAATGCGGTGGTTTTACGGTCGCCAACGGCGTATATTGCTTCTCGGCTCGGTTTATCTAATGAATATCTTTCGGATTTCGGTTTTGAACACATGTCTAGGGTGGACATAATATTCGGTTGTGACATACTCGGTGAAATAATTGAAGGAAATAAAATCATTATACGGAAGGGTGGTCCATATGCTATCGATACAATATTTGATTTGGCGGTTTTCGGTCCATTACGTGGTATTAATCGGGAGATACCACGTAGTGTGGAATGTTTTTCGGGTGTTTCCTTGATTGACACGGTCGAGCGGTTTTGGAAAACGGAAGAGCCTCCTAAGGTTTCTATAAAGGATCCTATGGATGTGGATTGTGAGAATTTCTTTACTACTACGGTTACTCGGGGGACTGATGGTAAATATGTTGTTCGTTTACCGTTAGTACCTAATCATGCGGAGTTAGGTGACTCAAAACCAAATGCGATTCGTCGGTTTATAGCTTTAGAAAAGCGCATGAAATCGCAGCCGATATTTAAAGAAAAATACAAACAGTTTATGGAGGAATATCAAGAACTTGGTCATATGAAACTTTCACACTTTGATGTGGACTCTGGTCATCAATATTTCATTTTGCCTCATCATGGAATTTTTAAGAAATCTGGGGACACTGAAAAGATTCGTGTTGTCTTTGATGGAAGTGCAAAAACAACAACTGGTGTTAGTTTAAATGATTGTTTATATTCAGGGGAAAAATTGCAAAATGACATAACTACAATAATTTTAAATTTTCGGTTGCCCTTGATTGTTTTTACTACTGATGTAAAAATGATGTTTCGAATGACGTGGATTCATCCTGAAGATCGAAGATACCAGCTAATTCTTTGGAGACAGAATGAAGCTGAGCCTGTTCAATTTTTTGAACTGGCTACTAATACCTACGGGTTGAAGTCGAGTCCTTTTGTATCGATTAGGTGTCTTCACCAGCTGGCTGCGGACGAAAAGGAGCGGTTTCCGAATGCTGCCAGGCTTCTATTAGCTAACACATACGTAGACGATATCAACGGAGGAGCAGACTCCATTCAGGAAGCTGAAATGCTTATGAAGGAGCTAATCGAGATCATGCGAACTGCGGGCTATGAATTGCGAAAATGGGCATCTAATGAACCTCGCTTATTGGCTGGATTTCCCACGGATCATTGTGAAGTTCCTCGTTGTTTTGACAATGATGATAGTACTGGATTTATCAAGGTCTTAGGTATTCAGTGGAATCCATCAACGGACACGTTTACCTATAGAGTTAATTTACCTGACGAGCAAGCTACGCCTACTAGGCGCAGTATTCTTTCGTCGTTGGCAAAATTATTTGACCCACTCGGATGGATTAGTCCCGTAGTTTTCAGAGTAAAATTATTATTACAGGAGCTAGTAAGTGATGGAGCTAAACGAGTAGACTGGGATTCACCGGCACCTAGCCATATAATCGACAAATGGAATAACATTCTCTCAGACTTACTCAATTTAAAAAAACTAGTTATTCCTCGGTGTTTGAAGTTAAAGAGCGAAGTGTCATACTCTTTGCACGGTTTTTGTGACGGATCGTCTGTCGGTTATGCAGCTGCAGTATACTTGCGATCAGAATCTTGTGACGGAGAAGTTACTGTTCGCCTGGTTATTGCAAAAACAAGAATTTCTCCACTTAAAACCAAATTGACGATACCACAGACGGAATTAAGTGCCGCAACTTTGCTGGCTAAATTATTGTTTCACGTATATTTAGCACTATGTGAGCTCTCACTTACAATAACGGAAATTATCGGTTGGTGTGATAGCACGATAACTTTAGCTTGGCTAAGTATTTCACCCCATAAATTGGATGTATTTCAAGGCAACAGAGTTTCCCAGATAAATGAGCTCAATTTACCAGTTTCTTGGTTTTACATTAACAGTGATTTAAATTGTGCGGATGTTGCATCTCGTGGTTGTACAGCCGCCCAATTACTTGAACTTCCTTTGTGGTGGAGTCCAAAATGGTTAAATCAGCCTCGAGAATATTGGCCTAGTCAAACCAAGCCAGATTTTCCTGAGAACTTGCCAGGTTTACGTTCAAAATTTGTGTCTAACAGTCTAGCTTTAGGTGACTTTGATTTAGTCGATCGGTATAGTTCGTTTGAAAAATTAGTCAACGTAACTGCTCTTTTGTTTCGATTTATGAATAATTGTCGTGGTAATAAAAACATTAACAAAAATGTTTCTGTATCGGAACGTCGTTTCGCCTTGTCTCATTTGTTCCTGATGATTCAAAAGAAACATTTCTATAATCATATCGAAGATATATGTGCTGGGAAACCTATTCGAGACTCGTTACGAAAACTTAACTTATTTGTCGACGGACAAGGTTTGATTCGAGTTGGCGGACGTCTTTGTCATTCAGAACTCCCTTATTCGGCTCGACATCCCATTTTACTTCCGGGAAAAGAAAAACTCACATTTCTTTTAGTGGAACATTATCATAAGGTATATTGTCACGTAGGTGCTGACACTTTAGCTTCAATTCTAAGTCGGAATTATTGGATATTATCAATGCGATTTGTGACTAAAAATGTGACATTTAAATGCATTCCATGCTTTAAAACTGCGCCTCGACACCAACAGCCATTTATGGCAGACTTACCTGCGGATCGGGTTCGATGTTATCGAGTGTTTGAAGGAGTAGGAACGGATTTTGCAGGTCCAATCCTCATGAAGAGCAGTAGTTTAAGAAATGCCCGCATTCAAAAGTGTTATTTGTGCATTTTCGTTTGTTTGTCAACAAAGGCGGTACATTTGGAAATAGTCTCTCAACTATCAGTCGAAGCATTTGTCGCTGCTTTTACTAGGTTTGTTTCTCGAAGGGGGTTACCTTCATTGATTCGCTCTGATTGTGGTACAAATTACGTCGGGACTAACAAACATTTAAAGGAGTTATTCATATACTTAAATAATCACCACGGCGAGTTAGAACGCGATTTAATCAAAAACCAAATTACATGGCTGTTCAACCCTCCCAGTAGCCCAAATATGGGTGGATTGTTTGAAGCTGCTGTTAAATCGGCTAAAACACATATGTATCGTGTACTCGGTGATCAACGGCTTACGTTCGAATGTTTGACGACATTTTTTACTAAGGTCGAAGCTGTGATGAATTCAAGGCCTTTGTGTCCTCTTAGTTCAGATCCGACAGACTTGGAAGTTTTAACTCCTGGTCATTTCATTATCGGTCAACCACTAGTAGCTCTACCGGAATATCCATTTGAACTAACGAACATAGGGCGTTTGTCACAATTTCAACAAGTTCAAAAACTGACACAACATTTTTGGTCTCGTTTTCGCAATGAATATCTTCATACTCTACAACAGCGTCCTAAATGGACTTTACGTACGAAATCTCCGGAAATTAATGATTTAGTTTTAATAAAGGAAGATAACTATCCACCCTTACAGTGGAAACGTGGCCGCATTATTAGATTATTGCCAGGAAAAGACGGAATCAATCGTGTAGCTGAATTAAGGGTTCAAAACGGTTCTTTACTTCGGCCTGTTTCTAAACTCTGTGTATTGCCTTTGATGGATAGTTGCTAACCAAGACCTAGCTTGGTTCGGGGGGAGAATATGTGCAAGCATTATTCATTCTCTCAATTTTGAAATCCATTGTCTGTGTCATGGCATGGCAACACCAAACTTCGCACTGCGCAGCCGCGAAAAGAACAAGCGTTCAAATGGACCAATCAAGTTAGTCTTGATTGTCGGTTGTAAAAATGTCGGAATGTAAAAGTTTTCTCAGTGCATCAAACTAAGATTTATATTAAAAATATTGTGAGAAGTGAACTCATCTTTACCTAAAAAGATTTATAATATAACTATAAGTGTGTGTGCATAAAGATATACGCTGGGCCCGGTCGAAACATTTAAATCTGTGCATGAACAATCTAGCGCACATCGCCGTCGTCGCATGTCATCAAAGAGGTATGTGGATTCATTTTTGGTGGTTTGTGTAATGCTAGTACAGTTAAAGGTTTAACCTATGGTTTACAGTTAGGAATTATAATATCGAAGGCAAAAATACACAACACCGCTATAACAACAAATACTAAAAAAGTAAGGAACCCTCGGTGCGCGAGTCCGACTCGCACTTGGCCGGTTTTTTTATACGATCTGTTTTAGTTACCTATTCAAATAAATATTTCAAAGTAATTTGCTGAAATTTTAAACATATTTTAATTATTTTATTAGGTTTGTATCAAAATTCTTCAGTAATAGTAAAACAGCCTTTTAACCAGCCTAACTGACAAGCAGTTTCGTTATTTTTACACAATGCATACTTGCAAGTTTGTTACACTATTACACTATTCGCCAACACTTCAGTTTGGCGAAAATATTGTATAGCCTAGGTATACAATATTTGTTTAGGACTAGTCCTAAGTGCTTTTTTTAAGAAAAAAAAGAAGACGTATATTATATAACAATGCATTTATATGAAAAGTAAACGATAGTCATAACATAATATATCTCTAAATTCCATAATAATACTTTTGTATTTGCAAATGGCTAAAGTTAATTTGAACTCCATATTAGGTATGTAACCACGTGCCGAGGTCGTCCCAATAAAAGATAACTGTGGTTAATAAATACATTCGCAACACTATCTGCTGTTACCGACCAACTTAATCTGAAGTAATTATTGTTCAGATTTTATTACTTAACGCGTACTGAAGAAAGTTGAAAAGAGCGGTTGATTACACTTAACATCATTTTGTTCAAATATGACAAATTCATTGAAGTAAAACTCGAATAATACCTAATCTGTAGCTATAAGTGTGATCCTATAGTTGGCTTCCCACCTCTTAATCATTGGCGCTATTTTATTTTGATAGCTATTCGATCTCCATAGTACTCAAAATTTAACAAAATGTAAAAAAGGATTCATTATGTTAATAAACTAAATGATACCAAAAAATCTTGATGTCATCGTAATAAACAGTAATATTGAGTACCTAAGTTAATATGTTTTTGATGATCATTCCGTCATATTATTTGTTAACGGTTTGACACGTTTGAGTTAAAAAATTAGATATAAGACGAATTGAATGTAATAAGTTATGCTAGGAGCATTTTTATTGACCTAGGGAGCATTTTTTATTTTAAATATATTTTAAGTAACAAATAATTTTAAGTTTTACTTATGTAATTCCTTGTTCCTCTTGTTTTTTTTCGTTTTTTTATAGCATGACCTACCTGTAACATGTTATGTTAGAACTTATCAGAACCTTTTCAGTGGTCACATTGTGTGTGATTCAGGTGGCCAGACATATTTAATGCCTAGCAATAACTTTAGTTAAGGCATATTTTATGTCAAAATCACGCCGCCTATCCTTAGAATACCATTAATATTCCAGCCACCGAAATCACAGCTCAAGAGAAAAATGTCCTTCATATTTTTCTGTCCGAGCCACTTCAGGCCGTTCCATCGGTTTGCCGCTATCACTGTCACATTTCGCAAGAAAGAACGGGAAAGATCATGGTCGCCAAGTGTCAATTTTGATCGAATTTTGTCGATTTTTATTTATTTTAAAAACGTTACCTTACAATATCAAAATTCGAAAGCTATGAAATTACTATTTAAGTTAAGATTGTTTTTTTCTTCTTTTTTTGTTTATAGTATCACATAACAAATAACCGAGTAAAGTTTGATTAATAGTCCGAGTTAGAGGTTACTTTGGGAATTAATTGTATCGAGCGAGGTGTCATAATTCGTGTATCGGAAGCTATGTTATTAAAGATAATATAGTCAAGAACTACATATATTTTTTCCACGTCTACAAATATCAACGCCTCTTAGAAAAACCAGATCATATAAGGAAATTTTTCACCTTCTGGCTCAGGTAACCGCCTTCAATGTAGCTAAATCTTTAGGTTTAGGTACATCTTACTCGTTCGTTGAGCCCGCCGGCCCCTAATAAAAATCAGAGCAATCTCATACCACGTCATTTATTTACGAGATGTATGAAGATCTGTATGCGTAAATAGATATTTATTGCTATGTAACTTATATTAATGGAATAAATCAATTGGTGAACGGAACTCAAGCTATTTTGTTTGAGTAGATCCAAGAATAGTAAATTTAGAAGCGTCGAAAGGTCTAGTGGAAAGAACAATGAAAATATTTTTGAATATGATTTACCTTTTAACTTATTCGACTACAAGTAAACTGCATGAAAGCTCAGGCTAATCTCATTCGTGGTATTGTTTAGTTGTCAGTGTCACATGGTATCGACGGTTTCGTGAGTGCAAAATGAAGTATTTTGATGTGATTTCGAATGAAATTACAACATGATCTGCAAAAAAAAAGAATTCTGTATTTATATCCAGTTAAGTGTTTCCGAAAGTCTATGTTAACATATAAATTAAAGTAATTCATTTGACTGCAAAAACATAAATGAATTTATTAGTGAAGTGAGCGTGGGGGGAGCAATGCGCACTAATTATAGTGGGAGGTTTGGGCCTGCCCAATGCTCCCGCCCCTTCTGTTTATTTTGGCAATGGGTGAAAATCGGTAATCGTCTGTCTATCACTTTGTGGATTAAATGCAACTTTCTCATCAGTTTTTGGACAATCAAGAGAGCCTTTACCAGCTGGTGTGGTGAAAATGTATTTTTAATCTTATTTTATGACTATTAATTTTTATTACACATATCTTAATCGGTATATAAATATTGCTTATTAGTATCTTTAAAACTTTTAATAACTAAACGAGTTTCATGTAATTTTCAGCAAGTAAATACATACGTATAAAAATACAATACTTCTTTTTTGTGGCAACACGTTGATAATTTTGGTTGAATTAAAATTAGCAAAGAAAGAATTATCTAAAATTGCAAGTTCCCATGAAATGTTCTCGATAAAAAATTTCTGCACCGTTTATTGCCAAACCTTATTACAGTTAATTTCGATTTCTATGACGCTTCAGATAGATGCCAATGAGTGACGTAAATATTAAATGAAACAGTCGTCTACAGTTAAGAACATTGAGTTATCCCTAATCTGAACTGAAACTTTCTAAGTGGAAAATTGCATAGGAATTTTCTCATGAAAGTTTCCAGACATTTTCTGACATTTTGAGAATGTTCTGCAGCATTTTCGTGTAAAGGTTAAGCTTGCATTTAGGGTAATGTTATGAATATGTGGTATTTTCTATAAAAAGGGACCTTATTGTCGATGGCGCTTACGCCATTATAAACGATGCTCCGATATAAATACAATGCCGCGCAACGCTGTGCGACGTAAGCGCCATCGACAATATAAGGTCCCTTTTCATAGAAAATATCCCAAATAGTTGTACAAGTAGGTTTATTCGAAGGAAGAACCGGATAGTGCAACAGCCGCCGCAGCGGAAGTGCTTCCGTTGAGATGGAGTGAAACTGCGAAGCTATAGTTTGTCAAAGAACTGTCTCATTTGAAACATAGACAGAGAGAATTGTACTATCCTTGTCTTACACTAGTACCCAAAGGAAAAGGATGAGTATAGGTTTTTTTTGTTCTTATTTACTGATAATGGTTTGACCAGCTATAGAAGGAAAATTCGAATTTAAAAATATGTCAGTGTAGTAATTCCCTGGACAACTGAGTGGATAAACGTGCTATGTCACATATTTCAGATTTTGATTTTATGCAATAAATATGAATTTGAAGCTATTATGAATAGCTTAATACTTTCAGATTTCAGGTTTTAAGGCCATAAAAGCCTTAAACCCAATTGATGAACGTGTTATGTACACAAAAAAGTTAAACTCCGTGGATGAAGGTGCTAAGTGCGCAACTTAGCATGTTCTTCCAATTTTACTCCGTTAACATGGAAGAACGTGTCATATTTAAATCATAGAATTTTTATCCATGTCGAGTTGTATTTAACTTCGCATATAAGAGTAAAAAGTATCAGTATTAAGATAAAGTAATTCTACTGTTAAAAACAGTTTTTTTATTGAACTTGAAATAGGTATATGAGTATTTCGAAGAAAAGTTTCCAAGTAATGGAATTTCAGATCCTTAAGCGAAACCAAGAGGATATAAAAATACTTAGGCAATAACACCTTCATGCACTGACCTAGTGCATCTAAAAAATTGTTGGACTGTCGATTCAATTGTAGGTACAACTAAGCGCTACTTTTTAGTCAAGGTTTAGAGCATCTATTGGCACATTTGCATTTAAAAAAATGCAAATATTAGGTACTTGATTTATTCTGCATTCTTCACGACGTATTTCTCTCTCCCGTTTCCCTCATAGCCATACTTCCGTAAATACTCCCATAGACAGCTTCGCCCACGCGCAAAGATTTACAAACAGCTATCCATCAAACCCGCCTATAAATATAGTTTGACTACATTCTCTTTCCCATGTGATTAATCTGAAAGTATGGATAGTGTTACCTCGACTGACTTTATTTATAAAAATAACAAGAACCGCTTAATAAGATTTTTCATATAATGTGCCATTTTACATTGGAGGCCAATTCGAACGTAAGCAACACAACAGGTTCTATGCAGAGGGGGAGGGTCAGTTATCTCTACAGCAATCTGTAATCTGTACACTTTGACATCAAAATGTCATTTACTTAGTTATCATTCGCGTGTGCATTTCGTTCGTACTTGTCCGTACATGTATTGGTGCGAGTGAGACGCACGAGCGAATGAGAACAAAATTACTTTATGCAGATCTTTTTTGTGCTTGTTTTGTATTGGCGTTCTGGTCGCTGCGCACTGTTTTCATCTATTTTCTTTAGGGTAAAATTGTTTTCTCAAGATCCGTTTTAGACGTGGCTTCATATTGCGCCCTACATCGTCATCATGGCCTAAAAGTCAACCTCTCTCCAAACTCACCAACCAAAATCAACTATATTAGGGTTAGGTACATTCCAAATGCGACTGCATATTACTACTAAATGCTGCGGCACTGCAGCAGCGGGAAACGGGCTATATCACTGTCAATTTCCTTTGTAGATTGAGTTCTGGAGGCCTATTCAGATATTTAGTTACCTATTTTATGGCCGTATCCGTTTCATAACAAGATTATAAAGTTCGATACGCCTTCCTGGTCGTTGCCGAACGTTAAACGTGAAAATTTGTCGTTTAGTTCTTTTCACCAAGGAGCTAACAAGTCAGTGACATTAGAATGCATCACCAATGCGGCAGAGAGAAAAACGCAATTAATCAAAGAAATTGACAATAAGATAAAGATAAAAGATATTTATTCATGAGAAATTAAGTGTGTGTGTGTGTGTGTGTGTAATGGCGCACAATTGACATAGCCCGTTTCCCACTGCTCCAACGTTGCACCGGCAAGGCAAGCAGCAGTGGCGTAGCGCAAACATCTAACAGTGGGCAAAGCCGCATCTGCGACTCTTTTATTTCAATACAATGTGTATTAAAAAGGTAATAAAAGAAGTTTGCTCCCGCGGGGCCCTCTTAAAAAGTGCAAGTTGAAACACGGCGACGCGTCGCTGAACTCGACTTGTTCTATATATTTCTATGAAATACCATTCGAACCCAGCGACATGAAGTCGAAGCCCAACCGCAGGTCAATATATAGTGCCGCTGAGTCGCTGACGTCAGAGCGAAGTACGTGGTATGCGGTCGGGTTCGAAACTAACACAGCTACATGACGCGGCGAAACGAAGTCGGACTCGACGACGCCTTGGTTCCAATTTGCACCTTAAGTGCGAGGCCGTGCAAGCAGTAACGCTGCTGCAGTCGAAATCTAAATGTCACCTACAAGGAGACTACGCTGGTAGTGACATCCCGTTTCCCACTGCTGCAACAGCATTGCTTTCACAACCGGAATGAAGCCTTAAGAGATTAATTACGATCGACACGTCTCACACAAGTGATGTTACAAATCTTGTTGACGCGCGGCGCGTCAAGGTTTATTGGTCTGTAAATATTTGGTGTCCGAAACCGGCTCATCCGTACTAATGGACTGAAAGCGCGTGTTATTAAGGGTACCGCTCCCTCGTGGCATCATACTATTTAATGTGGGATCTAAAATGGACTAGCTCTTTGTGCTAAAGTTGTACACCGTACTTTTTTTCAGATTGGAGAATTTTAGTTTAAAGTTTCGTGTTAAACTTAGAAATATAATGGCCCATTTAGCTCAGTACAGTGGACTTTTTAATAACAAACATGACGTTTGTAATTACATCTCAACACTACGAGTCAGTCAGTGCCGCTTTCTTAGACAGACTTGAAAATGTTTTACTGCAATGTTCTGCCACTAGTGCAGCACTAGCGTTTTTAGTAAACCAAACCAAAAGAAAAGCTAATTCAAATAAATTTTCTGCGGTTACCCTTACCAAAGAGAATATATAGGATAGACGGGTACTGTCATAGCACATTTTGTAGTCACAGTAAATTTACTGTCTTCTATCGACACACGATTAAAACTAAAGATAAAAATATCAAAAAATGTATGTGTGTATGTGTTTATTATTTTTATATATGATTGTGACCCATGTTCTTTCACTGATATGTGTTAAAATTGTTAAATTACAAACGAAACCGTCAAAGCCATCTAAACGAGAATAGGCCAAAAAGTTGGTATTGATGGTAGCGCCATCTGTGTGAGAAATTGTTAAATTACAAACGAAACCGTCAACACAATCTAAACGAGAATATAATCTGTGCGAGAATCCAATGTTCTTGATTTCCGAGGCACGATTTTTCCTCAGACTTTATTCATCTTATACGGAGTTATATAGGTCTTTGCCTTTACCAAAAATCTAATTTAAGCTAGACAACATTTAAGACAAATTACAATTCCACAAACCCAATGTCGGCTTACCGTCTCTTAAATACAATTTGTAGAGCTCAGAGCCGCACTTTAACTTAATGCTAGACCATCTTATGCCATGAGCTCGAAATAAACGTTAATTTAATTTAATTTATTAAAATTCAAACAAGTTTTTGTTTACCACCTATAATCTACAGGAGGATTTGTATAATACAAGAGCCTGACACTCTTTGATAGAGAAAGATAGTCTTATTGCGATTCCTATAAAAGGAAAGAGAAAATAGTGCCATGCTTGGTCTTTATCACCGACCGGGCATTTTTTCATTGTCACTGTATTCTTTTTACTATGACATCTGAAGCTACATAAACTAATTTCAGATCTAGATATATCTTATCCTATTGTAAGTACTAAGTTTCGGAGCAATTTCGCTAGTCGTTTAAAAAGGAGAGCGTAACTACGTTTGTATGGAGAACCGAGCTTGCCGGGGACCCTTAAGCATGCAGTTTTAGCGAAGTGATGCATGTGCAACACGCATAAACTTTTATGAGTTTCTGTGGCGCATCATAGCTTTAAGTTCTTTGTATTATATTTTGCGATATAAAGAAATAATAATAATAGTATTATTGGTCCGACAGCTAACGTAGGGGCTCCGACATGGCTGAATTTATCGGAAGCGCCTTCGATATCGGCATATCAAAAGGCGCCTATGAAAAAACAACTGCAGGAGAGTGTCATTGGCATTAAGTCCAACTTTTTTGCGTTATATATAGTTTTTTTTTGTAATAATAAATAAATAAATAAATAAATAAATAAAAATAAATATTATAGGACATTATTACACAAATAATAATGGTTTAATAATGGTTTTTTAAATGCATAATTAAATACAGAGAAACACATATCTTACATTTTACTTCCTTCCGACATCCCATATCGTATTCGTGAAAACGCTCTTACGGTATATAAGTTTAATGTTCTGTCATAGTAGGGTGCGCTCCGGCATAGTCTTGTGGAAATCGAATATTATATAGACCGCAAATTGTCACATGGCACCATAGTAGTTTTACGCATCTGTCTTTTCGACAGATCTTAAACTGATTTTGAACGTTATAAAAGATTTGCTAGTTGAGCTTCACCAAAATAAATAGTAGACAAGCAAGTTTTCCATGGCCATTTTTCAGGTAATAAATCTACTCAAATATAGATAAATTACACGAAAACTCCAATAACCAATAAGTAAGTATCGTGACTGGGCAACATCCAATCCAATTTAATCAAATTCACTGACCCAGGGTTGTGCAAGTCATCTAGAATTCTAGACCGTGCGAGAACATCCAGGTACTATATTTAGGTTCGTATCTATGCCAACCTATCAGATATTTCCGATGCAATGAGCGTGTAATTGAACTCCATAACTGTATGAAGCCGACTGAAAGATCTCAGCGAGAAGCGCGTAGCGATCTATAAATAAATAAATATTATAGGACATTATACACAGATTGACTAAGTCCCACGGACCCCACGGTAAGCCCAAGGATACCTGTGTTATGGGTATTCAGACAACGATAAATATACTATATAAGTAAATACTTAAATACATAGAAAACACCCATGACTGGAACAAATATCTGTACTTATCACACAAATAAATGCCCAGGTCACAGGCAGCGTCACTACGCACTATATAGGCCAGACCGCTCGTCAAATAGTATTTTTCGTATAGCTTGGGTACGGTGACAGTTGTCATCTTCATACAATTCATGACCTTTGAAAGCGCAAAATTTCGCAAATTTGTATTGAGATGACAGCGGTCACCGTACCCAAGCTAGCTATTAAAAATACTATAGCGATAAGAGGTTTTTCATCGCGGGTGACAAATGACAAAAACAACAAGGCGTTTTTTCAAACCTTTGCCATATTTTAGTGAATATGTAAGTCATTTTGAGCTATTTTTACTATGTATGGAGGAGGAGGACTACTAAATTACTCGTGTTTAACTACGAAATATCGAAAAATCTTAAATAAAACGAAAAATCTTGATTATTAGTGTAACTTTTGCCCATACTTATTTCCAGCAGTTCATGACAATAGTTATGGATTCTTGACGTCAAACTCAACGTACGTAACTAACCGGAAACCAAGGCCTATAAATATGTTGTCTGTAGAGGTAGGTACTAAAAAACCGGCCAAGTGCGAGTCGGACTCGCGCACCGAGGGTTCCGTACTTTTTAGTATTTGTTGTTATAGCGGCAACAGAAATACATCATCTGTGAAAATTTCAACTGTCCAGCTATTCATGCACGGTTCATGAGATACAGCCTGGTGACAGACAGACAGACGGACAGACGCACAGACGGACAGACGGACCAGGGACCGGACAACCCTTTCCGCGATAAAACCCTTTCAATGGGCGTCCCTTCAACACGGCTAGCACATTGAAAGACTTTCCCTTTTGTACTGCAAGCCCATTTATACCCCTACCTTTGACTAACCCTTACCGAAAAGCTAACCAAAAATAAGGCTAGCCCTTAATAAGGGTTACCCTTATCTTTAAGCGCTTTTTATAAAGGTTTCCCTTTAGTAATGTCGTAGTTCAGCCTTGCGTAAAAGAGACAGTATTAGTATATATCTACGCTGGTGTATGAAAAGGAAAGAAAATACGTGCCTAGTCAAAGAACGCCGCCGCCGCCGCCGACGATCGCTCGGATTCGAAGTAATGTGTGGTTTATGAACAAGGTAGACGACTTAAATTAGCACGCTTTTATGCTAAAAGGGAAGCCCTTTATAAGGCTAACCCTTATAAGCAATATGCAAGGTGTTGGTGAGCGGATGATAAGGGTTTTGTAAGGGTATTTGGGCTACCGATTACTCAAATGTGTTAGCTTTATATAAGGGTTTTTAAAAGCAAAATGAAAGGGTTTCATCTGGCAAAGGGTATGGTGAGTTAAGCCTTATGCAATACCCTTATAAAACCCGGAAAAGGGATAGCGGGCCGGTCCCTGAGACGAACAGACGGACAAGCGGACAGACGGACAGACGGACAGCGAAGTCTTAGTAATAGGGTCCCGTTTTTACCCTTTAGGTACGGAACCCTAAAAAAGCCTGCCGAAGTTACACAGGTTTAGTAACCGTCTTCACTCCTAACAAATTAGGCGGTGAAGGCGAATTCTTCACTGTCTGCTTCCAATGGCTGTGAAACATTTTCTTCGAGCTTGAAACATTAATGGGTATTCTATTATTCACGGAACAAGAGAAAACATCAATCTCACTAATGATCAACTTTAACTTCGCGCAGTAGGCCAGTTGCTAACAATGACAAGAACCCGTGGTTAACGTTAACGTTAAGGCAGGAGATACATACATACGATTATTTTATATTGAAGTAGTAAAGACCAAAAACGGTATCACTCCAGCGTTACACCATAAATTGTTTAGACGAAAGGGTCAATGACATGTGTTCCATTGGTTTCCATTAAATGCCTACTTTGCTCCAATGTCCAGCTGTGAAAACTATTAAGGTGTGAAAGGTAAATGCTTCCTGAAATCTAGAGCATTGTACGAGTAAGTGGCGTTAATGATGCCGGAAGATTTAGACAAAAATACTCTCTATAGGCATAGAATCTGAACGTAGCCCGCAATTTGGTGTCCGAGTCTTTTTTTTTTAATACCACGTCGGTGGCAATCAAGCATACGGCCCGCCTGATGGTAAGCAGTTACCGTAGCCTATGGACGCCTGCAACACCAGAGATATTACACGCGCGTTGCCGACCCTTTAAAAACCTGTACACTCCTTTGTTGTAGAACCCCATACTGTAGCCCCCCGGGAAAACCTCGGCAGGGAGCTCATTCCACAGCCGAAGCGTACGCGGGAGGAAATTCCTCTTAAACCGCACAGTACGCGACCATTTAGGTGCTAGGGTATGAGGATGAACACCCTGCCGATGGCGAGCGGTGCGGTGATAGAAATACTTATTGCGCACACATACAAGCCGCGTGCGCGGGAGGAAATTCCTCTTCAGTCTATGAATTGATAGACTTATTATGTATTTTTAGTTATTTGTATATTGTTATTACTATCTGTTTACTTTCTTTGTAACCCTGGCGGCGTATGACTAGACAATTATTAATATTATTTATTATTCAATCCCTACCGGAAATCCGATATTTCGATATTGATCCTCCTAGATTCTAATAATTATTGATACATCGTAAACATCGATTCGATATTTCGGCATTATCGGATCTGGATTATCGGTATGCATGCCCATAGTTAGGTGCAGCCGCACTTGAGTGATTCACACTTGTATGAAACTTTTATTATTGAATGGATGGTGTACACTCAGACGGTGTAATGGGCGAGACACGACCGCCAAATTCAACATACTTATTTGAATTGGCTCCTTACAGAACGATAATGGCATCTCATTTGCATAGTTGTGATGGGCCTCTGGCTGTAAACATATGGCGAAGTAACGTAACAGTAGGTATAGAAAACGGATGCAAAAATAATAATTAATAACTCGAAACGCAAACCACTGAATAACAAGTAATAATTAAACGAAGACTAACAATTTTATAACAATATTTTTACCTATATGACTGTGTAGGTGAAGAAACTTCGTGTCTACCTCGGTGTCCCTAATCATTTGTACAGTCGCCATCAGATATATCTGAGCGGCCAAGGTGCTCACATATATCTGAACACGCCTCTTTTATCAAGACGCTAGAGTGCGTGCGATTACATTTTGACCACCTCGACCGCTTTGTTATATACACATCCGATGGCGAATGTACCTACTAGTGTAATAGATAAATAAATATATCTTCTCATATTTTGTCATATTTGGGTTGCTAAGTTAACTCCTTGTCTATATATACTTAGGTATAAATAATTAAATTAAATAAAAGTTAAATAATTAAAATCATATATTGTCTATGTAAGTAGTTATATTATTATATCACTAACATTTATCATGCTCCATTTTTATTAAGTACATTATTCTTATTTTTAGTCTAATTATCCATAAATTCTTGTAGGCAACTGTACATAAATCTGGTTTATACCACCGTGGTTTATATTTATATAAGTATACGAGTTACGTAAGACTTCCGCATCAATTTTTGACGTTCCTTATCGTTATTCGTATATATATCTATATATATAAACGTAAAAGTCCTGACTAACTGACTGACTGACTCACTTAAATCAACGCCCAGCCCAAACCGTTGGACCTAGAGAGCTGAATTTTTCACAATAGATAGCTTTTATAACGTTAGTATCCACTAAGAAGGGGTTTTTCAAAATTCATCCCCTAAGGTGCTGAAAAAGGGGTTGAAAGTTTGCATGAAGATCATAAATTTTTTTGAGCGGGATTTGAAACTTTGAATAAAGGCATATTATTAAAATACTAGAAAAGTAATTTCAGCGTTTTTGAAAATTCATCCCTTAAGGTGGTGACAAAGGGGTAGAAAGTTTGTATGGAGGTCAAACATTTTTTTAAGTGCGCGACTTGAATCTTTGCATAAAGACATGTTATTAGAATACAAGAAAAGTGATTTCAGCGTGTTTAAAAATTCATCCCCTAAAGTGGTTAAAAAGGGGTTGAAATTTTGTCGTGGTCCTAATTTTATTTTAAGCTAGGTACTTGAAACTTCATTGAAAGATATATAATTAAAAGAGAAAAAAACTTATTTCAGCATTATTGAAAATTCATCCCCCAGGTGGTAAAAATGGGGTTGAAAGTTTGTATGGGGATCAAATATTTTTTTGAGTGCGGGAATTGAATCTTTGTATAAATACAAGAAAAGTAATTTAAGCGTTTTTAAATATTCATCCCCTAAAAGGGTTAAAAAGGGGTTCAAAGTGAATCTATTACAAATGCTTTGAAACTTCTTAGAAAGGCATTGTATAAGATTCAAAAAAAGTTATTTTAACGTTCTTAAAAATTCAACCCCTAAAGGGGTTAAAAAGGGGATGTAAGTTTATATGTGGTACAAATTTTCTTTTAAGCTAGGAACTTGAAACTTGGTAAAAGGGGCATTATATTAAAATAGACGAAAATTGATTACTTACACCGTTTTTGAAAAGTTTGTATTAATAGTTTCGGGAGCGATTTTTTTTTAAATACTGGACTTGTAAATCTTCTAAGAGGGTAGAGAGGGATTATATCGGGAACAATTTTTTCAGTTAGGGTCTTGAAACGTCGTAGTTTGTGAAAGACAAATTTCATGCGTTGTATAATTATTAACAAATGATTAACCGTCACTACTGATATCTTTTGCTGCATAATGTTCTATATTATGCTCATGTAGAATATATAACCACCAACATACAAATACACGCGTACGAAGTCGCGGGCAACAGCTAGTAAGGAAATAAAAGTAGGTAAAGAATACTTTCTACTTAGGAACCATCGACATCCTGTCACGCAATGCGTACAAATCAGTCACAAATCTTTATTAATAGCTGTAGGAAGCCACTCATTTGGTATGTACTTTCAAGGTTGTTTTTGCGTTTCGTCATCGACCGACATATGAAATAATCTTAGTGTGTATGTCAAATACAATTACATGGGGTATATCCCGTATATCTATAGCAGAAATATCTAAATTCGAATCGTAGGTACCTGTTACTCGTGCTACTCTTATCTTTACTGTTTTTTAGGTAACTTAACTACGTTGTAGATTATCCTACGTTGTATTACGTTGTAGAAAGTTAAATAGCTTTTATTTCGGACCAGATGTCCATATTACAACATAAACAAATTACGTGAAAAATTCAACTGATATACGAGTAGATAGACAGACTGATCATAGAGCTGGCAGCTTCCTCGCACAAATAAGTAGGTAACTATTGCGATACAGACGGCACCATGCCGCAGGGGAATAGTTTTTAGTCATATATTTTAAGATTAGTTTATTTATTTTTAGATTTAGTTTTTAAGTTTTATAGGTAAGTTATTTAATTATGTTTTATTTATAGGTATATTAAGTTTGTTGCCATAATTATCTATTTTTTATGATTATATGGAATTAATACACAAATAGTTGTAATACTATTCTTAACATTATTCTTAGTTACTTTACCATCACCTTCCTACAATCAATAATAATTATAGATAATAGCCAAAGTTGAGATTAATTTACCTCCAAATTAATAACACCTCGTTATAATTAAACCAAATATTTAACGAACGTAAAAATATCCGGTTACTGTAGGGTAGGGTTATCAGAAAAAGGTCCAATTAGAAAATAATTGCTTCTGATTCTTAAGATTATACGAAATAAAATAAAAATTATCTTGCACTTTACCACCGCATCTCAATACCATTCGCATGCTTTATCAAAAGCTTTATCATACCATTTGTAGTGCAATAAACGCTACTTCGGCTTGGCAGCGCTCTATCGCACATGGCTTCAGATAGTCGAGATGTTATACCATACATCAATGGACTAAATTTAGCTCCTAATACTGCACAACTACGCATTAACAGGCGTTGGAAATGTGTTTAAATTTGGAATTTGTTGCGCGAGAGTAGGGTATACTTTTCAATGTGTTTTTCAATGGCTAATAAGGCCGTTATGCGTGGTGGGGAATAGTAGGTAATACCAAAGAGGATATAATAAGATAGAGCGGTACTGTAATAGTAAATTTTGTAACCGCTGTAAATTCACTGCCATCTATCGACATACTTTAAAACTAAAAATGAAGATTTATAAAAATACGGTAAAATGTATTTAAATATGGATAAATGATTTTTTTATTTGCATTAATTATTTTTATATGATTTTGACCCATGTTCTTTCACTGATATGCGTTAAAATTATAAATAACAAACGAAACCGTCAACGCCCTCTATACGAGAGTAGGCCAAAACTAGTGGCGCCCTCTGATCGAGAATCAAATTTTCGTGATTTTCGAGGCACGTTTTTTCCTTAGACTGTATCCAACTATTACGGAGTTATATCTATCTTTGGTAATACACAAGTAGTTACATTTTGCCCTAGCTAGAAGAAGCAGGTACCTATTTATGAACGTATTGTAAACAAAATAATTCACAATAACAAGTTAAAAACAGCACCAAAACAGATCATACCAGTTCAAACAAATAGGGGAAAATCGATGAAGTTTTTTTTTTTTCAAATTTATTTTTATGAACTAAACATGCGGTCAGGTATTACTTTGTTTATTAGGTTACACATATGTATCTCATATACAAACGCTTTACCTTTCCAGAAAACCTTCTATAATGTGATAGAGACATTAGAGACACGTTTACTTCCGACGTTATACCATTAGGCGTATGCAGATTCTACGTGCACACCTCAGAGGCTAAAAGGAATTTAATGAGGAAAACCAGCCTATATTAAAAAAGAGCGTATGTCCCACATAACTTCTATTCTCATAGGCCTTCTTGCAATTGTTTAGTATAACGTTCAGGGTACGAAGATGCCTGGGTTGATATTCCTAGCGGTTACCTAACGCATTGCCTCAAGTACGCTATAATACTATCTGCAAACCAAGCTGACGACCGGTGTCGTAAAACTTTTCATTCACGCTTATGTGGTCATGGCAAGAGTGAGAGAGATAGTGATATGTCCTCAGTTTGATTTAACAGTAACAGGATAGTATAGATAGTAAATTCAAATCCTGGGAACAAACAATTAAGGTCTTGGATTTGGAAAATAGAGGAACGCATCCCCGATTCCCCGCATTATGGCCATCATTTGTGAATCAAGATAAAATACCTACTGCATACTGTACCAACTACCAATCTTCCATTGTAGCGAATTGATCAGGTTCACAGAAATTCCCTCCAGCAAACGTTTCGGCTGTAAAATGAACTCCCTGCCGAGGTTTTTCTAGGAACTGACGTACGCGGTTCTTTAAAAAAAGAAGTGCACGTCAGTTTTCAAAGGATAGTAAATGCGCACGTTTTTTTTCCAAACATCGTTACGTTTGCTACATTACGTTTGACACCGACTTGTAACTCAGTGATCACTGAACAGTAATCGCAGTTGTCAACTTTTTCTAGGATCTGTGACTTTCAGTTCAACAATTCTCAGTTCAAAATAAGGAAACCAATCAAATTATTTTGTTGATTTTTTTATTGTGTTTTGAAGTAGTTACACTTCTATATATAAATTATGTCATATACTAAAGAAGTAAAGAAAATATTACCTAGTCCTCCGGTGGCCGAGGTCGGAATCGAACTGGAAGCCTTCAGCTTACGCGGCTAACGTTTTGACCACTAGACCACTACCCGGCCACAGCAGTAGGTACCCGTCCCAAATTATCAATCATATGCGATCTTTGAAAGGCTAGGCGCCATTGACCAACAAATCTCCTAATCACTTCATCGATTGAATGTGCAGTGCTACCCGCCTCCCTACTGGTTTGCTTGAGGCGATTACTTAAGTTCTATGAATACAACAGCTATCGGAGGTTGGCAATCAAGGCGGCAATTCTCGGAAGAAGATGGCGGATGTACCGCGGCGGTATTGTTTCGGAGCCTTTGTGAAGCCTAACTTACCTATGTCTAACGTTTCCTAAAGGCAACATATAGGGCCACTTGCACCATTCACTACGCCGGGGTTACCGGTTAAAGCTGGAGTTACCATGGTTACCAGTACCATTTGACAGGTTGACGGTTTAACCGGTTAACCTCGGGTTAGTGGGATGGTGCAAGTGGAGCTAAGTAAACGCTTAATTTTATAAGTTTTATTTTAAGCATAATGATTCTTTGAAATTTGGCAAAAATTAAAATTATTGCAGGAGTGTTCTTTGTTACAATCGAAAATTAATACAAACTTTGATATAAAAACTGATTTAGTAAATTTGACTTTAAATGTTTACACTTCGCAGCGCAAGGTATATGAGTAATGACCCAAAAATTTATAAATAAAGGTTTTGTTGAAAGTAAAAAAAAAAAATTAGCTTAACTTCGTCTAATTAAAATGTATTTAAGGCTAATTTTTACTTAAAGAACATTGAGATATAGACTGTACCAGCGTTACGCATTATTGCGGTGCAGTAACACTACAGACTGTATTGTTGTAAAATACGTCAAAAAACGTCAAAACATCAAGATATTAACTTTACGTTTCAAGCAGCATTACTGCTAGAGTATTGCGGTGCGGTGCAGGAATAACAATCTGGATCCGAAATGTTACCTTAAATGATACACATTTTATACGCTTGAGAAATTAGGAAATTAGCCAATTTTAATTCTTCATTACTAATCGATCTTTTCTAGCGGGGGATGTAGTGGCAGTGACCTTGAATTTTTGCCTCATCACGCTACTTGGCTCGATTGTGCTTTGAGTCACAATACCTAAGCTAATCCATCCTTCTAGTTACGCCTACGTGGTTAACCATCGGTTACCCCCAAAAAGAGGGGGAAACATTCGGCAGTCTAGTCTTAACTTATGTAAATGGTTAGGTATGTACTCGAATGACAGTTGTTGTTGACGTTGTTGTGTCATAAATTTTGATCGATATCCTAAAACCGATTTTCTTGTTACACCTGTTAGCCCTCGTAACACATAGTTCGCATGCCCCATTTTTTGGTAGTGGTAATAAAATAAAATATTTAGTAGTATTAGAAGTAGTAATCAGTTTATCCTCCTAAGTCCTGCGGTACCAAATTTTGTACATAATAAAAGTCACCCTTCAGTCCCAGCATTAAGTAAATTACGATAGTAATAAACACCGATAGTACATATTTCGGTACAAAATGTTTAGATCCCCCCGCTTTCAAATTTGAATTCGCGGAGTATTATGACAGTCCATAGAGTTGTAAATATTCTGTTCAGGACTGACAGCAAATATTTATTATGTGCAAAAAATGAATAAGAGGCCTCTAGGACTATGACGTTTAAAAAAAGCTGGGACTTAGGTTTGTACACAACATAAAATTTACAGAAATAGAGGTACAAAGGCGAACTTATCCCTGTGAGGGATCTCTTCCAGATAACCTTCGACTAAATGAGGGGAGAATTTAGTTACTGTTATGCAAACATTTCTTTCCAATCAGTGAATGCATGAAATACCTGAAATCGACGTGGGCGTCTCACATGTCCCTTATCGCTAATCACATAACTACTGTTACCTGTTATTAACATTAATTTCCTATTCGATTACGGCTTGTTTTTGTCTTAAAAACGTAATTTTGATCTTATTTATCTGACCTTCATAGACGCAATAAATCCTAATATAATAAATCGTAATCTATAACAATTCATCATTCGGCTTTTAGCGAAATCGAATGATAGATCACGTGTCCATTAGATAGAGTATATTTTAAGCCTGACACCAGACTATCCGTTCAGATCGCTGAAAACGACGTTCGGATAAAATATTTAAGCACTGTTAAAAAAATGCCGTTCAGGCTGGACATCTGGCAATGCAAGTGTGCAAAACTGGACACCGCATTTTTCAAGAATGAATGTAACCTGTATCCTCACTATGATGAGATACTCGGCCTTAAATGCTAGCAACTACTTACGTCAAATCAAACGCAGTGTTCGCTTGCTCCAATGTCAGTACGAGGGAGATGCATTGTGAGTTAGTTTACGCAGTCGCTAGCGAATATGTCATTGTCAAAGTAGTAGTAAGGGTCCGGGAAGCCAATTCAAACTTATATTATTTTGAGTTACCTGTGAAATATCAGGAATTGCTTAGCTAAACATCAGGAACTAGAATATTGGACATTTTGTTATATGCCAATTAAAATAGAAAAAAATGTCTAATGTCTATCTTCTTTATAATGAAGCGCAGGTGGCCTAGCGGTAAGAGCGTGCTACTTCAAAGTCCGGAGGTCGCGGGTTCAAACTCCGGCTCGTACCAATGAGTTTTTCAAACTTATGTACGAAATATCATTTGATATTTAGGTACCAGTCGCTTTTCGGTGAAGGAAAACATCGTGGTGAGGAAACCGGACTAATCTTAACAAGACCTAGTTCCTTCTCTGGGTTGGAAGGTCAGATGGCAGTCGCTTTCGTAAAAACTAGTGCCTACGTCAATGCTTAGGATTAGTTGTCCAGCGGACCCCAGGCTCCCAGTCGTGGCAAAATGCCGGGGTAACGCGAGGAAGATGATGATAATCTATCTTCTTAATAATGCTGAGTCTTTCGGAGTTAGTCCACGAAAGAAATCGAGGGCCAGATTGCCAATTGAAACCAAAACGTTACAAGTGTTTTAAGGATGCGTATACGTTATGATTTTTTATGAACGCTGATCAAACTTCGGTAAGAGAATAATACGAATTTATTTCAGTTTAGACATCGAACTTTAATAAATAATAAACTGTAATAGATGTCATATATTAAAGAAAAAGTAACGAAGCCCTCCAGTGGTGAACGCCGGATTGTTCATTGTAACCGGATTGTGGCCGGATTGTTTAATAAAAAGTGTAAAATAAGTTTAAAAGCGATTATTGCAATGCCAGGATTTGTTAAAGCAGTAAGAGAGGTAATAGAATGATTTCAAATGACCAGTTAAATATTTCTGTCTGCTTAGTAACGCTCCATATTTCATTTCATTTTCATTTCTTCATTAAATATGTACAGCAAACTTTTCACTATTTCTATTTATACATTTTAGGTTAAAGACACGGCCAAAAAGACCGGGGCCTGACAATCACAATATGACAATCGTTTGCAGAAAACGACACGAAACGCTATTGTTTTTATCACTCTTCCGTATTAGTACGATAGAGACAGATAGCATTTCGTTTCTCTGCGAACAATTGACATATTGCCCTTAGGTATTGCTAACCTAGTGTTGGGCCTTTGGTCTGAGAACGACACTATATAAGTAACTATCGTTCAACTAATAATTATACAATTAAACTAGTAAACATACCTACTGCACAAAATAATTAAACTTAAGCAGAGACGTTTGTATGAAAAGGAGATTTCCCAGGGGTCCGCTTTCGTCTAAAAGAGGTACCTTCGTAGAGTATTTACTGATTTTGCTGGCAGCGGCACGTGTATGTATTTATGTGTTAGTTTTCTGACAATTTGTCTGTCACCATGTCACCCTTCGTCAAAGCTAAGTCTGTCCTATTAAAACAAATTACGTTCATAACTTTCTGGAAATTCATTGATCCCAATGGGAGTCTAGGGAAACCTTTAACAAAAAGTCCATCCATTGCGCCGTTGGGTAGCTATTGTCCTTTTGATACAATTTATAATGTAAGCAAGTATATTAAGTTTTAGGTAATTTCCGCCTACGTTCAGAGAGGCATTAAATAGCTTGTTTCTATTATTCGATTTAGCTGAAACTTACATAATTGTTGGGTGACAATGCAACATTATGGTACCATCGAGCTGATATGATGATGGACACAGGAGGTAGCCATAGGAACTAGGTTAAGTATAGCATATGTGTGTAAAAATAATTGTAAAAAACCCTTGTTGTGGCAATAAATTATTTCACATTTACAAACGGGTCTATCGCGAATTTATAAATCCGTCCGTTCCGTTGCGTCCGTTTGTAAATGTGATTTAATATGTGTTCAAACCGCGAAAGTTTAAAATGTTATAATAAATTATTTATCTATCAATATATGTAACTCTGTGATAAAACAACGCAACGTGTTTGGGTTTGATAGAATTGTCTCGAATAGTATTAGTTGTCTGTTGAAAGAAAAATACAGTCAGCGTCAGTCATGGGTAAAATAATAAAATAAAATACTTAGGTACATTAATTAAGTCTTGTAATATCACCTATATCAATTGGAAATGCAGAATCATCTATACTAAGCAAAATGGATGGATGGCCTAAAGAAAGTGTTATCGGGATGCAACAATATAACAAAACACTGGGTATATGTAGTGAGAAAATTGGGTGTGACGTAAGAACGGATGGACACTTGAATATCTTATGAGGGGTTTGTTTCTTCCTTTCTGAGGCGCACTCTTACGCGCGATCCTTTTGTGAAAATACGTACATTTTATTTATATTCACGTCGATCCATTTAGTGATTATATAATCGTTAAGTATGCTCACCTGCGGCCAGGATGGATGATTATTCGGACGTTTCGCTGTATTTAATACAGGCCAAATAACTGCACCCACAATAGTTTTCGTCAACTTTATTTTACGCCATACATACAACCGAGTGTTCAAGAGTATGTTCGGCTTCGTGATTTTCGTGAGCCATGTCAGAGCTCACGCTCGCACAGGTCACCGTCGCCGGTCACGCCGTAGATAATTAGACTTACAATACCTGCACCTATGTTATATTATTTAGAATTGAAAGTTTAATCAAACCATCTTCGAAAAAAGTTATTCTGAAAATACAAATACAAACGGTAAATACAAGAAGGTCGTCGAAATAGAAGCTCGTCATTTTGTTGAACGTTATACGAGCGGTGCCAAATAATGTTCTGAAAAATAAACAGTATATCCAAATTGTAATTAGTTCTTCCAGTGCTCGCAGAGATATTCTTACGAAAACATTTTACAAAGAATAGATTCTGCGTGAGTATGCAAAATTAATTTCCCAGAGGTAAAATTGGATTCTTTATTACAAATTTTCTTCAAATGTTCCGGATCCATTATACCTGATACCCAGTTACAGTACAGTACAATACCTGTTTCTGATGTAGGTACGTGAACGGTAAAGGAAATTATTTGTGCTATAAGTACTGTGAATTTAACGTTTTGAGGCACGTGTATTATTTCAACTAAGTTATATTTTTATAAGATACGCTCCCGCGTGATGAGAAACGCATACGATACGACACATTTTTATAGATTCCATCTAGTTCTGTTAATCAAAAGAAAAATGTGGTAACTATGTATGGAATGCATACAAAGTTACCTACCGTTTTAACTTTTATTAGCAGTGCGAGATACTAGATTTTTTCAAAGTAGTGACGATTTGCAACTCCAGAAGTGTCAAATACGCATGCATGTCGACCATATACGATGAATTCCTCATTTAACATGAAGACAGCAACTTTAAATACCTAAAAGTACAATTAAAAAAAAAACAAAAGAGAGGCAGGCAACATAATTAATATTTACTTGCTATTTAACAAATAACCATTAATTATTTATTTTAGAATATTTTGTTAATTCTTAAACTTTATTCAGTAATTCTTTAAATTTCCTTTGTTTACAGGTAAATTCGATAACGTCTCATTTATCAACAGCAGAAGGCCTACCGGTGGTCAGTTATAAGTGTGATGCTTTTACTATTTTATAAAATAACCAAGGCCTGGCTGTGAAAATAGCGAGTAAGTAAAATAACTTCAAACAGGTTATCCCTACTAATATAATAAGAGAAAGTAACTATATCTGTCTGTCTGATATTACCTCTTCACACCGTTGAACCGATTTAGATGAAATTTGGTATGAAGATATCTTGAGGCCCGAGGAAGGGCATAGGGATAGTTTTTATCAATCATCATCATCCCACGCAGACAAAGTCGTGGGCAGAATCTAGTTCAATATATTCCCCATTCATTATCCAACACCAACTTGTTTTGAAGTGGATTTTTAAATATCTCATGACAGCTTAATTTTTTTCTTGTTTTCCCTTTCACTGTCATATTCAGCCTTCGCTAACATAATCCCACGCTAAATAATGCTATTTTCGTAGGACAATGAAAAAAAAAACATAAAATATACAAAAAAAAATACTCAATAAAATTCCCCATAGCATGGGGCATTCCAGAAAAGTGCCGGGTACGTGACGCTGTTTTTTTAACACGTCTAATAAAGCTAATAAGCCGATACTTTGCATAGTAACGTTTTGTAGGTAACATACCTTAAAATTCAACGGTATATAACATATAGGTTTTTGCAGGTCATTAATAGCATAGGCAGCATAATAACGCACACAAAAACACATAAGCAATTAATCCGTTTTAGGCAGTTTAGCTAACGATCACTGTGGATACGAGCGCAGGTGCTTCTGATAGGCCTCTCGACGTTTACCCGGATCGAATATGTGAAGGTCTTAACTATGTAAGCCTTTGTATAGGTAGGTCCATATAAATGTAGAGACCAAGATAATATATCCATTCTACAGAACCAGATATTTGTAAAAGCGTTGAGTCTGATTTGACGTGCATGATTATCAAACCCCGCTAACAATGTTGCAATTGATTGAAAACTTGGGTTGGCAAAACTATCTACCGTGGGAACCCTAACTTTGGTAATATTAAAATAACAATTGTTCCAAAAGGTAATATTAATATTAGGTAAGGTAATATTAAAATATCTATTGAGTCACAATAAATAGAACTGCGTTAAAAGCACGCGAGTACGCAACACACGGTCGTCGTGAACGCTGCTCGCACTATTAGTGCTTGAGAAAGGAGACCTACGCTCTCCGAAACATGTCGCGCGAGTGACTAAAACAAGTGAGTCTAAACCGTAAAATGATTCAATGCGTTAAAAGCGTTTTAAAATACTTCGCTACCCGTCCCCAAGTACGCCTAATCATTATTTATATTATGAAAATTAAACTAAAACTTGTTTGTTGTTATCAAAGTTTAACGAAGGTCTAATAAAACTATATCTAAAACGTATTGAGCGCAAAGAGCAATGAGCACAATACCATCATCAATACAGTTTTGACCATTCACGACCCTTATTGCAACGAGATAAGATCGACCAATACTCAGTTAACACTGCTGTTAGTACTTATAGCGAGCTTCATCGGGCTCTCATTCTCATTGTGTCGGACATTGTAAACAACTTATTTGATCTCAATTACTTACTACTGCGAGAAGCGTTCGAGAACCAGTTTTAACTGAAAAACGTACTCGCTGGCAGTGCCAAAGTCATCAATCAACGAAGAATATACGCATCACATTCTCATGGGATTGAATAATTATCTAGGATTCCAGGTACACTTTAGTTTCTTGGGTAAAAAAAAGACGTCAATCGTTCCATAAAGACATAAAGACCATAAAATGTAAGTATGCAATAGATAAATGAAAAAATCTGTTATTTAGCTCGCATTCCGATTTTTAAAGTTGGAAGCTTCAAACTCTAGTGTACATTAAAGTCATTAAGCTAAATGAGTACCACCTGTTATCTAAATATTGTATTAACCATCAATACAACTCGTAAGGTTTCTACTCCTTCTTACATCGACATTACTAAAATTGTAAATAGCCGCATATTAAGTTCAATTTACGCGCAATTCCTAACAATTGTCGCACTTACGTAATTTAGGTATTTGTCAACAAATATTGTAGTGTTTTGAATCAGCTACTCACTAATTAACCTAGCAAGCAGAGACTTAAATGTCTTTGCAGCTCAGTGCAAATTAAACTGTAATAATTCCATTACCAAAAGGGCACAAGTAACCCAAATTTCTAGCTAACGAGATCTTTTGTATTATGAAGGTTATTCAAAGGCGACAGTTTTACAACGCTAATAACCGTAAATATTTCATTAAGGGTACGATTTAGAGGAAAATGTACACAGAGGTAACTTAGTTACTTGTGAGCGAGAATATATGAGTGCTGTCGGCGACGTGAAAATAATTATATGTACGAGAAATTAGCTTTCTGAGAAAGTGGACATTACTGTAGAGTACTTTTTGACAGTTCAAAACATTTGTACATAAACAATGAACGAAGAAAGAAACGATTGTATACAAACATTTTAACAGATACTTACCTATTAACTACCTATCAAATAACAATCTCTCGGAAAGTGTTGGATTTAATATAGGATTCATGAAGTTTGATTATTATTTAGATATTTATTGAGATATAATTTAACAGCATTACAGCTAAGGGGCGCCAATGGGCTGTAAAATTAAGTAATAATAAAGCTATTTTATAGGTAATACAATATTACGATAAATATGACAATAATTAATAAGCTAATACCTATGTTGATTTACAAAAAAACGTAAAAAATCTTTAAAAAGTTTACGATTTTTGTCGGCAAACAAGTCGCATCCTGCCGGGCTAGCACATGATTGGCGCGAGAGTTATCTCGCCGCGACATAGACTACCCGTCTCCCTTTAATTCATACAGTTAGTAAAAGACGGGTAGTCTATCTCGCGGCGAGATACTGTCACGCCAATCATGTGCTCGGCCTACAGGTGCAAAAGATAAAAAAAAATGTTGAGGAGTGTCCAGGAGCGGACGATTGGAGAATAGGTACTGGTGTGAAAGTGGTGGTATCCTGTGAAAGGTTCCATTTGCTATTATTATGTACATATTAAGTTATTTTGATTACCTATTTAATTAATATTGTTCAATACTTATTCATAAATAAAGATTTGAAAGTGTGCGTTGTATACTATTTAAATCAAATAAGTTTGTTTTACTTATTTTACACAAAACGTTAACGCGTAGGTAACTATTAGTTAATAGTTTTAAAATGTGAATTTGTGTGTTATTCTTGGTCCACGAATTAAAAAAAACCCAGGACAATTTAAAATTACAATATCAGACTGCGCCGGCCCACTAATGCGAACTCCCGATGATGCTACTTGGTACGGAGTGAAACGAGCGATTTTCGACTTAAAATACGTGAGTTTTATTATAAAAACGATAGTCATCTTGACTACGGCCCCTGAAATTGTAAAAAAAAACCCAAGGCCAAGTGCGAGTTGGATTCGCCCACCGAGGGTTCCGTACTTTTTAGTATTTGTTGTTATAGCGGCAACAGAAATACATCATCCTTGAAAATTTCAACTGCCTAGCTATCACGGTTCATGAGATACAGCCTGGTGACAGACAGACGGACAGACGGACAGTGGAGTCTTAGTAATAGGGTCCCGTTTTTACCCTTTGGGTACGGAACCCTAAAAATAGGTGTAGGTATCAAGATAAATTATTTCCTTAAAAGCATTACGAAGATGATACATTATTAGGCTGGTGCTCTAGTTAAGTGGGCGTTTGATGGGTAACCCACCCCCACAGATAACTTACCCGCTAGATGACAACAATTGGAGCATGTTTAAAGTCTTAGTGGCAATATGATACCCATTAGAAGAATAAAAACGGGTAGCATTGTATTTAAATTTCCTATTTAAGTGAGACGGGTACATTTCTCTGGCGTTTAATTTGTCAGGTATTGGAGAGTTTTTTTTCGGTAGTGATTGTGCAAAGGCGTGTATCCCAAATATACAAAATGATGTAATTAAAAAATCGCTTAATTTTTTATTGAAAACTTCACATCTATTTTACAATAATAATTAATAGGTATGTGTGTTTTGCACAAACTCAAAAGTTGGGTAATTTATCTTACGCACGCATCATAATACTTAGTAAGTATGTAAGTAAGTAAAATATTATTTATTGCAGCACAACACTTAGATAAGGATCATGTACGTATCTTACGGCCTGATTCGAACTTTAAGATACGTCAAAAACTTACTTAAGGATACGACATAGAACGGACATATCAGTGTCAAAAGTGACGCTTCTTTAAACAAAAACGTCAAAACAAGTTCGAATCAGGCCGTTATTTGTTTTCTTACGTAGTCTAAGAAAGGTAATCTACACCCACCACATATTAGTAGGTCAACCCGGCCACCCTAGAGCTTAGCTGAAAGATCGTGTACTAGGTATTAACTTGATAGAGGGATTCATTATTACACACGTCCATTTTACCTGAATGACAGATCAAAAAGGGTTTATATTATAATGTTAGCGGCATTCGCAATTTCAATAACTAGGATTTAGACTACGGGCTAGCCCGCAAAAGAGTATACAATTTTAAGAACATCAAATTCATTTACACGGCTTAGATGAGATCGTGTGTTAACTGGAGGGGTCTACAGAAGGTAATCTACACCCCATTGGTAGGTCACTCCTGGTACAGTGATCGTGTTAACTGTGTGCTAACCCGGCCACATACCCCAGGGCTTAGCTGAGAGATCGTAGGCTATTAACTTGAGGGGGTATTATTAGATTGATACCTTATTTATATCCACTTCTTATCCCAATATTACACGAGTTCATAAATAATGGCAATAATGATAACTCGTCAGAAACATATATAGAAGTGTAAAAGATTTCCTTTCTCAAGATATACAGCCAGATTTGTAGTAGTTTTAAGATTTTTGCATGCTAGTACAATCTATAAACAAGAGAATAAGCAACCAATTGTCACTTACCACCTAAGACACTATTGTACCTACTTATTCTTTGAAAATAAATACTTATTTACTATACACAAAAAAAGTGACCAAGTCTACCGGTGGCCGCGGCGAGAATCGAACCCGCGTCTTCAGCTTACGCGGCTAACGTCCTGACCACTACCACCACCACTGTTCGAATCCCGCCTCAGCCACCGGTGGACTTGGTCACTTTTTCTTTAGTGTATGATATCTACTTCAGTTCATAATTTATATACAGGTTGACTAAAAAATAAGTGCATTCCCCTTACCCGGGAGGTTTTGAGATTATACTGAGCAACGTTTACTATGGGACCAACCTCGGAATAGCGAAAAAAAAAATTACCCTTCCATAGAAAATGGATCAGCCAAAGTGTATGATGTAGCCAATTTTTTTGGCTATTTCATTTCTACTGCCTATAATGAAATTCCCACGCCCGCCTTCGCTTCAATGCAAGGAAACGGAAGTAAATGGGCTAGCTAACCAAATCATCATCACCATCTTCTTAGCGTTGCCGTTAGCGCCACGGCTCTTAGGAGTCTAGGGTCAGCTGGGTACCTAATCCAAGAATCGGCAGGGCACTAGTTTTTGCGAAAGTGACTGCCATCTGGCCTTCAAACCTAGACGGGAAAGCAAGGCATTATATTGGAATTAGTTGAAGCAGTTATAGTATAAATAATCTGTTAAAAAAAATCAAAACACGCTTTGTGGGCAAATTCAAGATTTGTTTTTAAAACAATCATGTAAAATCTTTAATGATATTATGAGGACATCACATTTTATCTTAGCTATTGGTTTTTATTTACAAAAAATATGCAGTCCAATTTCAACTATATTAGTTGTAAGTTTGTCAAACAACTAAGATATCATTATTATACAATAGGCTGGTAGCTATAACACCAGCATTTGACTCACGCAACTCTCCCGTCCTTAGAATTAATCCAGTCTTGTCAAGCCAACTGCTACTAATTCTCGCCAGGGAATACGGCATCCTAGAGAGCTTCCTGTGTCGACGCAGAATCCAATTGTTTTGTTACGTAAATTGAGCAGGAATCAAGTGAGAGGACATATGAAGGCCAATTCTGATACAAGGAACGAGCGTACTCCCATCTAAAAGGACGGCAACGCACTTGCAACCCAGGTCATTTCATGTGACCATGGGTTACGTCAATTGCTTACCATCAGGCGATGCTTCTACTTGTTTAGCCTCCTATATTATAAAAAAACTATCTGTTAAGGTATTCACGAAGTGCGTCGTTTTTTTAGGCGTTTCGCTCGTATTTATAAGTGCGCGTGAGATGACGACTCAATGGCGCATCAAAACATGATAAAAACCTTAACAAATTGTTATATTAGAATCGGCATCCGACGAGACCGTGATCCTGTTTACACTTGGTAAACGCCAACTCAATAGAAATTGGGGAGCCTATGGGCCACAATCGGAGAGGTTAAATGGTACACGAGTTATTGCTGTACATATAGTGCAATTTCGAATGAGTAAATTTGTGGCCGTGTATTTCATAAATGATAAGACTAGAGTCTGACGAAGCTAACTGAATGCCATTTGCAATGAAAAAGTAAAAAAAAAAACATTAATGTCAAATTTCTATGTAAATATGCCATTTGAAATGATACTACCTAGCTTTGTTCTATTTTTTTTATACTACGTCGGTGGCAAACTAGCATACGGCCCGCCTGATGTTAAGCAGTCTCCGTAGCCTATGTACGCCTGCAACTCGAGAAAAGTTACATGCGCGTTGCCGACCCTAACACTCCTCTCCCTCTTTGAGCTCTGGCAACCTTACTCACCGGCAGGAACACAACACTATGAGTAGGGTTTAGTGTTATTTGGCTGCGGTTTTCTGTAAGGTGGAGGTACTTCCCAAGTTGGGCTCTGCTCTAGATCTGGAATGACATCCGCTGTCCTGTGCCCTAACCACACAAAGCGAGAGGTCATTCACAGTGCCCATGCCTCTCTTTTGGACGTAGTTTAAGGACATACCCGGGTCCGGACGTAGTTTAAGGACATACCCGGGTTATTTTGACGGGCTATATCATTTTAAAGTAACCTTTATCTTTATTTTAATATTTTAATAAATATTATCATATTTATTAACGCTTCTAAGTTGTTACTATATACAATAATGATAAAGTCAGTATCAGAATACGCATGCTTTAAACATTGACTTAATTTAATTTGTCTTAAGGTAGTAAATCTAACGGATCAATCAACTGGGTATCTAGTACATTTGAAATAGTTTCCGATGAGCGACTCAGTTTGCTAATCCTAGTTTGATAGATCATTGATATATCTCGGACAATATCTATGCTAAGTAATACGGCACCCGAGATACTGGGAGTAATTGCTTCTCTATTTATCTCAGTAGCCAGACACTTAATAATGATATTAGTCGAGAATATCCGAACACGCCTCTATTGTCAAGGCGCTAAAGTGCGTGTCCAGATATTTTTGAGCACCTCAGCCGCTCCGATATATCCGATAGCGGCTGTAAGTGCAGAAATGTATAGAACAGTATGAACTTTGGTCTTAGGCGACGCCGACGCCCCCTCGGTTATGGGACAGATTAGTTATTTGAAAAAACCTACTGATGTATGAAAATGTTGCCCCAAAAATGTTTGCCATTTTTGATAGCCGGTTTTGAGTAATTGCTTCTCTATTTATCTCAGTAGCCAGACACTTAATAATGATATTAGTCGAGAATATCCGAACACGCCTCTATTGTCAAGGCGCTAAAGTGCGTGTCCAGATATTTTTGAGCACCTCAGCCGCTCCGATATATCCGATAGCGGCTGTAAGTGCAGAAATGTATAGAACAGTATGAACTTTGGTCTTAGACGACGCCGACGCCCCCTCGGTTATGGGACAGATTAGTTATTTGAAAAAACCTACTGATGTATGAAAATGTTGCCCCAAAAATGTTTGCCATTTTTGATAGCCGGTTTTAGACTTGTTAGTACTTTCGCCATGTACATAGCATATAATCAATAAGTAATATAATAGGTCTGCCACTTATCTCAGGCGGTTGATAAAAAAATGTAGCTGAGTACAGTAGAATGCGCATAATTTTAATGACATCGAAGGGAAAATGACAAACTCGTCATACTAAGCGGATGTCATATAAAACATAGTTGATTAACTTCTTATTATTGTTAATGTTTCAAAATAAATCTCAAATTCCTTTGTGAGAGATGAGTTTTATTAACCTTGTACAAACTATCAACTTGTCATTGTCAATAAGAATCAAAACTAAAACAACTTACACGCCACGCACGCACCAGACGTCCTCGCAGGGAAAGACTTGGGAACGTCCACGAAAACCAGCGAAGTGTCAGTATAACCGAACACAATTTAATGAAAATAGGATTTAAATAATAGGCCTGTTAGTAACTATTGTATCATAAACCCCATGTTCAGGCAAATACACATCATCAAGTACACAAACAAATAACACAGTAATTACCTGTTGCTAACCACCTCGAAGCCGGCTTCAATGGGGCATGGGGCAGAGAGCCCCTGCTATCGTTGGTGCTTAAATTTAATGTTCCGAGTTCCTTAACACCTTTGACACAAACACAGAACCGTCACAGGTCAAATGTATAGTATTTTCACAATAAAACCGTTTTATTACAGCGCGACAGCAAAAACGTGCCGCCCGTATTTTGTTTTCTGATGCGACTAGTTTCCCTTTTTAGCCACGGGCGGAGCTCACCGGAGAGCGGCGTGACTGTCGCGCGGTCGGCCCAAGGACGGTGTTTTCCCGCGTCATTTGAATTATGTAGCCGATAAACATGTTTTATTATGCCTGAACAAGGTCATAGTAAGCGATTTGTCACTATAAGCGAAGTCATCTTATGCGACTTTGTTAAAAAGAAATTTAAATGAAAACCAAACTTCATACAGTAATTACTGTGATACTAAGCAGGTGTTGTGCATAAGCGGAGTCATAATAAACGGATTCCACTGTACTATAACTAAAACTATTTTGTACTTTAACAGGATACAAAACAGCTTTATGTAGCCAAACCAACAGTTAACCAGTTCTTACCAGTACGGCTACCATCAGTTTGGCACTGACGTAAACGCCATCGAGAACGTAATTTACTTTCTATTCATCTCGCTCGTACTCGCATATTAGTGCGAGCGAGATGCATAGAAAGTAAATTACGTTCTCGATGGCGTTTATGTCAGTACCAAACTGATGGTAGCCGTACTGACCATAATAACTTTTTACCAACCACATCAGTTAAACTGTAGGTACAACTTTAAATAAATTTGCCCATATTTTTAAATTGATAAGTTAATAGACCCGCGGGTATCTGTTTTATCAGCTAATAACCAATAACTGAACGTTCAGCTAAGTTAATAACACACGAAGCAATCTCGCTGCAGATAAAGCCCTTGGGCAATGGGTAAGTATGTGGCTGTATTGGCACACGGTCCTATTGAATAAATGTATGTGGGGAATTGGGAATACACATGAAAAACCAGAAAAGCATAAATAGGTTTATAATGACTGATAATTATAATATGTATTATGTATCTTCTACCTTATTTGGGAACTTACCTTATACGGACCATTTAAATTTGTACACTACACATCTATTAAGATTTGTGAATTTTTATTTTTATTTCAAAATGTCTGTAAAATTTTACTATATAACGAAATAATTGAGATTTCTCTATGGAGTTGTATTTGGCCGAAATTTTAATTTTAAAATAACCAGCAGTTTCTCATGTATGACATTAGTTATTTTCACCACACCAGCTGGTAAAGGCTCTCTTGACTGTTCAAAAACTGATAAGAAAGTCGCATTTTATCTACATGTGAGGCAAAGTAATCAAATGCTAATTTTGGGTTGTTTTCTGATTGATTTTGAATGATAAATATTTAATAACAATCATTTTGAAACGATTTGCTTTGATTATGTTTAATATTTTCCTTGTGTTGGTGTGGTGAAAAATGTTGTGTTTCACTCGGTGGCAAAATTTGTTTAACCCTCGTGCCTTGAAACCCTCACATCGCTCAAGATTCAATTTTTCGAACCACTATCGCTACGCTGGTGGTTAAATTTTGGAATGTTTTCCTTTCTCGGGTATCAATATTAGCACGAGAGGTTTAACAACAACTTTGCCCCCTTGTGAAACAAATAATATTACCAGTTTCCAATTTTAACAAGTTCCAAATTATTATTCTAAAAGATAGTAGTCAGCATGAAGAGTAGCGTATCAGCCAACGCGTCCAAAGTATCTTCCGTTCTCTAATAGCTAAACAAAAAGATACGTCTCTGTATGTTGAATAATTAAACTGTAAAACAGTTGTGAACGAGAACTTTAAAGATTTATCTCTATTTGGTAAAGTGTATGGAAGATATTTTTGGCGAGTTATATCAACCACTACTATTGATGTTGACTGTATATGTGGTATTTTCTATATAAAGGGACCTTATTGTCGATGGCGCTTACGCTACCCTAACAACCATTTTCGGTCGCCGTTACGACACGGTGTAGACACATCTTGCGTCGACACCGTCTTTTCCGGTCACAAAACGGTCGCAGTGTGGTCGCCGTTACGTCGTCGTTACCAAAATGGGGAAGGCTCGACACAGACACATTTCAGTCACAAAGTGTCGTCGCCGTGTGCACACATTGTTACCAGTTTGCGACTAGTTATCTCAAAATCATTCGTTCATTTTGTTCGTTTCAAATGGGAACTGTCAGATGGAAATATACTTAAATAAAAATAAACAAGTGACAAACGCCATCGCTAAAAAGGATTTACAAGACGTAAGTATTTATTGTTTGCATTTATATTACATTATGGCTTTAAATACTATGGGAAATTAAACTGCTCGAGTGATTTGATTAACTAGGTGTAATTTTATCAACGCGCCACCTCATTATTTTAGTTTAGCCAGAAATGAAATTATTTACTTCTCAGTGCATGTGTTCATAACTACATTATTTGATGCAATTTTAGTGCTCCGATGCATATACTATACCTAAATAATAAAAAAAACGCTTTACATACTACTAAACTTGGTAGTTATGATGTAAAAATATGGTTTAAGGCTGAGAAAAATTCCAGTCACAAAGTAGTCGCAATGTTACGACTCTGTGTAGACTCTGTGTAGACACTGTGTAGACATATGTCAAAAGTAGTAACAAAGTTACTGGATTTGCAAAATGGCTCCTTGTACTCATTTGTTTTCAGATCAGTGTTGCCAGAGCTTTTAGTACGATTTTACGTACTTTTTGAATAGCATACGTACTTAAAACGTACCTCGCCCAAAACCGTACTAAAATCGTACTTTTGGCTAAACCTCACATTTTAGTACGATTTTACGTACTTTTCGTATGAGCGATTCAAAAAAATATATATATATAATATATAATGGCGTAGAAATAATAGTGACAGACCAAAAAAGTACGATTTATTTGCGTAAAAATTTGCGACTTTTTTGTTTTGGTATTTCTGTGCCTTACTATTTTGCATATTAATACTGTTCCTTTTGCCCCGAGAAAAACAAACTAAACATAGTTTTTTGCCCAACGTGACCGCAAGTTATCTTTATTTTCAGATCTAACCAATTGCTACAGAATACAAATGACAAAGAAAAGAAGCAAGAAGGAAATAAAACAAACAAAAATACAAATGATTCCTCGACGCAATCGGGTGATTCTTAAATTGTGTCCAGATTTTTTGTTTTTGTCATAAAAGTTTTTATAAGAGTTTTGAATGATTCACGGCTAGTTTCACTACCTATATAGACCGTGATTACCTTTTGTATTGTTTTTGAGCTCCCGATATTTCGACGCAGTTACATGCATCTTATTCACGGGTGACTGAAGATAGCGGGTGGGTGTCAAAGTTGTGTAGACTGCGCTCTGTCTACCCTCATTATATCATATCGGGGATATCGGGAGCTCAAAAACAATACAAAAGGTAATCATGGTCTATAGACCGGTCAATATAAGTCTAGTGAAAAGTCATTTTAGATCATTTAAAGCTTTTTTTTTTTCATACAAAACATGGTACTATATTGGTGATTCTTGAATTGTGTCCAGAAGTTTTTTTGGCATAAAAGTTTATTTTTCACATATTGTTACATATAAAGTACATACAAAAAGTGAGCGTTCCGTGACATTTCTTGCATTTTTTAAATATGTACTCTTTATCTATGAGGATCTCACTAGAATACCTAATATAATTAAGTCGTTAATTTTTAATGATCCTGTATAATGATCTCAGCAATTCGAAAATGAAAATGAAAATTCGTTTTAGTAGTTTAAGTTTTAAATAAGTATTAAATAAGTACAAGCGGATGGTTGTGATATAATATATAGACTGCGAGCCACGAACCGATTTTAATGACCAATAGCCTCCCGGGCGAAAACTCGTAAAGTGGAATACCTAATATAATTAAGTAGTCAATTTTTAATTATTATTTATAATGATCTCAGCAAGTCGTTTTAGTTTAGTAAGAGCCTGTTATCGATTTTAGTCGCAAAAATGTAAAATTGTTAGATTAAGTCGCAGAACTTGTACACCTTTTAACCCTTAATAGGGCAGAGATATGAATTTCGAAATAAAACAACTTGAGTAAGTGATTTAGATATTTATTGTAGCCACAATCAAGATGATTGTAAAAAAATTTTTTTCAGGAAATCAGTTTTCATGAAAAACATGGTGGTAACTATATGCCCGTTACCTCTTAATGGTTTTTAGGAAGTGGTAAGTATTTTACCGTTGTCCTTTCGTGCTGCATGAGGCAATACTGTCCTCAGACTGGTGAAGCATGGACATGCCGTCTGTGGATGCACAATGAAAGCTTTTAAAGCATGGCGTGGCGCATAAAGCCACTTTGCATACGTCACATCGTTACGTAGTCAACTAATTCCAAAATATCTTCGGAAGACCGATCAAGGGCCCCATCACATGTTTTCTTCTCATGTTCACCAGTATCTAAAGCATTTTTTGGGGTAGTCTCGCTTATTGCCATATCATCTACCTCTAGATAATCATCTCTGCTGTCAACACAATGCTCTTCGGCAACCTCTGAACTCAAAATTTTTGATAACCCTCGCATAACTTGGTTATAGTAATTATACTCATTAACGAAATTAGAAATGTATCCCATGTCATCATCTGAGTCACTTTCAAGGCCGGAAAGATCATTTTCAAGTATTTCTTGAATATCTTTGTCGGTTAACTTCTTTTTTCTAGACATATTTACTGAAAGCAAGAAAATAAAAAATATAATTTTAAAACTGATCCGTACTTTTATGACCGTAACGGGCTTTGGTAAAATATTTACCACCAACTACTTGCTATCTTCCGAAACCGTGGGAATATGTATTTTAGGGTGGATAGCACGTAATTATTCAGATAAAATAACAAATTACTACATAAAAATAACAAAAACCACTTACCGGAATCTTGTTAGAACACTTTGATAACAAATATTCGCTAAACACCATAAAAATTGTTCGACTTTCAAATTTTCTGCTTAGCCAGTACAGAACCTACGTTTAACACTTCACAGTGTTGCCAACATATTTTTTTATGAATGACAGGTTATGTATGCGTTCATAAACCTATTAAACCACCACATAAGTCAAATTGTATTTAATCTGTGCCTGACAGAACAAAGTGGTAAGTATATGACCGGTGCCCTATTAAGGGTTTACGTACTTAATAGAAATAACAAGTACTGGTTTCTATTAGCACGTCTTCTCATCTTGAAGTTTTACAGATCAACTTTTTGGAAACAGACTCTAAATTAGTAACTGATGGACATTTAGCGCGCGTAAAGCACTGATTTTGTCGCTCATATTTATTTGTAAACTTCGTAAAGTTTGGACTACTAAAAATAGTAATTTGTATTACACATATCCTGTACTCTACCTTTTACAGACTAAATTTTTATTATTATGACTTTGAAGTAGTGTAAGTTAGACGAAATCAATTTCTAGTATATTGTTCTGGAAATCATTTTAGATCATTTAAAGGTTTTTGTTTTCATACAAAACATGGTACTATATTGGTGATTCTTAAATTGTGTCCGGAAGTTTTTTTTATAAAAAAATTTATTTTTCACACATTGTTACATATAAAGTACATACAAAAAGTGAGCGTTCCGTGACATTTCTTGCACTTTTTTAAATATGTTTTCTTTATCTATGAGGATCTCACTAGAATACCTAATATAATTAAGTCGTTAATTTTTAATTATCCTGTATAATGATTTCAGCAATTCGTTTTAGTAGTTTAAGTTTTCAATAAGTATTAAATAAGTACAAACGGATGGTTGTGATATAATATATAGACTGCGAGACACGAACCGATTTTAATGACCAATAGCCTCCCGGGCGAAAACTCGTAAAGTGGAAAACCCTGGTTTTTTTCTTGTTATTTTTTAATAGTTTAGTATGGTCAACCACTAAACAAATATTAAAATTTAAAATATTTTGAGCCTTGCCAAGATAAGGGTTAAAAAAGTATGCTTAGAGAATGTTAATAATTAATGTTTATTTATAGAAGCGTTGATAATATTGGAAAGAATACCATTTCGGTATTGCAATCCATATCAAAAACTTTGCATTTAATGTCGTCTAAATTATATTCTCTCAATTCTTCAGTTTCATAAATGAGCGCTGTGGCATATATGTTTATGTTTGATGATTTAAATGGCAACTCAAAAAAATTATATTTGTTTTTTATATTCCCGCCGGAGACTTTTATTTTTCCTTCTACACAAGTAGCGTATTGCATTTCTGTTAAATTTTTGTCAGTAGTTAGAAACCACTTGTCCTTATTGTTTTTAGATATCGAGTATTTTTTACTAATTCTGACTGTCTTAAAAACTTTTTCACCAGTTTCCAGTAAAATTTCGTTTTTGAGGGCGGGATCTAATTTTTTGCAAGTAGTCTCTATATTCAATTTCGACAGTTCTTGTATGCGATTCGCTACTTGCGCCAATGGTTGGTCCCCTTTTCGTAACAGGTTTTTTATTAAAAAAGCATACCGCATACATACTGTAAAGCATACATACTGTAAAGCATACCTTCAAAAGGATAGGCGCTAAGAGAAGGTAGAGACCCGAACTTCATAACGTCAATCATTGACAACATGGCATAAAATCTTTTTCCCCTCACTAGCTCGGAAAGTTGTCGTTTATCCTTCAATACAAGCGGGGAAAAACGCGTTTTATCCACTAGTGGGGAAAGTAATTTGACCTTGGATGGAGCGTGTTTAAGTAGCTTGACAGATAACAAAACGTAAAACGCTCATGATAATGGTTCGTTCGATATTATTTATCATTAAATAAATGGTTTGAGAATCTAATAAAAATACCAAATTTAGCATTATTTAATGATTTTAAGTCATAAACCTTAAAATTCCATAAGAAACGTTTGTTTTTTTATAATGATGTTAAATATAATTCTGAACGCACAAGTTGAGTCGATGCAATTTCAAAACGCATCGTTGACATTTCATACATCAGAAATGTCAACATTGTCAACAATTTTTTTACTTAAAACCTTTTCTCACCGACTCGCGTAAAAATACACAACTTCCAGAGTTTTCTGTTATAATATCGTAAAGAAATGAGTGATTCCAGTGATGAAGATGATCTAAACGCCTGTGGATGTTGCACTTTCCTCGCTATAGTGAGGTGAAAAGTTTTGTGTTACACACGGGCGCAAATGTATTTTACTTCTCGTGGGTTGAAACACTCGCGGGTAAAATACAACTTTGCACCCTTGTATAACAAATAACTATTATACTGGACGCTCGATGCCCAAAAGGGACGGTAGTTCGGAAGGGACGACAAAAGGACGGTGTGGCATTAAAAAGGACGGAAAATCGTCCTATTTGGGACGATCTGGCAACACTGCTATTAATGGACAGTTTGACAAACCTTGGTTTTCAAGAGGTATTTTATATTGTCATTTGCGGTCACAATGTTTCGAAACATTTCAGTAACCGTTACGACACATTGTGTAGAGATTTGGTCACAAACTGAACGCAAAGTGTACACAATGTGTCGACACCTTGTTACCGAAAAGTGTACACACGGCGACGACACTTAGTTACTGAAACAATTCTGGTCACATTGTGTGCACACGGCGACCACACTAAGTTACCAAAACTGAACACAGTCGCAAAGTGTAGTAACGGTTACGACACCGTTTCGACACATCTGACATTTTGTTACTACTTTGATGATTCTGCGACCGGAATGGTTATATGGGTATTATTAACTATGCTCCGATATAAATACAATGCCGCGCGACGCTGCGCGGCGTAAGCGGCATCGACAATAAGGTTCCTTATCATAGAAAATGCCCCATGTACGTAGCCAGATTTCTAATTAGCGCAACAACAGGCTCGGAAATGAAGGCGATACTGGGGCCTACAGCCTAATTCGGACGCCTGTGAATTCTGGCGAATCAGATCTATTTGGATCCTTTGGCTTGGCGTTCGTAGAATTCAATTTCGGCTTAAACTCCATATTCCGCCTCAACTATTTTGCGATGGTGAGCCTATGGTATTTTGAGCAACAAACAGATACCTACCCACATAATAAGACCTAATTATCTACCTAAATATCACAATATTTTGTGGAACGAAGTTCTTTAACGGACGGTTGGCGGATGGGGGCTAGGCGAAAAAAAGTGTAAGATTTTGCCGTCACAAGCCATACGATTGAGAAAGAAGGAGAATGAGAATGAGGATAAGGATGACGGACACGGATACGGACACAGACACAGAGACGAAGAACATGAACATAACAGAACTGAACATAAATGAACATAACTGAACATAAATGAACATAAATGAACATAAATGAACATAAAATTAACATAAAATAAACATAAATGAAAGTAAATGAACATAAATGAACATCAACACGTCACCACCCTTTCTTAACTACGTTCCAACCGAGTGTTCCACGACACTCACCAACTTTTTATTTTAACAATACAACAACAGGTCCGGAAATGAAACTTTTACTAGAAGCTGCCGCCAGTCACTG